>NC_142878.1:48807500-51307500 GCF_051225735.1 Oryctolagus cuniculus
CCAAGGCAGCAATTGAAAGAAGATGAGAATATAATTTAATACTCTTTACTCCACAGACACAATTTGAGACCAGTTACTCTGTTAGTAGGAGAAATTCATCACTCATTAAATACAGGGCAAGCATGGCTCTACATAATAATTTTGAGTGCAATGCAGTCTTATAAATTTAATGTACACACTTTATTTAAATGATGCAAACAGCCATATGAAATTGCACATGATTAGAAAACAAGATGAACTCATTTTGCCTCCTGCTTGGTTTCTCATAAACATGAATACATAATATTGTTATGCACTGTTGTTCATAGATGTCTTTTTACATAAAGGGTAAGTATCATATTACTTTAACAGATTATTTTTGGAATTCTGCATGTTATTTTTTGTTTCATCAGATATGTGCCCCAGTTAAATTACATTTCTTCAAAAAATGAAAGTATTAGAAAATTTGTCATGTTCATTTTGAAAAAATTGAAGTGTAGAACATATTACTAGATAGGATGTCATTCCACTGGTCTATATAAACAAAATCTGTTCTTGAAAATTGAAGCATTACCTTGTATAATTAATAAAGTACATCAAATCAGATTTGTAAATAAAATATTGTTTAAATTGAAAGTATTCAATATTTTGATTAGATTATTTTTTTAAGGAAAAAATATTTAACGTGTATGTGCTGAATTTTTTTTTAAATAGTTTTTATAATCGCAATGGAAGGGCAATTGTCTCATTACAAGTGGTACAGAAGCCAATACTTGGGTTACCATAGATATATAAACAAGTAAAAACTGTGGAACAAGTTTTAAGCTCATTTTGGAAAAAAAAACAGTTCTGTAGAAATGCATATTTGTATTTGTTTCTCTAATAAATCTGCAAATAGCTTTAAAAACAAATTAGTTTTAATTATTTAAATTATGAGTTTTGTTAAGTAATTTAACACCTGCTTTGTCTTACATTTTGTGAAAACCTTGTCTTATGGAGATGAATAGAGACTTAACTCTGGAAATGAAGGTAGGTCTGCATTTTTTCCCCAAAGGTTAGGTACTTAGCAGTTAAGCATATTTGCCTCTATGATATGATTAATGAAATTTTGTGGAAAACAACACTTTTTTTCACCCTGTAAATGACATCAGTTTAAACATTACTTCAACCAATAAAGGGCCAATTTGTATCTGCTTTAATTCAATACCAAAAGAGCAGAAAGTAAGTGGAATCATATGTTCAATGATTGAAACCAACTTTTTTTACATATAACAAGGAAGGAAATATAGACGACTCTTAACCACTGTGCCTCAGTCTTCTTTAATGTGACTTGCACATTATGATTAAAATTGTGGTCTAATTCTAAAATGCATTTCCTTTGAATTGTGATTTTTTTTTATAATGTGTGTTGAAACTTTTAGGGTAACATGCAGTCATTTATTTCTGTGAATCTAGAGTCTCCATTTTATTAAAAATAATTTGTAATGAAGAATAGATATGCTAAAATAAGTACTGATGTGTATATGTATATAATTTAAATTATTCTGCTTAAACAGAAATGCCATAGGTGAAGCACTCAATTGAGGATTCCAATCCCATTGAATTATAAAGAACATTCAAATTATAATGAAGCCTGAATTTGTCTTTTTTTTTATAATTAACAAAATATTTTGGGGACTTGTCTTATGAAACCTTTAAGCATTTTGTAAGATTGGCTAATCCAAATTAACAGCTTTTGATCAATAACAAAAATATTGTATCTTGTCAGTATTTTAGATAATGATAATTACATCATTTTGATCTTTAAAGGAATTCTTTTAACCTAAATATCAAAATAATAACTTCTCAGAATTTCCATACTTTTAATGTTATATCACTTTTTAAGTATTAAGACAAACCAAATCCTTAGTAATATATAATCATTAAAATATTTCACTGTACTTGACATCTTAGACTTGATTATTTTATGGTGATTCTATATTTTATGTTATTTTAGGGTAAATCTTGGAAAGGGCTCCGATTAGAGGAAGCATATAGACCAATAGTAAGACCAAGCCATGCTGAAATTGTATTCTAAAATAAACCATTACATTAAATGTTTGAAGTAAAGACAAAATTGAATAACAGTTGCAAAAGATATTTGTGTATACAAATATAAACATCTTGTTAAAAAAATACAACAAACTTTCAAATCTATTAAATCAAACGTTAACCCTTATATTTTCCAAAATATCTTAGGAAAAGCATTGTCTGATCAATTCTATGCAGAGTATACCTACCTTATGAGGCTCAATTCCCTGAGTAAAACACATTTGATAATATGTTCACCACTTAGGAAACGCAAGTCTTAAGGATCTTTAACATTTCAATGTTGCATCAACATTATGCATTTTGTTTTTGGAGGGGGATATTTACACAAAGGTAGAGAGTAGAAGCAGTTGTCAGGACATTTCACTTCCAATCTACTTGTTGTATTAGAAAGTAATTCAGAAAGTCAGACACTGAGTTAGCTAGTTTTAATCATTAGATTTTTCTAATCACTGTGCCAATAGAAGGACAATTTCTAAAGCTAAGATTCCTGTGATTTATTAACAATATTTATTTATTTATTTATTTGAAAGAGTTACAGAGAGAGGGAGAAATTAGCACTTCTATCCACTTCTTCACTCCCCAGATGGCTGCATTGGCCACAACTGAGCCAGACTGAAGCCAGGAGCCAGAAGCTTCACCTGGTATCCCACTTAAGTAGCAAGGCCCCAACCCTCTTGGGCCATCTCCTGCTTTCCCAGGCCACCAGCAAGGAGCTGGTTTGCAAGAGGAGCATCCAGGACATGAACCAGTGCCGATATTGGATGCTGGCCCCTCCTGTCATGTTTTGACTTCCTTCCTTCAGAAAGTGCTATTTCTACATGAACTACAAAGGTTTAGTCCAGAGAGCTTTTTAAACTTCAGCTTTTCAGATTTCTGAAACCGACTTGCATGCATTCTAGTGGACAGCTAAATAGAATCATTGTCCCGTGTCTTCAGAGCATGCTTCAAATTTCAAAGCTTTCAACAATTGATAATTCAGTTATATCTGAACTTTAAAAACTTACTTTCATGAAATTTTAATGTTTTTTTCTTTAAAGAGAATATCCCTGTAACCCATCCCATTTTGTACGTATTTCATTTAAGATCATTTAATAAAATAGCTTACAATCATTAGTTCTTGTACTTGGCATTTCAATTTGTTATTTCATGGATAAACTTTAACAATTTTAAAATTGTTTTCTTTAGATATAAAAGTATGCAAAGAGTTTAACAGCTGGTAATAATGACAGATTTTCTGGTTGATTTATGAACTTTCTGGAAAAAAATTATTTACCTGTGGATCCAGTCATCATTAGTATGTTGAATCAAAAAGAAATCTCATGAACAAAGTTTGTCATTAGATTTCAGGTTGATTTCTTCATTTTGGACAGAGTAAGATGTTCTAAGTATCTGGCTTTATAAAAAAGGAAGAAAATCATACAAAAAGGCAAAACACCAGAGGATTAATCTTTTGAAGAGTGAGAGGATAACCAGGTCAAAGAGACACTATGAGCCTGTGACATTGCTTAAGAATACAGTGATGACAATATAACATCTCTATTGTACATTTTCAAATTTTGTGTTTATCCTATCATTGCTGTATCTTCTAGATTGATAACCCAAGGTAATACACTAATCAAAGTACAAATGAAGTGGCATGTAGCATGAAATGGTGCTACATAAACATGTTATTACATTATATCAGTAATTCTGCCCTGCCATCTTTATTACACCAAATATTTAGATTGGCACACTTTTTTGGTTATTTGCTTTATTTTTCATTTTTACTTATATCAGTTCTTATGATGACATGAAGAAATCAGGGAAAGGTACCAATTTTTATATTTTCATTACAGTACTATTCACAAAGGCACAAAATTGATAATACAATAAAATGCAGATATAAAAATCCATATTTCTCTGATTAGTATATTTAACACTCAAATGAGATCATACATTCTGTGTGTATCTGATTCTAATTTTTAACCCAGAATAAATTATTTTTACTAATAATGAGAATGTCGTCTCTGTTTTAAAGAAAAGACCAATGTAATTAAACTTACTATGATTCTTTAAAATCACTTCACACATTTGGGAAAAGCAAGTTTACAGTTAAAACTTTATAACTATAATACTCATTGTTTTTTTCTCATTATCAAAAGCTTTGTTACCATTAACCTACTTTCAATATATTTGAAAAGTTGGACTTCTAAAATTATGTTATTGCAGTTTGTTTAATGGAAAAGTACAAAATTTCTCTCAAGCATTTTCACAAATGATTCCCATTGCATGATGAGATTAAAAGAATTAATGTTTATGTTATCTTCTGCCATGTACAGAATACACTTTTGTTCTTTAATTAATTGTCACGGCATTGTAAGTTGAAAGTATAAGTTTTATATTTGTTTTACAGAAGGCGACATAATACCCAACTACTGAGTACAAAGCCAGTAAGAAAAAAGTAATCAGTTGAGGAGTCATCCTACTTTAGTGAGAGCATAAGTTTTTCTAATTCATAAAGTAATAAAAACCATGTAAATATATTTTTGGAATAGCAAACAACTTTAATGTGAGTTAAGTGGCTTTGTTTCAAAAAGTTGAAATAGTCTGAAGTTTTCAGCATTATAGCTGTCATATAAAGCAATATACAATAGTAAGCATGTTGCCATTTAAATTGTACTTTGAGGGTTTTCACAGTACATAATATCTCTTGAGAGATGCCTTAAAAAGTAGAGAAATAGAAACCATAACCTTTACTAAAATGAAGCATGTTATGGAAATAAGCATGTGCAAGCAATTAGAGTAACAGAGTAGAGATAATTGAATTACTTGAAATAAATATGTACCCCCCTCATCTGTCCCAGTGCATTAGTTGTGTGATCCTAGAGAAAATTCACTTTATTTTATTGTGAATGCTCCCAAGATACAGTGTACTGCATGATTTCAAAGCTGTTTCCAAGTACTGCTGTTCTTCAATTTTGCTCATAGAAGTTAATAAGAAAAATTTGGGCCATTTAATAAGTTTTTATTTAAAAGCTGTTCTCAAACTTCAAAGAATGTACATAATACAGTGGAATCAAATGATGTATAGTATGATAATATTTACCTGGAAATTTTATCTTCCAGCCTTGTGAAAAAGAAGAGTAAGTTAATAATACCTATTCACATATGTTTAAAATTTATTTAAGATATATAAATTGTAAAAGTCAATCAAAACTAGCAATCTACACCCATTATAAATAAAATTAATGGAATATATTTGAAAAATGATTGCTGTCATAGAAGTTATATGATATAGTACACTAATACACTGTTTCTTGATAATTCTGTTGGGAATTAAATTTTAAAGCATTCCTAAGGGATGTTTTGATGTATTCTTAAAATTTATTAAATCCATAAGTGTACCAAAAGATAAAGATTATTATATAAGACAAATGAACAAAATAGTTAACATTTTCTTCAAAATTATGTTATAAAATGCACAGGAAAGACATTTTATGAGACCAATTTTAAGATGAGTCAGATCTAAAGGAAATTTTTAAAATTCTGAAATAATAATACTTTTTGTCTATCATTTATTATTCTTTCTTTTTCTGGAAGTCAGAAAAATAAAAATAAAAGGTGCACAATCTCCACATCCAACATAAAATAAAGTCTACAGTTTTTTCTCAGTCTTGTCATCAAAGGCACAATTTATATGCATCATCTTTCCTTATTTATCAGTGTAGTTTGAGAATCAAATTAGCTCTTTAATATCCAATTTGATCATCACTTTTAACATATTCAGAGATTATTTCTTTGTAGAGTAATTAATAATGTCTTAAAAAGTGGCTTAAAATAACTCTTAAATGTGGTTCAGTTATTGTATTGAGATTATTTTAATCACACATTTGCTATGCTATTTTTTTAAAAGATTTATTTATTTATTGTTTATTTATTTGAAAGCAAAGAGAAAGAAAGGTGTCTTCCATCCACTTCGGAGCTAGGCCCATCTGAAGCCAGGAGCTAGGAGCCTCTTCCAGGTCTCCCACACGGGTGCAGGAGCCCAGGGACTTGGGCCATCTTCTTCTACCTTCCCAGGCCATAGCAGAGCTGGATTTGAAGTGGAACAGGACTCAAACCAGCTCCCATAAGGGATGCTGGCACTGCAGGCAGCAGCTTTACCTGCTACACCACAGTGCTGGCCTCTATTTTTTTTTTTTAATGCAAAAATAGAAAAGAAAAAAAAAGTCCTAATTCATCAAATTAAACTTTTCAAATTGGGAAGTAGCCTTTGCATATTCACTGTTAATAATACATTCAACTTTGGTTTTATAGTCATTAGAAAAAGCAAAAGTATGTCATCACTGAAAATGATCTTTTAAAAATTTGCCTTTTATTTTAGAGTTAAGGCAAAACTATAAGGATAACTGTGTTGATTCCATAGTAGGACAATTATTCTTTTTTCTAAGATAATAATAACATAGAATATCCCAGCAGGAAAGAATGCAACAATTTTAAGCTAAAGTGTTTTGAAATAATTGCCGTGCCTTGTTTTTCAAGTGAAGAAATGTATAAATCATTTGATTTTATAAGATTTTCTGAGCTTTATTATCCCCAAAGGTAGATTCTAGGCATTCCTAGGCAAGAAATAGCTTATGTCTAGCCTTTAAAGGATTCAAATTAATATTCTAAAACTCATGATATCTGAAATGATACCTGATAAGCATTTAAGAGTTATAGATATGATTCCTCTAATCTCAGAGTAAAAGGAATACATTTCATGATTAGAAGTAAATTTGTCACTCCTTTTAAGAAGTTATGTTTATTATCAGAATGTTAGCCTAAAAACATTCAATATAAGTCCCACAGACCCAGCAGAATATATAGGAAAAGTGGGTCTTGGTATAGACAAATATGGATTTCAGATTCACTTCCACTGTAACTGAACATGTCCTAGACTCAAATATCCTACAAAGTAAATGGGGACCATGAGTAACACACATATCAAGTTAAATAGTATTTATCTTAAGTATAGCTAAATTTGAGCACCTAAATTAAACCAATATGAGATGAAGTTGTTTCTATCAATGTTGTCTCTAAAAATTATGAAAAACACTGTATTGAACAACAGCCCAGAAAGATTTGTGAGTACAGTTTACAAAATAAATGATCGTAATGAAACCTAAGACATTTGAAAGAATGGATCCGATACAGACATACCTACAAAAAATACAAGCAAAAAATAAGCCTTAAATATTCTATCAGACCCTTTTATCTATTAGAGTTCCACATAAATTGTCCCTCCTAAATTTATTACTACAGATTTTTATTAAAAATTTGTAAAATACAATTTCTCATATCAAATGATATGGCAACATTTCCCAGCATTAATTGGAGAACAGGAAAAAACTTGTGTGAAGATATATGATTAATCCTCATTTATTAATGCATAAAATTAAAATGTATCATATGCAAGATGTTTATGAACACTCAAGAAAAATACTTCTTAAATATATTTTGCTACATCTATAAACCTCAAAAATAAGTGGAAAAATGAAAATATAATGTTGCGAAGATTAATAACAAAATTTGCAATTGATTAATAGACTTGCTGAAATTAAGTAAGCATCTGGCAACTAGATGCTTTTATTGGATATAATAAGTTCAGCGAATCAACAGCAAGTTCATCAGATTGCCCCATTAACTGATCACATTTCAATTTAAATCTTCCTTAAATGCCTCCATAAAATCTGCTGCTCTCCACAAAAATAAACA
Source organism: Oryctolagus cuniculus (assembly GCF_051225735.1). Classification (NCBI taxonomy): domain Eukaryota; kingdom Metazoa; phylum Chordata; class Mammalia; order Lagomorpha; family Leporidae; genus Oryctolagus; species Oryctolagus cuniculus. The sequence continues at coordinate 48,815,307 of NC_142878.1, forward strand.
ATGAATAGCTGTAAATTATGTGTTACACTGTTTTTAATGTTAATAAAAATACCAACAATTTTTTTGTTTTTACATACTTAGTATTTTATATTTCAAATAGTTTCCCTGTAAACTCAACCTCAGTAAAATTAGCTCTCATTTAATAAAAACAAATCTTTTTTTTAATTTAAAAAGGCTAGGTGCATCCTTTTTTTTAATTTATTTGACAGGTAGTTATAGACAGTGAGAGAGAGAGATGGAGAGAAAGGTCTTCCTTCCGTTGGTTCACTCCCCAAATGGCCGCTAAGGCCAGCACTGTGTGGATCCGAAGCCAGAAGCCAGGTGCCTCCTCCTGGTCTCCCATGCGGGTGTAGGGCCCAAGCACTTGGGCCATCCTCCACTGCACTCCCGGGCCACAGCAGAGAGCTGGACTGGAAGAGGAGCAATCAGGACTAGAACCTGGGATGCTGGCACCGCAGGTGGAGGATTAACCAAGTGAGCCACAGTGCCGGCCAGATGCATCCTTTATTAAAGAAAAAAAATTGCTTTTAAGATTTTAAAGGTATTAACTACTTCTTAAAAAGGTAGTATCTACTTGAAAACTAATGAAGAGATGTAAGGGTATATCTGATTGGTTTTTTTTTTTTTGTTTTTTTTTTTGTTTTTTTTTTTTTTTTGACAGGCAGAGTGGACAGTGAGAGAGAAAGACAGAGAAAAGGTCTTCCTTTGCCGTTGGTTCACCACCCCCAAATGACCGCTATGGCTATTTGCGCTTCGGCCAGTGCGCTGCGCGGATCCGAAGCCAGGAGCCAGGTGCTTCCTCCTGGTCTCCCATGCAGGTGCAGGGCCCAAGCACTTGGGCCATCCTCCACTGCACTCCCGAGCCACAGCAAAGAGCTGGCCTGGAAGAGGAGCAACCGGGACAGAATCCCGTGCCCCAACCAGAACAAGAACCCTGGATGCTGGCGCCACAGGCAGAGGATTAGCCTAGTGAGCCGAGGCACCGGCCTGTCTGCATTTCTTAATGCAAGAATTATCGAATAGCAGATACATAGTCAGGTCATGAAAGGATTATAGATTATCAAAGAAGAGTTCACACAGAAAAGTGAAGAAGGAAACATTGGCGTTCTCTGTAGTGTTCATGTCCTGAAATCATTTTAGCCCTGTCAGCTAGCATAGCTAATTTGAAGTTTAAATATTTCAGCAGGCCCCAACAATTTTATTATAAGATGGTAATTGTACCTTGATGTTTTCCAAGTGGTTTGGCATGGCATCAATTCTTTTTTCTCATATCAACCCTTGAAAATGACAAAATCAGTACCAAATTGAATGCTCGTTCCTTAAGCTGTGATCATGGTTTAGCCTATTTCAATACTGGGGAAACATGAGGCAGACACAACTGTTTACTCATCATGGGAATTTTAACAAACCCCACATTGTATAGTTGGTGTGTTCAAAATGTAGTTGTTGGGCAGTTAAAGACTTCATGTTAGAATTTAAAAAGTTGTGGGTAGGATGAAAACAGGACATGAGAGGTCACTTCAGCAATCCCACAGAGGGGAAAATACACGGCACTCCAATTAATATTATTTACCTGTTAGTCCTCAAACTATTTTCCATTTGAGTGATATCTGCTGGTTATGACACTTAAACCTCTAATGAGGATATATATTTTAAAGCTCTTACTTCCCTACCTAATTTGATAAATCAATACCTTTACTGAAATTGGCTCTTAAGTTTAGCTTCCGTATTTGGCAAAGAAGCAATCTTAATCAGGCATATGATTTCTTATACAAGGCAAACATTTTAAATATGGTTCAGTAGGGTTTTTTCCTGCAAAAATAACTTTATTATGTGCATAATGTATTGCTAGTAAATAGAAATCTGTCTACAAAATCTTACATAGTCTGAAGATGTTTTTGTAAGACATATAAAATGGAAACTCAAGGACACAGAACTGCTTTTGCACCCTGAGCAATAGTTACTCCCTATAAAGGATGCATTTCTATGTAGAGATTTAAATAAAAACAAGTACACAAGAGTCTGACTCTCTGATATAAAAGTATATTTGCTTCCATTAAAGAGTTTTCTTTAATCATAATTGAAGAGAAGCTAATATTAGATATATGAGGTAAAGGCAAAGTGTATAGTCCAAGCATGAATTGAGACAGTATTAATAATGATATTTGAAAACAAAATTTTCATAATTATGTAGTTTTTCATTCTCATTAAATTAGAATAGTAATCAGAAAATTTTACTTATTGTGGTCTTGAAAGTATTAACTTGAATAATGTGATTAATGTCCAAAATACACAATTTTTCAAATGGCAGGAAAGGTTTTCTGAATAGAGAAAAAGTAAATGAAGACTTGATTAATAGAGCAGAAAAAGGAAATCAGTCTGTAATTTAAGAAGCCCAGTTAATTTGTTCTTATTAATATTTCTGTGTGTAATAAGCAATTGTAATAATCTTAATCATTCTTGAAAGACAATTAGTTTCACTAAGTTGATAAAATAAGAAAATTGATGTTCAATGATATACATATTTAAAGTCACGTTAAGGGGCCAGAGTTGTGATGTCAAGCCACCACTTGCCAACATCAGCATCCTACATCAGCATGCTAGTTCTAGTCCAGGCTGCCCCACTTCTGACCCAGCTTCTTGGTAATGCTTCTGAGAAAGCAGCAGAAGACAACCCAGTTGCGCGGGTCCCCATCAGCCACTTGGGAAACCCATATGGAGTCCCTGCCTCCTGGCTTCAGCCAGACACAAACATGCCTGTTTCAAACATTTGGGGAGTGAACCAGAGTATGGAAGATGGATTCTCTCTCTCTCTCTCTCTCCCTCCCCCTCATCCCAACTCTGCTTTTAAATCGATCTTTAAAAAATAAACACTTCAAAATCATTTCTTAATGGCATGAATTTTTATAAAGTGACTGATTTTTTATCATCATTATCAACAAAAATAATTCTGAAACACAAGGTGGTCTTAAGACTTGAATTACATAATAAAATATGAGATTCTAAATAGCCTATAGTAAGTACAGTAAAGATCACAGGAAGTACTCCTAAATAAAGCAAGGAAGCTTATTTGATCAGAGCTGATCAATAGTCTACAGATTTCACACACTGTCACAGGATGATTATACCAAATATGTTTAAAGATCTAACTATGAAGAGAGAATGTATGGTTGTAACCCTATGGAAGTTTTAACCATGATTTAAAGATTAAAGGAATGATTTTGAAATTTTTGAATGAATTACTTTATTTGTGATACAAGATCCTTTCTGTCTTGATCTTTGTGTGTTTAAACTGTAAATATTCAATGTGAAGTTTAGAAACACTTCCTTTCATTCACTCAAAATTTATTGTTTTACGTCTAAGGCCTAGTTGGTTAATATTTCAATCCAAAGGGTTATATTTTCTGGTCCCTTTAGGAAACCTGTTTTATTTTTACTTGCCAAATATATTGAAATCAGACGTCAAGTGCATTAACATGGAACATATGAAACACCTTTTGTTGTATTAATAAAAAAAGAAAAAAAAGAAAAGAAAAAATTATAGCATATCAATGCATGTGAAAAATGATCCATCCTTATTTTTCTGTCCAGTTTTCACCAAATTCTCTGTCAGAAAGTGATGTGAACATTCATGAAGGGAAATTATATACATATGTACAGTATAAAATATGGGCCAGACCTATGGAGACAAACAGCGATATTATTGTGTGGGCAAATAAAAAGCTGTAAATTGTTCTGCAGACTCCATAGAATAAACATAGAAATGACAATATCAACTTACATTTGCATTTTGCTCTACAAAGTTTAAAACACTGTCAAATATTGTCTCATTTGATTTATCATGATGCCTCTTTATTAAGAAGCAAAATGCACTTAAATTCAATAATTTGAAATTTTAACATACATATTATATACCAGACTTTTTGTGGATTAAAAAATGATTATTATATTTCCAAAAATCTAACCCATATATTGAGATTCTATAAAATATACCATTACTACAATCAGTCTTAAACTGCTTCTTGAAAGTATGCACAGAAAGAAACCTTGAGTTAGAAAAGCATGGAGTTTTCTATTGTTTAACATTATATCTTAACTTGCACTATTAAACTTAAAATAGAGAAACAGAATTAGTAAATACAAATGATTTTTTTGCAGCTGGTCTCTTCTCTCTCCTAGTATAAACATCAAATAAAGTGCCTGAAAAATTAATTCACATAATGCCATATAGCCACCCTGCTGCCAACATTTAAAGTGGAGTGGTGATGTGTGTGGATGAAATTTAAGGATTAAAAGATAACCTTGTTTTATTTTTATTTCAAAATTTTGAACAAGATTATTTCTCCTTACGTATTCACCTATTCATTTCTTATCTATTCATTTCAAATTTGGTCAATTTATATGAAGTTCAAATACTTGGTATTATTACATGCAACTTTCATTATAACCAAGAAAGCTAATAATGAAAACTTTTTTTCACTTTTTTCTCTTATCAAATATCATAAACTTTATTTTCTTTGATTTTGAAATGAAAAATTAAAAATCATCTTATGTACATTCATGAAGCAAATAAAACCAACTAATTTAAAATATATTGACCACTATATGTGCCCTAAAACTTTAGTATATAGTATCCTCCAAGAATAATTTTCCTTGTATTTTTTAAGGAAAATAATCTAAACCTAAATATAAGTATTTGTATTGTATCTGAAGTGCTTAAAACCTATATGATGAATAACTGACAATTAAGGCCAAATCTTTAAGAGTCACTTCACTTTTAGTATGCATGGTGTCCCATGATTCAGCAATAATATCAATAAATATATTTAAGTATGCAATGTATTAAATTTTTAATCTGATCATCAATTATAAGAAATAATTCAGAATCTGAGAAGGTAAGTTCAAATGTTTTTGCATTATATGCTTTATGTTCTAAAATACAATCAATTACAGAAACCTGACTTTCATGCAATGAATAAATATTCACCATTGGCAAAATAAAACTTTAAATAACTATTTGATGTAATATATTTCACATGGTTCAAAGAAATATATTGACAGAGAAGATGAGAAACTTACACTATGTAGCACCCATTGTAGATTTTTATAATGGATATTTAAGTTTTTTTTCCTAATTTCACTAAACAAGTCTACATTTGAAGACATTTCAACTGAGCCTGAGAAGTATGGCTGGTTGAGGCCTATTTGTACCCTTTTCTTCTTAAATTTTTGTCTTAAATGGGAGGAAGGATGGTAAGGTAAAATCCCCTCGTTGAACTTCAACAACTGATTCCCGATTAAATCCATTAAAAGCTTTCTAACAGCATATTTTTGTGGAAGAAGAGAAACAAAGGATTGATTATTGTTAATGGTCTTGAAAATGATATTAAAAGTAAATCATACTGACAAATACAAATCTTATAAAGTTGCTTGCAGATTTCAATATTCACAAACATATGGAAGTTCTCTTGCTAAGTAGGGGTATGTCAAACACCTTAAATAGAATGGATAAGTATTGTGATACTCATGCTCACATGTTTCTCAACAACATCCTCACTGGTCAACCGTGACAGTACAGATACGAAACGACTGCATCAAACATTCTTTACTTTGATAGCATTATCAAATCAGCACAAAGTTCTGATGGTAAGTTTTATACTAATGCCCTTTAAGCACGGAAAGCAGAAAAGGGCCTCTACTAAAAACCTACTTTTGGAAACAGACTATGAAAATCTGATTTTACAAATTACGTGAGGATCCACATTCAGATTCTCAAAACATCAAGCCTGATAAACAAATGACATATACTTGAGTGTTCTTTCCTAAACCACCTTGATGCCGCAATCCTCATAAATTTGCCACACTTACAATTAAGGTTGAGAGCTATATACTGAATAAAAATGGATGGACAAATGTTTAATTCTTCAAACACAGGCTTACATGTTTCTCATACTGAATGCTGTCTTCCAAATTTGAGATAACTTAGTACTTCAAGAAATATCCATTAGTCCTATAAGCATGAGTCTGAAGAATTTTAAGAAAGAAGTTGCTTCTTAAATGGCTCACATATTTATAATCCTTCTGAAGAAAGGACAGTTACAAAAGAATCAGAATAAAATTATCAGCTAATAAGATCATTTTTCATTTAGTATATTTAAGCCAAAGAAGAGCCTCAGTATAGTTTAGCCATGGTCAATGTGTTTTTGGGTTTTTATAGCAATTTTGTCACATGATAATCAGAATATTTGCATTTATGAAGTTTGAGTCTCCTGGTGCCACATTTGGAAGTCCTAATTTGCTCAAGTTTTTATTGATCACCTATTGTGTGTGTATATGTGTGTATGTATGTGTGTGTGTGAGTACACCTCTCTCTAAAGGGTGCAAAGGTTCTAGATAGAACAAGATTGATGCCTTTCTGAGCTAATATAATGGAGGAGCAACACAAAAGACTACAAAGGAAATAAAGCAATGAAAAGAACAGAAAGTAGTGTGGGACACAGGTGTAGAGAGAGAATTGTGTAGACAGGACAGTGAGGGAAGACCTCCTTTACAGAATCAGTCTCTCTTCTGGGTTAGGAAGAGTCAGACATTATTCCCATCTATAAATGACTGCAGGAGTGCACCTCAGAGACTACTAATTCTGTCTGTAACTTTCATTCTTTAATTCAATAAATTTTACAAGCTTGCAATATGCTAGACATTGTCATAAGCCTTGGGTTTGCTAAGATAAAAAAGAAAACAGATCTCATCCTGATTCTGGAGAAAACATAAAAGGAAGCAAGGATTATATTATACTGCAGTCCTTGATATAACATATGGTTTCTATAGGATAAGTATAAATGACACAGGGAAATGCAAAGGAGGTAAACTAGCACATAGGGATGTGATCAGGTAGAGTAGGCTGATGATTTTTTTTCTCAGCCAGCTCTACAGTTAGTGATCATACAGCAAATACATAACAGAGTTTTAACTGGAAATCATACCTCCTGATCCTCAGCCAAGTTTGCTATCCAGTAATCCATCCTGTTCCATAAATCTAATTGGGAAAAAGTTCATTTTGACATAATGCTTCTATAAAGGGAAACTGTTTTGAATACTCATTAAAGCACATTATAATTTGGGAAAGAAGTGACTAAAAAGAGGCTGAAAAGAAAAATATGCAATTAGTATTCTTATGTTCAGATACCAGAATTAAAAATGAGAATGATCATGAATATTAATATATAAACCTCTATTCAAGATAATTTCACACTCATCCTTAACTGGTGAAAACTGACCTGTATTCTCTTCCAATAGACATGAATTCGAGGTACACATTGAGTACAATGGTTTCATTTTCTAAAGCTAGACAGTAGCGATGGCTCTTATACATTGAAGCATATGACATCTAAACCTTATGAAGAAATGACCTACTTTAAAAAGCCAGCAACATGAGGCATCAACCACAGCACCATGAGCTCAGGACTAAAAGGGACCTTGAGGAATGATTCATCTATCTGTATGCAGAGTAGGCAGAGGCATTTGTTGTATGATTTAGAGGTAACAGCCCATTGACCCAAAATATATTCTCCTTTCTTTTTTTTCTTTTTTGCTGCCACACCTCCCTGCAAACACATTCTTGGGTAGATTAATAACTCCTGTAGGTCTCTGTTAAAATGCATGTGTATTGGAAAAGGTACAATAAATCATTCTTGTCTTTATGCAAATGAATTTACTTTATTGACCCTTAGGAAGGCAAAGATTTTAAGAAACAGAGTCTGAAGAAGAAGATATTAAATGGGGAGAAAGGACCAAACAGTAAATAAAGACACCTTGAAGAGCAATACAAAATATTGAGGCAGGTGACAGCTCTTTATATTTGACTGAGTGGGAGTAGAGATGCCATTAGAAAAGTGACAGTAAAAGAAATTGGAAAAGCAACAGTACTGGTCTCCTTTTACACAGAGTGCCTGTTCATATATTTAAGTGTTCTATTCTTATTTCTTTTTCCTCACATCTTTCTGTCATATACCTATTTCATACCTACTGTACTTTCTGTTTATCAAAGTCTTATTCTGAATTTTTCTCTCTGTTGCTGCTATCATCAATCAAAAACTTTTTGAGTGAAGAAACCCAGTTCCAAGTGTGTCTCCTGCAATGGAATTCAGCTTAGCAGGACAACTGGCAAAGAGAAGGAGGATGTTGGTGTCTGTAACGAAACTTCATCTCAGACATTAGTAAATAAATCTGGCATCACATAGGTGGCAATCTCAGTGGACAGGAGGAAAGAAACAATGTTAAAGAGGAGTAGAGTGACTGCATGGTGTATTGTCCTAACCAGGCCACTTTCACAAGTCAAATGTGTGCACTGTAAATGATTAACAATCATACAAAACACATGTCCAGGACTTTCCAAACCAAACCAAATATACAGTCACACTAGCAAGTAGCTGCCAAGAATCAGCTGTGAATCACATTCTCAATGGCAATATAGACGAGCTCGCTAGTCACCAAAGTGAAGGCCTGTGACAGCCTGCAAGTAAGTAACAGATCACTGAAGACAAGAAATAGAACCAAGAGGCAATGTCTTCTTGGTCTTCATTTGTGGTGACAACATTTGGCCTCTCTGAAATAAGATTTTGTAATAGCCTGAAAATTTAAACAAGCAGATCTTGAAAATACTGATGAAAATAGGTGATTACTTCATAGGAACATCCCCAAATATAAAAACTGTCAGGATATGAGTTTTAAAAATTATGTTTATTGTTTTGATAGGTAAGTCTTAAAGTAAGCAACTCTCAGCATCCATTTGGCTAAAGCTGGAACAAACACTCAGTTTCCCAGGAAGAGAGATAAAACCAGGTTGGAATTCTACCTTGTTTCACTGTGCTGCATTACTTTTGCCTTTGAAGAAACTGATAAGAAAACCCCATATTGCATCCTCCGGTCAGTGTGGTGGTGCTGCAATCCAGAAAATTACACACAGGGAAGTTCACACACCGCCTGGAGTCCAGGCCAACTTGCCAACATCTGTGGTCCCAATGGTTCCAGCTGCCTTCTCAAACTGCCTCCAGTCTAGCCTGAGTTCCAAAAGTGGACTTAGCGGCCCTTCTGCCACTTCTCTGTGGACACCTAATGAGTGAACTGCCTTTCTCTTTTGTTGTCCTGCTCCCTTCCTCACCTTTATTTACTGATTTTGTCTCCAAAAGGCAGTTTTCTGGAAAAAATTGTCAGCACTAAAATATGATACAGGAGACTTCCAACGGGATTTTTCATCAAAGTTAGTAAATAACACCAAGCTAAAGTCTTCATAGGAATGGATAAGAGACTTGGCTTGGAGAGGAAGCAGCTGACAATAACTAGGTAAGCAGCTCTAACTTTAGAGGGCAAAGGTAGATGAGTTACTAAGTAATTGCATTCTATTTCTAGTAGGACAGAAAAAGTTTGAATAGTCTTAAATTTCAAAAAGAAGCTTCTGGGTAAGGGAACTGATTTGCTGTCAGAAATATACAATACGCTAATGTTTTATTATGAGTGACTTCTCTTAGAATATTTTAAGAACATAGCAGTTATATTTGCTTCTGAGTTTTCATAAGAACAGATTTTTTATGGCAGTAAAATGAAGTGGCTTTCTAAATTTTACTCACCAGCATATTTTTTTGGCACTTTGACAATTTTTCAAAGTATCATCGTTTTGAATTTATTACAGAATTAAGATTCTGCAAGGAGTTACTCCAAACAGGCTTTCTTCTAATGGATTGCTTTAACTGTCAGCTTATTTGTCAACAAAAACTCCTAAGCACATAAAATAGTAATGTTTTTCCTTAAAGGCAACAGCCATATCTCTCAGTCTTGAATATAGCAAAATTTCTGTTAATATTTGATGAGCGAAATCACAAATAATGCAAATATGTACCTAGGAAGAAGAAGACGAGCTATTTGTCCTGGGAAAGCTTAGAATTCATTGTGTATTTTATAATCTTGAACTAAATCTATACAGGTAAGGATATATTATGGATGATATGTCTTGCGGGTTATATTCTTCCTGTAATGATTCATTTATATTCACGAAAAATCCTCTACTTAAAGTAAAAATAATCCCCAAATCTTTTATGACTGCAGTTTATTATAAAAGTCAGTGCTAAAAGAGGTTCTTTAATGTTCTTAAAATTCTTGGCAAAGACCAAAGAAGAATTTCAGGCTTACTATTCCAGTATTGTTAATAAGTGTACTCTGACTCTGCCTGGTAAAGTTCACTAAATTGTCATTTTTTATTAAATAAAATTTTAATTAGAAAAATACACTGTGACAAGATTCACATAACATTAGAATGAAAAATTCTGAAAATTAATTTAGAATTAAAAATTGTAAAAGACATTCGAAGGCTATATCATTAATCCTCCGCCTAGCGGCGCAGGCACACAGGGTTCTAGTCCCGGTCGGAGCACTGGATTCTGTCCCGATTGCCCCTCTTCCAGGCCAGCTCTCTGCTGTGGCCAGGGAGTGCAGTGGAGGATGGCCCAAGTGCTTGGGCCCTGCACCCCATGGGAGACCAGGAGAAGCACCTGGCTCCTGCCTTCGGATCAGCGCAGTGTGCCGGCTGCAGCGCACCGGCCGCGGCGGCCATTGGAGGGTGAACCAATGGCAAAGGAAGACCTTTCTCTCTGTCTCTCTCTCTCACTGTCCACTCTGCCTGTCCAAAAAAAAGAAAATAGATGTTGGCGTAGTTAATGACTTTATAGATGAGGAAACTGATAACACGTTGAGATTATGTAACTTGCCCAAGGTGACTCAAATTGTTCTGGAAGCAGAATAAAGGCAGATTTCCTTTAGAATGTGGATGTATACATAGACTGTTGGTTCTACTTATCACATTACTTTTTCCAAACTTGAGCTCCACTTTCTATTATGTGACTTGGGTCATAGAACTCAGAAAAACTTCATGAATGTCCTTTTTTACATGTCACTGGGAGAAGTTACCTTTCAATTTATGTACATATGTACAATACGTACCCTCTAGCCACCCTTCAGAGACAGTACCTAAAATGTGGGGCAGAATTAGAAATACACAATCCATAATAGTGGTCAGGAGTCCAGAGAAACAACACAATAGCCAATCCAAGGTTGTGTAATACTGTGCTTGCCTTCCGTGACATACTCCTTTTCAACTGACACTGTGCCTAAGCTGAAAATATTTTATTGCAATTGATAGCAATATAGCCCAGAAAGCCAGGGAGCAAATAAACAAACTGTTGCTACAACAAAATATTCAGATTGGCCAAGATGTGCAGATTTTCAAATGAACGAATAAACTGCTCCTGAATGTTTTTTTTTTAGGGAACTCCAACGCTGAGTAGCAACTGCAGGTTCCTGACTATGCTATGCACAAAAATGGGTCAAATTTTGATGCCCTTTGGGAACTCTCTGGCATTTAAATTGGACTCACTGTTTCATCAAATGTGATTGATTTCTTGTCAGTCTAATGAAGTATAAGCTTTCATTTTCCTTATTCATTAGGTTATGTAAACTCTTGCCAAGACCACTTAGAGGCTTTACTTTGCTAAAGCATAAAACTCAGAGGGCTCTTGATGTATTTTTGCTTCCCAAGAGGATTCCGCTTCTTGGCAATACTGTTCATCTTCTCTTCAATCACAATTCCTTGCCTGGAACACATTTATATAGAGAAGGAAACAAGTTTTATTCCAGCAGAAAGAAGGAAGAAGAGAGGCAAGAAAGAAGGAAGGAAGGAAGAATGGAAGGAAGGAAGGCCAGCCTAAATTTTGAAATAAAATCTTTATTTTATAAATAAACACATGACTCTCACATCACTCTCTTTGTCCTTTTAAAATTATAAAGCACATAGTAACAATTTTATTCTTTCAACATCTTAACTCCCAAATATCTCCACTCTTACATAGAATATAAGTTATTATTAAACCTTGCCAGATTCCTCTTAAAGTATTTTATTCTTTTTTCTTCATCTTTAAAAAAATTATTGTATTCTGAATTTAATTAATAAGATGCTCCCTCCTTAAAAGGATATGTAGATGGCCACACGTGAAATTTTTCTGTCCGTCCATTAATACAAAACAGAAGTGCAGATCGCATTGATTTTCTACTTGTAAATGTTATGTGGCCCCTGTATTTCAACCCATTGAAAAACACCCTCTTCTCACTGTTGTATGCTGCCGAGATTGCGTGTACCAGACAGGATGTAGAACCTCATAGCAGAAGCAGCAGAGATTGTTGGTTAATTTGTGCCTCTCCCTATCCTTGATCCCCTCAGTTTTTAAAGGGCTGGATTTATTATACACAATGAAATGTATAAGGAATTATTTTCTTAATCCCTTTTCTTAGCAAAAAGGATTTCCTACCAGAATGCAATATGAATACATTGACACCAGAGCAAAGGGGAGGTAAGGGGTGCTCCTCCAAATGAGACCTTCCTAGTGCAATCAAATCAGTATCGTGAGAAGTTGGAAGAAAATCATTACTGATGAATCCTAATGATAAGAGGTATTAAGGGTGCTTACAGTATATTCCAAGTCTTATAAAATAGATCATGCAGAGAGCAGTAGCACACCACTCTGAAAAGGTCTTCTGTGTCACTGCATTCTAATACCTAGAATACTCTTGTTTTATTCCTGTTCACAGCTCTAGAGATAACAGTGGTCCTAACACAGAACCAATCTTAAATTATTAAACAAATGAATGAACAAAGAAAGAAAGAAAGAACAAAATTTACTGAAGTTGATTCAAGGAAGTTTAAAAAGAAAAGAACTTTATATAATCTGGCCCAGATGGATAATTGGTCTGACAACAGTGGCAGTTATTTTGTTCTGTGGTCAATAGGATGCTGCTGAAAAAAATAAAAATGACACAAGCCTAGAAAAGAGCCACAAGTTTACAGGCATTTAAACCAATTATGTCATCTTAAAAGGTAAATTAATATGTTCACATTCACATAAAATACAGGAGAGTCTTCCAGTGCTGGGGAGGAAGCAGATGCAGATTTTAGAACTAATGCTGTGGTAAACGATATAAACACACCTTGGGCTCTTTATTCCATCTCTATGTGTGATGGTAGACAGCAAGTCAGCAAAAGAGAGAAAGTGGTTGCTGTGAAAATAAAGTTTAAGTGCAGTTTTGAACTCTAGTTAGTGGTTTTACTTGGTTATATAATCTTTCAGGAAGATGAATTGCATTCTTTACAAATGTATAGCTTCCTTCAAGCGACACAAACAATGAGAGAAAAACATAAATGTCGACAAGTAAATGTGAAACCCAAGCACTATATTGCATCCCAATACTTGTACATATTGATGGAAGTAGCAATAAAGAGTTCACCTGTCAGGTTCTATGTAATCTGTTTAGAGTTAAAACCTCTGTGAAAACCTACTTTGCTCTCAAAGCTGTCTGAGGGGGAATGGAGATGGCATGTGTTCCTGCTCCAACTCAGCCAGAGACCAGTACTGACCAGCTAGATGACAGTCATTACCTTATTTCCTCTTTCTGAGCTTTAAATTCCAATCTATATAAAATTTTAGAGCCTATAAATGATTCCCAAGAAGACTTACAGCTCCAGATAGCATTGTGTGTTTATTTATGGAAATTCTTATAGAGGTCTTTATATCTACCTACAGATTTACAGATACTTAACAGAACTGATTTGCCCTGTCTCATTTTCCTAAATTTAATTGTTCAAATTCATAATTCATCCATTGTACTCCAAACTTACACTCCCATCCCACTTCCTGGCTTTCCTATCTTAGATGTGATGGCCTTTTATTTAATTTATCCTTGAATTTCCACTCCTTCCTTGATTCCAAGTGATACTTCCCAAGGAGGAATTTTTTTAAATCTGGAAAACATTGAATTTCTACTAGCAGATTTTTATTAAACTTCCCCTGAAATTTATCTGGATTTCCTCTCATACCTTTGGGTAACAGCAGGTCTCAAGAGATATTAACTTAGGATTCACATGACAGAGCTTGTAATGATTGCAATTCTCTTTCAATGAAGTTGACTTTAAAGAGTAAGCATTATTGCCATCATAATCTTTATCATAATAGCTGTCATCACTGTTATCATTGCTCCTTGCAAATCTAGCTTTATTTCCTAAGATGTTTAGCAAGATATCATTCAGATTAGGCAAAACCAAGGCTCTTTTGCTGGAAACATGATTTCCTTCTCAGGGTCCAAGTATCCATTGAAATCTGGTGGGAAATCAAGTGAACATTGGCCTTTGTTTTTTGGCGTGTAACTACCCTTAAGTTGCTATGATACAAATGTGGAAAAATGACCTCATCTCAAACAAGCCAGGCCACATTACCCCACTCTTAAGAGTAAACCCAGATGTTTCCTTAAGTATCTGAACATGATGGTATACAACTGTTCTCTTTGTACCCAAGAAAGAGCAAATAGGAATGGGATTTGTCTCTTACAGAATTTGTGTAAGTATTCCTGATTTAAAAGGAGTAGATGAATTGAGAAAGAATATAAAGAATGAAAAGTTAGGAATATATCTCTTCTCTTTCCCCTTCCAATCCTAGCCATGTTTCAGAGAAGACTATTTTGATAACATATTTAAACATGATCTCATTTAGAATTTAACCAAGGCCAATGTTGGTTGAGTTTTTTAGTTATCTGAAAAGTGACCATAGGAATTAATGTGCTAACCTGCTGATCTAACTTTCACTCATTTACCAAGGCCCTCATTAACACAGAAATGATTGGCTGAGTAGGTGATTTCAGGAGTTCCATAAAAATTAATTATTCCAACTGAATCTCCTCCCTGTTCACCAAGACTGCTGTTGTGTAGAGGCTTGCCTCTTTATAAAGATTTTTATTAAAATTATTAAAATATAGCCTTTTAGCCAGGGCAATAGAATGATACAAAGAGATAAAGACCCAAAGGACTGGTAAAGAAAACTAAAGAAATACTAAATGTATTTAGCTGTCCTTAGCCTCCCAAGTGTCAGCATTTCCACATGTTATCAGCTATTCATCTGCAGTGTTGATGTGTTTGTTTCCCCAACTAGACAGCAAAAGTTCTTCAGAATAGAGAATTTGTCATTTCTCTGTACCAATCCTTGATCCTTTCTCTTTCTTAAGAACTATACCTGATGCGTTAAATGGTGTGTGAATGTATACAATTGATATTAAATGATATTCAGACTTCCCTCATTTTGACATTAATTATCACACACTATTTCAGGAATCATTAGTGGGAAATGCTCTGAAACTTATTTTGAAGATCTAGAATGAAAGAGGTAATTTGGTGCCCCTTTCTATTACTAGCTAGAGCTCAGTGCCAGACGTAAAATTCCTCTGTGTAACTCTTCCTTCCAATGCTTGAGTCAGGCTGGTGAGAACTTTAAACTACTAAAGTACTGATTTTTTTCCTGAAACATAATCATTCAAAAAAATTCTAAGTACTTTTCAGCTCACCAAATTTCTTGGAACTGTTCTTAGGATCTCATTGATGCAGGAGTATCAGGCTGTGTATCCTCTGAGTGTGCTGACAGATGTCCTGTCCAAACAGAATAACATAAAACAATTTCACATGTTACTGGTTTGGCAAATGTAAATTGCTTTTAAATACAGGTTTGGGTGTTCCCTTCTCAAGAAGAATGCACTAGTAGAAAGTAGAAAATAATATAGTGCTAAAATATAAATATAGTCATTAATTTGTCACTTCTTTTATGCTAATATTGTTAGAATATGGGAAAATTTTAAACTAAAAAGAGGGGCCACTTTTTTGAATTCCCTGTTCGTACCTTTTTATGTCCTTTATTTTTAGCATCTATTTACATAATTCCCACTTAACACTGATCTGAGATGTTTGATCCTCTTTTATAATGAAGAAGACTTATAATAATCAACCTCACTCTTGCTGTTTGAGTGAGGTACTCACTAATTGGGATTATCTAAACTTTTAACAATCTACTTGCACAAAATTTAATTGATAATTAAAAGCAATTCAGATCATTAGCCCAAGGGACTTTTAAAAAATACATGAAAAGCAAAGTATGACTGCTTGGATTTAAAGAAAGAGGAAGAGAAAGAGAAAGAAATTTTTAATTTATGTACACGATTAGGTAGAAGACAGTCTTAGTGATTAAATCAAAGCTTGTTGTGCTGCAGAGATGAATGAAATCTGTCACATGCAGATTTCTTTCATGGCTAAATTAGCTTTTACATATTAATTCTCATAACCCCACCTGCAGGAGCAATATTAAATGTGACTATTGTGATTATTATTGTTCATCCAAAGACACAGTTGAAAATCAAGCACTGTCCATTTGGAGGAAAACCAATTAGGTCTGCCTTGTTTTCAATAGTAAATAAAGCCTGTAATCCAGAAGTTTACAGCAGAAATGAAAATATTTACAGACTTAAGACATCTTTTAAGCTCAAAAATTGCATGTGGAAGAGGTCATTTGCTTATCTGTGTTCATTTTCTTGAAAGAGAATTTGAATCTGTCACCAGATTCACTAAGGAGTTGATGACAACAAATGCTAAGGAAACCCTATCTTGTCCACATGTACTAGATCCAGTCCTAGTAGAGCTTGGTACCTGCATCATACAGTCCAGAATTCAGTGCTGTGGCCCATTAAAGTCTTTTTCTCCTAAGCCACTACCTCTCAAACTTCACAATTCACAGGATTTTTAAAATTAGCATGTCTACAATGGAACCTAAGATTCTGTACATCGCAGACAATGCTGATGCTGTTGGCCTATGGACTACACTTTAAGTAGGAAGGTCTGTGTGTTGTCACATAAACCTGTATTCAGGCATAGGCTAGTTAAAAGCAAACAATTCAGTATATCTATTTCTGCATTATAATGCTAGGTTCTACAGGAATAAAGATGTATAATCTTTGCATGAGATTTTCCACAATCTAAGTGCAAATTTTAGCTGGATGAATATAAATTGGAAAGTTATATCAAATTGGATATAATTAACATGGATTTTTTTCGGTATAATTGTATGTTCTTAAAGGTTTATCTGTAAGGCATAGCTGCTAGAGAAAATAATGAATGAGAGGAAGTAGGATTTGAATTTGAACTTGATGATATATAGGACTTAGGGTTAGGAAAAGAAAGACAATTGAAAGATAAACACACACACACACACACACACGCACTGATTTTAGCGCCGGAAATGAATGTGGAACAGTGAGGAGAGTAGCCTAGTTAGAGTATGCATGGTGTCAGGACAGGCTAGAACATAAAGATAGTGAATAGGAATAGCTTAAGCTTTTAGGACTAATTGTGTGCATTATTTCTCCCATAAAAGTTGAGCTGCATTGCATAACGTCTAGTTAGTTTTTAACATTCAGTTCATGTTAGAAAAATTAAGACAATTTTTCACTTTTATGCATATCTTAACCATGGCACATCTGAAAGACCACAGATAAAAACTGAATTCATAAGGGGCATGATTACACTTGTGTTGTCAACTGCTGTAATTGACCCCACTGTTTTGTTTTATCTATTCAAGCTATTTTCCAGGACACAACCAAGAGAAGTAAATAAATGACTTATGCGACAGTAAGCTGCACAAAACTTTAATACCAAAGGGGGTGTTATGAAAATTCTACTGACAATGGGTTGCTTCAATAATTTTTCCAAAAATAAGTGAGTGTGGTACAGAGAGTGAGCAGATCTCTGGCTCTAGGCTCGGATTTTCCACTAACCAGCTTTTAGATCCGTCAGCTACAAAACAAACAGGCTTAATTGGTGGTCCCTGAGATCCTGTAAAAAATCTGAAACCAAGGCAGGTATTTGGCATAGCAGTTAAGATGCCAGGTGGGACATCCAAGTCCCTTATTGGAGTCATGTTTTCTCTCCCAATTCCAATCACCTATGAAAGCAGATCCTAAAAGACAGGAGGTGAGGGTCCAAGCATTTGGGCATCTGACATCCATGTGGGAAACCTAAATTGAGTTTTTTGCTCCCAGCCTCATTCATTATGAGCATCTGGGGAATCAATCAGTAGAAGGGGGACTGCTCTCTCTTTCTCTGGCTCTCTCTGTCTGTCTGTCTCTCTCTTTTTCTCTCCTTGTATGTGTGTCTTTGTTCCTTTCAAATAAATAAAAATTTAAAAGATAATTCAAAAATCTCTTAAACCATATGTTTATATACTTTGAAAACATTTTTATTGAAATGTAGTTGAGAAGGATGCTGTGCATACTAAGAACCAGACACAAAGAGTCTTTACACAAATGTAAAGGTCACATTTCTATTTTAGGGTCAAGTATTCTGAACATAGTCCAGAAGAAGTTCCATGATGAGAAGAACCCAGAAAAGTGGATTCCCTGCTTTCATTTAAAATACAAAAACATATGAAGGCCATGAGCAGACATCAGATAAATGTTTGATTATTCTCTCAGGGGGTCTACATCATCTTCCTCCCTGTGTGTGTTTTTATATACATGGGCTTAGTTGGGTCCACATATGATCTTCCTGTCTTTGAGTGTGTCTCCTGCTCAGTATTAAGAATCAGAAATATCTCTCCAACCTACAAATTGCCTCAAATACAGACATTTCCATAAGTAGCTCTTCTTAAACACAAACTCATTGCCATCAGTTCATAAGGATTGATGGGAATTGGAAGTAGTACATAGTTTGATGGTTGTGAAAGCCTTAGGAGCAGAAAGCTTTGTTGTTTATCACTGTAAAACCAGGGGATAGTGTGGCCCAATAGATTCAAGAGTAAAATAAGGGATAAATGAAAAACATATAAGAGTGTACTAAAATATGGAGAACCCTGGACATATAAATTAAGGTCACCTGTGTCACAGGTTCACCAGCCTCACACTTGCTTGTGACTCTATATGGAAGATGTGAAGAGAATCAAGAGACTTTGCATGGATGTCAAAAATAAGTACAAATAAACTTATGGCCAGGGAATACAGGACTGTCAAGAGCCTAGCTCTGCAGCCTATGTGAAGAAGGAATTATTTTTAGATAAGAATCTCTGTTGTGCTATTAATTAACCTTTGTTAGAGTTGGCATTGTATTCATCTGGGTTCAGGAGAAAGAAATGTATGCATGGGGTGGCTTCTATTTTGTCATCTGTTTACTGTTTTTATTGCTCTTTGAAAGAACATCATGCAAATCAGAACTATAAAAATCAAGATCCAAGGGGGATGGATCTGTTGCCCTGAGATTTCGCCCAGCATAGTCCAACACCTGGCTGCAAGCCGATTGACGTCAGCTGCAATATTTGACTTCACTAGGATCCTGGCCAGTGAAAAATTGTCAGATCAGTCCCAGAATTTACTTAGAACTCGGTCAGAGAAGAGTTCCCTGGGAAGGAGCTATTTCTCCTCTTCCTCTGCATCCCACAGAGATGATCTGAGCCTGGAGCCTGCTTTGATGTCAGTAAGAACTTGGCAACCTGATCAGTTTCATAGGGAGCAGAATAAGACAAGCAAGAAGCTTAGAGAGGAGCCCCTGCCAACCATGAAAATTTCTAAAACATAACCAAAGCACGCACAGGGATGCAATACACAGCTCTTACATACACATTTTGCTGATGAGAAATCAGATCAAAATAATATCAATACTGTTGCCTCTCATGATGCAGATTTACTCAGAATATATAGCAGAGTCAGGGTTGGAAATGAATCCATTCTGCTTAACCAGATGAAAAAACAATTTTGCCTTCAGACGGACAAATTGCAAAGAAGTATAAGGATGAGAAATGTTGTAGACCCATTAGGAATGCATGGCTTGCCTTCACTCCTGTTTAATATTTTAAGGCTATAAAATTGTATTATGTTAATGTAATACACAGGCCACCTACACTAGCAGCCAACGTGGTTACTTCTCACTCTGTAAGAAAGCATTCAGTAAAACTGGTGACTGATTCTGTGTCATTCAGGCCAGCTTTCATGACCCAGGATAGTGCAGGAGAAGTAGATAGATCAAAGAGGTTACAATGACTCCACCATCCACACAGACTTCTTGGAATCCATAGGGGTGGCCCAACCTTAGACTTCAATAACAAGGCAACCAGGCCTTGCATAGAGTGACCTCAGAAGCCCAGATTTTTTAAAGTAGAAATTGGGAACATCTCTTTTGTACCTCTTCTTTTTAGCTAGTTCTCCTCTCTCTCACCTTCACTACAAAAAATATAACCACTCCTTTGGTGCAGTGAAAAGAAGAAGCCGTTATAGATACAAGTTGATAATGAACCCAGGGGAAATTGAGAGGGTCTTAAGTGTTGGACAAAGAAAAGCAAATTTTTCACTGGAGAAAATGATTTTGGATTGAAAGCTGTGTAGCCTGGCATTTTAGAAGGATTAACAAAGGATCCGTGTGGAAGACTGATTGAAAAGGAAGAAAGATGATGACATCAGCTTGAAGGCAATTGTCTCAACTGGAGGGTGAGGGGTTGAGAATCTACAGGAAGTAAAGGCAGTGAGAATGAAAGAGGATTTTCCTTACCCAGGCTAGTGAAGACCTACTGGTGATAGTAGCAAATAACATATGTGGCTCTTACTACATTTCTAAATATGCATATTGCACATATTTAATTCTTATATTTTAGGAGGTGGGCACTGTTAGGAAGATATAAAGGTAGCCGGCGCCGCGGCTCACTAGGCTAATCCTCTGCCTTGCGGCACCAGCACACCGGGTTCTAGTCCCAGTCAGGGCGCCGGATTCTGTCCCGGTTGCCCCTCTTCCAGGCCAGCTCTCTGCTGTGGCCCGGGAGTGCAGTGGAGGATGGCCCAAGTCCTTGGGCCCTGCACCCCATGGGAGACCAGGAGAGGCACCTGGCTCCTGCCAACGGATCAGCGCAGTGCACCGGCCACAGCACACTGGCCGCGGCAGCCATTGGAGGGTGAACCAACGGCAAAGGAAGACCTTTCTCTCTGTCTCTCTCTCACTGTCCACTCTGCTTGTAAAAAAAAAAAAAAAAAAAAAAAAAAAAAAAAAAAAAAAAAGGAAGAGATAAAGGCACAGAGAACTTTTGAAATTTTCCAAGGTCACACAGTTAGCAGTCAGGCTAAGACATGAACCAGGCAGCCTGCGTCCACAGTTCCAACACTTGACGAGTATACTCCATATACTATTTTGCTCTTCGTGTCAAATAGTTATCTTCACAGGATCCTGTAAGCTTGTACATGGTGGCACAAGGCGAGTCATTATCCATTATTTCACAAAAGGCAGTGTGAGGAAGGCTAATATTTTGCACACAACCCTATTCAAGGTGGCCAGACATCTGTCCCCTTGGAGAGAACAGACCTTTCAGTGGAGGAAGCAGCACTCTTTGTCTTTTGCTTGTAACGAAGCAGACAGTAATTGAGAAAAGTCACCTAGCTTTGAGAAGAGAAAACTCCTTCTAAAGTGGTTAGAAATACTGACTTCTACAAAGAAGCTTGTCCTGACTATACTTGATGTGGATCATAAAAAGAAAATACCCACCAAAAGCAAACTGAACATTTTACTTACTCATGATATGGCCAATTCTACAGTGGTAGGATCATATAATAATTGATTATCCCTGAATACTCTATTTGTATTCTTCCAAATGTCTGTATCCTAAAAGTTATGCTATTTGATTCAATTCATTAACTTCCATCTTTCTTCTCTTACACACAAGGAAACAAAATAAAATAAAAACAAAACAAAATCTCCTCTCCCTCTTTTGATAGGCACATTGTTGTTTGCTGAGTATGTGGTAAGTTTGTAGGAAATGTAAAAAAAAAAATCCTGACATAAAACTACTGAAACTTCAAATTCACTTGTGGGAGATGTTATGATACTGATGGATTTCTGATTTTTCCATTTTTATCTTGAACTGATTGGGATTTACTTGCAACCAATATACTAATTAATTCTGAATTTAATAACTTACATCAATCTGTTATCCTAATACAAATCTGCAAACACAAAATTCCAAGCACACCATTTTCTAGGAGGTTGAGAAGAACCAGGCATGTGCCCCAGTGCATTCATAAACCTAAAGCCCTGTCCATATGAGACAAGTTCAAAGCCTGAAAACAGAACTGTAAGCAGGCTTTCACATAGTTAAGGGACTAGTGGATGGATGTGGTCTAAGAGCAGAGTTCATTATAAAGGAAATGAAGTCATTCTTGGTTAATGAAGAGGCACACATGAAAATTGTTCAGCTCTGGGACTCCACAAGGCTGAGGAACACTAACAAGTGGAATAAGAGCAGTTCGGGCTTATTCCTGCTCAGACAGCCTGTTTGTAGGCTCTGTCCTCAAGGAACATTTAACCCAGTTGAATTGGGGCAGAAAGGAATTTTAGGAGTCATGTAGCCCCTCTCCCTGACGGCGGGCAGAGCTACCTATTTTGTTAGGAACAGACACTCTTTTTATCATAGTGCTGGGCAAGCCCACTTCCACATAGAAAGAGATGAAAATGGCAAATGTGTGCCTGTAAATACCCCCAACCTATTCCAGAATGATTTTTAAAAGAAGTATGTATTATTAATTGAAAGGGAGAGTGACAGAGAGATAGGAAGAGGCAGACATTGAGAGAACTCTTCCGTCTGCTGCTTCACTCCTCAAACACCTGCGTTAGCCAGGGCTGTGCCAGGCGTAAGCCAGGCATCTGGAACTCCGTCCAGGTCTCCCATGTGGGTGGCAGAGATTCAAGTACTTGAACCATCATCTGCTGCTTTCCCAGGTGCATTAGCAGGAAGCTGGATTGGAAACAGAAAAGCAGAAGTTGAATCGGCACTCATATATGGAATACAGGCATCCCAAGCAGCAACTTAACAAGCAAGTTTCACAATGCTGGCCAACCAGGATGAATTTAAAATGGCTCACAGGGATGTATAAAATATTAGAAGGTTGGTGTTGTGTTTGTACTCCTGGAGTCTGCAGTGAAATTACATGGGTTGTCATCACAGCTGTACAATCGTCTTGTAAAGTGACTTAACATCTCTGTAAACCAGTTTACTTATTAGCATAATAAGAATAATAACACCAAAAAAGAATAACAAGTCGTTATCACTGGTCAGCATAACTTATACTTAATAGTACTGAATATAGATTCTGTGGCATGGTTCTTCGGACTTGAAAAAATAATCCACATGAAATACTTGATTCATTCCTGGACTCTGTTTTCTCTGCTTTATAGAGAGTACATCTTAGTGAAATCTCAATCCCTCCACTAATAAAAGAAACAGTAAAACATGCTGTCCTTTTGTTCCATTACACATGAAAAATGGAGAGGGTAGGCATTTGGACTAGTGGTTAAGATAACTGTGTCCTACATTGGAGTGCTTGGGTTTGATTCCCATCTCTGACTCCTGATTCCAGCTTCCTGCTAATTCCTGCAGATCCTAAGAGGAAACAGGTGACGGCTCAAGTGGTAGGATTCCTGCCACCCATGTGAGAGATCTGGATTGCATTTCTCAGGTCCCAGATTCAACTTGCCCCAGACTGACTATTTTAGACATTTGGGTGATGAATCAGTAGATGGGAACTGATTTTATTTAAATTTTTAAATAGATTTTTAGATTAAGATTTGTACTAGTATTTTGTAAGAATTAAATTAAGTGATTTATATTCAGTTTTTAGCATATATCTTTGCAGATCATAGCACAAAAATAAGTGGAAGTTGTTATTGTATTATATAATTATTATTATAATGATGGAACAATTGAAAAGCAGAGGTAAAAAGTAAAGAATAATGTGGGTGGAGATAATAAAATAAGCTGGGAAATTTTGGAAATGTATTTATACTATAATCACACACATATACCACAAAATTGTATCTCAGTTTTCCAGTTGTCACCATAAAATGAGAAACCTTGCAGTTACATAATCACTATATCTAGTTAATAAATATCAATCACTGTGGAAGGTAGAATATCTTGTTTTCCAAAACCTGTGGGTCATTTCTCTCTCAGAGGACTATATAGAGCAGAGAACAATATCAACAGCATCCTTGTACTAGATGTTGCTATGAAACCAATTTCTCATGATAGTGCCATGTCAAAGTATAATTTATTAAGATGATTTTATTAGGGCATAGTGTAGTGGCTACTGCACATGCTCCCAGTTCCTAGCTCCTTCCAAAATCCCAAGGAGCAATGTGTGATTTCTTCATAATCAATAATTCACTCTATAAGCAATGCTTTCTACATAGTTTCTATCTATAAGTTTTTTTAAAAAAATATTTATTTAGAGGCAAAGTTACAGAGAGGCAGAGGCAGAAGCAGAAAGAGAGAGGTCTTCCATTTAATGGTTCACTCTCCAGATAGCCACAAAAGCCAGAGCTGCGCCGATCTGAAGCCAGGAGCCAGGAGCTTCTTACGGGTCTCCCACATGGGTGCATGGTCCCAAGGACTTGGGAAATCTTCTACCGCTTTCCCAGGCCATAACAGAGAGCAGGATTGGAAGTGGAGCAGCCGGGACTTGAACCCATGCCCATATAGGATGCTGGCACTGCAGGCGGCAGCTTTACCCAATTTGCCACAGTGCCAGCCCCAACTGTCTATAAACTTTTGACAACTATTGAGCAATACGATTAAATTGGTAACTGAGAGATCGAGAGCTGGGGAGAGTGTGTGTGTGTGAGAGAGAGAAGTATTTTACATCCTATTTTGAAGGAGATCATACAGTTTCCCTCATTAACTAATTCTAATATTACCAAGAGGAAAGTCTCACTTGAATTCCTTTACCAAGTATATGCCCATTGCATACTACACTATCAACAGAGGAGATAAAAAATATCTGGTCAGTATTATCTAAGAAGGGAAATATATTGGAAGATAGCTCAAAATTGCCTCTGGTCATTTGAATACATATGGTATGTTTTTGATGTTTGGGTGCATCTGGTAAGCTATAATTTATCATAAATACTTATCCTGGGCTTTAACAGAATTCAGGAGCTGGTGTTGTGCGTAGAGGGTTACACCACAGCCTGTAACACCGGCACCCTATAGACACACTTGTTCCTGACCTGGCTGCTCCACTTCCAATCCAGGTCCCTGCTGAAGCTCCTGGGAGGACAGTGGGCGATGGCCCAGGTTCTTGGGCATCTACACACATATGGGAGACCCAGAAGAAGCTCTTGGCTTCTTCCTGACCCAGCCCCAGCTGTTGTGGCCATTTGGAGGGTGAACTAGCAGATGGAAGATCTTTTCTCTATATCTGTCTCCTCACCCCACCCCCATAACACACACACACACACACACACACAAGAAAGAATAATTCATTCTATTAAATGTGATTCACAGAAACTATGGATATAAAATAATTGTCTAGGCCAGCGCTGCGCCTCACTAGGCTAATCCTCTGCCTTGTGGTGCCGGCACACCGGGTTCTAGTCCCGGTCAGGGCACCGGATTCTGTCCCAGTTGCCCCTCTTCCAGGCCAGCTCTCTGCTGTGACCAGGGAGTGCAGAGGAGGATGGCCCAAGTGCTTGGGCCCTGCACCCCATGGGAGACCAGGAGAAGCACCTGGCTCCTGCTATCGGATTAGCTCGATGCACCAGCCGCATCGCGCACGCCGCGGCAGCCATTGGAGGGTGAACCAACGGCAAAGGAAGGCCTTTCTCTCTGTCTCTCTCTCTCACTGTCCAACTGCCTGTCAAAAAATAAAAAAATTAAAAAAAATAATTGTACAGTTATCTGGTAATAATGGCAAAAGCTCCCCCTCCACCCCATCCAGTTAGAAGAATGAACACTTTGAGACATAGAGATTGTATGAAGAAGCAAAGCTCCAAAGACTCATAGCAACTATATATATTTATGTATATATACATATATATATATATCTGTAAGAAGAGCTAGAAATGTTACTTCTTAAGCAAATACTATATCTGAACATGTTAAACACTTAGGCTTAGTTCAAATTTGCTTAACAGTGTTTACCTTGGGGCTGGATGTATTAAATTTGGAGACATAGTTCAAGTCAACAAGTTGAGTTCTCAAAGATCATGTTTGAAATTGGTATTCTCTTTTTATATTGTAATCCTAAAATTATTTTAATTGCCCTATACATTTCTCCTAATATCTAGTGGAAAATATGATCAACTTTGAGTTTTCATCTTGTAGGAAAGGATGAAGTGTGATCTCAATATGCCTATCAATTTGTTATATAATAAGGAAAGATTGGGTGGATCATTTCCATTTTAGAAAAACGAGTCTAATTTCCATGTGAAAATTTGAGGCACTATTTAATAGGTTCTTACCTGTCAGACAAAAATGCAGAGCAAAAACAGCTATTTTTGTCTTCCCCCATGCAAATGACAGGAGGGAACATACTTAACATGTATCTCATTGACACATAGTACTTGGGTTTATGTGAATGTCCTATTCTTCTTCCAAGGCAAAGAGAAGGCAGCTTTGGTTCTGTTTCAATATTTAAAAAAGGATGTAACTAGCTATCTAGGAAAGAAGCTTCCAGTGGTGCAACCAAAGAAAATAAAATATTTTTGCCTCTTATGTGGAAGAGAATAATTCTGATGCTTTCTTGCCCTTGCCAAGTGGTCCAGGATGCAGAGACTCATTTCAGGCACAAACAGTGGTAGGAAAGAGCTGGAGATGCCATCTCAGAAGCCAGCTTTGTTTGGTGATGTGAAGATAGGAGTACATTTATCAGATTTCTTGAGTATAGGCATCCATGTGCATGTACACATACACATACAAACACACAAACACACTTTGGGGAAAATATGTAGAAAGTATTTTTGGTTTGGTGTGAGGATTTTTAAATTTTTTCTTATAAGTTTGTGGTTTGAAACCATTTAGCAAGTCATAAAACTCTATTAAATTATTTTGGCTTTATTAAAATCTGAATTCTGTTTAGGTACTTGGACAAGTATGTTGGACAAGTTAATAACCAAAGTAACTCTCACATTGGTAGAAACAAGACCTGGCACAGACTTACCAGTGTTCTAAGCTATATCAAAGTCATATCATTCTAATGATTTTGTTCAAGTCCCTTTTGTCGTGCCTCCCTACTTCCCTGGAATTATGACTCTAGAAAAATGAACATGTAATAGTCTATAAATCCCTATAATTGTGATTATGTGAAAATCCACGATTATTTTCCAAGAAAAGAGGTAAAAGCAAAAAGAGAAAACTGAATAATTTGCACTATGATCCTCACTGGAAATATTTCATTTCATCAGGTAAGTAAATTCTACTCAATCTGAAGAATTGACCATCTACCAGTGAATGTGAAGAAATCAAATAAGCTGTATTCAGTAATAGTAAATTTATAGATAACATATATTTATTAAATACTTCCTGTTCCAATTATCTATTAATGCATCTATTGATGCTTTTATCTATTGATGCTTAACACCATTCATATAGTTAGTAATTTAAAACAGTATCTGTTTTTTGCAATTCTGGGTGTTGGGTGAATCATTTTGCTAATCTCTTCAGTGATCATTCGTGTGGCTACCGCCATCTTACAGCTGGAAGACACAGCTGGAGGGTCCAAAATAGCTTCACCCGTTTGGCAGGTGGTTCTGGATGTTGTCAGGGACTCTCAGTTGCCCTGCAATTGACCTGATATTCTCCACTGGGCTAAAATGGATTTCTTTACCTCCTGGTATTGTCTTAGAGTCCCAAGATTATGCAAGAAGCAACAGCAAGGCCGGTTAAGGTCAATGTTCTGGAATTCACGCATCACCACTTCTGCAACTTTCAGGTCTACAAAAATCACACGTTTTTGTCCAGATTCAGTGAGCAGAGAAGTAGAGTCCACTTTTGATGATAGGAATGATATAATTACAAAAGGCATGATTCAATTGGAGTTATTATTCAAACAATCTACCACCTACTGAATTGACTGAAATGAAACAACACTCTAAAACAAGTTTGTTTGTTTGTTAAGAAATCACTGTAGTCACTTAAGAAGCAGTCCTGCTGCTCCATTTCTGATCCAGCCCTTGTTAATGTGCCTGGGAAAACAGCAGAGGATGACCCAAGCTCTTGGGCCCTTCCCATCCCCATAGGAGCAGCAGAGGTCCTGAATTTTGCCTGGTCCAGCCCCAGCTGTAAAGGCCATTTGGGGAGTGAACCAACAGATGAAAGGACTCTTTCTCTCTGTCTCTCCATCTCTTTCTGTCATTCTGCCTTTCAAATAAATAAATTAAATGTATTTGTAAATTGCACCAAAGTAAATTTACCTTTTGAAGTACCATGTAATTAATTTCTGAAGGAATAAACATTTTCTCAGAGGACTTCTTTTGCCTAGGATTGACTAGAATACAGGATTGACTGTATTGACAAAAAAGAGCTGTCAAACCCATATGTACTTCTGGAGATCTGGGGACACCAAGCACTAATACATCAGCCTCAATGGGGCTGTTTCCAAAAGAGAAGAGTCAAAGGATACCAAATGAGAAGAAGGCATCTCCTATGTTACTCAAAGTTGCAAGCTCCTAACAAGCAATGTGTCTTCTTATGCAAAATGCAGGGAAGCAAAGCAGAGTATAAAAGCTCCCTGCCAAAGCTATGCTACAGTTGTTCACACTTGAGACCTTCACTGAATCACTTCCCTTCTTTGGCTTCATTTTTTTTTCATTTGAAACTCAATAACCCAGGGTTTTGTGGGGATTAAATGCATTAATATTTGCAAAGCACAAATCTCAAACAAAAGACACAATCCCAGATACTGAAATCCTGAAAGATCAAAATCCCAAAAATATAATTCTAGAGGAAAGAGCTGAAAATTGTCTTTTTAAAATGATTTATTATTATTTTTGAAAGGCCAAATGACACACAGAGAGACACTGAAAGAAAGAGAGAGAGACACACAGTGAAAGTTCTTCCAGCTGCTAGAACCTCACACAAATGACTGCAATGTCTATGGCTTGGCCAGGCCAAAGCTAGGAGCCCAGAACTCTATCTGGATCTCCCACTTGGGTGCAGGGGCCCATGCACCTGGGCCATCCTCTTCTGCTTTCCCAGGCTCAAGAGCAGAGAGTTGGATCAAAGCAGAGCTGCTGGGACTCGAACTAGTATTGCAAAAAGCAGCTTAACCTACTGGGCCACAACGCCAGCCCCTAACTAAATAATTTTATTAAAAAGACTTTTATTCACATTTTTATTTGCAATTCTTATAAAAACACAACAGAATACTTCATAGGACATTTTGCACAATAAAATAAGCAATAACATACATATTTTTGCCATCATAAATACTCATATATTCTAACAGCCAAATGGTATAGTAGTTATAAGCAGACAAGCCATATTCATAAAGAAATAGATGGAAAATAAAATGAATAAGAACACATCATTATGGTTGGTATTTGTGTGCACACACGGCTATGAAACTGCAGTCATCAGAGATATGGTGATAGAAAGCCTATGTCTTTAGATGAGATTGTTCAAAAGCCACAATAAGTAACCACAACATGTGCTGTCACTCAAAGGGCCACTATCATGAAAAAGCTTCTTTTTTGCAAGTAGAGATGTACAAAAAGCTATCTCTTCATTTGAAGGAAGCTTCAAAGTGTTTCTGTACATGCACAAGGCTTATGTGCTCCGTGAGCTTTGCAATCATGCAATATGGCAGAGTCAAAGTGAGTTAGAACCCTCTAAATGCCTCTACACAACTTACACTTCTAGTACTGGAAATGAGGCCGAGATGACATACGGGTCATAGTGAATTGTAACCAAACATCCTCACAATTTAGAATAGGTGGAGGGGTATCAGCAAAACCTGAGGACTCAGGGCCTGCTGGTAGAAGTCCTGCAGTACAGAAGTCAGCAAACGTGGCTCTCTGAGGTGGCCAAGTCAGTAGAAGAAAATTCTGTCCCAGCTCTCAGAGAGTGAGGGATTCACCTTCTATACTCATTCTCTCTGCCTTGGTGACCTGAATGGTGCCATCCACACTGAGGGTGGATCTACCTCCTTAGTCCACTCAGTTTCACTCACTGATCTCTGGAAACACCCTCACAGACATATGCAGAATAATGCTGTTTCAGGTTTTTGAGTTTTCAGTCCAACCAACATGATGCAACCTGTAGCCAATTGAAAACGCACTCTTTCCATCCCCAATTTTCAGATTCCTACCCCTCTGACACAGCCTTTTTTTCTAGCAGGAAATGTAGTTCTCAGGATTTCAATATTTGGAATTTCAACATTCAGAATTATAGCATTTGGGATTGAATCATTCAGGATTATGATTGGCATCCACACTTAATACACATAGTCACTACATGTGTTTGCTAAAGAACTAAGTGCAAAATTAAATCCTGGAGATGTGTATGGTATTTTATATAATTGCATCTAATATGAAAGCACATTATATATTAAGAACAAAAACATCTCCCTTTCTCACAGATAGAAAAGGTAGGCACAAATAGCATGAAGTTCTTGATCAGTCTCTATGGAGTAAAGTATTTGTTTACTCACTCCCATTTTCATTTACTCAAACCACAACACAATGATTTACTGCATATCAAACACTGTGTTGACCACTGTGCTTGGCATGGAAGTCAAATTCAAAATCAAAAGATTCAATTAGAATCATTTGTGTCCTTACCCCCAACCAGTTGTCATAGTTAAGAAATTAAATGAGAAATCTCTGCCCCATGCCCATCTAAAGCAGCAGGCTTTTTTTTTTTTTTTAAAGAAAAGGCACAGATGGAAAATCATTTCAAGTTTGTGGGTCATCTGGTCTCTTCCTGTTGCAACTATTCTATTTTGTGATAGTGGCATCTAAGCAGCCATAGACAATACACAAATGGCAAATAAAGACAGGCCCAGGCTACCTTTAATTCATGGACCATCATGTGCCTGCTCCCGGTCTCAAGGTTTACGATTCCCATTCTCCTGAGGGAGCTAACCCAGAGTCATAGGAAAAGAAAACTCATTACCCACTTTTATTTGTGAACACTGATCTCAGTGACAGAACCACTGCACAAATAGAGGAAAAGACAAAGAAGCTGAAACCTGTGCATACCCTGTATAGGTTCTGCCATACTTAACTAAGCAGAGGAAGCTTAAAATTCAAAGCTGCAGATTTCAATATGTCCCTAATCATGATTAATTCCTTTTGTGTTCATTGCAGGAACATTAATCATGATTAATTAATTTGGTATGAATGTGGATATAGCATTTAATTTCTCCCAAATTTCAGGGGAACCTATTTCAATGAATAATTGAACAAAAATGAGTTGCGGAAGGAAGAGAAGGGAAAGTTTGCAGTGCCAGCCAGAAAGTGTAAGATGAAACAGTGTAATCTGGCACTTTTTAAATGCTATATTAATAAGTGATGGGTGCAATAGGATAGAAATACACTATATGTGTCTCTTAGTAATACCTTACAGTGCATAAATGTTTGCAAGAATATAAGAAACTCCAGAGCCGGGAAATGACACATCTGAAGTTCAGGTAAAATTGTTGCTGGTCCTCTACTCTTCACCTCTGATCCACTCTCCAGAATTTCTGACAGGGTGACATTTTTCAATCACAGTAGAGAAAAATTCTCAGTTGAAACCACTGATGTCTGAAATTGCTTCTTTATAATGCTTTATTTTACAAGGTCAAAACAATAGTTTGTCATTCTTTCACTCCATGTGTAATACACATACATTACCATCTTAGCAGAGTATCAATTAGTAGGAAAATAGTATCATTAAATTAATTTGTACCTTTCTTCCCTAACACCAAACCAGTGATTCAGCTTTCAAAAAGTGTCTCATTTCTCTAGACAACATCAGAAATTATAACAGGAGTTATGATATAGCATAGGTCGATGATCAAAAGATAAGAAAGGAATACAAACTAAATTCCATTACAGCATTGCCCCTAACTGACCACATTCTCTTGCTAACTTCAGTTATAAATATTAATTCATTTTTCCTATTTTATGCTATTGTTGATGATATTTTTAAGACTATGAGTATTAAAAAATTGCAAAAAGATATAGGCAAAGACATGTGCTTTTAAACTACAGGATAAATAAACGCAAGGAAGTGAGAAGACCATTGTACTTCTTCCTTCCCCTCTACCCCTCCATCCGTTCCTCCCTTCTTCCTCCTTTTTTCCCATGTTACCTTCCTTCTTCCTCCCTCCCTCCTTTCTTCTCTCTCTGCTTCCTGTTTCCTCCCTCCCTCCCTCCCTCCTTCCCTCCCTCCCTCCCTCCTTCCCTCCCTTCCTTCCTTCCTTCCTTCCTTCCTTCCTTCCTCCCTCCCTCCCTCCCTCCCTCCCTCCCTTCATCTTTCCTCCCATGCAATATATCTTTTACATTCCAAGACTATCACACTAATTTGGGTTATTGTCACCTCTATATCACCCACCTCAAGTAGAGACTCCTTGTATTTCATCAGATTGAATCAGTTGTTTATGTTTACTCCAGGGCATTTTTCTCCTGTCTCCATCTCCCCCTTTCTGTCATGTTGACCTGTGATTGATAGCCATACATTTACCTCCACTTTTTGACTGAATTTCCTGAAGGCAGAAACTATATCTAACTCATCTGTGTCTTCTCTTTCCTAGTGTTGGGCCCAGCATTCACCCTGACACATGGAGTAGTTGCCTGACACACATTTTTGTAAAGAATGACCTCACATTGTCTTGCCTTCCTTTTGCTTAGCTTTTCCTTTCACTGATCACATCTCTGCTCTATCCCACGTGATATAGAACAGAATAGTAAATTCTTCTCGAACAGTATTTTTACCATGTTAATCCTCAATTAGAAAACCAGAAGCAGTAGGACACTTTATTTTATTAGAAGGCCTACATTGCTTGATTTTTCATTCTATGTCACTTAGCCTCACCAAAATTATTTCTGTTACTATTCTTGCCAAAGGAAAACACATACTCTCCCCTTGCTTCTCATGTGATTGATTCCAAGCTTTGACACCTCAGTTTTTTATCTTAGAACTCTGCTATATCCTGCTAAAACAAAACAGCTCAAAACTACTCAAACTTTCTGTTCTGGAATCTGTCCTTATTTTTTCTTTACTTAATTTGAAGTATTCCTTAGGTTGTCTTTCTCAGCCTTTGTTTCCTAGTCATATTTGAATGTTGCTTTGTATGTACCTTGAAGTCCATTACAAAAATGTCTTGCTTATCTCTATTGCATATTGCTTATTAGAATAATAAACAAAGAACACTTTCTTTTGTCATGTTTTACTTCATTTTGTTTCTGTTGTTCAGCTTTGGGAGCAACATCATTTTGCTCATTTCTTAGCCATGAAGTTTGGGTGGGATTGATCCTGCACCAGATTCCAAATGTGGAATGCCCAACTCCCATGGCAAAGGGATGGTTCAAGGATGAAATGCGATTTTTTTAGTCTCCATGCCTTAACAGAATATATTTGTTGTGATTCTAGGGTAGATGGATTTTCTCTCTCTTCTTTGAAAGTTATGAAAGTAAAGTAAATCTTTTCTGATGGGCATGTTGAAGACATACCACTGAGAATAATGAAGTACGCATTTTTGTAAACTGAATGGAAAGGTAAAGCTATTTTGCCACAATGTGAAGCAAAATATGGATCCCCTTTATGAAAGACAGGGCTGGACAGACTGTAACAAGTTATGCTCTTGGTGAAATTATTAAACAGCTGAAGCGAGCATCTACTGAAGACAGCTTCTGGATTTTTCAGTCATGTGAAAAAATTCTGTTATTGTTTGGCCAGTTTGCATTAGGTTTTCTGCCACTAGGAATTACAATGTTCTTTATTGATCATCTAGAATACAGACTGTGAGTCAGCATTGATTTATATGCATTTGAGTCCTGCCCATATTACATAATATAACCCAAACCATCACATAGACTCTATTTTTTTTTTCACAGAAAAAAAATGGAGATAACATCTGCTTTGTAGATTTAATTCAACAACAAGTGATATCATTAAATCTCTTGGTTTATAAGAATGCTCAACAAGGGGCTGGTTCTGTGGCATAGTCGGTTAACCCACGGCCTGCAGCACTGGCATCCCACATGGGAACTGGTACAAGTCCTGACCATGCTCTTTCCGATCCAACTCTCTGTTAATGTGCCTGGGAAAGTAGCAGAGGATGGGCCCCTGTATCCATGTGGGAGACCTGGAAGAAGTTCCTCGCTCCTGTCTCTTGTCACCTGTGGCCATCTGGGGAGTGAACCAGTTGATGGGAGCTCTCTCTCTCTTTCTGTCTCTCCTTCTCTCTCTTTGTAATTCTGCCTTTCAAATAAATAAATAAATCTTTTTTTAAAAAAAAAGTTGCACAGTAATTATTAGCTGTTATTATATTAGCTGTTAATTGATCTGTTAAGCAATTAATTAGTTTTTCATTTAAAAAATTTGTTTTAATTATTTGAGACAGAGAGATAAAATGACAGGGAGAGAGAGAGAGACAGAGAGAAATAACTGACATCTACTGGCTCACTCCTTGAAGTCACAGGAGCCAAAACTTCAGCCCAGATTCCCAGACACTTGAGCTGATGTCTCCCATGGTGCACAAGTCAAGACTCAAACCTAGACATTCCAACATGGAATGTGGACGTACCAAGAGGTGTCGTAATCGCTAGGCCAAATGCCTGCCCCATTAACTATTAATTTAGATTAACCTACAAGGCGTAGTGCTGTACACACTCCTAGACACAACTAAAGCTGAACACAATTGTCAGCAACAGTTGTTTAAAAAATGCACACACCTCCATATGTGCTCACACATGCATGTGTGTGTGCACATATATATCAGTGAAATGTCACATGCTGGAAGGAATCGTGATTCACCAGGGGGTAGGTGGTGAGTGGTTATTTTCAAAGTTGGGTTATAAATCTCTGATTTAATAAACCTTTCTGGAGCCGCAGAGTTTTATTCTCATTTGACAAAGATCTGTGGAGCTCTTACCAAGTTGTGACAAGCAGCCATTTTTCCCTACTTTGATGAGCTCATACTGATGTTAGGCTGTATCTTGTAAATCAGGAGAAATCATCATACAAATTCTTCTGGAGGAATTGGATATGTCAGCTGATCTCTGCCCCATTAATTTCCAGTTGCTCATTTTACACAAATTATATTGGTTCCTCCCTGGAGTAGGAGCTGGAGGCTGAACAGCAGGGAGTGACAGGAGAAGGAAGAGTAGTTACCAGAAAGCTATGCTATGTTTTCTTGACTTTCCTGGCAACAGTAGGAATCGAAGGAAGCATCTTACCATGACATGTGGTTCAGAAATATTTTCATGTACACACTAAAAACTTACCTAAAATCAAGGGATTCAGCCTTGGTTTCTAGATCTTACTGGTAACGCAGAAAAAACACACACTTAATCCTTGCATTTCCATATGGAGAGAGGATAGCACAGTCCCTGTTTTCCTGGTGATGGACGAATACCATCGAGTGGAAAGCAGTGTCAGAAGTGCTCAGGGGCAAATGGTTGATTGCAGGATCACCTAGAACCAGGACCTGCTAAGTATTTAGCATCCTGAGCTGTGAATGAGGACAAGGTGCTGGGGACATAACTCTGGGTTTATCTGATGGCTTGTCAGCAAATGCTGTAACATTTTCATCACCCAGGCTGACAAGTTTTGCGGAATCAGGAAATAACTTGTTTTGAGGCGTGCAGATGTCTCTGTGTGTCTTGTAAACAATCTGGGGGGTGGGGGGAATTGAACAACAAAGGGCAGCTTTGCAGATCACAGCCCAGGATGATTGCTTGACAGGTCTGTGCCAACCCTACTGGCAAACAAAAATGAGCCGTTCCCCTTCTCTGAGGACTCTGTATTTTTAAAGGGGGATAATAAATGCAAAGCTGTGCAAAGCCTGGCTGGGGGAAATGTGAAATCCATCTCCTATCATTTGCATAACATAATCAGCAGTGCTCTGTTAATCAGGCTGGGGGAGGCAGTTGGAACATGTGTTCCATGGAGAGGTCCTGGAGCGTGCTCCAAAGTGTATGCTACACCTCCCTGAGTTTACCCCCAGGTGACTGGCACCCCCTTGACACGCTCTTCCCCACCTCAGGATTGAAGAGCACCAAAGCTGGCAGGCACCCCATCTTCACTGGCTCTTCTGTGAGAAGGGAGGACTACATGGCAGTAGTGTCTGCCTGCATTACCTGTTCTGATCTTCCCAAAGAAACTGGCGTTTATCCAACTCATAGCGATGTGCACCATAGCGTGACTCAGTAGGAACATTCCACACCAGTTCTTGCTTTGTGCATGAGTGCCTCGTTTTTCAGGGATGCAGTTCTGGTCATTTTAGAAGGTGTCTTGAAACAAAGGTAATTCACATCATTGTAATTCTATAGCACAAAGTGCTTCTGGGTCCAATTTGTATTAATGTTTCCATGGTAATCAGATACTTGACATTTTATTTAAACCATTAATCTGGAATGGTTCAGCAGCCTATGCAAAGCAAGTTGAACCTTGAAATTTCACTTCTGGAACCAATAGTAAACCAATAGGTCAGATGCATGATTAACTTTCACCGTTTAAAAATCTGGTCACAACGAGTGCTAAACACATTGCAAAATATAAGCTCACTCCAATTGCTCCCTTTGGGGCCTTCCTTTGTTACGTACATTCGAAAGAGATTGCAAGGGTTGGGCTTCTGAAGGTCTGCCCCCTCCCCCACCCCTGCCTTGCCAAGGCTCTCCACACAAGCCCTGCCCTGAACACTGCAACTCCAGAGTCAATTCAAGCTGCATATGATTAAAGATGGAAGTATTCCCTATGGACACTGGGCAATTTATTTGTGAAAAAGATTTAATGAAGAATTTCAAAGCAGACAGTGCCCTACAAAGAAAGCTCATTTGTGAATCTCTATGGTCTCTCTGCTACCCTGAGCACATCTGAGGGGAAGAGGAGGAACTGGTGCCCTGTAGCTATTGCCAAGTGTATCACATGCGAGTTTCTCAAGATATAAATACTCTCAGGCAGCTAAACAAGCTAGAACAGGCTGTTTTCAGATGGTCAGCCTAAAGTCAGGGTCTCTCTGGCAATGGAAAGAGAGACGCTATTTGTCTTCAATATCCTTGTGTTTCCAATCCCTCCAGGTTCCCCACCCTCAGCAGCATCCTCTGACCCTAAATTTGCTAAGACAAAGCCACATAGGCTCTCTCTTTGAAGTTCTTTGCTTCTTTCACCATCTCAATACAACCTTGTCTCATTTGCCTGTCCTTTAGTATTTGGATACCAATTGATGCAAAATCCCCACACCCAATACGCAAGGAAACATAACAAAATTCAATATCCTGGGATAGTTAGGCTTCAGAGTAGGAAGCATCTGAATTCAAAATTCTCCATTACTAGATATCTGACCTTGAGCAAATTGTTTCAACTCCTTGGACCACAGGCATCTCATGTGTAATTTGGAAAAAAGAATAATTTCTCACTCACGAAGTTTGATTTTGTATATGGATTAAAAAAGATTATGAATGTAAAGCTCTTAAGTGCATTTTAAAATACTGGTTATTATTTTAGCAGAGGAAGCAGGCACAATATCTCAATTTAAATAAGTCCCAATAGAGAACTGACAGGACTATCAATGTGCCAGGGAACACTGGCAAAACGATGCCTTTTATCGACTTCACAATCGCATCAAAAAGTGCTATCTGAAATTCAGTGTAATCCCAATCAAAATCCCTGTAGAATATTTGTAGAAATTGACAAGCTAACTCTAAAATTGATATGGAAATACAAATGACCTAGAATAATCAAAGCTGTCTTGAAAAACAGGAACAAAGTCAGAGGAATTAAATGGTCTGATTCTAAGACTTACTATAAAGCTACAGTAATCAAGAATAGTACTGACAAGAGGATCAACATATAAATCAATGGAACAGAACAGAAAATTGAACCCACCCATAGGCAGTCATTTGATTTTTGACAAAGATGCCAATGTTAAGGCATTTGGGCAAATACAGTATTTTTTAACGAATGCTGCTGGCAAATTAAGACACCAATATAGAAAAATAAAACAAAAAATGAACTTTCAGGTCTATCTCACGTCATACATAAGAATTAATTCAAATGGACTATATCTAAAGGTAAGATCTTTTAGAGAAAAATATAGGCAACTATCTTCATGAATTGGTATGTTCTTAGCCCACATAAACCAACAACCATTAAAAACTAAAAACAAAGTTTAAAATTTATCTTGTGTTTCTCAAAAATGAGTTGAGAAAATGAAAGGGAAACTACAGAGTGGAAGAAAATGCAAAATACGCCTGTCAGAGAACTTCATAGTGCATATCTAGGGTATATAAGAAAATTAAGCAACTCAATAGTGAAAACACCAATAACTCAGAAGAAAATGAACAAAATATTTGAACAAACTCGTTGCAAAAGAAGATATACAAGTGACCATTAAGCACATTAAAGAGTACTCAACATCACTAATCATCCAGA
The DNA here is from genome assembly GCF_051225735.1 of Oryctolagus cuniculus. NCBI lineage: Eukaryota > Metazoa > Chordata > Mammalia > Lagomorpha > Leporidae > Oryctolagus > Oryctolagus cuniculus. The sequence continues at coordinate 48,853,595 of NC_142878.1, forward strand.
AAATTCAAATTAAAGCCACAATGAACTACACTAAACCTCCATGAGGATGGTTAGATTTTAAAAGACTATTAATGCCGGCGCCACAGCTCACTGGGCTAAACCTCTGCCTGCAGCGCCGGCACCCTGGGTTCAAGTCCCGGTCGGGGCGCCGGATTCTGTCCCGGTTGCTCCTCTTCCAGGCCAGCTCTCTGCTGTGGCCCGGGAGTGCAGTAGAGGATGGCCCAGGTCCTTGGGCCCTGCGCCCGCATGAGAGACCAGGAGGAAGCACCTGGCTCCTGGCTTCGGATCAGCGCAGTGCGCCGGCTGCGGCGGTCATTGGAGGGTGAACCAATGGAAAAAGGAAGACCTTTCTCTCTGTCTCTCTCTCACTGTCCACTCTGCCTGTTAAAAAAAAAAAAAAAAAAAAAAAAAAGACTGTTGACATCAAGTGTTGGCGAGATTGTATGCGGTGGTGCAGAAACTTTTTTTTTGTCTATGGCCATTTGGATATTTACAACATCATTTGCAGGCCACGCAAATTATCACCTTCAAGCTGGCATTGTGGCACAGAAGGTTAAACTGCTGTCTGCAACACCAGCATCCAACCCGTATGAGCTCTGGTTTGAGTCCCAGTGCTCTACTTCCAATCCAACTCCCTGCTAAAGTACCTGGAAAAGCACTGGCAGATGGCCCAAGTGCTTGGGCTCCTGTCTCCCAAATGGGAGACCTAGTTAGAGTTCCTGGCTCCTGGCTTCAGTCTGGCTCAGCACCATCTGTTGCAAACAGCTGGAGAATGAAACACCTCTCTCTCTCTTTCTCTCTCTTTCTCTAACAAATAAATGAAAAAAAAAAACTCTTTAAAAGAAATGATCAGTTTAAAAATTAGACTACTGTAGATTTATCAAATTTCAGGTTGAGACTTTGCTTTGACAGAACCAGAGCAAATAATTTCACGCACCTTATGTGACCGTCTCAGTTGGATGTTTCGGTGTGTGGCACTGAAGGTTAAGCCGCAGCCTGTGATGTTGGCGTCCTATATGAGTGCCTGATTCCCTTAAGATCCAGCTCCTTATTAATGGGCCTGTGAAAGCAGCAAAAGATAGCTCAAGTGTCTGGGATATGGCCAACTATGTGAGAGACCTGGATGGAGTTCAGGTTTCTGGCTTGAAGCCATTTTGGGAATGAACCAGCAGACGTAAGATTTCTCTCTCTGTAACTCTGCCTTTCAAATAAATAATTTTTCAAGAGAAGTTTCTTGTAACATTAAATATATTCCCTGTAACCTAACATTACCTAAAACCCGTAATTTGAGTCCTAGGTATTTACTCAGGAAAAATGAAACCAATATTCACAAAAATACCTGCATATGAATGGCTATGGAAGCTTTATTTATAAAGGCCAAAATAAATTATAATCTGATTATCCATCAAGAAGAGAATGTATCAACAGACTATGGTATATTCACAATGAATTATTATTCATAAGTGAAAAGAGATTAATTTATATGTATATGTATAAAGACATCAACAAATCTCAAAGACATTACATTTAAGTGAAAGAAGCCATATACAAAAGAATATATACTATATGATTCCATTCATAGGACATTCTAGAACAGATACACCTGATGGAAGAAAAATATTATGAATTGCTGAAGTTTGAAACTCTTAAGGGACAGAGATGCTGTTCTTACTAGATAGCAATTTGGGTTATAGAGATGTACATATTTTGATTTAGACATTTCATTATATGTAAACTTTATACCAAAAGTAAAAACTTTGAACAAATATTGAATTCTAGTTAATAACATGCAAGTTGAAGTCTTTAAGAGGAAGCATTTTAGTGCCTGCAATTTTCTCTGAATGACACAAAAACCACATATATTACAGTGTAGACAGAGGGAGCTAGGTAGGCAGATACATATATTATAAAATAACCATAATAAAATATGAAAGATTTTCACTACTCAATTCTTTTATCCCTGTTTGAAATTTTTCAAAACTAAAAATAAGGAAAGAAGTGTTGCTGGTTCTATTTACTTGCAATTATTCACAGAACTCTCAGAAGGCAGTTTCCACATGACATGCATTGGTCATAAGATTGATTAAATTCTATTCATTTATTTGACAAACAACTGAGTTGTCTGCTACATAGTGATATTAAGATAGATATTGGAGATCCAGGAGTGAATGAGATAAGCATAGGTTCTGTCCTATGGAGTTACATTCTAGTGGATACCAATATATAATGAGCAAATTGGCTAATTATAAATGGTGTTATACCATGAAAGAATCAATCATGAGGCTGAGTGTAAAGGAAGAGAAAAAAAAATCACCTGCCTTCTGTAGGGTGGTCGCAAAGTGGCAGCCGTGTAAACCAAGGCTTCTGTTACAGCTGAGAGAAAGAAAAGCAATTCAAGTGCATGGCAAAAGGTGTTCATGGCTCTGGGCACACTCAACTGCTGAAATGTTAGTGAGACAGCAATACAAAATGAAGATGGCGAGCCTGGCAAGAACAGGATCAGGTGAGACCTTCTATGTCAGGCAATGCATAGTCTCAGTGCAATGGCATGCCACTGGGGAGTTTTAAAATCAGAGTGCAGGCCGGCTCTGTGGCTCACTAGGCTAATCCTCTGCCTGTGGCACCGGCACCCCGAGCTCTAGTCCCAGTCTGGGTTCCGGATTCTGTCCCGGTTGCTCCTCTTCCAGTCCAGCTCTCTGCCGTGGCCTGGGAGTGCAGTGGAGGATGGCCCAAGCCCTTGGGTCCTGCACCCACATGGGAGACCAGGAGGAGCACCTGACTCCTGGCCTCAGATTGGCGCAGCGCACTGGCTGCAACGCGCCAGCCATAGCTGCCACTTGGGGGGTGAACCAATGGAAAAAGGAAGACCTTTCTCTCTATCTCTCTCTCTCACTGTCTAACTCTGCCTGTCAAAAAATTAAATTAAAAAATAAATAAATAAAAAAATTCGAGTGCAATATGACTGAAAGTCAGTTTCCCTGCTATGGAAATAATGCACTAAAGAGAATGCTAGTGGTTAAATGAGGCAGGTCATTGAGAGTTTAAACAAGAGATGACAATGGCCCAGTCAAAGGTGGTGGCAGTAGGAATGCCAGGATGTAGACAGATTACCAATATGTAAAATTTGGGGTAACATGACTATTTTGTTTCTAGTCTTCCACTGAGAGCGACATTGATATGGACACAGATAGAGATTTGCAGTTTCTTGACTAAATGTCACATTGCACTCCGAAATCAAGGGAGAAGGGAGCAGATAAGACAGTGCAGGTGACTCTGCACTACACACATCTTTGCACACATCTTGCAAGTCATCATATTATCTTGTCAGTGGACTGCATATTACGATTTTTAGGGGCTGGCATTATGGCACAGCAGGTTAAGCCACTGCCTGCAATGCCAGAATCCCATATGGACGCTGGTTTGAGTCCTGGCTGCTCTGCTTCCCATCCAGCTCTCTGCTAATGTGCCTGGGAAAGCAGCAGAAGATGCTTGGGTCTCTGCACCCACGTGGGAGACCTGGAAGAGGCTCCTGGCTCCTGCTTTGGCCTGGCCCAGTCCCGGCTGTTGCAGTCAGTTGGGGAGTGAACCAGCAGATGGAAGATCCCTTCCTCTCTGTCCCTCCCTCTTTCTCTCTGTAACTCTGCATTTCAGATAGATAAAATAGTTCCTAGGAACATTTTTAAAATTAGCGTTAAATGTATATCAATGAGAGTCCTGTTTATGTCCACATGGAGTAAATTATGGGAGTTTTTTTAAAAAAATCAAAACATTATGTTGTACAGGGGGAGATTTGACGTGTTAATTTAAAAATGCAAAAAATTTTTAAAATCAGTATTATTATTAGTGACACTCTCTTTAAGACCTCTTCTTCTGGAGAAAATATAAATATTTTTTTAACTGATCTTCCAGATTGCTTGTCAGTCTGTATTAATCAAGATCACCAGATAACTGCTCAGTGTTGGTCCACATTACTCACATAGAAGCACTCAGAGTATTTCATCTTTAAAAAAAATCATAAAATAAAAACATTACAGCAATCTGGCTCACACATCTGTCAACCACAGTGTTTGCCAGGGCTAATTTGGCTTGTTTGGTTAAATTCGCTGGCCAGGCAGCTTCCCTCTGGTGCTCATACCTCTGTTCTCAGAAGCTTTCTCTTCTGAGGACAATGTTCCCCCATGGAGCAGCTTGCATTACTGTTTTCCCCTTTGAAGTCTTCAAATATTATTTTAAAAATCGATTTTGTTATGGCTGGAACCAAAGGTTGACCAGGATTTACATGCAAAGAATTGAACTGCATTTCTGCTCGTCTTTCTACTGTGAAGAGCATTCATGTTTAGTTGAGGTGAAAAACCTCTACCCTAATTGGATATGTCAAGAGAGGAAGATATTAAACTTGGCTAGATATGAGAACTTTTTTTATTAGGTAATTGCCATGGGAGGTCTGAATGCAGGTGGAATAACCTTTTCTTCAGCAAGCAAATGATAATTCAGTACAACATGCAAATAAACATCTGATTCACCCAAGTACCGATTGTGTCTTTGTGCCTCACTGTTCCTTTCTGTGGGCTCAATATATTCGTACACAAAGCACCACCTTGTACCGCAAAGCGTGCAACATCTTACTGGAGGAAGGAACTGACTGCGGCATCCTGTTTCCCATTTAGGAGGACACTATCATCGCTCCCTGGAAAGGCTCTGTGCTGCTGAGTTGCTCCTGTAAGAAAATACAATGGGTTTGCTCTGAAACATCTGAGGCATACCTGGTCTCCTTTGCTGGGTGGTTTAGCTGGGGGTAGAGGCGGGGAGGGGGAGGTGGCACACACAGGGACTGGACAAAAGTCTTTGGTTCCCTTTCTCCTAGTGGCCCAGTCCAGGCAGCAAAGGTCAACCCTCCTGCATTGTGCTTATGTTTAAGGAAACTGCAAAGTTAAGAAAGAACAGGGGCCATCAAGGAAGACTTCAGGGACTTTCATTTTTAACCTGAGTTGAAAACACAGGGGCTTGGAGACCTTTTTGGTAACCCTTTAAACTGAAGTCAAAGAGTTCAAAAAGAAAGGGAAAGTCTATGAAATATATACTAAAGGCAAAAACCACAGTGAGAGGGGGAAGTAATATGTGATTTGGGATAGATGTCTTTGACATATTCATTGATCTCAGTGACTTGCAGAGTGCTGATAGCACTCTGGCCTCAGGGTGAGGCGCCTAGCCAGCTTCCAGATCAAAGGAGCGCCTAGGTGCTGAATCCCTGGCGTACTCCCAAGCAAAAGTGCCTGGAGCCACATTTGCTAATTACAGGTTGTGTTCTGCTGTTTCCAAACAGGGTGAAAGTGACAGAAGTTTAACTGTGAATAATTACACACTTGAATAAGTATGTGATTAGCACTATTTGTTGTGGTTGGGACTGGAGTGACGGGACAAGAATGGAGTGATTGCATTATTTACAGCTTAATTGTAGACAAGTAATTACTTATGTAAGCTGATGGTGTGGGGTCAGAGAGGACCTGCAGAAGAATGTAGATGATCTGAAACTCGACTTCTTAAGCCAGTCACCCCTCACACACACACACACACACACACACACCCTTCAAGTTGATAAACAGAATCAACTATGCATTTCTCGAATGAAATGCTTTGGAATGTTAAATGTCTTGTTCTGCCTATGTAGAGGATCAGCTGAGATATTTTAAAATCTCAGCCTGGAAAGCAATAAATCACAAATGCCACCTAGTGGTTCTTTGCATCCAGTGGCTGTGTTGTCTGTGTGATGCAGCCCTAGCCCAGCTCAGGTGAGAGTTTTGCTAGTGTGGGAGAAGATGTTTCAGCTGTGGGAATTGAGTTGAATCCACCAGGACTCAAGGTCCACCCCCAATCCCCGGCTCCTTCCCTTACATCTCCCACCTTCATTCGGCTTTATCAGCGTACCACAGTCTTAAACTTCCCCCACTGTATACCATTGTAACTTCTACAGCTGCAGTGGAAATTCAGCTGCAAATCACTTTGTAATTTTTACTCTCCCAGAATCACAAAAAATAATAAAGGAAGAAGTGAGCAACTTTCTTGTTTCAGGCATCGACTCATGGTTGCCACTTGTCATCCACCAGGTGGTTGATGGCCACTTTCCCAATTATTCCACTCCTCGTTTCAAGTGTTCACATCTCATTTTGAACCAGGAGGGATCCTGTTGATATAAACGTTCTCAGGGAGCATGCTCGTTTGAAAAATGCTTAGGGAGGGGAAGAGTAGAGAGGATGAATTTTTTGTTAAGCCTGCTTATTTGCACAAGTCTCCTCCTCCCAAGCTTTTTTTTTCCCCATCCTTTTGTTAAATAATAGATAGGTCAATTTTCCTTTAACGGCTCAACACTAAGTAAAATTCCTTCAACAAGACCCAGACCGTATTGCTGTAAACCAAATAGAGCAAGCTGAGATGTAAACAGCAGGCCTGTTGTGTGGCTCTGTGCAAATGTTACCTTCCCTCACCCACTGGAGCCTCTGATTCTCTGCTTATAACACCAGGAATAAAAGCAATGGTGATGCTCCAAACTGTTCCAGGCCACTGACTCAAGGCTGTCATTTGTAGGGTTAGGGATGGCCATTTTCCATTGGCAAGAGCTATGATTTTGTACACAAGAATTTGTCATTTCATATTGGGGGTCTATTTCCCTTCTCACTTAAAATTCCCTGCAGAATACCCATGCCATTCCTTATGGGACATTATCCTGTGGATGGTCACTCCTACTCTGCCCAGGGCAACTTCTTTCACTCTTAGGATAACTCTAATAGTCTTGGAGACTGTCACCACTCAAAACTATATCTAATTGGATCAAGCTCTTGAATCTCAAAAGGACACCCTTCACTGATAATGACACCAGAAGTCTCTACCTTTCTTAAGTAAGGATCATCACACTTGGAGAGTATATTAATCATGCCTTATTTTCTGCATATCTGAGGCTTTGACATCTGAGGATTTGCTGGCCCTGGAAAGAGTGCCCCGCCTAGGGTAACCAGTTCTTTGGACAGTCAACAACTCACCTCCCTTTCATATCAGACTACGCAGCCCAGAATCCACAACTCCACCATCTCCACTATGCTGTTACACTCTGGGCAGCTATGCCTGACCCCTATTCAACCCAGAGCCAATAAGAAAACCAGAGATAGCAGCCCCTGTACTCCAGAACTCACAGAAATTAATAACACTATTCAGTACAAAGTCACCACCCTGGCTGGTCTGTTCCTTCTCACAAAAACCATAGTAAAGCCACCTGCCCATACTGTCTCCTCCCTCTGCCTGTCTCCTGACTAACTTTGTTGCTCCCCTGTGTGAACCTGTGCAGCATCTTGTGCCCTGTCATCAAGGGAACTGTGGATAACATTTTCTTCAGTGGCAATAGTCTTCACATCTGTTGGCCTTAGCACACCTGAGTTATAAAATCTGTATCTTAAAGGAGTTAGCCTTTGTGTTAAATTAGACATGCTTATTCCAAGACAATATCATTTCCTTCTTACTTAGAGCCCTCACCCCAAATGCTCACTGAACAACATCACATCCATCTTACGGTAGGAGAGACTCACTTCATTGGAAAAGCAGCTGTGCTGAGCTTCCACAGTCAACTTCTACCTTGCTGTTCTACTCACTTGTCACAGACCCCACCTCTGCTCACCAATGTGTGTATTTATCCTTAAAGATGGACAGCCACCCATCATACCCCACCTGAGGACATATCTGTTTGAGATGGCTGCCTTTTCCCAAAACCTTTCTTAAATTCCTCGCTAATTTGTAAGTGACTCTTTTGGGACTATTTTACTTTTACTTTTACTTCACTCTTTAGGCTGATTTCATGACTTTATTTTCATTGAAATTTTTAAAATGCACTGTGTATTTTGAATAAAAAGGAGATTGGTCTTCAATCAACTAGCAAAGAGCTGAAGTTTCTTTTATACTGGCAGTTTCATTTCAAACTCAGCTGAAATTTGGCCCCAGCACCAAAAAGGACCAACGTTGTGACTTGACCAAGTCACAGCTCATCAAAACATTATGTCCTCAAATGTACACTGGGCAGCTGTGTTAGGTGATTTCCTAGCGAGCTTCTTCTTACACATAAGGGAACACTCTTGGGATACCCACTTTATGAAAATTCTAAAAGGGTTACCAAATGCACCCTTCTGCAATGAATAAAAGTTTTCTCCAACATGCTCTTTGCCTTCTATGTAGTGATCTCTCCTGATTTTCAAGCTTTATACCCACATACCATTGATGCTATTACTTTATCCATCACTGCATTTCCTTGGCTATCTGACAGCCATGTCTCATAAGTCACTTATATGAAGGAAATTCAAATTTGATTGAACTACATAGCTGGTTCCCAGGGATCCGCCTTGGATAGGTAGTCTTCAAGCATCCCGAACCACAGGGACCTCATATTGGATTTCATATCCTTCATAAGACAGGCAACAGTAACACTCATGTGAGGACTGCCATAGCCCATTCCTTCTAAATAAGCAAGTGAAAAACACTTCTGCTCTCTTCTTTTCTTCAAAGTCTTCTCCATCCAGCATTTTCTCTCTGATATAAACACTAGCTCCATTTTACATGTTGACACTGGCAAGGGAGTTCTATTCTCAATGCTTTCCCACAGAACAGGGAAGATAACGCTTTGACTGAGAGCATACATCCAACTGAATGTTGCTGGACACCAGTGTAGCCCTAGCTATTGTCACAGAAACTCACTGATTAAAGGATCTTATTTCTGTCTCCTGTTCACTTTCTCAGTCATACAATAGTGGGGATATAAGCCTCCTAGCCTAAAGGAGTTAAATCGCCTTCAATTTTAAAATTAATACGTTTGCTATTTTCTGTAAAGGTGGGAGCGGGCAATGAGAAGCTTTGGGTTGTATTTTACTTTCAGTTCATAGCCACTACTATAAGATGTTCTATCCCTCATCACTTGAGCAGCCAGCCATTAAACATACCAATCAGAAGAGAATGCTAAATTGCTGGTGACTGCACTGGCATAAGCTATGTTTAATCATTTACTTTGAATATCTTTAAGATGATAATACCCCAGCCTATAAGAGAATCAATATATTGCATTAAAACAGGATTTGATGTTGCATGATACAATATTTAAAAGCACATTGGAAGAGATTCTCAGAAGAACAATTCAGCTTTTAGTAGAAACAGATAATGACCACTGTGACTTCCACCCTCCTGTTTTTAGCGGGGAAGTAATGCTGTTTGCTTTTTTTCTTTTGAAAGACATTTTTGAGAATGTTCTGTTCTATCAAAAGTTATAAACTATAGGAGCCATTGAGCTGAAATGCTTTTTAGATTAGTCGCTTAAGAACCACATAATATGTCTCAGAAGCAGGACAGTGTGATCATAATTCTCGCTTTAGTGAAGCACAAACTCGGAATGTCGTGAGGTTCCATGCCAAAGTAGCAAGCAAACATCCCAGGGTACTTGTTGATGGGAATGACCATTCTTCCTTATACTTCTTTTGCTTCCAGTAAAAACAGCAGGATCTCTGGCTTGGAACCAGGCAAACAGGAGCAGCAGCAGTCCAGGAGCAGACAACAAGAAAGGGGGTGGCAGAGTGAAGATGGGACAATCTTCTCTCCCGAGAGCTTTTAGATAGAGTCAAAATGGCTCTGCACCAAGCAAATTGGGGCTGCAGCTGAGCTCATCAAGGGAATTTGTAAGGCATGCATCCTCCAAGATCCCTCTAAGTACTTTGATACTGCCAAGCATTTGGGTTTAGTTAACAAAGGACTTTACTGGGATTCAGTTTTGGCCACTAATTTGCTGACTTTAAGGCTTCAGATGTTTTAAAATTATATACAAAGCCATTTCCTATCCCACAAGGACTGCCTGGGGGTTAGTGAATCAATGACTCAGATGTGCTTTGAGCGCTTTGGCAAGGTTCTAATATCCCAAGGTATTGTTCTATGTGATAGATTCCCTGACTCCAGTTGGATCAACAGCAGTTACATCTAATGCCAATCTCTTTGAGCTAGGACAGGTAGGAAACTGGGATTTCCTTTGTTCAACCACCACATGACCTAAGGCAGAATGGCACCAAATGGTTTTGTGGATGGATGAGCATCTGTTCTTATTTACAAGGATGCCACGGAGTACTTTCATGCTTGTTTCCTACCTCCTGGGAGTTCTGGGGATTTTTTATCATGATTATTCCAGCAGTGCACCAGAGAAGACAAGAGCTTTGGCAGTCTAAAATATATTCAGTGTTTTTCAGTGACTAACAAGTGCTTTCAATGTGCCACTTACTTTAAATGTGTGATTTTCTTCATTGTTGAATTCACTGTGCTTAGGAGCAGTCTGTTTGTGAAGCAAAGCATTTCTAAATTGTTTTTTCATATTTTTAATGGCTCACGTTCCCCAATGACTAGGTGCATAAGAAGCATCTACTTTCCATTGGTGTAGACACATCTTTGTTGTGGTTCTCCTTGGTCAGTGTTTTCATGCCCCTGACTTTTGGTTTCACTGCTCTTTTCATCTGCCTTTCCCAGCCAATGTCTTACACATCTGTAGCTTCCTCTGGACTCCAAACCAGAATATGTACCATGATGTTCCAGTGCTACCAAAGAGTCAACTCTGTTTTCAAACTGAAACTGCTATTTCTTCTTTCTAACATTAGTTATGCTTGACTCTTCTTTTTATCTCATATCCAATGTCCATTTAATTATCATGCTTTGATATTTTATCTACTTATCATATGCATGTATGTGTATACACACACACACATATACACACAATTTTTTCATCTTTAGCCATACTTTCACTATTGTCTGGGTTGTTTAAAAAAATGTCCCTAACACTTCTACCAACTCAACCTCACTTACTTCTCCAAAATAGAAACTTCTCATCATGCTCAAAATTCTTCTGCAGTTTCACATTGCTTTTATTTAGAACTAATCATTTATTTTTTTTATTATTTATTTGAAAGACAGAGTTACAGAGAGAGGTAGAGACAAAGAGAGAGGTCTTCCATATGCTGGTTCACTCCCCAGATGGCCGCAACGACCAGAGCTGCGCAGATCTGAAGCCAGGAGCCAGGAGCTTCTTGCAGGTCTCCCACGTGGACGCAGGGGCCCAAGAACTTGTGCCATCTTCTGCTGCTTTCCCAGGCCATAGCAGAGAGCTGGGTCAGAAGAGGAGCAACCGGGACTAGATCCGGCGCCAATATGGGATGCCGGCGCTTCAGGCCAGGGCTTTAACCCACGGCGCCACAGTGTCGGCCCTGAATTCATCATTTCATGGTCTGACTCTTTTACCCATTTTCATCTCTTGCAAACTACTATACCCACCTTATGCTTAGTCAGGTCACCGAACTTACATTTTAAAAATGAGATGATGGGGCCAGTGCCCCGCACTAGGTTAATCCTCTGCCTATGGTGCTGGCATCCCATATGGGTGCCGGGTTCTAGTCCTGGTTGCTCCTCTTCCAGTTCAGCTCTCTGCTGTGGCCCGGGAAGGCAGTGGAGGATGGCCCAAGTGCTTGGGCCCTGTACCCACATGGGAGACCAGGGGGAAGCACCTGGCTCCTGGCTTCGGATTGGCGCAGCGCTGGCCGTGGCAGCCATCTGGGGAGTGAACCAACGGAAGGAAGACCTTTCTCTCTGTCTCTCTCTCACTGTCTATAACTCTACCTGTCAAATAAATAAAAAACTAAAAAAAAAAATGAGATCATGTTCTTTCATGCCTCTGTTCTTGACCAATTGTTCTCTATTACTAGAATGACTTCCCAGCTACTTTCAGCTTTTAAAAAAAGTTTAACTCTTATGTATCATTCAGTCCAGTTCAGATATTTCCTGGAGAATCATTCCTTTTCCCTTTTCCCCTGTCTGGACTCTATGCATCCCATCAGAGCTTGTGAAGTACCTATGCACCTGTGAATCATAGCAACTACTACACATGGTTCTTTGAAAGCATTAGTTGGGACCAACGCTGTGGCTTAGCAGGCAAAGCCACCACCTGCAGTCCCGGCTGCTCCATTTCTCATCTAGCTCCCTGCTATGGCCCGGGAAGGCAGGAGAAGATGGCCCAGGTCCTTGGACCCTCACACCCACGTGGGAGACCTGGAAGAGCTCCTGGCTCCTGGCTTCGGATCGGCCAATTGCGAAGTGAACCAGCAGATGGAAGACATCTCTCTCTCTCTCCCTCTCTCTCTCTCTCTATATGTGTGTGTGTGTGTGTTTATCTTCTTTCTAACTCTGACTTTCAAATAAATAAATAAATCTTTAAAAAAGAGGATTCACTCCATTAAAAAAGAGAGAGAAAGAAAAGAAAGCATTAGTTTCCCCACATCTCCCTCCCATCTCTGCACTCGGGGCTCCTCCTACTTTCCATTTTTGCTCTTTTAAACACTTTATACCTGAAACATTGCCTAAAATCAGAATGTAGTAAAAGACTAAATCAAGATTATGGGGCTGGTGCTGTAGCGCAGTAGGTTAATCCTCTGCCTGCGGTGCCAGCATCCCATATTGGCACGGGTTCTATTCCCGGCTGCTCCTCTTCCAATCCAGCTCTCTGTTGTGGCCTGGGAAAGCAGTGGAGGATGGCCCAAGGCCTTGGGTCCCTGTACCAGCATGGGAGATCAGGAAGAAGCTCTTGGCTCCTGGCTTTGGATTGGCTCAGCTCCGACTGTTGCGGCCACTGGGGAGTGAACCAGCAGACGCAAGACCTTTCTCTCTGGTTCTTCCTCTCACTGTCTGTAACTCTACCTCTAAAATAAATAAATGAAATCTTTAAAAAAAAAAAAGAAACTTCGATTTCTGAAGAGGCAGTCTTCCTTTCTCCTTGATGGAAAGAATGACAAATATAAAGCCTAGTTTGTGTTACGAAGAGACAGGAATAAGATTTTGGTTTGTAAAGGACTGAGTTAGTTCATGAAAAGGTTCCTGCAGAACCGTGACTAAGTAGATCTGATAGTCTTAGTGAAGAAATGGATTAGGGGCCAGCCCTGTGGTGTAGCAAGTATAGCCACTGCCTGCAGTCCTGACATCCCATTTGGGTGTTGATTCGAGTCCTGGCTGCTCCACTTCCGATCCAGCTCTCTGCTATGGCCTGATGACCTGGGAAAACAGTGGAAGATGCCTCAAGTCCTTGGGCCCCTGCACCTGTGTGGGAGACCTAGAAGTTCCTGGCTCCTTCCTTCAGATTGGCCCAGCTCAGGCCATTGCGGCCATCTGTGGGGTGAACCAGTAGATGGAAGACCTCTCATTCTCTCTCTCTCTCGTTCTCTTCTCTCTTTGCCCCTCTGAAATTCTGCCTTTCAAATACATAAATCTTTTTTTTAAAAAAGAAGAAATGGTTTAAAATTATCCTTAAAACAGAAAATAGTGAAGTGGTTGGAGGTCCAATACAGTGGGGCTGTGAAAAATATTCATGCAGTATGCCATTAGCCTTTTTATATTTCCCAGCTCACTTGGTGTTAGATGGGAACAAGAAGCCATTCTACTTGAACACGACACATGATGTGTTACTTCCAGAATAAAGCAGTGAAAAGACTTTGCTTGAGTCTGTCTCTCTTCTGTTTCCAGGGCCATTGAGAAGACCACACTGAATATTATGCACCCACAAGAAGGCTGAGGTTTATCCATTTGGGCAATAGTATGGAAAAGAGCCTTGAACAGACCAAAGGGAGTGAAAAATAAAATTATTTGTATCAAGCCTCTGATAGTATAAAGAATTTTTGTTATTAAAACATAATCTTGATTATCCTAATATAGAAAGGATTTTTAAAGAATAAAATATAAATATCATTTTTAAAATTGGATAATAATATCTTGATGGAGACAAGCTGATGTTGTCTTTCTGCAAGGATACTGAGATATGAAATCTTCTAAAGAACGTTATTGAGAAATAATTCTACAAAGATCTTTCACATGTCCACTTGTCTGGTGAACCAGGATACTCACTGCCTTTTTCTGGACTATCCTTTCAAGGGTGTTTGTATAATGAACCTTGTTGGCAACAGTGTTAGAAATAGTCTTATTTTAGAGCTAAGAGAAAGGTAGCTTTCAGAACTGAGGATAGACATAATCCATGCCTCCAGAACAACGGACAGTCCTGCTTATTTTATATTCACTATAAAAGAATTGGGCTCTCTAACCTCAGACTTTCCTCTCCTATAATGCAACTTTCTGCATGTGCAGTAGTTATTTAGTCCTTTTCTGGTTTTCCTGCTGAGAATTGGTGTTTAGGAACCTGTGCAAGAAAATGCTGATTCTCTGGCTACTGCTATTGCTATGAATAATAAAGATATTCATTTCTGACCCCGGATTCTCATGTCTTCTGCCAGCATTATGAAACTATGCCAGAAAATCTTGTTAGCTTGCAAGTTAAATAAAGTCCCTGATGCCTCACAGTTCTTAACAGGCACTGGGAAAACTAAGTTGCATTTAAGGACTGGGCTTGATTTAATGGCAGCTAATTGAATAATATGATTCCCGAGAATCAAACAGATCATTGATATAGGAAGGTTTCTTAAGGTCTCATACCTGCTAAGACTTTCATTAGAATACAAAGAAATTGCTCTCCAATAGAGCATTTTATAGCCGAGGTAGGGAAAAGCCTCTCGTAAACAGCCAGATAAGACATCGGGAAAGAAATCCGAGAGCCAGCGTCACTTCAGTTTTCTAGAGAACCACTGTGAATTCCAGACTATGACATTGTTTTCTGGGTGGGTGTCTATGGAAGTGAGTGACAGATGAGAACATGCATGTATGAAGGAAGCAAAATCCTTATAGAAAATATTTTGGCATTATCATATATAGCTTAACTGAACAGATCATAAGATCTAACATTTTTACTTCTAAGTATGATTTCTACAGAAAATCTTGTACAAGTACATCAGGAGACCCCAAGAGTATGCACTGCAGCACTTTTTGTTATAACACAATATCAGAAACAACCCAATGCCAATTCATGGAAGGAGGTAGAAATACAATAATTTATCACCTTGAAATAGAATATTATTCATCAGTGAAAATAAATCAACAGAGCTAAATCTTAGAACATAAACAACACGAAGATGTTGAAGAATACACAGAACATTATACAGGTTTCATAAAACTCCAAACAAACAGGATTAGTAATATATATTTTGGGATGATGCTTTTAAAACTACTTGATGATTTGCCATAGAAAAAAATGCATTTTACACTGTAGCCCATGGGTGACAGTAAGAGATAACTTTGCAGGTATACACACAGAGACTGAAACAAATTTTCTTACAACAGTGCTCACCTTCCTCTGTCAAGTGTGTTCTGGTGTTTCCCATTCTATTCTAGAGCAAGCATTAAAACAAAATTCTGTCAATGATCCATTAACTTGATTTTATGGCCATAACCTGCAGCTTGAAAACCATCGATTTAGGGATACTTATGTGTGTGGTAAACCCGTAAATAAAAGCCATGAAACAAACCCAAAACACATGAAGGTATTGAATGGTTGAAAGTGGAATTCTCAGGGGGAGTCCACAGATAATAATAATAAAGGTGGGTAATGTTCTGGTTTTAATTATGGGATTGGGTTCATGAATATTTATTTTATTATTTTATTTAACTACATATTTATATTTCATATATTATGGCCCATGCATCAATTTATTTATTTATTTATTTATTTATTTATTTTGACAGGCAGAGTGAGAGTGGACAGTGAGAGAGAGAGAGACAGAGAGAAAGGTCTTCCTTTGCCGTTGGTTCACCCTCCAGTGGCCGCCGCGGCCAGTGCGCTGCGGCCGGCGTACCGCGCTGATCTGATGGCAGGAGCCGGGTACTTATCCTGGTCTCCCATGGGGTGCATGGCCCAAGGACTTGGGCCATCCTCCACTGCACTCCATGGCCATAGCAGAGAGCTGGCCTGGAAGAGAGGCAACCGGGACAGAATCCGGTGCCCCGACCGGGACTAGAACCTGGTGTGCCAGCACCGCAAGGCAGAGGATTAGCCTAGTGAGCCGCGGCACCGGCCTCCATGCATCAATTAAAACAAAATATTTTATAATGGAATAGGGACTAAGGATCCTTGTCCTTTGGGTATTATGATAACTGAGGGTTGTCTAAATCTAGAAATCGGCATAGACCTGTGAATTGTTCGTAAGCCTGAGCTTGAGTATCTGTCTCTGACTGAACACTGACAAGAGAGTGCGTACTGCTCCTTATCATAAAACAGTTTTCTCTGGAATTTCAAGTGTCCCTCCAGAAATTAAGGAAAAGAGATGTTTTTCCAATTGTTGCCACAGAGGAGAAATAAGAGGAGAAAAAGTGTACGTAACTCTTAAGATAGGGCACTGGAACCAGCCACCGATGTGCTTCCTTCCAGCCTGGGCCATTCACTTACAAAGAAAAGGGATCTGTAACTTAACCAAACTTGCACTTCATTAAAACTACACAAATTGGGTTAGTAAAAGGGAGATAATTAATCTCTAGTTATAATCAATGAAGGAAATGAGTCCAGGTAAATTGAGATTACATTGTAGAAGTAAAAAATTGAAAGAGCTGGTGTGAATGCCCACATTGATCCTGCTGATTGAACCTCATTCATGGGTGCCCTTCAATTTTTACTCTTTTACCCTGAGTGAGATAGCAATTGTTAGGGTGTTTCTGAGTTGTGAGTTAAATGCAGACAGTGAACAGTATTTCAGTGTTTCCTCATCATTGATACTAGTTCAAAATGCACAGTTTCAAATCATCTTTCTGTTCTTCAAATATAAACTCTGGTTTATTGTATATGTGGAGTATAAAATTGATGATACCTACTAAGTTAGTGCCTTTTATTTGTAATGCATTTTTGCATGTGCTCATCCTTGCAGTGAGGCAATTCAAGTGTGTGGTTTATAACATGCATCAGTGCAAGCCCAGTTATGATACTATTGTAGTTGCGGATCAATAACTGGGGCTTTTTTTTTTTTTTTAATTTGTGATACCAGTGGAAGTCAATCTGTCACCATCTGTCCTCACTCTTTAATTCAGGTTATCTGGACTGTTGCAGTTAAATAGAGCTTCCTTACCATGATAATGTGAAAATCAACATAAGTGATTCTTCCAGTGATAGGGCCTGAGACATTGGTTGGTCCCTTCATCATTTATTTAATAAACAGACACTTTCCTAAGCATAAAGATCAGACTTCTGGTGACTAAATTTTAGATCCTCCAGGAGCATAGTATCCATTATCTGTCTTCAAGCTAATGCCCTAGGGCCAGCACTGTGGCACTAAAGTTACACCACTGTTTGGGACAACTGCATCCCATATAGGAATGCTTGGGATTAAGTCCTGCCTCTAATACCAATTCAGCTTCCGGCTAATGCACACCTGAAGGGGCAGTAGATAATGGTTTAAGTGTCAATCACATAGGAGACATGGATGAAGTTTCTGGCTACTGGCTTTGGCTTGGACCAGCCCTTGCATTGCCAGCATATAGGAAGTTAACTAGTGGATAGAAGATTCTCTGTCTCTCCATTACTCTGCCTTTCAGGAAAACAATAAAATGGTGGCAAATGTTGAGGCACAGCAGGTTAAGCCACCACTTGCAACACTAGCATTTCATATTGGAATGCCAGTTCCAGTTCTGGCTACTTTGCTTCTCATACAGCTTCCTATTAATCAATTTGGGAAGACAGCAGAAATGGCCCAAGTACTGGGGTCCCTGCCATCAAGGTGAGAGACCAGTATGGAACTCCTGGCTCCCAGTTTCAGCCTGGCTTTTGTGGTCACTGAGGAGTGAATCAGCAGATGGGCTCTCGCTCACTCTCTCTCCCGCCCCCCACCTCCATACACTCTGTGTTTGTGCTGTTCTGCTTTTCAAATAAATTGATCTTTTAAAAATAAAATTTTTAGAAAACATTTAGGAAATATACAATTCTAGATTCTTCATTGCTAGTGATTTCTGATGATTTCCAGCTCTCTGTTTCCTAAACACATAATAGATTTTATTTCTTGGTTCCCTTGTGGATGTAGGAACCATGTGACTCATTCTGGACCATGCATTACAAAGGGAAATGACATGTGTTGTTTAATTATTTAATTCACTATCCAAGACTGATCATTTAATTGATGGTGCAAAACTTCCAGATCTTGCTCTGCTCTCTGGCACAGTACTCAGTAGTGTTCGCAAAAAAAGCTACTGTGTTAGGCTGAGTGTCCAAATAATAATGATATGCAGAGCTTTCCTGTTGACCTGTGATGAATATGCATCTTAAGTTAGAAAGCAAACTTTGGTATTGGTCATAGGGATGCTTGTTCACTCAGTATAGCCTACCCTGGTCTTGCTAATGTACTTATGAGCCCAAAGTCATATTGGCAGTTACAAAGTTGGAACGCCATAACTCCTTCATAGTGTGACTATGGTGGAAAACTTCTTGCATTCTCCCCCATCAATTGCAGTCTTTATCTTTTATCCTTTTCATCATGGCAACATGGAAAACCATTATTGAGAGATCATTCAATTTCAAGGGAGGCAACACTTTTGTTTTCCTAGAACCTTGAAAATTCTTAGAAGAGGAAGCATGTGTAGGGAAATCGTCAATGAAAAATTTTAGGAGTTGCCCTTTCTGGGTCATCTACTTTTACCTCCTGACGATATCAGAAAGGAGATAGTGAGAGATTAAGACAAAGCACTGCCGGATTGGATATTAACCTGTTAAGATTTTTGATTGACTGATTTATAGTCCATTGAAAAATCTCACACAACATTTCCTTCTGTATGTGTTAAGGATACAAGAAACAGAAGTATTTGGAGACACAAAAATAAGAATATTAAGAAAAGTAGGTGAACCAAAGAATATTCATTTTATTTATTTATTTATTTAATTTTTTTTGACAGGCAGAGTGGACAATGAGAGAGAGAGACAGAGAGAAAGGTCTTCCTTTGCCGCTGGTTCACCCTCCAATGACCGCTGCGGCCGGCACACTGCGCTGATCTGAAGCCAGGAGCCAGGTGCTTCTCCTGGTCTCCCATGTGGGTGCAGGGCTCAAGCACTTGGGCCATCCTCCACTGCACTCCCAGGCCATAGCAGAGAGATGGCCTGGAAGAGGGGCAACCAGGACAAAATCCAGTGCCCCAACCAGGACTAGAGCTCGGGGTGCCAGCGCCACAGGCAGAGGATTAGCTTATTAAGCCGCTGCGCTGGCCAGAATATTCATTTTAAAAACTATCAACCACTCAGTGAAAAAGAATTTAGGGATGCAAATAGACCATAAAATTTTAGATAGAGATAACGTTAGACAATCATTTAGGTAACTTTCCTGCTTTCCCAAATGAGAAAATGAAAGCCCCCAAAGGTTAACTGAGTTGCTCAGAATCCAGATAGATATCTGATGGGATTTTATTTATTTATTTTAAATGCATTTTTTTTTAATCTGAGAGGTAGAGTTCCAGTGAGAGGGAGAGACAGAGAGAAAGGTCTTCTATCCACTGGCTCACTCCCCAAATAGCCACAATGGCTGGAGCTGAACCAATCCACAACCAGGAACCAGGAGCTCCTTCCGGGTCTTTCATGTGGGTGCAGGAGCCCAAGCACTTGGGCCATCTTCTACTTCTTTCACAGGTCATAGCAGAGAGCTGGAACGGAAGAGGAGCAGCTGGGACTAGAACCGGTGCCCATATGGGATGCCAGTGGCACAGGTGGAGGATTAACCTACCCATTACTATTTCTCCTTTGTCATTCAATTTCAGGGTTATCAAAAAGATGAGGTTGCTGTCTTCTGATATTGCACCTACACCAAAAGCCAGCCAAACAGAAATTCAAATGTATATGACACAAAAAGTTTCAGGAAAGAGTATGTCCTTCAACATGACTTGTAGTACAGATATTACTAATTTAAAATGAACTTGAAAGGTAAGAACAAGCTATAACTTATTTTTCTTTTTCTGGATTGTTAACAGTAAAAATCTCGTGAACTCCATATACCCTGGTTCAGAGGGTAGAACCTACCAGCTAAGAGTGATATTGCACTTAAGCATTAATTAGGTACTCTAGACATATAGACAAGCATTAGATTACTTTCTTGAATTTTGAGTGGAATCAACATAAAATTTTGTGTGTGAACTTCAAAGCAAAGTCAAGTTAATGATTTTCCACTCTTAGCCACTATATATAATTAGCTCCAGAGTCTTGTTGATTTTTCCTTCAAAGGCTTCTGATATTTCTCCTTTTTTCCCATAGGTTTGTTAAAATATGAGGCCTCAGGTTGGCATTTATGTATCTCTAAATTCTTGTCTCTACCTACATATTCACAAAGTTAATTACATAGTTCAACATGATGTTGAATTCTCCTCAAACTTTCCTTATCTTAGAATGATCTTTTTTCTTTATGTCTCTACAATCTCTTTAAAGTCTTTCCTAAAAATCTTTTTTTTTGCCAGTCTTCCCAGAATTTTCTCTGACTCATAAAATTCATCTCTTTCTCCCTCCTTTTTGAAATGTTTATTTTTTAAATTTATTTGAAAGGCAGATTGCAAGGGTGGGGGGATATCTTCTATCTGCTGGTTCACTCCCCTAAATATCTGCAACAGCCAGGCTTGGGTCAGGTCAAAGGCAGGGACCCAGAACTCCATCTGTAGCTCTCACATGGGTAGCAAGGATCTACTCACTTAAGACATCTTCTGCCTCCCAGGATGCATTAACAGGAAACTTGGTTGGAAACAGAGTAGCTAGGATTTGAAACAGCACTGGGTATGGGATGCAGGCTTCCTAAATGGTGGCTTAACCTCCTGTGCTACAATGCCCACTCCATCTTCCTCTTTCAATAAATGTTCTAAGTTAAGAAAAAAAAAAACCTCAATATTTGGAACTACCTTACCAATTACATCAGACATCCCTTCCATTATTGTTTTAAAAGCTCTTCAGATAGTGTAGAAACAAGATTGAGAGCTGTATCCTAGAGAATTCAGCAACCCTGTATCCTTCCTGTGGATCTCATTCATAATATATGTTACCGTACTCGATGACATCATGTGTGCAAGTTTCTATTTTTCTAGTGATCCAAATATCATGTGTTATGTATATTTTGAATTGATGCAAAACTGGGTCCTACGATGAGCGCAAGTGAAATTCCTGAAAGATAAAGTCCTAATAGAAATACAGTTCACCACAGCCTGCACTTTTTCATGGTTTTTCTAATACTTAAAAGTTCCAATTTTTAAAGAAAGTGGTATCTGTCTCCTTTTGAAGTGAACCTCCTTCATAATGACATTTATTTGAACTCAGGAATAATTTAGTTGCTTTTGGTTTAGTAACTCAATTGATCTTGGTTTATCTATTTTGTAAAATTCTCTGTAACTCACCTGCATCAAAAGTCTCTTGTTAGGGATGCTATTAGGATTTTTTTTTCATTTTAGATTAAGGGTCAAAACATTCCCTTCACTTAATTGTGGCCTTCTAGATATCAACAAAATAATGGGAAGATAAAAATAATTTGTAGACACCTATTTTGGCTTTTAAGCATGACGTGATCAGGAAAGCATAACTGAAGTCCATCATCTCCAAAATGCTTGTTTTCCTACAAAATAAAGAAGTTTATAAGATTATAAGTGGCTCTAACTTCCACAGTCCCTGGCTTCCTAGTGGTGCAACCAGAGAATGATTGAGTGTGACTTGCCATGTTTTATACTGTAAGATATAAGATGCTGAGACATGAAACACCACTGATCAGTTTAGGAATGGTTCCTGCATTAGACTGAATAGGTCAGATGGAAGCATGCAGAGGCTTTGGCCTGGCGACTCTGTCTAACTGACCAACTACTTCCTACCAAAAACAAAACAAAACAAAACAAAATAGAAGATTGATCCAAGGAAATCCTTTTGAGTGAGCTTGAATACAAAAATCCTAAAGATTATCAAGTAGCAGTGCAAAAAAGGAAAAGAGAGAGAAGCTGAACTTGGAGGAGCTGAGTCATGAGAAAAGAAAAATTCTAGGCAACTGTTCCTTTCTTAACCATGATTCATTTCTTCATAAACTTTGATTTTCTAAAAATAGACTTCTTCCCAAACTACATGTATTCCCTGTATTCCTGCAAAATTACTCCTGCTATCTTTGGTAAAATAAGTTGCACATGTTAACTTGAAGGAATGAGGCAAGCTCAAAGTTCCTGTCAGGAATATACAAAACATGAACTATAGCAATATGCTTATTCTATAATTCCTATAGCATTATGCTTATCTATAACTATAATACATAGCTTATGTGTGGGGCCTTTTTCTAAGATAACAGGGTTCTAGGCACAGATATTCTGTAATTGTGATTTTTGCACATAATTCAAGGCCATTTTTGCCTTACAATTAAGTCTGGGACTATTCTTAATGTTATTATTGGCTCTTGTTAAAGTGTCCTTGTGATAATTGCTCACATACAGTGATTATTATGTTCCAGGCACTGTTCCAAAAACTTGACCTCATTTCATCACCATGATAAACCTATAAAATAGGTAAAATTGTGGATATTTCATCTTTACATTTGAGGACACTTATATCCAGAGAGGCACCTAGTTTAAGATTGTTTACCTAAGAAGTGGTGGACCCAGGTAGTCTGACAATAATGTCCACCATCTAATGTCTTTGCTGTACTGTTAAAATGATTTAAATTAGCAGTGTACCCTCTGTTTTTTTTCTTACAAATGGTAAATTAGTAATGCCAGTAAATGGTCAGCAGCCACAATCATTATATAATTATCAAATACTTGTCTAATTAGAAATTTGAGAACAAGTTTTGAGATCACAAAAGATGTATCATCCTTGTGTTCTTCTTTAAAGATAAATTTCTAAAAGGATAGAAGGGGGTGAAGGAAAGGAAAGGAGGAACGGAAAAACAAAAAGCAAAATCACCTTTGAGAAGCAGTAACATAGATCAGCCCTTGTATAGACTGTTGAGGAACAGTTTTTTTTTTTTTTATCTCATTTGTTCTTTTTTTTTTTTTTTACTTTTTATTTCTTTCTTTTTATTTTTCTTTTTCGGATAAAATAGGAGAGGGAGCAGGACCGAGTAGGCAATGGGTGGGAGGGTGGGTAAGGTGGGATGAATTACTATTATGTTGTATTTATGAGATACATACAAATTAAAAATAAATAAAAGAAATTTGAGCATTAACCTATTGGAATACAAAGTCAGTAGTCTTCATTTTAATAGATCTGGTTTAACTTTCATGTTTGCTGATAGGATACTTTGGAGTAGAAATGAGAAGAAAATATATTCTCCAGAGACAATGAAAACATAGGTTGATTATCTTTTTGTTCATAACACTGCAGTCAAAAATTACATGAAGATTAGAGATGAAAAATACTTTTCTGTTTTTCTTATGATTCTGTGGACTTATGACCAAGCATAAATGCAACATCTCCCCTTGGTCTCTGGGATTCACTGGTGTCTATGTTTTGCATGAAGGCATTTCTTTCTTTCAGTATGCTTTCTTAGTTAAAAGAGTTAAACATCTAAGAGCTCTCATTAGAGTCATTGGCTGATTGACTCATGATCCATGATGCATGATCTGTGATCCATGATCCATGATCCATGATCCATGACCCATGCTCCATGCTCCATGATCCATGCAGTTTGAAATAACACATGGATTCTTCTTCCCCTGTCCACTGTTTAACAGCCAGCTAACTTCTGTAACCTGCAGTGTCAGGTGAATGAAATTCGGCAGATGTGCAAAAGACTGGAGAGGGTGAATGAGCCTAGAACCACAGCATAGCTTTATCCACACGGATGTTTTATTTGTATGTAGACTGTCTTTTTTATAACTCCAGAAAAGGGAAAGCTATGGCCAGGAAAGGTAGAAACACAGAAACACAACCATTGCAGGTTTTTGTTTTTATTTTCTAGTTTTATATTAAAAAAAAGGAATCTCAGTAGATAAAAGTTAATGCTTCATAGAAAACCCAAATTCAAAGTTTAGGTATGCACTTTCTTATTTTGTTAAAAGCCCCTAATGTTTTTTTGTTGATGCTCCACATTTTTGTTCTCTCCCAAGCCCAGGGGGGAATTTAGAGCTGGAATAGAGCTTTGAAATCTCACAGTCTCACCCTTCCTCCTGTCCTCTCTTTCTCCTAATAAGGCCATTGAGGCCTCAGGAGGTTAACTGACTTGCACAAAATCAGATGAGCTCAATTGTCTTCTAAACTCCACACAGAATTTTTTTTTTCATTTCCAGTCTTAAATTATTTATTCTTTTTTTTTTTTTTTTTTTTTTTTTGCCATTTTCACTTCATTGAAATGAACTCTCTCTTCTTGCTATTATATCCTGGGAGCTATTTATCCAACTTGATTTAATTGCATTTTCATGCAATTGCATTACATTTTGCAATTGCTATTACATTTTACATTCTCTGAGTTTTTATGCCCTAGTGCCAACTGTTAGCATCGTTTATGTCCTGCCTTATTATTAAGTTACCTCAGGTGTTTCTTAGGCCAGATTGACTTATACTATAATACAGTTAAAAATAGTAACACATAGACAGAATGTTCAAGGCTTAACTTCAGGTCCATAGGAGAAGAAGTTGAAAGCTAAGGCTTGTTATTGTAACTATTTCCGCACTTGCCACATCAGGAACACCATGAATTCACCTCCTTGGTCTCACCTTCCCAAATCCCCTTAACATGCTTTCTCTTACAGATCCATCCAGAGATGTAACTCTCTCCGGAACCACCTGTGTCTTGTGAAATCAGTTTTAGGAAGTCACTGCAGACATTGAACATTAAGCAAATGAACCACAATTTAAAAAGGATTTACACAAATTAGATGGAAAACTCTGGGGAAACCAAAGCAATCCTCATAGGTCAAAAAACCTGAGAAATTCTCAAAAACATCTGGTGTTTTTAGTGGTTATACTGGTAAATAGAAGCTTGAGAGCCTATTAGGGCAGAGGAAGGGTTTGAGACATAAAAAAGCAAAATATCTTCAAAAGTAAAGAAAAATTCATGGTTGCAAAAGATGATAAAATATGTAGCCAAGAAAATGTCTTTGTAAAATAGCTCAGCAGAATAATAGCACTTGCCAATTATGGGGGAGATATTTTGATGCCTTCCCAGGCTTGGGCTTTATTTAGATGGACTCCAATCCAATCCACTGTCAGCTGAATTATATGCGCCATGGACTTCAAAGGCTTTGTGCTCAATGGGAGCATCCAGGACGGAGTGCTGTGAGAAATAAATGATTGTGCTGCAGTGCAGGCTGCCAAGCTGTGGCGATCACTTTTCAGTCACTGGGAAAACGTGGTGTGCAAATGGACGTCACACTGTGATAAGGGGAAGTCCAAAAATACAGTTGCAACTCAGTGAGCAAACTTAATGGAGGCAAATCTCTCGCTTCCCTTGGATGGCTATGCTGCACAGGTGGTGGTTTTACTGATGGACACAGTAGTGTATGTGAATGTGCAAATATACATGCTTAGAATACTCCTTTCTTAGGTATGTCAGAGTTAAAGTCAGAACAAAAGTTTAAAGAGCTTGGTTGAATGTAAAATTTGCTCCAGGTACTTGCTTAACCAGTTTTCAGAGACTCCCGGGTAAAATGCAGTTACTCAAGGGAACAATGATTACCTGTGACTGCATTTGGGGACAATGAATCCTCTTCTGATGTCTTCTGAAAGAAGAAATGTTGACAGAGACTGCTAGGTGAAGGGAAGAAGCTGAGCTGTTGCGTTGTAGCTTTCCTCTCTATTGTCCAGTTCTCAATCTTCAGCCTGCATCATGGTTACCTAGAAGGCTCCTAAAATAGATTTTTGTCACCCACACCACATCTGTGAATTCCAGAGTGGGCTCTGGTTGCCAGGTGATACTCATACTGCTGGCCTGGGGGCCACACCTGGAGCACACTGATCTGTGCTGTGGATGCCTCTAGGTATGTTGCAAACACAATTCCACCTTAAACAAGCCAGGTTGTCTCTCTTCATTTGCTCAACCTTACTTGTGCTGTTGATGCCAGTGCACAGGATAAGAAATGATAAATTATGGATATTGCTGTTGGGATGGCAGGGATTTGGGTTTCCAAATCTCCCTACTTTAGGAGATTAGAAGGAGATAAAATTGTGAAGACTGTTGGAGGGATTATATGAAAAAGAATCTCGCTTTGAGGCAATATTACTGTTATTGTAGGGCTAAATATTAGCCTCAACAAAAGAAAGGTATGCTCCTTCTTTCTCTATTTTCTGATAGTTTTTCATTTAACATATACAAGTCGTCCCTGCTTTAAATCAAAATGACCGGCCCAGTGCTGTGGTGTAGCAAGTTAAGCATCTGCCTGCAGTGCAAGCATCCCATATGGGCGCCGATTGGAGTACTGGCTACTCCACTTTTGATCCAGCTCTCTGCTATGGCCTGGGAAAACATTAGAAGATGGTCCAAGTCCTTGGACACCCCTGCACCCACGTGGGAGACCTGGAAGAAGCTCCTGGCTCCTGGCTTCGTATCCACCCAGCTCCAGGCACTGTGGCCATTTGGGGAGTAAAACAGTGGATGGAAGACCTCTCTCTCTCTGTCTCTCCATCTCCCTGTCTGTAACTCTGCCTCTCAAATAATAAATAAATCTTTTTAAAAAGATCATTTTAAAAAATCAATCAAAATGGTCTTGACATTGCCTTAAGCTGATTATTTCTGGGGAAAGAGTCTCACTCTCAAGGGCTGTGATCTTTTGCAGAACCTCAACGTAGCAACACAGTAGCTTTCCAAGGAGTGGGCTTCAGGACAGGAATTAAATTTAATGAGACAATTATTTGCTTCAAGGACAGACAATACAGTCTCACATTACAGCAAAGTAGTTCATAGAAAGGAAATGAATATTTAGAAAAAGATGCTCAATTTCATCTATCATTCAAAAAAATTGAATTTTGAGCAATAAGTTGCCACTTGTCCTTCTGGGAAATCAGCAAAAATGAATGCACTTGATGCACTGCTGACCAGGTTATGCTGAACAGAATGCTTCTTTACCCTGCTGCTCCGGAGCATATATCACAACAGCATCCTGGGAGTCAAATCGGTAATAATTGTTTAACCTGGAAATACACATGCAATTTGATTGCCATGGAGTGCCATTGCCATTAATCTACCTTATGGAGATGATTACAGAATTATATATTAGAATATCTATTTTTTTAAGATTTATTTTACTTATTTGAAAGAGAGAGGTAGAGACAGAGAGGTCTTCCATCCACTGGTTTACTCCCCAGATAGCTGCAATGGCTGGAGCTGTGGCTATTCAAAGCCAGGAGCCAGGAGCTTCTTCCTAGTCTCCCACGCGGGTGCAGGGGCCCACACTATTGCTTTCCCAGGCCATAGGAGAGAGCTGGATCGGAAGAGAAGCAGCTGGGACTAGAACTGATGCCCATATGGGATGCCAGCACTGCAGGCCAGGGCTTTAACCTGCTGTGCCACAGTGCCGGCCCCAGAATATCTATTTTTTAAAAAGATTTATTTACTTGAGAGGCAGAGTTACAGACAGAGAGAGAGAGAGACAGAGAGAGAGGTCTTCCATCCGCTGTTTCACTCCCCAACATAGCTGCAACAGCTATTGCTGAGCCAATCAGAAGCCAGGAGCCAGGAGCTTCTTCTGGGTCTCCCACATAGGTAGAGGGGCCCAAGGACTTAGGCCATCTTCAACTGCTTTCCCATAGCAGAGGCCATAGCAGAGAGCTGAATCAGAAGTGGAGTAGCTGGGACTTGAACTGGTGCCCATATGAGATGCCAGCACAGCAGACAGAGGCTTTTACCCACTTTGCCACAGAGCCAGCCCCTAGAATAATATTAAAATATTATTTAGAGTCCTATTTATGGATTGGTTAACTTCATATTGCTATAGCTATGTGACATGCACCAACTTAAAAGAAAATGGCATCTCTTTCCTGGATGACTGCTACTTATTATTATTTTATTTTGGCTTCCCAACAAAGGATTAAGCACTTTTCACATCACACGCTCCTAGTCTATAGCTTTTTCTTCTTCTACAGTACATGTGGGGTTGACTTCTAAGGCCCTAGAAGAGGAAGATTCTGGAAACAAATGTTTCAAGCATCCCTTTACCATGACCTGGGCACAGGTCATAGACTCTTCCCTTCAAAATGATTTGCCACAGGCTTTGGATTATAAGCTTGTGATGTGAAGAGGCAGAGCTGCACAGAAGTCTATTCTGATAAGGGTGTTGGTGAAGGAGGCAGCTCATTTTCCCTGCGGGGCCAGCAGAGGCGATGTTTCTGGCAGCAAGATCTAGGGGCAGGGCTGTAGAGTCACTCCAGGACGAGGCAGTGGCTACAGCCAGAGGTGGGACCTTTTGCAGAGCAGCTCATAAATGAGGATTCAGAGCAAGTCTCGCTTGTGCAGTCTCCAGCTCCAGTTCTCATTCAGGAAGAGACCTATTTTGTCTTATAGACACTGT
Organism: Oryctolagus cuniculus; assembly: GCF_051225735.1. Taxonomy (NCBI): domain Eukaryota; kingdom Metazoa; phylum Chordata; class Mammalia; order Lagomorpha; family Leporidae; genus Oryctolagus; species Oryctolagus cuniculus. The sequence goes on from NC_142878.1 coordinate 48,881,984, forward strand.
TCTGCTTTGATTTCTGTTGTTTACAATTGGCAATCTTGATGTACTCTTGAGCAAAATCTCAAAGATACCCTTAGTGCGAAGGCAAGACACAGAATAAGTCTGATAGGTTCTCATATGGGGCCCCAGAAAGGGATAATATCCTGTTATATGATAACAAATTTCAAGGTAGACATGTTCCCCAAAATTGTTACTAAAGTCTTTTACTTTCCATTTTAAAGAAATCTATTTTGCCCTTGAAATTTCCTTGTAGCAAAGCAAAACTTTATATAAAATAATATATAATGTTACCCAATATCCTGACCAAAGAACTGTAAGCTACTTCACTCCTGGTTTCTAGGTCTCTACAGGTCTTACTATTATCTTGGAAGCATAGTTGGAAGCCAGCCAGAGCACAACCATGGTTCTGCTTCCTGCTGCGTGCTGAGCAGCCTTGTCTCACATACTTGTTTTCTGGTATTGGTGGAGAAAGTCTCCCATTAGTGCACTTCTGGTGTTTGGTGTAAGACCAGCACTTTGAACAGTACCATGAAACCAGCTGTCCTTCCTACAAGGTAGGGTGCCCCCTCAAAAGGCACAACCCACTTCCAGTTCATGGAAGACAGGAACTGAATGATGTGAAATTTGCAACATTCTCCTGTTTCACCTCAAAATATTCAACACAAATCTAATCTAGGGAGGAGATAGAAATACAATGATTTATACATCTTCAGGACAGATGGGCTAATTTTGTGACAAGAAAATAATGCCTAAGTAAAAAGAACACGTTTTCTGGTCACACACTTTGTGCAGGTACTGTAGGGTGTTCTTTCTCTTGTCTGTGCTGTAAGGGGAAAGGTTAACAGCATTGCAAACTGTCTTGCCTTCCAATCCTTTCTCTGCCTCATCTGTGTTACTTGATTTTGGAACTCTACCTGTAGAAAAGGAAAAATGCCAGCTACTTCATAGAGTTGTTATGAAATTTGTAGATAGCATATATGAAGTCCCTAACACAGAGCTGAGAATACAGTGGGGCCTCAATAAAGAATAGCCCTTATTTCCAAATGCTTCCCCCAAGAAAACCTATAAAGTTCTCCTGAGCATTAATAGAGAAATGGCCTCCAGGTGACAAAATTCTCTTCACAGAACACAGACGATCTGTAACATAAAGATCTCTGTTTCACAATAAGCCAGATTTTTTTAGAGGCGTGGGATAGGGTAATTGTACATTCTAAATTTCCCCCATACCACTACTCTTAAATCCATTTGTGACCACAGTGTTCTCTAAAATATACTAGATGCATCGTGAAATTTTTGGAAGTTTTGAAATATTTAAGACTGACCATACAAATTATCCCCTCCATCCCCAAATCACGGTAAAATACTTTTTCTTGTGAATCCTACTGTAAAAGAGAACTATTATAAAAGATAATAAATATCTTCCCCCATTTATCGCTGAAATAAGTTCCATTTATCAAACCTCAATAAAGCCTTTATCAAGCATATTAATAGAGCATCACTATTAATTATATGACTTCTATTCATACAAGTATCAGCATCTAGCAAGCTAGTTTGGGGTAGATGAGAGAGCCCATCTTCATCTCCAAATTAGGTGCACAGCAGGGGAAGCAGTATTGTGTCTTATTAATCAGCCACCTTCTGGAGTAGAAATTAATCCTGATCATCCTGGGACCATCTAAAACTGTCAACTTGAGAATTTGTGGATTGGATTCAGTGGTTGTATAGCTGTATTCTGAAACCTAGACAATCGTCACTTCAGAAAACATTAGCTTCAGAATCTGAATGGAGAATCTGTGGATATGCCTGTGTGTACTGAGAGTGGTGGCAGAATCCTGTTAGAAGGGTGTTAAATAGTTTTCACAGCTTCATAAGGAGTGTTACTGCTTTGGGGCTCTAGCATGCAATTTAGTTGAGTATCTGATGTCTTCTTAAGACTTACAAAAAAAAGCTTTTTCCAACTCTTAAATTGCTTTGTAGAGAATGTGTTACAAGTTCCAGAGCAACCAGAACCCAGAAAATCTGTATTTGTTTAAGATAAGAAAATGAGTCTTTTAAGTGTATGTATAACAATCTTCACTCTGTTGAAAACCAAAAATGCATAAATGGATATAGAGTTAAAATATATCTCCTTCTGGGACCAGCATCAAGGCACAGCAGGTTAAGTTGCTGCCTGTGACACTGGCATCCCATTTGAGTGCTGGTTTGAGTCTAGCCAATACAATTCCCTGCGAGTGCACCTTGGACAGCAGTGGAAGATGAACAAAGTGCATGGGCCTGTGCCACCTACGTGGCTAACCTGGGTGGAATTCCAGGATCCTGGCTTCTGACTGACCCACCCCTGACCATTGTGGCCATTTTGGGGGAATGAATCAGCTGATGTAAGATTGTCTCTCTGTCTCTGTCTCTGTCTCTGTCCCTCTGTGTGTGTGTGTGTGTGTGTGTTCATTAGAATGCCTCTCTGTCATTCTGGCTTTCAAATCAACAAAATAAATCTATTTTTTTAAAGTATCTCTTCTCTATGTCTTCCAATTGTGCTATGCCTCACCCTTACAAATAGACCTTAAATTAAGACACAAAACTAAATGCACATTTATATTCTCATTTTCCTTTCATTTTAACACAACATTGTAGCATATTTTACATGCTGTTCTGAACCTTGATGTCTTCCCACTTACTGTATACACCTCAGATTATTACATTGTATACATCATGTGGTAGTTTGAGAATATCAGACTCAGAATATCTGAGAAACAGATGGCAAGGTAAAATTCTACAGGCAAGAATCATAGTACAAAATGCCTTTGAGAGGAAATTGGGAATAATTGGAAGAGGAAGAAAGCAGGATAGCTGTGTCTTCCACTATGATCCAGTTTGGCAACACTGTCAGGGCATCCTCAACTAGAGTCACCCATCACAGGAGTCCTGTATCTCCCATCAAAGCTTTGCTCAGTGTCCCTGCCACATTCAGTCATCAGCTGTGCAGTGCCCAGGCTCCTTGCAAATGCCCATATAAACTTCAAGCACAGCAATTGCAACTTCTGTCAGCTGCACCCGTATAGTTGGAAATCTGCAAGGTGTCTTTATATGAGAAAGTTTGTGACTTCCTCTAAACCTTCCATTTATATCTTGCTGTTCAAAGCTGGGGCATAGGGCATCCTCCAACTAGAAAGGAAGCTGAGAAACTGGGAAACTGAGCACAGGTTAGTGCTGGGCTTGTGATCTGCATGAAAGTCAGGGTCGCCTTAGCAAAGAATACAAGGGTGATTGACATTCATGACTACCATAGCACTTAATAAAATGTCTGCTTGAGCAAACTGTTGAAATCCTTACTTAATGTATACTAAGCTGATCTTCTGTATATTAAGATAATCGAAAATGAATCTTGATGTGAATGGAAGGGGAGAGGGAGTGGGAAAGGGGAGGGTTGTGGGTGGGAGGGACGGTATGGGGGGGAAGCCATAGTAATCCATTATTCGTACTTTGGAAACGTATATTCATTAAATAAAAGTTGAAAAAAAAATGTCTGCTTGATGAACTACTGAAGGGTTTTGGGGTTTCATGTTAGAGCTCCGCAGTACCTTTGACACTCCTCCTCAGAATGAGGTACCCTCTTGTGATCAACCATCTCAGTTTCTGTATTTCTTCCAAGGAAAGAGAGTGGGGCAAGGACAAAACACAAAAACAAGGGGCTGGTGCTGTGGCATAGCAGGTTAACCCCCTGCCTGCAAAGCCAGCATTTCATACTAGAGATGCAGCTGCTCCACTTCTGACTTAGCTGCCTGCTAATGCACCAGGGACAGCAGCAGAGGACAGCCCAAGTGCTCAGGCCCCTGAACCCACTTGGGAGTCCTGGAAGAAGCTTCTGGCTCCTGGCTTCAGCCTGGCCCAGCCCTGGCCATTGCGACCATATGGGGAGTAAACCAGAGGAGGCAAGCTTGCTCTCTCCCCCAACTCTATCTTTGTCTGGCTGTCCTCCTCTCTCTGTAACTCTGCCTTTCAAGTAATTAAAAAATTAAATATTTCATTAAAAACACACAAAAAAACACATCCCCCCAAAATACAAGAATAATAATTAAAGTGGTCTAAAACAACCACTTCCAAAAATCATTTTGAAATGTTTATTTATTTATTTTCATCTACTTAGAGAGAGAGAGGGGGCAAGAGAGTGACAGAGAGACGAAATCTTCCATTTGCTGATTCACTACCCAAGTACAACAGCCAGGACTAGACCAGGCCAAAGGCAGGAATCCTAAACTCTATTTCGGCCTCCCACATGTGTGACAGGGGCCTATGCTCTTGGGCTATATTCTGCTGCATCCCAAGATACATCAGCAGGAAACCGAATCAGAAGCAGAGGAGTCAGGATCAAGGGGCATGCCAGCCTGGGCTGTGGGCATCCCAAGTGGTGGCTTAACCCTTTGTGCCCACCTCCCATCTTTACACTCTTCTTCACTCAGTACATTACCAGATTTCCAGCACAGAAACTTTCATTCTGTTTACAGGAACCTGGCCTTCTTGTTTGCATTAATAAACTGACACTTTAGGTGATAAATATTTTTTGAGTCAATACAACTGGAGAGCCTTGAACACAAACTTCCCAGAAAAGCCTCCAGTCTCCAGCCTCATACTCCTCTCTTTCCTACGTGATGACTGCTCCAACCTCGTTGACTTCTTTGGACTTCTGCACATGATTTGCCTACTGCTAGGAATGAGTTTCACATGCAGGACACATTTACATTTTTTGTTTAAATTTATTTGAAGGGCAAAGCTACAGAGAGGCAGAGGCAGAGAGAGAGAGAGAGAGAGAGAGAGAGAGAGGTCTTCCATCCACTGGTTCACTCCCCATATGGCCGCAATGGCTGGAGCTGCGCCGATTCGAAGCCAGGAGCCTGGAGCCTCCTCTGGATCTCCCACATAGGTGCAGGACTCCAAGGACCTGTGCCATCTTCTACTGCTTTCCCAGGCCACAGCAGAGAGCTGGATCAGAAGTGGAGCAGCTGGGACTTGAGACAGTGCCCATATGGGATGCTGGCACTGCAGGCAGCAGCTTTACCTGCTACACCTCACTGCTGGCCCCCACATTCCTATTTTTAATAAGTCAAATGTCACCCTCATGAGATGCCTTCTGTGACTGCTGCTTCTAAATTCATACTTGTCCCCACTCAACTACTCAACTGGGTTATGCTATTACTATTTCCTTTTTTTATTTTATTTATGCTTTTTTCTGAATCCGGGGACACTTTTATTTTGTATCATTATTCTTCCAGTTTTTTTTTTTAAATCTCTCTTCCCTCCATCTCTTTTTTTAAATAATATATCCCAGTGAATAAGCCAGTGCCTCACACAGACTTAGTAGAATTATTTTGAAAAAAAAAAAGCAAGAATAAAATTATCTTATGTAATGGATATCTGAGATTCAGAGACTCTAGCCAGCTGACGTTTCCACACCTGGTAAACACCTGTTAAACAAGAGTATGAAATTCGAAGCAATGCTCTCATGGTTGGATTCCCAGATACACCACTTACTGCACATCTCTGGACACATTGCTTCTCTAAGCCTCAGCCTCTTTATGCTGTACCTGGAAACAATAATAACAACCTTCCTCCAGGGCCAGCATTGTGGCACAGTGTGTTAAGCCATCACTTTGTAGGCAGCATCCCATATTGGAGTACGGATTTGAATCCTGGCTACTCTGCTTCTGATCCATCTTCCTGCTAATGCACCTGTGTCTTCATGCTCCTGATGTTGGCTGAGGTAGGAATAGGGCATAGATCAGGAAGGAGACAGAGATAGGAGAGAGTCAGTATGCCTAAATTCACAAATTGCTGAGCTTCACTGGGCTGACCCTTGCATTTCATTCTAATGCAAACCCCATCCACTGGATATCTCAACCTAATTGTTGTTTAAGCCACTCCAAATGCAGAATGTATCTGCTGGCTAGATTTCAAGTGAATTCCAGCTTTTCAACTCTGTTCAGGCTTGGGTCACTTCCCAGGTTAGAGAGCTCTGCGCAGGAAGGTTGTATATTTTCAAATACAGCTAGAAAAGAGATTCCATCTCTTCCTTGAACAACGTCAAAAATTCTTAGCAAGGTATCGGTTAATTCCAGCAAGATGCTTCTGATTTCTCAACCATATGCTGGGATTTTGCAGACCAGGCTAACCTACTGAAGCTCTCTAGGTGACTTTTTATCATGGAATACAGGTTGCAAAAGTAGTTTCTAATCTGACTATTGAGTGCTAGTGTTACCGAGAGAAACAGTGCAGTGTTTGCAACTCATCTCTAGTGTGACAGTAATTCTGAGATGCACCTGCGGGTTGGTGACATTGATTTCTATGAATTGTTTTATTCTTGTCAGAATCGATCCATCAGCCAGTGGCCACCTCATCCTTCGATGCGACTTCATCTTGTCTCTATCTTCTCACTTCTCTCTCTCAGCCCCTCCAGCCTGTCAGGAAGAAATAGGTTACCTTGGAGACAGGACATTTAGAAAATGTACGCAATTTCTGATTCAGTTATTAAATATCTTATGTGGCTCTCTATGCTTAATTTAAAAATCCTTAGGGAAGTTGGTAATGCATTTCAAAACAAAGAATTTTTTTTTAAATCATGGGAACATTATGCCCAAAGAAGTTTATAAAATCTTTTCTCCACATTATAAAAAATAATAATAGGGTAAACGATTGTGGGGTTGCTCTGAAGACACATTCAGAGCAGAGAGGAGGAAAAACGATGAAAGAACTGCTAAAGGTTCCTTTTAGTCCAAAGAGCTCAAGAATGTGAGTTTATACTGGCACCAAAGCCTATATGAATTTAGATTATTTTATTCTGCTCTTTTGGTAATATTCAATAACTTTTTCTTTTTTACACAGAGAAAGGAATTTTTGATTTTAAGCATTTGCTTTACCATTTTAGCATCTCTTTGTGGAAACATATTTAGGGATTCCATTAAACATGCACACAAATGTCCTTTATGTGTGGCAATCACACATGCCATGTGTTATTCTCATGTGCATCTCCCTTTGTCCTCTCTGTCCTAAAAGATGACTTTTTCTTCTATCATTTGTCCATTAGCAACTGACCAGTGGCCACTTTCCAGAAATTGTGACTTTTCAGAGTCAACTTCTTATACAACCATAAATATCAGATTGTGGCTGCATTCCAAGAACTTCCTGGCATGATAAAAGGAGGGTCAAGCTTCCTACTAGAGACAATACTGTTTATACAGCCCAGGGAAAGCCCAAGTTAACTTTGCTTCTGCAAGAGGTCTGACCTGTAGGCTGTAAACCATTAACTACAGCGTTCCTTGAACCACAAGAAATAAGCACAGATCTCATTAGGGAGCTGTGTGCTTTAATTCTTGCCACTGAGTCTGCAATTGACCCTACTGTGTGTTCCATTCAGTACTTGAAGGCAAGGTCATTAACATCTAAGGGTGAAGGACCTGTGCCATGATCTCCCAAATAAGAGATTTGAGCTTAAATGCAGAGCCATGGGAACTTACTCACCTACCTTTTTAATGGATACTTTGGTGGAAACTAAAGCCCTACAATTTTCTCTATAGTCTGCGTCTTTCTTCATGCCAAAGGCATTTAATATCTTTTCAAAATTACTTTTACTGAAATGAAAAAAAAAAAAAAAGCCATATTAGAGGGAGGAATTCAATTCTATCCAGAGAGTAAAGGTAGATACTTTCTGAATGGAGTTTATTTTTTCTCACTGCTTGAAGGAGGAGGTGGGGGGGGGGGGGGAGGTGATTTCTTATTCATGGTACAGTCAATGTGTACCTGGCAGGCACTACTGGAGGTATATTACAAATTTTCCTCCACGTATTCTTCATAGAACTGTTTCAGTTAAATTTTAATCTATCTATTTTACAGATGGGTAAATAGAGTCTAGAAGAGTCAACTTGAATAATTTGAAAGAAGGTAGAATGAACGCAACCGAGTACAGAGCCAAGCTCCTCTGTACTTGAGTCTCAGTGTGCAGACTTCTGCCTCCACAACCCCCCGCAGCTTGTACTGCTTCTCTTTCCTTCCTCGCGGTTCCCCCTGCCTTTTCCTTCTTTGTAACTGTTTGTTGACTAAATATGTCAAGGCTGCCCCAAAATTAGAAAATTAAATGTCAGATATGCATACACTGCCCCAAACCAGTTTATAAATGTTAATGCTTTGCTATATTCCCTTTAGATTTTAAAAATATCAAATATTACATAATTTATTAAAGGCACCCATCTCATTCCTCTCTCAATTTCCCAACAAATAAACATATACTATCACAACATACATACTAAAAAACACATGTATTTTTTAATGTTTAATATTATACTATGTGACTTAAAAAATGTATATGATGATGCCATTAGCATGAATTCTTTCCAGCACAGCATACTTAAAACGTCAGCGTTGTTACTTAGAGCTTTTTCCATGTAAATATATTTCAGTTATTTTATAAATTACAATTATGTAGGTATGCAGCATTTATGTATTTTATATATATTTGTGTATATATATTCTGTATGCATATATTTGTATATGCATATCATGTATATTTGACTTTTCTGTGCTCTTCAAGAACCATGGAATTCCATTTTGGAATTTTTGGTTGGGTTATTTTTTAATTTAGGGATCATTTAATTTAGAGGTCATTTTTTTAAATTTAGAGATCTTTTTTTAAATTTAAGAACTGACATCTTAATGATGTTATGTAAATAACTATTTACTTAGGACTATCTTCTTGGCATCAAATACAAGCTGGTAATTTTCTCTCTCCATGTTTTCCACATCCTTTTTTACAGTTTTTTCTCTGCATATTTAATAGTTATTGCTTCTCTTCTGAAAGGAATTTTATTTTAAAAATTGGGTTGTTGTTGCTAGAATTTCCCCAATTACTTTTGTAGAAAAATTTTAGTTTATAAAGAAAAATTTTACTTTTCCATTTGAATCTTAATAAATTTTTCCATTTTCCCTTTTCCTATTTGATTGGCTGAAATCTTTTGGACAGTTCTGCATAAAACAATGAAAGCAAACATAATTTTTTTTTGCTTATCACTCATTTATTAATATTTTACTTCCTAGTGATTTTATGTTTTCATAGTAATGATTTATAATAAAATCTCTATATTGTTTATCTTTGTTTCTGCTTTTTCCAGTCTTTATCAGCTACCCCAAATTTACAGAATCCAGTTATATCTAGTTCTCTATAACCGCATCCAGAACCATGTTATAGGACTCATTCCCAACATTTGATGAATTGGGAATTAAATTGTCTTGAGGCTATGGATAAAGCCTCTGATCCTCATCCTTTTCCCTAAAACCCACTCTTTCCTAAGAAACAAGCTGATGGGATGTGATTCTCGCCAGGGTCTTTCAGTTTGGGGCTGGTGTCCTAATAACCTTTGACAATTCCTTCCTCTTAGGAGATGGGGTAACAGTAGAGACCTACTTCAAACTAGAATACTCTACTGCAACCCAATGCTACTATGGTACCACCCAACTGGCTATTTATTTCCTTAATGGCTAGCCTGCTAACTACCCACTTTATTTTTCATTTCTAACATACCGGAAGGTTAAGAACAGTGAATCACTAGTGCAGTAAATAACTACTGATTAGCAATATGGGCAGTGAAGTGAGTATACCAGAATTTTTGGAGAACTAAAAGCAAAATTCCCCCAATGTCTCCAGCTTTTTCTAATGTACCCCAAATTTCTTCCTTTCTTAAAGGATTCTGACCTTTAGGAAATTATTCCCTAGTTTTATACATGACTCAGATTCCTTGAGTAACAAAACCTAGTAATAAAAGAGGTGCCATAGGTCTCTACACCACCTTAAACACTTTAACTGGGACTACAGATCCTTCCCCATCTCCTCTCACTAAGTTAATTCCTGAGATGGCCCATCTCTTCCAGGAGCTCTTGGGGCATGAAAGGTCTTTAACAAAGCTTCTGTGGAGGTTGACAACAACATGATAAATTATTTGAAAGTCTCCATTTTGAAAGGAACACATTAAAAGCAATAATCTCGAAGTACAAATATCAGTAAGTGATGAAGAAGTCTTTTGAACTAGCTAGGTATTTTACTATCCCTAGTCTCCCTCTTGTTTATCATATATAAGGCATAATAGCCACTTTGAACTTCCATTGTCTTACTTCTCTTCAATGTATACTTCTCTAGTGTACAAAATTCTTCTACAATTTCAAAACAACCATAAAAAAATCCAATCATCAAAATTTAAATACAATATTTTGATATATGCAGATAATCTTTTATAAATATGTATTTATTTGAAAGGCAGAGCTACAGAGAGAGAGAGAGAGAGAGAGAGAGAGAGAGAGGAAGAGACACAGGGAGAGATCTTCCATCTTTTGGTTCACTCTCCAAATGGTTGTAACGTCCAGGGCTGGGCCAGGCTGAAACCAGAAGCCAGGAGCCAGGAGCCAGGAGCTTTTTCATGTGAGTGGCATGGGCCCAGGCACTTTGGGCATCTTTCGCTGCTTTCCTAGGCTGTTAACAGGGAGTTTAATTGGAAGTGGAGCTGCCAGGACATAAACCCATGCTGTATGGAATGCTGGTGTTGTAGACAGTTGGTTAACCCACTATGCCAAGAAGCCAGCCCCACATTTTCATTTTTAAGAAGCAAATAGATTTATTTTATAAGTTGTGTATAATAAAAGAATGTGAGATCTCTTTTTTAGTCTTAATTGTCTGAATTACAAGCAATTGTTTTCCAAACCATTTGCATTAATATAATTAGTTATAATTCATCTGTACTTTTTCTCCAAAGAAATCTTTTATTCAAGGAATACAATCTTCATGCATTTCATAAATACAACTTTAGGAACATAGTGATACTTCCTGTCCTACCTGCCCTCCCACCCACTCTCCCACCCTTTTCCCTCTCTTATTTCCAGTCTTATATTTTACTAAGGTCTATTTTCAATTAACTTTATACACAGAAGATTATACCAAGTAAAGAGTTCAACAAATTGTATGAAAACAAAAACTGTTCCTCAACAGTTGAGACAGGGCTGTTCAAAGTCATTGCATCTCCAAGTTGATTTCACTTCTTTTTTTTCTTTTGAGAAACTTAATTAACTTTAAAGAAGCACCCAAGAATGATACATCTTTCGCGAGCACTTAGACCTAACTATAACTTATGAGACAGGAATATCCTCCACTTAACACACTAAAGTGAAGTATATCTTTGAGAACAAGATTTACTATCAACTCTCATAATATAACTTTCTGAGGACAGAGGTCCTTCATGGGAAGTCAGTGCACAGTGACCCCTGTTGTTAATTTAACAATTAACACTCTAATGTATGATGTCAGTGATCACCCAAGGCTCTTGACATGAGCTGCCTGGAAAACGGAAACTTTTTCAATCTGCAAACTCCTTCAGTATTTAGACAAGGCCATGAGCAAAGTGGAAGCTCTCTTCTCCCTTTGGAGAAAAGTACCTCCTTCTTTGATGACCACTTCTTTTCACTGGGGTCTCACCCACAAAGGTAAGACACTTTTTGCCACAGTGTCTTGCCTTCCCATGCCTGAAATGCTCTCATGGGCTTTTCAGCCAGACCAGAATACCTTAAGGGCAGATTCTGATGTCAGAGTGCTGCTTAAAGCCATTGTCATTCTATGAGTCTGCTTTGTGGACTGCATTCAATCCTTTTTAATTCTATTATTATTATCAAACACTTAATCATTTATATATGATCACTTGAACACTTAATTCCATCTATATGATCATTTTAACACTTAAAATGCTATTTTAATCACCCAGCATAGGGGGATTTGGGGATTTTAAAAACATGGCATGTTTTTAAATTGTATCCTTAGAAGTAAGTCCATAGGAATGTATGCAGAACCATACAGCTTTACAGTTAGAAACTTCATACATTTCATAATTACAACTTTAGGAATATGTTGATTCTTCCCACTGTGCCCACCCTGCCCCCCACACACCCACCCCTTCCTTCTCTCTCTCTTATTCCTACTCTTATTTTTTACTAAGAATTATTTTCAGTTAACTTTATACACATATGATTAACTCTATGTTAAGTAAAGAGTTCAACAAATAGTATGAAAAAAAAAAAAAAAACCTGTCCCTCAACAGTCAAGACAAGCGGTGTTCAAAGTCATTGCTTCTCAAAGTGTCAATTTCACTTCTGAAGATTGCCTTTTAAGCTATTAATTATCACAGGTCAGGGAGAACATATGTTATTTGTCCCTTTGGGACTTGCATATTTCACTAAGTATGATGTTTTACAGTTTGATCCATTTTGCTGTAAATGACCAGATTTTATTTTTTGTTTTTATTTTTTACCCCTGTGTAGCATTTCACAGTGTAAATATCCCATAATTTCTTTATTCAGTCTTCAGTTGATGGGCATTGGGTTGATTCCATGTCTTAGCAATTGCAAATTAAGCTGAAATAAACATGGGGGTACAGATAACTCATATGCTGATTTCATTTCCCTTGGGAAAATTTCTAGGAGTGGGATGACGGGGTCATATGGTAGGTCTATATTCAGATTTCTGAGGTATCTTCAAATTCTCTTCATAGTGGCTTTACCAGTTTACATTCCCACCAACAGTGGATTAGGGTATCTTTGTCCCCATATCCTCACCAGCATTTGTTGTTTGTTGATTTCTGTATGAAAGCCATTCTAATGGGTGCGAGGTGAAACTTCATTGTGATTTTTATTTGCATTTATCTGATGGCTGGTGATCCTGAGCATTTTTTTATGTGTCTGTTGGCTATTTGGAATTCCTCTTTTGAAAAATGTCTGCTTAAGTCCTTTGCCCATTTAATAATGGGGTAGTTTGTCGTGTTGTTGTTGAGCTTCTTGATATCTTTATATATTCTGGTTATTATTCCATGATCAGTTTTTAAATAATTTCTCCCATTCTCTTAGTTGGCTCTTCACTTTTCTGAGTGTTTTTTTTTTTTTTTTTTTTTTCAGTACAGAAGCTTCTAAATTTGATGTAATCTCAATTGTCAATTTTAGCTTTGATTGCTTGTGCCTCTGGGGTCTTCTCCAAGAACTTTTGCCTATGCCAATGTCTTGGAGGGTTTCCCCAATGTCCTTTAATAATTTGATGATGTCAGGATATAGATTTAGGTCTTAAATCCATTTCGAGTGGATTTTTGTGTAAGGTGCATGTGGAGATCCAGTTTTCCCAGCATCATTGGTTGAAGAGACTGTCCTTTCTCCAGGGATCGATTTAGCTCCTTTGTCAAAGATAAATTGATTGTAGATGTTTGGATTGATTTCTGGCATTTCTATTATGTTCCATTGGTCTATCCATCTGTTTTTGTATGAGTACCAGGCTTTTTTGATTATAATTATAGTGTAGTATGTAATGAAAACTGATATGGTAATGCCTCTAGCTTTGTTTTTGTGGTGAAAAATTGCTTTAGATATCTGGGGTCTCTTGTGTTTCCATATGAATCTCAGCATCATTTTTTCTATATATAATGAATGTCCTTGGTATCACATTGAATCTGTAACTTGCTTTTGGTAGTATGGACATTTTGATGATATTGATTCTTCCAATCCATGAACATGGCAGATTTCTCCATCCTTTTGTATCTTCTTCTATTGCTTTCTTTGATGTTTTATAATTTTCATTATAGAGATCTTTGACATCTTAGTTAAATTTATTCCAAGGTATTTGACTTTTTTTGTAGCTATTGTGAATGGCATTGATCTTAGAAGTTCTTTCTCAGCCATGGCATTGTCTGTGTATACAGAGGCTATTGATTTTTGTGTGTTGATTTTGTATTGTGTTACTTTACCAAATTCTTTGAGTTCCAATAGTCTCTTAGTGGAGTCTTTTGGATCCCCAATATATACAATAATGTCATCTGAAAATAGAGATAGTTTGACTTCTCCTTTCCAATTTGTATCCCCTTGATTTCTTTTTCTTGCCTAATGGCTCTGGCTAAAACTTCCAGGACTATATTGAAAAGCAGTGGTGAGAGTGGGCACCATTGACTTTTCTGGATCTCAGTGGAATTGCTTTCAACTTTTCCCATTCAATAAGATGGTGGTCATCATGAAAGGGTATTGTATTTTATTAAATGCTTTCTGTGCATCTATTGAGATAATCATATGGTTCATGTTCTCCTAATGTGATGTATCACATTGATTTATTTGCAAATGTTGAAATATTCATGCATACCAGGGATAAATCACACTTGGTCTGGGTGAATGATATTTCTGATGTGTTGTTGGATTCTATTGGCTAGTATTTTATTGAGAATTTTTGTGTCTATGTTCATCAGGGAAATTGGTGTATAGTTCTCTTTCTCTTTTGTACCTTTTTGGGGTTTAGGAATTAAGGTTATGCTGGCTTCATAGGAAGAATTTGGGAGGATTCCCACCCTTTCAATTGTTTTGAAGAGCTTGAGAAGAATTTGAGTTAGTTCTTCTTTAGATGTCTGGTAGAATTCAGCAGTGAAGGCTTCCAGTCCTAGTCTTTTCTTTGCTGGGAGGGTCATTATTAGTGATTCAATTTCCATCTTGATTAGTGGTCTGTTTAGGTTTTCTATGTCCTCATGGTTCAGTGTAGATTGGTGGGTTATATGTGTCCAGGAATCTATTCATTTCTTCTAGTTTTCCTGGTTTGTTGGCATACAGCTCCTTTTAGTATTTTCTGATGATTCTTTTTATTTCTGTGGTGTCTGTTTCATTTCCTTTTTCACTTCTCATTTTAATAATTTGGGTCTTCTTCCTCCTTTTTTGGTTCATTAGGCCAATGGTCTGTCAATTTTATTTATTTATTTTTCAAAAAAAAGCTCTTCGTTTTGCTGATCTTTTTTACTTTTTTTGTTTTGATTTTGTTGATTTCTTCTCTTAATTTTAATTATTTTTTTCTCTTAATAGTTTTGGGTTTGGTTTGATGTCTTTTTTCTAGGTCCCTGAGATGCATTGATAGATCATTTGGTGCCTTTCCAATTTCTTGATATAAGCAATAATTGCTATGAACTTTCCTCTTAACACTTTTTTTTTTTTAAAAAAAGTTTTGATATGTCATATTGGCCTCTTCATTTGCTTCTAGAAGTTTGTTTTTCTCTTTTGATTTCTTCAATGACCCACTCTTCATTCAGGAGCATGTTGTTCAGACTACATGTGTTTGCATGTGTTCTAGAGATCCCTGAGTTGTTGATTTCCAGCTTCATTTCATTGTGATCAGAGAAGATGGCATGATTTCGATTTTTTTTTAACTTGTTGAGACTTGACCTAGCATGTGGTCAATCCTAGAGAAAGTTCCATGCACTGTGTATTCTGCAGCTATAGAATAGAAAGTTCTGTAGATATCGGTAAGGTCTATTTGGTCTGTAGTGTTGATTAACTCTGTTATTTCCTTCCTTATTTTCTATATGGTTGATCTATTCATTGCTGAAAGTGGGGTATTAAATTCCCCATTACTATTGTGTTTGAGTCTATGTCTCCCTTTAGATCTATTAACAGTTCTTTTAAATAGGCAGGTGACCTGTAATTAGCTACATATGTTTGTAATAGCCACATCCTACTGTTGAGTTGATCCCTTAATCATCACATAGTGCCTTTCTTTGTCCATTTTAACAGTTTTTGTGTTAAAGTTTATTTTGTCTGATATTAGAATGGCTACACCAGCTCTTTTTTGGTGTCTGTTACCATGGAATATCTTTTCTATCCTTTCACTTTCAGCCTCTGAATATCATTTTTGGTGAGATGTGTTTCTTGTAGGCAGCAAATAGATGACTTTTTTTTTCATCCATTCAGCCAGTCTGTGTCTCTTAATTGTAGAGTTGAGGCCACTTAGACTCAAGATGACTATTGATAAGTAACAACTTTGCCTGCTCTTTTTCATTAAATATTCCTATTGTTTACTTTGGATTTCCTTTGTACTTTTACTAGGAGATTTTCTGCCTTCACCTTCTTTTGTAGTGATGACCATGTTTCTATGATTCTGTGTGTGCACATACATAAGCATCTTTTGTAAGGCTGGATGAATGATAACAAATTCAATTTCTGTTTGTTATGGAAGGTCTGTATTTCACCTCATTCATAAATGAGTGATTTGCAGGGTACAGTATTCTGGGTTGACTTTTTTTTTTCTCTTAAGACATGGAATACATCTTGCCATTATCTCTTAGCCTGTAGCATTTCTGATGAGAAGTCAGCTATGAGTCTAATTGGTAATCTTCTGAAAGTAATCTGACATTTCATGCACATTTTAAAATGTTTTATGTTTTACTGTGGAGCATTTGACTACAATGTGTTGTGCTGAAGATCATTCTGTTCATGTCTATGTATTTCTTGTACTTGGATGTCCCTTTCTTTCTCCAAAGTAGAAAAGTTTTCTGTTATTATATCCATAAAAAAGACTTCTAATCTTTTTTCTCTTTCCATGCCTTCAGGAATTCCTAAGTCCCATATGTTGGGTTGTTTGATAGTATCTTGTAGATCTCCAACAGTGTTTTTTAGTTTTCTAATTTCTTCTTGTTTTGGTCTGACTGTAAAATTTCCTGTGATTTTTTACCTATGTCGCATATTCTTTCTTCTGCTTCACCAATTCTGTTGTTAAGACTTTCCACTGCATTTTTTAATTTGTTACATTGAATTCTTCATTTCAAAGATTTCATTTTGATTTCTCTTTAAGATCTCAATATAATGGGAGAAATTTTCTTTCATGTCATATACGGATTTCATTAGTTTGTAGATTTGCTTCTGATTACTTCTAAGTAATCCTACGATCAATTTTTTGAATTCCATTTCTGACATTTCTTCAATCTCTTCATCTTCACATTCTAGTATTGAAGTATTGGGTTCTTTTGGGAGTGTCATGTTGTCTTCTTTATTCTTGTTTCTTGAATTGCTATGTTTTTTATTTGGCATTTGTGGAGATACTCATTGGTTTATTTTTTTTTCCCTGTGATGGCTTTAATCTTTGGACTAACTCTCTGTGGATTAGTGGAGTGTCTGCTTTTTCAGTGAATACCTAGAGGCTTATGGTGGGTGTGGCCTGGGAGCTCTATTCAGTGCTGCAGGGTGAAGGGAGTGTCCATGTTGACATCCGTGTTGGGCGTGGTAAAATCTCTTCTTCTTTTTTTTAATCAGAGTGTCAGTTTGTTCAGCTCTGTTGGCATAGTGTCAGCTCACTTCCTCTTCTCAAAGGAGACCACTGCCTGGGTGCTAGCCCCAGTGGGTATATTTGTCCGCTCTGCCATAAGAACCACAAAAAGAATCTGTAGTCCTCGGTATAAGCACAGATTCTGAAGCAATGATCCTCACCAGGGAATCAAGGAGTCCTTAGTGTGGGGAGCCTCCCACAGTGACTGCCCAAACTCCTAGCCACACCTGAGCCCTCCCACACAGCCACAGTGTTTTCATAGTCCTGATACAAAAGCTTCCCACAATCACGAGCACCCAGCCCCCTGTAAATTCTCCCCGTCAGTTTAGATGTATTCATTCAGCTGGTTGCTGGGTGCATGGACACAGCTGGCACAGCTGTTATGTATGTCCAAAATGGCACCTGCCCTCTATTGGCTTGTTACAGGACACCAGTTACAGGGTGGACAGGGAGAGAGAAATGAGCCTTTTTTTTTTTTTTTCTCCTTTAGTTAGGCAGGTACAATGTCTCCTACAGGGCTCCAAGCTGGATTCTTGCTAGGGTCTTCCCACAGCTTTTTCACCAGTGGCTTGGGTTGATGCAGACTGGTCTTACCTCACTCTGGAGCTGCTGCTGAGGTTCTTGGCTGCTGTGTTCCTGAGTTGTGTGTGTCCACACCCTCCACGTAAGTCCACAGTGTCCCTCTAATTGTGTGGAGTTCCCTCTGCCATTTTTTCCCCTAACTCTTCCTTGAGATTGCCTGTGTAGTAGGTAATCTTAAATACAATTGAACCAAAGCAATATAGAAGACAGTCTATTATTTTGCATATATTGAGTGATTAAAGAAAGGTTTTTCTAATTCAAAAAATTTCAATTTTGTAGCTTTTATTTTACAACGTAAGATTGATATTTATTATTTGGTGGCTTTCCATGAGCTAAAAGAAATAAAACTCATTGAAATCTTAGCTAAGAAAACAGAGGGAAGAAACTGAAAGAGCTAGACAAATATGATATATTCTGAATTATATGAAGATGTTTCCTTTGGTTCATCTAGAGGAAATTGTTATGATGACCGCAGAGACAGAAACTCTCCCAGTTGAGAATCCTGGTTTTTAAGAATCATCCAGGCTTGAGTTTGAGGGCAAGGTCTGCAACTCAATAGTAGAGTAACACAGGGTGATGTCCTAACCTCTCACAATGTCTTTCTGCCCACAAATAAGATCATTTCTGGAAAGGTCCTGATGTACAAGAAGTATCCATCAATGGTAAGTATAGTTTTCCAGGCTCTGTTAAAAGAATGGGAGGTAGTTGTCATTTTCTTTTACTTAAAGACTGTAATCTAAATCAAATCTGTCATACATTTATTTGTTGAATGCCTGCTGTGTCCAAGAAATTAAATACTAAATCAGTGAACAAAGACCCATAAAATGCTGCCTCTTTTCCTGATGGTTTATATTCTAGTTGTAGGGGACAAATCAAGACACATCAGAAGATAACTGATTATTCAAAATCATAAGTGAGTGCTCAGTGGATGACTGGCACATTGTTGTCCTCAATAAATATTTACTAGGTAAATAGATAAGAAAGGAGATTATAGCAGGATTTTTTCCTTGGTTGGCCCTGGGAGTCTTCAGCAAGGAAGTAAAATGTGGATGCAAAGTCTTACAGAATTGGCTTGGTAGACCTGTGTAAGGAGGAACATTCTCCCAAGCGAGAGTGCCAACTGTAAGTGCAGCTCAAGGAATCGCAAGCAGATTGGTTTGGCTGAGTACAACAAACTCTTTTCAGGGTCTATTTATAAAAGTGAAACACCTTTAGAAAATGAAAGGCACATTCTTCAGGAAGCATTTTAACTACATCTTAAAAGTCACATTTTGGGAGAAATAGATTGAAAAATATCTTTAGCTAATAGCTTAGCTTTCCTTTAGAATTCACTTGAGCATAAATGTATGAAAGACTGACTAGGAAAATCTGGCTTGGAATCATTGATAAATCAGCTTATGATTATACAATAAACCTATTGTTAACTTTAATACATTCATAGTCATTCAGAAAAGTAGATTTATTGTGTAATTTTAATTCCCATCAACAACATTTCACATTTTTTTTTCACTTGAGTCTCTATACCAGTCCTTCACATTTACTCACCTTGGGATCTGCCATGTCCTTTCACTCTTGCTAAATCTACAACTTTTAAAGCGGAAGCAACTTTATTTTAGCCATTTCTTATATTACTTTCCTGAGATTGCCAAGTGGCTATGACTAGGATGCTTTATTTTTCTCTTTTAAAGCTGATGCTCCTCAAAGTGCTAAATGCAGCTGGATTTTATGAGTAGATGGCAGCATAGCCATACACCTGGGTCTGAGGGAGAATTTGTTTCTCAGACCAAAACAATACTCATTGTTCTTAGCATCTGAAAAAGTTTCTTACCAAAGAGCCCTTTTAGAATTTCCTCTTCTTTACTTCTTGCCAAGCACTCTCCACTAACAGGAACAAAAAGGAAAGCTTCCAATTGACAGATAGACAAGCACAAGCAACACAAACAAAACGAGATTTGTTTCATAGGCTCAGCCAGCAGTTCAAGCACAGTACTTTCAGGATCTACATGCAGACACAGGAATGGGATGATTCCCACTCCTCCAAGAAATTCTAACCTCTCCCTCCCACTCAGATGTTGGCTCTGACTTGACCTTCTTAGTTAAGGACAACTCACTGTACTTATTTTACAGTGAAAGAAATGCTTAATAAGCACATACTCCAAGGCTCATCCCGGGTCTTTCCAAATGTATCGCTATAGTAAAAGAACTAACCATTTAAATGACAGTATTTTTTCCCCAGCTTCTGTCTTCAAAGTTCCACTAAAAAATAGGATCTGTTTGCTTTCTATATACAGCAACACATTTAATTAAAGTATAATATTTCTTTCTACAATATTTGCATTATTTTTTTTAATTTACTAAATGGTAATAGTCAAAGTCCAGAAGGTAATTACAGAGGTGGTATTAAATCAAAGTGATAAAGACAAGAAAAAGATAATGTAGTTTTTTGTACTCCTGAAATCATGGCTCTGTTTGGGGAGAATTTATTTCCAAAATATTTTTCGTTCATAACAATTACAGAAAAACTTCTGAAAAATATTTATAGCAATTTAAAAAGAAAGACAAAATAAAACAAAGAAAAACAAATGATCTATTCTGACTCCCAGAGAATCTAAATGAAGAAAAATGTCTGAGTATTGAAACATCCTTTGCTATATTAAAAGGGAGATATGCATTATTTGGTTAAATTGCAAATTTCATAAAGAAAGATTGCTAAAATAAGGAAGATTCTCACTGCATATTCTTCTTGTAACAATAGACTCAAATGAAGACTTGCATGATACAGGCAGAAAGGCTTCAGTTTATCATAGAAATGTACTTAATTGGACTTGCTATACCAGGGTATGTCTCATCTGAATTGTCCATGCATTATTGATAAAACTTTATTGGATTATTTCACATATCATGCATTCATCTTGCTCTGATCAAGGCTCAGTAGTGTCTTGTAATTTACTGAGTATGGTTGGTTGGTTGGTTGACTGGAGTTCATCAGCTCCTAGTTCTCATTTAGGGCATCATTGAGGTATGAATATATTAGGTTATTCTGCAGCCCAGAGGTTGATCCTTTATTAGCTTTTCAGTATTTGATAATTATAATGAAGATCACAAAACTGCAAGATCTAATTAAGTTTGGAACTTTCCAAAATTGACTTTCTGTAGAGAATTTCATGCTGAATGAATGTGACAATCCAGAAAATTAAAGAAATAGCCTCTTGCATGACTATATTTCATTTCCTTCTTCATATGTAGAAGCAGAGAATCCTGGGGCTAAAAACAGGGTTGAACAGCTTCTCAAATTAAGAATAATTTTGCACATGGCCAAGATTTTAATGTCTATTCCCATCCAAGAAAACTTTGTACATAATAATGTTTCTCACAGATATAGACAGTTTAATTTTCCAGGTGTTTATACCAGTGTGATTTTGCCTTATCCTTATCTCCTCTGCATTAGGTAGATGAGATGTCCTGATACTACCTCACATGCTGTGTGACTGCACACTTAGCTAATAAGTTGTGTGTCCAACTAGTAAGAAGTTAACCTTTTGAACTATTGTTTATTCCTCTGAAAAGTGGGAATGGCAATACTTCACAGGAGTCTTATGAGGGTTAGAAATGGGCTACTGAGTCTGACCTCCCTATAAGATGGTTATCAAGATCCCCTTATCTCCTGGGCTTCATGGTCCTTGAGCTAAAACCCTGCCCTAGGCAGTGTTCTTATTTTCAGGCAAATATACCAATCTTTTCTGGACTGTGGGAATGAGGTAATGTGAGCTTTTCAGCAACAATATTTGCTTTTCGGACTAAGACTTGCAGCAACCAATTTAGCCACATTTTCTTTCATGAATATAAATGCAGTTGAGAAAGCCAACTCATAATCACCAGATTCCATATAAATTTTGTCCAGAAAATTGTTAAATTGGTTTAGTTTGCCCTTTTGTTTCCCATAGAAGTCTGAACCATCTGAGATGGGGAACAATGTTTGGTAAGTTTGCTTTATATTTGACTTTTAAGAAAGATTAATTTTATTTATTTGAGAGGTAGTATGACAGAGAGAGAAAGACAGAAAAATAAAGAGATCTCTTATCTGTTAGTTGACTTCCTAAATGGTTTCAACAGCATTAATTGGGCCAGGCTGAAACTAGGAGCCCAGAATTCCATCCAGGTCTCCCGTGTGGGTGGCAGGGGATCAAGCACTTGAGCCATCCTCTGCTGATTTCCCAAACATGTTAGTAGAGGTCTAGATCTGATGTGCAGCAGCCAGTACTTGAACTGGCATTCCAATATGGGTTGCCACTGTCTCATGTGGTGGCAAACCATTGGACCACAATTCTCATTCCTATTTTTTTATTTTAAAAAATTTAACATATAAAAATTGTACAATATGTACTATATGATGTTTTGTTACATGTATACATTGTGTTATGTCCAATTGGGATAAATATTTTATGCCTTTCAAGCATTTACTATTACTGTATAGCATCAACACCTATCTTACAGGTTTTTTTAATAGAGCAATAGACAGTAAATTAACATTATTTGTCTCCCCTACTGTGAAATAGAACTGAAGAACTTCCATTTTTTAAAGTTTTTTTTTTAAGATTCATTTATCTGTTTTTTGAAAGTCAGAGTTACAGAGAAAGAAGGAGGAGAGACACAGACAAAAAGAGTGAGAGAGAGAGAGAAAGAGAGAGAGAGAGGAGAGAGATCTTCCATCCACTTGTTCACTCTCTGAATGGCCACAATGGTCAGTGCTGGGCCAAACTGAAGCCAGGAGCCAAGAGCTTCATGCGGGTCTCCCACATGGGTGGCAGGGGCCCCAGTATTTGGGCTATGTACTGCTGCTTTTCTCAGGTCATTAGCAGGGAGCTGGATTGGAAGTAGAGCAGCTCGAACAGGGACTGGTGCCCATATGGTATTCCAGCTGGAGGCTTAAGCTGCTACACCACAAGGTTGACCCCAGAGCTCCAGAACATCTTCCTTGTATTTAGTCAACAGTCCACTTTAACCATGTGTGTTGTTCTACTCTGCTGTTTGGCATATAACTTCCCAATTATGTTCCAGGCTGTATTCAGGCCATTAGTTTCACATTCCTACATTTCTAATGATTATATCCTAGACACAGGCTGATCTCATTAAGAAGTTTAAATTTTTACCAGTGTGGGGTGCTTTGAGAACCTCGGAAGTCCCCTCAACCCAGAATCCTGCATGTGTGTTCAACTTCCACTCCCAGCCTTTCCTCATTAGTGTGGGTCAGCTTGGCAGAGACTGACCGTGATGTCCCCTATGAAAACATCCTTGAACGTGATAACTTCTTACCATGCATGTCTATTTTACCTTGGGTGGTTTATCAGATTCTCTGAATGGAGAAGAGAGCTTAGCCAAACCCTAGGATAAGAGCAGGTGGATTTTCATTGTGTATAAAAGGAGAAGAGAAGAAGGCCTTGAATTCACCAAAGCAGAGATCCTTGCTTGGGTGCTGGACACACAGGGGCTGGAAGTTCCTGGTGTGCAAAGGGAAGGTAGGACGGTACTGACATGCCCATGCTCATATATATTGTTAGAATTTCCGCAGGCTTTTTCTGTTATCGAGGCTTTTCTTGATGGGAATCTGGAATTCTTTCTGCTCACCTTCTCACTCCATGGACTCACTCCACTGAAACCTAGGTCAATATCAATGCTTATTTTGGGCTCTTGGCAATAACTGACACAAAGGGCAGATGTTATGGCTCAGTAGGTTAAGCCACACTTTGGGACTCCTGCAGAGTGCCCAGCTTCTCTGCTCCTGATCCAGCTTCCTGCTAACATATCCTGGGAGGCTGCAGATGATGGCCAATGTGCTTTGGTCCCTTCTACCTGCACACCTACATAAGAGACCTAGATGGATGCAGGCTTCTGGTTTTGGCCTGAGCCAGCCCTGTCTGTTTACAAGTTTTGGGGGAGGGAACCAATAGATAAAAGATTGATCTCTGCTTTCTCCTCCCCCCGCCCTGTGTGTGTGTGTGTGTGTGTGTATGAGAGAGAGAGAGAGAGAGAGAGAGAGAGAGATTGATTCAGCCTTTCAAGTAGGTAGAAATTAGTAAATAAAGTTCAGTAAAAAGAACATGTTGATATTCACACTATGTTCTCTGTATGGCTTCCTATCTGCCTTGGGAATCCATAACTGTACTAGTGAAACAGGCATGAGCAGAGCCCGCATTTTGATTGGAGATATAAAATCACAACTCATTTCACAACCACATACTTTAGGTAAACATGCCCAAGTGTCTAACTGCATTAGCTTTTGCCATTCTTTTGTTAAAAAAATTGTGTTAAATTCCTACTCTGTGCTAGGCACTATTGTGGGTGTTGGGGATACTTCAATAAAAAAATACAAATAAAAATCCTTGCAGGGTAAGTGTTGGCTTAATGATTAAGATGCCTATGTCTCATATCAGAGTGCCAGGGTTTGATATCTGGCTCTAGCTTCTAATTCCAGCCTCCTGCCAGTGTGTACCTTGGGAGGCAGCAGGTATTTGCTGAAGTAGTTGGGTCCTTGCCATTCATGTGGGGGACCTGGATTGAGTTCCAAGATCCTGGCTTCATCCATGGTCCACCCTTGGCTGTTGCAGACATTTGGGGAAGTACATGGATGATATTGGTCTATTTCCTCCCTCCCTCTCTCTCTCTCTCTCTCTCTCTCTCTCTCCCTGCGTGTGTGTGTGTGTGTATTTTCTGTTTTTGCCCTTATTGAATAAAAGAGAAATCCTTGTCCTCATGGTTCATATCTTATATTGAACTGCTTAACATTCATATAACATTTATCCTCTCATCAGCAGACATCTCCTCTTCCCCACGCTGTCCCAACCATCACAGCTCTGGTAACTGCCATTCTATCCTCTACTTTTTGAGTTTGACTTATTAAGTTTCCACATACACTCTTAAGTGTGATCATACAGTATTTGGCTTTCTGTGCCTTGGCTTAGCATAGTATCCTTCAGCCTCATCCATATTGCTGCAGATGACAGAATTTCCTGTTTTTAAAGGCTGTATAGGATTACATAATGTGTATATACATTTTCTTCATCTGCTCATCCACTGACTGACACTTAGATTGCTTGTGCATCTGGCTATATATATATTAAATAATTTTGTATATTTCAAAAATGTTAGAAGAGTAGATTTTCAAAATTTTCACTAAAAAATATAGTAAGTATGTGAGGTGATGGGTGTGATAATTAACTTGATATAATCATCCCACAAAGTATACATATATCAGAACATGACATTATATTCCATGCATATGTAATTATTCGTCAATTAAAAATGAAAGAGACAATGGATTAAAAAGATACTTAGTTAAAATATATTTTATTATATATTTAAGAGGCAGAGAGACAGACAAAAATACACACACACACACACACACACACAGAAAGAGAGAAGAATATCCTTGAGATGTACTCATTCCCAATGTCCCCAATGACTGAGGATGCCTCGCTTGAGGTCAGAAATTAGGAACTCAATCCAGTTTCCCATGGGGGGCATCACTGCTGCCTTCAAGAATCTGCCTTACCAAGAAGCTGTATTGAGGGGTTGGACCAGGGTCTCAAATTCAGATACTCACACTTCAATATATTTAGTTTTTGTTCTGCCCTTGTCATTGAGACCCACTGTTCTGCCCTTGTCATTGAGACCCACTTCTAGTCCATTGTTAGACCTGATATGCAAGTTATTAAATTACCAAAACACTTTGACGTCTTTAGTTCCCATACTTCTTCACTGCCCATACATTCATTTGTCTGTTCTGTCATTTAACAATGCAATCACTGTTTATTGAGTGTCCAGCGCATGTTAGACACTGCTAGGCACTGATGATGCAAATATGAATGTTTCAGGTCATTACAAATAAGAACGTAGATGAGTGTAGTAAGTATCATGTTGCTAAGAAACAGTGAAAATCACAGGCTTCAGGGGTTACAGAAAGAAGAGGATAAATTCTTTTTCTGTAAATTATTAGCTGAGTAACTTTAAATTTAGAATTAAGTGTTTATTTTGTTTTGGTGAAAGCACAGATTGAAGCGGTTATGCAGTTTACTTGCCCTTGGATGGCAGCCATGGTTGTTGTGGTGATGCTCCAACAGATGCATGCATGGAGACGGAGGAAGAGCCCAGGTTCTGGTTTGAAGGGACTTCACTAAGATGATATTTGAACTGGAGTCCTTGGGCATTTAAAGAGAGTATTCATTTCAAGGCCTTAACAATATGAGGGAGCTAAGAATGACTTGGAAGAGGCCAGGAATTGAGAAAGGCGAGGCTCAGGGAATGAGAGGAGGGGAAAGGAGTAAAGCTTGAGAAATGAAGGCTGCTAGATTATCAAGGGTCTCTTATCCCAAGAGACACAGATCACCCAGGAGATGGAAAAGCTGCACCAAGAGCTTTGGAAACA
Source organism: Oryctolagus cuniculus (assembly GCF_051225735.1). Classification (NCBI taxonomy): domain Eukaryota; kingdom Metazoa; phylum Chordata; class Mammalia; order Lagomorpha; family Leporidae; genus Oryctolagus; species Oryctolagus cuniculus. Next base: position 48,908,110 of record NC_142878.1, read on the forward strand.
AGTGTCATTTGATCAACTTTTGATCCAACAAATCACCCTCTTTGCAGAATGAGATGCTAGTTGGAACAAGATCAGGTAAACAAACTAGGTAAATGTAATTAATTGTCTTGAAAAAATTTTAATCATACCATTTCAAGAATAAAACTGTTGTTTCTACATGTGCCCAAAACATGTTTGGTTGTTTATGAATTATGAGCATAGGATACCATATACATCATAAGCCATTTACAAAAATAGAGATTAAAAAGACACCATAAAGTTAACTAGGATCTCAGGGCATAATATGTACTTTGTGACTAAGTCCTTAAAATGCAAACTTGGGTTTAAGTCCTTATTTCAAAGAGTCTATGTTCTTTTGGAACTTGCTTTCTGAATTCTTGTCAGCTCTCATTAAATTTCTGTTGTTTTTACTTCATAACGCATCTGATATAGAACTTGTTCTAGAAATAGCATTGCGATTTGTGCTTCCATTTATGTGAGGTTTGGTTGTGACGTTTTAGGATTATCTTTTATTAAGGCTTTTTGTTTTGTTTTTGTTTTTGCAGTAATTCTTTTAAGCCTCAAGTCATCCAGTGAAAGCTGATTTTTGTTAGAATGTGATAATGAGATGTGGAAATCCACTGGCTAAGATCTGTGATGCTTGGGAAAGTGGAAAGCACATGAGGGTGTGGTATGGCAACTCCTCCACATTGTGGAACTCTCACTCTTTCTGCAAGATTCCTTTGACAATCTGACATGATATTTAAACATCTGATGTGCAGACTAGGAAAGGATATAGGATAAGTTTGTATATTACATAAAAGATAGTTCAATTTTTTCTTTTATGTAGAAATTATAAAATAATAATCTAGTATCTTTTCCACACCCCAGTAATTCATAACTCTGGGGTTACATATTTGCTTTGAAGGACACTGCCCTAGAGGATGCCAGAGCCAAGCAGTGGAAGGGAAGCTGTGCAGAAAAATAAGGGTAGAATTAACTAAATGTGTAATTAAAAGTCATATTATGTTAATTTTTTTCAATCATTCAGAGGTTTCTTTGGTAATTTCTGCTAGTACAACTCTTGTGTTGGCCCATATTTTATAATTGAAATACAGCCAGATGTAATTGTAACTTTGACTTACTTTTTTAAAATATTTATTTATTCATTTGAGAGGTAGAGTTACAGACAGAGAGAGGGAGAGACAGAGAGAAAGGTCTTCCATTCGCTGGTTCACCCCCGAAACTGCTGCAGCAGCCAGAGCTGAGCCTATCTGAAGCCAGGAGCCAAGAACTTTGTCCGGGCCTCCCACAAGGGTGTAGGGGCCCAAACACTTGGGCATTCTCCACTGCTGTCCCAGGTTCATTAGCAAGGAGCTGAATCAGAAGAGGAGCAACCTTGGGGCTGGCGCCGTGGTGCAGTAGGTTAATCCTCTGCCTGCGGTGCCCGCACCCCATATAGGCGCCGGTTCTAGTCCTGGCTGCTCCTCTTCCAATCTAGCTCTCTGCTGTAGCCTGGGAAGGCAGTGGAGGATGGCCCAAGTGCTTGGGCTCCTGTACCCACATGGGAGACTGGGAGGAAGCTCCTGGCTCCTGGCTTTGGATCGACGCAGCTCCGGCCATTGCGGCCATTTGGGGAGTGAACCAGCAGGTGGAAGACCTTCCTCTCACTGTCTGTAACTCTACCTCTCAAATAAATAAGAAGAGGAGAAACCATGACATGCCCATATGGGATGCTGGCACTGCAGGAGGTGACTTAGCCTACTGTGCCACAGTGCTGACCCTTAACTTATTTTTTAATTTTCTTATTTATGTGTACTTGTATTTCTCATATGTTATACTGTTATATGCATTATGAAATATAAACAATGAAAATCTAATCATATGTGACAAAAATTTAGAAACACTTTTATTTTAAATTTAAAGTATGAAGAAATTAACACAGAAAAGATATTTTTTAAATGTTTTATGTTTCTTTTCCAAAGATCTGGAAAAGTATAAGCTACATATTGAAAATATCTAGCAATTATGCAGAATAGCATGAGAGAATCTAAATTTGGCCTGAAATTTTTAAAACATACAGTAAGCGGGCCAGACGTTTGGCCTAGCTGTTAGGATGCCAGATAGGATGCTGGCATCCTACCTTGAAGCTCCTGGGTTTGGCTCCTAGCTCCAGCTCCTGATTCCAGCTTCCTGCTAATGTACACTCTGGGAAGCAATGGTGATGGCTCAAGTAGTTGGGTTCCTGCCACTGAAGTGGGAGATCTGGATTGAATTCCTGGCTCCTGTCTTCAGTCCCTTGGCCATTTTCAGAATTTGGGGAGCTCCTGTTGGATGGAATCTCTCTCTCTCTCTCTCTCTCTCTCTCTCTCTCATCTCTTAACCTCTCACATTATATTTAAAATAAAATAAGCTCCTAATAAGTTCCCTTTATCTTACATATAAATACATTACAAATATCTGGCTTTTAAGTAAACACACCCACCCACACACACAGAGACACAAATTTTAAAAGGGGTGGGCATTTGACACCACAGTTTATATGCAGACTCCCTCATTCCATATTTGAGTGCCTAGGTTTTCTGCTTCCAGTTCCAGTTTACTGCTACTGCACACCCTGGAAGGTAACAAGGATGGCTTGAATACTTAAATCACTGTCAGCCATATGGGAGAACTAGTTTGAATACTAAGTTTCTGGCTACTGCAGCCATTTGGGAAGTGAACCAATGGATGGAAGATCTATGTCTCTTTCTATGTGTCTTTCTGTCTTTTTTTTAAACTTTTATTTAATGAATATAAATTTCCAAAGTACAGCTTATTGGATTACAATGGCTTCCCCCCCATAACTTCCCTCCCACCCGCAACCCTTCCCTTTCCATCTCCCTCCCCCCTTCCATTCACATCAAGATTCATTTTCAATTCTCTTTTCTGTCTTTAAATAAATAAATAAATATTATTTATAACATGTATGCATATGATTTATATTAATGCTATGGTTTGTGGGTTATCTTTTAATTTCACTTTTCTTTATTGTGGTTTTCTTTGTCATTTCTTCTGTCATAAGAATTTCAGTAAGTACCCATCTAGAAGAAGTTAAGAGACACAATTAAGCAATTTGATTTTACCTAATGTAGGAGATATAATAATAATAGAAATAAATATTGTTCTATTTTTAGTTAATAAAATTTTTTCATATATATTTTTCTTTGGATTATTTTAAGATTCTAAGTTAGATATTAATACTGATATTACTATGTCTCCATTTTATAAATGATAAAATTAAAGCTTGTCAGGGTGAGGTAGCTGGCTCAAGGTTTTCATGTTCAGTGAGTATAAAAAGCCAGTACTTGAAATTTTATGACTTTTTTTCTAACTAATCTTCTATGTTCTCTTTGTGTGTCACATTGTGCAATGAGATTTCCCCCTAATTAGCAGCTGTAGCAGGGAGTTTACGGGAAAAGAAGTAAGATCTTTCAAAAGCCTGGAAGTGTTTAAATAGCAGACATAACAGGCAAAAAAAAAAAAAAAAAAAAAAGAAAGAAACTACAGAAAATAATATAACAGATATCTATAAACTGTTCAAGCACCATTTTTCCCCTTTAATATCCAGGTAGAGATACAGAGAGGGGGAGAGACAGAGAAAAAAAGTCTTTCATCAGCTGGCCCAATACCCAAATGGCCGCGATGGCCAGAGCCAAGCCAAAGCCGGCCTGCAGCCAGGCTGAATCAAAGCCAGGAGCCAAGAGCTTCCTTTGGGTCTCCCATGCTGGTGCAGAGGCCCAAGCACTTGGCCCATCTTCCACAGCTTTTCCAGGTCATAGGCAGAGAGCTGCATCAGAAGAAGAGCAAACGGAATGCAAACTGACACCTATATGGGATGTGTAGTTTACTATGCCCCAGTGCCAGCCCCTTAAGCATAATTTTAAAAAGCTATTATTCTTTTGCAAAGTTTTTTCACACTTATCTTTAAATACATAAATCTAAGGCTCTTAGTTTCACTTCCTTACTCTCCTCATTCCACAATTATTGTGAATTGTAGTACGTTATTCCCACATGTTTTGTACCTTGATCACTATTCTTTTATGATAAAAGGATTATATGAATGTGCTGTATGATATGTTATATATTTAATTTGCAACTTGTTTTTTTCGATTTATCATCATGAAGTCAGGATTTAGCTCATTTATTTAGTCCTGTCTAGCATTCCATTGTATGAACAAGATACACTGTGTTGTCAAATTGAGAGCAACTTGGATGTTTACACTTTTTCTCTATCACAAACATTATTATGGTAAGCATCCTCTGTGTATCTCCTTATGCAGACATTTGAGAGATTTCAACACTAGGTATATAAGAAATGTAATTACTGAGTGTTAGAGTGTGTGTATCATCAACATTATAATGAAATTCCAAGTTTGTCAACGAAATGGTGCTTTACAATTTAACTGTCACCAGAATTTCTGTATTTCAATGTCCTTATTTTTTACTGAACTAACAGATTTTCCATTTTTTTTCAACCTCATGGACAGGGGGTGGTGTTTCATTGTTCGAGTTTTGTTTCCTTGATTATTAAATTTGAGAATTGTTAAATATTTTAGTGACAAGCCATATTTTTGTGTTTTTCTTATACCTTTGCTTATTTTTAAAAACTTTGTTATTTTTTTAAATTGATTCATAGAAGTATTTGTTTATTATGGATTATTATCTTTATTTATTTTCCAATGAGTTGATTTAATTTCGGGCAATGCAGAATTTAAAGTAGAAAAAGGACATAAGGGCAGGCTCTAGAAAGATTCCCGGCTGGGTTCATTTTGAATTCACAGCTAAATTAAGACTGGCTGAGTGAAAACAACTAAGGAGAGAGTGAGCCACTGATTGATTTTTCATTTTTTTAAATAAAATTTGTTTGTAAATGTACAACAGATTGCAAGATAACCCATCGTTATAAACGCAGGTGGCACAAGATGCTCTATGGCAGAGAATGCAGAGGTTTAAATAGAAATGGAATCAAGGGTCAATGTCTCATCAGGTACGTGGAATAGTTTACTTTTTGCCAGATTTCCTAATTCCACCTGTGGTCAAGGGGCCCTTCCAGAGGCTTTTGCTTTCAGTTCCTCAAGTTTCTTCTGCTCTTCTTTTTGTTTTTGCTTGGAAGCCTTCTCCATCCATCTCCTTGGCCTGCCTCTTGGGCTGGGTCCAGGGCTTTTTTCTACTTTCCTGGTCAGAAATGAAGCCACTTGCTTATAAACGTTTTTGTTTTTTTTTTTTGTTTGTTTGTTTTTTTTTTTTTTTTAGATATAAGGATCGTGAATACCTCCTAATTTGTATTTCTTCTTGTTACTTCATTTATTTTATCTTACAGACATTTCTAATATAAAAGTGGTACTTATCAATACTTCTCTCCATGAACCTTATTTTTTATACTTAAAAAACAAAACAAAAAAAACCCTCCCTTTCTCCCAGAGTTCTTGCACAGGGATCCTTAAATCCTGTTGTCTACTTTAAAATAACCTCTACTTTCTTCATGATGAGACAATCTCACTTGATACCAAGGAATTAAATTTTAGAAAAACAAATAACTGGAAAGAAGCCAATCTGAAGAGACTAAATAGTGTATGATTCTAACTATATGACATTCTAGAAGAAACAAAACCATGGAAACAGGAAAAACAAACACGTAGCCAGAGATGGAGGGGGAGGGAGGGACAAGTAGGCAGAGCACAGAGGATCTTTAGGGTAGGGAAACTATTCTGTATGATACTGTAAGGTAGATACACATCAGCAGATATTTGGTGAAACCCAAAGAACATGGAACACAAAGAATCAATCTTTATGTAAATTATTATCTTCACTTAATAATAGTATATCCTATTGGTTCATGAATAACAGAATAACAAATATATCACCCCCTTGCAAGATAACAATAAGAAAAAATGGGTAGTATGAGATCAGAGGCTACATGAGAACTCGCCACTTTCTATACTTTTTTCTGTAAGCCTAGAGTTTCTCTACAATATCAAGTCTGTTAATTTAAAAAATTGCATTCTCTAGCAATGAATACTTCTTTTCACCTATGAAAATAATTGGAATCCTTAAGGAAGTATTAGAGAAGGACTGTTTTTGAAATGTAGAAATGAATTATCTGGTAACTAGAGGGTACCCAGGCCAGGGCTGGTTTATGCCTCTTGTCCTGGAGTAATTATTAATAGCATCTTCTATCATGCTCAAACAGTGTCCCATTTGGACAATAAATTATACAACAGTTCTTCTGGTAACCCTACAGGCTTGACTGTCAAATATGAGATATACAGGTTTCCTTTTTTGTAAAACAGATTGGAAGATGGTTTATAGATGTTATCCCAGATTTCTTCATTTTTGGTATAAGAAGCTTGGCTTTCAGCATGATGGCTATCTCTGGCTCTGGGCTCAGCAATAACAGCTATAACTAATAAGTTGGAAAAATAATAATGAATGTTAGGAGACAAGTATAGTGTCAGTAGAAGCATGTGCTACAAAACAATAGGTCTTATTCACTGAGAGAAGGAATGGAAATATTTCTTCTTGGTATGAAACAGGACTGTAAGTTTGCCATTCTTGGTCTGCTTTCTCTTTCTTCTGCTAGTGCCTAGGCAGGAGTAGGCGCACATGACCTCTGGCGCCAGCTCTCCTGTGTGATCTGAGATTAGCCACTTGAATCTTCCTGGGCCTCTGTTTCCTTATCTGGGGATTAAGATGCTTGAGTCAAATGATCTTCCTTTCCTTTAGTTCTAGAAGTGTGTGATTATGTGTTCTACATTTTTAAAGTTATGTTATTAGACGCTAAGAGTACTGAGTGATAAGGCTGGAAAATAAGTGATTCAAGACAGTGAAGGGCTCTGAGAAGTTCATAGTGGGACTCACATTCTAAATGTGAGTGAGTAAATGCCATCAAGTAAACAGGCCCACTGAGGACTACCAGAAAACCAGATAAAACACAAAAAAGGAACCTTTGGAAGGCATTAAATGGAAGGAGCCAGACCTTGAGAAGACGTGATTACACAGACAACATCCAATGCTTTGGTTATCATTTCTGGAAATCAGCTGGTGCTAGGCTGAGAATCTGGGGAGAGCTCTTGCTAAGAGAGATAGAAACCAAGGGACTCTGTCAGCCAGCCGGGGCATGAGAAACACAACTTGATTTCATGGCTGACAACACAGCAAAGATATGATGGTCCAATTTATGCAGTGAAGAGAAGCAGAAGAAAGTAAGACTGGCCCTCAGGGATTTTCCCTTTCAAGCACTTGTTAAATTCATAAACTTCTCAGCATTAGAGCTTAAGAAAATTAGCAAATATATGTTGAAAACTAAAAGAGAGAAATTGACAGTCTCATGCTCTCAATGAGAAGAAAACGTAGCGTTCAGAAAACGTCAAAGAGGAAAGGCCACTAGATAGACTTTGAGTCTATAGAAAGTCTATAGATAGCCTATTGATAGGCTTTCCCCAGAAAGCCGCAGTCTAGGATGGTTGGAGAAGATGGGATAGAGGGGCTTCAGGTTTACCAACACTGAAGTTCAGCCTCACATCAGATCATGTCTAGATTAGATCATGACCTTCTGTTTTCACTCAAGTTGAGTGGGGAAGATAACATGCAGTAATGTCTGGAGACTGTCCAACTTTTCTTGCATAACGCGTAACGTGCAGTAAAAAGGACACATATACACACACACACATACAAAAAACAGGCCCAGAGTTAAAAAAAAATAGACAACAGAAAGTAGTGTTAGGACACAACATTAGTCATTCTTGATTTTAACCAATAATGGCAGGATGTAAACAGGACCAAGAGAACAGTGGGGATGCTTGATATGAAGTGGAGATGGGACTTGACCCCAGGCATTCTGATATGGGCTGTGTGTTCAAAGCAGCCACTTAACCTGCTACATCACAACACTTACCTCAGTAAAAAAATTAAATGAAATAATTGCGGAACAGTACACATTTTGAAAGTAGAAGGTGTTGGAAAGAACAATAAATAGTTGCTATAGAAGTTTCAAATAAAATGTGTGCAAAATAGGAAGATACATTGAAAAGCCTGTAGATAATGGAACTAAAAGATATGTTATTTTGATGCAAAAGTTTTGAAACTCATGCATAATGTTTTCATATATTTCACTTTCCAATAATTTTTTGAAGAGTCCTCATATGGTGAAAGAAAAAATAGGACAATGATTGCAAGTAAAGTGGCCACCCCAAGAGAATACTGAAAACAGAAACACCAAAAATTTCCCATATCAAATCTGAGGTGAATTTTAATCCATGAAGTAAAACATGAAAGTGACCAATAATTTCGAAGATAGTAGAATTTGAATGTGAATATCTGTAAGTCAAAACACTTGAGTAAAAATAGCACCGTTACTGGGTTAATTTACAAATTAGACATAGTGTAGTCCGGAATCAGCAAGGGTAGCAACAGTAACGTGGAAAAAATTCATAGTAAAATAATGTAAAATGAAGCAGAAAAAGATACAAAGCAATATCTTAAAAGGCTATCATAGATACGAAGGTTACAAATTAGAGATTAAATCCTTCAATACTAGGAATCCCTCACAGTATAGAATAATATGATTAAAAGTGGATTTATTCAATGATGTAATAGGAATTTCCTCTGCAATGATGGAAAACCTGATCCTGCCCTACTGCATCCCAGGAAAAAGTGTTGAACGGAGAACACAAAAACAGATCCCAGAGACACTAGTGAATTTCAAGGAGAGCCTTATCCCACCATCACCCCCAAAACCAAAATCCTTGGTTTTGAAATCAGAAAAAAAGTCTCCCTCAAAGATTTAGAAGAATTATTTTATTCAGAGAGTCGATGTTACTGTATTAAAATAGCTCCAGTTTGGTAAATGCATGCATACATTTGTGTTTCTGTACACACATGTGCACTCATGTATATGTGGAACTTCACAAGGTAGTCTAACAATTCAAAGCACAGAAAAGGGTGAAAATATACAAAACAATTCTAAAGAGCAGCACGCAGGCCAGTGCTGTGGCACAATGTGTAAAGCTGCAGTCTGCAGTGCCAGCAACCTAAATGGGTGCCGGCTTGAGTACTGGCTGCTTCCACATCCAATCTAGCTCTCTGCTAATGTGCCTGGGAAAACATTAGAAGATGACTCAAGTCCATGAGCCCCTGCACCCATAGATGAGATCTGGAAGAAGCTCCTGGCCCTGGCTTTGGTCTGGTACAGCCCTGGCCATTTTGGCCATGTAGGGAGTGAACTAGCAGATGGAAGATCTCTGTTTCTCCCTTCTCTCTGTAACTCTGCCTTTCAAATAAATAAATTGTCAAAAAAAGAAAAATTTTGACCATGTGACATTGGCACAGGATGAACAAATGCACAGGTGTAACAAGATAGATAATCCCCCAGTATACAAACATATGCGGCAGAATTTGCCATAGCAGGGAGCTGCATTGCACATCAGTAAGGAACAGTGGTCTTTTCCAGGCAGGGTATTTTGACAATTAGTTACATATGAAAAAAAGAAATAAGGCAGACTCCAGCCCATCTTTACACAAAAATAAATTTTAAATTTTAAAACCTAATGTGACATGATTAAATTTAAAAACAGAAAATAATAATTTTAACCTTTAGGTAATGAAGGAATTCTTATGACAAAAAGGAAGATCCTAAAGGGGGAAAAAATGGATACATTTGACTCCAATAAAACCAAGGATGCTGTTTATCAAAGACAACTTAAAGAAATTGTTAGCAAGTATTCAAAGGAATCAGTACTCTTAAATTTCTGCTTGTAAGCATTCAAATTGGTACAGTTATTTTGGAAAACAGTTTGCATTACCTTGTAAATAACTTCATTTACCCAACATCTTTGATATACTCTAGAGAAATTTAGCCATCTGTAGTCTCCTTTATATTTCAGGATTTTGAAGTAGGGTTTTTATTAGCAGAGTTCTGCCAGTTGGAGGCAGTAATGCAAGATTAAGAAGAGGTAGAGATAAAATCTTTCATATGCTGATTTCATTTCCCTTGGGTAAATTCCCAGGAGTGGGACTGCTGGGTCATATGGTGTGTCTATTTTCAGCTTTCTGAGTATTTCCATACACCAACAGTGGATTAGGGAAACTTTTTCCTCCACATCCTCTCCAGCATTTACTGTATGTTGATTTCTGTGAGTGCCATTTTAACAAGGGTAAGGTGAAACCTCATTGTGGTTTTGATTTGCATTTCCTTGATGGTTAGTGATCTTGAGCTGATTTTTATGTGTTTTGGCCATTTGAATTTCCTCTTTTGGAAAATGTCTACTTAAGTCCTCTGCCCATTTCTGAACTAGATTGTTTGTTTTGTTGCCGATGAGTTTCTTGTGCCCTTTATATGGAATCAACCTAGATGTCCATCAACTGATGACTGGGCAAAGAAATTATGCTCTATATACACTATGGAATACTACTCAGCAGTAAAAAAAGAATGAAATCCTGTCTTTTGTAACAAAATACATACAACTGAAAACAATTATACTTAATGAAATATGCCAGTTCCAAAAAGACAAATATCATATGCTTTCTCTGATCTGTGGCAACTAATAACCTACCAAAAATGTAATGTATAGGAGTGAAATTGACACTTTGAATTTAGATGATTGTTTACAGCCCTTGTCTGTACTGTTGAGAAATAATATTTTTTCTTTGTATTATTTGTTGAACTCCTTTCTTAGTGTAGGGTTAATTTTATGAGTTTAGTAAACTGAAAGTAGATCATTGTCAAAATTGCGAGGGAATAGGAGAGGAAGGAGAAGGAAGGGTGGGAACCTGGGCACAAGTGAGGGTAGGGTGGGAAGTATCACTACATTCCTAAATCTGTACACATAAAATGTATGAAATTTATTACCTTAAATAAAATGAAAAAATAAAATGAGAAATCAAAGGGCATCTGGCCACAAATATCATATCCAATGATTCAGATTTTAAATAACTGTTATTCTTGTTCAGGTAAAAACAATTTTAATACTAGTAACAATCTTCTGCACCTCTAAAATCTTAATAAGGTTTATGGGAGTATTAAATATAATCAGTTGATATCTGATTATTTAGTATCTCCTGATATTAAATATAATCAGTTATCAGAAGAATAAGGAGGAGGAGGAGTAAGATGAGGAGGAGGAAAAGGAAGAGGAGGAGGAGGATGAGGAAGGGATGGAGAAGTCATGTTGTGCTTCCGGCAAGTCTCACACTGCTGTGAGAGATATCATGAGTAGCAGGAGTCGAGGGTCCAAAGGTATAGTAGCTAAAACACATGACCTCTCCTTTGGGGACTATAGCTATTCCTCTCAGTCCTGATCTCAATTTGTAAATCTAATTTCTCTCTGTTGCTCTTCTTGCCCTTCCAAATATTTTTAAAACTAATTTTTAAAGATTTATTTATTTATTTGAAAGTCAGAGTTACACAGAGAGAGAAGGAAAGGCAGAGAGAGAGGTCTTCCATCCGCTGGCCCACTCCCCAGTTGGCCACAACAGCCGGAACTGTGCTAATATGAAGCCTGCAGTCAGGAACTTCCTCTGGGTCCCCTACATGGATGCAGGGGCCCAAGGATTTGGGCCATTGTCCACTGCTTTCCCAGGTGCATTAGCAGGGAGCTGGATTGGAAGTGGAGCAGCCGGGACTTGAACTGGTGCCCATATGGGATTCTGGCACTGCAGGTGGCAGCTTAACCCACTAAGCCACAGTGCTGGCCCCCCAAATATTTTGAAATCCAATTTCCTCTTTTAAACCCTCTCTTCTTGAAATACCTTGAAGGGTGTCTGTTCTTCTATTGGAGGTTGACAGATAAAGAAAGTAAGTTTTTGAGTAATTTTTTAAAGCCTATTCAAATTGATCACATAATCTAAAAATGGTAGCAAAAAGGGAAAACTTCAGATCAATTTTATTAATGAATGTCAACATCAAACTTTTAAGTAAAATGTAATATCAAATATTAACATAAAAACAGAGTTTAATGAATAATTTTAAAAATAATAAATCATCAGTAACTAGTGCTCATCCCCAAATCATTTATCATACTAATATACCAAAGGATGACAAGGGAATGAAATAACAAGTATAAATTTTGTAAGAAGGGAGATAAATTTATTTTTTATGATAATGTACCTATATAGCAACAAAGAATCATATGAAAAGCTATTAAAAACAGTATGAATATTTAATAAAGTGCCTGGCTGCAAAATTAACTTATGAAATAATTAGCTTTTATTTTAACAGAAATAACTGGTGTGAAAGAAAGTATCTCAGTCAAAAAGCAAGGAGAAAAATAAAATTGAAAGTAAACTTTAGGGGCCGGCGCTGTTGAGTAGCAGGTGAAGCCACTGCCTGCGGTGCTGGCATCCCGTGTGGGTGCAGGTTTGAGTTCAGGCTCTCCACTTCCTGTCCAGCTCTCTGCTGTGGCCTGGGAGGGCAGTGGAGGATGGCCCAAGCCCTTGGGCCCCTGCATCTGCGTGGGGGACCCAGGGAAGCTCCTGGCTCCTGGCTACAGATTGGCACAGCTCCAGCCATTGCGGCCAACTGGGGAGTGAACCAGCAGATGGAAGACCTGTCTCTCTCTGCCTCTCCTCTCTGTAACTCTGACTTTCAAGTAAAATTTAAAAAAATCGCTGCGTGGAGAGCGTGGGAGCCCACAATTCGGGACACCAGCGGCAGACTCAACACACCAGCGCTGGAACGCGAGGTGAGCCGAACCTCAATAGCCCGAGACACCGGCAGGCAAGTGGAGAGAGGAGACTAGAGGGAACGACCCCCCGGGGTGGGGGGGGAACTTCACCAGGCTAACTGGAAGGGAGAGAGAGGAAAAAAAAAAAAAGGTGACTGGTACGGACACGGGTTTCTCTCTCTCCACTCACCTCTCAAGGGCGAGCAAGACAGAGAGCAGGCGCCATCTTGGACATACGTCATAAGCAGAGCGACCTCAGGTCTGCACCGGCCCTGAGCCTAGCAGAAAAACCTGACTCTGGGCGGGGCAAATTAACAGGAGATTAGGACCTAGTAAATTTGTGGTGCTACTGAACTGAGACTGTGAAAAAAGAGACGGTGGGGGAGAGAACTCACGGAATTCACGTGAGCACTCTCCAGAGACGCTACAATTCCGTAACTTTGGCAACACAGTGGGAGACTGAAGGAGAATTTGAGCCCACTCTGAGGGCCGAACAGATTCCCTGTGTGGTCCTTGGGAAAGAGCTTCTGATCTCTGGCTCCTGTGGGTATATCATTTGCCTGCTAACTACCTCCAACTTCATTCAGCTGTGCAGAATAACTTCCCTTTTGAATCAAAAAAAAAAAAAAAAAAAAGAGAGAGAGAGAGAGAGGGTTACCACGCCTAACCTGGGAGTGTCACCTTTGGCACACCAAACAGAGCTCTCAGGCCACACCCATCTCAAGCCCTTAGGCTCCATCAAAAACAGATAGTCCACTTAATCTAGAGTCATAGTATAACAAGAAAAAGCACCACAGTGAAGAAACCAAATATCTCCAATATGCCAAATAACAAACGCAAAAACCAAGGTAATAAAAACAAGGAAGTCACCATGAAGCCCTCAAATGAAAAAGACACCCCAATTCAAGATTATGAGGATGATGACATAGAAGAAATGCAAGAAGCAGACCTCAAAAAATTGATAAGAACATTAAGAAATTCTTGAACTACAGAAATCCTTAGTGGACAAGATAGAAAATCTCTCTCGTGAAAATGAAATATTAAGGAGGAATCAAAATGAAATGAAACAACTAGTACAACAGGAAACTGTGATAGTGACTGAAGTGAAGAATTCAATAGATCAAATGAAAAACACAATAGAGAGCCTTACAAACAGAATGGGTGAAGCAGAAGAGAGAATATCGGACTTAGAAGACAGAGAACAGGAAAGGATACAGTCAGACCAAAGAAAAGAAGAGGAAATTAGAAATCTGAAACATATTGTCGGGAATCTTCAGGATACTATTAAAAAACCCAACATTCGGGTTCTAGGAGTTCCTGAAGACATGGAGAGGGAGAAAGGATTAGAAGGCCTTTTTAGTGAGATATTAGCAGAAAATTCCCCAGGTTTGGAGAAGGACAGAGAAATCCTAATACAGGAAGCCCACAGAACCCCTAATAAACACGACCAAAAGAGACCCTCACCACGACACGTTGTAATTAAACTCTCCACAGTGAAACATAAAGAAAAGATCCTAAAATGTGCAAGAGAGAAACATCAGATTACTCTCAGAGGATCTCCAATCAGACTCACAGCTGACTTCTCATCAGAAACTCTACAAGCTAGGAGGGAATGGCGAGATATAGCCCAGGTACTAAGAGAGAAAAACTGCCAGCCCAGAATATTATATCCTGCAAAGCTATCATTTGTGAATGAAGGTGAAATAAAGACTTTTCATAGCAAACAGAAATTGAAAGAATTTGTTGCCACTCGTCCAGCCCTGCAAAAGATGCTTAAAGATGTGTTACACACAGAAACAAAGAAACACGGTCATCAATATGAAAGAAGGTAAAGGAAGGAAACCAAGGAAGGAAAGCTCACAGCAAAAGATCACAAGGAATTCAAAGCATATATTAGAACTTATCTTTGGCAAATGGCAGGGCAAAGTTACCACTTATCATTAGTCACATTGAACGTGAATGGCCTGAACTGTCCAGTTAAAAGACACCGATTGGCTGATTGGGTTAAGGAACAAAACCCATCTATTTGCTGCTTACAAGAAACACATTTTTCCAACAAAGATCCATACAGACTGAAAGTGAAGGCTGGAAAAAGATATACCATGCCAACAGAAATGAAAAAAGAGCGGGTGTAGCCATCTTAATTTCAGACAACATAAACTTTACCACAAAAACCGTTAAGAGAGACAAAGAGGGACACTACATAATGATTAAGGGATCAATTCAACAGGAAGATATAACAATTATCATTGTATATGCACCTAGCTACAGGGCACCGGTTTATCTAAAAGATTTGTTAACGGACTTAAAGGGAGACTTAGACCCCAATACAATAGTACTGGGGGACTTCAATACTCCACTCTCAGAAATAGACAGATCAATAGGACAGAAGATCAACAAGGAGACAGTAGATTTAAACGACACTATAGCCCAAATGGATCTAACAGATATATACAGAACTTTCAATCCTACAGCTAAAGATTTTATATTCTTCTCAGCAGTACATGGAACCTTCTCTAGGATTGACCACATACTAGGCCATAAAGCAAGTCTCAGCAAATTCAAAAGAATTAGAATCATACCATGCAGCTTCTCAGACCATAAAGGAATGAAGTTGGAAATTAGCAACTCAGGAATCCCTAGAGCATACGCAAACACATGGAGATTGAACAACATGCTCCTGAATGAACAATGGGTCATAGAAGAAATCAAAAGAGAAATCAAAAACTTTCTGGAAGTAAATGAGGATAACAGCACAAAATACCAAAACTTATGGGACGCAGCAAAAGCAGTGTTAAGAGGAAAGTTTATATCAATAGGTGCCTACATCAAGAAATTGGAAAGGCACCAAACAAATGAGCTTTCAATTCACCTCAAGGATCTAGAAAACCTACAGCAAACCAGACCCAAATCTAGTAGGAGAAGAGAAATAAAATCAGAGAAGAAATCAACAGGATTGAATCCAAAAAAAATTACAAAAAATCAGCCAAACGAGGAGCTGGTTTTTTGAAAAAATAAACAAAATTGACACCCCATTGGCCCAACTAACTAAAAAAAGAAGAGAAAAGACCCAAATCAATAAAATCAGAGATGAAAAAGGAAATGTAACAACAGATACCACAGAAATAAAAAGAATCATCAGAAATTACTACAAGGACTTGTATGCCAGCAAACAGGGAAACCTATCAGAAATGGAAAGATTCCTTGACACATGCAACCTACCTAAATTGAACCAGGAAGACATCGAAAACCTAAACAGACCCATAACTGAGACAGAAATTGAAACAGTAATAAAGGCCCTCCCAACAAAGAAAAGCCCAGGACCAGATGGATTCACTGCTGAATTCTACCAGACATTTAAAGAAGAACGAACTCCAATTCTTCTCAAACTATTCAGAACAATCGAAGAAGAGGGAATCCTCCCAAATTCTTGCTATGAAGTCAGCATCACCTTAATTCCTAAGCCGGAAAAAGATGCAGCACTGAAAGAGAATTACAGACCAATATCCTTGATGAACATAGATGCAAAAATCCTCAATAAAATTCTCGCCAATAGAATGCAACAACACATCAGAAAGATCATCCACCCAGACCAAGTGGGATTTATCCCTGGTATGCAGGGATGGTTTAATGTGTGCAAGACAATCAATGTGATACACCACATTAACAGACTGCAGAAGAAAAACCATATGATTATCTCAATAGATGCCGAGAAAGCATTTGATAAAATACAACACCCGTTCATGATGAAAACTCTAAGCAAACTGTGTTTGGAAGGAACATTCCTCAATACAATCAAAGCAATCTATGAAAAACCCACAGCCAACATCCTATTGAATGGGGAAAAGTTGGAAGCATTTCCACTGAGATCTGGTACCAGACAGGGATGTCCACTCTCACCACTGCTATTCAATATACTTCTGGAGGTTCTAGCCAGAGCTATTAGGCAAGAAAAAGAAATTAAAGGGATACAAATTGGGAAGGAAGAACTCAAACTATCCCTCTTTGCAGATGACATGATTCTTTATTTAGGGAACCCAAAGAACTCTACTAAGAGACTATTGGAACTCATAGAAGATTTTGGCAAAGTAGCAGGGTATAAAATCAATGCACAAAAATCAACAGCCTTTGTATACACAGACAATGCCATGGCTGAGGAAGAACTTCTAAGATCAATCCCATTCACAATAGCTACAAAAACAATCAAATACCTTGGAATAAACTTAACCAAGGACGTTAAAGATCTCTACGATGAAAATTACAAAACCTTAAAAAAAGAAATAGAAGAGGATACCAAGAAATGGAAAAATCTTCCATGCTCATGGATTGGAAGAATCAATATCATCAAAATGTCCATTCTCCCAAAAGCAATTTACAGATTCAATGCAATACCAATCAAGATACCGATGACCTTCTTCTCAGATCTGGAAAAATTGGTGCTGAAATTTATATGGAGGCACAAGAGACCTCGAATAGCTAAAGCAATCTTGTACAACAAAAACAAAGCCGGAGGCATCACAATACCAGATTTCAGGACATACTACAGGGCAGTTGTAATCAAAACAGCATGGTACTGGTACAGAAACAGATGGATAGACCAATGGAACAGAATTGAAACACCAGAAATCAACCCAAACATCTACAGCCAACTTGTATTTGATCAAGGATCTAAAACCAATTCCTGGAGCAAGGACAGTCTATTCAATAAATGGTGCTGGGAAAATTGGATTTCCACGTGCAGAATCATGAAGCAAGACCCCTACCTTACGCCTTACACAAAAATCCACTCAACATGGATTAAAGACCTAAATCTACGACCTGACACCATCAAGTTACTAGAGAACATTGGAGAAACCCTTCAAGATATTGGCACAGGCAAAGAGTTTCTGGAAAAGACCCGGGAGGCACAGGCAGTCAAAGCCAAAATCAACTATTGGGATTGCATCAAATTGAGAAGTTTCTGTACTGCAAAAGAAACAGTCAGGAGAGTGAAGAGACAACCGACAGAATGGGAAAAAATATTTGCAAACTATGCAACAGATAAAGGGTTAATAACCAGAATCTACAAAGAGATCAAGAAACTCCACAAAAACAAAACCAACAACCCACTTAAGAGATGGGCCAAGGACCTCAATAGACATTTTTCAAAAGAGGAAATCCAAATGGCCAACAGGCACATGAAAAAATGTTCAAGGTCACTAGCAATCAGGGAAATGCAAATCAAAAGCACAATGAGGTTTCACCTCACCCAGGTTAGAATGGCTCACATGCAGAAATCTACCAACAACAGATGCTGGCGAGGATGTGGGGAAAAAGGGACACTAACCCACTGTTGGTGGGAATGCAAACTGGTCAAGCCACTATGGAAGTCAGTCTGGAGATTCCTCAGAAACCTGAAGATAACCCTACCGTTCGACCCAGCCATCCCACTCCTTGGAATTTACCCAAAGGAATTCAAATTGGCAAACAAAAAAGCGGTCTGCGCCCTAATGTTTATTGCAGCTCAATTCACAATAGCTAAGACCTGGAACCAACCTAAATGCCCATCAACGGTAGACTGGATAAAGAAATTATGGGATATGTACTCTTTAGAATACTATACCGCAGTAAGAAACAACGAAATCCAGTCATTTGCAACAAAATGGAGGAATCTGGAACACATCATGCTGAGTGAAATAAGCCAGTCCCAAAGGGACAAGTACCATATGTTCTCCCTGATCGGTGACAACTGACTGAACACCAAAAAGGAAACCTCCTGAAGTGAAATGGACACTATGAGAAACGGTGACTTGATCAGCATAACCCTGACTGCTAATGGACAACTTAATACATTATCCCTCTTAGTATTTTTTTTGTCTGTTCTACTTAATACTACTGGTTTAATTCTGTAATTAATACACAGTTATTCTTAAGTGTTAAAAATTAACTGAAATGTGATCCCTGTTAAACATAAGAGTGGGAATAAGAGAGGGAAGAGATGTATAATTTGGGACATGCTCAAGCTGACTTGCCCCAAATGGTAGAGTTAAAAACATACCAGGGGATTCCAATTCAATCCCATCAAGGTGGCATGTACCAATGCCATCTCACTATTCCAAGTGATCAATTTCAGTTCACAATTGATCATAATGAAAGGACTAAGAGTCAAAGGGAGCACATAAACAAGTCTAGTACCTGCTAACACTAACCGATAGAATAAATAAAGGGGAGAGTGATCCAACATGGGAAGTGAGATACTCAGCAGACTCATAGAATGGCAGATGTCCTAAATAGCACTCTGGCCTCAGAATCAGCCCTAAAGGCATTCGGATCTGGCTGAAAAGCCCATGAGAGTATTTCAGGCATGGAAAGCCAAGACACTCTGGCAAAAGATCTCTGCGAGTGAGATCCCAGTGGAAAGAACAGGTCATCAAAGAAGGAGGTACCTTTCTCTGAAGGGAGGAGAGAACCTCCACTTTGACTATGACCTTGTCTAAACAAGATAAGAATCGGAGAACTCAGAGGGCTTCCATAGCCTTGGAAACTCATGACTGGAGCATAGGGAGACTACTGATGCCATAGACAGGAGTGTCAATCTGTTAAGTCAACAACAGGAGTCACTGTGCACTTACTCCTCATGTAGGATCTCTGTCCTTAATGTGCTGTGTATTGAGATTTAATGCTATAACGAGTACTCAAACAATATATTTCACTTTGTGTTTCTATGGGGGTGCAAACTGTTGAAATCTTTACTTAATGCATACTAAACTGATCCTCTGTAAAAAAAAAAAAAAAAAAGATATTATCAACTCCCAACTTGACTCTCACTGGGATTAAACATGACAATAGGTCTGATCTGATTTCATCATCATTTAAAAAAATCATCTATTATTTTTCACTTTATGTTTCTGTGTGAGAGCAAACTGTTGAAATCCTTACTTAATGTATACTAAGCTGATCTTCTGTATATTAAGATAATCGAAAATGAATCTTGATGTGAATGGAAGGGGAGAGGGAGTGGGAAAGGGGAGGGTTGTGGGTGGGAGGGACGGTATGGGGGGGAAGCCATTGTAATGCATAAATCGTACTTTGGAAATTTATATTCATTAAATAAAAGTTAAAAAAAATTTTAAAAAATCTTAAAAAAAAAAGAAAGTAAACTTCAGAAAATGTGCAGAACCTACATGAAGAAAACTTTAAAACACTGGTGTGGGACATAAAACATAGTGAAAATTTGAAAAGATGTATGAATACCTTGCTTTTTGGTTAGAAGACTCAATACTACAGGTATAATTCTTTGTAAATTAACTGAGAAAACTGTAGTTTTCCACCAAAATACCAGTGTGTCTTATTTTATTTTTCATTTTTATACCTGACAGAAATAATTCTGAAATGTAAATTTTATAGGATACTCAGAGAAAAAAGAAAAGTCATGTGGGTGGACTTGTATCCAAATATAAAATGCACCATGAATGTTACAATAATTAAAACAGTATGGTACAGATGTAAGAATAGACCTGCTGACAACGAAACAGAACAGAAATTCCAAAATAGAGTCAAGTGTCTATGAGAATTTGATATATGATATTGTTGATATTTCAAATCTTTGTAAATATGTGCTTCTTACAAAGCAGCCATGGGAAAGTTAGCAACTTATGCAATAAACATTTAAATAAAGCAATATCCTCCAGCTCTTATATCACTATAAACCCACAATTAGTAAAAACCATAATGTACAAATGATAATTATTTTATAAGTGCACATAAATGAATTATTTTTTATCCTTTGAGTGGAGAATAAACAGAAACATTTTTCTAAGAATAAACATAAAACCCAGAGGCCATAAAGAAAAATTAATGATATAAGAATACATGTTAAAATTTTCTGTTAGGTAAGCTAGACATACAGATGCATGGATGGGTAGATAAAGTCAAGATACAAATATTACATTAGCCAAAATGTATCTGTAAAACATATGTCAAACTAAGTGATTGAATCCCTAAATATAGAGAAAGGCACACTGAAATCACTGTGATGAAGATTAGCAAGCAGTTCAATAAGAAAATAGGCGAAATGTGTGACAAGATGGCGGAATAGCAACAGGACGATCTGAATCAGACGGGGCAAAATTAATAATTAAAAAGGGGAGAAGATACATGCCCGACCAAAAGCCATGGGAAACTCGCAGCGGGAAACCCATAGAGAACAGCAGAGACTGTCCAGGTCCACAACAAAAGAGCAAATAAGATAAGGAAGCGGTGGAGGACCAGGGAGGTAAGCGTTGGCCCCCGGAGGACCAGGTGAGACTGGAATCTGCGGGTCCACAGAGCTGCGGATAGCAGCGGGAGGGAGAGCTTGGCAAACTGCTTTTGAAGTCCATACGGGGGAAATAAAAAAATATATAAAGGAACAAATAGGGAGGTCGGGCAACTCCCTCCCCGCCAGTCTCTACCCTTCCCCCACCCAGACTTGCAGCCTGTAGAAACCATTTTGCTGCTTTGTTTATATTTTTCGATGCAAGCAGGGGACTGCCTCCCCTGCCTTCTGTGTACGCCTCCATCAATAGCGGGGTCACCTCATCTCAACCCCCAAAACAAGAGCCACAACGATTCAGAAGAATTTCTTCCCCTATCAAACAAGATACAGCAAGGCGAAGCTCTGCCTGTCCGAAGCTCATACCCACGCCCACCACCATTGAAAAGTGAGCCGAGCTCCAGTAGGAGGGGCTCCGGCTCCGTGCACCCACTTGCAACACACAGACCCATAGCAGCTCATAACAGAGGGAACCGTGCTCACAGGAAGTCTCCACAGATTAGAGGTGCAGTTCACTAAATAGTGCAAACTAGTACTGAACACACCAATGACTAACACCTGGGTGTCCCACAACTGTGAGGAGAAGGGTGGGTCATATCAACAGAAGTGAACAACCTCCCCAAACCAGATAACCAGAGGAAAGCTACAAAGCCCCATGGGGGCCTTACCTTGGATATCTGCTCCACCCTGGAATACTAATTAGAGCACCCAGACCTCATCTAGCATTCACTTACTTGATACTCACTCAAAGTATAGATGATGTCCCACTCAACCACAAAGACACAAGTTAAAGAGAAGAGCAACCAGACCCCCCCTCCCATATACAAATACTGAAAAACAAAGGAAGAACCCTAAATAAGAATGAGGAAGACACTATGAGCCTCCCAATAAAACACTACAACACTTCAATAGTAGAGGTGAAGATGAAGAAATTGAGGATATGCCAGAAATGGAATTCAGAAAATCAATCAGTAGATTAATTAGAAACAATCAGAAGCATATCCAGGAACTAAATGAAAGTTTTCCCATGAAATTGAGACATTAAAGAGAAGTCAGAATGAAATGCTAGAAATGAAGAATTCAATACATCAAATAAAAAACACAATGGAAAGCCTTAACAACAGAATACGTGGACAGAAAAGAGAATATAAGAACTATAAGACAAATTTCTGGAAGTTTTACAGTCAGACAAAAACAAGAAGAGGAAATTATAAAACAAACAAACAAACAAACAAACAAAAAAACTGTTGGAGATCTACAAGATACTATTAAATGACCCAACACACAGGTCTTAGGAGTTCCTGAAGGCATGTAAGGAGAGAAAGGATTATAAGGCCTTCTTCATGAAATAATAACAGAAAACTTCCCCAGTCTGGAGAAACAAAGAGACATCCAAGTACAGGAAGTACACAGAACTCCCAGGACAAGACCAGAAAAGATATTCACCACAAACATTGTAGTAAAACAATAAAACATAAAGAAATGATCCTAAAATGTGCACAAGAGAAACGTCAGATCACATTCAGAGGAACTCTGAAACCCTACAGGCAAGGAGAAAATGGTGAGTATATTCCAAGTCCTAAGAGAAAAAACTGTCAACTCAGAATACCATACCCTGCAAAGCTCTCCTTTATGCATGAAGGTGAAATAAAGATCTTGTATAACAAACTGAAATTGAATTTGTAACTACCTGTCCAGTCCTACAAAAGATGCTCAAGGATGTGCTACACACAGAAAGACAGAAACAGGAGCATCACTGCAAAAGAAGGTGAAAGCAGAAATTGTCCAATAAAGGTACAAAGGAAACCCAAAACAAAAAAAAATAGACCTATTAATGGAAATATGACAGGGCAAAGTTACTAGTTATCAATAGTTACCCTGAATGTAAATTTTCTCAACTCTCCAGCTAAATGATACAGAATGGCTGAATGGATTAAAAAGAAAACCCATCTATTTGTTGCCTACAAGAAACACACATCACCAAGAAATATACATGCAGACTGAAAGTGAAAGGATGGAAAGAGATAAACCATGATAACAGACACCAAAAAAGAGTTGGTGTAGCCATCCTAATATCAGACAAAATGAACTTTAACACAAAAACTATTAAGACACAGAAAGGCAATATATAATAATTAAGGGATGAATTCAACAGGAAGATGTGACTATTATAAATTTATATGCAACTAATTACATGTCATCTGGCTATTTAAAAGATATGTAAATTGCTCACAATGATGAAAAATGAAAACAAGGGATGGTGAGAGAATATTTTGTGTTTGGAATCCATACAACATGATATCATGACATTATTAGAGAGTAGGCATAAATGTACTACTGGAGGAAAAGGCCATGAACTGCAGGAAACAGAAAGGCAAGTCACAGAAATTGTGTGTATTAGGTTTATTTTCAAACTTATGAAGAGTCACACACACACAAACACTCATAGACCTGTAAAATTACAAAGTATCTGGAAGAATAAATACATCATATGTACACGCCATATTTTTTAAAGCATCTAAAAACTTTATCCTGGATCCTTTTACAAAGGGGTATTTCCGAGAGTCTTCTATACTTCTGTCATGACTCTCACTGTTGGGAATTGATTCCTGCCTAGTTAAACAATCCAGAAGGCAGAAAGACGCAAGGAAGACTATTTGGAATGTTTTGCTCCACATGGAGAGTTGCACCCCTTAATCGCATGCAACCCATCTTGGCTTAAATGGATTTCACTCTTGAGGTTCAACACTGTCCCTCACCCTGGCAGTCATTACTCGGGAACTCATCCTTATGTTCCTTTGGTGTGTGAAGGTGCAGGTAATTGTAAAATGTTTAAAAATCTTACATTTTCATTTAGTTATTGGGCTAAATAGAAAAAATATGTGGCCTTGACCCCTAAGTGTGTAAATACACTTTTCCCAGCATCATTAATGGTTCCAAAGTGGTGCCATGGGCTTCTTAAAATAAAACGTCCTTCTCAGTCAGAAGAAGTTGAGAACTCTCTACGCTAGCGTGTAAAGGTTTTGTCATGGCATGTATGCGGTGTGATGGTCTACAAGGCAGTCATATCTACAGATATGATAGATTATGTTGTAGGCACGCTGATTGTTTTCAATGGGAGGAAAGCCTCTACAGGCGAATTGATCCCAGGCTCCATGCTGGGTTTTATGCATTAATCATGAAGTATCATGCTTATGCAAATGTGCGGAAGCCCAATTAGGCAGAGAGCACAGAGCCCTGGGAATAATGTTATGGGCTATTGGGCCTTTGAAATACGCTTCTTGGCCAAATTTTCAAAAGCAAAGCAGATTTGAGATGCCTTTTTACTCTTGAAAACAGGTGTACAATTGTTTTCTTAGTGCTTATTTCATGCCTTCAACCTTAAAATAAAGCTTTCTCCCAGTTGGCATGATTTTCCCTCATTGCTCAACAGGAGCAGTGGAAATTCTGAATCACTGACAAGAAAATAAAATGTTCATTCAAAATCTAGACGTGCTGAGAATATTGAGAATACATCAATATTTGGGGGTTTTGCCACACATTTGGAATGTTTCATATATTCAGTTTTCCTCTAGCAAACTCTGCCATCTCTTATATTTTGTGTGATTAATCAAAATATTCTGGTTTCTGTTTTGCAAACGCTTCACATACAATGCAAATACTGTGAAGAGAAAACACAAAATTCTGGAAGACAAGCTCCCTCTTTTATGTGCAACTTCCCATTTTCAAACTTTACTTTGCTAAGTTGAAACTGCTGATATTGTACCCCGGGCTCTTGTGTTCCTAAGACACTTTTTGGGCCCACTCCAACATTTGAAGAGGATGTAGTGGTGGTGGGAATGAAGGAAAAGAACAAACAAGATTAATTTCTATTCCCCACTTAAATGACTCTGCCTCAGAGGGCGGCTTTGAACACAGTTATGTATATACTGCTAGTTGCTGGAATTGATCAGGTAAATTAGTACATCAAGTGAGATCACATAGGAAAAAGCCATAGTTTAAGGAAAGTAACTTGAAGATTATATTTACAGTGAGCTAGTTCCTTAACCATCTCTAGTTTAACAAAAGTCAGATGTAGTTTTGAATATTTTCTTATTTGAATAGAAACCAGCTTAGAATTTTATAAACTCAATTTCCCTCATCAAAGATATGCAAGACCATATACATTCTGCTTCACTGATGCTGGCACTCTGCTGGGTTTTGATCCTTCTTTGGGTTATTGTCTGGACCACTTTCCTCTCCTCCTTCCCCTGCCTCATCTGCCTCGTTGCCTTCATCATAATCATCGTCAACAGGATTGAATGTGGCCTTGAGGATAACCTACTCTGGTCTACCTTCTGCTTCTCTGGGAAGATTAACTTACATGATTTGATGAGCCTATTTCAACTTTTTGGTTATTGTTTGTTTTTGTTTTTGCAGCCTAAGATTTAAAAGGCCGAGTAGTATCTCCAGGCCTTTAGAGTTGTTTATGATACCCCTTTCTTTCATACAACACTGCTAGCTGGGAGTGCAGTAGGGATGGGCAGGGAGGGAGAGAGTGGTTGGGAAGAGAGAACAGAAGACTCAAGGGTCAAGGGAGAGAGAGAGAGAAAGGGGAGATTTTATAATGTTTGGCAGTTGAAGCTAATGTCTGGAAAACTCTCCTTTGGGAGGAAAAAGATTTCTTGACTTTTAAAAATAGTGTTAATCCACTGTTCTGTTTTTCAGAATCCTCCTGGCTATGTGAGTAGCACTTCCAATTAGATCAGGGTGAAAACTTTGTACAGAAATCTAAAGGCTTCCAAATGCAATTTATTACATTAGGTAGTTCAACAAAACGCTCTTACCCCAACAGTAGCGTAGCCTTGGTAGATTAGTCCATTTGATCTTTCTGACATAGCTTCTTAATCCTGGCAATGACATTACTGTTTCTCTCCCCCTCCTCATCCCCATCTCCTCATGTCAAGCTCTCTTTCAGACACACACACACACCTCTAATAATTAAAAAAAATTAAAGTAGCCACAACTTCTCACTCTGTGAAGACCACAGGAAAAAATCTCTCCCTGTGATCATTGCTTCAGTGGAAAAATTCATTTATAATTGTAATTTTTAGGAACCAGGAACAGCATGCTGACTTCATAGGACGTGTACTATATATCCTATAGTGCTTAGGTCACTCTGGGAGAAGAACTGCACCCACTTAACTGAAGCAGGATATGTTGTACAACTAGGATCCTTCCAAATTTGAAATGTTGCCTCCCAGAAATGACTGTGCTTCCCTAAGCCAGCAACCTACAGAGAGAGATCAAAGGGTGAAAAAAAGGTACATTTTCCCTGAGAAACCTGGGATTTTCATTGTCAGTAGGTTTATTTAATCATTTTCTATTTCCCTGGTTGGTGGGGGGTAAAGAATCAACAGAAGTAAGTTGATAGAAAGTTATGATGTCTGGTTGAAATTTTTTGGGCAGAAATTTAGTTTAACTTGATGATACCCTAGTGTTTTCATCTCCACAAGCAAGGTCATAAAAAGTCCTTTGTGTCAATGCTTTGCTTATTGGTTTGCTTGCTTCTTGTTGGTTTTGATTTTTATGTTTACCAGGCAAGGTAAGTATTTCCTCCCAATATGATTGTGATCAAAGCAGCAGAGTGGTGCTTAGAGCTGAGAGATAAGAATTGTACCTTTAAGGATATGTACTATAATGGGCTGGCGCTGTGGGGTAGTGAGTAAGGCCGCCGCCTGCAGTTCCGGCATCCCATATGGACGCTGGTTTGGGTCCCGGCTGCTCCACTTATGATCCAGCTCTCTGCAGTGGCCTGGGAAAGCAGTGGAAGATAGCCCAAATGCTTGGGCCCCTGTACCTGTATGGGAGACCTGGAAGAAGTTCCTGACTCCTGGCTTCAGATCAGCACAGCTCCGGCCTTTGTGGCCAACTGGGGAGTGAACCAGCGGATGGAAGGCCTCTCTCTCTCTCTCTGCCTGGCCTCTCTCTGTGTAACTTTGACTTTCAAATAAATAAGTACATCTTTTTTTTTTTTTTTTTAAAGAATATGTACCATAATACAGCAAAATGAGTCTTTGAGGCAGGATATTTTTTGCTGGGAAACGTGTTGAACGTTCCCCACTGAGAAATGCAGAGAAAGAAGAGAAGGCCAACTTAAATTCCTGGAGTATCAAACCCATCATATTGCCTGCCATGCTGTCAGGACAAATAAGTCCTCCAACCGCATTTAAAATTGATCTCAAGGAAAAAAAAATTCAGCATTATTCTACCAGGTAAGTGACAGCAGAATGCTCCATCCTAAACTCAACTCTGTCCTTCTACAGTGAGGTACAGTATGTTCTGCTTTTACTAACTCCACTGTTGTCCTCACCCTATTTAGCCTGCTTTTCCTAGTTAGGACCACTCTCTGTAACATCGGTTCTCAAAGCATGGTGTCTAGGACCTTTGGGGGGATTCTTTAGACCTTTTCAGGAGGCTCTCAAAGTTAAATTTTTTGGTAATATGGCAGGTCTTTTCCACTCCCATCCACTCATAAGTATGCAGTCAAGTTTTGCAGATACACATAAAATGTTACATCACAACAGATTGAGTACAGAAGCACATAGGAGATTCCAGCTGTCTTTTATGTGTCAGGTCTTAACGAAATTTGTGAAAATGTGGATTAATGTTCACCTTCTCACTACTTTTTTCATTTAGAAATGTATTTATGGTTCACTAAGATATGTTATGTTATTTATGTTAACATGTAATGGGCTCATTATTTTAAACTGTTAGTAAGTGTTCTTCAAATTTCTGAAATTTGGGGCCAGTGCTGTGGTGCAGCAGGTTAAAGCCCTGGCCTGCAGTGCCAGCATCCCATATGGGTACCAGTTCAAGACCTGGCTGCCCCACTTCTGATCCACATCCCTGCTGATGTGCCTGAGAAAGCAGCAGAGTATAGCCCAAGTCCTTGGCCCCCTGTGCCCACGTGAAAGACCTGGAGGAAGCTCTTGGCTTCAGATTGGCTCAGTCTTGGACATTACGGCCATTTTGGGAGTAAACCACTGGATGGAAGACCTCTCTCTCTAAAGAGGTAGGGAGATCCCATCTGCTGGATTCACAATAGCTGGAGCTAAGCCAGGCAGAAGTCAGAAGCCAAGAACTTAATTTTGCTCCCCTGCTGTGGGTAGCAGGGACCCAAATACTTGAGCCATCCCCTGCTGTCTCCCAGAGTGTGTATTAGCAGGAACTGGAACTGGGACTAATATCCCAGCACTCTTTCATGGGATACAAACATTTCAAGCTCTGTCTTGACTTGCAACAAGTGCCCACCCCTCCCTTTCTCCAGCTTACAACTTTTAAGAATGTTGAAGGAATCTGGGGCTGGCGCTGTGGCTCACTTGGCTAATCCTCCGCCTGCGGCGCCAGCATCCCATATGGGCGACAGGTTCTAGTCCCGGTTGCTCCTCTTCCAGTCCAGCTCTCTGCTGTGGCCTGGGAAAGCAGTGGAGGATGGCCCAAGTGCTTGGGCTCCTGCACCCACATGGGAAACCAGGAAGAAGCACCTGGCTCCTGGCTTCAGATCGGCGCAACGCAGGCCATAGTGGCCATTTGGGGGGGTGAACCAACGCAACAAAGACCTTTCTCTCTCTATCTCTCCCTCTCACTGTCTCTATCTGAAAAAAAAAAGGTTAAAAGAGTCTAAAATCAAAATGTGTGCGAACCTTTGGTCTACACATTGAGCAGAGCAGAGCTGATCTAGGAAGGGAAGCCTTTGTCTTCAGCACTTCAAGTTACTCCCCAGAGGACTTGCAGATTAATACAGGTGGGCCTTGCTTTATAACAACCCAATATATTAAGATTAGAATTCACAAAGAGGATGATTAGGCAGTAAAATTCAAATTATAAAAAGGTTTTGATGAGACTGTTTTAAGCACACAGCACTTTAAGAGTATTTAAAATAGTTTCCAAAACCATAAGTACATTTCAGCTTCTAAGGACACATGTAGTGCAGCCTGGCAAACACCTTGGCCCTAATCCTGGGTGGATTTGATGTAACACTCTTAAATTATGAGAAAAATAATAGAAGTTTAATTCGGCTTTAAAGACAATAAAGATGAGAAGTCTGCATTTGGCTTTTTTCACGTACACACAAATTTAAAATCCAGAGTAAGAAATAAGGGAAGTTAACATGTGACAAGCTTTAAAAGAAAAGAATTTAGTATCATTTTCAGATCCAGTTGATTTTAGTGTGAGTTTTTAAAGGTAAAAATAAGAAAAGCAAGCAGTCATCGTAGGAGAAAGTAGATTATTATGTGAGATTTGTAGCAGCTTAAAAAAATAGAGTGGGAAAACTTGATTAAAATTGGGTTGGGAGCCGGCGCCGTGGCTCAATAGGCTAATCCTCCACCTTGCGGCGCCGGCACACCGGGTTCTAGTCCCGGTTGGGGCGCCGGATTCTGTCCCGGTTGCCCCTCTTCCAGGCCAGCTCTCTGCTATGGCCAGGGAGTGCAGTGGAGGATGGCCCAGGTGCTTGGGCCCTGCACCCCATGGGAGACCAGGAAAAGCACCTGGCTCCTGGCTCCTGCCAGGATCAGCGCGGTGCGCCGGCTGCAGCGGCGGCCATTGGAGGGTGAACCAACGGCAAAAAGGAAGACCTTTCTCTCTCTGTCTCTCTCTCTCACTGTCCACTCTGCCTGTCAAAAAAAAAAAAAAAAAAATAAAAATAAAAAAAAAAAAAAAAAAAAAAAAATTGGGTTGGGAGAATGAAGGATTAAGAAAGAGAAGCACAGAGGCACAGAATTGAGGTTGGAAACCTGCAGAGAGAATTGTTCAATTTGGAATTAACAGATGGATTTGGGGTCCAGCAAGGATAGACAACTTGAGCAAAAGCAATAAATAAATAAATAAATAAAAACTGTCTTAGGAGAAAAAAATAAACCATTAACTAACAAGTTGGAAAGTTGCATCTAGTTAACAACAAGAGCGTGTGCTACTGTGGGTGTGGTGCTGCTGCTGCTGGTGTTGGTGGAGTAATCATGCCCGTGTGTTACAGTCCTACAGTACACACCCCTGATGGCAGCAAACTTACAGTCCTGATGGCCCCTGAAGGTGGGCTCTCCCAAAGAGGAAGGTGAGTGGCTCAGAGGCATTTGGACTTTGCAGAAAAGAAACTCACATACACCCATTCCTCCCTTTTGGATGGAGATGAAGATAGCTCCTGCTCACAGAATGGCCATCGTCCCCTTGAAAAGTCATGTTCTTGACAGCTATTGCAAGTGTTGTGTGCTCAGCAGGGCCTATGCAATCACACAGTTTATTTTCAGCCATTTGCACAGGTTTCAAATAGAAGACATCAGATGCAGAAATGCAAAACACTTTAAGATATCTTAAATGAAGCAATGACATCAAGAAAAATGCAGGAAAAAATAGGAAAGTAAGAGCTAAATCAGTAAAGTTACCTCCTAATAAAACATTCTTCAAATTTATTTGAAATCTCAGCAGAGTGTCAATGTTTATATGTATGTTTATAGGTAAATAAAGAAAACTTTTGGCAAAAAATATGTGAATATTATTTATAATTGATAATAAATGATGTCAAGGGGCTGACTCTGTAGTGTAGCTGTTAAAGCCACTGCATGCAATGCTGACATCCCATAAGGGTGCTGGTTTGAGTCCCGGCTGCTCCACTTCTGATCCAGCTCTCTGCTATGGCCTGGGAAAACAGTAGAAGATGGCCCAAGTTGTTGGGCCCCTGCACTCACGTGGGAGACCCGGAAGAAGCTCCTGGCTCCTGGCTTTGGATCGGCTCAGCTCCAGCCATTGCTGCTATCTGGGGAGTGAACCAGCAGATGGAAGACTTCTCTCTCTGTCTCTCTCTTTCTCTGCCTATAACTCTACTTTTCAAATAAATAAATCTTTTTTTTAAAAAAAGAAATGATATCAACTGTCATTTGGCAAGAGGGCCTGCAAAGTGATCCATTTAGGTCAGTTAAAAATATTGAAGAGAAGTGGAGGAAGTCTTTACAGCAGATACAAAAACTGTGATAATTTGAAGGGTCTTTTCATTTTTGTAAAAGGGAAAGAGTCACAGACTTTCTGAACTACATTATTGTGTCTGGGATGAGGGAAAGAAGAAGGGTGGTGTTCAGCCAAAGAATAAGAACAAAAGTTGTTTGGATATTGTTTATTTTAATAACTAAATTGGGTGGACATTTGTCACAGCTGTTGAAACACCTCTTGGCAAGTCTATAAACCATACTGGAGTACCTTTGTCCTGGCTCCACTTCTGATTTCAGTTTCCTAACACTTACCCTGGGATATTTTAAATATATTTAAAATAAGTATTTTAAAATATATTTATGATTTAGTTATATATGTGTCTTGGTTCTGATAATAGATTGAGTATAGTCCATTGGCTCACGTATTGTAGGTTTGATTCTCAAATATTTATGTTAATGGTTAATGGATTAAGCCAAGAAAAGATCAAATTGTGATGTCCAGGAGAGAGGCTCAGTGGGAGATTTTAGGTCATTGAGATGTGCTCTCAGGAGGTAGTTCTCATGAATGAGCTCATTATAAAAGTTGAGTTGGGCCTAGATGATCTTTCTCTGCTTCCTGGATCACCATGCAGCCCTTTTTCCATAAGCATTCTGTCATTCTCAATCCTTTTCAGATACCAGACAAATAGGGTCATTTGATCTTAAACTGTGAACCTTCAAAGCTATGAACTGAAATAAAACTGCTTAATCCCTAAGTAACTTCTCTCAGGTATATTAGTTATAGTAGTGAAAAGCTGACTAATATAATATGTTTCATCATTAATGCATTAAATGATGGGATTTATGGTTAGATCTACTATCATAATTCAAGTATAAGAAGCAGTGATAAGCACAAATAAGAATTTATAATATCTACATCATTCCTGAGAGAAATTAATGAGTTTTAAGTTTCTCATCACAGATTAGAAATTATGATGCTATTATCATAGCTATTCTCCCTACACTGATCTATCAGTTCAATTCAATACCCACCAAAATCCCAGAAGGTTTGTCAGATATATATTATATGCACAAAAAAATACAGTACGCGCTGACCTCATCAAGACTTTGGATGTAAGATGAAGAGAGACAAAATCCAATAAATAAATAAGAAAATGATGTAGTAGTTGATAAGTGATGTGAAAAAAAAAAGAAAAACAAAGGGTGTTAGTAAGGCTAGTGTAGTGGGCTGCAGCTGAAATATGACAGTAAGTGTGTGCCTTATGGAGAAGGTAACATTTAAGCAATGACCTGAAGTACACCGATAGTCAATTATGTGCATGCTTTGCAGGAGAGTATTTTAGGAAGAGGGAACAGCTGGGGAAAACACCTTGATGTAGCCATGTACCTGTTGCTTCAAGGAGTAGCAGGAAGGCCTGTGTGGCTGGAGCAGGGTGAGTAAGGGTGAGATTAATGGGATGAGAAGTTAAATGCTATGTGGTGAGGTAAGGGGAAACTCAAACAAGAGCTTTGTGGACCATTGTTAAGGACTTATGTCTCAGGAGCATTGGAAACAGGAGTAAGAGGTTTAGACTTCCCTCCTAACAGGATCACCTGACATTTTGTTGAGACACAAGGAAGTAAGTAAGTTTGGGAGCTAATAAATACTCCACATGAGAGTTGATGGTGACATGGATTAGGGTGGCAGTGGCTGATAAACTAAATGTGACCATATCATTGATATAATCTGAAGTTGAAGCCAAGAGAAACTCATAATGGACTGAACCTGGCCTGAGAGAGAGGAAAAGTAGTAAAATGACCCCAAGGACCTGCACTGAATCAATGGAAGAATGGCATTTTCATGAACTTAAGCCCTCTCTCCTGGATATTGGTGGCATACAAGTGAAGCAACAGCCTTTAATGATTTTCCTCATAATAGACATCTACTAAGTTAGTAATCGTACCTGGGTCTTTATTTCTCCAGATGGAATTTATGATGAGTTTTGATGAGGAAGGAAACTAATAAAAAATGCCATTTAAAAGCTTATCCTTAGATGAAGTGTGGTTTATTTTTTGATCTGCACCTTGGTTTATTGTCCATTAATTGAGTTATTAAATATTTTTCATGCTATAACTATTTCAGTTACTCACATGGCTGTTACTCATGGATAAATATTCCCTGTGAGGGACTGCTTGTGGCCAGGCTAGCTTGATGCTAATAAATGTAAATAATGAGAAGAAACCAGCAGAGAAAATATTCTAAGCACTCACTGTGAGGTCAGCCCATTAGGGGTAACATTGACACTGGTAATACACCTTTTCTAAAACAACGTATTTGGCTTTTATTTCTGAGTATATCTGATCATTATTTTCATGTGCTATTCTTTGGAGTAATTAATGAAATGTCCAAGGTCAATTTTAGTAAAGTTAATCAGAAACTGAGAAGTCTCAGCTTGACAGCCCTCCCCATCTATAACCAGCTAGCTCAGAAAGCAAGTTAATGAACAGTCTTGTCCAGCACACAGTGACAGAACACTGGGTCAGGCATGTGGCAGGGCTGGAGTTGTGATTATAATTGTCTTAGCTGCCTGAAAGTAGAGGGATGGAAGGAGTTTACCATATTTGCCCTGAAATGTGCCTTGGTTTGTCTTTGAAACTACTGTTTTGTGGTCCATAGCTGTTCTCTGCAACTATTTATGGATGCCAATAAGGAGAGAAAGGAGTGAGGTTATAAGAGATGAAGTTTCAACTAAGATGGGGAGAAACACCAATTTATGATGGTGGGATTTTCTGAAAATGTATCCATTTCCTTCAGTTTTGGGGACTTGGGTTACAGACTTCGAAGTGGATAGATGCTCACAGTATTGTCCTATTTTTCTAAAAATAAATGTTAAATAGTTCCTAGACTAAAAATGTGGGTCAGAAAAGGTAAAGCTATAAAAAGTATGTATATTTGGCAGAGGTATTGTGGACTTGGAAGTGGAAGACAAGAGAGTTACAGGGGTACAAAAATGGGTGAGGAGATAGAGGACACAAAATAAGGAGAAAGAATTTGGTTCATTTTTCTTTATCTGTAGAATTCTGAAAATATTGAAACCAAAATGATGAAAACCACAAAGAACAGTGAGTTCCATTTTCACTGTGTAGAATTCACACTTTCAGTTAAGGATATGTAATAATAGAGCCAATTCTAGGAAAAACTATAAAATCTGTGAATTATTTTCAAAATCTTTCTGCTCCTCCTTCCTTAAACATCATCTTCCTTTTGGGTGCAGGGATAACAAACACATTGGCCTTCAGTTCAAGCCTTCTAGAAATTTTCATTGTAGGTGTAATAAGTCCTCTCTAACTTCCCTCTCAATATCACTTAATGACAGGTACATGTTCTGAAAAAAGTATTGCTACATGTTTTCATCATTACATAGGCATCATTGAGCACACTTACACAAACCTAAAGGGAGTAAGTCAATCAGACAGTTAACTGATATAATCAAGATATGCAGTACATGGGAGACATATGAGTTTGCTGCTGTCAAATCATGGTAAACTATCTTATAGTGAACTTTTCTTATATAAGTAGAAAGGATATTCTCTAAGATAATAATAAAATGTATAGTATAGTATATTAAATACAAAGTCTGTTAACATAGACATCTACTATCATTATCAAAGATTATGTACTGTCCATAAATGTCTGTGTTTGCTTTATTTTATACAACTGGCATTACAGAAGGTTTATTTTGCACTAGCATCACCACAACACCTTATAACCTTGTGACAGCTATGACTCCCTAGGCGATATGAATTTTTCAGCTTCATTATAATCTTTTGGGACTATAATTGTATATGTGGTCCATCATTGATCAAAATATTTTTATAGGGTGCATTACTGTCTACTCATTCAGTACTCTAGATTTTGTGGCTAGACTTACTAAAATCCAGAATGTGACTAGATTTAATGAAAAATCTCAAACTTGTATGATTACTCTATACTGGTTAATCATCTAGAAAATAAATAAAAATGTCTCTGTAATAGGTAAGCTCTTTGTACAGATAGCATTTTCATTTTAACAACATATTTTTATGCCTTTTCCAAAGAAATAATGTGTCTACTTTAGGGACTGTAAGCGAGTGGTGAAAAAGATGTGACTTGATATGATGGTTCTTTTCATCTTTTAAATTTGGCCTTTAGATATCCACCATCCAGTAACCAGGAAATCATAGAGGCAAACATTGGAAAGCCAGTTATTCCAAAGACTACTCCATACTTTCTGTAAAATTCAGATTTTCATTGCATGTACACCTCACACTTTTATCATTAAAATGATAAAAATGGGAAATAAATTTGATGAAGAAATTGAAAAGAATCTGAGATTATACGAGGCATAAATTTTTAGGTAGAATATATGAAACAATAGATTCCTTAATTACTGTGTTTCATATGATTAAAATAAATAATCCCTAATTGTGGCAGAAGAAACTTAAGATCCAAAGAAAACAGTTTGAAACTATCTAAAAAAGCTCCAATTCAAAGGATTTGCAACTTCTCTTTCTGTAGATCTTAGCATCAGGTTAGCTAACTCCATTGGTTAGCTTGCTTATCAACCTAAGGACATGACTAGCTCTTGTATTTCCTTCCAGTACTAGAATTTGAAATCTACAGAGAGACAGCATTGTCTTCCCCTCACAAACAAGAGGCAGCAAAAAATGCTGGTTCTTTCTGAGTTGTGAGCTCCCTCAAGGCATATCAAGAATTTATTGAAATCTCTGCCTAATTGCAGAGATTAAATTCTCATGCTGCTCTTTTGCAAATATTTCAAATTATTTGTCTAACAGTAAATTAGACCTGACATGTTAATTGGCTTAGGGAGTCATGCATGATGTTTACTCATTTGTGACTAATTTCTAATACATTAGTATTTTTGAAGGAAAAAAAAAGATCTATGTGGAGAAAATTAGCTCTGAAGTCCAAACATCCTGCAAGTTCTGTTATCAGAGAGGCCATAGATATGCACATTATTCTGAAGAGTGCATAGGTGGCTCATTCCCTAGGCATGGCTGATGACTCACATAACCTCAAGCACATAATTTCATTTCACCTTTCCTAGGGTTTTTCCTCCAGTAAAACAGCCCTAATAATACCACATAAAGGCCTCATGAGGAAATTGGCAGGATTAATGGGATAATAAAAATAGTGGGGAATAGTTGCTGAAAGGACCTCAGGGCATTGTATTCACACTCCCTCCTGTGGTGTAGAAACATCCAACTCATTCAAAGCCATCTTTCAATGACTGTTGAACTAATACTTAATCTCTTAGGACAGAGAGTCCATACCACTCTGGACTCTGGTCTTCCTCTCCCTTCCTGACTTGAAGACAATGTTAAACTTGAGTTCACTTCTTGTTGCATGACAGATACCACTGTTTTGTGTCTTCTGCAGTGAACATGGCAAAAAAAAAAAAAAAATAAAACAAACAAAAAAACCTGTAAGTTTGTGAAATATCACAAGACCATTTGGAAATAGTCCATCTTGAGGCTATTTTTTTTGACTCAGTTTTCTTTTCCTTTGGATTGGATTTTGATGCATGGTAGATAGAGTGGAACTTGATGGGTCAAAAGGCAGTCTCACAACATGAGGTAATCTTCATTCAAGCCACTATCAGTGACTAATGGAGACATTTGGTAGCTTAATAAGCTTTCTGAAAACAGTTGTATTTGTAGCAAAGAAGTACAAATACATAGGGGTTCAGCAAGCTTATAGCATATAGAAGCTACTTTGAGCAGTTCACAAACTCAGATCATGAAATAAAGTACTTTCGAGATATAAAAACATCTATCTATCTATCTATATATCTATCTATCTATCCATCTATCTATCTAACATCTACCTATCCTCATACACACACAGCTTGTTTTGTATATATACATGTGTAGGAAATGATGTATAGTGATTTTTATCTGGGAAAGGTTTAAGGTCAAAAAGTGTGTTATTCTTATCAATAATTCCACTTGTGGCCCAACAGTGAAAGGAAGAAAGTATTTTCTCTGAATTTTTAAATTATTACTGGAGAAATTGCGGCATTAATCTGAGCCACAGAAAAATGAGCGATAGAACATGTGGAATGGGAGACATTAGCAGCTTTTGCTGGCTTGGTAAATTGATTTTATATTCATTTTTAGGATACAAAGTGAGAGATATTTAAAAATTCATCTTTGGTTGAATTGAATTGTTCTTGGTCATTGGTGTTCTATTATGTATAGTCTAATTAATTCTTACTGCTGGAGTCTGTACCCTGGGGTGATTTTAAATAAGTAAATACACAGAGTTTTCATTTGCACCATGATATTGACTCATTGAGTGATCTTGCTGAATAACTTCCATCTCTTCAGCCAGGATCAATCTTTTCTCTCTTTACAACTCCCCAGCACATATGCACTCATTGATTATTATATACCTACTTTCTAAAATTTTAGTGCATTCCTGCCAAATGTGTTATATTTGCTGAAAGACCAAATTAATATGAAATTTTTAGGAAGCTGTAATTTAAAATTATACAGAAATGCAACCACAGGACTATAGTATCCACTCCCTGATGTCATTCATTTGAAGAATTATAGCCTTAGAAATTCTTTCCACTATGATTCTGAACCAGACAAGAATTCTAATCGTCACTTGATTTAAGTTTCTGGTGTTGTACTTTCAACTTCTCCCCAAAATAACATTTTTGCAAAATAAAGATCAAATCTCCTCTGTTTCTAAGCAGAAAGCGTTCAATATCCAGATTAGTCAACAACACCATAGCTTCTGCCTTGCTAACTTTTCCCCTTTCACTTGAACTTCAACAACCTTTCACTGTTCGTGTCAGAGACTAGAGCCTCAGGTAGGCAAACTTTCTTGATCATTTCTTGACATAGTGCTTTGGTGTGGATCAGGAAGTGAAGTGGAATAAGAAATAGAAACAAAAACAAAAACAGAAAATTCTCTTCACCATTATCTTACTCAATAGGATAAACTCCAACCAAATTTTTATCTTCATAATTCTAGGGAAAAAGAGAATGAAAAATAATAGTGAAGAAGCAAGACATGAAAAACACGAGTGAAGAATGATTGAAGCTTCTGGAACAATAATGAGTTCTCTAAGTATCGTATACTTGAATGACATTTTGTTTCATTGTAAGTCAAGATTTCTTTTTAAAATCAAATTATCATATTTCTCCAGAAGTAGATAAAGAGATTTGCCACCTTCTAAAATTTGTGGCAGGGTAAACTGAGCCTGCAGCATGGGATGGGAACAAGAATATATTGCAAAACCTAAAGTTGGATATATGAAGTAGTAGGTACCCAAGAGTCTGCAGGAGATAAGGATAGCAAAGAAACTAAGTCAGCCTGAGGGAGATGGCCAGTGCCATACCAAAAGATTCACTAGACAGAGGTGAGCATCTGAACAATTATGTTCCCCGTGAACAGGTAGACAGTGGACCATCCTGCCAGGTGATGATGTATACATACTCTTGTGGACCTCCATGATACCAGAATTCCCCTTCACCTTTGTCTCTCGCCATGAATACTCACAGGCTGCACACAATATCTTGATTGATTAGTATCTTGGGGAAAAAAGCCAGAAATGAGAGTATTTGTGAAAAAGATTTTTTTTCAAGAGAGATAATACCATGAGATTACTATTTTGATTCTTGAATCAGTCTATTCTTAAATTTCTATTAAATTTATTCCTGCTACCCAGAGGATGTTGTCTTCAAGAAAGCTCCCAACACAATCAAAGCAATATATTCTCTCTGCAGTCCTAACTTGGTATATAAAATTTTTTGATGCGGTTACATGTTGTAGAGAAAGGTATATATTGTATGAAAAGAAGAATTTTACTACTACTTATAAGATTTCCATCTTCAAATGTGATTATTCTTGTTCTATGCACACTGCCAAACTATTCCTTCTTCTATAGAGGTGTTATTCTGTGTGAGGGAGATGGTGGGGGCCTGTATCCAGTATGTTCTGAATGTGAAAATTCTGAAAACTTCATGCACTATTTCCAATCTGTTTTATTCTCTATTTTTGCAAATTAGGATTGCCTCGAGAGCTTTAAAATCTTACCCTTTTCCAACCTTGATCAATTAAACCACAGGCTCCCCAGGTAATTCTAATGTTTAGCCAGGGATGAGAAACACTGATTTAGTCCATAGGGAAAGATTGTGATAGCCACATGCACAATAATCTTCTAAATTTGGGACAGTTTCAGTACTATTAGTGCCACTGAATGGCTGCCAACCTTGTTCTAAGTCTTTAGGAAAGATTGACTTTCAAAGGGGTAAACGTTTTTCAATTCTTTAATATCTAGTTAAAGTTTTTCTTGCTGTGCCGAGGGTTTGGTGTCCAATATAAGGAAGGCACTGGAGTTTTGTTATGTTCTTATCCATGTTTATTAAAGTCTCGCCCATCCTCCGCCCCTCAGTAAAGCCATTGTAATTTAGGTAAATGAAGAAAACTTAGGCAAATGTCTGTCTCTGGACCATGGTTCTTCTTGTCAGCACAAACAACATCCTTCTGAGTACAACACATAAGGCAGGGCAGATGATTTCAGTTGTTGATTGTATTTGTCTGTTAACTAGTGTTTGGTTTACTTTATGGCAAGCCATTTATACAGTGGAGCAATCTGCGTTCAGCCAGGGGAACAATGAAGATAAGTTACCCAGGGCTCTGCGCAGATGGATTCATGTAGGCTCCAAGGTTACCTTTCACCCAGAGAAAATTTTCTTGGAATCCATGGTTGCCTTAGCTTAATAATTTGGAACCAGCACCATGTTATTAGCACTAAACTCCATTTTTATGGAACTCTGCACTTTGAACTTCCTCTTAAACTACTGATGGAAGAAAGCAACTTTGAATTTAATTTTGACATAGTTATAAGTACACTCTGGAAACCCTTTGTGCTTTCAAACAGCCTTCCTTGAAAAGCTGAACCAACAAATCTTTAACAGTTACAAGAGTAATGTGTATTGAGAGGTAGTTACTGGATCAAAATTTGGGTTCAAGATGATTTTCAATATAGCTGATTCAAACAAAGCCAGAGAAGTACCATAAAAGTATAATTTCACAAGGAGCACATTCACATGCTGATGGTGTAATGTGAATGGCCACTATTACCTTTCTAATTCCCATCAGAATTCTTAGCCACAGAAACTAAAATAAGAGTGCAGTGTTTAACATAATCATTGGGATACCTGCAACCCATATCAAAGTGTAAGAGTTGAGTCTCAGCTCCACATCCACTCCAAACTCCTATTATTGTCCACCTTGGAGGCAGCAAGTGATGCCTCAAGTGGTTGGTCCCTGCCACCTACACGATACACTCAGATTGAATTCCCACCTTCTGGCTTCAGGCAGGCCCAGCCCCAGTTATTATGGGCATTTGGAGAGTCTCTGTCATTGTGTGTGTGTGTGTGTGTGTCTAAGTCTTTGTTGCTTTGTTTCTGATTTTCAAACACATAAAGAAAAATTCTAGAAAAATAAATGAAAACAAGAGATTGTTATTATATTGCATTGTATTTTTTAAAAATTATATTTACTTGTTTGATAATC
Source organism: Oryctolagus cuniculus (assembly GCF_051225735.1). Lineage (NCBI taxonomy): Eukaryota > Metazoa > Chordata > Mammalia > Lagomorpha > Leporidae > Oryctolagus > Oryctolagus cuniculus. Next base: position 48,948,619 of record NC_142878.1, read on the forward strand.
AGAAAGATGGAGAGAGAGAGAGAACACAGATAGAGAGAGAGGGGCCAGCTGTGCGGTGCAGCAGGTTAAAACCCCAGCCTGCAGCTCCAGCCTCCCACATGTGTGCTGGTTTGAGTCCTAGCTACTCCTCTTTCTATCCAGCTCTCTGCTATGGCCTTGGAAAGCAGTGGAAGATGAGCCAAGTCCTTGGGCCCCTGCACCTGCATGGGCGACCCAGAAGAAACACCTGGCTCCTGTCTTTGGATCAGCTCAGCTCTGGCCATGGCAATCATTTGGGGAGTGAACCAGAGGAATGGAAGACTTCTCTCTCTCTCTGGCTCTACCTCTCTCTATAACTCTGTCTTTCAAATAAATAAAATAATTCTTTAAAAAAAAGAGAGAGACAGACTGATTGATACACTAAGTCCCCATCCACTGTATTAGTCTCCAAATGCCCTCAAGTGCCATGAGGCCAAAGATGGGTGCTGTGAACTTAATTCATGTCTCATGTAGATGGCAGGGACTCAAGTGCTTTAGCCATCATTGCTCCTAGGATGTTCATAGGCAGTAATTTGGAGTCAGGAGCCAGAGCCAGGTATTTATCCTATGCATTCCAGTGTGGAACATGGAATCTTAACCAACTTCTTAAGTGCTGGTCTAAATGCCCATCCTTGCTATTATTTTTTAAGGTTTTGATGAAGATTTTAGGAACAGTGGTTTACAAAAGACAATAGCTTCATATAGCCAGGATATTAAACCTTGTATCTTGTCATTGGATTTTAGAATTATAAATTACTGTCTGGGAAATCTAGTGAAATATGTATGAAAAACTTTGAAGAAGAAATTTCAGAAACAATCAATATCAAGGAAAGATCTCAGGGTTGTATACATTTCGCAAAAAAACATAAATTTTTCCATATATATTGGATTTATTATATTTCTCCAAAGCAATTTGAAAGGCACTGAATTATTCTCCCTTTCAGCTTCCAAAAAATAAAAAATAAAAACACTAAGAAATGAAAGCAGAAAAGTTGACTCTGAAATTCGTTTTTGTATAGATTTATAGTAAAATTGCTTTGATGTCTTTTCTATTCCCTTGCCAGTTAAAGGAGGAAAAAGGAAAGAAAGGGAATGTATATTAAGTTTAGCATAAAAAAATTCTACTCTTCAAACTCCTTTATCTGTGATGAGCCCTGGGCAGAATGCCATAATAACACTATGTGCATTAAAAGAATCCTGTAATCATTCAGTCTCTTCCCTTTCTTCTATCAACAGCTGAATGCTGTTATTGGTTCTCCCTCTAACGAAGTTAGCAAGGCTGGGCTGACACTTTACATAGCGCAGGTTGCTGTACACAAAAGGGAGTTGAAATCGGATTTCAACATGTCTCAATAGAAATGCTCATTTCACTCTCCATGTATGAATTCAGGGAGCTTTCTTCAGTATGTTAGGAGCTAATGTCTTAATTAAGTGGGACTTCTCAGGGGTCCAGGTGGTCCTGCTGGCGTTAAACAGAATCTGCCAATGCCCCTGGCAATTGATGGGGAAATAGATCCCTCTACCTTTTCTGAAAGCTTGGTGTGTGTGAATTGCTCAGACCTGGCAGATGTTAAGTCCTGGCTGAATCCAGGCTCTGATTATTTCCTCTAGGCATCATGCAAGCACAAACAGCGAGGCTCAAGTTAATATGTTGCAGTGTATTTGTGCTTCAAACCAAATAGAAAACTCAGTGTGAATGGAGTTGGCACATCTATACTTTTATTCTTTTTTCTTTAATTTCTCTTTGTGGAAATCAAGATGAAAATTTTTTTAAAGATTTAGTTTTTATTTATTTGAAAGGCAGAGTTACAGAGAGAGGAGGAGAGACAAAGAGAGAGATCTTCCATCTGCTGGTTCTCTCCCCAAATGGATGCAACAGCCAGGGCTGGGCCAGGCTGAAGCCAGGGGCCTGGAGGTTCTTCCAGGTTTCCCACGTGGGTGCAGGGACCCAAGCATTTGGGCCATCCTCTGCCACTTTCCCAGGTGAATTAGCAGGGAGCTGAATCATAGATGGAGCAGCTGGGTCTCAAACCAGTGCCCATATGGGATGCCAGTATTGCAGGTGGAGGCTTAACCTGCTATCCCACAATGGTGGCCCTGAAAATGCTTTTACTAACTGGAAGTTCTGATTGCTATAAATTACTTATTAATTATAAACTTATTAGAAATATAATCAAAGTATTTTGGGCATAGTTTATTCTATTTAAAAGTGTTTAAAAATGGAGTAATCTTGTGGGCGGGAGGGAAGTTATGGGGGGGAAGCCATTGTAATCTATAAGCTGTACTTTGGAAATTTACATTTGCTAATACAAGTTAAAAAATGGAGTAATCTATTCCTCTAGGAGCAAGAGGTCAGATCTGCTTAATGAAACTGGATTTGATTGGATCTGAATCCCAATTTTACATTTTGATGTTGTGTTTCATAGAAGTTCAAGTTAAGAAAATACACATTATGGGGCTGGCACTGTGGCTTAGTGGCTAAAGCCTCTGCCTGAGCCACCAGCATCCCACATAGATGCTGGTTCTAGTCCCGGCTGCTTCTCTTCCGACTAGCTCTCTGTTATGGCCTGGGAAAGCAGTGGAAGATGGCCCAAGTGCTTGGGCCATCCCTGCACCCATGTGGGAGACCAGGAGGAAGCTCCTGGCTCCTGGCTTCAGATTTGTCCAGTTCTAGTCATTGTGGCTATTTGGGGGTGAGCCAGGGATTAGATCTTTCCCTCTGTGTTTCCCTCTCTCTGTAACCTTACCTCTCAAATAAATAAATATCTTTAAAAAAAGAAAGAAAATGCATATTATGTTGACATCTATGTTTATGCTCTTACAGTTTTTAAAAAAGGAATTAGGGTGAACTCTCAGTAAACCATGGCCTTTGAGTGATGATGATGCATCAGCTCTAAAAACTGATGGAAGATTTTGTAATGGGGAGACTATGCATGTGTCTAGATGGGAACTTTATTATTTTTTTTATTTTTTTGACAGGCAGAGTGGACAGTGAGAGAGAGAGAGAGACAGAGAGAAAGGTCTTCCTTTGCCGTTGGTTCACCCTCCAATGGCCGCCGCGGCCGGCGTGCTTCGGCCAGCGCACCGTGCTGATCCGATGGCAGGAGCCAGGTGCTTCTCCTGGTCTCCCATGGGGTGCAGGGCCCAAGCACCTGGGCCATCCTCCACTGCACTCCCTGGCCACAGCAGAGAGCTGGCCTGGAAGAGGGGCAACCGGGACAGAATCCGGCGCCCCGACAGGGACTAGAACCTGGTGTGCCGGTGCCGCAAGGCGGAAGATTAGCCTATTGAGCCACGGTGCCGGCGGGAACTTTATCTTTCTCCAAGTCTTGCTGTGAATCTAAAACTCTACCAAGAAGAAAGGAATGAAGGAAAAGAGGTAAAAAAAAAATTAAAGAAATTATGAATCTGTGACATGCTGATGATGCTAGAAACACACACACACACAAACACACATCGCTTGACTAGAGGAGTTTTGCAGGGGATGAAATAAATGAGCGCTCCTGGCAACGGTGGGCCACTTCTCAGGATGGGCTCTTCCTTGGTTCAGGTCCTAGTCTTTCTTAGATTAAAATTTCTAATTTGTCTCCAATGTGTCTTTTCAGAAGAAGAAGCTGCTGGAAGTTACTTTCTGAGTAATAATCTGATCCTACTCATGACTGTTATGACAGTTTATACCCAGATATACAATGCTCAGTACTTAACACTCATTTTCAGTTAGTGAAAACAATGCGATATAATAGAACTAAATAAAATCATTCCAATACTCTTTCCATTTTTATGCTATATTGTTTCTGTGGCCTTAGAATTCTAGGAAGGTATGGGCTATCCTTCTCCTCCATGCTGGTTTTATCTGGAGAGACTGTGAGGTTCTTTGTAGCTTCTTTTTTGAAAAAAGAATTCTGCTTAACTTATTTATACCTTAATTTAATGTTAAGTAGAGATGCAGAATGGTGAAATAACCAATAGTTTCTACTTATTGGCCAGGCTAGCATACTATGATTCTTTTTAATTAGTGCTATTTGGTTTTCAAGTTGAGTTTCATTAACTTGAAGAACCACCTTTCACCTTTTTTCCCTGATGGCCAGTAAAGTCACAATGGAGGAGCACTGCAATCATTCATGCACATTTATTGTAAAGGTGCCAAATGGAGACATTTGGAGTACCTAATTTGCTTGCTGTTTATATGCACAATCTTGCCCTCTGAACAAGGCTCCAGAACACTACTCTTGTCCCACATTTCCTTTAATACAGCCTCTGAGGAATCTGATGTATAGCATCAGACCTTCTTGCAGTAAACCCAAACTAGATTGTCCAACTGCAGCCCGATTTATTCCTTGCAGTGGATAGAAACATGATCATGTGGGTCACATTACAAGTGAAAAGGGCTGTGATACCTTTGACAATTTCCTAAATTGAAGGTAAGATGATCTAATTATTTTCTTTAACACCTGTGTCATGATTTATGCTATCAACAATTGGATTGTCAGGGTCAGCGCTGTGGCGTAGCAGGTAAAGCTGCCACCTGCAGTGCCAACATCCCATATGGGTGCTGGTTCAAGTCCTGGATACTCCACTTCCAATGCAGCTCTCTGTTATGGACTGGGAAAGCAGTAGAAGATGGCCCAAGTCCTTGGGCCCATGCACCCACGTGGGAGACCAGGAGGAAGCTCCTGGCTCCTGGCTCAGATTGGTGCAGTTCTGGCCTTTGCAGCCATCTGGGAAGTGAACCATCAGATGGAAGACGTCGCCTCTCCTCTTTTCTCTTCTCTTCTCTTCTCTTCTCTTCTCTTCTCTTCTCTCTCTCTCTCTCTCTCTCTCTCTGCCTCGGCATCTCTGTAACTCTGAGTTTCAAATAAATAAATTAAATCTTTAAAAAAAACCAGTCGGATTCTGTTCTCTTTGCATCATTCCTGCAATTACCAGTTTTGTTAGTCCTTACTTACAAAAGTAGAGTAACTTCAAATTTCTTTCTTCCAAGTTCTTTCTTCAAATTAGTCCCTTCCCAGAGCACATTTTTTGCATCTAGTCCCTTATTAAAAAAAAAAAAAAAACTTTTATTTTTAAGAATGTTTTTATTTACTTATTTGCATTTTACTTGAAATGTGGGGGGTGGGGGAGAGAGAATGAGAGTAATCTTCCATCTGTTGGCTCAATCCCTAAATGTCTGTGACAGCCAGGGCTTGGCCAGGCCAAAGCCCAGAGCCTTGAACTCCATCTGGGTCTCCCACATGAATGTCAAGTACACATTCACAAGAAGCTGAAATAAATGACAAGACATAAACCGAGGCACCATGATATGTGATATGAGTGTCTCAAATGACATTGAATTCATTGTACCATGCTCCCACTATACAGGATGTGTTTTTCAAAGCTCAGCTTAATTATCTCAAGCAGTTTAGTTTTAGAGAGCCCTTCTAGGTTACTGAAAATAACTCTTACTTCTAAAATAATCCTATTGAAGTTTAGGACTACCACTTAATAAACCTGACTTGGGATAAGTCGCCAATATTCCTAATTTTTACCTTCTCTGATTTTTGAATGGGAGCAATAATCCTTATATCAAGGGACTTTATGAAAATAATAGAATACATGTGAATTTTTTTAAAACTGGAAAGCAATACCAAACAGGCGTAAGATTTGATGTCAATCTCTCAAGTAAAACACTGGAGGAGACTTTATAAAATATATATGATAATTCAATGAATTAAGGCTAAGCAAATATATAAGAAAATAAATTAATTCTTTAAATAGATACAGAATAAAAGAGGTTATAATCAAAATCGATTTTATGTGAAAATGGACTGGATAGTTTATAATAGCCAGTGTAATTATAAGGCTAATATAAAAAACATAATTAATGTAATTTTATGCTACATTAATAGCAGCATAGCTGCAAGAAGGTAAAAGTGCCAGTAGGTTCTGCAATGGTCAGAACATAGCTGATATATTGAAATAAGTTGTTGGCACTGTGTTTTTAAGATGCACATTTTTAAATTCCCATATATCCAGAGAAAGACACCCAAATGATAAAGTTTTATGAAGAATGATAAAATATAAACAGCAATGGGTGCCAAAGCTTTTGTGTTCAGATCAGCTACAGACAGGAACAGAGCTTTCAATGAAAATTTTCAACAAGTGAGATCAAGATCTTGAAGCATTTCTTTGAAGAACTGTAAGAAGAAATGAAACATGGCTTTACCAGTATGATCCTGAAGACAGAGCACAATCAATGCAGTGCCCGCCGAGATAGCAGTGGTCCAGTCAAAGCAACAGCAGATCTGTCAAGAGCAAAGGTCATGACAACAGTGTTGGTATGCACAAGCTGTTGTGTCTGTTGACTTTCAGGAGAAGAACAAAAACATCTGCTTATTAAGAGAGTGTTTTTGCAAAAGTTAGCCAAAGCGTAGCAGAACAGCACTGGGGAAAGCTTCACCAGAGAGTCCTTCATGGCAGAAACGTGCCTGTGCATTTCTCAGATTAAATATGGGCAACATTACAAGAGTTTCAACTGGAAATCATTCGGTATCCACGTTATAGTCCTAATTTAACTACTCTCACTTCTTTTTGCTTCCTGGTTTTAAGAATTAAGTGAAGATCATCCATTGTTCTTCAGTTGAAAAAAAAAAAAAAAGACTACAGAGACATGATTATTCTTCAGGATCCTCAGTTCCTTAGGGATGGTGGACGTAACTGGTATTATGGGTCTGAAAATGTTTTGTATAAACTTTTTATCTCTTATTTTCCATGGAATTTGTGATGTCTTCTTGTGCACACCCATGATCTGACTCAAAATAAGCACTATATATTTGTTTAAAAGGAGCTGATGGGGCAGGTGTTTTGGTGCAGAGATCTAAGCCTGGGCTTGGGACTCCTGCATCCCACATCGGAGTGCCTGAGACTGTCTTGGCCTTTGCTTCAGAACCAACTTTCTAAAAATGCACTTGGAAGATGGGTCCTTTCCCCATTTGGGAGACTTGGATGGAATTCCTTGCTGGGGCCTGGGCCCAGAGATTGTAGGTATCTGGGGAATGAACCAGCAGATGGGACCATTCTATCTGTCTGTCTGTCTGTCTGTCTCTCTCTGTCACTCTGATTTTCAAATATGTCAGTAAATATTTTTTTAAATTATTTCTGTCTTATTTATTTGAAAGTCAGAGAAAGAGAAGAAGGAGTGAAAGAGATGGAGAGAAAATCCTCCATCCACTGGTTTTCTTCCCAAATGCAAGAGCCAGGGCTAGCCCAGGCTGACGTATGAACCAGGAACTCCAACCAGGTCTCCCATATGGACGGCAGGGACACAAGTACTTCTGCTACTTTCAAGAAACATTAGGATTGGAAGTGTTAAATAGCTGGAAATTAGAGATTCCATTATGGTACCTGGGCATCCCATGAAGTGGTTTAACCCACTTCATCACAACGCCCACCCTCAAAATAAATTTTTGGAAAACAAAAATAATTGCTAAAGAAACTAAAGCATAAATAGATTACAAAACAGAAGACATTACTGGGGCCGGTGTTGTGGCGTAGCAGGTAAGGCCATTGCCTGCACTGCCAGCATCCCATATGGGCACCAGTTCAAGACCTGGCTGCTCTACTTCTGATCCAGCTCTCTGTTATGGACTGGGAAAGCAGTAGAAGATGGCCCAAGTCCTTGGGCCCCTGCACCCACGTGGGAGACCTGGAAGAAGCTCCTGGCTCCTGACTTTGGATCGGCACAGCACCAGCAGTTGCAGCCAATTGGGGAGTAAACCAGTGGATGGAAGATCTCTCTCTCTCTCTCTCTCTCTCTCTCTCTGCTTCCCTTTCGCTCTATGTGTAACTCTGACTTTCAAGTAAAATAAGAAGACATTGGGACATAGTACGGTTTATTCAAACACTGGTGAGTTCTCAAGGAGAGGGTTGAGATGTAATATAAAGATTTTCTTGGAATTAAACAATAATAACAATTTCCCAGGAAATATTAGGACATTCTATTATTTTTTAGCAGCCATTTGGCTATAACAGCTTTATTTGCATACATGGCGGGTTCCCTTTCCTACTGTCCTGTACAAAATGTTGTGCTTGGTTGAAGATGATAACCTTCCTAGAAACAGTTCACATCAGCAGAAACATATGCTATACTTACAATTCATTTTGATATTTATATGTAAAATTGCACACATGCAAAAGAGTATTGAGATTCATTATCTCAGGAAGGAAAATGAGAATGATGAGGAGTGGTGGTTTCTTGTGGTAATGTTCTGTTTTTTCATCTGGGTTGTGATTACAGTGATATGATCATATTGTGATGACCCAATCCCTTATGACTTAAATATTTTTCAGTGGGTATCTCATAATTCAAAAATAAAGGTGGTTTCAAAAAGAATATAAGAAATATATATTTAAGGCAATAACGTATAGAAATCTTTAAGATTTCTTCAAACTCTTATAGATATCATGGAATCATTACAAAAGTAAAGAACTTAAAATGATCAAACCATTGAATTTATTTATCCATGTATTTTTACTTTATCCATCTGTAATTTTTCCTCTTAGAATGATTCACGATACTGATTTTGTTTTTTACTCTTTCTTTAAAAATAAAATTTTTATTCCAAAAGTGTGTAATTCTAAACAGAGCGTGTTTTCTTTCGCTTGTTGTAGAACTTACAAAAAGTGCTATATATTGCATGTAGTCTTCTGTGATTTTCTTCCCCATGTTGTTATAGGGGCTATTTTTTATTAATTTATAGAAATAAACTATTATTGGCTACATGTGTGTAATTATGTTGCCCTATTTATTTATTATTTATTATTTTGATGAAATGAGTTTCCTAGTTTTACAGTGTACTTTTTTAAAAAACAATTATTGATTATGTGTCATATTCCTCTTATTTAAGAGTTATTCCTTAGTATAAGGCCACTTGAATCTTCTAAATTACATACTCAACTTTTAAAAAGTGGTATTTTCACATTTAAGTCTTAATCCATCCGGAATTGAATTAATTATCTGTTTTATTTCATTTTTTTCAGGTGTAAAATCAAGTATGTTAGTACCATTTACATAATAGCCCTTCCTTTAATCTAATGATTTTCAGTGCAACCTCAGTCATATAACAAATTAATTCACACATACATGTTTCTAGGTATTCAATTCAGTCTAATTGAATTAGTATAAATTCAAGTCTTATCATTTGTAGGGAATGGTCCCTCAAGTTTTTCTTCCTTTCAAGGATCCTCTTAGCTCTAATTCACCCTTTTCTCTTCCATGTACATTTTAGTATTAGTTTATGAAGCTTCTCATAGAATCCAAACAGGCCTTTAATGATATTAAATCACTCCAATGTGTGTGTGTGTTTTGAAGATTCACTTATTTATTTGAAAGGCAGAATTGCAGAGAGGGAGGGATGGAGAGAGTGAGAGGGGAGAGAGAGAGAGAGATCTTCAATCTGCTGGTTCATTCCCAAAATGCCTGCAAAGGCCTGGGCTGGTCAAGGTTGAAACTAGGAGCCTGGAACAGCATTTGGGTCTCCCAAGTCGGAGGCAGGGACCTAAATACTTGGGCCATCTTTCACTGCTTTTCCAGATGCATCAGTGAGGAGCTGGATCTTAATCAGAATACCTTAGACTTGAACCTTTATACTAATATGGGGTGTCTGCTGGCACATGGTTTGACCTCTTTTGGTTTTAAGACATTTTATTATGAAGATCTAAAAGCTTCCTCTTGGAATCACTTTACTGTTGTTCTACAGAGTGTTATTATTTTTCTACATGCAGATATTTTATCTTTATAAAGAATCATTCCTAGATCCATTAAATATTTTGTAGCTATTGTAGACTTTTTATATTGTGTTCAGCACTATTTTTTTGTGATACAGACATAAAATTTTAATTTCTATACTAACATTTTATCAAGGTCTTTTTAAAATTATTATTAATTTTAATAATTCATAAGTGAATTTGGTTTTCTTTGCAAGAAATTGTACATTTGTGAACATTTTTGAATAATGACCATTTATTTCTTCTTTTTCAATCTTTGTGATATTTTCTCCTTTCTTTACTATGTGCCATGATCACTAGTAAATTTTTTTTTATTTGACAGGTAGAGTTATAGACAGTGAGAAGACAGAGAGAAAGGTCTGCCTTCCGTTGGTTCACTCCCCAAATGGCCGCTACAGCTGGCACTGTGCCAATCCAAAGCCAGAAGCCAGGTGCTTCTTCCTGGTCTCCATGCGGGTGCAGGGACCCAAGCACCTGGGCCATCCTCCATTGCCCTCCCGGGCCACAGCAGAGAACTGGATCAGAAGAGGAGCAACCGGGACTAGAACCCGGGGCCCATATGGGATGCTGGCGCCGTAGGCAGAGGATTAACCAAGTGAGCCACAGTGCTGGCCCCTGGTAGTAAAATTTTAAATAGCACTGGTGATAGAGGGCAGCCTTATCTCACAAATTATTTTAATTTAAATAATTAAATAATTAAATATCTTATTATAAATATTAAATATAATATTAAATTTAAATAATTCTGATATAAATGTGACTCCGTAGGCACCATCTCTCCTCCTTGGAAATCACTCAAAATTAGCAATGATTTTAAAAATCATGAAAAATATCATTTATGATCTCTGTTCCATAAACTCAGGGGCTGATATAACTCACAGACACAAAAATACATGTAAAATCTTTTGAAAATCACTCAGCAAATAGGAGCACAAAATTCAGAATTAAAGAAAAAGTTTTAAAGGATTAAGGAGATAAAGGCCAATAGATGACAAACAATAAATAATCAAATGATGCATAGCTGCAGTGTCTGAGAACAGAATAGTGGAATAGAAAATAAGTTAAAGACATAATTCCAAAAGGCTTTTCTTTTTCTTTCTTAAGTTTTGTTTACTTATATTTAAGGCAGAGTTAGAGAGAAGCAGAGGCAGAAGAGAGAGATCTTCCATCCACAGGTTCACCCCCAAGATGGCTGCAACACCCAGATCTGGGCCAATTTGAGGCCAGGAGCCATCAGATTCTTCCAGGTCTCCCACATGGGTGCAGGGGCCCAAGGACTTGGGTCATCTTCTACTGCTTTCCCAGGTCAAACTAGAGATCTAGATCGAAGTGGAGCAGCTGGGATTCAATTCTGCACCCATATGGGATGCCAGCACTGCAAGCCATGGCTTTACCCAGAATACTACAGCACTGGCCCCCAAAAAGATTTTCTGAGATTAATAAGGGTCCACTTCTTCCAAAAAGAGACTGACCTGGAAATTCCACCTTAGGAGAACTAAGCTTAGTAAATATCCTGGACATCAAGATAACGAATCCTGTGGCTGGTGTTGTGGTGCAGCGGGTTACGTCACCACTGGCATCTTATATGAGAGTCCCAGCTGCTCCACTTCTGATCCATCTCCTTGCTAACACATCTGGGAAAGAAGTGGGCCCCTGTCACCTATGTGGTAGACCTTAATGGAGTTCCAGACTCCTGGCTTCAGCCCATCCCATCCCTGGACATTGCAGTCATTCAGGCAATGAACCAATGGATGGAGGAGCTCTCCGACTCTTAGTCTCTCTCTGTAACTCTGCCTTTCAAATAAATAAGCAAAACTGAAAAAAAAAAAAACAATGAATGTTTTGGACAGTAGTATAAAAAGAGCAAGACACCTTTTAAGGGGGAATAACAAAGCTCTCCATAGATTTCTCTGCAGCGACAGGCAGTTGGAGAGCGGCAAGGTGGCAGAATAGGAAGGGAGCACACTGATAGTCTGGGAAGAAACAGTGTAATAAAAGTGGAGATACTGCAGGTTCAAGGAAGAGTAGGGGAAGAAACAGCAGAAGAAACTCTTCCAGAACTAGTGATTCACAGTGGACCTGCGTGGAGAGCATGGGAGCCCACAGTTTGGGACACCAGTGGCAGACTCAACACACCAGTGCTGGAATGCGAGGAGAGCCAAACTTCAATAGCCCGAGACACCAGTGGGCAAGTGGAAAGAGGAGACTAGAGGGAACGAGGCTTAAAACCCCGTGGGGAAAAGTTCACCAGGCTAACTAGAAGAGAGAGGAAAAAAAAAAGTGACCAATATGGACACGAGTTTCTCTCTCTCCGCTCACCTCTCATAGGTGAGCAAGACAAAGAGCAGGCTCCATTTTGGACATACATCATAAGCAGGGCAACCTCAGGTCTGCACCGGCCCTGAGCCTAGCAGAAAAACCTGACTCCAGGCGGGGGGGGGGGGGGGGTTAAATAACAGGAGATTAGGACCTAGTGAATGTGTGGTGCTAATGAACTGAGACTGTGAAAAAAGAGATGGTGGGGAAAAGAACTCACAGAATTCACTTGAGAACTCTCCAGAGATGCTACAATTCGGTAACCTTGGCAACACAGTGGGAGACTGCAGGAGAATTTGAGCCCACACTGAGGACAGAACAGATTTCCTGTGTGGTCCTTGGGAAAGAGCTTCCCATCTCTGGCTCCTGTGGGTATATCATTCGCCTGCTAACTACCTCCAATTACATTCAGCTGTGTGGAATTACTTCCCTTTTGAATCAAAAAAAGAAAGAAAGAGAGAGAGATTTACCATGCCTAACCTGGGAGTGTCACCTTTGGAATACCCTTAACACTGAGGAACCAAACAGAGCTCTCAGGCCACACTCATCTCAAGCCTCTAAGGCTCCATCAAAAGCAGACAGTCCACTTAATCTAGAGTCATAGTATTACGAGAAAAAACACCACAGCAAAGAAACCGAAGAATATCTCCACAATGCCAAACAAACACAGAAACCAAGGTAACAAGAACAAGGAAGATACTATGATGCCCCGAAATGATAAAGACACCCCAATTCAAGATTATGAAGATGATGACATAGAAGAAATACAAGAAGCGGATCTCAAACAATTGATAAGAACATTAAGAAGTTCTCAAAAACAAATTCTTGAACTACAGAAATCCTTAATGGACAAGATAGAAAAATCTCTCTCGTGAAAATGAAATATTAAGGAGGAATCAAAATGAAATGAAACAACTAGTAGAACATGAAACGGTGATAGTGACAAGAAATCATAATGAAATGAAGAATTCAATAGATCAAATGACAAACACATTAGAGAGCCTTAAAAACAGAATGGGTGAAGCAGAAGAGAGAATATCGGACTTAGAAGACAGAGAACAGGAAAGTATACAGTCAAACCTAAGACAAGAAGAGGAAATTACAAATCTAAAAAACATTGTTGGGAATCTACAGGATACTATTAAAAAAAACAACATTCGGGTTATAGGAGTTCCTGAAGTCATGGAGAGGGAGAAAGGATTAGAAGGCCTCTTTAGTGAGATATTAGCAGAAAATTTCCCAGCTTTGGAGAAGGACAGAGATATCCTAGTACAGGAAGCTCATAGAACCCCCAGTAAACATAACCAAAAGAGATCCTCACCACGACACGTTATAATTAAACTCACCACAGTGAAACAGAAAGAAAAGATCCTAAAATGTGCAAGAGAGAAACGTCAGATTACTCTCAGAGGATCTCCAATTAGACTCACAGCAGACTTCTCATCAGAAACCCTACAAGATAGAAGGGAATGGCGAGACATAGCCCAGGTACTAAGAGAGAAAAACTGCCAGCCCAGAATATTATATCCTGCAAAGCTCTCATTTGTCAATGAAGGTGAAATAAAGACCTTTCACAGCAAACAGAAATTGAAAAAATTTGTCGCCACTTGTCCAGCCCTGCAAAAGATGCTTAAAGATGGGTTACACACAGAAACACAGAAACACAGCCATCAATGTGAAAAAAGGTAAAGGAAGGAAACCTCACAGCAAACAATCACAGGGAATTCAAAGCATATATTAGAAAATATCTTTGGCAAATGGCAGGGCAAAGTTACTGCTTATCAATAGTTACATTGAATGTTAATGGCCTGAACTGTCCAGTTAAAAGACACTGATTGGCTGATTGGGTTAAGGAACAAACCCCATCTATTTGCTGCTTACAAGAAACACATCTTTCCAACAAAGATCCATACAGACTGAAAGTGAGAGGCTGGAAAAAGATATACCATGCCAACAGAAACCAAAAAAGAGCTGGCATAGCCATCTTAATATCGGACAACATAAACTTTAACACAAAAACTGTTGAGAGACAAAGAGGGGCACTATATAATGATTAAGGGATCAATTCAACAGGAAGATATAACGATTATCAATGTATATGCACCTAATTACAGGGCACCGGTTTATTTAAAAGATTTATTAAGGGACTTTAAGGGAGACTTAGACCCAATACAATAGTATTGGGGGACTTCAATACTCCACTCTCAGAAATAGCCAGATCAACAGGACAGAAGATCAACAAGGAGACAGTAGATTTAAATGACACTATAGCCCAAATGGATCTAACAGATATCTACAGAACTTTTCATCCTACACATAAAGCATTTACATTCTTCTCAGCAGTACATGGAACCTTCTCTAGGATTGATCACATACTAGGCCATAAAGCAAGTCTCAGCAAATTCAAAAGAATTAGAATCATACCATGCAGCTTCTCAGACCATAAAGGAATGAAGTTGGAAATTAGCAACTCAGGAATCCCTAGAGCATACGCAAACACATGGAGATTGAACAACATGCTCCTGAATGAACAATGGGTCATAGAAGAAATTAAAAGAGAAATCAAAAACTTTCTGGAAATAAATGAGGATAACAGCACAACATACCAAAACTTACGGGATACAGCAAAAGCAGGGTTAAGAGGAAAGTTTATATCAATAGGGACCTACATCAAGAAATTAGAAAGGCACCAAATAGATGAGCTTTCAGTACATCTCAAGGATCTAGAAAATCTGCAGCAAACCAGACCCAAATCTAGTAGGAGAAGAGAAATAATTAAAATCAGAGAAGAAATCAACAGGATTGAATCCAAAAAAAATTACAAAAAATCAGCTAAACGAGAGCTGGTTTTTTGAAAAAATAAACAAAATTGACACCCCATTGGCCCAACTAACTAAAAAAAAGAAGAGAAAAGACCCAAATCAATAAAATCAGAGATGAAAAAGGAAACGTAACAACAGACACCACAGAAATAAAAAGAATCATCAGAAATTACTACAAGGACTTGTATGCCAGCAAACAGGGAAACCTGTCAGAAATGGATAGATTCCTTGACACAGGCAACCTACCTAAATTGAACCAGGAAGACATCGAAAACCTAAACAGACCCATAACTGAGACAGAAATTGAATCAGTAATAAAAGCCCTCCCAACAAAGAAAAGCCCAGGACCAGATGGATTCACTGCTGAATTCTACCAGACATTTAAAGAATGAACTCCAATTCTTCTCAAACTATTCAGAACAATTTAAAAATAGGGAATCCTCCCAAATTCTTTCTATGAAGCCAGCATCACCTTAATCCCTAAGCCAGAGAAAGATGCAGCATTGAAAGAGAATTACAGACCAATATCCCTGATGAACATAGATGCAAAAATCCTCAATAAAATTCTGGCCAATAGAATGCAACAACACATCAGAAAGATCATCCACCCAGACCAAGTGGGATTTATCCCTGGTATGCAGGGATGGTTCAGTGTTCACAGAACAATCAACGTGAGACACCACATTAACAGACTGCAGAAGAAAAAACCATATGATTATCTCAATAGATGCCGAGAAAGCATTTGATAAAATACAACACCCGTTCATGATGAAAACTCTAAGCAAACTGGGTGTGGAAGGAACATTCCTCAAAACAATCAAAGCAATTTATGAAAAACCCACGACCAACATCCTATTGAATGGGGAAAAGTTGGAAGCATTTCCACTGAGATCTGGTACCAGACAGGGATGCCCACTCTCACCACTGCTATTCAATATAGTTCTCGAAGTTTTAGCCAGAGCTATTAGGCAAGAAAAAGAAATTAAAGGGATACAAATTGAGAAGGAAGAAGTCAAACTATCCCTCTTTGCAGATGACATGATTCTTTATTTAGGGGACCCAAAGAACTCTACTAAGAGACTATTGGAACTCAGAATAGTTTGGCAAAGTAGCAGGGTATAAAATCAATGCACAAAAATCAACAGCCTTTGTATACACAGACAATGCCATGGCTGAGGAAGAACTTCTAAGATCTATCCCATTCACAATAGCTACAAAAACAATCAAATACCTTGGAATAAACTTAACTAAGGACGTTAAAGTTCTCTACGTGGAAAATTACAAACCCTTAAAGAAAGAAATAGAAGAGGATACCAAGAAATGGAAAAATCTTCCATGCTCATGGATTGGAAGAATCAATATCATCAAAATGTCCATTCTCCCAAAAGCAACTTATAGATTCAATGCAATACCAACCAAAATACCAAAGACATTCTTCTCAGATCTGGAAAAAATGATGCTGAAATTCATATGGAGACACAGGAGACCTTGAATAGCTAAAGCAATCTTGTACAACAAAAACAAAGCTGGAGGCATCACAATACCAGATTTCAGGACATACTTCAGGGCAGTTGTTATCAAAACAGCATGGTACTGGTAAAGAAACAGATGGATAGACCAATGGAACAGAATAGAAACACCAGAAATCAATCCAAACATCTACAGCCAACTTATATTTATCAAGGATCTAAAACCAATCCCTGGATTAAGGACAGTCTGTTCAATAAATGGTGCTGGGAAAATTGGATTTCCACATGCAGAATCATGAAGCAAGACCCCTACCTTTCACCTTACACAAAAATTCACTCAACATGGATTAAAGACTTAAATCTACGACCTGTCACCATCAAATTATTAGAGTCATCGAACTCAAAAGGCTTCCATAGCCTTGGAAACTCATGACTAGAGCCTACGGAGATTACTTACACCATAAACAAGAGTGTCAAATTGTTAAGTCAACAACAGGAGTCACTGTGTACTTACTTCTCATGTGGGATCTGTCCTTAATGTGTTGTCCAGTGTGAAGTAATGCTATAACTAGAATTGAAACAGTATTTTCCACTTTGTGTTTCTGTGTGGGTGCAAACTGATGAAATCTTTACTTAATATATACTTAATCAATCTTCTGTATGTAAAGATAATTGAAAATGAATCTTGTTGTGAATGGAATGGAAGAGGGAGCGGGAGATGGGAGGGGTGCGAGTGAGAGGGAAATTAATGGGCGGGGGTAAGCCATTGCAATCCATAAACTGTACTTTGTAAATTTATATTTACTAAATAAAAATAAATAAATAAAAAATAATAAAATAAAAAAAATAAAATAAAAAACCAGGCAGTTGAGAAGAGGTATAAAATATTGAAGGGAGGGCACTGTGAGCCAAGTGTTATTGAATCAATCAAGTTGTTCTCCAAATACAAAGACTTCAGATAAATAATTTTGACCTTGCAAGAAACCAAGGAGGGGCTGGCACTGCGGCACAGCGGGTTAACGTCCTGGGCAGAAGCACTGACATCCCATGTCGGCGCCGGTTATAGTCCTGGCTGCTCCTCTTCTTATCCCGTTCTCTGCTGTGGCCTGGGATAGCAGTAGAGGATGGCCCAAGTCCTTGGGCTCCTGCACCTGTGTGGGAGACCTGGAAGAAGTTCCTGGCTCTTGGCTTTGGATCGGCGCAGCTCCGGCCGTTGTGGCCAACTGGGGAGTGAACCAATGGATGCACGACCTCTCTCTCTGTAACTCTGTCTTTCAAGTAAATAAAATAAACCTTTAAAAAAAAAAGAAACCAAGGAATATTTTCCCAAGGGTATTTCTAAAAGAAATTACAGGAAAATTAATTTCAACTAAGAGATTGGCTACAGAAATTGTGGTAAAGTAATTCATGGAGAACATTATCTACATATAACTGTAAAACTATGACTCAAACAGATACAAACTTTATAGTGACAAACCAAAATGTGATAGGCAAATGTCTATATATGTGAAAGTGATGCAATTAACTAAAACTGGAAAAGAAAGTCATCGTTATGAAGACAATTAGTAGAACAAAAACACAAATCTCATAACTATCACAAGAAATACAGATAAAAATAAAGCAAATAAATGATATTCAATACAATTGAAAAACTATATAAAGACATAGTGTAATATTATACATTAGAAATAAGATCAGAAATATTTTTCTATCCATAAGTGTAAATAATCTTAGCTCACATATTTTCAGAAAGATTTTCCCAGGAAAGCAAAACACTGTATATAAATATATACAAATATGCCCTTTATATAGCTGAGTGTAATAAATAACCAAAAAAAAGTAATTCAGAAAGCTTAAGAATAAAAGAATGGCAAATTTTACAAGACAAAAACAAGCAAAAATAAAGCTAGTGACATATTGATCAAGACAGAATTATTGCTGACAAAGAAAGACACTGTAATGTTAAAAAGAGCTATTCATAGTGAAAACAGAGTAATTTTGAATGTCCATGAACCAAATATCTTAACTTCATAAAGCAAAAACCAGAAGATAGAGAAATATTCATGTGTAGGAAGATTTTCATTCACCTCTTGGCTCATGGTCATGGTAAAAAATTAAAATAGGCAGGAATGAAATAATTTTGTAGGAAAGTATAACTTACAAAAAATATCAGTTAAAAAGTAGAAAAAACTAGATTAATTTCTCTGTGTAAAATAAAGAAAGTTATCAATTTACCACCTCAAATGACTTTACTTTCTACCAAACCTTTGAAGAATAGCTTATCCAATGCCATCTCAACTGGTCCAAAGAACACAATATGTCAACAATTGCATTTTAAAAGTCAGGCAAATGTCATTTATTTCTGTAATATTTTATTCATGGAATATCATTGTGATCAAATCCTTAAAACCTAGATAATGAAACAATAAAAAAAAAAAAAAGAAAAACTGACATCCAAAATACACAGTGAAGGTATACTGCTTATCCTTCCTGGTAAAAGAAAACTTCTTCTACTGGGTTGTTATAATCAATGCAGAGAAAAATAGCACAATTGCTGTATCAATTTGTGTATAGCTGGACCATATATGAAGCCACCCATATGAAAGAGCATCTGTAATTAGAATCACCACCTAATTTAGTTTATCATGGTCTACAGTCCCATGTAACTTTTGCACATCTGAGAGAATTGGGAATTGATTGTTACCATCAGTTCCAAATTTTTCAAGTTTCAATGATGACAATAATCTTCACAATTTCTACAAGATGTGGTACTTCTCTTGTTTTCCTATTGTGTTTCACTCCATGGGTCATGAAATCAATGTACCAGCTTATTTAAATTATTATCCTGAAACTGAGTAAAAAAAACATTCTTCCCCTCTGTTAATAAGATAGATGGAACTGGAGATTCTCATTGGAAGTGAAATAAATCAGAAATAGAAAGACAAATTTCCCACAGAAAAATATGTGTATGTTATATTGTTTTGTATATAAACACTTAATATTGTTTACAGTGAATTTAGACCCTCTATAAAGTCTTATATCCTTGTTTCCTTATTTGATGATTGTTGTCATGAATCCCACATTATATAATGTTAATATACCTATTTTTAAGAAAAATAGTACATATGTGTATGTATAAAATATTTGCATGTGAAATAAATATAGAAAATGTTAACAATTCATTAAAATAAATAAACACTTAAAATTAAATGTGATCATATTTTCTTTGATGTTTGGTTTCTGATACTTTAGTTCCTATATATCCCACTGAAATTAGGCAACTCAGATCAATGGGATACTGTCCATTTTTATCAACTCTAGTCTGCAGACAACAGATACCACAGAGCTTCCCAAAGATGTTGGTTCTCCTCTCACTAATGCATTTTTCAAAGCCTAAGGAAATGGAGTGCTTTCTAGGCCTTCTTGAGAAATATAGTAAGAAACAGGATGCTTTATATATACAAATTTTTTATCTGTCAAGGTTTGATATTTCTTCTCATAAAATATGGTAGGAAAGATATGTTAAGTAAATATTTAATGTTGGCCATTGAATATTGTTGAGTCCTGGTTCAGTCGACTAACAAAACCAACTATCAGAGACATTGTAGTCACTCCATCTAATACATTAATTCCAATGTCTCAGGTAAGTAACCCCAGGGAGAAATATTTGGCTCAATACAATATTTTATTACATTCTTCTTGGCCTAACACCTTTAGAATATATTCCTAGCAATATTCTCCAAGTGTCTGCTGGTAAAAATTAGAAAAATCCCCAAAATATTTTGGTGCTTAAGGTATCACCTCCTGGTTCAGATTTTACAATTGTTCCCATTGGGGAATTGCAGTTATGGAAATGGAAGCAATGATAAATTAGAAGGTTCTCTTAAGGGAAATGGTTATACTCTTTCAAGAACATTGCCTTGCGTAAGGTTATTATGGAATCTCCCAAGTCATGCAAGATTGTCTTCCTTAGTCAAGAAGAGAGATGTTTCGTATACTTGGTCAAGAAAACTCATATATTTAAATTGTTCCTCATCACCCAAAGGTTTCCATTTGAAGTCTCAGATTTCTTCACTCTTTCCCTATCAATGCCTTTATCATAAAATTATAAAGTTAGCAAGGATATGAGTTAAATTTATGTTGTAAGATAACATTTAGCACAACTGTATTTTAGTCTGATTTTTTTCAGTCATATCTGCCCTGCACTGAAGATACATACATAAAAAAAAAGTTTTTGTAAGGCTACTATGAACATTTTTATCACGACTTGTGCTGGAAGTTTATAGACCTGAGTTTTCTATATTATTTCAACAAAATTTTGAGAAGCAGCTATCAATTACTCCACTAAAAGCACCATTACTGCCATAACAATTGCAGTATCCAACTCTCCTTTCAAATTGTTATCCTCCATAGGTAGTTGATCCCAGCTGATGAACTGGTAGTAATCTTAGTAGATGATTTAAGAAACTGACTGTAATGCTTGCTAAGGACCACGCATGTCCATATCCAGTGGGATTAATGACATACTTGAATTGAAACTTACACAGTTCAGCAAGTCACTCTCAGGAACCAATCTTGATGAATCCATTTCCTTCACCCACTGTTAGGAACAAGTACTGGTAACTTGAGGCCTAGTCAATGAGAGAGAAACAAAGCTTTGTTTTTCATACAGAAATGATTAAACAACTAGTCGCAGTGTGTTGCAGAACTGAAAGAAAAAAAAGGAGGTGGGGGAAGTGATATAACCCAGAGATTAATGCAGGATACAGTTGATATTCTGTTTTCTTTTTTTAAAAAAGTATTAATTTATTTGAAAGGCAGAAATATCTAAAGAGAAAAAAAATTTTCCATCCACTGTTTCACTTCCCCAAATGGCTGCAATGGCGAGGCTGGGCCAGGCTGAAGCCAGGAACCAGGAATTTTTCTGGGTCTCCCAAGTGGATTCAGGGGCCCAAGGATTTGGGCCGTCTTCCACTGCTTTCCCAGGCACATTAGCAGGAGGCTGAATCGAAGTGGACTAACCAGGAATCAAACGGGTGCCTGTATGAGATGCCAGCACTGCATGTGGAGGTTTAGCCTTCTACGCCACAGCACCAGCCCACAGCTGGTATTCTTAAGGCTTTGTAACAAAGAATGAGTTGGCATGATAAGAGGTCAGGAATACACCTGAGTTGTCCCACTTGGCATGTTAGAGAGGATCTGGAACCTTATTCCATGGAATAAGTGTGGTGACACCAACACTAGAGATGCAGAGGGAATTTTGGACAAACACGTTCTAAGGTAGCTAAGCATCTGAATACATTGGGACTAGCACTGAAGACGAGACTTTACCCTGCAAATATTGGGAATGCTGAAGGGTGCTTTTGAAGGGGATACTTGAAACAGAAAGAGCCTTTTACCCAATCTCACCATCCATTTTCTGCCAGTGTCTCTGAGTGGCCGAATGTACCCAGAAGTCAGCCAGTAGGAGACGTTGCCAACTGACAACATAGTGGATGCCGAGGACTGCATCACTGTTATCTTTCTCAGCTTTCCCCATGGCAATGAGCTTTCTGTTCTCCAAGAATTTGGAATATATGACATTCACTTATCTTTATTATGATTTTGATTCTTTCTTCAAAGTGCCACTCTGATTTGTGTCTCCTTTTCCATTATAACTATTATCTTAGTCTATGATCTTTTCACCTAATACTTGCTTTGTTTTAACTCTTTAATAGAAATACATTACCATGGTCCATGAATTTTATCTTCAAATTCTTATTATTTTAAAGTATGCTATGCTATGCTTTAAGCTAAAGAACTAATGATACATTAATCAGGATGTGTAGCTGTGAATTTAGCCTTTATGTTTTGCTTTATTGTGAAATGGAGATAAAACAGTAGGAGTTTGGGGAAGCAAATAGGAGCTCTGAATAAAACCAACAGCTCTATCTTTGTCAATTCGAGAATCGCAAATTTCAGAAGATGGATTTATGAGATCAGAGAAAGTTATCAGGGAAAGGATTATTTGACTACTTCGTGGTTTGTCTTCAGCCCTTTATTTACCTCACACTCCCTCATTCCTGTTGTGTATCCCTAAACGAAATTTGCAACGGACTGTCTTTCTTCCAACATGACATACTCTCACATCTCCATAGATCATAATGTTCCAATTTTCTTTCTGCACTCGCTTTCGTGCTTAGCAAATGCTGCTCACAGAGCCTGGCCCAATTCAGTTGTTCTCATTTTTGTGAAACCTTTCCAAGCCGTCCATTACATTTCCAGAGCATTTGGTTCACCTTATTTGTATGTCACTTACCATATGACTTTTTTTTTAAACTTTTATTTAGCAAATATAAATTTCCAAAGTATAGCTTATGGATTACAATGGCTTTTTCTCCCCCATAACTTCCCTCCCGCCTGCAAGCCTCCCAACTCCAGCTCCCTCTCCCTTTCCATTCACATCAAGATTCATTTTCGATTCTCTTTATATGCAGAAGATCAGTTTAGTATGTATTAAGTAAAGATTTCAACAGTTGCTCCCACACAGAACATAAAGTGTAAAATACTGTTTGAGTACTAGTTATAGCATTAATTCACATTGAACAACACATTAAGGACAGAGATCCTACCTGAGGAGTAAGTGCACAGTGACTCCTGTTGTTGACTTAACAGATTGACACTCTCGTTTATGGCATCAATAATCTCCCTGGGCTTTTGTCATGAGTTTCCAAGGCTATGAAGCCTTTTGAGTTTGCTGACTTCGATCTTATTCAGACAGGGTCATAGCCAAAGTGGAGGTTCACTCGTCCCTTCAGAGAAAGGTACCGCTTTCTTTGATGGCCCATTCTTTCTACTGGGATCTCACTCGCAGAGATCTTTCATTTAGGTTTTTTTTTTTTTTTTTCCTTTCTTTCTTTCTTTCTTTCTTTCTTTCTTTTTTTTTTTTTTTTTTTTTGCTGGAGTGTCTTGGCTTTCCATGCCTAAAATAATCCCATATGACATTTTTAACACATTAGTACAAAAGCACCATAGTAAGGAGGGTGGGTTTTTTTATGATAAGATTTACAAAGTGAACCTAACCAAACAGAAATTTCAACATTGTCTTCAATCTTTGATGCTTCCTATTTTCCCCTTTAAATGTTAGCTCCACTTTGAAGGCAACAAATAAATTCCACTTGTATTTCTATTTCTAGCATGCAGTTCAATGCTGGATACATAGTGCGCTTCAATAAATGCCTAATGTAATTTAATTATATATCAGTGGAAGAATGCCAAAGTCACATATTATAGTGGTTTTGGGTAGTGTGCATATTTCTGATTTTCCTACTCATTCTGATCTGACAAGTACTAATTTTCTGACTTTGAAAAACACCTGGAATATATTATTTTTTAAAAGTTGATATTTCTTCCTAAGATTATTTAACCATTTCTGGCAGACATTTGAAACCCTAAAGAAGGATACATTATTCTAATGTTGATGAACATGTATTAGATTTGCCTGATTAGTCACTAAGAGTTGACCTACTTTTAATCTTACACTCATCATATCAATAATTTATGTAGAAAATATTGCATAACCTCTTTTGGAAAATTGCTCTTTCTAGAAGGGGAACTTCTTTAGGGTACCTTTTATCATATTCTTGATTGGTATCATCTTGATAGTATTATCACTCTGGATGGCCCTTAATATTCACATGATTGTTTGTTTATTTGAGAAAAGGATTTGATTCCAAGGCTAACATGCATAGTTAAAGCCTGCACCAGGATTTTTAAACAGCAGCAGCTACAAGGCAAAGGGAAATCTTTGTTCATGTTCTGTGGCGTCATGAAACAGGGCATTTTTCTGTAAGTCATGCTTGCCTACACAGTTCTGTTGTCACCTGCAGTATCGTCTTTAGGTATGGGCAGTTACATAAACTTCTGATATGGACACCTGTATAAGCTCCACTTTGGTTAAGATCTTTTGTCATCCTTGGTTTCCAAGGATTTTTGTTTTTACCATCACTGGTTCAAAGTAGAAAATATAACAGTTATAAAAGATAAAGGAATTCTATCCTTAAATACAGATGGGAGACTGTTAACACATTTCATCCTCAGATGTGACTATGTTGGCACAGTGAACCAATGGACTTCCTCTCTCTGCAGAAGTCTCTTTGCCCTGCCTGATGACACCATCCTGTATTCACCTTATTTGTATGTGCACTGACAGATGCAATGCTAATAGAGGCCAGTTATTCATTTTTTTACTGCATCTTAACACTGTATATGTTTGAGGTAAGCCGCGGCAGGCACATTTCCTAAAAAGGTACCCATGTTGGGAAGTGGCAGCCAGAGACTCAACGCCAGGATTAGCTAGTAAAAATAGGGGGAAAACGATTCTTCTTGTATCCTTGTTCACTGGAAAGCTACCCACAGCATCTGAAATAGTTCCTTCTTGTCAATCATACAAATTATTTTTTTTAATTTGACAGGTAGAGTTATAGACAGTGAGAGAGAGAGAGACAGAGAGAAAGGTCGTCCTTCCGTTGGGTCACTCATCAAATGGCCACTTTGGCCGGCGCTGTGCTGATTTGAAGCCAGGAGCCAGGTGTTTCTCCCTGGTCTCCCATGTGGGTGCAGGGGCCCAAGCACTTGGGCCATCCTCCACTGCCCTCCCGGGCCACGACAGAGAGCTGGACTGGAAGAGCAGTAACTGGGACTAGAACCCTGCACCCATATGAGATGCCGGCACCTCAGGCGGAAGATTAACCAAGTGAGCCACCACAGCGGCCCCAATCATACAAATTATTTTGTAGATCTATTAGGAGTCTGTGAGGACAGAATTTCCAAATCTTTAGGTACTTCTTCAAGAGTACATGTGTATTCTGTAGCAATATCTGAAAAAACTCCTTAAGGGATGGGTCTCCTTCCAGCAATGTTGTTAATGTTCCTGTTCTGCCTAGGGATTTCAAGGAATAATGATGTGCAGAAGTTTCATTAAAATTGACACCCTTTTGAAAGCATTAATGAAAATCTGGATACGGAAGACTTTACCTTGATTTCTGTGTTATCAAGGTAGCTGAGATATCAGAACAATGATGTTAGTGTCAGGAAAAATTATGACAACTTTCTTCTTTTGTCTTCAAATCACTTTTGCCCTAAATCTATAACTCCACATTTCCCCTTTCCTGTTTTCTCTTAGATCCCACTCCCACTGGCAAAAGAGATGTCATTCTACAGCATAGGCTAAGAGCAGTGCTTACAAAAACCTGTAGATAGAACCTGATGTACTGAAATTTAAATCCTGTAAAAAAGAAAAATGGTAAAGTCTGCAGTGAGTAGCCACCTTTGTAATGCAAACATTCCTCCTCTCTAGTAGGGTTTCAACTGGGGAAGGTTAACTTTTTATCTTTTGTTTCTTTACACTTCCAAGTATGAGCTCTTCTTTATGTTTTATTTATTCTCACTTCTGATTAAGATTTCATCTGAAGGAGTTTGACTACTAAAAAATTATTTTTTAAAACCACCGAACTACACCTATTCTGTAGGATAGAATGAAGTAAAATAGCATCCTCTAAAAATCTTCATATTGAGAATTAACATTTAAGTTGATTACTCCAGTGGAAATTATCCTGTGGAAAAACATGGAGGTCTTCGAAGGAACTCATTATCCTTCTGATATTCCTTCTGAAATCTCCTTAGTATCAGGGAGACATAGGCTTTAGTTAATATTTGCTAAAAACCCTTAGGCCAGGAAGGCCTGAACAGCCACAATCTAAGCACTACAGGTATATTTTATAATGTTCATGAGTTGTTGTCATTGGTCACAGGAATAAAGAAGGAAAACTGCAGAGAATTTAAGAAAATGTTGGTTTTATACTGTCAACATTTTTAGTGTGAATCTGTGTTTTCTAGAATTCTTTTCTCCGTATGATTCAAATTTGATTAAGTCTGGATAAATTTGTGCAGGATATGGGGCTATGAATATGAAACATTCATCATTATAATGTAAAGCATGGTTGGAAACTGTGGCAATTGGACCAGAAGCACATTAGCTGTTTTTGTAAAGAAATTTACATTAAAACACAGTCATATTTGTTGATGTATTATTACATTACTCTTAATGCTATAATAACAGAGTTGAGTGATTGTGATAGAAACCACAGTGCCTACAAAGCCTGAAATGTTCTTCCTGTATTGCATTTTGTCCTGGCTCTGATCTTCAAGATGGTGCAGGACGCCAAGTACTGGGGCCACTCATGCAGGTTGGAATCAACTTATTGGTGTGGAGTAGATGGATTCACTCCTTCAGCATCCTTAAGTCCTGAGCGAGGAATGCATATGATTTTTTAGCAGGCTGCAGTAGCTTTATCTTCAAGCTGGCTGCATCGTTGGGGTTAGATATGGTGAGAGATAGGCTTTACAGTTTGTCCTTATGAGCTCCAATTTATCTTCCCATATTTCAGTTTGCCATAGATTTTCCTGCTTTTATCCAGTTTTCTTCCTCATTACCTTTCTTGTTGACCTACAGGGACATTGGGACCACCATCAAATGTTAAGGCAGAAATCTTGCTTAGATTTTTTTGTCTATATTCTCTTTGTAGTCTCTGGTAGTGATTTTTCTATGATCTTCCAACCATCCCCTTTCCAACCATTATTCCCCTAAAAGCTTTAAGCATTTTTGTAAAATCTAATCCCTATAATAAAGCCCAATTACATATTGAAAACATTTGTTATGTTTTTTTAAAATTGTTTAAATATTACAGTTGTTGGTTCTGGGAACAAACCATAACAAAAGCTAGGAAAATGTATCTTTGGTTTTGGGATTAAGCAGTGGGCAAAAGTTGGAAGGCTCTTAAGGAGAATATTAGTACAGGTTTGAAGAATAGTAAGATTTCTGTTGGAGACTGGGAAAGAGGAATCCCTGTTATGTGGAGGTAGATGCCTAGCCACCTGGTTACTTGTAGTAATGTGGGAGACAGAAACGCTACCCAATAATCACAGAGAACTAGCTAAGAAAAACTTCAGGCAGGGTACTGAAATTGCCAACTTGTTCATTAGAGTACTGTGATAAAATACATGAAGAGAGAGGTGAACTAAAGAAGAAACATTTAAAAAAAAAAGAAACAGAATTTAGAGAAAATAAAAGGAATTCAGGACTTGGCTGGGCTAGAAAATGAAATTGTTTCTCATCCTTGGTTTTTCTTTCTCATTGATGAATTCTTTTTTTTTTTTTTTTTTTTTTTTTTTTGGACAGGCAGATTTAGACAGTGAGAGAGAGACAGAGAGAAAGGTCTTCCTTTTTCCATTGGTTCACCCTCCAGTGGCCGCTACGGCTGGCGTGCTGCACTGATCTGAAGCCAGGAGCCAGGTGTTTCCTCCTGGTCTCCCATGCGGGTGCAGGGCCCAAGCACTTGGGCCATCCTCCACTGCCTTCCCAGGGCCACAGGAGAGAGCTAGAATGGAAGAGGAGCAACCGGGACAGAAT
The DNA here is from genome assembly GCF_051225735.1 of Oryctolagus cuniculus. Lineage (NCBI taxonomy): Eukaryota > Metazoa > Chordata > Mammalia > Lagomorpha > Leporidae > Oryctolagus > Oryctolagus cuniculus. Next base: position 48,976,455 of record NC_142878.1, read on the forward strand.
CCAGCGCCCCAGTTGGGACTAGAATCTGGGATGCCGGTGCCGCAGGCAGAAGATTAGCCAAGTGAGCTGTGGTGCCAGCCCTCACTGATGAATTCTTAAAATAATTAAAGGACTCAAGACGTAACTGAAACACTCTATTATACCAATAAAGGACAGTCTCAAGATCAAGTTCTGAATGTGTAGCTGTGAGATCTCTTAACAGGACTACAGAAAAAATTTGAGCAATGCCTTTTAAAATAACTTAGAGAAAAAGTCATTTTAAAATGTTCCATCATTTTAAAAAACATAATTCTTAAGCCTTCTAATCTGATAAAAGAACTTCCAAAAACATTAAGTTCATTCCCCTTGACTCTTTTGGCTAGGAAAATATCTTCTAAGAATCTTAGTAACATTAACCCACAGTCTGCTGACTTTTGGCTCAATATAGAGAGTGGCCTGGTTTGAAGATATTTGTGAGAGTGGCTTTTGTCCAATAGAGTGAATCCTAATAATATATTCAGGAAATCCACACTGATTTTCAGAAAATTATAATGGTGACTATCCATCAGTTTAACGTGTGGGGATAGAACACTTTACAAGTCATTGAGGGCTTGGGGCCTCCAAACTTCTGCAGGCAAGAGCCCATTTGAAGACTATACATGTGTAAACATTTGGCAATGCCCTACCATAAAAGGAAGATTTCTTAAGAGTGCAGAGCCATGAGCACAAATAATAGACACAAAAGTCACAGAGAATTCTTTGTTATGGGCAAAACTGATGTTTTAACAAATATATCCTCATTCTATATCTTTACCATCACTTTCTTATTACAGCCCACCATAACTTCTTATCTGGGTTACCATAACACCCTCCTGTTCTCAGCACTTCCACTCATCTTTCTCTTAAATCTTCCCCTTACAGATAATAATAAAAACCTCTTATTAAATTGGAAATTCAACCTGCCATAGCCTGAATAAAATTTCTCAATGCTTAGCTTGTTTTCATGGTAACTCTGATCATTTCCTCCCTCCCCTGTATGAACAAAATATTCTTCCTTTGACAGATGGAGTTTGTTACTTCATCTCTCTGAATCTGGATTACTTCATCTCTCTGAATTGGATTAGTGATCGATCTAACTAATAGAGTATGCTGATAGTTATAATATACTAATTCCAAGTGTGCTCCTTAATATGATGAACAATTTTTATATTTTATTTTATTTAGTACACTGACACTGGAAGAAGTCAGCTTCTGGTAGAAAACTTCTGGAAGAAGCCTTAGTGCCTTAAGATCTATATGCTTTGTCACCGATCAGGGAGAACATATGATATTTGTCCCTTTGGGACTGGCTTATTTCACTCAGCATAATGTTTTCCAAATTCCTAACAGGGATCACTTCTCAGTTAAAATTTAAACACCTAAGAATAATTGTGTGTTAATTACAGAGTTCAACCAATAGTACTAGAACAAAACAAAGAAAAAATACTAAAATGCATAAAGTATTACATTGTACATCAACAGTCAGCACAAGAGCTGATCAAGTCACTGTTTCTCATAGTGTCCATTTCATTTCAACAGGTTTCCCCTTTGGTGCTCAGTTAATTGTCGCCGATCAGGGAGAACATATGATATTTGTCCCTGTGGGACTGGCTTAATTCACTCAGCATGATGTTTTCCAAATTCCTCCATCTTGTTGTAAATGACCAGGTTTCAAAACTCCCTGATCGATGACAACTAACTGAGCACCAAAAAGGAAACCTGTTAAAGTGAAATGAACACTATGAGAAACTGTGACTTGATCAGCCCTTGCACTGACTGTTGATGAACAACTCAATACGTTATCCCTCTTAGTGGTTTTTTTTTTTGTTTGTTCTACTTAATACTTTTGGTTGAATACTGTAATCAATACGCAGTTATTCTTAAGTGTTGAAACTTAACTGAAAAGTGATTGCTGTTAAATATAAGAGTGGGAATAAGAGAGGGAAGAAATGTACAATTTGGGACATGCTCAAGCTGACTTGTCCCAAATGGTAGAATTAGAAACATACCAGGGGATTCCAATTCAATCCCATCAAGGTGGCATGTACCAATGCCATCTCACTAGTTCCGGTGATCAATTTCTGTTCACAATTGATCATAATGATAGGACAAAGAGCCAAAGGGAGCACATAAACAAGACTAGTGTCTGCAAATACTAACTGATAGAATAAAAAAGGGAGAGAATGATCCAACATGGGAAGCAAGATACACAGCAGACTCATAGAATGGCAGATGTCCTAAATAGCACTCTGGCCTCAGAATCAGCCTTTAAGGCATACGAATCCGGCTGAAAAGCCCATGAGAGTATTACAGGCAGGGAAAGCCAAAATACTCTGCCCCCCCCCAAAAAAAAACCCTAAATGAAAGCTCTCCGCGAGTGAGATCCCAGTGGAAAGAACAGGTCATCAAAGAAGGAGGTACCTTTCTCTGAAGGGAGAAGAGAACTTCCACTTTGACTATGACCTTGTCTAAATATGATCAGAGTTGGTGAACTTGGCAACTCATGACAAGAGCCTAGGGTGATTACTGATGCTGTAAACAAGAGTGTCAGTTTGTTAAGTCAACAACAGGAGTCACTGTGCACTTACTCCTGATGTAGGATCTCTGTCCTTAATGTGCTGTATATTGTGATTTAATGCTATAACTAGTACTCAAACAGTATTTTTCACTTTATGTTCTTTGTGGGTGCAACTGTTGAAATCTTTATTTAATATATGCTAAACTGATCTTCTGTATATAAAGAGAATTGAAAATGAATCTTGATGTGAATGGAAGGGGAGAGGGAGAGGGAAAAGGGAGGGTTGTGGGTGGGACGGAAGTTATGGGGGGGGGAGCCATTGTAATCAATAAGCTGTACTTTGGAAATTTATATTCATTAAATGAAAGTTAAAAAATAAAATAAAATAAAAAAAGATCTATATGCTTTGGGGCCGACACTGTGGCATAGTAGGCAGTCCTCCATCTGCAGTGCCAGCATGCCATAAGGGTGCTGATTCATGTCTCGGCTTCTCCTCTTCTGATCCAGCTCTCTGCTTGTGGCCTGTGAAAGCAGTAGATGGCCCAAGTGTTTGGGGTCCTGCTCCCATGTGGGAGACCCAGAGGAGTGTCCTGCTTCGGATTGGTCCAGCTCTGGCCATTGCAGCCATTTGGGGAGTGAACTAGTAGATGGAAGACCTTAATCTCTGTCTCTCTCTCTGTGTGTGTGTCTGTAAACATGCCTGAAAAATAAATAAATAAATAAAATCTTTAAATAAATAATCTACATGCTGTGAGGAAGTCCATGGATAGGCTGCTTAGAGAGCTATGGCAGAAAGTCCTCAGTTATTCCAGCTATCTTAGCTTACTTGCTAGACATGTGAACATGAGAGCCATCTTAGACATTCTATCTCCAATAGATAACATCTAGAGAAGAAGGCACCGTTAGGCCTTTCCCAGTCTACTCATGTTGTCATAACAAGTAACAGATTGATAATAGAAATAATAGAAATTCACTTCTTACAGATCTGGAGGCTGGGAAATTTAAGATCAAGTCAGCACCAGATTTTATAACTGGTGAGAGCTTGCATGAAAGCAGAGATATGTCCAAGATTTGGCAGCTTTCTGAATCCTAACATAGCTAATGGGCTGAAGAGGGGAATGAAAATTATGTCCTTACATGGTAGAAGGGAAAAAGACATGAGAATGCTCTCTTCTACCTCCTCAATCAGAGCACTAATCCACTCATAAAGATGGAGCCCTCATGCCTTAATCAAGTATAGGCCTTATCTCATAATTATCACATTGGATATTATGCCTTAGGTACGAAGTTAGTAGGCCTACACACATTCAAGCCATAGCAAGACCCCAGACATATAGAACCAAGCAATCCATCTCTGATACCTGTATTTGTTCAGGTCTCCCCAAGTGAGGATATAATAGAGTAGATACTAAACATCACTGGCATGCCAAACTCAAATCCCTGGCCCAGAGAGTCATGAACATCATAAAATGTCTATTGTGTTATACCATTAAATTGTTAATGATTTTTAATGCAGTAATGGATTCCAGAAGCACAGACAACAGTAAAAAAATTAAATCCTATTATCTAGTAAACATTTTGGTTTAAATAGAGGGATTAAACATGCTGTATCTTATATAATATTGAACTTATTGATCATAAAAATATTGAACAATAAATCTATTTTTCATCATTAATAATGGAGCTTAACAATTTTATGCCACTTATTCTCTCACTGGGAAAATATGCCTTGTAAGACAAAACATCTCAACTTTCCTCTTCCTATAAGATCAAAATATTTCATTTACATTTATTTTTTCTTCTTTATCTTTACCTATTATGATCCCTACACCTCATTTTATTTCCTTGAATTTCTTTGCAAAATTTCCATCCTATATTCATCTTACCAATGCAGAACAGAATAAACTTGCTTAACCTGGTATACATATTAACTCGAATCTCAAATTGGCATTACATATTATTGTGCAATTCGACTGAACTGATAGTAGTATCACTTCCATAATCTTTGAAATGACATATTCTCTATACTCAAAACTCTTCTCTTTGATTGCACATTTCTCTCAGATACTAATTCCATCTTATATGTCATTGAGATAGCAAACAGACCAATCATATATATTTTTCATTCAAATTTTTACTTTAGTCACACTTATCTTTTTCTCTTGGTTTCTGTTTCAATATAAGATTATACAGCAGGTCCCAAACTCTCTGATTTTCTTTAAAATTTCATTTCTTTTATTGTATCCTCTTTCTTTTGCACTACCGAGCTATCTCTTAATTGAATAAATGTTACACTCTCCATTTCTCTGCTTCCTGAAATACTCAAAATTCTGCAAAAACTTCCCACAAACTCTGTTTTATTTTTAATAGTTTTGTTTATTCCTATTGAAAGTGTTTATTTTTTTGTTATTTGAGAGAAAGAGACACAGAAAGAGAAGAGCTCTTATCACTTGTTCACTCTCTAAATGCCCCCAAAAGCTTGGGCTGAGCCAGGTCAAAGCCAGGAGCCAAGACCTCAATCCAGGTCTCCCACATGGTGAGTAAGGACACAACTGCTTGAGCCACCACTTGTTCTCTCTCTGGGTGAATATGAGCAGGAAGCTAACATTGGAAACAGAGCTGGGACTCAAACCTAGGCACTGTGATATTGGCTGCAGGCAGCCCAAGTGATGCCTTACTCTCTAAATTAAATACCCATCCCACAAACTATATTTTCTACGCATGTCTTATTACTCCCCTTTCCAATATCGTATGACATCTATACCAATATTTCACCCAAAGTACTGATGAAAATTCCACCAGTAACTTGTATGTTTTCTAATCCAATGATTCCTTCTTTGTTCTATGTATTTCCCTCTATATATTCTCTATTCTCTGGATTGCCTTTTGTTGAGTCATCTGACCACCCATCTGTACTTGTGACCATGTACACCTTCCTTTTATAAATATCCTCTTTAATACCCTTGTTTTCTGTCTCTTGTTTCTCCTCCTCTTTCATTTATTATTCCTTATTCTCCGCTGACATATTTTTGTTGGTGCTTCATCTCTTCTTCTCTCTTGACATTCTGTTTCTAGATGTTATAAATTTTCATAAATTTAAATCCAACTTCTATGTGATTGCCTGCCTTTGTAACTTAATCTCCATCCAAGATCTCTTCTCTGAGCACCAGGCTCAAGGTCCAGAGTTTATTTAACGTTTCCACTTGGATATCCCTTAGACAGATGAAATTTAACCAGTTTCTTGGTTGGGGTTCCTAGAAGCAGTCCTGGAGGCAAGGATTTGGGTGCAAGAGACTTATTAAAGGAATGGTCTCAAGAAAATCCTTTAGGAAGCAAGAAAAACAAGTTATGGAGGGTGAAAAAGTTTGACAAGGCTTTGGTTTTAAAGAAGCCTAACTTCATCCTGATTCTCCAAGGTGATTTAGCCTATAGCTTGAACACAAGAGTCTAGGCTAGGTTGGGTTTTTGCTTGTGTGTGTGTGTGTGTGTGTGTGTTCCCTGTCCCATAATGAGTGTCCCAGGGGAGTTGATAAACCTGCCAGTCACCATTGGTTGTAGCAGATCCAGTAGATTAAATCCAGTTCTTCAGGTTGCAAGTGTGAGCACCCAGAACAAATGTGGAATGGAGTGCACCAGACTGACAGAGATGACCCCACACTAGTGGACTGAAAAATATTATTTTTAAAAATTTGTGTTGTTTGCTAACATATAATGGGCTTGGTGTGGTTATTTTAAGATAATTAATAAGCATTTATTACATTAAATAAAATAAAAATCCAGTGAGTCATATTAGTTACATTTCAAATGTCCCATGGCAAAAAGCCCAATGACTACCATAATACATAACATAGCACATAGTAGGTCCTCAGAAGTTTTTTGTATAAGATACTGATTCAAATAATTTCATCTATAGAGCTGACATTATTTTTAGCAATGCACTATCTCACCACCATGTGTATCAGCTCAAACTATTTTTCTGTCTAAAAGTAATTTTCTCCTTCCCCTTGGTTACTCCATCCTAGGCCCCCCAAAATAACTATTTGTTAAGCATCATCTTATCAATAAAATGTTCCAATTCTCCCTTCGTTGATGAAAGCAATTACTTCTTCTTTTCCGTTCCACTGTGCTTCTGTGGATTTCCATCCTAGGATTATTTTTCACAGGTTATTGCATTTCTTTGGGTATACTGAAGGCTCCTGGATGGCAAGAATTGAGTGTTATTTTCCTTTGCATTGTCTGCTTCTGGCACAATGCTGACATATAGAATGGCTCAGCAAATGCTGGCTTTAACCAGCATTTTTCCTTTAAGAAAAAGTGACAGGGTCTCTCTCTCTCTCTCCTCCTCTCTCTCTTTCTCTCTCATTTTCATTTTTGTGTTCTTGTAACATCTATTACTTTTTATTTTATTTTAATTAACTTATTTGAAAGAGATAGAGAGACAGAGATATCTTCCATCCCCAAAGGTCTGCAACAGTTTAAGATAGGCCAGGCCAAAGCCAGGAGCCCAGAACTCACTCTGGGTCTCCAGTGTGGGTGGTCAGAACCCAAATAGTAGCTCCCATGTGAGCTCCCATGATAGGCATTAGTGGGAAGCTGAAATTAGAAGCAGAACAGGCACACGAACCCAGGCACTCCTATATTCGAGTATCTTAACTACTATGATGCTTGCCCAGATTTCAAGTTCACTATTTATTCCCAACTTACTGCTATTCCTGTCTTTCTTCATCTTCTCAGGCCTCAGAGTAAAGGCTACAGGTGTTCTCTTGCCCTAACCTGGTCATTCAACTAAAACATTCAATAAATGGACACAATCCAGGTTTCTTAGCGAAAGCAGTTGAAGAATCAGCCCCAGGTTAAAACAGAGGATTAATAAGGAGAGATAGCCTCCCTATATATCCTACTATTCTTCTACTGCCTATGTCCTTTGAGTGATTAGCAAAGGTGTAAGTGTATCAGCTTTATTTCCATATTAGATTAATATCCTCAAACAGCAAAGGGAAATATCACATCTGTCACAAGATGTTAGCTGGATGTTGGCCTGAGGTTAGATAAAAGAGTTATGAAATGTGTGTAATAAGACTGCTTTCAGAATCATGGAGAGATTCTGGAATTATCAAAACTATCATGTCCCCTTTTGGAGGAAAACGAGGGAGAAAGGTAAGAGGAGGCACAGTAGGAATTCCTGTGGAAGGATACAGAACTTGTTAGTGGGACAAGTGATTCTTTCCCTGTACAAATAAAGAAGACTAACACCTTGAGAAGGTTTTCAGCTACAATGTTAGGACATTAAAGGAAATTTAGAAAGGTCGCCATACATGGAAAGCAGGATAAGAACAGAAATGAGCAACAGGAGCAGAGGAATGTCCTGTACATTCCAACTCCAGGTAGGCAACTTATTGAAGGCTCATGAAGAAGAAGATAACACATCATGGGTTGCCTATTCCTCTCTAAGGAACCTTGGTTTAAGAGGAGGTGCGGGAACCTCTGGGGAGCAACTCGGACTAGACTAAGTTACTGGAATTAAGACTTATTCTATGCATCTGCTCTCCCACAATATGGCGCTAGGAGAGGAGTAAACAACTTTTACACAGCTGCCTCCAGTTCGACCAGTAACCTGCAGGAGTTGATCCTGCTCCTGATTGGAGGAGAGCAGCGTACTCAGCGTGTGGGTAGCAGAGTTGGGATTGGTGGAAGAGGACTATAAAGGAGGAGAGAGACAACACGCACCAGGAACATCTAAGGGGAACATCCAGGGAACATCTGAGCAGCCCCCTAGAGAGCCGGCCAGGGGTGTTGCCACTTCCCCGCGGAAGTGGGGAAAGTGGCAGGGGGAACCGCCCTTCCACGGAGGTGGAAGGACAGCAGCCAACCTGGGAAGGACCAGCAGCAAACCCGGGAAGGGCCGAGCAGACAAAAGAACAGCGCAGGGTCCTGTGTCGTTCCTCCACGAAGAGGGGGAGTGACAGGAAGCAGGTTGACAGGTTCCCCAGGGGTTGCCCTCACCTGGCTGCCCAATACCCTTACTGCTCTTGTTCAGAATGTTCAGACAGTTCTTGGCTCCCACATTCTTGGATTGTATCATCCTGGACTGGACAATGAACATGGAGAACACTTCATGGACCAGCTGATTCATAAGTGTTTCCAGCTGTGGCAGATTCAGCTCTGTGATGTTAATTGACTATGCCATGCTGTGAAGGAAGATCAACCAAGATAACCTCTGTTACTTTCCATCTCTTTGTATCTTTGACTCTCAACTACTTTCCTTTTGCATAAAAACATGTTAAATCTTTTCTATTGAAAAATCACATTCATGAAATTTTTTTAGGTATTAGAGGTTACATGATTTGGAAATGCCAATTTTCAGACAGGTAACTTTTTTTTTATTATAGTGATCAATAATATAGATGTCTTCAACCCTTTACTAAAAGTTCAAAAGTCTTATACATTCTAAAAACCAAAACATTTCCTAGGAACTCATCTAATGATAAATGCTAACGAATCCTGATTTCGTATGCATGGATGCAAGACTATATCCTATTTTTTAATTTTTAAATTTTTATTTTTTTTAAACAGGCAGAGTGGACAGTGAGAGAGAGAGACAGAGAGAAAGGTCTTCCTTTGCCGTTGGTTCACCCTCCAATGGCCGCCGCGGCTGGCGCGCTGCGGCCGGTGCACCGCGCTGATCCGATGGCAGGAGCCAGGTGCTTCTCCTTGTCTCCCATGGGGTGCAGGGCCCAAGTACTTAGGCCATCCTCCACTGCACTCCCTGGCCACAGCAGAGAGCTGGCCTGGAAGAGGGGCAAGCGGGACAGAATCCGGCGCCCCGACCGGGACTGGAACCTGGTGTGCCGGCGCCGCAAGGCGGAGGATTAGCCTAGTGAGCCGCGGCGCCAGCCGACTATATCCTATTGACATCAGTTAATGTGAATATTCAAATGTCATTTAAGTGTGTATGTCACATTACTTTTCTAAAATCAAAAAACTTCTAAATTCTGAAAAATATCTAACTTTAAAAATGGGGATGATTTGTGGATTTGAATATCACTGTGGCAATTTGTATGCAACAATTATACAATTTGTAGAATTTTTTGTATTAATGTAAAAACATTTTATCAAAGATAGTTTGTTATATGCACACAAAGAATACTACGGATAGTTAACCAAGTTGTAACAGTTCAACAACAACTCTCATTAGTAATATTATGGACTGTTGTTTGTGTGCTCCCAAATCCATGTTAAAATCTAATCCCCTCATAGGTAGTATTTGAAGGTGGGAATTTAGAGAGGTAATTAGATCATGAGGGTATTACACTCATGAATAAGTTCAGCACCTAGCCAGCTAGCTCATTCTCCTTCTGCCATGTGGGATGACAACAATAAATCAGCAGTCCATAACCTGGAGGCAGGCCCTCATGAGAGTGGACCACACTGGCACCCTTATCTCAGACATCCAGCCTCCAGCACAGTAATAAATACAATGTTATTATTTGGGGGCTATAAGAATAAGGACATATTTTATTTTTATTCAGATAATGAACAGGCAACACTCAGCTTTAGTTCGATTATATTTGAGAAAGAGAACAAACTTTGACAGAGCTAGAAGTACGCAAATAGCCAGAAATTACAGAATAGTTCTGGAATTTTCTATACTTATCCTGTTTATGTCTTAAGTTGCAATATACTCTGTCTTCATGATGGACATATTTCTACTGGCAGAATAACATCATCTTGAAATGATGTGGCAGGTGCTTGACAATTCAGTCACATTCTGAGGCTCACACTCCAAAAGCAATCATGAAACTTAAAGCATGATTCATGTTCGAAGATTGTGAATCTCCCCAAATCTCTTACTGTATTTCCAATAAATAACTCTTCAATTCTTCTGTGACTATGGTTCCACTGATTGTAGAAAAATTCAGCAATGGAAACGAATAGAGTCTCCAACAGGCATTAGCTCCATCCACATGAACAATTTAAGTGGGAATGCACTCACTTCCTGGGACAAAGCAGCATTGTTCTTACATTTCCCCCTGGAGTTTTCGAGTTCACTAAGTTGAATTATTCTGTCATATCAGTAAAGAATACAATTTGTGAACCACTCACGGGCCAACATGTAGGAGGTCTTAGAGAAGGCGATGCTTAAAAGTTGTTCCAAGTGTCTGATCTGAGGAAATAGTTTAGCGTGTATCTCTGTTTCAGTGACTGCGTCACTTACTACACTGCCATTTTCAATATCAAATCCACCTGGCCACCCAGAGCTCTGGGATGCTGAGGCTAGGTCTCTGTGAACCACATTCCTGTCTTGACTGACTTTCTATTGTACGGGATCTTAAGGAGGCACTGGAGAGACCAGGAGGCTAGAGAGGGAAGAAGAGAGAGAGGGTCTTTCCTGTTTGTTTTCTTTGCTTGATTTTAGTCCTTGCTCCTGTGGTTGTGACCCTAGCAATGTCTCTTCATCCTGACAGAAATAGTTCTTTCTAGTAATACAGGTATTTCATTTTGATATTTTTCCAATACTTTCCAAACCAGCTTCATTGAACCCCCTATGAGACACTGGCACAGATGACAGGTGTCACCTCCTCCAAGTCTGGGTTCCAGAGACACAGTCTCTCCCCTGAGTATTGGCAATATTACTATCAGCTAGATGGAGACCCCTCCTCAGAGACCCACTCATTCTCTGGTGCCCCTCCTCCTCCAAGTTTCTAACTTTTTTTTTTTTTTAACAGTTAGACAGTGAGAGAGAGAGAGACAGAGACAGAGAGAAGGTCTTTTTCCATTGGTTTACCCCCCAATGGCTGCCATGGCCGGCGCACTGCGCCAGTCCGAAGCCAGGAGCCAGGTGCTTCCTCCTGGTTTCCCATCCAGGTGCAGGGCCCAAGCACTTGGGCCATCCTCCACTGCATAGAGCTGGACTGGAAGAGGAGCAACCGGGAAAGAACCGGCACCCCAACCAGGACTAGAACCCAGGGTGCCGGTGCCGCAGGCGGAGGATGAGCCTATTGAGCCACGGCGCTGGCCAAGTTTCTAACTGTTAATAATTCCAACTTCATCCTCTTTTTCTTCCAGCCCTAGGGGCAGTAGCTGCTTTCTGCAAGTACAGTGGTCTTCATTCCTTCCTTGGCTCTACAGATTTCCAAGATCTTGACTTAAAAGCAATTCTTTATAATAAACCTTGCAGTTTAAATGACAGACGTGACTTGTGTCTTCTGAGTGGAACTTGGCTGATACAGTGACATAGTGATATAATTTGTTCAAGTAAACTCGAATATAGGGCTGCAATCCAGCTTCTCTCAGATACTCCCAATTATGTAACAGCTCCAATGGAATGTGTCACCTTGGTGACTTTCACCATCACAACATGCAGTGATTTGCAGTTTCATAGTACTAATTCTTCCGGGAAGGTTCGTCCTGCAAGCTCTGTCAGATCCTCCCATTCCTTTTTACCAGTTGTTCATGGTCAGTGAGTTAAGCTAACTCTTTTTCTTTCCATATTAACCCTATACTTCTCAAATTCATTGCTAAAAAGACATTACTACTTATTAACAAATGTGTGCTAATATAGTTAATACAATGTCTGTATTTCTAAAATCCCAGGTAAACTCCATTTGACATGGACATCATGTGCTATCCAAAGCAAACCTTTTAATTGGCATATTTTTGTTTCTTTGTTGTTTTGTTTCACTATTTCAAAGCCCTGGGGCCAGTACTGTGGCATAGTGGGTAAAGCTGCCGCCTGTAGTGCCAGCATCCCATACAGGTGCCAGTTCAAGTACTGGCTGCTCCACTTCCTATCCAGCTCTCTGCTGTGGCCTGGGAAAGCAGTAGAAGATGGCCCAAGTCCTTGGGCCCCTGCACCCATGTGGGAGATACAGAGGAAGCTCCTGGCTCTTGACTTTGGATCGGCACAGGCAGCTCTGGCCATCGTGGCTAACTGGGGAGTGAACCAGTGGATGAAGACCTCTTTTTCTCTCTGCCTCTCTGCCTCTCCTTCTCTCTTTGTGTTACTCTGACTTTCAAATAAATAAATACATTTTTAAAAAAGCCCTATTGAGCCCTGAAATTTGCTTTAGTATAGTTAACTGGGAGTTTGGGTTATCATGTCAAATTTTCCTGAGGCATAAACTCAAGTTAATAATGATATCTCTTTCTACATATCATGGTCACACTTTTAAATCAGTAATTAGAAATCCTTAGTGAAGATTTAGGAGCATGGCAAGTAGCAGAAACACCATAAGAGAACAACTGCAAAATCACTGGTTATATGAAGATCAGTTTTTGCAAGCTTTATAATTCAGGTTCTGCTTTTTCTAAGCTACGCCTACATTTCCTGAAATTAGAAGTAATTCACAACAAATCTCTTGGATTATCCTTACTGGTATTACATTGTATGTGTAAACACTGCTTTCCAGTGGCTAAGCATAAGCAAGACAGATCCTGCCCAGAGAGTTTACCAGCTTACAACAACACTACAAAGGAGGAAAACAGAAGATGCTGTTTTGCTTTTGTTTGAAATTCACAACAGCTGTTGTATTATTCTTGACTGCTTCCGAATTTAAAAAGGCCCAATAAATCTCCAAGAAAACAGCCCTGAGACACTGCTATTGTTTTTATGTTGGTGCTGAACTCCTGGTACAATGCCTCTCTCCTCAGTCATCTTTCTGGCTAATTTCAGATTAGATCATGCTAAATGAAAACCCAAAAACACTAGCCCAGAAAAGCACAAAGAAAAATCATATCTCTGACAAAGTGGTTCAGGTAAAAGAAAGTTTTCCTTAAAACCTACTGCAGTCTATTAGCATCTACAAACCAGCTGTCTCTCTAACATTGCTGGGTTGGCTACTCTTGAAGCCTTAAGGGCTTTTTTTGAATCACTGCTTTATTTAAATTCCTGGCTATTGTTATTTATAATTAATTTTAAGGAAAATATCACCAAAAGCTTATGTAATTTTCCTGTTTGGAAAAATACACTGCAGGTTGCTTCCTTGGGATCACTGTCACAGAATTACACAGTGTAAGCAGCTGAAAGGAACACACTACTGATGCAAGTAATATATTTTCAATTTTTAATGAACTGTTGCTTGTCCCCAACATTATCTCTTTTAGGTTCCAGGCTGTATGCCAGTGATAAACTGCATAGCTCTACATCTTATCTATTTTTAAGTGACCAGTCTGTAGAGGTAAATTCCATTTTCCTCAGTGATTTGACCAAGTGTTTGGCTACCATCAAATGTTTTACATGGTGTATGCAAAGGGACTTTTTTTTTCTTGCAGGGAGGCAGAGCACTGAAATACATTTCTGTTTCCTATTTTGCATAAAAATTTAAGCAATAAGCAAAACTGGGGTAAATCTTCCAATAAGCTCAAGTCTCTTAGGATTTCTGCCTGAGGTAGTGAACAATGTTGCACGTTATAAATATGAGCAAGTCTGCCTGCTAGATAAGCAGATAAAGGAAATGAGGATCATTCACCAAGCTTCAGATTATTTGTAAGTAAGTGCAAGCAACACTACTTCCAGGCAAGATGAGAGAAATAATCAAAAAAGTTAGAACAACATCCTCAACAAAGGTGAACAACCTACAAAAATGGCATAAATATTTGACAAAGCGTTAATGTCTAGATTAGACAAGGAACCCAAACAACACAACACAATAAAGGCAAATAACTTTCAGTGAAAAAATGGGAAAAGGATACAAGCAGTCATTCTAGAAAGGAGATATACATATGGCCAAGTACACACGCAAAAAATGCTGGACACCACTAATTATCAAGAAATGGAAATCAAAATCACAATGAGATACCACTTCACCCCAATTAGAAGAGATATTATCAAAAGCACAAAACCAACTAATTTGGCATGACAGTTGAGAAATAGGAACCCTCATGTTAATGGAAAAGTAATTTGGTACAGCCATTATGGAAAATAGTATGGATATTCCTCAAAAAAGAAAGTCAATTTTCTATGTGATCCAAGAATCCTACTATTATTTGCATATATCCAAAGGAAATGAAAACAGTATGTCCAAGAGCTATCTGAACTTCCATGTTTATTGCTGCATTATTCACAATAGCCAAAATATAGGATCAATCAAAGTGTACATCAGCGGATGAATGCATACAGAAAATGTGCCATATGCCCTGCAGCCTGCTTTCTTGGGATCGTTGTCAGAGATTACAAAGCCTGCATAAGCAGCTGGAATGAGTATATTAATGATGCAAGTAACATATTTTTAAGAGGTAATGTCCCAACATTATACCTTTTAGTTTCCAAGATCCTTAAAGGATGGGGTGAGGGGTAGGATGGGTGGCAGTGTTGTGGTGTTGCAGGTAAAGCTGGCACCTGGGACACAGGCATCCCGTATGGGTGCCAGTTTGAATCCAGACTGCTCCATTTCCAGTTCCTTGAAAATGGCCTTGGAGAAGCAGCCAAATAAGACCCAAATCTTTGGACCCTGCACCATGTGGGAGACTCAAAAGAAGCTCCTGGCTTTGGCCTGGTTCAGTCCTGGCCATTTGGGAAGTGAACCAGAAGATGAAAGATCTCTCTCTCTCTCTCTCTCTCTGTCTCTGTGTCTCTCCCTTTCTATAACTCTGACTTTCAAAATACATAAATAAATCTTTAAAAATATGATGGGGAAGGTTAGCATATTGAATATTTAATATTTCAGAGATTTAATCATTTTTATTTTTCAGTAAAGATTTATATACTTATTTAAAAGGCAGAGTCACAGAGACAGAAAAAGAGATATTTCAACTGCTGGTTCACTGTTAAAATGACTGTAACAGCCAGGGCTGGGTCAAGCTGAAGCCAGGAGCTAGAACTCCATCCTGGCCTCCCATATGAGTGGCAGGTTCCCAAGCACTTGGGCTATCATCCACTACCTTCCCAGTTACAGAACAGAAAGCCGGACTGGAAGCCAAGGGAATAGGACTCAGTTGGTGCTCCAATAGGGGTTGTGGGCATTGCAAGCAATGGCATAACTCAGTGCAACACAAAGCTGGCCCCAGATATTAATCTAGTTCTAGTGAATTGCTGTCAGATACTAGGAATATAGATTTTGAAATAGAAGGGTGGATATTCACAATGGTTAAGCAATCGCTGTGGTCCTGGCAAGGAGCTATGTAATTACATAGTCAAGAAAATATTATTTAATATTTTTCAAAAGTTCACAAGGATCACATCACAACATATTGTAATCATCAAATTACAAAGGAGGTTTTAACATTTATAGAGTAAATCATTTTCTGCAGCTCCAACAGGTAGGCCTGGCAGAGTTATGGTTTGCACCCATCCCTCTAGCTCCAAAGCCCAGGCTGTCTGAGTGTGACCCTGACTCGAAACACTCAAGTCTAACCAGTTTCTTCAAAAACCCCTATACAAAGTGCCTAAATAGTTCTTGTACCAGCAGAGGAAATCTCCAGTGAATCTAGATTTCAAAGTCACACATGGAAAGACAGAGGCTAGGTGTCCCAAAGAACAGCATAGTGCCATAAGAATCAATGTCTAGGTGGTCGGTGCTGTGGCTTAGTGGGCAAAGCTGTGGTCTGCAGTGCCAGCATCCCATATGGGTGCTGGTTCAAGTCCTGGCTGCTCTACTTTCCATCCAGCTCTCTGCTATTACCAAGGAAAGCAGTAGAAGATGGCCAAGTCCTTGGGCCCCTGCACCTGTGTGGGAGACCGGGAAGAAGCTCCTGCCCCTGGCTTCAGATCAGCATAGCTCTGGCCGTTGCAGCCAACTGGGGAGTGAACCAGTGGATGGAAGACCTCTCTGTCTCTCCTTTTCTCTCTGTGTAACTCTGACTTTCAAATAAATAAATCTTATAAAAAAAAAGAATCAATGTTGGGAAGCCAAAATCTACAGATTTTCAAAATAAAGAGAACTTTCTGTATCTAGTTTATTTCACTCAAATACTGTGTGTTCTCCCTTAAATGTGGGAACTAAAAGAGAAAAAAATGCCTATATGTATCAGTATTGCTGCAAACATAGTTTTATCAAATTTTATTTTATATCTGTCAAGCCAATGGTTAAGCATGTTATACTACTATAATTTTAACAATCAGTGATTACTTTAAAACTTACTGTATGTAGGAGAAATGGTCATCTTTCCATTCGATTATTATTTATAGTCCCTGCCCATGTGCCCACTGAACCATGATCTCTTCCCTTCTCACTGGCTGAACTCTTTATTCAATGGAGAGTTAAGCCCTTGACTGTAATGTAAATTTAAAATATGTTATTGCAAAAACTAATAAAAAATAAAAGGAGGGTTTTATAGATCGTATTTTACACAAAATGAAAAAGAAGGAAAGAGAGGGAGAGAGAGGAACCATTTCTTTTTTATGAAAGGTAACATATCTTCAAATTATCAGCAAGGAAAAACCCCATCCTCATCTGATTTCTGTATTCTTTGCCATGTTTCTAAGTACAAATGTCCAAGAACTGTAAGAATTTAATTCTATCCCCCTACTACTAAGTCTATAATAGTATTTGTAATCCTTTCTGTCATCTGAGGTTTTCCCATTCTTAATTTATCTTTGCCCCTCTCCATTATGCTCAGACACAGGTATAAATTGACAGTCTCTAATTAACTACCTAAGGAAAGACTATGCAGCCACAACAAGGTCCACATTGGTTTAATTAAAGCCAAAAAAGCACTACTACTTTTAATTTGATCCTGTGCCTCTGTGCATATATAAGCCTTTTATATATGAGAAAATGTTTGTGTTTATTCATTTTATACACACTAGCCATAAATTACAAGCTCCATCATTCTCAATATGAGATCAGTGGAAATATTCACTGTATTCTTTGGGCTAATTACCTGGGCAGTTCCTTATCTCTGTCAATTTTTTTGTATCATCCAGCAACTTTACATGATGCTATGAATACCAACTAGAGTCCTAATTAGTAGCATTAGGATGGTTGCTGAGGTCATATTTGCTATTTTTGGCACAGACAACTTTGGTGATCCTATGTAGCTCCTTCTACTATTTAAAAATGATTTTTGTATTTCTTCTGTCTTAAAAAAGAAAACTATGGAAAAACTGTGAGATTATTCCTAGTCAGATGCTAGATCTTGCTGTGCCTCAACCTTGCCCGTGCCAGGACCCAACTCAATCCCCAAGCAAAGCACGAGACCGGTGTGGTTCCTTGGATAACTCTATCAGCTCCTATGGGTATTCTTTAACCTGAGTGCTTACAGAACTGACACCCTTAGTGGCAATGGCACCCTTTTGAGTGGAGTTTATCTCTCCCTGACATCTTATTGTTAGCAGTGGCACCCTGGACCCAGCCTTCATCTATTCATGAGAGCTCATTGAAAAATTTTTCATTTTATGAGCTGGCTTACATCATGTAAAAGCTTTAACTGGGCCATTGTTTGAGTATTTATACCACAGAATAAGCAAACACTACACCTAAAGCTTTCTCCCAGCACACCGTTGGAGGTATGCAATAGCTCGTCACTATTATACACAGAGCAAACTACAAGGACTATTGACAACCCAAAGAACAAAGGTTTCTTGCTCTTTATTTCTTGGAAACAGTAAGCAGCTGCACAAATACAGCTGAAAAATCTCTTAGGAGAAAAGTTCCCTTTCCCCAACTCTCCCAGCCTCGTCTTCGTCCCATACATTCAAAGGCCTCATTTTCAAATGGCTTCCCTTTCAGATTTGTGCATCAGAAATGTTCCAAGGCTGTTTCTTTCCATGCTATTTTAACTAAATGATCACTGTGCTATTTGTTCAGTTTCTACCCCGTGCTGAAAGGGAACATTACAATATGGCCTTAATGTCAGGGCCACAGAAAAGTTTGTTCAATGCATATTGCTACTTAGCCACCATTGGACTCCAGGTTATTCTGACTCTTTTCATCCATAACTTTTCTGAGTTGTTAAAAAAAAAGACGGGGTGGGGGAGAGCAGATAAAGATTGCAGCTGGTGTTGTAGAGTAGCAGGTTAAGCAGGTTAGCATCCCATGTGGGAACTGGTCCAACTTGCAACTGCTCTACTTCTCAACCAGTTCTATGTTAATGCGCCTGAGAAACCAGCAGAAGACAACTCAAGTTCTTGGCCCCCTGCCACAGATGTGGGAGACCCGGAAGAAACTCCTGGCTCCTAGCTTTGGCCTGACCCAGCCCTGGCTGTTGTGGCCATTTGGGGAGTTAACCAGTGGATGCAAGATTTCTCCCTCTGTCTCTCCCTCTCTCTGTGTAGCCCTGCCTTTCAAATAAATAAATATCTCTTATTTAAGAGGGCTAAGATAGTGTGAATACTAGGTTTGCGTTTTAGACCCTCACCTGTGCTTGAATGGAGGGGCCGGGGAACACTGACTCAGCTCTCAGTGCCTCCTTCTCTGCAGGGGTGCTTCAGGACACAGACTCCCCTGATCTGTTCACTGCTATGCATCTTCCTCTCTAGGAGATGTGAACTGGCTTATTTTACTCACTGATTTCAAACTGTATCTGTCCACCATCTTTTCTCTCTTCTATGGGATCCGCCTGACAAGGAAGGAGTCATTCCTGCCCCCATCCCAATCCTAGCCCTGTGCTGTGTGCTTGACATGGTGAGACCTCCAGCCAGTCCAGTTCTGTGTCTGACTGGGAAAATTCCTCTAATTTTAGGGATCTGCATTGGGAAGCCCCGGGCTGTAATGTACCTCTGTCATGCTTTTCAGTCTAGTCTTAAAAATAGAGGTGATAGGGGCTGGTGCTGTGGCATAGAGGGTAAAGCCACTGCTTGCAGTGCTGGCATCCCATAAGGGTGCCGGGTCAAGTCCTGGCTGCTCCACTTTCCATCCAGCTCTCTGCTATGGCCTGGAAAAGCAGTAGAAGATGTCCCACATCCATGGGTCCTTGCACCCATGTGGGAGACCTGGAAGAAGCTCCTGGCTCCTGGCTTCAGATCAGCACAGCTCTGGCCATTGTGACCATTTGGGGAGTGAATCCAGGTGGAAGACCTCTCTCTCTCTGTGCCTCTCCTTCTCTCTCTGTGATAGCCTGGTCTTCATTTTCAGACTGTTGGTCTCCATAAATGGTGCAGGACTCAGGAAAAGAAAGTGTGGGTTGTTGGAACACTTCAAAAGCCAAAATTCATGTAATTTTGGGAAAGACATCTATGCTGTGTTTCTAAGGCATCAACAAAAAAAGAGACAAAAATTACTACTGTCATAGGGTTCCTTAATTCACAAAATGCTTATGGAGTACCTATCCTATTTGCTAAGTGCCTATATGGGTCAAGCGCTATCCAAGGTTCTAGGAATATTCTGTCCCAAATGCTGTGAGGGCATCTATGCACACACAAAATGAAAAGAATCCCTATTTGCATTGTGTTCATACTTTGAAAAAAAAGTACAGTATAATACAGTATGTGCCATAAAAGGAGCACAGAGAAAAGGACATGTAACTTTCCCCAGGCAGAATTCAGAGAGGAAAGACTCATGTTTTTCTTCAAAGTCACATCCCCCAGTAAAAAATTTAGCAAACCCATTTTTCTTTTAACTCTTACTTAGTTCTTGAGAAATTTTCTAATGAACAATAGAAATAAGAACAAAAATGAAGAAACTGGATGGCCTTTATACTATCATTGGTCTTTGAAAAATAAAGAATTGACTGTACTGACCTTTGCTACTATGATACTTTGCTGGGGCTGCCATACCAAAGTACTATAAACTGGGTGGCTGAAACAGCGGGAGTTCATTTCTCACAACAGGTAACAGGTCTAAGGTCAAGTCTGACTATCTTTGGCTTGTGGATGGCTGTCTACTCTTTGTGTCTTCATGTGGTCTTCCTTCTGTGCATATTTGTGTCCTAATCTCCTCTTTTTATAACAACACCTCTTTGAGCTTTCTCTAACAACATTATTTACTTCCTAAATTCTTTGAGCTCTTGTCTCCACACACAGTCAAATTCTGAGCTAGCGGGGTGAAACTTCAACATATGAATTTTGGGGAAACATAATTCAGCACAAAGCCACATGTATGAAACTTCTCCAGCAACAGTGAGGAGCTTAGCCATAGTCTTGGGAATCAAGCATTCTAAGCACTCCTTCTTCTCAGATGTCAATGGTTGGTAAAATGGGCCTGAGAAATAGATCCTTTTACTCAACTGTAAATTCTATCCATTCTATATGACTTACTGGTAATACTTGTCTATTTCAGATGGTTTTCATGCATGGAACTAATCAATGATGAAATGGTTAGAAAAGGCATAACTCATTAAAATTCTCTTCTGTTCGTTTTTATTGGAGTGACGAATTTTGCCGAAGAGACTTTAATATATCATATATACCTTTTCCTCCCTCTATCTTTCAATTACTTTCTCTTTCTCTCTCTGTCTCTCACTCTAGGTAATAATAAGAACTGTGATGGAGATAAGAATAAGGAATATGCCAATGCTAGTACTGAATTCATACAGCTCTGCTAATCTAACTGTGTCTTTTACTTGTGTATTACTCAGGAAACTATAATAGAAATTGTTAAAAAACACAAATATTTCAAAATGGAAAATTCTTAGCTGACATATTATTTTGGGAAAGAGACCTTGCTGAGAACATGCATCTTGTGTCTGAAATTGTCTAACTGGAACATAGAGCTTATTGCATATTAGAATTCCATTGATAATTCTCCCATACTCCCTTCCGCATCTGTAACATGCCTACAGATGAGTTAGAATTTCACCATTAACCTGGGCAATATGGATTGATTTTGGAGCAAAAATGTCTTCATCTTAGGCAATGGTTTTCCTTGTTATTCAGGTTCTGTTACTGATCAGATTCAACTTTTCCACTTTTATTCTCAAATTATTTTATATTCATTATCTTCTCTGTGTGTATTTTTTCAATTTTATATATCAACAGGTACCATTTCTCAGTTAAAGAGAATTTTTACAAGAATTATTTAAGCAGAAAGTCCAGGAAATAAAACTGTTCAAATTAAATATACCCAATTTCGTAAGCAAATGTAACCAAAGAAGTAATTCATTTGGAGATACATGTAGTATTTCATATTTTAACAGATGAAAAATCTCTAATAGTGAATATCTTAGATTTAATATACATTTAATGAATAGAATTTTGATTTGCCTTTAACGTTAATGTTATCAAAGTGTTGAGTCCTTTGAATTTGGGTAACAATAATCAATAACTGTATGTCTGTTTAGTCCCATGAGACATACAGGTTCTCAAAGAATTTTAATGGTAATGAAACTTAATGAATTTATGAAAAAAAAAACTACGTGAACTCATAACTAAATTTGGAACTACTGAATTAATAAAATAGTTGGTGGACAAACCTAGTATCTCATTCCTATTCCAGGTTCTTTGCCTTTTTCACCATAGCCTCTGACTTGAAAAGTCAGTGGTAAATTGGTAGAGAATATATGGAATCAAAATGAACTATATACTTATAATCCCTTTTCTCTAGAAAAACATCATCTATTTAATTACATCGATAATTCCAACAATGAAAATAGTAGTTATTTTAGCACCTAGCTCTTACTGCAAACTTATTGTTTGGCAGGCACCATACAATTATTACCTCATTTGAACTTGAAAATGAGAATGTATCATTATTACAATTTTACAAAAAAGCATGCTAAAACATAAGCTGGAATTCTGGTCACACAACTACTAAATGCCAGAGCCAAATACTCTTTCTATAAGGTACTCTGTTAGCATTTAATGATATAACAGTCTTCTGATATAACAGCACTCGGATATAACAGTCAATAGGCATACCTGACTTCTATTACCCATTCATTTGAAAAGGAAATTTTTGATTTATTATGTAAACAATTTACTCTCTCAACAAAACTCCTCTTCTCTGAGACCTTTTACCAATTAATACTTAAGGCAAAATTTTTATATCATTTTTATAAAAATGTAAATTGACTTAGAAAAATGTATTTCTCAAATGCAGGTAATAAGGGAAATGGGAATTAGGTATTCTGGAGGAAGAGAGAAATTGTGTTTGAATATTAAAATTTTAATAATGCTCTGCTCCTTGCCATGGAATAATACTTATGTTTGAATCGTTGAATAAGCCTAGGGAGTTTTCTTTTGAATTGGCAAAGAAATTTTCTTTTAGCCTCGACTTTCCTGTTTTCTAGGCTTTTAAAGTGTTTTGTTTATCTGATTCTGTTTTTATTCTTTGAATCTCTTATGGGTTTTTGCTTTCTGATTCCTGATTTCTCTGTTATTTCTTAGATGTCATCCCAAAAGATTTTCTTTCAGAATATAGGCATATTTCCAAGAAAACAGTTTAGGGAGAGAGCTCCCCAGAGTTCAGGTCTCACAAATGAAATGGCTCAGTAAAAAATGGAAGAAGAAATCAGTTCCCAGTCAGGCTGGGAATCCTGAAGGAGCCAGGGATCCTTGGCTTGCTCATTTCTAACATCCTCATGGCAATTCACACTTCCTGTATGTGTGTGAAAATATTAGAAAGTCTTTTGGAATGTGAGGTGTTTAAGACTTTAAGATAATTGAACATACTGTCTGGTCCTTGGTTTGGATGTCTCAATTGCAATCAACCTTCCTTAATACTTTTTGGATCTTGAAATACCACAGTCTCCCACTTTTGTATCAAGAGATATGGGTGGGGCCAGCAATTGTGGCATAGCCTCCTGCAACACCTGCATTGCATGTGGGCACCTGTTCCTGTCCCTGCTGCTCCACTTTCAATTAAGCTCCATGCCATTGGCCTGGGAAAAGTGGTGGATAATGGGCCTAGAGTTTGAGCACCTTCCATCCATGTGGGAGACTTGGATGAAGTTCACAGCTCCTGGCTTTAACCTGGCCCAGCTCTGGCCATTGTGGCCACCTGGGGAATGAAACCGCAGAGGGAAGATCTTTCTCTTTCTGACTCTCCTTTTCTGACTCTGACTTTCAAATAAATAAGTAAACTGTTAAAAAGAGAGGGAGAGAGAGAGAGAGAGAGAGAGAGAGATTATGGAAGAAAATTAGGACAACATGTTTTCTGAGGCAAAATAAGGTTTGAATATTAAGAATAATTACTAGAAATCTTTTATAGGGGAAAAAGTTAAAACCGTACTCAGGATTCTAGTGTCAGTCAGATGCTTCCAGATAACTCCATAACTAATTTGTAGTTACAGATGAATAATTTATCATGTATTCCATATGTGCCAAATTCCTGAAAACTAAACCTGCCAGCCTGCGTATACTGTGGCACTGTTACCAGGAAGAGATACTTCTAAGTGTAGAGAGTTTTCCCAAAGAACAGCAGTTTCAGTACTAATGGGCATGATAAATTCACAAAGTTAAAGTCTCATACTTTGAAATCAGGAACTTCCTGGTTTCATCTGAACCCTTGAGTCACTACGGCAGCTGCTGCCTGTCAATGGCACATCCACATGTGTTGGTCTCCCCGGTCAGCCTTCTCCACAGCTGTCCCCCAAAATGGCCTGTTACATACAAGCAAGGGCTCTTAACTTGATCAATTAACTTGATTAAAGGGTGAGAAAAGAGCCATAGTTTGCTACACATTCATATCAAATATTTTCGGTTTCTGAAGCAGTTGTAGTTGGTGATCGCTATGGGCTATCCCCACAAGGTTCTCCTATCCTTTTCCACTTCATAACCTCATGTTTCTGGTTGCTTGTTCTCTGTATACTATTTAGAATCTTGTGGTATTTGTAATACCTATGCTAAATGGAATGATCAACTTCTTCATTGAATCACACTCTTCTGCTTTTTCTTTTTTTTCTTTTTTTTTTTTTTTTTTTTTTTTGACAGGCAGAGTGGACAGTGAGAGAGAGAGAGAGAGAAAGGTCTTCCTTTGCCGTTGGTTCACCCTCCAATGGCCGCCGCGGCCAGCGCGCTGCGGCCGGTGCACCGCGCTGATCCGATGGCGGGAGCCAGGAGCCAGGTGCTTTTCCTGGTCTCCCATGGGGTGCAGGGCCCAAGCAACTGGGCCATCCTCCACTGCACTCCTGGGCCACAGCAGAGAGCTGGCCTGGAAGAGGGGCAACCGGGACAGAATCCGGCGTCCCGACCGGGACTAGAACCCGGTGTGCCGTCGCCGCTAGGCGGAGGATTAGCCTAGTGAGCCGCGGCGCCGGCCCTCTTCTGCTTTTTCTTGGATTATTTTAGTGTCTCAACTCTGCCTGCACTGGCTGGATTTAAATATTTAATGAAAAAAATCTCATTTTGTTAAAAAAAATCTTAGTGGATATAATCAAAACTTTTTGAATTTAAAGAGGTGAAAGGTATCTCATAATTGATATATTTATATTCTTTTCTATGCATGAAAATGTAAATAAGTATATATATATATGCTTATTCTCATTTGCTTTAGGCTTGAATAAATACAGGAGTAATGCTTTGTGTCATTTTCTAGTTAATATTCACTGGTTCATCTTCATAACTTGATGTATATAAATTTTCAGGACCCACTCTTACCCCAAAGTCTGTAAAGAGACTGTTTCCCCACAATAGTAAATACTCTCAGAAGATGCTAAGCTAAGCTACCAATACAGTTATGGATATAGTTACTTCTCAGTAGAAAATATTTATCTGAGAAATTGGTTCTACATCTTTATTCTGTATGAGAGAGTATCTCGAATATCAGCTCCCTTCCTCCACCCCTATTACTGTACGGAACGTTTCCTTACCTAACTGTCCTCTTACCTTTATCCTGGGATTGAGATTTGGCAAAAAGAAAACTTTGCAATTAATTATATACGCATTCAATCTAAAAAAAGTGATCAAGTATTTTGAATAACTTATTTAATATCATTTAAAAGTTTTAGGCTTATTTTTCTTTCACAGCCAAAGATAGAATGTACAACTAACAAACCAGCTTAGTTTGGGGTAATTCTCATTATAGAATTATCAGAGTATTGGATAAAATGTTTCAACCACTGACTCATGCCTTAACATTTTCATAAAAATACTATGTGATTTTTAAAATATTTGATAAAATGTGTTGAAGTGTAATACATTGGCATAATTGAAAAGAGATTGGAAATGTTTAATATGTTATTTGGGATAATTTTGGAATGATATCCCATTATGTAAAAGCCTTGTGATTTGAAATATCATGACAATGAAAGAATGAGGATGATTTGTAGTATGTTAGTCACTGGGAGTCACTACTTTTTTCATTATATTAAGTGGGAACAGGAATGTTAGGTGGTGTTGTAGAGAGAGAAAAGTATGAGAAAGAAATTTAATATGGGCAACCTAGGAAGCATTGTAATTTAATCTTTTTAAGACATTATTTACTTATTTGAGAATCATAGGGACAGAAAAAGAGAGAAAGAAAGAGAGAGAGAGAGAGAATCCCCATCCCTGATTCACCCTCCAAATGCCCACAACAGCTAGAGCTTAGCCAGGAGCCAGGAACTTAATCCAGATTTCCCAAGTCGGTGGCAGGGATCCAGTGACACTGAGGCATCACCACTGCCTCCCAGGGTGTGCCTTAGCAGGAAGGTGGAATTAGGAATCCAAATTTAGGATCAAACATTTGTACTCTGGTATGGGAGAACAGTATCCCAAATGATATCTTAACCACTAGGCCAAATAACCACTCCAGAAGCACTGTAAAATAATTTCAATGCGGCCGGCGCTGCGGCTCAGTAGGCTAATCCTCCGCTTAGCGGGGCCGGCACACCGGGTTCTAGTCCCGTTCGGGGTGCTGGATTCTGTCCCGGTTGCCCCTCTTCCAGGCCAGCTCTCTGCTGTGGCCAGGGAGTGCAGTGGAGGATGGCCCAAGTGCTTGGGCCCTGCACCTGCATGGGAGACCAGGAGAAGCACCTGGCTCCTGCCTTCGGATCAGCGCGGTGCACCGGTCACAGCACGTCGGCTGCAGCGGCCATTGGAGGGTGAACCAATGGCAAAGGAAGACCTTTCTCTCTGTCTCTCTCTCTCTCACTGTCCACTCTGCCTGTAAAATAATAATAATAATAATAATTTCAATGGTAAAAATACAATGGAATTTACAAAAATTCGTGGAAAATTGAATTGAAAGATATGACTTATTTTAATGCAAAATTTGTTGAAATCCATGTATGTGAGAGTGCTACTAAACATTCAAAGAAAGTATGTATTATTAAAAATTGCATATATTTCAAAATTTTTTGCATGAAAATAACTGAATTTTTAGTTTTTATTTCACCCAAACTTTATGAAGTACCCTCATGTTCTTCAGACTCATTCATTAATGAAGAGTCAAACAATTTCTTTCCTTTTAAGTGTTTTGTTATTTGGGCAATGTGGAGACTCCAGTGGTTTTTGATTTATGGCATTCTTTTTGCTTAAAAGAGGGTTTGTTCTGTAGTTAATTAGGCCATTTTTGAATACTACTTTATTGACTACATACTTTGTTAATGGCTGCTCTTTGGTGAAAACCAACAGACCACAGTAGAGCTTGAAGGGTATAGGAGATATCACTCAAGAATAATGTTTTACAAATGAGGAAATAAAGCTAATGCATGTCTAATCCTTGTTCTGGAAGAGCTTAGGAAAAGACCTTGTCTTTATGAAAAAGAGTTGGCAAGTATAATACAGTGGTAAAATGGGGATTTCAAATTTAGCTCTGTTATTTACTATCTGTGAGAACTTTGTTGATAGATTTAACTTTCTAAGATGTAAGCTTCATCATATATAAATATAAACCTTGTATAATTGTTTGAGAATTAAGTGGGAAATGTTTGAAAATATTTAGGTACATTATATGATTTGATGGGTGCTCAAGGAATGTTAACAGTTATCATTATTGCTGAAGTAATGCTGTCTTGGAAATGCAGTACTCTCATTATACATGGAATTGGGAAATTGGAGTCTACAAAGGCATTGTAAAAGATAACTCGATTTTCCTCTTTTTTTCTTTCTTTCTTTTCTACTTTTTGTTCCTGTCCTTTTCAAATACACAAATCATAAAATGACTAAAAAACACATTCCTCTTTTGTCTCATATGTTATCCTCTGCACCACCACCCCACACATGTATCAGTTAAATGCTTATTATCTCAAATACACTAACTCTTGGAACCTTGTAAAAAATTTTTATAGACTGTGACAGAATTAGCCACTTTGCCTAAATTTGTTGCAACAATAATATGTTAATTCAACATTTTAGTAATGCGCAGCCAGGTAATAGTTGCTGTCATCTCCCTTTTGGAAAAAAGACTCTATTTATTTAATTATAGTATTTTTTGCAAAATATATTTTTGAAATGAGTAGTTACAAAATAATTTCCTAACAAACTTTATTTCCTGAGGATGAATAAGGGATCCTGCCTTATAAAGACAAGATCACCACTCAGAAACTTTGCCTTTGCAGCAATACCACATTATGCTGCTTTCTGAGGTCTATGCAGAAATTCTGTGCGGTCATTATTCTAATACCATTTTCCTCATTTCATTTCATTTTTTTCCTGCATGACCTAGTCCTTGCTACCCTTTATGCTTGAGGTTTTGATTGCCCTGCTGTATTAGTCTCCAACCTTTTTTACATATTTATTGTTCCATAAACCTAGATGTTGATTTTCTTTCATACTTGATTTAATTTATTTTGTGAGTTTGCGTTCAATTTATGGATTTTGAGATAAATCTCTTACTGGTTCTTTACACTACAGACTACATAAAATCTGATTTATAAAAGTTCACTTTGTTTTTGATGTAAAAGCAAATATTACATTTGATTTGGCCTTGGTCACATAGGGTTATTAAGGAGGGAAAATCTTTTTGATACTAGTAAAATGAGTCCTTTTTGATTTTTAGCTGAAGCAAAGAAGAAGGAAACTGATATTTGCCTAAGTCTGGTATGTGAGCTGACTCTGACTTTTGATTATTTTCAATTGCTTATGTAAATCTGTGTCCTGTTTAAGCAATTTACTGTTTGTAGGATTTTTGCAAATAAGCATCCGTGGCACAAAAGGCTTTTTAAAGTAAAACTACTTCTACATTTTTCAGGACATTTATTTTGTTTTCACTTAAGAATATTAAGAATTTAGAAGTAGATTGGGTTTCTATATTTGTTGAAGAACACCCATAAAACATCTATAGCTAACATCAACCTGAAGGGCAACACTTTCCCCCTAATATTTGAAGTAAGACAGAATTCCCAATTATACCACTCTTATTTAACCTAGTACTTGTAGTCTTCATCAGTATAAAAAAGCATGAAAGGGAAATAAAAGGAATGTGAATTGGAAGGAGGAAGAAAAAATTGTACCTATATACAGAAGTCATAATGGTCTGTGTAGAAAATCCCAAGAAATTCATGTTAAAAAGAAGACAAATCCTCACGGAGTTGATAAATCAATTCAGCAAAGCAGCATGGTACAGGATCAATATTAAAAACCAACTATTGGGGATGGCGCTGTGGCTTAGTGGGTAAAGCTGCCACCTACAGTGCCAGTATCCCATATGGGCTCCCGTTTGAGTTCTGGCTGCTCCACTTCTGATTCAGCTCTCTGCTACGGCCTGGGAAAGCAGTGGAAGATGGCCCAAGTCCTTGGGACTATGCATCCAAAAGGGAACACCCAGAGGAAACTCCTGGCTCCTGGCTTTGGATCAGCACAGCTCCAGCTTTTGCAGCCATCTGGGGAGTGAACCAGCAGATGGAAGATTTCTCTTTCTCTGCCTCTCCTTTTCTCTCTGTGTAACACTGACTTTCAAGTAAATAAATAAATCTTTAAAAAAACAACTATATTTCCATATACTAGTAAAAAAATACATGGAAATTGAAATTAAGGCACAATGCCTCTTAAAATTACTCAAACAATGAAATAATTGGTATAAATATGACAAACCATGGGTAAGAGTTAGATGCTGAGAACTATAAAATGTTAATGAATAAAATATTTGGAATGTTAAAATAAATGGAGTATCATACACATTTATATGTTGGAAGATGCCCATCTCTTCAAACTGATTAATACGTTTTATATAACTGTTATTAAATTCCCAGTACATTTGTCAATATTGGCAAGCTTATTTTAAAATTTAATTGGAAGTGAAAAGAAGATGAAATATTTAAAATTATCTTTTAAAAAGTGAAGTGAAATAGGAGAATCACTCTCTTTAACTTTAGGACAATACATTGCTACAGTAATCAAACAGTGTGGGATTGGTGCAGAGACAGACACCTAGATCAAAAACAAAAAACAAAATAGAGAATTCAGAAACAAAGCTACAATGGCATGGAAATCATTTTTCACAAAAGTACAAAAGCTTTTCAGTGAAGACAAGATTATGTTTGGTTATATTTTGAACAAATAGTACTGGAAAAATTGGGTATCCATAAGCAAAAATATGAAAAAAAAACTAAATTTGCCTTGACATAAACTTTCAAATCTAAAGAAAAATTACTTAAAATGAGCTGTTGGTTTAAATTTAAGATATAAAACAAAAATCTTTTAGAAGAAAACAGGAGAAAAATCTGTTAGATGGTAAGTTCATGTGACAACAAACACATAGTTCATAAAAGAAAATAATCAATCAATAGGATTTCATCAAAATATTAAAAAAAAAAAAAAACATTTGCTCTGTAAAGGATGATGTTAAATGGGTGACAAAGGGGGCCAGCGCTGTGACATAGTAGGTTAAGCATCTGCCTGGGGCTACAGCATCTCTTCCAAATTAGAAGACAGTTCCAGTCCTGGCTGCTCTACTTCCAATACAGCCCCCTGCTGATGGCCTGGGAAAGCAGTAGAAGATGGCCCAAGTGCTTTGGCCCCTGCAACCACGTGGGAGACCCAGAGGAAGCTCCTTGCTCCCAGCTTTGGATTGGTCCAGCTCCAGCCACTGAGACCATTTGGGGAGTGAACCAGCAGATAAAAGATCTCTCTCTCTGTCTCTCCCTCTCTCTGTCTGTAAGTCTGCCCCTGCAGTAAATAAATAAATATTTTTTAGAAAAGAATAAAAAAAGATACACTGGTATAAAATATTTGAAAATCACAAACATGAGTCTTGAAAAGGGACTCATAACTATAATAATGAAAGAAATCTTAATGCTCAACAATACAATAAACAATCCAATTGGAAAATGGTCAACATCACAAACATGCATTTCATCAAAGAGGATATATGGATAAAAATAAAAATGCATTCAGCATCATCAGCCACTAGGGAAATGTAAATTAAAAACACAATGGAATAGTGCTGGATGCTTATGAGAGTAGCTGAAATTAAAATGGTCCTGATGGTACAATACAATACAATGCTGGAGAGATATGCAGAGAAAATGGGTCTCTCAGATATCCTAAGAGGGAATTTAAAATGGGACAGCAACTCTGGAAAATAGCTCCATCGTTTTTTTAAAAGAACTGAACATGGGCCGGCACCGTGGCTCAATAGGCTAATCCTCCACCTTGCGACGCTGGCACACCAGGTTCTAGTTCCGGTCAGGGTGCTGGATTCTGTCCCGGTTGCTCCTCTTCCAGTCCAGTTCTCTGCTGTAGCCCGGGAGTGCAGTGGAGGATGGCCCAAGTCCTTGGGCCCTGCACCCTCATGGGAGACCAGGAAAAGCACCTGGCTCCTGGCTTCGGATCAGTGAGATGCGCTGGCCGCGGCAGCCATTGGAGGGTGAACCAACCTTAAAAGGAAGACCTTTCTCTCTGTCTCTCTCTCTCTCACTGTCCACTCTGCCTGTCAAAAAAAAAACAAAAAACAAAAAAACAAAAAACAAAAAAAACAAAAAAAAACAAAAAAAAAAAAAACTGAACATGGTCTTTCCATATAATCCTGTCCTCACACTCCTGGGCTTTTATCTCAGTGAAATAAAAACCTAGGTATACACAAACTTTTGTTCTGGAATGTTCATGGCAACTTTGTAATGGTCA
Organism: Oryctolagus cuniculus; assembly: GCF_051225735.1. Lineage (NCBI taxonomy): Eukaryota > Metazoa > Chordata > Mammalia > Lagomorpha > Leporidae > Oryctolagus > Oryctolagus cuniculus. The sequence continues at coordinate 49,007,789 of NC_142878.1, forward strand.
GAAACTAGAGACAATCTAAATGTCCTTCAATTAATGAATTGTTAAAAAAATCATAGTACATTCATACCATAGAGTACCACTCAGTACTAAAAAGAAGCACACTATTGATACAGGTGACATTGTAGAAACACTCATTTAAAAAAAAAAAAAGACTTATTTATGTAATTTGAAAGTCAGAGTTACACAGAGTGAGGAGAGGCAGAGAGAGAGAGAGATATAGAGAGAGAGGTCTTCCATCTGCTGGTTCACACCCCACTTGGCTGCAACGGCCTGCAGCTGTGCTGATCCCAAGCCAGGAGTCCGGAGCTTCCTCTGGGTGTTCCCTTGTGGGTGCATGGTTGCAAGGACTTGGGCCATCTTCTACTGCTTTCCCAGGCCAAAGCAGAGAGCCGAATCAGAAGTGGAGCAACCAGGACTGGAACTGTCTTCTAATTTGGAAGAGATGCTGTAGCCCCAGGCAGATGCTTAACCTACTATGTCACAGCGCTGGCCCCCTTTGTCACCCATTTAACATCATCCTTTACAGAGCAAATGTTTTTAATATTTTGATGAAATCCTATTGATTGATTATTTTCTTTTATGAACTATGTGTTTGTTGTCACATGAACTTACCATCTAACAGATTTTTCTCCTGTTTTCTTCTAGAAGATTTTTGTTTTATATCTTAAATTTAAACCAACAGCTCATTTTATGTAATTTTTCTTTAGGTTTAGATTTTAGTTTTTTTTTTTTTCATATTTTTGCTTATGGATACCCAATTTTTCCAATTTGGAAGATGGCATAAGACAAATTGGTGCCCATATGGGATGCTGGTACTGCAGGCAGCGGCTTTACCCACTATGCCCCAGTGCTGGCCCCTATATACTCATTTTTAAGATTTGCCATTTGTTTGTTCTCTTAGGTAAATGAAAATGTCTGGTGGAGCTACTGTCCTTCAAGTATAAGATGTTTCCATAGCTCACAGATTCTATTCCTTAGTGAAGAAACTCACCTGTACCTTTATTAAAAGTATTCCTTTTTAATTAGAAGATCCAGAATAAAGAAGAGAAAATGCATTGAATGTTCCAAGACTCAAAAAGAAAAAAGTGTTTTGTTCAAAGTCTGAAAGTGGGTACTCCCATTATTTTCTATCAAAGCATTCATTTATTTTCTTATAATGCCAGTTATAACCTGCCATTTTTCTTTTACATCTGTTTAGTTATTTGTTCTCTTCCCGTCCACCAGAAGAGAAGCTCCATGAACATTAAATAACATCACAGGGGCCTATGCCCTCAACATTCTGCCTGGCACACATCACTCCTGGGATATAATTATGCATGCGGGAATGTCCGCATGAGGGATTTCGTGGTGAAGTTTTGAAAACCCTCTAGTATGAGTAGAGAAAACTAACTGTTATAAAGGAGAACGTCATTCATCAGCTCAGTAAATACTGAGCACCCCTGTGTACCAGGCATTGCTCAAATTGCTTGTGACACAGCAGGGGGGAAACACAAGGCCATAATGTCCATCTTCATTCTGGTGAGAGAAAAGGAAAGTTTATGGATGAAGGGAAGCATGTTGAAGTGCATCATTACCCATAGACTTCACCTGGATTGAAAGATGATTAAAATCATTCTGACATTGTCATTTCTGTATCTTTCTTTTTCTAACCTTGATAAGGAAACATTGGAAGAACAGTCGGCTAAGAAGCATAGCCTGAGCCTCTCTTTTACAAGTTCTTGCTTTGAATTACAAACTGGTGATATAAGCTTGAGACCCTTGGAAACCTCTGAAATGAGGCTGTGGAAATGAACTTTAGGACCTAAGTAACAGAAAAACTTAATATAAATCCAGAGTGATATTAGACATAGAGAGCTGAATCATAACTTGGTAATGTATAGAATATGAGGGAAAGAAGAAATAAATCTGATTAGGTACTATTTGGAAGCTACTGTTTTTTCAAAGTAATGATTCTGTTCCTCAATGCTATATTTTTAAATACAATATCTTACTTAAGACGGTACTTCTTCTTAAAATAGTAGGTAAACTATGTATCATTTTTTTAACTTTTATTTAATGAATATAAATTTCCAAAGTACAGCTTATGGATTACAATGGCTTCTCCCCCCCCCCCAATAACTTCCCTCCCACCCGCAACACTCCCCTTTCCCACTCCCTCTCCCCTTCCATTCACATCAAGATTCATTTTCAATTCTCTTTATGTACAGAAGATCAGTTTAGCATACATTAAGTAAAGATTTCAACAGTTTGCTCCCACACAGAAACATAAAGTGAAAAATACTGTTTGAGTACTAGTTATAGCATTAAATCTCAATGTACAGCACACTAAGGACAAAGATCCTACATGAGGAGTAAGTGCACAGTGACTCCTGTTGTTGACTTAACAAATTGACACTCTTGTTTATGGCATCAGTAATCACCTTAGGCTCTTGTCATGAGCTGCCAAGGCTATGGAAGCCCCCCTGAGTTCACTGATTCTGATCATATTTAGACAAGGCCATGGTCAAAGTGGAAGTTCTTCAGAGAAAGGTACCTCCTTCTTTGATGACCCGTTCTTTCCACTGGGATCTCACTCGCGGAGATCTTTCATTTAGTTTTTTTTTTTTTTTTTTTTTTGTTTTTTTTTTTTTTTTTTTTTCCCCCAGAGTGTCTTGGCTTTCCATGCCTGAAATACTCTCATGGGCTTTTCAGCCAGATCCGCATGCCTTAAGGGCTGATTCTGAGGCCAGAGTGCTGTTTAGGACATCTGCCATTCTATGGGTCTGCTGTGTACCTCACTTCCCATGTTGGATCGTTCTCTCCCTTTTTTATTCATTTTGTTTTTATATCATTACATTTTTGGGGGGAAAGAAACCTGTTAGAAATACTTTGTTCTAAGATGAAGGTATGGTGTAACAGTACTACCATGGTAATAGGACTAAGAGCAATTATCCCAGTTTCAGACAATCTGGAAGATAGCATAACACAAACAGATCCTTTAAGTGTAGTATCACCTATTGATCCATCACCAGAGATGAAGAGATGAGAGGCATTGAGCCACTCTGATTTTTCAGTGATAACACCAAGAATATTTACCTTAAAAAACTTTCCTCCACATAATATGCTTACATGGGAAAATGAGTCACTGGAAGGCTTAAGAGTCCCAGAGTTACAAAGGAATTCAGTAGCATAGCTTAGGGAACATAAGAAAATAAAATCACATATATATTTCTAAATATCAAGATGCTTTGGTATCTCAGGAACTCCAATAAATTAATTTTTTATACTAAACATGCAGCTTATCAAAAAAATATGTGTATGGGGCTGGTGCTATGGTGCAGTATGTTAAGACACTGCCCACTGGGGCCAGCACTGTGATATAGTAGGTTAAGCCTCTGCCTGCGGTGCCAGCATCCCATATGGACACCGGTTCAAGTCCTGCCTGTTCCTCTTCTGATCCAGCTCTGTACTAATGGCCTGGGAAAGCGATGGAAGATGGCCTAATATCTTGGGCCCCTGCACCCACGTAGCAGACCTGGAAGAAGCTCCTGTCCCTGGCTTTGAATTGGTCCAGCTCTGGCCGTTGTGGCCATTTGGAGAGTTAACCAGCAAATTGAAGACCTTTCTCTCTGTCTCTACCTTTTTCTCTGTCTGTAACTCTACTTTTCAAATAAATAAATAAAAGACACTGTCTGTGACATCAACATCCTATATGAGTGCCAATTCCAGTCTGGATGCTCCACTTCTGATCCAACTTTCTGCTAATGTACCTGGGAAAGCAGTGCAAGATGACCTAAGTACTTGAGCTCCTGCACCTACTTGGGATACCAGGGTAGAGTTTCAGCTTTCTGGCTGCAACCTGGCCCAACCTGGGCAGTGTGGCTATTTGGACACTGAACAAGCAGATGGAAGATATTCATTTCCTGTCAATCTGCCTTTCAAATAAATAAATCTTTAAAACAATAAATAAGTAAAAGAAAGTTTCATTGTAACACACACATACACACACACACACAGGATACCTGTTGGGTGACAGCAGGGGAAATGACACTATAGTGAACACCACTTATCAGGGAAACACATTAAGGTCATTTTTAGTAGGGGAGTGCATAGGGAGAACGGAGGCTCTGACTATCTCTCTGACATCCCCCATCAATTTGTTTGATGAACCCAGTAGTTACCCTCCTAAAGAAACAGCTTCTTTCAGTTTGTGAGTAAAAATATGCATGTGTGGACACATATATATGAGTGTGTGTGTGCACCTTAACCAAGGCTAATGAAAATTTCTTTTTGTAATATTACCTCTACTTTCTAGGAAAAAAAAAGGGGCTCCCAGCCCAACTCTTGACTTGATAGATCAAACCCTTAATGCTAAATGTTTGAATTGTCACATCCAAAAGAAGCCTTATTAATCCAAACTCTGCTTATACTTTTACAGGGAGGTTTCTCAATTGACAATGTATTCTGTTTATGGTGTCTAAATTGCCTCACCCGATGAAACTTCATTCCAGGATCGCTGATGGCTTCATAAGGTCACTCTTGGAGAAGTTTATTTCCCGGATCCTTATGAAAAGAGGGGTTTCCTAGGAAATGGCAGGTGCACATCGGCATGTGGCTCCCAGGCTCTGCAGAACACAGGGTTGTTTGTCCCCAAGCTTGCTGCCCTGAAGTAAACATTGTTACAAAAGATAGGACGCTGCTTCAACCTTGAAGGCGGAGGCAAAGAAGAAATAGCATTTTCTCAATATAAACCTCTGTGATAACACCAAAATGTGAAACTTTATGAATGCTGTTTGAGAGATTCTATTTTTTGATAACTCAGAAATTGCATTTTTGGCAGGGTGGTTTCAAATAAGAAACACTAGAGCTTTGATTTGGTCCTCTGTTTTTATCTGCAACTTTAATCTATATACGGAGAAGGTTTTCTTTGACATTTGTAGCAGCATTTCTGAGATTGATGCTGCTGCCTATTATTATACAGCAGAACATTTGATACTAAAGGTTCCCGCAGCTCCCATCAGCTTGCTATAGCAGGTCTGCTCTCCTGACATTTAATGTCCCCTAAGCCTGATATGGTCTGATAACTTCAACATGCCAGCTGCTTTGGGGAGAAATAAAGAACTGCAGTACCCTTGATTCTTCGTAGTGACTGTCACCACCTACATCACCAGTCACCCATCACCTTTTCCCCTCAATGTGTGTGAATTAAAGTCTAGGAAAAGTACATGCATTGTGTCCATGTGTGCATGTACCAAGCACACCAAGATTAAACCAGATTAGAGAAAAAGTAGTTTCCTTATAAGCACATCCAAAGGGCTTGGCATCTGTCACCTTGTAGAGATGTCTCGATTATCTTTCTGAAGCTGACCTTTGAATGAGTCCACTTAAAAGGAAAAGCTCCCTGTGCCTCAAATATCAGTTTTTCATGCTGACTCTTTTAGTTTCTATGCCTGGAAAGTAGTCTTGTTGTCGTAAATGCCTCAGTTAACAACTGGTAGTTTTATCTTTTTAACGTAACTCAGAATCCAGATTTGTTCCTGGTAAAATAAGCTGATATATCCTCATAATGGATGAACTGTTAATGGAATAAGATGTAGCTATAAAAAGCATAACAACTTATTTGTATTTTGATCTAAAAGATCTTCAGAATATGTCATTACGTAGACAAAATACAAAAAATTTTCCATAATATGCTATTATTTTATTTAAGCAAATGTTTAATATTCAGACTGAAAGAAGATTTCAGAAAGTAAAGACGTTGCTAACTAGTGGAGAGTAAGTCAATGAGGAAGGATTAAATAGGGTCAGAAATGAGAATAAGAGTTATATGTCTTTTAAAAATATTTTAATCTTTTAAGCATGTGAATATGTTATCCCAAAATTTGCATTAGTTTTCTAAAATGTTAAGACCTTCATTTTCATCTTCATTTTGTTTGATATCTGACAGTAATGATGGGGCTCTGGGTGCCTGCAGCTTTCTCTTGTCATGCCTCTGGTTTCTGAGGTCATGGAGTGATTCTAGTCAAATGTGTGAAATGTGTACTTCATCATCTATGCAGTTTAGCCTATCCTAAACTCAGGGGAGGCAGGCACTACATTTCTGGTTATGGTGCTAAGGATGCTTATACACTACTGGATAACACGTGTAGAGAAATATAGAATACATGTGAAACAAGAGACACTGTGAAGACCACATTCTCGTAAGTAAAGATGGATTATTTCTTTTTTGTATTTAGGATGGAGAGAGAGAAAGGGAGGAAGGGAGAGAAGGAGGAAGGGAGAGAGGGGACGGAGGGAGGGAGGGAGGGGAGGGGAGGGTGGGAGAGGGATAGAGAGAGATAATTCCCCATCTTCAAGTTCACTCGCCCAAATGCCCATAATAGCTAGGGCTGAGCCAGGCCAAAGCCAAATCTCTGAGTCTCCCACATGGATACCAGAGAACCAACTATTTGCCTCATCATTGTCTGCCTTCCTGGATGTTCTTTTGCTAGAAGCTTTGGAAATAGGAACTGAGCTAAGACTCCAAATCAGGCACTCCATTTTGGATGCGGGCAACCAACCAGTGTCTTAACCTCTGCATCAAACACCCATCCCTGATTACTTTTTTAAGTTTGTGATATTCTGTCTGCAAGATAGAAGTTCATGAGAATGCTATTTTTCAGTCCATTGCCCATGAAGAAAATTAGCCTTTCTCATTTTAGTGAGCTTGAGACTATTCGAATTCATTATGATAAAAGAACAAAACATGAACTTCCCAAAGTTATTCTCCTAGTGTTATTTTTAAAAAGGAAACATCATTATACTATGGTCAGTATCAATGAATGCACAACTTAAAAATCTAAACTTTGTAGAAGCGTGTTATAATGATTCTATTAAACTTGGAATGGAAAATGAAAACACATTATGTAAACCCAAGCAATCTAATATATCCAGGAAGCATCATTCTATATATTATATAGAATACTATATATAATATAATATATAGCATCATGCTATAAATTAAATATCAGAATATCCTGAGAAATAACCCAAACAATTAAGATCTCAGCTATTACCCAGGAAGAACAAACTTGTTCAAAGAGAACATAGTACATTAGGCACATGCTAGAGATGCGATGGGATCAGCAGAGGATGCAGGGATAACTGAATTTAGCAGAAGGAAAAGTCCAGGTTATTTCCTCATGAAATCTAGGTAATCCCGTGAGATGACTGGACAAAATAACTTGAAATGTTTAATTGCTAGAAATCTTAAAATTTATCTGGGTCATGTCCTAAACAGCACTCTGGCCTCAGAATCAGCCCTGAAGGCATGCGGATCTGGCTGAAAAGCCCATGAGAGTATTTTAAGCATGGAAAGCCAAGACACTCTGGCAAAAAAAAAAAAAAAAAAAAAAAAAAAAAAAAAAAAAAACAACTAAATGAAAGATCTCTGCGAGTGAGATCCCAGTGGAAAGAACAGGTCTTCCAAGAAGGAGGTACCTTTCTCTGAAGGGAGGAGAGAACTTACACTTTGATTATGACCTTGTCTAAATAAGATAAGAGTCGGTGAACTCAGGGGGCTTCCATAGCCTTGGAAACTCATGACTGGAGCCTAGGGTGATTACTGATGCCATAAACAGGAGTGTCAATTTGTAAAGTCAACAACAGAAGTCACTGTGCACTTACTCCTCAAGTAGGATCTCTGTCCTTAATGTGCGGTACATTGTGATTTAATGCTATAACGAGTACTCAGACAGTATTTTTCACTTTGTGTTTCTATGTGGATGCAAACTGTTGAAAGCTTTTCTTAATGTATGCTAAACTGATCTTCTGTATATAAAGAGAAACGAAAATGAATCTTGATGTGAATGGAAGGAGAGAGGGAGTGGGAAAGGGGAGTGTTGCGGGTGGGAGGGAAGTTATTGGCGGGGGGAAGCCACTGTAATCCATAAGTTGTACTTTGGAAATTTATATTCATTAAATAAAAGTTAAAAAAAAAGAGAATGCCAAAAAAAATTTATCTGGGTCAAAGATGGCATTGGTGAGGAGGAAGGCCAAAACAGCAGATAAGTAGACAATTGATTTATAACCAGACATATTTAGGCAGAAATATTTCCTTTCTGGGGGTATTTGTGGAAATTTTAGGAATAGAGTAAAGCTTGGTCATAATCTACTTTTTATTCTGAATGTTAGTAGTGACATGTTGATGAGTTATTATGAGCTTCACCTTAGAAGAGTGCATCTGAGCCGGCGCCGCGGCTCACTAGGCTAATCCTCCGCCTGCGGCTCTGGCACCCCAGGTTCTAGTCCAGGTCGGGGCGCCGGATTCTGTCCTGGTTGCCCCTCTTCTAGGCCAGCTCTCTGCTGTGGCCCAGGAGTGCAGTGGAGGATGGCCCAAGTGCTTGGGCCCTACCCCTGCATGGGAGACCAGGAGAAGCACCTGGCTCTTGGCTTCGGATCAGCGCGGTGTGCTGGCCGCAGCGCGCCAGCCGCCGTGGCCATTGGAGGGTGAACCAATGGCAAAGGAAGACCTTTCTCTCTGTCTCTCTCTCTCTCTCTCTCTCACTGTCCACTCTGCCTGTCAAAAGTAAATAAATAAATAAATAAAGAGTGCATCTGGCAAGGTGATTAGGTGGCTGCTTGGGACACCTTGATCCCATATTGAAGTTTCTAGGTTCAACTCCTGGCTCTGCTTCCAATTCCAGGTTCCTGTTCATGCGCAGCCCAGAAGGGAGTTGTGATAGCTCAACTATTTGGGGTCCTCCAACCCAACCCATGTAAGAGATCTGCACTGAGTTCCAGGTCCTGGCTTTAGGTTAATCCAGTTCAACTGGGCAGAAAAACAGTAGATGAGATCTCTCTCCCCACCCCCTACCCTGCCCTGTGTGTGTGTGTGTGTGTGTGTGCCTTTCATTTTACTCTACTTTCATTTAAGTAAAAATAAATTAAATACTTAAAAGATCACATTTAGCATTGAGAGAGAAGAAAAGGGAGAGATCACAATCTCAAGGTGTGAATCTGGTAAAAGAAGAGACAGACAGAAGATTCCTTCCAGCTCTCATCCCTAGCCTTGGAATCAGATGATTTCAGTTCTAAAACACCACGTTTCTCAGGAAGAGCGTTTTCATAGCCTTGCCCTGCAGGGGAGACTGCTGCCTGGAGGAGTTTTCTGTTCCTCTTTGTCTTGTGCTGCCACTCAGCTACTCTCATCCTTCCCCTTCAGAATCTCCAGAGCTGGTTCTATACGCCTCACCCCCTTACTGTGGCCTGGACTACTGAACATCTCAAAGAAATGGTGTAGAAATAGGCAATGAATAGTCTTCCGATTCCGATTCCTGAATCACCCTCCTCAGGGCGTGTCCTCATTCTACTTTTCCTATTTAGGGATGAACAACGGGTAGTCAGTTAATGGACAGAAGCCTAACCCGATACCCTTTGCTTGCTACCCAGCTCTGATTTTTGGGAACCCTAGTGAGCAAATGCTTTTGGGAGGCCAGGGAAGTTTACAAGTTCCACATCTGTGTAAATAATTTAGCAGCTTCGAAATGAATTTGCATTAATATCATCAGGGCTCCCAGAGTGTCTATAATAGTGATTTCACTTTCTCTACTTTCTTTGGTTCCAAATCTCCCCTGTTAATTAGTACATAGGGATTGTTTTATAAACAGTAGATAGAACAACCGTTTTCCAACATCTTCTGCTTGGATCCTCCAAAAACTGTTTTTGTCTTCTGACCTGTATATTTCTTCAGCTGAATTAAACCAGGTGCATAGCTTAGTTATTTTGATAGGCCCTTAGGGATTTTCCCAAAGAGCAGTGGTGCCTGCCCAGGTTCTATGCCATGACCTGCAGTTTTTTTAGGGCTTTTCAAGAGATTCAGCAGATAGGATAATTGTTGTCCCTAAAAGCTTTGTCTGGCAGCCTGGCATCCCAGGAATGTGCCCAAGTTGCTTTGTGATGGTTGTCTGACTCTGCCCCTCACTGTGGGGCTTCACAGGTATAATAGGATTTCACTTTCAAGATAGCAGGTGAGCTGCCTGGCAAAGAATCTACTTACAGAGAGGATGTACTACCCTTCCCATTCCCTCGCCTATGCTGGCAATCTTTGATTTAGTGCACTGCAGCTGCTGCAGTTCATTACTGTACATTTCAGAGTCAAACTCCACTCTAACAGTGGGCTACCCCCTAAAGTGCTGTACTCATTGTGATAATAGCTAAGGATATCACAGACAGGAGGAGTGCATACTGCCTTTGCAGAACCACTACTCCCAGTTTTAAGTAGACTCCCAAATAAGTGGGAGAGTGCTGCTTCCTAAGCCTGCTGTCACCTGGCACAGAGATCCTGTGAATCATGGCTGCCTCACTCAGGTCAGACTTCAAGGAGTTTAGATGAGGAGCAAGGACTTGTAACCATGACGACATCATTCTAAAGAGACTATGTGGTTCTAAGAGCACAGTAGGGGAGCCAGGACTGAGTTATATGTGAGGCTTGACATATCAATAATCTCTCTGAAGTTCTATTTGTCCCCCAAGCCATAGTTTCACAATTTCTTTGTTCAATTCACAACATGGTGAGTTTTATAAGAAAAAAAAACATGATATGCAGTGTTTGTTGGTCTCTGGACCTAGGAATGCCTATTGAACCATTGAGCAAAGGAGGAATAGGGATATTATATCCAGATATTAATTAACTTTATTAAAGGCAGTATGGCACAATGGATTCAGCAGTGAGGCAAGAGTCAAAGACTATGGGTCCCTGGTTTTGCCCTTGTTGTTGAGCTGTTCTGTGACTTTGTTCCAAAGTCTGTTTCAGTTTTTTGAATTCTTGACTGGAAAATGATAATGCTTGCTGTTTGATCAACTTCTTAGGACTATCTCTCTCAGAGGGGCACTATCAAAGAAAGGACCAAGAGTCCTCCTTCTCAATGTACCACCCACTACACACACATCCATTATACTATTAGCATGGCTTCTGTAATTTACTAATAGCTCTAAAAATTATCAAGTATCTACATGTTAGATATTTTTCCTAAAGTGGCTCCCTTTCTCCAAACCTACATAAATGTACTACTTCTAGATTTGTTAGGCTGCTGAATAAAACAGGAAACTGAGATTCAAGGCTTATGCCACTTACAATCTTTCTAGAATATATGCCTTTACTCTCGTACAAAACATTTCTCTTGATTTCAGCTTTTTGTCATACTTTCACACTAACTCATCCAAATTGTATTGAGGACTTTAGCATATGGATTATGATCAAGGCCTTAAGTTTAACAGTTTAGCTATACTGTGGATGAATAGTTTCATGTATCTGACTACTTCATTCCCACTACCCACTCATGTGGACATATTCTTGATCTCAGGAAGATCTGCAGCTGCCATACTTCTAGGGATCCTGTTCCACACTGACTACCAGCTTCCCTCCAATAACTCCCTCAATGGCTTACTCTATCTGCCATCTCTTTAAACATCACATCAACCCTAGTTCCAGAGTAGTTCATTTGAGCTTGATAGTCCATCTCTGTCTTTGATCCATCATGTCACTTATAATGCTCTCAACATTTCCCTTGATCCTCCTGACCTGTTTTCCTGCCATATCCACCCTAAAAACTCCATTTGTGAGGTGTCACCTGTCCCCTCAACCATCTTTTGCTTTCTTCTCACCCTTCAGATCTCAGCTCAAATCCCACATCCTTAGGGCTTACCCTACCTTATATCAGTTTAATCACTATTTTTCAAGCTGTCAGAGCAGCCTGTGTTGATTATTCATAGCATTGTTCAGAGTTTTGAATTTACATACTTATTTATGTAATTATTATATTAGTATCTTTCTTCCTCATTGGCCTATATATATGCTCCACAAAGGCAGAATTCATTGCCTCATGATTCCAAATCATGATTCCCTACAATCCAGAAAAACTAGACAAAAAATAAAACAAACCTGCTTCTTTCTTTGACATGCTTGGCATATGGCTCTGTATTCCCTTTCCACTCTCTTCTCTGCTGTGTTACTCTCATGCCTCCAATTCTTGCCATTGGGCTCATATTTGCAACCTACATATGGATTATCGAGCCAAAACCTTGCTTTCTGCATATTTCCAGTTATCTTTCACCTACTGTGTCTCAGACACTCACTTCCTTGTCACATTCTGCATCTCATCATCATGAGAAATTGAATTACTCCAAATTTCAGTATCAAATGCACAACTCTGATTCTATCTGGCGCTCCTGTTAACTCGTTCAAACTCTTACTTGCAATCATCCTTGATCTCATCCAGATTTCCAGTATGTCAATCCTGCCGAAGTGGTGGCATGAGAAGGCCATGCCAAAATGACCACTGGCAAGCGAGCGTCAGTTACTCAGGAATGGCTTTGGAACCCACCTGGCAAAGGAGCCTGCCTGGCAACAGGCAGTGATTGGTTAGGACATAAACCGCCCCTTGACCGGATTGGCTGCTTCAGCTATATAAGCTGCTGTACCAACTGAAATAAACGAGGCTGCGGGCTGCTCGCCTCTGGCCCGCTTTCACCTGACTCCCGGAGTCTGTGTCATGACTCCACGCCTCTTGCCCCCACTGCACTCCTCTCTTAAAATGAATCCAAAGCAACATGCCAACACCTTTCTGTCTTCATCTCCTTCCTAATAACATTGTTCTGAAGACTTCCTTAAGGATACCCTAAACTCCTCACCCTCTCTTCCTTTGTACCACCATCTAACCCATATCTTGAATATACTTAGCCAGCTACCTAGCTATCCCTGCACCTAAAGAGCAAATCTTGCTGGAAAAAAATTATCTATTGAAAAGTTTTACCTAAATTCACACCCACAAATCTTAGTCACTGAGTACTGCCTGAAATTCCAAATCCTATGTGTTTCCAGTATGTTTACTACCCTACTCTCTAAAGTCAATATGTATATATCTTTTAGGTTTCCATATTCTTTATCATCTCATTCTCATCTGGCAACTTTACATTATATTTAATTGATAAATTAGAAGCCATTAAATGCAAATGATTTCTCTAACACTAAATTTAACTTTCTTCAGCAAAACACCTTTTCTTCCACTCCAGTGACAGGGAAGTATGTCCCACCCATTTTGTTAAAAATTCATTCCTTGGGAGCTGGTGTTGTATCATGGGTTAAGCCTCCACTTGCAATGCCAGCATCCCATGTCAGAACACAAATTTCAGGATGTAGCTCCAGGCTCCTGGTTTTGTCTTGGTCTAATCCTAGCTGTTGTGGCAATTTGGGGATCTCTCTCTCTCTGTCATTATATCTTTCTTTCTAAATACCTTTTTTTTAAAAAAAAAGGTTTACTTATTTGGGAGGCAGAGTTACAGACAAGGAGAGGGAAAGAGAAGACAGAGAGAGGTCTTCCATCAGCTGGTTCACTCCCCAAGGGCCACAATGGCCATAGCTGGGCCAATCGGAAGCCAGAGGGTGCAGGGGCCCAAGCACTTGGACCATCTTCCATTGCTTTCCCAGGCTTTTAGCAGGAAGCTGCATCTGCAGTGGAGCAGCCAGGACTCTAATCAGCGGCCATATGGGATGCTGGCGCCTCTGCGCCATAGCACATTTTCAGTTCTATGAGGAAAGGAAATGTATCTGGTGAACTTCTCTATTCAGTCATTCCTCTGCTTGTGCCTTGAGTCCCATCCTGTCTCACATGCTTAAGGAATTTATTTTTTAAATTATTATTTATTTGAAAGTCAGAGTAACAGAAAGAGGAAGACACAGAAAGAGAGATCTTCTACCCAATGATTTATTTGCCAAATGGCTACAATGGCTAGGGCTGGGTTGGACTGAAGCCAGGAGTCAGGATCCTCTGCCAGGTCTCCCACATGGGTGCAGGGGCACAAGCACTTGGGATATCCTCCTCTGCTTTCCCAGGCTCATCAGCAGGGAGCTGCATCAGAAGTAGAATAGCTGGCACTCAAATTGGTGCCCATATGGGATGCCAATGTAATAGGCAGCAGCTTTATCAGCTATACCATGCTGGACACTTAAGAAACTTCTTAAGTTATCCTGTTTGATTCCAATTTTAATAACAATTTCCTCTCTATAGATTATTCCTGGAATATTTCACCTTCATTTCATTCTTTAATATCTAATCCCTTTTGAACTACTATCTCATTTCAGCACTTCCCTTCATGGCCTTTTTCCCTTTAGGGGGAAAAATAAGATTATCATGAAGAAATCATGCACAGCCAACTCTCCTCACCATGTATACCGATGTTTTGCTCCTTCTGTACATGTTTTTCTCCACTTATATCTGCACTAAGCTACTTCCTTCCTTCCTTCCTTCCTACTGCCTCACTTTTCTGTAATTTTGTCACTGACATTTTTTTCTCTAGTTGTCCTGGTTATTCTCCACAGAACAAATGGGAAAGTGCATTTCTAACACACACATTGGAACAGTTGATAGAGAAGGAAAGGAAAAAAATGACTGAATAGAGAAGTTCATCAGATACATTTCCTTTCCTCATAGAACTGAAATGTTTCAAGAGACACAATGGTATTCAGTGCATATTCACTGATATGCATATAAAATAAAATAATTTAAATAAAATAATTGCTGTTGTTCATAGTATGTTACAGCAAGAGTACAGGCTGCTGGAAGGATGTAGATTAGCAGTGTGTTCCCTGTATAAATAACATTTATCCTAAAAGCTTGTGGGGAAATATGAGTAGCGAAGTGTAGTGAAGTGTTAAAGGAAGCAGATGGAAGTGAATGTGCAAATGCCCTGAGGCTGGTAGCAGCAGACAGCTTTTGAACCACTGGAGTAAGGCCCATGTGCTTGGAACACTGGGACTTGGAAGGAGAGTTATATAAAGTAGTGCTGGAAAGGTAGCTGGGAGCTGGATCCTGCAAAACCTGTAGACCATTTAAGATTTTCAGTCTTACCCCAAGAATGAATGGATGCCACTGGAGGATTTTAAAATATATTTGATTAATAATAATTTATTTTGTATTTCAAAATGGTTTGAAGAGAGGGCTTCAAATGTTCTCAACCAAAGAAATGATAAATGTGTGAGGTAATGAACATGCTAATTACTGTGATTCGATCATCACAAAATTATACATGTACCAAACTAGCATATTGTACCACATAAGTATGTATAATTATTACATGTCAATTAAAATTTTCAAAAAACTCTGGGGCCAGCATTTTCACACAGTGGATTAAATTGCCACTTGCAAGGCTGGCACCCCATATCAGAGTGCAGGTTCACATCCTGGCTGTTCCACCTCTTTTGGAATTACTATCTCATTTCATTACTTCCCTGCTAATGTTCCTGGGAGACAGCAGAAGATGGCTCAAGTATTTGGATCACTGCCACCCATGTGGGAGATCTGAATGGAGTCACCCGTTCCTGGATTCAGCTTGGCCCAGCCCATGTTGTCATGACCATTTAGTGAGTTTAGAAAGTGATCCAATAGATAGTAGATTCTCTTGGCTGGTGCCACAGCTCACTTGGCTAATCCTTCGCCTGTGGTGCCGGCATCCTGAGTTCTAGTCCCGGTTGGGGTGCCGGATTCTGTCCTGGTTGCTCCTCTTTCAGTCCAGCTCTCTGCTGTGGCCCAGGAAGGCAGTGGAGGATGGCCCAAGTGCTTGGGCCCTGCCCCTGCATGGGAGACCAGGAGGAAGCACCTGGCTCCTGGCTTCAGATCAGCGTAGCTCCAGCCGTGGCAGCCATTTGGGGGGGGTGAACCAATGGAAGGAAGATCTTTCTGTCTCTCTCTCACTGTCTAACTCTGCCTGTCAAAAAAAAAAAAAAAAAAGAAAAGAAAAAAAAAAAGAAAAAAAAACCCTCTCTCTCTCTCTCTCTCTCTCCTTCTCTTTCTCTGTCTCTCCTTATCTCTCTGACACTGGGAACTTCAATCAAATAAATTTTAAAGAAAACTTTAAAAGTTATCCGAAATTGCTTTTATGCATTAATAACACTATTCTGGGTGTGATTTGATGAACATAAATAGGTGATAAGGAAGCAGAAGTAAATTAATTAATTATTTAAAATAAATTTCCAGGAAGGAAATGGTTGTAGTTCAAATCATGGCGCTTTTCATAGAAAAAAGAGAGGTGGCCAGGTTGAAGATATTTCAGAAGCTGAATTACTAGTGTTTGTTGACTGATTAGGTTTGTGCCACCGATGGCAGCAGTGATCTCAGGGCAAGCAATGTGTCAAGGAAAGAGCTCAAATGCCTACAGTGAGTAGGTGGGCCTCCTGACCGACCAGTTCCCAACAATGGGATGTAGGGGAGGGGAGGCTTTGGGAAAGAAAACAGTGGGTGAGAGTCCCAGCACTGACATTCAGATTTTTGTGAGAAATCGAAGAAAAAATTTGAACCATGAGATTAAAAAGGAGAAAATATTCTTGATTCATCTTCTTTAAACTCCACAGATTATCAAATGTGATACTAATTCTTTTGAAATATTTATTTTATTTATTTTAAGGGCAGAGTCACAGAGAGAAGGAAAGACAGGAAAAGACCTTCCATCTGCCGGTTCACTCCCCAAATGACTACATTGGCAGGAAGTGGGCCAGACCAAAACCAGGAGCCAGCAGTTCCATCCAGGTTTCCCATGTGGATGATAGGGACACAAGCAATTGGATCATCTTGTTGCTTTTTCAGGCACTATAGCAGGGAGCTGAACTGGAAGTGGAACAGCCAGGAGTCAAACCTGCACTCACATGGAATGCTGGCATCGCAGGTGACTTAACCCTCTATGCCACTATAGCAGCCTTGTGATTCTAATTAAAGAAAAAAAAATCTAAATCCAGTCACTTCCTGATACCCCTGCTACTCTGACCCTAATCTGAATTATCCCAATCTCTCTTTGGGGTTATTTTCTACTTGTCTCTCTGCTGCCTTCTGATGGTTTATTCTCCACAAAACTGCTAGAGATTGACTCTTAAAATGCAAATTGCTCCAAGCCATAGTGCTGCTACACTCACTTTGGATACTAAATCCACAGTTTTCTCAGAAAACTCTAGCACAGTCCCTGACTTCCTCCCCAGACTTGCATCCCACCTCTCTCTTGTTATGTTGCGCAGTTATGGCCACACTGACCTTTTTGCTAATTTTTTTTTAACAAGATCACCCTTACTTCAGAACATTAACTCTATTTCTTCATTCTACTTGGAATTATTTTCTCCATCTTATTGAATGGATTTTTATTTAATTTTCACTCTAACATTCCAAACTACTTTTCCAAGCCTGTGCATTTACTATTGGATGACATGACTGATATTCAAAGTATGAATTATTTCTCAGTGTATGAATATGACATATAAGAGGAAGATGTGTTCAATGACTTTTCCCTCTGTTTACACAAGAGAATATATTTTTATATCATTAGAGATTATTTGGGGGCCTCTGATGTGGAAAAGGTATGCCAGCAGGGAGGGAGGATATTGTTATATGAATAAAAGTGTTTTATTGCTTTATTCACAGAAAACAGCTGTTGGTTAACATATGCCTCCTGATGTTGATTAATTATGGAATGAAATAGTGAAAATTATGACTATGATCATTTCAGAGTTCTGTGTGAAGAAATAGCTACCAAATGAGAAATCCTCCCAGAAGATTTCTGGCTCTTGAGGTAAAAGATGATCATTTAATATTTTACCACAAGTGAGGTTAACATGTCTTTGTTACATGATTCTATCAGATTTTTCATAAAACTGTGTCTAGGCAAAATCATCAGTACCTTGACGTATCTGCACTTGCTACTTTAGGGCACATTTTTTAACATTGAAAATGAATATCTAAACTGAAGTAGAGGTAGCATAAATAAAAAATAAAAAGAGATTCAGTCAGGATTTGACCCAGATTTCGTGAGACTTGTTTACTGACGAGAAGCAGAGATTGAGAGACAGGGAGAATTCTAAAATAAATCCAGAGTTTCCAGTTTATGAATGTCATAAAATTATCCTAGAGATGTTAACAAACAAGATCGCATTTGGATACTGTTTTATACACATTGAGTGTGTTATTTCCATGAAATCTACATTAATGTGTCTAATAAATAGCAGAAAATATGGATCTAGAACTCAAGAAAGAAGAGACAATAATCAATAATCACTGTCAGAGCCAGAAAAATGTAAATGATCACTTTAAAAGAGAAGAAGGGAGTGATAAGACAAATGGAATTTGGTAAACAACATAGGAAGAGGAACATAGGCAGAAGCTGTCATGAAGGAGGCTGAGATTCAGAACTAGGACAAACAAGACAATGACACAAGTAATATTCAAAGAGGGCGTGAGCAGCAGAGTTCAAGCCAAAATGATTCCAAGTTGGATAAAACGAAAAGAGGCCAACAGATGTCACTTCTGCCAGAAATGGGACATTTGTCTAATGCTAAACATACCACTGGCAAGAAGAACTTCAATGACTGTGGAATATACCAATAACAATTTATTTAGTGACATTGCAGTATGTGTCCTCATGTGTTGGGTTTGGACTCCTCAGCTTCTGAAAAAGTTCTGCAATCTTTAAGCATGAAAAAAGACTGGTGATTGGGAAAGCAATCAACAGTTTCTACATCACAAAGAGTATAACTGTGTGTGTATATATGTGTGTGTCTGTGTCTGGGTGTGTGGGTGTGTGTGTGAGAGAGAGAGAGAGAGAGAGAGAGCCAGAGAGAGATGATTTTTATGTTCTTTGAAATAGGTGGCAAGGTCAACAGTAAAAGGATAAGGAGGAGGCTTGAGGCTCTCACAGGGTGATAAAAATTTGATCGGCATTTATGGAGATTGAGAAAAAGGCGTTATGTGTCTGAGAGCACTCTACCTGCTGAGAGATGTAAAAAATGATGGAATCAAGGCAAGTGCTATTTTGATTTAGCTTGGTGTAGAGTCAAGCACGTCTGAGGTAGAAACAGTCCACGTGACCACCCTGTCCTTTTCCGGCAGGTGCACAACTGCTCTGGCAGCAGATGTTTCACTGCTTCGTTCAAACGTCCTGACTGATGACATTTCCGCAGCTTCCCTTGGGAGCCTACTCCGTCATCCAAAAGTTCCGAAGGTGGCATTCCTCATGATCCCCATGATCCTGTATTTCTTCCTGTTAGTCTTCTTATGGTGAAAAGAGCCCCTGTCTTCTGTGGGTTTTTTGCATGCAGGCTCTTTTTACACCTCCCTTGGTTACCACTTATGCTGTGTTGGATTGCATGTTTTTATTTTCTGTTCTTTTCCCATCCATCAGTTCTTCTGCACTGTTAGTGATGAGTGCAATTTTCCTTTGTAATTCCTGTGAATCTTGGAGACTTTATACATCTGACATATCTTATACAAACTATTGAAATTATTCTTCCTAGCACTTCCTTCTCCAGCCCCTGCTTGAGGACAATTTCCATCGCTTTAGGAAAACATATCCCAATAGTCTCCTGACAAATTCCTCCACCTCTAATCTCTTCTTTAATTCACTTTGTCCACTGCTGTAAAATTGACCTTCCCCAAAATATTTTATTTTTTCATGTACTTTTCTCACTCTAAATTTTTAAGGCCTATTCACCATCTGTACATTGAAGTATAAATTCTTCTCATTATTTTATAAAGGAGATAATTTCCTAGGGAAAAAAAATTGGCCATGTCCTGAATAAACTTACCAGATTACATTTTCAGAGGAAAAATTAGAATATGGTTCACAAATGGTTGTTTAGGGTTCTGTTAACTGTTATTCTGCTAAGCCTTGATGCTGACTGAAGGAATTATCCTGTGATTCTGCATCTATAGCACTCAGACCTGACATACTATGGTAAACTAGAAAATTCATTTCTACATTTCCTGGCTGTCTTGCTAAATTCAAGGATAGCTGTCTATGCCAAATGTAAGTTTGTTTTACTTCCATTAAAACAGCAAAATCAGGCCATTGTACTTATTTGTTGTATCATGAACATCTTTTTTTCCTACTAGTTTAAGGTAGTAAATTTATGTATGGTGTTTGAGAACTGATTAGCCAACCAACCCAAGCTGTGCAATTGTAACTGTCCAAAGAGCTCCAATTAACAGACTTTTGGGGGACTTCAAACAGTCAGAGCCTTTGAATCTAAGCCATTCCCCAAGGCAGCATCTATTCAGCATAAAGTAAAAGGGAGATCTGGCAGTTCTTCTCTTGATTTGATCAGTATAGCGAGTCAAGGTTCTATATCCCTGCTGAATTAACTGGTTGGGCTATCTATACCGATCAAATCTGATGGATAATTGTCCAATCCTCCTTGCATCTGTGTATCCTATAAACAAATCATAGAGTAAACAATGATAACTACAGCTCACAGCTGATAAGCCATTGCATCCATTTGGGGAGTTAGCCAGAGGATGGAAGCTTGCTCTTTCTTTCTCTTCCCCTCCTCTCAGCCCCATCACTCTGCCTTTCAAAAACATAAAATAAGTCTAAAACAAAATCTGCCATTAAAGAAAAACCCAGGGGGTCAGCACTGCTGTTCAGCAGGTTAAAGCCATCGCTTACAGCACCAGCATCCTTTGTGTGCAGTGGTTCAAGACGCAACTGCTCCATTTCCAATCCAGTTCCCTGTTAATGGCCTAAGAAAAGCAATGGAACATGACCCAAGTGCTAGGGCCCCTGCTGCCCACATAGGAGACCCAGAAGATGCTCCTGGCTCCTGGCTTTTGGCTGGCCCAGCCCTGATTTGTGGCCACTTAGGGAGTGAACAAGCAGATGAAAGATCTCTCTCTCTCTCTCTCTCTCTCTCTCTCTCTCATTCACTCTGTAACTCTGCCTTTCAAACAGATTTAGAAAAAAAACTTAAAACACTATATATACCAAATTCTAGTGTGTGCAAAGAACAATAGTTAAGATTCTGGTCTATATTTATTACTACAGGAGAAAACCAGACTCACAGGAAAAAGTTATTCCAAGTGCCTCAACTAATAAGACACAGAGACAAAACCAAGATTTAAACCCAAGTTTGCTTACTCTGTCCTCTGTTGCTTTTATTAAAGCTCTGTGGGAATAGTTGAATGAGAATCTAGTAAAATACACACAAGGAAGCACCACCTTTGAAACCAAGCTTCTTCCTCTGTTGACTTTGATGTAGAATTTATCAGGCCCCTGCTTTTCTTCCTCAGCTTGCAGTCTCTCTGTCTTCACTTTGATGATTACAAAACAACTCCTTGCCAAGATTAACTCACTAAATTCAGGGAGTGGCACAAGGGTAAGGTCTTAAACAAGACCTAGAATCAGAAAGATGGAATTCAGTTCTCACCTCCAGAAATAATATCCCAGTGATTCTGAAATGCTTCACAAGAACTCCAAATCCTGATCACAAGAAATAATACCCAAGTTGTCCAGAGAGCCCCAGACAGACCAGAGCCCATTGTGCCATCATCAAATATTCTGCCAGACTCCTATTCTTGACCAATCAGAGGAAGGCCATGAGCACTGTGGATCAACCAAAAGTCAGTGCATGAATCAATCAAGCACTTCTCAAGCCCCATTTTAATCTGTAGATCTGCCACCCTTTGTTACTCAGGAAGTTTGGGAATTGAGTGATAGCTGCCCAACTCTCTGCTCTGTGCATTAAAAAACAATTCCTATTATCTTCTACCACCCAAGTTTAAGCAATTGGCTTGCTGCACATTTTCTGGTGTCCTACAACATCTTTGAAGAACAAGTATTTCTACACACTAATGTACATAGATTCCATACCTAGAAACAGGGAAGATATTCCTAAATCATAATTATCAAGCATAAAGCTCCAGTTTTCTGATGAAAAAATAAAATATCATGGAAATAATATGTTCAAATTAGCTATTCCATTGAAATATTTTTCTTTGTATTTTCAATTGACTAAAGAAGGAACTTATCAATTATGTTAAAAATGACTGACTAACTAATCAGCCAGCGCCGCGGCTCACTAGGCTAATCTTCTGCCTTGCGGCGCCAGCACACTGGGTTCTAGTCCCGGTCGGGGCGCCGAATTCTGTCCCGGTTGCCCCTCTTCCAGGCCAGCTCTCTGCTGTGGCCCAGGAAGGCAGTGGAGGATGGCCCAGGTGCTTGGGCCCTGCACCCGTTGAGAGACCAGGAAGAAGCACCTGGCTCCTGGCTCCTGGCTTCGGATCAGCGCAGCGCACTGGCCATAGCAGCCATTGGAGAGTGAACCAACAGAAAAAGGAAGACCTGTCTCTCTGTCTCTCTCTTTCACTGTCCACTCTGCCTGCCAAAAAAAAAAAAAAAAATGACTGACCAACTGATCATGCATTGAAGTGGTCTAACTATGCAGGCTCAAATTACTGAGGATTTTATGAAGAGCTGAGGAACGGGGAGAAAACTGAAAACAGCCTGCTTGCCCAGGCTCAGTGTTTCACTTGGATATTACAGCAACTTCTCCCTGGCACATGAACCTGAACTCAAATTTTAGCAATAATGGCAGTTAATTTCTAATCCTCAATTCTAAAACTTATTGTGTATTTTCTTCAGGGAAAATATCAAGAGATATTTCTTATGAAATATACACTATGATGCAGAAAAGTAAGATTTGGTCTCAGTTGCATTTCTCTAGACAAAACCCCCTCTCCATGCTCCATGAAGCATCTGTCAGTCCTTTTATAGATATCATAGACTAATTGCATAGCATCTAAACTATCAAATGGCCTACAGAGCTTTAAACTTCAAGAGAAAAGAATGAAGCCCTTAGAATTGTGTTCCTGTCCTAAATGCTTTCAATACAATTCATCAACAGATAGTTTTCTTCTTCAGATTGAATGAAAAAAATAAAATCACTGTAAGTTTCTTCTGGTTCTACAATAAAATATCCCAGAGGGTAGAAACTCAAGATTGCTTCACAAATCCTATTCAATTTTTATGGATGATGAACAACCCTGTAGGAAATAAATTATGATAGTCAGCTAGGAAATGGAAAATGTCTAAAAATTTCTAAAAATAATGAATACATTTCCCCACTGTTTGACACAGCCATTTTTACAGAAGTACATAGAGTCAGTGTTCAGAAGGGATGGTGGTACCTGTTGTGAAGCTGTTCTTCATGGTCCTCCTTCATCCACAATGTCAGGGAAGTCCCATTCAATTTCACATCTGCAATAGTTCACCTTGCCTTCTCTCCTGAATCAATTTCTCATACTTTCTCTGCTCTACATCTTTTTCTTTTTCTTAGCAATAAAAATTTCATTAATCATCCATTCTTCTTTCTATTAAAATTAGAGTATGCTTCTGAATATTTAAATATTTGGCTTTTAGTATGTCCCTTTCCTCAAAAATGAAGTGTCATTTGTGATGCATTACTGAAAATATATCTGAGAGGCCGGCGCCGCGGCTCAATAGGCTAATCCTCCACCTAGTGGCGCCGGCACACCGGGTTCTAGTCCTGGTCGGGGCACCGGATTCTGTCCCGGTTGCCCCTCTTCCAGCTCTCTGCTATGGCCCGGGAAGGCAGTGGAGGATGGCCCAAGTGCTTGGGCCCTGCACCCGCATGGGAGACCAGGAGAAGCACCTGGCTCCTGCCTTTGGATAGGCGCGGTGCGCTGGCCACAGCGCGCCAGCCGTGGCGGCCATTGGAGGGTGAACCAACGGCAAAAGGAAGACCTTTCTCTCTGTCTCTCTCTCTCACTATCCACTCTGCCTGTCAAAAAAAAAAATATATCTGAGAACAATCTTTCATGTATTCTCTCCACACAGATAAAAATAATATGCATTAAAGAACACTAAAACGTTTAAAAATATTGAAAATGTAAACACAGTGTGAAATAGAACTTATATTTTTGTCGCATAACTCTTGATTGCTTGATTCTGTTATTCTATTGTACTTTTTTCTTTAAATTCCTCTACCTTATACCCTAATAAGAAATTTCCATGAAAGAAACTTTTATACTGTAGTCAAACATGTAATATTTTCCAAAAATCTTTTTTCTTATCTGGTCCCTCTCTAATTCAATCTCAATTTCAATATAGGGTAAGCAATCAACTATTAGTTACATTATAGTATTTCTTTCTCATTTACATAACAAAATTCTGCACTAAAAAGCTCTACTGTTCTTAATTGGAGTGGATCTGGCAAGAGGGGACAACTCTTTCACCCAGAGGCTCAATCATTCAAAAGCTGAGGAAGGGGTTGCAATACAACACTTCTGTCTATGAGATAAAGAAATGAAGCCACACAAAGAGAGAATTCGAATAAAGAAAGCTGGCTTTAGTATTTAGTGAGGGAGAACAAGCTTATTTTGGAGTAATTTTCATAACAAAGAAATAAAAGATTGGTTTACCAAAGCCTGAAGATTATAAAAGTATACCTAGGGCTTATTTGCTCTCCATTTCTGGAACTTGAGAAACTGTGAATCTTTGCTGCTTTTAATAATGCACTGCAATTTGTGATAATTTATGGAAGATTTAGTTCACTAATCACTTGCATCTCTCTTTTAAAGTAACATGTGTGTTTGTTTCCAAAGTTTTATGGAATTTTTCTTACAATGCCAGCAACTAGAGGGGTTTTTTTATGCCATTCTCCCACACTTATAAAAAAGGGCTTTTCGGTTTTATCCTCAAAATGCTTTTAAATTTTATTTCTCTACTACATCTTTTTTGTGAAGGAGACATCTATTTATCTATCTATATGTATATACACACATTTTTATCTCCCCATCTTAAAATTAGTAGTATTCCTAAAACATTCGATAACTCACAGATGCATGGATTGATTTCCAGTGTTTCCATTCTGTTCCATTGGTCTATCTATCTGTTTTTGTACCAGTTCCTGGCTGTTTTGATTATAAATGTCCTCTGTGGTATGTCTTGAAATCTGGTATTGTGATGCCTCCAGCTTTGTTCTTGTTGTATAAGATTGATTTAGGTTTTGGGATCTCCTGTGTTTCCATATAAATTTCAGCATCATTTTTTCTATATCTGAGAGAATGTCCTTGGTATTTTGATTGGCATTGCATTGAATCTGTAACTTGCTTTTGGTAGTATGGACATTTTGATGATACTGATTCTTCCAATCCATGAACATAGAAGATTTCTCCATTTTCTGTATCTTCTTCTATTTCTCTCTTTAATTCCTTGTAATTCTTATCATAGATATCTTTGAAATTCTTGGTTAAATTTATTCCAAGGTATTTGATTTTTTGGTAGCTATTGTGAATGGGATTGATCTTCGAAGTTCTTTCTCAGCTGTGGCATTGTCTGTGTATGCAAAGATGGTAAATTTGTGTGTTAATTTTATATTCTGTTACTTTATGAAACTCTTCTATGAGTTCCAATAGTCTTTTGGTGGAGTCTTTTGGATCCCTTCTATATATAGAACCACATCATCTGCAAATAAGTATAGTTTGATTTCCTCCTTCCCCATTTGTATCCCCTTGATTTCTTTTTCTTGCCTAATGGCTCTGCTAAAACTTCCAGAACTATATTGAGTAGCAATGGTGAGAGTAGGCATTCTTGTCTGGTTCCAGATATCAGTGGGAATGGTTCCAACTTTTACTGATTCAATAGGATGCTGGCTGTGGGTTTGTCATAAATTGTCTTGATTGTGTTGAGAAATGTTCCTCCTATATCCAATTTGTTTAGAGTTTTCCTCAGGAAAGGATATTGTATTTTATCAAATGCTTTCTCTTAATCTATTGAGATAATTATATGGTTTTTGTTCTTTAATTTATTAATGTGATGTATCACATTGATTGATTTATGAATGTTGAACCATCCCTGCATAACAAGGATAAATCCTACTTGATCTGGGTAAATTTTTCTGATGTGTTGTTGGATTTGATTGCCAGTATTTTGTTGAGGATTTTTGCATATATGTTCCTAAGGGAAATTGGTCTGTAGTTCTCTTTCTCTGTTGTATCTCTTTCAGATTTAGGAATTGAGGTGATGCTGACTTCATAGAAAGAATTTCGGAGAGTTCCTTTCCTTTCAATTGTTTTGAATAGCTTGAGAATAATTGGAGTTAGTTTTTTAAATGTATGATAGAGGGGCCAGCACTATGGCATAGCAGGTAATGCCACCGCCTGCAGTGCCGGCATCTCATGTGGGAGCCGTTTCAATACCTGGATGCTCCATGTCTGATTCAGCTCTCTGCTATGTCCTGGGAAAGCAGTAGTAGATAGCCCAAGTCCTTGGGCCCTTGCACCTACATGGGAGACCTGGATGAAGCTCCTGGCTCTTGACTTCAGATCGGTGCAGCTCCAGCTGTTGTGGTCATCTGGGGAGGGAACCAGCAGATGGAAGACCTCTCTCTCTCTCTGCCTCTCTTTCTCTCTCTGTATAACCTTGACTTTCAAATAAAATGAAAAAAAACTTTCTAAAAAAACTGTCTGATATATCCAAGATGGCAGAATAGGGAGAGAGTTTACTGCTCTAGTCTAAGGGAAGATCGTTTAAAAAAAGTGGAGAGAGTGCAGTCTCAGGGAAGAGTGAGGGAGAAAATGGCAGTGGAAAATTCAAGCAAACTAGAGGGACACTGTGGACCTACGTGAAGGGTGTGGACACATACAACTCAGGACCCCAGCAGCCTAGAACCTCAGCACTGCCTTTGAGAGTGAGGTGAGAATAGTCTACAGGAGCCAAAGCCACTGGTGATAAGGCTGCAGGAAGAGCCTGGCATGGGACTAGCTTAGAGCCCTGTTGGGGACAATGTACTTGCCAAACTAGAGGAGAAAAAAAGGGGCACATTTTTGTCTCTCCAACCACCCCGCACTGGCATCCTGTAACAAGCAGAGAGAGGGTGGAAAACATTTTTTTTTTTTTTGACAGGCAGAGTGGACAGTGAGAGAGACAGAGAGCCAGGTGCTTTTCCTGGTCTCCCATGGGGTGCAGGGCCCAAGCACCTGGGCCATCCTCCACTGCACTCCCTGGCCACAGTAGAGAGCTGGCCTGGAAGAGGGGCAACCGGGACAGAATCCGGCACCCCGACCGGGACTAGAACCTGGTGTGCCGGCGCCGCTAGGCGGAGGATTAGCCTAGTGAGCCGCGGTGCCGGCCCAGAACAGTATCTCTTTTTAAAACTTATTTGTAATGTTTTGTTATCTGAATAACCAGAGTTCATTTATTCATGTCCATTGCATGAAAAATGGGATACATGATTAACTACACACCATGAATGATTTTTTACATGTTTACTCATCCATGCCAAGTGATTCTACATAACATACCTGGAATTAGCATTTGTGGATACTAGAATACATAAATTATCAAATTTACAATATAATATTAATCTAGTTTCTAAAATCATTATAGAATTCAGACATTTAATGATAAGATATGAGGATTCACAAAGTTGCTTTACCAAAAATTATCAGATTTATTCATTTTGTCTATTTAGCAGTACAATATTATCTGTTTTTAACATAATTTTTATTTTATGTGTTGCTAATAATGCTTAGCATATTTTGAAAAATTACTTTCCTTTATTGTTTCTTCAACTAAGGTATGGATATTAAAATTACTTTTTGTCATTTTTTTCACTATTGGATTGCCTCTCCTCATTTATTTGTAGTTTTTCATATATTAGCTTACTCATTTTATCCTCATGTTAATAAAATGATCTCCTTATTTGTAATAACCTTTAATAAATGGAACTTGTGGGGGCCAGTGCTGTGGCATAGCGGGTAAAGCTATCACCTGCAGTGACGACATCCCATATTGGCACTGGTTAGAGTTCCAGCTACTCCACTTCCCATCCAATTCTCTGTTATGACCTGGGAATGCAGTAGAAAATAGTCCAAGTCCTTGGGCCCCTGCATTCATGTGGGAGGCCTGGAAAAAGCTCCTGGCTTTGGATTGGTGCAGCTCTGGATGTTGTGGCCATCTGAGGAGTGAACCAGTGGATGGAAAACCTCTCTCTCTCTACCTCTGTCTCTCTGTAACTCTGCCTTTCAAATAAGTCAATAAATCTTTTTAAAAATATAAATATAAATATAAATAAACAAGAATAGTGTCTGCAAATACTAGCTGATAGAATAAAAAAGGGAGAGAATGATCCAACATGGGAAGTGAGATACACAGCAGACCCATAGAATGGCAGATGTCCTAAACAGCACTCTGGCCTCAGAATCAGCCCTTAAGGCATGAGGATCTGGCTGAAAAGCCCATGAGAGTATTTCAGGCATGGAAAGCCAAGACATTCTGGAAAAAAAAAAAAAAAAAAACCTAAATGAAAGATCTCCGCGAGTGAGATCCCAGTGGAAAGAACAGGTCATCAAAGAAGGAGGTACCTTTCTCTGAAGGGAGGAGAGAACTTCCACTTTGACCATGGCCTTGTCTAAACATGATCAGAGTCAGTGAACTCAGGGGGCTTCCATAGCCTTGGCAGCTCATGACAAGAGCCTAGGTTGATTACTGGTGCCATAAACAAGAGTGTCAATTTGTTAAGTCAACAACAGGAGTCACTGTGCACTTACTCCTCATGTAGGATCTTTGTCCTTAGTATGCTGTACATTGAGATTTAATGCTATTACTAGTACTCAAACAGTATTTTTCACTTTATGTTTCTGTGTGGGAGCAAACTGTTGAAATCTTTACTTAATGTATGCTAAACTGATCTTCTGTATATAAAGAGAAACGAAAATGAATCTTGATGTGAATGGAAGGGGAGAGGGAGTGGGAAAGGGGAGGGTTGCGGGTGGGAGGGACGTTATGGGGGGGAAGCCATTGTAATCCATAAGTTGTACTTTGGAAATTTATATTCATTAAATAATAGTTTAAAAAAATAACAGAAGTCTAATAAACCTTAAAAATATATAAATAAATGGAACTTGTTGATTTTATTTTTTTTACATTCGCTTATTTATTTAACTTTGTTTGAAAGGCTGCGTTAAAGACACACACACACACACACACACACACACACAGAGGGAGAGAGAGAGAGAGAGAGAGAGAGAGAGAGAATCTTCCATCTGCTGGTTCACTACCCAAATGGCCTCAACAGCCAGAGCCAGGCCAGGCTGAAGCCAGAAGTCAGGAGCTTCATTAAGTCTCCCATGAGGGTACAGGGTTCCATGCACTTGGGTCACCTTCTGCTGCTTTCCCAGGAGCATTAGCAGGGAGGTGGATTGGATGTGCAACAGTTGGTCTTGAACCAGTGCCCATATGGGATGCAGAGTCTCAGGAGGAGGCTTAACCTGCTACGCAACAATGCCGTCCCCTGTTGATTTTAATACAGCAAACTGATCAATATTTTTATAGTTAAGGTATTTTGTGCTTGGGTTAAGAAATTCTACTATTTATGAAATTAAAAATATATCTCCCTATACATTCCTTTAAGTTTCTTAATACGTGCCATTAACATGTATGTGTATAATTAATTTGTAATTAGTTTTTGTATTTGATGAAAATTTTTAAATCTAATTTTATTAATATATATATTCAGTTAGGGAAAGATTCAGCTCAATTTATTGAACCAATTCCCTCTTCTCTGTAATGATTTCCAATAGCACATCTGTTAGATTTTTTAATTTTCATGTATGCAAAGAGCTATTTCTGAACTTTTTGTTCTTTCATTCAATTTTTCTGTAAGACATCATTTCCTGGAGGTCTTAATCTAAGGGCCCCTCTCCCTTCAATACCTGATTCTGCCCACTTCCTTCTGCCTCCCCTTTCTCTTCAGAAGGATTCTGGCTATTCCTGGGCCTTGGTGCTTTCATGGACATGTTGAAACTGCATTGGCACTTCCTTTGAATGCTTCAAGAATTTGGTTACAATTGCCTTCATCTTCACAATCCATTTAGAACTTAACTATGTTTCAATATGGATAACTTCTAAACTATAAATTTGATATATATCACCATTTATGAGTCTGAAATTCTATAATTTTCTTCCGAATGTTCTTGCATCTTTTCATACATAGATTCTCTTTAAGTTTATATTCACTTGGAATACTTATTTATGTATACTTTTTTATTCAACAAATTCTTTTTGATTCCTCGTTACGTGTCATGTACTGTTCTAGGTGCGTAGGACAGAGTAGGTGAAGAATTTCCTTTCCTCACAGACTTTCCATTCTAACTGAAGGAGATGAACAATAAACAAAGTAGTGAAAATACTCTTCCCTCTGCCAATAACAAAACAGGAAAGCTGCGTAAGTACTGTAGTGGTTTTGGTAACAAGTTATAATTCTAAATAATGTACTCAGAAGAATTCTGATTGAGAACAAGACTTCTGAGTGAGTTCCTGATGAGTGGGATAGATTTTTCTATATTTGTTACCATTTGTTATAGCATAGAAATTACATTTATTTTATATTCTGATATTTACTTTTCTTCTTAAAAATTCTTTCAAACTCTCTTATTAATTCTATCAAATTGCCTGTATATTGTTTTATTTATTTATTATTTATTCACTTGAAAGTCAGAGCCACAGAGAGGGAGAGGCAGAAGTAGAGAGAGAGATACAGAGAGAGAGAGAGAGAATATTCCATCCACTGATTCACTCCCTAAATGGCTGCAATGGCAAAGGCTGGGCCAGGCTGAAGCCAGGAGCCAGGAGCTTCATCAGGGTCTATCATGTAGGTGTAGGGGCCCAAGGGCCTGGGCCATCTTCCACTGCTTTCCCGGCACTTTAGCAGGGAGAGGGATCAGAAGTGGAGCAGTCAGAACTTGAATCAGCACCAATATAGGATGCCCGTATTGCAGGCAGCAGCTTTAACTGCTCACCATAATGCTGGCCATTGTGGATTATTTTAGACACGGTATATTAACAGAAATAAACAGGCTCTGTTAAAAGGTTAATATAAGGTCTATTCAGGGAAGAATCTCAGTGGCCTGTGCAAGTGCAATGATTTTACTGAGTCTAGGGAAGCATTCCAAAGTGGTCAAACTCTAGTCATAATTTATGTAATCCATGACATAAATTCTATTTATCACTACACAGTGAACATATACCAGCTTGGCTGGAAAAGGAGGGCTTTTAGGTTAAGTCAATGCAAACTTCTCACAGGTTGAAAATTACTTTGAGGGGAATTGGATTGGTTGCAAACAACTTCAGAGACAGAACACTGCTTCTCAAAAGGGGCTTACTGAAAAAAAGATTACTGACTAATTTTTGAGAAGGACATTTCTGGGAATAGGTAAGGAATGTGCGGATAAATAACAAAACTATTCAAAGTTGCTCCTGATGTCCAAGATGAAACAGGCCCCATGTGCACATCATCCAAATCAAACTGCTCTGGTGGATAAGAATAGCTGTCAAGAGGCTTGTCAGAAGAGTGGTAGGTGGGTGTTTCTGTGGAATGATACAGGCTTTGGGGGCCGTTTGTTCTCAGGTATGTAGACAATGCCCAGAAGCACACCTGTGATTAAGAAATAATAACTATTTCAGTTGTTTCTTTGAATTCTTTGCCTTTTCTTGTCCTTGCTTACTTCACTGTGTGAAGTCTCTTTCAAACTGTTGAATAGAGATGATAAAATGTTGGGTTCTTATCTTGATTCTGATATTCAGAGAGTTTGTTTTTGCAATTCGTCCTTTAAGAATTGTGTTTAGGGGCCTGCACTATGGCACAGGAGGTAAAGCCACTGCCTGCAGGGCAGCATCCCATATGGGTACTCTACTTCTGATCCCAGCTGCTCTACTTCTGATCCAGCGCCCTGCTGATGTACCTGGGAAAGCAGAGGATTACCCACATTCTTGGGCCCCTGTACCCATGTGGGAGATCTGGAAGAAGCTCCTGGTTTCAGATTTGCCCAGCTATGGCCGTGGTGGCCATTTGGAAGTGCACCAGTGGACGGAGGATATCTCTCTCTTTCTCTCTCTGCCTCTGCCTCTCTGTAACTCTGCCTTTGGAAAAAGAATTGTGTTTACTGTGAGTTTTTTAAGGTACCTTTTATCATATTAAGAATATTCACTCTTCCATTTCATATTTCGTTTGTGTTTCTTTATCATGAGAGCTGTTCAACTTTTTAAATGTGCATCTGCAGGTATCCAGATGATCCTTTCATTTTTCTCCTGTAATTGGTCCTTACAATGGATTATATTTAGAAATGTTATCAGGCTAAAACATTCTGCTATAAATCAGCCCAGTTTAATATACTGCAAAAGTTTATTTGCAGAGATTTTTAAAGATGTTTTAATCAATGTTCATTAATGACAGTGACACTTTTTCTTCTTTATAATCTATTGTTTATATCATAGATGAATTGAAAATATCCTCTCTCTATATGGGAGGGCAGCATATATAAGACTGTTGTTCTTTGAAAAATTGGAGGAGCTCATTTGCAAAACCTTACTGGCCTGGGGCTTTCCTTGTGACAGAATTTTTACCTAATAAATAAATTTCTTTAATCATTTTAGAACTGTTTGAACTTTCCATTTCTTCAAGTTGTTTTCATAATTTTAATTCCATTTCACTTTTAACTCAGCAAATTAAATATTGTTAGCATAGTAATTCTACATTATACATCTTTGAATATTCCTATATTTATCTAATTCTTTGCTCATAACCTCTACGGTCTGTGTCTCATTACTTATTTGGTCCATGCAAGGAGTTTTTAATTTGGAATATGACATGATTAATTCCCGGAATTTCTATATTAAAAATTTCTTTGACATTTTTGATAGTGTCTGTTTTCTGCTTTTTATTTTATATTTTTATTTCTTTAAATATTTCTATATAGGCACGTTATATTCCATGTTCGGTAATTCTGGATTCTGAATTAATTGGTAGCTAAAGTATGCTTGCATTCCTTTCTGTTCACTCTTATTTGTGGATGAACATTTCTGTGTTTGAGTAATGAATTTTTATTGTGGATTTATATCTTACTGAATTTTATATGAAGGAATTCTGAAAGCATAAGTGGGAGACCTTTTACTCTACAGAAGTTTTGCATTCTGCAAGGTTCACAGGTAGTACTGATGTGAGACCACTTAGCTCCCTTTAATGATTTTATGATTAATGCAAGAGTTTCAGGCTCTGTCCCAATCTTGTCAGGGCCCTAAGGCACAGTCTCTGGTTGGCAGTGCTGATAAAGGCATCTGCCTCAAGGTAAATCTCCCTTAAAATTCCCTGCTCCATTTATCTGTACTGCTTACTGATTTCTGCACTAGTTTCAGCTTGCAGTGCTTTCTCATTTTAGAATTTCCTTTATGGTT
This sequence comes from Oryctolagus cuniculus, assembly GCF_051225735.1. Taxonomy (NCBI): domain Eukaryota; kingdom Metazoa; phylum Chordata; class Mammalia; order Lagomorpha; family Leporidae; genus Oryctolagus; species Oryctolagus cuniculus. The sequence goes on from NC_142878.1 coordinate 49,040,804, forward strand.
AGCAACTTCAGCAGTTTATTAAAAACTACATTTGTTTTTCATCCAAGCTTAGTTACATTTTTGCAGGAGGAGCCTTCAGGGTAACTAATTCACCTTCTGGCCATTCTTTTGTCTTACTACTAGTTCTCTAAGATTGTACCGTTTAATTTTCAAAACTTCAACATAGGCAGTATTCCTTTTAAATTAATAAATGAGTTAAAAGTCCATATTTGATACACAGAAATATTACATCATATTCAGCCAATCAGAAGCTCCATTTCTTTCAAAATTTAATTAACATCTTTCAAAAAAGCTGTTAGAATTCTAGGGATTAACAAGCAGTGACGATTATTCTATAACTATGAGGACAATCAATTCTTGAACTTAATGGCCTAATTTTGAACATCCTCTATATTCTAATGGATACATTTAGAATACACACAAACCAATAGTAAATTGTTTCTGACATATTTATTAGTTTGTGTTTTCATTAATTACATCTTTATTACTCAGAAGATTCCTTCTGAAAGAGTAGAATGACTTGGGAATAAACATGAAGACAACTTAACTACTGTTTTGGAAGTTTTATTTTTTTCTCTGACTATAGAAAGTTATTTCCTAGTTCTATATTTATTTTTGTTTTATTTAAAGACAAATATCTACGGGTTTTATATGGGTAACAAATTTATGAGTATGACACTCAGAGATAAAACATGCCTTAAAATAATGGCTGTCTAATTTACAATATTATCATTCTATGTAAACAAATGGCCACTTAAAATATTACTGTTATTAATCATACTTAGTAACTTAGTATAGCAAATACTCCCCTCTCTTAGATACATATGAATGAAGGTACTTCAAAATGTTTGTGGATGTCTGGTGCTGTGTCTCACTTAGCTAATCCTCTGCCTGTGGCATCAGCACCCCAGGTTCTAGTCCCAGTTGGGGCACCAGATTCTGTCCCGGTTGCTCCTCTTCCATTCCAGCTCTCTGCTGTGGCCAGGGAAGGCAGTGGAGGATGGCCCAAGTGCTTGGGCCCTGCACCCGCATGGGAGACCAGGAGAAGCACCTGGCTTCTGGCTTCGGATCGGCACAGCACACCGGCCGCAGCATGGGCCCTACCGGCCATTTGGGGGGTGAACCAATGGAAGGAAGACCTTTCTCTCTGTCTCTCTCTCTCACTGTATATCTCTGCCTGTCAAAAAAAAAAGTTTGTGGATATGTGAAATTAAAAGAAATGATAAATATTTTAGGAGATAGATATATTAATCCTCATTGGACAATGTAGATGTATAACAAAACATGACATCCCAGAAATATTTATAATTTTTATAAATCAGTTAAGCATGAAATTATTTTTAAAAGATAGGTTTATTTTTATACCAAATAATTTTGAAATCCATTCATAGTTTTCTCTACTACATATTTTCTATGAACTTTTTCAAGTATCCCCTCAAAAAAACCTCACCTACAGTCAAAATGTCCTAATGTTGGATAACAACAGAAAAAAAAAATTGAGAAAAGTTTGACTTGTACTGTGTGAAAGATGTCTCCAGGCAGGGTTTGAATAATAATAAACAAATCTTCCAAATTTGTACACCTGTGGTACACCTGACTAGTGTCTGCTCAAGGAATAAGATTGTGCTGTGTGAATGGGTGAAGCATTCATTTTTTTAAGCTGAATTATATTTTGCAGAAAGGAAGTGAGAATGATTATGCAAGATAGATTCCTTAAGCGCTTACTGTCAAAAAGATGGTTTTCAGTTATATGCTTTCCAAAGCCAAACACACAGGTGGGCTTTCATCACTTTCTTTACTGTTCATGTTCATTGATAAGTAATGTAATTCATTTTTAATCTGAAGAACTATAAAACAATACTTGGGGATTTATGAAACCAATGTGTATGGATGAAGTACTAACTGTTCAGATATTACCCCCACATCCAACTTCACTGAGCACTAAGAACTCTTTCTTGGTCAAGGGCTGACACTGAAGTGTCTGAAAAGAGATACTATTAAGTGGTTCCTCAGAATATTCACACAGTGTAAAAGGAGATGGAACTCAATTTATTAAATCAAAACAACTTTCAAAGCCTTCTTTCATGAAATAGAAAACTATTTTTAAAATTAAAATGCAGGCATAATAGATTTTTTATTTTTTAAATTTTTAGTTAGTTTGTAAAAGATTCAATATAGTTCACAGATGTAATTCTCAGAATATGATAATAATCCCTTCTTTCCTCCCTCTCTCCCTCCCTCTGTTCCTCTCTATCTCAACCTCCCTTCCTCTCCCTTTCTTTTTTTAATTTTTGAGATCATATATTTTAAATTTATATTTCAGTAAAAAGGCCTAAGGCATCACCAAAAAAGAAGTTTAGCAACTAAAAAACAACAAAAAATACCTTAGTGTAGAGGGAATATAGGCAATCACCAACTATAGTTGGTGATTAAAATTTACTGTATATGGGTTAAGTGACCATTTTTCCAATCAATTACTGTTTATAGAAATACTATTTTTGAAGATGTATTTGTTTATTTGAAGGCAGAGTTACACAGAGAGGGAAAAAGAGGGAGAAAAAGAGAAAGAGAAATCTTCCACTCACTGGTTCACTCCTCCAGTGGCCACAATGGCTGGGGTTGGGCTGGATCCAAGCCAGGAGCCAGGAGCTTCATCTGGGTCCCCACATAGGTGGTAGGGGCTCAAGTACTTGGGCCATCTACTGCCATAGTCTCAGGTGCATTAACAAGAAGCTGGATCAGAAGTGGGGCAGCCGGGAGTTGAACCGGCACCCATATGGGATACCTATATTGCAGGTGGTAGCATAACCCATTGTGCCATAATGCTGGCCCCTGAAACAGAAATACTACTATTTGGTGAGTACCCAACAGACTCAAAGTTTTATTTCCAGGATTATAATAACACTATTATCAAGAAACCTACAAGAAATGGAAAGTTTCACAATATTAGACAATTTGCTCACCTGTTTTTACATATTATGGATAATTTCCAGGACTATCTATATTTGTTTTGAGTATAAATTCTGTCCTTTTCCCTTGTCCAGTAAGAAACAGAAATTTTTATAGCTTTTCCAAAGTCATGGATAATTTATGTTCAAAATATGAGCCCAGTATTGCATTTTGTATATTTATAATTCATAATTCATAATCAAGTTTCTTTAAAGAGAATTTATGTTAGCCAGAAGAACAATAACATAATGAACTATGTGTCAAAAGCTATACTAAAGGCTGCACAAACATGAGCTCATTTAATCCTCAGAAATTTGTAACATAAATTTAAGTACCTTTATTGTAATAAAGGAGAAAATTGAGATATGGAGAAACTAGTAAAAAAACTCATATCATCAGAATACATTAGAAACACAACTAAAACCTCAATGGAGCGGGCGGGCGCTGTGGCGTAGCCAACATAGCCGCTGACAGCAGTGCCAGCATTCCATATGGGTGCCAGTTTGATGTCCATCTGTTCCACTTCTGATCCAGCTCTCTGCTCCACTTCTGATTCAGCTCTTTGCTATGGCCCGGGAAAACAGAAGAGGATGGCCCAAGTCCTTGGGCCTCTGTACCTGCACGGGAGATCCGGAAGAAGCTCCTGGCTCCTGGCTTCAGATCAGCTCAGTTCCAGCCATTGCAGCCATTCGGGAAGTGAACCAACAGATGGAAGACTGACTCTCTCTCTCTCTCTCTCTCTGCCTCTCTGTGACTTTCAAATAAATAAATAAATCTTAAAAAAATAACTCAATGGATTGCAATACATGATGTCATATAGTATATTTACAGATATATATAAACATCCATGAAATATGAAAGATATATACTGTCTAAATAGTTCAGAATTTAAATCTGATGCACAAACTATAAGATACAATCTAAGGATAAAAATAGGCTCAGATAGAATAACGTGACAGATATAATAATGTGAGTTGATTTTGGTTGTTTTCCTAAACCTTGCAGAGAGCTTTGGAAAATAGGATAGATATAATTTGTCAGATGGACAATGAGAGATCCAAGGGGTAAAGAGAAACCATTCACCTTGGCCACCTTTTTATTTCTTTTCTCTTATTCCTGTCAAAGAATGGCTCTACTTCATGCTCAGAATAGCTTTCTAATCCTTGTCTACAAAGCCACATGTATTCCCTTATCAAAAACTTGACTCCATGCCAGCCTCTCTCGGCAGCCCTATACTGATGATATGTTGGATAAATGCATCCTCTGCTGCTTTTCTGACAATGGCATTCCCCAAACACTGTTCTTTTAGCATTTTAAACATTTTCCTTAGGGGGAAAAAAAAAAAAAAAAAAAAGAAGGAAATGATATCTGATTTGTCATCTTTTGTGTGATTGTAAATTCTGATGCTCTTTTGGCTACTTCATACTACATCAAGGTCAAGAAATACTTAATGCCTTGAGTGGTCAAATTGATGAAATATAGGCTAGAACATTTTCAAATGGCTTCGAAAAGGAATAACGTGTACGGTTCTGAAAAATCAGGGAACTTCCTCATGAATAAGTATTGCGCACCACTGGCACTATGATGTGTCATTGACAGTGTGCACCCACAGTGAGGGACTTATTTTTCACTGGAGGAAAGCCTCCAAGAGGAAACAGAAAGAATGAGTTAGATTTCTGTCAGTATAACAAAATACTAAGACAAGCTACTTATTAAAGAAGCAGATTTATTTTGGCTCATGGTTTTGGAGATTTACAGTTCAAAACTGGTAAGACCCCATTAGCTTAGCTGTCTGGTGAGGTCAGAAGATGGCAATGATTGAGTGTGTAAACATATGGTGAGCCAGGAAGCAAAGAGTGGTTAGACCCAGTTTACCCTGTAGAACCAACACATTCAAAAGAACTTCCTTCCAATGACCTAAGGACCTTCCATTATGTCCACCTCCCAAACACCATGCAAGTACTAAATTTCTATCCTCTTAGACCCATTAACTTAGGACTTTAGTGTTAAACATCTATCTGAGTTTGGGGAACTATCTCTTGTACAAATCATAGCAAGAAATGGACCTATCCATCCAAAAGATATCAAGGGAAGCAAGAAACTTCTATGGTAGAGACAGTGGCAACATCAGAAGGGGAGATCACTGTTCTTTTCTTGTAAAATATTTCAAGTAGCCATCTTTTATTCTGTACATTTTTGAGGAATCTGAAAAGAATGCAATATGTACGGAAGCCCTACAGAGGACATCCTACGGCCTGAGGGTACCAAAATTGGCATGAAGTGGAACAAGTAGGGACTTAGGGGCAAAAATTAAGTGACATGAGCATGATTATTAGGGGATAGGCTGTGCTATGATCTGAATATCTCTGTCCCCCCAATATTCACAGAGTTAAACCTAATCCCAAATATAACAGTACTAAGAAGTAGGGCCATTAGGAGGTGATTTGATCACAGTGATGCAGCTCTCACAAAAGAGATGTGTGCCCTTATAAAAGAGGTTCAAAGGACCGCTTCCACCCCTTGAAAGGCCACACCAACAAGGTGACAACTATGAGGAACAGGCCCTCACCAGAAATCAAATAGGTTAGTGCCTTGATTTCAGAGTTCCCAGCATCTAGAACAGTGAACAATAAAACTATATTGTTTATAAATTACCCCGTCTATGTAATTTTTGTTTGAACTTGTCCAAACATATTAAGGCAGAATGAAAAGTTGGCCATCCAAAGGGAAAAAATATTCAAAGGTTGAGAATTTAGCACTACCTCATTTACTAGTACATTAGCCTTGTCAAATATTACAGTTAAACTTCTCAACATAACCTTATGCTGTCAAAGTACATGTTCAATATACAGAACTCGGAAAAGATAAAATGGACCTAACACTGTGTTCGAAATCATAAAAAATCTCAAGAATACGGTAAAACAAGGTGAATTCACAATAAAAACATCCTGATCCCTTCATTGCGGTGATAGGTAAAAAGTTGCAGGCATTGTGTAAATAAATTAGTCTTTTCACAATTTGCTAGAAGTTTCTCTTTCAGCAGTTGCATCCGACATGCAGGCATTGATCTCAGCAGCTTTGGAATATACTCTGTTGGTCATACAGAGGCCGGCTCCATCCACCACTATTAGAGGAGGAATGTATTCTCTGTGGAATCCTTTCAAGGGCTACAACAGGTTCACCTCTTCCTGCTGGTGGCAGACTGGGTTGCATTTGTCTGCCAATTGATTGTGACTTCCCACCAAGTCTGAAGGTGCATGTAGTACACCCAACCGTGTGCACACAAAGAAAGATCAGGTTGCCCTTCCCCTCTCTTTGGAGCTCTGTGTTCACTGATCTCAGTGGAGGGTCACTGTCCTCTTTATGACAGTCACTCATTTCCCAGGCCTGCTGAGTTTCCAGACTGTCTTCCTATTGTATGTGTGTACAGACTGATTATAAGTTCACCACTTCCTTCCACCTTTTTGTACAGCGTATTATCTATGACAGATGAGTGCAATAAAGTGAATCATTTTTTTTTTCTCTTGCAGGCAGCACAGTGAGTTCTAACCAACAAAGGCACATTGAGGTAAATCTTTAACAGTGTCACCACTTTGACTTTCATCATTTTCACCTTTCCTTTCACTGATTTTTATCCCTGGAGTTGTAAAACATAGTTTCACATTGTGATCGTCCTCCAGTCCTCAGTAGAATTAGTTACCCTGACAAGAACATACTCTTTTTCATAGACACTCCATCACAGCTTAGTTTTAGTTGCCACTTTCCCTCCGCAAATTCTATTTTACAGATAAAAGCTCAGAGTTTCAAAAGCTGAAAAATTTTCAAAAAATGTCAGTCTTTCATTTTTAAAAGATAATGTGGTACTAGGAAACTATTGAAAACATGTGATAGAATATTGAATGGAAGGGAAATTATTTTCTACATATTTAGGGAAAATATCCAAAATAGTATGTAGTGATACTGTGGATTTTTTTATTTTATATATAACATATAAAATATATATTTGCTTGTTTTCTTTTTTCTCTTTTATTTATCTATGTGTTGTATCTTAAATACATTTTAAAATTTGCAAAGGCAAATAGGAAAACAAAATGAACACAGGGAATACCAAATACAACATGCTTGTTATTTTGCACTGTTTAGTTTACACATACAAAAACCAATAAAATATTTATAATAAAATAATTGTCATTTTATTTATTGTCTTGCTTTGTTCTGGCTACAATAAAGTATCATAAACTGGCTTGTTTATGGGAAAAAAGTTATTTTTCTCAGTTCTGGAAGCTGAGAAGATGCCAGTGGATCCAGTGTCTAGTAAAGGCCGGTTTCCCAACTTAGAGTGCCTTCCTTGCGTCTACACATGGTACAAGGGACACGCTGGCCTCCTGGGGTCTCCATTTAAAAGACACTAGTCCCAATATTGAGTGTTCCACCTTCACGACCTAGTCAACTTCCAAAGACCCTACCTCCTTTAAACCATCAAATTAGTGGTTAGCACTTCAACATGTGATGGTACAGACTGGGGGTTGGAGCAAACATTCAGGCTAAAAGGCAAGGCATTTCAAAGGGAAAGAGACACATAAGAAATCATTACTCTAACGTAGCAACTTCTATTTTTCTATAGTTACAGGCAATTTTAAAGGAAATAGGGGTGCCTTGTAAAGGCACATTTTAAGTCACCTCTACAAACTCACTGTGTAAGAATTCACTTGAAAAGGGAGATACAGAGCACCAAATCCATTTTTTCCTTTTAACCATTTAAATGCTCACCCTCATTTTCTTTGTGTTAATACTTGAAAGGAAAATTATAATATCTAATTTTCAGATCATTCTTCCCTTCATTCATTTAATTAACTAATAATGATCCTGTACTTTGTTACGTTTAAAAACTCTTTCTGTGATAATTTCTTTTCTGACACACTCAGTGACCAAGTCTCTCTATGAGAACTGGCTAAGGAAAGACAGGCTAGGAAGATAGCAGCAGACCAAGACGGGGCCTTTGGAAGATCACCTTTTGGAAAGCACCTGGTGGAAACCATGGTGCATTAGATAGACAGTCTGGGAGGTGATTTTTTTTCTCAGAAAATAAATAAATAAATAAACGAAAGACAGACAACCATGGCATATGAGAAAGAAATTATGCTTTCAGAGAAAAACATGAAGCCCAGATAGAGGGAAAGCAAAATAACTAATTCCTTTGCAAAGTCCAAAAGGTAAACTTCAGGTGTCTGCAGCACTTACTTCAAACAACTCCCAGGGCTAAAAACTAGCTTGTGCCACTGGGAATTTTACACCTAAGATCCACTTAATTCATGCCTGAACCCTTCAAGATTGCATTCTTGGTACGAATACTGACTTGTACTAGGTACTAGCATCCCCAGTGGATAAACTGATGAGCCCAGAGAACAGATAATGGCCTGGGATAAAGTTCCTCTGGGCCCTGGAGGAGCTAGAGGAAGGTGACAGGCATAATCTCACTGGGAACAAGGAATGTCTAATGATGTAGTGAGAGTCTCCCAGACAATTTCTGGGAGCTGCCTTTAGAAGAATAGATGGAAAGTCTCTCTAGATGTGACAATGACATTTAGTCTCCCCTCTTCTCCTGTGGTTAATATTCCCTAGTTATTTGATGAGAATCCTAAAGAGAAAGTTTAAGACAACTGCATTTCTTTTGGGAAAATTTTCTTTGATCAGATAAGGGAATTCCAGAGACAATCCTGCTAGTTAATACAAATGAATTCAACTTAAAAAAAACTGTAAAAATTTTTATTTGAGATCTTAGGAATTGCAGTTTTGAAACCAAGCTCCTCTATAATGACTTTGATACAAATACTAGAAAATGGCAGGTCCTTGTCTACCACAGCCTCTCAGTCTCCCTTCCTTAGCTTACGGCTCCCTTGCCATGTTTCTGCGATTGCAAATCAACCTCTTATTAAAATTAATTCACTAAATTGAAGAGGTGGTGTATATTGTTCCGTATGGTCCCAGATCACAAGACTCACGGGGTCATTAATCTTCTATATATACAACATCTTGATGTTTGATCTTAAGCGTTTTTCCAGGAGCCCTAGGCCCTGAGAAAAATGTAACAACCACCCGACTGACTGAAGTCCACTTTCCATCATCAAAAGCCCCATAAGGACAAATCAATCTAAGGAGGGCTGTGAGCACCGTGGTGCAACCAGAGACCTGCACACAATTGAGCATGTACCTCTCAACCCCAATTTCAAACTGTGAGATCCCTTATTCCTAACCTCTGGAAGAACTGGAAATTGAGTGCTAGCTGCTGGCTGGTTGCTCAGTGGTTGGAAAATAAATATCTACTTTCTTCTTCCACTCCCAAGTGAGTGAGTGGGTTGCTGCACATCTAGGGAGAGGACCTAGGTTTTAAGGATCTACAGTTTGGGAGAAAAAGATTCAGATAGCTCTGATCAGTGTTTTAGGGAAGGCATGAAAAATGGGAACTTCCAGGGTCCTTTTGTTGTTGTTGTTGTTTTTTACCTTTTATTTAGTAAATATAAATTTCCAAAGTACAGTTTATGGATTACAATGGCTTCCCCCCCATAACTTCCCTCCCACTCACAACCCTCCTATCTCCCGCTCCCTCTCCCATTCCATTCACATCAAGATTCATTTTCAATTCTCTTTATATACAGAAGATCGATTTAGTATATATTAAGTAAAGATTTCATCAGTTTGCACCCACACAGAAACACAAAGTGTAAAATACTGTTTCAGTACTAGTTATAGCATTACTTCACATTGGACAACACATTAAGGACAGATCCCACACAAGGAGTAAGTACACAGTGACTCCTGTTGTTGACTTAACAATTTGACACTCTTGTTTAAGGCATCAGTAATCACCCTAGGCTCTAGTCATGAGTTGCTAAGGCTATGGAAGCCTTCTGAGTTCGCCAATTTTGATCTTATTCAGACAGGGTCATAGTCAAAGTGGAAGTTCTCTCCTCCCTTCAGAGAAAGGTACCTCCTTCTTTGATGGCCCTGTTCTTTCCACTGGGATCTCACTCGCAGAGATCTTTCATTTGGAGCTACCAACAGATGGTGAACAGAAAAAGGGATAAACAGAAGGGAAATGTCTATAAAACAAGGGTCCTAGAACCTCTTGGTATGTATCTTGGAGCCACTAGGCACAAGGTACCTTCTAGATGTCTGAGATGAAAGGATAGAGGTGACCAGAGTTCCCATTCTGAGCAGCGCCTGGAGATACGCATAATTCTTGCTCCTAACAACTTTTCATGAGTCTATTTTGAAAATTCTTTCCCTCTAGGCTCTTCCTGCTGCTTTTCCACCAGTGTCTCAGGCTACTGCGGTTTCATCTCACCTCTGTTTCCAGTGTTACTGACATCATAAATAAGAGTGTCAATTCTTAAATCAACAACAGTAGTCACTGTGCACTTATCCCCATGTAGGATCTCTGTCTTTAATGTGTTGTACTATGTGGAAATAATGGTATAACTACTACTCAAACAGTACTTTATGCTTTATGTTTCTGTGTGGGTACGAACTATTGAAATCTTTACTCAGTACATACTAAATTGATCTTCTGTATATAAAGATAATTGAAAATGAATCTTGAGGTCAGTGTCTTTGGTTCACTTGGTTAATCTTCCGCCTGAGGCGCCGGCATTCCATGTAGGTGCTGGGTTCTAGTCCTGGTTGCTCCTCTTCCAGTCCAGCTCTCTGCTGTGGCCCGGGAGGGCAGTGGAGGATGGCCCAGGTGCTTGGGTCCCTGCACCCACATGGGAGACCAGGAAGAAGCACTTAGCTCCTGGCTTCGGATCAGTGCAGCACTGGCCCTAGCGGCCATTTGGGGGGTGAACCAACGGAAGGAAGACCTTTCTCTCTGTCTCTCTCTCTCTCTCTCTCACTGTCTATAACTCTACTTGTCAAATTAAAATTTTTAAAAATTAAAAAAGAAAATGAATCTTGATGAAGAATGGAATTGGAGAGGGAGTGGGAGATGGGATGGTTGCAGGTGGGAGGGAGGTTATGGGGGGGAAAGCCACTATAATCCAAAAGTTGCACTTTGGATATTTATATTTATTAAATAAAAGTTTAACAAAAAAAGAAAATTCTTTCAATGTTGCTTTCATTGCAATTTTTTATATCAGAAAGTCCTTAGTCCTAAGGAAGTTCCTAAGGTTTTTCCAATTTCTTTTTATTCAAAAGTGCTTGTCTTATGAAACCACTCTACTTTGGGGGTATTGTTTTCTGAGTTCTGAATAAATAACTGCAATTATGATAAATTGAGGTAGGTAAGGTTTCTATATTTAGCCAACAAAAACATGCAACTGTCATTTAATTTTATTTTCAGAAAATATATATTTTTATAAGTATGTTCCATGAAATATGTGAGACATATTTGTGTTATTCATTGTTTCTCTGAAATTCAAATGTTACAGAGTTTCTTCTTTTTTATCTGGGGACCTCATAAAAATCAGGATAAGATTAGGAGATGAGGTTATGATAATTCCTTGAAATAGCAAGGAATTAAGAAAAGAAAGAAAGAGGAAGAGAAGAAGAGGGATGAGATAAAGGAAAAAAAAAGAGGGGATAAACAAGAGGAGGATGAAAGGAAAAAGGAAAAATGTTGAAGTTCTAAGGAAAAGTGACCAGCTATATTCCTAATTATCTAAGAAAGTATATAAACCAGGATTTAAAATAGATAGATGGATATTGGATGATTTTATAATGTAGAATATCTTTTCATAATTGCTGCAAAGATAGGAGTATAAATTCTATCCAGATGCTAGTATTTGAAAAAAAGATTTGAGTTTTATTATATTTTTGAATACCTTTTCTCTATTTTGTTTTCTATTATAAAATAGTTCAAACATATAGAAAAGTACAAAGAATAGGTAGTAAGCACACATACCTCACCCCAAGGTTTAAAATTTTGCTTCCATTTTCTACATCTTATCAGAGCATTTTTGTAAAACAAAATTTAGAACTAGAATTGAAGGCCCATTGCACCTTTCAGTATCTTCTACCCATCATTTCTTCCCCAGGAATGTCAGTATTCTAAAGTTGAATGTATTCTTTCTGACACATTTTATACAGTATTAATTAACATATATGCATATACTATATATCTATATGTCCATATGTAAGATATTACACCATTTGGTTTAATACATTTTAAAAACTGTCATAAAAGTCACCCTTCCTCAATTTGCACTATTACTAAGCATGCTTCTGACATTTAACCATGTTGACATATCTAAATTTGGTAAATCACTTATTTTACCTTCTATATAGTATAAAGTAATCACAGTTTTATCCACTCCTTTAGTGACAGATGTTTTAGTGATAGAGAGACATATAGACAGGAGGACAGAGAGCTTTCTTCCTCTGGTTTACACCCCAATACCCAAGACAGCCAAGGCTGAGGCAGGCTGAAGCTAGCAGAGTCTGACTGTCTGCAGCAATGGAGTGGGTCTTGCACATCTCTGCAACTGGTACCACCCAGACACCTTCTATTGGGAGTCTCTAATTGTTCAGAACAATCCTACAGAGAATATGGGTGGGAACCAGTGGTTAGCTTCAGCAACACAACAGCCAATACAAAGGATTCCTGTGGATTACAGGATAGTACCAGTCAAGTTTTCTCTAATTACTAAATTTCATAATAAATTCTCTTTACTGTTGGAGTATTCATATTTCTTTTTCTTGTTCAAAAAGAACTTGATTATTTTGGGTGTTTACTTTTCCACATAAATTTTAAGGTTAGCTTATCAGGCTCCATAAAAACATAGTATCTGATTATTTAGCTGTTTGTTTATTCTACAATAAAGCATGCACATTTATGCTTCTATGCTTTAAGCTTACTTTAGGCTTACAGTTTCGTCGAAGTTTATAAATGAGATATTTATATTTATATATAATTTCTAATTGGTAGTTGCTCTTATATGGAAATATCTTTCTTTTAAAATATTTATTCAGAATTCAACAATTAGTAGATTAGTATACTAGATTACCTGCACAGATAATATATGTACACAAAATATTAGCACCACTGAATTGTTTTACATCTTCGTTATTTATTTTCCTGAGAATCCTGCATTGGATTGGAGCTCTAAAAATGTTACAGAAGAATAATTGACCTTGTTTTTGTTCTGATTTTAAAAGGAACGTTACTGATTTTCACCTTTGAACTATTTATCAGATTAAGACAATTGCATTTGAACACTATTTTGCCATAGGATTTTGTTGTTGTTGTTGTCCTTTTGGTTTGCTCTTAGCAAGGGAGTGAGTTTTTCAAGTGTAGCTTCTGCATATATGGAGATAACCAAATAGTTTTTCTAATTTAATCATGTAGAGTAATGAATTAGATTAACATATTTTTGAATGTTAATTTATTTTTGCATTTCCAGGGTAAAATTTACTTGATCATATAATGTGATGCTTGTTTACTGTTCACTCTGGCCAGAAGTTCGGAGTCATGTTTATAGTTTGGAGAGACTGGAATATACTTTTTGTTTTTCATGCTGTTCTCTGGTTTTGATTTTCAGATTTTGCTGGACACATACAAAAAAGAGAGAAGTATTTTTTCACTCTATTTATGCATAACATTTATAAAATAAAAATTATTTATAAATACTTCTAGTATCCTTGAAAAGAATAAATATTATCTATTTGTTAAAAAATAACTTTCCTGGCCGGCGCTGCGGCTCACTAGGCTAATCCTCCGCCTTGCGGCGCCGGCACACCGGGTTCTAGTCCTGGTCGGGGTGCCGGATTCTGTCCCGGTTGCCCCTCTTCCAGGCCAGCTCTCTGCTGTGGCCCGGGAGTGCAGTGGAGGATGGCCCAGGTGCTTGGGCCCTGCACCCCATGGGAGACCAGGAAAAGCACCTGGCTCCTGGCTCCTGCCATCGGATCAGCGCGGTGCACCGGCCACAGCGCGCCAGCCGCGGCGGCCATTGGAGGGTGAACCAACGGCAAAAGGAAGACCTTTCTCTCTCTCTCACTGTCCACTCTGCCTGTCAAAAAAAAAAAAAAAAAAAAAAAAAAATTTCCTACTTATAGAAATTAAAAAAAAAAAAAACTTTCCTACTTATAGAAATTTCTGTATCGCTAATCCTTCATTGTCTGATTTAATCACTTGATTCTGCACATCATGATATCACAAATCATAGTGGTCAATTTTTAAAATTATTTAAAAAATTCTTTCATTTAATTTTTATATATTTTATACTCAGGATGCATAAAGCACAGAATTGATCTATGTTCCCGGTTAGTTGTTCCTTTTATTATTAAAGAAATGACACTTCCATATCTAATGATTTTTTTAATCTTAAAGTCATTTTTTCTGTCATATTAATAGTGCCATATCTTTTTCCTGAATAGTATTCCCTTGGTATATTTCTTTCCCTGCTCTAAACGTTCAATCTTCTTTGTCATTTATTTTATGTGTCTATTATAAAATTAATACATCTTAATATTTTTACTCAAGCTGACAATCTAACAGACAAGCTTAATTCATTAATATTTATTATTAATATTTATTATGAATCTGTAACATGTCTAACATTTTATCTTATTTTATGATTTTTATTTTGTTTAGTTTTAAGTTTTTTCCTTCTTTTATTCTCTCTTTCCTTCTATTGTCATTTTTTCCCACTTGTTTTAGGAACCAAATAGTATGTTTCTATGCTTCCATTTTTTATATTCATTTAAAATTATTTTTATTTTATGAGCATTATTTGTTTCCATGAAATAAAAGTAGATGATTTTATCATGTATAATATGTTTTTAAGCATATAAAAAGTTACTTTCACAGAAGCTTAGAGGGTAATGATACTCTTGGAAGCTGAGGTAGATTGGGGAAGCAGGGAAAACTGAGAGACAATAACAATGATTGTTGATCATAATTGTAGTTCAACAGGAGGAATGAATTTCAAGAGATCTATTATACAGCAAGATGACTCCAAACTTTCAAGCAGACTTTCATCTTTTCTACATTGTACCAATGTTATTTCGTTTTGGGGGCCACTTAGATATTCCTTACATTCTTGACAAAGACTTCTTCAAATGTCTCTTCTCCATAATTCTCTTTAACCACTTTTTTTCCTGAAAATGGAATTAGTACATCTTGGACCTCTTAATTGTACTTTCCATGTCTCCTAATAGTTCTGTCATAATTTCCACTTCATATTGCTTGGTGCTACCCACAAATTGCTTTCCTGGATCAAATTTTACCTTTGATTAATTTTTTTTTATCTTTTATTTAAGGAATATAAATTTCCAAAGTACGACTCATGGGTTACAATGGCTTCCCCCCCCATACCGTCCCTCCCACCCACAACCCTCCCCTTTCCCACTCCCTCTCCCCTTGCATTCACATCAAGATTCATTTTCGATTATCTTAATATACAGAAGATCAGCTTAGTACACCTTAAGTAAGGATTTCAACAGTTTGCTCCCACACAGAAACATAAAGTGAAAAATAATAGATGATTTTTTTTTAAATGATGATGAAATCAGATCAGACCTCTTGTCATGTTTAATCCCAGTGAGAGTCAAGTTGGGAATTGATAATTTCTTTTTTTTTTTTTTTTTTTTTTTAACAGAAGATCAGTTTAGTGTACATTAAGTAAAGATTTCAATCGTTTGCACCCCCATAGAAACACAAAGTGAAATATACTGTTTGAGTACTCGTTATAGCATTAAGCCTCAGTGTACAGCACATTAAGGACAGAGATCCTACATGAGGAGTAAGTGCACAGTGACTCCTGTTGTTGACTTTACAAATTGACACTCCTGTTTATGGCATCAATAATCTCCCAATGCACCAGTCATGAGTTTCCAAGGCTATGGAAGCCCCTTGAATTCTCCGACTCTTATCTTGTTTAGACAAAGTCATAGTCAAAGTGGAGGTTCTCTCCTCCCTTCAGAGAAAGGCACCTCCCTCTTTGAAGACCTGTTCTTTCCACTGGGATCTCACTCACAGAGATCTTTTTGCCAGAGTGTCTTGGCTTTCCACGCCTGAAATACTCTCATGGGCTTTTCAGCCAGATCTGAGTGCCTTTAGGGCTGATTCTGAGGCCAGAGTGCTATTTAGGACATCCGCCATTCTATGAGTCTGCTGAGTATCTCACTTCCCATGTTGGATCACTCTCCCCTTTATTTATTCTATCGGTTAGTGTTAGCAGGTACTAGACTTGTTTATGTGCTCCCTTTGACTCTTAGTCCTTTCATTATGATCAATTGTGAACTGAAGTTGATCACTTGGAATAGTGAGATGGCATTGGCACATGCCACCTTGATGGGATTGAATTGGAATCCCCTGGTATGTTTCTAACTCTCCCATTTGGGGCAAGTCAGCTTGAGCATGTCCCAAATTATACATCTCTTCCCTCTCTTATTCCCACTCTTATGTTTAACAGGGATCACATTTCAGTTAATTTTCAACACTTAAGAATAACTGTGTGATAATTACAGAATTAAACCAGTCATATTAAGTAGAACAGACAAAAAAAATACTAAGAGGGATAATGTATTAAGTTGTCCATTAGCAGTCAGGGCTATGCTGATCAAGTCACCATTTCTCATAGTGTCCATTTCACTTCAGGAGGTTTCCTTTTTGGTGTTGAGTCAGTTGTCACCGATCAGGGAGAACATATGGTATTTGTCCCTTTGGGACGGGCTTACTTCACTCAGCATGATGTGTTCCAGATTCCTCCATTTTGTTGCAAATGACTGGATTTCGTTGTTTCTTACTGCGGTATAGTATTCTAAAGAATACATATCCCATAATTTCTTTATCCAGTCTACCATTGATGGGCATTTAGGTTGGTTCCAGGTCTTGGCTATTGTGAATTGTGCTGCAATAAACATTAGGGTGCAGACCGCTTTTTTGTTTATCAATTTAAACTCCTTTGGGTAAATTCCCAGGAGTGGGATGGCTGGGTCAAACGGTAGGGTTATATTCAGGTTTCTGAGGAATCTCCAGACTGATTTCCATAGTGGCTTGACCAGTTTGCATTCCCACCAACAGTGAGTTAGTATCCCTTTTTCCCCACATCCTCGCCAGCATCTGTTGTTGGTAGATTTCTGTATGTGAGCCATTCTAACCGGGGTGAGGTGAAACCTCATTGTGCTTTTGATTTGCATTTCCCTGATTGCTAGTGACCTTGAATATTTTTTCATGTGCCTGTTGGCCATTTGGATTTCCTCTTTTGAAAAATGTCTATTGAAGTCCTTGGCCCATCTCTTAAGTGGGTTGTTGGTTTTGTTTTTGTGGAGTTTCTTGATCTCTTTGTAGATTCTGGTTATTAACCCTTTATCTGTTGCATAGTTTGCAAATATTTTTTCCCATTCTGTCGGTTGTCTCTTCACTCTCCTGACTGTTTCTTTTGCAGTACAGAAACTTCTCAATTTGATGCAATCCCAATAGTTGATTTTGGCTTTGACTCTCTGTGCCTCCCGGGTCTTTTCCAGAAATTCTTTGCCTGTGCCAATATCTTGAAGGGTTTCTCCAATGTTCTCTAATAACTTAATGGTGTCAGGACGTAGATTTAGGTCTTTAATCCACGTTGAGTGGATTTTTGTGTAAGGTGTAAGGTAGGGGTCTTGCTTCATGCTTCTGCACGTGGAAATCCAGTTTTCCCAGCACCATTTATTGAATAGACTGTCCTTGCTCCAGGAATTAGTTTTAGATCCTTGATCAAATATAAGTTGGCTGTAGATGTTTGGATTGATTTCTGGTGTTTCAATTCTGTTCCATTGGTCTATCCATCTGTTTCTGTACCAGTACCATGCTGTTTTGATTACAACTGCCCTGTAGTATGTCCTGAAGTCTGGTATTGTGATGCCTCCTGCTTTGTTTTTGTTGTACAAGATTGCTTTAGCTATTCGAGGTCTCTTGTGCCTCCATATGAATTTCAGCATCATTTTTTCTAGATCTGCGAAGAATGTCTTTGGTATCTTGATTGGGATTGCATTGAATCTATAAATTGCTTTTGGGAGAATGGACATTTTGATGATGTTGATTCTTCCAATCCATGAGCATGGAAGATTTTTCCATTTTTTGGTATCCTCTTCTATTTCTTTCTTTAAGGTTTTGTAATTTTCATTGTAGAGATCTTTAACGTCCTTGGTTAAGTTTATTCCAAGGTATTTGATTGTTTTTGTAGCTATTGTGAATGGGATTGATCTTAGCAGTTCTTTCTCAGTCATGGCATTACTTGTGTATACAAAGGCTGTTGATTTTGTGCATTGATTTTATATCCTGCCACTTTGCCAAACTCCTCTATGAGTTCCAATAGTCTCTTAGTAGAGTTCTTTGGATCCTCTAAGTACAGAATCATATCGTCTGCAAAGAGGGATAGTTTGACTTCTTCCTTCTTGATTTGTATTCCTTTGATTTGTTTTTCCTGTCTGATGGCTCTGGCTAAAACTTCCAGAACTATGTTAAATAGCAGTGGTGAGAGTGGGCATCCCTGCCTGGTGCCAGATTTCAGTGGAAATGCTTCCAACTTTTCCCCATTCAATAGGATGCTGGCTGTGGGTTTTTTATAAATTGCTTTTATTATATTGAGGAATGTTCCTTCTATACCCAATTTGCTTAGAGTTTTCATCATGAAAGGGTGTTGAATTTTATCAAATGCTTTCTCTGCATCAATTGAGATAACCATATGGTTTTTCTTCTGCAGTCTGTTAATGTGGTGAATCACATTGATTGATTTGCGAATGTTGAACCATCCCTGCATACCAGGGATGAATCCCACTTGGTCTGGGTGGATGATTTTCCTGATGTGTTGTTGTATTCTATTGGCCAGAATTTTATTGAGGATTTTTGCATCTATGTTCATCAGGGATATTGGTCTGTAATTTTCTTTCAGTGCTGCATCTTTCTCTGGCTTAGGGATTAAGGTGATGCTGGCTTCATAGAAAGAATTTGGGAGGATTCCCTCTTCTTCGATTGTTCTGAATAGTTTGAGAAGAAATGGGATTAGTTCTTCTTTAAATGTCTGGTAGAATTCAGCAGTGAATCCATCTGGTCCTGGGCTTTTCTTTGTTGGGAGGGCCTTTATTACTGTTTCAATTTCTGTTTCAGTTATGGGTCTATTTAGGTTTTTGATGTCTTCCTGGTTCAATTTAGGTAGGTTGTATGTGTCCAGGAATCTATCCATTTCTGATAGGTTTTCCTGTTTGCTGGCATACAGGTCCTTGTAGTAATTTCTGATGATTCTTTTTATTTCTGTGGTGTCTGTTGTTATGTTTCCTTTTTCATCTCTGATTTTATTGATTTGGGTCTTTTCTCTTCTTTTTTTAGTTAGTTGGACCAATGGGGTGTCAATTTTGTTTATTTTTTCAAAAAACCAGCTTCTCGCTTGGCTGATTTGTTGTAATGTTTTTTTGGATTCAATCCTGTTAATTTCTTCTCTGATTTTAATTATTTCTCTTCTCCTACTAGATTTGGGTTTGGTTTGCTGCAGTTTTTCTAGGTCCTTGAGGTGCGCTGAAAGCTCATTTATTTGGTACCTTTCCAATTTCTTGATATAGGCACCTATTGCTATAAATTTGCCTCTCAATACTGCTTTTGCTGTATCCCATAAGTTTTGATATGTTGTGTTGTTGTCTTCATTTACTTCCAGAAAGTTTTTGATTTCTCTTTTGATTTCTTGAATGACCCAGTGTTCATTCAGGAGCATGTTGTTCAGTCTCCATGTGTTTGCATACTTTCTGGGGTTTCCTGAGTTGCTAATTTCCAGCTTCATCCCACTGTGGTCTGAGAAGCTGCATGGTATGATTCTAATTCTTTTAAATTTGCTGAGACTTGCTTTATGTCCTAGTATGTGATCAATCCTAGAGAAGGTTCCATGCGCTGCTGAGAAGAATGTGAAGTCTGTAGATGTAGGATTGAAAGTTCTGTAGATATCTGTTAGATCCATTTGGGCAATAGTGTCAATTAAATCTGCTGTTTCCTTGTTGATCTTCTGTCCGGATGATCTGTCTATTTCTGAGAGTGGAGTATTGAAGTCCCCCAGTACTATTGTATTGGAATCTAAATCTCCCTTTAAGTCCCTTAACATATCTTTTAAATAGACCGGTGCCCTGTAATTAGGTGCATATACATTTATAATAGTTACATCTTCCTGTTGAATTGAACCCTTAATCATTATATAGTGTCCCTCTTTGTCTCTCTTAACAGTTTTTGTATTAAAGTTGATTTTGTCTGATATTAATATGGCTACACCTGCTTTTTTTTGGTTTCTGTTGGCATGGAATATCTTTTTCCAACCTTTCACTTTCAGTCTGCATGCCTCTTTGTTAGAGAGATGTGTTTCTTGTAGGCAACAAATAGTTGGGTTGTGTTCTGTGAGCCAGTCAGCCAAACGGTGTCTTTTAACTGAAGAATTCAGACCATTAATGTTCAATGTGACAATTGATACGTAGTGACTTTGCCCTGCCATTTTCCCGGAAATATTTTCTAGTATATGCTTTGAGCTTCCCATGCTCTTTTACTGGTAGGTGTTCTTCCTTTCCCTTCTTTCATATTGATGGCCGTGTTTCTGTGTTTCTGAGTGTAGCACATCTTTAAGTATCTTTTGCAGGGCCGGACGAGTGGCCACAAAGTCTTTCAATTTCTGTTTGCTATGAAAGGTCTTTATTTCACCTTCATTGACAAATGAGAGCTTGGCAGGATATAATATTCTGGGCTGGCAATTTTTCTCTCTTAGCACCTGTGCTATGTCTCGCCATTCCCTCCTAGCTTGTAGGGTTTCTGATGAGAAGTCAGCTGTGAGTCTGATTGGAGATCCTCTGAGAGTAATCTGACGTTTCTCTCTTGCACATTTTAGGATCTTTTCTTTATGTTTCACTGTGGTAAGTTTAATTACCACGTGTCGTGGTGAGGATCTCTTTTGGTCATGTTTATTGGGGGTTCTATGAGCTTCCTGTACTAGGATATCTCTGTCCTTTTCCAAACCTGGAAAGTTCTCTGCTAGTATCTCACTAAAAAGGCCTTCCAATCCTTTCTCTCTCTCCATGCCTTCAGGAACTCCTAGAACTCGAATGTTGGTTTTTTTAATAGTATCCTGTAGATTCCCAACAATATTTTTTAGGTTTCTAATTTCCTCTTCTTTTCTTTGGTTTGACTGTATGTTTTCCTGTGCTCTATCTTCTAAGTCCGATATTCTCTCTTCTGCTTCACCCATTCTGTTTTTAAGGCTTTCTAATGTGTTTGTCATTTGATCTATTGAGCTCTTCATTTCATTTTGATTTCTCTTCACTATTACACTTTCCTGTTCTACTAGTTTCTGAGTTTCATTTTGACTCTTCCTTAAAATTTCATTTTCACGAGAGAGATTTTCAATCTTGTCCATTAAGGATTTCTGTAGTTCAAGGATTTGCTTTTGAAAACTTCTAAATGTTCTTATCATAAATTTTTTGAAATCCGTATCTTGTATTTCTTCTATCTCATCATCTTCATACTCTTGGCTTGGGGTGTTTTGCTTATTTGGAGGCATCATAGTGTCATCGTTGATCTTGCTCCCTCTATTTCTGTGTTTGTTACTCGGCATAGTTAATTCTTCTTGCGTCACTGTGCGTTTTTTTTTTTCTTTTTTTTTTTTTTATACTGTGTCCGTGTTAAGTGGACTGCCTGCTGTTGGAGGAGCCTTGGAGGCTTGAGATGGGTGCGGCCTGAGAGCTCTGCCTGGTTCTTCCTGGTTAAGGGTGTGCAAAGGTGACACCCTCAGGTTATGCGTGGTAAATCTCTCTCTTTTTATTTATTTATTTATTTTATTTATTCAGGGGGTAA
Organism: Oryctolagus cuniculus; assembly: GCF_051225735.1. Taxonomy (NCBI): domain Eukaryota; kingdom Metazoa; phylum Chordata; class Mammalia; order Lagomorpha; family Leporidae; genus Oryctolagus; species Oryctolagus cuniculus. Next base: position 49,062,543 of record NC_142878.1, read on the forward strand.
GTAACACCACAGGGCAGGGCTGTGCAGAATTGATGGTATTTAGCTTCCAGTCTTTGGCTCCTCTGGACTCCCACTGGGTTGCCTAGGCTACTGAATTGTAGTGACTCAGTTCCTTAACTCTCCCCCATTGATATGTAAATCCAAAGAGGAGGCCTGCTCTTTGTCTCTTGGGAATTCTTCAAGCCTTGCAGCCTTGTAACCTTTGCAAGGTTAGGGGGAAGAGAAACCCCGAAGCTTTTTTTTTTCCTTCTTTCAGGTAGTGAGTTTGCTGCACTTTCCAGCCCCCCTCTAGATTCTGACCCCCGTTTCCCCACCAATGTCTCGGGTTATTGAGCTCACCTCCCCTTCCAGCGCCGATGTGTGGACTCGGAGCCCTGAGCGTCCCAAGTCTCCCCGCTGTTGTCTGTGTGGCATGCACTCCCCTTGGAACACTGTCTAATAGACCCTGGTGCTTCTGAGGCTGGGTCCCGCGACTTGGCTTCCGCGTGGTGGGCGACCTTGTTCTCCCAGTAGGTCCTCCGATTCACAGCTGCTCCATCCAGAAGGGTTTCCCCTGCAATTTTTTTGGTTCTATTTTCTGCGGCTACCGTAACTCCCCTTTTATTAAACTAAATTTTCCCGGACTATCGGTGCGTGCCCTCACTATTCCGCCATCTTGGCTCCGCCCCTTTGATTAATTTTTGTTTGATGTCTCTATTGTATATGTGAATGTCTTTTGAAATTTCTTTATTTGAAATGTAGAGTAACAGAACATAGGGAAGGGAGAGTTAAGAGAGAGAGAGAGAATGAATATGAATTTTCCATCTGCTAGTTGACTCCCTAAACACTAGCAAAAGGCAGGGCTGGACCAAGTCAACATGTCAGCCTGCAGGTATCTCCAAAGTGATGGAGACACTGCAGACAGACAGAACTAAGTTTGTATTATATCCTCCTATTTTAGATTTGTTTTGGGGCACAACTCCTGCCCACACTCCCAGAACACAGAAATCCTGCTATGACAGGATTTTTCAACTATAAGTAATAGAATATTCAATTAAATGTAGCTTAATGTATTACTGCCTCACATACCAAGAAGTGCTCTAGTAGGACCTTTGCAGTCTTAGTGAACCATCAAGACCTCAAGCATGATCAGTTTCACTTCAGTTCTCAGGTTCATCCCTTTTACAGTCATAGATTTCATAATTCTGGGCAATACTTAGTGAAAGGCCAAAGAGAATTGCTTCCTAAGATCTTCCATAAAACAGAAGAAAGCATTCTCCAGAAACCTCCCAGTAAAACTTTCCCTTGTATCTCACTGAACAGAATTAGATCACAGAACAAAATCAGCTCCTGGCTAAATACGTTGTCACTGACGGACCACAATCAAGAGTCATGGTCTTGGGCACACTGGCTCTGTGAGCAAGGCAGTCGCTGTTGAGAATGCAATCAACAGCGTCAACCATAGCCACAGCTACTCAAGCTCTATAAAAGATTTCTGCCTCTGGCCTACCTCTTGCTGACCAAATAAGGCATAGATACTTGTTCTGAAGTGATCCATTTATAGGTTGCTCCATCATTCTATTAGTAAAAACACAAGCAAAAACAAAAACCCAGAATCAGTCACTTTTCTCTTTAAGAAATTGGAGAAAGGACATCAGAAATGCCTCACTTGATAGTAGATGAAATGAGTAGATATATATGGGATAGCCAAGATAAACTAATAGGAAAGCACAGGAGTGAATCTATGAGTTCTTGCAGCTAAAGTCCACTGGGATGTCTTGAGACTTATTTCCAGAAATCTGATTACTCAGCATTTTTTGTGTTCCTATGAGAAATCTTGTAACCTATCTTTATAGTAACCTCCTGTTCTCTAATACCTACATCTACAAACATCTGCAACATTTTGTCTATTTTTAATTATTATTTTAATCATGCATATTTATGGGGTACAGTGTGATAATTCAATATTTATATACAGTATATAATGATAAAATCAGGTTAATTAGCAATTCTATCTCCTCCAACATCTTTCCACTATATTTTTATTTTAGCTACTTTTTAGTTATGTTTCCACTTCTTGCAAATAATTCCTCTTTGTAACAGGATCACAGAACTTGGTATCACAGAACTGCACAGAGAATGTGAGATGTTGAGAATGGATTATCAAATTTACCTGAATTAGGCTCCATTCTGTATTTCAGGATGAGAAGCTAATGATCAATGATATGGGGATAGGAAGTGAGGATGAGAGAAACTGGTTTTATGTGCATGAAGAAACAGAGTCATTGTATAACTTTGATGCAGGAAGACCTCTTTCTGCAGCCAGCATGGGAAGCTGCTTAAAAATAAGGTCATTAAATAATCTTAGAAGATGTCTAATTGCAACCCAATTTTCAGTTTTACTGCAGTGACAGGCTCTATGATAAAGCTATAAAAATAGATTAAAGGGTATTCTGACAATTATAATAGGGGGAGTTGAGAGGAGTTGATAACATTTATGTTTCATTATGTAGTGTTCAGTCTGTTGTACTTTGGTTAACACCCTTGATATTCATTTAGGTCGAACAACAGGTAACATTTTTTTTCATTTCCCTAGTAAATAGTGTGCATGTGTTCCAAGTTAAGCCAATCAGATTCTCCTCCTTGAGTTTATTTCTATAGTAGAGTAACAGAGGGTGGGGAAATGGCAGGGCAGATGAATACAACTATTGTGCTATCCAGGGAGTAATCACCTCTGTCCCTGCTGACTGGATCTCCACAGAAGCCCTGTTTCCTTCCATATCTGAATCAATATCTCAAGTTTAGCCTTTGATTTTGAGAGGTGATTCATGATTTTGAGAGGCGAATCATGTCCTTATAACAAATTATCTGTTTGCATAAACTGGTGAGTTAGGAGGCTGCTGTGGTAACTCAAAGAGATAATTCTATTTGGACTAGGGTGGTGTATCCATTGTGGAGAAGCAAATACATTCTTCATTTTTTTATGATCTACAGCATTTTGTGATTGGCTAGATTTGGAGGGGGGAGGAGTCTATTTTCAGACTCAAGGAAATGTAAATAGATGAAAACATTTATTGAGATGTAATGAAGAAAAAGAAACAAATTTACTCAAAAAACTATTAGTTATAGTCATATTAAATTGAAATGCCTTTGATACAACTAGTAGGTAGTAGGCCACATGCGGTTCAGAGAATTAGAATGGAAATTAACGGTAACTGCCAGAAGCTCTCCATCATTCCATTATCAATCTGGCCACTAAGACAAAAGCCTACTATGGTAGGAGTATTCGGATGAAAGATCTCTGAGCTTGCTGTTCCTAAAAAGTAAAATAGTGCTTGAATGAAACAAAAAACAACACAACCACCAATCATGGGGGTTTTGGAGAAATCACTGCTGGCACACATGACTTAAGTGAAATCATGATGCATAAATCAAACTTTGGTAAAATCACACAGTACAATAACCACAAAATCTCAGTGTCAAGTAGTCAACATCATTATATCATTTGTGTAGATCAGGAAACTGTGATTAAGATAAAATTTACTGGTTTAGACTTAGCTGATATTGGCTGGTATTAATCAAGGAAACATGGAGCAGCTAGCTGACTGTTGAATTGGGCTAGGGTCACTCAAATGTCTGGGAGACACACGGCTATTTACTGGTTTAAAAGAGTTTAGTCAGAATGACTGGGGCAACTCACCTCTGTTTCATGTGTCCCATCCTCCAGCCACCTAGCACAGGCATGTTTTAATGGAGAAGACTGGCAGAAAGCAAGCAGAAATACATGTTTTCTTGAGAACTGCATTCATCGATGGCACATTTCATCTGTTGGCCCACAGCAAGTCACAGGGCTAGCCCAGATCAAAACACTGGGGAAAATAGTCAGAATTATAAGGTTAAATAGCAAAAAGGGAGTAGAATATTGGGACCATGAAAGCAATCTACTGCATACCACCTCCCCATTTAATTCATGTTGGCTAGCACATAAAAGGTTGATGGCATCTAGGGACAGCCATGGATTACAATATAGTTATCAAGATGTTGACTTTAATGCCACTTCTCTTCTGGAAGCAATTTCTTTCCCTTCTAAATTAATAAAAACCATGGCACTTGGGACATAGTTATTGATTTCACTAATCCTCTTTTGTTTGTATCTATCAATCCTAAAAGTTTGCCTTAACTTGGCAGGGCAAGATGAATGCCATTATTGGGCTATCTAGAAAGAAGTCAACTCTATAATGGAGTCTGTGACATAGTTTGATTTATAGGGACCTTAACCACCTCATCCTATTAATGTACCTGACACAGGTTTACTATAATAATGATGCTAATGATAATCCCTGAAGGACAAAAAAAAAATTGAAACTTCCCTCATCTGTCTTGGTAAATCATAAGTGAAAAAAATGATGAAAAGTAAGTCTGATAAAAGTCCAGGTTCTGATACCTTCTTGTTTAGTGTGGATCCTTGGTTTTAATAGATTGAGGCATATTAGAATATTTTCTGCAAAACTTAGGGATAAGTTGCATAAACTGGATGTTATTTGACATATTCACAAAGTTACTTATGCTTAACAGCAGGTTATTTTCACATGCAAGTGATGTTTTGTAAGTTAGAATGCCCAAGGCTACAAATAATAGGATATTAGCTCTACTTGGTCTGAACAGTAATGAAATTTATTATCTCACTCAGGCAGTTTACTAGCCAGGGGACTGCAAGCTGGGGTTCTAGCTCTGTTCTCTCTGGCTCTCTTAATTCGGCCTCTTTTTTGTGTCATCTTCTTCTTCAGGCTACAACATGATAGATGTAGAAGTTTTTGGTGTCATGCACAGAAAAAGCATGGTCCAGAGATTAAAAAAAGGCAGATACATTCTCTACTAGTATCTCATTTTCAATGGAAAGGAAGCATTTTCCAGTCCTGCAGATTCCTTTTTGAAGTGGACCACAATCTCCAACTTATGCAGAAATCCCACTTGATCATCTTCTCCTTGTGTAGTGATAATTCATGCTGTTGGCCAGACAGGCACAGTCCTGCCCTCATGGAGCTTGTCATCCACCTATTCCACCCAAGAAACAAAGTGTGTATACTATTCTTGAGAAGGCAAAGTTTTCTATATTAATGCAGAAAAAGATTTGCAATTATAAGCATATAGCTGTTGGGTGGTTTTCAGTTTTCATTATTATAGTGGAAAAACCTTATTAGGAATGCAAAGAAAAAAAACATTTTAAAATCGATCACTAGGTTACTCTAAACAACAACTGGAAAAATAGCCTTTCCCTTGAGCATATAGGAAGGTGGGAACAAAGAAGTAAAAGGAATCCTTGAATCCATAACCACTAGTTTCTGCTATAGAATGTAAGAGACTGATCCCAAAGATATAATGAAGATTTATCCCAGGTTACAAGAAAATTTGCTCACAAATTTCCAATTATAATTTTTCCTAAAACTTCATCAGGGTTTTGAAATTTCAGTTCAGAGGATTTTGATTTTTTTTGTACAAGCTGGCACTAGTTTTAAGCAGACTTCCAAAATGTTATATAACTTTTGGAGAGTACCTGAACTGTGGTAGAGAAGCAAAATTGTAATCTTGAGCATATCCATAAGAAACATTTTTTTCTTTTAAAAACTTAAATTATAATTAATTCATAATAATTATACCTATAAATGTTATAGATTATGATAATTTGATACCTATATACAATGTGTAATGATCAAATCTGGGTGATTAGTATTTTCATCCCTTTAAGCTAAATGCTTAAATGCTTTTATGTGAGTGTTTTGGATTTTTTAACTCTTCTAGTTCTCTATAAAATAAATAATAGACTATTAGATGCTATAGTCTCCCTATTGTGGAGTAGAAGAATGGAATTTACTCTTTACATGCAACTGCACTTTTAAACTCATTATCCAACTTTCACAGTTCCTAGCTTCTAGTGACAACTGTCCTTCTAACTACTTTCAATATCAACATTTTCAGCTTCTATAAATGAATGAGATCATGATGTATTTTTCTTTCTGTGTTTGAATAATTTCACTGAACATAATGTCCTCTAGTTCCATGTATCTTACTGAAACTGACAGGATTTTATTATTTTATGGCTGCATAATTTTCTATTGTGTATATATTCCACATTTTTAAACATCCATTAATCTGTCAATAGATACTTCTATTGAGTCCACGTCTTTGTTATTGTAAGCATTGCTGTAATAAACACGGGAGTAGATATATCTCTTTGATATACTCATTTCATTTTCAATATAAATTTCATGTATACCCTGATTTGGTATTGCTGGATCATATGTTAGTTCTATCTTTAGATTTTTGAGGAAACTCCATGTTGTTTTTCCATAATGGCTGTACTAATTTATATTCCACAAATAGTGTATCAGAATTCCCTTTTGTCTGTACCCTTGCCAGTATTTCTTGCTGTAGCCATTCTAGCTGAGGTGAGATGATATCCCATTGTGGTTTTGATTTGCATTATTCTGATGAGCATTTTTCATATGCTCATTGTCCATTCACATTTCTTCTTTTGAGAACTGCTTACTTAAATCATTTTCCAAATTAAAATCAGATTACTTAGGCTTTGTCCTTGAGTTTTTTAATTCTTCTACTCCTCTTTGTACTAAAGTCCCATGAATCAGACTTTCATCATCACTTTCATACTCTATTATAACTGTGACCAACCACATGTTCCAGGACTTTTCCCGAGTCCCATGTCCTTTCTTGGTTCAGTTCCAGAGAGATGATGTGTTAATGCAAGCTTATTTATGTCACTCCTCTGTTTAAAACACTTCAGTGGGCTCCTTTTACTTAGACGGTCAAGATGAAATATTCTTAACTTGCCTACGAGGCTCTGTGGGATCTTGTCTCTACTAGGTACTTTCAGTTTTGTCTCCCACACCTTCCCTCTTTTTCTTTACCATGGTCTACTTCTTCCTGACCAGGAATCCCTGATTATTTGCCCTCAGCAGAATAAAGATGCATTCGGTACCCACCTCCAGGTTGGCTTTTTTTTTTTTTTTTTGATCTTCAACCATGGATTTAATAAATACCTTGCATGCACAGCAATAATGTAACTATGATCATCTCCATCAGGAAATGTCCCCCTAGTCAAAGAAGTGGGGGGAGAAGGGTGCAGTGCATGGCTGGTGAAGTCTCTACCCACAGTGTGGGTATTCCATATGGGCATCAATTCGAGTCCCAGCTATACCACTTCCCATCCAACTCTCTGCTAATGTGCCTGGGAAAACAGCAGAAGATGGCCCAAGTGTTTGAGCCCCAGTACTCACCTGGGAGACCCAGAGGAGGACCCTGGCTCCTGGCTTCAGATCGGCTCAGCTCCAGCTATTGTGGGCATTTGGGGAGTGGACCAGCTGATGGAAGAGCTCTCTCTCTCTGTAACTCTGCCATTCAAATAAGTAAATCTTTATTAAAAAATAGAAGCAAGGAAGTATTCATGGATTTACTGAGCTAATGAGATGCCCTATAGTCCTCTAACATCTGCTTTAGTGCTCTTTTCATTTGTTTTTATTTCATACTTATTCATATTATCTCATTATTTTCATCCATTTCAGCATCAATGGTATATTTTTATTAATTTTTGATGAAAATCTTCTAAAATATATTTTGCCTAATTGATGATAATAAATATTTTCTTCATCCTTTGGTACTGTAAAATGAACTAAAACATTATGTTTAATTATAATACAGCAAGGCCTTCAGAAACTGTATTATGGTTCTAATTTTCCTAAACTCCAAATAAACTCCTGAGTTATTGGCTTTTTCAAGAGCCATTTCCCACTACTATTTCACTATTAATTTATGATTTTTTTTTTTTTAGTATCTAATTGACCACCAGGTATTTGAAGCCATTCTAAAGGAATGTAATCTCTTCGCTTTAAGACTTTTTTTTATAAGTAAATTCTTGTTTTTTATGACTCTTTTACTTGAGCTGAAACATTTTATTCATGTATTTCTAGTTTCAATCTGCACTGTGGATTATTTGTCGCAGACTGATCTTCAAATAACTCAAACATAAAATAATACTTTTGTCTTTAACACATACTGTTTGCATAAGTCTGGTTCAACTTACATGAGCCGTATTTTACATTAAGAACTCAATTTTAAAGTTTTACCTATGAGTCTTATGAATTTTTTAAATTTATATATATAGATAGATAGATTTCATTAGTATTTAAAAACCAAACTCAGTGACTCCTGTTGTTGACTTTACAAATTGACACTCCTGTTTATGGCATCAGTAATCTCCCTATGCACCAGTCATGAGTTTCCAAGGCTATGGAAGCCCCTTGAGTTCTCCGACTCTTATCTTGTTTAGACACGGTCATAGTCAACTGTGCACTTACTCCTCATGTAGGATCTCTGTCCTTAATGTGCTGTACACTGAGGCTTAATGCTATAACGAGTACTCAAACAGTATATTTCACTTTGTGTTTCTATGGGGGTGCAAATGATTGAAATCTTTACTTAATGTACACTAAACTGATCTTCTGTAAAAAAAAAAAAAAGAAAGAAATTATCAATTCCCAACTTGACTCTCACTGGGATTAAACATGACAAGAGGTCTGATCTGATTTCATCATCATTTAAAAAAAAATCATCTATTATTTTTCACTTTATGTTTCTGTGTGGGAGCAAACTGTTGAAATCCTTACTTAAGGTATACTAAGCTGATCTTCTGTATATTAAGATAATCGAAAATGAATCTTGATGTGAATGGAAGGGGAGAGGGAGTGGGAAAGGGGAGGGTTGTGGGTGGGAGGGACGGTATGGGGGGGGAAGCCATTGTAACCCATGAGTCGTACTTTGGAAATTTATATTCATTAAATAAAAGATAAAAAAAAAAAAAAAAAAAAAAAAAACAAACTCAAACTACCTCAGATGCTCTTAGTGTCCCTATTATCCTGTCATGGTACCTTTCTCAGTGAAAGATGCAATTTGTAGTAACAGGACAGTGTATATTATTAAACAATTCCCTGGCCACTTTTCTATTTTTTAAATATTTGTTTATTTGAAAGGTGAAATTACAGAAAGATAGGTAGGGACAGAGAATGATTTTCTATTCATTGCTTTACTTCCCCAGTGGCCTTGGCAGCCAGGGCTGTGGCTAAGCAGAAGCCTGGAGCCAGGAGCTTCATCCAGATCTCCCACACGGGAACAGGGGCCCAGGTACTTGGGTTATGTTCTGCTGCTTTCCTGGGAGCATTACCAGGCAGATGGACTGGAAGTGGAGCAGCTGGGACTTAAACCAGTGCCCATAGGGGATGCCAGCATGTCATAGGCCATGGTTTAACCTGTGCCACAATTCTGGCCCCAATGCTGTATGACTCTCAGAATTGTCTTGTGATGCTAAAAGTCTCGCTGGCTCAGGTGACCTTGTTTTAGGATCTTATGTGGGAAAAGCATCCGATTATTTCTTAAAGGGTTAAGAAAATAGAATACATGGGAGTGGGCATTTGGCATAATTGTTAGGACTCTGGGGTGCCTGCATCCCATTTCAGAGTGCTTACTTTGAGTCCTGGCTCCACTTCCCATGCAGGTTCCTGCCATGGCACCATGGGAAGGCAGCAGAGGATGGCACAAGAGCTTGGGTCCCTATCACCGACATGGGAGACCCTGACTGAGTTCCAGGATTCTAGTTTCAGCCTAACCAGTCCTGGCTATTGCCAACATTTGGGGAGTTAACTAGCCAATGGAGGATTCTCTGTCTCTCTGTCTCTCTGTCTTTCTGTCTCTCTCTCTTTCAAATAAAGTCAAAACATAAAAGCACAAATTTATTTGGAAAAAAAAGAAGAGAGAACATAGGTATTTGTGCAGGATATTGCTCTTACCTACAAGAACTCTGCAACTGATGGGGCTGGCGTAGTGGCGCACTTGGTTAATCCTTTGCCTGCAGCACTGGCATTCCATATGGGCACCGGGTTCTAGTCCTGGCTGCCCCTCTTTTCTGCTGTGGCCCGAGAGTGCAGTGGAGGATGGCCCAAGTGTTTGGGCCCCTGCATGCGCATGGGAGACCAGGAGGAGGCACCTGGCTCCTGGCTTCAGATCAGTGCAGTGCTGGCCGTAGTGGCCATTTTGGGGGGGTGAACCAATGGAAGGAAGACCTTTCTCTCTGTTTCTCCCTCTCACTGTCTATAATTCTATCTGTCAAATAAAAAAAAAAAAGAACTCTGCAACGGAAGGATTGTGTATATGTGCAACAAGGGAGACTGTACTGTAAGGGGGTGCCTATACGGTTGTCTTGAGGGTAAACCACCACTCATAATTTAGTATGTTCTCACTTTCCCTTACATCCTGTCTTGTTCATGGTTTTTCACACTTTCTTCCCTTTGTTCTCTCCTCTCCCTAATCTCCACATCACTTTCCTCTTCTCTTATTCAATGATCATTGGTCTTATCCAAAATGTAAATTGATTGGTGGAGAAATTATAGTTATGCGTAGAGAAGGCAGTAGAAATATGCTTGGCTCTTTCTCCTCATTTCAAGCTCTGGTCATTCCTACTGTGGTTTAATTTCATTTCTAGGATTTGAATCAATAAATTTGTGGGAAACACAAAGCCAGTTTTATCAGTTTATTGACCTTCTGTTGAAAGCAGATGCAATTTAGCCAACATCTGGACAGTATTTGTCAAGGCCAAATGTAACTCAAATCCAGACCAGGGAATGAATTGGTGCATTTGTTAGCAAAGCTATTTGATAGGCTTATAAATAAGAACAAAAAAATACGAATACAAAAACACATGCTTGGTTTATTTTCAGCAAGGCTGTGATAGAGTGAACCCACACACACACTTACCACACTTACCACATTTTCTTTCTTTCTGGTGCCTGTAGGCAATTTTGCACCTGGAGGACACCCTTGAACCCAGGTTTCTCCTACTGGCCAAACTATTTACTATTTTGGACATTAGCCAACTTTGGCAGCTGCCTTATCTCTTTCAAACGTTAGCTTTCTATTATTTACAAGGATCATTAAAGACTGTCATACTCACAAATTGGCTTGATAGAGGTGGTAAGTGTCAGGCCTTCTGGCAGCATTAGTAACTGGATTTGTGCTACAGGGCAGACAGGAACTGGGGAACAAATAGTTGGAGAGAAGAAAACGCTGATTACAAAAGGTCAGTCAAGGAGAGGCTAGGGTTATGCATGCACGAGGCAAACAGGGCCTGATTCTGTCAAAGCAGTGTTAAATGTATGTCTATGTGTGACCTCATTGGCACAAAGGGAGGTATTCACCCTTGGATCTGAAGCTCTCTAAAAGGAATAAGATATTCAAATTCTTCCTTTGTGCAACTGAAATCGAAAGGCTTCTGCATAATGCTATGGAAAGATGCTACTAACAAAGGAGAGCATGAGAAACACCTGACTTCAGAGTGTCTCCTGCCATTGCCTTATTCATGACATTTACACCAAAATAAGGATGTGTGGAAGTGACTACACTCTCTCCTTGTGAATATAATGTTAGCATTAGTCATAAAGTGAACAACCTGACACTTAAAATTCCTGTTGGATTCTTTCATGTTATCTGATTTTTTTTTTCAAAGTGTTATTTAATTTCTGTCTCTCTCCTCCATAGTTTAGGTACATGTCTGTGCGTATGTTATACATGCTTAAATGGACTTTGGGGAGGTTGGTGAAAATGACTTTGCCACCATATTCCACTGTGGCAACCGAACTTGGGAAGGAGCCAGATTGCTCATCTTTAGAGCTGATAAAGAGAACACAGGGTTGCTCTGAAGGGGAATTGCTGATTCCCATTTTACCTCGGCCAGGGCAAGTGCTTCATCAGACGTTGCTGAAATAGGTAGACTTCTTAAAAACTCATTTGCAGTTCACTTTCAATTCTGGTAGGTTAGAATTGTAACTAGCTATTAACTCCTTTGGTCCGAATGTAATCAGGTGGCTGTAAAACACAAAACCACTGACATTCCCCTTGGAAAGGACTTCATTATTGGGAAATGCACTGGCGTATGAACTTTTCTTCTTGGCCATCTTAAATAGATACAAGCTATTCTTTCAAAGTCTCCACAGTGACTGATCCGATTTAAAAAATATTTTTCTCCCACAGCAGAGGTCTAATTCTCATAGTAAAGAGTCTTGCAGAGGAAAGTGGCATTCATCTATTTTTGGTTGGGGGTGAAGAGTAAGCAATTTTTTCACAGTGTATTGGCTCCTTACAACATTCTACAAGTACAAATATTTATATTTACTTCTTAAAAAGCAAATGAAAAGCTGTGGTAATGAAAGAAGTTGCTTAATATATCAATGAAATTTGCAGAAAATTCACATATCTTTTCCATAATCTATAGCTGAAAGAATTCAATACAGTACATTACTTGGGTTCCTAAAATATTATTTACCAGTCATTAAAATTCAGACTGGTATTCTTTAAATTTCTAATTTCATGTTTCTTCTAACCATATTTATTGCCTGTCTAAACTTCTTTTGAAATTGGTAATCTCGATTACACTTCTTTGAATTTAACTGAAGACAAAATAGCTTGCTTTTGGATGTCTCCATGTAATTACAATTTAATTTTGTCTGGTTGATATGCTAAAGATAATGGCTTCTATTTTGCAAAATGGGACCTAGCTACATGCAACACCATTGCCAGAGCCTATTTCAGATGCAGAAACCAACTGTTCTCTCATTGCTGCAGAGTTCAGGCTTTCAGATTTTGGCGGCATTTCCATGGCTAGGCTGGAATGAAAATTTCTCTTGATCTCTATAAAAACTCTAGTTTACCAACTCAGTGATGTGCATTGTGGAGCAGAGAGTGAGCTGCTGAATACATTGCCTGCAAAACTGGTACCAAGGCTAGAGAACCCTCGACTTTTTTCCTTTTCACTCTATTGTCCTTTAAGAATATTGTCAGGGCTCATGTATAATCATTGCCATAAACAGGGATTTTTGGAGAGCAGCCACTTGACTGCTGTTAATAAATGTTAAGCATTATCAAGGCCTCTCAGAGAACAGTGTAATGTTCCAGTATAAAAAGTTCAATCTTTTTCTAACCTGAGACAGTCATGGCTATTTCTTGTATTTACCATTGCTGGACTTAAGTGGCTTTTGGTTCCCACCATCACGATTTTCCTCAGCCATGAAGGAGACTGGTATTGTAAACAGATCCAGACACTGATTGTGCCATTTGGAAAGCTGAGCAGCAGTAACTGTCAGGCAGTACGGTGTGCTGTAGCAATGGTAGTAAATGCATTACTTCTACTGTGGGAATCAGAAGACTCTTCTAATCCTGGGTCTGTGTCAAGTCATCTGAGGATTGAGGCAACTGTTCAATCATTTTGGGTACCATGTTTTCTTAATTAAGTTAACTACAAAAACAACTTCCATAAATTTACCTGATTGACTTTGGGGAAAATGTAAAGTAATTAGATGTTAACTCATTTTGGAAATTTCCTATTGATCTCTTTTTCCTCCTTTCCCCTAATACCTTCTTGAGGTCATTATATAACAGTTAGCAACTTGGTGAGAGAAAATTATGAAAACAGTTAACAAAAAAACAAGCAAATACTGAAACACATTTTCAAATGGACCCATTTGAAAATAACCACCATCTTTATGAGATAGCCCTCTGACTCATTTAAATTCATGTCCATAGGTAATGCAGAAACAGGATGGTCAAAAGGCAGAATGCATTTCTTAAGATCTGAAAAACATAGACAGAGGAACAGATTTTCAGCCTGGCTATAGGAGTGGGGAACAGATTAAGAGTCCCTTAAAATATTGATATAAGAAAAACAAACAAAACCAAGTAAGACAATGTAGAAAACATCAATTTCTTAAAATTGTCCTATCCAATCTGAATTATTCTAAACTTTATGATTACTTAAAGGAAATAAATAATCTTGGATAATTAGTTGTGGGAGGGCTACCTTTTTACTGGTGGCCTACTTGTGCCACTTCTCCCTATATACTGATTTTTGTTTCACGTACATTATTTGTAACTTAATACTTTATTTTTTCTATGATGGTTTCATGACTTTACTGTTTTCCATCATTAAATTTGACAAGTGCCAAAATGATAAAAGGACTGAAAATATGACCCATGTGATAATTGTTTTAGTCACACTAGCCTGACAAACAATGTAGTAAAAATCATGATTTAAAATTCAGAATGGAACTTGTGAAACATGCTATCAAGTACTGTATCAAATGCTTGAACATGTTTTTAATTGGCAAAACTTGAATGCCATTAAGAGTTTTGCATATGCTTCAGCTAGCTTTTGTGCAGTTGAGAAAAAATTATCAATACCCATCTGTCACTATGAGGAGAGCACATATGGTAACAGAAGACCTTAAACTACATCAGACATGGTTTCTATTATCCAAGTCATTTTGGTTCCAAAAGGAGTTCAGCCACCTTGATATAGTTTTGGCTTTTAGAAGTTTAATTTTGCCAATTAAAGTTGTTATTTTGTGTGTAACTATGACAATTTTGCTTCTATTCTTCTGCTATGTTATTAACAGTCATTAGGAAGAGTTCTGAGCTCACATTCTGTTCTAATTAGATTTCTGTAACAGGAAAGGCAAATGCTCTGACTTGGAGCAGCACCTTGCTTGGTTGGTTAAGTGATCAGTGTGGATGCTGTCTGTCCTTTCTGGAACTGCTCAGGTTGACTTACAGTGTCAGGTGAAAAGTGAGAGGTGAGTTGATTTTCCAGATATTCAACTCAGAATACTAATGTGAAAGAAGGAAGATACTTTTAACATGGGCGGGAGTTGCATGGCCACGTTTCATTCATTTATCTGACATTTACTGCATGGCTACTGTAAGGCAGGTACTGGGCTGAATACCAGGAATGAAGAAATATAGACTCGTGACAGTTGCTTGCCTTCAAGAGCATATAAAAATCTAGTGAAGAGGAACAGCTACACACACAACAGTGCAGTTTAAATCCCATTATAGAGGTATCTAGAGGATGTCCAGGGAGCACAGCAGAGGAATGAGTCCTGGGGGAATATCAGAGAAAATGTTAAAGGCAAGAACATATTGGAAAAAATGCTGCTACAGTCAATAGCAAGAGCACATGTAAAGACATGAAGATGGAAAATAGTGATGGAATTTGTGTCGTGGTGAATTCCTCAGTGGGGAGGAGGTGAATGGACAATGAGAGAAGATGATGTGCAAAAAGTCTTCTATTTCTAGATTTGGAACTCTATCTGCAAGATATTAGGGATCTTTGGGGTGTACATTTAAGCAGAAGAGGATATGTAGTTAGATTTGTTATTTGTAAAAAGCACTCTCATTCTCAGCGACTTAAATGGAAGGTCTGGGAACAGATGCAATGGATTTATTTTCAGAGGACTAAGGGACAGCAGTATTGGGGTGACATTGGAGAGCGAAAAGTAGGAAAAGATGTGTAAACTACAGACTCTCCAGGACTCAGGTTTGCTCTACTGATCTATACTAATGGAGTTACCTTATATTTGACCTTGCCCTTGTTTACTGTGTCAACACAAACCCACAGGTCTCATTAATAGGTGGCAAGTAGGTAGAATGAGGGAAGATACACAGTTGTTTATGAATCAGAAAGTCTTGGCAAATTGGAGAAATGCAAATGGATATGCTATGTTGTAATTGCATATGAATAGAAACCACAAAGCTTGTATTTTTCTAGTACTCTTGTGGAAAATCAAGGATATAAGAAGCACATCTTTCAGATCATTCATTTTGATGGGTTTGAAGTTATTTTAGGCATTGCCAATGTTTATTATAAATTTACCTTAGTCAGAAGCTCTGCACTGCAAAGAGAGACTAATCATCAGTGTTTGTAAGGATAGGGTTCACATGTTTTAATTGAATATATAATATCAGTGAGTTTTTGCACTCCAGACATAAGCAGTTTAACACTGGTTGACAGAATCCCGGTATCAGGGACACACTCTCCCCTCTCTGCCTGGCTAGCCATTGGATATCATTGAATCATCATGACCCAAAATGGCTACCTACTGTACTCTCATCCTAGCCAGTGTGAAGGGTCCCAGGGATTCACTGTCCTTCCTTTAAGTGTGCACATAATTTCCACACCCATCTAAGTACTTTACTTGTCACATGATCCAATCAACACACAAGGGATACTGGGAAAAGTCATTTTTTCCTCCCTGGGTGAATTTGACCCCAACTAAAAATTATGTAACTTCAGAATAGGATAATGGATATTGGGGAACAACTGATAGTTTCTGAGATGGTGATTTTAGGACATTTTTGAGGACACCTTTCAAGACGGATTATGTTACATCACACCACCCCTTTATTGCAATTGGCTTTTTTGCAATGGCTTTCATGTAAAATAAAGTTTGTTACACAATCATGAATAGATATTATGCCTGTCATAAACTTATTTCATTTTCTCAGCAATCATTTAGTGACCTTGCAACTTTTGTCATAGAAAACGGAAAATTAAATAAAATCTAGTCTTTTCCCCATGGAGTTGATAGTTTGAAGAGTAAATCAGTAACCACAGCTATGGTAAGTGCCATCCTATACAGCAGAGCCTGCCAGGTACCCAGGGCATCAGGATAATTTGCTGAGATGATAATTTTGGTGTTTTCATTCCCATAGGAGGTTAATGTTCCCTTTCTCTGCATTGACCTTTGGGATTAGAAAACTCACCTGGCCGGCGCCGCGGCTCACTAGGCTAATCCTCCGCCTAGCGGCGCCGGCACACCGGATTCTAGTCCCGGTTGGGGCACCGGATTCTGTCCCGGTTGCCCCTCTTCCAGGCCAGCTCTCTGCTGTGGCCAGGGAGTGCAGTGGAGGATGGCCCAAGTGCTTGGGCCCTGCACCCCATGGGAGACCAGGAGAAGCACCTGGCTCCTGACTCCTGGCTCCTGCCTTCGGATAGGCGCGGTGGCCATTGGAGGGTGAACCAACGGCAAAAGGAAAACCTTTCTCTCTCTCTCTCTCTCTCTCTCTCTCTCTGTCCACTCTGCCTGTCAAAAAAAGAAAAAGAAAACTCACCCATAGATATTTGGTTTCTGGTCTTTTCTGCCTCAGGCCATTTAAAACATTTTACTGTCTGTTTTTTATTTTTATTTGAGAGAGGAAGAGAGAATGTCCATCTGTTTATCTACTCCTGGCTGGGCTAGGCTGAAGCCAGGAGCCTGGAACCTGGAACTACATACATCCAGGTCTCCCTCGTGGGTGGTGAGGATTCAATTACTTCAGCCATCATCTTCTGCCTCCCAGGATATCCATTAGTAGGTAGCAAGCTGGATAGGAAGAGGAGTAGCTGAGACTCAAGCCAAGCACTCTGGTAGGAATGTAAGCATTCCAAGCTGCAGCTTAACCTGGTGTGCAACAACACTGGCCCTTGCATAGGCTATTTCAAAAAGCCCTTTTTTTCCAAATAGAAAACAGGGAGTCTGGTACTTTACACTGATGCTTTCTTTAGGTTTCCAGGCTGACTGCCAGAGATTGAGACTGACCTTTGGGGGCAAGGATGGAATAGGGTACTTCAAGTAGAGATGAAGTGAGAAGGGAGTGAGCTTCATTCAGAACTGCAGGAATGAGTAGACTATCATGGGAACAGGGCAGGTGAGATGATAGACTAACGTCCCCCTCCAGTTCCTTAACTTTCAGGGCCCATGCTGGCGTCTGCAGGACCATCTCATAGCCAGTCTTTCTGATTTCACCTCCTATCACTTTCTCCATCATTCACTCCAGTCTACCCCCTCTGACTGCCAGGCTTGCTCCCCATGATAGCCTTCACTCTCTGTGTTTCTCCTGTGTATTGTTCTTCCCCCAGAGCCGCATGAATAACTCCCTGACTTCTCCCAGGTCTTTGCCCATTGGCTCCAGCAGGCCCTCCCTGGTCATTCTTTATAACATGTCCACCCCTTACTCTCTGCTTCACTTCTTCACCTTAGCATTGATTATTCTCCACTTAATTTCTACAGTGAGCAGGGACAGAGGGAAATAGACAATAGACAGAAATAATTTTCATGGGAGAAGGAATTTAATCTTTAAGACGATGCCTGGCACATAATACAAGCTACACATTCACTGGGCAAGTGATTAAGTAATGACAAATCCCCTCAGCTTAAGCCAGAATCATAGGAAACAGAGTCTCCTTCATTTAAATTGGCCATAATGACTGGGACAACTGGCATCACAGCAGAAATTGTGGATTTCAGAAGAAAAGGCTTAGATTTATGGCAGGTATCAGACACTTTGTACCTGAGTAACTGCAGGCACAGAGACATGGAAATTTTGATTTTAAAAATGGGTACATGTCATTTCTTACACTTGAGTGTCCAAAGTAAATTCTTACCAATTACCTTGAATGGGCACCGGGGCTATGCTGGCCTCATCCTGTTAGTCCATGTCTCGGTGTTGGTATAGGCTGGAAGCTTGGTTTCAAAACAGCATCAAGGACTTCTTAGGGTTCTAGGATGGGAACTATGCAATAACAAATGTACGAGACCTGCCCAGAAAAAAAAGGGTCAGCATTTTAACACCAGTCATGACTTAGATGATAGGGAATTACAAATGGGTACTGCCTGTGTGTCTCAGTTCTTTTGTGCTGCTATGACTAAACACTTCAGATTAGGTAATTAACAATAGAAATTTATTTTTCATAGTTCTTGAGGCTGGGAAGTCCAAGGTCAAAGCACTGGCAGATTCGTATCTGACAAGTGCTGCTCAGTGCTTCCAGCTAGTACCTCTTACTGCATCCTAACACGGCAGAAGCAGTGGGAGGGTAAAAAGGCACCACTCTCTCTCCTTGGCTCTTTTATTTATTTTTATTTATTTATTTTAAAGAGTTATTTATTTATTGGAAAAATCAGAATTACAGAGGGGGAGAGAGAGAGAGACAGAGAGAGACAGAGGAGAGAGAGAGAGACACAGAGAGAGAGAGACACAGAGAAAAAGTCTTCCATCTGCTGGTTGACTCCCCAAATGGCTGCAATGACTGGGGCTGGGCCAGGCCAAATCCAGGAGGCAGAAACTTCTTCCAGGTCTCCTATGTGGGTGAAGGGATCTAAGCACTTGGGCCATCTTCTGCTGCTTTCCTAAGCTTATTAGCAGGGAGCTGGATGGGAAGTGAAGTAGCCAGGACTTGAACTGGCACCCCTATTGGATGCTGGTATCACAGGAAGTGGATTAACCCACTGTTTCACAGCGCTGCCCCTGACCTCTTTTTTGAGCAGGAGTCATTCATGAGGATGGGGCCGCCATGACTTAATGTCTTCCCATTTAGCTCTGCTGGTTTATTTTATTACATTGGATATTAGGTTCCCGCTTATGAAGTGTGGAAGGACATTTACATTCAAGCCATCGTAGTGTGTGTGTGTGTGTGTGTGTGTGTGTATGATTTAAACATATAACTTGTACATGTGTGCAAATGACCAGTGAATGTTTGTGCCTCTGTTATTGACCGTGTTAACACTTTCTTTCTGTTTCAAGATATGTGGAAGGTGTGCCTTACACCAATGCCTACTTGGCCAAAGGTATTGAAAATCGGCCTCCTTTCTGTATTAGACTTTCCACTCAATATAGTTTTGTTCCTTTGCTCAATATTCCCTATAGTCATGCCATATTACAAATTGTCATCAAATAAACATGATGTTGCTCTACATATTTCCTAGGGGACTCAGTAGAAATAAGAGGAATTGGTCTAAGCCAGGATGACAAAAATAATTATCCTTTTGTTAAAAGAAGCAAAGCCTTATATTCAAGGACTAAGTCAAGTTCATTTAATTTTCCACAGAAGAGTTTTTAACAAGAAAACACGGTTGAAGAGTATATGAAATAAGAAAATATTAAAATATTCAGTAAGTTGGGAGATCAGAAACTACCACTTAGTGAATTCCTACGGGGCCACCTAGCAATTAATAGACTGATGTTATTCTCTCTACTTTACTGGAAGAAAGTAAGTTTCAGGGGTTAGTAAGGATGCATTGCTAGTAAGCGGCAGAGGTTGGGATTGCATCTAAGTGTGTCTATAACTAAACTTTGCACTCTACTATGCTGGTTTCCAGTTGTCTTTAAGTTAATGCTGTTAAAACTTCAGGCCTGTTCATTCTAAAGTGAAAACTCCACATTTCATTGCTACTATCCCTTGTTCAGAAATTACATCTTTGATTGCTCTAGCACCTGTTGGTGAGAACTGCTTTCCTTGTTTTTTCTACTCCATGCAGGAATTTAAAGTTCCTTGCTATTTAAAGAAGAGATGAGTTACTTCATTGAAAAATTCCCACACTGAAGTAGCTTTCAGCTGCAAAAACATGTTAGGGGCTGGGGCTCCAAAGTGGAATCTGAGATTCTCTACTTACCTATTGGGTGATGGGGGCCACAATTCTTGGTTATGCTTTCCCTCAAAATCTTCATCTATAAATTTGGTAAATGATAGTATCAGTACCGGATTACATTAGTTTGCATTTGGGATGTTAAAGTTTACAAGGATCCCGGCCGGCGCCTCAGCTCAATAGGCTAATCCTCCGCCTGCAGTGCCAGCACGCCAGGTTCTAGTCCCGATCGGGGTGCCAGATTCTGTCCCGTTGGCTCCTCTTCCAGGCCAGCTCTCTGCTGTGGCCCGGGAGTGCAGCAAAGGATGGCCCAAGACCTCGGGCCCTGCACCCGCACAGGAGACCAGGAGAAGCACCTGGCTCCTGGCTTCAGATCAGCGTGGTGCGCCGGCCGCAGCGGCCATTGTGGGGTGAACCAATGGACAAGGAAGACCTTTCTCTCTGTCTCTCTCTCTCACTGTCCACTCTGCCTGTCAAAAAAAAAAAAAAGATTTATTTAAAAAAAGAAGTTTACAAGGATCCTTTATGTCTTCCTGTGAAGTCTAGAATTGGCTTCATAAGCATGGACTGGCAGGTGACACAACCTGAGAGAGGTTTTTTAACTGCGAAGCAAGCCATCAGAAAGCAGAGCTAAGTATTTCCTTTATTTATTTTTTATTTTTTTTAATGTGTATTTATTTGAAAAAGAGAGAGACAGAGAGAGAGAGAGAGAGAGAGAGAGAGAGAGATCTTCCATCACCTGGTTCACTCCTCCAAAGCCTGCATCAGCCAGTATTGGATCATGCAGAAGCCAGGAGCCTGAAACTCAATCCAGGTCAGCTCCCTGGGTGCTAAGGACCCCAGAGTTAGAACCACCATTACCTGCCTACCGAGGGTGCACCTTAGCAAGAAGCTGAAATCAAAAGCACAGCCAGGAATGAAACCCAGGTAACCCAATCAAATCTGGCTGTAACAAGAAGCGCCTTAACCATTGTGCCAAATGGCCACCCAGTTCTTTTATTTTCAAACCCATGCATTCACATAGAAAACACAAAACTAAAATTAACTGGTGATCAGAGGATTCTATTATATTAACTCAATATTTGAAAACTGGTAGATAAGGCAACAAATTACAGGCTTATTTTGCCTGTTCTGACCAATATCACTAGGCAAACAAACAGTAGATAAAGAGATTCTTTTTCACAGAATGGATCTGGACACTCCACTTCTAGTAACAAGGAGAGAGAAACATACATCGACAGAGGCAGGGAGGGCGGGGAGGAGACACCGTGTACTTCTGTTTGGATAAACATACTATCTATCAAGTAATCTCACCAAAAACGCTGTTTTATAGGAAATAGTGATAGAACATGCACATCTACACAAAAGGGATGCAATCATCAAAATCCAGAATGAGAGAAACACTGCAAGAGAAATTCTTCATTTTGTCAAAAAATAAATGCAATAAAAAATGGTCAGAAGAGACTATTTACAGAAAGAAATTTTAAAAACCTCAACCTTGGGTCTGATGCAATGGTGCAGCATGTTAAGACAGCCTGCAACATGGGCATCCCATATGAGCATGGTTTGAGTCCCACCTGCTCCACTTCCTATGCACTTCCCTATTAAAGCAGCAGAGGATAGCCCAAGTGCTTGGGCCCTTGCATCCATGAAGGGGACCTGGATGAAAACTCCTGGCTCCTGGTTTCAGCTTGGCCCAACACTGACTTTTATGGCCATCTGGGGTGTGAACCAGCAGATGGAAGATCTCTCTCTCTGCCTCTTCTTCTCTGTAATTCTGCCTTTTAAATAAATAAATCAGTCTGAAAACATACACACACACACAGTGAGTGCACACATATATACACCAACCACTGCAGAGTATAGACTGTCTTTCAGATTTGCATTCAAACAAAATATACAAGCTTTATTACTTTTATGAAAAATCAGAAATTCACACATTGAAAATTTAATATTGTTAAGGAATTATTGTATGTATATATTCTTAGGTATGATAATTTTAAAATATTTTGAAATATTCTTCATTGGTTATTTATTTATAAAAGGATATGATATATAATATTACTTCTCAATAATGCAAGAAGAGGGAAAGTAAGTGTCAGAATGAGACAAAATTAGACGTGGATCAATGGTTGTTAGAAGTGGGTGAAGGGCACGTGGAGAAATCAGCTTTTTCCTACACTGGTTTGTTTATTATGTGTGTGTTTGAATTTCTCAATAATTAAAAAAAAAGTTGTTTTTAATGGATTTTAAGAGTTTTAGGTTCACTGGAAGGTTTACATGTTGTAAGAATAAAAGATGTGAAACTGTTCACTTGAGTATCATTGTGTATGGCTGCAAACTGAATTGAAAATGAGGTGAAGGGGAGGTGAGGGGATGGCATTGTGGCATAGCAGGTAACACTACCACCTGTGATGCCAGCAGCCATATATATGTTGGTTCATGTCCGACTGCTTCACTTCCAATCCAGCTCCCTGCTAATGGCCTGGGAAAAGCAGTGGAAAATGGTCCAGGTGTTTGGGCCCCTGCACCCATGTGGGAAATTCAGCTGAAGCTCCTGGCTCCAGGCTTCCCCCTGGCCCAGCCCTGGCCATTGAGACCATCCAGGGAAGGAAACTGCAGATGGAAGATCTCTCTCTGTCTCTCCTCTCTCTGTGTAACTCTTTTAGATAGATAGATAGATAGATAGATAGATAGATAGATAGATAGATAATAAATAAATAAATAAGGAGAAGAGGGAGAAGTGATGATAGAATTCAAAACAGAAAGACCTGGGTTGGCATTTGTCAGAGTAAAGCTGTCACTTGGATGCCTGCATCTCATACCACAGTGCATGGTTGCCGTCCTGGCTCTGTTCCCTTTCCAGCCTCCAGCCAATACTTTGTAGCTTCCTGCTAATGTGTACTCTGGGAGGCATTAGGAGATGACTCACGTGCCAGGGTCTCTGCCACCCTAGTGGAGAACTGGATTGAGTTCCTGGCTCCTGGCTTCCTCCTGTCCTAATGTAGGTTGTTGAGGGCATTTGGGGAGTGAACCAGCAAGCGCCAGATCTCTTCTCTCTGTCTCTCTACAATTCAACTAATAAAATGAATCACTTAATTCGGAAAAAGCCAAAGACATGGGCTGCAGAGTTCCTTTCTTTAGATTTTGGAGCTGTTGCTATAGCTACTGTAAATAGCACTCATTGTCTGTCAAGATTGCCGAGCAGTAAATACGATCAATATTCTTCAGATTTTCCAGAGATCTCAGCAAGCTGAGAAGGCCATTTGATGAGAACGACAATTCTCAAATTATATCTAAGGCGTATTTACTTTCTAAATGAAGGAGGTTTTTTTTTTTTTTTAAATTTGAGGAAGATTTAGAAATAAATACAGAAACATTTAAGAAAATCCAATATGTATTTGAGTATTAAGGAATCTATGTGCTCGTATTTCATAGTTTAAGTATTATATTTAAGAGAATTGGGCCTATTGCAGTTAAAGATAAATTTATAATTTCAACTGAACACATTAATTGTATAATTGATTCATACTTGTAATTTCCATTCACATTTTACCAACTCTAATTTCAGTTTGGATGTTGAGAGATTTGGGGTTTGCCATGCTATGAGTTTAATTTGTAAGGGCCATTACAGTTCATGGAAAGGAGGGAAGCACAGAATGCATTCGGCCACAAGCGTGTCCACAGCCTAGCAAGAGAGGAGTGAGGTGTGTGGGAAGTGTGCCTCCCCTGACAATCACCCAGCCCCTCCTACCCTAGCCATCCTGCTCAGCCCGCCCCTCCCTGGTCTGCAGGTTGCAGCAGCTGGCAGAGCTGGCAAGAGCTGGCGTGGCCCACCCCTCCTTACCCTACAAAACCCTCCCAGCCTGTAAGAGAGGGCTTTGGTCTCTGTGACTGAGGACCCCCTCAGGTTAATTCTGTAAGAAACCTGTCCCAGCTGCTGAGTTACCTCTCTCTTCTTCTGATTCTTTCACCTCTACTCATTATTTCTAACAATAGTAACGTACCGAGGAAATCCTGTCAATCACAGTTCAGAAACTTAAAATAGGATGCACTTATTTGATAAATTCAGCTTAAAATGTTAAAAAAAATTCAGTAAGTGGAGACAAATATTAGCCAAAGTCTCCCTCTAAAATTATTGCTGAATTGGCAATACTTAGAAATAGATTTTTAGGAGGAAATTGGATGCTTAATAAAACAAGTCTTTTCAATTTATGACTTTAATATTTCATGTGCTAATGTATAAACAGTAACCTTTCATTAGTGGCTACATTGCTTAAGAAATTAAGCGGTTTTTTTTTTCCTTGCAGGCAAAATCACCCTCTAGGAATTACATAAACAAAAAAGAATCCCCCCAAAATAAATTGCTCATTGCAGTCTTTAAAAACCAAACAAAGCACCCAGCTCGCGGAATGCACTGAATAGAGTGAATTTTGGGAACCCTGATGGGTGCCACGCACTCCTGAAATGTCACTTTCTCGAGGCTGTCAGCCGAGGCAAGGGCGGGGCCGCCGGCGGACAGGGCTCCGGCATTAACATATTTCCCAGACGCCGGCTCTCCTCGGTCCGGAGCAGCCGTGCGGCCCAGCTCCCTGCGGACGCGGAGCCCAGCAGGTCCGCGCGGATGAAAGCTCGCACGCTTCAGGTGGGCGGCTAGGGTTCAGCGCAGCTCGCCCGGACAAGCCTCCCCCTGCCTGCCTTCCGCGGCAACTTGCAGCCTCCGCAAACCGGGGGCCCGCCCCCGGCTCGCCCCGTTGTGGAGCTGCAGCCCGGGGGCAGCTACAGGAGTGCATGGGAGCGGGGACGGAGGCACCCAGCGCCCCCTCCTCGCCTCCCTCCACCTAAGCCGATGGCGCAGCGCAGGGGGAGCTGTCAGCGACGTCTGATTTATAGGACCGATTTACCTTCTGGAGAGTGTAATTATGTTCGTAGTTAAGAATTAATCAGGTGAGAGAATTATGGAATAATCATTCCACGGACTTTGAAGGACAAACTCCGCGGAGACCCCGCGGGGCAGCCGCGGAGTTGGCCCCGCGTTAGTTGCTGGGCGCGGCTCCTGGGCTGGCGGTCCTCTGGGTAAAAAGACCAGGAGGAGGAGAAAGCTTCTGGCACTTTCGCAATTCCCCATTCCCAGCTCGCAAGGTGGGGGCCGCGAGCACACCGAGGCCGGGTTCCCTCTAGCTGAGAAGCTGGCCTTCGGACACCCGGACTCCGAAACATTTCCTCCATTGTTCCTGCTCCCGTGTTTCCTCTCCACCCAGCAGTATGCTCTTGGAAGGGATTTTTCTCTTCTCCCTTCTGTTCTTTCTTAGCATGGAAAGTGTCAGCTAACAGGTTATTTCTCAAAAAGCCTCACGCCCCTCCCCTCCACACACATCTCTTTAGAAATTGCTATTTCTGTGGGGACATGGCAGGCTATTTTGCACTATCTCTGGGGAGGATTTCTGGGTTCCAGGGCAGTTACCTTGCAGCCCGTCATAGGTAACCCTACTATCAGATTTTGAAGAAAAGTGGCCACAGTAGAAGCAATGGCTAGAACAGGCTGACTGGGATTACCGCAGGTTCTTAAAACGTTCGTTCCTTGACAAGACATCCTAATTCCAGTACCATGTTTCCCATCGGAAGGAAGGAGGCTGGGCCATGCGTTACTCATTGGCCCATGGTGATCATCATTCAAGCCCCTGCACATAGCAAAGAGTGAGGCCTAAAGCACTCTTTGTTGCTTTCCCTCACCCCCCCCCCCCCCCCGCTAGCTCCCATGGCCCCTCACCCCAGTTCCATCCCTCTGTCTCAGGGCTGTGGAGATTCTCTGAATAATTGTTCGTCTTGTATACCTGACAGAGTAACCCTGTTTCCTTTAATAGCAGTCAGCCCTTAAGCTCTTTGCTGCTACAAGAGGAGTTAGATGCTGGGAACAGAGGAGAGAAAGGGATGGCAACTCCAGGGAGCCGCCCTCAAGAGCATTGTTAAGATGCTCAGAACTCCTCAAAACCAAGAAAAATCCTTTTTTCTCCACTTTATTTAGTTAATAGTGACTATTTCAGGAAGGAGGAGAAAATCTTTCAAACTTCTATGAATGGAAAAACAAACACACAGAACTTCAGATCTGTAGGTAATGAACTTTAAGTAGTGGTGGTGCTTCAGGTCCCCTGTTGGGGCTACATTCTGATCTGCTTTCTCAGTAGGAAGGGTAGAAAACCCATCACCACTGCTGGCTTTCTGTTAACTGTAGATGGCTCTCTGCCCTGCCTCTTAAAAGTGCCCTGCTTCCCCCAAACCTCACAAATCCTAAAGAGAGTTCAGTGCTAGAAGGCAGTGAAGAGGGGATGTTTTTCATAGAAAGGGTAGAAACCAAAACTAAGTAATTTATTTAAGCAGAAGAGCTGTCTGAAGAATTCCCTCGGTTCCACCACTCTTGCCCATTCAGATCGCTTACTCCACTGTCCCATTGGTCACCATTGGTCTGTTCTAGATAGGCAGGCACCAGCACACTTAATGAACTGGCATGGTGGGGAAGTGGCAAGAGCCCTTGACTAGGAGCCAAGAGGCAGATTCCAGTTCTGGCCCTCCTCCCCAACAGCTGGCCTCAGGCCTGCATCTGCTTCCTTCCGCCCTGATTTCTGTGGTTGCCTTTTGAACTGGGATAGATCAGCCTTTGTTTAGACTGTGATGCGCACGAGAAGATAGGATTGGAAGACAATGCACATTCTCTTCTGTTTTCTCAGGTACCGAATACTTACATGGATATCCACTCACAACCACATCTTTTTATATTTGGATTTATCAACAATTTATCCATCTAATTTGGTAAAAGAATACACTGACTTTGCTTTCTTTGTTCTCCTACCCTCCTCCTTTGTTTTCCTTCTGTTCCCACATCTATGGTTTATTAATATAATGTAGGAACCAGCATTCTATGAAGCTCACTGTGGGAAATGCAGGACTAAATGAACCTTCTCCAGGTTGGGTTGTTTTGCCTCTGTGTAGAGACTGTGGAGCCACTCAGAACGTTACAACATAGAAGCCACAATATATTGTTTCAATTATTGTTCAATTATTATATAATTATACTTACTGGGTTTCTAAGCACTAATGAAATATGGACCGCAACAAACAAGAAAAAAGATATTTAGAGTAACGCCATGTTAATTTAGCATTCTTGGGACAGGTGGTGATCTGTATTTAAAAAAAAAACTACATAATTAGAACTTATCACTTGAGGGCATTATCATTTATTCACTCATTCAAGTAATACACATGTCCTCAACATTTTATTGTGCCTTAAAACCCATTGGACTGAGGAATCTGTCTCAGATCCATGTTTTAAAAACCTGTAAGATTATAAAAGACACTTACTAAAATATGTTTATCAAAACATATTTAAAAATTTGAGATATATATGTGATTCTTTATTGATGCATCAAAGGGTAAAACCTAGCAGCAGATCTAATAGTTGCGACAATTTTAAAACAATGGTGAGCATAACTTTCTGTAACTATTGGAACATGACAAATATCACAGGCATGTAAAAATTTATATTAAGGGACCGGCACTGTGGCATAGCCAGTAAAGCCACCCCCTGCAGTGCCGGCATCCCATATGGGTGCCGGTTCAAGTCCCAGCTGCTCCACTTCTGATCCAGCTCTCGGCTATGGCCTGGGAAAGCAGGCCAATTAGGGAGTGAACCAGTGGATGGAAAACCTCTCTCTCTCTCTCTCTCTCTCTGCTTCTCTTCTCTCTGTGAAACTCTAACTTTCAAATAAATAATAAAATAAATCTTTTAAAAAATTCATAGTAGTATAGTGTTTGTTGCAGATTATACTTCCCAAAGATACCCACACCAATGTGTATGATGATGTCAGTCAAGGATACCAGCCCCCAGCTAGTAAGTCATCCCCAGTCTTTAAATCTTCCTGATATCACACATATTGATCGAAAAGCAAAGGGATGGGTGTTTGGCCTAAAGATTAAGATACCCACGTCAAAGAGCCTGGGTTTGATGTCTGGCTCCAACTGTTGATTCCAGCTTCCTACTAATGCAGAGCCTGTGAGGCTTAAGTGATTGGGTTCCTGTCACCCATGTGTGAGACCTGGGTTAAATTCTCAGCACCCAGCCTCAGCCTCTAGCCCAGGGTTGTCGCAGACATTTAAGGAGTATACTAGGGGATGAATGCACCTTTTCATAGCCCATCTCTTTCTCAAAATGGAACAAAACAAAAACAAAGGAGGGATAAGCCATTTTCATTGTTATTTGTCCAAATTCCTGAACCAAAGTATAAATGAGCATAAGATGGTTGCTGGATGCCACATAGTTTTAGTTTGGTTATGCAGTAAAAGTAGCCATACAAGTGTCACAAAATGTATGTATGAGGTCTAAGAAATATGCTCCTATGTCCGCTTCAAATGCCAAAGTTGTAAGTCTGAGAGAGAACACTGTCCAGAATTCTGGTTTGGACAACTGAGTGTATGGTGTTACAATTCAACAAAGTAAAGAATTTAAAAAAAAAATGGATGGAATTTTGAGGTAAAGGAGGGTGGAGATTTTGAGTTTTATTTAGGTACATTTTAAGTTTTTGAAGCTCAGAAGATTCAAATGAATGAAATGCACATGAGCAACTCATGGGAGATTCTAAGTTAAATGAAGCTCAGTGATATCAGCGTATTCACTGTGGTGGGAAGCAGGAGCTTGGTGGATTCCACACAGTGAAAGAGAAAGAAGGGGAAACGCACAGGTAGTAGATCTGAGAGAACAAAAGTGGAATTAGTAAAAGAAGCTGGGAAAGAGGATGAGATGCAGCCAGTGAGGAAAAACACAAACTAGAAAAAGGAATGTCATGGAAACAAAACGATACTGTTCAAGCTATATATGCTTCACCTTCACAGTCATTTTTCTAGTGGTTTCCTTCTTAAGAATAACTTACTGGTAATGTATGGCTTTTATGCAACCAAATGGTTTATGGACAGAAAACCAAAAAGATTGAGAACAGAAACACTCTGTTGGCTCTGATAGTTAAAAGGATTCTAAATAGTCAGCACTTTCTTTCCTTCTAATACCCAGATGTAGTTTGACTTTTTCATGGAGATTGGCCAGTTTTATGAGTGCAAGATAGTCAGCCTTAGAATTAAATTATGCCTTCAGAGACCACTGTTGTAGGCCGCAATGGTTAGATTTCAAAGCACTCCTAGTTCTGCGGTTCTGTGGGTGACTACTTTGTGGTTCCACGTTCCTCTCTTGGGGGCTGTTGTGGTTTGTGGTCTCCCACGCTATCCTTTTTCCTCGCTGGTGGTTTCACTCTCTCCTCTCTTTAGGCAGCCCTTGCAGCCACTGTGGGTCTGCTTCAAGTGTCTCTGACTCTCTGTTCTCTCTCTCAGCTATGTTGGCTGCCTCAGTTGTTTCCCTCTTTATGCCATATAACTACTGCGAAAGTTTTTTTATGGCTGCTATATTAATTATCACAAACTTAATGATTTAAAATGATACTGCAAATGTATTAGCTTAAGAGTTCTTGATGTAAGAAATTTCAAATGGCTTTCATGAAGTTGAGGTACCGAGGAGGGCAAAGGTTTTGTTTTGTTTCTGAGCACCCTAGGGGAGAATGTGTTGCTTGTCCATTACAATTTCTAGAGGCCATGTTGGTGCCTCCTCTCCCATATACATCTTTAAAGGCAGCCCTGTTAGCTTTCCAGTCTTCTATGTGTCTACTTTTCACTCTTCTGCCACCATCTCCCACTTATACATTGCAATTTACATTGGTCTGCCCAGAAGATCTAGAATAGTCTCTCCATCTCAAGGCAACCTGTTAGCAACTTTAATCTTCTCTTTATTCTTAATTACTCTTTGTCAAATTATACAGCACATTCATAAACTTCAAAGATGAGATGTGGACATCTTTGGGAAGAGATTATTCTGCCTATTCCATGAAGGAAAATATCAAAAAATTTCCAAGAACAAAATGATCATACTCTGTGTTTTGTGGCAGCTGTTTTTGCTACATTTGTTGACATTTTTCTCTTACAATTCAAAGACTTTTCTGGAATGTTGAACTTGCTGAAATTTTACCTTAAGATCTTAGAGGCAGAGGTTACATCAGTTTTTATACTGGATCAGTTTCTGAACATTGCTCTCATTCAGGTAGTACAAGCATTAGTTAAAATATTTAACCAGTAACTGATAGATTAATGACAAACCTTCGTATTCCCAAGTCTTTATGATATCTAGTTTGTGGCAGTTTAAGAAGATTCTATAGTTGTAAGTTACCAGGGTCACACAAAGAGTTTCAGGTTAAATCTAAATTAGCATTCTCTTTCTCAAGGAAGCAGGCATCAAGAAGGATCTTGTTTGGTTAATTCTGCTGCAGGGTTGAAGTGAGAGAAAAAGGAGTTTATAAATCTACTGAATTGAATTGCCTTGTGTCAGCTATTTATGTTTTGCTAGTTTACTTGAGGGCAGGAGCTGTGACTCGCTCAATTCCATTTTCCTATCTTGAAGCAAGTCCTAAGGAAGTTGCTGATTTGGAAGGGTAGAAGGTGTAACAAAGATTCTTTAAGGGATTTTGGGGCAAGATCATAAGGTGTACAGGGGTGATCCTTGAAGGAGCAACTCCATGATAAAGCTATTGCCCTCCGTAACAAGTCTGGGGTCTTTCAACACATGAACACAGACCTTAGTGGTTGCAGAACTACACCTTAGCTGTAGCTCACCTTGGGTCATTGAAGAGGCCTTGAGAATGGATGGTATGGCTATGGGAATGTGTGAAATAAATGTGTCTAAATCATGTCACTTTAAATATAGATGGTAGTACATTACATAAAATGCTAGTTTTGAATCAGACAGAGCAAGGTTTGAGGCATTTATTAGGCTAAGCCATCTTATTGTCTCTGTACCTCAGGGCTGGCCTCAGGCTTGGCGGATCTGCAGCATTTGATCTGAGCCCCAAGGATTCTGAAGTCTCACTATGTCTGCTTTTCCTTCGCCTATGAGCACCAATTTTCATTTTAAAGGCCTGGCACTCACTCTCCCAGATTTGTTCCCTTTTCTCACATTAACCAAGTCCTGTTCATAGCACACCAGACTTCACAATTTGGTAGAGGATTATTCCAGATACAAGGATATTCCTGGGTCTAAGAATCCCAGTATACCAGTTCTAGAAGGGTCAACGGGGGTGCAGGTCCATCTACTCTCTGCAGAGCACCCCCCCTCTTTCTCACTGCTCTGTTGAAGTGGTAAACCAAACCTTAGGATTCTTAGGAGTTTTATAGTGTGAAAAAAATTAAATTTTCGATGGAATCAAATCTAATGCGGAATATGAATAAAGTCCTCCTCATTTTAAGAAAATAAAAACTTGTCAGATGTTTTGGTAGCCCATAGCTTGCTTTTTATGCTGGAGATGCTTTGGGAAAGGCTGAGGCATGGATCTACGTTTCTCATTTTACTGAGGTGGAAACTAAAGTGCAACACAGGATTAAAGCCCCAGCGTTCTGGCCTGGCCCAAGCTTTCCCCGTCTACAGTACTCTGCTCGTGCCAGAGAGGAAGAGTGATGCTTCACTCTCCTTTCAAGGTCCCTACTGCATTCTAGGGAGAGTGACCTACCTGATCCCTATCATGATTAATGTGGTTTCTGAAGCATGAGATCTGATTATGACCCCGTGTTGTTATATTTAATTACAAATCTCATTACGGCCCCCGGCCGTAACACCGTGTAGCCCTCCTTGCAGTCACCTTTGCTGATCTGACTGCCTGAAGGTTCGTCCTTGTGATTTACTCTAAATTGTTTCAGAATCATAGACTTTTAGAGCTGCAAGGGAGGTTAGAGATCACAAAGTTCAATCCCCTCATTTTACAGATAAAATTACAGACGCCCCATAGAGAATAAGTCATCTTCCAAAGGTCAGTTAGTCGATGTGGGACTGGAATGTGGAGTGCCTGGACCCCGGGTTCTCTCTAGACCACACTGCCCTGCTGGGTGACACACTTTACAACAACACCTCCCTACTCCTCCTGCTCATGTCATGGGGCAGCTTCCTCACATACACAGAGTGCTTTGTGCTATCTTCTTCAATATAAAGGTAGTCGCAAATTAAATCAGTACTGTAAAGTTCTTTGAGTTTTGGAAAGATTATGCACTTTTCTGAGCCTAGTTTTAGGTTGGCACCACTGATGCAGACTAGCCCACTCCCCAGGAAGGACACGAAGAAAACTGAGCATAAGCATTGCCAAGTGGAAACAAATCTAGACTTAGAAAGAAGAGAGTTCATTTGAAAAGTCTACTGCAATACGAGGAGGAGGTTATTGTAATATGGAAGATGCTCAAATCATAAGATTTCCAAGCATCTTAAAGGTCATGTAGAAAGGGCTTTCTACAGGAAAGAGAAGACAAGGCTGAACGGAACTGGGCATGGGGACATAGGATGAGTGGGTAGTGTGACTGCACTGTTCATCAGAGAATGTTTCTCCTTGTGGTCACCTGACTTGCAGGAGGGCTATCTGAGGAGCAGCTGATGTAGCCTCAGGTTAGGTCCAAATTCAGGGTCCTATGGAGAGGAGAGATGCTTGGATGTACAAAAAAGTTATGTTAGTATTTTGTCCAGAATTGTCAGGAGGAACAAATAGTTCAGATAATGATTTATGAAACAAAGAAACATTTGGAAGGTCCTTGTCTGACCTTGTGACAGGTAAACAGGATGTTGACTGTGAAGATCTTATCCAAGTCATATGGCAAAGGGCATTTATCCTACAGTAAGCCATTTCCTGGAGCACAAACAGCAAGGACACTTCTTGACTGTAGACAGGGCTCAGGTATGCTTTAACAACATAAGTGCATGGTAGTACCTGTGTATCCTTTCAGAAAAGCTTTCTTGTGTCACACTTTTTTTTTCTCCTGCCTTTTGCACAGGGGAAGTTGTGGTGGGTCTTGCATTATGTCTGAGAAGGTTAACTTACTAATCAGCATATGACAGAGCCTTCTTTGCCTTCTTAACATGGGGCTACACACATTCAGTGTGTAAAGGCATAAAGGCATAAAGAGTCATCACTACTTTTTTTCCTTCTTTATAAGTGCTGAATAATGCTTAGAATTGAATAAAGTGGGTAGGCTTTTAGGGTGCAAGCTTTTGGCTCTGTAAAGTGCAGTGTGCCTTTGAATTGGCTTAGCAACGGGCCAGCCATGAATCATAATTCACAAGATCATGCGAACTGTCTTGCAAGTGCTATGCATTAAGGCGTATTTGATGTGAGGCTATAGAGTCCTTTGCAGCCAACTCCAGGGATAGAGGGTGGATGGCACCAGTGATTCCAGTTCCCTAGAAGTTATTCACCAGCCAAGAGGGGAGGCGTAAAGCTCCTTGTTATTTCTAAACCTACTTCCGAGAATTACCGTGGAGAATTTGCAAGCTATGTGAAATGTCTGACCACTTGCTATGATGCTAAAACTCTGAAAAGAGGCAAAGTTACTGTTGGAGGTGGGATTATGACAGTTTGTTTCATCTTTGATGAAATCAGCCTTTGCAATTGCTAAATCTCAAGGTCAATGACAAGCGTACAGTGACTCACCCAAGGTGGGAAGCAAAGTTTATCAGTAGCTGCCTTTTTACCCCCACATTCATTGTGCAGAAAACAGGCTTCCTTTCTTTTTTCGTTTTCCCTTTTTGACATAGTCCTACAGAGATTCCATTTAAAAATACTAAATCACTGCATCCCAAGATAACCTAGAACTACAAATACTCAAAGTCAAACTTGGTCTGACACTGCTACTTTGCCCAGGGATCTCACATCTCCTCTCTAAATTCCTGGACAGTACAGAAGCACATGCTGAATGTTTTGGCAGCACCTGTCTTACCTAGAGGGTAAGTAGGTCACTGCCTACTGTAAGCCTGCTTTGAAGGCCCTTGAAATTGCTCTTCCCAATGCCTGCTTGCAATTACAAAGTAGCTTAGGAGGAGGAGAGAAATGAGAGAAATTAATCCATCATGAGACTAACTTAGATTCCCGTTTTTGAAGCTGGTTTGGATTCTGGGCAATGTGGAGAACACACTCTAGGCTAAGTGAGCAGAACTGGATTGTGAGTTTGTCTCACTGGGGGCATATTACAGAATAATAAGGTGAAGATTCTCTCAGTTTCCCCCTGTCCTTCCCTTCCAACTCTTCTTCCTAATTTATCTCTGTCCTTCAGGAAATGGGAAGTTTCTCTCCATCTGCATGGGGCTAATCTTGTCACCTATACTATCCACCACTTAATCTTACCTGCAACCTTTCTCCATCATGCGTTATCTCATTTTCCTCTGTACTCAGTTTCTCCTTCTCTACTGGTCTCTCCTCTTCAACTTACAAATGAGCACAGATGTGTTCTACTTTAAAAATACAAAATAAAATTAAAGCAAATGCACAACTCTCCAAACAAATAAAACAACTTCCCCAAATTTGAAGTCATTATGTCCTAGATACTGTCCTAATTACCTTCACAGACAAGCTTCTTAAAAATCTATAGGAGTACTTTACACTGCAAATTGTCAAAATCCCTACCAACAAAGGCTCAAACAAATACTATTTTATTCTTTTCACTTAACATAAAATCTGAGTTAGATTCAGTGGCAGCCAATAGCTATAATTAATAAGAGGTTCTACTTCTCTGGACTTGAGCCGAGAGTTAAAAGACTAGAACTCATCATTTGCTTTGTGTAAGCAAACTAGTGTATCCAGAGGAATCTGTTCTACATCTTAACTCTCCAATAATCCTTGGGCTACTGTCTGAAGGGTCAAGTGCTATAGCCAATTGGACTCCCAAAGCACATGTTTTACTTGGCACCTCATCACAATCAACCATAGGTGACAGCTTGATTAATGGTTACATCACTACATGTCATGGCTTAATAACAACCACTTCCCATTGGCAAGGAACTCAGCGCTCAGCTCAAGACCTGAGGCATGACCAAACTCATCCTCAAATCTCATCTTCATGGGTCTATTTGGTCTATTTTCAGCAATGTTTCCCAGAACAAGTTACAACCCAGTAAGGTCTGAGCAAGAGACAAACAACATGGTAGTTTGAAAAGGAAAAGTCAATATGAAGAATGATTATCGACTCTCTCTAATGGAGAGTTGTAATTATTGGACAAGTTGATATAGAGAATAGAGAGTTACCAAGGCCTGAGATCTGAAGTAGGATCAAACACATGAGCTTTGCCCCTCCAGGATGGTTATATTGAAGAGAGTGTTAGCATGGGCCATAGCATGGAACAGATATTTAACGTGCTGTTATACTGGTAGAACTCTCTGGAAGGATATTTTCCCCAGTACTCCGGATCCTGACATAAAAATGTACACCAGAACCTGATAACAGAGCCCCATTTCATTCATAGACCCTCGCACCCTCTGCCCATGAAGCACAGTGTCCTGCTGGCTGGCAGTGGAGAAATGTTCCAGAGCAAAGGAAGATGGATCTGGAGCTGAGCAGCAATAGGTTGGCAACCGGCACGTCTGGACCTTCTTCTCCAGGATGAATTTATGATGACTCCTTACAGTGACATTAAAAAGTCAGCCCTAAGGAGCCCTAAGGGCACCCTTCCTTTATCGACTACCTTTTCATTCAGCCATGCCATTTTTTTTTTTTTGGCACTTCTACATATACTATGTTGTTCCCTCCATGATTTTGCTTTTAGTTTTTTTATCCGTACATTTTAAGTGTGGTCATCTTTATACATACTTCTGAGCTCTAATCAAGGAACAAATTTTCAAGGAAACTTTTCAGTAAGTGTCTGAAGAGTTGTTAACTCAACAACAACTGACATGAATATCCTTGACCTTATCCTGAAGCGGGAGACAGTGCCTCCCGCCTCCTGCCTCCCACCAGGATGTCTTACAGGTTCCCTTAGCAGAGAATTAATCAAATTGTATAGGAGTGGCTGATTTTCTTTCTTTCTCTTGTGCTACTATAAGCATAACAATGGTAATACTAAATCTTATTCACTGTTGTAACCTCTGTGCCTTGCACAGTGTCTGGGACACAATAGACAATGAATACAAAAAAACTAGAAAACAGGCATTTTATGTTTTATGATTGGGTTCAAGTGAAGAAATATTTTGACTACACACACAAAAAAATCTTCACATGAGTTTTTCAGCTGCATTAAAAAATTTTGGTTTCACAGGGATGTTTTATTTATAGTACATTAGGAGAGGAAGAGAATTAGGGCATAATTCAGACAATCAAATGCATCCTTTCTGAAGCTACAGTCCTGAACCTCTTACATAATTCTTCCCAGGTGTGGGATTTTCAAGTGTATTGAGGACATAATGGAGAGATGATGATGTACCACTACCAGTAACTGCTAAGTTTGTAGTTAGTATTAATTTAACTGTGGAGAAGCTACAAATGAACTGTAGAGAGCAGTCCATCAGTCCCAGGTGATCAACACTAGGTCAATCAACATGTGGAATGTTTAGAGCCTTGAGAAACGGTTTAGTTCAGGAGTTTTTTCTGGAAGCCTGAAGAATGATAATAAATTTCAGAACAGGTAGAACCCACTTACAAAAGGCATTCTGGGGCCAGCGCTGCGGCACAGTGGGTTAACGCCCTGGCCTGAAGAGCCAGCATCCCATATGGGCTCTGGTTCTAGCCTGGCTGTTCCTCTTCTGATCCGGCTCTCTGCCATGGCCTGGGAAAGCAGTGGAAGATGGCCCAAGTCTTTGGGCCCCTGCACCCGCATGGGAGACCTGGAAAAATCTCCTTGGTGCAGCTTCAGCCGTTGTGGCCATCTGGGGAGTAAACCAGCAGATGGAAGACCTCTCTCTCTGCCTCTACCTCTCTCTATAACTCTTTCAAACAAATAAAAATAAATCTTTTAAAAAAAGGGCATTCTAACTTTTTTACATCCAAGAAGAAAAAAATCATGAAAAGAAATGTCAAATGTGGGGGAATTGCCTAAATTATCTAAATGATAGTGACTGGAGTTGGGAGGCAAAATTACAGTTTAGGAAAGTTTTCTGAGTTTATAATTCATTTCAGCAACTTTTGCAGAATTCCACATGTCCTGTGAGATATTGGTAATCATCTAGAAGGTTGTAAATACTGTTGGCTATTTTTCAACAGAGAATGATGATAATAATCTGTTTTTAGTGTTATCTGACATGGAAAAAGCTAGTTGCTTAAAAAAAAAAGTTCCTGCCCTAGTGCTTTCCAGTAAATAATTTGTAGAAGAGCAAGGCAAGCCCAATTTCCATGTATTTTATAAATGATGTCTCAATATGACATAAATTGCAGCTCTGCTGCTTCCTGTACTTCTACAGTCTTGTCCAAACGTGTGCAGACATCCTACGTGTCTGGGGGATTTTTTGTTTTCTTTGGTGGCCGTTGTTTTTTCCTGAAGAATTATGATTAGGGGAGCAAATTCTCAGACAGAACTGAATGATTTTAAAAAGAAAAAAAAAAAGCAAAGGATACTATTTTGGTTCACCCCCATTCTCACACACAAAATGAAAATAAACCAGCAAAAAGGTAACACCCTCAATCCTGTGCCCGTGTGGACGGTTCAGCCTCTGTGTTGCTCCTGGTTGGGGAGCTGTTTCTCTCCTTTTATTCTTTTCTAATTTCTCCTGGCATTCAAAATGTCTCTTTCTCTCTGCCTCCAGGCCTATCTGCTCCCTGAGGCTTTCTTTGTGCTTCTCCAAGTCTCTATTTTTTTCTTCTCAGCTTCTTTTCCCCACATCTTATCCTACAGAGCCAAAATATCAACCAAGAATTTTTAAGGTTGGTGGGGTCCATCTTTGCGGGGGAAGGTAGTCTGATGCATTTTACTTAACCCAGCTTGCTATTAAGAGGAAAAGACCAGCAAAAATGATGGACAGGATTCACAATGACTGTGAGAATGTTTACTGAGATCTCTCTGTAATTCAAGCAACATCCTCATTTAGCCCAACCAACAATTCTGTGCAGAACATTTACAATATGATCTTTATTGTATAGATGAAGGAGTTGAAACACAGAGGCAGATCTTGGGTTCCGTGTCCAAGTACAAGGTGTCTTGGAATTAGGATTCAGGGCCAGGAACTGTGGTTTGAATCTGCTTTCTTAACCATGAGGCTCCAGAATTAATATTTAATAAGCTGTAGCCTCTGAGCCAGTGCCCTGTCATCCTCTGTGTACTTGCTGTTGAAACAGTCTTAAGCAGTGACTGTTTACTGCAAGCAAAAAGTGATCACCAGATTGGAACCCCCTGTGACCTGACATCATGTTGACACCATGGGAAAGAACACATGTGCATCTGGAATTGATACAGACTTTCAGCACATACTACAGCCCCCATCGGCTTCACTGGATTAAATAAATGAGTACAATTTGTTCTTGGAACTTGTTTCCCTTTTTCTTGTCCCCATGGCCTGACTGCTCCGAATAGTTTGTGTGCTTTTAACTGGCCAGACTGAATCCAGGGAATGTGAAGGCCCACGGCCTGTGGGATCAGTGTATTTTCAGGCATTTCACAGGCTCCCAGAGGCAGCAACCCAAGAGCCTCTCCCCTTCGCTGACCATGAGTTTCTCTTGTCACCCTGTGTCATCAGATAAGTATGTGTGCTGCTCTCCTACTTATGAATACATGGACTGAAATAAATGAAATACTTTACCTCTGAATATTAAACACACAGTTACTTTCATGGCTTTAACAAAAGTACTCTGCAAATGCAACAAAACATACTTCATATTTTGATTCAAACTTTATTACCTGTTTCGGCTCATTTCACCAGTATTTCTTCTTCTTTTTTGTTAACTAAGAGTTCTAAGAGGCTGGTGTTGTGATACAGTAAGTTAAGCCATCATTTGCAATGCCAACATTCCATATCAGAATATTGGGTCCATTCCTGGTGACTGTGCTTCTGATCCAGCTCCCTGCTATCATGCCTGGGAATGTGGGGGAATCGGACCAAGTACCTGGACCCCTGCTACTCACATAGGAAACCAGATGGAGTTTCTGGCTCCTTGTTATGTCCCCTGGGCCATTGAAGGCACTTGAGGGGTGAACCAGAAGATGAGAGTTCTCTCAGTCTCATAGATAAATAAATAAATATTTCTAAAAACAGTTATAAGGAAAATGGAATTGTGTTTTTCAAAGAAACAAATGTAATATGTTGGGTCTTATTAACAGAAATTTTCTTCAAGGCCCCATCTGCATACTCCAGGTGGGCTTCCTATGAAAATAACTGCAAATGATTGGAGTAGTGTTCATTAAGGTGTCTGTAGGGCTGCACGTTTCCTTCCCTTCATCTAATATTTTCACCAATCACTTGTCCCAGTCAATTTGATGTAGACACCGTAGCTGGGAGTCATTTCAGATATTCAGATAATAATTGCTCTGAAGCAAATTAAGGCATACCTGGAGTTCAGGCACGCTCTGGTCTTTGTAACTTCAGCACAGAAAAGATAACAGGTAAGTTTGATCTAAACCTAAGGGAAGGAGAGCAGCTTGTATTTCTAATTAAATTGTTGAGCTGGTTTCTAATCGATACACACCTGAAAAAGGTTTGAAACAAAAGAGAATTTATATTTGCTTTGGTCTTGCTAATTCCCTGTTCATTTTTAAAAAATTTTTTTAAATTTGTTTTTTAAAAAAGCAAAGGGAAGTTTTTCATTCAAATGATGAAGCATCAGAAGCAATGATGAATTTGCCTGCAATAAGAAATGTCTCTTCCATTGAATTAGTGGAGGCAAAATTATACCTAATGTGTAACAATCCTTTCTTTATTGCTCCATATAAAATGTACATGAGTGAGTTATAGTCTGTATAGATAGCACAGCAATGATCCCATATTAAGAGGAGGGAGCAGTCACTCATGAGAAGTTTCTAAAAGCCTGAGAGATTAATTCCATAGATAGCTCATCTGAACACCAGTAATGTTCAGACTATTTCTTTAAGGAAAAAATATGAATATATTTGCAGAAACTATCCTAAAATGTATGAGAAACTCCAGGTATTCTTGGGAATAAAATGCTTTTCTGTAATTTTATCTCCTACCATTTTCTCCTCTGGGGCTACTTCTGGGCATTCTTGAATCAAGATGCTGAGACATACATTTCATTTGTTTCTGACATCCTGAAAGCAAATGAGTGTGTCAAGTATAGATTATGAGAAAGATTTCCATAAAGGAGGTTTACAACTGGGTATGGATATGCGGTTATCCAGGAAAGAAAGGGGCAACCAAGCTCTGTGATGCTCCTTTATAGAAGTCAGTCCACCCAGAATAGGGGCTACTTTTATATATCTCAATGTGTATTTTTTTAAGAATAAATTACAACTTTTGTGAGGAATTGATGAGTACATCTACCAATCTCGTGCCCCATTGAGAACATTTTGAAATTTGACAGATTTCTTTTGTTGATGGTAGTTATGATGTATCTAGAATTTATTATTCATTAACATTTGTGAAAGATTTCAAACACACAAGGATAGAGAGGATAGAATAATGAATTGTGTGTCACTCAGCTTTCCATTTTGTCAATGGGATTAGGTCTTCAATTTGTCAATATTATCATACACCTGTTTAAAGAATCCAGGCATTTTTTGGAATGCCATGAAAGAGTTGAATTCATCACCTCTAATTAGGTTTCTTTTTTGTGGCTAGCCAGCTCTTAGTAAATGCCATCTTTCAGTCACTTCCAGACTTTACATCTTCCAAATCACTTGCCCCTCCCAAACTCTTCTGTGCCTCGTGCCAGTTTTAGAGTTCACACATGCAAATGGGGGTAATCACGAGGTTCTGCAATTTCAAATTTTCTTCTGCATAGCTATCACCAGATGTTATTGCAGTAGAAGAATCCATTCCAGATGTCTATCTTCTCTTTCTGCCCACATTCACCCTGCTTTTCTCTTTCTGTTCATATGAATCTGAAGTTTACCAAGTTTCTTCTCTATTTGTGCCACTATAATAAAGCACCTGTGACTGGGTAATTTTAAAAGAACAGAAGTTATTTTCTCATAGCCCTGGAGGCTGGGAAGTCATTATCAAAGTTCTGGAAGAGTCGGCGTCTGGTGAGGGTTTTACGGTTCCAGTGTGGTGCTTTGTTGCTATGTCCACACTTGGTGGAAAGCAGAAGGGCAAGAACGGCCTAGCTATTCTCTCCATCCATTTTATAACATGATCATCCTATCCATGATATAAGCATTAATCATTTCCTTTTCTATTTTAGTACTTACTTGAAGTGGGGGGAGAGAGAGAAAGAGAGAGGTATATTACATCCCCCAAATGCCCAAGTCATCTGGTACTTTGTCAAACTGAGACCAGGAGCTCTGAACTTCATCTATAT
This sequence comes from Oryctolagus cuniculus, assembly GCF_051225735.1. Lineage (NCBI taxonomy): Eukaryota > Metazoa > Chordata > Mammalia > Lagomorpha > Leporidae > Oryctolagus > Oryctolagus cuniculus. Next base: position 49,104,101 of record NC_142878.1, read on the forward strand.
CCACCATATGGGTAGCAGGGACCCACGTACTTGAACCATCATGTGCTGTTTCCAGGAAGTGTATATCAACAAGACACTTGATCAGAAGTGTGGTAGCTGAGGCTCAAACCCAGGGATGCACGGATCCCATATTAACTCCTGTGCTGAACACCAGTTCATCAACTATAAGAGGCCACATATTTTAACATGACTGCATTGGAGTTTAAGTTTCAACATGAAATTTGGAGGTGACACAAACATTCAAACCACACCACTTGATTTCTGTGATTGGTTCTGCATATTATTTGACATGATAACAAACAGGAGCACTTCACTATTACTAATGCAACTGTATTACAGAGTAGAAAATGGTGAAAGATAAAACACAAGCTGAAAATCCAAAATTGGCATGGGTCTTATTTTCTATGCTTCCTGTGAGCATGGATTCCCTCTGCTTTGGGACAAGACTAGCTTTTGGATACCAATACTATAAACAATAACTTGCTCAAAGAGAATTTTCCCATTTTCATAATTTTGCCTGCAAGGACAAAAGGAGAAACAGAAATGAATAGGGCTCACCTATAATCAGCGAAAGGTATATCCTGGGCCTTTCTTTTATAGGTATAATGGGATGTGGCACTTTAGCTACTCTGTTGACCATTGTAATCATTTCCCCAAGAAGAGTAACTTTTGATTGTATGCTTCTTTTATTCCATTTTCCCCTCAGTACCCTGTCTCCCAGTGTGGTGGGGTTCTTATGGTAATCTTGCTTCAGAAATATCATGGCAGTGGCAAATAATAGTAGCAAAAGAAATCACCCTCTTGGAAACTCCACTTACTGGGGAAATGTGAGAACACAGTATCAGTGGGATTGGCTTGATGGAATTCAAAGGCCAGTAGCATACAATGGAAACTGAGGGTTTGGCACTTTGTTGTTCGACATCCAGTAGCATGCTGAAGCTCAGACATCGAAAGACGCAGGTGGGAGAAAAGGAAGAAGAAGAAAGATCAGGATATGACTACTGAGGAGTTGACTCGATTATATAAGAACAGGGGATGCCTGGGAATGATTATATCCCACTCTGGACACGTGTGCATCCCAGGTCCTTTTAAGGGATGCTCTAACTTTATACACATTTTTTTCCCAGTAGTTACTGATCATGGTGATAAAATAACATAGAGTATCTATCAGCACCTTTATCTAGAGTTTTACTCTAAGGCTATTATTCCAACTTCTGCAGTTTCCTGTAGATGCTGTTATTGATATTCTATTTTTGAACTTCTCTTCACTGAAGCTAATAGCCTTCTCCTTTTTCTTGAAGTATATATTGTATGAATTTGGAATTCTTCCAAATTTCCCACTTGCTTTTCAGTTTTTCTATATTTCCCCACAATTCTCTCTTTATTAACTTGAACCTTTTCTTCAGTATTCATTAAATCACCACCATCATCCCACTATTGCTACCACCATTATCATCATACATATTTTACACATGTTGATTTTCTCAAATCCACTTGACTGGGTTGAGTTTTCAAGGAGGTGTAATTTTTTAGTAAGCTTGTTTTTGCATTCATTGCCATAGTAATGATTTCTCAGAGAGCTATATTTTTCACTGTTTATCCCAGCATTTAGCACAATGCTTGCACATTGCAGCATAATTAATATTTGTAGATACACGAGTACTGTTTATCCTTTCAAATACTACATGCTTTTGAAAAGATATGTAAAAATATTCATAACTTATACCACTGGAACATATCATTGTGCAATATTAAATTTTTCTCAAAAATGTAATAAATGCTCAAATGTAAGTAAATAAAAAAAGACACTAAACTCAATCTAATTCCAATAAAGAAATTCATGTATTAATTAGTTCTTATTAAACTCTCAAAATCCGATGACTTGCAAAAGTGATGTGGGTCTGCAGGTGAGCAGAGCATGATGATTTCAGCTGGTCTCATTTCCACATCTGTGATTTGCTGATGGGGCAGTAGTGGTGACCTTGCTTCTTGTACTCTGACACATTTGGGATGGCCTCAGCTGGATGACTTGTCTCTGTTCCACATGGTCACTCATCCTCCAGCAGGCCAACCCATGTAGTTTTTCTCATGACAGAAGCCATATTCCAAGAGAAAAGAAAAACATGCAATGCCTCTTGAGATCTAGGCTTGGAACTGGTACAATGTGGTTTCCACTGAACTGACAATATCAAGGCACATATCAAAGAGATGGAAAATAAACTCCACGTCTTTGTGGTAGAATCTTCAAAGTCTCAACCTAAAGGGAATGGTGGGAAATTGGAGCCATTTTTTTTTTAAAGATTTATTTATTTGAATGTCGCAGTTACAGAGAGAGAAGAAGAGAGAGAGAGAGAGAGATATCTTCCATCTACTGGTTCACTCCCCAAATGGCTGCAAAGGCCAGGGCTGGGTCAGGCCAAAGCTAGGAGCCAGGAGCTTCTTCCTGGTCTCCCACGTGGGTTACAGGGTCCTAAGTACTGAAGCCATCTTTTGCTGCTTTTCCTAAGCCATTAGCAGGGAGTTGGGTTGGAAGATGAGCAGCTGGGACACTAACCATCACCCACACAAAGGAGCTTAACCAGCTACATCACAATGCTGGCCCTGGACCATCTTTATAACCAACGTACTATAATTCCTTTATATTTACACATATAATATATGTGCTGATATGCAGAAACATCTTTTACACTGCAAATCTAAAAGCAAGTTATATAAATTTATATATATATATATCTAAAAGCAAGTTATATAAACTTATATAAATATATATGTTTATATATATACATATACAGTATATGTATATATATAAATGTATAGCTATAAATATATTAATCATCAAAGTTAACATTTTATAACTGTAGGTTCTATGTCCACAAATTCTATCAACCGCAAATTGTAAAACCAAAAATCACTGCATCTGTTCTGAACAGTGGCATCTTAGTTGTTGCACCAAACACCCATCTCAATGCCATTTTATATAAGTGACTTCAATGTCTATGGATCTGGTATCCACAACAGTCCTACAGCCAATCCTTTGTGGATACCAGTGAAGTATTTATACAAATATGGTATCAATATATAATAATACAATATGTAATCAATATTGTGAATGCTATGTTATTATGACTGATAAAATATACACATATTTACAAACTAGAATTATAGAACTTAATATTCTGAATTTATTTCATACTCTAACAAAACTATTCTTTATTTTCTTAAATGATACTTGAAAATATCATTCTTGTCATACAAGATATTTAATGTTGCAGTTGAACTGTAATATTTTAACAGTATATGAGCCATTTTATTTTTTACTTCATTTTTTTGCAGTGTGTACACTCTTAATTCTACACTATAGTTTTTACAAAGGTAGTAAACAATAAAGACTCATAAAAGTAGAATTACATAATTTTCTAACAGTGATTAAAAAACTAAATGTAATTTTCAAAACTAATTTTAGAAAAATATATTAAATAATTCATTATTTATATTTAACAACAATGAACATTCAGTCATACTAATTTACTGTGGGAAAGAAATGAAGTGAATGTATTTCTCTCTCCTTGTCTTACATGAGAAAGACATGGCACACACTCTATGCCTCAGCAATTCCATGAAGTTCTGAGTCTAGATAACCTCTTTCATCCACATAGATAAATGAAAATATCACAATGACATCATTTATAACAATAACCTAGCTGGAAACATTCAGTATGCCCATCAACAAGAGAATAGATAAACATGTTGTGATATAGTCATAAAATGAATGCACTTGGGCAGAAAACTGGTAAACCCCCGTGTCATGCAGATAAGGGTCTCTGAAACCAGCCGCCCAGGTGCATATGTAGCTCCACATATGAACCTGTGTGATCATGAGTAAGATTCTTAGCCCCTCCTTAACACATCAGTCTTTTCCCAGACAGAAATAGAAGGAACTTCTTTGTTGTTTCTCGTAAGTGTTAGAAGTAAATGCACGTAAATCACCTATAAGAGTATTGACACGTAGCTTTTGACTATGATCTATCATTTTGGTAAGTTTTTGTTTGGAGGAAACATATCTAATAAATCAAACAATTTCAGGTTCTGTATGTTTATACATTTTACCTTTGGCTGACAGTGTTCCCACTTTGGGCCTTCATAAGGACTCTTCTTCTGCCTGCAATGCCCTACTCCTTTATCTTTTCTCAAACTTCACCTTGTCCATAAAGCCTCCACTGGCCATGCCACATATTTAGAAATAAAACTAATCTCCACTTCAGATTATTCTGGTTTTATCTGCTTAATTTTTATTCCCATCTCATTTTCTTTTTAAAGATTTATTTTATTTATTTGAAAGATAGAGTTACAGAGAGAGGCAGAGACAGAGAGAGTGGTATTCCATCCACTGGTTCACACCCAAGATGGCTGCAACCATCGGAGCTATGCTGATCTGAAGCCAGGAGCCAGGAGCTATTTTCAGGTCTCATGGGTGCAGGGGCCCAAGGACTTGGGCCATTTTCTACTGCTTTCCAGGCCATAGCAGAGAGCTGGATCAGAAGAGGAGCAGCCGGGACTGGAACCAGCGCCCATATGGGATGCTGGTGCCTCAGGCTAGGGCTTTAACCCATTGCTCCACAGCACCAGCCCCAATCCCCCATATCATTTTCTAACACACTCCATAATCAGTTTTACTGCCTGATACTGCTTACATAGAATCATGCTCATCATGGTCTGAGATCTGTGTTCATTTTGTTCACTTCGGGATACTGAGTACTAACAGCAGAGCCTAGCGTATAATAGACAATCAGACATTTTGTTGAATGAGGGAAAGATTGTGAATCTCATGACTGGCCAACTTACAACCTTGGGAGAGTCATGTAACCTTTCTGGGTCTCAACTTCTTTGTGTTTTGGAGCTAACACAGCCTGCTTTGGAACTTTGTTGCAATGGTCCAATGTCATAGTTTATGAAAGTACTCACAGTTCTGCACATAAATTGGGATCAGTAAAGGTTACCTGATCTCTTCCTTCCCCTTCTTTCCTCCTCATTATTATTATCCTCAGTTTCTATTAAAATGATTGAGTTGCTCACTAAATCTTTAATGAATTGTTGAATAATACAAGTTGTAAGGCAATTAAAATTTCAAGGATGGCATGAATTAAGTGTTATAAATGTTCAGAGGAAGGACATGTTGTAGGGGATGAAGACAGGCAAGGTCCCAGAAGGAAGATGGAAGTCTGAGCAGGCAAGACCCCTGAGCTGAGAACTTGAATTCAGATTTCACATCGCCTGTGACCAGCTGGATACCTTGTGTGTGTCCTTTTCCCTCTAATATTTGATTATTCATATAAAAACTAGGAATAATAATATCATTTTTTCAAATTTGAATTGCAGATTAAGTGCTGTGATTTTTGTAAAAGCATCTGGTTGGTGCTACATAATTGTAGATCTGGAAAACAGTTGGCTCAGGTGGGACATTTTATCTTTACTAAGATCATGTAGATTTCAGTATCTCAAGAGTGTATAGGAATGACTTAGAGACAGTGAGGTCAAAGCATAAATGGAGAAAATTTTGGAATCATCTGTTTAGCATTTATGAAAACCTGTTAGAATTTATGAGAATAAAAACATTGGTTTTATCCAGGCTATGAGAGGCTTTCACTTCCATGTAAAATGTTTGGAATTATTTCATGGTTCATGGGAAACCATAAGAATACTTGGCTGTGGGATTTATAACATGGGAATCATGCTTTAGTGAAATTGAGTGCTATGACAGTAAGTACACAGGCTCAATTGGAAGAGAAGAGGTTCCAGGTAGTGAGACCAATTCCTACTGGGTGCCTGGTGCTTAACCAATATTTGCTGAATTAATTGAATATTAAAGAATGTGTTTGCTTTTTGTTAGGAGACCTATTCACTATTCTAATTAGTGTCTAGAGACAACGCACACAATAATACTTTGCTTACTCTTTACATCTCTAATGCATCCAATGAGAATTTAAAAATGGACATTCTCAGGGACTCTCAAGATTGACATACCATCTTCTTTTGCCTAATTTGAAATGCAGAGGTTCAAAGTCAAATCTAAAGGATAGAGACGATTGCATTAAATCATTAAATAAAATGTCCCTTGAGGCTGAAGGTATGATGGGATGTAAATAGCCATTTGTCAGCAGTATGAGTTAACCACCTTAAACTTTTATTTTCCCCTAAAAAAAAAAAAATGATGGCTATTGCAAAACTGAGCAGGCGTCTTGTTTGAAGTGATCTTTTGTTGACACTTGTGCCCTAGTGGAACTGGCATCCCAATTTGTCAGTGGGCACTCAGCCAACTTGCAAATGGGCATGAGAATCAGCAGCCGTTCTTTGTGGCTGATGTGCATTGATTATTCAGGATGTCAGGCTAGTAAAGTTGAAATGGCCGTCTGTCCTGAGCTTCTGTGCTGGCCACTGAGGGGATGGGCTGTCATGAATCCAGCTTTCAGCTCAATTAATGCCAAAAAATAAAAATTAGCTTCTGCCATGAATTGCAGCAAATTATTATGCCTAAGAATGCAGAAAAGGTATTCCTCCAAAAGAAACAAAAAATAGGATCTTAGTTTATGACTGCATCTGTACAAGACATAGAATAGCCTCTATAATAAAATGTGAGTAACTGGCATGATTTTGTTTTAACTTTCTCTCCTAGAATGAGTATGATTCCAGGAAATAGCTGAATTTTACCCATATTTTCCAGGAAAACAATTGAGTCTAGAATATTGCACTTGTAAGTCTTCTGATACATATATTTTTTCAGTTAGAAGAAATAATTTAAGGGGTTGGCACTGAGGCACAGCAGGTAAAGCTGCTTCCTGCAGTGCTGGCATCCTATATGGGCACCAGATCACGTCCCAGCTGCTCCACTTCTGACCCAGCTCTCTGCTGTGTCCTGGGAAAGCAATGGAAGATGGCCCAAGTCCTTGGGTTGGGCCTCTGCACCCATGTGGGAGACCTGGAAGAAGCTCAAGGCTCCTGGCTGCAGATCAGCCCAGCTCCGGCCTGTGAGGACAACTGGGGAGTGAACCAGTGGATGTTAAGACCTCTCTCTCTGCCTCTGCCTCTACCTCTCTGTAACTCTGCCTTTCATATGTGTAAATAAATCTTTTTTTAGAAAAGAAAGAATTTAAAAGCTCTACTTCTGATTCAGCTCCCTGCTAAAGTGCCCGGGAAAGCAGTAGAGGATGGCCCAAGTACTGGGGGCTCTGCACTCAGGTGGGAGAATTGGAAGAAGCTCCTGGTTCCTGGCTTCAGCCTGGCCCAGCCACTGTCATTGCAGCCATTTGGGGAATGAACCAGCAGATGGAAGACCTCTCTCTCTGTGTCTCCTCTCTCTCTCTCTCTCTCTCTCTCTCTAATTGCCTTTCAAGTAAATAAAAAATTTTTATTTAAAAATATCCAAAAATGAATCCCTTTATGCAATATCTGTTTGTAGGGGCTCAGGGTGCATAGCAGAAAAGAAAATGAAGATAAATGTAATTCACTGGTAGGTTTTAATGCACTGAGAACAGTGCTACGCTCTGTATATGCATGGGTATTCCTTACCTATCTTCTCATTTATAACTCAGATGTTACTGTCTTTACTCAGCAATCATTCATAATCACTCAAGTCAGGGTTACTTACCTCTTCTGTGTATTCTCATGTACTTCTTTCGCAGCACCTATAGATCATAGTGCATTATAATTGCTTGTTTATGGGTTGTACTACCCCCACTGTACTGCAAAACTCATGAGGATAGACAGAACCTTCTTTTGGATCACTGTTGTGGTCCTTAGGACTGTAACACTGACTACATCCTAATATCACCTTTTCAATGGGTTGTTTGGTTACATCTTTAATATCTTTTCATGAAGGAAGCATTAAAAATTACATGGGAAAAATTGGGGTCAGAGAGGATGAGTCACTGACTATAGGTAAGGAGCTTATACATGACAGAACCTGAATTACAACCCAAGCTCAGCCCTGGTGTTTAGGTTTCTTATTCTATGAAACACTGTGGCCCTACTTTACTGTGAAAAGTTTCTTCAGTGAGAAAGACATCACCCAAAATCTGTTTAAGGAAGCTCAGCACCTTCCCTCTGAGATACAGACTCTTCCAGGCCTATGGTGACTATTTCTAATGCAGTAAAGTTGATCCTGTCCCTGACAAACTGCATCCCCAAAGCTTCATGTTTATTTTCAATATTTCATTTATAAAAGTAAACTCAGTGCCTGGACATCTGGTTATATAGGTAAACAACAAGATATCATACATTTCAATTTCAACATAAGCCAGGGGACTCTATCCAATCAGGTAAAAGCCTGACTGGGATAAATTTTATCAAGAGAATATATTAAAAACAGATGGGATTGGGAAATAGGTACAAGTACAAATTACACATAAAGTATCTCTGCTGCCTCTGACTATATTGTAGAGGAAACAGAGACTAAAGAGCCTAAAGCCAATCTAAAGACAAAAGCAGAGAAAAGTGGGTAGATACCCTCAGGGTCACTGAATGCTGCCTGTTAGATCTTTCTCTGATGCTCTGTGTTGCACACTCAGAATCTTGGGACACAGAAACAAAAGTTTCAGAAAATGTTTATTAGCCTAGTAGGAGAAGGAGATAGAAAAATAGCAAGGGAGAAATAGAACACCCTCTGGCTAATATTACTCAGAGCTACTGTCTTCAGTAAGGATAAAGAAAAGGCAAGTAAAAGCTGAAATTTATATCTCCTGAATATAAGCCATGATGTTTTTAAAAAAAAAAAAGTCTTCAAAGATGCTTCATATAAAGGTGGCTCAAGGGGAAAAATTCTGAAAAAAAATATTAGTAAGAATGGCATAGTGATTAATTAAAAATACATAAATGAGAATTTTGATGAACAAAACATCAAATCAGCCACTAAATAAATGATTTTGAAATACTTTGACCTTGTTTAAAAACGAAAGCTCTCAATCTCCTTTATATCCATTTATACTTTTAGAAACTATTTTCAACATGTTCGCTCACTAATCAAACTTTTCAATTTTGTATCATGCTGGGATAAATATGGTTTATAACAGGTTTTTATGTTTTCAGTCTCTGTTTTGGTCATGCATAGGACAAAAGGATCCAGGCTGATAAGAATTTTTCTTCTTTTATATAAAGTACTTCTTTCACATCTCTCCCATGCAATATTATCGCTGAGAAGGGAATTTAAATAGCATTTAGTCTCAATTCCTATTTCTGAGTTGAATGATTGACACATTTGAACATATTTTTAAAGTTGTATTTATTTGGTGGTGGAGGAGAGGGAGGAGAGGGAGAGAGGGAGAGAGAGAAATTATCTTCTCTGAGCTGCAACATCTAGGGCTGAGTGAGCTAGGCTGAAGCCAGGGTCCAGGATCCATAAGGGTCTCCTATGTGGGCAGTAAGGACCCAAGTACTTGAATCATTATCTGCTGTGGCCTTCCAGGTGCATTAGCTGGAAGCTGGACTGGAAGTGGAGGCAGTGGTGGTACTCAATCCCAGACATTCTGATAAAGACTGGGGGCATCCCGAGCTGTGGCTGAATGTGCTACACCACAATGCCCACCTCACACTTGATGATATGGTACAACAGCATGCCCCTTCTCTTCGACCTTTAGAAATAGTTTCAGAATTAACACAATGAGCAAAAGCTGTGGTGTTGGTTTCATAGTTGAGGTGGCACTCTCTACCCTCCTGTTGCCCCCTCAGATCAAAAACCCCTCAGCAGTTGGGCAGTTTCCAGTTTACCTTGGGTTCTCTTCTCACTCAAAAGCTTCTTGGCCAAGTGAAGATGTTATTAGGTCAATATCATAGGTTTCCACTCCCCAATTAGAAATAGAAACAATTATTTATCTAAAACATACATATGACATATACATGTATAAATTCTATAATATGAGCATATATGTGACATGATCATACAAAGAATACATGTATAATTACTGCAGTATAGCAGAAATAAGCACACGTAGGTACAATGGGAAACAAAATTTCTCAGGATTTATTACATTTACATAAGACATGGCATAGACAAAACTAGGTGTAAGTAGATTGGAGCTCTCTGTATTATGTTGATTTATCTGAAAATCTAAAATTGTTCTAAGAAAATAAAGTGTATTTTATAAATTAAAAAATTAAATCTGCAGCCAGCAGATTTCTTGCTGCCTATATTTTTCCTTGTCCCTTGGTGTTTTATTCTAGGTCCAAAGCTGCTTAGCTAACTGAAATCCCAAGCTGATACCCACAGGTAGCAAAAACCTGTTAGTTCACTTGTAGACTAAATGGAAATCTCAGTCCCTTAGTGCTTAGAGCTACCTTTAGGTAACACTTTGCAGAAAAGAAAGGGAAAGAAACTAACAACAAAAAATTGTTGGGTCTTGTTTGAGTAACATGGCCTCTGAATATTTCTACCTTAAACCTTGTAGGAAGCATAGATTCCCTGAGGCCAGCATTTTAAGTGATTCTTTTACTCTCTGCAGTTTCCAAGAAGGATGGATTTTATGTGCAATTATGGAGAAAAAATTATATTTATACTGAGATTGCACTTGTTCTTATTACAATTATTGCAGAAAATGAAATTAGCTTGCATCCTAACAAAAAAATAGTACTACTAAGAACCGGGAATATGATTTAGAAGGAGAATGACAAAAAAATCATTGTTGCATTGTTTTGTGTTCAGAAAATAAATGTATCAATGCTTAATATTATATAGTAATATAAACCAGCTGTAGCTATTTCTCTTAAGGAAAGAAATTAACTGGTTCAGAGTAAAAGGAAACAAAAGAAACAGCATGGCTAACTGACATATAGTCACCCCAATCATGTGTCTGGATTATGGGCATCAGAGACATTTCATTTTGTTAGTATTTATCAATTCATTATTGAGAAATATGGTGAGTTCATATTCAGAAATAAACTTCTAAAAGAAATCTGCAATGAGAGCAAGAACCCAAAGCACATTAAATTTATAAGATGTGGAAAAGTTAATAAATCATTTTTTATTGAGGTTGGATTTACCCCCTTTTCTCTGACACACTGATATATACATGCAACTAAATATCATAAACCTAGAATTTGGGTGCATGTGGGTAAAAGTAAAAATACTCGGCTATTAATAAAAATTATTTCCTAAGGCATACACTCATTTGGGGATTAGTTCAGTCTGAGCTCTATTCTTTTAAAAAGAACATTAAAAGGCAAGGTCTTTGCTTGAGAAAGTCACCTTCCTCTATCTCCCTACTTTGCCTCGCTCAGCTGGAAAACTACCTCAATTCTCTACTCTATCTGGGGTGACGAGACCTCCTGATCTTGTGACTAAATGAAAAGCTGGGAAGGTTCTTATTTACTCTCGTTCAGAGTCAGCCATTTTAAACACATTTGTATTCACAGTGCTGTTCCCAGTCAGAGGAGGCTGCATTCTACCAGCCCTGGCTCTAATGGCTGCATCGGGGACTGGTGGTGCGGGCGGATCCAGGTGAAGCTGAGTAACTTCCCTCTCCATCTCGTTATACATGATGCAGCCACAGGCTGCACCTCTGCACATGGAAATTCTGCTTTGTGCAGATTCTCTGTTGTTTTCATAAGACCTGAGCAAGGGAGAGTGAGCGACCGGGCATTTTGATGACATTAACAAATACAGAACGGGGTGTTGTGAAGGGTACACAGCACACTGGAAAAAGCAAAAAGCTAAAATCTGCTTAGGATCATGACTGAATGGCTGTTGATGAATTGTCTCCCCTCCCTCCCCTCCAAAAAAATCTATTTTCTCTCTTATGTTATTTAGGAGGGTGTTTGTATTCGGATTCCTGGTGTAGCAGTGGTAATTTCTATGCATACAATCTAAGTTTTTACTACATACTCATAAACACAGTTCTCTAAGAGTGTATATATGTATGTGTATACATAAAATCTCTCATAAAAATATTAAAAGTCCCTTGAGAAGGGATAGTGGGTATAGTCTGCATCCTCGAAAGGAAAAACTATTCTGCAGCTCTTTTGAATGCATGGAATATGTGTTTTAATGTCTTACAGAATGTTCAGATACATTTTTTCCCCTGAAGAAACACATTGGAAATCAAGAAACCATCCTCCCGCACCATCGCTGTGTACTTGTGAAACTCTGAGAAGGGAAGTAGATAAAAAAAAAAAAGTGGTACTTCAGACAATGAGCCCTTGAACCATTGTCTGGCTCAAACTCCAGCTCTGCTTTGTGCTTCAGTTTCCCAACCTCCCCTCCCCCGTAAAGTGGGACCCCTAACAGTCCCCATCTCATGAAACTGCTGACAGGGCTGAAAAGTTTCAATGAAAAACTTTCTTGGAATAAAATCTGGCCCCTAATGTATGTATTAGCAATGGTGGCTATCACTCCTTTGGAACACAGAAATGAGCTACCTGATACACCTCAAACTATGCTTTCCAGTAATGGCTCAGTGTCATTCCATCATCCTAGAGAAAATAGCAAATGAATTTATCCCAGCTTCACAGGGACATGCAGATGTGGCCATGAGGTCCTGATTTCAAAAAAATAGGAATCTAATGAGAAATTAAGATTTACAGATAACAAGACAAACATATATCCTCCCAAACCAGGTGAATATTTAAAAAATCTCAATCTCGTAAATTATCAGAGGCAAATGGCACTAGAACTTTAACAACTGAGAGCCAAAGAAGACAATTACCTAACTGTGAATGAATATTAGCATCTGCACGACTTGTTTTTAGTTCTTCCTTACTTAAGCAATAACCCTTCTTCATTCTATTATAGAAAGCACTGTTTGCCTTAATTGACATTAAACCAACACTAATTCCTGTGGTTCCCTGATCAATAGCAAAACAAATGCCTATGTATGTATTTTCCAGGTTGGTTAAAACCCTATGGAGTGCAACTTATTTCCCCTCTGATGCTGTTACTATATTCAAGTCTTCTAGGTATCATACGCAGCAAAATTAAGAGTAATATATGTTCATTTTTAAAATAAGAAAAACTAAGCTATAAAATTTTAGATGCCTTTGAGTGTACCTCAAAGAATGTGACATCAGCAGTTATATAATTTTATTGCTGATGTTAAGTCTGTGACAAACTCTCAGCTACAGTTTGCTCGGGATGTCGGAAAATGAACCTTATGAATTTTAATGCCTTTTACTTTTGACATTGATTTATGTTTTGTACAGCTGTACTTTTCTATACACTGATATAAATAAACAGCATCCTTAATAGAACATTTGGAGAATGCCTTGTTCCAAAGTGTTGCTTTTTAAACATCAGCTGGAGGTTGTTTAAGTAATAATATTCAGAGTGTGTACACTAATCACAACAATTTGAAGTGATATAAAGATGTCTATAAATGTTTGTGTGTTTGTTTTGCAGATTCAACTTTTTAGATATGAAAACAGTGTTCAAATAAAGCTGCTAGAGGTGCTTTCAAACACTGCCAGAAACAAAGATGACATGATGATAATCTAATAGACCTGGAGCCGGCATCTGACAGTGAGTCATTTAGATATGAGGTGTTTGTGTTCATTCAAGGGCAAAGTTTGGCCTCCAAGATGAGGAGACAGAGGGCACAGAAAGGGAATTTTTTTCTGAACTCTTTCTGCTTATGATATTTGCATCATTGGATGGCATCTTAATTAATTTGGCATTATTTGTGTAACAGACACTTGGGAAATAGTTCTATAAAAGTTGCGGGAGTTCAAGGAGCACAAACTCCCTTCTTTTACTTTTGTCACATGACCAATGTGATGGTGACCAGAAGTAGAAAGGTTCCTCATGAATCAACTGTTCTATGACCTTATTTCTTACTCCCTCTCATTAGGAGGAAATGACCTCATAAAGAAGGGAAGTTCTCCATTGTGGAGAGATTTGGGGGCATGTTGTCTTACCCTCTGTCACACAGGGTTCTCAGTGACCAAAGACTGTACACAGAAATGAAAGCATCCATATGATATTAAGAACTATTGAGATAATCAGCAGCTATGATTTTTACTGCACAATACTCAGCTAAAAGAAATAACAGAGAGTCACTTATTTTCTAAGTTAATCCACTCTAAATCCCTACATACCTACATGGAGTGAAATGAAATATTGATCATTTTTCAGAGAAAATTTTCACTCAGGATAGAGAAATAAAAGAACACCAGTGTGTTGTGAGTTCCAGAATATTTTGAGAAAAGTCTTGAGTATTGACACCAGCTACCAGGAACACGTTTGTTGTGCAGTCTTCATTGTGAACTCTTCCAATGAAACAGGGGGCATGGTGTACAGAATTGGATTGCGCATTCAAAAATTATCTTTTTAAAGCTTCATTTTCTGTAACGTGGTGGGCGTCGTGCCCATTTGGAAATACTTTCTTGCTGTTTCTTAACAGCAAAGTACCAAGAAATTGGACAAGTTCATTGCTAGCCCACGTGGCCATTGAGGAAAAGGTATCCTGTCCTAAGACAGTTTAGCACCCTCTACTAGGAAATTGTCTCCATTGTGAATGGTGGCCCCAAATTGTAAACTGCACAGCTAAATACAGCAGCTCAGTAGAGTTTAAAGATTTCCTTTTTTACTTTGTTTTTCTCAAAATTGTGGATATTTTTATTGTGGAGCTGAAAGAGACTTTATTTGTTACTTATGGATACTAACGTTAAACGGGTAAAATTAGCAGTCAAAATGGGTTAATGAAAGGAATGAAATTAGGAACCTTATCTTCCGTTTATTTCATTGCAATATTTTCCTCCTTGAAATTATCCTAAAAAATAAATTTCCACTGAAAAAAATTCTCAAAACAGAAAAAAAAGCAGATGAATATGAGAAAGTTAATCTCATTATCAAAAAACTCACCCCATTAAAAATAACAAAAACAAAACCAGATTTCCATACCTATTTAAATTACAGCTGTTTTTCCCCAAGCAGATTTACATGCAGCCCCCAGGAATGTGTTTTGTTTGGAGTAAAATGCTGCCATACAATTAGTTATGTGACGTTAGGGTCTGTGCAGTGTTTAATAGAAGCCATGGCATCTCTCCACATAGGCCTTCCCTCTATAGTTGTTGAATAATGGACCAACGCTAGCAGCAGCCAAGTGTTAGGGTTAGGAAAAGAGTTGCCAAATGTCCTGAATTTATTTTTAAAAATAATCAATGTTCAGTATTTTGGAACCATGGTATTGTTATTATTGATTCCATCCAGCTTAACACAGTCCACCTTCTCTGTCAGCCTCCACTTCTCTGGTGTTCTTTTCATCAATTTTAGAGACCAAAGCAGGTCAATTCTACCTTATTTTGGAATGTGCCTAATGATGAAATCAGCAAAAATAATTAACAAGGAATACACGGTAGAACTCTTGCTGCAAGCACCTTAATTTGTTCTTTATATTTTTTTGCTTTTGATGAAAAACAGTGAAGACTGAGTTCAGAGACTTAATAACTTCTGCTTTCAGTAGAGGGAGATTTTTCTGAAAGCAGAGAAAATTACATAGATTTATTGTATTTTTCTTTTTACTTAGTCCACTATACTCTATTTCATGCACTACAAATAGAGTATTTTATTTAAAGTATTTAATGTTTTTCCTGAAATTCCATGTTTTTCATAGCTTAAAAAGTCACTTAGTTTGTAGAAATTGATGTTTTGAAAAGGCTTTATATTTTTTGCATAATTTATGCCTGCAGCATACTGGACAGTAAAACAGGCACAAGAACAGAATGTTGCCTTTTTTCTGTAGGAAGAATTTTACCACAACCATCACCCCTTATTTTTTCCATGCAGGTGGTTGTCATCTTTCAAATCACCCTCCTTTCATCTCTCATCCTCCAATCAGTCCACAGAAAAGGGCAAAATCACCCAAAACATCTCAAAATTTAGTTATTATCCAAATATGAACATTTATAATATCTAACTAGAAAAATGAGGTGAGCATGTAAGTACAGTACATTGCCTTAATTTTATATCATGAAATGGAACAAATAAAGCTTGTAAGATATAACGTAACACAATAAACATCATTATTCAGCTAATGGGGTGAGAATCATAGGTGGTAGATTGTTTGTTCCATATTTGATCACACTTGTTCTTCTTAGCTCCTTTACCTTACCAAGGAAATGGAACATTGAAATAACTGCATTCACCCAGCACAGAGCACTAAGTGTAGGTCCTGAGTCGGGGACTTTTACTTTCTAAATCATCTAAGAAACAACATCCTGTATGAGTACTGATCTTATTTTGTTAGGTAGGAGATGCTCTATTCTGTTTCTGAAAATCTTGAGAATAAGACAATTAGAGAACATCCCTCCCTTTCCCCCTTCCCTAATACATCTTTTTTCTTCCTTTTGATTGACATAAGCTAATAGACTAGTTGGCAAACATTCTGCAATTTGTACCTTTTATTCTATCTACAAAATTTGCACTGAACCTGCCAGTGCTAAACCCTAAGTATTTCCCTCTTTAGCTGCTGGTGGAATAACACAATTTGTCAGTTAGCTTTCTGGAAAATTTTCTCAGAAGTATATAGAGTTCCATGAGCAATTTAACCATGTGAGTCAACTGATTAGTCACAAAATCAGGCACTAATGAGTTACTGTTTGGTAATGTGATAATCTGGTTTAACTGACTGTTATATTGAAAAATTTTCCCCTGCTTTAATTATAAGAACACCTTTCTAGGAAAAATTTTCAAAGATGGGACAGATTGTCTCATTACTGCTGCTGAATCATTGTAAGTAGTGAAAATTAATGAGGTCTTAAACTCTGAAATTCTCTGAATTGATATTTCAATCTAGTCAAAACAGTAGACCTAGTTTTTATGTGTAACACATTCTGGACCAGCGCAGCGGCTCAATAGGCTAATCCTCCGCCTGCGGCGCCGGCATATCGGGTTCTAGTCCCAGTCAGGGCGCCAGATTCTGTCCCGGTTGCTCCTCTTCCAGTCCAGCTCTCTGCAGTGGAGGGTGGCCTAAGTCCTTGGGCCCTGCACCCGCATGGGAGACCAGAAGAGGCACCTGGCTCCAGGCTTTAGGATCAGCGCGGTGCACCGGCCACAGCGCTGGCGCGGCCACTGTGGGGTGAACCAACAGAAAAGGAAGACCTTTCTCTCTGTCTCTCTCTCTCACTGTCCACTCTGCCTTTCAAAAAAAAAAAAAAATTCTGATAGCGCATTAAAAAGAAAAAAAAAAAAACAGTTCATCAGTGAACACTCATGAGATTCAGTTTGTATTCCTCCAGCCTTAAGATATGAGTCAATGATTTATTTTTGTGAATTTTATAACATTGTTTAAAAATATGTTTTGTAAGAGCTCCTTCAAATATATGATGTGAGCTATCCCTTCCTAAGTTTTTTCTTGTGCAAGTGAAGACACAATCAGCTGTTATTTGTGGTATGATTTCTAGGTCCATCAAACCCCTAGACTCTTACTGGATATTATTGAGCATGTATTCAATTCATTTAAAAGCCTTGGTACATGAATTGCTTTCAACCCAATCATTATATTTTTTTAACTCTAATAGAAGATTTAAAAATCTGTTGATATAAAAGCATAAACTTCTGTCATTTGCAACAATGTGGATGGAACCAGAAGTTATTATGTTACATGAAATAAGCCAAGTGTAGAAAGACAGGTATCACTTGTATTACCACTCACATGTGACATTTACAAATGAAAGGATAATCTGATAGAAGTTAAAAGTATAATGATAGTTAGTAGAGACTAGGGATGAGGGAAAGGGAAAAGATGGGAAAAGGTTGATTGAGTGCTAGGTAATAACTCAACAGGAATAAGAAGTTCTGGAGTTGCATTGCACAGTTTGGTAACTGTAAGTAAAGTCAATGTACAAATATCTTACTATTAAAAAATAAACTGGAAGATTACATTTTGGATATTTCACCATAGAGAAACATTAAATGTTTGAATAGTCCTATATATTTACCCTGATTTGACATTATAGTGCACATATATGCATACGTATATATATTAAAATAACACATTACCCCATAAATAGGTCCAATTTTTATATGTCTATTAAATTTTTTTAAAAATTGGGTCCAGTGCAGTGGTGCATCAGGATAACCTACTACTTGTGATGATAGCATCCATATGAGTACCTATTTGAGTCCTACGTGCTCCACTTCCAATCCAGCTCCCTGATAATGCACTTAGGGAGGCAGCAGGAGGTGGTCCAAGTATTTGGGCCCCCATCACCCAGATGGGAGGCCTAGATGGAATTGCAGGCTCCTGGCTACTGGCTTTGGCCTGCCCTACCCTAGCTTTTGCAGCCATTTAGAAAGTAAACCAGGTGACAGAAGATCTCTCTCTCTCTTTTTCTGTCTCTCCATCTCTTTCTGCAATTGCTTTTCAAATAAATAAAATAAATCTTAAAAATAAATTTTTAATGAAGGAATTTTTAAAAATGATATTGATTATTTTCATTGTTAAGATGCAAACTCAGGGGGTGCGCATTGTAGTGCAGCAAATTAAGCCACTGCTTGGGACACCCACATCCCACATCACAGTGACCATTGGAGCCCAAGTCACTCTGCTTCTGATCGAGCTTCTGCTAATAAACCTGAGAGAGCAGTGATGGGTCAAGTATTTGAGTCCCTGCCACCCACATGGGGGACCTGACTGGACTCCTCGCTTCTGCTTGGCAAAGCCCTGGCTGTTGCAGGCATTTGGGGAGTGAACCAGCAGATGGAAGATCTATCTACGTCACTCAGCCTTTAAAATAACAATGAATCTAAAAAAAATTAAACAGAATTATAGCTAAAGCAGCTTTTTAAAAATTCCTGTTTCTGCCGGCGCCATGGCTCACTAAGCTAATCCTCTGCCTGCGGCGCCAGCACCCCGGGTTCTAGTCCCAGTCGGAGCACCAGATTCTGTCCCGGTTGCTCCTCTTCCAGTCCAGCTCTCTGCTGTGGCCCGGGAAGGCAGTGGAGGATGGCCCAGGTCCTTGGACCCTGCACCCGCATGGGAGACCAGGAAAAGCACCTGGCTCCTGGCTTCGGATCAGCGCGGTACGCTGGCCGCAGCAGCCATTGGGGGGTGAACCAACAGAAAAGGAAGACCTTTCTCTCTGTCTCTCTCTCTCACTGTCCACTCTGCCTGTCAAAAAAAAAAAAAAAAAATCCTGTTTCTTCTCCTGCTGTCCATATGTACTAGACTATACACAAACATGATCAACATGGTCTCCATGTCTTCACCTAAATTATTAAATATAAAATATTGATATAAATACTGACCAGAACATGAAAAAGGAAGGAGTATGGGGAATACCACTATATATAATCCCTCTAGAATGAGATTAAGGTTAACTGAAATTATTCATTCCCAATGTGGACTTAAGTTGTAATTATTGTTTAAATACATACATTTATATGACTTGCACTTATACACATACAAAAATAAGTCTTGGGCCTCTGCACCCATGTGGGAGACCCAGAAGAAGCTCTAGACTCCTGGCTTTGGATCGGCCCAGCTCCAGCTGCTGTGGCTATCTGGGGAGTAAACCAGCAGATGGAGGATTCTGTTTCTCTCTCTCTCTCTCTCTCTCTCTCTTTCTCTCTCTGTCTCTACCTCTCTGTAACTCTGCATTCAAATAAATAAATAAATCCATTAAAAATGTTTAACTAATGTTGTAACTCTTGGAGAGTCCTCACATGTTCATTGTAATAGGCAGAATTTTTAAATGGTCCCTGAAATTCACACTTTAACATGTAGTACAACCTCTTGTTGAAACTTGGTGAGAACTGGGAAAATGAGAAATCACTCCTTAGATTATGTTGGATTATATAAAACTTCACTGTAACAGACTAATTATGAAAAAATAAATTTCCACGTTGTTGAAAGCTAAGGCATTCCCTAAGAGCTTAGGGTTCACTCTCAGGTGATAGCCAGCAAGAAAGTGGGGACTTCAGTCTCAGAATTGCAAGAATTTTACTGATAACCTGAATAAACTGAAAATAGAACCCTGAACCTCACTTGAGACAGTAGCATTGGATGACTCCTTGATTTCTGCCTTTGGAGTCCCTGAGCAAACACACATCTGGACTCCTAATACATAAAAACAATGAAATAGTAAATTTGTGCTGTTAAGCCCTTATGTTTGTGGTAATTTGTCAAGCAGCAATATCAAATATAATTAAAATCTATTATGCTTACCATATTTGGTTGAATTTGATTTGCAAAAATTCTATTTCAAAAGTGTTTTGTTTCATTAAAAGATAATTTATTGAGGTGAAATTTATACAACATAAAGCTAACCACTTTAAAGTGGGCCATGTTGTGGCACCATCATCTCTGTCTTGTTCCAGTATAGTTCTGCTACTCTAAAGTATATTGGCAAATTAAGCATTTTATCTCTATCCTCCTCTGCCCTCTCCCAACCTTTGGTAATCACAAAAATATATTTTGCTTTAAGTATTTATATATTCAGGATATTGCATATAAATGGAGTATATAATATATGACCTTTTTGATGTGTGACTATAGCCATCCGTTTATTTTGGTTGGTACAAAAAAAATTTAAATCCACACATAGTTTTTCATAATATATATTTTTCATGGATGTTCTGAAGATCCCTCATATGTATAGATTTTAATGTTTTTGCACCAAAATATACATCTTTTCAATTGTCCCCAATTTCATATTACTAAAGTTATTTTAAGATATTTTAATTCACATTCAAGAGGGATGCTGGTATACAGTTTTCTGTTAATGTCTATGTGATTTTAGAATCTGGGAAATGGAGGCCTCATAGAGTAAGTTTGGAAGTATTTCCTCCCATTTACTTTTCTGGAAGAGTTTGTATAGATTTTCCTCTCTAAATATTTGGTAGAATTCACTAGTGACTCTGGGCCAAGAGTTTCCCTGTAGAAAAGCTTTAAACTACAAACTCAATTACTTTGAATTTGAATTTGAGTGAAGTTTGATCATTTGTTTTTCATGGAATATGTTCATTTCACCTAAGTTGAAAAATTTACTGCCAGATAGTTATTTATTATATCCCTTTATTATCATTTGAATATCTGTGGAATCTTTGGCCATTACCTATTTAATTCCTGATGTTGGCAGTTAGTATCTTCTGTCTTCCCTTATCAAGTTGACTACAGTTGATTTCCAAAAATCAACTTTTTGTTTCAATAATGTTCTCTACTTTTTGTCAGCTTTCTCTTTCATTCATTTGCACCCTGAAGTTTATTGTTTCCTTTGACTTTCCCTGCCCCTAACTTCTTAAAATGCAAGTTCAGGTCATTAGTTTTAGAACTTTATTTTTATCATTTCTACTTATAGCACTGTATCACAATTTTGATATGCTTTTTATTCTTGTTAAGTTACCAATATTATGTTACCAATTTGATTTCTTCTTGTATGTATATATTATTTAGAAGTGATTTGGTCCCCAAATGTTTCAAGGCTTTCCATATATCATTCTAGTTCTGTCTTCTATTATTTTATACACTTTCATCCATAGTGTCATAAAATACACTTAATGTTACCTACCTTCAAACACATCTTCATGTGAACTTTGAAACAATATATCATTCTGTGGTTGGATAGGATATTCTATAAATATTAATTGGTTAAATTAAAAAAATATGTTAGGAACATCAGAACCTGAATTATTGGGCAGTGCAGTTTCATTGTTTCATAGATGATCCCTATCTCACCCTACCTCCTGGCACAAGCATTTTACTTAAGGCTACAACTTTGATATTTTGGGTGGAGATTTTCTAACCACTTTTCAATGAAAGGCAGCATTTTCCTACCTTCTGCAATCGGAGAGGAAGCTCAGTTCCAGCTCCCCAAAAGGCACAGAACCCATAGCTCTAATAGTCAACCCTTCATAGCATTAAGACTCTCTCTGTTGAAGCATGTACCCCTCTCACTACGAAGTGTAAGACAGCAAATCTATGTCCATTGTAGCTAGAAGTTTTTTTTTTTTTCATTTTCATCCTCTGAACATTTTCGTTTCTTCATTTCAAACTTGGCTATAATTTTTCACTTAATTTTAAATATTTTCTGTAATTATCTATGAATTTGATGTGCATTTTACATCTGTTCATCTGGCATCTTGACTCAACACTTTTCATCCCTAATTTAGTTTCCACTTAGCCACAATTGTCCAGGTTTAGAAAATTGTTATTTGAATAAATTCATTTGACAAAGTGACAATAGTGTCAAAGATTTTTTTTTACTAAATTAGAAAAATTACACCTCTTTCTTATCCCAAAATCTATCCTTGGAAAATTCTTGAATAGAATTTTGTATTAGTACTGAAACAGTATTTTACACCTTGTGTTTCTGTGTGGGTGCAAACTGATTAAATCTTTACTTAATATATACTGAATTGATCTTCTGTATATAAAGAGAATTGAAAATGAATCTTGATGTGAATGGAATGGGAGAGGGAGCGGGAGATGGGAGGGGTGTGAGTGGGAGGGAAATTATGGGGGGGGGGGAGCCATTGTAATCCATTAACTGTACTTTGAAAATTTATATTTACTAAATAAAAAATAAAAAAAAAGAATTTTGTTTTGATGATGTCTCACTTGATAACACTATAAAGCATAATCATTCATATTAAAACATGGGGTTTTGGTGTTACTGAAAATTATTTCATAAGAATTTCTAATTCATTTAATGTTAGGATCAGAAACAGAAATAGAACAAGGATTAACTGATTAATATTCTGATAATTGCTGATGGATTATTGGTAGTTCCAAGAGGAGGATTAATTTTCCTATGTGTAGATCTTTTTGATTTCGGTATGTTGATAAAAAACTATGCAGCTGTGATGTCTCTGTTGTTCTACAACTTCTTCTATTCAAATAACTTTGGAAATTGAATTCAGCTTCCTTTTTACTTTTTTAAACGCTTGTAAAGTATATACATACATACAGCATGAGCATTGAAATGACCTGGGAGTCTTTAATTTTAAAGTCAGCAATTGGATAATTCAGAGTATATTTATTTTGACTTCTATGGTTAATATTAAAATTAAGTCGTAGGATTTTTGATACTCTAAAGATCACAGTTAGAGAAATACTGCTTTAGATTCTAGAATATATTTTCAACCGAGAATAGGAAATTAACCTACCCAGGAGTGTTGGCATTGCATTGAGTGTTACAGCCAAATCATATGGAATGTTATAAACTCAGATTTGCCCTGGTCCCAACAGTAGGATCTTGGTATCAGCTGCTCCCTACTTAGTGAGTATGCCCTCTAGACTGAACATCTGTGCCATAGAGAGACCTATGAATAGTACATCAAGTAATATTTGGGTTCTTAAAACATGTTGTAGCATTTCAATGAGGGTAACACAGTTCACATTAAATATAATCCCTTTCCTTATTCTGTAGACACACAGAATTGTTAAACACACAGAAATGTTAAACACATGATCATGAAGCCATAGTTTGCCTCAAAATGTAATACACGGTTTTGTGTACAACGGACACATAGAGTGGTGAGTTGGGGTGAACCATGGGCCCACTGGTCTTCAAATATAGGCAGCAAAAGCTGTAAGGTTAATAAGTACAAAATGTGCAAGGGGAATACAAGCTGAAACCTGAGAAGCATTGATGTTCATGGAAGGAGGCAGAATTGCTGACTTCATGCTTAGGGGTATGGCTTAGAGCAAGCTTTGGGCTTAAGGGAAGCGGGAAGAGAAAGACAGAGCCTCGGGATCAGAAACTGATTCAAGCCATTCAAACCATTTGGAAGTTTAATGAGGAGATCAGGGAAAGAGACAGTGAAAGGCAGGCTGGCTAAAACCATAGACATCCCTGATGGTAAAGACAATTGTCTATGTACACAATCCTATGTACTCTGAAAAGCTGTATTAGAGGAGGTAAACTTGTGGGAAATAGTATTCAATAAACTCGTCCAGCCATGTCACTTAAGAATACACTAGCAGGCATGGTGGACAACATGGACATCCCATCATCCTATATTAGAACTGTTTCAAGTGCTGGCTGCTCCATTTCTGATCAGCTTTCTGCTTATCTGCCTGGAAAAGCAGCAGAAGATAACCCAGTTCTTTGGCTCTTGCTACCTTGCAAGGATGGAATTCCTGACTCCTGGCTTCTGTCTGGCCCATACCCGACCATTTCAGTCATTTGGGAAGTGAATTAGTAGATAAAAGACGTCTTTTCTCCTCCTCTATCTCTCTCTGTACCTCTGCTTTTCAAATAAGCAAAATCAATCATTAAAACAGGCAGACCAGCAAATAACAAGCAGTAGAAGGGAGAGCAACATTCACAATTGCTACATGA
Organism: Oryctolagus cuniculus; assembly: GCF_051225735.1. Classification (NCBI taxonomy): domain Eukaryota; kingdom Metazoa; phylum Chordata; class Mammalia; order Lagomorpha; family Leporidae; genus Oryctolagus; species Oryctolagus cuniculus. Next base: position 49,128,359 of record NC_142878.1, read on the forward strand.
TACTATAGAATAGATTAAGAAAACAGGCTTTGCAAAGAAACACGAGAGTGTGACCCATATGCAGGGAGAAAAGTGCATGCTAGAACAGCATACACTACCCAAGATGATGCCCAAATGTGGGGCTTAGAAAAAGATAGTTTATGGTAGGTGTCATAATCTAGACAAATACAGAATCTACCAAGACTAAATTATGAAAAAATACGAAATCTGAACAGACCAATAATGAGTAAGGAGAGTGAATCAGTAATCAAAACTCTTCCATCTTTCACCTCACCCCGGTTAGAATGGCTCGCATACAGAAATCTACCAACAACAGATGCTGGAGAGGATGTGGGGAAAAAGGGACACTAACCCACTGTTGGTGGGAATGCAAACTGGTCAAGCCACTATGGAAGTCAGTCTGGAGATTCCTCAGAAACCTGAATATAACCCTACCATTCGACCCAGCCATCCCATTCCTTGGAATTTACCCAAAGGAATTTAAACTGGCAAACAAAAAAGCGGTCTGCACCCTAATGTTTATCGCAGCACAATTCACAATAGCCAAGACCTGGAACCAACCTAAATGCCCATCAACGGTAGACTGGATAAAGAAATTATGGGATATGTATTCTTTAGAATACTATACCGCAGTAAGAAACAACGAAATCCAGTCATTTGCAACAAAATGGAGGAATCTGGAACACATCATGCTGAGTGAAATAAGCCAGTCCCAAAGGGACAAATACCATATGTTCTCCCTGATCGGTGACAACTGACTGAACAACAAATAGGAAACCTCCTGAAGTGAAATGGACACTATGAGAAACGGTGACTTGATCAGCATAGCCCTGACTGTTAATGAACAACTTAATACATTATCCCTCTTAGTATTTTTTTTGTCTGTTCTACTTAATATGACTGGTTTAATTCTGTAATTAATACACAGTTATTCTTAAGTGTTGAAATTTAACTGAAATGTGACCCCTGTTAAACATAAGAGTGGGAATAAGAGAGGGAAGAGATGTATAATTTGGGACATGCTCAAGCTGACTTGCCCCAAATGGTAGAGTTAGAAACATACCAGGGGATTCCAATTCAATCCCATCAAGGTGGCATGTACCAATGCCATCTCACTAGTCCAAGTGATCAATTTCAGTTCACAATTGATCATAATGAAAGGACTAAGAGTCAAAGGGAGCACATAAACAAGTCTAGTACCTGCTAATACTAACCAATAGAATAAATAAAGGGGAGAGTGATCCAACATGGGAAGCGAGATACTCAGCAGACTCATAGAATGGCGGATGTCCTAAATAGCACTCTGGCCTCAGAATCAGCCCTTAAGGCACTCGGATCTGGCTGAAAAGCCCATGAGAGTATTTCAGGCATGGAAAGCCAAGACACTCTGGAAAAAAAAAAAAAAAAAAAAAAAAAAAAAAAAAAAAAAAAAAAAAAAACCCTAATGAAAGATCTCTGTGAGTGAGATCCCAGTGGAAAGAACAGGTCTTCAAAGAAGGAGGTACCTTGCTCTGAAGGGAGGAGAGAACCTCCACTTTGACTATGACCTTGTCTAAACAAGATAAGAGTCGGAGAACTCAGAGGGCTTCCATAGCCTTGGAAACTCATGACTGGAGCATAGGGAGATTACTGATGCCATAGACAGGAGTGTCAATTTGTAAAGTCAACAACAGGAGTCACTGTGCACTTACTCCTCATGTAGGATCTCTGTCCTTAATGTGCTGTACATTGAGATTTAATGCTATAATGAGTACTCAAACAGTATATTTCACTTTGTGTTTCTATGGGGGTGCAAACTGTTGAAATCTTTACTTAATGTATACTAAACTGATCTTCTGTAAAAAAAAAAAAAAAAAAAAAAAAAAAAAGAAGAAATTATCAATTCCCAACTTGACTCTCACTGGGATTAAACATGACAATAGGTCTGATCTGATTTCATCATCATTTAAAAAATCATCTATTATTTTTCACTTTATGTTTCTGTGTGGGAGCAAACTGTTGAAATTCTTACTTAATGTATACTAAGCTGATCTTCTGTATATTAAGAGAATCAAAAATGAATCTTGATGTGAATGAAAGGGGAGAGGGAGTGGGAAAGGGGAGGGTTGAGGGTCGGAGGGACGGTATGGGGGGGAAGCCATTGTAATCCATAAGTCGTACTTTGGAAATTTATATTCATTAAATAAAAATTAAAAAAATTAAAGAGTAGAAGATGGAAAAAAAAAAAAAAAACTCTTCCATCAAAGGGACCAGTGCTGTGGCACATGGGTTAAGCCTCTATTTGCGATGCTGGCATCCCAAGTCGGAGCCCAAGTTGGAGCCACAGCTTCTCCACTTCTGATCCAGTTCTCTGGGGAAGAAGTAGAAGACGGCTCAAGTCTTTGGGTCCCCACACCCACAGGAGAGACCTAGGTGGAGTTCTAGGCTCCTAGCTTTGGCCTGGCCCAGTCAGCCATTGCAGCCACTTGAGGGGTGAGCCAGTTGGTGGAAGCTCTCCCCGCCCCTCCCTCCCTCCCTCCTCCCCCTTCCCTGTCCATTCCTCCTTCACTCTTTCTCTCCATCTCCCTCTGCCTCTTACTCTGCCTTTCAGATACATAAAACAAGTCCAAAACAAAATATCTCACTAAAGAATAGTGTAGGAGCCAGTGCTGTGGTACAGTGGGTTAAGCCACTGATAACAGCACTGGCATCCTGTAAGGTGGGTGGTGCAAGTGTTGGCTGCTCCACTTCTTTTTTTTTTTTTTTAAGATTTTATTTATTTATTTATTTGACAAGTAGAGTTACAGACAGTGAGAGAGACAGAGACAGAGACAGAGACAGAGACAGAGAGAAAGGTCTTCCTTCCATTGGTTTACCCCCCAAATGGCTGCTACAGCTGGCACCGCGCCGATCCGAAGCCAGGAACCAGGAGCTTCCTCCTGGTCTCCCATGCGGGTACAGGGGCCCAAGCACTTGGGCCATCCTCCACTGCCCTCCCAGGCCACAGCAGAGAGCTGGACTGGAAGAGGAGCAACCAGGACTAGAACCTGGCGCCCATATGGGATGCCGGTGCTTTAGGCGGAGGATTAGCCAAGTGAGCCACGGAGCCGGGGCTAGCTGCTCCACTTCTGATCCAGCTCCCTGACAATGGCTTGAGGAAGGCAAAAGAAGACCCAAGTGCTTGAGGCCCTGCCACCTACATAGGAGACCCAGAAGACACTCCTAGCTTCTGGCTTTGGCCTGGCTCAGCCCTGGCTGTTGCAGCCATTTGAGGAGTGAAGCAGTGGCTGCAAGGTCTCTCCCTCTCTGCCTCTCCCTCTCTGTATCTCTGACTTTCACATAAGTAATCTTTAAAGAAAGAAAGAAAACTCAAGGACCTGATAGCTTTATGACTCAATTCTATCAAATATTTAAAGAAGAATTATATCAATCCTTCTTAAACGCTTCTAAAAAATTGAAGAGGAGAGCTACTTTTATGAGACTAGCATTACCATGGTACTAAAGCCAGACACAGGCACTACACAAAAAGCAAATTAAAGACCAATATGCCTAATGATCATAGGTGCCAAATCCTCAACAACTAGCAAGCTGAATTCAACAGAGTATTCAACAGATCATACTCCATTATGAAGAGGGATTTATCCATGTGATGGAAAGATGGTTCAACGTAGTCAAGTAATAAATGTGATAAACCACATTAACAGGTAAAAGGCAAAAATTTCATGATCCTCTGAATAGATTCGGAAAAAGCATTTGAAAAAATTCATCAGTTCACGATGAAAATTCTCAACAAATAATTATACAAAGAATGCATCTTAACACAATAAAGGTCTTTTTTTTTAACTGAATATATTTATTTATTTATTTATTTTTAATCTTTTATTTAATGAATATAAATTTCCAAAGTATGACTCATGGATTACAATTGCTTCCCCCCCCATACCGTCCCTCCCACCCACAACCCTCCCCTTTCCCACTCCCTCTCCCCTTCCATTCACATCAAGATTCATTTTTGATTATCTTAATATACAGAAGATCAACTTAGTATACATTAAGTAAGGATTTCAACAGTTTGCTCCCACACAGAAACATAAAGTGAAAAATAATAGATGATTTTTTTTAAATGATGATGAAATCAGAGCAGACCTATTGTCATGTTTAATCCCAGTGAGAGTCAAGTTGGGAATTGATAATTTCTTTTTTTTTTTTTTTTTTTTGCAGAAGATCAGTTTAGTGTACCTTAAGTAAAGATTTCAATCGTTTGCACCCCCATAGAAACACAAAGTGAAATATACTGTTTGAGTACTCGTTATAGCATTAAGCCTCAATACACAGCACATTAAGGACAGAGATCCTACATGAGGAGTAAGTGCACAGTGACTCCTGTTGTTGACTTTACAAATTGACACTCCTGTTTATGGCATCAGTAATCTCCCTATGCACCAGTCATGAGTTTCCAAGGCTATGGAAGCCCCTTGAGTTCTCCGACTCTTATCTTGTTTAGACACGGTCATAGTCAAAGTGGAGGTTCTCTCCTCCCTTCAGAGAAAGGCACCTCCTTCTTTGAAGACCTGTTCTTTCCACTGGGATCTCACTCACAGAGATCTTTTGCCAGAGTGTCTTGGCTTTCCATGCCTGAAATACTCTCATGGGCTTTTCAGCCAGATCCGAGTGCCTTAAGGGCTGATTCTGAGGCCAGAGTGCTATTTAGGACATCCGCCATTCTATGAGTCTGCTGAGTATCTCACTTCCCATGTTGGATCACTCTCCCCTTTATTTATTCTATCGGTTAGTGTTAGCAGGTACTAGACTTGTTTATGTGCTCCCTTTGACTCTTAGTCCTTTGATTATGATCAATTGTGAACTGAAATTGATCACTTGGAATAGTGAGATGGCATTGGCACATGCCACCTTGATGGGATTGAACTGGAATCCCCTGGTATGTTTCCAACTCTACCAATTGGGGCAAGTCAGCCTGAGCATGCCCCAAATTATACATCTCTTCCCTCTCTTATTCCCACTCTTATGTTTAACAGGGATCACATTTCAGTTAATTTTCAACACTTAAGAATAACTGTGTGATAATTACAGAATTAAACCAGTCATATTAAGTAGAACAGACAAAAAAATACTAAGAGGGATAATGTATTAAGTTGTCCATTAACAGTCAGGGCTATGCTGATCAAGTCACCATTTCTCATAGTGTCCATTTCACTTCAGGAGGTTTCCTTTTTGGTGTTCAGTCAGTTGTCACCGATCAGAGAGAACATATGGTATTTGTCCCTTTGGGACTGGCTTACTTCACTCAGCATGATGTGTTCCAGATTCCTCCATTTTGTTGCAAATGACTGGATTTCATTGTTTCTTACTGCGGTATAGTGTTCTAAAGAATACATATCCCATAATTTCTTTATCCAGTCTACCGTTGATGGGCATTTAGGTTGGTTCCAGGTCTTGGCTATTGTGAATTGTGCTGCAATAAACATTAGGGTGCAGACCGCTTTTTTGTTTGTCAATTTAAACTCCTTTGGGTAAATTCCAAGGAGTGGGATGGCTGGGTTGAACGGTAGGGTTATATTCAGGTTTCTGAGGAATCTCCAGACTGATTTCCATAGTGGCTTGACCAGTTTGCATTCCCACCAACAGTGGGTTAGTGTCCCTTTTTCCCCACATCCTCGCCAGCATCTGTTGTTGGTAGATTTCTGTATGTGAGCCATTCTAACCGGGGTGAGGTGAAACCTCATTGTGCTTTTGATTTGCATTTCCCTGATTGCTAGTGACCTTGAACATTTTTTCATGTGCCTGTTGGCCATTTGGATTTCCTCTTTTGAAAAATGTCTATTGAAGTCCTTGGCCCATCTCTTAAGTGGATTGTTGGTTTTGTTTTTGTGGAGTTTCTTGATCTCAATAAAGGTCTTTTTTGACAAACCCACAGTTAATATTATAATTATTGGTGAAAAATTTCCAACTGTTTCCCTAAGATCAGGAGCAAGACAATGATATCCATGCTTGTAATTTATATTCAACACATTAGTAGATGTCTTAGCTAGAGCAAATAGGCAAGAAAAAATATAGTCATCAAAATTGAAAAGAAACGAAATTGTCTTTGTTTAGAGACAGCATGATCTTATATATAGAAAACCTTAAAACTTAAACCAAAACTACTAGAACTAATAAACAAATGTAGTAAAGTTGCTATATACAAAATCAGCACAGTAGATGCAATAATATTTAATAAGCTGAAAAAGAAATCAAGAAAATCTTATGTATAGTAGAATAAAAAAGAAAATACTTAGAAAAAAGAATGAAAAGAAATGAACGGAATCTTACAGAAATACGAGGAAACATTAAGTGTACAAACATATGAGTACCAGGAGGAGAAGAGAGAGAAAGGGATAGAAGAAATATTATTTTAAAAAGATTAATTAATTAATTTGAGAGGTAGAGTTAGAGATAGAGAGAGAGACCGGGAGAATAGAAGAAATGTTTTTCTCCAATTCTATTTTTTATTTATATAAAGGGACCAAATTCAATGTATTTCCTATAAACAGTTTTAAGAGCACAATGATGCTTCCTACCACCCTCTCCCCCTCCCCTTACTCCTACCCTCCCTCTTCCTTTCTTATTTTTCTTTTAACTTTTACAATCACATATTTTCAATTTACTTTTTAAGCCAAGCTGAACCCTCCACTAAATAAAGAATTCAAAAAGTAGTAAGTAGAAAAACTACTATTCCTCAAGGTTTTACACAATAATCAAATCTCAAAATGTTGATTTCACTCATACACATTGCATTTTTTTGTATTCTGTTACCACACATCAGGGAGAACACATGATATCTGTCTTTTTAGGAATGGTTTATTTAACTAAGCATAATGGTCTCTAATAATTGCATCCAGGATTTCATTTCTTTTTTATGGCTGAGTAGTATTCCATCATGTAAACTCAGTGACAAAATAAGCCATCCAGTTAAGAAATGGGCTGAGGACATCAGCAGACATTTCTCAAAGGATGAAACACAAATGGCTTACAGACACAGAAAAGATGCTCAGGATCATGAGCCATCAGGGAAAGACAAATATATACCACCATGAGGCTTCACCTCACCCCAGTTAGAATGGCTACCACTCTAACATCAAAAAACAACAATGCTAGTGAGGACATGAGGGAAAGGTACCCTGAGGCACAGCTGGTGGGAATGTAAGCTGGTCCAATCCTTGTGGAAGACAGTGCAGAGATTCCTCAGAAATCTGAAGATAGGCCTACCACAGGATTTGGGCCTTCCACGCCTGGAAAATTAACCCAGAGGAAATGAAACCAGCATATGAAAGAGTTATCTGTGCCCCCATTTTAAAGTAGCTCAATTCACAATAGCTAAGATATAGAATCAACCCAGATGTCCATTAACTAATGACTGGGTAAAGAAAAATATTTTGGCTGGCACCGCGGCTCACCAGGCTAATCCTCTGCCTTGCGGCACCAGCACACCGGGTTCTAGTCCTGGTCGGGGCGCCAGATTCTGTCCCAGTTGCCCCTCTTCCAGGCCAGCTCTCTGCTGTGGCCAGGGAGTGCAGTGGAGGATGGCCCAAGTGCTTGGGCCCTGCACCCCCCGGGAGACCAGGATAAATACCTGGCTCCTGTCATCGGATCAGCACGGTGCGCCTGCGCAGCGTGCCAGCCGTGGCAGCCATTGGGGGGTGAACCAACAGCAAAAAGGAAGACCTTTCTCTCTGTCTCTCTCTCTCACTGTCCACTCTGCCTGTCAAAAAATAAAAAAAAAAAGAAAAATATTTTAAAGAGTTTAAAAATTTCACTAGATGGGCTCAGGAATAGATTTGAGTAAGCAGAAGAGTCAGCCCAATTCGCCCATGTTGGGATGCTCAGTGTTGTCCCACATTTCTCTGGGACTCTGTTCTTCTACATCATGGTAACTTCAAAATTTTACTTTGTAAGTTCCAGTCTTCTGAATAAAATGTCACTTGCCGTTATTGAAAACATGTAAATTAACTAGAGTGGTTGGTTTTCTGCCATCAAATTAGTTGCACTGCTTTTCAAAGCTTTTGATTATTTTGTTTGCTTTTATGTTTGAAACACACATGAAAACATATTCACATGATCATACACAACTCATTATAGGCTCTTAGCAATTTATTTTTTGCCAATCTAATTTCATTTTAATTTAATGTCTATAACATTACTCTAAACATATATCACCATAATTTCCTATTTATAGTTATATATTAATAAGTTTATCACTGGCACACTAAAAATTTGAAATTCTACCAGCAGTTTCTTGTTTCACTATATTTTCCTTAGTTGTTATTTTATAAAATTAATGTGAGAAGTGTTATATTTGTTTTAGTGCTACAAACGTTGATTCTATAGCAGAAATTACCATGAAACCACATATACATTTGATGCAGGAGGCTTGAAATGGGCATGCTGCTGGCTAGGAGACACTTGTCACTATGCGAGGTGGCATCATTCTTGGATACTATACTACTTTAATTATCTTTTATTGGATACTTACTAGGTGACAGTACTTTTCAAAGAACATACATTTACTAAATACGTTATATCATTTAATTTCTTGTATAAAATGTAATTGTCCTCTGCATTTCACTGCCGAGGAAATAGGCTTAACTAGCTTTGTGATGCCACACATGTAGTGGTGAAAATGAGATAAAAAGCTTAGCCTGCATGACTTTAAAGTTGTACTCTTTTTAACTGTGTGTCTCTTCTATGCAAACTCTAAGATGATGTTAATTCTTTTCCACAAAGTTAAGACTTTTTGATTATGTTTTTCATATCATTGAAATTTCATGGCAGCTTCCTATGGTTCCAACATCAAGCCTTGGAGGAATGGAAATGTTCTGTCAGATTTTCTTGATGAGCTCAAGTGCTTATTAATTTAAGAAATATCAAAAGTATCTATTCCAGAGATTCTTAACAGTTTTTAAAAGCTTTTTAACCATAAAGATAAGATATATCTTTACTACGTTAACAATAAGGGAAAAGAAGCAAGGGGATATTAGTAAAAATATTACTTAATATTTATTGTGCATTCATCATATAAAGGATATTAAACTGAAGGCTTTAAATAAATAAAATAACACTTAAAAAGTAAATCCTGGCCGGTGCCGCAGCTCACTAGGCTAATCCTCCGCCTGCAGCGCCGGCACACGGGGTTCTAGTCCTGGTCAGGGCGCCGGATTCTGTCCCGGTTGCTCCTCTTCCAGTCCAGCTCTCTGCTGTGGCCTGGGAAGTCAGTGGAGGATGGCCCAAGTGCTTGGGCTCTGCACCTGCATGGGGAGACCAGGAGGAAGCACCTGGCTCCTGGCTTCGGATCGGCGCAGGTGCTGGCCGTAGCAGCCATTTGGGAGTGAACCAACAGAAGGAAAACCTTTGTCTCTGTCTCTCTCTCTCTCTCACTAACTGCCTATCAAAAAAAAAAAAAAAAAAAAAGTAACTCCTGATATAAAAGATTGTTTTTCCACATTGCGGAGAGAAAAATAAAAAGTGGAGAATTGAAGAAAATTATTTCACATATAACTAGAGTCAGGGCAATTTTCACATCCAGTTATAACATCAAAGTTTTTTTTAAACGATTTACTATGTTTACTTGAAAGTCAGTGTTACAAAGGGGGGGTGGGCAGAGAGAGAAAGAGAGGAGAGAGAAAGAGAGAGAGAGAGTCTTCCCTCCACTGGTTTGTTCCCTAAATGAGCACAAAATGGCAAGGGCTCCTCAGACCAAAGCCAGGAGCCAGGAGCTTCTTCCAGGTCTCCCATATGGGTACAGGGGCCCAAGTGCTTGGGCCATCTTCTGCTGTTTTCCCAGGTGCATTAACAGGGAGCTAGATTAGAAGTAGAGCAGCTGGGACAGGAACCAGTGCCCTTATGGAATGTCAGCACTGCAAGTGGCAGCTTTATCCTCTACACCACAATGCTATCCCCTAAAGTTTGTATTCTTAAGCACGTGCAATACTATAATGAATTTATTATAAAAATTAAAAGATAGTATGTAATATTAAGCTTCTATGATTTTTAAAAAAATTTTTCTTGCTATGTATATCAAAAAGTAAATAGGTGCCTTTAAATTTTTTTACATGATTCCAGTTTTGGGGCTTGGGTATACTGTGATATAATAATAAGACACATTTATTGATAATTACTTGTGCTATATTGGACCCAAAATGGTACTAATAGCAACTAATCTCTCTGAAGTTACATTCAGCACACATATACCATTGTGGAATTAGAAGTAAATGCTGGAAAGTTTGAAATTATTAAATTTTCAGCTAGAAAAAAAATGAAAGTTCTCTTAATTGAAAAATATGATTTCAAGCACTTTAAGGTGTAATTTAAAAAAATGATTATTTATTTGAAAGGCAGAATTACACAGAGAGAGGAGAGGCAGAGAAAGAGGTCTTCCATCCACTGGTTCACTCCCCAAATGGTTTCAACACCCAGGACTGAGCTATGCTGAAGCCAAGGACTTTAAACTACATCTGGGTCTCCCACATGGGTGACAGAGCCTAAGCACTTGGCCATGCTTTGCTGCATTTCCAAGCTGCATCAACAGGGAGCTGGATCAGAAGTGGAGGAGCCACAACTTGATCCAGTGCTCATACTGGATGCCAGCATTGCAGGCAGCAGCTTAACCTGCTGTGCCACAATGCCAACCCCAAGATGAAATATTTTATGAATGAACTGAATATTCAGAGTTTAATTTGAAGATATCTTGAAATGAACAAGATCAGATTGAAATTATCCATTTTATTTTCAGAACAACTTGACTAATCATAATGTTATAGTCCATCTAAATCTCTTCTATAATCTATTTCTTCCCCCAGGTTTACCACTTGTTCTACAAGATATATATGAAATGTGACTGCAGGGGAATTAGAATCCTCCAAAGAAATCTTAAAACTTTCTTAATAAGGCCTAGCATGGATGCTTCTCTTGCTCCAACTTTTTTTAGCTCCATAAGACTGGAGGGACAACAAGAGAAAACTCTGGGCTCTAAGTGGATTCGTATTGTACTTCCTAATACATAAACTCAGATTGGAAGAAGCTAAAGTGGCTCTATGTATTCAGAAACATGGTTGAATAAAGCATGATATCACATTCCAAATTCATAAAATTGTTTATTGCATGTGATATATGGAAAGGCTTCCACAGAAACCTTTTCTCCTGCCTTCTTTCCCTCCCATATTTCTCCTTGTGTTTTATTCCCTTTTTCTGCTATTAATCATTTTCTCTGCCTTCTATGATATATTGATCTTCTATTCGTTCCTTGTGTATTTTCTCCCATTTTTTTTCTTAACTCTATTCTCTCATCTGGTTAATTTATTCCAAAGCATTTCTTTGCAATATAATTGCCTAGGAGAAGTCTTCTCTATCTATACAAAGCAATAGTAAGTAGATGGATCTCATTTCCACTTAGTCCCTCCCTATTCTGTCAAACAATGTGCCCTTGAACGGCATATGGGTGAGGAAATGTTTCTTTTGTCAATGCCTGTGCTTCAACTGACCTACATAGACAGAGAGTACAGATCCAATTATAGCAACTCAGCACACTGCAAGGCACAGATGTATGTGCTGAGGCATAAAATACTTGACATAATGTGCCCATTCTATGAACTTGGCGATGGTCCTCTCTGGACTGCAAACTTTATATGGCAGATGAAGCCATGGAGGTCAGAAAGGTCACCAATTAACCCCTAGTCAGTAACGCTCCAGAGAGAAGACCCAGGATAATTGCCCCTCTTGAACCTGGCCCCAAATCTTCTTAACTGGTTCTAGAGAGAGAAATGGTATTAATTACTGGCTCCTTCATTATCAAAGAGGTTGATATTTCACTCTTGAGATATACGTAAGACTTGAAAAGATAGTTCTTGAGAACAGTCTAATGAAAGCAATGGTTCTGTGAATGGAGAACAAAATCTACATGTAGGAATTTCAAAATGTTCATGGAGAAAAGGAATTAAAACATAATACACACTCCCACAAACATTTCAATTTACCACATAAGTCTCATACAGTCTTGTGACTTATATTTCAGAAATGATTTATTGTTGTTTAATAGGAGCCTGCAACTTTCTTTTAAACTACAAAATATGAATATCATGCTATGTGAGATGTTACCTTGAGCTCTGATCCTACTTAACATTGTTGATATGTGGAAAACAACAGGGTTAACTTATTTAAAGGACACATCAAGTGAAAAGAGAAACGTAGAGAATGACTGCATTATAAGGTTAATAAGCAGGATCATACTGATCTCCCACTTACGAATACATTCTAAGTATTTCTTTCTTCTTTTTCATGACTAATATGGTCGAAGGGAAGGGGAAAATGAAAAAAAAGGTCTTATTTGATTCTTCTGGCTTCTTGAGTTTTTAATGGCAAGTCTACAACTGAGTAAATTCGTGACAATATGAGCTTCAGAGAATTGAACAGTAAGCAAAGACAACTTCATTTATGTAAGTGGAAAGCAGATGGAGAGTTACTGGAGAAGAACAAAGATCACGTGACACGACAGGATTTATAACTATGAGAACATAAAGGCTCAGGTTTACATTCTGAAGTAGCGACTAAATCTCAGTAACGAAAACCAAGACTTAGAAGGGTTCAGACCTAGTGGAGAGAGAGGACAGATGATAGAGGATAGAGAGGGAGGGAGGTAGAGGGGGAGGAAGGGAGGTAAGGAGAGAGGGAGGAAGGGAGGTAAGGAGAGAGGGGGAGGGGAGGGAAAGAGAAAGAGAGCTCAGAATAGCCAAGAGTGAGAAGGTGAGAGAGGAGACACCAGAGATTCAAGCAAGGAATACCTTTAGCCCATCAAATATTAAGGTTGTACTTCTACTTAGAGGCATAGGGATAGCCAAATGTCAAACAGGAGTAACAGGGAAGAGTAGTTACCCATTGATTTTAAATGAAGAGCCATGGGAAGAGTTGGAACAGAGCGAGCATATGGCAGGGGTCGGGGTTGGGGGACCTTCATAATCAACAGGAGTCATAGCACTTGCAGTCACATTTTGGGAGCTAAAGGGTCATGCATTTGTTCCATGACAGACACTTACATGCAGTAATTTTTTGTGTGCCCAAATACTACCTAGATTTTTTTGAGAAATATATAAGAGTAACCTAGGGCCAGAAGCTCACTCTGGCTGCTTACACTCTTATCTGATGCCAGTTACCTTAACACATTTTGTTTCATGTGGACCAGACTTTCCTCGTTTGTCTGAGTGTCTTTGGATATGTTGCTTTGCTATAAAAACTCGTGATAACACAGGGATATAATCTGTCCCGGTGGTTCTAGTTTTGCTCTTACTCCTTTCACCATGCAGTGGTGACAAGAAAAACATATACTTCATTCCTGTTGCTTTTCTACTATTCATGAGCATTCTATATGATCCTCAGAAACCAAAGACCATTTACCCACTTATTTCTGAGTCCCATATTCTGGATTCTACATGCATTCTCCTTTCATCACGCTATCACCTCCCATGTGTTTGCGGATGGGAAGGGAGAAAGGAATTCTGGCTGAAGAGAGGGCTCCTCTCCAAGCTGAGTCTCAGGTACCAGTGGCACAGCAGCAGGAGAAAGCTAATGACTTCTTTCAGTCATACTGCTTTCTCCTTAGGCAGCCCCTGCGTTCACTTATGGATATAAACTTTTATTAAAATGAAACAAATGACTCCACAAAAATTCAGCATGGAGATAGCTTGTTCCTCAGTTTCAAAAAAAGCTGATATATATCAAATTTAAGGTGAACCCCTTTTCCATCTCCCTGTAGATTCCCCAACCCTGATCTTCCCCCCATCCACCACATTCATAAAATTGCCTCAAGTTTCAGTGGAAGAAGCTTTAGAAATCATCTAGTGTGTCCTCTCACCTCTCAAAAGAGGAAACTGAGGCACAAAAATAGCCACAGATATTTGCAATATAAGCGCCAGTTAGTGGCGGGGCCCGGAGTACAACCTAAGTTCCTCAACTAATTAACTCCGTTCATAAGCCAATGTTCTGCCATTTCAGGCAAAACATTATAAACTGGCCTTTTCTAAAAAGTCTAGTTTTTCTCCAACTTTCAGGTTGACAGAAGCTAGCCACTAACTTTTAAATGCATCTAAGAGCAATTTGAGTTTAGGAAACTATTTTTTTGGTGACGTTCACGTATTTCTTTTTGTGTGGTGGAGTTTATTTTTGTTGCTGGTGGTGCTTATTTTCCTTTTTCCATCATGATAGGTTGGATTTTTTTTTTAAGAACCAAATACTTGTAAAAGGCTCAAATCTATACATGTGAAAAAGGGCTGTAATATAAAATAACAGTTCAGGGTTTGGTGCCAGTCCTATTGCTTGGGCTGAAATTTTTTTTTTTTTTTTTTAATATAGAAGATCACTTTTTTTTTTTATTTTTTTTTGACAGGCAGAGTGGACAGTGAGAGAGAGAGACAGAGAGAAAGGTCTTCCTTTGCCGTTGGTTCACCCTCCAATGGCCGCCGCGGCGGGCGCACCGCGCTGATCCGATGGCGGAGCCAGGAGCCAGGTGCTTTTCCTGGTCTCCCATGGGGTGCAGGGCCCAAGCACCTGGGCCATCCTCCACTGCACTCCCTGGCCACAGCAGAGAGCTGGCCTGGAAGAGGGGCAACTGGGACAGAATCCGGTGCCCCAACCGGGACTAGAACCCGGTGTGCCGGCACCGCTAGGCGGAGGATTAGCCTAGTGAGCCGCGGCGCCGGCCTGGGCTGAAATTTAAGCTACATGCAATAGTTGATGATATAATTTTGGGCAAATACCTAAATCTTTAGGTGCCTCACAATCCTGATAATAATAACAACCTTTTGTCATAGGTTTGTTGTGATGAGATGAGGTGACCTACACGCAAAACAATAACATAGCGTGCGTAACAATAACAGGCTCAGAGTAAATACTTGATTGAATCTGGCCATGTAATGTGTGTGTTTATGTGTGTCCTCATATGCGCACCTAAACTCAGGTTTCTCTCTGAGAGGAAGAGATCAACTCCCGTGATACTGTGTTAGGCCTGATTATGAAGGATAACAATTTGCTCTTCAAGGCATGATTATAAATACGTTCACTGTAAGTGGATATAATAATTTAACACATTATTTTCGATATGCTATTCTAGCATTTTGAGGAGCATTGTGGGGAAATATAAGTCCATAAATATTAATAGATATTATGTAAAAATTTTAAAATTCATTAGTTAAGTGATTAAGTAAGGCTGATTTACACAAATTAAGAGATTAGTTTTTTTTCCTCAGAGTTTTGAACTCAGTAAAGAATGTTGTCATTTCCATAAATGGGATAATTGGCCAGGATCTGGGTTCTTCAGAATGCTGACAGACTTGGGCAATCATTTCAGGTTAACTTGTTCTATTCTCATTAAAATTCTACGGTCCCAGTCCCCTTGTGTTCTCTGTGTGACTGACACTTGGTCCTTATAAGGTTTTGTCTGTTTGCTGATCTGAAATGAATAAATGTTCAATCTGACACCTTATTTCTTTTCCCTCATGTGTACTTTTATTTGTAATGGTGGTGAAATATAACACATCTTTACCACATCACATATTTTTAAAAATACAGGTTAGCAGTCCATTCACATTGTTGTGCACAAGCTCCAAAACTCTTCATCTTGCAGAACTGAAACCCTGTACCCGTTAAGCAATGGTTCCCTGTTCTCCTTCCTGCCCCTCGACCCTGCAATCAGCATTCTACTTTCTGTCTCTATGAATTTGACTATCTCAGCAACTCTTGGAAATGGATTTGACTTTTTGAGGCTGGCTTATTTCACTTAATGTCCTCAAGGTTCACATATGTTGAAACATGTGTCAGAGTTTTCTTCTCTTTTGAAGTCGAAGCGCATTCCAATGTATGTTTGCATCACAGTCTGTTTATTCATCTGTTGGTAGAAACTTGGGTTGCTTCCACGTTTTGGCTTTTGTGAATAGTGCCACTATGAATGTGAGTATAAAATTGTCTGGGAATTCTTTTTAGTTTGTTTGGATATATAACCATTAGTAGATTTGCTGAGTCATATAATAATTCTATTTTTAATTGTTTGAGGAACCATCATACTATTTTCTACAGGGACTGTACCATTTTGCAATTCTACTGTTGGTACATGAGGCTTTCAATTCTTCTACCTCCTCCCGGATAATTGTTACTTTCTGTTTATTGTGTTTGTTTCCAGTCATCTAAGTGGGTGTGGGATGGTGCCTCATTGTGGTTTTGATTTGTATTTTCCTAATTAGAGGTGTTGAGCATATTTTCATATGCTTCCTTGTTAACACCTTAATTCTGACCAGATTCTCCAGTTTAATCTTTAACGTGGCACCAAGTGATACTTATTTCTAATAATACATATAGAAAACATTAAGAGGAGTATACTGCAGAATTTTTTGTGCTATTAAATCAATGCAGTCACTAAACAATCAACGTAATCTAGTGGTGGGAAATATAGGAGAAGTCTGGATTAAAGAATAGGGAAAACTCAAAGTGGTTCATTAATTGTGACAAATAGATTACAAAAACTTGAGATATTAATAATAAAGGAAGCTGGGTATGGTTTATAGATTGTGATAAATATACTAACATTTGATGTTAACAATAGGGAAACTGGGTATGGCATATTTGGTAACTCATTGTACTATTTTACAGCTTGTGTTTTGTAAACTTAAAATTATTCTGAAATAAAAAGATTTTTTAAAAAATCTTAAAACTCAACATATGGTGCATTTTGCTATTAAATCTGGAGAGTTTAGATTAGTGTTTTTATATCTTTTATTATACAAAGTCTCTTTTAAATAAAAAATTAAACTTACATGATGTTATTCATCCTTTTGGTATCTATTGATTGAGAAAAATATATGACAAAAATGTCTTTAAGGACTTGTGTTATCTATTGCATTGGTCAACATAATCAGCACTAGCTGCTGAATCAAATAAACCTTAAATCTTTGCTGCCTTGCAGAAGATAAGAGGTACCTTTCTCACTGAGGTAGAGACCAGAACAGGTCAGGTGACATCCCAACATTCCATGCCTATGCCTTTTGGAAAGCATAGACACTAACGTCACTGTAGGAAGAGAGATGAGAAATGGAGTAAGTATGGCAGTTTCTAACTGTCTTGTCCCTAAAGTGACCTATGCCATGTGCTCTTACAGTCTTTTGGCCAAGCCTAGTCAAATGGTACTAACCCATCTGCAGGGAAGGCTGAGAACTGTAGTAGACCACGTGTAATTCAGAACACACTGACCCTACAAGACAGATTAATGAACTTGTATTCTGTTAAACACAAGAGTGACTAAATACTCTTGAAAAATAACAATAAATGTATTGTGTGATTCATGTAGTCTACAAATCTTGTACACAGGAATGTGAAAGACTTTTGCAATAATTCTGGTAAATCAGGATTTGATGGATAAGAAGGGCCCATGGCATCAATTGTGAATCAAATAGTACTGCGATTTCAACTAGTATAAAATTAGAAGCATAGAACCTAAGACTGTTTCATTTCTAGATGAGATCATCACTAAACTCAATAAATGAATGTGTTTATTGTTTAAAAATTCATAGAAAACAATAATGGTGATATTTTCTCCCATTACCACTCCACTGATGATCTTAATTTCAATTACTTTGATGCTGGATTTTAGGGTTATTCCTTGCTGTGTGTGTATTCCTCATTGTCTCGAATGTGCAATAAAATTTGTCACTTTGATTTGAAATTCTCTGGGTTAGCGGAATTGATTTCACCACCTTTGCTTTTTTTTTTTTTTTTTTTTTAAAGAGCTGTTCATCAACCATTATGTATAAACTGCCTTAAATTCAATGGAAAACACATAACATTTCAAGTCTTCTATACATGCATACATACTTCATAACTTTCTACCTTGCGTCATTTTTTAAAGTTTATTTATTTTATAGGCAGAGCACATGAGAGCTAGAAAGAGATCTTCCATCTGCTAGTTCACTCCCCAAATGCCTGCAACAGCTAGGGCCAGGTCAGGCCGAAGTAAGAAACGAGAAGCTCCATCTAGATCTCTCATGTGTGTGGCAGGAACCCCAGCACCAAGCCATCGTCATTCCTCCCAGAGTACATATAAGCAGGAAGTTGGATTGGAATGGAGATGGGACTCAATCCCAAGCACTGTGATATGGGATGTGACTTTGTCATTCAGAAACTTAACTTGCAGTAACTGCCTCCCCTATACCTTCTGCTTGATTGATCATAGTAATTAAGTAAAGACTGTTCCTGTATTATGCTAAAGCACTCAATTGAAAAGTTCTGGAGCAGGCGTTTGGCGCAGCAGTTAAGATGTCACTTGGGAATCTCCTGTCATATCATAGTGCCCTGGGTTGAGTCTCAACTTATTCCCCATTCTAGCTTCCTATAATGCTCATCCTGGGAGGCAGTATGTGATGATTCAAGTACTTGGATCCCTGCCGCCTACATGGGAGACCTGGATTTAGTCATAGACTCTTGGTTTTGGCTTGGCCCAACCATGGCTGTAGCAGGTATTTGGAGAGTGAACCAGTCAGAGAATATCTGTCTTACTCTGCCTTTTAAGTAAATATCATTGTTTTTAAAGTTCTATGACTATCAAACTGGTTTTTTTTTAGCATCAAATATATATAGAAAGAAAAAAAACAGCTGTTTGAATGATTCCTACTTATAAAAACTATTGAATTCTATCAAAACATATTATATATTGGAATACAGTGACAGTATGAAACAATATTGCTTTATGTTTTATTACAATGGCTAATTTTAGCCTCTAACATAGTTTCTGGTGGCCTTGTCTAACACATTTGAGAAAAATAGATATGAGTTTCCACCTTGCTGTGAACTCACTCTAAAAGCCTCAACTTATTTTTAAAACATAGAGCCAATATTCAGTTATTTCACAGATACATTTTTGGTAGTAACTGAATTTATTTGAAATTACAAGTTCACAATAAGAAGCATCAGAACCACCTTGAATTATCAGGTGTTCTTATACATTTGAACCTACTTAAAATTATTTATATTCTTTAATTAAAACTAGATCAAATTGTTATAAGATTATGATGCGGTTTTATTATTTACAAGTCGATTTTTTGTATTAAACTAGATGAGCAAATGGAATATCATGATATATGAGATGTATGCAAGGTTAGTCACAGGAGATACACACAGAGGCAAGGCAGAGATGTCTGGAAGATCATGTAACACAAAGGATTCAGATTTCTTCTGTGAAACTGGGAGAAAAAGAAGTAATGTTACACAGGGAAGAGCTGGGCTCTACTGTATGATCTGTGGTGGTTCCTGTTATGATAGGAAAGTTCTTCATCCTTGATAGATTGTTTCATATATATATATATATATATATATATATATATATTAGCCAGAACCATATATTTTGGTTTCTGGTAGATTAATTTCTGTCATTCCTTCATCTGGCCTGGCTCATGCTCAGTTAATCAAAAGAAATCAAGGTAAAATTATGTTCCTAAGATCACACAAAAATAAATGGTCAAAAGGAATATTAAAGTGCTTTTTCTATAGACATCTAAGTTGTTTTATAGCTCATAGAAACACCCTATGCCGTTTATTTCAAGTTATTTTAAATTCTTCACTGGTGTTTTTCCTTAAGTTTTTTTTTCCCAATCACATATTTCTTTGCTAGAGGGAAATATGAATTAATTTTTTGCTAGTTCTATGCATGGTCCTACTTTCATTTATATTAAATATATTCTAAAAATCCTACAGGTTTGTTTTGGAGTGTTTACAGAAATACATTGAGAAGGAAAGGAAATGATTGCTAAGCTGGATTTCAGTAATGGAGTAATCAGAGACTTCATGGAGTTCATTTTCTTCCTTATTTATGATTTATGGTTGTTTCTTTAACTGCCTACAAGGTACACGAAGAAGCATAAGCCAGAAAACTACGGAAGCATACATAAATATTTATTCAAATGTGTTATTTTCCATCTGATAACAATGTTTTTTTAAAGACTTTCTCTATTGGAGCCCATTTTTTCAGAGCAACTCACTCCATTTTTTTTTCTGCTTTGTTTTGCTTTTATTCATTTTTGCAAATTTCTAGAGAGGAAGCAAAAGTTTTATTTTCCCAGAAGAAATTGCACTCACTGCAACTTTATCATGCCCTGAGTTGAAAGCCATAAGAATGTGATCATGATGCTGTTACCACTGTTTTCCAATCAATACAGGTGAGAGGCAAGGCAAGCAAACCACCAGGCTGCACACAAAGTCTTGCCTTCTACACAATCTGAAGCATAAAAAGAGGTTTGCACAGATCTGGGATTTATGAAACCATTCTCAAAAGCCTGCATGTGCTCCGCTTGAGTGTGTTTGTGTGTGTGTGTGTGTGTGTGTGTGTGTATCTACCTTTCATTCCTTAACAATCTCACTAGAGATATAAATATTTATGCCCAAAAATGTATTAAAGAGTGAAAAATTCAAACAGTTGCATGGTCTAAATAATTGTTTTGACTGGAGAGTACCAATTTTTCTGTAGAAATCATTGTCTTAATGCTGTCACTAGGAACCACAATGAAGAAATCTGTGGAGTTGATAAGCCACAAAATCCTCTGTCAATGTATATGCTATAAAAGGTATATTAATGACAGTTATCCTAGATACTATCGGGTGAGTATGTTCAAGTAACAGTACAGTGTTTGGATTCTGGAATCACACTGTCTTATTTTCAATTATGGCTCTGCCCTCCCTAGCTGTGTGATCCTAGGCAAGTTAGTTATTTTTTATGGAACTGAATTTCCTCCTCTGTAAAATGTGGATATTGAAAGTACTTATGTATTTTTATTGTTGGGCTTAAATATGCTAAATTGTAACACTGTGAAATGTGTTAAAGGGTTTACTACAATGCCAGCTGTTCAGTATTCAGTAAAATTAGCTAAACAACAGGGAAACTGGCACAGTGTTTAAGATCTGCTTGGGACACTGGCACCCCATGGGAGAGGGCCTGAGGTTAAGTCCCTGCTTCATTTCATATCCAGCTTCCTACTGATGCACACTTTGGATGCTGAGGTGATGCTCAAGCACTTGGCTTTCTGCCACCCACATTAAAAACGTGGGTGGAGTTCAAGGTGTCTGGCCCCAGCCTGGCCCAGCCCTGGCTCCCACAGGCTTTCGGGAAGTGAACCAGCAGACAGAAGATCTCTCTATTTCTCCCTCTCTTTCTCTGTCTCTTTGACTTTCAAAATAAAATGAATAAGTAAGAAAACTTTTAAAAAGTGGATATCAGTACAAACTGCCACCAAGGATTTTGCAGCTGGTCAACATCTCATCTTGAGTAATATTTAGGGTTGCCATAATTACATCCAGAAGAAGAGTGAGTTCATAGCCATCCAAAGTGAACTTTTTCCCAATGCAGGTTTGAGAGAAGCTAGAATAGAAATCAAATCCCTTAAAGAACACAAAAAAGATCTCTATTGAGTCACCAACACAAAATAAATTAATGTACCCTATGACTCAAGGAGAGGAAATAAAAGTGATAGATGTTAGAATTGTTTAACAATCTCTGATTTTCCATGGAAGGAGAGTATTATCTTATTTAAGGCAAATATATAGTTTGACTCACATCAGACTCCTTGAACACGACAGACTATTTGTGAAAATTTATGAGAGGAATCAAAAATTAGATATTACTCTGCTTAACTCCAAGAAGGTAATTTTTGTGTTTTTTTTTCTCAAACATTAAATGTATGATTCTTGAATAGTCATTGCTTAACATTTGCTTTTTGGCATTGAAAGGTACATTTAATGTATGTTCATATTCACGGATGCATAATATGAGTAAATACTTCAATAATAACAGCAGTAACAGCAACAATACAATCAGTCCCGCAGATGGCCTGTATTGCCAAATAAACATGATTGCCAATAGCAATTATTTTTTTGTAATGCAGACTAAATCAATGTGACTTTTCTGATCCATGGCAAAACTCAATGCTGGAAGACAGCAGAGAAGTGCCAATTCTTTACAATAAAGAAAACAAACACTTTTTAACATGAAGACCATAGACGCTATAATTACCATGAGGCCTCCTTGGAGACACTACTAAAAGTTGATATTTAGGTAACTGAGAGATGAACAGGAAAACCACAATGGAAGCAATGGTGAAGAGAGAGCAATAGGAATGCAGGACTAAGATGTTGAACTAGTAAGGCCAATATTAGAGCAGTAAAGGATGAGGATTACAGGACTAATAGACAAACAAATATGGGAGTTACAGTTACAGAAGAAAGTGTAATTGTCACAATCTTGAAAATGAATAAGTTATGACAGAAAAGGTGGGGGAAAGAGGAAATGTGCAAAGAAAATAAAAAGTATGGGTGTCCTTTGTATTTTAAGACTATGAAGTAAAATACACATTTAAAATCAATAAATTCAATAAAAGAAGTATAACGATACTTTAAAAAGTAAATAATAGGAAAGACAACATCATCCACTAAAATGATGCTGAAGGAGAGAGGGAAATAAGAAAAAGAAAAAATAAATAAATAAATGCGGGCTGGTGCTGTGGCACAGTAGGTTAATCCTCCACCTGTGGCACTGGCATCCCATATGGGCACCCATTCAAGTCCCAGCTGCCCCTCCTCCTATCCAGCTCTCTTCTATGGCCTGGGAAAGTAGTAGAAAGTGGCCCAAGTACTTGTGCCCCTGCACTCGCGTAGGAGACTGGGAAGAAACTCCTGGCTCTGGGCTTCCGATCGGTGCAGTTCTGGCCGTTGCAGCCATCTGGAGAGTGAACCAATGGATGGAAGACCTCTCTCTCTCTATATCTCCCTCTCATTGTCTGTAACTCTACCTCTCAAACAAATAACAAAATCTTTAAACACTAAATAAATGTATAATTCTGACAAAATATTGTTCTTATATTAATGCATGATAAAAGGAGTAATAACTCGAGGATCACTCTTCTTTTTATGTTAGAAAAAAAAAAATCTGGCAAGTGTCCAGAAGAGACAAATAAATACACATACATACAATGTCACTATCTACCTTCCTGTCTAGATGCATACTTTATCACAATTTTTGGCCATTGAGGATTTCCACTATTATGCTCTTGCAAGCTCAACTATGTATTTAAGAAATACAGGATATTTTATTTAATATTATGACTGA
The DNA here is from genome assembly GCF_051225735.1 of Oryctolagus cuniculus. NCBI lineage: Eukaryota > Metazoa > Chordata > Mammalia > Lagomorpha > Leporidae > Oryctolagus > Oryctolagus cuniculus. The sequence continues at coordinate 49,151,514 of NC_142878.1, forward strand.
CATTTTCTAAAAGTTATTTTCTAAAGAATAATTCTGAATATTTTTGAAGTAAAAGCACAGGAACTGATATAACAATGAGGATAATGGTTGTAAATCTCACATTAACACTACTTTTAAATAGTAAAGTAAAAGTCCCCAACAGAGTAATGCTATGACAAGGTTGAGATTATACTAGGAGTGCTGAAATTTCCATATTAGGAAGTCTCCTAATGTGTTTAAGTATATGAATACTTAACGAGTGAAACACAACTATGAAATCATTAACTATCAACATTAAGTTTCACTCAACAAAGTCCATGTCCATACCTGATAAAAATGTAATAACATAGGCTATGCAATATCTTTACAACATGTACCAATCCCCACATTACAATTTTCATGATGATTGATGTGAAAACATTAGAGATTTGCATAAAGTTCTGTATGTGGAAAGAATGTCCACTAGCATTACTATTACATAACATTCTCCTAAAGAATTGCACAAAGCCAAAAAAAAAAAAAAAAAAAGAATTACATAAAGCCATTAGGTAAGAAAAAAGAACATAGAGGTATACAAATTGAAAGAGCTATGCATAAAATTAATAGAAAAATTAAGTATTCTTGCATTCAAATATCAAGACTAGGAAATATAACAGATGGGCATTTGGCTTAGTGGTTAGGACTCTGGTTAAGATACCTGCATTCCATATCAGAGTACCTGGATTTGGTATCTGGCTCTATATCAGTTTCCCGGTAGTGCAGATCCTAGAAGGTAGCAGTGATGACACAAGTGTTTTGTTCCTGTCAATGTGTCGCCGACCTGGAGTAAGTTCCCAGCTTTGGCTTCAACCGGTGGTCAATGTAAACATTTGGGAAGTATACCAGTGGATAGGAATTCTTTCTCTGGACATTTATATGTCCCTTCCTTTTTCTCTCTGCCTCTTAGATAGAAAACAAATCAAGAAAAGATGGCCGGCGCCGCGGCTCACTAGGCTAATCCTCTGCCTAGCGGCGCCGGCACACCGGGTTCTAGTCCCGGTCGGGGCGCCGGATTCTGTCCCGGTTGCTCCTCTTCCAGGCCAGCCCTCTGCTGTGGCCAGGGAGTGCAGTGGAGGATGGCCCAGGTGCTTGGGCCCTGCACCCCATGGGAGACCAGGAAAAAGCACCGGGCTCCTGGCTCCTGCCATCGGATCAGCGTGGTGCGCCGGCCGCAGCGCGCCGGCCGCGGCGGCCATTGGAGGGTGAACCAACGGCAAAGGAAGACCTTTCTCTCTGTCTCTCTCTCTCACTGTCCACTCTGCCTGTCAAAAAAATAAAAAAAAAAATAAAAATAAAAAAAAAAAAAAGAAAACAAATCAAGAAAAGAAAAAAAAAAAGATCTTCCCTTTAATAACATAAATAACATAAAAGTAAATAGACATGTAGTCAATGGGAAAATAGCAAGCCTTACACTAAATTGTTTGATTTTGCTGCTAAATAAAACTTGAGGAAACAGACACCATAGATGAACACAACAACATTAAACATCATAATGATATAAAATATCCCTAGTTTAATCTAGGAATTTCACATGAACTAAACAAAAGAAACAGGTTATATCAGGAACCAGACAGTGTGATTCTAAATTTTATTTGAAAAAATAACCAAGCAATATTTCTCAGCAATATTCTAAAAATTAAAGTAATAAGCAACCATTCTAGACAAATGAGCACAGATGAAACCATAAAGATACAGGACAAAACAATTGAATGACTGTTTTACTGCAGCCTTACATTAAGAAAAAAATTTCTTTGTGTGACTCAGAGAAACCATAAAATGAATAATTAAAACATTTACCTCAGAACAGGCGTGTAGCCTACCCACTAAGCTGCTCATATCCTGCACTGGAGTTCCTTGCTTTGATTACCAGCTACAGCTCTAGACTTCAGCTTTCTACTAATGCAAACTGTGGAACCCAGTGGTAACAACTCAATTAATTGGGCCCCATGTCACCTACATGGGAGAATTGGATTGCATCGCAGCTCTGGCACTAGCTCAGCCCTGGACTGTGTGGACATTTAAGGAGTGAACTTATAGATGGAAGCTCTGTCTAGTGCATTCATTCTCTCTCTCTCTTGCTCTCGCTCTCTCTTGCCCTTGCTCGCTCTCTCTCTCGTTCTCGCTCTCTCATTCTCTTGCTCTCTGTCATTCTTTCTCTCCTTCTCAAATATATATTTTTAATTTGAAAAATGACCTTTATCTCAATAGAAATCAAAACAACTTTGTACAATAATTACAGCATAAACCAGGAAAGTGGACAAAGGCTAAGTTGGAAAAAAAATCTTTACAAATCGTATCACAAAGAGCTAGTTTTTCTACTGTATGAAGAATGCTTGGGGCTGGCTCCATGGCTCACTGGGTTAATCCTCCGCCTGTGGCACCAGCATCCCATATAGGCGCCAGGTTCTAGTCCCGGCTGCTCCTCTTCCAGTCCAGCTCTCTGCTGTGGCCCCGGGAAGGCAGTGGAAGATGGCCTAAGTGCTTGGGCGCCCGCACCCGCATGGGAGACCAGGAGGAGGCACCTGGCTCCTGGCTTCGGATTGGCATAGTTCCGGCCGTGGTGGCCATTTGGGGAGTGAACCAACGGGAAAGGTGGACCTTTCTTTCTTTCTCTCTCTCTCTCTCTCTCTCTCACTGTCTATAACTCTACCTGTCAAATAAATAAATAGAATCCTAAAAAAAAGTAATGCTAACAAATCATTAGTGTAATGGTCCAACATTTCAAGAGGATAACCAGAAAAGAGAATGCTATAGTTTGCAAAAGGTATATCCAAATGGCTCTTAAACAAGTGCATTGTTGCACAGACCCACTCATGATAAGAAAAATTCAAGTTAAATCTATACTGGGATGTTACTTCTTGGATTGATGAATATCAAAAAGACTGATGACACATTGCAGTGACAAATGTGTTGGGAGGCAGTTAAATTGGTATGGCTTGCATGTAGGACAATTTAGGAATGTATGGCAAAGTTGAAGATGTACATTTTTTAACTTAACATCTCTATTAAAAATATCTTATAAGCTCCAACATGTGAGAAATGTTATGTGGGAAGTTATTAGTGTTGCATTATTTGGAATATATTTGGGCCAATTAAATAAGTAATGCAGAAACAAACAGTAGAACAGGAGAATAGGAAATTTTGTTTTCTGCACTTGTATGAAATTATGTTCAAGATACAGTGTCTTGGTCCCTTGAGATAGCAATAACAAAATACTAAAACTTGGTAACATCAATAGCAGAAATTTATTTCTCAAAGTTCCAGAGCCTGGGAAATCCAAAGTGAAGGTGCAAATTCTATGGCTGATGAGTTCCACTTCCTGGTTCATACATGATGCCTTCTTATGTCTTCAATGATAGAGGGGTTGAGTGGGCCTTTTAAAAATAAGGGTACAGATCCTATTCATGAACACATAACCTAATCACCTGCAAAGTTCCCACTTCATAATACCATCACGTTGGGGGTTGGGATTTCAAAGCACTAATTTAAACAGATCATAGCATATGATAAGTGAAATAACGAAATGAGATTAGTGCTTGACAGCATTTGAAGACAATACTTTTTTTTTAAAAATCACTTGTATGTGCATTCAATATCTCTAGATATTAATCAAGGGAAGAGAAATGAGCGCCAGAATTAAAAGGAGGGCAGACATTTCATTTTACACCACTTTGAATATTTTTGAATGCTGTAGCATTAATACTTGTCTTAGTCCATTTGCTGCTGTTGCTGTGACAAAATATTTGAGACTGGGCAATTTGTAAAGAAAAGAGGGATATTTTGGATCATGGTCCTGAGACTGAGCAGTCTAAGAATGGGAAGCTATATGTACATCTGTTAGGTGTTTCATGCTATTTAAGTTCATAGCAGATATTAGAATTGAAGTGGGCACAGGGCAAGAGAGAACAGGCTACCCAACTCCTGCAATAGGTAATCTATTCCTTCAACAAATGCATTAATACACCATGAAGGCGCCAACACCAAGATCTAGCACCTCCTATTGGATCCCATTTCCCCAATAATTACACAAATTGAAATATGAGTTTCACAGAGGACAAACCACAATCAAACTATATCACTCTCATTACATCCAAACAAGTCAAATTTAAAGAAAAACAATAAACATACAACTGTGTTATACATGAACTCAATGAAAATGTAATGGTTTGAATGGAGTAGGTCAAGAGGGACGGGAGAGCTAAGAAATTATAGAAAGGGCAATAAAATATGCTTAAAGCTAGATTTTTAAAAATAGATTTGTGCTTGAGGTTATAGATGAAAGTACTAGTGTCAGGAGATATCTTAAACAGGTATAAAGAATAATACAAATATGATCAAACTCTAATAAGAATTCATGTTGTTGGGAATGACATTGGTTTCAAATACTGAATTTTTAATCTTTTAAAAATAGAAATTAAATTAAAGTACTTGCTATCCATTAGGGCCACTCCTACTTGGTAGCAATAAAAATTTTTTATCTGTAGCTATTTCTATAATGAAATGGGAGAATAATTGAGTAGATCAAAGTTGTATGGCCCGAGGGATCAGGTAATCTCAGTGGGCTGACAGCAGGATTAAGAAACTCCTGTTATTTTCAGATTCCACCAATATCCTTAATGTTTCCTGGTGGGGAGAATTAGGTCTAATCCCATAAAACAGGTGGAAAATAGTTACTATGTGAAAAAGTGATAGAGAAAACTTATGAAGTAACTTACAAAATTATGAAATGTTTCTCTTGCAAGATCTATAACTATGTGGAGATTTATTTGCCTTTCCATTTCAGCATAAATTCTACTCATAGAATTTATTTTGCTTATTCTCTTTGCCTCTCACCATCCAATTCACACCTAACCCAAGCCATGACCACCCACACCCAAATGTCTTCTCCACTTCTACCTCTTTTTTGATGTACTGTTCTATGACTTTCTATTTCCATCATGTGAAAATGATTCCATTTCTCACCTCTCCTTCCATAATAAAATGTCACATCATACTCTACTACCCTCACCAATGGGCTCTTTACCTTCATGTACTCCAAGCCCACTTTTGTAACACTCAACTGATGACAGATACAATTCTATAGATCTGTTGCATGTCATTTTAGCAGACAAGTGCAAATTCTAGAGTCTAGCACAGAGTTAGGAAATGTTAGTTCAAAATGAGTAATAAAATTTCTAGAGAAGCAAATTTTGATTTAAGACAGAACTATTAATGGAGCTGCCCGACATAGGACTTGGCTTTTCCTTCAAAGTAGAAAAGACATCCCAGATAACTAATTCTCAATTTATTAAAATGAAGAGTTTCTTCAATAGGTAGGCAGTTGGTCTGCAAGATGCCTAAATCTTTTCCAAATATTAAATTTGTAAGCACTAGCATCATTCTCAACTTACCACTGAAGTTGGGTCTTATATCTGCATTGTTTGCCAAGAAGTACTTTACTACAAGCAAGTGTAGTGTGAAAGATAATAGTTCTATATCAAAATAATCTTTCTCTTAAAAAAGTCAACCTGTTTGTATTCAACCATCTGTTGTTAGAGGGTGTTTATTGAAATAAGCTGAGACAAAGAGATATGGTGACAGAAGCCTCTAGCACAGTAAGGGCAACAAAAACAAGAAACAACCTGCTCAGCTGTTCTAAAGAAGGGGGAAGTATCGGTTCCAGACTGGCTCCAGAGAGACTCAAAAGCACTCAGCACTGGCAGAACAAAGAACTTAAAAGAGAGGCTTTGATACCAGAGAGTAGATTTTTTTGCTTCAGGAGAAGACTTCCCCTCCCCAACCCTACCAAAAAGAGGAACCAGGCTGTTTCAAACTCAAAAATAAATAAATAAATAAAAGGCTGATCTCATGTCTCTTGGCAAAATAGTGAGTAAAAAGAAATAATAACTTGAATCCAGCTGAGAGAACTGAATCAAAGTAACCCTTCTGCATGTCTAGGAAAATAAATGTATTTATTTCTCAGCTTTTGCCTGCTTTGCCTATGTTTTATATTTATATTTTTCTATTATTTATGGTTGATAAATGTGCCTTAATTCAATAAGCCTGCTTTGTTTTTTTCATCTACATCATTCATATTTAATTCTATGGACATTTATGGATGTCTGTTATGGAACAGACATTATACAAGGCACTACAATTTAAAAATGAGGACCTGGCAGTTTAGAAGTTGTCCACACAACTCAGAGCAAAAGTGAGTAGTTGAAAAGCACAGGCTTTAGAATAAGACAAAGAGGGCTTTACATTCTGATTTGATCCTTTGAAATGTGTAAAGATTAAACTAAGTAAAATGAATTCTCATCTTTGGTTTCTTTATCTGCATAATTTGAATATGTCTCATGGATTGTTGTGAAAATTCAATGAGTTTATGCACGTGTATAAGTAAAGAAAAAAGAAAAAAACCAAAGATCTTGTCCAGCATATAATTCATTCTTAATTTGTTAACTAGTATGACTATTTCCACCATTACTATTACCACAGCAACTCCAGAACAAAGTTATGGCATTATTTGTATACATTAAAATTCATATAACCTGAGAAAGGATTGAAGTAGATACTAGGAAAAATAATTCTGACCCAGGTCTTGAAGAATTAACCCAATTTCTTTGTGGAGAAGTAGGCAATTATATATTCCAAGCAGATAACATGAAGCTGTATACTTTGGAAATTTTATTCACTAAACTTAGTGTTAGAAGGCATTGTTAGAAGTTATGAGGCTCATCTGTCAATGGTGTTAACCAGAGACATAGGTATCTGCTTTCCTTCTAGTTCCATTCTATGCTATGCTCTTAAGCTTATTCTCTGCCTCAGTATTTGGCCTGTATGCACTGGATCATGATGTTCTTATGATTTCTTGCTTCTAGTAGGATACACCCAACAGGAAACCTGATAACAGGGGGGAGGAGGGAAATCAAGACATTTCTTCTTCTGGTTCCCTGCCTAGGAAGTAGTCCCCAGTTTATTGTGTACATTGACAAATAATTTGGACTCCTCATAATGTTACTTGTTCTATCTTGACCATGTTTCTTTCCTGGTTCTATTGTAACTTTTTTCTTACTTTCTTGCTCTGGGACTGAAGATGGCAACAACTTTTCTGTTGAGAGTTCCAGGTTTCTGCATTGTATATTTATGTTCTCCTATGTCCTGTCCTTTTCCATTGCAATTTATTCTTTTGTAATTGAACTCTGGTAGAATTTTCGTGATTTGAGTACATAATTTCCTGTTAAAACTTAACTGATAAAGGTATTAATTGCTATACTAAAACTTCATTCATTTGTTCACTTATTTTTTTTTTATTTTTTATTTTTATTTTTTGACAGGCAGAGTTAGACAGTGAAAGAGAGAGAGAGACAGAGAGAAAGATCTTCCTTTTTCTGTTGGTTCACCCCCTAAATGGCCGCTACAGCCAGCGCATTGTGGTCAGTGTGCCGCGCTGATCTGAAGCCAGGAGCCAGGTGCTTCCTCCTGGTCTCCCAAGCGGGTGCAGGGCCCAAGCACCTGGGCCATCCTCCACTGCCTTCCCGGAGCACAGCAGTGAGCTGGACTGGAAGAGGAGCAACTGGGACAGAATCCGGCGCCCTTACCGGGACTAGAACCCAGGGTGCCGGCACCGCAGGCGGAGGATTAGCCTAGTGAGCCACAGCACTGGCCTTGTTCACTTATTTTATCATAAAACAATCATCTGTTAAATGTTTATTAGGGCACAATTAAATATAGCCTGTGGTCTTATGAAGTTTACAGTCTAGTGTGGAATATAATAAAGTAAAAACAATGATAATATAGTATAACAGATGTTAAAATAATGAAAGTAAACGTGCTTAGGACAACAAAACAAGAAAATCTAACCTGGACATAGTTTGGTCACTAGTATGAAATCTGAAAATTCTGTAGAGGAAAAGTTTTGAGTATAATAAAGGAGAGAATATAGACACAACATATAAACATGGTGTTATATTTAACACATAAAAAAGTACTATAATGAATAAGAGGGAGTAAGTGTTGTGGATCTAGCTGTGATAAGATCCTATGATAAGAATGATCCATTAAACTTTGGTCTGAACTGATTTGGATATGCTTTTCATTCAGTATGGATTTGGGGATACTCTGACCTTAATGGATGGAGTCAACTTTTTTCTTTACTGATGGAAGGAGATTGGGCAGCAATAGTTAGTTGCAAAATGCAATCTGGAGTCATCTTGCTATCTATCTTCTGTATCTCAGAAACAATAGCATTTTGATTTCCTGTTCTTCCACTTTTTCTTTCTGCCTTAAAACTTATCTTATTAATAGCTCGTATCTGCATGTTGGGTTCTCCAGAACCACAGAACTAATAGGATATATATATATATAGAGAGAGAGAGAGGTTTTTTTTTTTTTTAAGTTTTATTCATTTATTTAAGAGGCAGAGTTACAGAGAGGCAGAGGCAGAGATAAAGAGAGAGAGGTCCTCCATCCACCAGCTCACTCCCCAAATGGCTGCAAAGTCTGGAGCTATGCTGATCTGAAGACAAGAGCCAGGAGCCTCTTCCAGGTCTTCCATATGGGCGCAGGGGCCCAAGGACATGGGCCATCCTCTACTGTTTTCCCAGGCCATAGCAGAGAGCTGGATGGAAAGTGGAGCAGCTGGGACTCAAACCTGTGGCCACGTGGGATGCTGGCACTGCAGGTGGCAGCCTTACCCTCTACACAACACTACCAGCCCCAGAGAGACTTTTAAAAAGAATTTGTCTCACATGACTGTTACAGCTGGAAAATCTAAAATCTGTGGTCAGACCAGCAGGCTGAAGACCCAAGGAACAGTCCATGAAAGTCTGAAATCTGACAACATATTAGAGACATAATTCCTTCCTCACAGAACCCCAATCTTCTCTCTTAATGCTTTCCGCTGATTGAAAGAGTCTCACTCACATCTTCAAATCTACTGATTTAAAAGTCAATTACATGTGAAAAATATCTTTGAGCAATGTTTCTTGGTGTTTGAACAAACAACTTGGTATTATAGCCTGTCCATGTTGGCACAAAAAAATTAACCATCACAATGCCCATTACCTCCATATTTAAATATTCCAGTTCCACTTACTAATCTTTGAGAAATGCCATTTTCTCAAAGTGCGAAAAAGACTACTTCTTTGTTATTAATTCCAATGACAATGTAATTACCCCAGGCCTTTGGCAATATATAATGTGCTTTGCACCTCCACCCTTATGGAACCACTTTGTTCATTTTGATTTTTAGATGTCAGATCTCCTTCATGCATATAGTTCTTGATTTTTCTTCTCTAATTCTCACTTTTTAAATAGATTTATTTATTTGAAATCATAGTTACAGAGACAGGGAGATACAGAGAAAGAGTCTTCCATTTGCTGATTCACTCCCCAGATGGACACAACAGCCAGTGCTGGGCCACGCTGATGTCAAGAGCCAGGAGCTTCTTCAAAGTACTTGTGTCATTTTCTGCTGATTTTCCCAGACCATTAGCAAGGAGCTGGATGGGAGCATCCCAGATACGAACCAATGCCCATAAAGGATGCCACTGTCACAGATGGTGGTTTTACCAGCTACTGTACAACACCAGGCTCTAATCCTCACTCTTGAAAAACCACATTTATTATACTGGTTCCAACTGTCAGTTTTTACCTACGACTTATAAATTTTATTATATGTTGATCTCTCATCTAGGAGTTGCCTCTGTGCTGTTTCATTTCTTTACCCAACTACTCATCAGATTATGTCACATCTTCCCATGACTCCTGTCTCTTTCATCATGTAATGCACTATTAGTGTATTTCACCATAAACATTGTTTATTATACAACTCTTCTGATCCAAAATCATGATCACTGTTATTTTTTGTCTAACGTACTCTACCTAGTTCTCAAGGTCTTTAAAAAAAAAAAAAAAGGTCTTTCATAATTTTGTCAACTGTCTGATCTTTTGTCCTTTTACAACCTTGTGAAGGCAAAACAATTCACTCTCACTAAATTCATTTCATCCAATACTGACTAGCCTATCATTTTATGCTGGATACTGGGTTCTCTGATTTGAATTTCCCCTCCACAATTCATGTAGAAATTTAATTGTCCGGCAGCAAGAAGGCTCTCATCAGATGCAGCCACTTGATCTTGAATATCTCAAGCTCCAGAGTTGTAAGCCAAATGAACTTCTTCTTTTTTTAAATGATTTACCCAGGATGTGATATTCTGTTCTTATGGCACAAAAAGGATTAAGATGCTAGGAGCACAGAAATGAACAAACCCAGCCCCTGCCTATCAGGTACTAGGAGTAGCAGACCAGTGCCAGATATGTTGGAAGTAGGTGGAGAATTTACCTGCACTCAACCCATGCTAACACATTTCAGCCTAGGATTCAGTATTTCAGTTGAGGCAAAAAAAAAAAAAAAAAAAAAAAAAAAAAAACAGGTTTAAAGGGCAAGTGACTTTTCTGATGCAGAAGTAGGATGTAATATCAAGGTCACTAGAAGTCAAAGACCAATGTGTGATCATATAAATAAATCTTGCCTTCTCTCTTTGTCACACAGAATCTCATTTTCACTAGCCCTATGTTATTTTAAGAGGCTAAAAAGAGACAGCTTTGAAATAGCTCTAGAGGGATTAGACTGAACTGCAGGGTGACAATTTATGAATGGCTACTCAAAATTGTATAGTTCCATACACAATGACACTCAAGTCAGAGAAAGTCCTGCTCTTTTTCATCTATCTCAGCAAGGATTCCCTCATTCAGATGCCTTTACTTCTCCTGCCAAGCATTTAAATTTAACCTGTCCTTTAAAGTCCTCGTTTCATAGAACCATTGTTTCTTCTATGAACTTCTTTGTGTGTTGGATGAGTGGTATTGATTTCTCCCCATAATTGTACATTTAATATTAGATTATTTGCTAATGTTTTCCATTTTTTATGTGTTGGTCTCAAATTTTCTAAGTAGGTATAAATCTTTAGGATAAGGATCATGTTTTATATTTATTCTTTAACATTACTATCATAGCAGGTACTTAAAAATATTTATTAGTTCACTAATTTTCTTTGTGTGTGGAAAGGGTGATAAGGAGCATATAATCAATACTTAGTGCACACGTAATATGTATCAGCACAATGCTAACACATTACATATACTGTCTAAGTTAATAATCACACCAGCAGAGATAGGGAGATGACCTGAGTTTTCAAATGAAGAATCTGGGACTTTTAGAGGTCAAACAAGTTGGCCAGAGTTGTCATCATTTGTCGATGTTTAATTCAATCTCTGGACCTATGTCTATTAGAACAGAAAGGTCCTATGCTCCTAACTCTACTGTGCTGCCTCTTTATTGCAGACATTTCCTGGAGAAGATATTGTGATGTGCTACCTGGATTTGCCCACCAGAACTGAGACACCCATTCTCTCAGGAGTCAGAATGTTGGCTGTTGAGAGTATTATTTGTGCCCCTTTCTGGGATTTGCCCTTAACTGAGGGAGCATCTTCACCTAAGGAGATGTCCCCTCTCCAGTGCAGTCCACAGTCAGCGGTTGGTCCTTGTAGAAATATAAAGGCCTAGCATTTCCCTTTATTTTAGGGTCACACTGAGTAGCATCTCAGCTACAGAGATCTCAGGAGTACCATCTACGGCTGGGACTGCCATACAGTTCTTTGCTTCCCTCTTCCCCTCACGCTTTCCTGAAGAGCTCTTCTCAATAAACTCCTTCCAAGAAAACCTCTGCTCCCAGAGTCTGCTTCCCAAGGAACTGAGTTGTGACCTTCATCGCATGGCAAATCACATGGCTTCTCAGAAGAATACGGATTGTTCCTCTGTGTTCGTTGGGAAACACACTATCATTCTTTCAGAGAAACTTGCAATACCTAATGTAAGTGCTAAAGTTAGACACATGTTGTGACTCTTCTGTATTTTCCTCTCTCTTTACTTTCACTTTGAAACAAAATAAATTCTTATCATGAGAAAGTCAGACCTTTATCTTACTTTTACCTTTATATTTATCTCCCTTAAACTAACTACCTTAAACTGATGTTAGTTGTATAACCACTGTACATTACAATATTTTTGAGCAAATTTTCCAAGAAAATGAAGGAATGATTCCAGTCCAAATCGCTTGAGACTATCCAGAACACATAAAGGAAATGACTGACTCATCGCAGTTACAGAATATATTTATCTTGGTCTTCTTCCAGTTCTGATGATGTTTGATTAAAACCAGATCCCACATTTTCAAAGTCATATTTTGGCACATGGTTGAATTTTAATTTTTGCCTTTCACATGTTGTTTATAAAAACAACCTCTATGTGATTTCCTATGAATCTAATATCTCTTTGATTTCAGCTCTTTTATGCCTTTGTTATCTATTAGCTTCATGAGTAAAGCTTCAGCTCTAAAGGACCACTCTCTGTACCTGAAGTACTGACATGCATATGCATACAAAGTTATTCTCTGGATCATGGTTGGGACAGTACTAAAGATAGAAAAAACTCATTTTGGATTGTTGGTCATTATGTAGAACACAGCCTACTAATAGAAGTTAGTTGGTGACTCCTAAGGCACTTCGATTTCGAAACAAGAGCGAAGCAGGATATGTACTGAGAAGTCACTTTCTGAACACTTTAGGGAGCAATGTACCCCTTGTCCAAACATAAGCTTCATCTTGGGAAAGTGACAAGAAAAAAAGACTGACAAAATTCGGAAGTCAAAAACCAGGACTCCACCTGTGGAAACCCAGCTTCTAGACAAACAGCTAAAATATGGTGAAGATAGATGAATAAGAGGACAAGAGAGTCAACCAAACTATATGTTCTTCTATAACTCTTATTTATTGTATTCTACACATAGATAAATGGAGTTGAATAAATTGATAAAAAAATTTTTCTATTCACTCATTTTTGTTTAATTTGGGAGCTTCTGACATTTCCCTGCTGGTAACTTGATGATCCCATGGCTTTAGACTTCATTTACTTTCATTGGTTTGCTCACGTTGCTGAGTCTTTGGGTTTTGTGCTCTGCCTTTTTCTCACACTATTTCCCTTTTTCCAGCCATCCTACAGTAAGAGTTCACAGCTGTGCTGTCATCCCTTGACACTACACCAGAAGCCCATCACAGCCAAGCTATAATATATGGCAATCTCATCCCATGTACCATAATTGGTAATCAGATTTGTTATCAGTAATGGAGGGACCCATTGTGTGTGATTATATGCCAGAGAGTGTAGAACAAAGGGTACCTATCTAGGTTGGTTACTGCTAGCAGTGCTCAAAACTCTAAGACTTTCAGTACCTTGTTCAGAAGTAAGAAAGGAGCCAATACAAGCCCTGGGAAGCAGATAGGGGTGACAAGCATTAATAGTGTCATTATCTCAAGATAATGCTAAGCTGATAAAATATTTGGCCATGGCCTAGGCTTTTATTTCCCATGAAAATATGAGTTTCAAATATCACAATCTATCACAGAATCTCAAGGGGACTGCACATTTTATAATGTATTAAATTCATGTAAACTGCCACTATGAAGACAGGAAATCTAATTTAGGGGAAAATATTGCAGCATAATAAGGAGGTTAAACTGAGGTGGCCACATTAGGGACACACTGGCTTTCTGACTGACTATTTTCTTAATGAAAGAACATGTCAGTGGGAAGGCCACCAAAAATGATATGGGATTCAGAGCTGTCAGTTATTAGATGCACACAACAGGTAAATTAATATTTGGTGATAGGCTTCTGGTGCTTGGGACTTGACAGCTTATGCAATGCTACTTTGGCACTGCAAATGAGGGGAGATCAGATTCTTTGTCACAGTCAACCAGGTATCACTATTCTCAGGCTGTCATGAGATGGTTTAGGGACTTACATTAACTCTTGCAGGCCACAAGAACATTTAAAATTGTTTTTTCCTAGAAATTTACCAGTTTCTGGGAGAATTGGTAGAGCTACTGGCCTGTAGTTCCTATGGGATGTAATCAGTGTTCTGAACTGGAAGAGACCACATAGATTATCTATAATACTACCCTCTCCTCTCCATGTTTCTGAAGAAGCAAGAAACTGCCTCATCACATGTCTTGCCAGTGGTAGTGAACAGAATCTATTTATATTCCATTAAGTTCCCTTTACTAACAAAGAACAATTTGTGGACTACTTGGATATACATACTCTAATCTGAACATAACCGAACTCTGTAAGACAGTGATACATTCTGTGAGAGTAAAAGGACTCAATAGCAAAGATCCTTGCTTAATGTCACACAAAGTTGGAACTGAAATATTTTTCCACTGATTCCATGCTCCATCATCTTCTTACTACATTGTATACTGCCAATATTAAAACTAAGATTTCTTGATGGTAAAAGTTTCCTATAGATTAACACATTTCTCTTACTGGTTTGTTCTTTTCTAAATTTAAAAAGTGTGACTATGTCTACACTTCTTTCACAAAATTCTTAGTGCAATTTAACTCAGATTGAAATACAGCTTAAGTATGCTTCCATCTCTTCCTCCATTCCTCCGCCTCTACCTCTTCCACCTCTTCTCCTTTTTTCTGTTTAGACTAAGGGAATATAAAATGTTTTAAAGATCTATTTATGTATCTGAAAGGTAGAGTTATGGAGAGAGAGAGAGAGAGAGAGAGAGAGAGAGATCTTCCATCCACTGGTTCATTCTCCAAATGGCTCCAATGACCAGAGCTGGGCTGAAACCAGGAGCTTCTTCTGGGTCTCCCATGTGGATGCAGGGGCCCAAGGACTACAGCCATCCTCTGCTGCTTTCCCAGGCACAATAGCAGGGAGCTCGATTGGAAGTGGAGCATCTGGGACTCAAACCAGTACCCAAATGGGATGCTGGTGCTGCAGGCAGTGGCTTTATCTACTATGCCACAGCACCAGCCCCCAGATATAGTATATTCTAACTCATACATTTCATGCTTACTTCATCCACTATCCCTTTTAAAATAAACAGTCTTCATTCTTTATTTGCATATCACTTACAATTTATTAACTTCTAAAGGTTATTGGATCTTACCAACTGTTCTTTATGTAATCATTATTCAGTTCAAATGCAAATATGGTTGTTAGTTTTGCAAAAGTAACTTTAAAAAAAGTAAAAGTAAAAAATTATCATTTTTATTTTTCAATGTACATGAGTGGCATCTCTTACCATTAACTGTTGGAAGCTCTGAAGTCTACACTATCAGATTATAACACAAGGCAAGAATGCCTACATTAAGCTCTAGTTCACTGAATTCTATCAGTCATCAGTTATGAAAGGACAATTTCCCCATCAGAGCTTACTTAGGAAATGAACCTTTTCCTATTTAGAAACTCATACTAAGACCACATTATCATCCAGGGCACTAATAATAAGACATAATGGGCATTGAAACATTTTTCTTAGAGAGGGGCAGTGTTATGTTAAGCTTTAAGTTATGTCATCAACATCCCATATTGGAGTGCTGAGTCCCAGCTACTTCAATTCTGAAGCAGCTTCCTGCTAATGTTCCCAGGAAGGCAGTAGAACTGCCACCCATACAGGAGACCAGGATGGAGTTCCCTGGCTGCTGTGTTAGCCTGTCTCAGACCTGACTGTCGCTACCATCTGGGGAATGAATCAGCAGATGGAAGATATCTCCTTGTGTGTCTCTCCATCTCTCTCTCTGTCACTCTTTCAAATAAATCTTTAAAGAATTTTTGTTTAGATAAAAGTGGCTAATTTTTTTTACACAATTCAAGTGGATTCATGCTCGGTAGTCCATTTGTTTCTAATGATAAGCTCTGAAACAGTGATAAAATGTTCCATGAGGCAGTTCTATCATGATCTTATTTTGAACAGGCCGGAAAATATTTGAAAAGGTACAGCAAGTCAGGAGCTTGACTGGTAAGACAGAGATAAAAACTCTTCTGATCTCTTCCAGATTAAACTTTTACATGTGTTGTTAGTCACTTCCTCTACCTCACTCCAAGTTCTAGAAGATTAACCAAAGCTCATGCAGGTAGCTATAACACTGATGGAGTTTTGTGGGTTGTTGCTATTCCTAGGGTCCCTGAGGAAGCATCTAACTGTAGCAGCAACACAAACATTCTTAAAGTACACTTGTGTTTGTTTGAGTATCAGCAGGTAGAACAGTGGGGGCTATCAGAAGTAGAAAGTTAAAGAATATTCTTTTTTTAAAAGATTTATTTATTTATTTATTTGAAAGTCAGAGTTACACAGAGAGAGGAGAGGCAGAGAGAAGTCTTCCATCTGATGGCCGGAGCTCTGCTGATGCGAAGCCAGGAGCCAGAAGCTTCTTCTGGGTCTCCCATGTTGGCGCATGGACCCAAGGACTTGGGCCATCTTCCACTGCTTTCCCAGGCCATAGCAAAAAGTTGGATAGGAAGTGGAGCAGCCGGGTCTTGAACCGGTGCCCATATGGAATGCCAGCGCTTCAGGCCAGGGAGTTAACCCACTGTACCACAGCGCTGGCTCCCAAAGAATATTCTTAAGCTTGGTAAGTTTGAATAAACATTAGGTAAAGTCTATGTGGTTCAGAAACAGACTGGTTAAGTCTATGAGAGAGAGAGAGAGAGAGAGAGAGAGAGAGAATGCCCACTGAAGTGACCAAACTGAAACTATTGTGGTGGCATTGAGTCCATACCTTGTATTTACACTGCATGCTCAGCTAAAGAGAACACACCACACAATAATCAATTTTATAGTGAACTGTCTTCACCTGACATTCTATTCGATGAAGGAACACTCCCACGTGATCATGTGATGAGAATGGAGTTCCCACAACACTCTCACAATGCAAGAATCTCAATATAATGAGTGGACTTCCTGTGATTCAAGATCACATTCCTGTTCAGCACTGCCCCTGAAAGTGCATGTAAATTCTTTCATGTGAGTCCAGGCCAAGGAAATAGTGGTCTTTGGTTTTAATGAATAAAAAATCATTTTACTTGGGCTTATTGAGGGAGTTTAATATTACCTTTCTGTGGGTGATAGAAGAAATTTTAAAAGATAAGATTGACTTTGGAACTGAAACTCCATCCAAGATACTACACCATTCTGGTAACACTCCACTATGTAAAAAATAGAAAATACCCCACTTCTTGAACTATGTTCAGAAATTGGTTATTAAAGCAGGCGCAACTGATACTATTGATAAATCCTTATTCATAGGCTATATTATTATAACTTATATTAGGCTACTATTTACATTCCATAAAGTTAAAATAACAAGAGTAGAAATTCAAAATGTGCATACTGTCTCACTGCAATGTTTCCTGAGCCAGTATCTGTAGAGCCCATTTGTGTCTCTCTCTATTACATACACACACATGTATAACAACATAAACACACACATCCTATCTGAACTAAATAGCATTGTCCCAAATAAGTTTAGAAAAGTCATTAAAAATTGGAAGTTATGGGTGGGGGGGAAAGCCACTGTAATTCAAAAGCTGTACTTTGGAAATTTATATTTATTAAATAAAAGTTAAAAAATAAAAATAAAAAATAAAAAAGAGAAGCATATACTCAAAAGAATTTTTTCTGGAAAAATATCCTGATGTCTTCAAATTATTTGTTCAAATGCCATTATCCTCGTAAGTCTTTCTAACTGGCATTCCCAAATAAAAAGGATAGAGAGGTGAGTGAGTGGTCTAGCAGTTCAGATGCCATTTAGGATGCTGTGTTACACACTGGAGTATCTGGGTTCAGTTCTTGCCTCCAGCTCCTGGTTCTAGCTTCTTGAAAGAGGAACCTGGGAGACAGCAGTGATGACACAATAGTTGGATTCACACAAAAGAGCTGGACGGAGTTCCCAGCTCTAGGTTTTGCTAGGCTAGGTTTTTGCCTAGGCTGCTGTAGGCATTTGGGAAGTAAACCAGTGGATGTGAGCTATGTCTTTCTGTCTAATTCTCAAATAAATAAAATAAAATTTAAAATATTTTTAATAATAAAATGAGTAGAGGAGCTGGCGCTGGAGTGTAGTGGGTAAACCCACCGACTGCAGTGCTGGCATCCCATATGGGCTCCGGTTCAAGTCCTGGCTGCTCCACTTGCAATCCAGCTCTCTGCGATGGCCTGGGATAGCAGTAGAGGATGGCCCAAGTCCTTGGGACCCCTGCACCCATGTGGGAGACCTGGAAGAGGCTCCTGGCTCCTGGCTTTGGATTGGCGCAGCTCTGGCCATTGCGGCCATCAGGGGAGTGAACCAGTGGTTGGAAGACCTCTGTCTCTCTGCCTCTGCCTCTCTGTAACTCTGCCTTTCAAATAAATAAATCAATCTTTAAAAAATAAAATAAAATGAGTAGAAATACAATACAGAGTCCTCTAAATGTTGAGCTGCTTCCTTGTTTATAAAATTCTAGCTTCATAACCTTCACTGCAATAATGAGGAGTCCTTCCCTGTCCAGGTTGCTACAGGATTTAAAGCAGTAAAATGATTCACTGGAATGAACTAACACATATTAAATAATTACCACTCTACACATTTCACTGTTGAGCACAATCATACAAAATATGTAGAAAAGTTTTATTTATCTTTATATCAAATAAAGAATTGGAGAATATCCTCTTGCAGTTTAAGAAACAAGTTGAGTAGCACTCCATCTGGAGGGTCATATAAGGCTGTTTGAGCACCAGTATTGCCTTTTAGAACCATTATTTTAAGACTTCCATTTTGCAGTCATTGAAACTTGACTTCACATATCAAGCATCTACTGATTGTTTAGTTCATTCCAAATAAACTCTAAAATTTAATCTGTTACTACTACCCTAGGAGAGGCACACCTGTTTGCTTGATCCTGTGTCTTTCTCTGTTTTCAAAAAGAATTTTCTGCTGTCTCATTTTGTTATGATTTTGGTCCCATTGCACTGGAAAGAGATTACAATCCATCCTATTAACCAGAAGTAAAATGTTCTGACGCAGTCTTAACTGTGTAACTACATTAACTGTCTTCCTGGATCCAGCAGCTTGGAAGAATACAGCTTACTTCTCGCACAACCAGTGTTGTGTGAGCTGCCGTTACATTCATAAGAGACAAATGAATCATAGAAAGTCAGAAAAATGAAGATATTATGCTTGTACAACTTGAGAATATTTACAAGGAGACATTAAATATACTTTTGGTCACATAAAATTCTCTCTGGCCTTTTTACGTGTGATATGAAGAAGACTGACTATTTGACCCACAGGTCATTATTATCCATAGTAAAGGAAATAGTCATTAAGAAAGGAAACTCAGAAAATGGAAAATCTCTTTCCATCATCATCTGCCTTTATCAAGAAAGCTTTGGCATACTGGGATCTTTGTTAAGAACTTTAAATCTCTAAGGAATAGATTTCCAATGTTACCAGTTTCAATAATAGCATTTAGTTCCCAGCAATATTTCCCAGTGGGTTCATTCTGCCTGCTCATTTTCATCTTCTCTTCCTAAGGGAAAATGACATTAAAGATGTGCAAAAAGTCAGATTTCTTACTGGGCTTCCAATTTCTTTTGGCACTGAAATTGTAGCAGCACCTTGAGAATGAAACTTTCCTCCTACATCTAAATTTACATTAGGCCCTGCAATGGAGAGGGAAGATAGATTTTTCTTCTATTAAAGGAAGGGATGCTTGGACAGAGAGTGGGATGGGATTTGACCCAAGTATCACAGCTACTCCAAGGTCATTCACAAATCCCTTGAGAAAAAAAAATTAAAAAGGAGAAAATCTAAACCTGAGACAAAGGCAGACAGTAATAACTCCACTAGGAATTTGCCTTAGGATCTAATAGCACTTTCCTTTTCCTTCACATTTTGAGTGGCCTGGATCAGACGACAGTTTTGCTGCAATCCTGCCCTAAGAGCGTAGCTACCATTTGTTTTGTCAAATTGGGCAATTTCAAGGATCATATCCTTTGCTGCAAAATTATTTTCTTCCAAGGCCTAGTCTTTGTCAGGTACTCATTTTCTCAACACCTTTGATACCACTAGGGAATTTTGACATATGTATTCAAACATGTGAATTTACATCCTTCTAGTTGCTTTAACTTCTCACTGGAGCAAGATTATTAGATGGTGTGTGGTAAAATCATTATTGTTACCAATGATTATTAAAGATTTCAAAGGTAAAGGTAAGTAGCACTAAATAGGAAACTTTTTCAACCATCTGAAGACAAAATTGTTCAAAATGTAAATTCTGAATATTTTCACTACACTCACAACAACCTTCTTAGAAGACCATTTATTCAGACTTCAATATCAACCGTCAGAAACTTTGCTTGTTATTCTAAGAACTAAAACCAAACTTCAATTAAGAAACCAAACTTGTAGGAGTGAATTCAGTGATAAATGTTTACTCATTTCTAGCAACTATTGGATTTTCTGTCTCACCTTAAGAATAAGAAAACAGGCAAATCTCCAAGGCTGAGCTTTTTGGGGTGAGATTTTTCTTACATCTCTATACCCAATTATCTGTATATTCCATCTGAAGAGAGTCTCAAGGTACTGATTATTGAAACTGACCTGGTAGGCATCCCAGGTCTTAAAGATGAATGAATAAATAACTTTGCTGAATGCAGCTGAATACGTGATAATGTAATTAGCATTCCTGCCAACAGAATTGAAAACGAGATGTTGCATCTCTAGGGACCTTTATACTTCTCTGTAAATAGTTTCTTTTAAAATGCACAAGATACATAAGAGCTAAGCAAAAAGGTTCACTCTAAATTAAAATGCTATTATGCTCCAGATGATGTGGATGAAGGGTTTACTGAATTGTCACTCCCAGATTGACAGGGGAAAGCCATCATTACATATTTTCCAAGCATGCTAAGCCCCAGAGGCATCAGGTTTCTTCAAACAATAACAACAACAAAAAGTCATTTGGGTTAAAAATAATCCACTAGAGAACAGAGTGGTGACCCATGGCTATTATTTCCATGACTATAAAAATAAACGTTAACATTTATTTGATACTGAAGAGAAGGGAAATGAACTGCTTGAAATCACATAGTTTCTTCCAGTTTCAAAGTGAAGATTTTGGAAGTGTGGTGTTTGAAAATCATGGAAGATTGCTGCCTCAATTTGTTTAAAAATTAAGGCATTTACTATATTGGCACCAAATCAAGTCAATCCAATCAATTTCTCCTCAGATACTTCAGTAACTTAAAATTTAAATGTTAATCAGTTCCACTTGGATTATTTACATACAGGTGCATAGGAAATAATCCAGTGGGGTTGCTGCCCAATATTTGCTAGCTAACACTGCGAAGACAAGAATTGCTTTTTTTACCCCCTTCCTTCCAGAGCATTTGCAAAGGATGAGTGAACTTCCTTCAGACTCAGCAGGACTTCCTCAGTCTGGCTGTGTTTTAACTCACAATGATTTCCTCTTCAGAAACAAGCACACGGATGCCAGTTCATCTCTCACCAGAAACAAGTATAGAGATGTTATGTCTTGTAACTAAAGACTCATAGCAGGAACCTAGATGGAGAACAGTTGCTAGTGGGTCCAGTTCCTTTAATGGCATAACTATAAACTAGGAAAAACAGAGGAATGTAGACTAACACTGAGCCAAGACAGAAGAATTGGCCTAACATTGCCACTAAAAAGCTCCATGGCTCTCAGCAAAGCCGTATAAGCAATCTGGGTTACAGTTTCTGCCTACGTAAAGGAAAAGAGTTTGAACTGATTATGCTTTCATTTATTCAAATATATCAAGTGCTTGCAATTTGCCAGTTACTGTTGAAGGATAGCAAAATATGTCACCTTAAAATATGCCACTTTGGCATAAGAATTATTTTGAGCTGAAGGCAATTGAGAAGAGAAAGATAGAAGAAGAGCTCTCTGTCCTCCCCCCATTTGCCTAAAAGCAGGACATAAATTTACAAAGGTGTCCTTCTCCTCTGCCAGCAAAGACAAAAGCTTATCATTGGAGATGACTTTAGAGCCATATAAGCCTCGAGATGGCACCAGAGGAATCTACATAACAAACATTCGTCTCTAGCCTTTATCTACCATGAGTTTCCCATATAGTTGTCCTCCCATGGCTTGCTGCTCCTTGGGACTCCAGGTCCTTTCCTTTTGTCACTGTTTAAAAAGTTACTGGTTTTTGTTGTTGCTAATGAAGACACTATATAAGATGAAGCTCTAAGACACCTCTTTGGAAGCTACTCTGCCTGAGTAACGTGTATTTTTGAGATGCATGAGTTAATAAACTTCCTTTGGTTTTCTGTTGTTAATCTGTTTTTTGTTAGAGGGATCTCAGCTGAAAATTCAAGAAATGCTACGGTTTGAACGTGTTGCCAACATGATGGTGTTGAGAAGTGGGGTCTGCGACAAGGTGAGTAGGCCATGTGGGCTCCTCCCTTGAGAATGTGATTTAGACCCTCAGGAGAGAGACATCAGGTAGGCTACTCTTGGCCTTCTACTCTCTGCCATGCAGGAACACAACATTCCTCTCCTCTGAAGGATGCAGAAGGAACATTATGACTTGGGAAGCAGAGAGTAGTCTTCAGCAGAAACTGAACCTGCTGATACTTCCATCTTGGACTTCCCTACCTTCAGAATTATGAGAAAATATAACACTGTTTTCTGTAAATTAGCCAATCTTGAGTATTTTGTTACAAGTACTACAAACAGTTTAAAGCAGAAAGCAAGAGGGAAAATAATTTTCCCTCCCCCAGATCATGGTCACTTCTGGGATTCCTATTTTGTGAACTGCTCACAAAACCTAAACCTTTGTGCACTGACATAGATTTGATGGCTCTTCTTTTATTTGCCTGTTTGCTTAAATTGACACCACTTGTTTTATTACCCCCAAAACTGACTACAGAGAAAATATTATCACAAATCAGTATGATCGACCCCTTCTGCTCTTACAAAACTGGGGCCAACCTTACTTCATTAAGAATCATGTGCACATATAAATAACTAATAAACTCATAAGGATGGGATTATTTTAAGTATTTGTGGCTTTTATTAGCTGAAGTTCCTGAATTTTCTTAAAAAATGGAATTTTGTTTAAGCGTGTAATATTGGATATTAGTTTAATTATGACTCTTTTATAGAAGTTGGCAAAATTTACTTTTATAAAGTACTACACATTTTTTGCCTAGATAATATGATATTTCTAGACCTGCATTGCTTTGTCTTGTTAATCTCTGTCTACCATGAATCAACTCTCTTGTTGATCCAGAAACTTTACTACATTCAACACAAATATTTCTCCAATAACACTTTCATTTGCTTCCATTTTAAAATGTGAGCAGTCACTATTTATTGAGCATACATGTGTGACAGATATTGGACCAGGCTCTTTATTACATGCAATCTATCTGTGATTAGCCTTCTGTAGGCCTAATGTAATTTCACATCTCTATTTCATTCATTTCTTCATTTATTGCTTCATTTAACTATGTGCCTGGCATTCTTCTAAGTGCTGGAGATACATCAGTGAGCAAAACAGCACTCCTGCCTTCATGAACTTGGCATCTAAATAGATGACACATTTTTTGAAGATGGGATCAATTTTATTCTTTCTATTTTTACTTTTTTTCCATAAAGTAAAAAAAAAATAGTTCTTGAACAACTAGAAACTTGTGTTGGAAGGTGAATTATAGAAATGTAAAGCAATAAGACTAACTTCAGGTGTATAATAAAGATGATTAGGAATTGTCATGTAAAAACTCTCTCAATAACTTAATTGAAACCAATGGCTGAGAGTATGCATTGTTATAGGGTGGATTAAGCCTCCTCCTGGGATGCTCACATCCAACATTTAGGTACCTAGGATCAAGACTGCTTCTGTTTCCAATACAGCTTCTAGATAAGATGCATCCTTAGAAGCAGAGATGATGGCTCGGGTAGTTGGGTCTCCACCAGCGACGTGGAAGACTCAGATGGACTTCCTGGCTCCTGACATAGGCATGGCTCAGCCCCAGCTGCTGCAAGCCTTTGCAGAGTGAATCAGCAGATGGAAGAGCTCTCTCTGCACTCTTTCAAGTAAATAAATAAACTTTTAAAAAAGTAACAGCTATATGCATCATTGCCACTGTAACTACACTGAAAGGATTTGACTAAAGCTGGTCCTATGAAGCACTTGGCAGTAAAAATGCTTGCTTATAGGTATCTACTTCGTCTACCTGCCTCCCTCCCTCGCTTCCTTCCTCCCTTCCTTCCTTTGGTCTTCTCCTTCTTTTCCAGAATCAGCTAAATGCTTATTGCAATAACAATTGTGAATTTTACAGTATTCTTTCTAAAAGTAACAGCAGTTAAAAACAATGGTAGAAGGATATAAAGTTGATGTATATTATTAAAGTATAGAATTTTGAATACTGTGATTCAAGGGTAGGGGAAGTCCTGTGAAGGTAAATAGACTCAATAAAGTTTAAAAAAATCATACCATCTACTAGTGATTGATGGCTTTGTAAAGAAAGGTGTCCTTGTTCTTGGCAATGAAGGCAGAGAAGTGGTATAATAATAACTGAGTGGTCAAAATTTTATTTTTGAGCATAAGAATTTCTTAACATTTTCTTAACTCTATCTATATAACTTTTACAAAGCTTAATTTCAGACCAAAAAGCCACAATATATGAAAATGTATTGGCTAGAAAGGATGATAAGGATACTTGAAAGAAAGGGAAACAAATGTGTTTTTCTACGGATATCTCCAACTCATCAAGTTTTCACTCCTGACAGCACACAGATTTCTTGACTTTCAATCTGACACCCATAAATATTCCAGCTCAGTGGGTCTTTGGGTTCCCCAGTATCTATAAATATACCATTGCTTTTGATTGTTTTATGATGGAAGTTTATTTTATTTTATTTTTGCCTGCACAGTTGGCTTTGTTTTTTTCTATGCTTTATAGACCCTTGTCTTTTTATTAGTTCAGTGTTCCCTGTTGATTTTGTGTTTTATATTCCTGCTGTCACCACCAGAACCTCACTGTAAACAAGAATGTTGTATCTCAGTGGGTTATTTTCTGTTAATGACCTGTGATACAGTATATAAATAAACCAGAGAGTCATCCACAGGTGCAGTTTATTAGAGTTATTGCACTGTGGCTTGGGTAATGTTCCTCGGTTCTTTAAAACTTTGCTGCATTGAGAAGCAAAGGGGCCAGCTAGCTGGCAGCTGTGAAGGGAGAAAAATGGGCCGTCACTTCGCGATGGATGGAAACTCAGACTAATAATCATCATTTTAATTTCTCAGTGTCAACATCTATGCTTACTGCATGACTTAAAAAAAAATTCCACTAAGCCAAACTACCCAGATAAAGTGGTCTGCTCTTATTAACTGTCTTGAGCAGGAGTAGAGAGAACACACCAAATTCCCTTCCTCACATAAAAAATAAAACCACAGAAAAAACACACAGTGTACTGCTCAATTAGAACAAGAGGGATTGTTTTGGGTTGCACTCAGGTGCATAATGAAGACTGATAATGATAGTTTATTAATGAATTCTCATAACCCCTGGTGAGGTAGGTGTTATTAAGACTCCAGTTCGTGTGGGGCGATGGAGGCTAAGTAACTCGCCCAAGGCCAGGCAGTGCATCAGTCCCTACTCACAGAGCAGGGACATCAAATGAGCTCCTGCCACACCTTGTGCTCCATCCACTAGATCATGGTCTGCTTTTGTCTTGGGATGAAATTAGCAGAAGAAATTGGAGCTGAAGAGCCCAGAGATGGAATATTTTGTAATGATTTCAGGAGGGAACTGAAAGGCAATAAAGGGCTCTGAGGATACTGTAATGTGCTTCAGTGAACACATGTGTACTTCTGGCTTTGAAATACATCAGGAGCAGATTCTGTGATGCACATTCAGAAGCAATCAGGACTAGCAGAAGACAAGGGAAAAGACACAGGCAAAGTGGAAAATACAGTGGAGGCACTAACGTTCTGAACACTAATGTGCAGAGTATTTAAAATAGAGTATTATATTGTTGGCAGAGCCTGATAAAAATAAGGTTACAGGCTTCTACTTACTGACTGTGAAGAGACTACCAGTAGCTATTCTTTCGTCTTTCACATTTTATCTTATTCATAATAACCACAGGAACAATGCTTTGTAATTATCTATTAAAATTTTTCTAAGTTTGTGCTACAGGTATCCAAGATGATTCTATTCTAAACAAAAGCAACCCAGGCATAACAAATTCTAGTAATTTAAGATGTTTAACTGGTGCATGCACAGCCATATCTGTCACTGAAATGATGAGTTGCACTTTAATGCATCTCAATCTTCACATTTGTTCCAAGTCCTTTATCATACAGACATACTTATTTTTCTTCGCTGGTTTGTTCTGAAAATATTTCTGCTGAATAGAACTGCATGATCAGTTAGCTCTACTTTCTTAATATCAAATATATCAAAAGCATGCCATCTATGCATTTTAGAGAACTAGTGGGGTGAATTAGCATTCAAATACAACTCATTCAAATTTACTAACCAACAGTTTTGAACTACTGATATACAATCTTAGAGGAAAAATTGTACACATATTTCACAATTGCTAAGTTATAGCTATCCCCAATTTACTTTCATATTATGTTATTTGCCTTCTTATGGCGGATTTTTGGAGCATCAATATTGTTCATTTAGAAAGCACTGTTACTTTAGATATATGTAGCAGAAATTTAGCCCTTTCCTTTGTTGTTGGTTTAAGCAGAGCTGTCAGGATATGAAGACTACACCTGATTCTATGCTTCCTTTATTTATACCAGCTTCAAGTTCTCACCAGTATAATATGTTTAGGGCTTGAAGTCCAAGCAACCAAAAATTTGTATGCATAGGCATTTCTCTTTATGGATTATCTATGGAGTTTACAAATTTATAGTCTCCACTAAGGTTATATACCAAGATATGGTTAAGATGGTAAGTGAGAGAAAGACCAGGTAGAATAACAGCTTCAACCTTTCTCACCTATGGAAACTCTTAATTTGAAATCTACCAAATAATTGGCATTACTATTTTGGTTTTGTTTTTTGCTTGATTGGTTTATTTTTGTGGAAACATGAAAGAATCGCCTATATTACTTGTGTACAAATAGACAACTATTTTATAAAATGGAGAGGTACATAAAAATACTGACTATGATGCTTCTTTAATGACTAACATTTAAAAGACGCTTTGAGTTCCTGTGCAAATTAGGTTCCTAGATATTTCTTGTACCTTTATTCTTGACTTAGCCAACCCATGCATCATCTGCTGAGATGCTCATATTTTTGTGCCTTCACATCTAACTTCCTATTAACTTAGCTTCCTATTAATTTACTAATTTAGTTTCTTATTAATAAGAAAAACTTTACGTTTTGCCTGCTTTGAAAAAATGATTTTAGAGTGGCCTTGGAAGATGTTTGTATATTCTTGTTTAAATGCATTTTTCTTAGTGATTTAAATAGTATTAGTATTTCATCCCAATATTAAAATTTCATATAGGAGGGGCTGGTGCTGTGGCACAGTAGGCTAAGCCTCCGCCTGCAATGCTGACATCCCATATGGGCATTGGTTCAAGTCCTTGCTGCTCTACTTCCAATCCAGCTCTCTACTGTGGCCTGGGGAAGCAGTGAAAGATGGCCCAATTGGAAGATGTCTTGGGGCCCCACATCCACGTGGGAGACCTGGCTGGCTGTGGCAACCATTTGGGGACTGAACCAAAGGAGGGAAAACCTTTCTCTCTCTCTCTCTCTCTGTAACTCCACTTCTCAAATAAATAAATAAATCTTTTTTAGAAAAGAAAAAAAATAAATCTTTTTTAAAAAAAGTTTATGTAAGAAAATATTATCACTGGGGCCTTCCAAGATCAGAATGACAAGATTCTTTGAGGAATGTAAATACTCCTCCCAGAGTCTTCCTTCAACTGCAGTTTCTGTGTGAATCAGGCATTGAGAGCTACAGAGCAGAGTGGTCCAAAGACGCAGAGGAGGTTGCCAAAGAAAGCATTAGTGTGGGCCAAGGGGAAGGATGGGCTCTTGCCCAAGATGGCCCCATGGCCCCTTCGTTATTTGCAATTTGCATTAGTTTTATGTGATGGGTGCAGTTTTATTTTTCTACTCCTGTGCTATTTTACTGTCTGGTTTTCTTTTGAACTGGCAGGGAATTTTTATATTAGTATTCATAGTAGTTCAGTTTTTGAGGGGAAATTAGAGATGTATTCAGACACCCAATGCCAGAATCCAATATACATTATCCTTGCTAAATAGAAATCCACCTCCACCAGAATACTTGCAGTAACAGTGAATCACAAAGCAGTTATTTCAAAATCTGCCTCCCTGGAGCTATCACACATTTATCAGTTGTTTCTTTAGAAATGATTAGATAGATAGATGTATGGTGACAGAACTTCCACATTCAGGAAATGACAAAAGTAAAGTAGTGGGCATAGGGGGAATGGACAATTGTTGGTCAGTTGCTAAGTAGGCAGAAGAGAAGAAAGGACCCATTTTGGGGGAGGAGTCCAAAATAAACCTTGTGGTCAAATCAGTTTCTGCTCTAGCATTGTATATTATTTTTAAAATTTATTTATTTTCATTTTATTTGAAAGAGAGACAGAATTCAAGACGTGTGTGAGAGGGAGATTGATTTCTTCCATTAACCAGTTCACTCCCCAAATGCCAACAACAGTCAGGGCTGCGCCAGGCTGAAGCCAAGAGACTGGGACTCAATCTGGGTCTCTCACATGGGTACCAGGGATGCAAGTAATTGAACCATCATCTGCTGCCTTCCTAGGTTGCTAAATAGCAGGAAGCTGGCTTAAAAGTTGAGCCAGGACTCTAAGCAGGCAATCTGAGATGGTATGTAAATGCCCCAAGAAGTGTCTTCAGCACTGTGCTGAATACCTTACCTTCCTAGCATCACTTATACATAGACTTATTGGTCCTGAGTATTGGAGAGTGTGCACATTCAAAATTCATTGTTTGGGCTGGTGCTGTGGTGTAATAGGCTAAGCCTCTGCATGTTGCACCGGCATCCCATATGCATGCTGGTTCATGTCCCGGCTGCTACTAATTTTAAAAAATGCTCTGTAACTTTTTCTATGCAATATATTTTCCTCCCATTTGAGAGACTGGAACTTTTGCACATTGCTGGTCCTAACAACCGTCTTGAAATGTCCATGATTTTTTAATAATTCTAAACAGTGAATAAGATTGTATCTACAGATCATTTCAGACCATTGGCATAATTCATTTTGGGTTTATACATTCCAATAGTTTGGTTAAAAGAGCCCAGAGAACCCCAGAATCTCAAAACCCAAAAGGCTCCAAACTACTGAATTTTTTTCTTAAAATTAGTACCACCTTTTTTTCTCTCTTTTTAAAACTTTTATTAAATGATTTATTGTAATTACATGAAAGGCAGAGGGACAGAAAGAGACAGAAAGTCAGCCTTCTGTCTGCTGGTTAATTCCCCAAATGCCTATATTGGCTGGGACTGGGCCAGTACAAAGCCAGGAGCCAGGTACTCAATCCATTTCACCCACATGGGTGGCAGGAACCCAAATATATGGAACTTAGTCCAGGTATCTCACATGAGTGGCAGGGACACAACCAATTGTGCCGTCACTTGCTCCTTCCCACAGTGCACATTAGCAAGAAGCTGGAATCAGAAGTGGAACCAGGACTGCAACCTGGGCATACACCCATCTTCAAAGTTTCTCTTTTAATCTGAACCATATTTCAATGCACTACCATATCCTGCATGCTTTTGCTGAGTATGGATATTTTGTGGCTTTCTTTTGTGTGATTTGTAACTTTGGGTATAACTGCACTGAGAAATGACAGGGGAATAAATTGTTTCCCGTGGTTAACAGTGAGAAGAAGAAAAGGAAGCATATGTCAATATGAACAGCACTGAAATTGTAAGACTCATCAATGTGGTATATCTATGCGGTATGTCACTGAAAAGTGGGGTGTAGGAACCATTACCACATAAGTCTTTTAAAAAACAAAAGGTTGTTGAAGGTTTTCAGTGACAGTGATAAATTTAAAATAATGAAAAATAGAATAAAAATGTCATAGGTTGAAACCTAAATATTGTAACCATTTATCAATGAAGGAAGTTTGACATTGGGAGGAGAAAATAAGAATAGATTTGTTGATCATTAACTCAGTGGAGTACAACAAGTAAAACAGAAAATGAAGATAAGAGAAATCTTTAGAATTGTCTAGACAAAAATTTAAGAAGTGACATGGTGAAAGTTTCAGAAAACTGTTGAGAAAGGGTTTGCTGCAGCTGAAAATCACACTGATGAGTTTGACAGAATGATATTACCTGAATTCTCCACAAATCTGTACTTCTGATGCACTGGTGCTATGTTTCAACAAAACCTTAAACTTGGCCCATGATAGAACAGCAACAGGATCAGATAGAAGCAATCTATTTCTTGGAATTCAGTGCTATGGGCAGACATCAAATGAAGATGTCAGGTATTAAGAAGGTCAGCATCTGAGATATTTGAAAGAGGTATGCAATTTACCTGTTCATTGATATGAAAATTAGAAATATTTTTAGACATACAATCTCATTGCAAGAAAAATCTGTAAAAATGTATTGTTTCTGCACACAAATTCTTCTCTCGAGCTTCTTGTATAAGGAAATACATTGGCTATAATTTCTCTGAATGAGACATTTTGCCTTTTGACTGTGGAGTTTTAATGTATCACCCCAATTTAATAGTATATCACCTTGGTTACATTGATACAGACCTTTTAAGATCTTCATGCAAATGGATATTAAACAGCATTTATGTTAACATATAGCACATTTAGTTAGTTTGATTTTGTGTTTGAAATAAAAAAACAGAAGTAACAAGCAATATATGTATATCTCTATTTTTGTTTCAATTTATCAGTTTATTTTTGTAATAATATTTATAGATTTCATCTGTCTTTATGTAATTATTCATACATTTTATTGAGGAAACTTTAATGTGGGTAATTATGAAGGGCTGTCAAAATCCTGTTTTTTAAATACAAAATATATTCATATACTGCCTCTGAAATCTTTTTAAAAATTGAGTTTTGCAATGCTTCTGGCCTAACATTTTTCAGATACAGAACTGTATATATCTATCTAGTGATGACTTGTTTATCATCTCCCTATGGATTATAAGCTCCATGAAAATAGCAACTACATATTTTTGTTCTTCATTTCAGTACCAGCACCTCTACGTGCCTAGTACACCTAAGTATCTAAGAGTGAATTGAAATGGGATGCTGCTCTTAAATTCTTTCCTCTCTCGTCCTGAGGTGTAATTCCTCTTCACCCTGCTCTTCTGCTGAGTCTGAAGGCCATTCACATTCCTGAAGGTGATTATTGCTGTGTCTCCCCTGACACTGATGCCCTGACTTCCTTTCACCTCCGTGCCAGACACATTCCTCTCTTCCTTGTTAGCCACCCTGCTGAGAATGTAGACACAAAAGTCTTGCTTTCTTTTCTTATTCAATGCTTGCCCCCACAAATCTTGATCAGTTTGAGTGTTTCCTTTTTATATATTTCAAAGGTTAATGCCTTCTGTACTGCTTTTGGTTTTGTATCCCTCTTCCAAATTATGCCCATGTACTTTTAAAATTTAAACTAATTAGATAGCCCTCTGAGCAACTGTAGGATTTCTTTGAATACATTTTTTTCCCTCACAGATCATTTAAAATTATGTACTCCCAGTGTCGTTTTCTCAAATCTCTTCTATAAACCACAGTCTATTCCAAACTCTCTTATGATGTGTCCAAATTAATTCTTATTTAACCAATTTGAAATGTCTTTTCTTAACCTTAAGGAAAAATAAAGTGAATTGCGCCATTGCCATATACTCTGTGTAGCCAGATTTTCTCAATGGTATCTCACTTAATCTTTACAGTGGCTTTGAAAATTCACATATTTTATCGATGAAGAAACTAAAACTAAGACACATTAAGTAAATTCCCAAGGTCTTCTCAACTCCAAAGTCACACACTTCCACTCTGTTACATTATTCACAAACTCAACCACATCTAATGTTAACTTTTCTCATTATTATGAGATTCTCATTAACTTTGTCACTCTTACTCAAGTTCCTGTATCTTTAAAAAACAAAATAATATATACACAATTTTTTCCTTACTTTTTTTCTTCTATGAGATAATAACTTTATTCAAATTTTAACAAGTTCATGCTTTTCCTTATTTTTCCAGTACAGTTAAAGCTACTTGGTCTGTTCAAACTTTGGAACCTATATCTGGAGAGGGAAAGTGAGGGTAGGCAACTACAATTTGTTAAGTTTCTGCTACAGAAAATATTCTACTAGGCGTTTTTATTACCTCAATTGTTTTAGACAACATAAAATACTACTATATTCAATTTGGCTCTTATTTATCCTTTTATTTCCATGTCACTGAATTGGGAAATTTCTTTTAAACACACTTGATTAATCAAATTCCCTTCCCACTCTTTTTTAAAAAATTTAGTTTCTTTTCATTTTTATTTGAAAGGCAGAGACAGAGACAGAGACAGACAGGATGAGATCTTCCATCTATTGGTTCACTCCACAAATGCCTGCAACAGCCTCCAAGCCAAAGCCTGGAGCCCAGAATTCCAGGTTTTCCAGGTGGGTTGCAGGGACCCAGTTACTGGAAACATCACTCACACCCACCAGGGTAAACATTAGGAGGAAGCTGGGTTGGAAGTGGAGGAGTCAGGACTTAAATTTGGCACTCTGATATGGGATGCAGGCGTCCCAAACACTTCTTAATGGTTGTCCCAAATGCCCACTTCCCTTCTCATTTCTTTTTCCTCATACACATTCAGCAAATAAGGCCATAGGTGATATAAGAGAATCTTTTACACTATGTACTACATATTTTCAGAATTTCTGAGACTTAGATTGAATAAATGAGTTTTGCGTGGACAGTTTAGAATATTAAAGATGACTTTTCAGAAAAACTGTGAAGTTTTTCTACATATAGATGCTGAAAAAGCAGCATTGGTGAGAGACCAAGTGGGAGGAGACTAAGGAGTTTATTATCATGTAGATAGTGACAAAATATTTGGGATATACTCTCTGTCTGCTCTTGCCTGGGGCATCAACTAACTGAGAAACATGGAAAAAATCACTAGGAATAAAACCTTAGATTCTTTTGGCCAAATGGCCGGTTTCTCATGTGGGTATGACATAGAGGTGTCAGACTCTGCTACTCTTAATAAAATCTCCCTCTGCCAAAATTTATCTTTAGAAGAGGTGATATATTTTCATTGTCTTACTACGGACATGAATCATGTCACCAAGTCTCAGAGGGTATACAATAAAATTTCTTTCTTTTTCAAAATTTCAAGTTGACTTTGCTACCTAGTCTGTTCATTTTTGTATATTCAATGACAACTGAAATTTTTTTATTAGACTACCTAATGTTTTTACCAGAGAATATGTGGAAAAACCTCTACTATGCTAGCATACTCTAGGTCACACATACTGTCCCCCATTGTATCTAATGCTTCAGTTTTTATCTGTATGTATAATGCACTTTTCCATGTACCCATCCACTCCACTTAATGTCTTTGATCCATTGGGCAACTCACTGCCTACCACATATTCCCCAGTGTTCCTCCTGTGCTTTTTCTCCTATTTGGGAAACAAGTTCACATTCAGAAAGATAAAGCTCTAATGAGCCCTTAGGAATCTTTGTTCAAAGATGTCCAGTCCACCGGGGATCAGCAAAGAAGGTGTCTGAAGTGTGAATTACTTACTGATTAAAAGCCAACACTAGATTTTTCTCTATTTCCTGAGGTCTCCAACCATATTCAAATCATGTTTTAAATTCCACCCAACAGCAAAGTCATTTTTGAAACAAAACGATTTCTTTTTAATTCTTCTTTGCTGAGAAGAATATTTCAAATCCACAGCTTTCAAACTTTGTGGTGAATGAGAAATATTGCTTTAATAGACCCTGACCCTTTATAAATGTTACATCATTAGATGGTTTAAATAATACATTTGCTGATTCCCTAGGTCTAAAATGGATTTTATAGAGAATATGATTATTACTAAGTGGTAGCTTGATTATTAGCAATTAGAAAGTTCTTAAAATTTTGTAAATACAATGCTTTATAGTATTTTAAGCAGCTTTACAGCATTTGAAAACACATATACAAAAGAATAGTGAGTTAACTCTCAGTTCTTCCTTTTATTAAGCAGTTGAAAAATTAAACTTTTGATTGGTTACCAAAAATATGGGAAAATGCATAACAAAATAACTATACATTGATGATATTTTTATTTTGTTAATTTTATTTAAGTTATATAAGTTTCATATATGTCATATACACAGATTTAGGGGCAGATTTTTTTTCACTAGACAGAAAGCAACCACAACTGAAATACTCTTTAGACTAGATAGAACTAACCCTGAATGTAGAGTTTATTTTCTTAGGTGGCAGGATGTGAAAATCAATTATTTTGGGGGATATTTTAAGATTGAATATTGTTTTGTAAAACTATATAACTACATATCTCCAAATCTGTATTCTGACTTATTTCACTATTCCTTGTGGGGAGATTGCTCCTTAGCAAATCTTTAATATTTAATGTTAAAAGAGAGAGAGAGATAAAAGAAAAAGAAAGAAGGAAGGAGAGAAGAATGGAAGGAGGAGGTACACTAAAAGAGAAGGAAGGAATCACAAAACTGTAATAGTAGTTTATTTACCTATACATCCTAGGTAGAAAAGGATTATGAACTGGTATGACTAACATATGGAAGTCTCCTTTATTTAGTCAGTTTTGTTGTTATGTTAACAGATATTATTTAAACGTTTCAGGGGAGTTTATTGTCATTTAGGGTAAGTTGATATGTCTTGAATCAGCTAACTTGTAAAGCTCCTATAGTTTATTATCGCTGGTTGGTTCATCTTATGCAAAAGAGATACAGATTTCCTTGAAAGCTTCGCTTTTTCTTTTCTCTCTATCTCTGCCCAGGGAATTGAAAAGAAACTTAAAAGCTTAAATTAAAAGTATTTTCTGTCTTTCAATTGAGAGGTAGGAAACTGGAGATTCCTTAATCTGGAAAACTTTCAAAGGCTTGATACCTAAATGTATTCTTTGTGTTAATTTTTCCCAGTGATGCAATAGCATATGGATACACTAAAGCCTTCTCATTTATCAGGATAATAATAATTTTTATACACGAATAGGCCTCCATAGTGAAATCAGACAAGCCCCCCTAAAATTTACACTAAAATGTGGCCCCTTAATGTTCCCTAGAAATGCTATCCAGGGTGTCACATGTATTACTGGAATTTGGGGTGCCATATGATTTCACCACGGGCTTATTACTAAATCCCCGATATTAATAATCCCAAGAGGGTTCTTGCCTAATATTTAGAGAAGAATGCAAAATACCGGCACAGATAAACAAGGCAGCATGGTACGTTTTAAGCTTTTATTTAGTGAGAAAGATGCATAGGAGAGTGAGAGCTTTCTTTAAGAGACAGAGGGGTGAATAGGGGTTCATAACGAGCACCAGGAACCAGCCACGTAGAAGAGCATCTAGGCCTGTATCTGGGCCAGGAAGCCTAGAGCACATGGCCCTCAGGCCATGCGCCCTGGAGGCACGGGGCTACAGGAAGCCCCCTCCTGACAAGAGGCTAGGTAAGAAGAGCTGGCATGGCCCGGCTTTTAACCCACTTCCAAAGGGGAGTGGTTAATTAACCTGATTGGCTGGTGGGCACCCAGGTGTGGCCAGGTAGGGGAATGAGGCCACACAGGGACGTGGCAAAGGCATGGTCTTCCAGTTCACAAATCTGATTAATTTTAACCTTTATGCCTGCCTACTTCAATAGTAGTGCAGCTTGAACCAGTAACAAGCAATAGGACTTCTTTTGTGATAAACTGACACTAAAACCTAAACCTGAACATGTCTTAATATTATTTAGAGAAGCAGTAATCAAAGACAGAATATGAGAAAGAACAGAAAGAGCTGGCAACTTGTATATTCTCTACTGTGCTGAGATAGTGCCAGCAATGGGGAATGCAGTTACTATCAGGGAGAGCAGAAGAGTGGTTTTAAACTCCACATTCATACATTTGGAAAAGTCAGGGGCAGGGATGAAAAAAATCAGCAGTTTCTTCCTGAAGTTTTTAAAATATAGATACACCAATAGCCACTCCCCAATAAAACTGGGGAAAAAGAACATTTAGGTAGAATAAGACCAAAGGATAGGAATGCTGATAAGAATGATAAGAAAATATTGAGAATTGGCTAAGGAGGGTAGTTTCAGTCCAGGGAGAATCGAATGGACTCTTGCACAACTTTGCCAGCTTGTCAGGCTAACTTTCCTCAAGCCCAGTGTACTCCACATCACTTTGTGCTTAAAATTCTCTGTATTTTCCCATTGCTGATGAGCTATAGTGTTAAAGGATGGCTCCATCTGGGGCAGGTGTTGCAGCCCAGTGGTTAAGTCATGCTTGGGACTCTGGCATTCCATATAGGTGTGACTGGGAGCAAGTCCAGCCTCTGCTTCTGTCCCAGCTTCCTGCTAATGCACAATATGGGAGGAAGTAGATGATGGCTCAAGTACGGATGTCCCTGCTACATACATGGGAGACCTGAACTTACCCTGGCCCAACACTGGCTGTTGTAGGCATCTGGAGAGTAAATCAGCAGATAGATTCTTTCTCCCTCTCTATTTCGACCCTTCAAATAAATAAAAACAAATAAACATTTGTAAGATATGCAATTCTGCCCAACTTTTGAACACAACAAAAACTGACCAAATTAAAGTTCCATGATGTAAAAGTTTTTCGACAACAATCTTTGGTACAATTTATTTAAAATTTAATCAATTACAGCTGGCATAACATACCATTCTAGCATGTCTTAATCTAGTATCAATAAAATATTAATTTATGTATATTTTTCACTATAAAGGCAAGCATTTACTTTTCAGATGAAACAAATGATTTAATGATCTAACCATCAAAAGTGTGTTCCTGGCAGTGCTTACATTTAAAACATGCATTTTCACCTTATTCTCTCTTACATATTGCAATTTAGTAATTTACAGAGACTATATCCACTGAACTGTTTTTTAGTACTCTGGCTTTTCTTTTTTTCTAGGTTTCTTTTTTTTTAATCAAAATTTTTCACTGATTTATTTTATTCATTTGAGAGGCAGATAGAGAGAAAGAGAAGTAGAGAGTACCAGTTCTCTGGTTCATTCTGCAACTGCCTGCAATGCCTGAGGTAGAGTTTGGACTGGGGATAAAGCTAAATAGGGATTAATTCTAGGTCTCCCATGTGGGTGGTAAGAATTCAGTCACTTGAACCATCACAGCGGCCTCCCAAGGACTACATTAGCAGAAGCTGGAATCAGGAGCCAGAGCTGGGAATGGAACCCAAGTACTCCAAAGTGGGACACAAGACTCTTACTCATGTTAAAACCACTAGGCTAAATACCTACTCCCAATATTTTCTATTTATAGAGTTTATATTTGATTTATAATGTGTATAATCATTTTCTAATATTTTACAGTATATATTTTCTCAGCAATTTTACCAAGGTTACATCCATGTTCATTCCTCTTAAAAACTGTAAGCATTTAAGTAAATAAAGTATCAAAAATGTATGCAATTTTATATGACATTGTTAAAATTAAATTAAATGTCAATAACATAAGAGGAATCTTATGTCATAAATCAGAGGATAGCTCTGTTTATACTATATTGTACTACTTTTGTGTGTGTATCCTGCCATGTAATAATTAAGCTTTCATTAAAATAAGGGGCAGAGGAGCAGGAAATAAATCTTACAGTACATTACTCCAGGTCAGCTATTGAGGCCACACACTCATCATTGGTATCTCAGTAGGAAGGGTAGAAAACCCATTACTATGCTGAATTTCCATTAACTTTAGAACTGGTTCTCTACATATTGCAAAATGCATGCTTCCCTAAAACCTCATCCAACCACAAGTCCTAAAGACAGTTTAGTGCTAGAGAAAGGTTAAAAGGAGATTATATTCACAGAGAAGCTGAAAACCAAAGCATATCTGTAACTCTTCTTTAAACAGCACTATGAAGAATTACTTCTGTCCCATTATTCCTGCCCATTCAGATTACTTTCTTTTTTGAACAATCGGTCTGTAACTGACTTTTCCATTTATCACTACTGGTCTCTTCTAGACAGCCAGGCATGTGCACTAATAATTAACTGGCATGTTGGGAGAGTGGAAACAGCCCTTGCCTGGCAGCCAGGAGGCAGATTCCAGTTCTGGACTCAGGCACACATTTGCCCTTTTGGAGCTCATTTCCTGCAGATGGGTAGTGAGGAAACTGGGCTGGATCAGCGATCTACAGAATGTGATGCTCATGAGAAGGTTGGTTTGGAAAACACTGCACGTTCTCTTCTGTCTTCTCTGGGACCCACCACATACTTGGATGTTCTATCACAAAGAAAACGTCTATACTTGGTTTTTACCAATAGATTTCCTATCTAATTTAAACAAAGAACCCTCCAAATATTTTTTCCTTCCTTTTTCTCTAACATACTGTCCTACCTTCCTCCTTGCTTCCGTTAAATGCACTGAGAATA
Source organism: Oryctolagus cuniculus (assembly GCF_051225735.1). Lineage (NCBI taxonomy): Eukaryota > Metazoa > Chordata > Mammalia > Lagomorpha > Leporidae > Oryctolagus > Oryctolagus cuniculus. Next base: position 49,190,047 of record NC_142878.1, read on the forward strand.
GAAATGAAATATGTCTCATGACTTGGAATTTAAGTTCCTAAACAAATTAGCCCAAATATACTTGTCAATTTAACTCTAGCCACTTCACACAAACTCAACTTGAGTGCACTATCCAACTAGGCCTACTTCTCCACCTCCCTATTGCTTCCCCAAGGACAGTACTTAACTCTGAACTCTGTTCTTTCTTCCCACAACTACATACACAACCTTAGTAGTCTGCTATCTATCTCACATACTTCTTTATTCCTCTGAAACAAAGTTAGTCAACACATTTTCCATTTAATCATAGTCATTTGTATTCCTTTGCTGATGGCTTGTTTTGTCAGCAACTGTCCAAGCCTCTAACTCTTTGTCTCCCTTGTTAAAAGTACCAAGAAGAACAAAAACATGAACATCACACATTTGTAACACCAAACGGTAATTTGATAGTTTCGGGGGAATAGCTGTTGTACAAATAAATGGTCAATGGAATAGAAATAAATTTGTCAGGTACACCGGAAATAATAAGAGATTTTGGATTTATTTGTTTTTGATGTTGTAGTCTTTATGAGATGAATGAAAAAGAAGAAAAAGCGTGCCACCGTTTGTGATATCATGAGAATGTTTAAGACTTTGTATGTGGTACTATTCAATTTTGTAGCTTGAATCATTGCCGTGTTCTCAATTTTATTATCTTATACTGAAATATTACTGAAAATATATTCCTCTAAGAAGAGTTAGCAGGATTGAGGGAAGAATATAGAATATAGAAAAATATAGACAGAATGTAGATAAAAGAAGGATGTAGAAGTCCCTCCCCTGAAATTAATTTGACAACATCTTTGAGCTCTTTGTGTGAGGCACAGACACCTTCCTACTAAATCTGAGAAAGTGCAAATTATTTCCTGCTTTTGGAGTTTGATGTTCAGTGTTGAATTGAGGTTTCTTATTGTAAGCTGAATACATCTCATTTCCTGCTATGAACATAAAATTGTCTTCTCAGTTTTTCAAGTGGACCCCTCTGGGTTATGGCTCTAAGGAGAGAGGAAGCACCCTTGGGAAACCCTTGGAAGCTAGTGTGCTGTGATAGGAAAACCAACCTTCAAGGTACCCTGATAATGGTACCTTGATAATATTATCTCGCTGAAGAGAAAATCCATTAATAGTGAGAAAGTCTTGGTTGCTTTGTTTTGTTTATGATAAAAATAAATATTCTGAGCTCTATTAATATTGGAATGAGGTGTGAGGGAACTTAATCATAGCAGGGTTGACTAAAAAGGGTAATAGGCATAGGGACTCTGTAGGCAGTTTCAATGCACAGCAGAATCCCCTGGTGTCCCTGTTTTGTTAGCTTTGAGTAAGCAGAATATTGTTTTCCAAAAATACTCTGACTTTCATTATGATCATCATTGTCATTATCATCATTATTGTTATTCTCTGAATCACCCAACAGAGCAAGCTTTCACATATTGACAGTGGCTGAATATAAGCACTTTAGTTACTTTGTCAAAATAAGAGTTGGCAAGGTCACTCAGTCTTTGTAGCTTCATAGGCAGAAGCCCTCCAATTACAGACAAATGTTCTGAAATTACCTTTGTATTCCATTCACAAACCACACAGATGCATTTTTCTCATTATATGTAATTCCACGATGAATATAAGTGTAAAGTGGCATACATATATTATCCCATAGAAGGCAAAACCATACTCAGAATGTCCTATTTCACTAGACTAAAAAATAGGAAAAATATCCAGAGATGGGGTATTCTGGGAGAGACATGTTCCACTGATGGCCAAGGTGCTTTTGTACACCCAACGGTTCAGATCAGATGTTTATTGCCTAAAACATGTCTGAGAAAATTAATGAGGTAAGTTATTACCCACCATGTCTGCAGTTTTTCCATTACCAGCTGTAAAGTAAGGTAGCAATCTCACTCTACCTTGAAGGCATCATTCATTATAAATTACTTGCTTTCAATCACGAGTGGAATATAGTGAAAGGAAAAATACCAAAGTAGGTCTTCACTGTGCTTTGTCAGGAGACAAAAACAGAAGGATTGAACCTCAATGTTATTGTGAAGTTTCTCACATGAGATGGTTTGTATAAAAGTGATTAATAGGTTGTTGGGTTTTTAGTACTGTCTGAAGCCAGACTGGCTTCTTTCTCTTATATATTTTCAACTAAGTAAGACCAGAGGCATACTCTTCTTTACAGTACAGTAAATCATATTGCTATATGACTGGAATAGGATCTTCATTTTTTTCTTGACTCCATCTGAATTTTTCTTTTTTGCAACCAAGAGTTGTTGAAGATGACAGGAAAGAGTGGAGGGAACATTTTCCTTATGATTAACTCTACTCCTGAATGAGTTGTTGAGACCAACAAAGTACAGATTTCTTCTTCCTAGTAGCATGCTTGGTTAAATTTATAAATTTCTCTTTGAATATACAAAGATCACCCTCTCTCAATGGCTGTCTGTGATACTCCAGAAGTGTTTATGAGGGCTAATCTATAACCTGCAGTGAGTCATCTTGTAGACATCCCAACTTAGATTTGAATATATTAGTATATAGAGATGAACTTAATTGTAAAATGTCCAATTCCTGATTTACCTTGCACTATTTAAATTCAGACTTAAACCCCTGCATCTTATATGATTAGAATGCATGTTTGCTTCTCATAAGAAACCAAGGTGAGATAGACAAGACTCTGTCACCAATATACTGTCCAATGGAGATAACAAAGGGGCTGTAGAGATCATTGGAAGCAAAAGTTCCTCTGGATGCTGCTTGTGATAGATACTGAAATACTAACAGTTTCACATATCCAAGTTGGGCAGAAATAAGGATCCCAAAGAACTTACCAAAATTAAATGTAGGGTTAATTAAGACTACATTGAATATAACCCCCACAGGCAGTAGGGGTGCCTGATGGATGTTCTCCTTGGAAACGTATGGTTATGTCTGATAAGCATGGGCAGCACAACATCATTTATTTTTATCAAAGCTCCCCAGGCAGGAGAAATTAAGAGTTAGAGATTACCATTTAATCTGCAAGAACTGGGATCTTTATTGAATAGTACTTTTAATTTATATTCTTGAACATTTTGCTATGCTTTAAAACCTTGAAATCTCAAATCTATAAGTATCAAAATTGCTGCTATGGGATATCATGCTTGTAACAGCTTACTCTTAACTACATCTCCACCTTGGAACTCCAATTTTTTGTCTTAGTGTATAGAATGTATTATATCACTATATTAGTAGTGCTATGTAAAGGAATAAAATATTACATTTAACAGAATTTCAATCTAGTGTCTATTTTTCTGATTCATTTATTTATTCAGCATTACACATACTCCTTTGTTCTTTGCACTTTTTCAGGACTTGAGGTTATAGTGATAGATATGGTAGACATTGCTAGTATTATTCTAATATGAGTTCTACTCCAATCACCAAAAGTCAGAGATGATTGAAATGATAAAATCTTACAAAGATCAATTTTGAATCTGCTCCATATAAACCTCTCATTTTGCAATGGAAGCCAAAGGAATAGTCCCATTCCTACTCAGGCTGGTCTCGGTGTAGTGAGAAAACGGCAATGGCTGAGGCATGTGCTGGTTTTAAAATTTCTGTTTGGGGGTGGCATATGTTACATTGACTCCCATTTCATTGACTATGTTAAGTCACATCCACAGCTAATTATCAATGGAGTAGGAAATACAATCCTGTCAAAAGGGACTAGAAGTGAGGAACAGTGAGTATTTTTGACAGTAATGAAATTTACAACATTGCCTTTGGGAGCTTACGCTATAGATGGGAAGTTGAAAGTTATTATATAGAAGTGCTGTAGGGCATGCAACAAGCAGAGTTCCAGATTAGCATCTATTAAGGCTTTTTGCCTTGCTCCTTTTTAAGTTCATAAATATGATTTTGGTTGCTGTTTCTGTTTTTTCTCATATAAGCATACTGAGATAAAGCAGACGTTTGCCAAATAAAACTAATTTAATCCAGATTTTTATGGTAAAATTTAGCATTTAGAAATGTGCACCATATGAACAGTTTCTTCTCCAGCTCTAGGTTTTATTGACTGAGTACTCAATACATTTGACTGTGCAGATATTGACTTCAAGATCACAGGAATAAAAGCTCTGATTTAATGGAAATAGTAGTCACATATCAATATGGCTTGCTGATGACCCAAAAAACAAATGAAAAGGGTAAAGAATTGAAAGGGCTTATTACAATTCCTGTGAAGTTTCTTCCAGATCCTCACTGGGCAAGGCTGGCTTGCTTTTGGTTCAGCCTTTGACCAAATCTGTCCAATTCCAGGTGGATCTGTATCACACACTGAAGTCTAAACTTCATCAGAGATTTTTTTCAGCTAATTTCACTTAATATGAACATCTTTAACATCTAATAATATTCAGTTGTTCAAAGGGGCTGATTGGTAGTTTGCCTAAAAAGTTGTGATTCAGTTTAGTCACCTTTAGGCTTTGCATTGTCAGTTGGTACATTGTATAAATAACTCAACTGCTAAGAAAAGATATTTGTAAAACTTCCATTATCAGGTTTAACATTTGATTAACTCTTAAAACTGAATACAAAGCACAAAAGTTGCATTGCTTAATGAAGGCTATTTTAAAAACAGGTTTCAAATGTAGATGTGTCATTATATGTGGATGGTGCATGCAGGAAATGATGGAGAGGGAGACATAGATACTGATTCTCAGTTTTCAGCTTCAACACCTGGGTATGTGGTATCAAGCCATGAGAAAGTGAAGTCTAGGAAAGAAATAGGTGTGGAGGATGAGGGGTTGATGTCAACAAAGGATTCCACTTAAACCTGTTTAGGTAGGATATCTGTGAGCCTTTTAAATGGAGATATTAGGTTGTGGTTGGACATTTGAGTTTGGAGCTGAGAAGAAAGCTTTGGGCTGGAAATAAAATGTGGTATTCAGAGCCATAGGAATGGATGGTGGCCAGACATTCGGTACAGTGGTTATGATGCTGCTTGGGATACCCACATCACATATCAGAGAACTTTGGTTTCAGTCCTGGCTCCCCTTCTGATTGCAACTTCCTGCTAATGTGTACCATAGGAAATAGCGGATGGTGGCTCAAAGACTTGGGTTCCTGCTACCTACATGGAGGCCTGGATTGAGTCCTGGGCTCCTAGCTTTGGCTTGGCCCTGCCCTGGCTGCTGCAGGCATCTGGGGACCAAAGGAAATGTCACTGCATTTCTGTATTGCAAATAAGTAAAAAATAAACAAATTTGTTATTTTTAAAATGATTTATGTATTTATTCAACAGGCAGATTGATAGTGATAGAGGGAAAAACACAAAGTTATCTTCCACCCGATGATTCACTCTCCAGATGGTTGTCACACTCAAGGCTGGGCTAGGCAGAAGCTAGGAGCTGGGAACTCCATCTGGGTTACCCACATGGGTGGCAGGGTCCCAAGTACTCAGGCCATCTTATGCTGCTTTCCCAGGTACATTAGCAGGGAGCTGGGTGAGAAGCAGAACAACTGGACTTGAACTGACGCTCTGATATGGGATGCTGGCATCACAAGAGGCAGCCTAAATCATTGTACCACGACACCGCTGATTCGCAGTTGGGAGCACCAGCCCTGGCTGTTGTGGGCCTTTGGGAAATGAACCAGGATATGAAAGATTTTGTTTCTCTCTCTCTGCCTTTCAAATAAAAATAAATAAACTTGAAAAAATAAAAGTAATACTGTTAAAGAGGGTAATACAAGACTCAGAGCCTATTTCATTTTGATTGATTGATTGATTTCTAGTTTTTATTTTAAAGGCAAAGATGAGAGAGAGTAAAAGAGAGAGGGAGAGGGATCTGTTCACTCCCCCAAAGGTCTGCAATCACAGGGCTGGGCCACTCTGAAGTCAGAAGCCAGGAACTCCATCCAGGTTACCCTTAAGGGTGACAGGGGCCCGTGTGCTTGGGCCATCTTCTGCTGCTTTCCCAGGTATGTTAGCGGGGAGCTATGTCAGAAATGCAACTGCACCAGTGCTATGAGATTCTGGCATTGCAGACAGCAACTTAAACAGCTATACTACAATGCCTACTCCCTCAGAGTCTATTCTTGAGTAGTAAAGACACACATGATTTTCGCTGACAGGAAAACCATGGCAGAGGATGAGTTTGATGGCATATCCAAGAAATGGAAGTAAAGGCTATGAGAAAGCTGGACCACTGGGGTATTTGACCTTTGATAGAGGAAGGACACTTCAAAAATGGGGGATGATGTAAGGAAGCACACAGATGTAGGGAGATTTGTACAGTTTGTTATGGATAATAGGATATTCAGATTTTATTATTTAGTGTGATACAAGTTCATGTCCTGAGAGGCTGGGGAAGTATAGGACACAGGTTTTTGAGGAGCCAGAAGTTTCTAGGAATATGCCGGAAGCTTTAGAAAGCATTCATACATAAGGTTGTCCCTGGCTTTTGCCAGAGGCTAAATGCATGTTGTTGAACAAATAGAGCCCTGCATGCAACTGTAGGTAGAACTGTAGATTCACTCACAGATCATTTTCAGATGGAAAACAAAGATGAGTTTTTACATCTAGCTAATGAAAAACACCCTTTGTGTTTTTAAAGATTCAGTTCTAAGAACATTTGCCAATTTGCTTCCACCTTGGCCTAGAGAATGTGCAATCAAGACCTTAGGCAAGAAGTCAGCTGTATGGACCTTCCAGTGGCCTTAATCTTTTCATTTGTGCATATGAAGCTGGGGAGGGAGAATTTACTCAGTGAAAGTTTTGGATATATGTAGAGCAGGAATGCCTTAATTACACAAAGATAACCATTCATGTTGTCCATATATTATACGGACAAATAAGACATTTATAACCCTCCCTCCTTCTTGTTTTTAAAATAGATTTTTCTTTGTCATCTTTAAAAAGTCCCTTTGACTGGGTTTTATCTGACATTGTTTTCCAAAGGCATTTCTTAAGATAGGTAGCCTGAGTAAAAATGTTCTAAACCTCCTGGTAAACCTCAGAGTATTGATTATCTTCTAATCTAGTTTTGACTTTACCTTGAAACTTCAGCCATAAAAGATTTAAAAGATTTTCCCTTCGCTAAAAGCTATCATCTGTAATCCTTGCACTCCCTCATTTCAGAATCTGGATGACGGAATGTCACATTCAGTTACCTTTATAAACTCCCAAATCAAAGTTTCTAATATCCACCCTTGCCTCACTCATCACTCTAGCTTCTCACCTCCCAATTTATGGGTAGTTCTTTACCACCTCTTGCCACTTCTCGTCTGCAGGGCTTGCGTGGTCAGAACAGCTAAATGGGATTCTGAGGTCAAACAACTTTAAAAGTTCCACAAATTTCACAAAGGAAATGCGGAAACATAAAAACAGTGCATGTCAAAGTGTCATCCCATATTGACAGTAAATCACTTAGCTAACATTTAGTTTGTCCCTAGTGTGCTATCAGGAACCACTCCCAGCTGTGTCTACGCTGCTAAGTGTGCATGCATACAAGAGTGTGTGTGCGTGTGCACATGTGTTTCAAAGACATTACTTAAGCCCTCAGAAAATACTGCTGTTTTCGCCTCCATCCTTCTTTTTTAACCTTTTACAAATAGCCAAAATAATGTATGGATGTGCGATTTTGCTGTCCTTTTCTCCCAACACAGGCAATAAAAGTTGATTTGCACTAACAAGCTAAAAGCTCTGAGTGCTACCAGACTGTGATGCGTTCCGGGAGGGAGGGCAGCTCTCAGAAGCCACGATGGTAGAAAGCATTTTCACAACAGACCCCACAAACATTTAGCATCCAAGGCTGAGATGCAATCACTGTTCAGAAGCCAGCTGGTATGGAAGACAAAATTGAACTGAAAATTCGTTGCAGTGGAGACTGTTTCTCTTTTGTTTTTGCCTTCCATATTAGCCCACATGTGCTATGTTTGTGGCTCTTTAAGGCCCTCCCTTTTCTATTCCATAGTCTTGGCAAGGAATCTGGTTGTAATAGCTCACAGCATTACCCAGTAATAAGGCATAAGGCATAAAATGTGTTTGTGAGAAAATATATGCTAGCAAAATACACACTACAAATAACCTATGTCATGCCACTGGCTGGCAGTTAACATTTCCATTAGTTGCAAAGAAAAGTAGCAAATAGAGCCAAATGTTAAAAATGAAAAATTCCACCGATAATGTGTATCTGTCACTCCCATGTACTAAACAGATTTGAAAAGGTGTTACTGCAGTCCTACATGGAATCATAAGCCAGAGACACCAAACTTTATATTTGCTTAGAGATGAAGCCTCAAGAATTAATCTATGAGGCTTCTTTTATGATTTATTTAATTATTTGAAAAGCAGAGTAATGTGGGGAGAAATAGAGATAGGGGGAGAGAAAAAGAGAGATCTTTCTACCATTGGCTCACTTACCAAATGGCCTCAATGGCCAAGGCTGGTCCATACTGAAGCCAAGAGCCCAGAGCTCCATTAGAGACTTCTGCTGCTTTCCCAGGCACATTATCAGGGAGCTGTATTATAACTGGAGAGCCAGGACTCGAACCACCACCATGAGGCTTCTTAAAATATGGAATTACAAGTGAATAATTTCAAACCTCAACCAGCACACAGAACAGACTGTAACTCCTATGTAGCCATAAGGAGTGATCTGTTCTGGCAAACAAGAAGGTAGCTTGAGAAAAGATGGGGCTCCCATGAAGAAAGGAGTAGTCCACAAGTACAGTCCACATTGATAAAGCAGATTATCCTATTTTTGTACCTCAGCTCTCCTATCAAACAAGATGAGAAGAGCATAAGTAGAATATCATGATGAGATTAGAAAGAAATTTGTCAAACCACAAAGTCACTTTATACAGTACAGAGAGAAAGTAGAGGGGAGGTTGTCTAAGAGCCTGGAATTTGGAGTTAAAACATCTCTGTGTTTAAATTCCAGCTGTCACTTATGTTTTGTGCAATTTTGGGTGATTTGTTTAACCTCATGATATCTCAGTCTCTTTTTCTGCATAAAGGGACTATTAATAAAACCCCTTTATGGAGTTGTGAGGATTATATGACTTAATATAAGCAAAGTTCTTCCTGGCACATCTTTAGCACTCAATGAATGTTAGCTGTTACTATTAATTGCAAACAGATATTAAAAAAGAAAAAAGGCATATTTGGCTGTGACAATTTTTGACTCTTCAAATAAATATACATTCTCAAAGTGGTAAGCATTTTGTCATAGTACTAGCCACAGTTGTGGTGGTGATAGTGTTACAATGGTGGTGGGATTAGCAATGTCTTAAAAGTTTGAAACAGACTCTGGGACAGACTTGTATGCCCAAATTTATTGGGGAGCACTTCCTGAAACAGCACAGTGCAGTAACAGAAACAGAACTGGCTGAGATACCACTGCAACCAAGGACTCAGTCGTCTCAGGGAGCTCTCTGGAGCTGTGAAAGGCCTCACCTTGTCTTGAATGGAGGCAAGGAAGCCAGGGTCTTTTGGACTGACTCCCCATGGGTCAGTTGACACAGGCTGTTCCTGCACAGGGGCATAATGCTAGGCAAGGCAGTTTTCTACCACTGCAGTAATTTTAGGGTGAATATTCTGAGTGTCATACACCATATCTTTGACAAAAGCTCACTGCTTGGGTTGGTCGGATTTTGCTTTATATAAGGTCAACCAATCTGGGAATGCTTCTCCAGGATTCTGGTTGGTCTCCTTAACTGGGCAAAATTCCCTCCAAAAAGAGATTAGTACATTCCCTGTTACAACAGCTGATCTGGGGACTACAAGTAATATTTGTCATCTTCTGTCCTCCACTTTCTACCCAATCCAGATGCTCTCTGCCCTTGGCTGGCAATGCTTTCGATCTGATTGGCTTACCGAGTAACAGGTCCCTGACTGCTGGTTCTTCTCAGGCCCTGATGCTGTGCTTGTCCATTTAAAATTAAAATTGTGCAGAAAAGTACCAGTCACCTTGAGGCAAACATAAAGTTCTCCTCTCTGCTAGGAAGGTAGCACCTTTCCTGTTTGTAGATTTCTTGGTGGAAGGAGCCTAAAGTAACTGGGTGGCAAAGGAGCTTAGAGTTCAATGGAACTTTTACGAAGTTCTCAGTAGAGGTGACCTCACTATAGTAACCAGGATTTTGGTCCCTCTTAGCATAGAATTTTAGGGATGAGAAAAATGAAGTATTTCAAGTAAGTCCCTGGGATTAATAATGAGAGGTCTTTATTCCCTTGTGTGTAATATTCCTGTCATTATCCTCTCAACTCTATGAATGGCCATCCTACTGGTTTATCACTGTCCTTGAATTTATGTGTGTTCTTTTTAAAAAAATAATTAATTTGAAAGGCAGAGAGAGATACACACGTTTACACATGCATATATACACACAGATCTTCTACCACTGGTTCACTCCCAAAATGCCCATGACATCTAGGGCTGGGACAAGCTTAAGCCAGGATCCAGCATCTCCTTCCAGATCTCCCACATAGTGTCAGGGACTCAAGTTCTTGAGCTGTCACCTACTGCCTCTGAGGGTGCTCATTAGTAGGAAGCCAGAGTGGCCAGCTGAGTGGCAACTTAACCACTGTGCCAACCGCCTGCCCCAAGTGTATCTTTCCTCAGGCTATTCCCATTTCCACAGAGAGTGGACAATCAGGTGAAATCATTCCCTACCACTATCTTTCAGGAAGGTCCCTAATCAGCAGGTCTACATGCTACAATAGCAGCAGCTCTTTTTCTTGATGATTTTCTTCCTTGATCTGCTCACCATAGGAGTCCTTCCATATGACCACATGGGGGTGATCTGAAAAAGCGACAGCAGTGCAAGAGGAGGGTATACAATAAGGGTCTGGGAAACTTGCTCCTTAGTCCTTACTCTGTCCTATCTCACCTGTGCTGGCACAGAGTTACTGAGAATACAGATGCCCTTTCACCAGCATATCCATCATTACTTTGATAAAAGAATTATCCTCTGGACCCATCTCTGTAATATAAATGGCTGATGAGTTTTCAACTTTATGGGTATTCTGGGCTGAATTGTGTTACATATCGCCATTCAAATGTTGAACCCATAACTCCAGAGTCTTCAAATGTGATGAATTTGGAAGTGGGGCTTTAAAATGTGATCAAGTTAAAATGCCATTAGTCTGGTCTCCAATCCAATCTGATAGGTGTCCTTATAAGAAGAGGAATTTTCATCATGCAAAGAGATATCAGGGATGCACAAGCACAAGGTTTCAGAGTAGAGGCCCAAGGGGTACAGAGCAAGAAAGCAGCCATCTGCAAGCCAAACAGAGAAGTCTCAGGTGCCATGTAACCATGATCTTTGACATATAGCCTCCAGAACTCTGAGAAATATACTTCTGTTGGCTGAAGCTAATCATCTGTGGATTTCATTATGTAAAGCAATAAATATATTCATTCTGTCACATATACTTCTTGAGCTTTTCAATCCATGTTCATACTGTCTTCAATTTCTTTCTTTTATTTAAGGGGGGAGGGTTGAAAAAGAGGAGGTGAGAGAGAGAGAGAGAGAGAGAGAGAGAGAATATCATTTACTGTCTACTGGCTCACTCCTCCAAATGCCTACAATAGCCAGGACTGTATCAATCCAGAGCCAGGAGAGCCAGGAGCTCAATCCTATCTTTCACTTAGATAGCAGGGATACAACTACTTGGGCCATCTCCTTCTTCCTCCAAAGAGTTGGCATTGACAGAAAGCTGGAATCAGGAGCTCCAGGGACTGGGCATCAAACCCAGGCACTCTGATATGGAAGGCAGGTGTCTCAATTGGTGTCTTAACTTCTAGACCAAATGCCAATCTGAATCCACTAAGATTTTTATTTTTAAAAGATTTTATTTATTTGTTTGAGGGGTAGAGTTACAGACAGTAAGAGGGAAAGACAGAGAGAAAGGTCTTCCTTCTGTTGGTTCACTCCCCAGATGGCTGCAATGGCTGGAGCTGTACCAATCTGAAGCCAGGAGCCAGGTGCTTCTTCCTGGTTTCTCATGTGGGTGCAGGGGCCCAAACACTTGGGCCATCTTCTACTGCTTTCCTAGGCCACAGCAGAGAGCTGGACTGGAAGAGGAGCAGCCAGGACGAGAACTAGCACCCATTTGGGATGCCAGCACCGCAGGCGGAGGATTAACTTACTGCGCCATGGCTCCAGCCCCTCCACTAAGATTTTAAGAGCAATTTAACGATGTGCTGTCATTAGCTTCCAGGGTATTTGCCAGGGTGTTGATTCCTATATCATGAACAAGTGCTTCCTTATCAAAAACTCTTCTGTATTTAACTTTAGGTTTTCTTTTTTTTAATTTTTATTCTTTTTTTAATTTTTTTACTTTTATTTAATGAATGCAAATTTCCAAAGTACAGCTTATGGATTACAGTGGCTCCCCCCCCCCCCCATAAATTCCCTCCAACCCACAACCCTCTCCTTTCCCACTCCCTCTCCCCTTCCATTCACATCAAGATTCATTTTCAATTCTCTTTATATACAGAAGATCAGTTTAGTATATATTAAGTAAAGATTTCAACAGTTTGCACCCACATAGAAACACAAAGTGAAAAATACTGTTTGAGTACTAGTTATAGCATTAAATCACAATGTACCGCACATTAAGGACAGAGATCCTACATGAGGAGTAAGTGCACAGTGACTCCTGCTGTTGACTTAACAAATTGAAACCCTTGTTTATGGCATCAGTAATCACCCTAGGCTCTTGTCATGAGTTGCCAAGGCTATGGAAGCCTTTTGAGTTCACCGACTCTGATCATATTTAGACAAGGTCGTAGTCAGAGTGGAAGTTCTCTCCTCCCTTCAGAGAAAGGTACCTCCTTCTTTGATGACCTGTTCTTTCCACTGGGATATCAGTCATGGAGATCTTTCATTTAGGTTTTTTTTTTTTTTTTTTTTTTTTTTTTTTGGCCAGAGTGTCTTGGCTTTAGGTTTTCATCTATTATACTTTCTCAGCCTGCTAGTACATACTGACAAGGTCCCAGAGTTCTTTTTGTTTATATCCCCTTTCCTTTCACATTCCTAATTAGATTTTGCTGTGACTTGATCTTAGTTATTGTTCTATTGTCTAGGAAGAAAGAAGGGGTAGATCATGGAAGCACAGGGTATGTTATAGTACAAGGAAGAGGGTTATGGATAACTTTGAGTAGTGAAAGAGGACCCACCTTTATCAATGAGATGATAAGTTCTCATATTCAAAGAGGACAAAAGCACCTAGAATTTCAAAATTTTCAAATTTATTGATCAGGAGTTCCCATACCAATCCTTAGTCCCATTCCATCTTAATGATATGCTAAGCTGGTATAACAGAGTTGCCAATAGTACAAATGTAATATTCATTGGAGCTATATTTTGTTTTTAAAAATCTAGTATTAATAACTATGTATTTAAAAGATATATATTAAGGGATCGGCACTGTGGCACAGCAGGCAAAGCTGCCACCTGCAGTACTAGCATCCCATATGGGTGCTGGTTCAAGTCCCTACTGCTCTACTTCCAATCCAGCTCCCTGCTAAGGCACTTGGGAAAGCAGCAGAAGATGGCCTGTTCCTTGGACCCTGTACCCGTGTGGGAGACCTGGAAGATGCTCCTGGCTCCTGGCTCATAACTGGAACAGCTCTGGCCATTTGCCGCCATATAGGGTGTGAACCAGCGGATTGAAGGCCTCTTTCTCTCTCTCCTCTCTCTCTCACTCTTTGCAACTCTGCCTTTCAAGTGAATTAATAAATCTTGTTTTTAAATAAACATAACTTGGCCTGACTTTCAGCTAAGGAAACCATCTGCTTCCATATTTTATTTTAAATAATATTCACCCACAGTTTTTCACCTCTTTCCCCAATGCATTGGGATCCCATTGTAAGCATGTTTTGAGAATTCAGAGGGCTAGCAATTATAAAGCAACTGAGATATGCCTCTTGCCAGCATATTTCATTCTTGTAAATCCAATTCCACTCACCGCTAGTGACTCTTTTAACAATTATTCCCACTTCAGCCCAAGAACTATCAGTATTACATCTATAAGTTGTGATGGTCCTGATTGACAGCCTGATGGTAGTTGATTCTAGTCTAAATTCCTATGTCAGATACTACTTCTTAAGATTACTCAGGGCACCTGATAGCCAAGATCACTGGAAACAGTCTCTGAGGTGAGAATTTGACTTCAGGGATATAGTAGGGACTGCTCATTGGAACGACACCTATAAAAGAGTGAAGAAGATAGCATTGGGTAGAAGAAAAATTTAAGTTGTGATGAAATTACAGTACGGGTCTCAATTCCATGGTGAAATCTAAGCTGGAATTGCCCCAAACTGAAGTGGATTTCCTGGTCTTCTGTCCTTCTACAAACTAAGTATAGTGTACTAAGTATTACGACCCAGGAAGAGACATGATGAGATCCTTAAATGGTGGGAAATTTTGCGAAGAGGCCAGTTGTGAGCTGCCAGCAGGTAACACCCCCAGAGAGTGGGGTAACTGCGGGTCTCAGTTCTCCTTCTCACAATGCCTTAAAAGCATCCTTGTCGTCTGAGCAGTCAGGACTCCTATTTAATCCCTCCATATACAGAAAATGCAAGAAGTAAAGTTTACTTCAAGATAATTATGTTTTATTTATGATACGATTTATAAAATAATCTCTCACTTGAACAACACTATGTACACTAATATCTACCCTTTTCCATCATGTCTGCACTTATCAGGTTTTTGATGAGTATTGGAAAATCCAATGCAAATCAATTGTACCAACAAGTCAAAATAATTTCATTATTAAAGGATTTATAAAGATTTTGAGAGAACTAGTGATACCTTAGCATATTTAAAATATTATTCTTGCAAGAGTAAGTAAGCATGAAGTGAGAATTGTAGCAAGATGTGGTATTAGAATTTTGTAAAAAGAAGCATTTCATTTAGTCTTTATTCAAGGTATTAGCTCACAATTAGAATTGAAACTTATGTGTTGTAAAGCTAAGTTTTAAAATATAGCGATTTCAGCTCAAAATTAAACTCCTCAAGTCTTCATTTAAGGCAATTCTCTGATTTTGTTTTAAAAATTGTTCTCAAGTATCAATAACCTTCAGTTACATTTCTATACATAGAAATTGACACAGCCAGATTACCACATGCTTAAAGTCTATTTTTATGCCATTTTAGTAGTTCCCAAGCATCCATGTGCTGTGGAATAGATTAGAAGTTCATTCAGATTTCATTCTTACAAAAAAATATATGAGCACGTCTAAGTAGGCTACAAGTCCATTAAAAGTAATAGAAAAGAGATAGAGATCAGCTCTAAGTAAACTTTGGGCTAAGGAATTTATCTTTCAGGTATTCACCTCTTCTGGAAGATAAGAAAGTTTTCTCAACCAATTAATTGAGACTAGAACTAAATGTCTTAACAAACACATTCAATTTTTTTGCATCTCCAAGACACTTTTTCATTGCAAACTTGTCAAGAACACCATCAACTTGTGTAAAGTGATGATATAGCACTTCCAGGATTCCTGCTGTTCCTCGCAATTAACAGAATTAAATTCATGGCTTCTAGGGAAAACCAATGACTGAGAGTCACTGGCAAAACTGCTACTGATTCACATTCTAAGGCAGCTCCCCTTCAGTCTCAGAGGCAGGAGACTGGTGTTTAGTTGCATGACATATAGATCACTTAGAAGGTCACTTGAATTGGCAATGGAGTGGGAGGGGCAAGAATTCCTCAGTAGGTTTTTCCTGAAAACTATAGGATCAATTTGAGGTCAGGGTAGCAACATCCAAGAAAGATTATTGAATTTACCTACTGCTTTTATTCAACCTCCATTGGCTCTGCTAGTAACAGGCTTCATTTCATTATCACAGACATTTTTGCTTAGACTTTGGATGTTCAGCACCTACCAAGGAGTTCATTTCTTATTTGTTTATTTTTGTTTAGACACACTAAGATGCCAACAGTTATTTGATTAAAAATAGCATTTTAATATTATATGGTAAATTTTGTTCACAACTTTTTTAAAAGTTCTATTTGAAATTCAGAGCTGAAGAGAGAGAAAGAGAGAGATATATATCTTCCATCCATTGGCTCACTCCCCAAAAGGCTGCAACAGCCAGGGCTATACCAGGCCCAACCCGGGAGCCAGGAGCCTCCTCCCAGCCACCCGCCTCGGCACAGTACCCCACCCATCCCTTAGATGCACCAGCAGGAAGCAGATTGGAAGTGAAGCAGCCAGGACTGAACCAGTGCCCACATGGGATGCCAGTACTGTAGAAAGCAGCCTAACCTGCTGTGTCACAGTGCCAGTCCCTTATGACCTTTTTTTAAACCTCAGCAAGAAATCTGTGTATTTAAATGAATCAAAAATATTTTAGGTAACTTTTTTTTCTATTCAACTGTTATTTAATAAATATAAATTTCCAAAGTACAACTTTTGAATTATAGTGGCTTTCCCCCCCATAACCTCTCTACTACCCACAACCATCCCATCTCCCACTCCCTCTCCCATTCCATTCTTCATCACGATTCATTTTCAATTATCTTTATATACAGAAGATCAACTTAGCATATACTAAGTAGAGATTTCAACAGACTGCACCCACAAAAACACGCAGAATATTGTTTGAGTAGTAGTTTTACCATTAATTTGCATAATACAACACATTAAGGGCAGAGGTCCTGCATGGGGAGCAGGTGCACAGTGACTTCCGTTGTTGATTTAACAACTGACACTCTTATTTATGACATCAGTAATCACCTGAGGCTCTTGTCATAAGCTGCCAAAACTATGGAAGACTCTTGAGTTTGATCTTATTTAGACAAGGCCATATTCAAAATGGAAGTTCTCTCCTCCCTTCAGAGAAAGGCATCTCCTTCTTTGATGGCCCATTTTTTCCGCTGGGATCTCACTCACAGAGATCTTTCATTTAGATCATTTTTTTGCCACAACATCTTGGCTTTCCATGCCTGTGAAACTCTCATGGGCTTTTTAGCCAGGTCTGAATGCCTCAAGGGCTGATTCTGAGGCCAGAGTGCTCAGAATGGCATTTGCCATTCTATGAGTCTGCTGTATATCCTGCTTCCCATGTAGGATCATTCTCTCCTTTTTAATTCTATCAATTATTTGCAGACACTGGTCTTATTTATGTAATCCCTTTGACACTTAATTCTATCTTTTTGATCAATTATGAACTTAAACTTAACATTGACTGTGTAGTCACTGTGCTTAGTGAGCGTGCATAGGTACATATGTGTGTGCATGCTTTGTGTGTATGTATTAATTGTTGATGATTTTAAAAGATTATTTAGTTGATAAACAGAGACAGAAAAATGGACATCCGATCTGCTAGTTCAGACCCCAAATGTTGACCATGGTTGTAATCTGGGAAAGGTCCCAAAGTCAGGAGCCAGGAACTCAATCCAGGTGTACCAAGTGGGTGTCAGCAACCCATTCACCTGAGCCTCCTAAGGTCTATATTAGCAAAGACCTGGAGTCAAGAGAGGAGCCAGGACTTAAACCTAGGCACTCCTCTGGGGGTTGTGGTGTGTGAACCAGGGCCTTATGCAAAACCAAATACCTGCTCCTGAAATGCTTTTAGAATGCCAAAATATGCAAAAGAAATGCAAGGAGGATGAGCTATTCAGTGGATGCTTGATGGAAAAGATTTAACTTCAACTGTTTTGGAGGAAATGGATGTAAAAATAAAGATAATGGCATCCTCAATGTTTGGATAGGGACAATCACCCAGGAAAAGAACCTTTCCTTGATAAGGGGCTAACACACAAGGTGTTCACACTGTAATCTTGGTGAACGATCTGCTCACCAAGATGATGAAGGAGAGTTCTAATTGTGGCTGCCAGGAAAATTGGTAAATTAAGGAGACTGATGTTTTACTTACAGCTAGAGTCATCCTCAGAATTTTAAATATCATGAAATA
Source organism: Oryctolagus cuniculus (assembly GCF_051225735.1). Classification (NCBI taxonomy): domain Eukaryota; kingdom Metazoa; phylum Chordata; class Mammalia; order Lagomorpha; family Leporidae; genus Oryctolagus; species Oryctolagus cuniculus. Next base: position 49,207,969 of record NC_142878.1, read on the forward strand.
AGTGTGAAAACAACAGAATGTTAGAGGTTGAATAGATGTTTTGGCTGTCCTAACAGGTTCATCTCCATAGAGTACAAAGACAAAGATTGTAATAATAATGAGATGACTACTATTATTATTATAATAATATGCCTGATTTGTTTATAATTAGTTTTAATGCAGAAAATTTTGTATTGGCTGATATCCAACTCAGTAGCTTTGTTTTCTGGATGGGCATTACTCCCATTGTTTCTGGCTATTATGGCCAAAATGAAAACAAAAAAGCCAATCAAGTACTGTGGCTGATTGAATCACAATTTTAACATTTTGGGCCAAAACTATCATGAAACTTTTGCAACAAATTTTACATTCTAAAGTTTGACATGCCTATAATTGATTAAATCTTTAAATGTGATTAGGTGGATATAAAGAAAGAAGGGGATATAGAAGTAGTTTATATAGGATATACTTTACTCTATATTTCAGTCCTATCCAAAATAGGGTACAATTTTTTAGAAAAATATTTTATTATTGATTTTTGAAACATAAACAAAAATGGATAAAATAGCAAAATGTAATCTCTCTATGCCCCACAAAGCTTTATTACTTGACAAGTCCTCTTTCATGTGTATGCTCTTTCTCCTTCAATTGTCATTTTAAAGTAAATTCCAATATCATATCATTTCATCTGTAAATACCTATTAAGCATTAGAAGTTCATTTTTAATGCAACAATAATGCCTTGGTATAATATTAAAGATAGCAAGATCTCTTCTGTCCTAACTTGTTAATTTTCTCATGTAGGAAATTCCACAGACTCAAAGTCTACAAATTTAAAATAGTAACATGTTATCATTGTTGTAAACTTAAATCTGTTCATTTTGTGCTCTATCACAGAAAAAGTACCTAAAGATCTAGAGGAACTGTGAAAAGCAATAATAATAGTTCTTCAGTCACATTTAGATTAGACATAGACATCCAAGATGTTTGGAAACTCAGGAATTTTCCAATACTGGAATGTAATCTGTTCCCTCTTGAGCCTAACTGCAGTCACAAATGGCTAAGGTAACACAGTTAGTAGATGGTAGACACAGAATCCCAAGACAGGTCTCCAAATATTATCGTATTAACTTTTGACTTCTTTGCGCCACCTACTCTTCCTTTGGACTAAAGTAGTCTTCTGTAAACCTGCCTGGTAACTATATGACCTAAGCATGTTTCTCTATTCCACAGTCATCTCTGCTTTAAATCCTCCATGCCTAATGTTCTCTAATGTAGCATAGAAAATAAAGCATACAGATACATTTATGCTGCACACTGAAACAAATTTAAGTTTTAATTCTTGCTTCAAGTGTAACATGGTTATTGTTCACTGTAGGGAATAGAATTCTGCAAAGTTCTTTGAAACCATATGGCTTACTCATGATTCCCTGAATCCATTTGCAGGAACACGTGTGTACTGCTGACTGCCCTTGACAGGCATATACTAATACATATCCAAATTATGATAGACTGCAGCAACTTGAAGAGCATGATGGAAGATGAAATTTGAAATTCTCATGCCAAGTTGAGCACTTTGCATCTCTTGAATGGGTTAGGACAAAGTTATCAGATTTTTACAAGGAAGCCTGCCTCTGTTCTTCACATGAAATCCTGGCATTTGCATTTGCAGCAGGAGTAAAAGATCATGTCAGTGAAGTTTATGGGCTTCTAGTGTGTGGATCAAAACACATTTTTGACCAAGAAACCAAACCAAAACAAAATAAAACTTTCAGGTTACTCACTTGCTTTGTGATTCTCAAGGCTTAGCAAGGGGCAGGAAGGGGATACAGACGGTGATCTGTCATGGATTGGAGAAAGGAGAACTTGAGGTGAACAAGATAATTCTAATGAGTTTTCTGCTAGCTCAATAAAAATTAAAATGTGGATTAAGAAAGTCAATGTTCTCCTGGAAGCTGTAATTCAAGTGCTTCATCAAACTTAACAGTAGTGATGGCTCCCTGGTGCCTCCCCTCCTACTCCCTGCTTAACTAAATCCCTTCCTTCCTCCAAAGTCTAGTTCAAGTTCCCTTTCTCTCATAAGGTTTGCTTCACTCTCTTGATCCTCTGGAATTGTTCCCTTCTTTTCATTCCTATATAAATTGTTGCCTTTTTCACTCTCTTGGGAAATTAGGAAATGCCTTAAAATTAATTTCTAATAAGGCACTAAGTCAGAGAGCTGATTACACATAAATCTCATAAATATGTTTTTATGTGTCTCTCTTTATGGCTATTTCTTATTATGCATAATGTAAGGATTATTGATTTTAAGTCATAATGAGAGACTATAATAGGAATTTATAGAGAGTCCTTACAAGCGGGCAGCACAGTGGGATATAGCTCTCCTGAACACTGGGATAATCTCCAGTAAGCTGTCCCCACATGATCCCCCTCGCAAAATGGAATGAAGGGGTCACAGAGAGCTGCCCCAGGCACCAACCAGGAGAATTCAGCTGCCCACTCTTACTCAGGTATCCTTATGTAACAAATAGTAACTATGTCTCCTGTTTTTACTAAAGATAAACTTCAAATACAGTGGGCAGCCTAGATATTTAACTGACATAAAATTGTGATGCTCACTCATTTGATACTTACCACATATATTTAACTTATATTTTTGCATTGGATTTTTAATGTTATAGGTGTATAACCTTTTTCCTCAACTAAGGTATAAACCCCAATGAAAAGACAGATTTCTCAATTCTGAAATTCTAAATGCTAACTCATTGATCCAGGCAAAATAGACCTTAAATATACCAGTAATATTCAGTTGGCATTGCAGATAATAGTCTAAACCAAACACTTGATAGAAGTGCTAAAATATTTGTCAAGTCACTTCTTGAGGAAAAAGTTGATTTCACTTGATAATGTTCTTGTAGTCCACATTCACACACAGAGGTAAAAATGGACATAACAGATCAGCAAGAATCTGACTTTAAATGCTCAATATAAATGCTAGAATACCAACTTTTCATTTATTCTATTCTGATTTGGAATATTGAGATTTATCCTAAGTTATCACAAGTTATCATTACCCCATATTTTTTCTAAGGAGAGTAATCTTGGATTATCTCACAGATATTTATAGTCACTACCCCAAATAATTGTAAAATAAATAATACTACACCATCTTTTACTACTTCTAGGCTTCCTACAACAATTAACCTTCATTAAATGACAGGATCAGAAAGCCACAATCATTGGTCCTTTGTTTCTACAAATAACACTAAATGAATTATTATGTCTTTACCTTTAAAAAGCAGATACAGACAACGGCTGCATAAAAGGATTTAATTTGTACTTGCTTTGAGGGGTGCTGCATAAGACACTGTTCTATGACTGTTCTACAGGATTTTTTTTTATTCAATGTTTGCAACCAGGAAAACCACCTTTTTCTCTAAGGAAAGAGCATGCTTTCTGCTCTTGGGCACACGAGCTTCCTTGACTTGGCTCTTGATTTCAGTACTCAATCTCAGAAACCATGTTGAGTTTTTTTATTGGTGCATATTTCTTTTTCTCAGCCATATTTATTTTCTGCCAATTTGTGTTTACAAGCTGACTTAAAACACCTTCATACAGATTGTGGCACACAAATATGTTGAAACAGAAGGCACACTGAAGCATTAAGTGGTCAGAAAAGCTCTTTGTGAAGGCTGCTCTGGTACATGGTAGCATGAAGAAAATACTCATTTTGCAAAAATTCCACTCGATAGTCCCGTGAAAAGGCTGATGACAAGAAGATATTTTTAAAAAAATCTATTTTGATATTGAAAATGCTTGGGCACTTGTCAACCACATAAGAGACACAAATGAAATTCTGGGTTTCTGGTCCAGTCCTGGCTGTTGTGGTCATTTGGGGAGTGAATCAATGGGTGGAAGACCTCTTTCTCTCCCCTCCCTCTCCTCCCTCCTTCTTTCTCTCTTTCTTTCTCTTTCACTCTGCCTTTTGTATAAATAAAATAGATGTAAATAATCCTTTTTTAAATATTTATTTATTTATTTGAAAGGCAGAGTAACAGAGAGGCAGAGTGTGTGTGTGTGTGTGCGAGAGAGAGAGAGAGAGAGAGAGAGAGTATGTGTGTGTATGAGAAAGAGAGAGAAAGAAAGGTCTTCCATCCTCTGGTTCACTCTCCAGAGGGCTGCAATGGCCAGAGCTACGCCAATCTAAAGCCAGAAGCCAGGAGGTTCTTCCAGGTCTCCCACATGGGTGCAGGGGCCCAAGGACTTGGGCCATCTTCTCCTGCTTTCCCCAGCCATAGCAGAGAGCTGGATCAGATATGGAGCAACAGGGACTCAAATGAGCACCCATACGTGATGCTAGTGCTACAGGCGACAGCTCTACCCACTATGCCACAGCATTGGCCCCATAAATAATTCTTTAGAAAAGAAGAAAACTCACGCCAGCAAGCTAGTATAAGGAATTATACATAGGAGAAATGCTTTAATGTATATAGGAGAAAATGCTTTAATAAAATGTTGAACTTGAAATCTAAGTGATGCTAGATGAAAGGAAAACTAAAGCAGCTCAAAGTGATGTTGCATATTAAGACTTAAGATAATGAAATGTAGCTTGTCCAAGAAAACTGAAATAAGTATTTTAACAAATACATACAGAACAGAGTGGACAATGTTCTCTTGAATACCAGCATAACTGTATTTTACTTACCCCTAACTGATTTGAATAACCTATGACTTCCAGTGAATTGCTGCCTGAAGGGCTGTGCACACACAGGCTAGGCATCAATTCAAGATTTGCTAGAACCCAAAGAACTGTGTGCAGCCTTTGATAAGGGAGAGAGCATCAGCTGTTACTATTTCTGGGGCAGGGACCTATTCAATAGTAATTTTTCAGTGACATCTCTGGGTGTGCAGTACACTGGGAGTCTAAAAGGCGGATCCACAGATCAGACTTATTTGCTCTCAGTTTGAGGTATAGCAAGATGGTCATGACTATTCATCATCCAAACGAGTTTGGACATGAGAGCCCAAAGCTAAGATTGACATTTGGCTAGGTGAGAAAGGTTGAAAGTTCCCTAGGCTGTCAAGCACAATATCCATTTCTTGAGGAGTCCATATACAAAGAAAGGTCAAGATTGTCAAGGACAAGATTTGGGAAATCAGAACTGGAGGCTGATTTTATTAGTGCAAGTGACATTTAATCTTAAGGGAAAATCTTTTCTATATTTTAATAAATTTTATTTTTACAGCATCTTTTAACTTTACAGAAAAATTGTGCAGCAAGTATGGTGATTTCCCATATCTACTCCCTACCCTATTTTCCATGATAAGTATCTTGGATTAATGAGATATATATGTGTAATTAGTGAAGCAATATTGACATTAATTAAAGATCATATAGTTCATGTTAGGGTATACTCTTTGTGTTGTTAAGTTCTATGATTTTTGATAAATACATAATGTGCTGTGTCCACTATTACAGTGTTATATAGAGTAGTTGCACTGTCCTCAAACCAACTTATTCACACGTATCATTGTTTCCACCTGAACTCCTGGCATCACTGATCTTTTCATTGTTTTCATAGTTTCGCCTTTTGTAGAAAATCATCTACAGTTGGAATTATACAACATGCAGCTTCTTCAGACTGGCTTCATTCACTTAGCCATATGCATTTAAGTTTTCTGTGTGTCTTTTCTAGCTTGACAGCTCATTTCATTTTATTGCTGAGTAATATTCAATTATATAGATATACCAGAGATTGGATCATCATCTATTAAGGAACACCTTGGTTTTTTTCTCCTCAAACTCTGGCAATTGTGAACAAAACTACTATAAATATTGGTGTGAATATTTTTGTGTGGACATAGTTTTCAACTTGTTTGGGCAAATATCAAGGAGTATAACTGTGGACGTGTGATAAAGTTATGTTTAATTTTGTACAAAATTGCCATTCTGTTTTCTAAAGTGCTATACCATTTTACATTCCCTCCAGAAATGAAAAAGGATATATCCTCATTAGTATTTGATGTTGTCAATATTTTGGATTTTGGAAACTCTCATTTGTATGTAGTGGTATCACATTTTTGTTTTAATTTATTATTTTCTAACAATGTAATGGCAAGCATCTTTCATATGCACATTTGTTATCTGTATGCTTTTATGTGTATGTGTGTGTGTATATATATATATATATATATATGTAGAGGGGATAAGATGTCCATTCAGATAGATCATTTTCCCATATTCTATTTAGGTTTGTTTTCTTACTGTTGAGTTTTTAAGAGTTCTTTTAATACTTTTGATAGCAGCTCTCATTCGATTACTTGCAAGTGTGTAGAAAATAGTTCTCCCAAGTTGTGGCTTATATTTTCAATATTATAACAATCTCCTTCTCAAAGGAGTGTTTTTTATTTATTTAAAGGGAATAAATCTCATATATTTCATATACACAATTTTAAGGAGTTTTTAAATTTAATGAATCCAATGTATCAATTTTACCTTTCATGAGTTTTGTTTTTGCTGTTATCAATGTCATTAACAAACTCAAATTATCTAATTTTCCCTTATGTTTTCTTCTAGAAATTTGAAATTTTTATTTTAAATCTATGATCAATTTTGAGCTACTTTTGTGAAAGGCTTAAGGTCTGTATCTACATTCATTTTTGTTTTTATGCGTGTATATGTTTAGTTTCTCCATTGGATTGCCTTTGCTCTTTTTTTAAGGATCAGATGATCAGTTGACTATAAATGTGTAGGCCTATTTCTGTGCTGTCTACTCTGTTCCACTGATACATTTATTAAGTATTTCACCAACACCACATTGTCTTGATAATCGTGACTTTGTAGTAAGTATTAAAGTTGGGTAGCACCATTCTCCTGACTCGGCTTTCCCTCAACATTATGTTGACTATTCTGTCTTTGGCCTATTGTATAAACCTTCTAATATGTACCTGTATGTTGAGATCCACAAAATAACATTCTGGAATTTTCATAAGGATTACATTGAATTTAATAAATCTTCTTATTCAAAAGCAAGGGATATCTATTAGAATCTTTAGATGTTTGTATTGAAGTTTACAATTTTCCTTAAGTACATATTATACATGTTTTGTTAGATTTAAACCTAAGTGTGGCCGGCGCCGCAGCTCACTGGGCTAATCCTCCGCCTTGCGGCGCCAGCACACCAGGTTCTAGTCCCAGTCGGGGCGCCGGATTCTGTCCCGGTTGCTCCTCTTCCAGGCCAGCTCTCTGCTGTGGCCAGGGAGTGCAGTGGAGGATGGCCCAAGTGCTTGGGCCCTGCACCCCATGGGAGACCAGGAAAAGCACCTGGCTCCTGGCTCCTGCCATCGGATCAGCGTGGTGCGCCGGCTGCAGCACGCCGGCCATGGCGGCCATTGGAAGGTGAACCATCAGCAAAGGAAGACCTTTCTCTCTGTTTCTCTCTCTCACTGTCCACTTTGCCTGTCCAAAAAAAAAAAAAAAAAAAAAAAAAAAAACCAAACAAACAAAAAAAACCTAAGTGCTTGACTTTGAAATGCTGTTGCAAATAATGTTTTGTTTTTAACTTAAAATTATGTTTATTTTCTATTTACTACTTAATTCTTTATTTAATGGAGGATTAAGCTTGTGATTATAAAGCAAATTGAAAGTATGTAACTGCAAATATTAAAAGAAAAATAAGAACGGAAGGAGGTATGAGAGTGATAGAGAGGGTAGAAAGAATTATTATGTATTTAAAACTGTATATATGGAATACATGAGATCTATTCCCTTTATATAAATAAATTTTAATTTTTTAAAAATTATAAATGTTCATTGATACAGGAAAGAGATCAAATTTTCTTTTTAAAAATATTTATTTATTTATATGAATGGAGAGTTAAAGAGAAAGAGGGGAAAACAAAAACTGCTGGTCATGCCCCAAATGGCTGCAATGGCCAGGTCCCCATTGGGTGCAGGAGCCCAAGCACTCAGGTCATTTTTCACTGCTTTCCCAGGTCCATTAGCAGAGAGCTAGATGGGAAGTGGAGGAGCTGAGACATGAACAGGTGCCCTATGGGATGCTGGCATTGCAGGTGGCAGCTTAACCCACCACAACACAATGCTAGCCCTGAAATCAAGTTTTATAAATTGACCTTATATCCTGTAATCTTGCTGTTATTGTTTATTAATTTCATGATTATATTTGACCTTTGAATTTTCTACACAGACAGCTATGTCATTAATGGATGTTGAGAATTCTCTCTCTTCCTTCATAATGTATTCACTTTTATTTTCCTATTGCACAAAGTAGGACTTCCAATCATGACAAATAGCAGTGGTAAGAGGTGAGATTCTTGTTTTGTTTCTAATATTAGGGGAAAAGCATATAGTGTCTCACTATGAAATATAATGCTGGCTTCAGGGTTTTTTTTTTTTGTAGATTTTGCTTTTGACAATTTAATTTTTGAAATTAAATAATTGTTCAAAAATTAATTTGAAAGGCAGATGGGGGGGAGGGAGAGAGGGGAGGGAGAGAGGGAGAGAGGGAGTGTGGGAGAGAGGGAGAGAGAGGGAGAGAGAGGGAGAGAGAGATAATCTTTCATCTGCTAGTAGACCCCCCCAATGCCTGAAAGAGCGGGCTCTACCGGGGGCCTGGTACCAAAGTGCTTTAGGCCATTGCTTGTTGCCTCCCAGGATTCGCATTATCGGGAAGTTGAAATTGGAAATGGAGAAGTATTCAAACGCAGGTTCTCTGATAGGGGTGCAGGCATCCTAAGCAGAATCATAGCTGCTGCATCAAATATCCATGCTGCTATAAATATTCTTTATCAAGTTGAGATTTCCCATTTTCTGAGAGGTTTTGTCATGAATGAGTGTTGGATTTTGTTAAATTCTCTTCCTGCATCTATTCACATGATCTTATGATTTTCCTTCTTCACCCAGTTGATATGATAAATTGCATTAGAGGATTTTGTAATCTGATGAACCAGCCTTGAATACTTCAACTAAAACCCTATTGGTCATGGTGCATAATTTTTACCCACTCTTAGATTTCATATAATATTTTCTGAGGATTTTTGAATCCTTGTCCATGAGAGATAGTAGATTATACTTTTCCTTTCTAGTAATATCTTTTTTGAGTTTGTTATTAAGATAATGCTGACCTCACAGGATGCTTTTGTATACACAGAGGAATTATAGAGAATTGGTCTCTTTTTTTTACTTCCCTGCTTAGTATGCTTTGACCTGAGCCCATAGGTGCTGATGGGTTGCAGGGTGGGAAAAAAGACAAGCATGTGTAGGAACAAGTTATCATCAATGGGATCACAATAAGGATGTTAACTTTGCTGATGACTCACAGCTTGCATCAAGGTGCCTCTCTAGCCTATTGATAGCAAATAATTATTAGTAATAGCTTAAAAAACAAGAGGCTGCTTCTAAAGAGTCTAATTAGTACATACATACACAGAGCTAGAGAAAACTTCTGGAACAATTATTGCAGCTATAAACCAAAGAAAGAGTATCCATTCACATAGTTGGTAATGAAATATTGATTATGCATTGACTCTGTAAGTTCTGGGTGCAGATGCAGAGCACAACACCATCAACAAATTGTCTGGAAACATAAGTAACATGCTATGTTCCACAATGTTCGAAAATAAAGTAAAAATATGTTTCATTGTATTTGAATGGAATTTTGAAATCAGTTAGATGTTAGAACAAGAAAAACTCCACTTTATTTCACTTCATTTCCAGACCTAAAAAAATCAGGATTGCAATGTCAGAATTTTTAGGAGAAACAAATAAGATAACAATACATTTTTATCTACTTTTTCAAACACTTCAGCGAATATAAAAATTAGCAAATCACAGCTCTTCCCTCCAAGTCACTTGTGCTTTAGAAAATGATGTTATAATTACAAATATCATTATAAAAATGTACTAGCCAGAGAAGTGATTTAAAGAAGGTACCAACACAGAGTCAAAAAGCAGGGTTCAGTTAACTTTTCCTATAAAGAGCCAGATAATAAATTGTTTAGTTTTGAAGGCTGTACAGTCTCTGTGGTAAACAGTCAGCTCTTCACAAATGAATACATAGACAACAGGTAAAAGGATGAGCATGATTATGTCCCAATAAATTCTGATCAATACAAGTTGCTTGTTCAATAGTCTGTGGTTGGTAGCTTGTAGCTTGACAATTCCTGATCTTATGTCTCAAACGAAACAAAAAGCTTCTGTCTCTCCCTGTCTCTGTATAACTCTGCCTTTCAAATAAATAAATGAATCTTTAAAAAAAAGAAAAACAATTTCAAATTATAGCACACTATCCAAATGTAGGTATTGTTCATCAAGTTTACTGAAGACTGACACAGTGTGCCACTTCATATACAATGAATAGTCCATGAGTGATAAAACAATATGTTGCTAATCAACTAAGGGACAGGGGCATAAATAATTAAGGGCAATAAAACAGATTAACCCTTTTCTTAGAAGAAAGGAAAATAGCCTTCCTATTTCTTTCCTAAGGGGTATAAAAAGGTTCATGGAAAATGTGTATTATGAAAATACTATGCATGAGTTTCAAAATTTTTGTGCCAAAAATAAACCTAGCTTTTAATTCCATTTTTCATCACCTTCCTGAACTACCTGCATATATTTTTAAAAAGGGTTTTATCTTCCTAAGAGTTCAGCAAATTTTAACTACACTTTTGTCTCCTCTCCCTGATGAACTTGGGGATTTAATCTAATTCCCAACTTAATATGAGAACCCCTTTCTACCCTCTATTAATTGCACTTGAATCCTAAAACTTCCTAGTGCTAAGTTAGGAATCAGAGGTTATGAAAACTCAGCGAAAGCTGTCTCAGTTGGGCAAGTTTCTCCATGTTTCACCAGCTGTTTTTCCTCTCCCTCCTCCTCAGTAGTTTAAGATCCTGTAAGTCTGCCTCTTCAAAACTGAGTTCCCACTTTTCAGAGTCAGCAAGTAGGTCTTTTGACTCTCACATTTGGAGCCAAGTAGATTGCTTTTAGCTGTTCAGTGGAACCTTAAATTTCATCATGATAAGAGTAATTGACTGCAAGTTTTTGAAACTGAGGTGTTTGTCCACCAGAGCAGTCTGTGCGGTATTCCGCTCTATCACATTCTATTGTCAAATCTGACTCTGGGAACCACACATCTATTTAACAATGTAGGTAGATACTTTGACAACTATTCTCCTTAACATATGCAGAATAGTCATGCAAAATTTTCTTTTTTAAAGATTTTTATTTATTTGAAATCAGAGTTACACAGAGAAAGGAGAGGCAGAGAGAGAGAGAGAGAGAGAAAGAGAGAGAGAGAGGTCTTTTGTCTGCTGGTTCACTCCCCAAATAGCCACAACAGCTGGAGCTGCACTGGTCTGAAGCCAGGAGCCAGGAGACTCTTCCTGGTCTCCGTTGTGGGTGCAGGGGCCCAAGGACTTGGGCTATATTCTACTGCTTTCCCTGGCCATAGCAGAGAGTTAGATGGGAAGAGGAGCAGCCCGGACTAGAACCAGCACCCATATAAATGCCGGCGCCACGGGCAGAGGATTAACCTACTGCATCACAGCGCTGGCCCCAGACATGCAAAATTTTCATAATCTATTTACTCTTTGGTAAAAGTCATGGTTCACAAGTGGTTTCAACTGCAGTTCTGTATATTTCTTATTTAAAATAGGATAAGATGATTTAATTACATCTGTCTATTTAGATGCAGATCATTTGACAACAGGACATGGTTCCTCCAAAATAACAAAAAAACTTTGCAGGGCATTCATATGTGAACATTAGCAGAAACTTTTATTGCTATCTTAGTTATTTTTTAATGCAGAATGTCTGCATTCAGCACATCTTTTTATCCTGTCCTTAAAAGCTCCCTGTTACTGAGAATAGGATCATTCAACCTCGTTAAGTATGAATCTTTTCATTTTATGCTTTTCCTTTTACATCATCTTTCAACCTTTATTTTTAAATTTCAAATATCTCTTCCCTAAAATAAAAGAAAAACCAGTAAGTCATTTTACAATTATTTAGTTGGCAATATTTCACCAATATGTACCACTATTTTAAAGAGCTTTATTTTACTCATTCCTTGACATTCCAATTCTGCAGAGTAAATTTAATGTTTGCTCTTAGAGCAGTAACTGATTATAATCTCTTAGTGGGTAGGAATCAGAGCTGTTTAATTTTCTATGTGCAGTTCTTAGATATAAAAAAGCTCAAGGGTTCACCAAACACCTATATTGCAGAATGAGAAATAGTTTTTGCAGGGAAATATCTGAGTAGAGTGAAAAATTATTGGTTGTATCCAACCTTAAATTCACAGAGAGGAAAATAACAGAAGATTCTTGTGTAGTTGTCTTAGTCCTGAAGCAGAGTCTCCTTGCCTGCACAAACTTTAAATAATCACATGAGCATCACCCTGGTACACATATCATCCTCATAACAAAATGTGCAATCATGTTTTCCACAAAGAATATTTAGTGCTCTGGGGTAGGGATATCAAATTTCATACCTGGAAAGAAGGCTCAAAAAGGACAGTGAAAAGTTTTACAACTCTCAACTAATGAGCCACATTTAAGTAAAGAAGACTTTTTTTCAGAAAAAGATGTATTAGTTTATTTATTTGAAATGTTGTTGGGGGCAGTGAGAGGGAGAATGAGAATCTTCCATCCACTGGTTTACACCACAAATGGCCTTAACATATGAAACTGAGCCATGCTGAAATCAAGGGCCAGGAAGTCCATCTTGGTCTCCCACATGGATGGCAAGAAGTCCAATAGTTGAGCCATAACCCACTATTTTCCAGTCCTATAAGCAGGGAGCGAGAGGAAAGCAGAGAAGCAGAGGAGCTGTGACTCTCAAATGGAATGTAGGTGTCCCAGGTAGCTGCTTATCCTACTGCACCATAATGACTCTCCCAAAGTAAAGGATACGTTTATTCTGATGATAAAATCAGAAGATGTTCTGAACTATTAAACTTGTGACTGTGACATTAACCAGTTCCTAAGGCAGAAAGATTCCAAATGTACGCACAAAAAACTAGTCAAGCACCAAAACTGACAAGACGGACCATGACTGTAAGATGACAAATAGAAACTTTGCTTCAAGTTGTGTAGGAGTATTTGAGTATTCATATGCAAAATTGAACGTTGATTAAAAAGTACCTCAAGCCATATACAAAAACTAATGCAGATCACATCAGAGGTATACATGTAACATCTAAAATTATATAATTTCTAGAAGAAAAACTTTTAAAATAAAACATAAAAGGATAATACATAAAAGAATAAGTAGCAAAATGGACTTCATCACAATTAAGGATTTCTGCTTTCATTAAGAAAAAACAAATCTTAGAGCGAGAGAATATATTCAAAAACCACTAACATCTAATAAAGAATTTATATAAGTGAAATACGAAGCATTCACAAAGTTCATTAGAAAACAGCCAATAAAAATGGGCAAATCTGGGGCCAACAATGTGGTGCAGCAGGTTAAGCCTTAGGCTGTGACACTGGCATCCCACATGAGCACTGGATTGAGACCTGGCTGCTTAACTCTGAATTCACCTCCCTGCTAATGCACCTTAGAAAGGAACAGAAGATGGCCCAAGTGCTTGGGCCCCTGAAGCCATGTGGAAGGCTCAGAAGAAGCTCATGGCTCCTGGTTTCAGCCTTGTCCAGCTCCGGCTGTTGTGCCCTTTTGGGAAGTGAATCAGCAGATGGAAGATCAATTCTTCCTCCTCCTCCTCTCTGTAACTCTGCCTTTCATATAATAAATAAAAAATATTTTTTAAAATAGACGAATTGGTATGGGTGGGGTTGTAGCCACTGTGGACTAATACATTGATCACCTTGGAAGAGAGGAGATAAGGGTGTGAGTATGCCAGCACACATGATTACACCCTCCCCCTGCTAGCAACAGAGGAGATCTATTACACACAACTTGGGTGTAATCCTGGACTTTCACCTCATACTTGAGCACTGACCAGAGCTCCCTGGCCCCACCTAGAACATACCTCTGGATATCCACTAAAGGAGCAGACACTCCACTAAGCCACAGAGGAATGGTGCAAAGAAAAAAGCCATGAGAGGAGAAAACCAACAAGTGTTTCCACAAATACCTAAAAGTAAATGAAGAAATAAGAACAAGGAAGATCCCCACAAGTAACACAATATTTGAATATTATAATGTGAAGATGAAGAGATTGACAAAATGCTTGAAAATGAATTCAAAAATTGATCATAAGCTTACTCAAAATCACAGAGAAACAGGTTCATGAAACAAAGAAATCTATAAATGAAATGGATGAAAAATTCTGCTGAAATTGGGATATTGAAGATTCAAAACACCAATAATATTCTTCTCAGATCTAGCAAAAAATGATGCTAAAATGCAAATGGATAAGAGATACCGAATAGCTAAAGCAATCTTAAACAACAAAAACAAAGCCAGGGGAATCATAATACCAGATTTGAAGACACAGTAGAGCAGAAAAGTAGGAAAAAAAATAGCCTAGTGCTGGAACAAAAGTAGACATGAGACCAATGGGAGAGAATAGAAACTCCAGAAATCAATGCACCTAATATACAACAAACTAATCTTTGACAAAGAAGCTAAAATCAATTACTGGAGAAAGTAGTCTCTTCCAAAAATTCTGCTGGCAAAAATTAGATCTCTACATGCAGAAGTATAAAAAAAGACCCCTACTTACACCTTATACAAAAATCAAATCAAAATGGATCAAGGATCTGAATTTATGACCTGATACCATCAAATTACTAGAGAACTTTGGGAAAATGCTGCGAGACATTGGCATAGGCAAAGACTTCTTGGAAAAGACTCCAGAAGCACAGGCAGTAAAAGCAAAAATAGACAAATGGTATTATACCAAGCTAAGCAGCTTCTGCACTACAAAGGAAAGACTCAGCAAAGTGAAGAGGCAACTGACAGAATGGGAGAGAATATTTGCAAAGTAAGCAACTGATTAAGGATTAATATCCAGAATCTACACAAAGCCCAGATATGAAGAAAATAATGACAGGAGTAGAGGTGGCAGCAATAGAGCCCAAAATGGAGGAGGAGAACCCCACACCCACATGTTCAGTGGCAAAGGGGCTCTAGGGCCAGAGTGAAGGATGATGACCTACTAAGAATTAGAAGAGGAAGGAGAAAAACATAAAAAGAGGAGGCAGTCATTTGAACCGTATGTGAATCCGATAAAGAGACGCCAAGCCTTCATCACAAACATACTTTTCGATGTGAAATGGCAGTCACTTAAAGACCTAAAGAAAAGGTTGGTTGGGTAACACGTGGAGCTCTTAATGCACACTGAAGGAAAGTCAAGGGGATGTGTCATTGAATTCAAGATGGCAGACAGCGTGAAAAATGCTGCTGAAATTCTAAACATAGTCTGAGTGCATGGCCACTGAAAGTAACAGAAGATCCTATGGTGAGCATGCCAGGAGAGCAAGGCAAATGACTGGTAGGCTTGGAAGCACAGTATTTGTAGCAAATCTGGATTATAAACTTGACAGGAAGAAACAGAAAGAAATATTTAGTATGGTTGATATGATGGTCCAAGCAGACATTCTGAAGGAAAAAGCTGCTAAAAGTCAAGCAGGCACTGTGACTTTTGAATGGTCCATTGAAGCCGTACAAGCTCTATCTATGTTTAATGCCAATTGCTGTCTGATAGACCAATGCATTCCAAAATTGATGACAGAGCTTTACCAAAGGGAGTTTTCTTTTTTCTCTCCTGAGCATCCATGACAACTGTTCCATAAACTTAGTAGCATCAACATAGGGTTAGGACTAGGAGAGCAGTCTACTGCTACCAAATACCTGGATGAAGGCATCAAGATGGGAAACATAGGGCCTGCAGGAATGGAAATGGAAGGCATAGGATTTGGGATAAATAAAATGGGAGCCATGGAGGGCTCCTTTGGTGGTAGTATGGAAAACATGGGGCAATTTGGATCTGGGATAAATGTGGACAGGATAAATGAAATTCTAAGTAATGCACTAAAAAGAGGAGAGAGCACTGCAAAGCAGGGAGGAAGTGGAGGCAAAAGCAGCATTTCAGGCATTGATCAAATCAGGAGTGCTGACATGGAGTGCACGGGCCCAGGCCTGAGCCATGGCATGAAAAATTGTGGGCTCTGAGATCCAGTGAATGGGCCTGGCCATGAACTGATTTGGCTCAGTGGAGCGCATGGACTCTGGCATTGAGCACATGGATCAGACCAAGGAACACATTGGCTCTGGTGTGGAGTGTATGGGTGCTGGCATGGGCTTCTTCCTGGAGTACATGGACCCTACCATTGATTGCACAGGCCTGAGCTTGGAGCACATGGTGTTGGCAGGAACAGGGGCCAGCCTGGAGCAGATGGGCCCTGTGATGTGTCGCATGGCTGCTGGCCTGGAGTGCATGGACACCAACAGTGTGCAGTACATGGGGCCTGCTATGGGCCCAGCCTTGGGCACTGGCATCCAGCTCATGGGTGGCAGTGGTGGTGCCATTGAGATGGAATATGGCAACGCTGGAGGAAGCTTCACAGGTTCCTTTGGTTGAACTGGAGGCCACGCACTGGGGTGGCTAGGAAAACCTGCCAGATCTTTGTGAGAAATCTCCCTTATAATTTCACATGGAAGATGCTAAAGGACAAGTTCAACGAGCGTGGCATGTGCTGTATACTGACACAAAGATGGAGAATGGGAAGTCCAAAGGGTGTGGTGTGGTTAAGTTTGAATAGACAGAGGTGGCAGAGCGAGCCTGCCAGATGATGAATGATATGAAGCTGAACGGCTGAGAGACTGATGTTGGAATCAATAGAAATGCTTAAGCGCTTCCCTTTTTAAAACATTGACACCAGACCTCTAAATTTGTAATTTTTCTTGTTAACTATTTTAACATGTTGGCTGGATATACAAAGGTTTAAAAATTCAGTTGCTTTTTGGGATAATTTGAATTACTTTTTTAATGACTGGTGTTTCATTTGACCATTTGCATTGAGATTGCAATGTGCACATTTTGATTTTGTAGTTGTGACATCTTGTTAACATTGAATAAGACTTTGACAATATATATAAGTTTCTTAAAAAAATCCAGAATCTTTAATTCAACAACAAAATAGATGATCCTCCAGTTAAGAAATGGGCAAATGACTTAAATAGGCATTTTTCAAAAGCAGAAATTCAAATGGACCACAGACACATGTAAAAATGCTCAGGATTGCTAGCCATCAGGGAAATGCAAATCAAAATCATAATGAGGTTTCATCTCACCCCAGTTAGAATCGCTCTCATATAGAAATCAACAAACAATTAAAGCTGGCAGGGATGTGCAGAAAAAGGTACCCTAATCCATTGTTGATGGGAATGTAAGGTGGTGTAGCCATTGTGAAAGACAGTATGGGGATACTTGAGAAATCTTAAGATAGACCTACCATATGACCCAGCCATCCCACTCCTAAGATTACCCAAATGAAATGAAGTTAGCATATGTAAGTTATCTGTACCCCCATGTTTACTGCAGCTCAATTCACAATTGCTAACATATGGAATCAACCCAAATGTCCATCACTGATAACTGGATAAAGAAATTAAAGGAGAGAGAGAGAGAGAGAGAGAGAGAGAGAGAGATAGGTGTGTATATACATATATATACACATATTTATATATGTATATTATGAAATACTACTCAGAAAAGAATGAAATCCTGTCTTTTGCAACAAAATGGATACAACTGGAAACAATTATACTTGGTAAAATAAGCCAGTGCGCAAAAGACAAATACCATATGTTTTCCGTGATCTGTGGTAACTAATAGAATACAAAAAAATGCAATGTATAATTATATGCTTAGCAGTCTGCAAAAAATTATTACTGTGCTTAAGCTGTTGAGAGGAAGTGGCTGAAAGTCTAAATGAGCTTATTTATTATCTTGTAACCACACAGGAAATAGCTAGATGTTACATTGTTATTGGTTATATTTCATTGAAAGAAATTATGAATGACTGATAAAAAATGCATATGAGTGAAATGGTCATTTACACATTCAATTATTGTCTATAGCTATTGTCTATATCCCCACTAAACTAGGTACTCTCCATGTCAGCACCCATGATTTGATCAATGCCTGAAATGCTGCTTTTGCCTCCACTTCCTCCCTGCTTTGCAGTGCTCTCTCCTCTTTTTAGTGCATTACTTAATATTTCATTTATCCTGTCCACGTTTATCCCAGAACCAAATTGCCCCATGTTTTCCATACTACCACCAAAGGGGCCCTCCATGGCTCCCATTTTATTTATCCCAAATCCTATGCCTTTTATCTGTTAAACTTATTTGATGAAGTATTAAGCCTTTTTACTGAGATTTAAATTTAAAATATGTCATCTCAAAAACTAAAAACAAAACAAAACAAAACAAAAAACCAGAGAAAGGTAGAAGAAAGAAGAGTAGGGGCCAGCACCATGGCTCACTTGGTTAATCCTCCGCCTGAGGCGCTGGCACTCCATGTGGGTGCCAGGTTCTAGTCCCGGTTGCTTCTCTTCCAGTCCAGCTCTCTGCTGTGGCCCGGGAGTGCAGTGGAGGATGGCCCAAGTGCTTGGGCCCCTGCACCTGCATGGGAGACCAGGGGGAGGCACCTTGCTCCTGGCTTTGGATTGGCACAGCGCCGGCCGTGGAGGCCATTTGGGGAGTGAACCAATGGAATGAAGACCTTTTTCTCTGTCTCTCTCTCACTGTCTGTAACTCTACCTGTCAAATAAATAAATTAAAAAAAAAAAGAAAAGAAAAGAAAAGAAAGGAGAGTGGGAGGGAGTGAAGGAGGTGGAAAAATCATTATGTTAATAGACTTGTATCCACAAATCATATTGAATTTGTTAAAAATAATTAAAATTAAAATTAAAAACTCACGTATGATGATGCTAAGGGGAAGAAAAATGAATAAGATGAAGTCCAAATAAAATTAAAGCCTAGAAATGTAAATATGTATATTGGAAGAAAATTATTTGTACAAATTTGAGCAACTTTAATATTTAAAATTAAAGGTGACAATATTAAATATAAATAATGTAAAGAGTGTAACTTATTTTTAAAAATTATTTAAGCTAATTTAAAAAGAAATCAATTGACATGTATGTTCTACAAATAAACTGGTCATTTGATTCATAAAGTTGTGCTTATGCCATCCAAAATATTTGAGTAAATGGACTATAATTGTTCATTAATAAGTGCCAAGTAGAACTGATTTGGATAATTATTTTCCCTGAAGATACATCTATGAAATCGGTTGACCAAGTTAGCCAGTTGCTTTGCAACCTGAAAAATGAACCTGAAACCCATATAAGCCTTGGATACATAGATATCAAATTAATTTATGCCATTATTTTAGTCTTACTATGTTCAGATCTTCAGAAAATAAAAAAAGTTTTAGCAATAAAATATTCAGTAAACTAGTTTAATTAATTTTCCTATAAAAGGCATGTAGTAAATAATACATACATATATATATTATCTAATGCAAGAAAAATAATGAGAATCAATTAGAGAGCCGTTTATATCTATTCATCCTATTTTGGCTGTATGAAAATTTTTATACCTACACAGAATAATGTCATCATCACATAATTAGAAAATATCTGAAATGGAGATTTAAAAGGAAGAAAAAAAATGAAGAAAGTGCCTCTGAATACCACAATGGAATAGATTGCCATGGTACAGTGCAAACTAATCAGAGCATATCCAATGCTGTAAGATTACTGCTATAAATAAACACACAGACCACACAGACTCAGATTTGATGGCCTTCTTTGAACATGATGGAGTGTGCTGAACTTGAGTTCATGTGTCTCCTGAATGTCACCACCTTTTAGAGGCACAAGAAATTTTCATACTTCAGGATGTCTCAGAAAGGGTGCATTTGTTTTCTTCTCTAGCCTCCAAAGTATATGTGCTTTTAATTAATTTATTTATGTTTTACTATTTTCACTAACAAATTTTCCTATTATCTTTAACTCTTAAAATAGTGACACTCCAGGGAATACAGTGGAAAAATGCAAAATGCAAAATGAAGTTGTAACAAAAAGCTAAAATTCATTTTGACCTAGAGGAAAACTCATTTTCTCTGCTAGAACAGATTGTAAAATGGAAATGTTTAGTTCTAACTTGTCCTCAAGTATATTTCTTTCCTCCCCTTTTTTTTGTGCAGAAGTCTTCAAAATAATTTACATTAGTTGCCAACATTGGAAAAGCAAAATGCTTCACATGAAATTCCAAGTTTTTAGCATCTCCTTTAAAACGTGAAGATCTGGAAACCCAAAGTCCCCTAAAGTGCCCATAAGCTCCCAGCTCTTGATAGTCCCTCAGATGAGGCCTGGAGCTGTTCAATTTACTGACAAATCCATCTTTTTTTTATTATTTTTTTAAATTTTTTGACAGGCAGAGTGGACAGTGAGAGAGAGAGACAGAGAGAAAGGTCTTCCTTTTTGCCGTTGGTTCACCCTCCAATGGCCGCCACGGCCGGCACACTGCGGCCTGCGCACCGTGCTGATCCGAAGCCAGGAGCCAGGTGCTTCTCCTGGTCTCCCATGGGGTGCAGGGCCCAAACACTTGGGCCATCCTCCACTGCACTCCCTGGCCACAGCAGAGAGCTGGCCTGGAAGAGGGGCAACCAGGACAGAATCCGGCACCCTGACCGGGACTAGAACCCGGTGTGCCGGCGCTGCAAAGCAGAGGATTAGCCTATTGAGCCGCGGCGCCGGCCATTGACAAATCCATCTTACCCACTTCACTCGTTATGTTTCCAGCATGACCTCTCTGAGCATTTGGGCTTGCCTCCATTTTTTAGACCCAACTAAACTGTGTTTCTCTGTTTTCCAGCCAGTAGTTCTCTCAGCATTCAATTAAAATAAATTACCAGCCTAAAAACAGTGTGTTTTGGGGAAGTGAAAATACATTGTTAATATTGCTTTCATGGTTAATATCTAATCCTTGGGTAAATTACTGCCATGCATACAGTTTCTTTAAGCTCTTGCTTGGGAAGGAGTGTAGAAAGTCATTCTTGTTTCCAAACAAATTGTGAAAAATGAGTTTCCAGTTAGCACATTGAGCAAAATGAGAAAAGAAATATGTAATTTTCTGGTTTTGAGAAGGATGACAACATAAGTGAAAATAGTTGTGTAAATACCAGTAAGGGAGTGGCAGAAAACAAGACCACTAAGATAACAAAGGCCAGTGATATTTTTTAATGGCCAGGAGCAACAGCTCAAAAACTTTTCTTGCAATCATCGTATCTACTGGCTCCAGTATTCATTTTCCCTTATGTCTTAAAATTTTTAAAGAAAAGTATGAATGTGTTTGTTCCTTTCCACTTTGAAATAGTTTGCACAGAACATGTGGCCTAACAGAGACTCATAAGCCTGGTGGACATGTAAGATGCAAACCAAAATCAAAATGTGCCTTTGAACGCAATATAGTTCTAATGGAACTATAAGTCACAAAGTTGAAAATGCTTCTGTTTATGGAACATATCTTTCTCATTAAAGGAAAATTCTAGATTCTAGGAAATCATTAAAAGGTATCAAATTTAAAGACCCTAAGCTCTCCTCAGAAGCTTTACAACATAAACCCTTCTCCAAGTCTTGATGTGAAATCAGGTACGCCTCTTGAGATAGAAATTTCATTG
The DNA here is from genome assembly GCF_051225735.1 of Oryctolagus cuniculus. NCBI lineage: Eukaryota > Metazoa > Chordata > Mammalia > Lagomorpha > Leporidae > Oryctolagus > Oryctolagus cuniculus. Next base: position 49,229,634 of record NC_142878.1, read on the forward strand.
ACACTGAACAAGGCAAGGGAAATGAAAGGCAAATAGGTAATGGACATGGTTGTAATTGAAGCTCACTGACCTTTACTCTTAAAATTCCCAAGTATACATAGCTCTGGGCATACACACATGTAATGCTTTTGTTACGTGAACACACAGCAAGGCATGAGATTGCCTTAGAAAAGCACACTAGGAAAACCCAGGCAAAGGTCATAAGAATGGTCTGGAAGATTGCTCTCACTTTGGGCTTCATAGACAAATTTCTTTGCTTGTTGCATTCTTTTCTCACTTCTTAGCCTTCCAAATTTTCCTTTATTAAACCCATATAATGATAAATAAAGAGCTTTGATGTGAACTGAAGCTTTAAAATGCATGGGCATGTGATTGAAAAACACACATAATCCCATGGCAGAGACAAAAGAAAGAAACCTGAAACTATCAGAATAACATCCATTTGGTTAGAACTTCATATGATTTGTTTATAACCAACTAATATCAACATCAACTAAAAGTACTGTTTTTAAAGTTACCTTCAAGTCAGGAACGTTAATAATGACAGAGTATGCTTGCTGTTAGGAAAGATGCTAAAAGATAACAGATAATTCAGACAACTTTCTCTTATTTTCATCTAAGAAGAGGACCATTACATTGTTGACCAGATAATGTCATGATACAGAAAGACAGCACTGAATTCATATACATTTGTGGCCGGCGCTGCGGCTCAATAGGCTAATCCTCCACCTAGTGGCGCTGGCACACCGGGTTCTAGTTCTGGTCAGGGCGCCGGATTCTGTCCCTGTTGCCCCTCTTCCGGGCCAGCTCTCTGCTGTGGCCCGGGAGTGCAGTGGAGGATGGCCCAGGTGCTTGGACCCTGCACCCCATGGGAGACCAGGAGAAGCACCTTGCTCCTGCCTTCGGATCAGCACGGTGCGCAGGCCGCAGCGCGCCAGCCGTGGCGGCCATTGGAGGGTGAACCAACGGCAAAAGGAAGACCTTTCTCTCTGTCTCTCTCTCTCACTATCCACTCTGCCTGTCCAAAAAAATATATATACATTTGTGCCTAAAGTTGCATATAATTTCATAGACATTAATCACAGAGAGAGATGAGAAATCACGTAAGTGTTAGAGGACTGAAAATGGACAAATATACAACTCTTCTAAAAATAAAAATATGGAAATTTAGGCACATATACTTAATATCTGTTGGGTAGTAAATAGCTTTTAAACGAATGTATGAGGTTTGTTGGTAATGAAAACATAACAGAATTTCAAAGTTGATTGTTGAAGTTAAAGTAACCTTGATTTTTCTTCAAAATATAACTAGTAGGTTCAGATTTCAGGAAAAATGTTTTATAACAATTGATTTCTTTACACATGTGACAAAATATTCCATATATTCCTGGGATATGCTGCAATTCAATACTAGCATAGGATAGCAGAAAATGCACACAAAAGAAAATAATTGGCATGAGGATTGAAAACAATATTTAGTGACTGTTACATCTATAAATTACCAAAGTATAGCCAACATAAAAAGTGAGATTGAGATTGTAAAGTAATAAAGCAAATATGACAATATAGGTAACATCAAGATTTAGCACCATCCTCTAACAGACATAACTCAAACAAAAAAGGTACTAAATTCCAAGGATTCAAGGTATGTTAGGAAGAGAGCCAGAGAAAGGGTTTGTGTTCAGATTTCCTACAGGAAATGCACATATCTGAAGGTAAAACATATCTGAGAAAATACTGGATTCGCATTACAAAAATAGGGAAACAAAACTGATAGAGCCACAAAAGGGTGCTAAGGACTGCCTGGTCAAAGACAGGAAAGACAAGGCAGGGAGTGGGGGAGGCTGCTGGTGTGCTCACACCGATGCAGCACTGAGAGGGTCTAATCTCACTGCACAGATGTGAAAACTCTTGTTTGGTTAAAATTGTTCATTTAAAAAGCTATATATCACCTTTCATAAGCAAATAAATGACCAGACGAACTGTTAACTCCAGCTTTAATTTTAACAACCTGGGAAAATAAGTTGGTTTAATTGACATCACAGAAGGATCCTAGATGAAAATATCATCACTTCAGTGTGTGTGAGACCTGGGCCAGCATTGTGGCCTAATGGGTTAAGCCATGGACTGCAACACCAGCATAATACACCTGAGAAAACGGTGGAAGATGGCCCAAACACTTGGGCCCCTGCATCCATATATGAGACCTGTTAGAAGCTCCTGGCTTCTGGCTTCAGCCTGGCCCAATCTCAACAGTTGTGGCCATTTGGGGAGTGAACAAGCAGGTGCAAGATCTCTTTCTCTCTCTCTTTCTCTGTCTCTCTAGCTCATTCTCTCTCTCTGTATCTCTGCTTTTCAAATAAATAAATCTTTAAAAAGACAAAAACAAAAACAAATCTATGAAACCTACTTACTTAGTATCTAACCTACTAGAGGATGCCTTCCTTTCAATGGTTATTATGACCTCATTCTGTCAATATGAAATTCTTTCCAGTTTGTTAAAGTAAGTTTAGCATTGATACTAAACAAAATTTGACTTTTTTAAAGATTTATTTATTTATTTGAAAATCAGAGAGAGAGAGAGAGAGAGAGAGAGAGATCTTCCATTCACTGGTTCACTTCCCAAAGGGCCGTAACTGCTGGGACTGGGCCAGGCCAAAGTCAGGAGCTTCATCTGGGTCTCACATGTGGGTGCAGGTGCATTAGCAGGGAGCAACCAGGATACCAACCGGCTCCCATAAGGAATGCAAGTATCCCAGGAGGTGGCTTAATCCTCTGTGCCACAATGCCAGCCCTCACATTTAACATTTTCTAACCAACACGCATCCTTTAGATTTTCACAGATTTGTATCTACGTCAAGATTCATGGAAAGAAAAACAAAATGTTTTTTAACATTAAGAAAATAATGCTGTTTTGGTTTAGGCTTGTTTAGAAAGAAATAACATAAGCTCATTTGTACCGACTATACCAGTAGTAATTGCTGTTTGACTAACTCCAAAACGTCAGTGGCTTATAAAATACAAATGTACTTCTCGCTCATATAAAGTTGTTATTAGTAATTGAGGATGGAGCAGGTTGCTATTAAGGTGGGAAGTATAAATTTCAGTGTATAGTTACAGAAATGTCTCAAGTCAAGATGGAGTGTATGAAGGATTATACAGGAATTTTATATGGGCTAATCCTAGAAGAGGTATATATTCTTTGTGCCTAACTTTCATTGACCTACATAGATGCCAGGGAAACATGGACTTGGAAACATTGTCTGGAAAATCAGTTTCCACAAATAGCCTTAAAACCATACACAGGTACACAAAATCTTAGTAGAAAATCAGTTATCTGTGTTACACTTACATGGAATTATTCTGATGTATACTTTTAAAAATCTGTTACTATAAACATAATGGTTTATCTTCTGTCATTTATCACTGTTTAGTCTCTAAACAGTGAAGATTAGCTGATGTTTGGAAGAACAATTGAGAATAATTAAGTTTTATTTTTGATAAGAAAAAATTGTTTTTATACTGTCTTTAAGACATTAATATAATCAATGCCATTATTATCAAGCAATCTTAAACTGTTAAAATATTATCTCTTAAAAGATCTATTGGGGTTGGTGCTGCAGTGTAGCGGTAAAGCTGCCACCTGCAGTGCCGGCATCCCTATGGGTGCCAGTTTGAATCCTTGCTGCTCCATTTCTGATCCAGCTCTCTGCTATCACCTGGGAAAACAGTAAGAGATAGCCTGAGTCCTTGAGCCCCTGCACTCACGTTGGAGACCCGGAAGAAGCTCTTGACTCCTGGCTTTAGATCGGCACAGTTCTGGCCATTACAGCTATTTGGGGAGTAAACCAGCAGATGGAAGTCCTGTCTCTCTGCCTGTGCCTTCCTATAACTCTGCCTTTCAAATAAATAAATAAATCTTTTAAAAAATAGATCTATTATACAACATGGTATACAATACATGTATTGTATTCCTAGAAAATATTGACAGTGGAGAGAGCTCTCATCACAAAAATAATAAATAGTTAAGGCAATTCACCTATTAATTAGATTTAATAATCTTTCAATGAATATAAGCTACAAAACATCACATTCATAATAAATATGTACAATTTTATTTTTCAGTTTAAAAAATACAATTTTATCACATTGAATCATAGAGTTTTAGAACTAGCATAAACCTTGGAAAATGTCTAATTCAATGCAATTTTCTAACAAATAGAGTCACATAGTTTAGATTATGCAATTAGGTCATAAATTTTTCTTGAAATGCAGAAATACATGAAATCAGTCTCGTGCCTTGTACTTAAATGAAACCCACTTAATAAGCTAGAGACTTAGTAGTGTTAAGTGTTTGAAAGTTCTAAACTATTAGACACATCCTCACTCTGACATTGTGAAGTGTGGAAAGGGACAGTGATCATTTTGCAGCTTGTCTTATGTGCCTGTGTTATTTGATTTATGTGTTCTACCTGATTCCTGTGACACTGCCTGAATTCATAAATCTGAGTAAAAGAAAAGGGATCCATAACTCAAAGAGGATGAGGTGGGCTAAACCCTGAGGCTGAGAATGTACTGTGGAGTTGGAGCTATGTTCCTTCGTGCATACCCATGGGTATCAAAGTTGCTAAAGGTTAAACACTTGTCACAAAAGGTCCTGGTCAGGACACATGGCAAAGATCCAGGAATAGATTTTTTGCCTTCAAAGTTTTGTGTAGGATGCTGCTATGGAGAAGAACTTCCGATTTTATTGTTTAGTAATAGATATGCCAGAGCAGATGAATCAGGATAGTATATGGTCACCATCTGCAAAGGACCCTAGGGGATATAAGACACTCAGTAGTCCAGAAATTCAGAAGTGGGAGAGTTCACTGAGGACAAGATACCAAAGAACCGTGTAATGTAAGACAAGTAGTGCATACTTATTATAATCAATCCAGCTGTTTTGTATTCATAAAAGCTCCTGGAAGTGTTCTAGAAATCTTATCACTTTCCCAGTATTCAGGCTGCCTTTACTTTATATTTATTATAATTAGATCTATATCTCAGTGTTTATCGTAATTTAGTCTGAAATTTTGAGATTTATTGTCAGACATTCAGTTACAGTAGTAACCTCACCTTTGGCCCGTCACAAACAGATGCTCTGACTTTAAGTACATAAATATAAGGCATATGCCTAATTGGCTCATCAAAAAGTTGTTTGGGGGCCAGTGCTGTGGCGCAGCAGGTTAAAGCCCCAGCCTGCAGACAGTGCTGTGGCACAGCAGGTTAAAGCCCCAGCCTGCAGAGCCAGCATCCCATATGGGCCTGCCTCTCTCCCCACCCCCTTCTCTCTATATTTCCCTCTTTCTCCTATAAAGGAAGTTTGAAAGAGAGATAGGGAAAGAATAGAAACAAATCTTCCATATACTGGTTCACTTCCCAAAAGCCTGCAATAGCAGGACTGGCCCAGAATAAAGCCAGGAGCCAAGACTCTCATCCAGATGTCCCATGTGGGTGGCAAGAACTCAAGTGCTTGGGTCATCATCTCCTGCCTTCCCAGGTGCATTAGCAGGAAGCTGGATGGGAAGCAGAGTAGCCAGGACACAAACTTACACTCTGCTTGGGATGCAGGTATCCCATACAGTGATTTACACTGCTGTGCCACGACGTGCACCCCAAATCACATGTTCCCCACCCCTCCAGTTTTAGGAAACTCCATGAAGAGGTAACCTCTTCCCCTACAGGGAGAGACATTATAACCCAGCCATTCTCAAAGTGTAGTTAGGCACTCTGCAAGGTCAAAACTATGTAATGATACTAAGATGTTATTTGTTTTCGCTTTCATTGTTTTATGAATGTTTTCCAGAAGCTGCATAACATGTGATATCACAACAGATTGAATCTTGAAGTAAACATGAGACTCCAGCTGTCTTCTATTATGCCAGTCACTTAAGAGATGTGCAAAAACAAAACAATGTCACCATTCACTGATTGGCTTTGGTAAAGACCAAAATATAGACATATAGTGCATTTTTATTTGTAAATGAATTAATGAATATGCATTTCTAAAAAGTCTCAGTTTTAATTCATAGCGTGTGAATACTGAGAAATACAAACAGAATAAACAAAAGCTTGGATTCCAATTAATTTTAATAGGGTAAAGCAGTCTTGAGACCAAAGAGTTTGGGAATCACTAACATAATGTTTTACCCTAAATGGGGGCACTTTGAAAGTTAATTACACCAAAGGACAATGTAACAATGCAACTCAGCTTATTTAGGTGTTTGTCCCAGTTATTTACTTGTTTTTCCCATTTATGCTTATTTTCCTACCATGTTTATAAAGCTTTCAATGTCACTGTCAAAATGTCCTGGTGTAGAGATCAGCTGTGTGGTCATCCTACTTAAAGGACTAATTGATGGTGGCCTTGTCCTATGCCTTTCTAGATTTGCCATTAAACAGGACTCCAGAACATTAATTTCTACAGAGATAGAGAAATGAGGGGTCTCATGGGAACAAATATACCTATCCATGACAAACAGACCAGTTGAAAGATGTAAGGGAAAAATGTGTTTTAATTTTTATGTTTTTCTTGATTGTTTTTGGTACTAGAATGGCATTTAGTGTTGAGATGCCTTGAGTCTGAGAAGAACATTGGCAATATGTGTTTTGGGAAAAACTTTTGCTTCCCACATCAGCTGTGGTAGTTACCAGTACATCTGAAGAATGAAATCTTTTGCTTTTAAGTAACTTCAGCCTTTGAGAGACTGTTGAGATGAATGAATAATTCCTGTGCTGCATTTTATAGAAGGTCACTCAAAAGTATGTGAATTTGTATATTCAAAATAAGGCCCTCATCCAAACAGAATTCTGCAAGTATTTAAAATAAGCAAACACATGAAACCACCTAAAGCAATAAAAAGAAAAAAAATGCTGTGTTAATACTCTCCTCTTCTTTCCAAAAATTGAAATCCCAAACATTAACCAAACAAGGGTGCACATTTTTATAATGAAATGTAGACTCAATTGCAACTGAAGATTTGGAGATCAGGAACATCCCTTTGGAATATCAAACAATTACATATGGATATGTCACTGATTCCCTTGGAGTATATTTTAAAAAAACAACAGAAATGTTATAAGCAGAGTGGGAGAAAGACAAAGCAAAAATACAAAATTGCCAAAGAGAGAAACAGAGTGAAAGAATGAGAAAGAAAGTGATATCCTTATGGGAGCACACACTTTTGTTTCTTGGGCATATCAAGTGCCTCCAGCTAGGGGCTGTGATGTTATTCTAGACCATTTTACTGACATAAAATGAGGAGTCTAAATTATGATGAAATCAGAACAGTCACCCACAAGGGAAGCCATTAACAATTTAACATGAGGGAGTGTGGATTCTACTTGTCAAAGAGAATATTAGAGGACTATTTGATATAAAATGCAACTATCACAGCAGTGAGGGTTGGGTCCCACAGCTGGGTTTTCCTTGAACTCATTGCTTTACAAAGTTAAACACAGAACTAGGTGTTTCGCAAGGACAGCATATTTTATACTAAAGCAAAAAAAAATTAAATCAATGGAATAGAAGGAAGATTTGATTGGATATGTATGTAACAAATGGTTGTGTGGCAAAAGAGAAGTCTGCAGAGAGCAAAAAAAGGTGAAAGTGGTGCAAAGGAAAACATCAGAGAATTTGAAATCTCAGGCACATTGACTCAAATTGTAGCTGGCTGCTTCCTGTCTGAGTGATCTGGATACACTTTTGTCCCCATGAATACTAATGTGTTTCATTTTAAAATGAGAATAATAACATCTACATCATAGAAATGGTGTCAGAATTAGTGACAAAAGAAAGTAGGATGCCTACCCAGTGCCTGGCAGGAGGTAGAAGCTCATTAAAAATTATTCATCCTTCCTCACTTTTCACTACTAATGTTGTGCTCAAGTTTTCTTCTCTTACTTGTCTTCCTCTTTTCGTTCTTCTGTAATACGTCTGTCATCCAGTTTTCCACTTTTCCCTTTTTAAATGTATTTTTCTCCAGTTGTTTTATTAGAATACATGTCTCCAACTGCCTTTTTAAAATTTATATTCATTAATTTTTACTTATTTGAAAGGCAGAGATAGAAAGCAATCTTCCATCAGCTGGGTACTCCTCAAACACTGCAATAGCCAAAGCTGGAACAGGCTGAAGTTAGGAGCTTATAACTCAGTCCAGGTCTCCATTATGGATGGCAGGGACCCAAGTACTTAAGCCATCACCTGTTCTGGAATTAGAAGCAGATCCAGTACTCAAACCTAGGCACTTTGCTATGGGATGCTGGGCGTCCTGAGCATTGTCTTCACAGCTGTGCCAAGCACCTGATTTGACCCTCAAGTACTTTTCTTTTTAAAGATTTATTTGTTTGAATGTCAGAGTTATAGAAAAAAATAGAAAGAGATACAGAGAGAGAGAGAGAGAGCTTCCATTCTCTGTTTCACTCTCCAGATAGTCACAACAGTCATGATTAAACCAGGCGGAAGCCAAGGAGCTAAGAGCTTCATCCAGGTCTCAGACATGCATCAAGGGCCCAGACTCTTGGGCCATAGTCTAATGCTTTTCTCAGGCAATGAGCAAGGAACTGCATCAGAAGTGGGGCAGATGGGACGTGAACATTGCAACTGGCAGCTTTACCCACTATGCCACAATGCTTTAAGCTAGTATGATGTTGTATCACCCAGTTTCACAGTACCTTCATCATCCCTTCAATACACAATTGATGAAAATTATAAGTTTATTCTAGAATAGAAAATTATTAAATTACCTGGGGCTGAATATAATTATTTACTTTCTTTTTGACTACAGAAAACTTTGATATGATGACCTAGTCTATTAATTTTAGGGAAGCTACTTTGGTAGAAGCAAAAGAGAAAAGTTCATAAAACTCAAATTCCAGTATGATACAGTTATTATATATATAATATGTTTCACAAGCCCAAGGTATAACAATAGATATGCAGTTCTAATAACTTGGAAATCATGTCAAATATGCAATGATTATGTTACATAATAGTCACTGAGGTTTCAGTTTAAATCTCTCTTCCCTGGACTCTGTAGTGAGCTGTTGTACCCCCTGATGCTAGGTACTAGAAAATGACCAAGGTCCTAAGTAACAGAATAAAACTGTGATCTTCAGTTTCATCTCCCAACTCCCTTCTAGACCTCTTTTCTTTTTTTTTTTTTTTTTTTTTTTTTGACAGGCAGAGTGGACAGTGAGAGAGAGAGACAGAGAGAGAAAGGTCTTCCTTTGCCGTTGGTTCACCCTCCAATGGCCGCCGCTGCAGCCGGCGCACCGCGCTGATCCTGGCAGGAGCCAGGTGCTTTTCCTGGTCTCCCATGGGGTGCAGGGCCCAAGCACCTGGGCCATCCTCCACTGCACTCCCTGGCCATAGCAGAGAGCTGGCCTGGAAGAGGGTCAACCGGGACAGAATCCGGCGCCCCAACCGGGACTAGAACCCGGTGTGCCGGCGCCGCAAGGTGGAGGATTAGCCTATTGAGCCACGGCGCCGGCTTAGACCTCTTTTCTTTTTGCTTTCAAACTTTGTCTCCAAAATTCCCCGGTAGTTCTCATGGAGGTTTTTCACCTAATTATATTTGCCATTGAGAACATCCAGCATTCTAAAATAATCACAATAGCCTTCCTAGTTTGTTTTTTTTTTTTTCAGTAATAAAATACATTCTCCTAATTCTCTGTTTAAGTTGTATGGAAAGGTTAGAAAATGAGTTCAGAGGCCACCATTCATGTGGATGCTTAGAGATAACTAGCTTAATGCATTTTCCTCCCCAGGGTATTTGCATTTTATGAGTGGAAACCTTGTAGCAGAAAATGCTTTCCTGCTCAAGAAAGAACCTCTAACACTGGAAGTTCAGACAAGATGGCATTGAAAAGAAAAGGAGATGTGAAGGTGCACCCTTGCTTCATACTTCTCAACCAAGATCTCTGAATCTTCAGACAAGGTGTCCAACCTCTCCTGACATAATGGAATCTCTTCAGTTTACTATATTTAGGAGTGTTGAAAAATACAAAAACAAGGTATGAAAGAAGTGAGAGAGTATTGGATACCAGTCACAGGCAGTTTTGGGTCACTTGGGAAAGGTTCTGTTTTCACACCATCTTCATCTCACCAGGAAGATGGAAACCATGTTGGTTGGCATGCAGTTCCATTAAAACTTCCTAGGTCCAAACCAATGGAAGGCAAGAAGCTCACCTAAAGGAGTTTTGAAAAACGATCTTGTTTAGTCTGCCAGAATGCTTTCCTCTGGCTGTAGACCCTGGCGCAACACATTTAGAAGAAAAAAAAAAAATAATAAAGTGTAATGCTAAAGGCTGGAAAATGAATGATTTGAAGGTGTGAAAGGATTGGGGAAAAAAGATAAAAAGTAGTGACAGAAGTTTATTTCATTCCCATCACGAGATCCAGCAGTGGTTATACTGCTTATTGCCTTCAGTTATCAAGGCCAGAAACCATTATTTTCAGAGGCTCATTGCCCTGGATGTGCATCAAGTTTGATGGGAAGATAAAGGGGTGTGTGTGGGGGGAGGAAATTGCCAACTATTCTCCTCAATACGTTTTCCTTTTTGCTTTCTTCTGGAGAGAATAGCTAGAGGAAGGAAATGCTCAAAAAACAATAATATTAATAATAATATAGCATTCATCATTATCATCAAATCCTCTTTAGAATACTGAACACAGATCTGCTTCTCTCACCCTTTATCTGCCTTTTCTCCATCTTCATTGACATGAAAAATGTAGACTAAATAATTCCCTGAAAGTACTGCTGGCTTGCCTAGTGATGAAACTTTTTATTAAAATTTTAATAGACACACAAAAAAGAAATAATCTTACTGACAGAACAAATTCACCAGATGAGCTATACAGTTCACAGACAATACAATTTAAATTATATAATGAAATAGCAAACAATGGAATAAAATAAATGAAAAACTATATACACATATATATTCTGAGATATTAAGCAAGGAATCTCATGAATCAAGCTTGCACTTAGTTGCAGGCAAGATGCATGCTTTTGTACATGGACAGTGTAATTTTCCATTTCTTCCTCTGATATTACTCCGATTTTTTTAAATGCACCAACAGGATTCCATTTTTACTGGAAAGAGAATCAGAATGAATTTCTCCAACCAATTAATAAGCAGTGCTAGCAAAAATACCCAGTATTTGTTAAGATTGTGAGCAAATCTATTAGTTCATTATACTCTAATACTTCATTATTTTAATATGGTTGTGCAAATCCCATTCAGTGTTTGTTTAGTACTGTGCTTTTCTGGAAGGTATGCATTCCTTCTCATTAATTTTCACATGCAGCAAACATTTTAGTGTTTCATTTCACTCTCAAATTTAGCACTATTGGAAAAATGCCTTTATGCAAAGTGAGATAAGAAGAAAAGTCAGACAGAAAGTTCACAAGAGTTGATCCAACCTTGGGCTTCTCCTGAGGTTCAGGTATAGTCAAATTATGTTATCAAGATTGTTCATGTCCTACACGATCTGGGTTCTATACTACATGAGGAAAAAGTGAATCTTGATGGCTCACAGTACAATATCTGCAATGACTGTGTAATCACAGTGCTGTTCCTTACTTTTGACCTCATCTCAGAGCTGGATGTGCAAGACAAAATGCTGCCTGTGTCTGAGCCAAATACTACTCCAAATGCCACATATGGCATGTACTTCTTTAAATAAGATTAGATTACTATTAAATATATCATTTCTCATTCTGTGCATTCTGCCTCTTCCTTATGCCTCCAGTGAAAACATGTCTTATATATTAAAACAAAAAATGCTAAACCAAAGTGACTCTGCCATCTAAACGGACACTGAATCTTGAAGGGTTAAACACGCTTCAGAAATGCTGAGATTTTTTTTTTCCTCCCTAGAAACTGCATGCCTGAACGGTTCCTAAGCTGTTAGGGTTACCATGGTAATTATTATTCTTAAATAGAGAGGTTTATTTGTGAAGCAAAAATTCCAACAAACTCGCTGCCTGTGTCTCACAGTAAGAACTACCTGAAGCCATTTTTATGAAGGAGCCAACTTTTGGAGGAATTGAACAATGCACATCAGTCTTTATCAGAGTGTGAAATGCACTTCTAAAAGAGAATTGTGGAGCATGCATATAATAGGCATATTTACTGAAGCTATATTTACTGGATGAGCTTTGCAGGTTTTGCCTTTTAAAGGCTTACTGAGCTTATGAACCACCTCAGAGAGTCAGTGTGTAAGAACATTGGATAGGTCATTTTTTTTCCCTATGGCTGGTCATAATGGTGTTGAAGTCAGTTTGTTCCCTTGTAAAAGTGATCTCCAGAGCTTAAATTAATTATTTTATTATCATCATCATCATCATCATCACCATCATCATCATCAACTAAACCCTAGACCATGGTTAAATGAGGCTATTTCTCTTTACCTTGGGGAAAAGAGATCTGACAGAGTTCCTAGTAGACTTTAACAGCCTTCCATGATTTTACAAACTGTGGTGAGGAAGTCGTGAGGGGAGGAGGATGAATACCCCTCAGCATAAATAGGACAGTTCTATTTGTGGAATACACTATCCAGGAACAGAATTATCCTATAAGTCTGGAACAAACTGCATGAGTCAAAAATCAATTACCTTTGTGCTCTTTGTGATATAGCATGTGTGTCTTAGAATCAGACATACAGCTTTAAGGCAACTCTGAAATTCTTCCTAGACAATTGTATCCTTGTACTTGTATGTGTCTTTATTCTTGCCTTTATCAAAATGTGATTGTGGCTTTCTCAATAGGTCACCCTGGTAGACTGCTGGACTTCAGAGCCTTTGAGAGAGAAGGCAGGGTATGGAGTAAGAATCCTGGGGGCTGGAGCTGTGGCACAGTAAGTTAAAGCCCAGGCCTGAAGTGTCTGCATCCTATATGGGTGCTGGTTTTAGTTCTGGCTGCTCCACTTCCCAATCCAGCTTCCTGCTAGTGCACCTGGGAAAGCAGCGAAGGTTGGCCCATGTCCTTGGGCCACTGATCCCACATGGGAGACCTGGAAGAAGCTCCTGTCTCCTGGCTTCTTCAGATCAGCTCAGCTCAGGCCATTGAGGCCATTTGAGGAATGAACCAGTGCATGGAAGACTCTCCCTCTCTCTCTCCCTCTCCCCCTCCCTCCCCTGCTCCCCTTCCTCTCCCTCTCCTACTTTCTCTCTGGTGTTTGTGGGTGTGTGTGTGTGTGTGCATGTAATTCTGACTTTCAAATAAATCCTTAAATTTTTTTTTAAAAAAAGAATTCTGGAATCAGCTTGCTTGCATTCAAGCCTCATCTCATATATTGTCTATGTGACTTAATCTCTCTGGGTCTCAGTTTTATCACTTATGAAACAGATGTGATAAAAAAGACCACCTAAATAGGGTTATTGTGAGAATTACATGAGTTAATACTTAACAAAGTCAGAAAAGTATCTGGCATAGGGATGATATCATGGAAGCATCAGTATTTTCTCAAGGGTCATTGTCACTTCTCAGTGATTATCCTCAAATTAGTTGCTTAACAGAGGTTTGTTTTGAAGGAATGAGTAAATTAGCCTTTGGTCCAATTAAGGCTCCTTTTAATACTTTGGGTCTTGATTGGTCATCTAGCTTCTAGGTGAAAACCCCCAGTGGCCAAGACTCATAGTATCACAGCCCATTCTATTGTTGAAAAGCTTCCCCCCCCCCCCCCCCCCCCCCCGCCCAGCTCTCTATTATCTTTCTAGAAACCCTCTTCTATGGGAAAAGGTGCTTTGAACAGTTTGCTTTCTGAGGAAAAGTCTTCTTTTCCTTTCAGCCTGCATGCCCTGATTATAAAAAGCTTATGGTTTGGGGGGCAGGAAGAGTACTGCTTTCTCTTCTCTCCCTACCTGTGGGCAAGTTGCATATTCCTGTGTGAGTTCAGCAATGAGAAATGCTAGAAGATATCTTGGAGTTGGGGGGAGGTGCCTATTTCGCTTGGCATTTTGATCCCTCAACAAATCTACCTTGCCTATTTTGTGCAGTTATTTTTTTTTATTCTCCCATTTTACAAGAGGTATTCAGAGAAAAGAAGACTTACTTGACATTTCTAAACCACTGGGATGCTTTTTAATTTGTTTCCAGAGTATTTAATCTATAAGACATACCAGGCTGAATAATTTATGTAACAAAACAATGACAACAAGGTCAAAGCAGAAATATGACTTTACAGTGGGGAATATTCATGACATGATGCTATTTGAGATATGCTTCCTGAATATTAAAGAGTTTTTTGTACTGTTGTGTTCCAATTAAATAAGCAGAAAGGTATAAGAAAGAAAACTGAATTCATTTGAATGGGATAAATTAAGCAAATTCTAGGATAGCAATTATCATATTGTTAATTGAAAAATGTCCACCACTGTCTGGGTGTGTACAATTTAGAGATTATATCTGGAAATGTTTTCCCCTGTGACCTAGCTGCAGTATAAACCTCAGAGCACCACATATTCAGATCAATAGATGAGATCCTCATAATCTGATTTATTCAGTGATACATAGCCTCAATTATTTATTTTAGGATACATTTCAACTTAAAAGGGAAGAGTCAAAGCAATAATATTTTCTGCTTTAAGATGGCTTCAGATCAAGTTTCTGACAAGATCTAAGTATCTCCTGCTTTTCTAACATAGACGGGTTTATGCTCTCGGAGAGATAATGGCTTCTGATGTACAGTGGACAAAATTACATCATCTAATATATGGTATGGAAGAGTACTAACCAAGAGTGACATTTGCAGACCTCCATCATGAATTAATGTGTGGTCTGGGTAACAACATTAAGAATGATGGTTAACATTCATGAAGAACTTATTTAGCTGGAGGAATTAATTCTTTCACGTATTATGAAAAATACAAGAATCTTATTGGATAAAGGTAACTAAGTTTATTTCCTGTTCACATCGAGTTAGAAGGGGTCCATCCTCTTTACAGCTGGGGCCCCTGCCAACTTCTACAGCCTCAAAATCCTTCAGTGCATGTCCTGCCTTTGACTTGCAGAATGATGAAAGAAGCAGAAAGGAGGAAGAACACAACAGTGATTAGTGTGGTCCAGATCTAGGACCGCTGTTTATCACTCTGCTCATAGGTGGACACCACTCAGTCACATGGCTCCAGCTATCAGTAACTATGATTGGAAATGCAACAAAACACTGTGCTAAGGTAGACAAGATAGTGTTGGGCAACCGAAACTAGGCTCTACCACTTTGTGCTTAATTCTACCAATACCTCATTTAATACTCCAAATGACTTATTTTAATTATTTTACAAGAGACAGCAAGGGAACCCATTCTCTGATTCACTCTCTAAATACCTGAAATGGCTGGGCTGGCCTGGGTCCTGAGACAAGTGTTGAGAATATAGCCCAGGTCTCCCACCTGGGTAGTAGCAACCCAATGACTGAGACATCACTTCTGCCATGGGTCTGCACTGATGGGAATGTGCAATCAGGACCCAGAGCCAGGAATCAAATGCAGGCACTGATGTGGAATGTAGGTTACTTAACTGCTAGACAAAATGTCCTCTTCCAATTTCTTTTGAAGATGAAGAAACTTGAATTTAGAAAGGCAGAACTCAACTATTTGACTTGATCCATGTTCTTAAAACCACCATGTTAATTGCATCCTTAACTTTTGAAAATAATGATGTGTAAGTTTCTTCACCTTGATAACTAAAATGACAGTATTTGTAGTCTTGTTACATCTCAAGGGATACTGGAAAATTGTAAGCATGCCAGGGCTTGCCTTCTCTCTGTTGTATGTATGAGTTGACTGGCAGCTTTTTATAGCTAACTCCTCTACTTCTATACTATATGCAATCTCTTCTTTTCCTCTCCAGCAATTCTCTCTTTCTTCTGCATTATAAAATCTTCCTCCCTAATAAATCATTCTCATCAGCATACAAAAAGGCTATCATTTATCTTGAAAACACTTTTATCTAACAAGCTGTTCCCTCATTTCGCTTCACATCAGAGTACCTTGAGTGGTACACGCTCACCATTTCCAACTTTCTTTCTCCAATTCCTCCTAAATCTCCCACCAGTTGCCCCTCCTCATCACTAAAGGAGTACTGATCATGTTATGCTCACCAACGGCCTTAATGTAGCTGAATGCAACCAATTCTTAGTCCTCATCTTATCAGACCTAACATTCCAGCTTTCTCTTCTTTGACAGTTTTTCTTTACTTCATTTCCAAAGCATCAGCACTAACCCAGCTTTCTTTCCACTTTCTTGAACACTTTTCATGTGTCTCCTCATTTGGTTCTTTTTTATCTTCCTGGCCTCCAAATGGAGAATTGCTCCAGGGCTCAATCTCTCTCTTTACACTGACTCTTTTGATGAGCTCATACAGTCATGGCTTCAAATATCATTTGCAAGCTGAAAATTTCCAGATTCCTTTGCTAAGTCACAGATTTGTTGCATTACCTGAAGGCACGATCAGTACCTCAAGCCTAAAATGCCCCCAAATTAAATTCTTTCTCCTCCATCATAACCAACACAGTTCAAGTCACCACCATCTCTCATTTGGATTCTTGCAATATCTTTTGAAATAATTGCCTTGTTCCTACCTTTATTTAACTCCTACCATTTCAGGTCAGATCAGGTCACACCTATGAGCCAACCTTTTAAATTGGAGTCTGTGTTCTCCTTTCTCAGATTAAAAGTCAATGTCCTCATGTGGTTGACATGGCTATTCTGGTATTGATGCTCCATTAAAATTTTTTTTCTCCTATTACTCATGCCTTCCTTCAGCCCCTCAGGTGGTCACCTGAAATTCCTTGCTATTTCTTGACCATCCTACTAATCTCCAACTCTCCAAATCCCCTGCCCCATCCCCACGATCAAAGCCTTTTGCATTTGCTCTTCTCTCTTCTGAGAATTCCTTAGTTCCTCTAATTCCTTAGTTCTTTACTCAACTGCACCTTGCTCTGAGGCACTATTTCTTTAAATGTTGATTTAAACAAGTCTCTGTACATTGGAGCATTTGACATCTAATGATCTATTTGAGCTACTCTAATGTATCTTTTTTTAATAACTCATTTCATATAAGTGGTTCAGCAACATCTGAGGAATTGTCTCCCTCCTCTTTCTAAAATCATCGTGTTTCATGGGCAAGGTTCATATGACCTTGTAGAAGTAGGAGGATTTGATCCCTGGAGTTGGTGCTGTCCCTTGGATTTGGTACTGACTCATGCCCACTGAGAGGTAGCTGCCTGATCCAGAAAACAGGGCTCTGCTGTTACCTACTAGGGATATCTGAGGATAAGCAACTCCTACTGTCTTTCTCAACTTCCTCAGGGCCTAATGGCACTACCATGCTGACTTAACCATTCCTACTTTCTTGAGACCACTGCAAACCCTTATCAGTCTCTTTGCCCCTGTATGCCAAAATGCCTAGCCTGTCCACTTCCTACCATCTGTCAGAGGATCAAATTACCACTTTTCCCCAAAGGTCCATTAGGTTGGGCCCAAAGACAGGTTCAGTCATTCTTAAAATTAATATACCTAGAAGTCACATTTCTGCAGGTATCCAAACCAGGTGAGCTCTCTACCTTACCTCAGTGCTTGTCCCTCTTTTTCTGTGATGGGATGTGAGAAGCTATGCTCCACAGCAGTTATGTTTTCAAGCCCCAAACAGGAAGCAAGAAAAAGGTTCAATATCCCCTTTCCAAAATAAACCTGTAAGGATTAGAGCAGAAGACACTGTGGTCATTCCTTTTTCTCTGTGTATGCACATTTTTAACCATAACTACTGGACTAGAAAATGTAATTGGTCTCCTTTTTCTTTTTGTTCTATGTCTAAGATACTGCTTTTCGCATGGTATCTGCCTCTCCCCAACATCCTAAAATGTAATGGTAGCTATGGAGTATGGAGATAAATAGCTTACCAAATAATAACAACTACAGAAACAACAAAACCATCAACTATTGCAAATATATCCATAATATGAATTGTGCATTTCTGAAAACAGGTTTCATTAAACCTCACCACCCAAGCTCAAAGATACCTCAACTGATGATTTGATATTCTCAGATAAAGTCCAATTTTAGGAGAAGATGAATCAGTTTACTACCAAGGACATGTAATAAACAGGTTGGTAGAGGGCATGCGAGTGGATGTTCTTAGAGCAAGCACTTGGAGGAGCTCCTTTATAATGCAGAAAGTGGAGTACCGGGAGAGCTGATAGCATGGATGTGGCACCTGTGTGGTCACAGGTGTATTCAGAAGTGTGCTTTATGCTTTGTAGTAGCCATTGGGGAGTTCTCAATAACTTTTGAACAAGAGGTGCTGTATTTTCATTTTCACTGGCTATCTGAGCAGGAGGCATCTATTCTTGGGCTTAGAGACTAGTGGTCTCTGAAGTTTGGAGATTCATGAGTGCTCCAAATAAATAGAGCCTGAAGAAGTACTGAGGTACTGTGTCCAAAAAGAGATGTAGGGAAGTGACTGTCCCAGCTACTTCTCAGCTCTCAGAATTTGCTGAGAGGAGGTTGGTAAGAAGTCACACTTCTGACTCACAGGCTGTCATGAGAGGTACACACAAAGACGAGTATGCATCATGGCTCATGAGAAAGTAACCAGACCAAGACTGAGCTGTTTTACTGCCAATGAAGTTTTAGTTGTACAGGCAGAATCGTCCTTCCCTGCTGCTCTTGCTTCTGAGGAAACAGAGTGAGAAAGACCCTTTGGGGATTTTTAGGGCCAGAGGAATAACTGCGAAAGAGATTAGAGCACAGGCTGTAATCATTGACTGACAAGTGATTATCATTTAATTTTAGTGAATACTTACTGAGAAGACAGATATTTAAAACTAAATTATATCACAGAAATCACTGCATTAGATGAGTATTTAATTGGGAATTGACCAAACAAATAAAATATCTCATGTCAACAAACATGATGTTGAAGAGCCAGAATAGTATACAGAGTTTAGAGAATAAAGTCAGTTCATGTTATACATGTGTTCGCAGATAATTTTCATGACATCAGTTACTTACAGCTGTACATATGTAAGATCAGCCAGTTTATATAAGAGCAAATTATATATATAATGTATTTATATTTATTTCCTATTTATACTCTAAAAATGCTTGAATGCTTATGTTAATAACAATAAAGTTTATTAAAACACATTTTTTCTTCTGGCATATACTACCACCAAAGGTTTGCACTCCACAGATGAAAAGGGCAATTTTATCAGAAGTTTTCAGCCAAGTCCTATTTATTTAATATCATTCTGGCCTCTGACATCCCAAATATATTAACTCATCTACAGGTTGATGAATGGCAACAGTTTGAGTCTGCTGAAGAAGCAGAAGACAATTCATCGTTTTACCACAATGAGGCAAATAGCCCACAGGACAAACCAAAGACCACCATAGCTTTAAACACGAAAGGCATTGATTGGAGGGAAAGAAAATGCTGAAAGAAAATCCTAGTGATACTCAGAAGGAGTCAAAGAAGTTACCAGTCAAATACAGAAAACAAAGAAGACTACAGCTGAGAACCTGTGGGACTAGAGATAATAAGAACAGCAGGGAGGAGAGAAAGGGAAAACATATAGGGAAGGAGAAAAAAAAAAACAATAAAAAGAAGATACATAAAAGGGAATGAAAAACCAATAGAAGATGCCAGAATTTTTGACAGTGAGTGGTAGGATCTGAAAGAACTTCTGAAAGAAGTGGCTGAACTTCCCTATGGGGCACCCTCCTTGACAGTAAGGTATTAACCTAGAGGGATATCAGTATAGCCTCAAGTCCAGCAGAAGTAAAAGGCACAGAAAAAATAAAATGCCTGCACTGGATTTCTTGTGCACACTCCAACACTTTACCATAGCTGTTTCAAAGAAAAGCTAGTTGCAAAAGCTGTATGTTTTAGAAAATACAATCAAAAGAAACTTTTTGTGGGTGTTGTTACTCTTTTTCTTCCATTTTTTTTCTTCTGACATGGTAGTCAAGCACCATTAGATAAAGGCTTCATTTAAGAACCATTTTAAAAATAGATCTGGCCCCTCTATTCTTCCATTTATTTTTTTCAATCCATCCTCTCCTTCTCTGTTATTATTTCAGAAACATTTGGCATTAGTCTGTCTTTGATTATTGATTATTCCATAGCACTCATGATTCAGCTGCATGTCTTGGTTTGGGGTAAAAAATTGTTTCAATTGTTTTAAAGAACAGATCTTCAATTTAATTCAGCCTGTTTTTTTTCTGCCTGTTCTTAGACTTACCTATCCATTCCCTTTCATTAAAAATCACGTCTGTGATAATGTCTATAATGGTTGACAGCTAAAACTCAGGAGTTCAACTATTGATTTCATATTTCGTAAACTGCAATCAGATGTTATAAGGCTTGGTTTTGTACTACATTGTCTCCACAGGCATAATGCCCTACCATTAAAAAAAAATAATTAACTAATGTGAGAGACCAAGACAGACAGAGGAGGGAGAGAACTATCAATGACTGATTCACTCCCCAAATATCCAAAATGGTCAGGAATGGGTGGAGACTGAAACCAGGAAGGATGAATTCAATTCAAGTCTCCCACAAGGGCATCAGGAAGCCAATTACTGTTCCTCCCAGGGTGTGCATTAGCAGAAACCTGGAGTCTGGAGTAGGAGATAGGATTGAACCCAAGCACTGTGGTATTTAACAACTGCTAGGTAGAACATTCACTATTTTTAGCACCACAGAACAATTCCACAACAGGGCTGATTCCTTTGCATTCTTCCTCACTTGAAACATACAGATAACACTATGAATAAGATACTGCACCATTTATTTCAGCAATTTGCGTTTTTTAGTGGGAGAGCCTGATAAGAGACTGATTAAGTTCACAGCAAAGGGTAACCCATTAAGCCTGGTGACTAAGCCACAGTTTAGGCCTAGAGGCAGCTCCATTGGATTCATAGTAAGACATGGTGATGGATAAGCAGAAACTTTAATTCGTAAAAGAGCAAATGAATGCTTCCTACGTTAAAAATAAATTGCAGATAGGCTGGCGCCGCGGCTCACTAGGCTAATCCTCCACCTTGTGGCGCCGGCACACCGGGTTCTAGTCCCGGTCGGGGCGCCGGATTCTGTCCCAGTTGCCCCTCTTCCAGGCCAGCTCTCTGCTGTGGCCCGGGAGTGCAGTGGAGGATGGTCCAAGTGCTTGGGCCCTGTACCCCATGGGAGACCAGGAGAAGTACCTGGCTCCTGCCATTGGATCAGTGCGGTGCACCGGCCGCAGCGCACTGGCAGCGGCGGCCATTGGAGGGTGAACCAACAGCAAAGGAAGACCTTTCTCTCTGTCTCTTTCTCTCACTGTCCACTCTGCCTGTCCAAATAAATAAATAAATAAATTGCAGATAAACCAATTTACAACTAATCAACAACAGTGATCAATCCTGGGTGGGAATCACGCACAAGAAGGGCCCTATAACACATCTCTGATCCTCTGGCATGCACATGGCACAACATAAGTGGAGATAAGCACACCACCCGTCCATAAATAACCCCCTGATGCACTGGCCGGTGCATTGTGAATTCACTGTAGGTGTTTAGGCAGCTGGAGGACACTCATCGATGCAAAAGGAAATTTGCAGCAATTTCACTTGGAAATATCAACCAAGTCACACTTTTGCTTTAGTTCAGATGGCCTGAATAAAACCAAGTTTTCCAGAGGAGACCAAAAGAAGTTATACTTGTAGAGGACAAGTGTCAGCTTTTCTTATGGAATTTCAAAGCACACTGTATTTTTTGATACATTTCTTGATGATTCAGAGTAGCTCACAAAGTGGACAGTTTTTCCATCTAGGAGAATGCAGACATTTTGGAAGTGTCTGGGTAGGTCTAAGCGTTCAAACAGATTTGGTCACCTTACAAGGATCTTTAGAATTAGTGCTGTAGTGTGTCTATAGAAAGAGAAGAAAATAATTTCAAATACAAATGGTGGATGGGTAAGTCACTCCATGTTCTTAAATCATTTATTGCAGCAATCTTACTTTCAAGGTATCTTGAAAATTTGTCAGAAGGTAATTTGTCAAATTTTCGAATATGCAGAATTATGCTGCTTAAAGAATCTGTGATTCAGAAAATATTAATTCATTTTTATTCACTCTCTTAGTTTGCTACAGTTACAATAATAAAATACCACAGACTGGGTAGCTTAAACAATAGAAATTAATTTTCTCACAGCTTAGCTCTGGAGGCTAGAAGTATGGGATCAAGCAGGGGTGGTTTCCTCTGAGATCTCTCTCCTTGTCTTGCAGATGGCTGCCCTCTTGCTGCATTTTGACATAGTTGTCCTTTCATGCACACATCTTTCTGGTGTCTGAAGGTCTTAATACTCTCATAAGGGCACTGGTCCTATTGGACTAGCATCTCCCAATAACCTCACTGAATGCTAACTACCTCTTTAAAGATGCCATCTCCAAATACAGCAACATTCTGAGCTGCTGGAGGGTTAGGGTTTCAAAACATAAATTTGGGAAACATAATTTAGTCTATAACACCTGTCATGAACAAGGTAATGTTCTAAATGCTGGACATCAGTGAGCACCACAGACATAACTCCTATCCTGATAAAGTTCATGTGCTAAGGGAGACAAAATCTATCATGAACACTAATCATAATTTTAAAATTATATGGTGTTAGAAGGTGAAGAGTGCTACTGGGAAAATGTTAGAATGAAATAAATGGGTTCTGGAGTATACTGGGTATGGGAAGACAAGTAATCCATGAAGTCTTGCTTTGGTTTAAAAGATGACCATTGAGTGATTTCTTTAAAGACATAAGAAACTTTGCCAAGGACAGGGAAGAGTGGGGCAGGCTAAGGAAAGAGCAATGCAGAAACCCACAGGGGGCACATTAGCCTGTTTTAGGAACAGCAAGGAAGCCTGGATAGCCAAGGCAGAGTGAGGGAGGAGAGCACAGGAAAATAAGGTCACTTAAAGGCCAGATCATGCAGGGCCTTGTAACCACTGTGGTAACTTTAGCTTTTGCCTTGTGTGAGAAGAGAAGACATTAGAGTGATGTGACCTGACTTCATTTTTAAAATATAATCCCTCTGGTTGCTGTGAAGAGACTAAAGAGGTAGAAGGATGGGATCAAGGAGATCTGCTAGGATTACCGTAATCACCCAAGTGAAAAATACTGGTGACTTAGACAAGGGTCACAGCAGTGGCAATGGAGAGAAACAGCAACATTCTGGATATATTTTGAAGGGAGAGACAACAGGATTTGCTACTGAATTGGAAGTAGGAGCTGAGAGATCTTAAAGAAATATAGATGTTGCCAGAAATTTGGGTCTGGACAAATGGATGACTTGGACTTCAATAGTGATGAAGGCAGATGATGTTTGGTGAGGAAGATCAAGAGTTGAGTTTCAACACATTCGTTTTTTTTTTTTTTAAATTGATACTTTCAGCAAAATGGCCCAGGAATAAAAAGAATAAAAAGAAACAAGAGTTAGTGGAGTATAAGATCAGTAATACAATTAAGGAAACTGTACATTCTTGTGAACATGAACCCAGACTCTCAGAGAAGCATTCTCATGACATTGGCAGCAACATTTATTCCAGAGAACCCCCATTCCACATTCAGAGAAAAAAAGATTCAGCAATTCTAGTGTGACATAGGGGAATGAGTGCCAGGCCCATCAGTGAAGTCTGTGGGAAGGGTGCTGCACTGAAGTCATTCTATATTACACAGGATCCTGGGACAGTCAACAACTCCCGATCTCAGTTTCCTCACCGGTAGAATCATCTGCCAATGATACTTTTTTTAAAAAAAAGATTTATTTATGTATTACCCAGAGAAAGAAAGAGAGGCAGAGAGAGAGAGTTCTTCTATCCTCTGGTTCACTCCACAGTTGGCCGCAATGGCCAGAGCTCTGCTGATCCAAAGCCAAGAGACAGGAGCTTTCTCCGGGTCTCTCATGCAGGTGCAGGGGCTCAAGGACAAGGGCCATCTTCTACCGCATTCCCAGGCCATAGCAGAGAGCTGGATTGGAAGTGGAGCAGCCGGGCTTCGAACTGGAGCCCATATGGGTTGCCGGCACTACAGGCAGCATCTTTACCCACTACGCCACAGTGCCAGCCCCCTGCCAATGATGCTTTTAAAATGATACTTTTAAAGACTAAATATAGTACTGTGACCAGCTCTTTGACATAGTGGGTAAAGCTGCTGCCTATAGTGCTGGCATCCACATGGGTGCCAGTTCCAGTCCTGGCTGCTCCACTTCCTATCCAGCTCTCTGCTATGGCCTGGGAAATCAGTAGAAGATGGCCTAAGTCCTTGGGATCATGCATTAGTGTGGGAGATTCAGAAGAAGCTCGTGGCTCCTGGCTTCAGATGGGTGCAGCTGCAGCTGTTGAGGCCATCTGGGGAGTGAACCAGCTGATGGAAGACCTCTCCCTACCATCCTCCCTCTCTCTTTCTCTCTCTCTCTCTCTCTCTCTGCCTCTCTGTAACTCTGCCTTTCAAATAAATAAATAAATAAATCTTTAAAAAAAGAATAAATATAGTACCACCATAAAAACTGCATGAGATAAAGTTAAGCAGACAAGAAATACAGACTCCTACAGTAGAGGAGAGAGGGACATAACTCAATTCCACTGAGCAAAGGGCTGGAGAGTTTTAAATGCTGGGATTGTGCTATCATAGGCAATTATGTTTGCTAATTGACTTTACTCAAAGGAAGAATAAACTTTCCTTAGCCTTCATGATAGAAAGCAATTTTATCATTTGGCACAAAGCAAGCACCAAAGTTAGTCTAACATCCCACAGAAGCTGGGAGATAGGTAAGTTAACATCCCACAGGAGGGAGAGAGGGGAGCTTTCTTCCTTGAGGTTTACATTTCAAAGAGCAGGCTCTCAGGACCTTGGGAAAGACATTCCTGAATCCTAAATGCAGTAAGAAGCTTAAAATGTTTATATTTCAAAAGAGCTGAGAAAGAATCTATAATTATAAATTTCCTAAAGTAAGCGCTCTATGGAAAAGAAGATTCGGGGCCTAGGGGCAACACGAAGGCTGTCTGAAGTCTGGCCCAGCTGAGAAAAAGGGGAGCAGTGTTTTGGTCAATATGACATGAGAAGCAACTGATGCAAGTCACGGAGCACAGTAGGTGTTCAAAGAATGAGAGCAATCACAGCTATCATTGCTAATGTTACTGCTATAAGGGTCCCTGTTGTAGCACAGTGGGTTAAGCTGCCATTTTGATACTAGCATGCCATCTCGAAGGACCAGTTCAAGTCCCAGCTGCTATACTTCTGCTCTAGCTCCCTTCTAATGCACCTGGGACGGCAGCCTAAGATGCATAATCCTCCTGCCACCCATGTGGCAGACCCAGATACAGTTCCTGGCTCATGGCTTCTGCCTGTCCTAGCCATCTGGGCAGTGAACCAGCAGATAAAAGACTTCTTTTGCCCTCTCTCATTCTGCCTTCAAACAAAAATAAATAATAAATCTTTTAAAAAGATTGTTAATCTAAAATAGACAAAATCCCCCATTGATCTACATTTTAATGAGTACAAAATTAGATGCTGCAGGGAAAGCAGTAGACAAATGTTTGAGTTACCTGTCATTCACCACCTAGTATGGGCTGGAGAGAGCCAGTGGGCACAAAAGCATCATTACCGTTCCATGGATATCCTAACAATATCTGTCTAAGGTATGAGGCATCCCTAGCAAACTTTCCTGGCAATGACTTTTGCCACTCCAGATTGGAGGCACCTGGAAAGATGCAGCATTGGAGAACAAAACAATGGAGATCATTCTTTTGGCTAACAGAAGAAGACAGGAGCCAAACCAAATGTTTGACACCATCACTGAATGTTTCATGAGTCATTGAATGTCAGCAGAAACTAACTGTTCTTGGTGGGTGGTTTGAGGTGAGAGAAGATACACAGCTAAGATTCTGAAAATAACATTGGCTATTAGAACATCATATCCTATATGGCACAAGAGGAATTCAAGCCTTTCTTCAGAGTTAGTCTGCAAGGAACTCATACTAGGTTTAGGGTCTGCACATGAAGTAAAAAATCCATACAGGAAACACAGCAATGGTAACTGTAGTTGATTGTCTAGTCTGAAATGCCCCAATGGAATAGCATGAATAGTCCAATACTATTGGTTATAGAAATTTCAATTATAAATGTCTGTCTCCTGATAAACATTGAATTAAGTAAGTGCATTGAATTAAGTAAGTGCATTGGTTATGTCTTAGCCACACTTGCATTCTTTAGTACCCACATACATAGGAAACAAATGAATGAAGAAGGGTAAATGTCAGACTTTGACAATGTGCCCCAGCTGCCTCTCTGTCTATATATCATCATCATCATAATTATCATCATCTATTTATCATCTATCTCTCTATCATCTCTCTCTCAGCAGTAAGTGCTTCAGAGATATTAACTTTTTCAATCCTCATAACAACCTTATTTTACAGAGGAGGAATCTGAAGTTTAGAGAGATTAAATTACTTGCTCAAGGTCAATCACATGACAAGTGAAAACAACGGCTTCACACTTAGGAGTTGTGACTGCAGAGCCCTTAATGAATTACTGATTTGCTCTAACTAATCTCACTATGCTGTGCTTATCCTGGCCCAGATGTTCAGTGTTTAAGGTGATAAGAAATCAGAATCTCAGCTTATTGGAGAACAGGACAACCACCTTGACTAGGAATAGCAGGAAGCAGTATATGTGTGACAAGAAGTTTTTGTTGATAACTGGGGGTTCAGTGGACTCCTTTTTCAAAAGTTATAGTGAAAATTTTACAAGTGGTGTTTTGGAAGCAGAGGTACAGAGAAGGGAGGAAGAACTTTGAGATTAATTCTTTTTACAGCAGTATCTGGGCATAATTGTGGTTATGTTTTTCTGTCTTCTTAGTGTATATATCTAACCTGATTTTCCCTTTGAAGAAATGGTTAAAATATAGGCTAGTTTATTCTAAGGAAATATAAATGAAAATTATATCTATATTATTCCTATTTTTCATAAAGGAAGCCTATTTTCCACATTGCCTTCTGTAAATATCTTCAGAGGCTATGAGTGTCTTCTCTGGGCCCTGTTGCTCAACCACACAAACTAATAAAAAATGCTGAGGGGCCGGCGCCATGTCCCACTTGGTTAATCCTTTGCCTGTAGACTGGCATCCCATATGGGCGCCGGGTTCTAGTCCCGGTTGCTCCTCTTCCAGTCAAGCTTTACTGCTGTGGCCCGGGAAGGCAGTGGAGGATGGCCCAAGTGCTTGGGCCCTGCACCCACATGGGATACCAGGAGGGAGCACCTGGCTCCTGGCTTCGGATAGGCGCAGCGCCAGCTGTAGTGGCCATTTGGGGGATGAACCAATGGAAAGAAGACTTTTCTGACTCTCTCACTGTCTAACTCTATCCGTCAAATAAATAAAACAATGCTGAAACTTCTGAGTTGTCTCCTATCCATTTTTCTTACAAACTCCCAGGTAGATCATAACCAGACCTACAAGTCAAGCTGCACAAAAACTCCAACGTTGCCTGCTTCTCAAATGTAGAAAGGGAACAAATTTACAGTTCCTATTTTGAATCTATTGTTAAGTCCCCCAGGACTGTGTGTCTTAAAAGCCCATTTGGTGCCTTGGAGAAGCATAGTGAACAGTTACATTTGACATTACTCGTGTCCTCTGGGGGGATTCTCTTGTTCTTGTTGAAGTAAAGTTCCTGGAGGGAACACTTTGCATTATGTATCCTCCCCTACTCACTCTGATTACTTCTCTTGAGGTTCCCTTGGGTTCTTCCAAACTAGACATAGTCTCCACATTCTCAGTGATGCTCTTTACTTCTAATGCGTGTGCTGTTCCAGCCTCATTACCATAGTCATTCTCAGATACAGAGGAAGGAGCAGGTGTGAGAGTGATCCAGGATGCTCATGGGTAGGCTGAAAAAATAAAGCCTAAATGAAAATTAGTAGATTCAGTTCAAAGCAACTAATTTCTACAAGAATTCTAAACTCTCATATAAGTAAGAACCTATACTCGTTTTGCTCAGACCCAAGACAGCCTTTTAAAATCAAGTACTTTGGCACATGTGCTCTTCGGAAAGTATGATTCTCAGGACTATCATAGACTGACTTGAGCTTGGAGAGAAATATATTTCATCTCAGACCTATAGTTTTATTATTTTAATTATTTTCCATCTTATTTATTTATCATTGTCTATTTCTGTCTGCCCACCCCTTCCCAATGTGTCCGCAGATTTTTCCAGTGCTGTCTCATAGAGCTTCCACTGATGCTGGAAATGTCTTACATTGGTACTAATCAATGCAGCAGCTGCTAACTATTTGTCTACTGAGAACGTGGAAAGTATCTAGAGAAATGGAATTTCTCATTAAATTAAACCTCCACTGACGTAAATGTAAACAGCCACCTATGACCTATGAGGATTAAACTGGCCAATGCAACTTTAGCTCAATTATTTATCTCTGCATATTATAAGTATTAATCAGATATTGGTGAATGTAAGTTGACATCTAGTTTGGATAGTCTCTTCTGTTATTAAAATCATGTATCACCAGAGGAAGTTGATCCAGCTTATAAGGTTGAATTCAAATCGTTCACAAATTCTTCCCCTCAGCTTTAAAGGACTTTCAGGGCAAGAGGGCACAGTGTCTTCTCCGAAGACAGAATGCTCTTTGCTAGTTGTCCAGAGAACAAATATTCTCTGGCTAAAGATAAAGGTACCCCAAAATAAACAGAGGATCAGGAAGGGCTCATTTGTAAGGCATTGGAGAGGTGTATTTGAAAATTTTACCTCTTTAACCACCTACAGGAACGAAAATTGTGGGCACAAAATTCTTGAGCCAGAGGAGGCACGAAAAGAAGGGAAAGAAAGTGAACAAAGAGGTATTCTGGAAGTAGAAGGAAAATGAAAAGGGAAAGGAGAGATTCAGAACACCCATGCTAATAGCAAGAATATTACAGTGGCCCTAGCATAGCTGGGTCTCTGCTTACCTACACCCAGGAAGTCAGACTCTTAGCAGAACACTCTAATCACTCATAGTTGTTTGTATCAGGATTTGTCATGTTTCTGGTGGTGAGCAGGTGGGAGAATCCATTTTTTACATGTATCACTAAGCACTGAATTCAACTCCAAGCGAGTTTAAAGCCACCTCAAGAGGACTGATTTCTGTTCTGTGTCCTTTTCTTTTCTTTAGGCTATCTTTATTTTTCTTTTTCACTTGACTGATAAGATCTCAGAGTTTAGTCATCACTTTGTATTTGTACTTGTGCTAACCAGTGAAATGGAAGGATAAAAAGACATTTCAAGACTAAGACACTAATAAAAGCAAATAGGCTAATCCTCTGCCTGTGGCGCCGGCACCCCGGGTTCTAGTTCCGGTCGGGGTGCCGGATTCTGTCCCGGTTGCTCTTCTTCCAGTCCAGCTCTCTGCTGTAGCCTGGGAAGGCAGTGGAGAATGGCCCAAGTGCTTGGGCCCTGCACCGGCATGGGAGACCAGGAGGAAGCACTGGCTCCTGGCTTTGGATCGGTGCAGCGTGCCGGCTGTAGCAGCCATTTGGGGGGTTAAACAATGGAAGGAAGACCTCTCTCCCTCTCTCTCTCTCACTAACTCTGCCTGTCAAAAAAAAAAAAAAAAAAAAAACCTTTTTACAACTCTGAAATTCTGCTAAACGAAAGATCCTTTCTTTCCTGAGCAGTGTGCTCACAGTCCTGGAACCATGTTCCTCATATCTGGGAAATCTATTTTATATTGACTTCTTATATTTACTGCATTTTATATTGATCAACTTTGCTGTATTTTAAATGTATTTGTTTCTAGACTTCTGGGGCTTTAGCTGCAACCAATTTCTACATTATTAAGAGGGTTATTTTGAGTGGCCCCTGTGAATAAACCTAATTTTCCCCTCTGATTAGTGCTTAATTTGAAATTGTTTGTGCAGTGATGAAATCTTTGAGTTTCACTTCCAGATCCCAGTTTCCATTCCCAGAGGTTGCTGTTGATTACATAAATGCTTTCAGGGTGATTATGTGGGCAAAATTGTATATTAGGTAGTTTGGGTGCCTTCTGTAAGAAACTGTTCACGAAGAAGGGGACTAGTGAGTTTGTTTTCAAGATTTTAGGTACTCTGTGAGTATATGATCATTCTTTTTGATCAATATAATACCCTGCATCTAAACCCTTTAGAACTGTGTCATACAGCCTTTGATTGGAGATACAATTCTCTTTAAGTCTCCATATTGTATTCAAGAATATTTTTCTAAACATACATCAGGCTTTTCAGAATGTAGCTTCAAATGTCCCTCTTCCTCCCAACATATGTAATACCTTCCCCATCTTTAATTTTTTATTAAATGTATTTAGTGGGGGAAAGCAGGATATTTATATTATTCTACAAAATCTTTTTTTTTTCTGGCTACAAGTTTATTTAACACAAAATAATCCCCTCCATCTTTACTGGGGTGGCTGACCACGTCCACGACCAAATCCGCCTCTAAACTGGAATTCAGTTGCTGACCCAGCCCCAGCCTCGGCTTTCTTGTCGGCACCAGGGGGCACAGCGCTTCGTCTTTAAGTGTCTCTGTCGGCTTCCCCTCTTGTGAGTCTCGCAGGCCGCTCGCCCTCCAGACCTTTGGGCCTGGGCCTGCCGGTCTCGGGTCGGCTGCGGCGCAGGGTGGCAGGCACGATCTCAGGGGGCAGGTGGAGGTAGTCCCGGAGATACTGGATGCCCTCGTTGGTGAGGTACCAGTAGAAGTGTCTCCACGCGAACTGCTCCTTCACGTAGCCTCGAGACTTGAGTGACTGCATGGCCTTCATGACGTGGAGGTTGGGCACGTTCTTGTCCGCCAGCTCCGGGTGCTTCGGCATGTGCACATCCTTTTTGGCTACCATCACCCCCTCCTTGAAGAGGAGTTCGTAAATGGCAATGCGATTCTTCTTGGGCATCAACATCGCGGCGGCTGTAGGGTTCGGAGCCGAGGCCGGACAACAAAATCTTGCATATACATCAGACCACACGGCTTCCCTATGGGACAATGCTTACATTCTAAATATCTGTATGTGTACTCTGTGATCCCAAGCCAGATCATTTGTTTTCTTTTCTCACAGGTTCACAGCTAGAGAGGAATCTTGCCTCAGAGGAAGCCTACCTGAAGTATCACCTGTAGCTGATTTAGATAATATGAAGAAGGCTTTGGACCTGGAGTTGATGTGGCTCTGGGTTAAGATTTTGGAGGATGTTGGAACAGGATGAATATATGTCACATGTGAGGAAGATATAAATTTTCAGGAACCCAGGGAAGAATGTATGGGATGAATTCTGTCCCTGTGGAATCAGTACACTGAAGTCCTAGCCTACTGGCCTTCAGAATGTGACTGTATTTGGAGATAGTCTTCACAGAGATAATCAGATTAAAATGAGGGCATTAGGGTGGGTCACTGATCTAATCTGATGGTGTCCTTATAACATGGGAAATTTGGACACGTAGGTATGCAAAGGAAAAATAATTTAAAGACAAAGAGGAAACATCTATGAACATGAAGGCAGCCATCTGTGACATAAGGAGAGAGGCCTGAAGTAGCCTCAGAGAGAACTAACCCTACCCATGTTTTCATTTCCAACTTCCAACCCTAAGATCTGTAACGCTAACAAGTCCTGTGGTTCAGCCACACTGTTAGTGGTAGTTTGTTACAGCAGCCCTATCAAACTAGCACAGGAAGGCAGGCACCAGCCTGACTGGAAGAGAGCATGAGACAGACAAATGGCATAGCAGACATTCAGGTGAAGTGACTTCTGCTGCTGGTGTCCATGTATACCCATCCAGGTTTCCAGAATAGTATTTCCTGTCACCTTTTACTATCTTCAATTATTACATATTTCTTTCCTTTTGTACAAATCTTGAAAAATTTTTCTATAACCACTCCAAGGATAATATCTATAAATTTTCAGTAAAATCAGATGTCCTCATGGCAACTGAGAGGTGCTAGAAGTTATTTTTATTAGTAATTATATTTATTAGTAATTATGGAACACCTGTCATCATCCATGTATAATGCTATTATTAATTTTATTGTCATTTTCCCAATTTAGAAAGCAAAGAACTGAGGCAGGAGAGTTGGGCATGTGGACTGAGTTCCTACATCTATCTAGTGCAGAGTGAGAATAACAAGTACCTGAATAATCTAAGTCATGTCTTCACAGTGAGAATCAGATCCCAAGATTGAGAAAATGCAAGTAAGGTAAGATCTGAGTAGGGAGGATGTAGGGAGATGACCAATTCTATATACTGGAAGATTTCCTTTAAGAAACAACTCAAAGAACTCTAAGCATTCCTAATTCTTCCCATTGAAGACTTTTCCAATAGCAAAACCTAAATGTGTAGTCATTGCATCAATTCACATTTAAAGCCACAGACTGATCCAAAACAGTTGTGGCATCAGCTCAAGGGAACATTCTTCTATAATCAATTAAATTCATTGCACTTGATTATTCAATCCCTGCCAAGAAACAATTTAAAAAGCCCATTCACAACAATTTGTTTTACAATTTCCAGGGCCACGAAAATGACCTCCCGAGGACCTGGAATTTTAAAAGATTTTTGCAGTGCTGCCTGAGGATAATATAGTAATAAAAACAACTACAGAAACAACAAAAGACCAGTTAAGTGAAATATATACTCTTCATTCATCAAGCGTTAATATACATGTTATGGCTGTTATCACAAAACAGTTTTTTCTGTAGACAATTAAAGGTCTTGGAGATCACAAAACCAAGTCACTATTGAGACTTCTTTTTATCCAAGCTGTGAGTACCTTAGCTGGTTACATGACCTTTCTGAATTCCAGTGACCTAATATTTTTGTTTTTTTTTTCTTTTTTTATTTAGTAAATATAAATTTCCAAAGTACAGTTTATGGATTACATTGGCTCCCCCCCACCCATAATTTCATAGAATGGCAGATGTCCTAAATAGCACTCTGGCCTCAGAATCAGCCCTTAAGGCATGCGGATCTGGCTGAAGAGCCCATGAGAGTATTTTAGGCATGGAAAGCCAATACACTCTGGGGAAAAAAAAAAAAAAAACCTAAATGAAAGATCTCTGTGAGTGAGATCCCAGTGGAAAGAACGGGGCCATCAAAGAAGGAGGTACCTTTCTCTGAAGGGAGGAGAGAAGTTCCACTTTGACTATGACCCTGTCAGAATAAGATCGAAGTCGGCGAACTCAAAAGGCTTCCATAGCCTTGGCAACTCATGACTAGAGCCTAGGGAGATTACTGATGCCATAAACAAGAGTGTCAAATTGTTAAGTCAACAACAGGAGTCACTGTGTGCTTACTCCTCATGTGGGATCTGTCCTTAGTGTGTTGTCCAGTGTGAAGTAATGCTATAACTAGTACTGAAACAGTCTTTTACACTTTGTGTTTCTGTGTGGGTGCAAACTGATGAAATCTTTACTTAATATATACTGAATCGATCTGTATATAAAGAGAATTGAAAATGAATCTTGATGTGAATGGAATGGGAGAGGGAGCGGGAGATGGGAGGGGTGTGAGCGGGAGGGAAATTATGGGGGGGGAGCCAGTGACCTAATATTAATATGAATAATGCAATGCTTATTTCATAGGTGGATGTGAGAATTAAGTAATTAGCAAAGAACATCTAGCACATTTCAAAGATCACTAATCTTCAATTCCATTCCATCTTTTCCTTCCCTTTCATTTCTATAGTTGTATAGCATAGTTCTCTGCCCTTATCTTGGTTTGCCAAGATTTGACATGCAGAACTTTGATAAAAACCATACAAGTTGACCTAAAGCTTGACTCAAAACCACTGTAAAGTCACTAACCAGTTTGTTTTTCTATTGGGCAGGGGAAAGTAAAAACTACACAAGTAACTAGAATTCTGGCCTCACCTTCCCAAGGATAGGTCTTTGTTTAGAAATTTTAAGGGAAGGCAACTTTCACTCTGAGGCGAGGTAAAGACAGATAGTTATCCCCTTGCTCTCTATAGGTGACCAGGAGAAAGAGAGAGAGAGAGAGAGAGAGAGAGAGAGAGAGAGAGAGAATTGTGTTTAGCTTATGTAGCTTTTTTTTTCTTTAGTCTCTTTTTATTTTAAACATTTATTTAATGAATATAAATTTCCAAAGTACAGAATATGGATTACAATGGCTTCCCCCCATAACGTCCCTCCCACCCGCAACCCTCCCCTTTCCTACTCCCTCTCCCCTTCCTTTCACATCAAGATTCATTTTCGTTTCTCTTTATATACAGAAGATCAGTTTAGCATACATTAAGTAAAGATTTCAACAGTTTGCTCCCACACAGAAACATAAAGTGAAAAATACTGTTTGAGTACTAGTTATATGTACAGCACACTAAGGACAGAGATCCTACATGAGGAGTAAGTGCACAGTGACTCCTGTTGTTGACTTAACAAATTGACACTCTTGTTTATGGCATCAGTAATCTCCCTAGGCTCTTGTCATGAGCTGCCAAGGCTATGGAAGCCCCCTGAGTTCACTGACTCTGATCCTATTTAGATAAGGCCATGGTCAAAGTGGAAGTTCTTTCCTCCCTTCAGAGAAAGGTACTTCCTTCTTTGATGACCCGTTCTTTCCACTGGGATCTCACTCGCAGAGATCTTTCATTTAGGTTTTTTTTTTTTTTTTTTTTTTTTTTTCCCCAGAGTGTCTTGGCTTTCCATGCCTGAAACACTCTCATGGGCTTTTCAGCCGGATCCGCATGCCTTAAGGGCTGATTCTGAGGCCAGAATGCTGTTTAGGACATCTGCCATTCTATGGGTCTGCTGTGTATCTCACTTCCCACGTTGGATCATTCTCTCCCTTTTTGATTCTATCAGCTAGTATTTGCAGACACTAGTCTTGTTTATGTGATCCCTTTGGTTCTTAGTCCTATCATTATGATCAATTGTGAACAGAAATAGATCACTGGGACTAGTGAGATGGCATTGGTACATGCCACCTTGATGGGATTGAATTGGAATCCCCTGGTATGATTCTAACTCTACCGTTTGAGGTAAGTCAGCTTGAGCATGTCCCAAATTGCACATCTCTTCCCTCTCTTATTCCCACTCTTATATTTAACAGTGATCACTTTTCAGTTAAGTTTCAGCACTTAAGAATAATTATGTATTGATTACAGTATTCAACCAAAAGTATTAAGTAGAACAAACAAAAAAATACTAAGAGGGGTAACATATCAAGTTGCTCATCAGCAGTCAGGATGAGGGCTGATCAAGTCACCAATTCTCATAGTGTTCAATTCACTTTAACAGGTTTCCTTTTTGGTGCTCAGTTAGTTGTCACCTATCAAGGAGAACAAGTGGTATTTGTCCCTTTGGGATTGGCTTATTTCACTCAGCATAATGTTTTCCAAATTCCTAACAAGGATCACTTTTCAGTTAAAATTTAAACACCTAAGAATAATTGTGTGTTAATTACAGAGTTCAACCAACGGTACTAGAACAAAAAAAAAAAAAAACTAAAATGGATAAAGTATTACATTGTACATCAACCGTCAGGACAAGAGCTGATCAAGTCACTGTTTCTCATAGTGTCCATTTCATTTCAACAAGTTTCCCCTTTGGTGCTCAGTTAGTTGTCATCGATCAGGGAGAACATATGATATTTGTCCCTTTGGGACTGGCTTAATTCACTCAGCATGATGTTTTCCAAATTCCTCCATCTTGTTGCAAATGACCGAGTTTCGTTGTTTTTGATTGCTGTATAGTATTCTATAGAGTACATGTCCCATAATTTCTTTATCCAGTCTACTGTTGATGGGCATTTGGGTTGGTTCCAGGTCTTAGCTATGGTCTCTGACTTCTATCTTGGGTGGGTCCCAGATTACACCCTAACTTTTTCATTCAGTTAACAACCATTCCATTCATCAGATGTCTGAGGACAAAATCCTGCTCCAGTGCTTTCACACTTTCTTGTGTTCCTATCTCCAGATTTTGGGTCTCTGAGGATTCCTCTTGTTTCTTGACAGCAAATGGATTTTAAAACATTTTATAAAGTACAATTTTTCCTTACATATTTTTAGATACCATCTACTGTCTTCCATATTTTCTATAATAGCATTCTAGTCTCGCAGATTATTTCCAACTCTTTCTAAACAGAACACCAAGAAAATCCTCTGCCTAAGATGCTTTGATTGCTCTAATGAAATACCATAGTCTGGGGCACCTACACAGCAGACATTTATATTCTCATGTTTCTGTAAGCTGGAATTCTAAGATCAGGCTATCTTGCGGTATGTTTCTGGTGAATGTTGTGTTCTTGGGTTGTGGACAGCTGCCTTCTCAACACATCTTCTCATGATCTCTGTGTCTTTTGAGAAATAAGAGAGAGTGATCTGGTGTCCTTTTCTATAAAAGCACTAATCGCATTATGAGGCCTCCCACGCTGATGAATTTGTTGAGCTCTAATGCCCTCCCACAGGCCCTAACTCCAAACACCATCACCCTGTTGTGTTAGTGCTTCAATACATGGAGTTGATTGTGTGATGGTGACACAAAACTTCAATCCATAACAAAACTCTATGTTATGGTCTTGGGTGTCACAATAACTGATTATGGTTTTGAATTTTATCACCTATAATGTGGGGATCATTTAACCTAAAGAGTTGTAAAGGCTAAATATGATACCACATTTAAAACAGGGATCACCATGCCTACTCTTTGTCCACTGCTTCCACTTCTTTGCTCCTAGGATGTCTGTATGAACCTGACTGGTCCATTGATCAACTTCAGTTTCAGTCCAAAAATGGGAGGCAGTGCAACTATAATCCCAATTTCATTCCCTGTGGAGAGTTTATTTATAATTGTGTCACTAGGAGCAGATAGGGTAGGTAAAACAGCATGAAATAATGATAATTAGAAATTTTTATTGAGAAAACAGACAAAAATAAAATCAAGTAAACACAAAGATGACACCTGGATATTTTCTTTCTTTCTTTCTTTCTTTCTTTCTTTTTTTTTTTTTTTTTTTGAACTCATCCTTGAGCCAAAAGTTGTAAGCCGTCAGATGGTAAGCTCTAGAAGACAGAAATTAATCACTTATTTGTACTACTGTTTGAGGATTTAAAGACCTTTGAGGAAGACATTCAAAAGCTTCACTCCAATTAACCTTACCATTTTAAGTATGCCCATTCACAGATCAGAGGCAAAGAATGGATTTCAAAGGTGAGAAAGAAAGATCAGGGAAGAAGCTGAAATATGTAGTCATTTCTATAGAATGCAGACCACTTCAGAGAGTAAGATGAAGTTACTTTCACAGACAGGATGGATCAACATGCACCTAGGGTACAATATGACTCTTCTCAGAGAGAGCTGAAATGGGGATAACCTTCTGATTTAATTTTAAAGGCTATGTTTGAACTATATGACCCCTTTCTGAATGTGATCTGATAAGTAAAACAGATTTTCACATGTCAGTGTTTGGAGTCTGGGCAGAATGCTAACCTAGACCATCAGGTCCTATTCTTCTTTCTGATACTTTATTTCTTACCTTACATAAAAATGGGAAGAAAAAGGAAAATGCTTTTTCTTCTTGCAGATTGTCATAAAATAAAAATTCTAGTAATTCTGATCGAACCTCTGAGAATTAAGAGATTTCAGCAGTTCTAAAATATTGCTAAGAAGTATTATTTTAAATGTCTTTGTGACCTTTCTGGCTCAATTGCAAGTGAGAAATAAGAGACAAGCACATTTTTTCTTATTCACAAGAAGTGAAATACTCTTACCAATAGAACAAGGAAATGAAGAAGAAGGAAAGAACAGAGCAGTGAGAGAGGGAGCCTAAACCACCAACACCATGTCTACAATTAAATCTCTGTTTCATGAACTCTTCTTGAAGCACTCTCAGAAATTCCACTTTGTCTTACAAGATGCTTTACCAAATAGTAGGCCTCTTTCTTATTTCTATGAAATTTATTTTTAACATTTATTATTTTCATTTGCTTGAAAGATAAAAAAACAGGGAGAGAGATCATCCACACACTGGCTCACCCTCCAAATGCTGCCAACAGCTGGGGCTGGGCTAATCTGAACCCTGGAGCCAGCAACCCCCGCCGAGTGTCCCTCATGAATGGCAGGGACCCAAGTACTTACACTGTCTTCTGCTACCTCCCAGGGTGTGCATTAACAGGAAGTAGGATTGGAAGCAGAGAGGGGACATAATCTCAGACACTCCCATATGCAGTGCACTCTTCCAAGTGGTGGCTTCATTTGCTATACAAGGACACTCACCTCTTTCTTAAATTTACTACTAAGCGGTGCCTCTTTGAAAATTAATAATCATGAGCAAGAAAATAAAAAAGGGTTTGACCTTTTATAATCTTTATAGTAGTTTTCCAATTAAGATTGTGACTATTCAAATCTATACAATTGATCATTATTCACATAAAACAGCCTTTCAGGTAGCTGACATATCTCTTTCTGGCTTCTGGTTTCTGGTAAGAACATCATCATTCTCACTGTCTTTGAAATTCTCAGGGATTTGACTAGTTATACATGTGTGTATGTGGGTAAAAATATGTGTGTACATAGAAATATATACATACATAAGTTACAATGGAAAAACAGTCATCTTGATTTATTTAGCTCCTCCAGTCATAATTCTGGTTATTTCTTGGGTGAAGAGCAACTATTTTACTTACAGTTACTGCAAATAAATATTTGGAAAGCAGTAATCCTGTAGCAGAATTTAGGGGATTTAACAAATTATGACAGAAGCTCAATATAACAGATTTCCTGAAGTGAGCAGATAAAATTGCCAGGCAGTCCTGGAGAGGCATGCTGAACCTTCATGTGACAATGAGTTATATGGATACCTACCTCATTCAAACTGTAATGGACTTCGCATTACACAACACTGCTTCTGTTTACCTGGCATGTGGAAACAAATGCTGATAATGCTGAATGACCATTATTAAAAATTTCTACAGGAGCCAAAATTGGTAAGTTCCCCAAAACAGAAATGAACCTGATCATGTGCAAGTTGATCAATACAATGAAGTAAGAACATGGCCCTTGTGCAATTACTTTAAACTTTATTCCTCTTTGTGATCTAGTCCTGCAGAATAGATTGAAAATGAGAATGGAAACAGATAGGCATCAATAAGAAAACCTGTGATGATTTCTTGAAAATGAAACCAAATTATATTTGCACTACTTTTAGAGTTCACTAAAATTTCTTCCATAAGAATATTTTGTGCCCTCAAGTTTGGTTTTATTTACAAGCGACTCTGATAAGAATTTTTCAAGTTTGTACTTCTGATATTTTTCTCTGCTACATTAGCTGAGGGTCATAAGAGGCAGCTAATGTCCTTTGAAAATGGAGACTTACAAGCATTCTAAGAGAAGAAAAGAATGTTGCAATCGGTTTATATACTGGATGGCTGAGTACACTATAACTTTTTTAAAAATCAAAAACATCCGTAACTAAGCTCCAGAGTGTCCTCTTAGAAGCTGAAGTATCAAATCAACCAGAATCAGCGAGAGCATGAGAGGAAGGACACAAAAATAATCACATGTTTTCTCAGAAACAAAATGTTTTCTTTTTCCTTGTTAAACTTTCTGTTTCTTTAAGGAGTGTCTCACACATGAAAATATTCCTCGGTATGCTCAGAAGTTATTCATGAAAGGTGGCTTGAAGCTCTGCCAGAGGGATTGATAGACCTTTCACTAAAGCATTTTAAATTTCATAGAGAATGTTGATATGGGAAAAGATGTGACTGTGAGTCTCTTCAGCAGGTTTCTGTTCTTTTCTACTAAGTTGAAACTTTTTGTTGAAAGTAAAGCAAAGCTGGAAGCCATTTTTGGAAGAGATTTCTAAGAAGGAAATACTCTTTTTAACAGAATTTTTTTCTCAACACTGAACAAAAACCCACCCAAATGTTTATTTCATTTCTTTTTTTTCATTTTTTTTCTTTTTTATTTGGTAAATATAAATTTTCAAAGTACAGTTAATGGATTACAATGGCTCCCCCCCATAATTTCCCTCCCACTCACACCCCTCCCATCTCCTGCTCCCTCTCCCATTCCATTCACATCAAGATTCATTTTCAATTATCTTTATATACAGAAGATCAATTCAGTATATATTAAGTAAAGATTTCATCAGTTTGCACCCACACAGAAACACAAAGTGTAAAAATACTGTTTCAGTACTAGTTATAGCATTACTTCACACTGGACAACACACTAAGGACAGATCCCACATGAGGAGTAAGCACACAGTGACTCCTGTTGTTGACTTAACAATTTGACACTCTTGTTTATGGCATCAGTAATCTCCCTAGGCTCTAGTCATGAGTTGCCAAGGCTATGGAAGCCTTTTGAGTTTGCCGACTTCGATCTTATTCTGACAGGGTCATAGTCAAAGTGGAAGTTCTCTCCTCCCTTCAGAGAAAGGTACCTCCTTCTTTGATGGCCCTATTCTTTCATTTCTACCCTTAAGATACAATGATGGCCCCAAGGTCAATGCCTATACCCCCTTAATATCTTACTGTATTGCACCAAGTATAAAATACACAGGGTCAAGGAAAGCATGCTGAGTTAGAAGACAGAAAATGTGGATCCTCTTAATGATTATTCTAATAGTGGCTATGACATTTGGGGAAAATCATTTAATTTTCTTTATCTCTATTCACTTTGAAAATGGGGAGTTTGTTGTTGCCAGAATTATTTCCAGCTCTACCACAGTGGATTCTATCAATCAAAAGGAAAAGGAAAACAGAAAGAGGTTTCCATGTGTCCCTCAGTCTATTATCATCTGTGTTATCATAAGTGGAGAACTGGATATTCAGGATTTTTTTCTCTCTTTTGTAAAGATTTATTTATTTATATGAAAGGCAGAGTTACAGAGAGGCAGAGGCAGAGAGAGAGAGAGGTCTGCCATCCTCTGGTTCACTCCCCACATGGCCACATAGCGGGAGCTAGACTGATCCCAAACCAGCAGCCAGGAGCCAGGAACTTCTTCCAGGTCTCCCAGGCAGGTACAGGGGCCCAAGGACTTGAGCTATCTGCTACTACTTTCCCAAGCCATAGCAGAGAGCTGGGCGAGAAGTGGAGCAGCCAGGACTCAAAAACCAGCACTACAGGCAGTGATTTTACCTGTTATGCCACAGCGCCAGCCCTTTTTCTCTCTTTAATTTTGTTCTCTAAGTATTTTTCATGTTTGCATTAGGATCACTTTTGGTTTTGGCTTTAGTTTTTTGTTAGCTCACTTCCTTATAAACGTATATAATCATAGTGTTAAGGCCAGTCAGGTGCTGTCTACTCTGTCTCCTATGTTAGCTTTCCCCAATTGAAAATAGCAACTAAAAAAAATAACTTAACTGATTTATCCATTCATTTACTCCCTAAATCACTGAGTGAATGAGCCATGCAGATATTTGTGTAAGAACATTGCAGGCAGAAAACTACAAGGTCAAAGACATAGAGGTAGGGCAAGCTTAGTGTAATTGAGGAATAGCAAGAACAGTCTGAGAAGGAATATTTGGGAGAGTTAAGGTTAGGGGAGGCCAACTGCTGATCAGACATGTATTTCTAGGTCATGGTAAGGCTTTGCTTTTCATTCTAAGCCATTAGAAGATCAGTCTAGACTCGACTTCCGTCTTCAAGGAAGAACTCTCACTGTCTTATCAAGAACAGATTCTAGGTGTCATGATGGAAGTCTAGAGACCTATTAAAGACCATGGTTATAGTACTTATAGAAATGATGATGGTTTATTTTAACACTGTAGTGAACTTGACTCAAAATCCCAAGAAATAATCTGAGTCAGAATATATGTTGAAGACCAATGCCCCAAAAAGAAAAGAAAAAACATCTTAAACTTTCTATAAATGGGAAACGTCTCCAACAAGATTTGTACAGAAATTATGGAATGACCTGTGTGACAGAGGCATATGACACAGTCATTTTTGGATGCTTAATGAAAAGTTCTTCCCTGGTACACATTTATATTATCACCTTTTAGCCTCAGACCATCCTTTCTGCCACAACTCATAATATTCTTACCATACTGGTTAGGGTCCATACAAACAGAAAACTTAAAAAATAAAAATGTTGCCTGAAATAGTCAAGATTTGCTTACAGTAGTGCAGTCCAGAATACTCAGTGCTATGAT
The DNA here is from genome assembly GCF_051225735.1 of Oryctolagus cuniculus. Lineage (NCBI taxonomy): Eukaryota > Metazoa > Chordata > Mammalia > Lagomorpha > Leporidae > Oryctolagus > Oryctolagus cuniculus. The sequence goes on from NC_142878.1 coordinate 49,271,829, forward strand.
GCAAGGAAAGAATTCCCTGGTAAATGGCTGGAGAAGATGGAGGATCTCATCTTTTCTGTGATCCGGGGTGACTTTTACCTATTCTTCATTCTTAGTCTATTGTTTCTCAGTGACTCCAAGATTAAGTAGTAAGACAGAAACATATAATGTTTAATCTAGTTCTCTCATAACTTACATAATCAAAATCTTTATTTCACATACTTCCCTTCATTGGTCCAAAGAAGTGGACTTACAAGGAACAGATATTGAGAAGTGTGGGCCTAGCAAATGTCACTGTGCATGTAACCAGTATTAAAAATATTTTGCTAGCATTAGGTACCCTAAACATCAATAAATGACTCAGTAATAATTAAATAAAATATTGATGATGGGTAAGAATAAAAATCCTTACAGTATTGACATGGACTCACATTTTATAAGTTTTAACATGTAAAATATATATGTAACAGGGGCCAGTGTTGTGGCATAGTGGGTAAAGTCACCACCTATAGTGCCAGCATCCCATATGCATGCTGGATCAAGTCTCAGCTGCTCCATTTCCCATCCAGCTCTCTGCTGTGGCCTGGGAAAGCAGAAGATGAGCCAAGTCCTTGGGCCCCTGTACTCACATGGGAGACCCAGAAGAAGCTCCTGGCTCCTGGCTTCATTATCAGCGCAGCTCTGGCCATTGTGGCCATCTGCGGAGTGAACCAGCAGATGGGAGACCTCTGTGTGTGTGTGTGTGTGTGTGTGTAACTCTGACTTTCAAATAAATAAATAAATCTTAAAAAATATATATGTAACAGAGTAACAAAACTAAATGTTGTTTGGTATCTTTTGCAAAAAAAATTCCACATTAATTTTGAAGCAATGCATATTTTGAAGTACATTAAAATCAGTTTTATTATGCAAATATGGGTAATACCTAAAATTAACATAGTTCAATTACATCATTAGATGCCAGAAAGGCATTTGAAAGGGTAGGTTGCAAATAATTCTTTTGAATGTCACATAAATTTTCTTTGCAGCTAATCTCTGTAAAGAGGTAAAATACTCTCTCTACTCAGGCATAGAATAGAAGCATTAACAATGGAAAGGTCAGTGCATAATGATGCAAAAGAGAAAAGGCCTAAAGTGCCATATTGATGAAATGAGATGGGGAAAAGTTATATAAAAATATTAATCAATCATTCCTTAATTTAAGACCTTTAGGTAACTTGCTAAAATCTCCATCACTATTTAATATCAAAGAAATGCTAACCAATAAATTCTTTGAGAAGAAAAAATTAACTCAAGAGTTGTGTATTTGTATTCAATATTTCTTTTTCCCTTTTAGCTCTCTATAATGCAAGTAATAATGACATATTCAAGTTATCCTATCAGGTATTATATAGCAATTTCATTTGTGATATAAATTTGTCTCCATTAGGTTAGAAAATTAAGAGTTGATTATACAAAATCCACAAAGAAAAATTTTGCATTCACTGAAATTGATGTTTGGAATGTTACATGGAAATGGTTATGATAAAAGGGCAGATAAAGTTGTAGGATATAAAACTTTATATCAAAGGACCACATTTTGCAAAGATAAACATTTGAATTCAAGCAAAGACCAGAAGAAAATATATTAGAAGGAAAAAAATAGTGATTACCATTTGAAGATGAAATGCATTTGGAAAAAGCATCTTTGTCTGCCTTACTGACTTACAAGTGTGGTGGTATTACACATAAATAAGATCAGTATCTGCTAATAATAATTGATAAAAAGGAGAGAAGAATCCAACATGGGAAGCGGGATACACAGCAGACTCATAGAATGGCAGATGTCCTAAACAGCACTCTGGGCTCAGAAACAGCCCTTGAGGCATTCTGATCTGGCTAAAAAGCCCATGAGAGCATTTCAGGCATGGAAAGCCAAGACACTCTGTCAAAAAAAAATGACCTAAATGAAAGATCTCTGTGAGGGAAATCCCAGTGAAAAGAGCGAGCCATCAAAGAATGAGGCACCTTTCTCTGAAGGGAGGAGAGAACTTCCACTTTGATTATGGCCTTGTCTAAAAAAGGTCGGAGTTTGTGAACTCCAGAGGCTTCCATAGTCTTGGCAGCTCATGACAAGAGCCTCGGCTTATTACTGATGTCATAAATAGGAGTGTCAACTGTTAAATCAACAACAGGAGTCACTGTGCACTTACTCCCCATGTAGGATCTCTGTCCTTAATGTGTTGCACTACATGAATTAATGGTAAAACTAGTCTTCAGACAGTACTTTATACTATGTGTATCTGTGTGGGTGCAATCTGTTGAAATCTACTTCCTATATACTAAGTTGATCTTCTGTATATAAATATAATTAAAATAAATCTTAATGAAGAATGGGATGGGAGAGGGAGTAGGAGATGGGATGGTTTGCGGGTGGGAGGTTGGTTATGGGGGGGGGGAATGCTATAATCCAAAAGTTGCACTTTCAAAGTTTATATTTATTAAATAAAAGTTTTCTAAAAAAAATGCACACTGATCTGGCTGAGATTAGCAATAAGTATTTTTTTTTTTTTACCTTATTCTTAGTATTTACCTGTTGACTATTTCACTTGGATTTGTGTATATATATATGTTTATATATATATCGATATATTATATATGTTTATATATATAGATATATTACAGGCTGGCACAAGCTGAAAGGAAATAAAAACTGAAGTTGCAGGAAAGGTTAAGTTCTCATCATACAGGAACCCTGGTTTGGAAGGGATTGGATCTTAAAATTTGATATGAAAACATGAAAATTAATTTTCATTCAAAAAACATAGAATACCAGATCCTCTAAACCTCTGGCCTTGCAAAAGTAACTGACCCTTTACTTGCTTGGAGATTGGAGTGATATACAACTTACAAGTCAATTGCCGCTAAGCAGGATAGATCAAGCCTGCCTTTCCAGCTTCAGACTAGTAGGATAAAATCACAATATAATAAGGACAAGGAAGTGCTAAGCTTGCTAAAGAACTCAGTCAATATCTACCAGTACAGGCCAGAAGAGCACACATGAGAGTAAAAGTAAAAAATTTGATATCACATAAACGTCCATCAGTGAATGAATGGGTGACTAAATTGTGGTGTATCCAGTCAATGGAATTCTGCACAACATTAAAAAGGAATTAACTACTGATATATACTACAAATGGTGGACTCAAAATAACTATACTGAAAAAAATTACACAAAAAGGGAACATACTGTATGAGTCTATATGTATGTATGTGTGTGTGTGTGTAAACTAATCTACAGTGACAGAGAGCTAACTGTTGATTGGAGACAGGGGAATGAGAGAAGAAGATTGAGACATGAGATTTTGTGAATCATAAATATTTCCATTATACTGTTTTTGTGATGTCTTCTGAGTGTCCACCTATGCCAACTTTATAAAATCATATACATTAGACACCTCATTGATCGTATGTCAATTATACCTCAGTATATCACTTGAAACAAACATGCAAACAAACACAAACCTTCCAACTTTCATAGTGCAGACCATTCCATTTTATACCAGTCATCATGCCCTGGTTACTCTAGGTACTACACAGAATAGAAAATAAAAACAAAGATACATTTCAAATATCACCTTTACCGGGAAGTTATCAACCTTATCAGACTATTCCCTGATCACTGACTCCCTCTTCTGACTCTACCCTAACATCATATCCATCTCAGGCATGGGGATTCTGGACCCCGACTTTCTTCCCCGAAGTCTTGGGGCTCCTGGAAATAAGACTTATCTGAGATTCATCTCTTGGATCCCACTTGGTATCTGGCCTGCAGGATTTCTTTCAATCATTATTTCCCCATGTCTTCCTTGATATAGCTCTGACCTTTTCAATAGCACAAGTGAAAAAGCCATTTTGTGCTCTTTCTGTGGGTTCCCAACTAGAAAGCAGATGACCTACTAATAAGACTGGCATTTCTTTGTGTACCTCCTGTGACAAGTGGTGCTAGATAACTAAGACTTCTCTTGGTGGCAAAGGGTAGCCGTGGAGCTACTTTCTGCATCAGGAAGGTAGAAAAGTTAGTTTGGCATGTTCTTTGTGCTTTCCTATTTAGTTTTATCATATTTAGTCTCATGAATGCCATACTGTTATGTGCTTACCCATCCCAGTCACTAAACCTCCTTCCTTTTCTCAAACTAATCAAATATTTCCACTCCTAAAGGCCTTCAAAAATCTTTGTTTTCCTCTGTTTTATGGAGTCTGTATTGGATTAAACACACACATACACTGTGAAATGTTAAATTTAGAATTAACTAATAAATCATCAAGGATATAAAGTTGGCAGTCAGTGGGCCCAGGTAAGATGTAGTTTCTGTATGTCTCCAGAGTTCTCTCTGAGGCCACCCACATGTCAATGAAATGGTCTATGCAGTACACACTGCGTCAAGCCTGCTGTGGAAGCTTGATTCTTTCTATCAACTGTTGCTCTGTACATGTTCCTATACCATCATTCCAGAAGAACTTGAACTAACAACCCCTTGTCCTACATTTAAAGGAATGTTTATAAAAACTGTTTTTTACTTATTATTGAAACAAGCTCAACATCATCAAAGCCTAAATATTTCTGAACAGTATCTAGGCACAGTATATGACATTTTATAATCCCATTTCTCCCACTGTCCACTACTTCTTCTTTAGTCAAGATGTGATTTTTGAAAAAATAAAAGACAGGGGCTGGCACTGTGGCATAGCAGGTAAAGCTGCCGCCTGAAGTGCTGGTATTCCATATGGGCGCCAGTTTGAGTCCCGGCTGCTCCACTTCCCATCTAGCTCTCTGCTATGGCCTGGGAAAGAAGTAGAAGATGGCCCAAGTCCTTGGGCCCCTGCACCCACATGGGAGATTCAGAAGAAGCTCCTGGCTCCTGACTTCAGATCAGCATAGCTCTGGCTGTTGCAGCCATCTGGGAAGTGAACAAGAGAATGGAAGACCTCTCCCGCCCCCACACCTGCCTCGCCTTCTCTCTCTCTGTGTAACTCTTTCATATAAATAAAAATAAATCTTAAAGAAAAAAGAAAAAAGACAAATGGTGATGCTCAGTAGGCATTCCCAGCAGATGACACTCTCAATGCTCTTTTCCCTAAGACTCGCATCTCTTATTCCTCTCAAGGTCTTATATTCTGTCACTCTTTGGGAGTCATTTTACAACATTCATTCATTCATTCATTCTCTCTCTCTCTCTCTCTCTCTCTCTCCTCTCTCTCTCCTCCCTATTTCTATCCTTCCCTCCCCCCACAACTTGTGTGTATGTTAGGATTGTAACCACATATATGGAGATGACTTCAGCCTGTGGCTATGAAAATGTAGAATGAGACAAAGGAATCTGAGACTAGACCCCAGGTCTATAATGCTGCCAAATATGTCCTAACTCACCAACATTCAATTCATATTCCTAATGAACCATTCTTATATTTTGAATATTATATGACTAAAATTTGTTACATATTGGTATTTTCTGAGAACGTAGTTTTTGGGATGTTTGGGTTTGATTTATGACAGGGTCATTTATTAGGAGATACCTTGAGAGAGTATCATAAAAGTCAATTACATAGTTTGTGAGATGGAAATTCACTTGTATGTATTAAGATATAGCACATAAATCAGACAATATAATGCCTGGAAGATGGAGGTGATTGTTGCTATATAATTGGTCATGTATTTCTACAAAATACAATTTCCATAAGTCACTGTTCTAACTTGTAATGTTGTCTATTTTAATATACATACATTGTACATTGAAGATATAGGCACAATATAATGATACATAAAGTTGAAATGTATTTATCTTAGTTTAGACAGTTTAGATTGAATCCTGGTTCTGTTACTTATTAACCTCTGTCTCCCCATTTTTTATCTATAAAATAAAGCCAATTACAGCTTATAGTTATAATTATTACCATTTCATCATGTGGTGATGTACTAAATAAACAAAATCCAATGAAAATCAAAACAAAAGTAAAAATTAAAGATGTCAACAAATGCATCTACCTCCTTTACTTTAACCTAATTTCTACAACAGATGCTCCTCTCTTAATCTCAACAGGGAACAGATTTCACAGCCCAGGAGCATAATTACAGAAAACACTGGCTCCTGTGGTCATGAAGTTATACTTGGGGCACACTGAGTAAACTGCCAATTCAGACCTCAATGGGTGACTAGGGCATATGGTGATAAAGGATCAGTCAAGAGTACACTCTAATGTTCAACACATGCCAGCAGCTTTGTGAAATTAAAAACAGAGGTCACCATGCTGCGCCATCAATAAGAAATGAAATCCAATGCATAATCTGATAATCATATCTCAATAGTTCTACCTTCTCCCAATTCTTTCCTACTGTAAAACTAGGTTCAGTGTACAGTGAGTACCTATCATTTGCTGGATAATGGGATAAAATTAAATCAGAAACCTCTCTGTCCTCTGGAGCAGAGTCTGGTGGGCTGTGTCTATAATGTTTTCTGCTAAGTGGGTTCTCTCGCATGCCAAGGGAAGCCAGGAACCCAGAGTTTACTGTAACACAGAGTTGTCTGGTTTTGATAACATGGTAGCTACGTGTTCTCTGTGTACATTTGGTTCTCTCATTCTTGTAGTTGACACCTCTGGGAAGTTCTACGCTCTCAAGATCTTCCACCATGCTGTGGGACAGAACGGAGAGTGGGATTGGAAATGACCCATAAAGTGATGCTCTGTGTCTTGTCTCCAGACACCAAGAACTTTCTGACAGTGCAAATAAACCTATAAAGGTGAACAGGTGAATCCTTAGGTTAGAAGAATCAACATTCTTTCTTAATTTCATCTCTACTTGAAGAATGGTGCACTGACTGAAGTTTCTTTTCTTTTTAGTCCTTTTGTAAAGAACATTCAAGTTACATCATCAATATATCTCCAGTGGGAGAATGGAGCACTCAGAGAATGAGTTGAAATGTATCTGAAGTAAGAGTATAGCCAGCTCTTCACTACAACATGGTTCTGGCAAGGCTAGGTAAAGTACAGCCATTGTGCATGCATTGTGCGACACTGATATGCAAGTCCAGTATAGTCCAGTGTCCCTCTGTGCTGAACGAAATCCTCTGAGATTGCCTCCCTAGGAAGAAAGCGTGGGTATTCTTGCCATAGTTACTGTAGGACATCAGTGAAATCAGACCTGAGCAAGGGAAGCACAGAATGGGGAGTACAACAGAGAGCCTGGATGGCTCAGTGTTGATCCAACATACATTAGACTAGGAATATGAGAACCCAGTTCCAGCTTTTTTGATATCTCTTAATTTCACAAATTATACTCTTCCAAGCTTCTGTTTCATGTGGCACTACATTGTTCTAAATACAACTAAATCAGAGGGATGTAGGGGAGGGGGAGAAAGAGAAAGAGAGAGAGAGAGATCTAAAGCACTTTCTTAAAACTACAGAGAGATATAAGATTTAAAATGAATGAAGGAAGGGAATGGAAGCCAGCCATTTTAATTCTTTCAAATCTGTGTGTGTGTGTGTTTGTGTATTGTGTGTGTGTTTCCCTTTCTCTTCCCCCTGACGTGGGTGGGAGCAGTGTTCCTCATAGAAAATGCTTACTGTAAGAACTAAATGGGTTTTAAATTTTTTGTATCAAAGAAAATTCTATTATTTTTCCACAAAATTGTTGAAGTCCCTGTGTGTATATATCTGCATATGTGTATGTGTATACTGTGTATATATAGTATTTGTAAGAAAAGACTTCGAAAATGTCATGGAAAATGGAATTAAAAGATAAAGCTCATTTTCTATGCACTTTTGAAATGTGTGTATCATCCACATGTGCATGCATACACATCATTTTTATAAGATATCATCAGTGTACGTGGAGCTCAGTGATGAAGTGATGAAAACATAAAAGGAACAATTAAAACATGAGGTACTTCAAAAAGATTGTAGAAAATGGTACTAAAAATACGTTTATTTTAGTGCAAAAGCTTTCAAATTCATTCATAATTTTTCCTTCATGCTCATTACCATGAACTTTTTGAAGACCCTTCTGATGTGTGTTTTTCAAAAACATTTGCAGCAAAACAACTTATCTTTTAATAGAATTTTCAATTAACTGTTTGAAATATCCTTTGTACTTCTGTAGATGGGGATTGACACAATCTTGATTCTTGGATACTCAGATTCAGCTTTGTAAACCAAACCTATTTCTACCTTTTAATCTTCTTGTAAAAACAGTGTATAACATACACTAGAATATATAGAAAGGTAAAGAGAATTCCAATAAAAGTTCTTTTGAGGTCTCTTCTGTAACCAGGTTAGAGAGTGACAAAGCCAGTAGACTCAGAAACTGTGTCCTTAGACAACATCACAGCTGGGGAAGTGATTTACTATGCTTCCCTCCAGGCCAGATGTTCACCTTGAGGAATGTGAGACAGACAACCCGTGAGGGGAGCAGACTTACTCCCCATTGTGTCTTCTCTCCAGACTGTGCCTCATTTTTAAAGCACCCTGCATAGATAATAGACAGGCAATAGTCTTCTGGTAGTGAGCAATTCTCTCCATAAAACTGTAGAACAAAGCCAAGGGCAGAGTCCATCTCTGGATAATGTACATTAGCTCATTTTTGGTCATCAAAAATCATGTACTGAGTGCCTTCTTTGTGGTTCTTCCTGAATAGTCAATACTGGGAATGCAGAAAGTGCAGAGATTATCAATAACATTAAGAAATTTACTTTAAGAGTTTTTGGAAACTGAGGCACACAAAAATATATGAAATAACTTATGTTCATACATCTCTTCATAGTGTTACAAGTGAAATTATAATGCCTAAACAACAAGAGAACAGGATCAGAAATTTTAGGAGAACTAGATGGTATTATTAAGGAAATACAATAGCATTTTGATGAACTTATCATCAACACTAAGTGTATTTGCAAAACATTTTCCTTTAAACAGTGACTTGAGATAGGCAGGCATTTAATGGGGAGATGACCCCTTAATGAGTGCATATCAGAATCTTTTTATGGCCTTGGCATCACATGGTTTGCTTCCTGAACCAGAATCTACATTTTAATGAGATCTCCTAGGTGAATCTGAAGTCCATTAAAGATTGAGAGGCACTGCCCCAGGGGTCTTGGTAACTATATGCTTCTTACATGGACAGAATTTGTTGCATACCAATAACTATCATGGATAGGAGTATGTCTTAGACCTCACGGATGTTGGAGGTGACACAAAGTTTAAAGGGCATCAAGGTTCTAACAGGATGGCAAATCAAGGTAACTAGGCAGCAACAATATCGTTTTGTTAATGTATAATTGAACTTTCAATAATTAAATTTTCAAGAAATCTTTAGGTGCAATGAACAAAGGTAAAAATTGCAAATAAGAATTGTGTGCACATGTTGAACCTGTGATTTTTGTGGAGTGAAAGGTTGAATACATTATATTTATATTTTATACTTAATATGTCATCAGCTTATAGCTGGTAAGATTAGCTTTCATGTCCCCTCACTTGAGAGACAGAGGTAAAATTATTAAATGCTTTTGAAGGTATAGGGTGGTAAAATTCCCACGTGAAACCAAGGCCTTTGAACAGCTGTGTCATCAGAGCAAACGTAGCTTGGTTTCACTACACTTGAGGAAGAGACACACAGCACTGGAGCCTTCTAAGCTAGGTATTTGTTGCAGAGTAGAATCCTTCACGAAGCTGGCTCAGTAAAGTGCTTCACCTCCATTTTATTCAGCCTTTACTCAGTGAAGCAGGGTGAAGACACAGATTTGCTCTAAAGAGACAGAGAAGAGATATGTAAATCTTACTAAAAGATACAAAATCAAAAATAGATTTGAGATCTGAATTTCTGTTACCCACATGGAACACAAACAAGAAATCAAATTATTTAATACAGATTTTGGTCTTTGGTGAGTTATTGTAGCACACTGGCTGGGAGCCAGGCTCCCAGTACAGCTTTCTGCTAATGATCTTGAGAAGTAGAAAGTGATGATGGCTTAAGTGCTTGGGCCCCTGCCACCCATGGGAGACCCAGATGGTGTTTCAGGCTTTGGCCTGGTTCAGACCTGGTGTGTACATTTGGGAAATGAAATCAGCAAAAGGAAGAACTCACTCTCACTCTAGCTCTTTCCTTTGCTCTGATTCTCCCTTTCAAGGAAATGAAAATAAATAAATAAAAGATTTTTAAAAAATTGTTCCAGACTGGTAATGTTACTGAGGTCAGCAGTTTAAAAACACGAAGTTTTTCTTAAGAGGCACTCTTAAAACCCTTGGTTATATAGGTTTCCAATGAAAAGCTGAACCAGTGAATGATAATCTCCCAATACAAACTGCAAATTTCTTCTTAAAACTTATCAGTTTTATGTAATAGATAGCAGAATGATTATAGCCCTAAGAACTTGAAAAATAACACATTTGTCTTAAGCATAAAACAAAATAGTATATTAACAATGATTAAGATGTTAAATAAAGAATTAAAAAATGAAATGAGCTAGGAATGATGAAATAAGGAACAGATTTAGAAAATGAAACTATTAATCATTGAAATTAAAAAACAAATCAATACATTAAATAACTATTTAGGCACAACTAAATAATGAATCCTCACATGAGAACCTGAATAAGAATGAAAAAGAAAGGGTAAGTGAACATATAGGATAAAACAAGGCTCAGCATATTTAGAAGAGTTCATCACAAGAGAATATAATCATTGCCAGGCAATATTCCAAAGGAATATGGCAATAGATTTACCAGAATTGAGATTTCAAAAATACTCAGAATAAAAAAAAAATTAGTCAATATCCAGATATACTCTAGTGAAATTGCAGAACACTAAAACTAGAGATTAAAAAAATTAAAGGGCCAGTGCTGTGGTACAGTGGTTAACGCTGCCTCCTGAAGTGCTGGCATCCAATAGGGGCACCAGTTCGAGTCCTGGCTGTTCCACTTTTGATCCAGCTCCCTGCTAACATGCCTGGGAAAGGAGCCGAAAATGGCCCAAGGACCTGCGCCCCTGTTACCCATGTTGAAAACCAGGAAAAAGCTCCTGGTTCTTGGATTTGGCTTGACCCAGCCCTGACCCTTGTGGTTATGTAGGGAGTCAACCACAAATTAAAGGCAATTAGAGAGAAAAGATAGATCTTTTACAAAGAAACTAGAATTTGATTGACAAGAATATATAAAAGAGGTCAGAAAATAATGAAAATTGTGCCTGCAAAGTACTAACAAAAAATAACAACCAGTGTAGAATTATATAGGAATGAAGTATTACAGTAAAGAAAAGGTAAAAATAAAGACATTAAAGACTGTGATATTTCAATGAAAGAAATAAAAAGACTGATCTTGAGGAACAGGAAAATTTATCTCAGTGGAAATTTCAAATTTCATCTCTGGTGAGCAGAGAATGAGTAAGTCATATAAATCATAAGCTAGCAAAGCATCCAATGTTTACAATTGCAGCCACCACAAAAGCAATTTCAGGAGTATAAGAAAAAACTTGGTAAAAAAGCAAAATAATAGAAATAAGGTAGATAGCAGAGCTGTGATTAGAGGTAAACTATTTTGAAATATTTAAATTACAAATATAACCAAAATTTTTTCAAACATTTATTTATTTATTTGAAAGACAGAGTTACAGAGAGGAGGGGATATAGAGAGAACCATCTACCATCTACTGGTTCACTCCCCAAGTGGCAGAAATGGCCATAGCTGGGCCAATCTGAAGCCAGGAGCTTCCTCCAGATCCCCTATGTGGGTACAGGGTACCCAAGGACTTGGGCCATCCTACCCTACTTTCCCAGGCACATTAGCAGGGAGCTGGATTGGAAGTGGAACAGCTGAGGCACCAACGGATGCCCATATGGATGCTGGCAATGAAGGCAGCAGCTTTACTCACTATACCACAGTGCCAGCTCCCAGAATTGTTAATTTCCTTTACATTTGAAATCAAGACTCCATGACAGTGGTTTAAAAATAATCACTACATCAGGGCCAGCATTGTGGCATAGTGAGTTAAGCCGCTGCCTGTGACATTGGTAACTCTATGAGTACAGAGCACTGTTCAGGTCGTGGCTGCTCCACTTATTAAGGATCCAGCTCCCTGCTAATGTGTCTGAGAAGGCAACAGAGGATTGCCCCTGCCACTGATGTGGGAGACCTAGATGAACTAGCCCTGGCCATTGAGGCCATCTGGGGAATGAAGCAACAAATGGACGATCTCTCTAGAGCTCGCTCTCTCTCTCCCTTTTCTGTTTGTAACTTTGCCTTTCAAATAAATAAATATTTTTAGTTAAAAACTTTTATTTAATAAATATAAATTCCAAAAGTACAAATTTTGGATTATAGAGGTTCTTCCCCCAATAACCACCCTCCCACCCACAAACCATCCCATCTCCTACTCCCTCTCCCAACAAATATAAATAAATATTTTTAAAAAATCAGAATAATAACTACCCAAGTAGACATCAATGTAATTTTGCAATCAAAAGTGAATAATCAGTCCTATAGAAAGCAAGAAATGAAGTAAGTTAAAAAGTGATCACTAGAAAAACACAATAGAAAGAAAAAAAAACAAGATGCCAATAATTATATCAACTATTATTTTTAAACATTGTGCAGTGTTTTAAAAGAAAATCTTTCCCATTGCAAATTTTTAAACTGTACCCTTAGAAGTAAGTCCATAAAAATAGCATTTTAAGTGTTAAAGTGAGCATATGGACAGGATTAAGTGTTAAAGTGATCCTATAAATAGGATTAAGTGTTTGGTAAGAATAAAAGAATTAAAAGGAGTGAATGCTCCAACATGGGAAGCAGTCCATACAGCTGACTCATAGAATGACAATCGCTTTAAATAGTACTATGACCTCAGAATCAGTCCTTAAGGCATTCCTGTCTAGCTGAAAAGCCCAGAGAAACATTTGAGGCATGGAAAGGCATGACACTGTGGCAAAAATGTGTCCTACATGAAGGACCTCTGTGGGTGAGACCTAGTGGAAAGAAGTGGTCATCAAAGAAAGATGTACTTTTCTCTGAAGGGAGAGGACTTCCATTTTGCTCATGGCATTGTCTAAATACTGAAGAATTTGCGGATTCAAATGCTTCCACAGCCTAGGCAGCTCTTGTCAAGAGCCTTGGGTGATCACTGATGTCATACATGAGAATGTTCATTGTTAAATTAACAACAGGACTCACTGTGCACTAACTTCCCATGCCAGACCTCTGTCCTCAAAGATTTGGATTATGACAGTTAATGGTAAAACTTGTTCTCAAAGATTTACTTCATTTTAGTGTATTAAGTGGAGGATATTCTTATGTCTCATAAGCTAAAGTTATGTCTAAGGGTTGGCAAAAGATGTATCATTGGTTTCTTCTTCAAAGTTAATTAAGTTTCTCAAAAAATGCTTAAAAATAAAAAAATAATTAATTAAACCTCAGAAAGGTTTACTTTTCTTGAATTAAAAAAAGTATTTTTATCCTTATTATAAAAATAATCCTTCTGGTGTTCTACTGCACAATAGGGTAACGATAGTTAACAATAACATATTGTATATTTCTAAATAGCTAGAAGACAGACTTCTGAATGTTCACATTACAAAGAAATCTTGAATATATGAAGTGATGGAAGCCAATTACACTAATTTGATCATAAAATGTATGTGTATGTAGGAATATCACCCCACAAATATGTACAACTATTATGTGTCAATAAAAACAAATAATCTAATAAAAATAAAAAAGAAAACCCTTCAGTATTAAAGGTCAATGTATTATTATAAAAGGAACAAAACACTACAAAGATATAAAGATTCTAAACTTTGGTCTGTGTAACTGCAGCTGAAATTACTAGGTTTAATGGTATATAAGCACTGTTTCTTAGGTTAAGAAATGACCAAATACTAGCAATTACAGATAGCCTCTCCAAAAATTAAGAAAATACTAACACAGTTATCAAAAATGGATGAACCTATATAGAAGAAATTTTGACTTTTTTTTAATCAAGCAAAATTTAAGAAATATATTGAAGAGCTGAGCAATATAATTAACAATCTTGATTTCTCTTCCCAAACATGCATATAACCCGTTAGAAGGACCATGTCCTAAGAGCTGGTGTTGTAGTGTACTGGGTTAAGCCACCACTTGCAATGCCATAATCTCTTAGGTACTCCAGTTCAGGTCTTGGCTGCTCTGCTTCTGATCCAGCTCCCTGCTAATGGCTTGGGCTCCACCCACACTGGAGACCAGGAAGAAGCTCCCAGCTCCTGATTTCAACCTTGTCGAGCCCTGGCTGTTGTGGCCATCTGGGGAATGAATCAGCAGATGTAAGATCTCTCTCTCTTTCTCTCTCTCTCTCTCTCTCTCTCTCTGTGTCTCGACTCTTTCAAATAAATAAATCTTAAAAAACAAAAAACTAAAAGGACCATCTCCTAGATCAAGAAGCTCCAATTAAAAAACAGCAAAGACGTGTAATGTAAACTATAATTAAATAAAATTGAAAATCAATAAAAATTGTAGAACATCCTCCCTCTGTATATTCCTTTTTCCAATGACTTTGGAAAGTTTAAAACACCCTTCTAAATAGTGTGTGGGTTGATGAAGCAATTAATGGAAATCATAAAAGGAATTGAAATAAAAACTGTAAGAATGTATCTCAAACTTATTTTATATTTATTGATAATTTTATGAGATACAGCTTATGGCCCCTTGTAGTTCTCCAAAAATGGATTATTTTTATCCAGACATCTACTCTGTCTACATTATTATTGATTATCAACCTGTGCTGACTAGTATGAAAGCCATCAGCCAAATGTGGCTACTGAGCACTTGAAATATGGCTAATTTGAATTGAGTCATGATGTTATATTCATTGCATTTTTAAATTTAAAAGAATTTTATTTACTTTATATTTTATATTTATTGAAATACAAACAGAGATAGATATTGAGGGAGAGAGACAGAGATTTTTTTCCATCTAGTGGTTCACTCTCCAAAGTCCCATGACAGTCAGGGCAAGGTCAGGCAGAAGTAAGGAACTCAGTAGTCAAACTGGGTCTCCCATTTGGGTGGCTAGGACTCTAGTAACTGAGCCATCACCTGCTGCTACCCAGGATGTGTGATAGCAGGAAACTGGAGTTGGAAGAAATGCCAAGAGTCAAACCCAGTCACTCCAACATGGAATACAGATGTTCCAGGTGATGTTTTAAATAGTGCACCAATAGCCTGCCCATATTCATTGTATTTTAAAGTCTTAATGTGAAAACAATGAAAATACACCATTAATAATCTTTTTCTATTCACTACACATTGAAATGATTATTGTTTGGCATTTGTTAGGTTAAACAAAATTTAGTATCAAAATCAATTGCACCTGTTTCTTTTTTCATTGTTGAATGCGGCAACTAGAATATACAAAATCACATATGTGATTTGCATTATATTTCACCTGGAAAACACTGTTCTAAATTGTTATCCAAAATCTTAGGTTCAAGAGTTGTTTGGGGTGGAGAAGTTTACAGAGGTAATGACAGATTTGAGGTCAAGAGCAGGGCTGGTGGGTAACTATGTCCTTGCATGATTGATTTACTTTAAAGTCAGATTAAAAGGGGTGAGTTTTGTATTCTGCAGCTGAGACCTATATGGGGTGCTCAACTGGTGTTGGGAAGAAACTTTACTGTAACATTTTACCTGTTGGGCCTCTGTATCTCACAACACATTGAAGTGACCAAAGAGACTTCATGAGACGAGTATTCTCATCTAATCTACTGCCATTCTCCCATTCCAATATTCATCTTTCCAAATTATGGTGTTAGAGTTAGGTCCAGACATGGTCCATTATTTTCCAATTATCATGTAATTGTCTCAGAAAAGGGAATGTTGAGGTGGTTTTTAGAGTCTTCTTTTGTTCTAATCCCATCTGCACAACATGTAACATGAATAATTCTATTTCCTGGATGTGAATGACTCTGTCTCTTAATTTCCAAGCTGATCCCATTTGACAGTTATTAAAATTCTTCTCGGCATTTAATAACAGTCAGAAGAATATGTGGATGGCATAATTGATCAGTAACCTTGGTAAATCATGACCCTTTTGTTCCAGTTATTTTAAGGCAGTAGTTCTCACTGGGGGACAATTTTATCTCCCAGACAACATTTGGCAATGTCTGGAGACATTGTTGGTCATTAGGATTTGGGGAGGAGATGCTCCTGGCATCTGGTGGACAATGGCCAGGGACGTTCTTAAACATCCTGCAGTCAAGAGCAACCTCTGTCACAAAGAGTTACCAGCCCCACACATTCTAATAGTGCAAATATACATATATGTAGATATGTATATGTGTATATATGAGTATGTATATGTATATGTATATGTGTGTGTATATATATATATATATATGAACTCTTAAGCACATGTCTCGGTATATTTTCACAAGGAGTAGCCAGTTCAGGAAATACAAGACAACTAATGCTGTAGAAGAAGCCCTCTGAGGACCCAGTCCAGTCACTCCCTTATACCACATATACCTTTATACCACCTATACCCCAATGCTCTGACTCCAACCACGACATATTAGCTTAGCCTGTTACTCAGCTTTCTATAAAGTGAATCACAGAATGCATTTGTTCTGTGTTATCTGCCTTCCTTTATTCAGCTTTACATTTCTACAACTTTCCTGTGTCACAGCTATTTGTTCATTCTTATTGGTGCACAGTAATTCCTTATATGAATCTTGTGCAAATTATTCATTCAACTGCTGCAGTTCATTAGAATGGTTTGCAGTTTGAGGCTATTTAAAATAGTGCTGCTCTGAAATGATTATGTGTGTAATTTTTTCAAGCATGCACAAATGTGGAGGGGCTATGTTCCTGGGTGTGGAACTGTGGGACATAGGGTACACAAACATCCAATTACAGTGGATATTGACAAATATTTCTGAAAGTGGTTGTATTAATACACACTTCCACTAACAGTGTGAGACAGGATTTATTGTTGGAGAACCAGATCATGTGTTTTACGTATGTACGTATGTATCTCTCATGCTTAAAATTCTTATATAAGCACTCAGCTAGTGGGGAAGGAGAAAGAGGAGAGGCCCAGCTTCATGTTCTTGCAGTCATTAGGTGATTCAAATATGCTCTATAATTGTGCTGACCTTATACATTCAGGGAAACAGCCCTCAGGTGTGGAGAACATGTGTGTCGATAAACGATTTGGAAGAAGTGGTTCTTTGAAACTGTTGGTTTGTTCTCACTGCCTGCTTGCAGCCAATTTAGACAAGAAAAACCAAGCACTGCAATCCTGTTGTGACAAAAATAACTACAAGATTTTGATATGCTTGCTTTCTGTAAATGTCACCCAAATGTCTTGCCTCTGATGCTGATACTCTTCTCACTCTACTGGGCTATTTCACTGTACACAGCGCTTTCCTCTGCACATATCTATTACCTTATGTTCGAGTCTCTCAGACTGTAATATGAAAAAGAGTCCTCTCCATGTAAAATTTGCTAGATAAAAAAATCATGTGAAAAATAAAGGTATTACAAACACAATAGCAGCATGGATATTATTTTGACTGCTCTAACTTTTCTTGATATCATACTCCCTTTGTTAATTTCTTAACACTGGAAGTTTTCCAGCGTCATGTAAATTAGCATCACAATCTTATAAACATGTTTCTATTTATTGAATCCCAGGGCAAAGTAATTATACAACAAAGAACAACAGTTTTCATACCAGACTGCTTGCATGCATGTAAATTGGGGCTCGCGCCAAGGAGGTAATGAATACAATCTCAGGTTTCATGTGATGAATCAAAAAATAGAAAACTAATAACTGAGTTCTCATACCTCAGATAACTTAAGTCAAGGTCTCGTCCTTCATCTCCATAAAACTAGCTTCTTGATTTTAGACATGATGTATTCAATGGCACAAAAATAAATCAAACCGGAAAAATCTAAGACTATCTCTCATGCATAAGAAAAAACAAATTTTCAAAATACAAGGAGTCCTTGACAAATTCATAAAAAATACATTCTATGAAAATACTATGCATGGATTAAATTTTTTGCACCAAAATAAACATCTCTTGTAATTCCACTTTTCCATTATCTTTTTGAGGTACTCTCATTAATTCAAATGACCTCACTAATATGAGGATTTACTTTAAATCCCATCTTCCTGTAATAACAATAATACCCAGGGGGTGATACAGGATTATGGGTAAAAATACTGAGTCTAAGTACCTCGTTCAAATTCTGGTTGGTTCTCAAACTCAATAGCCATGTGATCCTTAGCAAATTATGTAACCTCCCAGAACCTTACTTTCCTGTTCAGCAAAATGGGGACAATAACAGCACTTAGTCCATGAATTTGTGAAAATTAAAAGATACCAGGCATGATAGGCAGCTTGTTCAGTGCCTAGGACACAGTAAGAGTTTCACACATGATAGCTGCTGTGAGGCAAATGACAGTAAGAGCTAAGAGCACAGACGACACATTTAAGACTCCCCTAAAATAATGTGTTGTAAACTCATATTAAAGTGACTATGAACCCATATGCAGAAAGTAAATGAAGTGGAATCCTGACAGCAAGACTTCAAGTCAATTCAGTCACTTTTTACATTGGAAACCTATGGAAAGTAGTATCATATCCAGTCCCAAAAGGTACTAGTGTGGAATGATTAAGAGATTGACTCTGGAACCAAGTTGTTTGTTGAATTTCTGTTCTGCCACTTGTACTTTCTGCATGATCTATGTAGGTCATTTAATCTCTCCAGCCTGTACCATGGTTTGAGTAACTCAGGGGTGTTATGTATACTTTATGGTGTTGTTTTGTTTCTGTTTTTGTTTTTAAAGGTTTATTTATTTGAGGGGCAGAGTTACAGAGAGAGGGAGAGACACACACAGGAAGACCTTCCATCCACTGGGTTACTCCCCAAATGGCCATAATGGCTGGGGCTGGGCTAAGCCACAGCCAGAAGCCAGGAGATTCTTCTGGGACTCCCACTTGGACGCAGGAGCCCAGGCATTTGGGCCATTGTCCACTGTTTTCCCAGAAGCATTAGCAGGGCGCTGAATCTGAAGTGGAGCACCTTGGACTTGAATAGGTCCCCATATAGGATACTGGCATACATGCAGAGGCTTAAACTGCTTAAACTGCTACACTACAATACCAGTTCCACAGTGTTATTTTGAAGCCTCCGTCAAAACATGTGGGGCACCTGGAATAGGGTGTGCTACATGGCGATTGTTAGGTGTTTGCTGACTGGGAGGAGACTTCATGTGTTGTGGAAAATGGAATTAAAAGATTAGTTCATTTTGGAGCAAATTTTTTTGTTAATTTATCCATAGAAGATGTCTTCAGAAAGTTCATGGAAAATGCATATTATTAAAAAAAACTATGCATAAGCATAACAATTATTTTGCACCCCAATAATCTTTTAAATCCGTTCTCTGCAAATTTTCTGAAATATCCAGTATTGGGGGAAAGTAACAGTTCTTAATGAAAGATATGAAATTGCCATCACCTCAAGGCTGAGTTCCCATTCTTGTGCCTCCTTCTTGCAGAGACTGCTGAAGGCAGTGTTAAAAAGCACATGGTACCTTGAACTTTGCCTTGGGAGACATTTGGTTCCAAGCTATCAGAAACATTGCTAGGAGTTTTCAAAACTGCAAGCAGGCTTTTTGTTTTGTTTTGTTTTGTTTTTTTGTTTTTTTGGTTTTTTTTATAAGTTAGGAATTGAACTAGTCTGTTGATGCAGACTAATTTTATATTCTGAAGACAAGCAAATGCCTGGGCCTTTCAGTTATGCAAACCTAAATCACAGGTCATAATTAGAAAGGGGTGTTTTAGAAGCTGTAGCTACAAGGAACTAAACTGTGCTGAGTGATCATGGAAAAGGTCATCTACGTAGTAAGCAGAATACTGTTTCTGAGAGCTGCTTCTGCTGGGAAAAAAAATGAAGTTTTTTTTTTAAAGTATGCATTTGGATACCTACAATCTTCTGTTTTCATCCTGTGTTGTCTACTGCATGGCTTCTGGAAGGTGGTCAGGCACTTGCAATGCACGCTGGAGACAGGACCATTAAAAGGCCCTACATGTGACAAACTCAAGAGTGAAACTTAGAATTTGTGAAGCTTGAAAAATTGAAGAAGTGATCACTTCTTGGTAATTTGGAAGCAGTCTCCCACCATCTCCACTGGTTGAGTGGGCATCATTTTTAAAGCAGGATGCTCGTGGTCAGTTGCAATTGGTCTATTGAATCAAGGTTCACACAAGCTTGGAGCTTGTCAGCATCAACACATTTGAGACAGGAATTGACTGCTGAATCTGGAGGTGAGCAGGCAATAACTTCACTTCCTTAGGATGTGTTTTCTTAGGTCTTGTCTCTGAGGAGCCTAGCCAAGTTTAAAGATGCTTGGTTGTAAAATGAGTCTTCCTCACAAGAGAGACAAACAGGCAGCCTTCAAGAAACTTCACTGTGCTGGCATTGTGGTGTAGCAGGAAAAGCTGTCGTCTGTGATGCTGGCATCTGAAATGGGCACTAGTTTGTGTCCCTGCTGCTCGACTTCTGATCCATTTCCTTGCTAATGGCCTGGGAAAAGCAGAAGAAAATGGGCCAAGTGGTTGGGCCTCTGCCACCCACATGGGAGATCCCGATGAAGCTCCTGGCTCCTGCCTTCAGCTTGGCCCAACCCTGGCCATTGCTGTCATCTGGAAAGTGAACCAGCAGATGAAAGATGGCTCTCTCTGTCTCTCCCTCTCTCTGTAACTATGACTTTTAATAAATAAATAAACCTTAAGAAAAAAAGAAACATGTCCCGGTACTGGTGCCTAGAAAGGACAGCCCTCTCTGGTAGTTGGTTTGAGTCAGCCTCTGTGTTTACTTCTTGTTTTTTTGTCTTTTGGCCAGGCCTTATGAAGAGTTAAAGTTGCAGAACAGGCACAAGTGTGGAAGCAGGGGAAGGTATAGCCAGGAGCCATGGAGTTATTAGGATACGAAGCCCTGAGGAGGGCGGGGCAATGCAGCCGAGGCTGAGTGCTGTTAAGGCTTGGATCTAAAGGATGCTATCTCTGGGGCGGACAGGATGGTCTTGCTGGCAGATAATGGGATTACAGACATCGAACCATTCAACAATATTAAGGCAGAGAAGGGATCAGAGTGGAACACACCAAAAGTTGGGAGACTGGAGAAGAAATGATGAAGAGGATTTGGGTTCCATGTCTACCACAGGTGGTAGGTATTAAGAAAATTTCAGTTTTTACAGTAGTGTACTTTGATTTATGTGCACAACCAATTGAAAACTCATAGACATTCAGATCTTTAATATTTAATAGCAAATATTGAAAGACACCTATAGCACTCCTTCCCAACAACGACACAAATCTCGCTGACAAAAGAGGTTGATTGGCCAGACTATGAAGAGAATTATTGGGTTATATCTCCGCCTAACATATTCTCACTACCTTTCCAGCAAGGACTACTTATTTTTAGCAGTTCCTCTTAGTATAGCATGTGCAGCAAATGAGTTCTCAAACTTGTAATTGACTAAAGAAAGTCATCTTTTGTAACTTAGCACATGATGGCCAGGGAGAGCCAGCATTCCTGGATGCGTAAATGCAACTTACTGAACAGTTTATGCTGAAAATTCTTGAGTGTGAAGAATTTTCTACTGTGTCTCTGGAATTCCTAAAAGGGCTGACACATAAATTAGCATTTTTTACAGCTTTGACTTTTTTTTCTGTTTTCACTCCCCAATTGTGCAGTCTCTTTCATAATACCTTTATCTTCTTTAAGAATGTTACATTCTACAGACAAATGCACTTAGAAGAAAATCTTGTACAGTCCTTTCCTGACTACTTTTATGCCTATGACTATTTTTCAAAAGCAATTTTCCTGGGTGGTATGTTTTCCAATATACTTCTTTTCTTCTTCTTCCAATATACTCTCTCCCTGTTGCCTCTGCTGTAATCTCCAACCAACAACAACAACACAAACACACACACACACAAATACACACGATGTCTTTTGCTGCTTTCCTTTTGATCCTCAGGGCTTTTGAATTGAGCTAGAATCACAGAAAATATTTTTCTTTTTATTAATGAGATTCAGTCAAAATTTTGATTGGGAGGTAAAATGTCAAATTACTGGATACAATAAAATTTGGCACTTCCATAAAATTTTATGATACATTTACCCTTGTGATTCCCAGTTCCCCAGCTGCAGTGAGAACATTCCTAAATGTTGTTAAATTGAAGAAAGTAGCAGCACAAAGATGGTTTGAAAATATTCCTACATATATTAACAGAGAAACTTTTTTCCCCTTGTGGCTCCGTGGTGATGAAGAAACAGCAACCTAACAGCGGATGGAATTAGAATGTAAAGCATTTGGTTTTCCAGAGATGTTTGGGCTTTATTTGCAGCTAA
The DNA here is from genome assembly GCF_051225735.1 of Oryctolagus cuniculus. Taxonomy (NCBI): domain Eukaryota; kingdom Metazoa; phylum Chordata; class Mammalia; order Lagomorpha; family Leporidae; genus Oryctolagus; species Oryctolagus cuniculus. The sequence goes on from NC_142878.1 coordinate 49,294,233, forward strand.
TTAACATGAAGTCTTCAGCGTGCATGACTCTTTTCTCAAATATAGCTAGTTTTATCACTTAATATTCATAATAAATATGCTACAGTATAGAAATAGACTCTCTAGAGAGCACAGGAAAATTAAACCACCAATCTAAGCAGCCCAAGTTTGCCATGTACTCCTTACCCTTCAGCATCCAGGGTTCAGTAAGCATGAAGGCTGGCACACTAAACTGCAAGGAATAACACGGTCACTCCTGTGGAGCAAATCGGTCAGCACCGCTGGCTGGATCTTCTGAGACCAGCACAGACCTTCATTCCGGGCACATCATCTCCCACAGTCTCAACTCTTGCCTCGGGTCCTAACACCTGTCCTCAGTCCCCAAGTTCCTTCGGTTACATTAACCTTTCTTCCTTTCCATTTTCTCAAATATGAAGAGATACAGAGCTCCATGTTTCCTTCGGTTCTCAAACCCCTCTCTGAGCAGCCCCTGCATGGGGCACTGAAGGGCCACACTGGCAGTAAAGCAGATTGTTTTAATTAGCTTTGATGACTATTGAAATAAATCCTGGAGGATTGGGAAAACAGTAGACACAAGGTGCAGAGGCTTTCTTTAGAATGGAATCGGGGAACAGCGTGGCCATTCACATTTAAAAAGTAAGCTTTTCTGCTTTGCCTCTCCAAAGAGTAGGATATGGCACTCCTGGGGAAAACTACTACCCTGCTCCAACCCCATCACCCATACTTCTTTTTTTTCCCCAACACTAGAAAACAGTGACCATGCAGAATGAAAATTGTAGCTAAAAGAGGCAGGCTCTGGATTTTGCAGTCAATTGCATTTAAATTTATAATTTTGTTACGCTTACTCCGTTTGTTTTTAGTATAATCTGAAAACCCTTAGATTGTGCCATCATCTCAGTCTATGAGGAGAAGCATATGAGAAAATTTATAACTGAACAAAGAAAACAAAGCAAGGATATAGATGTTCTCTGTTGATGGAAATGTCAGTTTACACAATAGGTTTGAAAAGCATTTTATTTGCCTTCACAGATTATTTTTAACCCTGGTATTTCAAATTTGCATCTAAGATAGTCAAATATAAAAAGGTTTTAAAATTTTAAATTAAACTTAACAGAAGAAAGGGAAGTAGCTTTTTTTTTTATTATTTAAAGGGAGGTGGAGAAGGGGGGAGAGAGAGAGAAAGAGAGAGAAAGAGAGAGAGATTGTGCTGCCAATCATTCATTCATTCCTCAAGTGCCTGCAACAACCAGGATTGAGCCAGATTCAAGGTGGAAGCTGGGAAACCAGTAGTGACCTCCCATGTGTATGGCAGGAATCCAACTATTGGAGTAATTATATGCGGCCTCCAAGGGTGTGCATTAGTAGGAAACCAGAATTGGGTGCAGAGTTGGGACTGAAGCCCAGGCACTCTGATATGAACGTGGCATCCCAAACGGTGGCTTTTCCGCTAGCCAAACACCTGCCCACATCTACGTCATTTTATCAATCAAAATGGTAGTTATATTTAGCCAATAGATAAGTCAGACTGTCTTGAGCAGACATCTTGTTCATGCTTACAGCCTTATTACTGCTATTTGTTGCATTCCAGCTGTACTGATGGAAGCAATGAAGTAAACCAAAGGGTCAAGTTGGATTCTAGAGACTAAAAATTTAACTTGGAAATGTACTTTCATCTAAATGCTCTTTCATTTCACATGCAGGAAGAAACAGGAAGTGAAACTGCCCAGGAATGTTCATTGAAGAGACCAGACTTTCTGAATTGGAATATATTTCCTTGTCACATTGCCAGCATTCATATTCCAGGTTTAAAAGAAATTAGGTCTACAGGGAAATCAAGCTTCTAGACCTCACAGAAATGAAATATTCAATACTCTGCTTTTTCCCATATTCCCTCTGCATTTCCCTGAGAATTTATGAAAACCATATGAAAATTGCTGCAGATATTACAATTGTTATTATTATTTAGCACTATAGAAGCAGTAGAATAACCTAGAAATGATTTGGGGGGAAGAAGAGCAATACTGGTAATTGTTGGTGTTAAGGGCCAATAAATGAAACCTTATTCTGGTTTTGATTTGCATTTCCCTGATTCCTAGAGATCCTGAACATTTTTCATGTGTCTGTTGGCCATTTGGATTCTCTCTTTTGAAAAATGTCTATTGAGGTCCTTGGCCCATCTCTTAAGTGGGTTGTTTGTTTTGTTGTTGTGGAATTTCTTGATCTCTTTGTGGATTCTGATTATTAATCATTTATCTGTTGCATAGTTTGCAAATATTTTTCTCCATTCTGTCAGTTGCCTCTTCACTTTCCTGACGGTTTCTTTTGCAGTATAGAAACTTCTCAAACCCCGGTTAGAATGGCTCACATACAGAAATCTACCAACAATAGATGCTGGAGAGGATGTGGGGAAAAAGGGACACTAATCCACTGTTGGTGGGAATGCAAACTGGTCAAGCCACTATGGAAGGCAGTCTGGAGATTCCTCAGAAACCTGAATATAACCCTACCATTCAACTCAGCCATCCCACTCCTTGGAATTTACCCAAAGGAAATTAAATTGGAAATCAAAAAAGCTGTCTGCACCTTAGTGTTTATTGCAGCTCAATTCACAAGAGCTAAGACCTGGAATCAACCTAAATGCCCATTAAAAGTAGCCTGGATAAAGAAATTATGGGACATGTACTCTATAGAATACTATACAGCAGTCAAAAACAATGAAATCTGGTCATTTGCAACAAAATGGAGGAATCTGGAAAACATCATGCTGAGTGAATTCAGTCAGTCCCAAAGGGACAAATACCATATGTTCTCCCTGATCGGTGACAACTAACCGAGCATCAAAAAGGAAACCTGTGGAAGTGAAATGGACATTATGAGAAACAGTGACTTGATCGGCCCTTGTCCGGAATGTTGATGAACAACTTAATACTTTACCCTTTTAGTATTTTTTTTGTTCTACTTAATACTATTGGTTGAGGCTGGCACCGCGGCTCACTAGGCTAATCCTCCGCCTATGGTGCCGGGACCCCGGGTTCTAGTCCCGGTCGGGGCACTGGATTCTGTTCTGGTTGCCCCCCTTCCAGGCCAGCTCTCTGCTATGGCCCGGGAGTACAGTGGAGGATGGCCCAAGTCCTTGGGCCCTGCACCCGCTTGGGAGACCAGAAGCATCTGGCTCCTGGCTTCGGATCAGCGTGGTGTGCCAGCTGCAGCGTGCCGGCCGCAGCGGCCATTGGGGGGTGAACCAACGGCAAAGGAAGACTTTTCTCTCTGTCTCTCTCTCTCTCTCACTGTCCACTCTGCCTGTCAAAAAAAAATACTATTGGTTGAACTCTTTAATTAATACACAGTTATTCTTAGGTGTTGAAATTTAACTGAAAAGTGATCTCTGTTAAATGTAAGAGTGGGAATAAGAGAGGGAGGAGATGTACAATTTGGGACATGCTCAATCAACTTGCCCCAAATGGTTGAGTTAGAAATGTGCCAAGGGATTCCAATTAAATCCCATCAAGGTGGCATGTACCAATGCCATCTCACTAGTCAAACTGTTCAATTTCAGTTCACAATTGATCATAATGATAGGTCTAAGGGTCAAAGGGATCACATAAACAAGACTAGTGTCTGCTAATACTTACTGATAGAATTAAGAGGAGAGAACGATTCAACATGGGAAGCGAGATACACAGCAGACTCATAGAATGGCAGATGTCCTAAACAGCACTCTGGCCTCAGAATCAGCCCTTAAGGCATTTGGATCTGGCTGAAGAGCCCATGAGAGTATTTTAGGCATGGAAAGCCAAGATACTATGGAAGAAAAAAAAATAAATGAAAGATCTCTGCAAGTGTGATCCCAGTGGAAAGAATGGGCCATGAAAGAAGGAGGTGCCTTTCTCTGAAGGGAGGAGAGAACTTCTACTTTGACTATGACTATGACTATGACTAAATAAGATCGGAGTCAGCAAACTCAAAAGGCTTCCATAGCCTTGGCAGCTCATGACAAGAGCCTAGGGTGATTACCCACACCATAAACAAGAGTGTCAATTTGTTAAGTCAACAACAGGAGTCACTGTGCACTTACTCCTCATGTAGGATCTCTGCCTTTAATGTATTGTTCAATGTGAATTAATGCTATAAGCAGTTCTCCAAAAGTACTTTACACTTTGTGTTTCTGTGTGGGTGTAAACTGTTGAAATCTTTACTTAATATATACTAAATTGATCTTCTGTATATAAAGATAATTGAAAATGAATCTTGATGTGAATGGAATGGGAGAGGGAGTGGCAGATGGGAGGGTTGCAGGTGGGAGAGAAGTTATGGAGGAAAACACTGTAATTCATAAGCTGTATTTTGGAAATTTATATTTATTAAATAAAAGTTTAAAAAAGGGGCCAATAAATGGCACTTTCTGCCTATTTATTTAAGAACTGGTTGAGAAATATGCAAAAGAGTCAGAAAAATAAATATCAAAGTTAGCTTTACCGATGATAGATTGGAAGTAGAAAAGGTAGATTAAAAGCTCATGGATAGAAGCATGAGTACTACTCATCAACTATCTCTTTTTTTTTATTTTTGACAGGCAGAGTTAAGACAGTGAGGAGACAGAAAGAAAGGTCTTCCTTCTGTTGGTTTACCCCGCAAATGGCTGCTGCGGGCAGCACACCACGCTGATCCGGAGCCAGGAACCAGGTACTTCCTCCTGGTCTCCATGCGGGTGCAGGGCCCAAGGACTTGGGCCATCCTCCACTGCACTCCTGAGCCACAGCAGAGAGCTGGACTGGAAGAGGAGCAACCGGGACAGAATCCGGCGCCCCAACAGGGACTACAATCCGGGGTGCTGGCGCCGCAGGCGGAAGATTAGCCTAGCGAACCGCGGCGCCGGCCTATATTCAACTATTTCAAAGAACAGTAAATGTCTGCTTCGTTGGTCTGGCTTGGCCACAAAAGCATGAAAATATTTCCTTTAACAATAAGCATTTATGGAGCTACATGAATTTTTTAAAGACTAGAAATGTTCTGATATTACAAATATTTTAAGACTTTTAAGCTTTTTGATTTATTTGGAAAACTGATAAAAAATAAGATAATATTTGAATTGGAGTTACGAGCCTTCAGATAAGGGTGTAGAAATTTCCACAGTAGCTACTACAATAAAGGTACCTAAGAGAAAAACAAAATAGAGTTCTAGACTAGTTTTCCACTTTATTTTTATTTTTTTTACTTTCCATTGAGTTTCATAATCTGGAAGGAACCCTGACCTACCTATTTTCCTATATCTCCTGGGCTTGAAGTCAATCCTTAGTATTTTATTTTATTTATTTATTTATTTATTTTTATTTTGTTGCCTGGTCCTCTACTTCACAGGACCAGAGAATGTTCCTCTGCTCTAATCTTCTGAAACTCTGTCTACTTCAATCAAAAACCTCAGAGGCCAGAATGTTCTTAGATACCAGATTTTCTAGATTATAATCCCTGCACTAAAAGCACAAGAAAAACATATCAAAGATGGGTCAACTTCCATCCACCTGGGTCCATCAGTTACTTCATGGCGCCGAGTGCCCTACATGTCTCCTGCACTCAATCAGGAACATTCCTTTTAAGACTAAGGATGGCAATAAACAAACTTCAATTATGTTAGGCAACTGAAAATTTAAAGTTTATCTCTCAAAGAAGTTAATACTACCTTAATTAATACTCATGAGTATGAGTGTGAGCCTCCTTTCTTAATAAGTCTCAAATCTCTTCCAGCACAAAGAGCCAGGCAGCTGTCCCCCATCATAGACGGCACATGGAAGGAAGCTCCTTGCATTCCTGCTACATGGATAAGGTTGGCAACTTCCTTCATCCAGATGGATTTTGATCTGGCTCTCTTTCCTCATCAATTTTCCCCAAATTTTCATGTTTATTAATTTTAAAACTATTTAATTCACTGCAATAGATGTTTAAGAACATAACCTATGAGCAATTACACAATATGCTGATTTAAAAATATGAGCAGGTTTTTTCCCCTTCATGTAACTCTGTCTTACTCCAGTGGGACAATTTGATGCTTCTAGCTTTCCCGTGTAAGATGGGAGAGATGAATTTGAAGAGAACATGAGGCAAGCAACATCCAGTAACTGTTACACATTCTGCTCTTTGCTTAGTAATAAAGCCTATTTAGAAATATAAAAAAGCATATTTGACATTAGAAAGTTAAATTGTTCTTTAAGCTGTATACATTAAATGTGTACAGTATTTTTATGTCAATTATACAAATCTCAATAAAGTAGCTAATAAAAAGAAATTTAGAGTTGTTATAATAAAAATTGCTTAAACAATTGCATCAACAACATTAAAAGATCAATAGCGGATACAATTCTAAATTCTCTCTATATGTTAACTACTTAATCTTCACATTTATACACAATATATAAGATAGCAAACATTTTTGGAGAAGAGAAATCAAGGCGCAGAGAAGCCAGCATTTGAGCAGAGTCACACAGCTATTGAGTGGTGACGCTAGTTCACGAGTTCCGTAACCTGATGAGAACGGATACATCATGGTGAGGTTCCAGTGCATCACATACAGTTCTAATTACAGCTAGAGACTGAAGTGATAAACTTATCTTCAAAGTATTAAGCTAAGTTTCAACAGCTATATTTCATTCAATTACCAGAATACCCCTCTGGGATAGGCATCATTATTCATTGTCATTTTTAAAAAAGCAACTGAGGCACCGAGAGATCTTATGCAAAGGTAAACAGCTGGCAGCTTTTGGCGGTAGCATGTAAAAACAGGTCATCTGACTTAGAAATTTTATTTCCCAACCTTTTGAAAAAAATTAAAATCTATAGAACTCTAAAAACAATTTAAGAAATATCCATATATTCATCATCTAGCCTTACCAATTGTAGCATTTTTTTTCACATTTCTAGCACCTACGCTATTAACTGCTTTGATTACTTGATCAGATTAAATAGTAGAAGAATTTACAAAACAACAGATAAGAGAGGCTTTATGGGGTTATGTCTTAAACTAGTTCTTGAAATTTCTGGATGAGTAGAAAAAGTATTCTGGGATAGGGTGGGAGATCATTCCATACACAGTGAGATGATCACTGGGGTATACATAGAGCAAAGACCTGGTATGGGGCTAGAGAGAACATATGGGGCCAGACTATGACCATCTGAAGGCCAAGAAAGGAGTTCATGCTGATTATCATAGGAAAAATAAAGCCTCTGAAAGTGTTTTTCAACAAATTCAGAGTTGCTGAACTCAAGGGGCTTCCATAGCCTAGACAGCTCATAGTAAGAGTCTCGGGTGATTGCTGACATCATAAATAAGAGTGCCAATTGTTAAATCAACAACGGGAGTCACTGGGTTCATGCTCCCCACGCAGGATCTCTGTCCTTAATATGTTTAACTATGAAACTCAAAAACAACACTACTAGTCGAACAATACCCTATACCTGGTTCGGTTGTGTGAGTGCAACCTGTTGAAATCCTTGCTTAGTATATACTAAGTTGACCTTCAGTATATGAAGGTAATTGAAAATGAAACGTGATGAAGCGGGGGGATGGGAGAGAAAGAGGGTGAGGGGAGGGCCACGGGAGGGAGGGAGGTCGGGGGGAAGCCACAACAATACAAAAGATGCATTTTATATTCTACTTAAAATATTGGTTGAACTCTGTAATTAATACACAATTACTCTTAGGTGTTTAATTAATGCTATAACTAGTACTCAAATAGTATTTTACACTTTGTGTTTCTGTGTGGGAGCAAAATGTGGAAATATTTACTTAACATATGCTAAATTAATCTTCTGTATATAAAGATAATTGAAAATTAATCGTGATGTGAAGGGGAAGGGGAGAGGGAGTGGGAGAGGGGAGCGTTGTGGGTGGGAGGGAAGTTACGGGGGGGAGGAAGCTATTGTGGTCCATAAGCTGTACTTTGGAAATTTATGCTCATTAAATTAAAAAAAAAAAAAGGAAGTGTTTTTCAGTAGGAGAAATAGCAGCTAAACATTGTTTTTTCTTTGTTTTGTTTTTTTTTTTTTTTTTAAGACTCATTTATGTATTTGAAAGGCATTGTTCAGAGAGATAGAGGAAGGGAAATAGACAGAGATCTTCGATTTGCTGGTTCACTCCCCAAACAGCCACAATGGCCGAGGTTGGGCTAGTCAGAAATCAGGAGCCAGGAACTCCACCTGTCACTCCCCCTCTTCATGGAGGAACGACACTAAACCCTGCCTAGGCTTCATATCCGAGTCACGGCACCATTATGTCGCTCCCCGTCTTCGTGGAGGAACGACACAGGACCCTGCGCTGTTCTTCTGTCTGCTCGGCCCTCCCTGGGTTTGCTGCTGGTTCTTCCCGGGTTGGATACCGACCCTTCCACCTCCGTGGAAGGGCGGTTTCCCCTAGCCACTTTCCCCACTTCTGCGGGGGAGCGGCACACCGCCGGCCGGCTCTCTCGGGGGCTGCACAGGTGTTCCTTCAGATAGATGTTCCCCTTAGATGTTCCTGGTGCATGCCGTCTCTCTCCTCCTTTATAGTCCTCCTCCGCCAATCCCAACTCTGCTACCCACACGCCGAGTACGCTGCTCTCCTCCAATCAGGAGCAGGTCCTACAGTTTATTGGTTGAACTGGAGGCAGCTGTGTAGAAGCTGTTTCCTCCTCTCCCAGCACCATATTGTGGGAGAGCAGATGCATAAAATAAGTCTTAATTCCAGTAACTTAGTCTAGTCCCAGTTGCTCCCAGTTGCTCCCCACATCCACCCTGTTTTCCAACATGGGTGGCAGGGCCAAAGAACTTGGGCCATCTTCTACTGCTTTTCTGGGTGCATTAGCAGGAAGCTGGATCAGACACAGAGCAGCCAGGGCTTGATTGGTGCTCATTTATGGGATGCTGTTGTTGCAAGCCAAGGCTTAACCTGTTGTATCACACATCAGTCCCAATATTAGTATGTATCAGCACTTCTCATTGTCTTTTAAGAAATTTCATGAACTGTTACCACTATGAGGAAATATAATACTCTACTCACTCACTTCCAAAAACTCAAATCTCAGAAAATTATGAAAATTAATAATTGAGGGGCATTGTGGTCCAGAATGGTAAGCTGACATTTGCATGCTGGCGTACCTTATAGGCACCTGCTCAAGTCCTGCTGCTCCACTTCTGACCCAGCTCCCTGATAATGCACCTGAGAAGGCAGCAGAACATGGCCCATGAGCTTGGTCTCCTGCCACCCATGTAGGAGACCCCAAAAAGTTCCTGCCTCCTGACTTGGTTGGCCCAGTCACAGCATTGGGGCCACTGGGGAGTGAACCAGTGAATGAAAGATTCCCTCTCTTGTCTCCTCCCTCTTTCTCTCTCTCCCTCCCTCCCCCCTTTCCTCCTTTCCCTCCTTCCCCATCCCTCTGCCACTCTGCTCTTCAAACAATATTTTAAAAATCTTTTAAAAATTAATAATTGAATAATTTTTGAATTGTCAGTATACTAAGCAACACTTGGAAAAATGAGCAAGATTGTATGGAAGAAAAAGAGTTTTGAAGAATTCTTCACCCACTTGTAGCACATTCTCTTTGCTTTCCTAAGGCTAGGACATGCAGGTTTGGAATCGAGGAGATATCACATAGCCCTTTAGAACTGTATTTAATCCCCCAGAATATTCCCTTTCCCTCCAATCAAAAAACTGGCTGACCTGTATATGCTTTTCTTAGCATTTTATTAATCACATATCCAAACTACCTAATGAAATAACTCAGAAATTGATTATAACAATGTAATGTATTATAGGAGTGAAGAGGTTTTAGAGATAGTAGACAAAGTGGAGAAATGAACCTCTGAAATCTTATGACATAAGAGAGTAACAGGTGGACCTATGTTTGTGCTCCTTATGGAACATGGCCACTTATTTCAGGCAAAATATATGTTGAGCTGCATCTAAATCAGTGACGATTTCAGAGCTCCTACATTCTACAGGCATAGATTTGTGTTGCCTGAGCAGAGAAGCTGGGAAAGAAAGGGTGTTTTCCCATGTATATCTGAGGGTTATATTGTCCATACTTCCCATGCTTGACAGGAAGAACTGAGATAAATACTGCAAAATGAATTTGCTGGACATGTGTGCAACATGCCACTAACATTTTAAACACGATGCAAATACATGATATGCCTGTCATTCTGACCTTGTAGCTCCCTCTGGTTACAAGTGTGATGAGTTGTAAACAGTGACATCTCCAAGTCAGTAGCATTCTCTGCTATTTCAGAGGGAAAACACTGATGTTTCTTTTTGATATTAGTCAAATTAAACCAATCTAATGCAAAGAAAAATAAAAGCAATGCTACGTATATACTATCCTTAGCCAAAACAGAGTATAATTGCATTTATTATAAGTATATGGCAAGATGTTTTAAAATGTTCATTTTGTTCAAAAATTAACCCAGCAGGTAAATCATTTTTGTTTTTACAACTGCAAATTTTTCCTATTAGCTGAAAGTTGATGCCATGGAAGGATGACTATTAATGTACCAACAACAGCTAAACAATGAATAATCTGGAGCTTTTTCACTGATGAAGGATTTTAATCATATAGCAGGCAATTTTGAGATTAGAACAATGATAAAAAATTATGAGACTCACTTTATTACTCTATAGTCCTTCTGCTACTTAAAAAAAATCTTTATACTTTCTTTTATGAACTACTATAAATTGCTCTTCTCAGGGTAGAAATTCAATGGTTACTTAGAAGTTCACATTAATACTAGATTTCAAAGAAAAATAGAAGAGTAGTAAATATGAATGGGCAAAGGATTACTGTCATAATTTTTCAGTGAAATAATATCAATGGTTATACAACAATAAAAGGAGCATTGTTTTTCCCATTATTATTAATAACTTTATTATTTTAAGCAGTTTTAGGTTCACAGAAAATTTGAGTAGAAAGTGTATTATCCATCCCTACACAAGAGTGACCTTCCCCACCATCAACATCCTGCATCAGCATAGGACACCAGTTATAACAGATGAACACATTGAATCATCATTAACATCCAAAGTCCACACTTTACGCTAGGGTTCACTCTTGCATTAAACTTTTGAGTTTTGACAAAACTCAGGTATCATTGTCTGTGCAGGCTATTAGTCCCTTTTGAAAACAGCCTGGTTTATTCTTGTTAAGTTCAGAGTTCTTTCTATAGTTTAGTTAACAGTCCTTTAAGTAGATAATTTTTTGTGAATATTTTCTCATAGTTGGTGTCTTGCCACTCTTTTTTTTAAAAGATTTATCTATTTTTATTTATTTATTAGAAAGTCAGAGTTACACAGAGAGAGGAGAGGCGGCGGGGGAGAGAGAGAGAGAGAGAGAGAGATCTTCCATCGGACGGTTCACTCCCCAATTGGCTGCAACGGCCGGAGCTGAGCCAATCCGAAGCCAGGAGCCAGGAGCTTCTCCCAGGTCTCCCACGTGGGTGCAGGGGCCTAAGGACTTGGGCCATCTTCTACTGTTTTCCCAGGCCATAGCAGAGAGCTGGATTGGAAGTGGAGCAGCCGGGTCTTGAACTGACGCCCATATGGGATACCAGCGCTTCAGGCCAGGGTGTTAACCCGCTGAGCCACAGCGCTGGCCCCACCACTCATTCTCTTGACATGGTCTTTCACAGAGCAGGGACTTGAATTTTAGTAAGTCTAGTTCATCAATAATTTGCTTCATCGCTCAGACTTTTTAGTGTTGTATCTAAAAGTTCATTGCTATACCCAAGGCTCTGTGGATTCTACCCTATGCTATCTTCTAGGAGTTTTTAGTTTTACATCTTACATTTAAGTCTATGATACCTTTTGAATTAATTTGGTGAAGGCTGTAAGGTCTGTCTACACATCATACATAGGCATCCACATACAAACACACAGACAGAAGTGAGTATATTATTGCTGTTATTATTTTGAACACATTATTGTGTATTAAATCAACTAATAAGGAAAATAAAAGTTTTTATGTTACCTTTACTTATTGGTTCTCTAATGATCTTCCTTTAGTACATAGATTTAAAATTTTGAGCTTTATCATTTTTCTTCTCTCTGAAGAATTTTAACATTTCCTACAAGTCTCACTAACTGCATCCACAAGTAACAAATGTCCTCAATTTTTGTTTGTCTTGTCCACTTGTAAAGGCTAATTTCATATACTACACAACTCCAGGTTGGTCTTTTCTTTTCCCTCTTAACATTTTAAACATTTCATCCCACATGCTTCATGCTTACCTGATTTCTGAGAACTCAGATAATTTTTATCTTGGCTCCTGTATAGATAAGCTGTTTTTGTCCTTTGTCATCTTTTTTTAAGCTTGGACTTTCTGAGGTTGAAACATGATTTGCCTAGGTTTTCTTTCCTTCTTCTTCTTCAGTTGTTTTTTTGGCATTTATTGTGCTTGGTAGACTCTGGGCTTCCTAGATTTGTGCTTTGGTGTTGGACACTAATGAGTGAAAATCCTCAACCATTATTGTTTCAAATATTGTTTTTATTCCTTTTGTTCTTCTCTTTTTGGTATTCCTCTGGTAGCTATCTTCAGCTTTTTAATATTCTGTTTTTTTAAGCTTTTATCTCTTAACTTTTTAGTTTCAGAAGTTTCTGTTGTCACATCCTGAAGCTCAGAAAGCTTTCTCTCAGCTATTTCCATTCCCTAATGATCCTGTCAAATGTATTATTTCTGTTCCAGGTTTACTTTGCAGCATTTCTTTGTGATACCTAGGATTTCTTTCTGCTTAATTTCTTCATCTATTCTTCATGTTCTTCATCTGTTCTTCAAGTGTTCCATTAAAGGATTATGATCATAATTTTCTCTTTTTTGGCTTTTACTTGAACTTCTGGTCTGCCATATCTGACTCTGGTTCTGATACTTGTTTAATCTCTTTAAATTGTACTTTTTTTTGCCTTTTAGTATACCTTGTATTTTTTTTTTTTTTGTGGAAAGGCAAAATGATGTTCTGGGTAAAGACACATCAGTTAAGTAGGCCTTTGGCCATGGCACGGGTGGGTGTGAGGAGAGAAGGGAGGTGTTCTACATTCTCATGATTGGCTCTCACTCATTTGAAGAACCTGGGTTCCTGACCTGTAAACATCAACACCATTTCTCAAGTTCCTCTCCCATTAGGAGGGATGGGACACTGAATGGAGTCGGAGTTGGGTACTCCCCCTCCACACACATACAGAAGGCTAAATGGAGGGAAGATAGGTACTTCCCTGCTCCCAAATAGATTAGCCTCTACTAAAACCCCAACAGATTGAGGCTCTGGTAAAACAATTTCTCCAAAGGGCAGTCCCTCTTAAAAACAGGACACACTAACCTATGTCAAAATAGTTCCTCTTTGTCTCCCCATCCTGAGAGCAAGAGAGAATTCTTCCTTGATATTCACTGTGAGGAGCTGGTCAGGCTCCTGAAGATAAAACTTAAAAAGTGCAGGGGCTTCTTGAAGACTCAGCTTTTTAACACTCAGATGTTTCTCTGAGCCTCCAGCAAATTGCTAATGAGAGTCCATTTTTCCTACTGCAAGGACAGCTCCTGAAGAAGTTTCTGTAGATTTCTGTTCTGATCAGTTGCTACTCTGAGTCTGTCTGTCTGTGTGTCCAATACTGGGGGCAGTAGAGTACCTTGTGCTCTTATTTCTCCAAGGGAACTGAGATGTTGATTTTCCAGTTCATTTGAGGTTTTACTCTTGTCATATAGATAGGTAATTTCTAAACCTTTACATACCCAGCCAGGAACTGGGAAGTAAAACATGTATTTATTTTTTTATTTTTTAATTTTAATTAATTTTTAACAGATCCAATATGGTTTATAGATAAAAGTCTAAGAACATAATTATATTCCTTTCCTCTCTCCCTCCCTCCCATTCTTCTTTCTTTTACTCTTCTTTCTTAAGTTCTTGAGATAACATATTTTAAATTTACATTACAAGAAAAAGGCTTAATACTTCACAGAATAAGACGTTTAATAAGTAAAAAGCAAAAAGATCTTAGTTTAGTGGGGATATAGACAAAGGCTATAAACATTAATTGAATGTATAAATGTACATTTCATCCATATACAGGTTTTTGGTCAATTATTCATTCATAATTTCTTTCAATGAAATACAACAAATACTCTTGTCAAACAGACAGGTAATTATCAATCTCCTTATATACCCAACTAGGAACTGAAATGTAAAATGTTTATTTTTTAAAGTATTATTCTTGGGGCCAGTGACGTGGCACACTAGGTTAATCCTCTGCTTGCGGCACCTGCATCCCCTATGGGCACCAGGTTCTAGTCCTGGTTGCTCCTCTTCCAGTCCAGCTCTCTGCTTTGGTCTGGGATAGCAGTGGAAGATGGCCCAAGTGCTTGGGCCCTGCACCCATATGGGAGACCGGGAAGAAGCACCTGGCTCCTGGCTCCTGGCTTCGGATTGGCGTAGCTCCAGCCATTGCGGCCATTTGGGTTTGAACCAATGGAAGGAAGACCTTTCTCTCTGCTTCTCTCTCTCACTGTCTGTAACTCTACCTGTCAAATAAATAAATAAAATCTTTTAAAAAAAAGTATTATTCTTTAAAAATCCTCTAAAAATTTGCAGTGTCATCCTAAAGATATTATAAGGAGAGTTAGAAAACCCTGAAACATCTTTTGTAAGAAATCCAACCAGTTAAAAGAATAGGTAACGGCCGGCGCCGCGGCTCACTAGGCTAATCCTCCGCCTTGTGGCGCCAGCACAGCGGGTTCTAGTCCCGGTCGGGGCGCCAGATTCTGTCCCGGTTGCCCTCTTCCAGGCCAGCTCTCTGCTGTGGCCAGGGAGTGCAGTGGAGGATGGCCCAAATGCTTGGGCCCTGCACCCCATGGGAGACCAGGAGAAGTACCTGGCTCCTGCCATCAGATCAGCCCACCGGCTGTGGCGGCCATTGGAGGGTGAACCAACGGCAAAGGAAGACCTTTCTCTCTGTCTCTCTCTCTCACTGTCCACTCTGCCTGTCAAAAAAGAAAAAAGAAGAAGAATAGGTAAAAAGAAAATATATTTTACTCTTATTCACTCCCCCTTTTGTCCCAGCACTGAAGTCTCACAAATGAAAACTCCATAGCTCTCCAGGGGTGTCTGTAGCTAAGACAGGAATACTTCAGTTGTAGGGGGAAAATTGAAGAGTGATCTCTGCCCTTTATCCACCTGGAAGATAATCAGCTGTATTAAAATGGACAGAAATAGAAGGTCTCCAAAGCAAAAACAGTCAAATTAAGTTTTCTTGGGTAAAACATCACTCTCTTGCCTTATGGTGATCCTAAATTCATAAGGAAACACAAAGAACTCTGAATAGCAAAAGCAATCTTAAGTGGTAAAAAACAAAGATGGAGGCATCACAATTCCAGATTTCAAGGGCTGTTATAATCAAAACAGCTTGATACTGGTACAAAAAACAGGTCGAACAAAGGGATAGAACAGAAAACCAAGAAATGAATACATGAATTCACAACCAACTAATCTTTGACAAATGAACTAAAATTAATCCACAGACAGTCTCTTCAAAAAATAGCTTTGGAAAAGTTGGATTTCCACATTCAGAAGTTTGAAAAAAGACCCCTACATTACACCAACTCACAATGGATCAAGGATCTAAATCTAAGACGAGAAAACATATCAAACTGCTATAGGAAAACATAAGAGAAATGCTGCAAGACATTGGCTTATACTTCTTGGATCAGACCACATAAGTACAGGCAATAAAAGCAAAAATAGACAAATAGGATTATATCAAACTAAGAAGATTCTTCACAGCAAAGGAAACAATTAACAAAGTTAATAGGCAACTGACAGAATAGGACAAAATATTTGCAAAATATGCATTCAATAAAGAATTAAATTCTAAAATATATAAGTAGCTCAAGAAACTCAGCAACTACAAAACAATCTGGTTGAGAAACAGGCAAAGGATATTAACAGGCACTTTTCAAACAAATGAATAAAAATGACTAACAGACATATAAAATAATGCTCAGGATCACTAGCCATCAGAGAAATAAAAATAAAAATCACCATGAGTTTTCGCCTCACCCCAGTTAGAATAGTTATCATTCAAAAATCAAAAAAACAGGAAATGCTGGCAAGGCTATGGAGAAAAAGGTACCTGTTGCTAGGTATGCAAACTGGAACAACCATTATGGAACACAGTATGGAGATTCCTCAGAAACCTAAAATTAGATCTACTATATGAGCCAGCTATCCCACTCCTGGGAATGTATCCAAAGGAAATGAAATTAGCATATGAAAGAGTTACCTGTTCCTTTGCTAAAGCAGCTCAATTTGCAATAGCTAAGATATAGAAATATAATAAATGTCCATCAACTGATGACTGGATAAAGAAAATATGGTATATATACACAATACTCAGCCATTAGAAGAGTGAAATCCTGACATTTGCAACAAACTGGATGTAACTGGAGACCATTATGCTAAGTGAAACAAGCCAGGCCCAAAAAGAAAAATACCATATTTTTATCTTATTTGCGGTAATTAATACAGAGAGAGAATATAAATATGGTGTGGATGCCATATCATTCATATACAGTTATAAATAGTGCTGCACTAAACCATTTCATGTACATGACAATATATGCTTATTTCACACATTAAAAAAAAGTAATGGGCAGATAGTGAGGATGCTTGGGGTATTAATAAAGCTTTGTTCTTAATTTGGGTGTTGGTTGTGAGTGTGATCAGATGACAAAAGAACAACATTCTTCTGTACGTGTCTGTGGATTTCTCAGTATGCATACTGAATTGCATTAATTTTTTTTTAAAAAGACCAAATGAAATAACTGAGAACAAGAAAGATTCAATTTCCATAGATATCCACATTTCTGCTTTTGAGCTGATCTACATTGTAGACAGTCTCAAGGTTTGATTCCAAGATAGCTAAGTTTGATAAAAGCTTAGTTGTTGAATTGTTTTGGGAATCATATTCCTAAGACAGTTTTTTTTTTCACTTTTTTATTTTTAAGATTTAAATATATACTGATTTAGGAACATGGTAATACTTTCCACCATCCCTTTCCTTCCTTTCCCATTCCTACCTTTAATTTTTACAATGATCGACTCTCAATCTATTTTAATACTCAAAGATTAACCCTACATTGAGTAAAGAATTCAACAAATAGTAAAAAGAAGGAAAAAAAAAACACACTGTTCCTCAACAGTAAAGACGAGGGCTATAAAAATTATTGAATCTTAAAACATCAATTTCACTCATCTATATTACATTTTTGGTACTCTGTTATAGTTACCACAGTCCATGTTTTTCCCAAGATAGCTTTTAATAAGAGCTCTTGCTAATGGTAAAATATTAAATTAGGGAAGTTGAATGTTGGGAATGAGTCATATTCCACAATCTAAGTTAACATTTAATATATTCAGTTGTTAAAAGAGAGAACATACTTTTGACTTCACAAATTTCATTGAGAGAATGAAATTTTACAGGGAAGTTATGGGAAGAAATGTACTGCAGGTAGAAAGAGTGACTTCCCAGATGAGCAGGTAGGATAAAGCACTAGACACATCTGAATCAGACCCCATGGGGGACATTGTCTAATTCAAATTAAGTCTGTCCATAAAACAAGACTTTCTCTGATTCTCTGGTTCCTATAGTGTACACCTACAGCTTTTCAGTGTTCCTGATTTAACATTTAGTCTATCTTCAAGTATTTCAAGGATGGAGAGCTTGTAAACATGTTTGGCCATAACCTTACAGCTTAATTTTCTTCTTTACACTTGATCTTAGCCAAAGGGCCAAGAAGAAATCTATTTTTTTATTCTTATTTTGCATCAGACCCAGACAGGGAAGTAAATTCAATGTTACATATTGTTTTTTCCAAAACATGCAGTAATATCTTTAATAGAAAAAAAGATGCATGGTAAGATGAAAAATGAATTATTTTGAAAGGCCATACAATGAAGAGTTATTACACTTCTATCCCCAGTTCTAATCCTTCTTCCCAGCATCAAAAACTCCTTCTAGTCTTTTTAGAAATATTCTAATCAAGTGTGTGAGTGTGTGTGTGTGACTGTGTGTGTGTACATAATCTGTATAAAATCTTTGCTATTTCACTGAAATATAAAGAATCATCAAAAAGTTTACAGAAAATGAGTATCATGGAAAAAAACATGTCTAGATTTCAAATTTTTGTACCTGAACACATTTGTCATTTAATTCCATTTTTCCATGTATATTTTAAGTATCCTCAAACATATCTAGGCAATCATTGAATATAATGCATTTGAGGTCTGTTTCTTTCCAATGGCAAAACTACATTCAGTTTTATTGATATGTCTGAGTCCATCCAGTAACTTATTTATTGACATATAGACTGTTTCTAATTTTTGTTAATGAAATATACTTCAGAAACACCTTTTACGTGTACGAGTATATTTGTAGAGTACATTCCTATAAGTGGGCATGCTATATCAAAGGGAGTGTGTAATTTGCATTTGATACACATAACTGTTGCTCTCTAATGGGATTACATCCACCTACAACATTTGAGATTGCCTGCTTCTCTACATTTTTTAATAAATTTGCATAATAACAAATATTTTTAACATTAATTTTTTGTGAAATATTCCTGAAGAAGGCTTTCTCAATGTTTCTACACATACCAACAGGAAATAGTTTACTTACTTTATTTTGTTCAGCATGAAAATCAAAGAGACAAATCAATGCACGAGTTAACACTTCATATCAGAAATTTAGAGAAAAAACTATATATGTGAGTATGTGTAAATTTTCTGTTCTCAACATATCTCAGCAGTAAAATTCAAACCCACTTTTGATTCCTTTAAAAAGCACATACTTGGGTACAGAACATTATTCTAATTTCTAGTTTGAGTAGCCCAATTTGCAAAGAGCAAAACTATAACAGGTATGTAATTTCATGGTGTCTTATATAAGTGGTCATATTTTGTGCAGAGAAAATGCCAATGAGGCATAGCTAAAGGTCACCTATTTTAATGAACTGGTTTCTGACTCATGGCTTTACCTTTACTATTTTTTTTTTCTTTTTTTGTAGGTTATACTTTGATTAGCATAGAGATTGTCTAATAATTGTAATATTTTAAGTTCAAATGAGTCCTTACCCATGGTGCTTCTTTGTCCAGGATTAAAAGCAGGTAAGTATTTATAAGCTCTTGGAATGAGAGAGAGATTGAGAAATGACTTTAGGAGAAGGAAACAGGTCTGTTTTGTGATTTTCTCTGCTACTAGCATGCTGTTGAGGTAGAAGATTTCACAGAGAAAAAGAAATGAATTTTGTTTCAGAACAGGCATGAGTGCCATGTTTTCGCACTTGATCACTTTCTGTTTGTTGGGTTTAACCACATGTGTTACTTCTCTGCTCCTGACTCTGTTGTTGATAGAACATGAACATCACATAAACAAAGTAATAGTCAAGTGAATTTTTCCTAAAATATATTAGTAGCGCTCCTCTGGCTCATTCCCTAATCCCTGCATCCTACCCTGCCTCCAGAGTTTTGACTTCCATAATACTTCTGCCCTAGAGATTTTCAAAAAGACTACATTACAGTCTCTCATAATACTAAAATAACCTGAAATCCACATTTACCAAGAGACACAACTACAAAATTCTATGGTGTCTCTGTAGGTTTCTCCAAGCTACATACCAACTGAAGTTATATATATTGAGAGCCTTCTACATGCTGGGCCAATGTCTTAAATTTATGCAGTTATCACAGTCCCCTCATAAAGGAAGCATTATTATTCCATCTTTACAGATTAAGAAACAATATCATTGAGAACAAAGACATTGGTCACATATCATGACTTATCAAAGTTGAGCTTTGAGCAAATATTTAAAACTAGTTTTTTTTTAACATATGACCTCACCTAAATGTTGATGTTTGTGAATTCAATGACGTAATATACACAAAAGTATTCATAAATTATCAAATACTAACATATTTAGTTAGTTCAGTGACAGCTGTCCTAGTTTTGCATAACTTTATCTTTCTTCTACCACAAAGAAAAAGGAAATGAAAAATTAAATTAATCTAAAACTAACCAGACCTATCAAGAGATACTATAAATAATGTACGCTCATACACCCTCTACTCTATTTAAGAAGAGACATTTCAGTGACAGTTGAAGTCACACCCTAACCCATGTACCACTTCTGTTTTATTATTGGAGTGGAATGCATAGTTTATCATTCCCTCCCACCCTATACCTTTCATCCTGTGGTAGAGGCAACAACTATTCTGAATTTAGGATTGATTATTCTCATTTATTTCTCCAATCTCGAACTAGCACATGGTACTACATTGGTTTTTAAAATCTCTCTACACATCCTATCTTGTCTTATGTAGCCATTTGCTGCTTTCTCCTTTCCTTCATCATTACAGTTTTTATATTTACATATGGTGTTAAGTACATTCTAGATTTTTAAATGAAAATACCTAAAACATTCTTAAATGTTGATAATAAAAACAATAACCTGATTCTATAGGCTAGGACCTGAAGTATAAAATTAATATTTTACATATTAATACCTTTAAGCTTTACAATATCAAGAAATGTTTATTATTCTTCTTCTGCCATTATTGAAGTTCAAGGCATTTGGTACTTACACATAGGTAATGGTTTGTCAGTAGCAGAGCTATGATTGCTGCTCCAGTATTTATAACTACAATCTGTACTTTTTCTGTTATACTACATTGCCTGTCTTCAGTGAATTCCAACTTCTATCTCATTCAATTTTTTTCAAATATCACATCCAAACCCCTGGCTAAGGACAAGACATAGAGAAAGAAACAGTGACTTTCATGTGCACGGAAGCTGCTTTAGTAGTGCACTACCTCTCATTTACAGCCTCCTTAACACTTTGCTGTCACTGTACTACATCATGATATTTGGCATCACATGGGGCACCTGTTTCCTAAGATATCCTACCTATATAATGTAATAACTATTGGATTCCGTTCTGGAAACAATTTACCTCTTTGCACCATGATTGAAAAGATGTCATAGAAAAATGCTGTAGGCCTTCACAAACCAACCAGTGGACTAACTGTTAAGCAAAATTGCTATGTCTTACAATTACTACTATTACAAGCTATCCATTAAAGTGCAGACTCTGCCTCCCTCTTGACTCTTTCATTAGCACAATACTCCCACATTAGTACCCAATTATAAACAACTCCTATCCAAATTCACATTACTCTCCAAATTACATACACAGACTGATTACTGTTTCTTAAAAGAGCAGAATCTACGTGAGCACTAAATACTCCTTTTATTTCAGAGTGCTATAGCTTCATAGTTAGACCCCTTTAAATACATGTGGCAACAGCTTTTTAACTCAGTCTGCATAAGCACGCATTATATTTGGAATGTGTTTCTCCTAAAGCAGGGTTCAAGAACCACAGAACATCAACAAATGTGCTTTATCTTGTCACTAAGAATGCATATAATCCATTTTTTTTTCTGTCCCCTTCATTTTCTATTCTCTCCTCATTGCTGTCTTTGTTACCTATAAGTATCTCTGTAATTCTCTTACTTCTACTAACTTGGATCCTGATTCTTTTTTTAACCCATCAAGTATATTTTACACATGTGGGTTTTTTTTTGTTTGTTTGTTTGTTTTTGCATTCCGCCACTTTGATTCTCAGCCTGCCAGCATCTCTTCTGTCTACTTGTGTTTTATTCCTCGAGCCCTCATAGGATCTCTTGTAAGGTCATCCTGAAAATGTGGCTTGTCACTGAAAAACATGGTCCCATATCTAACCTCAATAGAAGACAAAAAAAGGCCAATGGTCACTTTGGCACTCCAGACAATCTTTCATTTTCCTGGAACACTGTTTCTTTCTGAGTGTATGTGAGATTTACCCTGCCTGACAGTTAGAAGAGTAAACATTTATTTTTCAGTTGGACTTTGTTTTAAAGATGAAGAATTCTGGGATTGGAAATGAAAATATAGAAAGAACTTAATCAGTTCTTCCCAGAGGGAAGACTAACATTGAGCTTAGCTCCTTTTCCAGGAAATCCATCTACTCTTGTAATTGCATATTTACCACCCAAGGGAAGTATTTGCTTGAACTTTAAGCCAAAGTATCCCGTGGTTCTAATCCTAAACCCAAGATCCCTTATTGAATACCACCACATGCTTGAAACTGAGATTCCTGAGCATAAAGCAATCCCTAATTTTGCACCTAATGTTGTTATATAGTTAGTGTATTTTCTAGTTCCAATCTAAAACACATTAGTTTCTTCCCCCTCAAATTAGAAGGCAACCATTCTTACTTATTAAATTGAGATTAATTTTCAAAGTTGTAAATAACATCATTATCATTTATTTTCAAATATTCCAGGGCAGGCACTTGGCAGAGTGATTAAAACAGGAGTCTACATCCCGTAATGAAGTGCCTAGGTTTGAGTCCCAGTACTTTTTGGATTCTAGCTTCCTGCCAATGTGCAGCAAATCCTCGAAAGCAGCGAATGATGGTTCAAGTATTTTGTCTCTGATATCCACATGAGAGACCTGACATGAATTCCCAAACCCTGACTTCTGCCTGGCACAGCACTAGCTGTTGTGAGCATCTGGGGAATGATGCTTTACAAAGTTACGCTTGATACAATCCATGCCTATCTGTCTCACGTCATTTAGGAGCATTCTCCTCCCTCACTGAACATGATCCAATCACATTAAAGTTCTTAGGTTCACCAAGTTCCCTCCTGCTATAAGCACTCTGCCGTTCCTACTTGCTGTTTCTTCCATCTGAAATTCATTTCCCAGATTTCAGAAAGATTGAGTTCTTGTCAATCACATCTCTGCCACTCCTTTAGAAGTCTTTGTCAAATAATACACTCAATAAATACTTGTTTAATTAATGAATTAAAAATTGTCAACATGTTCAATAGCATATGTCCTATTCCTGTTTGCATTATGATGTTATTTGATGTGTGTTTCTTTTGAGAAAATGTGTCTAAAAGTGTCTGATGGGAAGAAGAACAGCTACTGGGGTGACCAGCAGGGATGTATGCACTGCCTGGCTGCATTCAGTCCTGTACTTCCCCTGCGGCTGTTTCACTGGAAGCCTCTGGCCTCACACATGGTGTTATTGTTTGGTAAAGACAGCCATAATGGCAGTACCATTTTTAAAAACATCACTGGCACCTCATTGGTCTGGCTAGATTAGCACAAGGTAGTGAAGCGTTGATACTGACGGGATATCACAGCCATAGAGTTTCAATGCTGTATCAACAAGTAGAATGCAGGTAATAAAGGAGCAGACAAGGTGATCTATCATAACATCATCCTACCTTGTCTCTGTTGTCTTGTTTAAGGTTGTCAATCAATATTTCTTTGTCTTACATCTTTTTAATTCAAGGAAAAATCATCACACATTTTATATATGCAAAATGTATTTTCAGCAACTCACAGTGCACCGTGACTACCAATGCTGCCTAGAGTAGAAGTCACACAAAATGTTTTATCTACCTCATTTTACACATATATAAGCCTACTAATAGCACCTCTGTAAGTTCCTAATCTTCACCCCCAATTCTGGATGTGAGAATAAAGCTGATCAAGATGGCCACAAACTTAAGTACAAGTTTAAGTACATTACCACTGACATAACAAATCTGTTCATTGCCACAGGGAAATTCTTTTGATGTAGCCCAAAATAGTGTTGGCCTTTTCTTTCCTGTTTCTTTGTCAACAGCTATTTTTGCAAGATTTTCATTACTTCTTAATTGTTCAAACCTCCTATCTTCATTTTTCTTGTTAAGGACCGATTTTACAAATGAGTTCATTATCTCTACCATTTTAGACTCATCATTAATTTCATGCTCTTCATTTATTAGTGGACCTATTTTCTCTGTGGTGCTTTTTTTTCACTGCAATATTTGTAAAATTCCCTTATTTTCCTTGAGTCTCTTTTATTAACTTTATTATGTTATTCTCACACTACTGGTATCTTTCCTATGTTTAACTGATCCATCTCTCTTTTTATTACAAACAGCAATTTTTCCTCCATTGACTTTAATATAAGGCATTAAAAGACATTCATGTTTACACTTCATATTTGCACACCTCATTCTTCAAATACATTTTAAATCTGCTCTAGTCTACTTAAAGTATCAATAGAAGAAGCACTGGCAGAAAGAGAATTGAGATAGTTCCATGTTTTAAAAGTGCACTAATATATACAATATATTTAATCCTTAAATAGTGAAGGTATTCATGATAGTTTTATCTGTTGTGCTAAAACAGAGTGTTATTGAATTATGTTCTTGGCTAGACCAAACAACAAAGCCAAGGAACAGAATTCCAGTTCCCAAATATGTGAATATTTGAGGAAAGAATGTATAGAGGATAAATATCACAGACAAATATATGGAAGATCATATTCTAGACCATGAATATTACTGAATAATTTTAATCAGTGCTCTCTCCAGTGGCATTCTCATCTTTCCATATTTTGCTGAAAAAGGAAAAGTCATATGCACACATGTACAGCACTCTGGCAAAATACAGAAAAAAAAATATTGTGCTCCAGAATTGCAATGACAATGCAACAGTAACAGGAGACCTTGGGTTTTATTGCCAGCTTCCTGTTATTTGACTTCTTGGCAAATGAGTCTTCTCATTTCTAAAATGTGAGCATTGAATCAGATGATAATATTCCTTCTATCTCTAAGTGTTATGCACAATTCTTAAAATTCAGAAACTGTGAAGTCATTCATTAGGAGGTTGTTTAGTTGGTTGGTTGGTTGGTTGGTTGGTTTATTTATTTATTCATTCAATCATTCATTCCAATTATCAGGCTCCCATTTAATATTTCAGTCTTGCTTTTGGAACTCCAAATGTATACCACATACATGCCAATCCCCCAAATCAAGTCCTTCCCAGCCCCCAAAGTTTGACACTACAGATCAGTATTTCTTTTGGCCTAATCCCTGACTAATTTTTTTTTTTTTTTTCAGTTTCACTTAGATTTTAACTTCTGATGTTGAGGTTTAAACACTGAGCTGATCTTTAGCCTACCTAGAGTTGATGTTGTATGGGACTCTCTGTAGCACCAGGCTTCAGTGTTTTCCTTAGATGAAGTAGGACAAATCATTGACTCCCATCATAACCTGCCATCTGGGGGAGAAGTTTCTGCTATAGTTATGGAACTAAATTCAGTCCCTACTGGTGTAAACAAACTAGTCCTGGCCCCTCACCCAGCACCCCAACTTGGAAGCATACAACGTAAAACTGTTTATTAATTATTTTAGCTTTGGTAAAACGTTTCTCTGAATTTTAGCTTTGCCCTTTGTGAAAACTGATAACTCATTTCATCAAAGCTGGTATGAAAATCAAATGAAATAATTTCTGTGAAGTTCCTTTGTAAAAGATCATATGCATCCTAATATGCAAGTCTCTGAAATAATTGCTCTCCTGCTACTGGGCCTTACTCTTTTTAAATTTCTTTCTTGCCTAAAAGAAATCACCATCACATTTCTCTTACTCCTTGAAATCATTTGTCTTTTTTTTCCCCAGTCTGGTGAACTCCTACTCATTCCTAAGTCCTCAGATAAAACCCTATCTCCTCTGGGAAGCATTCCCTCTTCCTCAGCCAGGGATAGTCATGCTCTCCTCTGTGTTCATTTTGCATTTTTTTTTCAATTATGTTTTTTTTTAAACTTTTATTTAATACATATAAATTTCCAAAGTACGACTTATGGATTACAATGGCTTCCCGCCCATACCGTCCCTCCCACCCACAACCCTCCCCTTTCCCACTCCCTCTCCCTTTCCATTCACATCAAGATTCATTTTCGATTATCTTAATATACAGAAGATCAGCTTAGTATACATTAAGTATGGATTTCAACAGTTTGCTCCAACACAGAAACATAAAGTGAAAAATAATAGATGATTTTTTTTAAATGATGATGAAATCAGAGCAGACCTATTGTCATGTTTAATCCCAGTGAGAGTCAAGTTGGGAATTGATAATTTCTTTTTTTTTCTTTTTTTTTTTTTTACAGAGGATCAGTTTAGTATGCATTAAGTAAGGATTTCAACAGTTTGCACCCCCATAGAAACACAAAGTGAAATATATTGTTTGAGTACTCGTTATAGCATTAAATCTCAATGTACAGCACATTAAGGATAGAGATCCTACATGAGGAGTAAGTGCACAGTGACTCCTGTCATTTTGCATTTTTAATCGTAGTTGTATTTGCAGCTGCAATTCCATAGATACTATGTTGGGATCACTTCCTATGTGGCTCCATTGAACAGTACCAAGAAATGGGTGCTTTGATTAAATTTACGGTTTTGGTGGGAAACTAAGGCCAAATAAGTTGGGCTTGGACCGTCTCCAGATCTCACACTTAATGCTCTCACTTCACCTTAATACCTTCCAAGTCACCTTCATAAGGGAATTGGTGAAATCCATTGATCATTTAGGGCTGAGGGGCCTTGCTCTGCTTCATTCTTTTCTCACTATCTTTGTTGTATGGTGCTGAATTTGCCAGTTCTATTTTTTTTTTTAAATATTTTACTATTTCTTTGAAAGACAGAGAGAGAGAATCTTTCATGTACTGATTCACTCCCTAAATCCCTGAAACAGGCAGACATGGGCCAGACTGAAGTCAAGAGCGAGAAACTCCTTCCAGGTCTCCCATGTGGGTGGCCAGAACCCAGTTTCCAGGGCCATCATCTGCTGTCTCCCAGGCACATTGGCAAGAAGCTGGATCAGAAGCAGAAGAGGGACTCAGTTCCAGGTTGTGCCATAATGCTCATCCTGTCGTGTATTCTTGATATTCCACTTTTTAGAGTTCTTGCTTCCTTGAAGTATATATTTTAGTAATCATCTATTTAATATTCATTTCCTATAATTCTTTTAATATTATTCTAATAAGAGTAATATTAAAGCTGTCATTATCCCTGTTTAGAATTCCTCTGTTTATGTTCCACGTTCATAATTCTTCTTTTTAAATTCTATTTCCAAGGAGGTTCACTTCTCTATAAAACCTCTTCATTCATTCCTGTGTATCTTGATTTCATTCTATATAAGTTAAGTCAGCACTATCTGTGATATTGCCCTAATTTTCAGCATATGGGAAGATTTATAGAATTTTTTAGGTTTTTGGCAGAGAGAAAGCAGCTTTCGGTTTAATATTAATCTTTAAAAAGAATCCCTGTGCACACAAGTCAGAGATATTTTGCTATCAACTTTGAGGTAATGTAGTATTATGATGCAATACTCATTTTACCTCTTACTTTCAAATTAGGCCATAAGAAATTTACCTATTATCCATTTAATGTCTACTGTGTAACACTGCATATTAATACATTTTTTGCCACTGACATGTATATCTCTTTGATGCCACATAGCTACAATGTTCATGGCATCCTAGCATTCTTCCGTAAGTGTTTCCTTGCTTCTAAGAACCAGATTAGGGAGGGAAGTTATGGGGGGGGGGGGAATCATTGTAATCCATAAACTGTACCTTGGAATTTATATTTACTAAATAAAAGTTTAAAAAAAAGAACCAGATTACCTGCAGAGAATGAGACCACTACTAAGTTATGAGAATATTACATGGTAAATCTTGATCAAGTAGGTAACGCAATCAAATTGTTTCCATGAAACGTATTAAAAATGGTGATATTCTAGATTAATAAACTCATAAAGATATTATAAAATATGTATATGTAATATTCTCTGTGTGAAAATTTATATATATATATGATCTTCTTAATTATGTACATCTAGAGTAATCCTAGGTGGTCACAAAGATGAATTCATAATTTTTACTTATCACAGAAAATGTATTTTTGATCCTCATGGTATTAAGAAAAGAAACCATGTATTTGAAAATGATTTTAATAAGAAAAGTTGAAACAGAAAGCGGTGTTTTCTTACTGAATTAAATTGGTCAGAACATTTCATTCTTCAAGCAGTTCTGTTAATCAAGGATTTACTATACACGTGGATAGCAAGTGTAATCAAGACTATCTGAGGCCAGCGCCGTGGCTCAATAGGCTAATCCTCCACCTGCAGCGCTGGCACACCGGGTTCTAGTCCCGGTCAGGGCGCGGATTCTGTCCCGGTTGCCCCTCTTCCTGTCCAGCTCTCTGTTGTGGCCCGGGAGTGCAGTGGAGGATGGCCCAAGTGCTTGGGCCCTGCACCCGCCTGAGAGACCAGGAGAAGCACCTGGCTCCTGGCTTCGGATCAGTGCAGTACTGATCTACCAGTCTATGTCATCTACCAAAGACTTAAAATATGCTTTTCAAAGGTTTTAGACTGTGACTTTTAGGGAATTATCTCTGGTCAAAATGTCACTTGCCCGCAGACTATCACACAGAATCTTTAAATAATTGTCAATAAAATTTCATTTCTTTGTCACATAGAATGGCATTATTTCTACAACTGTGTGTTTGTGTAGATACATATAAAGGTAAAATAAAATGCAGAAACACATTGATAAATACAAAACTTGACTTCTGGCTTCCTTGGAACCAAGTCACCCAAGCTGATGCGATACAATTGCTCTTTTAGATACTTGAGCAATTTAGACATAGGTGCATGCAGCTTTTGGAAATTCTTGTTTTAAATTGTATTATCTGTTACCTAAATGCGTTTTCATCTAGCAAGAAGTTGCAAAGCCCAATTTATAACATAAACACCCTAAGAATCAGAAAAAAGGCTACTTTGATCATGGTTTCCTGAAAAGGTATTAACATGCTTACATATGCCTGGCCTTTTCCCATTTCCCCCCAAATTCCCAAATATAATATGAATATTTTATAGTGATGGTTAGTAATGAGCGCTGATTCCAACCTTAAGATGACTCCTCTGTTAATTAGCACATTAGTCACTCAGTAAAAATTGAACTGGATGAATTATTCAAATGTAACTCAGCAAAGGTTCATGAGCAAATCTAGGAGTCAGAAGGAAAAAAAAAAGAGTAAGGCTTCCTAGTTGTTTATCAACTCACAGAAGGTTAAAAAGGGATCTTGCAAAGTGAAAGAGTGGGGGGCATCAGAGGCATTTGTATAGAGAGGAAGATGGAGCAGTCTGCCATTACTGGAGGATGACCTTGAAGCAATGATAAACAGCAAATAAAGGAGGAGGAAATGTGTTGGTGAAGTGATGCTTCTTTATGTTTCACTTTCATAGCTTAAATTAAACCCCAAAGAATACTGCTGTGTACATTTTGGGATGAACTCTCACTAGGCATTCACCTAGTGCCTAAAATACTTTTGAATTGCAAAGAAACATTCGTGTTGAAGTTATGTTGCCTCAGGATCATTCTGTAATTTAGTGTGGAGAAATGGTCCGATTAGCAGTTGGGACCAGCAGGGGTATGCTTACTGGAGTGAAGAGGTGAGAGAGAGAGAGTTAGAACTGTATTCCTGAAGCACAAAAACTGCTCAAGGGAAGAAGAGGAAGCAGGAAACATCAGGAGGAAGTAGAATTCAGTAAGTCAGTGGCATTGATAATTGGAAACAAAAATGACTTATAAAATACTGCAATGCCAAAGTCCAGAAAAACAAGTAAAGAAAAAATTCCCCTTAAGGATTTAGATTTTTCTCATGAAATTGTTCAAAGGCATGGACAATAAGCAAAACATGAGTCCTCCAAGGTAGATACTTACCCCATGCACTTGGGTGAGGATGAAAAAGAAGAGAGAGAGGAGTAGCCATGAAAACCAGGCTGGCTCTTTAGGTAATTTGTCTGCAAAAGACAATTGTTTGAACTATTTGTTCTGTTTTTTCTTTCCTTTTTTTGTTGTTGCTAGTCTTTTTCCATTTCATGTTGCTTTAGTCAGAGAAGAAAACACTTGAAGGGATGAAGCCTGCTGGGTTGTACTTTTTCATGCTGAGTGAGCCATTTCCCTGGGCTCAGTAGGAAGTAGTTTGACTTTAGCCTGATGTGCACCCTTAAGGAGAGATCTTGGCTGCAAATAACAGGAGTCTCTTCAATAGCCATATGGAGGAGACAAGTTATTTTATGATATCATTGGCTGGTTACAGAGCATTTGAGATAAATTGGGCCAGGAGTCATTACCTTAGTGGCCAAAATCCACATTAGAGCCTACAACTGACCCAGTTCACTTCCTCCCAGTGGAATCCATGTTTGTTTGTTTATCTACCTACCTACTTGGGCCATTGGACCTCAACTTAATCTGAACTCAGAAATAACAATCATTTGACTAGGGTGTTATCTGCTTCCTAGTAATCTTTTTTATATAATTCTTTTGTAAATATTTATTTATATACTTGAAAGTCAGAGTTACACAGAGAGAGAAGGATGGGCAAAGAATGCTGGTTCACTCCCCAGTTGGCCACAATGGCTAGAGCTGTGTCGATCCAAAACCAGAAGACAGGAGCCAGAAGCTTCCTCCAGGTTTCCCATGCTGGTGCAGGGGCCCAAGGACTTCGGCCATCTTCTACTGCTTTCCCAGGACATAGCAGAGAGATGGATCAGAGTTGCAGCAGCCAGGACTTGAACTAACACCCATATGGGATGCCTGCATTGCGGGCGGCAGCTTTACCTGCTACACCACCATGCTGGCCCCTTTATAATTCTTTAATCCCAGAATATCCTTGGACCAAACAAATGTTTCCTCACCTTCAGGGTATCATTGGAGTGTAAGTAACATGCTATGTCGATCAGGGATCTCTTTATCCCAGTGGGCTATCATAGAACATGAAGTCCTATTCCCAGCTCCAGCCTCTGAAAGATTTCTAAAGACTATCCTGTTTTTGCTGGAATTTTATGGAAGTACTTCCAAATGTTCATGAAAAAAAAATGGAATTAAAAGGTGGTAAGTTTATTTTGATGAAAAAAATTTGAAATCTGCATTCAAGGATTCTTCAAAAAGTTAATAGAAAATGAAAAATTATTATCATGAAAAACTATGCATGGATTACAAAATTTTTATACCAAAATAAACTTTATCTTTTAATTTGATTTTCTACAAACTTTTTGAAATACTGTCATGTTACCTTTTAACTTATTTATTTGACTTATGCTGATGTGTGACTATGTGTTTGTTGCTATCATTATCACACAGCAAAGTGTTAGGTAGACCAAAAAGAATGGGAAGTAAGATTGGATATTTGTCACCCTGGATACACTGTATAAGGTAAAAGTATAAAATGCCTAAAAATAAACAGGTAATCACTGATTATTTTGGACAGCTTTTCTTATGTTGCAGAGTTCTGGTGTCAGTGTTGGAGGAGGGGTGGCAGGAGGAGCCTGTGGTTCCAGTAGCTTTGGTCTGTGTCTAGTCCCTAAGACAAGTGTCAAATTCTCCTTTTTTGCCATCTTCTTTAGGAAGAGCACGGTGCCCATCTTAAAACTCTCTGTGCTGCAGCCTCTCTTTCCCATCTGGCCACTTCTCCTCTCTGCCAGGTTTATTGAGTGTTGCGGTCTTCTGTGCTACAGCAACTATTCCTTGCTGCATTCTTCTGGGTTGCAGCTTCTATTCTTTGTCAGAATCTTTGCCTTGCAGCTACAATGAATGAACCACATGGAAAAGAAAGAAGCAAGCAAAGCAAAGGGCATTTACTGAAGAAGGCTGAGAAAGCCCTAAAAGCATTTCCTTGCAGGCCTTCCTTGCTCAGGATTTTCATGTGTTTCTGAAGGAGGAAATTCTCTCTGACTGGTTGAAGTGGATGCTAATGAGGTACTCTACATGAACCAATCAGGGAACTGACACTGGAGTATCCTGTTTTGCAGAGAAGTTCTCCGAGTGCTCAATCAGACTTGTTGAGCAGATGCAACAACATCTGAAGATTGCATTGTGCATGTTTTTCTTGTCTCCCTCTCCCTCGGGGCTCCTGAAGCATCACATCATGTATTTTTGTTTCCTTTCCTTTCCAGGAAGCCCTTGGAGTCCCTATCACTTGCAATTTCTATTTCTGGATCAACTTCAAACAGTACTGACCTCCTAGAGGTATGATGATTTTAGCATTATAATCCTACTTCTTACATCTGATTTCTATTAACTATATTATTATAAAGTCTCTTTATATAGTTTTACCAAGTTTATTTTTTGACCTATAAATTTAAATAGTCTGATCTTTTCTTTGTCCATAGGTTAAATATATTAAATACAATAAAAGCAATATTCTCAATTCATTATTATTATATTATTATTCCCTCTTACCTACTCAGTATGACTGAACTGATGAAAGAGGAAATATGATTCTGTCATTACATACATCTTCAAATGAGAATGCTTTACATGCCACATCCAGTGGATCCCATTTTCCTCTCTACTCTCTGTTTCATCCCAAACCATATTCTCTTGCCATTGTCTGCTGTATATCACATCACCTGTTTTTCTTCTATTACTCTTACTTCTTTGGAATGCTGCCTTGAGAGGTTGTATAATTTGAGTCCAAGTATATCCAAAAATGTCTTTATCTTCATATTGACTGCGGAGTCCAATTTGCCTAAAATTCTATTACTTTCTAGCTTGTTTCTTGGATTCCTGCTAATGTGTTTGTCGCGTAGCAAGATGTAGGCGGCCCTGGGAAAATGGAACATGTGACTGTGTACTTTTTAAAGGTTTTAATGATGAGGTAGGGAACTAACTGGAATGTGGTTAAAGAAGAAAGGGCCCAAAATAGGGACTGACACTGCAACAAGTCAGAGTAAATGCATCAGACTTTGTGAGCCATGTGGTCTCCGTCTGCAACTCTTTTATAGAAGTGCAAAGCACCTCATGGACAATGTGGAAACAAATGAGCAAAGCTGCCTTCCAGTTAAACTTTATTTGTATACAATGAAGTTGGAATTCTATATAGCCGTCATGTGTCATGATATTGAAAATTT
Source organism: Oryctolagus cuniculus (assembly GCF_051225735.1). Classification (NCBI taxonomy): domain Eukaryota; kingdom Metazoa; phylum Chordata; class Mammalia; order Lagomorpha; family Leporidae; genus Oryctolagus; species Oryctolagus cuniculus. The sequence goes on from NC_142878.1 coordinate 49,327,090, forward strand.
TAAAATGATTTCAAAATGTAAAAGATATTCTTAACTTGCAAGTCACACAAAACAAGCAGCAGGCTCAATTTAATCAGGACTGCATTCAATGATCTGATCAAAAATGAAAATAAAGAGTGAAAATTTTCCTCTTACAACTCATTATAATTTTTCAAAATTATAAAAAACCAAAACATCTAAGTTTTATTTAATGTTTTCCTTAATATTTTAAACACTGTTCCTTTGCTCTCTAGCATCCCAGATTATGGACATGGAGTCTGATAGTGACATACTACTTCTTTGGTAGGGAAGCTATCCTCTTACCTGCAAATGTTTTTGGCATCTCCTCTGTATCTTATAATTCTGAACTGTCACCAGGATCTGTATAAATGTGGGCCTTTATTTATTTTTTTTCTGTGGTCGGTGTTTGGCATAATGGTTAAGATGCTGACTCTGTTTTTTATTCCAGCTCCTTGGTATTGCATGTCCTAGGAGGCAGTAGTGATGGTTAAAGTAATTGGATCCCTGCCACCGATATGGGAAACTTGGATTGGATTCCTGGCTCCCAGCTTTGCCCTGGTTCAACTCTGGTAGTTGTGGGTATTTGAGATGGACTACTGAATGGGAGATCTCTGTTTGTGTCTGTCTTTTAAATAAAAAATAAATGTCCTGCTTGATAGTTGGTAATTTTATTCAATCAGGGAAATTATGTTGTAGTTATGTGTTAAGATTATGGCTTCCTACCCCTCATTTTTTCCTCTTTCTACAATCTCTAATGGAATGCTACAAAATTCCTTGGATCTATCATTCATGAGTCTTAATTTTACTTTTTTTCTAGCTTACTCTCTTTTATAAAAGAGAAGGTCATCAATTTTATCTGCTGAGTTAGAAATTTCTCATTTCCAATTAATTGCCATTACAATTTAATTATTTTAACTACTCATTGAATTTGAATTTTCAAAAAACAAACCTGTTGTTATAATTTTTCATTTTCAATAATAATTACACATTCACAGCACATGGTTATTGCTTTGGGTTTTTGAAGCTTTTCAAAGGCACTATGGTCACCCAACCATACATGTCAATTGTCTTTTTTTTTTTTTTTTTTTTTTGACAGGCAGAGTGGACAGAGAGAGAGACACAGAGAGAAAGGTCTTCCTTTGCCGTTGGTTCAACCTCCAATGGCCGCCGCGGCCAGCACGCTGCAGCTGGCGCACCGCGCCAATCTGAAGGCAGGAGCCAGGTACTTCTCCTGGTCTCCCATGGGGTGCAGGGCCCAAGCACTTGGGCCATCCTCCACTGCACTCCCTGGCCACAGCAGAGAGCTGGACTGGAAGAGGGGCAACCGGGACAGAATCTGGCACCACAACCGGGACTAGAACCCGGTGTGCCGGCGCCGCAAGGCGGAGGATTGGCCTAGTGAGCCACAGCGCCGGCCTTCAATTGTCTTCTGCAAAGGCTTTTCTACTGTCTTCATTAACCCAATCCCCATATATCTTATTGTTGCAGGTCCTCAAACTGGGCTTCATTTTCATTCATTTGTATTCCTGCTTTTAGTCTTCCCTCACCCACAACCTTTGCTAGAACCACATGACTTCTCTCTATTCGCAAATATTACATCATTTCCTTCTTGAGGAGAAAGGAATTAAATGTGTCTTCTTGGTCTGTTATCTGAGCATGTAGATGGAGATGAGGGCAAGATGCAGGTTGATGAGAGAATGAATGAGAGTACACTGTAGGAAAGAGGCTATCACATCAGACTCTGCCAGCTTAACAATCTGGAGAAGATGATAGAAATGGCAATTCCATACCAGGGACAGAACCTGTGAAATTTCAACTTATGTCATGTGATGGATGTGAACATTAAGATGGAGCTTTACAAGTTAAATTACTACTATTGATTTGTTGCAAACATACTTGCATCAACCAGTGAATTTAGTCATGCTATAGAGGCCAGACTAATTTTATTTGTTTTTCTTGGAAGCCTACCCAATTGGTTATGGAGAAGAACAAAATGGCAAGTATGATAGATTCCTCCACGCATCCTATGAAGAAATAATCGATGTACATTTAAATGAGGTATCAATTTTTCTGATATCAACAGTTGTTATGTTCTTGGTTATAAAACCAAACCTCGTAATGTAAAAGCAGGACCCAGATTCTTGTCTATTTCTCTTAGCCCAAGGTGTCCTTGCCTGTCTTTTATCAAAAGGAATTCATCAAATTGAGAAAGTTGTACAGCAAGCCCTATAAGGTTCTACTCAATGGAATCAAGAAGTCATTTGATAGTCACTTATCCAATAGATAAAACTTTGATGACTAGTATTGTGAGGGAGGGGTTTGCTAAGGAGAATTCCAGGTCCAGGCAGTGAAATTCCATGTCTGCGGTAAAGGTAACCGCCACTTACATGTGAGTACACCCACCAAGTGAAGCCTACCTGGCCATCACAAATTCCTTAAAAGAGCATGGCATCACTCACCAATCAGAGAAGGTCATAAGCACCACAACCAATCAGGAACTTGGACAAGAGCTGATCACACAACTCTCAGCCCTAATTTCAATCTATAAAAACCTTCACCCCTAACTCCTTGGGGAGCTGGGGAACCAAGCAAAAACTGCCTAGCTCCTTGCTCTCCACTTTGCAATAAATACCTACTTTATTCCCCTACCCTGATGACAGTGACTGGCTTTCTGTACGTTGTTTGGCAACAGTCAGTAGGTAACTCTGCCCATTTTAAAATTTCTTGTACTTAAAAACATTCCAGTTTTTATCTTCCTTGTGAATGCTATAGGTACTCTGCAAATAAATAAATATCACATTTTGGTGTCAAAATGTCTATGATTCTGGCTCAATGCAGACATGGTTTGATCTTGATACCTAAATTCCTTCAGGCCATTAATAACTACCCACAGAGTGCAATTTCTTGGCCATTCTGTGTCACCTTTATGCTCTTCCTTTTGAATAGTCCACAATTTGCATGAATGAGGCCCAGAAGAGTACTCTGTTTGAGTTTTAATGATGTTCATGTACTGAGTAGAACTTGAGGGAAAAAAAAAGGACATAAAAAACCCTACCTAACTTAAAATACAGAGCTATTCCCAGAGTGTACAGACTGTGGATGTTCATTTTGTGTGCAAATAAAATCTAATCTTTTTTCCTCTCTTTCTCTTGCTGTTATAATGCAGAGCAGCTGTAGCAGTTTGTTCTTTTCCTCTGAGCTCTGTGTTGCTGAATTGAATAGTAACTTGCAAACCAATCTGTAGCCCAGGGAAGAAAAACTGAGAAATTAATTCCTCATTCTGTACTCTTTACACCATATGTGTGACCCTTAATTATGTTCACAGGGTCCTATTCAGACTGTGCAATACAAGCTTAGGAGACAAGGGAACTACCAAGCAAATCAGACAAAAGAGATAACCTTGCAAAGCTTTTGTTTGTGAAGTAATACTGTCCTGGGTTATAGGTTTTACAAGTTAAAATACATGAGCATAAGACGGCTTTCTAAATCAATTTGGACTTCAGAGTTTCCATTTGGGATTCACCAATAAAAATGAAAACAAAGATATTTGAACTTATTTCAACCTTTCATCAGTGCTGAATTTAAATTGTATTGTAACAGAAAACACTGCACCATCTTCTCAAACTGAACTTAACTCTCTTGAGGTTACACCTAAACTTGAAATCATTGTTACTGATTTTGAGGGCCAAGGTGTTAATTCATATGTGCTCAGCTTTCTTTTAAGCATATCTAACTATGAAGCTACTTTAAATTGAACCTGTTAGGAAATCTACATCAATCTTTTGCACCCAAATTCCCTCTATCCACAACAATTCAGATGTGTACATATTAACAGCTAGAATAAAAGTGGGCAATCATTCATTGATACAATTTCATTATTCTCTTGTTAAAATAATTAAATGTTTGCAATTACTGTCCTATAGTGCTATGATTGATACCTGTTTGTCATATAACAAATGCTAATGAAAAGGTATTGCAAATGTCACTTTACTTTCTGACTCCAGTTCTCTTATCTACAGAATGAAGGTATTAGGCCAGATTATCTCTATATTCTTACTTAGCACTTAAGAAATTTTATTAGTGTCACTTGCATTCCTTACTCCCAACCCATCAGTTGGCATAATTCATAAGAAACTTATCTTGTCTCATTTGTAGTCTTAAGAATTGGGAAAATCAAAATTGATCTTCAAATTAAAAAGGAAGAGAGCCCATCCTAAAGCCTTACCTTACTTCCCTCAATGATAGGTTTTGCACATGATTAAAAAGTGAATGGTTTTAGGGCTGCTATTGTGGTATAGCACGTACAGTCGTTGCCTGCAATGCCGCATTGCATATGAGCACTGGTATATGTCCCGGCTGTTCTAGTTATTATTTTTTTAAGATTTACTTATTTACTTGAAAGGCACAGACAGAGAGAGGCAGAGGTAGAGGCAGGGGGCGGGGGTCTTCCATCTGCTGGTTCACTTCCCAAGTGGCCACAGCAGCTGGAGCTGAGCCAATCCAAAGCCAGGAGCCAGGAGCTTCTTCTGGGTCTCCCACATGAGTGCAGGGGCCCAAGCACTTAGGCCATCTTCTACTGCTTTCCCAGGTCATAGCAGAGAGCTGGGTTGGAAGTGAAACAGCCAGGACCCAAACCAGCATGCATATGGGATGCTGGCACTGCAAGCGGTAGCTTTACCCACTACGCCACAGAGCCAGCCCTCTGCTCCACTTATGATTCATATCCCTGCTCATGGCCTGGGAAAGGTAAAGAAGATGGCCCAAGGGTTTGGGCTATTGCCACCTATGTGGGAGACCTCAATGATGCTCCTGATTCCTGCCTTTGGCCTGACCAGTGCTGTCCATATGGTCATCTGGGGAATGAACCAGCAGATGAAAGAGCTCTCTGTCCTCCTCTCTCTGCAACTATGCCTTTTAAATAAATTAAATCTTATTTAATAAGTGAATTGTTTTATGTTTGTGTATAATATATAATGGTAAATAAATTTTAAATGATGCATATTTTTCTTACATACCTCTGCCTTCATTCAGATATCATTATGGTTGCCTACTGCTTGCTTGACTCTCCAGTTATTTCCCCCATGAGCTTGTGTAAGCCTGGAGACATACTGAAGGAATTAAAGGCTACTGCTCTATGATACAGGCAAAGCTTAAAAAACAGTGGTCCCAGAGAAACAATGTTAACTTAGAGTAGAATTTAAGGTTAATAAAATAATTTCTGAGGACAGATACATTTCTTACAACATTATCAAGTAAAGTTGTCATAAAACACAACTTATGTATCTATTATGTACAATTTGATGAGTTTGGTATATGTGTTCACTCACAGAGTTTCCCCATGGCCTTTGAAAATCTGTTCCTTCCATTAATATAAATGAAATCACACTGCATATACTCTTTTAAAATAAGATCCTTAAATTCAGCATAATTATTTTTTTAAGGAGTTAATTATTTACCTGAAAGTCAGAGTTACACAGAGAAAGAGAGGCAGAGAGAGAGAGAGCAGTCTTCCATCCATGGGTTCACTCCCTAATTGGCTGCAATGGCCAGAGCTGTGCTGATCCAAAGCCAGAAGCCAGGAGCCTCTTCCAGGCCTGGCACATGGGTGCAGGCACCCAAGGACCTGGGTCATCTTCCACTGCTTTCCCGGGCCATAGCAGAGAGCTGGATCAGAAGTGGAGCACCCAGGACCCAAACCAGCACCCATAGGGGATGCCAGCACTGCAGGAGGCAGCTTTACCCGCTATGCCACAGCGCCAGCCCCAAGGCATATTATTTTAAGATGCTTACCATGTTTTCCGTATTGATAGCTTATTCCTTGTTATAACTGAGATTCTATTGCATTGCATAACCATACTACAAGTTACTTATCCACTCACCTGTTGGGCGGATATCTGAATCATTTCCAGTTTGGGGGCTCCACAAATAAAGCTGTTATAAACAATCATGCACAAATTTTTTATGATCATATACTTTTCTTTCCTCTTGGATAAATACCTTTGAGTGAAATGGCTTGACCACAGTGTCAATGTATATTCAACATTTTAAGAAGCTGCCAATCTGTTTTCAAAGTGGTTGTACTATTTTACATTCCCATAAGCAGTGAACCACAGCTCTGCAAACTGTGTTCTACTGAGCAATTAGGCTTAATGTTTGCATATGTCAGGTTTAGAGAGTTTTTATATATATACATGTATATATATATACATATATTTACATGGTTGTGAAAACATTCAAAGGAAAAACAGTATTTTGTAAAATGTAAGAAATATAGGAAACTCAGATTTTAGTTTCATAAATAAACTTTTGCTTCAATATAGCCATATTATTGATTGAAGTATTGTCTGGGGCTGGTTTTGAGCTACAAAAGGGATTTATAGTGTGCCCAAGAAAATATGGCTAAAAAATATTATTCTGTAGGATATGTAGAGTTATTATGTTGTGATTTAAATCTGTGTTTTTCTAAGACTAATGATGTTGAGCATCTTCTGTTTCTTTCTTTTTTGTTGTTGACCATCTATGATGAAGCACCATTCAAATGTTTTGCTCATTTTACATTGCATATTCTTTTTTTTGAGTTGTAGGAGTCCTTTGTATATTCAAGGTACAATTCTTTGATCACATATATGTTGTGCAAACATTTTACTCCAGTCTTTGGTTTACTGACTGTTTATTTTTAAAATAGAAAATGTTTTAAATTTGATACAGTTTATCAACTTTGTACTTATAATTTGTTTTTATGTCCTACTTAGAAAATGTTTACCAAACTAAAAGTCTCAAATATTGTATTCTATATTCTGTGCTAAAAATTTTTTATAATTTTAGGAGCTACAATTATTTTAGTGTTTGAGTTAATTTTTTTATACATAGTATAAAAGAAGAGTTAAGATAGACTGAATTTTTTAATTAGGGTCATTCAATTGCTGCTGTAACTTTTTTTAAAAATACTATTAATTGCCCTGTACCTTTATTGAAAGCCAAATGTCTCCATATTGTTGAGTTTATTTCTGGACACCTTATTCCATTCCATTGATCCACATGTCCATTTGAAGCCAATAACACTTTCTGTTGACTATTTTCGCTTTATAAAAAGTCATGGAATAAGATACTTTATGTGCTCCATATGTTTAAAAATTATTTTAACTCTGTGTTTTTGCATTTTCATGTAAGTGTTAGAATTATCACAATAGAATTACCATGTCAATGTCTATAAAAGCATTGTGAGGATTTTAAGTAGGTCAATGTCGGATCTATAGGCCATTATGGGTAATACTAATATTTTTAACCCGCTGCTTATTCTAATTTATCAATGTTACATAATCCTATTTAATTGGCACCTGGTTAATTTATCTCTCCAAATTTTTCTTTCAATTTATAGTTGTTGTCCACATTTTGTGAAATTTGTCTACTAGTGTTTCATATTTATATGATATTATAAATGACACTGCCTTTTATGCTTAAATTTGCTTTTGTTTATTGCCACTATATAGAAATACAACTTATCTTTTCATAATGACACTGTGTGTTGCCACCTTGCTAAATTCAGATTTCAAGTTTAGTCATTTTTTGGAGATTCCATAAAATCATCTGCATAAAATATCATGAAGTCTGTAAATAAAGACAGGCTTACTTCTTCATTTATAAGTACACCTTCTATTTTATCCCCTTGCCTTAATGTATGGTCAGGATTTCCAGAAAGAAAGATACTAAGTAGAAGTGGTAAGAATAGACTTTCTTGTCTGTGGGGAGCAAACCGGACTAGACTGAGTTACTGGAATTAAGACTTATTCTATGCATCTGCTCTCCCACAATATGGCGCTGGGAGAGAAGTAAACAGCTTCCGCACAGCTGCCTCCAGTTCAACTAATAAACTGTAGGACTTGCTCCTGATTGGAGGAGAGCGGCGTGCTCGGCGTGTGGGCAGCCGAGTTAGGATTGGCGGAGGAGGACTATAAAGGAGGAGAGAGACGGCATGCACCAGGAACATCTAAGGGGAACATCTAGCTGAAGGAACACCTGTGCAGCCCCCGAGAAGAGCCAGCCGGCGGTGTGCCGCTCCCCTGCGGAAGTGGGGAATGCGGCCAGGGGGAACTGCCCTTCCACGGAGGTGGAAGGGATAGTAGCCAACCCGGGAAGAACCAGCAGCAAACCCGGGGAGGGCCGAGCAGACGAAAGAACAGCGCAGGGTCCTGTGTCGTTCCTCCACGAAGAGGGGGAGCGACATAATGGTGCCGTGACTCGGATATGAAGCCTAGGCAGGGTTTAGTGTCGTTCCTCCATGAAGAGGGGGAGCGACACTTGTCTTATTCCTAATCATAGAGAAAATCATTCAGAACATTTTAACATACTGCCCTACATGCTCAATCATTCATGTCCTATACGTTTTTAACTATTAACTGATATTTTTCCTTATCATGGGTCTTATTTCTTTACCTCTTTGCATGCCTCATAATTTTTGACTGGATGTCAGGCAATTTGAATTTTTATTTGATTAGATTTGTTGGAATGCCTTGAAATCCTTTTGTGTTTAGTTATGGGAGGGCCATAAGTTATTTGGAAACAGTTTGATGCTTTCAAGGTTTGCTTTTATGTTTTGTTAGGCAGGTCCGGAACATTCCTTGGTTTAGGACTAGTTTTGCCTACTGTTAAGACATTACCATTCTGATCACGCTTCCGTGCTCTGCCATTCCAATCCTGTGTGGTCCCTGGGGTTTATTCCAGCTTCCAGTTATCCACCTGATGATTTTTGCCCCGACCTTGCTAGTTTCATCACATGCATGTGTGGATGAGTCCTCAGCTAAAGACTCAAGAGGAAAACTCCACAGATCTCCAGCTTGTTCAGTTTCTGCTATCAGATTTCCAGATATCTCTGTCTCTTTGGTTTTGTGCCTTATGAATTCTAGCAGCTTTGGTGTCTTTAAACTCTGAACTTCATCCCCTCCATGCCATGACACAGTTGTGTGCTAGTCTCTCCATTGAACTGTGACCAGAAAACTGCCTCTGTCCAATAAACTGAATCAGGGATAGGGTTGCCTCATTTGTTTCTTTGCCCTCAGGGAAGTTGCCTGCCTCTTTTCCAATTCCTGAAAACCATTTTCTTCATACATTTTACCAATATCATCTCAGTTATTTCAAAGAATATAAAGTTTCTATGGGGAAGTTTCTATCACCTAAAATAAAGTATTCCTGTTTGACATTTGGAAATGTATCCTATATCCAAAGTATCCAATATCTGGCTCCAACTTATTTGAAACTTATCTGAATTTCATCTTTCTTACTTGGTCCTTTCTGAAGTAATATCCAAGATTTAAGATTGAGAAGGCAAATGTGTCTGTAAAAACTGAGGATTTAAAAAATGAGAATTTAGAGGTATGAATAGGAAAACAAAGTATGAAAGTACTTTCCATAGCTTTACTTCTAGGAACTTTGTGGGGAGCAACTCGGACTAGACTAAGTTACTGGAATTAAGACTTATTCTTTGCATCTGCTCTCCCACATTATGGCGTTGGGAGAGGAGTAAACAACTTCTACACAGTTGCCTCCAGTTCAACCAATAAGCTGCAGGAGCTGATCTTGCTCCTGATTGGAGGAGAGCAGCGTGCTCGGCGTGTGGGTAGCAGAGTCGGGATTGGTGGAAGAGGACTATAAAGGAGGAGAGAGACAACATGCACCAGGAACATCCAGATAACATCTGAGCAGCCCCAGAGAGAGCCGGCCGGAGGTGTGCCGCTCCCCCGCGGAAGTGGGGAAAGTGGCAGGGGGAACTGCCCCTCCACGGAGGTGGAAGGACGGCAGCCAACCCGGGAAGGACCAGCAGTAAACCCGGGAAGGGCCGAGCAGACAAAAGAACAGCTCAGGGTCCTGTGTCGTTCCTCCACGAATGGGGGAGCGACAAACTTCTACTCCAGTCTGGTGGTGTAAGGTACTTCAGTTTGATAGTTCCGAAGGTACAATAATATAATTTATCCTGCAGCTCTTCAATTTGGCATTCTCCGATATCTTTTATTTGAGAGTCACTGACAATAAACATAAACACAGAGACTTTATCGCTAGGATAGGAGGCTCACAATCTATTATGGATTAAATATTTATATTTATTTCTTATTTTTATTCATGGGCCCTCAAGTAGGAATTAAGTGATACAGAAGGAACAGTGGAGATTTTTATCGTGGTATGTCAATCACAGCAAGAAAAAGCTGAAGTTCAGCACCACGTAACATGTTTCTGGTTTTCATATCTATAACTCTGTAAAATTGCTGAAAAAATAGCTTTTCAATTCCTGGATTCTTTACAGGATTTCTATCACATATGCATCCCAAAGAAAAAGACTACCGTGCTTCAGAACTGCTTGATTCTGTGTGTCAACTCCAGGAGTACATGCATTTGCACCATTGTAAGCAAGGAATAAAAAATAGCACCCAAGGGCAGGTTAAGACACCATCTGAGTCGCCCACATCCCATATTGAAATACAGAGGTTCGAGTTCCTGCTCTGCTCTTGATTCCAGTTTTCTCCTGTTGTGCACCCTGAGAGGCAGCAGGTGATGGCTCAATTATTTGGGTCCTTGATACTCATGTGCAACACCTAGATTGCGTTTCCAGCTTCTAGGCATTTGAGTAGCCAATCAGCAACTGGGATGCCTCTGTCTATCTTGATGGAACAAAGACATAAGCACCAGCCATTCTTACTCATTGCCCAAAGGATAGATAAACACTGGAATGTATTCCTTGCCCTTGAATCTCAATTGGGTCTCACACCCTATTGTCTTCATACCCCAAGCAGTTACTCCAATTCTTGAAAGACCATTTCCAGGAATTCCCCTCTACCTGCTGTCCCCTAGCCCCACCACCACCCCTAGACCTCCTAAAATATGAAAAGGCCCAGCCCCTGGGGGTTGGGGCCTTCTGCCCCGTGTTCCATCAGTGGGCACGCAGGCAGTTGGTCACACACCTCTAAAAATTTATTTTTTCTGAATAAATTCGGTCTGGCTGTAATTTGTGCACAGCCTCCTTTCTATTATGCATCTCTTTTCCTAACATTGTGGTGCCCTGTGTGAGGAGGCACCAATTTGCAACTCTTTTCCTAACATCTCTCTTTCTCTCCCTTCCTCTCTCAATTAATTAATTAATTAGCTAATTAAAATCATCAACCTTGAGCCACTTCCTAGCCTCCTTCATTAGTATTAATTAGCCAAAAGCTTACATTGTTTTTGTTCTTATTTTACTAAGGATTTATGGGGTTCCTGCATCCTGATAACATAAAATATATGTCTACTGTGTATATGCAATGGAAAGCTAGAAACGTTGACAAGAGATCAAATAAAAGAAGGTGACAATAATGTATTTAAAAGGCAATGTTTACAAATATGTAAAAATTGAATTTGAAAATATGCCATCTTTAATTTATGTTGTGTTTTCTGCCTTTGAGAGGTAATATATTATTTCCTCACATATAACAAAATTGGGACATTCTTTCTAGATTTTTTTTTCTAGGAAGAAGGAATTCTGGCTTACCAAAAGTTTTGCTCAATTTAGAATGCTCTTGCATTTAGGATATTTTACTATTGTAATAATGCTGTAACACTTAAGTTCAAAAATTACTGTCTTTTTTTTTTTAATTTGACAGGTAGAGTTATAGATAATGAGAGAGACACACAGAGAAATGTCTTCCTTCCATTGGTCCATCCCCCAAATGGCCACTAAAGCTGGAGCTGCTCCTATCCAAAGCCAGGAGCCAGGTGCTTCTTCACAGTCTCACATGCGGGTGCAGCGGACCAAGCACTTGGGCCATCCTCCACTGCCTTGCTGGGCCACAGCAGAGAGCTGGACTGGGAGAGGAGCAGCTGGGATGCCAGCGCCACAGGCGGAGGATTACCCAAGTAAGCCATGGCGCCGACCCCAAAATTTACTATCTTTGATTGGTTAACGTGTTGACAGCTCTGGAAAAAACTCTAATTCTAAATATAATACTAAAATACAGTTGCCTTATTATGACTTGTAATTCACAATCTGACTTTTTTCACTGTCTCTCATGTACATTCCATTGTCTTTAACTTCTTATCCCAGCAAAATTTATTCACTTTCTCATAAATCTATTCACTTTTTCACATGTATCTTCAACTCCCTTGAGTCCTTCTGGCTTCCTCACATCCACTGAACGAAACCTCAACCCTGCCTAAATCTACATCCCAAATTTACTCTTGGACTCACAGAAGTCATTGTGTCTAGGAAAAACACATAATCTGCTAATTATTCTACCATTTAATACATGATCATCAACTTCAGAGAGGCTTGTGGCACTTTCCAGATATCTTGCTACATAAAATATGCCATTATTGTTTGAAATGTATACATAGTTTTGTATTTTATTGAAAAATGAAAATAATCAGCAAATAATTTCAACAATTTCTCAATGCTACCTTTACCATTTGCCAGCATCCATATCCATATATATTTTCCTGGTATTATGAATGAAATCTCCATAGTATTGTCTGAGCTGAGCTCCTATACATATCTTCAAGATCCAACCCTTCCTTTCTTACTCAAGGACATCATATCAGTCATTCTCTACTTACTTTTTTGTATCATCACAAAACATAAAAGAGCCTTGTCTTCAATGAGTTAAACTTTTATTGGAAAAATCAGAAAATAAAAAATAAATAGAAAAAAATATGATATGCCATGACACAGTATGCTTTATAGAAAAAAATAAAGCTTGAAAGGAAATGGATAGAACCAGGGCATGGAGGATGTTTTACAATTTTTAGTCAGGTGGTCAGCAAAGCTTCATTGTGAAGTTGACATTTGAAAAAGAGCTGAAGTATTCAACAAGAAATAGTTGTGGGATAATCGGAGGTGATTTTTAGGACTCCAGCTTTTACTCTGAGAGAGTAGGTCAGTAGTGACTTCTGAGCAGAGTTTGGAGAACACGATCTCTATTTTAAGAGAATCACTGTAACAGAAGTACAGAGGATAGACTAGGCAGATTAGAGTACAACTGGTGAAGTGAAGACAAGACCATTAGAGTAATTCCTGTGAACAAAGATGGTGCTTTAGAGTAAGGCTAACAATGCTGTGAGGAGTGTCACAGTTTTACTCATATTTCTAGATATGCATCTATTGTTAACCAATTTAAAGTACCTGTGGATAAGAATTAATGATGTGTGTATATCTTCTTCATTTACCACCATTTCCTATGATTCCTTTCATTGCTTTGCTTTGACTCCTAATGGCTCTAAATTTTTTTGCACACACCCATAAGGCTTTCTAGACTTAGGCACACCTACCTGTTGAATATAGCTCACACCACATCTCATAAAGTTCTTGCCATTTCTAAAGCTATTCCCCATATCTAAGACCCCTATGCACTCTATGCTCAAGCTATAACTGATGAATTTTCCATATGTAGAATACCCTGCCATTTCCTATCTTAGAAAATTCTCACTGGGATGGGGGAGGGAGTGGGAGATGGGACGGTTGCAGGTGGGAAGAAGGTTATGGGAGGGAAAAAGCCACTGTAATCCAAAAGCTGTACTTTGCAAATTTATATTTATTAAATAAAAGTTTAAAAAAAGAAAATTCTCACTGTTAAATAAATGCAGTCAATATTGACCTACCTCTTCTCTATGAATTTAAATATATCATTATTTCTGAACTATGCATGCAACATGCATCCTAATCTATCTTACACTGAAAGCAAGTCACTCATATGGCTCCATTGACTTTCTATGACATCCATCTTGGTAAAGTCTAACTCTGACAGAATCTAACTATTTTCTTTGAATTTATACCCCTGATGCTGAGTTCTTATGGAGATAAGTTTTCAATTTAGCAGAATGGTACCTTTCCAATTTCATGATAGCCAACCTCAACTGACCATGCATTGATTTCCTAGTTAGTGCTTGCCTGCAATTTTTGCAACAACTATTTTGAATCTTCTCCCATCTCCTTAAGTCTTTGTTTCTGCCAGTTTGCTTCTTACCCCTCAGCATATGTCCTAGCCTCCTACTTCAAGGAGAAAATAGAAGCCTACTAATATAACTCCTCAACTTCAAGCAAGCAAAGAAGCTCATTTGCACCTGCCATTATCCTCCTTTCTCTCTTATTTCAGGATATATGTTTTCTAATGCCAATCTCTTCGCCTATGCCCATGATCCCTTTCCTTCTCACCTTTTGCACTCTCACTCTGTGAATGCAGGAGGATTCCTTCTACAGTATCTTCAACTCTTCCAGTATTTCAGGCTTCCTTCTCACCAGTACTAAACATGCTGATCTGTTACCTAACTTGAAAACAACCTCTTCTTGATAACACATTTTTCTCTGGTCAATACCTTCTCTATCACCCTTGTTCACACAAGGACAGAGAGACATTTAAATTGTTGGCCACTTTGCAGTTATTTCTCTCCTACTCATTCCTCAATCTACTGCATTCAAGTTTCTATCACTACACTGAATCTTAGTATGAATTTTTAATTTGTAGCATGCTTACTGTAGTCTGCCACCACCTCTGGTCATACCTTCCTCAGTGTTCCCATGTCCAAACCCATATCCCTACACACACACACACACACACACACACAATGCACCATTTTGACACAAGCAGTGGCTAGCATCACCTTAATCCCTAAACCAGAAAAAGACACAACAGAGAAGAAAAACCATAGACCAATATCCTTGATGATCATAGATGTAAAAATCTTCAACAAAATACTAGTTAATCGAATGCAATAACACATCAGAAAGATCATTCACCTAGACAAAAATCATTCACCTGGTATGCAAGGATTGTTCAATGTACACAAGTCAATAAATGTGATACAGCACATTAACAAACTGAAGAACAAAAACCCTATTATTGGGGCCAGTGCTGTGGTGCAGCACTACCCACGGTGCCAGCATCCCATATGGGTGCAGGTTCAAGACCTGGCTGCTCCACTTCTGATCCAGCTATCTGCTTATGATCTGGGAAAGCAGAAGATGGCCCAAGGACTTGGGCCCCTGCACCCATGTGGGAGACCTGCATGAAACTCCTGGCTTCAGATTGGTACAGCTCTGGCCATTGCGGCCATCTAGGGAGTGAATCTGCAGAATGAAAGACTGCCCTCTTTCTCTCTCTCTGTCTCTCTCTGTCTCTCTGTCTCTCTCTCTCTTTCTCTCTGCCTTTCCTTCTCTGTGTAACTCTGAATTTCAAATAAATAAATAAGTCTTTTTAAAAATGTGATTACCTCAATATATGCAAAGATGCAGAGAGAGTATTTGATAAAATACAACATCCTTTCATGATGAAAACCTTAAGCAAATTAGTATAGAAGGCACAATCAAGGCAATTTATGACAAACACACAGCCAGCATCTTTTTAAATGGGGAAACGTGGAAAACATTCCCCCTAAGACAAGGATGCCCACTCTCACCATGGCTATTTGAAATAGTGCTAGAAGTTTCAGTCAGAGCCATTAGGCAAGAAAAAGAAATAAAATGAATACAAATTGGAAAGGAGGAATTCAAATTATTCTTATCTGCAGTTGGCACGATTCTATAGATAGCAGAACCAAAAGATTCCACTGAGAGACTTGGTAAAGTAGCAGGATATAAAATCAAGACAAAAATCAATATTTTTTTTATACACAGACATTGCTATGGCTGAAAAGTAACTTGTAAGATCAAACCCATTCACAATAGCTACAAAAAATTAAATACATTGGAATAAATTTATAAACCAAGGAGGTCAAAGATCTTTATCATGAAAATTATGAAACATTAAAGAAGGAATATAATATACAAAAATGAATCTTTGATGTTTGTGATTTGGAAGAATTAATATCATCATGTTCATACTAAAAAGCAATTTACAGATTCAAAGCAATCCCAATCAATAACCAATAATATTCTTCTCAGATCTAGAAAAAATGATGCTAAAATTCATATGGAAATACAAGAGATCTCAAATAGTTAAAACAATCTTAAACAACACAAACAAAGGCCAACACATCAGAATTCCAGATTTCAAAACAATACTAAAAGGCTGTTATGATCCAAACAGCCTAGTACTGGCAAAAATAGACATGTATAACAAAAGAACAGAATATAAACTCCAGACATTGAACCAAACATCTACAACCAACTAGTCTTTGACAAAGGACCTAAATCAATCCCTGCAGCAAGGACAAGCTCTTCAACAAATGGTACTGGCAAAATTGGGTATTGGCATACAGAAGTGTGAAACAAGACCCCTACCTTACACCTTATACAAAAATGAAGTCAAAATCAACCAAAGATCTACAAAGTGTCACTATCAAGTTACTAGAGGAAAACACTGAGGAAGGTCTGTAAGACATTGGCATAGGCAGAGATTTCTTTGGTGATCAAAACCAAAATAGATAAATGAGATTACATCAAGCTGAGAAGATTCTGTACTTCAAAGGAAACACTCAGCAAAGTGAAAAGGCAACTGACAGAATGGCAGAAAATATTAGCAAACTATGCAATTGATGAAGGCTCAGTATCCAGAATCTATAAAGAGCTCAAGAAACTCAACAACAACAAAACAAATAATCCAGTTAAGAAATGGGCAAAGGACTAGAACAAGCATTTTTTAAAAGATGAAATCCAAATGGCCAACAGATATGTGAAAAAAAATGCTCAGGATCAGTAGCCATCAGGAAATGCAAATCAAAACCACAATGAAGTTTCCCATCACCCCGGTTAGAATGGCCTTCCCACAGAAATCAACAACAAATGCTGGAGAGGCTATAGGGGAAAAGGTATTCTAATCCACTATTGGTGGAAATGTAAACTGGTATAGTCACTGTGGAAGACAGTATGGAGATACCACAAAAATCTGAATATAGACCTACCATATGATCCAGCCATCCCACTCCTGGGAATTTACCCAAGGGAAATGAAATTAGCATACAAAAGAGTTATCTGTACCACCATGTTTACCACAGCTCAATTCACAATAGCTAAGATATGGAATCAACCCAGATGTCTGTCAGTTGAAGATTGAATAAAGAAATTACAAGATACATACACCATGGACTACTACACAATGGTAGAAAAAAAATGAAATCCTGCCATTTGCAACAAAATAGATGCAACTGGAAAACATTATACATAGTGAAATAAGCCAGTCCCAAAAAGACAAATACCATATGTTTTCGCTGATCTGTGATAACTAACAGAGTACCAAAAGATAATCTACAGAAGTGAAATTGACATTTTGAGATGTGATGATTTTGAATAGCCCATGTTTTTGCAGCTCAATTCACAACAGCGAGGATACAGAATCAATCCAGATTTCCATCAGCTGATGACTGGCTAAAAAAATTATGGAATAGTACTCAAATGTAAAAAAGAATAAAATCCTGTCTTATGCAACAAAATCAGTGCAACTAGAAACCATAATACTTAGTGAAATATACCAGTCCCAAAAAAGACAAATACATATGTTTTCCCTGATCTGGGGTGACTATAAGAGTACCAGAAACTCTCATTTTGAGAGTTTTTGATTGTTTACAGCCTTTGTCTCTACTATTGAAAAACAATGTTTTTTTTTTTCTTTTTACTGTTTGTTGAACTATTTACTTAATGTAGGGTTAGTCTTATGAGTATAAAGTGAACCAAAAGTAGATCACTGTAAAAAATTGAGAGGGAATAAGAAGAAGAAGGAAGAAGTATGGTAGCATGGGTGGGAAGGAGAGTAGCGTGGGAACTATCACTTTGTTCCTAAATCTGTACATATGAAATACATGAAATTTGTCTACCTTAAATAAATTTTAATTTAGTAAATGAATAAATATGGGAAGAACAAACAAAAAGTACAAAATAAGGAGCTTTGAATGGCTGATACATTCAATGAATTATTCTCTGTACACTAATATTTCTAAAAGAAAAAATTCTATATTCACAAGTGTTAAAGTATCCAGAAAGCTCAAAGAAATTTCTGTAACACGAAGGATATCGTGATCCTAGTTTCTCATTAAGGAATAGAACCACTTAATTATTCACAAAGTTTCTCAACTGTTGGACCACAAGAAAACTGGAAATGAAAGACGAACAAAAGTAATTTAGAATAATGAACACTTTTGCTAAGGAAAGGTGTTTCTTCATTTAGTGGCTAATTTGGCAAATGAACATATTAAATAATTTTTGGTGAGAATATTTTTAAAATAACAAATAGACCCTGATACTTCTTCATCACATTTCTGTTTTCTTCTTTTCATGTAACCTTGATATCAAGACCCCCATAGAGAATGAAGACGATAACAAGAGATCCTGTAAGTTTGATGTTTATCATCAACATTCTTGAGGAATGGAAATTTAGTGCTACTCTATTGTTAAAGTATTAAACATTAATTTAATAGCTTTTGGTTTAGTGAAGCCAGAAATGCTTATTATAAGCTTTCACAGAGTCGTTATGAAATGATAAAACAATTATTTTAGATTTATGCCACACAATTTATGACATATAATCCAAAATAAAACCGTTGTAGTGAGAGTGCTCAGGTTCCTACCTATTCAAGCCTCATCATTTTTAAATGTATGATTTTATTTTATGAATGGTTCTGACCCTAGACACTTCCAACTAGTCATCTGGTGGCATTTCATATTTCACAGGCACAGGCCAGCAGGTACAACTAACTTATAGCCTGTGGGGTCAGCAGCCTTCTAGCACTTCTCCTACCAATCAGAGAGCATGAACATTAATATTTATAAGGGACACATTTCATTCATCAGGGGGTACAGAATCATCTTTTCTTTATTCCCCATCCAATCTTACCAGAGCTTGTGACTCTTGGCTACCTGCAGGTTCTGGTAACCAATCATAACTAGTTCAGATTCATACAATGAACTCCTCACAGGACTCCCTGCTAATGATTCTCAACAGAGTACTTCAATTTAGCAGCCTTCATTCCTCTGCTGGAAACACTGCAATGGTTCCCCATTTAGCTCAGAGAAACAGCCAAAACTCTTATCTTGAACATCAAACATGCCCCTATGTGGTCTCATTACCCCATACACTCATGTCCACCTACTCTCCCGTTTCTTAACACAAATCACTGAAGAATCTAGATATTGGCCCACATCCTCTAAGCATCTTCTCATTTGAAGTCCTTTCCTTGAGCTTGTCTTTCTATTTGAAACATTCTTTTCTCAAATACCCTGTGTACAAAATTCCCTCATAGTTTTGAGAATGCAAATTTATATCTTACCTCATCAGTAAAGTCTACACTGACCATCCCATTAAATGCTGCTACCTAAACATACCCCTATCTTAATAAAGTCCTCCATGTTTTGCTCTATTATTTTCCTTTCTTTCCCACAGTACTTAACGTCTCTGTACTATATATATTGTTTGTGGTACTAATCAGCTTAGCCTATCATGCTATTGTAATAAATGACTTAAATCAATCATTTAGGAGACATTTTATTTCCATGCATTGATCAAGGCTCCGCTCCAGTGTCTTCTTCATTCTGAGTATTCTATGCTGAACTGCATTTCTCCTGAAGAGAAAGAGCTAAAGTTTCTGCTTGAAGTAGTAGCATTACTCCCATTGACATGTCAGTCCTAGAACAAACAGTATGGCCAAGCCCAAGAACAGAGATGTAGGAAGTGTGATCCTCCCACAGAGGGGAGATCAATGCTAGTTAATGTTTATTACTGATTGCCTGGCCCCATCACTAGGACTTTTATGGCAAGGCTCTTTATCTATTTTTTGCCTGACAATTGTTAAGTACCCAGAATAAAACTTTGTACATAATAGCTGTTTAGTAAAATTTTATTGAGGAATCAAAGAGGTAAAAATACGTCTTGATGTATGGTTTTGTATTTTCATAACCATATCAAGTCTTTCAGAGTTTCTGGTGATTAAGGTGAATGCTATCTGCCATAATAAAAGAGGGACAGTTACCTGGCCCAGCAGTTAAAATACTAGTGAGGACCCCCACATCAGTTCCCATCCCAACTTCCTGCAAACTCAGGCCCTGAGAGGCAGAAGGTGATGGTTTAAGTGAGTCCCTGCCACCCACATGGGAGCTCTGAATAGAATTCCTAGCTCCTGGTTTTGGCTCCAGCATATTTGTTGTATATTAGTCAAAATTAATAGTAGAAATTGGTTTAACACAGCACTCTGGCTTCAGAATCAGCCCTTAAGGCATTCGGATCTGGCTGAAGAGCCCATGAGAGTGTTTTAGGCATGGAAAGCCAAGATACTCTGGCAGAAAAAAAAAGAAGAAGACCTAAATGAAAGATCTCTGCAAGTGAGATCCCAGTGGAAAGAACGGGACCATCAAAGGAGGTACCTTTCTCTAGGGAGGAGAGAACTTCCACTTTGGCTATGACCATGTCTGAATAAGCTCAAAGTCAGCAAACTCAAAAGGCTTCCATAGCCTTGGCAACTCATGACTAGAGCCTAGGGAGATTACTGACACCATAAACAAGAGTGTCAAATTGTTAAGTCAACAACAGGAGTCACTGTGTACTTACTTCTCATGTGGGATCTGTCCTTAAAGTGTTGTCCAATGTGAAGTAATGCTATAACTAGTACTGAAACAGTATTTTACACTTTTTCTGTGTGGGTGCAAACTGATGAAATCTTTACTTAATATATACTAAATCGATCTTTTGTATATAAAGAGAATTGAAAATGAATCTTGATGTGAACGGAATGGGAGAGGGAGTAGGAGATGGGAGGAGTGTGAGTGGGAGGGAAGTTATGGGGGGGGGGAAGCCATTGTAATCCATAAACTGTACTTTGGTAATTTATATTTACTAAATAAAAGTTAAAAAAAAAGAAATGGTTTAACAGACATAAATGATGAAAAACCTTAGAAAACATGTTGAATTTTACTAGAGCAATAATATGAACAATTTTGTTATCTATAAACCGTCTGATAAGATCAGAGATACAGTTAAAAGCTGAAACATTTGATGATGTTTCCACTGGTTGTTAACATGTTTACTATGGAAATACAAAGTACATGGTAAATATTTTTGAAAAATGCTGGAGCTAGTTTGGGGCTAAATATGATCTCATAATTTAATAGACAACAGGACATACTTTTGGAAGCATCTGACAATAAGGGACTTTGGGTGTGATAGTTCATCCATTGAAAGTTGAAGCTTTGTTTTAAATTTGGGGAAGACAATGAGAGTTGTAGAAGTAGGCATAAGATCCTAAAGAACTATGTTTCTCACCATGGGAAGATAACACATTGACACAAGCAAGGAAAAGAATAGCATCCTTATTAGTTATGAATTCATTGGATGGCAGATAACAATTACCATGTCTTAAGCAAAGCTTTATTTGTTTCACAAAACAAAAGCTTATAAGGTAGGAAATTTAGGACTGCAATGGTGTCTCAATGATGCCACCAGGAACCAAAGCTTTCTCCGTATCTCATTTGTTCCATCCTTATTTTACAGTCATTCATCAAATGCTTCCTGTCTCAGAGTTTAAGGACAAAATTTCCACTTTATTTTGCCATTATTGGCAAAAAGTTGCATACAGATCAAACCTTACCACTGAGATTTTCTTTCGAATTGAGAGGCAACAAAAATCTCAGACTTCTGACAACTCATGGGCCAGAATTGTGCCATGACCTATGACTGGCAGAAAGGTAGAAAGGGTGATACACTATTTTCACTTCCCTTTGTCTATAGTAGAATGATACAAGTGTGAAATTTTAAAAAAATAGTTTCTGAACAGTCAATCAATAGTGTAACTATACAGACACAGTTGTTTTTACAATAACCCTTGTCTGCAGTTAAGAATCTTCCTAAGAATGGTGTGAAGTATCTCCTCTTCTCATTTAAAGTATTATTTATTTGTTTGAAAGGAAGAGAGAGAGGCAGATAGAGAAAGAGGAGAGGAAGAGGGAGGAGAGATAGCAAGATAGTGAGATAGCAAGAGCGAGGAAGGAAGGAAGAGGGGCCAGCACTGTGGCACAGCGGGTTAACACGCTGGCCTGAAGCGCCAGCATCCCATATGGATGCTGGTTCGAGACCCGGCTACTCCACTTCTGATCCAGCTCTCTGCTATGGCCTGGGAAAGTAGTAGAAAATGACCCAATGCCTTGCCCACTCCCACCACCACCACCACCACCACCCTACCCTGCATCCACATGGGAGACCCAGAAGAAGCTCTTGGCTCCTGATCTGCGCAGGTCCGGCCATTGTGGCCAATTGGGGAGTGAACCATTGGATGGAAGACCTCTCTCTGCCTCTCCTCTCTCTGTGTAACTCTGACTTTCAAATAAATAAATAAATCTTTAAAGAAAGAGAGAGAGAGAGAGAAGGAGAGAGAGAGAGGGGGAGGGAGGGAGGGAGAAATTATGGAGAATCTTTTCACTGGTTCACTCCCAAAATTCCCACAAAAGCTGGGGCATGGGTCAGTGCAAAATCACAAGCCAGGAACTCCATCTGAATCTCCCACATTTGTGGCAATGACGTAGACAACTGATCCATGTTCTTCTGTCTGCCCAGGATGCATTACCAGGAAGCTGAATCAGAAGCAAAGTAGCTGGGCTCAAATCAGCATTCCAGTGTGGGATGTGAAGAACCCAACCACGGCTTCTCTTGCTACCCTACAAAGCCTGCCCCTTATCTTCTTTTATTTGGATTTGGGAGGGGGGGTGTTTTTAAATTTTATTTTAAAGTCAGAGAGATAGGGAGAGAATGAGAAAGAGAGATCTTCTATCCACTGATTCGCTGCACAAATGCCTCCAAGAGCTTGGGGTAGGTTAGGCCAAAACAAGGTGCCTGGAACTCAGTTCACATCTCCCATGTGGAAGGAAGAACCCAACCATTTAAACTATCATGTGCTGTTTTTCGTGTTGTGCATTAGCAGAAAGCTAGAAAAACGGATGGAGTCAGGACTCCAACCCAACTCCTCCGAGGTGGGAAGTGAGTGTTCCAAGTGCTGCCTGACTCTCTGCACCAAATGCTCACCCTCTGAATTCTCTTACCATGCCAATCCCATACATTCTCTCTACTTAAAATCTTTTCTCAGTCTCCATTACGTTATAAGCACATTACTCATTTTTAAAGTCAGCTGGGTAAGTTGTGATGCCCAGTACAGGGTGAAAATGTGGAACGCTGACCAGGAACAGGGAAATCAATCTCCTTCTTGACAGTTCTGCAAATTCAATCCATGGTGAAGGGAGCCCTCCACAGAATTTCAACCTCTGCTCTAGGCTATGCTCCATACTTGGCTTAGGGCTGATCTAGAGCTCTTCACCCAAAAGCTCTCCATTGAGTGTACCTTTATGACTCATGCAGTCCTTTCTGACCCTCAGTTGTTCCCCATTGTAATTATGACTCCCAGGCCAGATCGCATGACTTCTGGGTGGTTGTAGATGTTAAGAACCTTAGGCCACTCTTATCTTCATTCCTTTGAGGGCCCAATGCAGATCCCTGACATGCCATCATATCATTAATGGTTCTTGTCCTTTGTTCCTTACTACAACAGAGGATTTCTTAATGGTAGTGATGACTTCTATTCAGTTACCAGCAGAAAAGCCCTTGCTGATATTGTGAGAATTACTGTTTGGCATAGAGACTTTATCAAAGGTCCTAACTGTATTCCAGACCAACATTCCAGATCAACATTCCCTGGGGATTCCATGTCCAAGGATTCACTGGCAACTTAAGGACACATGCAGCATCCTGATTTGAGACAGGCTGTAGAGACAGGACTCACTTTTTCCCTCTTGGCCTTTGATGTAGTTTCTTCATTAATTCTTATTTTAAGCTGGTTTCTGACATTGTCTATTTTTTGTGCAGTGTCACATTCAGAGAAATATCTCAACAATAAAAATGTAATCAAAAGCAATCCCATCTTTTGCTTGCAGAACGTCCAAGGGATTTAATGCCCAATTCATATCAATATCCTCACACTCTGCCACTGCCCCCAAAACCTCTGGGCCACACTTGATAATCTACTGTCAGCAAAAAAAAAAAAAAAAAAAAAAAAAAAAAATCTTACAGAAGCACATTTCATATGGTCCTTGAATCCTTTCCATCTTCCTCATTCCATTAATTCCTCTATTTTATTTTCCTTTCAGTGTAGATACAGGTTACTCTGATCTCCTTACCCCCGTGATACCCCACCCCCACCCCCCACAAGATGCATAGAAAAGCCCAGGGACTTTTCTGACAGGCTTGAAATTGCCCTTAAAAGTTTGAACAGAGAAAAGTAAAAAGCAATGAAAGATTTAGCTTTCAAGGGAGAGGGGAGGGAGAATATTGAAACATTTATAATTGAATATCTTTGAAAATCCCTCATCTCTGAGAATCATTGCCCATGCCTGTCTGGACTTCCTTCGCCCAGCTGAGGAAGAGTACTCATCTCACTGCGTACACACAGCCTTGTGCTTGGGGGCAGAGAGCCAAGATTGGTTTCTGTTTATCATGGGAAAGAGCTCAAGGTACTTAGTTTTAAGCTGCACTGAATCTGGTATCATTCATCTGTTTATGTTCTTTTTTAAAAAGCCTTTAAAAATTCAGTGCAGAACAACAACAACAACAAAAAAGCAAATTGTCCTTTGATTCCATAATGGCTTTTATTCCCCAGAACTGCAGTGTGCAAATAAAGGAAAGCAAATTATGTTCTGAATTAAACTTTTCTTGCTTCAGCTAGGCTGAGTCACCTTTGACGTTCCATTTTCTGAACAGAGCTGGCCGAACATCTTGAGCTATTTTAAAATATGTCACGTACAAACTTGCAAACTTTAGGATGTTCTACTTCAGGCAAATCATCTAAAGGAAGGTAACTGAGCTGAATTACCCATATATTTCCCTGGGCTTTGTTTTTTCCTCCCAAATCTATTGCTATCTATAGCAGAATCCAGAATACTAAAGGACGTTCATTTCAGGTGCAGGCCTGTCTAGTCCACTTGAATGCACCACAGATGGCAAGATGTGATCAGAGAGGGAAGATAAATGCATTCAACTTCTCCTTGCATATATCCCACAGAAGAGAGAGAAGCAAATGCTAAGCAATATTTTAGTGAACAACTTCAGGATGTTTCTTAGGCTTTTAAATAGCTAAGAACACTGGAAGAGCCTATGGTCTTAATAACTTTAGTAAGTTCATGGTTGATCCAAAAACAAAGTTATCTGTGGAGGCTAAGTGGACAGTATATGGCAAGCATGTAATGAACACAGTTAGTGCCCTCTACATCTCTGTGCTCTTCTTATTGGGTTTGCTTTTTCAACGAATGCTAGGTGCAAAGGCATCCTTGGAGACTAAACAACCAATAGCGGTTCCTACATTTCTCTCCAGGAAGGGCTTAGGGGGTTCTATCCAGTCAGAGGGCAGATGAATGGACGATTTGTGTCTGAAAACTCATTTCTTCATAAGTACAGTAGTTATATTTAAACAGTGCAAATGTCTGGAGTGTTTAGGAGGATACTGATGGAGGTTATGCAAAGGGGTGCATGGCTACTGCCTCTTCTAAGCCACACTCATCTCAGTGCCATTTCTAAATAGCGTCTAATCTACCAAAGTGTAGAGTTGCCATTCTAAAATATTTCTGAGGAAGAAGCACTTACTTTCACCCATCAGGAACAAACCCGCTGAGGAAGCCATAGAATCAACTGGATACTTCGGATTCTTAAATGCATTAGGGAGTGAACCAAGTGGGAAGGAGGGCTCTCTCTATGTATCTCTCACTCCCTGTCAACCCCCATCCCTGAAATTCATAAAAAAAGAAAGTAAAAAATTAGTATCAAAGATATTATTATACTGGACCAGTATCTACTGCATTTATTGCCTTTAAATGCATTATCCTCATTCACTGACTCGAGATCAGTTAATGAATCTTTATCTTGGCCCAGACTTGTCATAGGTCATGAAGATGCCAATTTGAAGAGTGGAAAATCCAGCAAGGTGAAAAGACTTTCATAGGAATTGCTAGCAGTCACCAGGTAATTATGTACGAAATGCTTTAGGTGTGCTGATGAGGAAGCCTTGCTTGTTGACTGTAGAGGGTGGGGTATGCTTCACAGGAAAGATGACAAGTTGTAGCTGTTTTTAATGAATAGAATTTTATCTATTCAGGGGTGAAATGGGGTAGAGAATTGCAGACAGAGGGAAGAATAATGTGTTCCCAGGAATATAGGTATAAAAGAACAGCGTCTTCTAGTGATTAGTCCTGAGAAACAAAAGCTAGAGTTACAGAAAGGGAAATGGTTGAGGCAATGGGGTAAGAGTGGAGTAGCAGGATATGAATGTGAATTATTTCAGACACCTTGTAAGGCTGAGGAGTTCATGCTCACTCAGTGTGCACAGAGGCTTTTAAGTCAAAAAAGTCACAGTAAGATTTGTGTTTGTGAAAGATAATTCTGTTGTGTGGTGAAGGTTGTATGAAAAAGTCAAGATGAGACACAAGATATTAATTAAAAAATTATTGCAATAAGAAGGCAATAAGAGGCAGTGGTAATGAAGAGATGGAGGTGTGTTTCAGAAAGAGAAAGGCAGGAGTCTGAATTGAAAATATTGACTCCTAACACAGAAACTCTCAAATATTTGAAGACATTGTTTTGAATTTTCTAAGATCTTCCATTTTTTTTTTTCAACTTAAACATCTCCCAACCCCTTAAATTGTTTCAGAAATGTCCTAGTCTTACTTAGCATACATATGACTAATCCAAATCTGTCATTTCCCTTGTTTAAAATTAGGTGACTAAATTGCATCTCACATTGCAAATGTACAAACACCACCCCCCTCAAACCAGATGAACTGGTATTATCTTTTAAAAAGATAATCTTTGAATCTGTGATCAATTAATTCCTTCAGTATTGTTTCTTTCCACTTTGTCATGCCACTTTTTATGATTTGCAAGATCTCCATTTATCCAGATAATGTGATTTTCTGATTTTTTAAGATTTATTTTATTTATTTGAAAGGCAGAGATACAGAGAGAGAGGAAGGGGGAGAGGAAGAGAGGGAGAGAGAGAGGGAGAGAGGGAGAATGAGGATATCTTCCATCTGCTGGTTCATTCCCCACATGGCCACAATAACCAGGACTGGGCCAGGCCAAAGCCAGGAGGCGGAGTGTCTTCTGGGTGTCCCATAGAGGTGCAGGGGTCCAAGCATATGGGCCACCCTACGCCACGTTTGCAGGCACATTAGCAAAGAGACATATTAGAAGTGGAGCAGCCAGGACTTGAACCAATGCCCACATGGGATGCCAGCATCACAGGTGGTGGCTTTATTTGCTATGCCACAACACCAGGGCCATCTGATATTTTGACATGTTGAGTGAGGTGGACATATGTCTGCAAAGAACCCAGAAAATTCTATTTTAAAAGAGCATATGTTGCTAACAAATGAAAATGACTTATGAATAATCACATCCAAATTGTTGATGTAGACTTATAAATTAAGTCATGTTTCAGGGACGGTGCTGTGGCTCAGCGGATCTAGCCTCAGCTGCTCCTCTTTCGATCCAGCTCTCTGCTATGGCCTGGGAAAGCAGTAGAAGATGGCCCAAGTCCTTGGGCCCCTGCAGCCACGTGTGAGACCAAGAAGAAGCTCCTGGCTCCTGGCTTTGGAGAGGCGCAGCCATCTGGGGAGTGAACCAGTGGGTGGAAGACCTCTCTCTCTGTCTCTACCTCTCTTTGTGACTCTGTTTTTTCAAGTAAATAAAAACAAATAGAAAAAAAAAGGTAAGTCATATTTCATTAACATTTGTATTTATCATGGGGGTTGGCATTTGGCCTAGCTCTTATGACACATATATTCTATATCGAATGTGCAGGTTCAAGTCCCATATCCCCGACTGATTCCAGTTTCCTGATAATGCACACTCTGGGAAGCAGAAGGTGATTGCTCAGATGGCTGGGTTTCTGCCACCCATGTGGGAGATCTGGATTGAATTCTTCACGCACAGATACAATCTAGCAGCCCAGCCCTGCCCATTGCTTTGATCTGGGGAGTGAACTAGTAAATGAGTGCAATCTCTCCCACTTTCTCCCCCTCTCCCATCTCTACTATCTCTCTCCTTCTTTTTCTCTCTCATCACTGAGAAGGGACAGCCAACGTGCAAGTTATCTAATGCAACCAGTCCTTTGTTGAGACAAGTAAGGATCTCACTCATGCTTTCTGACTGTAGCTTATCCTCAGTTGCCTATGAATATCTGATTACTCATCAATAAATATTTATTAAGCATAGGTTAGTTCCAGGCATTTTGTTTAACTTGTACCTATAAAAGACTAGTAAGACATGGTCTTTGCTTCCAGCATGTAACAAGTGCTTAAACTACCAGTTATAACACAGGCTACATGGCTATAACACTGGCTTATGGAAAAATTCAGCAACTTCCACTCTTTGAAGTTATGAAAAAAAGTTTACGAAAAAAAAAATAAAAACAAGACTGTTACATGGGGTAGAGTTTGGGAACTGTAATGTATTTTTGCCTAAACATTTTTTTAAAATGTAGGCACTTTCTGAACTCTAGAAACAGGTGAGAATTATTGGGTACAAGGTGATGAGAATAGCAGTGGGGATAAGTCTACTTAAAGGTGGGATGTAAGTGGGGGTATATTTATGTATAAATATAATAAATAGAAGTTATTTTAGCTAGTTTCTTTCCATCATTGTCATTTAAAGCTGTTGTTTGCAATGAGATCATAAACAAACACACATAAATCCTATAACCTGATCTAGATTTAACTGTTCATGTATGACATACAGATCAATTAAACAGGCTGTCCTATTTGTGCCCTCCAGTGCCTCACAAATTCAAGTAGCCTTGTGATAGTATCAGTGTCTCACATTGCCAACATGGTCACTTCAAACATTCCCTGTCTTTTTTCTTTGACAATACAATTTTGAGTCAATTCTCCTTGTGTTACTTTATACTGAAACTGAACAGACTAGTTGTATAGCATTCTTTCCTGCCCAGAGCAAATCTTAATTGCAGTTATTTTAAACACAGAAAAGAACCTGGTATAATAGGGCTAGTCCCAGCCACTGTCTAGGCTCAGGGGAACTTCAGCTGGTTCCATTCATCACCACCCCACCACCCATCATCTCTCCTTCTCAAAGGACTAATGGTGATCTGAAATGTTACAGGGTAGAGATAAATTAGGCTCAAACTGGATCAGGCACAGAATGATTTCAGATTCATTAAGGCTTCCCTGGGTGTGGTAGGGATCCCTGAGGAGGTCATTGCTCCCCTGCAATGGGTGGGAAGGTAGTCTAGTTGAAGCCTTGGCTATAGGCTTTGGGCGAACCTCACTGGAGTGAAGAGCAGATGGCAGCAAAGAATAAGGTGACATTCACAGAACTTTAGAGAATGCCCCAAATCTTCCTGCCCGTACTTTGCTATTTCCCATTTCTAGGTAAAACTAGCAGGGTTATCATGTTTTCTTAAAAAAAAAATTCTTCTTTATCTACTCTCAAATGTAGCCTCCATTTTCATGATTTTGATACAGGGGCATCATGAATCTAAGGGAATTAGGCCCTTGAAAAGACTAGAGACAGAGATTGTCAGGCTATCTCTGTTTTCTACCCTGATAAACTTGGGGAAATGAACCAGGAATCTATTAACTGTGTGAATGGAATTACTGGGGAGGAAAAGGGGACAGGTAGGGAGGATGTGAGAAATATAAGCAAGCAAAACTAAAATTGCTGAGTATCCATAACAACTCTACAACAGCTCTATTTTCCGCTGAGGCTTTCACATTCTATGAATCCAGAATGAGACTGCAGGGGTTTTACTCCTCTTCTAGTGTTTGCTGGCTGAATAGCTTTCAACAAGTTATTCCACCTCTACAGAACTTGATTCTGTCCTCATCTGTGAGGGGGGTGGCGTTCTCGTGACATGCCATGAGGAACAAAGCAGAGACGTCTCATGTACTTAGATGCATGCAGTCAACTGTTGAAATGTTTATTAGTAAGACACTAATAGAGTGGTTATACAAGTGAACTTATCTTTTGGACTCTCATGTTTATAAACTCTCAAAAACGGATACCACTCCTGGCATTGTCCACTATTAATAAGGGTTGTACTGGTAACTTTTTTTTTTTTTTTTTTAAGCGAATAGAATGGGAGAGGGATTGGGAAATGGGAGGACTGTGGGTGGGAGGGAAATTATGGGGGGGAAAAAGCCATTCTAATCCATAAGCTGTACTTTGGAAATTTATATTTATTAAATAAAAGTTAAAAAAAAATTTTTAAATCTATTTGACAGGTAGAGTTACAGACAGTGAGAGAGAGAGAGAGACAGAGAGAAAGGTCTTCCTTCCATTGGTTCACCCGCCAAATGGTCGCAACAGCCAGAGCTACTCCAATCCAAAGCCAGGAGCCAGGTGCTTCCTCCTGGTCTCCCACATGGATGCAGGGGCCCAAGTACTTGGGTCACCCTCCACTGCCTTCCCAGGCCACAGCAGAGAGCTGGATTGGAAGAGGAGCAGCAGGGACTAGAACCAGCGCCAATATGGATGCCGGTGCAGGAGGCAGAGGATTAACCTAGTGCGCCATGGCGCAGGCCCCAACGTTGTTCCTATGAGCTCAGGACAGATTCACATTAAGGTTCTGTACACGTGAAGCTAGTGAGTGCTTTGGGAGTGAGTTCTGGCTGCCATGATGTAAAAACAAGGGGAAAATCCAGGTAGGGAAGAATAAAAATGTCTAGAATAGGATAAAAAAGAGATTTCAAAGCTTAGCAAACAGAGCAGAATCTCTTAATTTCCCTTGACCTTAGCTCCAAAAAATCTGTATGATTTTTTGTTGTTGCTGTTGTTGGCAGGTTTTGGTTTTGTTTTTGTTTTGTTTGTTTCTATCAGAAGATATTTTCCATGGGAACATATTTCTGGCTATAAATAGGAAATCAATGGCAAAGCAGGTTTCACTTTGCTGAATTTATCGATTCCATAAAACGAAAGCTGCTCATCTATACATCTAGCTGGGGCAAAAGGCCCTTGGCGAGAAGTCAGGCTTGTTTCTTTCTAAACTGCCTTTCCAGGCCTTTTCAAATCCAGCAGGGCTAACAGGAAAAGGGGTCTTCTTTAGCTTCACACAAACTCACAGCCATTTTGATGACAAGAAAGCAGTGTTGCTTCCCAATGTGTCTTTGTTCGAGTGATAGCAGGCCCATTGAAACCTCCTGATGGAGCTCATTGAAAATAATAGGCCCTATTATCTTCTCTGGCAATGCTGCCATGAGAGCTTCAAAACCTGCAATAATGACAGCACATATTGGATGTGCAGGAGAAAGGCAGAGCGTGATTATGGGCAATTTCTGCCTCTCTTCTGCACACCTCAATGGGCGAGGAGGGGCTGCTGGGGTCCGTTGTCAAGCACGAGGAAGGGGCATTTTGTAGCTTAGGCCCTTGGGGATGTTTGTGTCTTAAAATGCTTTGTTTCAAATAATTGGTAAAAGTGAAATATCAATTCCAGAATCTCATCAGAAACTGCGGTATAGAAATAACAGATTCTTTAATTGAGTATTGAAATGCTGTCATATTTGGTGACTCGGTAGGGAATGCCGCTGCGAAACTGGGTAGGAGATTTCTATCCCAGAGACAGCAAGTGCAGTAACACAGCGTCGCCTGGGACTCTGTCTACAGAGGAGATCACCCAGGCGGCCTTTTCCTCAGGTCAGCTGTCTCAAGGACCCCAGGGGTTCCCAGCAAATCTGTTTTTCTACCTCCTGGAGTTGGGAGGAACAAATAGGAAGGGGGTTAAACCTGAACAGGAGGAAAACATCAGCCCCCAGAAAAACACAGTGGGCCGGGAACAGGCTTATTTGGCTGTGAGAAATTACCAGGAGAAAAACTCCCCCCAGGGCCCAATGACAGCCAAGCGGGAAAGGGCTCCCTCAGGAGGAGAGCGGGCTCTATTTCATTAGAGGGAGGGAGGAAAGAGCATATTTGCTTTTGGGGACTTTTCTTTTGTTGCTTGTTATTATCTCTATGTTTTCAGAAATGAAATGTCTTAAAACCACTAACCAACACACAGAGACATTATTTTTTTCATTTGAAACAACTCTAAAGAACACAGCATACTGTGTACATCACCCTTGGGGCTTATATTTAATAGAAGAACAAGATGGTCTCCCCACTTGCCTCATGCCTGACTCTATGCTGGCAGGAACAGCATCATCTGATTGTGGCAAAATGAGAAGTGACAAGAAGGAAAGGGACATCTAATAGAAACTTCCCACAAATCTACCCAAAGGTTGAGGCGGATTGTAACATTCCCCCAGTCCCGTGTTAGCAATACTGAGAAGTAGCAGTAAAGGCTTATTGGAACGAATATCCATGTAGATAAGAAGTAAACTCCTGGGGTGGGAATTTCACCTAGGGTTAAGCGCCAGCTAGGACACCCGTGTCCCATACCAAGAGTACCAGATCCAGACTCCAGCTTCCCTAATGTGTACCTTAGAAGGCAGCAGTGATGGCTCATCTAGTTGGGTTCTTGCCATGCAAGTCTAAGACCTGGATTGAGTTCCTGGTTCCCAGCCTTGTTCCTTTCTTCTCCCCCTCATTATTACAGGCATTTGGGGAGTAAACTGGCAGATTTGAGTCCTCCCTCTTCTTCTCAAATAAATGCATAAAAATCTTACAAAATAGTAAGTAAACTTCCTCTCCTAGCCAATCTTTTATATAGTCAGTCTGGGATGTGACTTCAAGGAACTTAGCCCAAGCAGCAACATGAATTTATTTGAGAGATTTTCCACATTATAGCCACTTCCACGCTGAACACTAACTTCATTACCCAAAAAGCTGCTATTTTATGGATTATGTTCTGCTCTTCCTTATAGCACTTAGCACATTTTCTCTCCTTTAAAAAAAGTTTTATTTATTTGAAAG
The DNA here is from genome assembly GCF_051225735.1 of Oryctolagus cuniculus. Classification (NCBI taxonomy): domain Eukaryota; kingdom Metazoa; phylum Chordata; class Mammalia; order Lagomorpha; family Leporidae; genus Oryctolagus; species Oryctolagus cuniculus. The sequence continues at coordinate 49,359,912 of NC_142878.1, forward strand.
TCAGAGTTACAGACAGAGAGGGAGAGTCAGAGAGAGAGCTCTTCCATCTGCTGGTTCACTCCCCATATGGCTGCAAGGGAAGAGGCTGGGCCAGGCTGAAGCCAGGACCAGGAGCTTCTTCCAGGTCTCCCATACGGGTAGCAGGGACCCATGCACTTGGATCATCTTCCTCTGCTTTTTCTAGGCCATTAGCAGGGAGCTGGATCAAAAGACAAGAAGCCTGGACATGAATTGGCACCCATTTTGGATGCCAGTATTGCAGGCAGCGGCTTTACCCACTAAGCCATGATGCCAGACCCACTTAGCACATTTCTAAGGACATAAATAATTTTCTAGAAGCTATTTTTAGTCAACAGCTTGGACAATACAGTAAATGATTGATCGACTGAAAATATCTTATTGCCATTATCATTTCTTTGGCTCTTGTATGATATATTTTCTGAGTTCCTTTTTATGTATTACAGGCACTTCCTTAGCTTATCTTTATTCCTCTCCAGGGTCCCTTCAAATTTGCTACAATATTTTGATGCTTTCTTTAGATCAGCCTTGAGCCTAGCATCTTTCCAGATTTTGCAGCACCTTCTAGGCTACATTCACCTACATGTTTAGCCTTTGGACAAGATGTGTCAGCTCTGGATATGTGACTATATCACATGATCTCAATTACAATAGTCATTAAAGTGAGGAGTTAGAAAAATTAACAGGTTCGGACCAGCACTATGGTGTAGTAGGTTAAGCCTCCGCCTTCAGTGCCAGCATCCCATATGAGTGCTGGTTTGTATTTCCTGTTGTTCCACTTCTCTGCTTATGGCCTGGGAAAGCAGTTGGAGGATGGCCCAAGTGCTTGGGCCCCTGCACTTGCATGGGAGATGGGTTAGAAGCTCCTGGCTCCTGGCTTCAGATTGGCCCAGCGCTGTCTGATGCAGCCATTTGGGTGGTGAACCAGTGGATGGAAGACCCCTCTCTCTGTCTCTCCCTCCCTCTGTAACTCTGCCTCGCAAATAAATAAATCTTAAAAAAAAAAAAAAGAAAAGAAAAGAAAAATCACCAGGTTTGCCTTTGTAAAAAGGAGGATTGGCAATTATGCCTAAAATTTCCATTAGTGTCTTAGTCAGATATGAAGGATATATTGATTAAAAAGTGTCCCTGAAATCACCTACATTCAGAGGTTTTAAGAGAAGCTCACAGGACTATGGTTATCAGCAAGAGAGTAGACTGATAAAATTAAAAGACCACTGAACTGAGAATTCAGTCTTTGAACTCACTAGACTGTGAGGTCCTCGAGAGCCCAGACTAATTATTAATGTTCATGTTACTGGCACACAGATGTTTCTTATATAGAGCCTCAAGAATGTGTCAGATGAATGAGTGAATGAATGAATGATGAAAGGCAGATATATGAGGGTACACCACAAAGTCTGTGGGAAATGGAATTAAAACATAAGTGTATTTTGATATATTTTTTCCATAATATACATCCTCCCAGAATCTTTTGAAGACGTCCCAAAATACACAGCTTCCAGTCTGGTTCTGGCCTTCATTTACTGAGTAACTCAAAGTCAGTCAACAATTTCATTGTGTCAGCTTCCCCATTTTTTTTTTTTTTTTTTGAGAGGTAGAGTTATAGACAGTGAGAGGGAGAGACAGAGAGAAAGGTCTTCCTTCTGTTGGTTCACTCCCCAAATGGCCGCCATGGCCGGCACCACGCCAATCCAAAGCCAGGAGTCAGGTGCTTCCTCCTGGTCTCCCATGTGGGTGCAGAGGCCCAAGCACTTGGGCCATCCTCCACTTCCCTCCTGGGCCACAGCAGAGAGCTGGACTGGAAGAGGAGCAACCGGGACTAGAACCCAGCACCCATATGGGATGCTGGCGCTGCCGGCAGAGGATCAGCCAAGTGAGCCATGGCGCCAGCCCAATTTCCCCATTTGTAAACCTGTGATGTAAAAGTGATCTACTGTTTTTCCCCTGGGATATTGTGAAAACAAAATACTACGTGCTTGCTAAGGTTGGCTAGGTAAGTAGCTTTTGAAATGGTAGTGTTATATTCATGTATTTTGCATCATTTAAAAATGAATCTAGCTATAAGTAGCAAAATTGAACTAACTATACTTTAAACAAACAGGAGTTTATTTTTCCTGCACACTACAGTGACCAGAGATTAGCAGCTCAGTGATGTAAGGGTCTATGTGTCTTCAATTCTCCCTTCCTTTCTTTCATGGTTACAAGGGGCTGCCACAGCTCCAGCTGCCATAGTATGTCCCACAAAGGGATATGTCGGTCAGAGGAAAGGTAATACCAGTTTTCGTGTCTGTTTACTTTTACCTGGAAAATCAGTGTTTCCCCAGCAACCTGCACAACAGACTCTCTTTCAGATCTTAATGGACAGGACTTTTTGCAAGGATAATCTTTGCAGTTTTGAAAGGGAAGAAAAGAACTGGAAAAATTAGCATTGGTAAATCATGTTTCATTGCATAGGAATGTATTGCATAGGCATACTCTCCCTAGAAAAGTTAGATCACTGTTAGCAGGAAAATAGTGACAACAAACTGTGTCTTTGGCATAAATATCTAGAGGTATTATTAGGAACAAGACTTAAAAGGAAAGAAAAACCAAACAGGCAATCCTTCCACTAGACCCAAATGTCTGTTTGTTGAGATTGTGTTAGTGATAGTGAAAATTTAATCTTTTTCTTAATTACTAATTCTTTAATTTGGAAAAGGACTAGAAAAAAGAAATTTACATGTGATGTCCATAAAGTATATGGATACTTTCTACATCAGCAGTTTTGAGGCTGCCCAATGGAAAATTCCTGCTTTTCTCACTTTGCCAAGAAAGAGCAATGGCCATAACCTGCAATAGCAGGTATTAGCTGACTCGCTGATCTGCCATACATCTCATTCTAATTTTTGATACTGAAAGGAGAATATATTCCATATCATCAGTGCAAAGTGCTGTTGAAGTAAGAATCAGAAGAGGAATAGCTATAATGTATGAGAGAGCAACACATTGAGTCTGAGTTGCTGCTGACTGATTCTTTCTCCCTTAAATATGGAGTCAATCCAATATGCCACTCCAGCAGTCTCTGCTGAGCACAGCCTTATTTCACATGAGTGTGTCTGGTGTAGTTAAATAGAGTATTCATTCCATCATCTGCTTGACCATGATCCTGCTCCTCTCTCCTTCCATTCACACAACCCCAATTGTATTACTAGGCTTGCTTTCCATTATAGAAGTCTCCAGAACCCAGGGCTCTGACTCTCTGATTTATGAAGTCTGCACTGACTCCACTGAACCCATCAGTGTTTAAAAAGAAAAAGAGCGGGACATCTGTGACTCAGCCAATGACAGGAAGTCACAATTTACAACTGCCAAATTGCCAAGTAATTTTATTAATGCTAGCCTCTGAAACACACACACACACACACACAAGGTGCTTTTAAAGCTCTTTGATCACATGGCTAGAATAGGTCCTATGTGGAATACCCAGCTAAGTTTCTTTCTTTCTGCACACACAGTAGAGTTTGAATTATTTACAGTTCACCAGGATGCTTCAGGGTTACACTGCTGCCACCTAACAGATTTCATAGCTTTAAGATTGTAACAGATCCTACGTATTTTAATGTCATGCATCTCTCAATTCTAAATATAACCACATAAAAGCCAAAGACCCTTTGAATCCAGTAGAGAACTCTTGGCAATAATTTACATCTACAACAATAATGATAGCCCTTTTTATTAATTAAATATATCCCCTCAAGACATTTCCATTTCAACATACATAGAAATTTTCATTTTATTAGGCTCCTATTGATCAGTTTTTGGATTCAAATAGAAGCTATTTGTTGTTGGTTTTTTTTTTTTAACCTCAGCAAAGTAAAATCATTCCGGTTTTTGCTGTTCCAAATTTAATTCTTTACCTTGTAGTCCATTTGGGATTAACATGAATTGAATTATTCATTCCACATGAATTAGTAGACTGTTTATTGTCTAGTACTTGTTCAGATACTGGGGTTTACCTGATTCCAGAGAGAGTCAAAAGCAATATTTATACTAGGGGGGCCCTGTTGTTGATTTAATGGTAAAAGTAGCAAGACTTTTCCTCCCTTGAAGCTCAGCTATATTAATTGACTAAATAAGATATTGGAGACTCAATATTTCAGAAACATGGCTAACAGTGTGACTCTTCTTGGGCTGCTGTAAAGTATATCATCAACCAGGTGGCGGAAACAGCTTAACCTGATTTCTCATAGTTATGGAATCTGGGATTCTGAAGTCTGGATGCCAGTGTGGTTGGGTTCTGATGAGGGCTCACATACTATCTTGCAGAAACCACTTGCTCCCATTGCTCCCATGCCCTCACAAGGCAGAGAGAGACACAGGGATGTTCTCTGGTGTCTTAGAGGGCATAATCCTTTTGGGGGTTCCACAAATAGGACTTTGTCTATACCAAATTACTTTGCAAAGCCCTCTTCTCCCAAACATCATCATATTGATGGTTGGGTTTTCAGCATTTGACTTGGAAAGAGGGGATACAGCTCAAACCATAGCACTAGAGAATGTGGATATCTTCTATCAGTAAACACTTGAAACTGCTGATTTTTGATAGATAAAAAGTATTTAAATGTCCCTTGAATTCACAAGAAAGTAATTTTCAGATAAAATTTAAATGGAGACAGTAAACCAACACTGAGGTGGACCAGAGCACATTAGTGGTCAACTAACAAAACCAATTGGGTTACATTTCTCCAGGAGATAAAGAACAAGATGCTTTGTACCTGTATAAGGCGGGATGCTGGAAGTAAGATATCAACCCACCATCTCAGAGAAATAACAAAGCTTGTTGTCTCCTCCAACATCTGCATGAAAAACAGTTTTGCTTGAGACCCAGAAACACTGAGCATGGACGTCCTGCAAATTTGGGGTTCAAATTGCCTCTATTTGCATGGTTTGGAAATTCTTCTCTCCCTGGTGGATCAGTGTTGTAGCACAGCAGATTAAACTGCTGCCTGTGATAGCATAAAGGCATCCCATATGATGACAGGTTTAAATCCTGTCTGCTCTGCCTCTGATTTAGCTCCCTGCTAACGTATCTTGGAAGGCAGTAGAAGGTGGCCCGAGTACTTGGGCCCCTGTCACCCACATGGGAGACACAGATGGAGTTCCTGGCTCCAGGCTTTGGCTTTGCCCAACCTTGGACATTTTGGCCATTTAGGGAGTGAACCAGAAGATGGACTCTCTCTCTGTTGTATCTCTCTGTTGCTCTGCTTTACAAATAAATAAAATAAATATTTTAAAAAATTTCATCTCTTGTGATTAAATCTCTGGGACTGAAAGTAATCAATAAAACACTGCCCCATAGGCACCCTCTACCAACCTAAGTTTTATGGGAGTTTCACAGTGGGAAGGGTGGGGAACACTTTGGAAGGAAAGATTATGATCTATCAGGAATAAGATAACTACATACAAAATCCAAAAAGAGGGAACCAGGCATTTGATATAGTACAGACTACAAATAGAAAATATAATTAAGAAGGGCTAAAATGTTTAAGAAATTTAAATTTGAAAAGTCTGAGAATATATAATACCATGATATATACACATTTCAAATTGATAAAAACAGAACATACAGATATGAAGAATTTTGTCACTGAAATTTTTAAAACACTCAACAATGAGGTAGCCACTTATCTTAGTGGTTAGGAAGGTGGTTGAGATGCCTATGTTTCTGGAGTGACTTGGTTTGAAGCCTGATTCCAGCTCCTCACTCTAGCTTCATGCTAGTGTAGACTCTATAAGACAGTGATTGTTGAAGTAGTTGAGTCTCTGACACATGGGACACCTGGATTGAATTCCTGCCTCCCAGTTTTACCGTGGCCCAGCCCTGACTATTGTGAACATTTGACATGTGAACCAGGAGATGGGAGCTCTCCATCTCTCTGTCTCTGCTCTTATTCCTGTGTGTCTCAAATAGTAAAGTAAGTTGATGGAAAATTGGAACTAAAAGATTATTATTCTAGTGCAAATTTTTTTTAAATCCACCCAAACTGTTTTTTAAAAATATATATTCACATGAACTTTTTAAGCCCTTCTCATTATGCATGGATTTCAAAAGTTTTACATGAGAATAAACTTATCTTTTAATTTTATTTTTCATGAACTTTTTGAAGTTACCCACAACTGTATGCATGCATTCATTGTATACCTATGCATATTATAGACCAAGAACAGAAAAACGACAGAGCAAATCTGAGAAACTAACAGGCAAATCACTGTCAACTGACAATAAACTTTTCAACTGCAATAGAGAGGTCAGAAGACAATGAAATGGTATCTTCAAACTGCTGAGTAAAATTATCCATTTGACTGGAAATTTATATTCAGCTAAAACCTAGCATTCAGCTGTGAACTCAAACTAAAATTAGTTAATGAGTATATTCTGGAAAAAGAAAATTAATTTAGAATAAAATGGTAGTGTAATAAGCAATGGGAAATATTTCATTATCTTTTACATTTTTCTGTATGCTTGAAGTGTTTCATGGTTATGAATTTAAAAATTGGGGTGGCCATTAGCATAATGGATAAGACACAGCTGATGATGTCTGCATCCCATATGAGGGTCCTGGCTCCAGGCTCCATTCTAGGTTCCTACTAATGCAAACTCTGGGAGGCAGCAGGCAATGGCTCAAGCAGTTAGGTCTCAAACCCCCAAGTGGATGCCACAGATTGAGATCCCAACTCCAGCTTCAGCCTAGTCCATCCCTAACTATTAGGAACATTTTGGGGGAGTGAAGCAGCAGATGGGAGATCTCACTCTTTCTTCCTCTCAAATAAACTAAATTTTGAAATATTAAAATTAGAAAACCATCCATACTTTTGTAATTAAGAAAATATCTCTCTTCCTCTCCATTCTCCCATCACACACACACCTTTCTATATGACCTAAAACTCAAGCAAGACAGTTATAATCATTATATACCATAAGGATAATACCTGGCATGTCAGGTACTGTGGTGCAGAGGGATTCCTGCATCCCGTATCAGAGTGCAGGTTCGAGTCTTGGTCAAGTACTTGAGTCCCTGTCACTCAAGTAGGTGACCCAGATGGAGTTCCCAGCTCCTGTCTTTGGCCTGGCCCAGTGTTCTCTCTCTCCCTCTTTCTCTCTCCCTCCCTACTGCTGTGCCCAATAGATAGATAGATCGATCATTGTTTTTTAAAAAAGAATAATGCCTGGGATATGTGAACTTTTCAAGAATCTTCAAGGATATTTGTAACCTATAAAGCTCTTTACTGACCCTAAAATATGTAACAAAAATGAAAAGTTTCAAATGCATATTAAAAGCTTTATAATACAAAATATTGACAATCATTAAATTTCAATTCCATATATCTTCCACTTCATCAGAAAAATTTAAGTTTTCTTTGGTTTGAAGGAAATGTCATGTATGTAGTATAACTTCAAAAATTCAGTTAGTAAATAGCAAATTCACTTAAACCCAAGTAATTTCAAAAGCAAAACTATAAAAACCTTCAAAACTGTTTACATTTCAAATTTCTCTTTCATATGGGATTTGCTATGATATCTACTCTGTAAATATGCTTGCTATGATATAGTACATGATCTCTAGAATAGAGGACCTGGGTTCTACTGTTCTTCTATTACTTTGTTATTAACTCAATGGTGTCCTTATCAAGAATATTCATAGAGTAACAACTAGGGAGTGTGGATGGTTTCTTCCCCTTACAATGCCTTTAACTCCTTTTCTTTTTCCTATGGCTATTACAAGTATAATGTTTATTGAGTTATCACATGTCAGACACTGTGCCCAGAGTTCCAAAATGCCTTAACTCCTTTAATCCTCACGATAGCCCTAGGAAAATAGGCTCAATTATCTTTAGTTTATAGATATGGAAATTGTGGCTTAGAGAGTTATGCAGCTTGCCAAAAATCGCACCGATAGAAAGTGTTGAACAGGGTAAGGAAATGAGCTTTTTTGAATTCAGTGCCTCAATCTTGCCCATTATATTACATTGCCCCTAAAGTCTCTACAGAAAGTAAGAATATCATTGTCAGGCCTAATATGTGCCAAGTGCATTCAGTTCACTTTCATTATAACTTTTAAAGGGTTGGATAGGAAAAACTCTTATAATGATGGCTGAATTTTCAGTGATGGCCAGAAGCAGAGTCTTTAGAGATCTCAAACACTGAAATATTCTGGTGATTATGGAAATTTTTTATCCCTCTCTACTTTGTATCTAATTTAATGTATAAACGATGCTAAACTACAAAACAAGGACAAGTGATCCAGAGTCCTACTGTAGCCTACAATGATTGCTTTCTTCTCTGAAATATAATATTTCAATTCATAGCAAAAATTCTTTTCTTTTTTAGGCATCTTATTTTGATAGTGTTTTAGTATACAAGGGGGGGTCTTCAAAAAGTTCACAGTAAGTGTATTTTATCATTTTAATTCCACTTTTCCACATGCCTCATAAGTACCATTGTAGATTTGATCTGCATGATATGTGAACTTAGTATATTTAGATGAGATTAAAATTAAAATTGATCAACTTGAATAAAGCAGATTGCTCTCCATATCTACACACACACACCCTATTGCTCCCTTTCTTTGGAGAACCCGGATTAATACAGTCTCTGCTGAGTAATCCACATTTCCAAAAGCCTGCTCTCAGTCAAGTGCAACAAATGTATGCTTTTATTTCTATTTATTTATTTAAGAAGCAGAGGGGAAAGAGGGAGAGGGAGAGAGGAAGAGGAAAGGGGAGTGAGACAGAGAGACAAGGAGAGAGAGGAAGAGGAAAGGGGAGTGAGACAGAGAGACAAGGAGACAGGGAGAGGGAAGGGGGGGAGAGGGAGAGAGATACAGAGACAGATACAGAGACAGAGAGAGAATGAATATGAATACTTTCATGTACTGCTTCATCTTCAAATACCCACAACAGCCAGGACCAGGCCAGGTGAACAGCCAGGAATTAGGAACTCAATTCAGATGTCCCATGTGGGTGGCATGGGCCCAATTACTTGAGCCATTACTGCTGCCACCTAGGGACTGCATTAGCAGCAAGAAACTGGAGTAAGGAACCAGAGCTGAGAATGGAACCCAGCCACTTGGATAAGGGACATATGTGTCTTAAAACAACCACCCTTGTGGTGGCCAGTGCCGTGGCTCACTTGGTTGATCCTCCACCTGTGGTGCCGGCATCCCATATGGGTGCTGGGTTCTGGTCCTGGTTGCTCCTCTTCCAGTCCAGCTCTCTGCTGTGGCCCGGGAGGGCAGTGGAGGACGGCCCGGGTGTTTGGGCCCCTGCACCTGCATGGAAGACCAGGAGGAGGCACCTGGCTCCTGGCTTCAGATCGATGTGGCTCCAGCCATGGTGGCCATTTGGTGGGGTGAACCAACAGAAGGAAGACCTTTCTCTCTCTCTCTCTCTCTCTCTCTGTCCAATAAATTTAAATAATAATAAAACCTTGTTTTTCTTTTTTTAATTTTTTTTTATTTGACAGAGTTAGACAGTGAGAGAGAGACAGAGAGAAAGGTCTTCCTTCTGTTGGTTCACCCCCCGAAATGGCCGCTATAGCAGGCACTGCGCCAATCCAAAGCCAGGAGCCAGTCACTTCCCCCTGGTCTCCCACGCGGGTGCAGGGGCCCAAGCACTTGGGCCATCCTCCACTGCCTTCCCGGGCCACAGCAGAGAGCTAGAGTGGAAGAGGAGCAACCGGAACTAGAATCTGGCGCCCATTTGGGATGCCAGTGCCGCAGGCGGAGGATTAACCAAGTGAGCCACGGTGCCGGTCCTTGTTTTTCTTTTTTTAAGGAATATGTACTTGATGCATTTATTTGAAAAGGAGAGAGACACACAGAGAAAGGGAGACAGAGAATCGTTCATCTGCTGGCTCATTCTCTAAATCTCTACAACAGCTGGGTTGAGGAAGGCCAAAGGAAGGAGACTGGAACTCATCCTGTAAGAACCCAAGTAACTAAATCATCACCTATTGTCTCCCTGGGTATTTACTAGCAGCAAGCTAGATGGCAAGCAAAGCCTGGACTCCAACCCAAGGACTCCAAGATGAGATGTGGACATCTCAAGTGGTTTCTTAACTGCTGATTCAAATACCTACCCGCTGTTTTTCTCTCTTAATGTTAATGTTTGAATTCTCAGTTCATTATGGTATCACCTGCTTACTGTGCAATAAGATGCAATTGAGTATTTATTTAGAAACACAGAATTTTTGTTACTTCTTTGGGGCTAAGAACACATTCTACGGCTGCACTCTTCCCTCAGGTTTCCTATTGAAATTAATTTTTGGTTTAGGAATTATTCTTGGTTTAAGAAACAAGATAATGCAATTGTGAGAATGAGCTTTGAAATTAGACCTTCATTCCAATCCTTATGCCATATGACCTTGAACCAGTCACTTCCTAATACCTTCCTTAATAAAATAAATAATAAAATATGAAGATGAAAAGTGACATTGTATGTATCAGTGTTTCCAATACTAGGGAGATACAATGTTCAATGAATGCTGATTATTTTTATTATTATAAGTACTGTATTGTTAAGTATGTAAGTATGCATGTGATTCTCACATTAAAAATACTTTCATTTTATTTGAAACAGAGCAAGATATAATACACACACACACACACACACACACAGAGACAGGGAGATCTTCCATTCATTGGTTCATCTTCCAAATGCCTAAAACTTCCAAACCTGAGACAGATCAAACCAGAGCCCAGTGCTATGCCAAACGCACTCTCAGCTCTTCATTTTTAAGTTATAGTCTTTGGCCATTGATGAAAGCAGATCTATAAGTGACCAATTAACAGGTCTCTTAGCAATTGCCCCATGAGCCTGAATTGGGAGGGATTTGAGAACTCACATATTAATTAAGAGACCCTGAATATGAGCAGTGTTATGTACTGTTTTTAAACCGTCTGCTGTCCTATATATGACAGCAGGCTTCAACCAGCTTCACATTCTACAGCAACACATTACTTCCTATCCTACAGCTGCAGCTAAACAACCAGAGCTATTCTTTTCCCACCTGCTGTTCAGTTGCTGAAGACTCTGTGGGCAACTGCACTTGATGTTACTGGCCTTCTTTCTCCCTTGTCTTAGCTAGCGTCTATGTTTGGTCACTGCCCACTCATTTAAAAGATGCCACTCTGACTGTCCGGGAAGTGCCTAGTCCATCTGTCTATGCGTTTTCATGTGTTCTGCAAGCTTTTAAGAGACAAATGTCCTATTTTTATGTCTGATATTCAAGTGGTTCTGATTCTATGAAATCCTAGCTTTCACTAGGAAAACAGAATTTGTAGTGCAGGGCTCCTATTAAAATTTTGTTGTGTCCAGATTTTTATAATATGAAAATAAACTTCATTTAAAACAATAATAAAAGTGCAAATTAAAAAGTTTTAATATTCATCATGGGATTTTCCTCTATCTTCAAGAACATGGAAACCAAATGAATTTCAGTTGCAAACAAGTCAAGGCTCTTAGGCTATTTGAATGGAGCCCTGAGAGCCATGATTTATCCTCTACTTGCTGCAGTGTTTGTTCTCGAAGACTAGCATAACAAAAATGTCCTTAAAACTGGCTTTCCTGAGGGCTTTTTTTTTAAATGTGGAGCCCTCATCTCATAAACAAGTGAATTAGTTCACATTAGCCATCATCAATGGCAAAAGTATACAAAACATAAAGAAATCACCTAAAATAATGTTTTTGAACCAGCTGCTAAATTAAGTAATGTATTTGTTTTATTGCACATTTGCATAATAGGGCAAACTAGAAACTCGATGTAACAGATGTGCTGGTGGCAGGGAGATTTGATTACTGGCTTCTGTTATTAATCACTGCACAAATCTTAAATGATTTGTTTCTACAGTTTGATCAATTTACATCTCAGAACTTACATTTATGCACACAATGTGGAGATAAAGCATCTGTTCTCACCTTTCGTGGAGGCATCAATAGATTTATGAGGACAGAAGTTTTGTTAACCAAGACACAAGAGACTTTGGCCAGAGACTTGACAACTTTTGGAAAAATCTCATTACTGCTCATCAAACTGGTTAATAAATAAAAACCATTTTGCCATTCCCAGAACAATTATAAGTCTATTCTGATGTTTATTGCTTTGTCTCTTCTATGAAAACAAAGTATTTGAAACTCCCAAGCTTGTAACATGGGCATTCTTGTTTCCTACAAATGTCTCCAAAACTTTGAAGAATCATAGGGTACCATGATATCATTGAAAAATATTGTATATAGTTTTAAAAATTATCCTCCCTCCTTTTAATTTTACATTTGACATTTCATAATCCTCTATCTATGAATTCAATCGGCATTTTAAATAGGTGTAATACATTTTAAGATGACATGCCTAAGTAAAAAAAAAAAAAGCAGGAACACAGGGAATACAGATATTGTTTCATTAATTTCCAATTAAGCATGATAAATGCATTGGTTCTACACATAAATGTTTCCCCAATAAGTCAAAACACTAGATAATATGATTTTTTTCAATTGTGAGTATTGCAGTTATTTTGTAAGCAAACAAATAGTCAAAATACCCATAAAAATGAAGTTAAGATTTGAGCCTGCAGATTCTAGGAGCTTATTTACATTATAAGGATTGTTTATTATCATCACTTGCTATAATGATTTACCATTTGGCTCCTGACATTTCTCTTAATGTTTTATGTATTTTCCTATGTATCTTATTTGAATAATTTTAACTCTTTCAAATGCATGGTAACGAACTGGTACAGAAGAGAAAGCACTGGGGATTTTGTTTCACATACTATTCTCTTTTCGCAATCTGGCTTCCTATTTCTTCATAGCAGAGAGGCAAAAGGAACTCAAGTCTAAAATCAAAAGCATCATTTTGGAACACTGGATGAAATTTCAGATAAAGGTTTTGTTTTGAATGCCTAGGAAAAATTAAAACGTGTATATTTTTCTCAGTCAGAGGCAAGACTGTTATGGTTACAACCCCTGTCTTTTTATGGTTCATCCTGAGAGCTAATGAAGCGTTGCATATTGGTTTCAAATTCAAAGCATATGTTGTCACTGAGGCATTTTTTTCTTCGTATAGTAGGATTTCAAAAGGAACCCCAAATGTGGTCATCTTAAAAAATGTAATTTGGTCGAGTATTAAAGAACTTTTTCCCAGATGACAAAAACCTTCCCTTTTGAGTTGCCTATGAGAACACAAACTGGCTGTGAAGTACATTCACAACTCTGTGAAAAATGCACAGAAGCTGATGAAAATATATTAGGGGACTGCAGTGTCAAGGCCATGAAGGGCATTGGGCAAATTTGGATAAATGTGTCCAGGTTTCACAGAATCAGAATCGGAAGTGAGTTGGAGGACAATGTAAAAAGATGTTGGAGAAGATAATTTAATCCAGGCAGCAAACTTAACTGCATTACACATCCAGAGCCATCTCCCAAGTCATTAACACTTTTGCCGGGGGTGTCTGCCAAAGAGCCAGATGTCATTCTGCCACAACTTGGCATCTGACGGCTGTCATTTATAAGAGAGAATCAAGTGAGGGCTGTAATTAGGTGTGTGCTCAATGGAACCCTTCCTCCAGACTCCTCTGGGGGCCTTTTCTAGTCCCAAACATGTGGAGAACAACACAGGGAAACTCATCCACCCTTTGGACTCCTAAGTGCTCATATATTTTCCCAGGGAAAACACATAGCTTCTAGTTGTTCGCTCACACATGAAGCATTGATTGTGCTCTCTGGAGATGACAGACACATTCCCGTGGAAGAATCAGACATGTAAACAGATGCATTACAAATGGCCTCTCCTAAGTGCCATGTTAGGGATCCTGGTTTAAAAAAACAGTGCTGGGCGATTGCAAAGAGTAGAAGAACAACTCTCCGGAGATTTGGGGAAAGATTTCACAGAGGAGGCAATATTAAAGGATGAGCAAGCATTTGGCAGCAGGGTGAGGAAGTGAGGGAGAGGGCATTCTACAGCGATTATGAAACTTCTCATGAACGGGTCTGCTGACTTCTAGGGATGGTGAGAGCTTACATGTGGTGGGAGTCAGGGACAATGCTGACATTTTGGATGAGGGCGGACCAGGTCGGGGCAAGACGAAGAAAATGCCCACTGAATCCTATCCCCACCCCCCCCTTTTTTTTTGAAAAGTAGACTACATAAGTATAAATATACCCCTTAAACTTAATAATAATAGTAAAAATAGCTAACACATGAGTGCTTTGCAAATTGAGTTATCCCTTTTCACCCTTACCAGAACTCTGTGATACAGATTCTATTTTTATTTTTATTTTACAAATGGGGAGGAGAATGAGATGATCAATAGTGAGCCCAAGTTCAAACCAGCAACCAGCAAAGCAAGGGCAACCCAGTAATCCACTGGCACTGCTGACAACCACCGCCCTGTGTATGCCTTCCACAGAGTTGTATGGGCAGCGATTTTATGCCTTCATCCCATTGAATACAAAACTTTTAGTTTCCCAAGAGGAAACAACATGGCATGGCAAAAGCAGGCTTACAGAAACATCATTTCATTTTTCTAGCTTAAATCCAGAAAATCTACTACTGAGAGATAAACTTTTAAAAAATTAATTACAATGTAAAGTTACCTACCCCAACCCCCAGAGCTCTCAATAGGAACTGAAATCTCTTGGGGCCATTTCAAATAGAAGGTGTCTTTTTAAGCTTTCAAAACATATTTAACAATTTGTGTAACATTCTCATAATATAGCAGTGAGTTCAAATGATGAGTTCAAATAAAACTACATATCCAATATGCTTATCAAAATTGTAAAGGTTAAATCTGAACCACAAAGGCATACATGGACTAGTGAGGTGCTGTTAGACATTGCCTGCAGACTAGGACTTCAAGTCACTTTTTACAATTTTGCCTTTTTGTCCCATGAACAGGTAGAACTTGCACAATCAGAAAAGGCAAAAACACCAGTAAGTAGGGAGGACCTGATAGTAAATGCACTCCAAGGTCAGAAGGTACTCAGAGAGTTCTTGGAGGCAGCGGTGCCTAAACTCACCTAAGAAAAGACCATGACGTCCTGGAACTCAGGCAAAGAATGGAAAACCGTCTGCTGCCCAGACGCTCTGCACTGGGAGCAGCGCTCAGTGGCCCTGGCCCCTCTGCGCTTCAACACCCTGGAGCTGCCCTGGTAGTTCTTAGGGACCTGCAGTCCTTCTAAAACTCCCATGAAATCATTCTTACCCATCCCGCCAGGTAGAAATCCTAAAGCTAAGGTAACAGAAAACTGACTAAACTGGCTTCAACAAGAAAATCATCTCACATACACAGCACCCGAATGCGGTGTCACTCCTGGAAAGGCTCAGAGCTGCCCAGGGCCCTGTTCTGTCTAGCTCCAGAATGCTCCCTTCTTGGGAGCACAAGCATCAGTTCAGACGTGGTGGGTCTGCCTCTTCCTGTGACTTTAAGACAAAGAAAATCATTCCTAATCCTAGAAGCCACCTAATAATTTATTGTGTTCACAAAGGGTGTTTTTTAAAAAGATTTGTTTGTTTATTTAAAAGGCAGAGAGAGGGAGAGAGGTTGGGGGAAGTAGAGAAAGAGGGTAGAGGGGGAGAGAGAGAGGAGAGAAGAGAGAGGCGGAAGGGAGAGAGAGAGAGAGAGAGAGCTCAATCTTCCATCTGCTGGCACACTCTCCAAATGCCCACAGCAACCAGGGCTGGGCCAGGCCACAGTCAAGAACAGGGAATTCCATGTAGGTCTCCCATATTGGTGGCGTGGATCCAAGCCTTTGAGCCATCATCTACTGCCTCCTAGGCACATTATCAGGAAGCTGGATCTGAAGCATGGAGTAGCCAACCAACACTCTGATATGGGATGTGGGCATCCCAAAAACCCACTGCACCATAATACCCATCCCAATGTCTGTCTGGGTTTTGAACAACCTGAACTGTTTTTATTTTATTTTTTTAAAGTTTCCACTCACACTCCAGGTATGTCAAGTCACTCCTAAAGGTCTCATGCTAATGCAGCTGAATAAACAAATAAAAGGAGGCAAGAAACCTAGCTTGCTAAACCATTATGATTATAATAATTTCCATTAATCCTTAGTAGGAAGTTTCTCTCTGGGCACTATACCAGGTACTAGCAGATGATAAAGGCAGAGTGAACAAATGTTTGCCACAAGGTTGTAAAGGGGCAATGAACTTCTCACCACGAAAACATCAGCATGCAGTTGGAGGGAGGTTAATACAAGGTGTCTGGCTCAGTGGCATTAATTGTGGCGGGTAGGGAGGAGATCTGTTTCCCTCTTAACATCAGAAGACTTGGGTAACCAAAACCCAATAACAAGTGAAATAGATTGCATGCCACTTAGTCAGCAAACGCTGTAGGTGACAGCAGATGAAGAGCAAAATAGGTCCAGTGCTGCCATTATGGTTGTAAGGCAACCCACCAATGCTTGGACCTGGGGTTGGGCTTGAAGAAATGGAGAGGTGATTTATAAATGAATGAACTCTTTACCTGTGAGCCAAGGTATTTCCAAGTCCAGAAGCAGCCCCATCCCACAGTGTGCAGCTTTCTTGCCCTTTAACAAATGCTTCTGTTTAAATGTGAACATTGTATTAGGGAAGGGAGCAATGTTCCCCAAGGATATCTGGGTATGCCTATGTGTCCCACCTGCCCTCCAGTTATAGATGGTGAGTCCCCAGCTTGGCTAGATGATATGCCGCAACAACAAAGGTACCTGGCTTGTGCTTCTTAATAAAGCAAGCATTACCAAACTAAACCCTACAGCAGCTACAGTGGCTTCATGTGGTAGAAGAACAGCCCCACTGATGACAGAGTAGCAGACAGCTGTACTGGGGATGGTTATCTGAGGTGTCGCCAGCTTGTGGCTGGTAGAGACCTGGAATATCCATAAACTTGGTTCATTAGCAGCCTTCCTCCATAAAATACCATCCAGGTAAAGAACATTGTGCTTCCTAGGCAAACAAAGGACTCCTTTAGGCCTGGATTGCCAAATTCTGATACCCCTAAAGCTTAAAACTCAAAGAGCTGACTAAAGGAACAACTTTAGGTTAGAAACTGGTGGTCAACTTCTCTCCAATTCTGCAACTTTCTTGTTCAGCCAAGTTTCATTTATTCTCTTCTAATTCAATATTCTTTTTGATCCATTTTCTACTAGATCAACAAATATTCTCAAAAAAAGTAAATTAGACATGTCTTGTCACATTGTTCTTTAAAATCCTTTAATGTCTTTCCCTACTCTTAAAAAGAAATATTAATTCCTCCACATAGCCCCCAGCCTTGCACGAGCTGGGCCTGTCTACCCACCTCTCCAACCTCACCTTGTCTGGCTCCTCCTCCAGCTCATCAGACTCTGACCATATGGTATTCTGCTTCCCACAAATGAGGGTCATTCTCTCATGCAAGATTTGCACTACTTTCCTCTGCCTAAAATCTATCCCCTATTTACTTGTTCTCAACACTCTTAGCATGTCTGTTTGTTAGGTTTCAGACCACCTGTCACTTCTTCAAAAAGGCTTTTGCTGACCATTCTATACAAAGTCAGCCCCTATTTTATTTCCTTTGTAATTTGTGATTCCATTATTTATCTATGTACTTGTCTGTTTTCTGATTTTTATTAAGAAAATTTAAGATCAGAGCAGAGGGGCCATGTGTGCATTATGCTTCCTTGTGTCCTCATTCTGGCAAGATAAGACTTTTGAGTCATCAGAAATTATTTACTAACTGAATAAATGTATAAGCAAATCAGGAGAAAAGCAGGAAATAAACATCTAACCCCCTCGGGATAGGGGCTATGGCATAAAAGGTTAAGCCAGTGCCTGCATCCCATATGGGTGCTGGTTTGAGTCCCGGCTACTCCACTTCCAATCTAGCTCCATGATAATGGACCTGGGAAAGCAGTTAGAAGGTGGCCCAAGTTCTTAAGCCTCTACCATCCATGTTAGAGACTGGAGGAAGCTCATGGCTCCTGGCTTCAACCATTGCAGCCATTTGGGGAGTGAACCAGCAGATGGAAGATCTCTCAATCTCTTTCTCCTTCTTTCTCTATGTCCCTGCCTTTCAAGTAAATAAAACACCTGTGACTATGTTGCTAAAACTTATGACAGTCTTTCTCCTTATTCTATATTTGGCAGCATGATTGTATTGTTAATATGAATATAGTCTATTGAGTATCTATTGTCAACATTGCTTTAGGGATCAGATACACTTGGAGATGTACGACAGATTTTCTCTCTTGATCATTGAACTGAACTGTCAACAATCAACGCTAAATTAATGACCGTAGGAGCTTTGAGGAAATCCTCATGAAAGATGCACTGAGCATTAAAATCAACATTGAAAGAGAAATTTATCATTAGAAATCATATAAAATAGGGCCGGCACCGCAGCTCACTAGGCTAATCCTCTGCCTTGTGGCGCCGGCACACCGGGTTCTAGTCCCTGTCGGGGCACCGGATTCTGTCCCGGTTGCCCCTCTTCCAGGCCAGCTCTCTGCTATGGCCCAGGAAGGCAGTGGAGGATGGCCCAAGTGCTTGGGCCCTGCACCCCATGGGAGACCAGGAGAAGCACCTGGCTCCTGCCATCGGATCAGCGTGGTGCCCTGGCCGCAGCGCACCGGCCGCAGCGGCCATTGGAGGGTGAACCAACGGCAAAGGAAGACCTTTCTCTCTGTCTCTCTCTCTCTCACTGTCCACTCTGCCTGTCAAAAAAAAAAAAAAAAAAAAAAAAAAAAGAACTCATATAAAATAGAAAAAAGGTAAATCCAGACAAAGAAAGTGGGAAGGTGGGAGGAATCAGTGGGTGCTAAAGCAATGAGACTATATTTGCACAAGTGCATTTGATTTGATAGGAAAAGTCTGGAAAAACATTGTTGAATATACGGTTTATACCAATTGCATATCCATTAATCTTGCCCTATTTTTAAATACCTTCATTTGATGTCTTGAACAATATTTTCATTGCATTTTTCATCTGAACTATAGCTCTTTTTCTAGCCAATTACATAAACACAATGAGCAGGGACTTGGTTCCACTGAGCTTTGTTTCCTCAGAACCTCAAATTATCTAAATAATAAAACCACTCTGGTCATCCTTGAGCTATGTCTTCTTCCTGACAATGATGCCTCTTGGTGACATACCTAAAAAGGATCATCTAGCCTCTTAACAAAGTTTTCATTGAAGATTCTTAAGAAGCAGATTGTTTTAATACCAAGTAGTTTTGTTGTGGCAGCAAATTCTTAAAATTCTCCCCTTCTCAACTCTCTACCACTAATCCTACCTAGTTAACTCTGGAATGATACAGAACAAAAAATTAATCCTTTCTTGCAAAACACCCCTTAAATATTAGAAGACAGAATTATTTTATTTTTTGTTTGTTATTCATTGGGTAAATATCTCTATTTTCGCTAGCTTTTCCCAACAGATAGTAGCAGTCATCTTCAAATACATTTACTTTCTCAAGCAATAAAATAACTGATTAACTTCATGGCAGAATGCACCCTGCTTGTTTCACTCACCTTTTACTCATATCACTGTGATTCATGACTTACAAGTAATAGGCAGTCAAAACTAGTTGTTAAATGAAAAAATTAAGGATTTAGCCACTGCAATAAAGCAAGAAAAAGACAGCAAGATATCCAGCTACAAAGGAAGAAGTAAGACTCTCTTTATCACCGATATTAGCTTCCATGTTGAACATACATGTATATCAAAAGACACTGGAACTAATAAATGTGCTTATTGAGGTCACAAGATCCAAGATCAACTATACACAACCCATTGTATTCCTATATTCTGGCAGCAAACAACAGATAATTGAATTTTTAAGTATAGTTTCTAATAACATTTCAAAAATATAAGAAACTTAGGAATACATTTGACAAAAGTTTTATAAAACTTATAAGCTACATATTATGAAACACTGCCTTGAGAAATTAAAGGAAGCCTTAACAAAAAGATAACCATGTTTAAGGGTTGCAAGTCTCAATATTACTAAGTTGTCAATTTTCCTTAAATTGATCTGCAGATTCAAGCTGTCATAATCAAAAACTTAAGAAGCTTTTAAATTGATTTATAGCCCTATGGAAATGTAAAAGAGCTAGAGCATTTCAAACAGATTGAAAAATTTTAAAAGTTGGTAGAGTAGCAATACCTCAATTTAATATTTATATAAAAAGGACTAGAAATCTAGTTATAATAACAGTAAGGAATTGGCTTAAATACAGACAAGTAGATCAAAGGAACACTATGGAAATTTAGGTACAGGCTTATGTGTATAAAGATAACAACAAGGAAAATGCAATGGAGTAGATATAGTGGGTTTTAATTTTTTATTGCTGTTTGATAAGGAGGGAGGGAGGGAAAATACTAGCAAGAGCCAGGGCTGGGGCAAAACAAGGAGCCTATATAATATTCCTGGTCTCTCATTTGGATGATGGGGACCTAAACACTTGAACCATCATGTTCTGCCTCCAGGGTACACATTAGCACACTGACAACAGACCAGGGCTCAAACCCAGGCACTCTGAAAAGGTATACAGGCTTCTGAAGTGTTTTCTTAACCATAACACCAAATGTCCATCCCAGGGATAGTCATTTTAATTAATTATGTATTTGAAACTGTCCTGTAAGCAAAAACTGTTCTATACAGATAATCTAACTATAAAACCTAAACTTAAAAACTTTTAGAATATCTGGAGGAAAAATTCTTTTTGACCTCAGATTAGGGTGATTTCATTGGTCTGACACCAAAAGCATGATCCATGAAATAAAATATTGGTAAGTTGGATTTTTAAAAATTAACAATTTACACACTTCAATAGATACCATTAAGACAATGAGACGGTAAGACACAGAATGGTAGCAAGTATTTACAAATATCATAAAGGAATTATTTTCATATTACACCAAGAAGTCTTAAAATCCAATGACACAAAACAAACAATAAGATAGACCAAAGATAAGATCAGATACTACACCAAGAAGACACACCAATACAATGAGCACACAGAAAAATATGCTCAATGTCATTGTCTTTGGAGAAACACAAACTAAAAACCAGAATGAGATACCTCAAAAAGCCTAATCAAATAGTTAAAATTAAAAAGACAGATCCGGGCCAGCACTGTGGCGCAGGGGGTTAACGCCCTGGCCTGAAGCATCAACATTCCATATGGGTGGGTGCGGGTTATACTACAAGCCACTCCTCTTCCGAACCCAGCTCTCTGCTATGGCCTGGGAAAGCAGAATAAGATGGCCCAAGTCCTTGGGCCCCTGCACCCATGTAGGAGACCAGGAAGAAGCTCCTGGCTCCTGGCTTTGGATCGGCACAGCTCCAGCCATTGCAGCCATCTGGGGAGTGAACCAGTGGGTGGAAGACCTTTCTC
This sequence comes from Oryctolagus cuniculus, assembly GCF_051225735.1. Lineage (NCBI taxonomy): Eukaryota > Metazoa > Chordata > Mammalia > Lagomorpha > Leporidae > Oryctolagus > Oryctolagus cuniculus. Next base: position 49,381,339 of record NC_142878.1, read on the forward strand.
TCTGTCTCTACCTCTCTCTGTAACTTTGTCTTTCAAATAAATAAAATAAATCTTAAAAAACAACAACAACAACAACAACAAAAGACTGATCATAACAAATGCCAATGCAGATACAGGATTGGAATTCTCAACATTGTTGGTGTGAATGTGAACTTGTAGATCTACTGTGAAAACCAGTTTTTTGTTTTTTTTTTTTTTTTTGGTTTATCCAAGAAAAATAAAAGCATATGTTCATACAGAGACCTAATTTTGTACATAAATATTTATATGGCTATATTTGCAGTGATCCCCAAATGGAAAAACCAAAATATCCATCAATTACTAAAGGAATACATAACTAGTGTCATACACATACAATGTGATATTCCAATACAACAAATAGCAATGATATATTAGTACACAAAACAGCATGCATGAATCTCAAAATAATTGTGCTGAGTGAAAAAATAGAGAAAAAGGATATATAATATAAGCAATTTATTCTTATGGAAATCTAGAAAATACAAAACTAGCTAATAGTGACAGAAAACAGATGAGTTTTTGTCTGCAATGGGGATGATAATGATAAAGAAGAGCAACAGGGAAGACATGAGAAATTTCTGTTGGTGATATATATGATTATATTCTTTTTTAAATAAAATATTTTATATTTTTATTTGAGAGGCATAACCACAAACAGAGAGAAAGATCTTCCATCTGCTAGCTCACTCCCTAAATGGCCACAATGGCCAGAGCTGGGCAGTTCCAAACCCAGGAGCCAGGAGTTTCCTCCAGGTCTCCCACGTGAGTACAGGGGCCCAAGCACTTGAGTCATCTTCTGCTGCCTTCCCAGGCCACCAACAGAGAGCTGGATCAGAAGAAGAGCAGCCAGGACAAGAAAAAGTGTCCGTATGGAATGCCAGCACTGCAGGCAGAGGCTCAGCACACTGCCCCATGATCATAGTCTTTGTCATGGTGATAGATTTGTGGGTGTATAATACATCAAAATTCATAAAAATTTATACATTATATACATTCATATATATATATACATGCATACATACATACATGTGCAGTGTATTTTATCTCAAGATCATCTCAGTAAAGCTGCTAAAAAAAGAATATGGGCTTGAAGTAAATTAGGTCTAAATTTAAGTCTCATCTAATCCATTGATGCACTGTATGCTTTCAGATACAACATTTGATCTCTTATCTTTATTTTAAATTGCTTCTGTTAGTATCGCTCCAACTTTATGAAAAAGTGGTGAGAACATATGTAGCAAGGTATCTCACACAGGGAAAGGACAGAGTACATAGACTAGTGAAATCACATGCTGTCTCCCCAGTCATTCATAACAATGTCCAAAGGAATTGAGGAGCTTTGGAGCTGGAAGTGGGGTTGTCCTCTTTTGAGCTTCTGCCACATTCAAATATATCTTATAGAGTGACAGGACAGAAAAGGTAATCAGGTTGCTAGAAGGATAAATTGAAGCCTTGAGCTGTAATTTCCCAAAAGGAAAAGAGGAGTCTAGGTAGCGATGCAGATAGATACCAAATTTGCCAATTAGGCAATGAAAAGGACATCAGAGCTCATGTTAATCCATCCATCCTGAAGACAGGTGTGCTTCTTGAGGTTAGTGCATGCGAAAGGGTAGAGTTGCATCATTACATTCTGTGTAATTTGGTATAAGCGTCCTCTGTACTTCAGTGTACTGTGATATATCCCCAGCTGAATACAACAGAGAGATCAACCTATCTTTCTTTCACAGAAGCACTAAAGAGATATCAGGTCTCCATGGTTGGGCACCACAATTATATTTTATTGGCATCAGCTGTGGTGGATTTCCATTCCTGTACTACCACCACTAATAGCAAGGATTAGCCAATACTGATTTATAGATAATGTCTGTAACTTAGGAGATTCCACAAGTAAATAAGGTTTTCCTTGAGCAAGTAGGTGATAAGGTTCAACAAAACAGCTGAGTATTGGTTTTAACAGAACTACACTTGCACTTATTGCAGGCAACAAGTTACACACACAAAAAAGAAAAATTATATTGAAGACATCTTTTCACAGCATATTGTTAGAGGAAGACCAAGCTTACAAACCTAGTAAAGCCTTTCTTCTTATTATTATTCATCTTCTCAGCAGCATGCAACTCGCTTACTGACTTAATCTGGAAACATTTATCTTCTGATTCCTGTGATACCCATGATCCAAGTTTTCCCCTAATACATTATTTAGTTTTTCATTACCACAACAAAATACCTGAGACAAGTCGCTTACAAAGGATAGAGATTTAATTAGCTCATAGTTCTGAAGACTGAGTCCAGTAATGGGTGGCCCCACTGGTTTGGTTTGGGGTCTGGTGAAAGCGGTGGGTAACAATGGCAGAGTGTGTGCAGAGGAAGGATTATGTTGTAAGCCAGGAAGCAGAAAGAGATAGGTGGGCTCAAATTTAGGCTTTTATAAAAATCCACTGGGAAGACCTGGTTTCCAAGAGAATGTATACAGTGACCTAAGGCTCTTTCACTAGGGAACACCTTCTAAAGTTTCCAGTTCTCAACAGTGCCACCACACACAGGCCTTTGGTGTGAGTAGCATATGGGGAGGGGCATTAATCACCTAAACTAATTATCCCAACCATAAGCCTATTTACTTTTTTATCTTACACTTACACCATATTTTTCCAAATGTATTTCTTCAACTTCAAATTTTCTTCTGATTTCCAGTTTTTTGTGTCTTACTATCTACCTAATATCTGTACCTAGATATCTCATGGTGCCCAAATTTAGTTTATTCTTTTTCTTTCTGACCTCTATGCCATATTTCATCATAATCCTATCATTATTCCAAGCAGAAATAAGCCAAGACAACTAGGAATAAACCTTGATTGCTCTAGTCCATCAATCTAAAAACCTTGTGAAATAGGAAATGAGTTCATGGCACTTGAGGTATTCTCAGTGAATCAACTCTGGTCTGGATTTTAAAAACTCTCAATTTAAGAATAAATTCTAGGGCCCAAACTGTGGCATAATGGGTAAAGCCATTGCCTGCAATGCCAGCAACCCTTTGGGCACTGGTTTGCATCTCGGATGCTCCACTTCCAATCCAGCTCCTCGCTAATGACCTGGGAAAAGCAGTGGAAAATGTCTCATCTACTAGGGCCCCTGACATCCATGTGGGAGACTTGGATGAAGACCTGGCTCCTGGCTTTAGCCTGGCCTAGTCCCGTGTGGCAGCCATCTGATAAGCGGATGGGAGATTTCCATCATCATTCTCTTTCTCTCTCTCCCTCCAACCCTCCCTCCTTCCCTCCCTGTAACTCTTTCAAATAGTTACTCTTTCAAATAAATAAATATTTACTCTTTCAAATAAATAAATCTTTTAGAAAATAACTTCTAGCAAATGTTCAGAAATCATTGTGTAGTATTTTAATATGTTCCACTATAGCTTCTTCCATTTTTTTCATTTCCCTATTTATTCCAACTGAAACATTCAGTGTTTTTATTTATTTAGATCATTTCTCATAAATACTGAATGTGTAATTTCACTTGTATTGGATTTAAACCATTTGTGAGCTTCTTAGGCATTTCCTTTTATCTCCTTCCCTGTACTAGTAGCATTGATAAACCCGGCCATCGAGAAATGCAATTTCATTCCCAAAGGTGGCATTACCTTTAGTCAGTGTGCTCACTAGGGAGTGAACCAGTATAAATGGGACTAAACTGAAACAATAGAAGGTTCAGGTTAAACACTAGGAGAAATATGTTGAGGAAAGGTCACTTAAACATAGAAACAGTTTCTCTTGAGAATGTAAGAATATTTTCATTGTAAGATTTTTTTGTATAGTTGTCCTATAGCTCAGCCAGGGTCACCATCTCACAGTAGGAAATCCAGTTTTCTTTCTTCCACCTTAAGGAAGAGTTGAGAGAGGATGTCCATACTTCCTGGGTGTAAGATTTAGCACTCATATAAAATAAGCATATCATGGTTCTTCCTGTATAAAACCTTCCCTCTCTTCTCCTTAAACATTGACTTGTGACTCCAGAGAACAAGGCTGAAAAACAAATGCTATCACCAACGATGAACCTCAGAACTCTTATGAATCCAGGGTTAAACATTTGTTTGAAGCTATTAGTCTGACTTTTATAAAGCTTAGTGGAGTCATCTGTATATACTCAGCACTTCAGTTTCTATTGATAACACTGTTAAATGAAGTTAGTTCTCTATTAACTGTAACAATGAAATCAAATCTCTTTTCTCCACAGGCTAGGGCATGAGTCAGTTCTCTAGCAGAAATGTAGTTCCTGTTAGTCAAGGTATGCTTAATAAAAGAGAGGGCCCTATATGCAATGAGGTAGAGCTCTATAGTATTTGTGTTAGGCTAAGAACTGTGCAAAGGGAGTCTACTTTATCATTCATACCCATGGTTTTCCATCTTCATTGATCAAATCAATTGACTGTACCTTAATTGCCTTTTTTAAAACTCATCAATTCTTAATTTGGCATCCCTTCCTTCTATTGACACGTGTCACTATTACTGAAGGCTAATCACATTAGTTTTAGAATAATGAATATATCACTCAGATATAAACAAATTAACATATTTAATAAACCTCTAACAATAGTACAATTCCCTAACTATCTCTGACTCCACCGATAGATTTATAACGATGTTCATTGCAGAGGTAATGGGGAAGAAACAGAGTCCTCTTCATAATTTTTATAGGTGTTGAATGGCTCTGAAGTAAAGGTTGTATACTGGTTGCCTGTGGGCAGGATTGAGTCTGCAGATACATTTTGTTTCGTTCACATAATGCTGTCAAAATTTTGATGGAGAGCTTTGGTTCTATTGGTAATAGCTCAGAAGATTGAATTCTCCATGGAAACATTCTGATAATCTCTCTTTAACAATAGTGGCTGGATTGTCAAAGTGGATTTTTACAAGAGGCAGAATTATAAAATAATATTACAGATTTTGAGCTAGTTACAACACAACCTTGGGTTCTTTGTCACCATCTATTGTTTCTTCTTGTTATATTTCATATCACACTTCTATCAGGGCTTTCTCTAACTGGTTGATCTCTTGCACTTTATATGTCAATTGTATCCCCTCATACCAACTGATGACCATGCTCCTTCTTTTACTAAGACTAAGGAAAATGATGGCATATTTTGTGAGTTTACTCAGCTTTCCTTGTTTACCTCATAACATCATTACTCTATGTCTTTAATATTTGTTTTACTCTCTTTTAACTGCGTTCTTTCATTCTACATCTGTGCTGAGCATTTTCCTATCAGCTTTGATTTCTTTTTGTCTACTGTTTACCTTAACGTGTGTTAATTAAGTCATTAATGAAGTAATTAATTTACAAGAAAACATTGAACTACCTGTGGGTGTAAGTTTAATCAACTGCTATATTTTTATGACTAAGACAAAAATCAAGATCTTATTGATAATAGACAAGATGTTTTAAAACCATTCATTATACTGTAATGAGAAAGTACTCACAAGAAAAGAATCTTCAAGGAATATGAGAATATGGCAGACAAGTAGAATTAATTCCACCTGTAGTGTGTGGGATGCAAGGAGCTGGATCTGGGGACTAAGAGACTCCGGGGGAGCATTTTAGATGAGGTGTTTTGAGTAAGCCCGGAAGAAGATTTACAGTTCAAACTTTAATTTAGGGATCTTCACTCTCATTGGCCCCTTACAATGTATTCTCTGGCTACATGTTTTTGTACTATTTACAGAAGCAAGGTATTTAACCACAGCTATTTAAAGACAATTTTCTCTTTTTAAAAAAAAAAGATTTTTATTTATTTTTATTTGAAAGGTAGAGTTATAGAGATAGCAGAAAAGACAGAGATCTGCTATCTACTGGTTCATCCCCAAATAGCCACAACAGCCAGGGCTGGGCCAGACTGAAGCCAGGAGCCAGGACTTCTTCCAGATCTCACATGTGGGTGTAGGAACCCAAGTACTTGGGCCAGTCTCCACTGCTTTCTCAGGTGCATTTCACAGAGCTGGATTGGAAGTGGAGCAGCCAGGAATCAAACCGGTGGCCATCTGGGATGCTGGCATTGCAGATAGCTGTTAAGCTTGCTACACCACAGTGCCTGCCCTGGTAATTTTCTCATGGAACTCCAACGTTCCCCTAAAATACCCTTGTCCCTGGGTCAGGTGTGTGGGTGAATATCACAGGATTTTTTTTTTAAATATTGTGAGAGGAAGTCGATCTAGAGACACTTGGGTAAGTGGGATACATATCTGTTGCTTGCAGTTACATGCATGAACAATTAAGTTACAGCTAGATATTGCACTGTAGATGTAAGTTCCAGGAATATTCCATCCAACTATGACAACGAGCCTAGGATTGGGACTTGGGACACAAAGTGACAGGCCTAGAGGTTGCACCTTTATATGAATGTTTCTTGCAGTGCTTAACAAAACAGAAATGTGGGGTGGGATAGGAAGAAGAAACTGATTAAAAACACACAGAACCATAGAACCAGTGTTGTGGTACAGTGGGTTAAGCTGTTTGCAATGCAAGCATCCCATATCAGGGTGCAGGTTTGAGACCTGGCTATTCCACTTCTGATTCAGCTTCCTATTAGTGCTCCTAGGAAAGCAGAGGGTGATGGCCCAAGTACTTGGGTTTCTGCCACACACTTGGAAGATACGGATGGAGTTCCTCTCTCCTAGCCTAGGAATCTCCTAGGCTAGGAGACAGGAACTGGCTCCTGGCTCCTGGCTTCAGTCTGGCCCAACACTGGCTGTTGTGGCTATTTGGGGAATGAACCAGTAGATAGCAAATCTCTGTCTTTTCTGCTATCTCTATAACTCTGCCTTTCAAATAAAAATAAATAAAAATATTTTTTTAAAAAAAAGAGAAAATTGTCTTTAAATAGCTGTGGTTAAATACCTTACTTCTGTAAATAGTACAAAAACATGTAGTCAGAGAATACATTGACCCAGCCCTGGCTGTTGCAGGCATTTGAAGAATACATCAGTGGATGAAAACTATCTCTCTCTCTCCCTCCCTCTTTCTCTTCCTTTTGACTAAACAAGTATATCTCTAAAAAACATGCAGAACCCTAAGTTCATCTACAGAAAGTTTTCTAGTAATTTGATGCATCTGGTGTATAAAATTTGTAAACAAAGGAAGATTTGACTTACTGATGAGTGATCAAAATTCTCCTGCCAAGAATCACGCCTTAAGATTTTAGGAATTATATATATATATATAAATGATAAAAGAGAAAGGTTTTCTCAAACTTCACATTTCTAAAAACAAACATAAGTAATGAAATGCAAACCTTAAATGAACTTTTCTAAACAATCAACTGAAATATTTTTCATTTGTACTAAAGGAAAGACAAACTTAATCTTCATAGTCTCTCTGTTGCAAGTAAGATTTCAAAATTGTTGTCAGTTAAAGAAACAAAGATGATGTGGGCAAAAAATGCGAAATAATCATATTATGGGGCTATGTATGAAGGCTGATTAATACCAATATCATGCTGTTTTTCTTTCTGATTTGTAAAACTATATTTACTAGCTCTTAAAATGCACTACTAGGTAATTTATTTTTGCATTTTAAGTACATATTATTTTTATATCTAAATTTATCTATGAATTTATATTATTTTTCTTAAGAAGGTCCTCTAAAATTGTACAAGGTTCAGGCAACACAAACCAGACAACATGAATTAAAAATTTCCAGGCACACATGGAATTTGTGAAGAAGAGGAAACAGGCTGTACAAAGACAGATGCGACATATCACTGAGAGTCCTACTCAAATTGGGCAAACACAAATTGGAATCAATGGAGGCAAGTTCAATAAAAGGACAAATTTCAAGTGTGGACAAGGTTTGAAGTGTGGGGAGACTCATAAGGTATATGATTTCATATCTGTTACTTATTGGCATCCCTGGGCCTAGAAGAGTGAGCAGAGACACCCATTAGCTGAACCAGGAAGAAGAGAACTCAGTGGGAAAAACCTTCTCTGGAGAGTGACTATGTACTTTGAAAAATACAAAGAAATCAAGGCAACCAAACAGGGATGAAGTTAGGTTATGCATATAGAGGCCCTCACTGCCTTTCTTTTTTCAGTCTCCCTCCTTAGTTCTCTATTGCCCTAACTCTACTACAGAAGTGAGTCTATGGAAGTGGTCTAATTTTGTCAGAAAGCAGTAGCAGGGAGCAAAGTAGAGAAGTGCGTAAAATGGTTCTGAACAGGCAGACAAAAAAAAATCTAGCTGAATGTATCACATTCTTGCATGCATATGTAGTATATATGTCTATATATGTTCACATGTATATGTGTTTATATATTTGTATATGCTCATATGTATATGTATGACATATGTACAGTAGTTGTAATTAAAATAAATGCCCACCTTGCTTACAGTTTTATAACCTGTTTAATTCATGTAAAAACAGATAACAGAGTATAATCTCTTTCTATGTCATGAGGTTTTGTTATTGTTAACACAATAAATTTTATAGGGTTCAATAGCTCTATGTTCTAGAGTGAATATATAATCATTCAGTTAGTTTATCTCAAATTTTTCACTGTAATAAACATTTTTATAAATTATTTTTATTAGAGACATACATAGAGACAGAAAAAAGAGAGAGAGAGAGAGAACACACTCCCTTATGCTGATTTGCTCCTTAAATGCACAAAATGGCCAGAGCTGGACTGGGCTAATGTCAAAAGCCAAGAGCTTAATCCAGGTCTCCCATGTGGGCAGCAAGAACTCAATTTCTTGAGCCATTATCACTGCCTCTCAGGGTCATCATTGGCAGGAAGCTGGAGTCAGGAGCCATAGTCAGGAATCCAATCCAGGCACTCTGAGGTGGGACATCATTATTGCAATGGGCAGGACAAATGCCCACCCCATTGTAATCTTTTAAAAATCAACAATAAATATTCGTTTCAAGTGAACTTGAAACGTAAGTAACTAAATGGCCAAATGGGTAAGTCTTTCAAGTTCTTATCACAAGATGATCTCCCTCCCGTAAAGAGTGCGCCTGTTTACATTGCCATCATCTATGTGTTAGTTATTTATTTGCCTCACATCCTTATCAAACTATATGAAAAAAATCTCTTGAAAAAGCTAGGAGTCTACTTTCCTACTATTTCTTAACCTCGAATATTGGTAATCTGAAACTCTCCTCTTGGCAGTGAACAATGACTTCCCAATTTTGAATCCCAAGGGCTATTTATCATTCTTATCATTGACCTTACAGTATTTGATGCTATTGACCTCCGGCTCCTATTTGAAAAATCTCTTCTCTTTGGTCCTGTTAAATACTCAGTGTGGATTTAAATTCTATCTTCTGTCCTTCCTGGCGCCCTCTGTGCTTCATGCCCCTGCTTTGTGTTAATTATGGTCATCCACTCAGTCCCAAAACTCCGTCTTCTGTTTCTGGAGTCTGGCAGGAGCTGGCAAACTTGCCACCACCCTCACCTTGCTGTTTTCTTTTTGCTGTTCCAATGTTCCCACTCTTATTTGGGCCACTAATTATTTTCACCTAGACGATCAGCAGCACCTCCTAACAGGTGCCCCTGTCTTCCTGAAACATTGCTTTGCTGAGGACACTCTCCTGAGACAGCACCAATGCCTTTCAAATGAAATCCAAGCTGGCCTCCGGCAAAGCTCTCCCACTCCTCCTAACAACAGCCTATGTTTTTGCCTCACCACATAACTTTTCTTTTCTATTCACCTATAATTCTTTTCCTCATCTCTGTTCTTCAGAATTCTACCCTTTTATTAAGACCTGACTCAAAGTATCTCCTATAGGAATTTCTGTAGTCATTCTCACTAAAAATGACCTCTGTCTTCCAGGGTCTATAATTCAGATTCTTGCTTTTTGATATTGCATCCCATGTGGTAGGCTTTAACCTCTGCTAGGTTATAAGATGATTGAAAGCAGAATCTGTTCACCTTTCCCCAAGCACTCAGCATAGTTTTATTGCTGGTATGTGATTAATACACATTAATTAAGTGAATGAACCATCCCTAGAATAATTCTAAGAACATCTGGGTATAATAACATTCAGGTAGAACTCAGAAATAATCCACTGGCCATAGCTCATCTCCAGTTTCAGGTCTTATGAAATATTCAACTTAAAGTGTTTTATTTTAGCCTTTAAAAATTTTTAGTAATGTAAGAAGAACAGATTCCATGTATTTCATAGGTAGCAAAAATTTTAATTTCATATCTTGGGTTAGGCAATGAACATTTGCAATATGGCTTTGTTAGCTACCCCAGAATTCTTAAAACTGCAACAGGATTTGTGTTTCCTTTAACCAAATTAAATAATTCACTCACATCCAGACAACCAAAACATTCAAAGCTTGTTTTTGATGCCACATGGCAATGTCTGCCCCTTGCAAACCCAGGACAGTTAATGCATCTTTCTCCATTGCCATACTTGGTCTTGATCAGAGAAGACAAGCTTCATTTTCTCGTTTCCCACAATACTGTTTCTTACGGGACAAATTTTAAAACTTGGTGAAAACATTTGTTAGCCTTAAAGTCAGAAATAGGAAAGGAAACTTTCTTCCACTCAAGAACATAAAATCATTTTGCTGTTAACAGAGGAAGAAAAGGTACAGTGGTACAATGAGGAAGACAAACATAGGTGTCTGCTTAGCTCTGTGCAGTTCTCCCTGTGCATGCCCCGCCTTTCCTGAGTGATTTCACACCAGTCATTTCACTGATTTGAGCCCAGCATATGGAATGTCCCACCCCCCAGCCTCCCACATCCACCTCCCAGGCTGGAGGCATGCTGGTTGCTAATGCTCTGAGATCTTCTCAGCCTAGCCCAGATTCCCACACAACGAGATATCCTCTGTGCGATTTGTATAGCACTTTCCCCAACCAAGGAGAAGTCAGCGAACAATGAGGCAGCAGGAGGCAGCACCAACAAGCAACATCTAACATGTTCAGGAAAAAAACAAAATTAAGCAGCAAAGCTCTTTAGAGCAAGAGAGGCTTTTAAAGCGAGTTCTCCCAGGTAATGTAAGCAGCTGCTTTCTCAGAGCTCTCACAAGGGCATGCCACAGGGCCAAATGAGCAGCCCCTTCAGCCCCAGGAGAAAGAGCTGAGCTGCAGTGGGGACCAAATCCATTTATTTTCATGTCTCAATGAAAATACTGGAGAGTTTGTAAATCACACATGCTCTGATCGTATTCCTTTTAAGAATACATAGCAGATTTTCTTTCTCTGGGCACAGCCAATTTATTCACATAGGGGAGACATTTGATCAGCCTCCCTGCACAAGGATTCTTAGATGAATGGAGCTGCTCAGTGTCTTAACTAAATTAGGAGCTGCAGAGGAAGTGTGACCAGAGACTCTGCTGGGCAGGCACAAGGATTATCATGTGGAAAATCTGACCTGTGGACCAAATGGATTATGCAGGTGAGAAATGACACTCATGTCCGGTCAGCTTTAATTTTGGAACACAGCTTACAATCTCCAGTCCATCCACATGTTGACCCCCCAATTAAACCATGCCATGTAAGGGCTCGATGGTGCAAAAACAGAGAAATCATATTCTCCACAGTGCTGTCAGGAGCGGAACAGAATGGTAATTTTGCATTGGATCTTGTTTGTCAGTATGCATTTTAATGTGTTTTCTAATATGACCACCTGATCCAGGACCAAACTCTTATTGTTCTCCCTGATAAGCCTGGGGGTGGTGTGTGGGGGGTGGGGGGTTCCTATAAGGCATTTTTGCAAAAGGACTTATTTTTGTGTGGGTGGAATAGGTTTTGCTTTGCATTTCAAGTAAGAGAATAAAATGCCAGTAACTGCACAAAATTTAAACAGTGACATAGCTGGAACTCAGAGTGTGCTCTTCAAAGAAAATGGAAGATTTGACCCACACCTGAGATGTGTCTTGTTATGATTATTAATTAGATCCACAAATCATTGTATTAAAATAGCCATCAAGGTAGAGATGGCTTTTACTTGACAAATGATTAGAGTTAACGAGTGTTAGCTTTGTATATAAGAATAGAAAGAATGATGTTTTGTTTTTTAGATTTCTTATTTACTGTGAAAATCTTGTAATTAAATAGTATATGGATTAAGGGCACAGGCTCTGTAGAAAGACATTTGTGGTTCAAATCCAGGCTCTATCTCTTGGGTGACTTATTTGCCCTTTCATGCCTCAATTTCTACCTATTTGAAATGGGGGAGATGATAGCCTCAAATATGATTGGTGTGAGAATTAAATGAGGCAAGTCATATTAATTGCTTTACTTTGTGTCTTATCTTAAAAGTGTATAAAATGCTTTTATTAAATGATTAAGATTCAGATTAATAGGATTGCATACCTGACAACTATTAGCAACATGCTAGCCCCACCATTGTAAACCTCCCATCTAGGAAAACAGCATGTTATTTTTGATCTTATCATTAAAAAAGATTTTACTGTTGGAGTTCTGATGGTCTTCCTGTTGGTCAGTTTAAGGGTTATGTTACTTTTATTGCCTCTCCTTCCACGTGCAGCTTTGTTTAACCAAGGATTATTGCCTCTGTGGATCTATGACCCTGTTACTTTGATATACCCCAATGCTTGTCATCGTGTATCACTGTCTATTTTTTATTTTTGTGTCCTTCTTTTCCAACTAGAGTATAAGCTCTTTGAGAGCAGACAGCATATTTACATACCCCAGTCTAAAGTTTATTGGGTAAATTTTTTCATAAAAAGCATAAAAGAGAATTAAGGCCGGGGCCGTGGCTCAATAGGCTAATCCTCCAGCTAGCGGCGCCGGCACACCGGGTTCTAGTCTTAGTCGGAGCGCCGGATTCTGTCCAGGTTGCCCCTCTTCCAGGCCAGCTCTCTGCTGTGGCCCGGGAAGGCAGTGGTTGATGGCCCAAGTGCTTGGGCCCTGCCCCCCATGGGAGACCAGGATAAGCACCTGGCTCCTGCCATCAGATCAGCACTGTGCCCCAGCTGCAGCGCGCCAGCCGCGGCGGCCATTGGAGGGTGAACCAACGGCAAAAAAAGGAAGACCTTTCTCTCTGTCTCTCTCTCTCACTATCCACTCTGCCTGTCAAAAAAAAAAAAAAAAAAAAAAAAGAGAGAGAGAATTAAAACTAATGTTTATAAAAATGAACCTGTAGCTACAAGCACTTTCTGAACTCACAGAAAAATTAGGGAAGCTTGCATGCCTTTTACACACTCAGTCCTATTTTCAGTACTGCTAAGGCCTCAGCCACCCTAAGACATGGTTAAGACAAAACACTACAGAGGTAGAAAGGGTAGATGATTAGAAGCACAGATTCCAGTTCTTAGCAAATGTACTTTAAATCTCTTCGTAAAAGGTCACATTCTCAGAATATGGAAAGAGAAGTCAGCTCAAAAAACATTTCTCTCTCTCTCAACTCTGCCCTTCCAATAAATAAATCTTTAAAAGGGGGTAGGTGTGGGGTGGTGTGGTGGCACAGCAGATTAAGCCACTGCCTGTGATGCCAGCATCCCCGATGAGTGATGTTTCGAGTCCAGGCTGCTTCACTTTGAATCCGGCTCCCTGCTGATGTACCTGGGAAAGCCCTGGAAGCTGCTGTGTACTTGCACCCCTGCCACCCATGTGGGAGACCCACATGGAGTACCAGTGAGGAGTGAACCAATGAATGGAAGATCTCTCTGTCTCGTCTCTTCCCCCCACTCTGTAACACTGTCTTTCAAATAAATAAAATAAATCCTAATAATATATTAATTTATGGATTCCAGGCAAAGACACTGTGAGTTAACACATTTTAAAATTCTGTCAGACAAGCAATCAAAAATTCAGAGCCTCCTTTTGGAGTCCATGCAAGAATACAACAAATCTAGGAACACCCTTTTCTTTTACACTACCTGATCAGCTTAATGGAAAAGCCAATTGGTCATAAACGTAACTGGTGCTCCGATTCATCCAGCGTGGGTTGTTGCTCTCAGCAGTTGACATGTAGCCTTCTGTACCTACATAGGACTGCAGGATCTCTCTTTCATTATTGTGCTGTTCCCACAATGATTGGGAAACAACTGCAGCCTTGTGGACCAAATGCCAGGGGTGAGGAGTGTATTTCCAGTGTGCTTGCTGCTGTTTTCTTTAATGATTTTTCAAACGATGATGGTCTCTGTCCTTCTGTTCAGTAGATTGTATACGCTGGGCTTCGATGATTTCAAAGCTGATGGTAAAATATGCACTATGTAGCACCACTCTGCTGAGATTTAAATCATTACATGTCCTCTTCCTTTGGACAGACTGTAGGGTTAAATGGCTGGGCTTTGTGAAACAAAAGATTTATATTCCACTTTCTTTATACTATCCATCCACGCCTCCTGTAATAGGAGCCGGGTGGGAAGCTCTATGCCTGGGTTGTCATTTCTCTTGCACGGTATATATTAGAGTCCAAATGACCTCTCTACCATCAAGGTTCCACAAACCTTAAATTTAAGCCACCTCTTCCACCAAAGTATCTAAAACAATAACTTTTTTTATGTTGCAACAAACATTACATTTAATGAGTACAGTGCACATGTAATGATACAGTGAATCAGTGTGAAGCCTCAAATAATGATTTCTGTTGGCACTATAAAAGGAATGTAATTTTTCTTGTTGAAATACCATTTTTCAGTTACTGCATGAGTGATGTGGTAATTATCCCCTCCACCTGGGATTTAAATCCAATCCTCCAAGCCCATTTTCTGTTTGCAAGCTGTCAGGCTGATGCATAGGCTTTGTTCTTATCTGGCAGTAGGCAAGGAATCGGTAATTCAGAAACAACAAAGCCACTGATGGGTCATCATGTAATCTGCACTGAAAATTGCAATCTGTAATGAGATTGGAAACGCAGATGAGGTGACTAAAATTGATTACCTACCATATCTAAAAATTTCAGTTTTATTGCACAAATATGATCAAACTCATCCATAAGTTTGGGGATTAGTTGGGAAAGAATAAAGATTACTTTTAAATTAGGTGGATGCAGATAAGTTATTTAAATGTAAATTATTTGCATTATAGCAATATGGTTGGTCTACAGGGTGATTCCTATGGCCACATATTTCAAGTTCCCTGATGGTATCATTTCTGTCAGGGAGTTCCAATTAGAGATGACATATACACTTCCACCTCTTAAAGGTAGTGCAGCAAAGCAGACCATAAATGCAATTCACACCAATCCCCTGGCCATAAAAATTCACCTCTCATATGTGTATTATGGGGAGAAATAATCATCTAGAAGTCTCGGGAGCTTCAAAACACAAGCAGCAGCCTGTGCTTTAGGTATTTCAATATTCCTCTCTCTTCCTGGTGCACTGTCTTCCACAGGGTCCAGCCTTGCGGGTCTAACTCAGGAGTCAAGATGAGAAGTTCACAGTGTCCCCTGCTTCTAGTGGGAAATGGAGACCTCATATCATCTTAGAAACATAAGGAATATTGTTGATATTCTGGTCCAGCTTCCCAGCCACTATAACCGTCTCTCCATTTCTTAGCAGTAATGTACTAATGATTCCTACCACTGGGAATTTGGCAGATCTTGGTGATTTTGAAACAAAAAGGAGTATCTAATAAGGAATCATCATCATTACACATTTTTACAGGTGAATGATAATATGCTCATATAGTGATGTAACTGGTGCACCGATTAATTTATATTTCACTTCATAGTTTAGCTTCCAGAAAGTAACCATTAGGGTGGTAAGAAACAGCCATGCAAGACTGAGTTCTACGTGAGGGGAGAGTATCTAGGAAAAACACATTATATCAAGTCACCACTTTCTTTTGTAGATGCCAAGACAAAAATTGTGTGCATCCTGTGGTGCTGCTGCAAGACTCCCTTCTGCTTTGGGAAACTTTTTTAATAGATGATGAAAAGAACCTTTATCCTCTAATCGCTGCATTCATGATCTTAAATTCACATCAGCATAGTTAAAGAGCTGGAAAGATGTTAGAGAAGCTGAGTGTCAACGTGCTCTATATCACCCGTCAGCACAAACCTCACCTCCTTAAGTGTCTTCAGAGTTTCACAACTTTCCTGCCCAGTGTACAGTATTTTTTTTAAAAAAAAAGATTTATTTGAAAGGCAGAGCTACAGAGAGGCCAAGGCAGAGAGAAAGAGAGAGAGAGAGAGAGAGAGAGAGACAGAGAGAGAGAGAGAGAGAGAGAGAGAGAGAGACAGGTCTTCCAGCCACTAGTTCACTCCCCAAATGGCCTCAATGACCACAGCTGAGCTGATCCAAAGCCAGGAGCCAGGAGTTTCTTCTGGGTCTCCCACATGGGTACAAGGGCCCAAGGACTTGGGCCATCTTTTCTTTTTTTTAAATCTTTTATTTAATAAATATAAATTTCATAGGTACAGCTTTTTGGAATATAGTGGTTCTCCCCACCACACCTCCACTCCCATCCCACACCCTACTCTCTCTTCCATCTCATTCTTCATTAAGGTTCATTTTTCATTATCTGTATATATACAGAAGATCAACACTATACTAAGTACAGATTTCAACAGTTTGCACCCACAGAGACACACAAAGTATAAAGTACTGTTTGAAGACGAGTTTTTCTGTTAATTCTCATAGTACAAGTCATTAAGGACAGAAGTCCTACATGGGGACCAAGTGCACAGTGACTCCTCTTGTTGATTTAACAATTGACACTCTAATTTATGGCATCAGTGATCACCTGAGGCTCTTGTCATGGGCTTCCAAGGCTATGGAAGCCTTTAGAGTCCACAAACTCTAACATTATTTAGACAGGGCCATAATCAAAGAGGAAGTTCTTTCCTCCCTTCAGAGAAAGATACCTCCCCTTCTTTGATGGTCCGTATTTCCACTAAGATCTCACTCACAGAGATCTTTCATGTAGGTCATTTTTTTTTGCCACAGTGTCTTGGCTTTCCATGCCTAAAATGCTCTCCTGTGCTTTTGAGCCAGATCCGAATGCCTAGAGTGCTATTTAGGGTTTTTGTCATTCTATGAGTCTGCTGTGTGGCCTGCTTTGGGGCCATCTTCTACTGCTTTCTCAGGACATAGCAGAGAGCTGAATGGGAAATGGAGCCGCTGGGACATGAACTAATGGCCACATGGGATGCTGGCACTGCAGGCAGCGGCTTTAGTGGTTACACCATAGCCCTGGTCCTGTACAGCATTCTTAGTCCTATTACCACAAACTAGCTCTATTCAGAATGGAAGTTTTTAGAAAAAAAATGTGTATTATTACAATTATTATGAGTTTTTCTCTGCTTTGGGTTTGTTTCAATCTTTTTACATTCTGACGTTCCTACTCATCTCTTCTGAGAGTCAGAGAAGTCCTGGTAGCAACTGGTGAAAGAAACAGTGGCATAGATCTGTAAGCTTGAAAATAATGACCCAGGCCCCAGTGGCCCACATTAACATTTGCTAGTCCTTATATTCCATTGTTATTTATTTTAATCATCTTGTCTGCTCTTTTCCCAAAGAAGAAAAGAAGGAGTTATTTGTTCATGTAGTAAACTATGAAAAGGTTTACAGTCCAAGTACTATCTACATTCATGCCACTGGGTTCTTTATTCTTGCTTTTTTTCTCTTCAAACTTTAAACCCTTCTCCCTGCAATGAATTCACTGTCTCCATTATATCCATTCTTCTTTTCTGAAAATCTCATTGTTCCTTTCCAGTAATTAAAGTTTCAATGCTCATTTCCAGCCTCCAGGTTTCACATTCACAGAATGTAAGCAAACAGGGTTTCTGTTGCCCCACCACCCATTTCCACTGCTTCCCATGCAGATCTTGCTTCCAGCCCATCTTTTTTGTTGAACCTCCTTTTTTAATGAACCCAGATGCAAGCCGCTACAGTCTTTCACCTTGAGTGTTGCAGGGTCACTCCTCTCCTTCAAGAAGCACTAAAATTCATTGTCTGTAAAGCTGTCAGCTATGCTTCTGAAACATAAGGCTGATGTGTTCACTCTTGGGTTTAAACTCCTCCAATGGCTTCATGTCACACTGAAAATAAAATCCAAACACCTCATGCTGGCCTCCAATCTCGTGGACTCTGCCAACCTCACCTCATATAATTCTCAGCCTTGCTTACTGCACTATAAGCAGACGTGGTATCTCTGAACTACATTAGCTTGTTCCCGCAATGTGCAGGACCTTTGCCATGGCTTATCTACATTTGTTTTTGGCTCTTTCTGGTTATGCAGGTCACAGCCAAGTTGTTCATTTCTCAAAGAGGCCTTCCTTGCCTCTTCTGCTTAATTCAAATCTATAATATCCATTCAGCCACTTCCTTTTTTGAAAAGATTTTATTTATTTGAAAGGTAGTGTGACAGAGAAAGGGGGAACAACAGAGAAAGAGATCCTCCATTCCCCAGGTTGGGCTCATTCTCCAAAAGGTTACAATGGCCAGGGCTGGGCCAGACTTAAGCAAAGGGCCAGAAACTCCCTCAGGGTATCCCATGCAGGGAGCTGGATCAGAAGCAGAACAACTTGGACTCAAACAGGCTTGAGGATATCAGATGCTGGCATTGCAGGCAAAGTGTAACCTGTTGTGCCAAAACTCTGGCCCCTAATCACTCACTTTTTATTTGAACAATCTCTGAATTCTTTGATAGCATCTAGCATTTCTAGCACCCCTTTTGTTTACTAGTATTATTATTTGTATATTATTTTTGGTCTCCTTCAACTCCAAGGAAGTTGCATGAGAGATGAGACCTTGCTTGGTTGTCTCACCTCTGATACCTAATCTTTGAAAATCACATAATAATACAATAATGATATATGGCAAACATATAATAAAGATGTTAGAATAAAAATTAGCACTTATGTCCTACTCATTGTATACAAATACATTTTCTTACTATTTCTAAACATTTTTGCTTTCCCTTGTGCTGACCTGATGCTTTTGACGAGATGCTCCCTTCTTGAAATGATCTTGGCCTTTAAATTCTACATTATATACACTGAGTTTTCATCCTACTTCCCCATTTCTCTGGTTCTCTAATTAAAAGATTAAGCTCCCCAGGTTAGTTCATTGTTCATATCTTTCTGACTGCCTATCTTAGATATTTCAAATACCTTCATGGATTCAAATGTATGTTTTAGAAAAATTTTAATGGAAAAGTTAAACAGGGAAGAAAGATCTCAAAACTATTGCAATAGAGCACAAAGACTGGACTCAATTCCATTTAAAACACTGGAGAGGTTTAAGCCTTAGGGTAAGCTAGTGCAAAAGTACTAGAGTTTTCATCATGAAAGGGTGTTGTATTTCATCAAATGTTTTCTCTGCATCTATTGAGATAATTACATGTTTTTTCTTCTGCAGTTTGTTAATGTGGGGCATCGCATTGATTGATTTGTGAACGTTGAACCATTCCTGTATACCAGGGATAAATCCCACTTGGTCTGGGTAGATGATCTTTCTGATATGTTGCTACATTCTATTGGCCAGAATTTTATTGAGGAGTTTTCCATCTATGTTCATCAGGGAAATTGGTCTGTAATTCTCTTTCTCTGCTGCATCTTTTTCAGCTTTAGGAATTAAGGTGATGCTGGCTTCATAGAAGGATTTGGGAGGATTCCCTCTTTTTAGATTGTTCTGAATAGTTAAGATGAATTGGAGTTAGTTCTTTAAAGGTCTGGTAGAATTCAGCAGTGAATCCATCCAGTCCTGGGCTTTTCTTTGTTGGGAGGGACTTTATTACTGATTCAATTTCTGACTCGGTTATGGGTCTGTTTAGGTTTTCTATGTCATCGTGGTTCAATTTTGGTAGGTTGCATGTGTTTGCTTTCCCTGTTTGCTGACATACAACTCTTTGTAGTAATTTCAGATGGCTCTTTTTATTTATTCATTTATTTATTTATTTTTTTGACAGGCAGAGTAGACAGTGAGAGAGAGAGAGACAGAGCGAAAGGTCTTCCTTTTTGCCATTTGTTCACCCTCCAATGGCTGCAGTGGCCGGCGCACTGCACTGATCCGAAGGCAGGAGCCAGGTGTTTCTCCTGGTCTCCCATGGGGTGCAGGGCCCAAGCACTTGGGCCATCCTCCACTGCACTCCCTGTCCACATCAGAGAGCTGGACTGGAAGAGGGGCAACCAGGACAGAATCCTGCGCCCCGACCGGGACTAGAACCTGGTGTGCCAGCGCCGCAAGGCGGAGGATTAGCCTATTGAGAAATGGCGATGGCCAAACTTTTTATTTATGTGGTGTCTGTTGTTATATTCCCTTTTTCATACCTGATTTTATTTATTTCAGTATTTTCTCTTCTTTTTTTAGTTAGCTGGGCCAATGGGGTGTCAATTTTGTTTTTTGTTTTTCAAAAAAAAAAAAAAAAGCTCTTCGTTTGGCTGATCTTTTGTAATTTTTTTGATTCAATTCTGTTGATTTCTTCTCTAATATGAATTATTTATCTTATCCTAATAGTTTTGGGTCTGGTTTGCTGCAGTTTTTCTAGATCCCTAAGATGCATTGATAGCTCATTTGTTTGGTGCCTTTCCAATTTCTTGATGCAGGCACCTATTGCTATAAACTTTCCTCTTTTTTTTTTTTAACTTTTATTTAATGAATATAAATTTCCAAAGTACGACTTATGGATTACAATGGCTTCCCCCCCATACCGTCCCTCCCACCCACAGCCCTCCCCTTTCCCACTCCCTCTCCCCTTCCATTCACATCAAGATTCATTTTCGATTATCTTAATATACAGAAGATCAGCTTAGCATACATTAAGTAAGGATTTCAACAGTTTGCTCTCCCACACAGAAACATAAAGTGAAAAATAATAGATGATTTTTTTTAAATGATGATGAAATCAGAGCAGACCTATTGTCATGTTTAATCCCAGTGAGAGTCAAGTTGGGAATTGATAATTTCTTTTTTTTTTTTTTTTACAGAAGATCAGTTTAGTATGCATTAAGTAAAGATTTCAACAGTTTGCACCCCCATAGAAACACAAAGTGAAATATATTGTTTGAGTACTCGTTATAGCATTAAATCTCAATGCACAGCACATTAAGGACAGAGATCCTACATGAGGAGTAAGTGCACAGTGACTCCTGTTGTTGACTTTACCAATTGACACTCTTGTCTATGGCATCAGTAATCTCCCTATGCTCCAGTCATGAGTTTCCAAGGCTATGGAAGCCCTCTGAGTTCTCCGACTCTTATCTTGTTTAGACAAGGTCATAGTCAAAGTGGAGGTTCTCTCCTCCCTTCAGAGAAAGGTACCTCCTTCTTTGATGGCCTGTTCTTTCCACTGGGATCTCACTCACAGAGATCTTTTGCCAGAGTGTCTTGGCTTTCCATGCCTGAAATACTCTCATGGGCTTTTCAGCCAGATCTGAATGCCTTTAGGGCTGATTCTGAGGCCAGAGTGCTATTTAGGACATCTGCCATTCTATGAGTCTGCTGAGTATCTCACTTCCCATGTTGGATCACTCTCCCCTTTATTTATTCTATCGGTTAGTGTTAGTAGGTACTAGACTTGTTTGTGTGCTCCCTTTGACTCTTAGTCCTTTCATTATGATCAATTGTGAACTGAAATTGATCACTTGGACTAGTGAGATGGCATTGGTACATGCCACCTTGATGGGATTGAATTGGAATCCCCTGGTATGTTTCTAACTCTACCATTTGGGGCAAGTCAGCTTGAGCATGTCCCAAATTATACATTTCTTCCCTCTCTTATTCCCACTCTTATGTTTAACAGGGATCACATTTCAGTTAATTTTCAACACTTAAGAATAACTGTGTATTAATTACAGAATTAAACCAGTCATATTTGTATACACAAGCAATGCCATGGCCGAGGAAGAACTTCTAAGATCAATCCCATTCACAATAGCTACAAAAACAATCAAATACATTGGAATAAACTTAACCAAGGACGTTAAAGATCTCTACGATGAAAATTACAAAACCTTAAAGAAAGAAATAGAAGAGGATACCAAGAAATGGAAAAATCTTCCATGCTCATGGATTGGAAGAATCAATATCATCAAAATGTCCATTCTCCCAAAAGCAATTTATAGATTCAATGCAATCCCAATCAAGATACCGAAGACCTTCTTCGCAGATCTGGAAAAAATGGTGCTGAAATTCATATGGAGGCACAAGAGACCTCGAATAGCTAAAGCAATCTTGTACAACAAAAACAAAGCCGGAGGCATCACAATACCAGATTTCAGGACATACTACAGGGCAGTTGTAATCAAAACAGCATGGTACTGGTACAGAAACAGATGGATAGACCAATGGAACAGAATTGAAACACCAGAAATCAATCCAAACATCTACAGCCAACTTATATTTGATCAAGGATCTAAAACTAATTCCTGGAGCAAGGACAGTCTATTCAATAAATGGTGCTGGGAAAATTGGATTTCCATGTGCAGAATCATGAAGCAAGACCCCTACCTTTCACCTTACACAAAAATCCACTCAACATGGATTAAAGACCTAAATCTACGACCTGACACCATCAAGTTACTGGAGAACACTGGAGAAACCCTGCAAGATATTGGCACAGGCAAAGAATTTCTGGAAAAGACCCGGGAGGCACAGGAAGTCAAAGCCAAAATCAACTATTGGGATTGCATCAAATTGAGAAGTTTCTGTACTGCAAAAGAAACAGTCAGGAGAGTCAAGAGACAACCGACAGAATGGGAAAAAATATTTGCAAACTATGCAACAGATAAAGGGTTAATAACCAGAATCTACAAAGAGATCAAGAAACTCCACAAAAACAAAACCAACAACCCACTTAAGAGATGGGCCAAGGACCACAATAGACATTTTTCAAAAGAGGAAATCCAAATGGCCAACAGGCACATGAAAAAATATTCAAGGTCATTAGCAATCAGGGAAATGCAAATCAAAAGCACAATGAGGTTTCACCTCACCCCGGTTAGAATGGCTCACATGCAGAAATCTACCAACAACAGATGCTGGCGAGGATGTGGGGAAAAAGGGACACTAACCCACTGTTGGTGGGAATGCAAACTGGTCAAGCCCTATGGAAGTCAGTCTGGAGATTCCTCAGAAACCTGAAGATAACCCTACCGTTCGACCCAGCCATCCCACTCCTTGGAATTTACCCAAAGGAATTTAAATTGGCAAACAAAAAAGAGGTCTGCACCCTAATGTTTATTGCAGCTCAATTCACAATAGCTAAGACCTGGAACCGACCTAAATGCCCATCAACGGTAGACTGGATAAAGAAATTATGGGATATGTACTCTTTAGAATACTATACCGCAGTAAGAAACAACGAAATCCAGTCATTTGCAACAAAATGGAGGAATCTGGAACACATCATGCTGAGTGAAATAAGCCAGTCCCAAAGGGACAAATACCATATGTTCTCCCTGATCGGTGACAACTGACTGAACACCAAAAAGGAAACCTGTTGAAGTGAAATGGACACTATGGGAAACGGTGACTTGATCAGCATAACCCTGACTGTTAATGAACAACTTAATACATTATCCCTCTTAGTAGTTTTTTTGTCTGTTCTACTTAAACTTTCCTCTTAACACTGCTTTTGCTGTATCCCATGTTTTGATATGTTGTGTTGTTCTCCTCATTTACTTCCAGAAACTTTTTGATTTCTCTTTTGATTTCTTCTATGACCCAGTGTTCATTCAGGGGCATGTGGTTCAGTCTCCATGTGCTTGCATATGCCCTAGGGATTCCAGAGTTTGTAATTTCCAGCTTCATTCCACTGTGGTCTGAGAAGCTGCATGGTATGATTCTAATTCTTTTGAATTTGCTGAGACTTGCTTTATAGCCTAGTATGTGGTCAATCCTAGAGAAGGTTCCATGTACTGATGAGAAGAATGTGTTTTCTTCAAGTGTTGGATGAAAAGTTCTGTAGATATCTGTTAGATCCATTTGGGCTATAGTGTCGATTAAATCTGCTATTTCCTTGTTGATCTTCTGTCTGGTTGATCTGTCTATTGCTGAAAGTGGAGTATTGAAGTCTCCCAGTACTATTGTATTGGAGTCTAAGTCTCCATTTAAGTTCCTTAACATAATTTTAAATAAACTGGTGCCCTGTAATTAGGTGCATATACATTTATAATAGTTAGATCTTCCTGTTGATTTGACCCCTTAATCACTATATGGTGACCTTCTTTGTCTCTCTTAACAGTTCTTGTGTTAAAGTTCATTTTGTCTGATATTAAGATGGTTATGCCAGCTCTTTTTTGGTTTCTGTTGGCATGGAATATCTTTTTCCAACCTTTCACTTTCAGTCTGCATGCATCTTTGATGGAAAGATGTGTTTCTTGTAAGCAGAAAATAGATGGGTTCATTAATCCATTCATCCAGTCTCTGTCTTTTAATTGGAGAGTTGAAGCCATTTACATTTAATGTGCCTATTAATAAGTAGTGACTTTGCTCTGCCATTTTCCCAAAGATATTTCTAATATATGCTTTGAACTTCCTGTGATCTTTTACTGGGAGATTTTCTTCCTTTATTTTCTTTCGTATTGTTGGCCGTATTTTTGTGTTTCTGTGTGTAACACATCTTTAAGCATCTTTTGCAGCGCTGGATGAGTGGTGACAAATTCTTTCAATTTCTGTTTCCTATGAAAGGTCTTTATTTCACCTTCATTTGCAAATGAGAGCTATGCAGGATATAATATTCTGAGCTGGCAGTTTTTCTCTCTTAGTACCTGAGCTATGTCTCACCATTCCCTTCTAGCCTATAGGGTCTCTGATGAGAAGTCTGCTGTAAGTCTGATTGGAGATCCTCTGAGAGTAATCTGATGCTTCGCTCTTGCACATTTTAGAATCTTTTCTTTATGTTTCACTGTGGTGAGTTTGAATACAATGTGTCATGGTGAAGATCTCTTTTGGTCATGTTTATTGGGGGTTCTATGTGCTTCCCGTACTTGGATATCTCTTTCCTTCTCCAAACCTGGGAAGTTTTCTGTTAGTATCTCACTCAAAAGGCCTTCTAATCCTTTCTCACTCTCCATGCCTTCAGGAATTCCTAGAACCCCAGTGTTGGCTTTTTTAATAGTATCCTGTAGATTCCCAACAATATATTTAACATTTCTAATTTCCACTTCTTTTCTTTGATTTAATTGTATACTCTCCTGTGCTCTGTCTTCTAAGTCTGATATTCTTTCTTCTGCCACACTGATTTTGTTTTTAAGGCTCTCAAATTTTTTTTTTTTTATTTGTTCCATTGAATTAAAGACCAATTTCCCTGATGAACATAGACGCAAAATCCTCAATAAAATTCCAGCCAATAGAATGCAACAACACATCAGAAAGATCATCCACACAGACCAAGTGTGATTTATCGCTGGCATGCCGGGATGGTTCAATGTTCACAAAACAATCAATGTGATGCACCACATTAACAGACTGCAGAAGAAAAACCATATGATTATCTCAATAGAAGCAGAGAAAGAATTTGATAAAATTCCACATCCTTTCATGATGAAAACTCTAAGCAAATTGGGTATAGAAGGAACATTCCTCAATACAATCAAAACAATTTATGAAAAACACATGGCCAGCATCCTATTGACTAGGGAAAAGTTGGAAGCATTTCACTGACATCTGGTACCAGACAGGGATGCACACTCTAACCATCACTATTGAATATAGACTTGAAAGTTTTAGACAGAGCCATTAGGCAAGAAAAAGAAATTAAAGGGATAGAAATTGGGAAGGAAGGAGTCAAACTATCCCTCTTTGCAGATGATATGATTCTTTATTTAGGGGATCCAAAGAACTCTACTAAGAGACTATTGGAACTCATAGAAGATTTTGGCAAAGTAGCAGGATATAAAATCAATGCACAAAAATCAACAGCCTTTGTGTACACAGGCAATTCCACAGCTGAGAAAGAACTGCTAAGATCAATCCCATTCAAAATAGCTACAAAAACAATCAAATACTTGGAATAAACTTAACCAAGGATGTTAAAGATCTCTACAATGAGACTTACAAAATCTTAAAGAAAGAAATAGAAGAGGATACCAAGAAATGGAAAAATCTTCCATGCTCATGGAATGGAAGAATCAATATTATCAAAATGTCCATTCTCCCAAAAGCAATTTATAGATTCAATGAGATACCAATCAAAATACTGAAGACTTTCTTCTCAGATCTGGAAAAAATGATGCTGAAATTGATATGGAGGCACAGGAGACCTCGAATAGCTAAAGCAATCTTGTACAACAAAAACAAAGCTGGAGGCATCACATTACCAGACTTCAGGAAATACTAAAGGGCAGTTATAATTAAAACAGCATGGTACTGTTAGGGTCCAAAAAAGCCCACCGCCCAAGGAACGACTCCAAGAGACTTTTCTCTCATGCAACCAGCAAAGGGTTAAATTTATTGATCCAACATGCTCGGGCCCTCTGAACATACAAGGACAGAGGAGCACTGAGAAACTACAGCATAGGGTTTATAAAGGCAAAAACCGCAAAATCGGGAGGGGGGAGAGAATACACGGTTGCTAAGCAGTTGCTAAAATCTTACAATCAGCAATTATGATTTTAAGACATAGACAAATTACATCTTCATTATTAGCCCAGGTAACCCAGGTGCAACCTTTCTACTTTTAAGCTTGAGCAATCATGCTAGGGGGTTTTTGTGCGTTGCCAAGGGTGATGTAGTGCACTGCTATTGTCCGACCATTTGAGATCATAGTTTCAGACCAGAGTCTCATGGTGGGGGGGGGGGGTGTTGCTTTCCCAGAATGCAATCTCAAGTGCTCCAAAATGGAGTTCCTACTGTCAAGGTGCTACTTCACTACTGGTACAGAAACAGATGGATAGATCAATGGAACAGAATAGAAACACCAGAAACAATCTAAACATCTACAGCCGGCTTATATTTGATCAAGGATCTAAAACCAATTCCTGGAGTAAGGACAGTCTATTCAAAAAATAGTGCTGGGAAAACTGGATTTCCACGTGCAGAAGCATGAAGCAAGACCCCTACCTTATGGCCAGCGCTGTGGATCACTAGGCTAATCCTCCACCTTGCAGCGCCGGCACACCGGGTTCTAGTCCCGGTCGGGGTGCCGGATTCTGTCCCGGTTGCCCCTCTTCCAGGCCAGCTCTCTGCTGTGGCCAGGGGGTGCAGTGGAGGATGGCCCAGGTGCTTGGGCCCTGCACCCCATGGGAGACCAGGATAAGCATCTGGCTCCTGCCATCGGATCAGCGCGGTGCGCCAGCCGCAGCGTGCCGGCTGCGGCGGCCATTGGAGGGTGAACCAACGGCAAAAAAAGGAAGACCTTTCTCTCTGTCTCTCTCTCTCTCACTGTCCACTCTGCCTGTCAAAAAAAAAAAGCTACCTTGAACCTTACACAAAAATCCACTCAACATGGATCTAAATCTACGACCCAACACCATCAAATTATTAGAGAACATTGAAGAAACCCTGCAAGTTATAGGCACAGGCAAGGACTTCTTGGAAAAGACCCAGAGGCACAGGCAGTCAAAGCCAAAATTAACATTTGGGATTGCATCAAATTGAGAAGTTTCTGTACTACAAAAGAAACATTCAGGAAAATGAAGGGCAACCAACAGAATGGGAAACAATATTTGAAAACTATGCAGCAGATAAAGGGTTGATAATCAGAATCTACAAAGAGATCAAGAAACTCCACAACAATAAAACAAACAATCCACTTAATAGATGTGGTAAAAAAGGGACACTAATTCACTGTTGGTGGGAATGCAAACTGGTAAAGCCACTATGGAAGCCAGTTTGGAGATTCCTCAGAAACCTGAATATAACCCTACCATACAACCCAGCCATCCACTCCTTGGAATTTACCCAAAGGAAATTTATTTGGCAAACAAAAAAAGCTGTCTGCACCTCAATGTTTATTGCAGCTCAATTCACAAGAGCTAAGACCTGGAATCAACCTAAATGCCCATCAACAGAAGACTGGATAAAGAAATTATGGGATATGTACTCTATAGAATACTATACAGCAGTAAAAAAAATTGAAATCTGGTCATTTGCAACAAAACGGAGGAGTCTGGAAAACATCATGCTGAGTGAAATAAGCCAGTCCCAAAGGGACAAATATCATAGGTTCTCTCTGATCAGTGACAACTGACTGTGCACCTAAAAGGAAATCTGTTGAAGTGAAATGGACACTATGAAAACAATTACTTATTCAGCCCCTGTCCTGACTGTCAAAGTACAACTTACTACTTTATTCTTTTTAGTATTTTTTTGTTCTACTTAATACCATTGGTTGAACTTTGTAATTAACACACAATTATTCTTAGGTGTTTAAATTTAACTGAAAAGTGATCTCTGTTAAATATAAGAGTGGGAACAAGAGAGGGAGGAGATGTACAGTTCAGCACATGCTCAATTGGACTTACTCCTAATGGTAGAGTGACAAATGTGCCAGGGGATTCCAATTCAATCCCATCAAGGTGGTATGTACCAATGTCATCTCACTAGTCAAACTGATCAATTTCATTTCATAATTGATCATAAAGGTAGGATTAAGAGTCAAAGGGATCACATAAACAAGACTAGTGTCTGCTAATACTAACTGATAGAATTAAAAATGAGAGGACAATCCAACATTGGAAGCAGGATACACAGGAGACTCATAGAATAGCAGATGTCCTATAAACAACACTCTGGCCTCAGAATCAGCCCCTAAGACATTTGGATCTGGCTAAAAAGCCCATGAGAGTATTTTAGGTATGGAAAGCCAAGACATTCTGGAAAAAAAAAAATGACCTAAATGAAAGATCTTTGCAAGTGAGATCCCAGTGGATAGAACGGGCCATCAAAGAAGGAGGTACCTTTCTCTAAAGAGAGGAGAGAACTTCCACTTTGACTATGGCCTTGTCTAAATAAGATTTGAGTTGGTGAGACAGAGAGAGAGAGAGAGAGAGAGAAAGAGAGAGAGAGAGAGAGAGAGAGAGATTTCACAATTGCAAATCTATCTAAAGTATATACTCTTAAAAAAACCAAAGGGACATATGGATATTTAGACCAGAAGAAACCTGTCTAAAGTTTAGTCAAGCTCAGGGGAACATTAAACTGTCTTGGATCCTTTTACCAGGTTGTCTTCAAAATTAGTGTCTTCAGACCTAATGTCTTTGACAAAATTAGATCCTGCATTTTCACTTGTCTATTGAAAATCTTCAGCCAGGTATCCTATTTTCACATGGTCCTATCATGTTTTAAGCCATTTCTTTGCTTTGAAATGGTTTTTTATATTCACTATCTCCTTTTCATTTCTATCGTCACTGCTTTATACCTGCATTCCATCTTAATCACTTTTCCCTTCTTCATTCTTTCCTACTCAAAATAGACCTGCGGTGATTTCCCCAAAATACTATTTTAAGCACATCCCTGTCCTATAAAACCATCAATGATGCTCCCCTCTTTGTATAGTCATAATTTTATGCCATTCTAGAACCAGAAATATTCCTTAACACTCTGGTAAACAAGACTTCAAAATTTTATGAGAAACTCTGTGGGTTTTAACCAATGGGGATATCTGAAGAATTTTACTGTTGAAAAAACATTTTACATAGCAATAGAAGGAGATTGTGGCACAGACCTATTTGTGTGGTGGTGTTACAAAGGCTTAATAAGTGGTGTTACCAAGTGATGCTAACAAGACCAAAGAGTACATAAAGTGTAGGCAACAGGACCATTCATTGTATATAAAAAGTCTCCATTATGTCAGCTCTGAGTATTTAAATTTTTTCCAAGTTCATTGAAGCTTACTTAGTTTATGCTGCCTTGCATCCTAAATCAAAAGTAACTCCTAACAGTTTCTTTATTTCAGTTTTATGTTTTTGGCAATATTGCAAAATAATTCCTAGAAACTTAAATAAAGGAGAGGTGGTAAAGCCAGCTACTTTTTTATGCTGTAGTCAAGGGAAAATTCCAGGATTACTAATATCCTTTGCAGCATCAATTGACATCACAGATGTAGAGAAAACCTATAATTCTGAGGAAAATATATTCCTGCTTTTTTATTGAACAATCTCCTCAGTGTTTTCTGCCATGTAGCCAGGGCATTTTCTTTTCACAAATACCAATTTTAAAGTAAATGCATGGTTAATGTGCTGTTCCAGGCACTCAGAACACAGATGTCAAGCTTCTGAATGGGCTTAAGTCTATGGATTAAACACTCAAACCAGGCCTTTCTGATTATCCCTGTAGTCAGCCCTGGGAAAGGGATTCACAGGAGTCCATTGATCAGTATGTAACTTGCTAATCTGTGTAAGAAAGGGAATCTCACTGCATGTAGAAACTACTCAATTCTCTTGCTATAGAGGAGTTATCTATTCTGAAGTACTCATACTTTATGTAGCTCTTCAATATACAGTAAGCTGCCAATTCTAAACCATCCCACATCCATAAGCAATGACTATTATATATTATATTATGTTCAGCTATAATATTAAGCATATTTATAATATTAAGCAAGTTGAAACACATGCTTAGTTTTCCCTGTCTATGATTTGTTCATTCATGTAAAACTTCTTCCCTATTTTTCTAGTTATAAAAAATCTATTCATTATTCTACATCAATCATTGGTATGAGGTGAATTATATGAGAAAACAACATTCATTGTAAAGTCCAGTGATTATAATGTTCATTTCTAGGATTTTAATATTTTGCATATATATTATGCTATTTCCAAATACTAGAAAATCAGAAAATACCACCAAAAATATCCATTATTTGTTTGCACTTAAAAATCTTATTGCTTTCACAAAGCTAACTGCTCCAACTATCAAAACCTGAGTCTTAATGACTGAACTCTGTAGTTTATTTCTTAATCAGGTAGAACCCATTTGACAATAAGGATATGTTCTAAGGCCAAACTAGATATTGATATTCAGCCTGCTGATTAGAGGAGAGAACATGAAGAAAAGACATTTGATTCTCAAATGTTCTCAGCTGGAATTGGCACAAAGCAGTGAGAACTTGTCATATAAACCTATGTAATTTCAAGGGAGCTGGGACATATAGTTCCCATCTAGATAGCTACTATCCAGTAATAATTCTACACCATAAATTTGGATCATAGAGCATTGGTTTTCAGCTGGCTATTTCTGCCATCAAAGTCTATTTAGATGTGTTTAAGTGAAATTCAAAAACTTCATTATTTATCTAAAAATCAAGATTAATGACTCACTGGAGTTATGTGAAAGGACATATCTTTACATAGATTACAACTTCAGATATATTTGTTCTGAAAGAGTTGTATTACAAAAAATTCTACCAGAAGTATAATTTTCTAGCATTTGAAGGCTTTCAAAACAAATGTGAAAATTGATATTGGAGATTCTGCAGAATTTCTACTTACCTCAGTTTAAATTAAGGAAAATGAAGATTTTTTTTTTTTTTTTTACAAAATGTGAATGTGGTTTGCTATGAGTTTAAAAAACTTTTCAAAACATCTCATCCGGGTCATAAAACAAGAGAGAACTATTAAAGATGACATCAAAGAAAATATTTGGAATGAGAATAGGAGTTGGGAATTATGGTCGGGACAAACCTCGCTCATAGGGCATACTGTAAATAAAGTTTTATTGAAACAGTGACAACCATTTATTGCCTATGACTTTCCTTTGAATCACAATAACATAATTAAGTAGTATGCTCTGCAAAGCTGAAAATATAGTCAGAAATAGATTTATGTGGAACTAGAAACATTTGCACAAACATATTCTTGTGATTGAACAGCATGCTTGACCCAGTTTGGTTTAAATTTCACACTTGAAAAAAACTCAAGCAGTATTTTACTTTCAATTTTAATGACTACTTAAATTTCTTCATGTTATACAGTATTTAGGTTGTAGTTTGGTTAGTATGTAAATTATTTTACAGGAAAATAATTTATAGCAGAATGCTTATTTGAATATATATTATAAATTTAATATATTTACAATTCGGCATTTAAATTATATTAAATAGTTGGTTTATTAAAATGTTTATAAATCCTATCCAGAATAACTACTATTCTCATAAGCTTCAATATTTCAATCACTTGAAAATTGCCACTATTTCATCAAGGTAGATATTTGCATTACAGGTATCAATTCAGTAACTTTGAAGTACCCATATACTCATATACTGAGTCTCAGACAAACATACACACCTTCTTAATATGATTCTGGGAATGGTAAAAACATTGAAGTAGTGGGTACTACAAGAATGCAGTCATGAAAGCTGGGAGTAGACATCAGAGAAGAGATTTCACTACCTTTCTTTCTCTCTCCTTTTTTTTTTTTACTAGGTATATATGTTACTGAGCCAAGATAGGTCCAGTCACCTTTGTGCATAAGAAAGCCAAAAATTAGAGTCACATTTTCAGCTGAGAGAAAGTTTATTATGAAGTGACCCAGCAAGAAATCAGGAACAATGCTCAAATACGATCCCCTGATATGGGATCTGGAAAAGTTTCATGAATTCAGCAGAAGAGATGCTCAGGCACTTTCTGATTGAAAGGGCTTGGAATAAGGCCAGCATAACACGATGAACCCATCATCAATAGTGTTCTATGTAGCCCTAAGAAAGCAGGAAATCAAGATATATGTATACGATAGGATTATTCTTAAAGAAGACTTAAGATTTGTTCTTAAAGCAGAAGACAGGGAAATGTTCACAAAAAGAATGGAGGCACAAGAGAGTTTTGAGTTTGGAGCATCAGAGGGTAACCTGGTAAAGGGACCTGACATTATATTAGGACGGAGTGGACGTTACTCACTGTGACTGCAGGGAGACTAGAGGTTTAGATTGGGATTTTAACTAAACAAACTTGGAAAGGTGCTTCAGCTCGGAAATTTCCGTTCTTCAGCAACACAGAGGAGGAGGGCTGGGTGATTGGTAAAGCAGTTAGGACTTGGCTTGGGACATCCACATCCTTTATCATAGTGCCTGGTTCAATTCTGTCTCTGCTTCAGATCCAGCTTTCTGTTAATGTGCACCCTGGGAAGCTGCAGATGATGGTGCGAGTAGTTGGGTTCCTGGCTCTCATGTGAGAGACCTGGATAGAGTTCCAAGCTCCTGGCTTCAGCCTAGTCCAGTCTTGGCTATTGTAGTGAATCAATGGATGGAAGATCTCTCTTGCTCTCTATTTCTCTTTCAAATAAAATGTAAATTAAAAAATGTAACAAGGATATTATTTATATTACATAGTATGTTTCTAGATATATTCCAAGGCGTATTGCCACCAGTACATTTATATCTAGATGGATGGATGGATAGATAGAAAGATAACTCTTAAGAACTCCCTAAGAGAAAACAGCATTTGAGAACCATTTTAAAAAAATAATTTCTTGGGGCAAACTTTTGGCACAGCAGTTAAGAAGCTACTTGGGGCACCTACATCACATATTGGAGTGCCTGGTTCAAGTCCCGGCTCTGCTTCTGATCCAGCTTTCTGCTAATACACAGTCTGAGAGGCAGAAGAGGATGGTTCAAGTATTTGGGTCCCTGCCACCCATGTAGGAGACCTGGACTGAGTTCCAGGCTCCTGGCTTTGGCGTGGTGTGGCCCAGTTCTAGTTGTTGTGGCCATTTGAGGAATGAGGCAGCAGGTGGAAGATCTATCTCTCCCTCTTTCAAATAAAGAAATTTAAAATAATATCCAAATCTCTTTCTACATTTCACATTAAATAAAGTTCTTCTTTGCTAGTGAAGCATTTCCTGCCCTTTTTAGAGATTTATTTTCATTTCATACATCCCTCTTCCAATTCCTGAAGTACTACTTTTTTCAACTTAATATTTTATTATTTTTGAGATAACATATTTTAATATATATTATAGTCAAAAGCTTAATGCTCCACTAAATACAGAGTTCAACAAATAAAATGTACAAGAATCATAGTTCAGCAGGAAAATAAGCAAGGGCTATAAATAAAAATTAAAATATGTTCCTTTCAGATGATTTTGTGACTTTTAAAATTTACTATTTTAAAAATACATTCTTGAGCTGCAGTTTTCAAGATCATTCAGATGGTTATACTGAACTCTTAAATTTTTATTTTAAGTTTATCTGGTATGGTCATATCGCAGCATAACAGGTTCTCATTCTTCTTTCTTGCACCCAACCCAACACCTTACCTGGTACTTTACTAACCACTCTATCCTGGTACTTAGTGAAATTGTAAGGTTACAGCTTGATCCACCAGATATTACTGGGTCTTCAGCTTGAGGTTGGGCCTTTTCTTCAGTACATGAAGTAAGTTTATTTTCCATGCTCAAATATTGTGAAACACAACCCCTCAGGAATGCTGTAATATTTCCCTTTCCATATTACATTTTATTTTATTCAAGGGGCTGGCAAATCAAATTGTTTCATGTCATGACACCCTCAACAGTATCTGCTATAGCCAGGCAAATCAAATTCCTATGCCCAGGTACTGTGAAGAGCTCTGATGATTATTATTCACCTCTGAAAAGTAAATGACACAAAATGGAGTATTCTAGGTTGTAAAATAATAATTTTGTATTTAATGGAGTTTTTCTAGAAATGTACTCCTACCATCCTCTGTCTCTCAAACTATTTTCCATCAGATATTTAAAGGAGATTAAAAATGATCCTATATTTAATGACTATTTGAAATTTGGAAACAAAAACAGAAAAAAATGTGTGTGCATGTGTTTCAAATGATAAATCATGTCAGAGAGAATAAGTGAACTTCTGTCTCAAGGTGAACCCAGTGAAGTAACGCAGATACCTGAGCACTATGAAAGGTCTACTAAGCAGCCTCAGCCGCCTTTGTGCATTACTGTCAGGTAAGACAAAGAGCATATTTCAGCATTTTGAATCCCTCTAGTGACCGAATTGTTTATCTATAGTCATTTTTCAAAAGCTATAAAATCATTTGAAGTATGGAAAACAAAATGTTCCATTTGGGTAGTCTGGAAATATTTGTAGGAAGCTAGAAGCTAAAATAAACTGTTGTCCTTACATAAAGTTGTTTTCAATGCCTATTCGATAGTGCCAGCACTCTGCATTTTTATTTTAGTGGTGAAGATAGATGATCCATCGACATCATCACACTAATTGTCCCCTAGGGTGATAGCCCTTATTTATGAGTGTTTGTGAAGAGAGAGCTATAGTCATTGGCCAGAGAATAGGATAAAGCTACCAGGCCTTATGATGATAAAATGAGGCTGAGCTGCATTAAAAGATTACATTCTTACAGTAAGGGACTTATATTTTTGGCTATGATGGATTAGTTTGTGAAAACCAGCCTTTCCTCCCAGAAGAATCAGAGAGACTACACAAAACAAAAAGGGATCCATTTGAATACACTGGGGAAAAATACGAAGTTATCAAGAGCTAGAGTCTAGGAACTTGAAGAAATCCTAAAAAGAAAGGAATAACATTCAGTTCTGCTCTTTCCCTTTGTAAACAGTGGTTGAAGAGTTGAAAAGCTAAGTAGCATTGTGTTTCAGGTCCCTAAAGCTTGAGACTAATGGAAGGACATTTGATGCAGCACAAGATACCAGTTGAGACATCTGCATCCTGTATTGACACTCTTCTATTCAAGTCCCATATGTCTTCCAACTTCAGCTTCCTGCTAATGTGCTCCTGGGAGGTAGCAGGTGATGCTCAATCCATGGCACCTTTTCGCCCCTGTGGGAGACCTGGATTGAGTTCTGCACTCTTGCTTTTGGCTTGGCTCAGCCCTAGCTGTTGTAGGACTGAAAGAATGGATGGACGATTTCCCTGCATCTATTTTTGTATTGCCTTCACTGTTTCTCCGTCTTTAAAACACAAATGACAATAAATAAGTTAAACTTTAAAAAACAGTGAAGGTTGAGAGAAAAAATTTGGAATTGGGACTGTCAAGTGGGATGCCCTGAGCATGTAGGTAGGGTTTCTAAAAGTTCCTGTTATGAGAGTAAACTAGAAAGAGCCAGGGGACGACTTAATGAGCAAGGCCAAGTCAGAGATTCATCAACCTTAACAAAACTGAAACTTAACTTTAATCAGCTCCATTATAGATTGACTTAATCTGTTTTATTTCTAGCCTAAACATGGGCAGAAAACAAAAACAAAGTCCTTGATAGAGAATAAAATGCTTCAGATTCTCAAAATACCTCTATACATTTGACACAAGATGATTATCATTTAGTCAAAAGTTATCATATATACCAAGGGACATTGCCAAATGATAAAAAAGTGTATGAATTTAAGAAATAGTAAAAAGTAGTTTAAAAAAGTAAATAGGAGATCCATATTTGACAGTTACTAAATGTAAACTTAAATAATCATGATAAATATGGGGAATATATTTAAAATTATAATTAAAATTAAAATGGTTCAATAGAATTAAAAACTCAACAAATGGATATAATCCAGATATAAAAGGCCATAAAATCTGTCTTTGCTTATTTTTCTCTCTTCAATCATTAGAATAGGTTATGTCAGAACAGGGAATTTGTCTATTTTTCTGTTATTCCTCTAACATCTAAACTGGTATATGGTAAATAGCTGGTATTCAACTAATAATTGTTAAATAAATGAATTAATGTTTCTAACTCTACCATTTGGGGCAAGTCAGCTTGAGCATGTCCCAAATTGTACATCTCTTCCCTCTCTTATTCCTACTCTTATGATTCACAGGGATCACATTTCAGTTAAATTTCAACACTTAAGAATAACTGTGTATTAATTACAGAATTAAACCAGTCATATTAAGTAGAACAGACAAAAAAACTACTAAGAGGGATAATGTATTAAGTTGTTCATTAACAGTCAGGGCTATGCTGATCAAGTCACCGTTTCCCATAGTGTCCATTTCACTTCAACAGGTTTCCTTTTTGGTGTTCAGTCAGTTGTCACCGATCAGGGAGAACATATGGTATTTGTCCCTTTGGGACTGGCTTATTTCACTCAGCATGATGTGTTCCAGATTCCTCCATTTTGTTGCAAATGACTGGATTTCGTTGTTTCTTACTGCAGTATAGTATTCTAAAGAGTACATATCCCATAATTTCTTTATCCAGTCTACCGTTGATGGGCATTTAGGTCGGTTCCAGGTCTTAGCTATTGTGAATTGAGCTGCAATAAACATTAGGGTGCAGACCGCTTTTTTGTTTGCCAGTTTAAATTCCTTTGGGTAAATTCCAAGGAGTGGGATGGCTGGGTCGAACGGTAGGGTTATCTTCAGGTTTCTGAGGAATCTCCAGACTGACTTCCATAGTGGCTTGACCAGTTTGCATTCCCACCAACAGTGGGTTAGTGTCCCTTTTTCCCCACATCCTTGCCAGCATCTGTTGTTGGTAGATTTCTGCATGTGAGCCATTCTAACCGGGGTGAGGTGAAACCTCATTGTGGTTTTGATTTGCATTTCCCTGATTGCTAGTGACCTTGAACATTTTTTCATGTGCCTGTTGGCCATTTGGATTTCCTCTTTTGAAAAATGTCTATTGAGGTCCTTGGCCCATCTCTTAATTGGGTTGTTGGTTTTGTTTTTGTGGAGTTTCTTGATCTCTTTGTAGATTCTGGTTATTAACCCTTTATCTGTTGCATAGTTTGCAAATATTTTTCCCATTCTGTCGGTTGTCTCTTCACTCTCCTTGCCCCAAATGGTAGAGTTAGAAACATACCAGGGGACTCCAATTCAATCCCATCAAGGTGGCTTGTACCAATGCCATCTCACCAGTCCAAGTGATCAATTTCAGTTCACAATTGATCATAATGAAAGG
The DNA here is from genome assembly GCF_051225735.1 of Oryctolagus cuniculus. Taxonomy (NCBI): domain Eukaryota; kingdom Metazoa; phylum Chordata; class Mammalia; order Lagomorpha; family Leporidae; genus Oryctolagus; species Oryctolagus cuniculus. The sequence goes on from NC_142878.1 coordinate 49,419,016, forward strand.
ACTAAGAGTCAAAGGAAGCACATAAACAAGTCTAGTACCTGCTAATACTAACTGATAGAATAAATAAAGGGGAGAGTGATCCAACATGGGAAGCGAGATACTCAGCAGACTCATAGAATGGTGGATGTCCTAAACAGCACTCTGGCCTCAGAATCAGCCCTAAAGGCATTCGGATCTGGCTGAAAAGTCCATGAGAGTATTTCAGGCATGGAAAGCCAAGACACTCTGGCAAAATAAAAAATAAAAAAACTAACAAACAAACAAACAAAAACCCTAAATGAAAGATCTCTGTGAGTGAGATCCCAGTGGAAAGAACAGGTCTTCAAAGAAGGAGGTACCTTTCTCTGAAGGGAGGAGAGAACCTCCACTTTGAATATGACCTTGTCTAAACAAGATAAGGGTCGGAGAACTCAAAAGGCTTCCATAGCCTTGGAAACTCATGACTGGTGCATAGGGAGATTACTGATGCCATAAACAGGAGTGTCAATTTGTAAAGTCAACAACAGGAGTCACTGTGCACTTACTCCTCATGTAGGATCTCTGTCCTTAATGTGCTGTACATTGAGACTTAATGCTATAATGAGTACTCAAACAGTATATTTCGCTTTGTGTTTCTATGGGGGTGCAAACTGTTGAAATCTTTACTTAATGTACACTAAACTGATCTTCTGTAAAAAAAAAAAAAAAAGAAAAGAAATTATCAATTCCCAACTTGACTCTCACTGGGATTAAACATGACAATAGGTCTGATCTGATTTCATCATCATTTAAAAAATCATCTATTATTTTTCACTTTATGTTTGTGTGGGAGCAAACTGTTGAAATCTTTACTTAATATATGCTAAACTGATCTGTATATAAAGAGAATCGAAAATGAATCTTGATGTGAATGGAAGGTGAGAGGGAGTGGGAAAGGGGAGGGATGCGGGTGGGAGAGACGATATGGGGGGGAAGCCATTGTAATCCATAAGCCGTACTTTGGAAATTTATATTCATTAAATAAAAGTTAAAAAAAAATAAATGAATTAATGACAAATTGCCAAGTGGCAAGTTAAGTGGCATATGTTTTTAATGCCAAGAATTGTAAGCAGGGGGAAGAAAAAGACAAGGAGTACAAACACTTGTTGGAGGCCGGCACTGTGGCATAGTAGGTTAAGCCTCCACCTGCAGCGCTGGCATCCTATATGGGCACCAGTTTGTGCCCCAGATGCTCCTCTTCTGATCCAGCTCTCTGCTTATGGCCTAGGAAAGCAGTGGACGATGACCCAAGTGCTTGGGCCCCTGCACCTACATGGCGGACCTGGAAGAAGCTCCTGGCTCCTGGTTTCAAATCAGCTCAGCACCAGCCATTACAGTTGTTGGAGGGAGTGAACCAACAAATGGAACACCTCTGTCTTTCTGTCTGTCTGTCTCTCTCTCTCTCGTCTGCAACCCTACGTCTCAAAAAAATAAAATATTTTAAAAATTTATTTATTTATTTATTTTACAGGCAGAGTGGACAGTGAGAGAGAGAGAGAGACAGAGAGAAAGGTCTTCCTTTGCCGTTGGTTCACCTTCCAATGGCCACCGAGGCCGGCGCGCTGTGGCCAGTGCAGCGCGCTGATCCTAAGGCAGGAGCCAGGTGCTTATCCTGGTCTCCCATGCAGCTGCAGGACCCAAGGACTTGGGCCACCCTCCACTGCACTCTTGGGCCACAGCAGAGAGCTGGCCTGGAAGAGGGGCAACCGGGACAGAATCCGGCGCCCCGACTGGGACTAGAATCCAGTGTGCCGGCGCCACTAGGCAGAAGATTAGCCTATTGAGCTGCGGCGCCGGCCAATTTTTAAAAATTATAACAGAAACATTTATTGGAAGAAGGGCAGCAAAACTGAAAGTTGGAAGGAGCCACTGAATCATAGACCAAGCCTTCACTTTATGTGTCTCTTCCTATACTATCCTCTTGTTCTCTCAGTATAATGAGAGTTCCAGCTGGATTCAGCAAGAAACGTTTGAAGGCCACCTGTAGTTATATACCTGTCACACAATTATGGACTGTCCAGCAGAAAGATCAAATTACTAAAGGGGATCAAACTGCAAAAAGGGACCAATAGAACCAGTAAGTGCCATCATCAAACTTTCCTCATTCAGATTAAGCTCTTATCTGAAATTCCCCTCTTGGGAAGGGGTTGCAGAAAATCCTGTCTTTGGATACTCCACAGCTTTACAGTGGTCCATAGGTGGAGGTTTTGCTTGAAGCACTTTCCCTGCCAAAGAGATAAGGGGTTTCACCTCAGACAGCAAGCAATGCAGTTCTGTAATATTTGTGCTTTCAAAAGTAGATTATATTAAAAGGATCCATAATAATTGGAATATAAGTCAGATAAAAAGGTGAGAAGTACAGGGAGAGACTAAGTAGCATGGGCAGTGGTTATAACTTCAGAGCCTTCTGTTATAGCTCCTTTAAATACCTGCAAATTAACAACAATAAGAGGGAAAGAAAGGGATTAGCTTTAGTTACAGAGAAGCCAGACCAAAAAATGCTGAAAGCTGAAATTATAAAAGGCTGAAGCTGAATATCCACAAAGAGCTTTTCTTAATCTCTGCAACACACAAGATTTTTTCCTTGAAAATTTCTTTGTTGAAGCGCACTGATCATCCTTAGTTGGGCTCATCAATGAAGCCTGCTGCATAGTTCTCTTGCTTTGATTTTCTAATCAGTGTTAGTGTTGCCTTGTGAGGCAGTGCAGGTCATCTATTCTGGACTCTAGCTAGGTTAAAACAGAGAAAATAAAAGCACATGGCTGAATAACAGATCCAAGTCCAGTGGAAAGAGATAAGCTGGAGACTGGCCTGGAAGTCAATCCTACAAGAGACCCCAGAATCACAGAAATCACATACGTGAGACTCATTCTCCTGGGCAGGCTGGGATGAATGCGTATCTAAAGCAATGACTGACCACAGTCAGAAGCTCAGGCCACAAAAGAGTATACTAGAACAATTTCCATAATTCAGCAACACGAACATCTAACATTCTTTTTGAAGGTCTACAAGACCTCTGCAAATTATGCTCAAGGAAACAACCAGTTCTTCCATTGTATATTTTATAGTAGAAAAATCATGGTGGATAGTCCAAGTTCAATGCCCAAAAGCTCATATAGCAATTAAGAGAATAATTAGAAATTTCTGAAAACATTAATGGTTTCTACAATTTGAGTAACCACTTTTGGTTTGCCTATCTGTGATTTACCTAGTTCCAGTTAGAAATGAATTTGTCTTAATTACAGTAAAGAGAGTTCTCTTCATTGATATATGACAGGCTTGGAGCCAGGCATTCGCGTGACTTCAGTTGTAGAAAACTGTTTATCAAAATCTTTTAAAAACATACATATAATATACACACATATAAATACATTCCCATATAGTGAAATAGAACAGATTCAACTAAAAACACATTAGCTATTTGTTTTATTCCTTTAAAACAGTGCCTTGCAATCCAATAACACACTATGAAACTAGGTAAGGGAGGGTGTTTTTGTCACTCAATGTGTCACAGTATAATTTTACCTATCATTATTTCAGCTGCAAGTAGCATTTAAGAGTTCATTAGTGATTAATAGAGCCCTCCATTGCTCAGAGATGATCTTAGATATTTAAGGAAAGCATTTAGTTTAGATTGATGGTTTTCTATTCTCAAAATGTCTTTCAAACAAACAAACTAAAAAGTTATGGGGAATTCTTGTCATAAATGTATATTTCATGTAAATTTGCACCCAACTGTAAGCAACAATGACAATAAGACATAGTTGCACTCTCTCTCCCAGCAAGCTTCATTTCCCTATCAAAAGAGAGCAGGGCTTGCAAGGTCTGAGTAGAAGGCTCTTACCATTTTTCAGCACCGTCACTCTCTTTTTATGTTTTGTTCATAATGGCAACTGTCTGGCTTGATGCATTGGTTCTGATGCTTTCACCTGCTTGTTGTCATTCAGGTGCTAAACGAGGAGAATGAATATGTATATTTCTTTCAAGAGTGCATTAGAATGACCCATCTTGGCAAATTTTATGACACATCCCACCAGACCCTGAATATTTTGTGAAGTTGGCATTCAAGTTAGAGCGGTTGGCTCCTGATAGCTTTTGCCAACTTCCTCTGAGCATATGATTAATCAGTACAATAAAATGGGACACTCTAAAATGCAGGATTGATGCATGGGTAAGGATTTTAAAACTTTCATTCCTTTATCAGTCATTCAAGACAGTTTTAGTGGCTTGTTACTGGAAAGTATTTTAGGAAATCTTCCCCCATTTGATCACTCTGCCAGTATTGTATAGCCTCTCTGGAGAGAAATGGATCTTTTGATTTTGATCAAGTTTCTCTCTTCCAGAATGAGGATGTAGTGTTTTCTTCTTTGGAATATTGTCAAGTGGCTTTTGATAGGTAACAGAGAGAAACTAATAGTAGCTGGGAAATCTTAAGCCAAATTAGTATAAAAAGCCTCCTGAGAATGAAGTCTGAGATTGCAATTGGAGAAGAATCTGCTATATTCCCCTGCAGCAGGCTACCAGGAAAAATACATTCAAAGATTGGAAGCCTGCAAGTCCTTTTATGCATTCATTGATTCATTCATCTAGCAAATTGTTAGCACTATGTGTCAGAGACCGAGAGAGAAAAGACAATGCATGATCCTCACTCTTAAGATCTTCATAGTTTAGTTGTAGAGAAAAATAAAAATGTGCTTGCATCTTAGAACATTCAAATTAAATGCAATGTTTTTGAGTTTAAGGAGTGGAAGAAAAACACTGATAAAAATCTAATAATTCACACCTTAACACTATCAGTAAATGTCTTAGTAATGATCATGGTTTGATATTGATGATCCTAAACCATGAAGTGGCAATTGTAGACAAGATCATGTAGGGAAAATGTATATATTACAGATAAGAGGATTCAGGTTGTACTGTTACTTTGCCAGTCATGCTGGTTAAAGGTTATCATCATTTCCTTACTGTAATGAATTTGGAGTTTTACTTAAGGACATGATATCTTTCTTTTAAAATTGTTTTCTATAAGTATGTTGAGGTCTATACGCTTTGATAGTTTAGTCCTTTCTGTCACCTTTATACGGGCCAACTTAAAGAACTCTTTATGATTATGTGTGCATACTGGGACTAAGTGAACGATCCTGATCAGTAGGAACACGACTCTGGATCCTGTGGTACCTTTTGCAGATCATGTCTCGCTTGGGAAGGTTGAATGTTGTCATGGCAGGGTTTCCATTCCTAATGAGGCCTACCAGGCAGAGGAGAGATGAAAGAAGATACATACAGAAATATAAGCAAACCCAGAAGAGAATTCATTAAGTTAGAGATTCAGGATGATTTCATCGTATTTTACTATCTCTCAACGGAAGTAGCCGTATTTATTCATAAAAGCACTGCTTTATGTCTCTTCCACTCTCTCTTTGTATTTATCTTCTTCCCTACTATCAGCAACATCGGTGGGCGATTGGTTTCAAGGAATTTTTAGCTGCATCTCCTTTCCATCTGTGTCCTCAGTCACCCCAAATAAACATACTATCTAGATAAAAACATTATCTGTATGCAAAGTTTCAATACATCTCTTCTACCTACCTTTATTCCCTTAAAAATCATCCCAAAGTGTTTCTTTTGTAGAAATCTTGGACATATTTATATATAGAAGATAGGTATAGATACATATAGCTATATTTCATATGTATGTATTTCCCAAGCAGAACCAAGAATGAGGACTAGGTGGAAGCAGAAAACATATCCATGGTGTTTACTACTCCCTAAGTGTCTATGGATTTCATAGGATGAAATGGGAACACAAAACAACCTAAAATGGAAAAAGAAGTCAGTAACAGGCAGCTTTTGTGAACAATAGCAGTCAATGTTTATTTTAACATGTATATGACAATTACATTTCTATGTGTTTTTGATTATAATAGCATTCCTCTCTAGCTCATTTGATTCACACTGACATCCTCAGGAATGAAAGAGCCAATATTTGAACCTAGGTGGTCTCTCTTCCCAGATTCATATATCTGGAAAGCAATATACTTTTCATCTCTTCTCTTTCTGGCAAAGAATGAGTCAGAGCAGGATTCCTGATAGATAACACATTGGCAGTAGTTTGAGCTCCAGAAGAGGGGTGTTGTGGGGTCCCTATCCCTCAAGGTTCTGAATTTGACTTATCATTTGATATTTAAGAGGGAAGCAAAATTTGTTGTATTACTATTGATTCTAGAGTCTAGCAGAAAGAAAAGGATCTGTTTTCTTGATGCTCTGTAAAATGGACTACAAGGATCAGACTATTTAACAGCAAATTTTATAGATCAAGAATTCAGAAAAGAAGCTATTTTTGAAAATCAAAAACTCAATGATGATTATAGAGTAGTGGAAAAACATGAAATAAGACTATATTGTACATTCCAGGCACCAGTGGATTTAGATGAGGGGCCCCTTATAGACTCTTCCTGTTGATACCTGATTTATCAACATGAAATTAATAGCTTCTGTCATTTCATGGGAAGTTTGAGAATAAGAAGATAATCTATGCAAAGAGGTATTTAGACTTTTAGTGGAAATGCACTGCTGAGTGTTTGATGTCTTGTTTTTCTCTTCCAAAAAAATAATATATGGGGTGCCCAGAACTAATACATGGTGTTTAAAACAGAAGTTTGGAGAAACCACTGATAAGCAAAGGCTGATTTTCTAAATGCAAATACAGGGGCTCCAAACAAAGCTGTGAAACAAAAGCCTGGGCTGCTTTGCTCAGTTAAATGGTAACACTTTGAGAAAAGAAGCAAAACTTTTTGTTTGTTTGTTTTCTTAAACCGATAGGGAAGAGATGTCTGATTCAACCTATCAGCTTTCTTTACTTCAGAGTTCATTTTCCAAATCTATGCAGTAAGACAGCTGAGAATACAGTAAAATGAATGTGTCCAGGGAAGAAACAAAGTGCACTGGGGAATTGAGTGGAGATGATAAAAATCACTCCCATTTCTTTATTGAAATAATTAAATATGAAGTGGAGTGGATAGTGGCAGATGAATTCTAATAGTAATTGAATTGGCACTCCGGAGTTACCTTATCTGCCGTGCCACAATTCAAACCTCCCCACAGTGTTTTCTCTGAGTCCACATCACATTAATTATGCTTTTCTTCCACCATCTTGTTGGGGAGCAAAGGCGTTGGTATGCATGGAGATGCATCCAGCTATCCTAATGAGGTTCAGCTAAGTAGCTACTACATTTCTCACAAAAATGGCATCTGCTTTTTTAGCGCACAAGCAGCAAAAAACACACACATACCAACTGCCATGGGGATTTTTTCTTCCTGTTCCACGAAAAGAACAAAGACTTCTGTTTGATACAACTCAGATAGATGGCCCTGCCTTATTATTTAGAAGAAAATCTTGGGGCTTGATTCTTGTCAACTCCATCTCCAAAAGTATTTGGCTTTCCACAAGTAAGTTTTCTTTTCTTGTGTGTATCTTCAGTTCTCACCTTTTGCCTGTCATGCAGAGTACTTGCTGATATCCTACATGAAAGTGGATTTTTGACATAAACTTTTTCTTACTAGGGTTTTCAGCATGGTTTCAGAAATACTTCTTTGTTTCATTTCATAGAGAAGATAACATTATTGATTTTGATTTTCCAGTCAAATTATTCTGTCTCTGATTATCATGCTTTCCATTTGAATGGGGCAGTCTAATAATAATCAATGATTGTTACAGTATTGGTTATAGGGACTAGTTTTTATATTAAGATTAATCAGAATGGATTTTATTGCCCAGCACTCTATTCCTGTTTTCATTGAATAGCTCTGGCAAAAATAAAATGGAGCGAGTTATTAATTAGGCTTAACCTAAAGCCAATTAGTAAATTAATTGCTTGGGAAAAAGGGCAAAGAGAGATGATTGTAGAAAAACACTGTCTATGGAACTGACCTGTAGCCTCACTTACCCCTTTGTCTATGTGGGCATAATTTAATTGTCATCTGAAATTACCCTCCCTCATTGTCAAAATAATTTCATCATTGGCAGCTTTAATGACAACTTGGGTCTTTGGATCAAGGCACTGAGAATTCCATTCATACAATAGTTATTATTTGATGGTAGAGAATATAATTTTCAATCATTAAAATGTTAGCTATGAATATTAATTATCTCTTCAGCCATTCAGCAGGTAGCCTAGTAATACTAGAGGGTGTGGGTGGAGGCATATATTTTAGGAAACAGTGCTTCAGAGGGCAGTGTGAGAGAAAGTTGTAACAACTTTTAGGGAGAAGATAGACATAAGCAAACTGTTGCTTTCTTTTTCTTGATCAGATTTGCATTCATACCCCCCCCTTTACTACCTACACGTCATTCTGTGTCACTGTTATTTGATATATAAACCCTCTTAGTTTGTCTATTAGCCTTAGTTTCTGCCCAGGCTAAGAGTACCTTAAGTCAAGAATAGATTTTTGGGCCCATTTGAGACTGTAGATTTTTTTCTTCCACATTCTTGTATGCAAAGTATAGACCAGAATGTTAGGTTATATCTGCACTTTAAAATAAATGTTGCAGAGATGTCAGATTGACCAAACACAACTTATTAGAATGAAAAGCACTCATTTCAAGACTCAATTTACTTTTGACATCTTTAAAAAGCTTAATATTATAGGGTTATTCTAAATACAATTTTTATGTGACTATTGGCACTTGTTGGGTGAAAGACTAATCTGCCTTAAAGTAAAATACGGCCCTGAATTACCTGATGTGGTCACCTGAATTTATCAAATTAGTCAGCTATTTGCTAAATCCACATTGTTTCTCAGTCTCAATGGGCATGGCAGCAATTGTGTAGGCATCAGAGAGAACAAAACTGTAAATACTATAAAGAATGAAAGATTTAACACCAAATGGTGTGATTAACTAATGAAATGACATTGCAAATGGCAGTGTGACAGGAAAATCCTTGCATTACTGTGAAAAAAATTAAGATGGATAAAATGTATTAAGTTCTACAAATGAGCAAGAAAATAGTTGTAAGAAAAAACTTAAATTCTAGTGCAGGAAAATCAGCTTAGTGAAAATTGAAAATGCATGTAATAAAACTAATTCAGGCAGGATATTAATCTTGTGTAAAAAAGATAAAAGCATGTTAAAGCCTGATTGTAAAATATTAATGTGCTAAACCATCATAAAACTTCACATATGCCCTTTAGCGATAGTATTGTTAATGATGATAAAAACTTATTTGCAAATTCTTCTTTTATGAAGTCTGGAAACAGAAAACTTGAAAAATGAAGACTAATGTAGACATCTTCAGTATGTAAAAATAGGAAATTGTGAAGGTTAATGAGGTTTAGGGCGACTGATCTCTTGACATTTAAATGTGTGACCATATCAAGGGCCCTGTGCAGTTTGTAAGGTGATTCAGGTTTGCAATGTGATACTATTAGGGTATTCTTAACTTTTCTAAATTCACTTTCTTGTGGCAGAGAGTACTGTTGGAATTACACTTATGTTGACCTATAAAAAGAAACTACATTATTTGACTTATTCCTTCCTCTAAAGTCCCACTTAACAAAAGCAACGAAAGAATTTATATTGAGCTTTATTCTATTTTTTGCATTATTATGTTAGTAGTTCTAAATTTTAGGAGCTAGAATCACTGAAACTCTGTAATAGCCTAGGAAACTCTTTTTTGTATAAAATGGAGGTAGCATGATATAGTAAGAAAAAGTGAACTAAGCTGCAGAATCAGCTATGCATGTACTCAAATCCTTATTATATCACTTACTGGGTACCTACATACTTAACAGAAAAAAAAAACATACAAGCAAAACACTGACAATAATCCCTATCTGCTGAGTTTTTGTGAAGGTCTACAAAGATGTATTGAAAGTCTTTGTTATGGCATTGGTGCGCAAATGTAATCATAGCTATTAAATATGCATTACTGAGTTTGTATACTACAAATGTTCTGGGGGCCAGGTCCTGGCGTAGTAGGTAAAGCCGCTGCCTGTAACTTGAGATCCTATATGGGTGCCGGTTTATGTCTCAGCTTCTCAACTTCCAGTCCAGCTCCCTACTAATGGTCTGAACAGTGGAAGATAGCCCAAGGATTTGGGGCCCTGCTGCCCACGTGGGATACCTAGAAGAAACTCCTGCCTCCTGGCTTTGGCCTGGCCTAGCCCTGGCAATTACAGCCATCTGGGGAATGAACTAGCATATTCGAGATCTCTATCTCTCCATCTCCCTCTCTCTATCTCTCCTTTTTTCTGTAATTATGATTTTCAAATTAAAAAAAAAATGTGTTCTGCACATGGCATAGAAGGTTAAGCCTTTGCCTGCAGTGTTGGCATCCCATGTAGGTGCCAGTTCAAGTCCTGGCCGCTCCATTTCTAATCCATCTCCCTGCTAATGCACCTGGGAAAGCAGCAAAAGATGGCCTAGGTATTTGGGCCTCTGTACCCATGTGAGAGACCTGGAAGAAGCACCTTTGGCTTCAGCCTGGCCCTGCCGCAATGGTTGCAGCCATTTGGGGAGTGAACCAGTGCATGGTTGATCTCTCTCTCCTACATTCCTTTCTCTCTCCCTCTTTCTGCATCTCTGCCTTTCAAATAAATAAATAAATCTTTTTTTAAAAGTTCTATTAGCTGACCTTCTACACAGTATCTATATCCCACACTTTATAATTCATTTATTTCTATGTAACCCCTTTGTTTTCCCTCTTCACCTGTGTTTAAGAAAATCCTACTCACCTTTTAAGAGCAAGTAACATTCTATTTGCTTCAAAAACTTTTCTAGTCACTTCATTACACAGTGGCCAATCTGCATTTTTTTTGTTCCTTTTCTAGGCTCCAGTTACAGTTGCCAACCTTGAATATCTTATATTCCCTTGATCACAGAAACAATGATATATACTTCTCTCATCTTACTTTCCTCAAAAACCCTTAAAATACTTAGCACATCACACAATATGTGGTTAAAATTTTTTTTTCATTTGTTTCCATGTTTAGGCATATAGGGCAAAGAGCAGCTTTGTTCATTGATGAAGTCATGAGCAGGGTCTTTGAAGAATTTTAAAAGCATACAGTTCAGTTCATGGATATATCATTATGACCCTCTTATTTTGTAAAATGATACTGTTTGAAATATATATTTAATTAGATGTAAGCCAGGGCCAGCACTGTGGCATAATATGCTAAGCCTCTGCCTGTGACACCGGCATCCCATATGGGCACTGGTTCATGTCCCTGCTGCTCCTCTCCTGATGCAGCTGTCTGCTATATCCTGGGAAAGCAAAGAAAGATGGCCCAAGTGCTTGGATTCCTAGACCCACCTAGGAGACCTGGAAGAAGCTCTTGGCTCCTGGATTCAGATCAGCCCGGCTCTGGTCATTACAGCCATTTGGGGAGTGAACCAGCGGATGGAAGACATTTCTCTCTATCTCTCCCTCTCTCTGTTGTAACTCTAACCTCTCAAATAAATAAATAAAATCTTTAAAAACAAAACCAAAGATTAGGCAGGCATTGTGGCACAGTGGACTGAACCAACACTGGAATACCTGCATTCTGTGTTGGAGCACCTAGGATAGAGTCCCACTCTACTTCTGATCCAACTTCCTGCTAATGCACACCTTGAGAGCAACAGATGATGGTCCAAGTGTTTGAGTCCCTGCCACCCAGGTGGGAAAACTGGATTGAGTTCTAGGCTTCTGACTTTGGCCTGGCCCAGTCCTGGCTGTTGCAGGCATTTGGAGAGCGAACCAGATTATGGTGTGAAAGAAGGGTTGGAAGCTCATTATCTTCTTCTCCTCCTCCTCTTCACTGTCCCTTTGCCTTTCAAATAAGTAAAAATTTTTAGAAAAAGAAATAAGTCAAAAAATATTTCCTTTGTCATTGTCATCATAAGCCCATTATCCACCTGATGGTGAACATATATTAAATGGCTTTTTCTTGAATATATTGCTATATATATTTATACTCTGTTCTCTTCAACTCCATTTGCCTTTACCATTGTTATTTTCTCAAATTTTCTCATTGCTGATTCCTACTCAGGCACCCTGTTTTTATCTGTTGTAAAGTTGTCAGTCCAAGTGACATTATAAAAAACAAAGAGAAAGAAACTCTATTCTCACCAACCCCATGTGATTCTATTTCTCTGCCTCAATAGTTTCTGCTCTTTGTGATCTGAAGAGACCTTCTCTAAAGCAAAAGACAGTTTGGGGAATACAGAAGCCAAAATATATAACCTGGATGAGGATAAGGATACCTATTTATAAAAGTTTCTAAAAAAAAAAGTATGTGGCAGCAAAACTGGATTTGTCTCACAGAGCAGAGGTAGCACGTCCCCAGATAATTTCCAATGAATCTAAGCCTGGCAGTATCATACTTAACAGAGAGAAATCCACATGGCAGCCCTTCATTAATTTAATTAAACCTTCAGAACAAAAAGGCAGAGGGAGCTTAAAACAAACATCTTATGTTGCTGATTTTTACTGTCACATGTTTTGTTTTGTTACTGGTGTTACTACTATTTGTGACTGATTTGTCTGCTAATCCATATTTCAAAATCTACTGCCTGGGCACAGCAAATCACCTACCACCATAATCCATAATCTCCTAGTTAATTAAGAGAGATAAACCTTCATAAAACATTGCTAGCACGATTACACTTCAGATATTATCCTGTAGACATTTCATTCTTAATAGTGTTTGGATTAAACCATCAATGGATGTGTTTTAACATGGTAAGACTTCTAGGTTGGATGAAGAAGCACCTTGGATGTGGTAGATTAGTAGATTAAAAATAAGACAACTGGCAAGGTTACTGTTGTAGTTTTAATTTTTTAAGGCTTTCCAACACTATGGATTTGGAAACACATACACATATTAGTACTGTTTCAATTAACTATTCAGTATCATAGACTCGTATTTTTCTGTTCTTGCATATGTTACATGTTCTCAGACACAATGAGATTCAAATAACCTGATTATGATGGCTGCATCTTTATTTTTTTAAAGAAATGCCTATTAGTGGAAGGCACTGGAAGACATTGATTCCATTATGATGGAGGAAGAAACCTGACACAATGTGATATTCACTGTTAGATTTTTAAAAGACAAAGCATACCTAGCACTTGACTGCATTTGTTCCCAAACCAGTTATAAAAACCTTAATCTGGATTTTTTTAAAGACTTATTTTATTTATTTTGAAAGACAAAGAGAGGTAGAGAGAGAGAGAGGTCTTCCATCCACTGGTTCACTCCTCAGATGGCAGCAACAGCTGGAGCTGTGCTGACCCAAAGGCAGGAGCCAGGAGCTTCTTCTGGGTCTCCCACATGGGTCCAGGGGCCCAAAAGCTTGGGCCATCTTCTACTGCTATCCCAGGCCATAGCAGAGAGCTGGAAAGGAAGTAGAGCAGCCTGGACTAGAACCAGCACCCATATGGGATGCCAGTGCTTCAGGCCAGGGCGTTAACCCACTGCGCCAGAGCCAGACCCTGGATTTTTTTTTTTTTAAAGATTTATTTATTTTATAGATACATGTCTCTTCCATCTACTGATTCACTCCCCAAATGTCCACAACAGCTAGGGCTCTACCAGGCTGGAACCAGGAGTCACGAACTCCATCATGGTCTCTGATGTGGGTAGGACTTACGCACTTAGACCATTATCTGTTACTTCCTGAGGTGTGCATTAGCAGGAAGCTGAATCAGAAGTGGAGGAGGCGGGAGTTGAACTAGCATTCCAAATGGAATGCAGCACAGCAAGTGGCAGCTAAACCCCACAATACTCCTTCTAGGGTATGTTTAGTTTATTTTTTCATTTTTAAATGATTTATTTATGTATTTGATAGGCAGAGTTAGAGGCGGGGGGGGGAGGAGAAAGGGGGGGGGAGAGAGAGAGAGAGAGAAAGAGGGGGAGAGAGAGAGAGAGAGAGATCGGATTCACTGGTTCACTCCCCAAATGGCTGCAATGGCCAGGCTGAAGCCAGGAGCTTCTTCCAGGTCTCCCACATGGGTGCAGGAGCCCGAGTTGCTGTTGCCGCTTTCCCAGGGAGCTGGACTGGAAGTAGAGTAGCTGAGACAAGAACCCAGCCCATGTGGCATGCTGGTGTCATACTATTTTAAACACTTCCATGTCTATTATTCACTAAACTCAGTGAAGTTGAACAAGCTACACAATAACATTGAATTTTCATTTCCTTTTCTGTCAAAAACCATAATTATGCTTGCCTTAATTCACAGGATCATTCTGAGGCTTACATAAAGTATCAGACATGTAAATTCTTCATAAGCTGTAAAGCCCTATATAATATTAAATATTATTATTGTGATAATTGACACCTCAAAGTAGTTTTTCATTCAGCATTAACACAATGAGGTGAGAAGCCAAATATTTGGAGCAATAAGTTTCTGGAGTATTCCATGTAACTTGTTGTAGCTTATAGACCATGAGAATTGGTAATTTTATGTTTTTATTTAGATTGATTAAATGAATCCATTTTATTGCTGAAGAAAAATATATTTCTATTCAATTAAGCAGCATTTTTCTTACAGCTCCATATCAAATATCATGAAATTTATATGAAGCTGAGACATGGCACACATTTTTTTAATACATTTCTTAAAACTGAGAAAATAATAATTTAAATCACTACCATTTTTGTTGTTAACATTTTTATTGTCTGAAGGCCATGAAGTATCTTTGACCACTAGTCACAAAATCTGTTAAAGAATCCCTTTATGGCTTAAAGGTTTGTGGGAGTAAATTGTAATGACTAGATTTGCAAAGACTAGTATAGGAATAGAAAAATAAATGTTTTGTTTTTTAATCCTAAAAAGTCAACACAGAGTTAATGTACAAAATAATTTTGCTCTTTATCATTGTAAAGCTAACATGAAATTCCAGAATTAGAACTACACACAATGTAAAGTTCTCATTTGCCAGTGCAAATCCCTGTATTAGTGAACCAGTAAATAAAATAATATAGAATATATTGGAAACAGAGGGAAAAAAAACATTGACAACTTCTTTCTGATTCAAGTCCTTTATCTTCCCCTCCACAGGCCAAATTCTTAATCATAAAAGAGCGCATTTAACAAGACTATCTGATTTAACTAATGGCAAAACAAATGGAAACCTCATACAATGTCGCTTGGTTGAAATCTCAGGGACATTCAACATCAATGATGACCTCTCCTTTTGGAAATACTTTCTTCTCTTGACTTCAGTAACACTTAGTTCTCAACTTTTCTGGTTTTTCTTTTTACAGGCATCATTTCCTCTACCTAGAGATCAAATGTTTATTTTATTGAAGGTTCTGTCTCCTTCTTGAGTTTTATAGTTTTCCCATGGGGAATCTCATTCAACATTTGCATGCTGATGACTCCTAATCCAGCAAAATCTTCTCAAACAAGTCTAACTACCTTCAGGATATATGTTTTTACTGTCCTATTTCAACCTTAATATGCCAAAAAGTGAGTTTTAAATCTTTATCAGCTTCCAAATCTGTTCTAATCTCATTTCAACAAACAATATCATTCTTCATTTTAATTTCCAAATGCAAACAAATTAAGACTTCCCTTCATCTCTCCCTAGCGCATTTCCAACCAAGTGTCAATTCCTTTTGACTTTTTTCCTGAATATACTGTAAGTTTCTGCTTCTTTCTATCTCTAATTTCAGACTTCTATGAGTATCAGTAAGTCCTGGAAAACAACGCAGAGGATTTGAGTAAACTTACCATTTGATATATCCTATCACTGTCATATTTCTCCAATATAAAAAGGTCACTAAAATAAATCCATATTAGTTTCACATTTTTATGAGATGTTGAACTCCTGGACGAAAAGGAAGGCTAAAGTAAAGCAGCCACCAAAATTCAAAAATCCACTGAGCTTGAGGTGCAGCTGTGAGGCCCAGTTACCATACTTTCCCGTCACTGCTCTGCTCGAACTTTGCCCCTCATTATCTTTAACATGAGTCACCTTAATAGTTCCCAACAAATATTTCTTCCCCTAGATTCACACCTCCAATCCATCCTTACCACAACCGCAAGTATCCCTAAGTAGTTAAGGATGAAAGAATGAGTGAAAAGTTGTAAATATTTTAGAGGATTTAAATGTCAGAATCTCTTCCCCAAATGGCTGTTTTTTAAAACATTCTAGAGGCATAAGTCTGACTAAATGCCCTATTTTCATCCCATTATAGAAAATAAGACATTTATCCTTACTTATAATACAGTGACAGATACTGTCTGTTCTCTTTTCTCAAATACTTTATTTCAAAAGACCAATTATTTGTTTTTCAGTTACATATATCAGTTTTAAAGCTGAGAAGAAATCTACAATGACATTATTCTTTAATAGCTGTACAGGTATACAATTTATAGATATAAAATTATTACTAAAGATGTCCCCATAGTTCCTTTAAGAAGAGGGTTATGATGACATTATCTAATTTCCTCCATAAGTCCTCATGACATTCCATTTCTTTTCACTCCAGCAAGGGCATATTTTTGATAGAACTTGTTCAATTTACTTTGGGTGCAGTCAACTTTACAACCTTTTTGGTTTACCACTTCATGTTCTCCTTGGTTGGCATAGCCTACACTGACATAAAGGCAAGATAGTAATGCCCTGGAGAAATACAGTACACAATCTTCTAGTCCAATTCCATTTTTATGGGCTTCAAAACTATCTAAATAGTTGACTTCCTGAGGTATATTAATCACAATTTATTTTTTTTCTTAGCATTCCTACTGACCAAATTCTAAGACTATAATGAGAAGATTCAGAAATGAAGCCAGCTGATGTTCTTATTCTGGAACTGAAAAGCTAGCTTATTACATATGAGTGCCACCAAGGGTTCCAGGGGATTTGCCACTGCACTCTTATGGAATAAATTTGCTCTCATAAATTTGTTATGATGAACTAGGTGTGTCAATCAAGTTTTTAAATATCAGTATGCATATGGGTATGAAGATAAAAATAAAAATAGCAATCATGGTTATAACCGTCACAGAAAGCAAACAATATGTGAATTTTCATATAACATATACAGACACAACTGTGTTGTAAAAGAGAACCTAGTTGCCATTCGTTGAGTTTTAATATATGCTAGAAATTGGCATAGTTATATAGTAGTTATAACCATATAATCTTCTCACAAACACACACAAACAATGGTTTTCTAGATAAGGAAATGGATACTTGGAGAAATTAAATCATTTGCCCAAATTTTGACCAGGTCAAGGTTTAAAGCTAATTGCTTCTTCCTATATTTCTGTAAAATAAAAGAATGGGCCTTGTACCAATGCTTTCACACCAGGCTCCATGGAGCAAATGTGGACACATATATTGATTTCACCTTATAAGCCCTATTATGATGCCTGCAGCTTCGTTTTTGTTGTTTAAGATTGTTTTAGCTATTTGGGGTTTCTTGTGTTTGTATATGAATTTTAGTATCATTTTTTTTCTAGATCTGAGAAGAATGTCATTGGTACTTTGGGACTGCATTACATCTGTAAATTGCTTTCAGTATTAAGGACATTTTGATGATATTAATTCTTCCAACCAATGAACATGGAAGATTTTTCCACTTTTTGGGTCTTCTTCCATTTCTTTCTTTAATATTTTGTAATTTTTATCATAGAGATCTTTTACCTCCTTGGTTAAATTTATTTCAAGGCATTTAAAATTTTCGTAGCTATTGTAAATATGTCTGATCTTCTAAGTTCTTTTTTAGCCATGGCATTTTCTGTGCATACAAAGGTCTTGATTTTTGTGTGTTAATTTTTCATCGTGCAATTTTACCAAACTCTGAGTTCTAACAGTCTCTTAGTGGAGTCTTTTGGCTCTGCTATGCATATATATAAATATGTAAATATTAATGTATTTAATTTCTGTATTTAATATTTATATATGTAATATATTTACATATTATATATGATATGTATATAAATATTTATGTATATAAATATATACATATATACATGTTATCTGCAAACACGGATGATTTGATTTCCTCTTTTCCAATTTGTATTCCTTTTATTTCTTTTTATTGACTAATGGCTCTGGTTAAAATTTTCAAGACTATATTGAATAGGAATGGTGAAAGTGGATATCTTTCTCTGGTTTTGTGTCTTTGTAGAAATGCTTCCAACTTTTCCCCCACTCAGTATGATGCTAGTCATGGGTTTGTTGTATATTGCTTTGATTACGTTGAGGAATGTTCCTCTATACCCAATTTGCTTAAGGTTTTTATCATGAAAGGATGTTGTATTTTATCAAATGTTTTCTCTGCATCTATAGTCGTGTGGTTGTTGTTTTCAGTTTGTTAATGTGACATATCACAGTTACTGATTTGTGAATGTTGAACTACCCCAGTATATCTGGGATAAATCCCACTGGTCAAAGTAAATGATCTTTATGAATTGCTGTTGGATTTGAATAGCTAGTATTTTGTTAAGGATTTTCACATCTGTGTTCATCAGGGATAATGGTCTATAGTTTTCTTTGTTTGATCTTTTTCTGATTTGTAATTAAGGTGATGCTAGTCTCATAGAAGGAATTTGAACGGATTTTCTCCCTTTTAACTGTTTTTAATAGTTTGAAAAGAATTGGAGTTGGTTCACCTTTGAAAGTATGGTAGAATTCAGTAGTCAAGCCATCCAGTCCTGGATTTTTCTTTGTAGGGGAGGGTCTTTATTGTTTCAATCTTCATATTGGTTTTTGGTCTGTTTGGTCTTTCAATGTATTTGGGCCTCAATTTTGGTAGTTTGTCTGTGTCCAGGAATCTATCCATTTCTTACAGATTTTCCAATTTGATGGCATATATTTATAGTAATTCCTGATGATTTTTTTATTCCTGTGGTATCCATTGTTACATTTCATTTTCCATCTATGATTTTATTGATTTGGGTCTTCTCCCTCTTTTTTTTTTTCTGGTTAGTTGGGCCAATGGTATACCAATTTTGTTTTTCAGAAAACTAGCTCTTCATTTCACTGATCTTTTGTATTTCTTTGTTTCTATTTATTTCTTCTCTAATTTTAATTATTTCTTTCTTCCTACTAGTTTTGGGTTTGTTTGTTGTTATCTTTCTATCTTTAATATGCATCAATAGTTCATTTATTTTATGCTTTTCCAATTTCTTGATGTAAGCACTAATATCACTATAAACTTCCTTCTTAACACTGCTTTTGTTGCATCCTATAAGTTTTATTGCAAGATGATAACAGGAAGCAGGTATAGTTTGATCAACTACATTATAGAAACATGAAATAAAATACAAATACTACTGGTTAATATTCTGCTAGGCAATCTTCAAGAACTACTATAAAGATGCAAAAACTGTAAAGACAAAAATTTGATTGGTGAAGTGAGCATGTAGGTTATAGATAATATCTCAGAATCAGGAGAGGGTTGGATCCACAGAGTAAATCTTTTGTTTACTACCCTTGGGGTAACATGAGATGGAAAGAGGAGAGTCTAATTAGTGTGCAGAGTATGAAGAAGGAAACAAAACTCTTTCCTGTGATGTGACTTCAGTGTCCCAGGCATTGTAAAGAGGAAAAAAGAAATACACACAAAGAGAAAGAGAGAAAACCACATAAACCATTCAGCAAATATCTATTGAGCATGTAAATAGTCACTAAGGGAAATGTACAATCCATGTGAGTTAAAGATGCTGTTCTACTGAACACATTGCCTAAGACAAATGGACTTTGAAGGAAAGCTGATGACAGATTGATTTACACACAAGCACATAATAAGTTCCTTACATATGTAGAACACAAATAGCATGCTACTTAAAAATGTATTTATTTACTTATTTATTTATTTATTTAAAGGTAGCATGACAGAGAGGGAATGACAGAGAGAAAGAGATCTTCCTTCCATTGGTTCATGCTTCACTTCTCAAGTGCTCACAATAGCAGGATGAGCCAGATATTAGCAAGGATCCCAGAACTCCATCCAGATCTCCCATATAAATGCAGAAATAAAAGCACATTTGTTGTCTCTCAAGCACATATGCAGAAAGCTGGATTGGAAGCAGGCTCAGGTCTTGTTCCCTGGGCACTGAAATGTGGGATGTCTAATCTACTATGCAACACTGATTGCCATAGAATGCAATTTTTAAGATGTCAGAGTAATGGCTAATTTCTGAGGATATTTTCAAAAATTGAAACACACTGATTCTATAACACATGGAGCACAAAATAAATAAAATTTAAACAAAAGTAGGATGAAAATCAGCAAACTGGCTTTTAATTTAGTTGAGTAATTTCTTCCTCAGCAAGATTCTTCTTTATTAGCACATTAACTGTTTTGAGTTTCGATTCTAAAAGGAAGGTATTTATATCCAGTTTCTTTTTTTTTTAAACTTTTATTTAATGAATATAAATTTCCAAAGTACGACTTATGGATTACAATGGCTTCCCCCCCATACCGTCCCTCCCACCCACAACCCTCCCCTCTCCCACTCCCTCTCTCCCCTTCCATTCACATCAAGATTCATTTTCGATTATCTTAATATACAGAAGATCAGCTTAGTATACATTAAGTATGGATTTCAACAGTTTGCTCCCACACAGAAACATAAAGTGAAAAATAATAGATGATTTTTTTTAAATGATGATGAAATCAGATCAGACCTATTGTCATGTTTAATCCCAGTGAGAGTCAAGTTGGGAATTGATAATTTCTTTTTTTTTTTTTTTTTTTTTTTTTACAGAGGATCAGTTTAGTATGCATTAAGTAAGGATTTCAACAGTTTGCACCCCCATAGAAACACAAAGTGAAATATATTGTTTGAGTACTCGTTATAGCATTAAATCTCAATGCACAGCACATTAAGGACAGAGATCCCACATGAGGAGTAAGTGCACAGTGACTCCTGTTGTTGACTTTACCAATTGACACTCCTGTCTATGGCATCAGCAATCTCCCCATGCTCCAGTCATGAGTTTCCAAGGCTATGGAAGCCCTCTGAGTTCTCCGACTCTTATCTTGTTTAGACAAGGTCCTAGTCAAAGTGGAAGTTCTCTTCTCCCTTCAGAGAAAGGTACCTCCTTCTTTGATGACCTGTTCTTTCCACTGGGATCTCACTCGCAGAGATCTTTTGCCTGAGTGTCTTGGCTTTCCATGCCTGAATCCAGTTTCTTTTTTTAAAACCTTTTATTTAGTAAATATAATTTTCCAAAGTACAGTTTATGGATTACAATGGATTCCCCCCCCCATAACTTCCCTCCCACCCACACCCCTCACATCTCCCACTCCCTCTCCTATTCCATTCACATCACGATTCATTTTCAATTATTTTTTATACAGAAGATCGAGTTAGTATATATTAAGTAAAGATTTCATCAGTTTGCACCCACACAGAAACACAAAGTGAAAAATACTGTTTGAGTACTAGTTATAGCATTAATTCACATTGGACAACACATTAAGGACAGAGTTCCCACATGAGGAGTAAATATACAGTGACTCCTGTTGTTGACTTAACAATTTGACACTCTTGTTTATGGCATCAGAAATCTCCCTAGGATCCAGTCATGAGTTTCCAAGGCTATGGAATCCTCTTGAGTTCTCTGACTTCGATCTTAGTTAGACAAGGACATAGTCAAAGTGGAAGTTCTCTCCTCCCTTCAGAGAAAGGTACCTCCTTCTTTGATGGCCTGTTCTTTCTACTGGGATCTCACTCGCAGAGACCTTTCATTTAGGTCATTTTTTTTTTTTTTTTGGCCAGAGTGTCTTGGCTTTCCATGCCTAAAATACTCTCATGGGCTCTTCAGCCAGATCTGAGTGCCTTAAGGGCTGATTCTGAGGTCAGAGTGCTGTTTAGGACATCTGCCATTCTACGAGTCTGCTGTGTATCCCACTTCCCATGTTGGATTGTTCTCTCCCTTTTTTATTCTATCAGTTAATATTCGCAGACACTAGTCTTGTTTGTTTCAATAGTGAGTTTTTGTTTTCAAAGTCATGGTGAACACTGTACTTAAAAGGAATTATAGTTCACATAAAGGATATGGATATGTGTAACAATCTATAGAGCTACAAATGCAACAAAAAACAAAATCAGAAGAATTAAGCTGGATTCACATTTGAACACAATGCAAAGAAAAAGGGATTGGCAATGTTCCATGTGGAAAACATCCACAATGAAGGAAGCCAGAAAATATAAATTTGGGGGGAGATTCTGGCACAAGCCAGGACCATCTCCTTCCCACAGTTTAACAGATAAATTTTGTTTTTCTTTCACACTTTCAAAATACTTTCCAATTTTTAATTATATGTTTATTGTCAATATATGAGATTGATATATAAACATGCAACCAAATAGATAAGATTAAATAAAGAAGGTTAGGATAGAAACACAGCAAGACTGAAAGAGACAGAGAAGTGAAAGACAAAGTGCCTTAAATGTGGTGCTAGCATTGTGGTAAAGAAGGTTAAGGTGTGATGCCTGCATAAGTTCAAGTCGAAGTTGGCCTTCCTCCAATCCACTTTCCTGTTAAGGTTCCTGGGAGGGCAACAGATAATGGTGCAAGTCCTTGGGCCCCCACTATCCATTTGAGGGGACCAGAATTGAGTTCTTATCTCCTGGCTTTGGCCAGGCCCAGACCTGTGTGCTGCAGGCATTTGGAGAGTAAATCAGTGGATCAAAGATTTCTCTCTCACCCTTTCTCTCTGTCACTCTGCCTTTCAAATAAATAAATCCTTAAAATATGTTTTTTAAAAGGATACATTAAGTGAGAGAATTACCCTTGGCTGTGTTTTTCTTTCTTTTTATTCTGTTGATTAAAATGACATCTTTTTTCCTATCTTAGGAAACATAGACCATAACTGGGGTCACAACTATATTTTTTCTGCAGGTTAAATCACATATCCACTTTAAAAAAAAAAAAAAAAACACTTTATTTTGGGCTGACCTCCAGTCTTGCAACATTTGTATTTGTAGGAAATCTTAATATCAAATGTGCAACGCTCTTCAGTTCGCTGTTGAAACAACTTATCCACAAGCGTTAATGGTTATTTTAAAAATCCAACTATGATTTTTAATGTCCATAAACATGCTAACCTAAAAATAGATGTTCCTGCAAAACAAATTTGGAAACATGCAAGATATTTACCTGGAACACCTTTAGGGAACTTGTCTTAGTTTTAAATTTGACAATGTTCTCAGAATCACACTGTGCATCTACACATCACTGACAAAGGAAGCATCAGAGAGCTCTCATTTCAGGATAATTCTGCCTATTGCTCTTCAGAAATATTTGGAGACAGAATAATGGTATCTAATAAATTCAGCCAACTTAGGTAGTTAGCATGGCTTCAAACAGACAGTAATTCACTTATATTTATTTTCTCAGAATGTTACACTAGTCTGAATTAAACATTGTGATACATACCTGTACTAGTATAAACTATTTTTTCAAAATTTCCTAGTCAAGATTTCTTTCTCAGAGAAGAAAATTAGACAGGTGCAGCACACCAAATGAGATGAACTTTGTCCTCAAAGAAAATTGGTTTTTCCTTTTCAATTTCATTTCAAAGAGATCTGACAAGTGTGGCTTTGAACAAACTTTAACAGCACAATATCCTTTGTGTAAGTTTCCCTTGTCAGCTTTTCCATTCCAGCAGGAACTTAGAACAAAGTGGATGCTGCCCTTTGAGTTGAGAACTTCATCACTTGAATGCACACTAGTATAGTGCAGTGAAATTGAGGGCATACTCTCTCCTCGAATCTCAACAGTGCAGTGTCTCAACAAATATAATTTCTCTATCTGGTGCAGAGAGACACTAGCTATACATTTAGTTTCATACACTTTTCTTCCTTCTTTATAGTGAAAGCTAAGCTATTTGGCAACATATCCACTTGAAACTTTTACAGATTGTGCTAGGAAGTCTTCCATTGTACACCGAGCACAAGCGCATTATTTTTTGATGCTCTTTGGTCCTCCATTATTTCATACCAAAATCACAGGTAACCTGATTGATGTAGGTGCAAAATATGACTTTCAGAATGTGTGTTGTTTTCTTTTTACTTGAAAGGAAAAATTGCGTATTTTCCTATTTGTTCTGTTTTTTTTTTTTTCATTTTTAACCTGTTTTGTAACTTTGTGGCCATTTAAAAGTAAAATGCAGAAACAGAGGAGAAAAAAAACACAAGTCATCGAGACAAAATAATTGTCAATTTTATCACACAAAAGTTTGTTATGGCTACTCATTTGTTAGAACTTCAGAATGTGGGTAAACTGTCTCACTATGTGCTGGTAACTAACTACCTTGACAAGATTATTTTTCTTTGCATACTAGCCTAACTTTCTTGAAGTATTTTTTATTACAATTGCTTCTTGCTATCTTTCACTTTCCCTTGGCTCCAACTGTTCCTTTCATCTTTTTTTTCCCTGACACATTAATATTTAAAGACTGTACTAGTGTCAAACATTCATGTAGAGACAACTTAAATGCAAAGTGGATAAGGTTACAGAATAAGTCCATGCCCAATTTAATTACAGCATTTTGATTAACACAGATTGTAAGTAGTTTGAACTAAGAATTTTAAGTTGTTCAGCTTGAATATTACAAAGGCTAACCAGAGATGAAGTGTAACTTTGACTCAGAAACTGCCAGAAAACACTCTGATTAACCAATTTAGATGTACTATCTAATTAAGAATCTAAATATCTTTGGATCACAGAAATTCATGTTTATTGATAAGATAAAATATTTATTACCCAGAGAGCTGAATTAGCAAAAAGAACAGCTCTAATCAGGTGCCAACTCTTAGAAAAAAAAAGAAGGCTGTTGGTTGAAACTGAAAATGTAGTACTTAGGAGCAGACCTAGCTTGTTTATACAAAGGCCATACTTCTTGCCAGTAAACTCAATATCCTTGGAATACTGGAGTTGATGAAGTCTGTGGCCAAGTTTCTAAATATATTTGATAGATAATAACTGCCCATAGCAATTGCTAATGGGAGTAATGAGTGGGCAAGGAAGCAAGAGCAAAGAGAGAAGATCGAGAGACCATTCTGAAGTATAGCTAGGGTTAGAAATCTAAGCCTTTATATTTATGCAGCTGTCAATAGTTGACCATAATTTTCTTTTTTTTTTTTTTTTGGATGAATTTTTTTTTCCTCAAAGAATTACAAATATAAGACACTTTAGGCTGGCGCTGCTGCTCACTTGGTTAATCCTTCGCCTGCGGTGCTGGTGTCCCAGTTGGGGCACCGGGTTCTGTCCCCATTTGCTCCTCTTCCAGTACAGCTCTCTGCTGTGGCCCGGGAGGGCAGTGGAGGATGGCCCAAGTGCTTAAGCCCTGCACCCACATGGGAGACCAGGAGAAGCACCTGGCTCCTGCCTTCGGATTGGCACAGCGTGCCGGCTGTAGCGGCCATTTGGGGGATGAACCAACGGAAGGAAGACCTTTCTCTCCGTCTCTCTCTCACTGTCTAACTCTGCATGTCAAAAAAAAAAAAAAAAAACTTTATAACTTCCTACAAAATGTATATTTCCTAGTACCTGGCAAAATGCCTATATAGAGTAAACAACCAATTTACAACTTCCCTGTCTTAAGAAACATGCAAATGGGGGCTACTCTGATTTCCCTCTATAAATTTTAATTTCATGTTAGCTTGTTTTTATGGTTATTCAAGATCTAAATTATACAAAGATTGAGGGCAATAGTAAAGAAGAGGATTTGTGTTCTTTGAAATTTCAGTTTCTAAAAGTTTCAAAACAATGTCAATACAGAACTTTGTACTCATGGATTTTAATAGGTAAAATGTAATTTTTGATGGAGATAAGTTGCATGAAAGAAGAACATTTGCTATTCACATAATTAAAATACACTCAACTCACATACACACATACACAAACTCCTTACATTCTAGCTTTGCAGGCTAATAATATATTATGGATGAAGTCTAAGACCTATGTTTCAGGTTAAAGACACACATTTGATTGTTTGGAATGTCAGGCAAGATTAATAGAAAAAAAATTAGAGAGGAGACGCTAGAACAATTGGTGTATCTCATGACTAAATAATTCTTAGCACATATTATCTGTAAAACACTTTTTCCAGCACAGAAAGTTTATATCTTGCATGTTACTTGCTACTGTTCTTTCCTATTTCAGCTTGCCTGAAGTGTCAACTCCTAAGCTAGTGACTATAATACTATAAAAATCAGAAGTTCAAAGTAGACAGCTTCTAAATATAAACACTAAAATATATAATAACATAATTGACAACTAAACATATTTTTAATGAGACATCTTTTACTTTTTTCTTCCTTTGTTTGAGTACAATACAATGGTTGATACTGGGGCTGAATTATCTATTTATATCCTAGAAACTAGAGTTCAGTGTATTATCCTATTAAAATAATATATTACAGCATTACTAGCATCATTATCACAAAAATGGATTCAGAATAATAAGCCAAATTTGACCACAGGACTTCACAGCTATAAATCTACTGGTATCATATCAGGAGCAATTTTGCTGACAAGAAATTAACATGATAGTTAAAAATGATTCGAATGCACAAGACACAGGACTAGCAAGCACTTCTGTCTGAATGCTAAAGAGAACACATTGAAGTAGATAATGTCCTTCAAGGGGAGAAAATATAGAATTTCTGTATGAAATGACAGAATCCTATTTCTATATTTGCAGGAACATCAAGTGGGCATTAAAGCAGGAATCTTAAAATGACCATATATAAAAATGACAAGCTTCACGATTAAATATAGAGGCCAGAGTGATCACAAATTCTAATCTACTGCCCCCAATTGAGATCTGATTCCAGGAAAAAATGTAACTCATACAAAATTCATCTTTTGTTTCCTCCACCCTTAGCATTTCTGTTCCCTTTCTCTTCTGGCTACTTTTTTTCCCCACCCGCCCACCACCCCTAGGCCTGGTCATCTAGGTTATTCACTTTCTTTATAAGAAAAAAATAATAGAATATTAAACTTGGAGATGCCCTTAGTCTTCATAATCTTGTTTTAATGAAGAAAGACAATCAAGTTCTTAAATAGAAATCCTCCTTTCTTGATGTATAAGACGTGCTATGTTCTCATCCTCTGACTATTTTTTAAATAGACTGAAGTCTATTACTCGTGGTGAAAATTCCAATAGCATCAGGTTCACAAATTCCATGTACGTGTTTGGGATTGGCAGCCCCTAAAATAAAAGCCTAAGAAACTTGCCTTTACATTTTGGAAAACCTCCACCAGTGATTTCTATACATGAAAAGAAGATTCGGGTGGAAGCACTTCTAGGAATCTCTCTTAACTGGCAATTTCAAGAAGATTTATGTTTAAATATGCTTACCAAAATATTTTATCACTAAAAATATAGAAACCAACTAAATGGCCATTTATGCTGAAAGGTTAGCAAAGGCAGCACAGACCTACAGGAAGTAGTATAGAATACAATGCTAACATTAATACAATATTGTACATGTTTAGTTGTATGGTTAACTGATCAAAATATTTACAGAGAGGAAAAAAAAAACAAATCTAGGTATAGAATCTGAATATGTCTTGTTAGAATAAAGTGTCCCACATATTAAAAATAATTTTTGAGCTATGAGATAATGAACATATATAACTTCCATATATATTTTTTATTTTTAGTATACACTATTTTTATTAAATGAACTTCAGCAGTCAATTCACACTGCATGTAGGCTTTTAGGGAACAAGAACAGTGAGGAAGCTGTTAGTATTATGTAAACATAATAATAGTTTGGATAGTTTGCATTTTCATCCTTTCACTAACTGTTCTGATATCAAAGAAACAATTTCAGAATTCCTATAGACTACACACCTATAAAAATCGCCAGCAGAGGAAATGGAAACTAAGGTTTAGATAATTTTCTTTTGTATTTATAAATTTACTTCCACTCAATTATGGACATGTGAGTCTATTTCCAATATTACCACTGAAGTAGATGCTTTCATAAAATTATACCTGGTTCTGAGGTTCTATTAAGTCTAAAGCAACCTGAGGGGAAAAGTGTCTGAACCATCACGGTTGAAGGGCACAAGGGAATATTTTGAAATGCTGTTTTCACTGCCCCTCCCTCCACTTTCTGAAGTGGAGTCCCTTATTTGGAAGATATTTATTGGCAACTCTTATATATATCTAGCACTATACTGGGTATAATAGGAATCAAATATATTCAATAGAAACTTAAGTTGGATTTCCTGGGAAGGAGGAAATATAATTTATTCAGAGATAGTATAACATGACTGCAATGAAATAAACTAGAATAGAAAAACAAAGAATCCTTTGGAAGACTAGAGATTGTCAGTCAGAGAACTGTGCTAGTGGAGGGGAGCTTGCAGAATGAGAAGGTCAGGTGTGGGGAGCAACCCGGACTAGACTGAGTTACTGGAATTAAGACTTATTCTATGCATCTGCTCTCCCACAATATGGCGCTGGGAGAGGAGAAAACAGCTTCTACGCAGCTGCCTCTTGCCAACTTGAGTGATGACCTCCAGGAGCTGATCCTGCTCCTGATTGGAGGAGAGCAGCATACTTGGCGTGTGGGCAGCCGAGTTGGGATTGGCAGAAGAGGACTATAAAGGAGGAGAGAGACAACATGCACCAGGAACATCTAAGGGGAACATCTGAGGGAACACCTGTGCAGCCCCCGAGAGAGCCGGCCGGCGGTGTGCCGCTCCCCTGTGGAAGTGGGTAAAGTGGCCAGGGGAACCGCCCTTCCACGGAGGTGGAAGGGACGGCAGCCAACCCAGGAAGAACCAGCAGCAAACCCGGGGAGGGCCGAGCAGACAAAAGAACAGCGCAGGGTCCTGTGTCGCTCCTCCACGAAGACAGGGAGTGACATAATGGTGCCGTGACTCGGATATGAAGCCTAGGCAGGGTTTAGTGTCGTTCCTCCATGAAGAGGGGGAGCGACATAATGGTGCCGTGACTCGGATAGGAAACTTAGGAGGGAAGAAACAGGAAGAAGTGGAAAATACCGGAGAGAGAGACTAGCAAAGAGCCTAGGGAAAAGCCGGACAGAAAAGGTGCTGGAAGAAGCTATCGAAAGCCTAGGCATAGACTCGGATACGGACTGTGGGAAAGAAGTTAGGATTTAAAGTGAAAGCAAGAAGAAACTTAGACTCAGATATGGACTGCAGGTTGAAAGTGAAAGTGAAACCTATAAGAAACTTAGACTTGGATACGGACTGTGGGGAGAGGCCAGGAGAAATGAGGGAGGAATATTGTTGGAAGAAAACTTAGGGAAACATACTGGGTAGAGAAAAATGTTAGGGAAGATGAAGCTGCAAGTGCAGGCTGAAGCGGAGACGTAAGCCAGCTTGGAATTCTTCAAGTCAGCCCGGGGAGCAAAAGGCGAAAATCTGGAACCAGAGGCAGAGATGTGGGCCGCCAGGTTGGAATCCGTCAGATTAGCCAGGGGAGTAAAGGACGGGAAGCCAAGCCGAAGGGCGTAGACGTGAGCTGGGTTGAATTCGCCAGGTTAGCCCGGGGAACTTGGACTGAATACCGGTAGCGGAAACGTGAGCTGTGCTGTGTGATTCGCGGAAGCTGCCGCGTGCAGAGAGAGCATGGGGCGTGAATAGATAGGGAACGCGGGGCTGGCGCGAGGCCGTGGTGCAGGCACGAAGGGCGTGGAGACCGCGGAGTGTGCGCGCGAAGCCGAGCCGCGCAGAGAATGGAAAGGGAAGATTTCCAGATACAGAAAATGCCAAGAGCAAAGTCAACAAATATGTCAATTAACAAAGTCATGCCACATCCAGGAATACTAGATTCTTTTATTTGGATTGAAATTTGGGCAGTTTAGGAAAAGTGTGCAAAAAGTTTTGCAGAGATCAAATCGCCAGGTATGATAAGTTTTGGGTCAAAGTATCTTTCATCTTATAGGGAATGGAAAGTCATTGAAGGTCTTTGAGTGAAAAAATAACATGATCTAAGTGATACTTTAAGAAAATTATTCTGATCTGAATGTGCCAAAAGGTTCTATGCTCACCTGGATCTATGGAGATTGCAGAGGAGAAACAGACCCGAATTCCCACCACTGTCAACAATGTCACCATTCACTTTGTCCTGAATAGATTCCTCCTGTCTTTCTTAGCTTTAGTCTACCACCAACAGAAGCATACCTTTGTGTGGATCACTCCCTTGGGCTGACAGCACCTATAAGCACAGTATACTGTAGCAGATGTATGCCAAGAAAAAGCTCCCTCCAGATTCTGAGTAAATGTTGCAACATATTGTGGGTGTGGGACATTGTGAGCATAAACCCAGCTGTGGTTTTACCCTTCACTCCCTATTTAGCCTGGCCGATTTATGAAGTACATGCACTTGAAAACCACAAACAGAATCATGTTTCACTTATTTGTGAATTGAGAATATCAGATCTTTCCAGGACTGTGGTTAGGACTCACTCATCCAGTGTATACAGAAGATAATTGTAATACACGTGCAGTGAGTGATGGTGATAGTGGCAATAATGAGAGTGAACAGTATTGTTGGTAGCAGTTTTAGTAGTAAGTAATATAAACTATTATTTTGCTTGGTGCATTAAGGGTTTAGATTAATACTTAAGAGAATAGAAATGAGAAAATAAATACAAAATTCAACAACAAAACTGAATGATACTTGAGGACTGGTTATATTTGTAAAGCAGAAAAATTATACTAAAGCTGATAATCACTTTGGTCAACAAAAGAATGTTTGTTTCAGACAGAAATGGTGAGGCCAGAAATAAATTATGGAACTATGACAATATTTTTCTTCTGTGTAGTATATGAAGGTACCATGAAGTATACATATAGAAGTAATCATTGGGTGATCAAAAATATGAGGTTACAACTCAATGTAAGGATTGAGATAAACCCAACAGATCTGAGATTCAGATGCGTAATAAGGCTATAAAATTGTTATGCACCTGAGGGAAGATATATAAAGAGAAAGAAGAAAACATGAATTGAACTAAGAGGATTCCCCTTATATAGTTGTCATAAATTACCTACAACTTAAATCCCGGGGATTATGTTCACAGCATAGTTGAAGCAATGCACCACTGTATAATCATACCTGATAACCTTCTTGAGGACTTCCCAGGTTTCAGAAATTATGGAGTCCTGTTTCTGCAGAGATGGAAGAATTTCACACTCAACTTCATTTCTCCCACCACACGCAAGTATAAAATTTGAGCAGAAGGCAAGCAACGGCTTTTTGAGAACTCTGAAAAGAAATTGGTAGCAGGAATATTACTAAGGAAAAAGACAAAAATTCAAAGTACCACCAAACAGGTGTTGAAATAACACTTCCTTCCTCCAGCATATCTTAGATTAAATGCAGTACAGTCCCAAACCTTGAAGTGGGCATCAACAGGAACAGAGAACTCCTGGCAATGCTTACTAGTTGTGGAACAAGCAATCAGAAAAAGAACACCTAATGCTTTAGAGAGTGCAGAATCCCCTTTTTTCTTCTCTTTTTACCCCCTATTTCCCATCCCCAAAGTAATCATGTGATGGCAACAGAACAGGCCCCAATACAAGGAGAGGCCACAGAAACCAAAAGGAGAGAGTCTTTCTTCTCTAATTGGTGAGGCTGTGATTCTGAAAGGCAGGCAGACTTTGTTGGTGTTGTTGCTATCTGTGTCCTTCCAATTTTTGACTCCCAGTGCAGTAACAGAAATACATGGCAGAATGAGGCAACAGAAGACACAGCTTTGTGGTTGAGGACTAGAAATGGAAACCCCAGGAACTGGAGAATCAAAGCTAGATGGCAGGGAGAGAGAACCACACAAAGTTGGTTGTGAATACCTGGGTTCACTCAGGCTGTGCATGAACAGATCTGATCAGCATACTGAAGACTTTAAAAACTAATAGAGAGATCACTGCTCACCATGTTACACAGGTAGACTGAATCTGAATCACACTACAAAGGCTTTGAAAACTGAACTGAAATAGGAACCAACATCCCACTGAAGCTGGCTGGGACATATAGACTGAACCTAACCATGTAAGTTGCTCACTAAAGATAAAACAGTCATATTTATCAAAATTTAAATGAAGCCCACAGTCTCACAATATACAAAATTTCCAGGACACCATATAATGTTACTCAGAATACGAAAAATGAAAAAAGGAAAGCCTCAGTCCTCATGGGAAATACAAACAGTAGCTACCAATGCCAAGAAGAGGCACATGTTGGGATTATCTGACAAATACTTTGACACAGTGATTTTATAAAGAAATCATAAGCACTCTTGAAGTGATAGAAAAAAATTCAAGAATTAGGACATTTTAAAAGAAAACAAGTGGAAATTACAGAATGGAAAATGAATCAGAGACAAGTTTCTCATCGGATGGGCTCAACAACAGATTGGAGATGAACTTGAAACTCAATTTGAGTGAACACAAACAGGTAATGGGAACTCTCCATTCTGAATAAAACGGAGAAAAGAGATGAAAGAGATTTAAAGAAATGAGCTGAGACTTAGGGCCTATGGGACAATGTGAAAGGTCTAATATTTTTTCTGCAGAGTCTATAAAGAGGGAAGGAAGATAACAGTATTTAAAAAAAATTTGAACAATAATGGTTGAATACTTCACAGTAGGTTAAACACACAAATCTATACCTTTGGAAAGTTCATAAAATTCAAATCAGGATAAAGCCAAAGAAATCTATGCCTAAACATATCACAATCAAACTGTTGAAAACAAAGAAAACACTCTTGAATGATGGATTGTCTGTAAAGAATCAAGTGGTCCAATGACAAAGGATTTCTCATGAGAAGGAAGTGGCAAATGAAATTGTTGACAGAGAACTATCAACAAGTATCCTATCTTCATGAGGAATGAATTTAAGATAAACACATACATGAAGTAGTATTCTGGAATGGTGGAATTTTTCTGTGTCCTGACTGTGGTGGTGGTTATACATCTCTGAACATCTGCTAGAATTCATACAGACTGGACATCAAAAAGTCAACTTCACTGAGATGATTAGAAAATAAAATTAAAAAAGAAAAGAAATAACTGATAAGAATCTGATGCCATAAAGTAGATCTAATAATAGATAACCTTGGTTCTACTGTACATTTTTCATCTCAATACTGTATTTCTCTCCCTGATCTACCACTCTACTTTACAAAAGAGGGACATCCCTAGCACTAAAATAAGGAAGTAAAATTATGGTTATCTTAAAATTGGAGAAGACATATTTTCCCAAAACAAAATATTTCTAGTGGCAATTTGAAAGCTACATTCAGTATTCAAGTCACTAAAACATCATTTGTGGAATGTTTGACCCATGTGTTGAATGAAAATATAAAAACAGCATGGCTGGTGAGCCACAGAAGGCAAGTGA
Source organism: Oryctolagus cuniculus (assembly GCF_051225735.1). Classification (NCBI taxonomy): domain Eukaryota; kingdom Metazoa; phylum Chordata; class Mammalia; order Lagomorpha; family Leporidae; genus Oryctolagus; species Oryctolagus cuniculus. The sequence goes on from NC_142878.1 coordinate 49,452,383, forward strand.
GAGAATTGTACCATTGTACCTGTATAAACACTTGGAGGCAGATAGTATAAGTCCATTCACATCACTCTTCACGGGATGGTGGCAGTGCCAAGACCAGAGTTGCAAAGAGCAGCCTGATAACAGGCCTGAATTAGGAAGGAACTGGTAACAGAATCAATTTTGTGTCTTTTTATATTTTAATTAATAATATACTGGACTGATTCATGGTTACTTTATGATTCACATCAATACGTTTCAAACACAATTCTGGAAAACCCAGGCTCAAGTGGTAGTTCTGATGGTGAATGTGGAGAAACCAAGTAGGTGTGATTCCAGCCCCCATCCTACATTCAACAGTGTAGGAAACAATACTTGGTATCTGTGATTTTTTTTTTCTGGAAAAGAAGTTGGTATTTCTAGGGGATCATGGATAGAGGGTGGAAAAGTGTTGCAAGGGTCATAATATACAGAGACCTACATAAAAGAATTAAACCTGAAACAGATATGGATGAAAATGGACTACATTAATAAATTCTGCTATCCCTTCTAGGAAGGAAGGGCAAGGGATTTTTAAAAGCAGTTACAACTTCTTCAGGAGGTTTTAGAAATGCATTGAGAGAAGTTACTGAAATACAGAAATGAAAAATAAATACTAAGAAAGACTATAAGAGAATAATATACTCAATGGTAGAAATTAGGCAGAAACATTAACATAGTTTTCAGTTTCCTAATTGACCTGCAAGCAAAGGAACTCAGTGCAGTAACACCATATGGATTCTCAACACAAGTAATTTCTAGCCACTTCCCTGAGATTGTGAGATAGATAACAAAGAATGTGGGAAAAGAGAAGAACTGAGGAGCATATGATGATAAGGAAAGAATAATATAGTTTTCCAGGAATCACTAAAAAAACAATACAATGAAAAGTAAGAGAAGGTTTTGAGGATGTTTTCTGAGAGCCAAAAGGGGAGAGGATTCTTAAATATTACAGTTCAGTAGAAGGGAAGAGATGATATTCACACAGCCAGAAATGAGAAAGGCGTCAACAGAGTCAGCCATGACAAGGGAAGTCAGAGGATGTTTAGATTTCTCCCCTCAGAGGGACATATCCATGACAGCCAGCCATAGGGTTAATAGAGACTGTCCTGGGGCCACTACTGGTCTGTGAAACTCCCACAAAACGACGACTGCTGGCCTCAGAGTTCTACCTCTTCTAAGTGTCTTGAAGAAGGAGAGCCAGGTGCATAGCTAGTCTTTCAGGTCAATGTCAATTCACATAATGGAGTCCTTTGGTTATGATTTGTGTAGTGCAGATAAAATGCAATTTTGAGAATTGAAAAGTAAGAAGTTAGTAAAAAAGATGAGCTATCTCTCAGCTTATACCATCATGACAGAAACAGCAAAAAAGGACACAAAAGGACATCTACTACTGAGGACAGACCTCTGTAGGTAACTCCCAGCAAAAATCCACATGGGAAGCCAAAGATATCACATCTTTGGTATTATAAGAGGTGAAAACTTCTAATGCCCTTTTCCCAAGAACTTCTGCTTAAGAAAGATTTGTATTACTTTACATTGTTACCTTCTACTTTTAGCTTTTTTTTTTTTTTTTGACAGGCAGAGTGGACAGTGAGAGAGAGACAGAGAGAAAGGTCTTCCTTTACCGTTGGTTCACCCTCCAATGGCCGCTGCGGCTGGCGCACTGCGGCCGGCGCACTGCGCTGATCCGAAGCAGGGAGCCAGGTGCTTCTCCTGGTCTCTTCTTAACCCTGTTATTTTCCTTGAGGTCAATATGTTTTGGAAATTGTAGAAAACATATTTTATTTATTCTCCCAATCCAACTAAAAAGCCCCTTAGGAGCCACTGTAGTTCTATTGGTTAAATATATTTTCAATCATACACTTCTTTAAAAGGTCTATAGTAATGGCTTGATCTGAATTAATCCTGTTCATCATGTCTTTATATATTTAGGGGATGTCCTGCATTTAGAAAATGCCCTCTGAGAATTCTGTACAAGATGCCAAGATCCACCATAGCATTTGTTAAACTTCCTGATTGCAGTATTATATGCATTTTCCCCCTAGGGAAGACCAGCAATTAACTTCTTGCTCCAGGAATACTCAAGCAAGACCAATTCAAATACCTGGTCTGGATGACTTTGCTGTTCATGCAAAACTTATCCCCAGTTGGGCAGGTAAAATAGACATCCCTTGTCATGAAGGGGGTGGTGTGGGAAAATATGGATGTACATTTGTCTTTTCTAAAACAACTCTCACCTTATTAATAGAGAACAGAAAAAGTATACCACATTCAGAGCCCCAAGGCTGGAGAGAGAACATTAAGAGTTGACAGTGCTCACTTCTTTGTAATGTTTACTTGGCTTCCTATGAGAGGTATGTTAAATTTTACTTTATCTTAAGGTAAAATATTAAAAGATCTCTCTCCTTCTGTCTCTCTCTCCCTGTGCCTCTGGCTTACAAATAAAAAGAAAATAAACAATTCTTTTTAAAAACATGTTTTGCTTTAAAGACAGCTTATATTCCTCACTGAATTGTACTTTTTTTCCTTATATCTGAAGGAAGAACAGTTTGGTATTTATTGCATTGGCTAAATTTTTCCCAATAGGCATCTAGCCAAGTAGGAGGTGAAATTCAAGGCAAACTGATTATGAACCCATATGAAAGACATAGAAATATCTCAACAGTACAGGTAGATTGTGCGGCAAGAACTGACATGGACTCAGGGTTCTGCAGCTCATTAAACCCTTCCCTCACAGAGAAATCACAGGTGAGAGATTTCTTGTGGTTGGATGACTTAGTTGGTCTCTAAGCCTCACTCTGTGACAATCTTCCTTAAAGAGCATATCACATCCTCCTATTATTTGTTGGATTTAGAGCATTGTCATTGGCCCTTCAAAGTGAGTGAACCAAGGTACAGAGAAGAAAATGCATAGATCTTAACAATCAACTTGAAGTGTGGTGAAGAGACAATAGCTGATCATGAAAGTGCGGCAAGAATGCCTGGAAGGAGAGAGGCATAATGAAACTTCAGAAGAAAAAAGGTGGTGATGCATTATTTGTGCCGACACTTCTAGCTCAAGGAAGACGGGAAAGGATACTCTAACCTCTCAGTCCCAGACCAAAATTCATGAATTCTGCTCCAACATGCCTTCAAATACACATTTTGAATAATAACAGAAAGGGGCTGTGACTAAGTATGAAACTCTTGAAGATGATAGATGCTTAATTTTCCATTTTCTGCACTCTTCTTTTGTTCCAGACAATTCCAGACTCCATTCCCAATTTTTTTCTCTATGTGCAAAAACTAAGGCTTTGTGCACTCTGTTGCTATGGAAACAGGAAAGAGAGAAACAGTTTATGTATTTCAAAAGCTGTCAGCCTATATGCTGTGGATTTTGATAACTAAACCTACACACGAACCATCTTTCCTCTACTCCCAATGCCACGTTTATTTTTTATATGTATGTGTGTTGCTTGGGAAAATTAAGAATCTATTTATTTAGCTTTGCTGCAATTCATTTTATACTTAATTTAGTGTCCATGGGACAGAGAGAGGCTTTAGTGATGCAGTTACAGAAATATAAAACTGTTCTTAATAAATGCTTACTAAATCAGAATGAAGACAGAGTTAGCAGGCATCACAACTCAATCTATTGCCAAAATAAAGAAGATTGAAACTCTATTAATTTTAAAACAGATCTGAATGTTGCCTGACTTATGTTTCATAGAAATGTAATGTCTGCTATATCCTCTTCAGCTCTCTAATACAAGAGCTATTTTGAAATTACAAAATACACTGTGTTCTCTCCCAGAGGACCCAATTCAATAGTTTATTGATTTTTCTTGGCATCCTTAGTCTGGTGTGAAGGGGCTTCTGGGCTCTTGAATCTGGAAGGATGGAGTTTGTTTGTAATTGATTGAGATTCTGTTCAGCAAAGCCACTTCCCCACACCCCAAACAAAAGCCAAGATAGTCCATCCCATTAAGTGCTTGCCTTCCTACTATTCTCAGCTGCTTTCCAACACTTCCTAATATTTTCAAGAAAATGACTGCCATTTTTAACAAGTTGGTTTACGTAGTTAAGTGGAGTGGGCAAATACATAAGAATGTCAACCTTTAAATCTAGAGTGCACTCCAGTAGTTAAAAGGTCTTCCAGACTCTCTGCTTTAAGGCCACCTTTCCTGGTCTTTATATATAATTAGAAATTCATTTGAGCCTGGAAATAAGACACTCAGCAAAAAGTGTTTGTTTTTTTACCATCCATAAAGATACAACATGTCAAGTGTTGTGATACAGCAGGTTAAGATGCCACTTGGAACACCCGCAACAGATATCACTGTGACTGAGATCAAATCCCACCTCCGCTTTCTGATCCAACTTCCTGCTAACACAACTGGGTTGCATCAGTGGAGCAGTACTTGGGTCCCTACCACCCATATGGAGGACCCAAATGGAGTTCCTTGTCTCCGAGTTCAGCCTGGTCCCCCTTCCATTTTAGTAGGCATTTGGGGAGCAAACCAGCAGGTAGATCACTTTCTATCCCTTCTCCTCTCCTTCTCCCTTTTCCTATTCTCTCCTCTTCCCTCTACCTTCTCTATGTCACTCTGCCTTTCAATAAATAAAACTGTTAAAAAATACTAGTAATTGATCTATGTATGCATAAAGGATAGCAAATGACAGATGAGAAAATAACAAAGATGTTAAGGGAAAAAATCCTCAAGTTTAAAATCTACTAGCCACAGCATGAGTTTCACAGCAGTATTAGGTTAGCCCTCTTAATATATTTAGTAATTTACCCACTGATAACGGTTACTAAGGAGTTAGGATTCTTCCAACTGAACTATTTTGTTTTCCTCTAATAATCATAGGAAGATAGTCCCTTTTCTCCCAAGGAACTCAAAGTATCTAATTTACTTTTATTCACACTGGTTACCATGTTCCTGAAAGGTGATAAGCATATTTCTATTAAATTTCTAGAGGTACATAAAACTCAGAGATATCAAATGGCTCCTTCAAGGCATTTGACAGTGTCTAGGATGCCTTACAGATAAAATGAAGAAACAAAGTCTATCTAACTAAATGTTAGATGTACATATTCTTAAATCCCCATTAGTTTTGAAGCAGATTTCTACAAGTTGATAATTTATTCTGTTCTCTATGGCCCTTTGACACTATAAAATCAAGATTATCAATTTTTTTGTGGATGGCATATTCTATAAAAGGTAAAACATATGTTGTACAGTAGAATCAAGTTCCAAAAAGTATTAGCATCTTTGAACAATGGAAAACTAACAAAGTTAAGTTTAATAGGAACTCAAGTACTTGATTTTAAGTTAATTAAGAAAAAAAAGAATTAGAAATGGCCACGAAGAAATAGCTTGGAAAAGATGTGAATATTACTATTATAGAGTTTTAAAACAGCAGTATCAATATGCATGTGCTATGTGTTGTATTTGACAAAATAACAAGCAAGGCTTTAGCTGATATCCTACACTCATCAGTAGGGAATGTTGAATAAAGAAGTTGCTAGTTTGGCTGTAATCTAGCTGGTCAGACATTCTCTAAAAGGCTCACCTATTTGATTTTAAAAATCTCCTGCACCTACTGAGAAAGAGACTCTGAAACCTTGAGTTTTTTCAAGAAAAGCAAGCAGAATACTGGAGGAATTAATCCTATCCATAATGCACATCTGGTGAGGTTAGTGATATTTAGTCTAGAGAAAGATAACCAAGGGAGAACATGATTAGTCTATACTCTTTTCTAATATATGAAGTTAGGACTGATGTTTAAAGTTATATTGACCACATTTTAATGCAATATACTATTTTAACAATCTAGGGAATCCAAATATGACAGAATATTCAAAAAGTCCATAAAAAGAATATATCATGAAAAAATATACACAGATTTCAAAAAGTTTTGTATCAAAATAAACTTATGTTTTTGTTCTACTTTTGCAGGAACTTTTTGAAGTATCCATGTACATGTTCTTTTTTTGTGTGATTAATGAGTTTTACATTGCTGGATCCAAGTATCAGATAGGTAATTAAATTATCCAGCTTTTCAGGTCCCTTCTAAACTTGAGTTTGTAACTGTGGTTCTAGAACTTTCTCCCTGGAAAAAAGTAACAAAATATATAGTTGTTAACATACTAAAATTTATAATTCATAATGTATCTGGAGAACCAAAAATATAGGACTTTAAGTTTATCTGCCCAGTGTGTGTGACAAGAGATTTCATAAAACTCTTCTTCATTTCTAAATAAGGCGTAACTTTGCAGTTACCATGCAAAGGAAGCCATCCTGCTTATACCCTTGGATGCAGGTGGCTTAGCACAATTATCCAAGCTAATACCTGCTACAACCTTCCTATAGGTTGAACGGTAGACAAAAGCAAAACAGAAATGGTTTCCACAAGCTTGGGGAAAGAGAAAAAAAGGAGTTAGTGTTTAATGGCTATAGGGGTTCAACTATGGAAGGTTAAAAATTTCTGGATAGAGATGATAATAATGGTTGTACATAATATGCATATATTTCATGCACAGAACTGTACAGTTGAAAATGGTTGAAGTGGCACATTTCCCAGACTTACTTTGAGTGATTGAATTCATCTATTACACCAATGTCAATAACTTGGCCAGCATAACCAAGGTAAAATCATCACCATAAAAGCTTTATAACCAGACATTCCTTGCTTTCCTCTGTTCTCTCTCAGACTCTATCTCCTTAGAGTATTTACAGTCACAGGGATGTGCATGCAGGGTTCATTGATAGTAGATGTGGGTAGTTGACTGAAGAAGACAGGATTGGACTCTAGCTCTTAAATGTAATTTCTTAGATCTCAGAAATAATAGGGGGGCTGGCGCTGTAGCATAGAGGGTTAAAGCCCCAACCTGCAGTGCCAGGATGTCATAGGAGCGCCAGTCCCCACTGCTCCACTTACAATACAGTTCTCTGCTAATGTGCCTGAATAAGGAGCATAGGAAGGCCCAAGTCCTTTGTCCCCTGGACCCATGTGGGAGACCCTGAAGACGCTTCTAGCTTCTGGTTCAGATTGGCTCAGCTCTGGCCATTGTGGCCATTTGGGGAATGAACCAGTGGATGGAAGACACCTCTATCTCTGTCTCTACTTCTCCTTGTAACTTTTTCAAATAAATAAAATATTTTTAAAAGAAGAAATAATAGGATGAAAATGATCATTTAGCTATAGGAAAGAAATGAAGTTACAGACCAGAGATATGGAAGGAAGAGTACTGAAAACAAGCTGTAATTACTGTTAATGTATATATCTTGAAAAGTATGGAGGTTGTCTTGTTTATGGTATAGTTGTGATGTTTTATTATGCATGAGATTCAACCAGCAGAGTTTATTTGAAATTCAGATTTACTGCCCCCACCTAGGAGTTCTGATCCAGTAGATCTTGGATTAGGGAAATTAAATATTTTAAAAGAAACCCAGCTGTTTATGATGAAGATCACTGAAGAATATATTTGGATAAACACCCAAAATATATCTCAATAGTCTCAAATTTCTTTGTCTCAGAATCCCTTTGTATTCTTAAATTCATGGAGGATATCAATGAATTCTCATTATGTATATTATATCTGTCACTACTACATCAGAATCAAATCCTGAGAATGTAAAATTATAAGGCATATTAGTAAAAAATCAATTTTTGAAAAAAATTGAAAAATATTTTCCAGAACCATAACAACTAGTAAGACTGACTTTTTATTGTGCATTTTGCAGAGTGTCTGGCTTTGTAGAAGACCTCTGAATTCTCACATATGCATCTACATTCCATTTAATGAAATGTGTTATTTTTGCTTAAGCTTATGAAGAAAAGCTGGCTTCAAACAAATATGTAAAGGAATAGTGGAAGAGTATTTCAATAACATTTTCATGTATTTGTAGATACTGCTTTCTGATGAGACACCAAAGCTCAACAAGTGGAAGTTTCTTAAATGTTAGTTGTGATGTGGAATCTGAAATCATATAAATAAATAAAGCTTTTCGTTCTCTGTTATCTTAAAATGTGTTGGTCTATCCTCCACTTTGTGTTGATCTTTTAATACTCTTCTTGTGAAACTGAAAACTTTAAACACCAAAATATATGAATAGGCAAGCAATTTGGGGTGTTAGGTATTTGAAAAGGATCTTTTACTCATTCATGGTTTTTTTTTTTTCCAATGGCAGGCATTTAATATTTGTAAAATCTCATTTTCTAAAGTTATACAGATTTACAGATTTTCAAATGTTGATTTCTTTTTGTATAACATCCAGAAGTTGTATCACATATATTAAGTTCATCACTGATATAATTAGGAAAGTCTTCACACATTGAGATTTTGCCAAGATTTTAATGGCAATAAAATTTTACCACAATTATAACATAAAGCTTGAATTCCATAGCTTACAACAAATACTGTAAGTTGTTTTCCTTGAAGTAAGAAACTCAATTCATTTTAGAAAATGACTTCCAAATATCTAAGTCTGGTAACCATATTCATATTTTTTAAAGTGCTCCCATAAAACAAGGTGGCTAGTTCTGTTCGTACTCAAACACACATATACATGCTTTAGTATGCACTAAATGTACATTGTGAGTATTATCCATTTCAAGACAGATATTTAACAGATGAGCATGCGTGTCTTGGGATTTAATAAAATTCATCCTTTTTACTATTTAACTCAAGAGCATATGGTGGTGAACAACATAACTACTAGTGAATTTTGGTGGCATTGTGCTAATTGAGGTGACCCAGTCCTTCCCATCACTGCTTTTGCATCACCTGCACAAGATCAACAATGGAAAAAAGGCAAATAGCAGCTTAGCAATGCTATGAACAGAGTCTTGATCTCACAGACATGAAAAACCTTTGAAGTATTCAAGGGTTCTGCAGACCATATTCTGAGAACCTCTGATATTCCCCACCAGTCCAGTGTTCTTCTATGAAGGTGATGAGGTTGAAGTTAATGTCAATGTTAATAGTTGAGACAGCAGCTAACATTATCATGCCACATGGAGGTTTTTGATTTTACATGTATTTAACTGAATCTGCACCAGAACTCTATGAGTTACATACTATTACTACCATCATCATCTTACAAATGGGGGATACGGAGTACAGAGAGAGTAAAATTCTTGTTTAAATTTACAAGGTTGGTAAATGATAAAGCCATAACTGTCCTTCAGACCTTCTCCAGGAAGTAAGGGAAGCATGCATTGGAAAGAGGCATCATCTAGCAACTGAAGCCCAGAACAGCTAAAGGGATCAACCAGCAGGAGTAGCGTGTGGAAAGTTATTGAGGTTATTTCTGCCTAAATAAACACTACAGGCATGTCCCAAGCATACATAGATTTTAATTATCTTAATGCTTTTCATGTTTGATTTAGAAACATCAATTTCTGTACTTCCATCATTTTCATTTCATCTTATCTTAGTTTGGTCAAGTAAACATAACCAAATCCATGGCTTTAGCCCTAGTTGTCTGCTTTGCATACGACCTTTCACAATGAATTGTGCCAGTAGTTACTGCCAACTCAATCAGCCATGCAAGAGACAGACACATTTATGTGTCTATTCCATATAAACTGGAGAAGAGGTTTTGTCACTCTGAACTGTAAGAAAAGATATATCACATCAGAATCTCTATGTGACTCCAAGCACTCTACAGAGCAAACAGCTTAGGAGCTTCCGTTGCCTTCACTGGAAGGGCCTGGACCACACTTAAAAAAATGCCCATATTCTTTTCAAATATCTAACACCCAAAATTGTTGACTTATTCATATATTTCTGTGTTTAAGGGTTTCAGTTTTACAGGGAGACTATTAAGAATTAAATAACATTGATTAAGAATCTATGTTACATTCATGCTAACTCCATCTTGTTTTCCCCCATTTCTATTTTGCAAGTCCAGCAACTGCTGTTGCATCTATATTGACATTCTTTATTTTATAAGCTCCTTCTATTAACTTTAAGCAGAAATCAAAGCTCAGAAAAGTTGAGAGACTGGACCAAGGTCATGTAGATTTTTAAATCACATTTCAGCCAGTTAGCCCAATTACTGTGATTTAAATTCCAGAAAAATGTGAAAACAGAACTGAAAAGTGCATAGTATTCTGAATGTTAGGAATGCCCCTCAACTGTAATGTGCTGTGTCCAGCATGGCAGGGTGTCAAGTTAACCCAAAAGAGGAATGGTGTTGCACAGATTAAGGAAGCAGACTCAGATTAAAGATTTTAACGTGGAAAAACCAGGGGACACTCTGTCTATTGCCAACGTGGAGGCAAAAGCAGAGGCCCAGATGTCTATTTACTCGAAGTATGTATTATCAACAATGATATGCTCAATTAATCAAAAAATGTGCAGTTTTATGAAAACAGGATTTCATGATGAAGAAGTTTAAACATAGTGAAACAGGGAATAATGGAGGAGTTTCAGTGTTTACAGGGAGGACTTGTTTGCTTAGAAGCTGGGATTAAGTGAACAATCACAATGTGGAAGGGTCTTGAAGGGGACTAATTATTAACTGGGACTAATGTCCCACTTGCTGTTTACCAGAGCCCACGGCATTTCCTTAGCTGCTTCAGCATCATGTCAAATATCCTTTGCCATTGACATAACTCGACCAATTCCTTTGCGATCTGGCCAAGCCATGCCTTCAGCAGAATTCAGGCCATGCCAAGCCTTTCACAGAATTCAGGCCATGTGTTGGTTCCTGACATGTATCGAGTATATAGAAGGCTTAAGGTACTGATAGCATTTATCCAGGCAAGCAGTTTATTCAGTAAACACTGTATCTTGAAATAAGAAAGCACTAATAACTTTATCAGAGCTACTCCTCTCTCAGCAATTGGAGACTTCTTTTCCTTCCAAGCAGTAATGAATTTTGGTTAAAAGATGTATGAATAGTACTGATAAAACACAAAGTACAAATTCTACCACTATCTTCTATGCAATTTAGCAGTTTTCTCTTCCATTGAGCCCTGATGGTGCTCCAATATTCTCAACACAGGACTATAAACAGCCACTATTAATTGATCATAGTTAATTATTCAAGATGAACGTAATTTTCTTCTCTGGTTTAAAGTAACTCTTCATCTGTGTCAATAACTCAAGAACTATTTTTGCTTTTAAGAGACTTACATATCAAAATCTTACATCTGTGTTCTATATATGTTTACTAATACATAGATGTTTATTATCATAAAGGAAGTAATCTGGCAGGATTTAAAAGGTAACTCAATAAAGAGTAGCACAGATTGGGTAAATTTTCCATTACTAATCAGCATCTGTGTCCTCTTACCAGAACCTGAATGCAGCAACTCGCCACTTGTGTTTCTTCTATGCCCTTCAGCAAGTCAAAGAAAGGTGACAGCCAGAGCTCTGTACCACTGGGATCCAAAGAAAATGAGTCATGCACACCTGAGGACTATGAGCTCCAGTCCAGACATCCTCTCTTGCTCACTCATCAGCCCTTGCCTGCATACTCAAAAAAAGAAAAGGACAGAGCTGTTGTCTTGGATGAGTTCCCCGGAAGAAACCCCTTTGCAATACTAACTGGACTCTTAATCAACTGCCAAATTCACTTGGGCATTTCAGAAAAGTAAGGCAAGGTCTGAAGATAAACCTCTAATAAAAATTAAGGTGATTATTCATTGCAGTACAATAGGAGAATCAACATTTCCTGGTAGGCAGCAGGGAATTGTACAACCCAACAGCTGTGCACTAACACTGAAGCTCTCCCACGGGTGCTTTCAGGCCTCACTCAGGACAGTGATAAGGGAACTATACTGGAAATGTGGAGCTGCTGATGGCTCAGGTGAGTTGGTCGAAACAAAAAACGTCACACTGTAAAGGGTTGTCTGTACTAAGGGAAGCACAACAAAGGAGCAGAGAGAGCCGCCCCAACCACCAACTCTATCATGGAAGCCTTTCTTATCATTCCACTCCAGTCCTTGTGAGTATTAGGAGGGAGTGAAAACAGCCACTAATCAGGGCAGTGTTGTGTGCTGTTCACAAGCTCATAACTGGCAGTAAAACAGAAAAGGCCCCTGTCTGCTGTGCTGAGTAATTTCCTCACTGAGGCCCTGAGCAGAGTTGCCGTGTCATTTGTAACATCTGCCTTGGCATCCAGGAGCCAAAGTAAGCTAGTTAGGGAGTTGTACTCTTTCTTTCTCCCTCTTCTTATGACAAGGCTAAAGAACCTGAGGTTATTTGTAAAGAAAACTAGTCTGAGATCTTCAGAGAGTTGTCAGTTTGATGCAAGTGAGGCAGAAAGGTGTACTGATGGCCAAGGAGACACTCTGGCCTCTTATTTACCTAAGAAGGAGGGGAGACGTGGCATCAAGTATAAATGGAGAAACCCTCAAGAGTCAAAGCAGAGACAGGAACTTACATGCTTCATAACTGAATAGAAGAAAAAATAAGTCTTTATGCCTTATTAGTTTTTTTTTTAAAATTCTACAATTTCTTGAACTGAGAGTAGACAATTTGTCCAAATGAGACCAGGCCCCAATGCTAATGATAGTACTAAATAACACTGCTAACTCTAAGAGCATTTGGCTTTTTACTGTGATATTTACCTTTCCAAGTATCCTAAAGCCACATAATCTAGAATAGTGATTCTTATCCAATGTGTACATTTATTACGTGGAGATTTTATTGGAAAAAAATTTTGATTTTTAAAGTTGTGGATGAGACCGTCTGTAGCTTCTAGATGGTACCAAATCGAGCTCCTCCCATCCCCCCACCTCCCACCACCAGCCTTGTTCTCACAGTAGTAAGATAATCCACTGATATTTTGTGGGCCTTGGATTGGCTTCTCAAACAGAATTCATTTTCTCTTTTCCTTCACATCTATAACTACTTAAAAAATAGATGGTCCCAATGGCAGTCATACGTATAAAACACATCTTGTCAACAATGAGTCTTAATCCTCATATGGATAAGAGAAATAAAGGTATAAAACTGGACTCCACTCAGGCATGAACAAGTGTGGGTGGCTATTTTCCTATGAGTTTGAGGGTGAAGTAAAGCTTTGTTGGGTGTATGCCCAAGTCATACACCTGTGTAACTACATATTTAGAGAATCCAGAGAAAATAGAAACAAAATATGAAATCTCACAACAATTTGGTGCTTAGAAGGTATCCAAGTAACACTAAGCTAATCAAAGCCATTTGCCATTGTAAGAATTAAAGTCCAAGGGACCCTTCATTATAGCTTTCCTTGGTCTTGAACCTAATGATTAATGGTCCTCAAATGCTGGTCCCTTTGACACAACTCTTTGAGGTAGGTATCATGAGGCATTTGAAACATGAAGAAGAAATAGAATCCCTAGAAGTCCACTGACAAGCTGAGGAAAGGAGTATATGACACATTTTTTTGTTTGGCATAGCTATATTATTTTCTTATAAAATTTCTCCAGGGAAGTCATTTCTGTATCAGTCTCTAAAAGACTGGCCACATAAAACAGCCAGTGCTATATTGAAAGTTTGCCAAATAGTAATGATTCTAATCACATTTGTACCAAATGATAACACACTGAAATGGTTTTCAACTTTTCCAGTCCCCATTTTGTATCCCAAATGCTAATACTGATTGATGGGTTCTCCCTTGCAACTTCTCTGAGAGGTCCTGTGGTATTTCTCTCAAAGATACATTCACTGACTGCCCAAACCAAGAGCTGTAAGCAGAGGCTGTGCTTGCGCCTCTTCTCTTGTCCTTAACCAACTGAGACTTCCTGGCTCAGTTACCCGGGGCTTGTTGTATGCTCCAGAGCTGCCAACCACTTTAACAGCCAGTGACAGACGAGTCATTATGAGCTGCTATGTAGGGAAAAGAAAAGAGAAGCCAGATTTTCATCCTATATAACTCCAGGGGAACTTCAAATTGCCAGATGTCAGCCTGGAACCTCTCCTGAGTGTTCCAGCTTCTATGCACAGATGGGTAAAAGTTGGGCTTTAAGGACACATTCCAGGCAGATCTGTAGACCAGAACTCAGAAATGGGACTTGGCTCCCGAGGGCTTCCAAGTGGCCATTTGAAATATATTATGTGACCTTTTCTGACTCCAAATCTCATCCCTAGAGGGGTCTATTTTGCACATTTGTCTGTAAGTCTGGGCATCACACTGGAAAGATAGGGTTTGCAATCGGCAGCCTTGGATTTGTAACTCATCCCCACCTCTCTTTAATTCTGTAACATTGGGAAAGTTTTTCAATCTTACTCGGCCTTGGTGTTCTTTTCTTTGAAACCAAAAGATTCTAGAAGCAATTTTCCAACAATATAATGAGGATTAAATATGGCTGAATAGCTAAAATGTGGCTGATACATAAAAGACATTCAGTGAATATACTAGTTCTCTCGTTCCTTGCTGATATTCATGAATAAAATATCTAAAAAATATTTGGTAAAGAGAAATAATGCTAATGTATTAATCTTATTTTAATAAATATTCACACTGGGTCAAAAATATATCAACAAGTTATCTTGTATAGAAGCAAGGTAATTGAGATAAATTAACTGGAAAAAATAGAATACTAAAAGGGAGTTAGTTAATTGTCCTCAAATAAATGAACTGTTTTCATTCAATAAATTATGGTTTCCTATTCGTTTTCACCTCTGCTGAAAGACACAGTGAAATGTGTTCAGCATGAAGTAACACATAATGAAAAATTTCCCATTAATGCCTAAAATTGAGAATATTTTTCTAGGGAACATGCACAGAGATTTATGAAAAATAGATATCGCATCTGGGGTCAACAGAACCAATGAAGACCTACAATGGTAACTTTATAAAATAGCACATGATAAACAAAAATTATTAATAAGAAGAAAAGAATTCACAGGAAAGTCTAATACAGAGGGCAGAGAATAAGAGTTTATATCTTCAGTTTGTCTGTAAGTACCTTATCACCTTAGATAAGTTACTTTGGGTCTCAGTTTCTTTATCCTCAAATAGACATATTAGCTTATTTCTAAGAAAATTCAGTAGTCGGTTTTTCTGTGATTATATCCATCAAGAATTAAAAAGTAAAAGGGCATTTTTTGGATACTTTTTAGAATCAGATCTATTTTGCAAGATGAGGTATGTCTGTAATATTAATTTCCATCTACCTAAAATGACCTAAACCATTCTTCAGTCATGAGGCAAAATGATGGACTCAAGGTCACATCATGAAGCAAGGTGTGTCTCTGCCTTCCACATTGATGTTCAAGAAAAAAATATTTTTTGAATAAAAGAATGTATAACCAGAAAATCCTAGACATTAGCTCTACAATTTGGGCATTAATTCAATAAGCCTACTATGTGGCAGGCAGTATACTTAATTTGTAGCTGTATTTGGTTATGATAGGAGCACCAAATTTAACTCTTTAAAAGCAGCCAAGGACAGTTTGCTGACCTTGGTTTGCAAGTTTCTCTTTATTTTTTTAAAGATTTATTTAATTTTTTTTGAAGACAGAATTGCAGGGAGAAGTAGAGACAGAGAGAGAGAGATGTCTTGCATCTGCTGGTTCACTCTCCAAGTGGCCACATCTGCTGGAGCTCAGATGATCCAAAGCCAGGAGCCAGGAGCTTCTTCCAGGTCTTCCAGGTCTCCCACATGGGTACAGGGTCCCAAGGACCTGGGCCATCCTCTACTACTTTC
This sequence comes from Oryctolagus cuniculus, assembly GCF_051225735.1. Taxonomy (NCBI): domain Eukaryota; kingdom Metazoa; phylum Chordata; class Mammalia; order Lagomorpha; family Leporidae; genus Oryctolagus; species Oryctolagus cuniculus. Next base: position 49,468,037 of record NC_142878.1, read on the forward strand.
CCAGGCATACCAGCAGGGAGCTGGATGGGAATTGGAGCAGCCAGCACCTGGTGCCCATATGGGAAGTCGGCACTGCAGGTCATGGCCTTAAGCTACTGCACCACGATGCTAGCCTCAAGTCTCTCTCTTTAATGATAGATTCCCTCAGGGAAGAGAGTTGGGATGAACTGGAGGATTAACAAAATTCTGAGGGTGAAGAGATGTTCTCTCAGCCCTTAGGGAATGCTGCAGTGAAGCACAGCAAAGCTATTCACCTTACCTACATTACTTTGGAAACAAAAATGAGTTTTCTGTTCATGTAGTCCTTATTAATGAGTAATCACTATATTATTCATTACTCCACATTTGCTGGAAAAGGTAAAGGGGACGAGGATAACAGAAAAGATACCTGCAAGTAAATTACATGGGAATTTGACATGCAGACTGCTTTTCAAATGTTCTGACTCAGAGGACTCAGAAATTAAAGGCAAGGAACAAGTAGGTGTATGGAGTGTCATTTTGGTGGGTAAGTGAGTCATACCATAGTTTTCTTTCTGCTATTGTCACAGTGTCTGTTTAAGTTACCTGATCCAAGCTTTAAAAAGAAACACAGCCAAGTCTTCCTTTCGGAAAGGAGACCCTGAGGAGTTTAACATAAATAATAGTTTCTTTTCATCAACACTGCTACAAGCCTTACTGCCACCAGCACTAATTACTGTAGCTCAAAACCCTGTACTCTTTCTTTAGAGGTTCAAGAGAACTCAAAGCTAAACAGTGGAAATCCAACACTGATGCAGGCTTTTTGCTCTCATTTTAAAATGCATTATATAAGAGGGAGAATCCTTATCTGGAACTACAGGTTTGAACACACCGTAGGTCTTAAATTAGACCTCTCTTTGAAGGTTGGTAACAGAACAGTAGATGAGAACACAGATACAGCTGAAAGTCATATTCTGGTGACAGTGCTACAGAGCCTTTTATATAAGAGGGTTAGGGAAAGATGAGCATAAATTGAAAGACTATAGACTGAACAGCTGTGTTTATTTGGGGAAGGAATGTCCGTCATTGAGAATGTTTCCTTGAGATTTACTCTAGGAATTATGTCCATATGAGAGATCAGGTAGATTCTCCCATGGACAAGGTATTTCCCTTCATGAGAGCAATTAATTCTTTTGAGTCATAATGCTGTTGAAGGTAGAATTGCAGCAAACCCTGAACAAAGTAACAAAACTTCATCACAAATTTGCAATATCATTAAACCTTTTCATTCCTCCATGATAGTTTATCTTTCTGTCCATTTAATTCTTGTTTTACTTACCTTGTTATATATTCATCTCTTCTCTCTTTCTCATGTCATTTGCTATATTTTTATTATTTAATACAGAGCTTGATTTAGAAAAGATAATACACACCACATACTTTGCTGCTTTTCATTTTAAAGATTCATTTTAATCATATAAAAATGATAGAGTTTAGAATGTAAACTCACTAAATTGCCCATAACCTCACCACCCTATCCAGCCAATATTATTTTAGGAAATGAGTACTTTTTGGAAGAAACATAAATCTAAATATCATTTTATATCTTTAGGTAAAAACACAAAATCATACTCAAAGCATTCTTAAAAATATATTTTCTATATTTAAGGTTCCCTAAAAGCCATAACACTTCCTCAAAATGTCTTAAGTGGGTGAAGATGATCTCATTTAGCAGATGAGGAGAAAGAAAAAAAGAACTTTATACAACTATTTCAATGACAAAGAATGGATTAGATTTAGACGGATACCTCCAGTTCAGGCTTAAATGTCTGTGACATACTTTCTCTGCATGGGCCCAGAATAGGTTTGGAATTGTTTTTTGTATCAAAATGTTGTACTGAAAATTGCCTTGAAAATATTTTCTAAATTGCAGACTAGATAGAAATTCTTTGAGAAAACTTTGTTTTTTATCAGACCCTAATTTTCTAAGGTGAATATAAGAATAAGAATATCCAGGCAACCCCAAGATTATTAACACTTGAGGTTTTTAACCATATCATTTTCTCTACATTGGCAGGTAAGATCAAATGGCTTTGCTTTCTGAAGACATTACAGGTTCATTGATGATATATGAAAATGTAATTTTTCTTATTTAGAGCTAATAAATATAAAGCCAGTGATAACCTAAGTATTTCAAAATGAGATTTTTTTTGCTCTTTTACTCCTAAAGAAAACAAGATATAATCTCCAAAATGAATTTTTAATGTTCCATTTGCCTATCACCTTATGATTACTGCAAATAAAATAGTTTAATAGATATGATTTCTATCATCCTAGTGTTTGGTAAAGACAAAATAGTTGCTTTAGGAATTTAAATGATCCTTCTAGGTAACATTTCAGATGATTAAGCCTTATGTTGCCTGTTGATGTTAGGAATACTCTGGTGGTCTCAAACCAATAAAGCATGAATAACACCAATCCCCCCCCCCCCCCCGAAAAAAAAGGTCAGAGAAAACAAACATTTTTTTTCCTTCCTTAAGGTATTTGATCAAAATTGTCCTCCACATTGTCCATAATAAATTCATTCAAAGAGAAACAAACAAACAAACAAAACCATCCATCTAATCTATTTTGAGTTAGTTGGAAGAAAGGTCAGTAACTGGTAAGAGTAAATTTTCATAGCTAAGGTTATTTTGCACTCAATCTCTTTTCAGAATAGCCTTTGCCTTTTTTTTTTTTTTTTACAGGCAGAGTGGACAGTGAAAGAGAGAGCCAGAGAGAAAGGTCTTCCTTTGCCGTTGGTCCACCTCCAATGGCCACCACACCGCGCTGATCCGAAGTTAGGAGCCAGGTGCTTCTCCTGGTCTCCCATGGAGTGCAGGGCCCAAGCACTTGGGCCATCCTCCACTGCCTTCCTGGCCACAGCAGAGAACTGGCCTGGAAGAGGGGCAACCGGGACAGAATCCGGCACCCCGACCGGGACTAGAACCTGGTGTGCCAGCTCTGCAAGGCGGAGGATTAGCCTGTTGAGCCGCAGCGCAGGCCTCAGAATAGCCTTTGTCTTAATCATTCACACCCACACTGTGAATAGAAGTCAGATGAGAAAGCCTGCCTATTGAAATCAATACCTCCAGCCAAATCTGTTCACACAAATTTTGGGGGATAAGACTGGTTTGCCTTACTCCACTTTAGCTTCCCCAGCCCTAGGTGCTACTCTATTTGCTCTATTTGTCCTATAAATGATTCTAGTTCATCTCAAGTGATGAACCTTGCAGTTAATGTACAGAATAGAGCTAATGAGTAGGTCTGTTGCCCTAGCACAAGGCAAAGGGTTCAAAGCAATCAGCTTCAAGGCAGAGCAGCAGAAACACTGCAAGTACTTAAGCCATGGTTGTCAAAATGCTTGTGTTAAATATTTAGTTTTGGCCTCTGATATAGGGTTACTAGCTAAGAGATAGTAGGGAAACTGGATTTCTTTGACAATCTCTGGCATTAAAAAGCTTTCACAGCACCTAAAATATTTCAAGTCTTCAAATGTTTCACCTTCTTATTTTCCAACTATAGAGCACTATTCAGGAATTTCTTGTAGATCAATCCAATTTTTTGGGAGGTAATAAGTTAATCTGAAATAACCCATTATTACCTAAGTTATTATTCAACCACTAGTAGGTCTCAGACACTCTACTCATCATTGGGAAAAAAGAGATGAATAATATCAGTAGCAAGAATGAAAATACACGATAACTGGCAAAATAATCAAGTAATATGCAATGTATAGCAGAAAAACATCTGGAGGAATCAGGACTAACAAAGTGACAGTTAAGTGAAGACAAAGCCAGACAAAGTGTAGGAGCCTTTCCAAACAATGTGAAGTAATATAAAAAGTCAGAAATGAAACAGCATTGTGGATCCTCAGAAATGGAATGTGATGCAGTTTATTCCAGAGGGGGTAGCACACGATGGTGCCGGAGGGTGAGTCAGGGAGGGTTCTGAGTGCAGGTGTGAAGGAAGATAATGACTGGATAGAAAAGCATGGAAAGTCCTAAGTGCCTTCCCAAAAGACATGACTGACTGCTGTGGGGGCCAGAGACTGACTGTATCAGACTTGTAACAGACAAAATTACTTTTATTTTGGCTTGGATTGTGACTAAAGGAGGGTGAGACAAGACCCATGGATGCAACCAGTAGGACATTATATTGAAGCAAACTGCAGGTGATCAAGGCAGGGCAGGAAAAATGTAAGTGTTTCAGAGATAGAATCAATGATACAGTGACCAACTGGATGTAGTTGATGCTATAGAAGAGAGGAATCCATATGGAGCCCAGATTTCTGACTTGGGGGCACGATATTAAAAGTTTTGAGTAGATTGAATTTGAGACATCTGTAAGACATCCAATTGGAGAAGTCTATTAGAACATATAAGGATGAATAAGGTCCTATCCTAAAATAGGTAATTGTGACTCATCACTTTAATAATTGAAACTGAAGTCTTTAACAGATTAAATGTGACAGGGTCAAAAGAGATATTTTAATTGGGGGCAGGGGGTAGGCACCTAATATATGGGAAATCCAGCACATTTCAGAGGCTGATGTTGGTGGCATTCTGTGGTCAACATGCATTCATTCTCACAACTAAGGCATGGAGAACAGAACATTTGTCTGAGTTGGGGCAGGTCTGAGAAAAGGAGACAGTAAAAGCTAAAAGTGGTATCAACCCCACCTCACCCCTAAAAAATGGTTCTGGAGTTCCACAGCTTGCCCGACCTTGTCAACAAATACACAGGGACTCTGGAAATGTTCTCCTGGGACAGGTATCCTCAGTTTGTCACTGAAAATGATGATTATGGGGAAAAAGGAGGATAGTGAAAGGTTGTCTTCTTCCACATGAAAGAAGCAGCTACTCCGACCACTGCCAAAACTAAGAGGTGTTATAACCTCTACAGTACTGGACTTAAACTCAACATCTCACTTTGACTTCCTGCTCTTTTGCAGGAGCTCAGTACCTAGTGGAACTTAGAAATACATCATTAGGGGCCAGCGCCATGGCTCACTTGCTTAATCCTCTGCCTGTGGCTCTGGCACCCTGGGTTCTAGTCCCATTCGGGGCACTGAGTACTAGTCCCGGTTGTTCCTCTTCCAGTCCAGCTCTCTGCTGTGGCCCAGGAAGGCAGTGGAGGATGGCCCAAGTGCTTGGGCCCCTGCACCTGCATGGGAGACTGAGAGGAAGTACCCGGCTCCTGGCTCATAGGAGCGGCCATTAGCCTAAGGGAGTGAACCAACGGAAGGAAGACCCTTCTTTCTGTCTCTCTCTCACTCTCAGTGTTTATAACTCTCTCACTGTCTAACTCTGCCTGGCAAAAAAAAGAAAAAGAAATATATCATTAGGTGAACATGTATTTTCCTAAGAGCTAATTCTTCACATTGCTGGTCTTCTTTTTATGAGCCAGGCTTGGCATATGGATCTGGAGGTCACTATGGAGGAGCAAAAACATTTATTGTCCAAAGTGCTATCCTGAGAAAGTAATTTTGAAACTTTAGATGCTGAGGGTCACATAACCACACTTTGGGGGATTTTAGCAAGGATTTGTGCCAATGGTTCATAGCTAAAGAGACATCTTGGTAAAAGAGTGATCTATAGTAGCAAGACTCTCCCTTTTAGAGGTAGATTAGGAGATAAGTAACTGAAAATCCGAGAGAGGCAAGCATATGTTTCTGGGTATCTTTCAGTGGATATGAAATAGTATGAATTTGTAAGTATACAGATTTATTGTGTGAGGGTTAATCTAATAGAGACTACTTCAGATGACTAAGATATATTTACTACATTACTGTCACTGTTTCCCACTCTTCTCTACCTATCCCATTCAAGTAGAAAGTTATGCTCCTGTGAGTTGCAAGAACAACTTTAATTGCTTTAGGAAAGGTAAGGGGAGATGAGCAAGTGCTGGTGAAAGAAATAAAAGATCAGCTTTTCAACTTAGAATACTCTGTTTTTTCTCCTCTCCTCTCTTCCCTCCTCCTCCTCCCCTACACTTCTTTTCCATGTGCCCTTTCTGAGGCAGGTGCTGGCACACTAGTTAAGATTCTTCTTGGGACACTTCACATCCTATATCACAGTCTCTGGGTACAAGTCCCTGTTTTGCTTTCCATCTAGCTTCCTTCTGATAAACATCTTAAGAGGCAGAAGATGTTGGATGAAGTAATTAAATTTCTGCAACCACATGGGAGACTCAACTTGGCATTAGCCTTGGCTGTATCAGGCATTCAGGAGTGAACCAGCAGATGGAATTCCACCCTCCATCTGTGTGTGTGTATGTGTGTGTGTATGTGTCTACTTTTCTTTTTTCTTTTTTTTTTATTTTTTTTAATCTTTTGACAGGTAGAGTGGACAGAAAGAGAGAGAGAGACAGAGAGAAAGGTCTTCCTTTGCCGTTGGTTCAACCTCCAATGGCCACCGCGGCCGGCGCGCTGCAGCCGGCGCACTGCGCTGATCCGAAGGCAGGAGCCAGGTACTTATCCTGGTCTCCCATGGGGTACAGGGCCCAAGGACTTGGGCCATTCTCCACTGCTCTCCCTGGCCATAGCAGAGAGCTGGCCTGGAAGAGGGGCAACTGGGACAGAATCCGGTGCCCAGACCGGTACTAGAACCCCGTATGCCGGCACCACAGGCAGAGGATTAGCCTATTGAGCCGCAGTGCCGGCCCATACTTTTCAAATAAATAAAATTTTGAAGAGTCCTTCTTTATTTTGATAACAGACGTTTATTTTTTCTTTTGTTTGTATAAAGAGAAGATATTTCATGTATTTCATATATACAATTTTATGTCCATAATGATACTTCCTACCCTCATTTCCTTCATCCTTCCTTTCATTCCTTCCTTTTAATTTTTACTATACCAAATTTTCAACTTACTTTATAGTAATAGGCTTAGTCCTTCACTAAGTAAATAACTCAACAAGTAGAAAGACCACAGTTCCACAGGAGTATAGACAAGGGCTATAAAATATTTAAATTTCAAAATGCCAATTTTATATACATTATATTTTTATGCTGTATATTAGCTACAAATTCAAGGAAAATATATGATGTATATCTTTTTGGAACTGACTTGTTTCACTAAGCATAATGGTCTCCAGTTGCATCCATTTTGTTGCAAAAGGTGGGATCTCATTATTTTTTATGGTTGAGTAATAATCCATAGTGCATATGTAACACATCATCACTTGATACACATCTGAGTTGATTCCATGTCTTAAATAGTGTATATAAACATGGGGGTACAGGTAACTTTCTTTTTTTTTAACTTTTATTTAATGCATATAAATTTCCAAGTACAGTTTATGGATTACAATGGCTTCCCCCCCACCATAACTTCCCTCCCATGCACAACCCTCCCCTTTCCTTTGCCCTCCCCTCTTCCATTCACATTAAGATTCATTTTCAATTCTCTTTATATACAGAAGATCAGTTTAGCATATATTAAGTAAAGATTTCAACAGTTTGCACCCACATAGAAACACAAAGTGAAAATTACTGTTTGAGTACTAGTTATAGCATTAAATCACAATGTACAGCACATTAAGGACAGAGATCCTACATGAGGAGTAAGTGCACAGTGACTCCTGTTGTTGACTTAACAAATTGACACTCTTGTTTATGGCCTCAGTAATCACCCTAGGCTCTTGTCATGAGTCGCCAAGGCTATGGAAGCATTTTTGAGTTCACCAACTCTGATCATATTTAGACAAGGTCGTAGTCAAAGTGGAAGTTCTCTTCTCCCTTCAGAGAAAGGTACCTCCTTCTTTGATGACCTGTTCTTTTCACTGGGATCTCACTCGTGGAGATCTTTCATTTAGGGGTGTTTATTTTATTTTATTTTATTTATTTATTTATTTTTGCCAGAGTGTTTTGGCTTTCCATGCCTGTAATACTCTCATGCGCTTTTCAGCCAGATCCATGTGCCTTAAGGGCTGATTCTGAGGCCAGAGTGCTGTTTAGGACATCTGCCTTTCTATGGGTCTGCTGTGTATCTCACTTCCCATGTTGGATCATTCTCTCCCTTTTTTATACAATCAGCTAGTATTTGCAGACACTAGTCTTGTTTATGTGATCCCTTTGGCTCTTAGTCCTATCATTATGATCAATTGTGAACAGAAATTGATCACTTGGACTAGTGAGATGGCATTGGTACATGCCACCTTGATGGGATTGAATTGGAATCCCCTGGTATGTTTCTAACTCTACCATTTGAGGTAAGTCAGCTTGAGCATGTCCCGAATTGCACATCTCTTCCCTCTCTCATTCCCACTCTTATATTTAACAACGATCACTTTTCAGTTAAGTTTCAACACTTAAGAATAACTGTGTATTGTTTAGAGTATTCAACCAAAATATTAAGTAGAACAAATAAACAAAAAAAAATACTAAGAGGGATAATGTATTAAGTTGTTCATCAACAGTCAGGGAAAGGGCTGATCAATGAGAAACAGTGAACTGATCAGCTCTTGCCCTGACTGTTGATGTACAATGTAATACTTTATCCATTTTAGTATTTTTTTTGTTCTAGTACTGTTGGTTGAACTCTGTAATTAACACACAATTATTCTTAGGTGTTTAAATTTTAACTGAAAAGTGATCCCCGTTAGGAATCTGGAAAGCATTATGCTGAGTGAAATAAGCCAGTCCCAAAGGGACAAATACCATATGTTCTCCCTGATTGGTAACAACTAACTGAGCACCAAAAAGGAAACCTGTTAAAGTGAAATGAACACTATGAGAAATGATGACTTGGTAACTTTCTCATATTCTGATTTTATTTCTTTTAGATAAATTCCCAGGAATGGGATGGCTGGGTCATATGATAGTTAAATTTTCAGATTTCTGAGGAATCTCTATACTGTCTTCCATAATGTTATACTAGTTTACATTCTCACCAAACCATTGAATTTCCAGAGGAAAACAGCAGAAACATTGGAAGACATTTGGCACAGGCCAAAACGTCTTGGAAAAGACCCCAGAAGCACAGGCAACAAAAGCAGAATATAAAAATGGTATTACATTAAGTAAGAAGCTTCTGAACAGCAAAAGAACACTCAGCAAAGTTAAGAGGCAATGGCCATAATAGTAAAAAGTATATGCAAGCTATCATCTGACAAAAGATTAACATCTAGAATATATAAGGACCTCAAGAAACTCAATAATAGCACAGCAAATAATCCAGTGAAGAAATGGGAAAAATGCATGCACAGGCATTTTTCAAAGGATAAATGCAAATGGCTTACACATGAAAAAATGCTCAGGATCACTAGCCCACCATTCCATATAATCTTGATAACTGTTCCCAGCTTTATAATCAGCAAGTGGGAAAGCCTATGATACATGTTAAACCAATTAGGTTATCTTTCTTTTGCACTTAGAAGGACAAGAGTGACATATGCATGGAAAACAGTTGTTGCATAGTGAATCCCTCTGCAGAGCCTGACGAGAACGCTCCTTCACTCGGCTAACTTTGAGTGACTTTGGATCTCACCTTCCTATAGCCTATTTAATCCTACCTTCAATTCTCTTTCCTGCCTTGGTAATATTTATTAAATTCCTCATCTGTTTATTCTAGACAGTCTAAACTTCAAATATTCACACAAGGGATCTTTCAAAGTTCATTTAAAGTATGAATTATGAACAAATTACTTATAGATTTAAAGAAATTTGCATCAAAAGAAAGTTATCTTTCAATTCCACTTTCCATGAACATGTGAAGTGTTTTGGTATAAATAACTAAAGCCTTGTCCATATACCTCTCAATATAATGACTCCTTCCTATTTAGAGTAAAACTGTAGAATGCATTTTGAAGTCAAAAGTAGACTTGGGAGACAATGTGAAAGTTCCTGAAACTCCTTCCCAGAACCAGGTTTAATAAAGAAAAGTAAAATGAATTGACTATTTAGAGGGTTATTTTCATTGAAAGCATAGTTTGTGACTCCTTTGTTCCAAAGAGACTGGTTGCAAAAATTAAAAACCGTTTTAGCATAGGAGATTCTTTGGAGACTTGGACACTTCCCTGCTCATGTGTCCAAGCATTACTGCCGACAGGTTGATTTCATGGCCACAGGCCTCTCTTTTCTAGTAGCTAATGTAGAAGATCCAGAAGTTTTCTTCAGTCCCTGTTTAGGTTCTTGAAAAAAAGAGATTCCATTATCTTCTACTCGTTCTTCAGCCTTGTCTTCAAGTCATTTGTTATATTATGGCATTTCCTGAAATTTAGCAAATTCTTGAAAAGAAAGATTTAATCTTCTCAAGAGAAGCTGGGGAAGATTTATGGACGCCTATTCTTAACATGTCAAAATGTGGCTTAGCTGCTAAATTTACTGGGACCGCCCACACAGCTGAGGATTTCTGTTACTCTGCAGGAAATAATGGCTTCAGGAGGTAACCAAACAGCATAAGAGGAAAACATTTGACAGAAAACAGATTTTTAGGTTGCAGAAGTATTTCTTATTTTACAAAAAGAACATTACATTTTTAAGAGCTCATTAAGCTGTTTTCCCTTATGTTTGACCTCATATTACAGTTTGGATTTCTTAATTTTCTCATCTAAAATCATCTGCAAGCTATTGGTAATAAGTCTCCAAGTTTTTAAATGCCATACTGATTGAAAGCATTCATGCTTAAGTATTATTATTGAATGAATTGAATTGTTTTAGGCAGACTTTTACAATTCTGATTTCTTTCCTGTGCTTAATCATTACAGGTAATTTAAAAATAAATATTTCTGCAAGTGAACCAATAGAAATACTGCACTTCCATTAATGGAAAACTAAACACTTAATTATTGCATGTATGGACATTTTTCTGCGGTAGTTGTTTCTGTACTCTTTCCAAACCTTTTTTCACTTATTTAACAACCGTGATTTCTCCCCACATACCCTGGCATTTTTTATTCTCCATTTCATGAAAGAGAATGGTAGTCTGTTACACAAATGTGCTCCCTATTTCCTTTGAACCTGTATTGCAGAACAAATAGATAATGAAATTCTATCTCTCAAGAGTGTGTAGACATATCAATCACTTTAAGTAGAAACAATCATTCCTCTGCCATTTGAAGCCCGCATCTTTGAACACAGAAGCAATACCGTTGCTTTCTGTTGCTAAAAATAGTTTTCCATATACTGCTAAGGTTTACCTTCCAACCACATGCCACAGAGGTCAAAAAAAGCAGATTTTCTGATAACATTTGATTTGAGCAAAGGGAGTGATGAAAGGTGCATTCCATAATCTGGGTTTAGAGCTAACTGAAGATGTGGAGTCCAGTGGAGGTAATCGAGTAGCCTGCCCTGCACCCTATGGCATACCCTGATCTCTGACCAGAGTTGGTCACAATGTACAAAGATTTATACTTCTTTTCTATGCTGTTGAAATCCAATCTACCCAGTTTTAGCATCCCCTATACAATTCAGCACTTTTTTTCTCACTCCTACACAAGCAAAAAAATTTGGGATTTATGATGCCATTTTTTTTCTCAAGAATCGTCATGCACGTTTAGCTTTTGTCATAGTTTCAGTATGGTAGGAAATTGACACCAGAAGATACAGAAAATAAGGTATTCAATTACTTTCATTGCAACTACCTCTACCCTGCATGCCAACTCTACCTATGTAAATTGTAAAACCCATGCATATTTAAAATGCTGCTGGCTAAATGCATGTTGCTGATGAACTAGAAAAACATCCTGTTAGCACAACATATTCTAGTTACAATGAGGTACTGCTGCCTTTACCCAGGGTGTTACTGCTGTGAAGCAAAGCAGCTCTCACATTCAATCCCCAGATACAGACCAGTATCAATGCCGAAATATTAAAGAGGAAATTAATAATTTATTTCAAAAATTCATTTGCAGCTGTACTTCAGTGAATTAATTACTTTTTGTCTTTCTCATTCATTCCTCTCTCTTGCTAATGATCAAGTTGGAAACAGGAAGAAGAAGTAAGAAGAGTTGGAGAGGTGGGAGTCTCTCCCACTGTCAGGTCAGAAAGTATAAGGAAGAATGTGCTTTTATGTGGGTGCCTTAAGGGACCTGATAAATGAAAGGGATAGGTTAAACTTAATTCCAGAGTCTTCAACACTAAAAGCAAGAGGAAACCACTATGTCACAGATTCTCCTTAGAATTTTAGAGGGGAAAATTAAAATTCAGCGAGTGAAAGTTACAAGTTATTAAAAAGATTAATCTGTTGTTTATCACTGCACCATCTCGGCAATTCTCTTTCCTGTATGCTCATTAAAATAGTATGGCCGTACAGACAAAGCCATTGTATAATTTTCTTCAAGTGTTCCATGGGGCTTACGTACTGACTTCCAGAAGGATTGGGGGTGGACACAGCAATTTTTGCATAACACTTGCTTATCACAACTTGCCAGATGACTCTAAGGTGACATTATGGCAAGGTTCAAATCCATAACCATTTTAATCATGTTCTAAGCCAGAATAGAAAAATCAGTCCGAGAAATTCCATTTACCAAACCCCAGACGGAGGCAAAGCAGATGCTTTCTTCCATATTTAACACACTCATGACACAGAAGACAGTTTCCATCATGCCAGTCCCAGCTACCAATTTAAAGAAAGCAAAAAGATGTGCCTTTTATATGCCTTATTCTAAGAAGTCATTAAATGGAAGAAATAACCTTTGTATAAATGCTGTTTTTTTTAAATAAAAACAATGAATATAAAAGCGAACACTGAATTTCCTCTAATAGTCTTGCTGCTCTGGCATAGGATCCATAGGCATTCGAGTCCCAAGTGATCCCCTTTAGGATGAACGGTTTCCATGGTGCAATGGGATGTTTTGGCATGTGTATCAGCAGAAAGGAGGCTGAAGTTAAGGAAAAAAATGGAGAGAATTTGGTGTCTAATCGTATTTTAAACATAAAAGACAACAGCAGAGAAAGAGCAAATGCAGGGAGAGGGAACGCCAAGAGCCCATGCTGATGATGTCGGGGCAGTCTTCTTCCTGGCTCGTGCAAACTGTTAGCACAAAGGCCTGTGGACTCCTCCATGAGAACTTGCTTAGCCTGTATCATAACACTAGGCCCAGAATGCCCTAAAGAGTGATTGTCCACTGCTTTCACACCATATCACATGATAAGGAACTCATCAGCTAATTTCAAAGCTGCTTTCTTGGGTTAGAATGGAACAATGCCATCAAATGACATACTTGATGTCAAAAAATAAAAAATAATAAAAGGTATACTTGAGGCAGTCTCATCTCAGGAAAGAAAGGCTTTGTGATTTCTATCTTTCAGTACTACAGGTTGTGGCAATGTAGCTCAACATACCATTATAGCTTTTCCCTTGGGTTTCTAAAATTTGCTTAGGGGCGGGCATTATGATGTAGCAAGTTAAGCCACTTCAGATCAAATGAGTACATAAATTACACCACTGTTTGCTTATGTAGCTCATAACTTAAAAGGGATCTAGCTGGAGGAGGAAGATTATTCAATATTATCAAGCCACCAATAACTTCCAGGCACTCAATATACTGCAGACTTCCATTGCCTATGAATGCTCTCTGATTTTCACAGCTTCCCTGCAAATTCTTTATTTGCAAATTTACAAGTGCCAGTGTTTAGACTGGCTGTTGGGACGCTAGTTAAGATGCCTGTGTTCCACATCAGAATGCCTAGGCTTCATCTGCATTTCCAGTCCTGACTCCAGCTTCCAGCTATCGCAGACTCCGAGAAGGCAGCAATGATGGCTAAGTAATTGAGTTCCTTCCTCACACATGGGAGACCTGGGTGACGTTCCTGGCTCCTGGCTTCAGCCTAGCCTAGCCACAGCTGTTAAAGGCATCTGAGAAGTCAATGAATGGATGGGAGCTCTCCGTCAACTAGCACGCGAGTTTCTTTCTCTTTCTTTCTCTCCCTCCCCCCATGTCTCCTTGCCTCTAATATTTTTAAAAAGAGCTCTTATCATAAAATGAGAAACAGAAAATCTCTACCTAAGATATATAGCCATTATTCCAAAAAAAACCCTTAGATAATAATTTTACAATTTTTGCAAAGAAGTTGCTTGGTTGATTTCATGTTGCATATGTTAAAAGCAATAAGGATTGCTGGAGTAATCAATCAAAAAATTTCCTTTGCATCTCCTGGCAAGTGATAGCACCAGCAGCTGGAAATATGGTAAATATCCTTCTTCCCTATTTCCTGAGAACAGCAAGAACACTGAGAACACAATAATGATTAGTGTTAGGGAAACGTGTGCTTCTGGAAGACTATCCTGCTTTTGCTTTATGCAAACTCTCTTGTTTCTACTTTATTCAATGTTTGTTGCCCCTCAGGCTCTTCCCAAGTCCTGAAAGCTTCTGGAGCTTTTTGACTACCTAGTACTGCCCCCATGTGGGCCAAGGGCGTCACTAGTGCAAGGAGCTACCTGCATTGCATTTTTGACATTAGCAGAGGAAGGTAAAAGCCTGATTCTCATTGCTTTTATTCTACACCTTGATTTGAATTTTCAAGTGAAAAAGAGTTGTTTTCCAGTTTCAGAGTTAGAAAAAGTAGCTAGGCTGTTATGCCTGGAAATAAAAAACAGAGGAGAAGAGGTAGAAAAATCTAGGCCAATGTTCTCACCTGGGATTCTTGTTTTTCTGCACCCAGAAGGTCAAATCTCAGCTAAATCAGTATGCAGATCACATACACAGCAGCTACAGTTCCAGACTAGGGAATGTGCTAATTGGCTCACCCGCCTGAAATACCAGGATACCAGTCGTCTGACACACAGGCTTAATGCAGGACAAAATGTTCTCACCACTCTGCGCCATCACCTAGCCCTGCTTCTAGCAAGTAGTGAGGCCATACACAATGGTGACTGCAGCACTTTCATAACTGTCCCCACTTCACAGACTCATCTGTACACTTGGGATTTTAGGATGCTAATTCACAAGAAATTAAAATTAAAACCAGTATTCCTTCAGACTGCTTTCCTCTTAATATTTTTCTTGTGGTGGTCCAAATAATGATCTAAATAGTACAATGCATAAAAAGGCTGGTGAGAAACACATCATCAGTGGTGTTAACACTGTTACTAGCATTGAGAATATAGCTAAGGTTACATTCCCATGCCAGACAGTACAGTATGAGAGAGAAATCTTTTTGGTTACTTGCATGTATTCCCCTCCACTATTGCCTCATGAGTCCGACTCATGAACTGTTTAGCTCTTTTCTGATATTGTTACTGGAGAAGGCAAGGGTTCTTGTCTCCACACAAGAAAGAATTCAGATGTGAGACAGAGTGTGGAGAGCAAACTAGCAAGGTTTATTAGGGTAGGGACATCTGTAAGAACCGAAAGGCACCTCTCCAAACAACCTGAGAGAGAGTGCTCAGTCGCTCAGACTGGGGGAGAGTAAGGTTACATGGTTGAGTGGAGAGAATACTCCTGGGCAGGCCAGGTGGGTAGCTCAGCAGAGAGGCAGAGGGCTGAGTGCGCAGTCCAGTTGAGGCCGGGAATTTTTAAAGGGATCAGTCTTGCCTCCCCACCTCTGCTCCTCCTGGATAAAGGACTTTTTGGATGTAAATACAATAAATTCCTGAGTTTTCCCCCTGAAGTTATCAGACAGGGGGAAGCCTGGCTGGCATCGCCCGCCTTAGAGGAGCCTTAGAGGAAGGATGGTTATCCAGCAGAAGGGGCAGGGCAGGGCATTTGAAGTGCAGATACTGGGCTGCGCCTGGAAGGTTATCAGGATGACTTTGAGATGCAGATGCTGGACCTAGATATCAACTCCTTAGGCCTTTGTGACACACACAGAAGCTCATTTCTGACTTTCTACCTAACAATATTGCTTCTGGAGCAGATGGAATGCTTCATAGAAGGAACATACAGTTCCATGAAGCCACAGCGCCTGCCTTGCACCAAGAAGTAATGCTGTCCTTGGAGGTTTCTTTCACTAGAGAGCCATCTTCCTGAGTCTTGTGATTTCCATGTTGTTATTGTGATAGGAACGGGAAAAAAACCACAGCCATCAGTTATTGATTAAGTCTGATAATTTATCCTGGCTAATGAAGTGGAGGTTTTTCATGCTTCTCCTGCCTAATGCCAATCATTAAGGTACAATTATTAAATTTTAATAAAACTGTGGTGGTCATAATACAGGTAATGATGGCCACAGGATGACCATGATAAACAAGAAAACATCTGTGAATGGAGAATGCTTCATTTTGCTGAAGCAAATCAAAGGCAGTTATAGTATTGCTATTAGGTCAAGTGCAGAATACATACAATTATTTAGATGTTCTTTTATTTTATAATGTTTTAATAAACTGAGAGTAATCATTTAGAAGATTTTCTGGGATTACTTAGACATATAAAAGTACAACCAATTCCCAGGCAACACAAACACTTCCTCCTGATTTAAATTTGCATTTTGACCTGAAACTAGCAAAGAAAAATTCAGTCTCAGCATTGTAATTTACTGCCTGCTTCAGTTTCTTACTTATTATAGTGAGATTTTAGGTCAAATACCCTTGTGGAGCCAGCTACCACATATTAAAGGAGACCTTCATCTTGCCTAAATGAGATTGGCTGTTTTGTTTGGTTGGTTGCTTGTGGTGATGTTTTTGTGGATTTTTTAAACAACTGAACATTTTTTCTGATTGTATTTTTCAACTTTTCTGTTTGTCAGAGTCTCCAAGTTTGGGACAAGACAAGATGTGAAGATGTCAGAAAATCCAAGGAAACTTCTATTTTGTAAGACTCAAAGGGATTTGATAAGAATATGAATTGTCAGTTTTGCTCATCACTCAGTTCTAAAATCTATACTCAAAACCTTTCATGTCTGTCTTATCCTTTACTGGCATCAAACATAATAAACTCAAAATAAACTTCTGATGAAAATCAGGTCTCAAAATTTTACCACGGATTTCACTTCTGTTTGATTCTTTTTGATCAGCACCAGATAAACCAGAAACAAATAATTTTCTTCCAAATCCCATTTTGTCTCAACAGTACTCCTAGCAAGGAAAGAAATGGACAAGTATGGAAATGATGTTGTTCAGATATTTCTTCTATCATCTCTTTTAACAAGTTTATAAAACCAATCCTCAAGTTGGCCTTATTATTCTTTCAAATTGCAAATAAGATAGATAATACAATAGACTCAGCTTTAGGATTGTGGCAATCTTTCTCTTGCATTAGGAAATTTTGCATCCCTGACAGTTCAGTGGCACAATTTTCTCTTGTCTCTTAAGTCTAATGTAAGTCTAATGGGCTCATTTAAGCTTGAAATGAACAGTTCAGGTTCCAAATTCTGGTAGGTGACAATAGCTTGTTTGCATTTTCTTTATGTATTTGATGGTACATGGTAGTGAAATGCAACACTTCGCTGTGTATAGTTATTATGATGCCTTTGCAACACGATGTACTCACTGACACTAGCTTGCCTTTTGTAGCCCGAGGCTCATAACCTGGTGGCACTGGAATGTACCTACTCCAAAGAAAGCATTGGTCTTATGACAGTTTTGTGATGTGGAATGAACCGAAAGCAGGCTCTACTGACCCGATTATAACAAGATAGAGTCTAGAGACTCTTCTGGCTACTAATGATTGTTTTCCTCATGTTTGGAAAGAGCTATAACAGAGGAGGGAAGAAGAGAGAAACATCTTTGATCAAATCACTGAATTATAGGGACTTGTCAGAAATCTTTTTCTTTTGTCCTGAGAAGATAGCAGGATACTGGGAACACAGTTAATGTGATACTTATAGATTCCAAGCTAATGTTGCTGAATAAATATCAACAGTGGCACTTTCAAAATTTCCATTCTTGAGGGGGCTATGGATAGAAATTTGATTGGGAGAGATAGGTGAGGAGTTGAGAGGACTCTGTTTTTAACTGGAGTGTGAATGTGTATCTATATAGGGATAAAAACAGATGGCCTGAAGGAGGGTAAAAAGAGTTGCAAAAGTCCTCTACCCTTAACCCTTGGCACTTCTGAAAAAATTCACTGCTAGTATGTGACCAGTTTAGAAGTTTGTTGTTTGTTAATTGTGTCTACACTGTGATGTGTAACATGTAGAGTAACACAAAACCAGGTAGGTTTAATACAGAATGTTTATTTAAATTAACCTGTCTAATGAAAACAAAACACGCCAAACATTTATTTTATAGTAGTGGCTTTTGTTCCAGTTTCTCCATGAGATCTAAATGAGTTCTATTAAGTCTAATTCCTAAAGAAACTTTCATTGTCTGAGCCCATCAGAAAGTATAAACATGTTGGGCAAATTTGCCATGAATATGCCAGCTACTGTTGATATAGGAGCAGAAATATTGCTTAAGTTTTCATTGAAAGAACAAACTAAAACCAGCAGCTGAGTACATGAATTTCTCAGCACTGCTGAAGAGCTATGATGCCCCAAAATTCTTCCATACAAAGCCATCCACCAGAGAGAAGAAAAATAAATGGCAATTCCAGTGTTCAGAAAACATAGTCAAGAGCTGCTTTTACTTGTTTTTTACTCCTTATGTACTCTCTAGAGCTTTTTTTTTTTTTTTAACTTATTTGACAGAGTTACAGACAGACAGAAAGTTCTTCCTTCCATTGGTTCACTCACTCCCCAAATGGCGCCACAGCTGGCGGCTGCACCAATCCAAAACCAGGAGCCAGGTACTTCTTCCCAGTCTTCCATGCAGGTGCAGGGGCCCAAGCACCTGAGCCATCCTCCATTGCTTTTCCTAGGCCACAGCAGAGAGCCAGACCAGAAAAGGAGCAACTGGGAATAGAACCCGGCGCCTATATGGGATGCCGGCGGAGGATTAACCAACTGAGCCACGGTGCCAGCCCCTCTCTAGAGCTTTTCTGTGTTGGTAATTGTCCCTAAACAACTGGACAAGAGAGAAAGCAAAAATTAAAAAAAAAAATCCTTGCTATATGTATATATGCCCAATTCCCTTCAAAGGTAGAGGACAACTAGGAGATCCTTAAATAGGGTCTTCCAAGACCTTTATTTTCACCTGTGACAGTTCTGCTTACTTGTTCTTTTCATGAAGTGCTCTGAATGCCTTCCCTGAAAAGATTTAAGGTGGTATAATAAGCTGATAAAATGGTATAATCATAATCATTAGTACTCATGATGACTCAAACTTCACCAACTTATATTCATGCTAGAAAGTAGCTTTTGAATAAGGAGAACAGTTCCTTCTATGTCACTCTACGTGGAATTAGGGAACAACCATGAGAGTGTGGTCATCCTTGAAACCTCGCTTTTGGGGTAAGGTAAAAATTTTGCTCCATGGTGCATATCAATGATCCCCTATTTTGTCTTCCTCAACAAGCTGAGTGATAACACTGTCTTCTGACTTTGTCTATCAGAATAAAATGGCCTCATATTCATTGCAAGTAAGGTCAAACTTTCAAAAAGTGCTTAAAAGGGGCACTTCAAGAGATTTGATAAAGCAGAGTGTGGTAATTTGTATATTATTCACCCTTCTTCCAAGGATCAGGAAAAGCCCTAGATCCAGCACTTATGATAGGCCCTACAATAATGAACAAGCAATTATGTCTTTCAATAATTTTTGGAAAAGGCAATCACCCACAAGCTAAATATATTCATTATTGTTTCTTTCTACATTGCTTGAATAAGTAAAGGTAATTTATCTTAGCAGTAATTTCATGTTAAAGTCTCCACAAATAAATTCTGAAAGAAATTGAGCAAAAGGAACAAAGCACATAATTAAACAAAAGTCACCTATTTGGCCCATAGGTTAAGCACATAGTTTTAATTGACCTGAATTTTGGAAGCATTTCCTGGCATGGTTGTGACCAATAAATCAAAGCTCCTCTGCAGCCATCAGAGGAGTGTTCCATTTACCTCCATAATCCCAGATTGTAGAACATATGACTAGCAGTAGGTTCTTCATAAGTATCTGCTAAAAAATTAAGCCAGTGGGATAATGGACTATATGTTTTAACATAATACCATACTTTGCAGGAAACAAATGTATAATATTAGCAATTAGTTATATCTACCAAGTGTATAGTAAGCTAGCTAGGTCTTCAACACTGAGTTGGGGAAAATATTTCTTTCCTCTTTGCCCTCGACATGTTTTGCAGAAACATTTACCCAAACCCTTTCTGAAAGAAACTGGCCTTCTCAAGTCTCTGCAGAAGCTGATGGGCTACTAATAAAGAAAATGATTCTATACTCAAGCCATGAATATGTAACTGGGGCCACCATTTGATAAAGGAAGTTTTTCCATATACTAATACACTCCTCAGTGACCTAAGATCTATGCAGCCTCCTTGAGTACAAGAGATTAGCCAATCAGGCTCTGAGCTTTTAGAAAGGAAATGAGAAAGAACTCTATTTGGGTCTCTTGTGTGGGTGGTAAAGACCCAAGTATTTGAGCCATCTGCTCTCTCTTCCCAGTCACATTGGCAGGGAGCTGCTTCAGAGGCTGCACAGCCAGGACTTCAGCCAGAGGTCTGATATGGAATACCAGCATCACAGGTAGTGGCTTAACATGTTGTGCCACAATGTTATCCCCTCCATAGGTATTCTCAAGCTTCCCTTTTCTCTAGCATGCTAGAGAAATCAAGCAATCCTCATCAGAAGCACTTTTCACAGTTGTAAGACTTTTTGCACTAGGCAACTCTTTCCTAAACGATGATGAAGGAAAATGCAGGAATGAGAGAGGAAGTATGCTAGAAAGTAAGAGAAGTTCTCACTGTTCTTCTAGGATTTGTCCAAACTGGCATCCATGGGTTTACTTCTGCTTTATGCTTGAATATAATAATGACCACCAATTTTTCTGTGTGTTCTCATAAGAGCTGTATAGACAAGCAAGTTTTGAAACGGCTAGATATCTTGACAAATCTAAGAAACATTGTCAAATGAATAAGTGCTTCTTCATATTTATTTCTATAAGAATGATGTATGAATCATATTAAAATGAAAATTCTCATCCCATAGATGCAGGGTAAGGTATGAGATTTTACATTTTCCTTGATATGGCAATGCTTCTCATCTGTCAATCACAATTTGAATGCAAGGACATAAATGGAGGAAGACTTCATGCAACTACACAACCATTTTTACTTACTCTTTGCAGAAATAGAAAACAGAAAATAACACTAAACCCACATGAGTTTGCCTAGTTCAAGTTGCATGGCTTTCGCAACTCATTTGAGTCAGCAAAGTTCTAGTTTCCTCATTGGTAGGATGGTGAAGATAATATTTATCTTTCAGCTTTCTACAAATTAAATGGTGTAAAATGTAAATTTCACAATGGCTTCTAAGAGAATGGCATTTATTTTCTCATTAATTCATTATGTTAATCAGAAAGCATATATTGAACCATATGCAATTTCCTATAGTCAGTGTTACAGAGGAAGACAAACTATGATTTCTACTCTTAAGAATTTACAAACATTAAGATTAAAAAATTAGGGGCCAGCGCAATGGCGCAGCGGGATAAAGCTGTGGCCTGCAGCACTGGCATCCCATATGGGTGCCGGTTTGAGTCCCTGCTGCTCCACTTCCGATTCAGCTCTCTGCTATGGCCTGGGAAAGCCATAGAAGATGGCCTAAGTCCTTGGGCCCTGCACACACATGGGAGACCTGGAAGAAGCTCCTGGCCTTGGATTAGCTCAGCTTGGGATGTTGTGGTCGTTTGGGGAGTGAATCAGCAGATGGAAGACCTCTCTCTCTGGCTCTACCTCTCTAACTATTTCAAATAAATAAAATAAATCGTTAAAAAAAAAACACACACACACACATAAGGGCCATCAAACAAAGGCTCAGTGTCAAAAAAAAGTTTAAAAAATTATCTCTGGGTTGGTATATTGTAATGTGGTTTATAATAATAATTGACAAGGTAAAGTAAGCTGCTAATCGTGACACCAGCATTCCATATTAGAATGCCAGTTTGAGTCCCAGCTGCTCCACTTCCAATTCAAATTCCTGCTAATGTGCCTAGAAAGGTAGGTGGCTCAAGTGCCACCCATATGGGAGACCAGGATGGAGTTCCTGGCTTCTGGCTTTGGCCTTAACCAACCCTGGCTTTTGTAGCCATCTGGGTAGTGAACCAGCAGATGGAAGATATCTTTTTCTCCCTCCCCAGGCTCTCTCTGTTGCTCTTTCAAATAAATAAATATTTTTTTAAAAAAGCACAATGCTCTGAACTTGAAAGAAAGGTAAACTGATTAAGGGATGGCTAAAGTAGTTAAAAGTGGATAAATAAGGGAACTTTTCCAAAAATAGCTTTTTTTAATTTTTATTTATTTGAAAGGCAGAGTTACAGAGAGGCAGAGACAAAGAGAGAGGTCTTCCATTCTCTGGTTTACTCTCCAAATAGCTGCAATGGTTGGAGCTGGGAAGATCTTAAACCAGGAGCCTGGAACTTCTTCCCACACGAGTACAAGAGTCCAAGGACTTGGGCCATCTTCCACTGCTTTCCTGGGCCATAGCAGAGAGCTGGATTGGAAGTGAAGCAAGTGGGACCAGAATCAGCACCCATATGCGATGTCAGCATTGCAGGTGGCAGCTTTACCTGCTATACCACAGCACTGGCCCCAAAGTAGGCTTCTTTTGAACTCAATCTTGTACGATAAGTAAGAGTTCACCAGGCAGAGAAGATGAGGACTGTCATTTATAGCAGAAGAAATATCTTAGAGGAATCATGGTAATGTAAAAACTCTGGCCTTTTAACAGCACCTGCAGAATTCCAATGTCGTTAGAAGTAGGTTGAATTGGGAGAAGCAGAAGACAACAAGGGTTATTGTACCAAGAAGGTAAAGGCCTTTTGTGCCACACTGGGCTTCTAAGACTGACTCCATCTCCTATTACAGCTCTCATCATAATAAGATTATGATTATGTAACTAGCTCATGTATACTTTGTATATCTAGTACAAATGCCTGGCTCCTAATAGGAACTCAGTGAATGCTTGTTTTTCATTTAAAATTATTTTATTTTTAAAGAAAGTTTTGGCATGTAATATTTGTACATTTTTATGGGGTACAGTGTCATATTTCAACACATCTAGCTAGCATAAACTGATCAAACCAGTGTTTACATTTTCTTATCTTTTCTTTGTGTATGGAGCCTACCAGCTCCTCTCAATGAATACTTGTTCACAGAATAAATGCATAAATGTAGGGAGTTGCGTTCTTGGGGAAGGGGAAGATGTCCTGAAATAATATCCCGTAGAAAAATCTCATTGACAGTTGCCTATTTTGCTTATCCTGCAGTGACCTTAGCCCATATGGGTTTTCCAGCATAAATATGCTTAGAGCGACACCAAGCATTTTTTATTTGGAATGATTGTTACATTATATAACAAAAACAACCATCCCATTATACAACCCATTGCATGCATTACATTTGCCCTCTCTGTGATGACTCAATCTCCTAGTAGCGCTTAAAATGGTAAAGGTTGAGAGAAACTATTATCTTTTAAGCAGATTGGGATCATCAGATGAAAAGTATGGTGTGTCAGCATTGTACCCACCATCGCTTATAACACCAAGTTCAGTAATATAGCTTGCAGCTACTAGTTGATTAGAACAGCTCCCTAGACCAAGACTTCTGCTTTCTTAACACTGAGAAGCACAAGGCTACTTGTTTACTCAGAGTAGTAGAATGGCACTAAGTCTCCAGTGAACATTATGATTTCAATACAGAAAGCCTGCTTGCATCTCACTTCATTTTCATTCCATCTATTGATTTCTTCAGAACCATGTGCATGTATTGGAATACCTTTAGTGAATCCCTGAGGCATTACAAGTAAATGCAAACAGAATCATTAGGAACAACCAAGAAAGAACAATTGTAAAGTACAACATGCCTTCATATTATATGAGGAGAAAAAAAGACCTCAGGTTTATTGGATTGAATCATTTCAGCGCTAGCTCTATAGAACACTGATGCAGACAAAGCTCATCTTCTAATGAAAGAAAGCGTAGTGGTCAAGGGCATGGGCTGGAAGCAAGATACATAGACTTGCAATCCTATTTACAGACTTCCCTGCTTTGTGACTTGGGATACATTATCCAATATACTAGGGTTCAAGCTTATCATCTATGAAACAAGGATTATATAATTATGTAATTCCTAAACTATAGAGAGTTAATCCATGGAATTTCAGTTAGAATAATACTGACACACAGTAGAAGCTGAGTACGTATTAGCTATTCAAAATATCTTCAAGGTTTCCTCCATTCTAATTCAGTACATATTCCCAATGAGGTATAATGAATACCCCATTCTACATTTCAAGTGTTCTTATGTTCTTTCTCTTTTGTATAGTCCTATTTCTAGCAAGAGTTCAATTAATCTATATGTTTGGTTAATTGTGTGCTCACAGTATATTGCCCCTGCCAGAAAAATTCGTTTTAGTTTGTAATCCCTCACTGTAGAAAGAAAAGCACCTTTTTATTATTATATTATATATATATTATATATATTACAGTATTAATAATCAGATGATGGGAAACCTACTACTCACAACCAAAGCCCCTGAAGTTGTAGCAACATACACTCATTAATTCAAAAAATATCAAAATGTTTCATTTTTCAGTTACTGGTGGATGTTGGAGGTGCAAATATAAATAAAGCAATGTGGATGCTCAATATTCACTGGAGATTATAGAAATATCCATAAAGGGAACTAACCCACGTCTGAGGTAGGAGAGTAGATGATATCCAAAAGACTTCTCTCCTTATATCATTGTAGACTTCCCCACACTTATTTAATAATAGGCATCAGCTTTATCATTTGACACCTGACTAGTTAGAAGACAAAGTTTTTCTTTCTCTTAATAAATTCTGCAAAAATATTCTCCCACATTTTTATAATGTTCAGAGAAGTTGAAAAAAAAAACATGATTTTCCCAACTCTGTGTGGGTAACATACAGAAAAACTTAAGCATTACTGCCACTGTGAAAGATGCATGAGGGCATTCACTCACTGGGTCATTCAGTTATCCCTCTTTACCAAGCCCTCCCGCACACAGCTCATGGAGCCCTCGCATCTTGTGTCAACAATGCTGAAAAAAAAATCGAGCTTTTAAATGAAGTAAGAGTCCTTTTCCATGTGGAAGAGAGTCGAAAGAAGTTGTGTCTTCTAAAAGAAATAGTTAAATAAAAATGAAATGAAATGTCTGATTAAATCCCAATGAATTATTCAATCAATGATTCTTGATGTTCTGGAAGACACCAGCTAAGATAGCAAATACTAAAAGTTTCATCTCAAGTGCCACTTCCTATCAACTGGAAGTAGACGCCTGAAAACTGTGTTGCCGGTAATTATGTGAGTTTGTCTGACTCAGAAGGAAACAGCTTAGGGACCAACTTTGGTCGTGTGACAGGAATCAGAAGTGTCAGCACATGGCCACATCTTTCCCATGATGTGCTGTCTATGTGACATGACAGTTGAGAGAAGTGACTGCAGCATCATAGACTTGGATTCTGTTGCCTGCTAGCTCCATGATGTTGAGCAATTTATTTAACTTCTCTGAATCTCAGTTGCCTCACTTGAAAAGCAAAGATACTATCACATCAAAAAATATTAGCTATTGTTATTTAACTAGTCTAAAACCTCCATGAAGCATACAACCAAGTCTCTCATTCATCTTTATATTCCTGATATATGGCCCAACAAGCACACCCTCCGCTTACACACACACACTCACACACACACGGAGAGATCTTTGAAGGAATTGAGATTTGAGGATAATTTTAAAGACAGAATATTAATAAGCTATTGCACATGAGATAAGAAGTTAAAATCTAAGCAAAAAGCTAGCAAACACATGGAAACCAAATGAGTATGACAGTCACGGACTAAAGAGGAGACAGACAAGCCAGAAGGAAAGATAAATAGTATCCAAACAACTTTGATTTTGGAAAATGCTAAGAGATCATCTCATCTATATTTCATCTTGTGAAGAGAGAGAGAACTGAAGCTCAGAAGAGTTTAAATAGCTCATAGCAGTAAATACTAGCATAGCTGAGATTACAACCCAGATTGCCTGACACACACTTTAGTGTTCACTTGGGAAGAGAATGGAAAAAATTGCTGGAGAGTCATTCTGACATCACAGAGTTCTCCATATGGAAAGTTCACTCCCTAAGTAATGAGGATATCTTTTATTCTGATCAACAGGCTAAGTTCAGAATGAAATTCCCCATGGGTGCTCTTTGAGTGGTATGGCTAGGGATACCGAAGCCACAAAGCAACTGCTACTGATCAGTAAGCATGGTTCACTAAGGAGTAAGGGCTGAAATCATTATAAGCAAAATTAGGGAAAGAAAATAGTTTAGTTGGTAAGAGGGGAAGCAAAGGGCTGAATGCTGGATATAAATGCAGGCTAGGTGAAGAAGACAGAATTTTCTCTGCCCCTAAAACACCACATTGTTTTTGCAATATGCCCAATTTTGTGGAAAACATACATATTTTTGTGCTCAGTACATTGGTTTTTGTTTTGTTTGTTTATTCGGAAGAGCTCAAGATATTCTCTCAGATATCAAGAATACATCATCTATCCCTTTGGTTTTAAAATGTGCCAGACATTTTCATTCTTATTTTATAATGGAACAAGTATTAATAGTTAAATACGAATAACGCTTTGACTTCTTGGATCCCATTGCTTTATTTCTTACACTGAATGTTGTCTAACTCCAAAATAAGAAGTGTGCACCTTATGTCTTTCCTAAACGGGTAAATGTTGCTCATTTTTATTTGTCATCTAATAAATATAAACCAGATTTGGAGGTGGAACCTTCAAAATGAAGTTGCTTCATCCTGAGAAAATGTTGGTATCTGTTTACATCCATATATTAATGGAATAATCTTCCAGATCAGTCATAGTACTTGAGGCACAATCAATGATACATGTGCCCCATTGTTCTTAATTAGCTTCTGATTAAAATGTCTTCTCATGCTCTTCAAGCTTAATTGTTGTCATTGAGATCCATGAAAGTATTCTTGCAAAGATTTTTGTACTGAAAGTTAAAGGCAGGGGATCTATAGTGAAGCACTGTGTCCCCAGGAATTTTGTCTCTCTCTCCTGATTACAATCAGTCTCTGCCATCACACAACAATTATAATACTCAGGTAACGGACACCCCACAGACGTACCGTGTCTCTAATATATGGGTTCTTCTGGCAAAGGGGCCCTGCAGGGCCAGTCTTTTGTGTTCAGCAGTACTCAGAAGTTCCATCTGCAAGTGTCTTCCATCAGTAGCTAGCAGATATGCTTCTTATGCATTGGGAAATAGCCACTGGGAAATAACCATTGCAGAACAGAGTTTGGGTCTAAGTTCTAACATGATATTCCTTCCAGTGGAACCTGAGACTGTATCCTCAACACCCATTCTTCCCTTCAATTCCATCTTTAGCTCACTGGGTAACAGTGACATAGCTTTTAACCCTGAATACACATCTCAACCTACCTGGGAAATTGTTTTAAAATCATTGGCCCTAAACCAGTTCAACCAGAATCAGTGTCCAGAGGTTAAAAGAAGGGCTCTGATATCAGCAGAGTCAGTTTGTATCCTGACTCTACAATCTCTGACCAGTAATTTTAATTATCAGTGCCTCCATTTTGTCATGTATGAAAATGGGGTTAGCAGTAGTGCTTATTTTATGGGAATGTGCTTAGAATAGTCATTGGCACTTACAAGCACAATTTAAGTATGTGCTATGATGATGATGATCATGAAGATCAGAATGACCATGGTGATGGAGGAAATGCAGCTAGGACTTGAGCAAATCCTACCTGAAGCCCACTTTAACTGAATTTTTCAGACTGGGAAGACAACAAATTCCTTTTCAAGTTTTTTTGAGGTTATTTTTGTTATTACTTGCAGATGATATGTAATTAATCTTTAGGATAAACTGAAAGAGCCGGGTTTGGGTGTTTGAGTACCAATCAGAATACCTGCATAGTAGTCTAAGGATAGACTCCCCAAGAGCATACAAACTCACAAGGCTTTGAAGTGTTTATTACTGGGATTACAGAACCTGGGATTTTCTATCTAGTAAATCACTAGCTAAGACTCCTCACCCATTAATGTTGTTTATCTAGCAAATGAGGACACTAAACTAGAAGAAATTCAAAGGTGGCCAATATAAGAACTATGCGTTTTATCATCTCCTATTGACCAAGGGGTCAGTTAACTGTTAGAAATAAGGACATTAAGGGCCTAGGCTTTGCAGTTTGCATTGCACGCACCTTTTTCTTCACCTGCAAAGGAGTTTGTTATCCCTCCTCTCTGAGGATGAATAGTAGAGAGGTGTTCAATGCTGCTAATTTTCAGATTGGAAACCAAGGCGACAGGAGGAAACAAGGGCAGAGAAGTGCCCTTTCTAGATGGCCAGTGAACACTGGATTACTCATCTTTGTTGCATGATTGGATCAGTCTTTCTACAATTTACCTGTGCACTTCATGAGCCTACATGCAAAACATTAAAAATTATCTTACAAAAAAGTGACTCAAATACAACATTAAAAAAGCAACTGCCCCTCCTTGTATCAGGTTACCTTCCACACAGCTCATCCGAGTTGTGTTTAGTTGTGTTTTCCCGTGAAAAACCTGAGTGTGGACACAAGTGTTTTAGGCTATAGTCACGTAGTATCCAAACACCCACTTGGGAAGTGAATTCTAAAGCAGAGAATTGACTGCTCTACAATTAATGTTTAAAAATCAGTAATTTTCCTGTAAAAGTCTAGCTTTTTTTCTTTTTTGGCATCTCTGGAAAAACACTGAAACACAGGGCAATGCTGGTCTGATAGCGCCCATATCACTAAAAGACTGAGCATCAGCTGCCCTGAGGCTGCATCCAATCTGCAGCAGTCCTCCTCCGTGCCCCACCCCCCAACATCTGCAGGACAGGAGGCTGAAGTACTTCAACACATAGCTTCTGCTTTTATCTTCTTCTGCTTGGCCTGCTTCAGCCATTTCTAACAGTTGTTAGCCCCTTGTGGATATTTGATTTTTCAACCCCATTTTGCCATTAAATCAGAGCTGCTGACCCTAGATTTTACCTTTTACAAATTAATGGTGAGGTGGGCAATTTGATTCAGTGGGTTAAGCTGCACATTGGGACATTGCATTTCATATTAGAGTGCCTGGGATCAAGTCCTGCCTCTGCTTCTGACCCAGCTTCCTGTTAATGTGCCTGGGAAGATGGTGATGATTCTGCCATCCAAGTGTAGACCCAGATAGAGTACCTCACTCCTGACTTCATACTGGCCCACAAGTGGCCATTGTAAGCATTTGGGGAGCGAATCAGTAAATGGAAGATAAGTCTCCGTCTCTTCCTCTCTGTATTTAAAATAAATAAGTCTTTAAAGGCATGGAAGGGAGTGGGGTCTTTTTTTCAAGATTCATTTTTGTATTTGAAAGGCAGAGTGAAACACACACACACACACACACACACACAGGGAGGGAAGGGGGAGGGAGGGAGATAGAGCATATCTTCCACGTGCCAGTTCACTCTATAAATGGCTTCAATGGCCAGGGCTGTGCCAAGCCGAAGCCAGGAGCTTGAAGCTTCTTTCAGGTCTCTCATGTGAGTAGCAGGGGCCCAAGCACTTTGACCATCTTCCACTGCTTTTCCAGGCACATTGGCAGGGAGCTGGATCAAAATTGGAGAAGCCAGGACTCTGTACAGCACTCAAAGGGATGTCAGCATCACAGACCCAGTATGCTACAGCACTGGTCCCAAAGGGAGTGTTTTACATGGTGCAACAAACAGGGATGAAGAGCAATAGCATATGATGCCATAAAACTGGATTAACTGGCCTCCTTTCCAGTACCTTCAGAGGGTGCTCTATAGGCACAGAAATGTTGCATGTATTAAGAGCTTCTAACATGAACTTTGACCTATATGTGTCACAAAGAAGGCAGAGTTCTTCAGATCACCTACTGAGATGAATTGAGGAAGAGATTTCTGGCACAGGCCTCAAATTGCTTTATAGATCAGCCTGAAGCCTTTTCTGCATTTCCCTCATTTCCTTTATGGAGCTGAAGTCAGAAATGACTTTTCCAGCACCATCTATTAGAGGCACATGAAATGTCAGGCAAGATTTATAGATTCAGAAATTGACATTGGATCATAATTCAGTTTACAGCAGAAAGAACAAGAATGCCAAAAATGACTTGGAGCCAATTCCTTTGTGGTCACAACAACAATAAAAAGAGAGCACTGGTTTTCTAGACAAAGCCACTTCTCTTTCCACTCTTACCCCCAACTCTCCTGGTACATAGGTACATATACTACTTGCACAAATATCAAATCACTGTTTAAATGGAGACTTATAGCACCATTTTTGCTTTTTTTGAGACATCAGACTATATGCTATTTGAAAAGGTTACTGCTTAGTTTTTTCTATTCCCCTCCCCACCCCCATTCCTTACTTATACTGAATCTCTCTGCATTTGTACATGGTTGGCCCTTTCACTAAATTGTGACTGTCATGGTAAGAACACATCTTATTCATCATTGTTCCACTAATTCCTAAGCATTCACTGGGCACTATAGAAGCTCAAAACCTATTTGTGGTTACAGAAATGATTGATGACTTCTAGCACTTCAAGCCCTCCCTCTGATTCTGGAATATTGGCCTCTTTCTGGTTTGACTTGCTTCACCACCAGACATGAACCTCATGTTCAGCCTTATTAGTGAATTATTGCATTTCACTTTCTTCCATCTCCCTTTACCAAATTTCAAAAAGTTACTAGGAAACAGTTTTGAAGGTATATTTAGTATTGCTAAAGTAAATATACTCTATAAAATCGATACTGATCATTCACAGATGCATAGCAATATTTATAATCTGTCAGTTATAGCATAGAATTTTAGTTCCTCAGACTTCCATATTCTCTGTCTTATTAGATGATCTTGGCCACCTATGAAATTTAGGCAACCCAACTTAAACTCTCTTCATTGCTTATCTTCCCTTTCAAAAATGTCATTATGTTGTTTCTTTTCTTTACTTATTTTTTATTGTTGTTTATATTACTTTGTCATCTAATTTATCCATTTGTCCATTTGTTTTTTTCTCCTTTATCATCATCCCTGGGACCTTTTACTGATTCATTTCTTCTACTGCTTTCATTTTCTTTCTCCTCTCCATTTTTATCTTCTCTCTCTGTTATAGTTTGACTTTCACCCACTTCTATCTAAAGCAACTCTTTGAAAAATATTTGTTGAAAGACAGGGGGAGAGAGAGAATGAATGAATTAATGAATGAATAAATATGAATATGAATCAATGTCCACAATAGCTAAGGTTAGGCCATGCCAAACCAGGATCCACAAACTACATCTGAGTCACCCACACTTTAGATGAAAAGAACCTAAGTACATAGGCCATCATCTGCTGCCTCCTAGGCACATTTACAGGAAGCACAATTGGAAGTAGAGTTTGAACTTGAACTCAGGCACTCTGGATATGGGATGTGGACACCCCAAGGGTCAACTTAATTTGCTTAGAGCAGTTCTTAACAGTGACCTCACGGTTGTCAAACCAAACTTTTTCTACTTCTATTCTTCCTAAACACTTCCATTTTTCAACACTACATTTATAACTCTTTTAAAAAAAATCTTTATAGCAACAACTTTAGTGATAACTGTCATATTTTGGTTCTTTTACCTTTTCAATTAAGTCTTACCTACTTCTGATTTTTGAGTCTTTCTTGACTCACCCTCTCAATCACATAGATTTCTAATTGATTTTGATTCTTCCCTGTTGGGTGTTGTGTGCAATCAGTTCCCAAGTCCTGAAATGTATTGCAGGGAACAAAACACACATCTAACTTAACATGTTGCCTCTAACATCCAATTTGCACATTTCTCTCTTTTAAGGGACCTACAATATTCTAGAAGTATACCCTGGAAATTTTCAAGTGAGTGATTAAAATCAGGGATAGGGATAAAGCTATAAAATCAGAAAACTACATTAGTATTTGACATACGACAGGTGAGATGATGCTTGGGCACACTTATAAAACCTACCCTAGATGGAAATTTAGTTTAGGGAAAACAAATTCCTCATGACCAGCGTCCCCTAAACTCTCTTCCTACTGAGAGGAGAAAGAAATACATTTTATATAGTAGCAGGGATTATTCCTGGTGTCAAGTGAGAAAAATCTAACTCATCCAAGCTCAACTCAAAGTAGAGGATTTATTGGCAAACATAATTAAACTTGGGGAGGGAAGACAGTGGCCCTGCAATAACTAGAAAAATTGACTGCTCCTGATCCCTGCCCAAACTTTTCTTTGATTTCAACTGCATTCTCTTTGGTCAACTTTTACTATGAAGCTTGAATCATGAGAATGGAATGTCTTGGTTCATGAATTCTCATTCTCTCCACTAGGGAAGAGAGAACTATTCTCTACAGTTCTAATTAGAAGAAAAGTAACCGGAAAAACATTGAAGGGCCAATTTCAGTGATACAGTAACCCATAGATCAGTAAGGTTTATTGGGCACATAGGACCATATAGGAGGCCAGCACCTCTCATTTGCCTTAACCTAGATCCAAAGGATACAGATCTAGAGAAAGCACCTCCTTCAGCCCCAGATCAATTCTGACCAACATGATCCCTATTTGATTAGAATGACCTTCCCACCTAAAATTCACAAATTTTAAGTTTCTTTTTAGTTTTTTTTTTTTATTTTATGCAATTGAAAAGCAGAAAGAGAGAGAGAGAGAGAGAGAGAGAGAGCACTCCTTTTCATTTGTTCACTTTCCAAATGCCCACAACAACGGAGGCTGGGCCAGGCCAAAGGCAGGAATCATGAACACAATCCAAGTCTCCTTCTAAGTAGAAATTTAAACACTTGAGCCATCACCTGCTGCTACCCAGGCTGTATATCAGCAAGAAGCTGTAATCAGGAACAGGGCCTGGACTCAAACCCAGGCTCTACAACATTGGATGCATGGTTCCCAAATAGCATCTTAACTTCTAGGCCAAATGCCCACCCTAGCATCTTTTTTTTTTTATTTTCAACAAGAGCAGCTTGATTTTTAGCTTTACTTCAGTTCAGAAAATTTAAATTTTTCTAGGTAAATGAGGATTTCACACATCCTTGACCACTGAGTTGGGAGATTAGGATTAAGTACAATCCTCACTAATCTTAGAACCACAGAAATCAAAATTACTTGAACAGAATTCACCCAAGTGAATTACATGGCAATGGCATTTGTATACATTTTACAGGTGTCGTAACATATTCATGAAATCTTAGAGCCATCCATTAGGGCTGGACCAAGGTTGAATTTGAATACTGGTTGAATTTACACAGGCCTACAAAGCAGGACATGTACAAGTCATGTCCCTCCCCTACACTCCTGTTATTACAGACTGTCATTACCACTTCCTCTATCACTTTACCCCTAAAAAAGTAGAAACCCATGCTCCTCCATCACACTAAGACTTTCCCTGTTTTCCAGATAAGAAATATGAAATAGAAGGGGCAGGACAGACATTTGACTCATCAGGTAAGATGACTCTTGAGATGCTCAGAGCCTATATTCCAGTGCCTAGTCTGAGTGCTGGCTCCTTCACTTCCAAGCCAGCTTCTTTCTAATGTGTATCCTGGGATGTAGCATGGGATGGCGCAATATTAGGGTCTCTGTTACTCATGAAGGAGAGATGGATTGTGTTCTCAGCGCCTGACTGTTGCAGATATTTGGAGAGTGAACAAATGGATAGAAAAGCTCTGTCCATCTTCATTTCAAGCAACGTAAAAATACATAATTCTTTTAAAAAAGAAATATGAAACAGGTGAATAATATATTTGTCTCATGGTCCAAATCCCACATAAAGTATTCATTCCTGGGTTGCAACTTACTCCATATAAAATCTAAATAATTAAAAATTATTTCAGAGACCTAGAAAATATACTTTTAAGTTCTTATTTTCATGATCTTTTGTAAGCAAAATACTAAAAGGGGAGAACACTCCAGAATAATAGAATGTGAGTTACTGGGTGTGTCTAAAAGTGGATGCAATGGAACTTCAGAAAGCCAAACAATCAGACAGATGACTGCCTGCATGCTCCTCTCAAATAGAAATCTTCCCTTTTGGATAATAGGATTGAAACAATTTTCTGTATAAGACACATAACCATGGTTGCTAAACAATAATAAAGGGTTACAGAATCTGAAAATTCTAATCCATCTAAAAACACAAAAGCTTACAAATATCAAAGCTCTGAACAAGCCTGAGCTACTACCATAGACTTTTTTATTTTTTTGGGGAATTGGACACTCAAGGCCAGTTGTTAAAGAATCAGTAATTGATTATGTACTGTGTATTGTGTTAAACTGACATGAGTAACAGTCAATTCTGTAACTATGACTGCTTTAGTAAAAAATAGTTGTTAGTGCCTTCAATATCCCAACAAAAATAATAATATGAATGAATCTGCTGAGTACTGATGGGAAGGATATAATATGCATTTCCACAGAAATGTCTTGTAATTTAGGATTAATTAATGTCCAATTATTGTAAGCTGTTACTAATAAATTTTAAAAGTCAGCTGTGCACTTCCATTTTGTAATGTTTTTATAAAATGGAACATTAGATGTTTTTAATCTTGTCTGTTCTTGCAAAATACCCCAGATAACAAACTATTTTGCATTTCAAATAATATATACTCATTTAAATGCAAAACCAGGGTCCAATCAGAATAAGATGGCAATCAAATTACAATATTCAATGAAGAGTTTTCCAAGCTGACTTCATTAGTAAACTATCATGAATTTCGAGATCTTACAAGGTTTCTATTTGTTTGTACAACTGCAAAGGGCTCAATTATGGAGCTTTGAGAGAGTCTAAAAATAACATCAGACTAATTAAAAGTTTCAGCCGGATTTGGGCTAGCACTCTTTTGAATCTGTCTGACTTTCAAAATGGACTTTTAGAGTGTTGAATTGAAAACAACTGAGAAAACAAGGGAACCCGTAGCTTTTCACTGCCTGGTATCTAAAGTGACAGAGATGTCTGTGCAGCTCCGTGTAAAAGACCAGCCCAGCCGCGAGGTGCTCCCTCCACGTCTTCCTGGGCTCTTAAGGGAACTCAGCCTTATTTCCAGGCATTATTGTACATGTTGAAAACAAGCTGAGAAAGTCGGCAGCTTCAAGTTGCTGAATCTTTGAAAAATGCAGGCAAGAGGTTGAGTCTTTGAAGTCATTTTCCCTTTGGGAGGTAAGATCCAGGTAATCAAGAAAAGCTCAGGAGGTCGGGCTATTATGATAATGTTCTGCCAGTATAGTTGCTGCTCACAATGTTACATCATTTAGATCATGGAACTTTGTGGAAACTCACAGCAGGGCTTCCACCTCAACAGGTGCTTGCTTTGTTTGACAAACAGGGCAGTGATAGGGTGGGGGTAGGTAGACGACTAAATTTTTTTCCACATTTATCAGATGGTGCAGTGGGGTGGTTCACTGAAGGCGGCAATATATTGAAGCTGGTAGGTTTTTGCTGTTGTTCTTTTACCTCTTTCTATTTCTGTTTGAACTGTCTTTTTTCTTCTTACAACAGTGAATTTTATATTCTCCTGAGATCTTCCATAAGACATGTTAAAATGTTAGGAAATTATTGTCTTTGGAGAAATGCTAATTTCTCACTCTAAGGAATTACAGAAGTGAGTCCCACTGATTTCAAGGTTTCCAAAGTTGTATAAATACGGCATTCATTAAACTTCCCTTCTGGAGGTTATATAGGTATCAGAGCATCTGTCACTGCCACAGACAAACAGCAAAGCTAGCGAGCAGCTTGGGGAAGAGCACAGCCTTGCAATTTGGTTTTATGCACAAGCAACTATGGCAAATAGTGTTTATGTTCTTATGCCACTTAAATGAACAAAAGAGAGATTGTGGCCAAGGCAATGACATCATGATTAAACTGAAGGAGGCAAGTTCTGCCTTTCGGAAGATCTTTAGTATAATGGCTGTAAGCTTCATTTCAGAGGCTGAGTTTTCTTTAGAGAACTTTTTTTATGGTTAAGTATTTTCAAGGGCAATAACCCATGAATAAAATATTGATGAGTGAGGAAACTCTGAACTCTTATAAAGCCAAGTCAATTATCTATGCAAATGGAAGTACGGGTTGCATAATCAACAACTTCCAAAAGTAATTCCCTAGTTTCAATTTAGCCAATAATTTCTATTTTTCACGTTTTTCTCTTCAGTAAACCCTGTACTTTCAAACTAGAGTTTCTACTAAATAACAAAATGGACCAGTTTGAATTTCATTTCATCATATTTTTATTTTCATCCCTAAAATACTGATGGATGTTTAGGAATTATCCAAAGAGGCAGCAGGAGAAAAGGATGGAAGCTAAAGTCCTGAAACCCCACCCACCAGATAATGAACCCCTGAAGAGGCCAGTATTGGGTGGAAGCCCCATAACTTCTCATTTTCATTCAACTCATGTCAAAATGTAGCAGAGTCCAATCATAGCACTACCCAGAAAGCAGACATAAAGTATTTGGTATTCTGACTAGGTTTCTATTGGGTACAATTTGGATAGGTCTTTACAAAGAAGATTCTAAGGTAAGGAAAAGATCAGAATACAGGTAAAACTATGTCTCTGAATGAAAGTATTAGATCTGGGTATAGTATGAGCCCATGTGAAATACCACATTGTAATCCTACTCAATATCACCCCCATACTGCATTCTTTCATGATATTGAAACTTTAGACTATCTTATGTACCAGCAATACCCTTAGAGGCTACAAGGATTATTATCTTATCAAATAATTCCTATTATAAAGGAAGTTTACATAATTTAACTTTTGAATATTTTAACCCACTTTTGACCACAATAGAGAACAGATTTTCAACAGTTACATAGTGGTTTTCTCATGGAGTACACTGTACTTCAGAAAACAACAAAAACATCTGTCAGGATGAAATTGGGATTATAAACAAAGATAACTGCTAGCTTAAACTGAAGGATTTAAGAAACAAATGCCTCTGTAGTTTCTCTGAAAAATGAAGTACTAAGGAGAGAAATTAAATCAGTTTGTCAAAAGAAGATGTGAACTAAGTGCCTAGTCTCAGAAACTGCTTTGTCTAAACTCAGAGGAAGATGCTCATGGGACCGTAGATGGATATTTGTCCTTTCAATGTCTGCCCAGTGCCTGCATGCCTTTGCTGAGGGCTCCATGTTCCTGTACTGGAACTTCACTGTTTGGGATGTGAATAGGAGAACATGATAAAGAGACAGGCAACGTTCGGATTTCTGAAACTCAGCCTTCTGAGCAGCCTCTCCTTGCTTCTAGGCCACTGGTTCACTCACTCCCTCATCTGAGCATTACTTTGGCTCCCAAGAGCCCTTCTGTTAAAGTTAGAACCCATTTTTGTTGTCTTCAACGTAAGAATTAGGACATATAGAAATTTTAAGGCAGTTTAGAAACTGAGATAATTTAAAATATGGAGAGAAGTGATATACACAGCAGACTCATAGAATGGCAGATGTCCTAAACAGCACTCTGGCCTCAGAATCAGCCCTTAAGGCATGCGGATCCGGCTGAAAAGTCCATGAAAGTATTTCAGGCATGGAAAGCCAAGACACTCTGGCAAAAAAAAAAAAAAAATTACCTAAATGAAAGATCTCCGCCAGTGAGATCCCAGTGGAAAGAACAGGTCATCAAAGAAGGAGGAACCTTTCTCTGAAGGGAGGAGAGAACTTCCACTCTGACTACGACCTTGTCTAAATATGATCAGAGTCGGTGAACTCAAAAGGCTTCCATAGCCTTGGCAACTCATGACAAGGACAAGAGCCTAGGATGATTACTGATGCCATAAACAAGAGTGTCAATTTGTTAAGTCAACAACAGGAGTCACTGCGCACTTACTCCTCAGGTAGGATCTCTGTCCTTAATGTGCTGTACATTGTGATTTAATGCTATAACTAGTACTCAAACAGTATTTTTCACTTTGTGTTTCTATGTGGGTGCAAACTGTTGAAATCTTTACTTAATATATGCTAAACTGATCTTCTGTATATAAAGAGAATTGAAAATGATTCTTGATGTGAATGGAAGGGGAGAGGGAGCGGGAAAGGGGAGGGTTGCGGGTGGGAGGGAAGTTATGGGGGGGAGCCATTGTAATTCATAAGCTGTACTTTGGAAATTTATATTCATTAAATAAAAGTTAAAAAAAATATGGAGAGAA
This sequence comes from Oryctolagus cuniculus, assembly GCF_051225735.1. Classification (NCBI taxonomy): domain Eukaryota; kingdom Metazoa; phylum Chordata; class Mammalia; order Lagomorpha; family Leporidae; genus Oryctolagus; species Oryctolagus cuniculus. Next base: position 49,506,184 of record NC_142878.1, read on the forward strand.
AAGAAAACATCAATGTCAATAACACAAAATTTGAAATCAGATCATTAGATAAAAAAAAAAGTCTTTGTTGGCTGTCAGTCTTGCTAAGGGAATCTTTAGAGGGGAAAGTGATGATAAGATGATAGCATCCCCCTGAAGGGAGGGTGCCCTGAACACATAAGCTTGACAAGCACTGTGTCCTCAGGGAATCCACACCAGCACACTATGTGGATAAGAGAGGCTCATCAATGCTGCAGTCCCTGGCAGCAGAGACTCACAGTTCTGAGTTCAGCAGAGGATGAGGGACTGGGAAAGGCCTGGGGATGACCTGACAACTTCTCTACCCCATGTCCGTCAGCTGGAAAAGACACTGCTTTTGGTGGTAGTAGACAAGTTGGAATACTTTTGAAAAGGATGATTAAATATTGATAAAGCAAAAAACTCACAAAAATATCTTCCAGCACAAAAATGTAGATTTACAAAATTAAAAAAGCAATTTAGTCACTCAGCTCCCCATATTTTCAGTTTGAAGACACCGAGGTGCAGATAGCTACCCCATTCCAAGGATTACACAGCTTGTCTCTAGGGGCATGACTTAGGGCTTTTGGTTCTCAAACCATGGCCCACTCCATTAAGACACTTAGTTTGCCTATTTTTTAAGTCTCTTTCTAAATAATATTGATTTTTAATGTATGAGTAGTTAGTATCAAAGATTCATCGTGACATATTAACTAATTTACATGTCACAGAAAAAGCAAAACTTGATGAATTGCTTAGATTTGATGAATTGTTTACATGTGCCAAATCTGAAAGAGACATCAGAGTTGCTACTTAAATTGTAAATGCAATATATGAAAAGTTAAAGACAATGTTCATGACACAGTTGGAAATTTTAGCCCACAGTTATTTTGATGGCAAACATTACCTCTCTGAACTAGGTAACTCCAGTAAATATTCCACTTTATATCACAATGTATAGCAAACACTCAAATTAATTCCATGCATTTCTTTTAAAAAAATAAAATTAAATGTTAAATTTTAGAGAACATATCCATCAGAAGCTCAACTTTACATTTTTTCACCAAAAAATAAAATTTACCAGCAAACTTCCTTGTGAGATAAGCACTGAAAAAACTCACTAGGCTAATCCTCTGCCTTGCGGTGCCAGCACACCGGGTTCTAGTCCTGGTTGGTGCACCGGATTCTGTCCCGGTTGCCCCTCTTCCAGGCCAGCTCTCTGCTGTGGCCAGGGAGTGCAGTGGAGGATGGCCCAAGTGCTTGGGCCCTGCACCCCATGGGAGACCAGGAGAAGTACCTGGCTCCTGCCATCGGATCAGCGTGGTGCGCCGGCTGCAGCATGCCGGCCACGCCAGCCATTGGAGGGTGAACCAATGGCAAAGGAAGACCTTTCTCTCTGTCTCTCTCTCTCACTGTCCACTCTGCCTGTCTCAAAAAAAAAAAAAAAAAAAAAAAAAAAAAAAAAAAAAAAAAAACTTTCAGAAAACACATCTTTGTATGAACTGAGGTACATCCCTAACACAAGAATGAACAACAATCCACGTTAAATATAACCTCAAAATACTACAGATGTCCTTTTAGATAAGAAGTTAATGAAAAACATTTACATCTGAAATTGACCTCAGTGGATATTCACCCAACCAATTTATTTTCTACAGAAACCACTTTTCCACTTTTTTTTTTTTGTCAAAATGAAAGTATTTGTGTTGTTTTTGAACAGTCTTTGGAGTTTTTTCTGGATGACCTTTTACCCCTCTGTATATTTTTTAAGTGTAGAAACTTGGTGATAAAATCATTAAGCTGTTTTCATTTTTGCATTCCTACTTGGTTTTTGTCTGTTTCTCATCATTCATTGATGATACAAATAGACTTGTCTTGTGACTGAAATTTCTTTTTTATGGCTCATAATTTATGAATATCATGGCCTTCTGTGATAAAGACCCATCAAAAGCATCATTATTCTGCATTTATCTGCATTGAATTGCCTGTTTTATCTGTTAGTATTTAAAAGGTTCTGCTTTTTTTTTTCTGAATCTGACTATAGTCTTCTAATTCATCTCATCTTCTATTATCTTGTGGGATAAGGCTTTGCCTTAGATTGTGTGTCAAAAAATAACATTATTCAAATTATCTCTGACATTCAAAATAAAAAAAAAAAACATTTCCATACAATCTCACTATTTTGGTGAAGATGGTGAAGATCATGTAGCACTTCTGATGCTGATCTGATCTTTTGTACTGATTGCCTCTGGTAATGTGTTACTCTACAAGATGTACTAAAATAAACGATTTGGCCTTCGGTTCTTTCAGCCCTGTGTTCTTTATCTGTTAATGGGTTTCCACATGCTTTGCCCTTCAAAACTCATCAAGTTGCTGCCTTGAATGATGAATGCTTAGCTGATCCTCTTTCTGAACACGGACCATTGTAATCTGCATATTAACAGCAAATGAGTGAAGATGGTTGGAGAGACGGTTAAGAATTTAAAATAAAGTAACTTTCAGGGTGTAAAAAAACACAACATGGAATGAAGATGGCCAACAACCAAGACACTTTCATGTACTCTGAAATTGCCACAAATTCCCACTCATTTGGATTTAAAATGTGAAAATCACCAGAGTGGTTTAAATATTTGTGTCCAAGCATGTCTTGGAGGTGAACACTATGTATCCGTATGCCTTACTTGCCATTAATAGTTCCATGTATAGGAGCTCTTCTCCGTAGTAACTTTATTTTTGCCTTCCCTGACCTCCCAAATTGAACTCCAATGCTGATTAAACCTATGGCTTGGATATTATAGACATCATATCCAGGAAAAGGTACAATTCAGAGTTGAAAAAAAGCAAAATGTAACTTCAGTTTAGGAGATTACAGAGCCAAAATGAATCTTGAGGAACACCTACTTCTTTTCTCAGCTTGCTTGGTGATATGTTCAAAGCATATTCATGTCCGACCTCATGACTGCATACCAAATGTTCTAATTTCTTTTAAAAGATGTATTTATTTATTTGAAAGTCAGAGTTATAGAGAGGGAGAGAAAGAGAGACAGAAAGAGATCTTGCATCTGCTGGTTCCCTCCCTAGATAGTCACAACTGCCAGGGCTGGGACAGCCCCAAGCCAGGGGCCAGAAGCCTCCCTCCAGGTCTCGCTTGCGGGTGAAGGTGCCCAAACACTTGGAACATCCTCCGCTGACTTCCCAGGCCATTAGTAGGGAGCTGGATTGGAGGTGAAACAGCCAGGACACAAACAGGTGCCTGCATGGGATGCTGGTGTCACAGCTAGGGGCTTTACCCACTACACCATGACGTCGGCCCCACAAATGTTCTTAATTTTTTTAAGAACACAACAGAGACTTACTTTATCATGCTGTAGTACAAATAGCCCTGAAACTATAATCTGAATACTGAAGTCATTGCTTCTTTCTAGCTGTAGGTTTATTTCAAGCCATTGAATGACTTCTATGAGTCTAGATTTCTTCATTTTGAGAGAATTATATCACCATAGTCTGTTAAAGAATTGTGTATCCTAGTTGAAATTTACTATTATCATTCTTCAGTACAATAACACACTCAGCACCTACTAAGTAATGGACCTTCTGTAATGTGGAAAATAGAGCCGTACCTTGGGGCCTCTCTCATTAAGGAGCTGAGCACTTTGCAGAGAGGAAAGATATGTCCATAAAGCACAAGCTAAATTGATAAATAACATATGCCACACACTAAATCACAGGTGCAAGAAACAATTCTACTGCACTTTAAAGGAGGATTAATCTAATATTTGCTGGAGGAGCTAAGAAGTCAGCACATTCCTAAAATGACAAGCACATGTGGTTTCCAAAAAGAAGGCAAAAGAAGACTATTCCAGGCCAAATCAAGGCTCATTCTTTAAACACAGTGAATAGAAATTAATTGGGAGTAAAATGAACTCTTCTATTGCCTTGCATCAAAAGATATCACCCGTTTATTTATTCAGAAAATAATGACAATTTCTCTATGATGTGCCAGATTAAAGGGATATAAATTAAAACATGGTTGTATTCTGAAAGAATCTTGAAGTTAAGTGGGAGGAAACTGAAACTAAGATAAATCAAATTATTTTCTCACTTGACCCAAATGGGAAACAACCAGTCAAGTTTCCAAATGAGTTGTGAGGACTTTCACCCTGCACATTACATTAATTACCAAAATCTACTTTCTTCCTCTTTCACACTCACACGCATGAACACACACAGACACACATGCCACATGCACAGGTGGGCATGAAATTAGCCTAATAGTATTTATTTACAAATTGTGTTTTTAAAGTTATTTTTTCCTACCTTTTTCTTCCCCATTCAAGCAGGAAAGCTTACCCTTATACACTGAATTCAAAGAAGAGATAATGCAAAAGAACAAGGAGTCAATCTATTGGCTTTTTAAAAATCTTAGATAGAAGTTGAAAATATCTAGCAGAGGTAATGATCTTGAAAGCCATGGCTTTTATTTTCAAGAGCCGAGAACTTGCGAAATAAATGTTTCTGCTTTATTTTCTTATTTCAAACAGTTGGTTTTACATTTGAAGTAACAACTGAGAAGTCAGAGTGTGAGTTTATAACTCAATGCCAGTGTTTCTCAAAGCACTGCAAACCATCGATATCCAAAGCATGTAGGACATGTCATGAAGTTACAAGCTGTGGAGCCATGGTTGGAGTCTACAAGGCCAAGGACAGCAATGTGAATTTTAACAAGCAATTCAATTTTCCTTGTCCCTAGTAGAGTTTGAATAGCTCTGCTTAAACCATAGTATGAAGAACAGTTAATGACATAGTCACTTTTCTGCTCAAATGCGGATACTTGTGCAGCCAGCAAAACAGATACAGAACTGGCGGTATGTAATTCACGTGGCAACGATCATGGGTTTCTAAGAAGCATTTAAAAATCTATCCGGAATGAGCCCAGGAAAGGTAACTGAAACACTGGTAAAAACATGGGTAAATTTGGGAAACTTTAGCTTAGACAGGAACAGATCCTGATCTGACCTTCACATTGTCTCTCCAACAGGAGACTGCAGACCCCACAACTAAGCTCCACTTTTACTGCCATTCCAGAATAATAAAGCACAAATATTCAGGGAGAGTGTAGATAGCAATGTACCTTAGGAAAGTCTTATAAATCCTATGTATCCAGGGAAACATTCAGAAGACGATGTAATACTTGAGAGCAAGTGATTGGTACGAAGAACATGTAGTTAGGGTAACCATTTATTATAGGTTGAATTGGGTTTACCCAAAAACTGTATGTTAAGAGTGCTAACCTACAGTGCCTCAGAATGTGATCTTAGGAAATGGCATCTTAATATAAGCAATTAAGTTAATATGGGATCACTGCAGAACACTAATCTAATATGACCACTGTCTTTATGAAAATAACAAATTTGTACATATAGACAGACCAGTACATAGGGAAGAGGATATGAAAAGATACAAGAACACAATGGAGGTTGGCGCCACGGCTCAATAGGCTAATGCTCCGCCTTGCGGCGCCAGCACACCGGGTTCTAGTCCCGGTCGGGGCGCCGGATTCTGTCCCGGTTGCCCCTCTTCCAGGCCAGCTCTCTGCTGTGGCCAGGGAGTGCAGTGGAGGATGTCCCAAGTGCTTGGGCCCTGCACCCCATGAGAGACCAAGAGAAGCACCTGGCTCCTGGCTTCGGATCAGCGCGGTGCATCGGCAGCAGTGACTGCCATTGGAGGGTGAACCAATGGCAAAAGGAAGACCTTTCTCTCTGCCTCTCTCTCTCACTGTCCACTCTGCCTGTCAAAACAAACAAACAAACAAAAAAACACCACAATGGTCCATAAGGCAAAAAGGGAAGCCTGGAAAGATGATTCCCTCACGACTCTTAGAAGGAACTTCTAGATACTGACACCCTGATTTCAGACTCATACCCTTAGGTGTCGTGCAGAAACAATCTTCTAAAACAAAGACAGCCTGGAAAGTCAGAACATAGTTCTTTGTGTTCTGAGACTCTCTCAAAATCACACGGGGTTTCTACTGCTCTTTCTATGACCTGAGGACATCATGGGTAAATGTAGCAGAACTAGAGATGGATGTCCAAGGCCAGTTGACAAGGCCTGCGTCTCAGATGCCTGCAGAGATGTCCTGAGGGAGGACAAGGGAATCAGGGAGGGAATCCTGCAGCAGCTGAGTACTTTTGTGGTGCTTCTCACCACAAAGGTGCTAGAGTCCTCTTAGGTTGTCAAGCACTCATCATTAACAGGAATTGGAACGTATTAACAAAACAACAGCAGCAAACAAAGAGACATTTATTACAAAGCCAAATTCTTTTTTTTTAAGCCAAATTCATAAAGGGGAAAATACAAACATTATTTTCATTTCAGCAAATATACTTGGCAATTCAATAATGGTTGGGAATACAAGGTACAGACTTCTCAATTGTTGACTAATGAGTGGTGTCAGTACGGTGTGAAATACTTCATATACATCATCACTGTTCTGTATACCAGATCCACATTTGGGTATTATTATTCACCTTCAGCAAATTAACAAATTGAGGACTAACAAGACTGTCCTAACTGTTGATTAGTTAGGAGAGATCAAACACTAGTCCATTCATTTCTGTTGCCTATCATTTATTCACTAAGCCACTGGAAATACTGAATTGAATAATACAAGAGAAGTATTGAATTATAATAAAGAAATCAGAAAATGCTGTAAGAAATGTATGAATAGAGTGAAGCAGGAAGCAGCAAGTCACTACTGCCAAATGTCTCAGAAATGTTATACAGGAAAGTAATTTTTAACTGTTTTGAGCTAAGATAAGAGTTTTAGAAGCAATGAAGGAGAAGGGGAGATGCTCTAGGTGAAGGAAGTGAACTGTCAGACATGGGGTAGTTAAAAGTGGTAGCTGGTACAAAGAGGGTTGACACACTATTCTACCTAACCATAGCATAGGTCTGTCAAAGAGCAGTGGGACCTTTCTTGAGGGTATAGGTTAAGCCAGAATGTGAAAACATTGCAAAGTCTTGCAGAAATGATGTGGTCAGATTTTTAGGAAGAGCCAACTTATGAAAGTGTGCAGGATAGATTTGGAGAGTCAAAGTGTGTGATCATGTTATGGGAAGACTCAAGCAGGGCCTGCACAATGATCCAGGAGGAAGACAATGGAGTGGTGGAAGGCAAGTCACAGATTTTGTTATCCTTCCTAAAATGGAATTAGCAGACCCTGAGGCCTAGTGGTATGTTTGGAAGGCAAATAATGCATAGTTGAGAACTTTTAGCTCATTCTTTTGTAAAATGGGTAGAATGGGATTATGGTAAAGATGACAGGAAATCTAGGCAAAGCCATCAGTCTGGTCATCAGACTTTGCATGAGAACTTCCTGGAGAACTGTATTCACAGGGACTGAGAAGCTAGCCTAGGAGCAGAGGGCAGAAGAGCAACAATTAAAGTTTAAGTATAACGGAACTCTTGGTATCTCTTCAGATATTAGGCCATTTTTTTCTTAAAATAAATGTTCTAAATATTCAACAAATATAAAGTTTTAATGAAGAGTTATGAAGTATAAGGTGCTCATGACAAATTTGCCATTAATTATGTGACCTCTGGCATGTCACTTCATCTCACTCAGACTTGACATCCTGATCTTTGGAAACAGGAGATCTCCAAGTTCCCTCTTTCTTGACTGCAAATGCAGTGATTCTCATTCATTTATTAGAATGTTTTAATTGCAACATATATTTTTTATCATAAGGCATTGTGGTTCCCAAATATTAGTGGTATAAAAAAATCCAATGACAAGCCTGACTTCATGGCTTCACAATTTTCAGGAGTTTACACCTCAAAGTCATGGATATTTATTTTTCTCTGTTGAAAAAAAAAAAACAGAACAAATTTTACAGACTAGAAAATGTTGCAACAGGATGCTCATGAATGGAAATGACTCAGTGGAAGTTTTCCCAAATCATCTTTGTAATTTATTAGCATAATGTTTATCATTATTAGAATCTATAGACAGAGATGCCACATAGTATAAAAATTTCTTCTTCATCTGAAAAGTTCATGTTCTTAATAGGAAATAACTTATAGATTCAGGTGGATATTGAATTTTAACAACAATCTAAAATCACTCAATACATTGGTTCCTCAGTGAGAAAGATGATTAATCCCACAGTCTTTCCCCGAAACTCTAGGTCTTCTTATTTCAAGAAATACAGATAATAAAAAAGCTCTACTTTCTAAACTGTTATGGAGTTTGTCTTATGACTTATAATTTAATAAAATGACCTAGTTCTAAAAAGATACCCAACTCTCTAAGAGCCCAGAGGAATTCAAGCAAAGACTTTACAAGGTGAATTAATAGCCAAAAGTATAGCCTTATGCCAGGCTAGTAAGTCAGAGGAAATCATTTCAACCTTCATCCAGAAATTAAATGGTTATTGATTGATATGGAACATACTATAACCTTTCAGATTAAATTAGGAAATGTTGCTGAACACAATTAAAATATTTCTAACGTACTGCTGTTTTCAGAGTGCATTTTTGACTAAATTCCATCTCTCAGGTTAATTACCATGCCCAGGGTCCAGAAATAATAGATTAAGTGGAAAGTTGGCTCCAAAAGTTAAAGAATAGGAAGAGAGCAAGAAGTATTCAGCAGTGATTTATGTTCTACTGATGAATTTGAGGGAAGAAAGCCAAATAACCACACTATTCTTCTATGCTAAAGGTTTCAAGCTAAAGTAATGTTACAAAATTAGAAGGATACCTGTTCCATTCTGTGGAGTAGGAGCAGCCCCACCTTTCTCTCACCATGAGAACCCCCTCATTCCTGCTCGTTTAAGGTTAAACATAGAATGTCTTATTGAGTGTCCTGGAAACAGTTCAGACAGAATGAACAACCTATGTTTCCATGGAGCTTTTGAATATTAAGGGAAATCAGTGTGGTAGCTAGTTAACTACTCTTTGAAAGTGGACAATAGAACACAGGTACTTTTATATTCTCTAAACACAAAATCTGTCTCAAAGTGACAAAGGTAGTGTGTATTTTAGCAAGGCTTAAAAAGGAGGGGCTGGCACCTTGGCTCACTTGGTTAATCCTCCGCCTACGGTGCCAGCACCCCATATGGGCACCGGGTTCTAGTCCCAGCTGCTCCTCTTCGTCCAGCTCTCTGCTGTGGCCCGGGAGGGCAGTGGAGGATGGCCCAAGTGCTTGGACCCTGCACCCACATGAGACCAGGAGGAAGCACCTGGCTCCTGGCTTCGGATTGGTGCAGCGCCAGCCGTAGTGGCCACTTGGGTAGTGAATCAATGGAAAGGAGACTTTCTCTCTCTCTCTCTCTTTCTCTCTCTCTCTCTCACTGTCAAACTCTGTCAAATAAATAAATTAAAAAAAAAAAGGCTAAAGGAGTTGAGTTTCTGTTTTGAATGTCCTATTAATTGGCAAATTTTTCTCAATATACCCAGTCTAAATCTGTCTCCTTTTTCTCATCTGCAAAATGAAAGAATTGGGCTAAATACCTTTTAAAGTTGTTTCACAGATAATTGTTTAAAATTATAAAAAGGAAAATTATAAATATATATATATATATATATATAAATGTTTAAGCTCAGTTATTTATCAAGGTTCCTGCTATGTCCTGCCTCCCTAGAACACACTTTTTGCAAACTCCAACTGAACTTGTTTTCATATAAATCAGGTTTCCATAAAGAAAAGCCCACATAGATCACTATGAAACAGTCAAGGATATATACTTTTAAAAAAAGACTAAAAGGCCTTCATGACACATTGTGTGAAGAGATGCCCTGGTAACTTTTACCAGTTAATTGATGCATAAAAGGTTGTGAAGATTAATGTACATCAAAATCAAAACTAAATTGAATTTTTGACATTTTTGCAAATAAAAACCCCAAAGAATACATAGGTGCCTTTTGATTTGTCACAGCTGGAAGACTCTGAATCATGAAGCACTCTAGGAGAGGCCATTAAATAGCGTTAGATGGTTTGTCAGTGTGGAAGAAAAGTAATTGAAGAACCAAACTGTGTGTATGAGCATTGCATTTTAAAATATTTACCAAACAGAGATAAAGTGAGTCTTTTTCTTCCAGAACTAAAGCACAAAGTGTTAATTTAGGTGGTCAACAGGAAAATTTAATGTTAGTTCCCAATTTTTCTTATAGGTTACACTAAATGATCTTGGCTTAAACATATTTCTGGTCTGCATTTTAAAAATATTGGCTATCTAAAGTATTTGCATTTTTTCCTTAGGAGCAGAGAAGAGATTTAAATGCCAACAGCTTTTTATGAGTATGATATTTTAAAGCAGCAATACAGTTTGGAATGAGTATAGACGGTAAAATGAGAACCAAATTCTTAGTGTTGGTTCAATAAAACTACAAATATGATAATAATTTCAGATCACCTAATTATGATACTTTTTAACCTTAGTAATAAGATAAATCACTAATTTTTTTAAAAAATCTATGAAATAAGAAAGTGATAGCATATCTTTAAGTCAATGACATTCTCATTTTTATTCTCTTTGAGATAATTTTAATAATATAATCAAGTAAGAGTAATGTATTTTGCAGTAGATGTAATATAAAGAACATACAGAGCAACAGAAGGTCTCTCTTGGATTCCAGACATATCTTTGTTGGAGTCAGAAAGAGAAGACCTTAGGGGAACTCATTTTAAGGTCCATGTGTTTCTTTGTTCTTTGAAATTCCCAGGAAGAGGTCAATTGCAGCATATGGAAAGAAATTCTGCCACTCAAATAAGTGGCTTAATTTGATTTTACTCAAGAGACTCTATAGGTATGTTTTTCTCCCTAGGTGGGATGATTTCTTTTTTCCCTTTTTTTTATTATTATTACCGCCATTTTAGTGGTGACAAGACTGACAGATGATACAGATTGGGACATGAATCTGAGGGGTTAACTCCAAAAAGTCCTTGTAGCTATCTCCATTGCCCTTCATTCCAATGATTACTTCAGCAGCTGACAAAGTAAAAGCGTTCCCACCACAGGAGTCAAAGTTAGTGGAAAAAACAAACTAGATTTTTAAAAATTATATTCCAAATGAATAGAAAGGCCAGTTTCTATACTTGGGGGGACAGCAACACTTTATTTTAATAAGTTGCAAAGGCTCTAGAACTCCAAAATTCTAAATGAGGTTAATAAATCAAGAAGTTAAAATGAAAACAAGTTTCATAATCAGCTTGCAAATAAACATTGGTGCATATTCTATTAAGATTAGTCCCAAGGCTGAGGCAAGTCAGAACAAATTTTTCATATATATCCACAGCTCAGGACTTGTTGGTGGAAATAGATCATGAGAAAACATTTTAATAAACAATTCTATTGCTTAGTAAAAATGAAATAGCAGTATGCAATTAGAGGCTAATCAGAAAAGTCCCTTCTTCCTGAAAGAATTTTTCTTGATCTCCAAAATAATGGTGTTTTGGGAATTGTCTAAAACATCTAGTTAGACCCCACTGAAATGTACCCACCTCTCACTGAGCATGAAATGTTCACGTACATTCCATCTTTTACAAATATGACTTTTAACTAGGTATCTCTAAGGATTCCACATGTTGTCTCTTATTGTTTTTAATTGGTATGTTTCTCATAAATACAACATTATATACATAGTAATTCTTCCCACTGTACCCACCCTCCCTCCCATTCTCCCTCTCCCTTCCTGCTCCCTCTCCTATTTTATCTGAGAAAGAAATATAAAAAGAAAGAAAAAAAGAATGAATGGAGTAAAGAAAACTAAGAGAAGTGTTCCTCAACAGTCTATACAAGGGCTCATCTATGTTATTGCTTCTTGAAGGTGATTTCACTTTTTCCCCCTTCCACTTTTCCCTTCCTTCCTTTCCCTCGCTTCCTTTTAGCAACTTAATTGTCTTTGAAGAAGAATCCAAGGATGATACATCTTTTTGTGAGCCCTTAGACATAACTATTACTTATTAGACATAATAATATCCTCCTTTTAATAGACTAAAAGGAAATGATTCTTGAGAACAAGTCTTACTATTATTTCATGGTACAACTCTTTGGAAACAGAGGTCCTGCATGGGAAGTTAGTGCAGAGTGACTCTTGTTGTTTATTTAACATTACCACTCTTATGTATGACATCAGTTAACTTCCCAAGGCTCTTGAAATGAGCTACCATGGCTGTGGAAGCCTTTTGGATCCACTAGCTTGACAAGGCCATAAGCAAAGTGGAAGTTCTCTCCTCCCTTCAGAGTCCTTCTTCGGTGGCTCCTTCTTTCCACTGGGGTCTTACCAAGGGGTCCTTTATGTAGGACATCTTTTTTGCCAGAGTGACTTGGCTTTCCATGCCTGATATGCTCTCCCTGGGCTTTTCAGCCAGACTGGGGTGCCTTAAAGGCTGATTCTGAGGTCGGAGTGATACTTAAAGCGACTGTCATTCTATGAGTCTGCTGTATGGACTGCTTCCCATGTTTAAGCCTTCATGCCTTTTTAATTCTATTATTGTTTCCATATACTTAGTACTATTTATATGATCACTTGATCACCTGATCCTATCTATATGCACACCTTATCTCTTAAAATTGATAGCATTTGGGAGAATGCAGTGTCTGGAAAAAAAAAAAAAAAACCTGTTATATAGACCTCAGAAAAGATTCCAAGTCTCTACTTTTGGTAAGTAGGCTAAAAAAGAAAAAAAAATTACTTTTGGATACAATAATTATTTAAATTTTATACAAATTTATCATAGAAAATTCCAGTAATATTTTCATTCTTGTAAATGCAAGTCAAGAGGTCAATGCTAGAAAGCAGTTGCAACTATCCAATGAGAGATTAAAAAGTAGAAAGAAAGTTGAGAACCAATTCTTACAATAATAATCTTCAAATTTGGAGACATAGGAAAAAAAATCATGATTTGAGGCACTAATCAATTTTATCAAATACCATAGATATCTTATTAAGGGTAAATAGCACCTGTTGGATTTCACACATGAAAACTATATTGGAGGTTCAGGCTCTTGGCATGCCTATGTTTGGGTTCCAGCTCTGCTTCCAATTCCAATTACTTCCTTAGAGGAAGCAAGTGACTACACCCATTTGGATTGAGTTCTGGTCCCTGGCTTTGATCTGGCCCAGGCCTAGCTACAGACGTTTGGGGAACAAACCAGAAGATGGAATATTTTTCTGTCTCTGTCTCTCTGCTGCTCAAATAAATGAAAATAAACAAGTATTTAAAAATTAAATTAAAAGATTTCAAAAAAGACAATATTGGTGGCCTTGTAAACTGTTTGTTCAGTGGGAAGACATGTCAATGAATTGAGAAGAAACTGAGAGAAATTGAAAAAATAACCATGCTTCTTACAGCAATCCTATTCTAGATAAACATGCACACTCCTTAGGCAAAAGGGACTTAGATTTACATATCTGCTTAGCCATTTAAGATTGCATCTTGAGAAAGCCATTTAAGATCAAAGCATCACGGATTTTTGCCTCCACAATTGGGGCTAGTAATAGTACCTCCTAGAGTTTTATTAAAACAAAATGAGATATTGCATGCAATTTTCTTGAATATTGCCTGGCATATGGCAAGCACTTTATAAATGTCAGCTATTATTTTGAAAAGAAGAGTCATATAAATCCACTGAATCATTTTTGTGTCCTTTGTGACCTTGTTTAGTTTTAGAATTTATGTGGGTAGGTGTGAATTAAATATGGATGTTTTAGACTGGAGTAAATTGATCATGGTGACAAGCTAAGGAAAATCAGCTAATAAATAAAGAAAAGGAGGTACCTGAATTCTGCTTAAGGAAAGAAATTCACCCCTGAAAAATACTTTCATCAGCCCAGTATGGATAGATGAAGTCTTCTGGGCAGGGATGGAGACTGGTGCTAAATCGTCATAAAACCAAGGGCAATGCTTTACATGAGATGAAAGGAAGATGGGAGGCATTTAATACTGAAAGCAAAACTTGACTCGAAGACTCAGGCACAAGTAATTTAATGAAAGGTGGTCCCATGGAACAGGACTAGAGAACAATGGAGTTTGAAACTTAGAGAGAGGAAAAACTCATACACTGCTGTGTCTCAAAGAAATTTCTACCTGAGGATTGAAAAACAAGCAATTATTTATTGATCATCCTCCATTACACATGGCTGGAGGATTGCCCAGAGGGTATGAACTCCTTCATACTTCAGACAGTACTTGCATATGCCTTGAACGGCCTCCAACCAGCATCCCATGGTACTCAGACAAAGAAGGCTTGAAGTATTTTTTGGTAGATGCATTAGAAAAGATATTGTCAGTTCCAGGTAAATTCCTGATTGGAATCAGAGCTCAGCTAAGAAAATGTGAGTTACTGAACAGGAGTCATCGCATTCAGTTTATCCCATGCAGTGTTCCTGCCTTTCATTAAATCCAATCCTTACATGAATCTTCTAAATTTTGATATTAAAAACATTTAGTAAAGGTGAGGGTTGAAAAACAAGATATAATTCTCCTCCTTTTCCAGTGTAATTGGTTTTAAGATTTAATTGATATTGATCATTTCCTTTGTCACCTATTTTGAATTTCTTCCATGCTAAACCATAATCCTGGCTAATCTGGATATTTGTCTATTGAGTAACACAGACTCACTACTGAAAGTTCTTAGTCCTTGTTAGTTTTACCAATGCTGAGTGGTAATTACCATAATTATCCATTTGCCATTATTACTGGGCATAGAAGCGCCAAGAAATTATGAAGTTAATTCCTTGGGTTCCAGATATGTTCCTTTCTGCTTCCATTGTATATCACCATCCTTATCTCCTCATGGAAATCTGGAGTACATTTCTTTGCCTGCTGATATGCTGATAGAAGGATGCTACAAAGACCTTGCAATAATCATAGCTTCAAGTTCAGTATAAAACTTATATTCAGGTAAAAACATGGAACTATGGTATGAGATTCCACTGGAAGTCTGCTAGACTGTCACAAAGTAAAGCCCATTAGTGCCTGAAAGATAATGCCTTTGGTGATAATCTTTCACTAAAAGGGAGTTTATGCATACATGTTATTGTTTTATCAGTCTATTCCCTGTTAGAAGGAATTACCTCTGGGAATAATGACTTCTAGGTCTACTTTGCTTATTGTAGAAAGCACAAAATCTGTAAATGTCATTGGAAATGGTGACAAGACAGACAAGTCCTATTTCCAATGCTTGCTTCTCAATCAGGTATTTTAGCTTTTGTGAGAACAGCACATTGATTTAGCACTCTGACATTGTAGAGCATTGCTTCCAAACTAGCACCTAGCCAATATTAGAATAAGCTAGTCTCAATGTACTTGACTGTTTCTGGGTAGTGCATGTACAATGGCACTTCAAAAGTTCATGGATAACATGTATTATGGAGAAAACTGTCTGTGGATTTCAAAAGTTTTTGTTCCAAAATAAATTGTCATTTGATTCTATTTTTCCATGAGCTCTTTGAGGTATCATGGCATTATGCTAGAACTAAAGGATTCCTTGGTTACATACCCATTATTATAAAATGAACCCACTTATGTAGAGAAGACATTGTAGGGAAAACACAATAACTAAGGTATTATGTTTATTTTTGGATGACAGCAGGCTGGAGGAGATTTGGGCAGGGAAAAGAAAAAGTATATCTGGACTATACGTCAATTCCTGTATTAACCCCTGCTACCTCCTCCAGCATGGAAAGGTTTTAGTAACATCCCCAAGCCATCTCAGCAGCTGTCTAGTCTCTTTAGGGTGGTACCATACAGAAGAATCATCATCAACCTCTGATGTTGACAGGTTGAGCATTCAGAAATATAGTAGCTAGGTAACTCTTGAGAAGAGTGATTTCATGCTCTGGAACCTGCAGGAGAGGCCTAAGCTATACAGTCATTTATAAGGGAGTCTGTTTGAGATATCCAAGGCAAAGCATAAGAAACTTTTTAATGCTGGACTTTAATTTTTCCTTAAAGCTTTTTAGTCTGATTTTGAGTAAAATCTACACTGTAAATACAGGAGATGGAAGTCTTTCTGAAAACCTTGATTTGATAGTTGGCAATCTAATTCTGTCCTTTTCTTTGCTCAAGTCTTCCAAAGTTGTAAATACCAGCCAGCCAACATCACAATCCTTAAAATTTCTACTGCCCCCTTACCATTGGTATGTTATAGGCACTGGATAACACGATATTCACCTTTCAACTTAGCCTCATGCTATTCCACTGCAGGTGAGATAATTAGTAATTATGATGCTACAACATTCCCAGGCTTCATCATTATCCCACTGCCCAAAGAGGAGTTTCTGTTTCTTTAAGATTTGAAATCCTATCCTGAATATCTAACTTTCTACATACCAATTGGTCCTAGCCTTGGTCTCCTTAGAAAGCAAATCTTCAGTCAAAGACTCCTGCAAAGTTAGTTTATTCAGACAATAATTACACTGACAAGGAGTGAGCAATCAAAAAAACAGTAAAACTGGTAAAGAGAAAAGAATATCAAGTGTGTCACTGCTGGAACAATAGCACCTCAGTCACTCCTGGAGCTGACTTCATATTTTATATGAATGAAGAACATACAAAATACCTCTCAGAATTTTCTACTTGAAAAAAGTCAAAGAGAAATAGCCATCAGCTCTCTATCAGAGGAGGACTGTAACAGGAAATGTGAACTTTCCTGTACATTTGGGGTTTGCATGGGTGCAGGCTTCCCCTGGCGTTCCAAGTGATGGTCCTAAAAGAGTCTATACAATGTATGACTAGGAAAAGAGCTTGCCAGAACTCAACGAATTAAAGAATACACTGAACTTCTCTCTGCATCCACATTCAGGCTCATTTAAACTGGAGGGGCCATTGCTGTGGTGTAATGGGTAAAGCAACTGCCTACAATGCTGGCATCCCTTATGGTGCCGGTTAGAGTCCTGGCTGCTCCACTTTCGATCCAGCTCTCTGCTATGGCCTGGGAAAGCAGTATAAGATGGCCCAAGTCCTGCTTAGGAGACCTGGAAGAAGCTCCTGGCTTTAGATCAGCACATTTCTGGCCATTGTGGTAATCTGGGGAGTGAACCAGCAGATGGAAGACTGACCTCTCTCTCTTCTCTTGTCTCTGTGTAACTCTGACTTTCAAATAAATATTTTTTAAAAAAATTGGAGAGGATGTAGGTAGTGCATAACCAGCAGCTTATCCAGAGGGGGAGAGGGGAATTTAGAGAAAATATATGAAGGACAAATAGAGGAGAAGTCTGGAACTTGGTCCAATAAAACTCCATAATGCTGGGTGGAAAAGGTTATGTTTATGAACAATAATACTGACAACCTTTAGAGTGGCACACATAACTGTAGGGTAAGGTCACTTTTTTATATGCTTCCAAAATCTCCAATAAAGTATGTGAAGCTAGTGAAATCTGAAAAGATAGATAATCGGTAGAACCTAAGGATGTGGCTGCCTGCTCCACTTGAGTTAGTACAGGGAGATGTAGGACAGAACTCAGTGAGGCAGGAGGAAAAGAAAACCAAAAGAATGGTATCATGACTTCCCTAAAAATTTTGAGTAAAATCTGGGAAATGCTTTTTGGAATAACAAATGTTACATTATTCATTATTGAAATATAACATCCAACTGAAAAATGTACAAATAACAAATTGAGCCAACCCATATAGAGATAACCAGTACCCATATCCAGGAGCAGTTCTACCAGTCTAGCACCCCAGGAATCCCCCATGTGATCCCTCCCAGGCACCACGTGCTGCAAAAGCAGTCAATTTCCATATTTCTATCACCATGTCTTGGTTTTGGGTTTGCCTCTTTATGAGCTTTGTTCAAATGCAAACAGAAGAATGTAACTTTTAGGGGGCTGGTTTCTCACATTCAATGCTGTGGTTATGAGATTCCAAAAGCCTTGGATTTGTGGTGATGAAACTTAAGGAAGACTTTTTTACACATTTTTTTCTGATAATGAAGTTGGAGATACTTGATCGTTGTGGCTTTGTCTCCCACTGGCCTGTGAGACCGACATTATATCTTATTAATCTTTGTCTTCTCTGTATGTACTGTCAGTGTCTAAAATCATGAAAAAAACAAGTGATATTTCTTTGTTATCCATCACAGGATGACTAGCACAGGGCCTGTCTTTCATTGGCATACAAGAAATGTGAACTGATCTTTAATGACGAGTTTATTTTACCCATCCATTCTTATGTATCTAATATTGGTATCAACATATTGATCCACCAGTATTAATCTTAAGTGTACCATTAACACAGGTCTATGTTTTTACTTCTTTATATATTCAGGTTTTATTGACAGAAAAGCCTCTTAATTTTGTACCCAAGTCTCCCATTAAGTTATGAGAGAGCCAGAAATGATGTGACAAGAACAAACAACAATCTGATTTCTTATATGGCTAAGGCAAAATGTGAAAAAGAGTAAAATTCCAAACAGCTCTAATTTCCTAGAGATTGAATATCTCATCATTAATATGCCTACTTTTCTTACATAGCTTGTTTGATCATAACTGTAGACAACAGTGTAACTGTTGATTTGGGAGCTGGCATGGTGCAGCAGGTTAATTTCCTGCCTGTAGCGCCAGCATCCCTTATGGGTGCCAGTTCAAGTCTCGCTGCTCCACTTCCAGTCCAGCTCCTGCAATGCACCTGAAAAAGCAGCAGAAGATGGCCCAAGTGTTTGAGCCCCTGCCACCCATGTGAAAGACCCAAAAGAAACTCCTGGTTTCAGCCTTGCCTAGTCCTGGCCAATGTGGCCATTTGGCAAGTGAGCCAGCAAATGGATCTCTCTCTCTCTCTCTCTCTCTCTCTCTCTCTCTCTTTCTTCGTGTGTTTGTGTGTGTGTATGTGTCCTTCTCTCTGTAACTCTGCCTTTCAAATAAACAAATCTTAAAAAAAGAAACTGTAGATTTGGATATGTTAGCATCATGTTTTCTTAAAAATAACGGCAAATTTTACCAATTTGGGCAAAGAACATGAAAGCTGTTCAAGATTTTACAGCAAAATATTGGATTTAAATTATACTTTGTAGTCCTTGTTTTTTCTTAGCGGAATCTATACGTGCTTCAAGATCAAGTAGACTTTGTTTCCTATTCAAGTATTAACCAGGCCCGGCCCTGTGTACCTTCCAGGATCAGATGAGATCATACATGATCAGGCTGGTACGGCTACAGACAATCAAGGAGACTTTGTTTAAAATCTTTCTTTTCCAGGTTTCTGCAACAGAAAATACAGCATGGTATGATTTGTTATAAAATCCCTCTCTTACTCATTTTTGTTGTGAATATATCTAATAATAGCATTGGCTAAAGTATATGCAGCTATAACTTATCTAAAATAATAGTAATACCACATTAAAAATTACACAGTAAAAGTATAACTAGCAATAAGTGTGTTAATTGTTTTATATATGTTAAAACTAAGTATTTTTACATTAACTTACATATCAATACATTTAATCCTTATGCAACCCAATGCAGTAGGGTCTTTTATTACCCTCATTTTACAACTAAGAAAACTGAGCCTTTTAGCCATTGAGAAATAAGATTGCAAACTAGAAACAGAAACAGACACAAGTTTTCGAGCCAATGCTTTCAACCACCATGTAATACTGCTGAAGATTAAACTCAAAAGAGAAAGCTGTGGCATTTGTACTTAGTTTTGAAAGCACTTCCCAGCTTTTCTCTCAGCCAAGTGTCCCTTTTATGTGAATTTTGTTGAAGTCTGGAAGGAGAAATATAGGTGGTCTGGAAGACAGGCAGAGAGCAAAGAGACAGAGAGGGGCACAGAAGAGGTGGGAGGGTAGGCTTGAAAGGCAGGGGGAGAGAAAAGGTGGGGAGGTAGACCAGGCAGGAGTTGTAAGTAGTAGGATCTGGGTACTTGTCAAAGGAGTGAGAAAATTCTGAAATAATACCACCTGGAAGAAGAATTGGATAGAAAAGCACATGGTTATTAATAATCTATCCTAAAATATGATTTTCAAAACAACAAAGGGATTAAGTTTCTGCTTAGCTATCAGATGGTTGGAATGAATATTAAAATATTAAAAATTAATATAAATACTTTATCTTTTAAAAAGGAGATTAAAATACTCTAATATTCTTAAGCAATTAGAGTGGTAATTGAAAGGAATTAATAAAACTAAGTGACCAATTCTTGGATGATCAAATAATGAACAAAATATCAATCACTTGAAGCATAGAGATCTAATTATGTATAAAACAGCTGTGCTTATAGTGCTGGTCAATATCCCAACTGTAATTTTGTCCCTCCACTTCTGCCAATCCTTTCTATTCCATTCTGCTTTAGAAATAAACCCAGTGAAGAATCAAATGTCTTGGGCTGCAGAACTACTTGCGATGAAGGCACCTCACAAAATTCATGGAAAAGGGACTGGTGCTGCGGCATAGAAGATTAAGTCTCTGCCTACAGTGCCAGGATCCCATATAGGCACTGAATTGAGACCCAGATGCTCTACTTCCCATTCAGCTCCCTGCTAATGTGCCTGGGAAAGCAGTGGAAGATGGCTCAAGTGCTTGGGCCCCTGCACCCACTTGGGAGACCAGAAGAAGCTCCTGGATCCTGGCTTCAGCCTGGCTCAGCCCCAACTGATGCGGCCATTTGGGAAGTGAACCAGCGGATGGAAGATCTTTTTCCCCTCCTCCTCCCCCCTCCTCCCTCCTTCCCTCTGTGTGTGTGTGTGTGTGTGTGTGTGTGTACTGCTCCTCCCTTACGGATATTGTGTTAATTGTTTGGAACACCCTATCCTTCTCTGTATTTCTGCCTTCCACATAAATAAATAAATCTTAGAAAAATTCATGGAAAAATAGAATTATAACTTAATTTTGGTATTAAAAATGAAATTCATAGTTTATTTCATAATATACATTTTCCATGAATTTTTGTAGACACTAGGATTTGAATGCCCCTTCTTAACTAATAATAGTATAACATAAAAATAGAATTAACAGTTTATCATTAAAGAAACATATTATTAATTAAAGTAAACTAGATGTTACAATGAGATCACCAGCCTTCCAAGCTCTTTGTGTAATTAATATGTTAATTCCACTTTTAGGTAATAAATATAAATTGAACAAGTGACTCCTTGTCCCACGACACATGTGGAATCTCTTTTGAAACATTAATGAGTCGTAATTTATTCAAGACAGAAATTCTTAGGTATCATTTCATATCTCTATGTATTTTGCAGTTAATTATATGATTGACACAGAGCATGTAAAGACCTTATTTTATGTGGTCCTTAATCTTTAGAATTTGATGAAAATATATAATATCTATAAACAGAAAGTATCTGGTTTTTAGAAAAATATTGCAGAGAGGATGAATGAGAAATCAAATTTTCTGAGTAAGTATTCTATGAGTTTCATGTCAACAGCAAATTCAAGAGCATATACATTTATAAAAGATTTGCTCTTATATTTTAGGAAAATGTTTGCAGTTTAGTAAATTGATCATTTATTAATAATCTATAAAGACAAAATTCAAATTATTTAACAATATCTTTTAGATATTCACTATATTACATTTTTAGGTCACAAAAAGTGATGTGGCATGATTAACAATGAGAAACTAATAAGCTTATTAGAAATATGTCTTATATATTTACCAAAAATTATGCAACACTGTAATGTGACTTTTAATCTGCTGTTAGGATACATCGTGGTCAAAGTGGGAGAGATTTCTTTCTGGTTGGAATTTTACGGAAAGCTGTAGTATTATCCAGAGGGCACTCAGGATCCTGTACATAAGTGAATTGTGGCAAACTTGGAACAGAAAGCTTCTGGGAAGGGTTAGAGGCCTCAGTGAGCCTAACTAGCAATCTGGATCACACAGTATGGGCAAGGATAACAGGAGGCTTCCACAGGACTGAAATATCCATTCATCTAACAAGTACTTATCATATATGTACTGTGCTCCAAGTACTACTCAAGGCCAACATTCCTGGCTTACAGAAAATTGCTTCCTTAAAAGGACAAATAGAGTTACAGTCATTAAATATAACAATGAAGCACATAAGTCAATGACAGGATAATTTAGAAGGTAACAAAAGCTACCACAAATGCTAGCAGAAAATAACAGAGAGTGGGGATCAGGGGAAAGAGTGAATTGTAAGTTTTAAAACTTTATGAAGTATTGTCCATATTAATAAAAAGATACAAAAACAAAGACTTGCAGTATGTGGCTGGGGAGTGTTCTAATCAGTACAATAGCCCTAGTTGAGGAGTGATGCACTGGTTTGTAGGAGGAACAGCAAGAATGCATGTGATGATGGGATGGAGGGAGCCAGAGGAGTCCAGAAGGATCACAAAGGCAAAGGAGCCAGGTCCTGGAGGTCATGGTAGAAAACAAGAAGAGCTTTGGTTTATTCTTTGCGTTAAAAGAGAATCCTTTAAAGGGTTTGGAGCACAAATACAAGATATTAACTTAGATTTCAGATAGAGTCATAGCAGAGTTGGGAGGTCACACGTGGAAATAGATGAAGAGACCAGTGCAGTAATCCAAGTGAGCTCAAAGGCTTGGGATACAGTGATGCCAAAGGAAATAGAGAGAGGTTGTGAGGATTGTTCACAAAAGGGCAAATGTGGGGATTTTCTGGTGATAATGGAGTATCCTGGTGTTTGTACACTTTCTAGAGGTGATGAGGCAAGGAGAGGAATATTTACTCTAACTTGAGGAAGATAGCTGTATAGAATCCACTGTTGTGACAGAAGGTCCATGACCAGTTCAAGGTGACCTTGAAGTCAGGGAGCCAGGACAGTACATTCCTTGATATCACTCTTCTCCTCCCTCCAATCTCTAACCAAGGACTCCTACTGGCTGAATAATATGGAAATCCAGAAGACACGGCCATCTACTGATTTAATTCATACATCTTGGCCTCATACTACTAAATGCAAAGAAAAAGAGGGTTATTGAGTCCCTCTGGAAAAGCACATGTTAAATAAACAGAATCCTTGTCTTCGAAGCTAACTGACAATGTAGCCAGGAAGATGGAGTGATCTCTTTTGCCCAGTTCTTCAATGGAACAAATACTAGGAGGATAGACAACTGGACATAGTATTTAGCGGTGCCGAGTTACTTATGATCTTGAAAAGAGGACTTTTGTTAGAATATTGGGAATAAGAATTGCATTAGGGTTTAAGATTAAATGGGAAGGGGCTGGTGCTGTGGTGTAGCGTGTAAAGCCACCATCTGTGGTGCTGGTATTCCATATGGGCATTGGTTCATGTCACGGCTCCTGCGCTTCCCATACAGATCCATGCTAATGGCCTGGGAAAGCAGTGGCCCGACATGCCCAAGTGCTTTGACCCCTGCATCACGTGAGACCCAGAGTCAGCTCTAGACTCCTGGCTTTGGATCAACCAAGCTCCGGCGATTGCAGCCATTTGAGGAGTGAACCAGTAGATGGAAGATAGCGCTCTCTCGCTCTCTCTCTCTCTCTCTCTCTCTCTGTAGCTCTGACTTTCAAATAAATAAATCTTCAAAAAAATTAAATGAGAAAATAAAAGGGAATAGTAAATATGGACAGCTCCTACAAAGCACAAGAATTGCAAAGCCCTATATTTGAATATTAAGTTTCCTAGTAGCAGAATTGTAGCATTATATGACAAAATGCATTGCTTCTGGTTTCTGATGTGCCTGTTATACAAAAGACAGTGATATCATTAGTCTTGGCTTCTTCATCCTAATGTAAATCCCAAACCATGTGGGCTGCCAAGACTGCAATTTGAACATGTCTCTACAAGATATAAAGGAATGCTGGGAACTGTGGCCATACATTTCCATCTTTATCTTTTTCATATACATTACCCTTTGCCTAATAGCTGCTTCAAGAGTAAATCAGAGTAAAATAATTTGAACTGCTGATTCTTGTCTATCCTTTAGTCTAAAAATCATGCCTTGTGTCCTGGCCAATCTCATTTAGCATTAGAAAGCTATTATGATAATATAGGAATAAGGTGATATGAAATAACCTTATGTTAGTGAACAAAAATTTAAAACATAAGATTTTATAGATAAAATAACATAAGATAGCAAACTGAATGGGTTTTTGGAAGCAAAGATAAGGTGAAAGCAACATTTCTCCTGTTTGTGTTTTTTTTGTTTTTTTTTTGGTTTTTTTTTTTTTTTACAAAAGAGAAAAATTGTGATTCTACAGACAGATGTTTAGCACTTTTAGAAATAAAGCCTCAAAATACAGTTTTGTTAAACTTTATATTTTTGTCAGATTGTTAAGAATGATATACTACCATAGCTTTAATGATCTGTGATTATTTTAATATTTACTATATATGAGTGAATTTGACATCTTTTCATTTGATTATTGTTTATAGCCGTTCTCTATATTCCTGCTGAATGGTGGTCTTTTTGCTTTTTACATTTTAAACTACTTGGTGGAGCATTAAGTCTTTGATTATAATGTATATTAAAAATGTGTTATCTTAAAAATTAAAAGGGAAAAGAGAAGGGAAGAAGGGAGGGAGGGAAGGAGGAAGGAATGAAAGAACGAAGGAGGGAGGGAAATATATTATTAGAATTGTATTTATGAACATTAAATCTGCTTTAATTGTATTAATATCACAATAAAAATTTTAAAAATAAAACATTAGACAGAAGAGGAATCAGAGAATACTAATTTATAATGATGAAACTTGTTTGTTGAGTATCCAACATAAAACAAGCAATAAAACCTATGAAGACAAGCCTATGCACATTACCTGAGAAAACAACTTGAAGCTCCTATTGAGAGTGAGGAAGGGGCAGGCAATGTGGGGCAGGGTTAATGCCTTAGCCTGAAGTGCTGGCATCACATATGGGCACCGGTTCAAGACCCAGCTGTTCCACTTCCAATCCAGATCTCTGCTGTAGCCTGGGAAAGCAGTAGAGGATGGCCCAAGTCCTTGGGCCCCTGCACCCACATGGGAGACCTGGAAGAAGCTCCTGGCTCCTGGCTTCAGATTGGCACAGCTCTTGCCGTTGCGGCCAATTGGAGAGTGAATCACCGGATGGAAAATCTGTCTCTCTCTCTCTCTGCCTCTCCTTTCTCTACGTAACTCTGAATTTAAATAAATAAATACATCTTTAAAAAAAGAGAGAGAATGTGTGAGGAAATGGATCTGTACCTAGACTTTAAATAATACTCTTAGTTGCATGGTTGGGAAAGTGTATAAGGGGATAGACATAGAGCAGAAAGCTTGCAACCCATATAATGACTCTTGTGCAATTGGACTTCAGAATCCAAACACTTGATTTTATGCTAATTCTTTTCACCCAATTGATGATTTTTTAACTCCTGATTTTGTCATCTTTCTTATTAGTTTTCTATGTGAGCTTTGGGGTTTCTGCAACTGTGACAAGTTCGTTGTCTGCAGTTTCATGTAGACCATGGTTAAAGCTGTTGAAAGGCCCAGAGCAAAGAACTGAGCCTTGTGACATTTGCTGTTGGGTGATCAGAGCAGAAGGCAGGCTGAAGAGGCCAAGGGTAAACATATGAAGGATACCAACTGAAAAGAAGTAGTTTTTCAGACTGGGGCTTCCAGCAACGACAGAGTGAAGCAATCAGTGAATTCTCTTAAGACAATTATGAAAATGGAAAAGTATTCACAACCATTTCAGGTCCCTGGAAACTGACCACTGATGAGCAATGTATTCAGAAGCCCTTATTCATGAAAACCTGGTGATCTCTGTGTAAGAAGAGTAAGACTCTCTAGTGCTCTTGAAAGGGGTGAGCCCTATCCTACCAGATCAATCACACTTCGTTTTGTCAGGACAACAAAGCTATAGCTTTCCTGCTAGAGGGGAATGACATAACATGAAGTGGAGTTAGAAAAACTGCAGCCAGCAGTGTTTTCATAACACTGAATGTGCTCCCTGACTGAGGAACACATCCACTGTCAGAGGTTCAAAGCCTTGCATAAGTGCAAGATACTGGGAGTACAACCTGTGATTAACTGTGGGTTGGACTATAAATTACAAAAAAAAAAAAGTAACTCCTGGAAAACCACTTTATTTATTTAATTGAGAGGGAGAGTTACAGAAAGTGAAAGGAAGAATCAGAGAGAAAGATCTTCCATCCACTGGTTCATTCCCCAAATAGCTGTCATGGTCAGAGCTAGACTGATCTGAAGCCAGGAGCTTCCTCTGAATCTCCCACATGGATGCAGGGGCCTAAGCACTTGGGCCATCCTCCACCACCTTCCCAGACCATAGATGAGAACTAGATTGGAAGAGGAGCCACCGGGATTAGAACCGACATCCAAATGGGATGCCAGCACCGCAGGTGGAGCTTTAATCTACTGCACCACAACACTGCCCCCAAAACCAAACTTGAAGAGAGAGATTTAAACAAGGAGCAGAGACATCAGTGGTTACATATTGTAGAGATGGACTTAAATATTAATCTGGTCAAATTACTAAAACAAAACAAAAAATGAAATGGGATTCCAGAGTTTTACAACACATTATACAAAGTGTCTAGTTTTCAACAGACACTATGAGGTATGCAAAATGTATTAGGATTCTCCAAAGATGCACAAAACAACAGAGGCATAAATATTTAGAGTTTTAAAGTTTTAAAGAAATTGGTTCACATGATATCAATGATCTGATGGGGAAAACCAGTAGACTGGAGACTGCGCAAAGAATTTCAGTTCATGTCCAAATGAAACAGCTAATTTTCAAAATCAAGAAACCAAGTAGTATAAATCCATGTAGGATAAAGCAAAGAAATCCACAGCCAGATACATGATAGTTAAACTATTAAAAGCCGACATGAAAGAGAAAATCTTGAAAGCAACAGGAGAAGTGACACATCATGTACAGGGAACAACAATATGGTACACTGTTGACTTCCCATTTGACACAATAGGAAATAATAGTTGAAACAACATATTCAAAATTATGAAATTTAAAAAATCCTTTTTGCCAAGACAAAACTATTCTTCAAAAATGAGTGTTAAAAACATATTGATAGATGGGTAAAAAACTAAAAGAATTCCCTGTAACATCATTGAAAGGATGAAAGGAAAGAACTTGGTAATCTTAATCTGTAGTAAGAAGAGCACAATAAATAGTAATTATAGATAAACACAAAATACAAACTAATATATATTTCCTTTTCTGACTCTACATTACAGGAAAAAATATGGACAGAGAAGTACAAATTGTGTGTGTATGTGTGAGAGTGGGGAAAGAGAGAGAGAGAAAGAAAGAAATAGGTGTTTACTAGAGCAAAAGTGCTACATTTTACTAGATTTAAAGAGTTTTGGTATGAGGTAAAGTATGACAAATGATGGTGCATATTGCAATCTCTTAAGCAATTGCTGAGGAACAGAAATGATACTTTAAAAGTATTTAACAAAGAAAGATGATTGAAGAAACAAAATATTGTAACCCTATGGAAAATGAATAGCAAGGTGTCAGATGTAAATCCACCATATCAATGACATTAATTGTGAAAGAGATAAATATCCCAATCAAAAGACAGAAACCGAAGTGGACATAGTAATCAAGATGTTTTCTGGATGCCATATTTGAATGCCTTAATTTGAGCTCTGGTTAGGAAACAATCCCAGATCCCTGCTAATGCACATCGTAGCAGGCAGCATGTGGTGGCTCAAGTACCTGTATCTTTGACACCCATACAGGGGGACCTGGGTTGACTTACTGGCTTCTGGCATTAGTTTGTCCCAGTCTTAGCCATTGTGAGCATTTGAACAGTGAACCACCTAATGAGTGATGGATCTCTCTCTCTCTCTTTCTTTCTCTGTCTTACTCTCTCTCTCTCTCTCTCTCTCTCTCTCATGAAAAAAACTGGACAGCAAAAGAAGAGATTGCCAAACTTAACAAAGGTCCAAAGGCATATTATCTACAAGAGACACAATTTATATTAAAAGACACAAATTGGTTGAAAGTCAAAGGAAAGAAAACTAGAGTCTTTGCAAATAGTAACCATAACATAAATGTAATATTAAAACACAACAGAGTCTCAAAACACACAGAGCAAAATCTAATAGAACTTAAAGAAGATACAGTATACCTTAAGAATTAAATTTGGGGGCCAGCATTGTGGTGCAGTGGGTTGAACCCAACCTGCAGTGCCAGCATCCCATATTGGTGCCAATTTGAGTCCCAGCTGCTCCACTTCCCATCCAGCTTCCTGATAATGCACCTGGGAAAGCAGCGGAGGATGGTCCAAGATCTTGGGCCCCTGCACTCACGTTGGAAACACAGAAGAAGCTCCTGGCTCCTAACTTCAAATCAGCTCAGCTCCACCCATTTGTAGCCATTTGGAGAGTGAACCAGAGGATATAAGACCTCTCTCTATGTGTGTATCTACCTCTCTCTGTAACTCTGTCTTTCAAACAAATAATATCAATTTTTTAAAAATAGAATTAATCTGTATACATGAAAACTGCAAAAAATTATTAAACCTTGAAATTTTGCTTATTAAAAAAGAATTATAGCTGCAGGGGCTGATGCTGCAATGCGGTGGGCTAAATCAGTGCCTTCAGTGCTGGCATCCCATATGGGCATCAGTTGATTCCCAGCCTCTCCAAATTCAATCAAGCTTCAACAAGGAAAACAGCAGAAGATGATGAAGTACTTGGACACCTGCACCCATGTGGGAGTCCTGGATGAAGTTCCTGGCTCATGGTTCCTGTCTTTAGCCTGGCCAGCTGATCCAGGCATTTAGGAAGTGAACCAGTTGATGGACTATCTCTCTGTGTCTCTTCCTCTGTGTAACTCTGCCAAATAAATAAATAAATCTTCAAGTGCACTGAGCTCGGAAAGTAATGCTTAAAAAAAGAATTGTGGGGCTAGCACTGTGGCACAGCGGGTAAAGCCACTGCCTGCAGTGCCAGAATCCCATATGGGCACTGGTTCAAATCCCGGCTGCTCCACTTCCAATCCAGCTCTCAACTATGGCCTGGGAAAGCAGTGGAAGATAGTCCGAGTCCTTCGTTCCCTGCATCTGTGTGGGAGACCTGGAGGAAGCTCCTGGCTCCTGGCTTCGGATCGGCAGAGCTCCTGCCGTTGTGGTCATCTTGGGAGTGTACCAGCAATGGAAGACTTCTCTCTCTCTCTCTCTCTCTCTCTCTCTCTCTCTCTGACTCTCCTCTCTCCGTGTAACTCTGACCTTCATAACCTTTAAATAAGTAAATAAAAGAATTGTAGTTGGTGATATTAGTACCTTATTCACAGTATTTCTAGAATAACTAGACGAGAAATCAGCAGATACAAAAGGCTTGAACATTAGCTTGAATTGATTGACTTTTATGAAACTCTTCATCAACAATAGGACAATACACAGTATTTTCAAAATTGCAGAGAACATTTTTTCATAAAAGACTGTATATTAAACCCCAAAAATTTTTAATACATTTAAAATGATTGAAAAGTCTCTCACCAATAAGGACTTAAATTAGAAATTAAAAAAGAGATTTTGAAACATTCCAAAGTATTTAAGATTTAATAATTCACTTTGACAAACCAAAGAAGAAATCATAGGAAAATCTGGAAATGTTTTAAGATGCATAAAAATGAAAATGCATAGTAAAATTGGTTTATGAGGTGCCCCTAAATCAGTGCTCAGAGGCAAACACATAGCTTTAAATCCTTATGTTAGAAAAGACAAGTTTCATGTCAAAAACCTAGATACTACCTCAAGAAACTAGGGAAAGAACAAACTCAATCCAAAGTAAGCAGAAGGAAAGATATAATAAAGAACAGAGGAAAATCAAGAGTAGAAATCAGAGAAACAATAGAAAAACTAAACAACTAGAATTGGTTCTTTGCAGAATAATCTATGAAACTGATAAAACCTCAGCTTGAAAAACCAGGAAAAGATAAATGGCACTAATAGTCAGATCATGCATAAAATAAGGAGCACTATTCCTGACTAGAAATTCAAAAATCATTGAGAGATTCTCATGAACATTTATATATGGACACATGAGACAACTGAGATAAAATATACAAATTCTTTAAAAAGAGAAAAATTATTAAAGCTAAAAAAGAAACAGAAAATCTGCAGAACTTGAAACATATTTTTAAATGAATTAATAATAAAGGTTTTCCAACAAAGAAATCTCCAAGCCCAAATAGCTTCACAGGTGACTTATCTTTTATATAAAGAATAATATTAATCTTATCCAATCTCTTTCAGATAATAAAAAAGAAAATACCTTCTAAGTCATCTATAAGTCTACCATTACCCTTCTACTGAAGTCAGGCAAGCATATCATGAGAAAAGAAAAGTCCAGTCCAATAATATTCATGAATATAAATGAAAAGTCCTTAATAAATTTTAACAAGCCCAATTCAGGAACATATAAAATGAATTACAAAAAATCATCAAGTTGCATTTATTTCAGGAATGCCAGGTTGGTTTGTTATCCAAAACCAATTAATTAATGGATCATATTACTAAAGCACATAGAAAATCATTTGAAAAAAATTAATATTTATTGACAGTAACACAAAACTCTCAAAAGTTTGATAAAGGGCATCTATGAAAACAACAACTAATATCATACTTAGTCAAGTGAGGCCAAATGCGTTTCCTTTAAGATCATGAAATAAGGATAGGGTATCCACCCCTTAAGACTTGTATTCATGAGTATCCTAGAAGTTTTGGTTCATGCAATCAGGCAAGAGAAATAAACTAAAGTCATATGGATCTGAAAAGAAGTAAAAGTCTTCAAGCAAAGATAACGTGATCCTAAACGCAAAATGACCTGACCAATATACCAAAAAAGTACTTGGACTAACAAATGAGCTTTTAAAATCACAGAATAAAAGATCAATATAAAAACCAAATCAATTTTCCTAATAATACAAATGAACAAACATTATGCTGAGTGTAATAAGCCAATCCCAAAGGGACAAATACCACTTATTCTCCTTGATAGGTGACAACTAACTGAGCACCAAAAAGGAAACCTGTTAAAGTGAAATGAACACTATGAGAAACGGTGACTTGATCAGCCCTCACCCTGACTCTTGATGAGCAACTTGATATGTTATCCCTCTTAGTATTTTTTTTGTTAGTTCTACTTAATATTTTTGGTTGAATACTGTAATCAATACACAATTCTTCTTAAGTGCTGAAACTTAACTGAAAAGTGATCGCTGTTAAATATAAGAGTGGGAATAAGAGAGGGAAGAGATGTGCAATTCGGGACATACTCACGCTGACTTACCTCAAACAGTAGAGTTAGAAACATACCAGGGGATTCCAATTCAATCCCATCAAGGTGGCACGTACCAATGCCATCTCACTAGTCCCAGTGATCAATTTCTGTTCACAATTGATCATAATGATAGGACTAAGAACCAAAGGGATCACAGAAACAAAAATAGTGTCTGCAAATACTAGCTGATAGAATAAAAAAAGGGAGAGAATGATCCAACATGGGAAGTGAGATACACAGCAGACCCATAGAATGGCAGATGTCCTAAACAGCACTCTGGCCTCAGAATCAGCCCTTAAGGCATGCGGATCCGGCTGAAAAGCCCATGAGACTATTTCAGGCATGGAAAGCCAAGACACCCTGGGGAAAACAAAACAAAACACCTAAATGAAAGATCTCCGCGAGTGAGATCCCAGTGGAAAGAACGGGTCATCAAAGAAGGAGGTACCTTTCTCTGAAGGAAGGAGAGAACTTCCACTTTGACCATGGCCTTGTCTACATATGATCAGAGTCAGTGAACCCAGGGGGCTTCCATAGCCTTGGCAGCTCATGACAAGAGCCTAGGGAGATTACTGAGGCCATAAACAAGAGTGTCAATTTGTTAAGTCAACAACAGGAGTCACTGTGCACTTACTCCTCATGTAGGATCTCTGCCTTTAATGTATTGTTCAATGTGAATTAATGCTATAAGCAGTTCTCCAAAAGTACTTTACACTTTGTGTTTCTGTGTGGGTGTAAACTGTTGAAATCTTTACTTAATATATACTAAATTGATCTTCTGTATATAAAGATAATTGAAAATGAATCTTGATATGAATGGAAGGAGAGAGGGAGTAGGAAAGGGGAGGGTTGCAGGTGGGAGGGATGTTATGGGGGGGAGCCACTGTAATCCATAAACTGTACTTTGGAAATTTATATTCATTAAATAAAAGGTTAAAAAAAAAGAAAGAAATTTAATCATAGCAATATAAAAAGGAGTGATGTACTTGAGAGTAAAATTAACAAAAGAAGGGCAACACCTATACACTGAAAACTCCAAAACTTTAATAAATTAAGGACAATTCTTGAACAGAAATCTCATATTTGTGGATTAGAAGACTCACTCTCTATACATTTTAAAATTTATTTATTTATTTGAAAGGCAGAGTTACTGAGACAGAGGTAGATGTCTTCCATTTGCTGGTTCACTCCCCAAATGGCCACAATGGCTGAGGCTGGGCCAGGCCAAAGACAGATGGATACAGGAACCTAAGCACATGGGCCACCTTCTACTGCTTTCTCAGGCACATTATTAGGGAATTGGATTGGAAGTGGAGCAGCCAGGGACAGAACTTGTGCCATACGGGATGCTGGCATTGCACGCAGTAGCTTAACCTGTTACACCACAACCCTGGCCCTTAAAGAACTCTATATTGTTTATGAAAACAGTTCTCCCCTAATTTGTCTACAAGCTGAACACAAGAGACCTAGACTAGTCAAACCAACTTTTAAGAAGAACAACTAGAATAACACATCATCTACTTTGAAAACATATTCTAAAGATTGTCACATGGTGGGTTAAATCCTTAGCTTGCAGGGCCAGCATCCCGTATGGGTGCCTGTTTGAGTCTGTGGATCAGTCTAATTCTGATCCACATCCCTGCTAATGCACCTGGGAAAGCAACAGAGGATGCACAAGTGCTTGGGCCCCTGCACCCACATGAAAGACCCGAAAGAAGCTCCTGGCTCCTGGCTTTGGCCTGGCGCAGCCCTGGCTGGTGAAGCCATTTGGGAAGTGAAACAGCAGATGAAAGACCTCTCTCTCTGTTTCTTGCTCTCTCTCTATTACTTTGCCCTTCAAGTTAATAAAATACTTTATAAATTGTCATCAATATTGTGATATTGGCATAAAGTTAAAAATAAATTCATAAATTTATTATCTGTGGATTTTTGACACAGGTTCCAAGGCAATTCAAAGCATTAGCCCTTTTAACAAATGATGCTATTGAATTTTCTTATGCAAAGAAATGAAAGGCCCTTACCTCACATCATACACAAAAACCAACCAGAAGTGTGTTATAGAGATAAGTATAAGAGCTTAAACTACAAAATTTTCAAGGAAAATACAACAACAGTATTTGTGACCTTGGTTAGGCAAACATTTCCTAGATGAGAACTTGGACTCCACAAAAAAGAAAAGAACAAAGACAGCTAAACTTGATAAAAATTGAAACCTTTCGCTCTTAGCACCATTAAAAATGACATTACACAACATGGGGGAAAATGCTTGCAAACAATACATCTGATAAAGGACTTTGAAATATTTAGAGAACTCATTAACAAATTATAAGACATACATTCTAGTCCCGGTTGGGGTGCCGGATTCTGTCCCGGTTGCCCCTCTTCCAGGCCAGCTCTCTGCTGTGGCCAGGGAGTGCAGTGGAGGATGGCCCAGGTGCTTGGGCCCTGCACCCCATGGGAGACCAGGAAAAGCACCTGGCTCCTGGCTCCTGCCATCGGATCAGCGCAGTGCGCCGGCCGCAGCGCGCCGGCCGCGGCGGCCATTGGAGGGTGAACCAACGGCAAAAGGAAGACCTTTCTCTCTGTCTCTCTCTCTCACTGTCCACTCTGCCTGTCAAAAAAAAAAAAAAATTATAAGACATACAACCATTAAAAATGACAAAATTTTACCAAAGAAAATACATAAAGACAAATACTCTCAAGGAAAGATACTCATACTCATTTGTCATCAGATCAAAGCAAATTAAAAGTTCAACCACTAAATAGCAATTAGAAGCCTATAATCAAAAAGCTTGAGAATACCAAGCCAGACATTCGTGGTGTGGAGAACCTGGAACCCTCATGTGCTACTGTAGGATTAAACCTGCCAAACAGACACTTTAGGAGAAACTTTTTGCAGTTTCTTTGTAAGCTAAACATGAAACTTACTGTATAGCTCTTCAATTTCACTCATCAGCATCTATCCAAAGAGAAACATTTTGTCCATCCAAATATTTGAATGTGAATATTAATAACGACATTCTTCATGGTAACCTTTAACTATAAACACTTAGACGTTCATCAGCTGGTGAATGGAAAAGCACAAGGTGATATTCTCATGCAATGGCACATTTTTCTGCAGTAAAAACAGAACGACCTACTGATACGTGATAGATGAACCTCAAAATAGTCTACTAAGGTCAGACTCCTGGCTTCGGCCTGGCCCAGCCCTGGCCACTGCAGCCATTCAGGAAGGGAACCCGCGAGTGCAAGATATTTCTTCTTTCTCTCTCTGTAACCCTGCCT
Organism: Oryctolagus cuniculus; assembly: GCF_051225735.1. Lineage (NCBI taxonomy): Eukaryota > Metazoa > Chordata > Mammalia > Lagomorpha > Leporidae > Oryctolagus > Oryctolagus cuniculus. The sequence continues at coordinate 49,540,670 of NC_142878.1, forward strand.
TTCAAATAACTAAATCTTTAAAAAAAAAAAAAAAAAAAAAAAAAAAAAAAAAAAAAAAAACTGTAGTAGTTGTTTGACTCTAATACATAGAATCTTAACATTTTTTCTTAAAAGTCCTTAAAAGTCCTATTTTCATCAGCTTTTAGAAGTATTTAAAAATAGTAATGGAGACAAAGTATCAAACTAAAATTTCCTTCATAATATCAATAGAATAGAAATTATTTTTTTTCTTTTTAACTGTGGTAAATATGCAAAACATGAAATTTATCATCCAAGCCATTTTTTACCTACATTTCAGTGACATTAAGTACATGTATTATACTTAATGTGTTATCATCCATCCACAGAACTCTTCATCTTGCAAAACTGTATCTATTAAACAATGTACTCATTAAACAATGAATTTCCATTTCTCCTTCCCTCTGGCCCTGAGAAACACATAGTACTTACTGTTTCTACAATTTTCACTGCTTTATGTATCTCACATATAGGGAATTTTACAGTGCTTGTCCTTTTATGATTGGCTTATTTTGCTTACCATAATATACCAAAGTTCATCCACATTGGTACATGTCAGAATGTTTTTTCTTTTTAAGGCTACAATAATATTTCATTGTATGTACACACATATCCCATATTTCTCCATTCATCAGCAGGTACCTGGATTGCTTCCATCTTCCGATTTTAGAGAATAATATGCCATAGACATAAGTACACACATATCTCTTTCAGTCTTTCAATTCTTTTGGGAATATGCACAGAAGTGGAATTGATGGACTATATGGTAATTTTATTTTTTGAAGAACACATTGCTTGTGATAGCAACTGCACCACTTTACCCTTCCAAGAGAATGCTCAAGGGCTCCAATTTTTCTGCATCCTCACCAACACATGCTATTTTCATTTTTCTTTATAGTAGATTTTCTAATAAGTGTAAGGTAGAGTAACTTATTTTTTGAACTTATCAATCTCATTTTCTTTTTAGATTATTTTTATTTATTTTGAAAGCAGAGAGACAGAGCAAGAAGCAGAGAGAGAAATTTCTGATCCACTAATTCATTTTCCAAATGCCCACAACAACCAGGGCTGGGCCCGGATGAAATCAGAACTCAATCCAGACCTCCTACATTATTGGCAAGGACCCATTTACTTGAGCCATGACCTTCTGCCTCCTAGGATGCATATTAATAAGATGTTGACATCTGTAGTAGATTTGGGGCTGAAACCCAGACACTCTGATATGGGCTATAGATGTATTAATCACTAAACCAAACCAGCCACCCATTTACCATCTTAACATTTTTTCAATATACATTTCAGTGACATTAAGTACGGTCACATTGCTGTGTTACCTTTAATCCCTAGAACTGTATTCATTTTGAAAAAAAAATCAATATTGTACTAATGCTGAAATCCTTGACTTTGAAACTAAGGCATTGTTTAATTTACATACAATTGATGAAATGTTATATATTAAATCCTATGTGGTATAAAGAATCAATTATTCATATTTGGGGCTGATACGTTAATTCAAAGCTCTTTCCCAGTTTTTTGTTGTTGTTGTTGTTGTTTTTTTTTTTTTTTTTTTTTTTTTTTTTTTTTTGACAGATAGAGTTATAGACAGTGAGAAAGAGAGAAAGGTCTTCCTTCCGTTGGGTCACTCCCCAATGGCCACCACAGCCGGCACTGCGCCAATCCGAAGCCAGGAGCTAGGTGTTTCTTCCAGGTCTCCCATGCGGGGGCAGGGGCCCAAGCACTTGGGCCATCCTCCACTGCCCTCCCGGGCCACTGCAGAGAGCTGGACTGGAAGAAGAGCAACCAGGACTAGAGCCTGCTCCCATTTGGGATGCTGGCACCGCAGGCAGAGAATTAACCAAGTGAGCCAGGGTGCCGGCCCCTCCCAGTAGTTTTTAGGGATCTGCCATCCACCTACTTGGAGCTGTTTTGGAATGACCCTTCAGAGGGAAAAAAACTTCAACTCGAAAGTGAATCAACCAGAAAAACTTTCAAACTTAACTAAAAAAATGCATCAAAATACTAATTAATATTTGAACTGTGAAATATGTCTTATCTCACATACAAATGAAACAATACAAATCATAATCAACTTCACACAATTCCTTAGAAAACTTAAATTGGGACAAATATTTGGCACAGTGGTTGGGATGCCAAATGTGATGCTTGCATTCCATATCACAGTGCCTAGGTTGGAGTCCTAGCTCCACCAAGCCAGCTTCCTGCTGATGCGCACATTTGGGAAACAGCAGATGATGTCTCCAGTAGTTGGGTCCTGACACCCACGGGGGAGAGCCATATTGAGTTGTGGGCTCCTGAAGTGAGGAGGCTGACGGACTCACAGGCAGTTATGTCGGGTCCCTGTCAGTCAGAATGAGCAAGGGGAAGGTCTCTTTAAGAGGATACAAAATGCGAGCTTCACCCCAGAAGCTGCCTTTAGCAATATAAAAGTGCCAATTCCACTCCCGAGTTTCCGGTTTTTTTCACCAGAATAGGAAGGAAGTAGTGATTCCATCCAGCACATCCTTCCCACGGCTTTTTTTAATTTGTATCATGAACAAGCTAGACAGGATTGCCATCCGGCCTTTTGATAGGTTTTGTTCACACCCTCTCATTGATTCATTGTGCTTGGAAGACTGGACCATCGCAGTTTCTGGGGCCTGCCTCGCCAGCCACTGTGGCAGGAGGTTTCTGACTCACACCGGTCTTGCCTTTCTCACTGCCTCATCCACATGGAAATTCTTCTTCCACACGAAGCAAGAGCTGAGGCCACGTTTCCTCACAGCCGTTTCACCTGGATCACGGCGCCGGCCTGGCCTAGTGCAGCCGTAGTATGCACTTGAGGAGTGAACCAGCAGATGGGAGATCTCTCTCTCTCTCTCTCTCTCTCTCTCTCTGTATGTGTCTTTTTCTTTCTCTCTCTGCCTTTCAAATAAAATTAAAATAAACTTTAAAAGAAGTCAAAAACCCCTTTGGAATATTTCTTGATAACTAGCAATTTAAGTAATATTTCATTCAAGTCTCTGAATAGAAGTAATATTGGCAGTTGAAGTCCCTGCTGCTAACTTTTGCATATCCCCTTCCTTTCAATCAGGTCTCCAGGAATTAGTGTGTTTTTAATTTGGGTTGATTATGCAGCATTACCATTGAATGGCAGGGATTTTTAGTGAACACCCATCTTCCCTGAGGTTGGTCTCCCTCTATCATTCCAATTGATCTTTAGCTCCTTCAGTAGTAACTTCCCACTTAAATTAAAATTTTTTTTTAAAGTTTTACTTATTTACTTGAAAGTCAGAGTTACAGAGAGTCAGAGGCAGAGAGAGAGAGAGAGAGAGAGAGAGATCATCCATCTGCTGGTTCACTCCTCAATTGGCTGCAATGGCCAGAGCTAGACCAATCTGAAGCCAGGAGCCAGGAGATTTTTCTGGGTCTCCCACGTGGGTGCAGGGGCCTAAGGACTTGGGCCATCTTCCACTGCTTTCCCAGGCCATAGCAGAGAGCTGGATTGGAAGTGGAGCAGCCAGGACTCAAACCAGTGCTCATATGGGACGCTGGCACTGCAGGCTACAGCTTTACTGCTATGTCACAGCAGTGGCTCCTTAAATTACATTTTGACAGTTGATATACTTTGTTTCTTTATTCTGTGTCTTTAAATTTACACTTTAAAAAAAAACCCAAGAGATCCTTGTTTCTTGGTTGAGGGGGAAAGCCAGGAAACAGATTCACTTAATATCCCCACCAATTGTCCTATCGACTCATCATCTAACAGAAATTAACCAGAAGACTGATCCTGATACTTGATTTGCAGGTCTCTCCTTAGTGAGCAAGGCAAGCATCAACAGAAGAGCCACTTTAGAGTCTCCTGGGAACAAGTGAACATGACAGTAAACAGCCTACATCAAAGACATTTCGATTCTGAAACAAGCCTTTCTGTTTCGGGTAAGTGATACACACCCAAACAAAACATTAATCAGAAAACCCATTTCATCTCCCTGGGGAATCTGAGCTATGGCACACCAGTCCTGCTCAAGAAGAGGGTGCCTTTCAGGAAATTTGGAGGTGGAGATAACCTTAAAGTTAGTAGGGATTTCATGGTAGTAAAGAGAGCCTTGTTGCAAGTATTTGACTAAAATTTGAACTGTTTCTTTTAATTAAAGTCATCAACTTGGGAGCTATATTTGTGTTCAGCTCTTCTTGGCTGGTTTAAGTGAACAACTTGAGAATGGTAGCAAATATTGCACTGATATAAGGTGCTATGTAAGGCACACCATAAGGAACTTCTGAGCTGTTTGAATGTAAAACAGAGGTTTATTCATTTGTTTTAAACTTTATCTTAAAATACGGAATAAAAGAGGGGAGACTTCAAGGAAAGTCTGAAAGTGGGATAAAAGTACAGTGTCGGCCTTGTGGACACAGGCAGAGGGTTGCTGTTATAAGAACTTATCTACTCCATGTATCTGTTTGTAAAATGCCAGTGGTTTGTGTTCATAGAGACCATCTATAATTGACTGACAATGGAGAATGGTATTCATCCTAGTGTTTACTATGGTGGAAAACAATGAATTCAATTCACCCTACTTGTCACCATTCTTTGTTCCCTCAGCTCTTACCCCTGAATCTCAACACCTTCCTATAAAGGCCTGAACACAGTGGGCCCGGCCCTTTTTCCTCTTCTTTCACCAGTACTGACCTTTGTTGCCCTTGTTGCCTGGCTCCTTCAGCGCACATGGCCATTGGGCTGCCTGCTCCTCTGCCTTCACTTCACTACCTGTGCTAAGCTGCTTGTAGCTGCACATAGCCAAATGCTTGCTGCGTATGGCTCCTGGCCTGGTCTCTGCTTAATTTCTGGATTTCCCTTTCTCCCTTAGATAGAGCCCTCAATCTCCTATGCATTTCTCCCATTGAATAAAATCCTTTAAAAACTTATCATGTTGTCTGGTCTATTTGAGCCAGCATTCAGAATTCTTTTCTGAATTCATGACAAGAGCTCACATGGATTATTAATTTTGGAAATACTGATGAGCAGATTGGTTTCACAACTACTAAATATGTTTTTATAAAAACAACTTTATGGAGCCAGCATTGTGGTGTAGTGGGTAATGCCACTGTCTATACTGCAGCATCCCTCATGGGCACCAGTTCAAGCCTTGACTGCTTCACTTCTGATCCAGCTCCCTGCTAATGGATCTGAGAAAACCAGCAGAAGATGGTCCAAGTCTTTGGGCCCCTGCACCCACACGGGAGACCTGGCTGAATCTCCTGGCTCCTGGCTTTGGCATCACCCACCCCTGGTCATTGCAGCCACTCAGGGAGTGAACCAGCAGATGGAAGATCTCTTTCTCTCTGTCTCTCCCTCTAACTCTGGCTTTCAAATAAATAAAGAAATAAATCTTATCCTCTAACTCTGACTTTCAAATAAATAAAGAAATAAATCTTAAAAGAAAAACTTTATGGAGAGGTGCGCCCCACTTTCTCTCAGTAATGATATCATCTTCTATTACAACTATTTCGATAATCGAGGTGCTCCTTTCATCCTATAAGTGGATAGGCTTCAGCGCCCTCTCATTCTTGCCTTCTTGCATCCAAATGATCAAGAAACAAGCTGGATGTGCCTCTGTTGCTTGCTTGATTGCTCTGTTGTAGCGAGGAGGAGTGTGTGACAGGAGAGGAAAAATAACTTCTTTAATTTTTGCTTACCAAGAGAGGTAAAGAGACTCAATGAATATGAATGACCGTCACTCTATGAATGTGTATGGCAAATAGTGAATACTACATTATTATCTTTAATATGTTAACTTCTTTATTACATGCTTAGTGATGAATTAAGCTATAATTTTTCAACTTAATTATGTTTTTTATCTTTAACATAGTAGGAAATGACTACTGAGATTTACGGTGTATTTTTCTTTTTGTAACTATCCAAGTTTCTGACAAAATGAAAATTTATTATTTTTTATTAGTTGATATCATGTAGAACCAGAAAATCATGATTTCATTCTATTCAGAGTTAACCTGGTACTCCTTAGAATGTAGGAGACAACTTTGTCATAGGTAAACATTTTTAATGAGAACTTGTAAATAATTCAGAGCAAACAGAAAATATTCAAAAGGTTGGTAAACCGTATTTTAGGGAAATATTGGCTAACCTATATCTTCTGATTTGGCAAGGAGAGAGCTAAGAGAAGTTCAATGTTTGGTTTTGGTTTGTTTTGCCATTCAAAAAAAAAAAAAAAAAAAAAAAAACACAACCTGGCCATATGTCTGTTCTACAATACCCAATTGAGATAAATCAGTTGCATTGTTGATTTCATCAGAATGGTTAATTTGGTAATGACACATAGATAATCTTGAAATGGTTTAAAAGGCAATGAAATGTAGTTGAATTACAATTTACACCAAGAGCAGAAATCCGGGGACTAAGTGTGTGGTAACTCTAGGGGGGCTGGAGTCAGAATGGACAAGTTAGTCAAGAGTTTACCAGGGAATGGGTCATAGTCCCCTGAATGCCTAACTCGACAATCTTGGCTCCATTCCACTGGTTTGTTTGACTTACCATAAGTTCTTTTCTAATTATTTATAGAACTTTCCAGGACATGTTTACTAACTCATACCCATTCTATTGTGGATCCCAATTCTGTTTTCTGAAAGTGGACTCTTGGTCCTGTGATCTGTCTTTAGCCTCCCTGGACTGGCACACTACCAGCCACATCTCTGTTTTTATCAAAACGGGGTCAGACCCGTCCTTAACTCTCTTACATTCTACCTTGAGAAGCCTGTAACTTTTAATAAGGGTTGGTTTTGGATGAATTGAAGGCATGGAAAGTGAGATACCAGGGAATAACTTGCAATGACTCCACAATGCCCTTTGTTATATCAGTATCCAACTTTCCTCTTTGGTGGTTGACCTCCAGCTTAAAAGAGTTTCTCCAGAGGGAAAGTTGCCACCTGCAGTGCCAACATCCCATATGAGTGCGGGTTTCAGTCCTGGCTGCTCCAGTTACCATAAGGCTTCCTGATAATGCACCTGAATAACCAGCAGAATAAGGCCCAAGTCCTTGGGCCTTGCACCCACGTGGGAGACCAGAGGAAGCTCCTGGCTCCTGGCTTCAGACCCGCCCAGCTCTGTTGCAACCATTTGAGGAGTAAACCAATAGATGGAAGATTTCTCTGTCTTCCCATCCCTCCCTATCCCTCTTCTCTCTCTGTAACACTGCCTTTCAAATAAATATATCAATCTTAAAAAACAGTGTTTCTCCCCAGATCCCAGGAACACTGTGGCATCTCCAACTTTGGTCTGGGCCTAGCCAAATACCAACAGAGATTTTCCTAGTTCATCTCTGTCTCAGGCAATGACCTCAAACTGTTGTTTTCATCTTTTCCCAAATAGCTGCAAAGTTTACATTTATTTTCATTTCTTTCTGGTGAATCACACAGCCTTACCCAGAGAAACTCTGACTTCGAAGGAAATGAAGCAATAGTTGTATATAAGCAAATGCCTCAAAGTCTAGGCTATTTATACTTAAGTAATTTAAAAGTCTATTGCAAAATGGGGCAATGCCAAGGACAGTGTATTTTATGTCTCACCCATATTCACTTTGTTTGTAGAAAAGAAGAAGAGTATTTGTGAGCAAAATGAAGCTTGTTTATTAAGGATCCTAATCAAGGTCACATAATACGTGTGTTTATATCATCAAATCTTCCCATTACATTTAGGAGACAAAAATGCTCACTAAAACATTTGAAACAGTGTATTGCTATGTACACAGGTTTAGAAATGACTTAGTTTTGAAGGACAGTGGTCTATAGGCTCTTAGTCTCTGCAAAAAAGAAAGTCACAAGTTATACTTTCAAGTGTTCCTGGCTCTTAGGAAATGGTCTGCACTCACCTCTCATCTAATGCACTTCTTGACATTTCTATGTGAGAACACAGAGAGTAATGTTTGGAAAAATTAATTTCCTTTAAGATAAAATCAAAAGGGTATCTACTTAACCACTTCAATATTTCAATATTTTTCTTGAACAATTACATTCATTTTCTTTGCCTCCTCTAAGTCACAAAAATAAGAAAAAATAGAAAAGAGTAAACTGAACAATACTGAATTCAATAACATTGGAAAGAAATCATAGAATGAATATATTGACTTTGGAATATGCCTATAATGTTGATGGGAGTCTGTGTGTATACACACACACACACACACACACACACATCAGTATAAACTTCTTATAGAAAACTTCCTTAAAAAGTTGACTTCTTTGGGCCAGTGTTATGGCACAAAGAGTTTGGGACCTATGACACTAGCACCCAATATAAGCGCTGATTCTAGTCCTGGCTGCTTAACTTCCAATCAAGCTCTCTGCTAATATGACTGTGAAAACGGTGGAAGACGGTCTAACTCTTTGGGTCCCTGTACCCTACATGGGAGACTTAATGGAGTTCTAGGCTCCTGGATTCAGCCTGGTGCAACCCTGGCCATTGCAACCATTTTGGGAGTAAATCGGCAGAGGGAAGATTTCTCTCAGTCTCTGTCGCCCTCTAACTCTGTAACTCTGCCTTCCAAATAAATAAATGAATCTTTTTTTAAAAAACTTACATCTTTAAAACAGTTATTTCACTTGAAGAAATAATTTGTAAGAGCTAATTAAAGCACGGAAACAATACTTGTGCAAGTATATACTGTAATTGATAGCACTTTTCAGTAGCCCAATAAAAACTGAAGTAACTGGGGCCACCATTGTGGTATAGGAAGCTAAGCTGTCACCTGTGATGCCAGCATCCCATATGGGCACCAGTTCAATTGCAGGCTGCTCCACATCTAATCCAGTTCCCTGCTAATGCCCCTGGGAAAGCAGTGGAAGATGGACCCAGTACTGGGCTCCTGCCACCCAAGTAGGAGACCAGATGGAGTTCCAGGATCCCGGCATCCACCTGGCCCAGCCTTGTCCATTGCAGACATCTGGGGAGTTAACAAGGGGATGCAAGATCTCTCTTGGTTTTTCCCTCTCTCTATATAACTCTGCCTTTTTAATACAATAAGTAAATATTTTTTAAAAAATTGAAGTAACCTAGATGTAGGGAAGTGACTTTACAGATTATGGTACCTCCACCTGATAATGCTGCATACATGCTAAAATACTACCTTCCTTCCAAATAAAGATTAGATGTTTGGAATAGTGCTTATATAGTAATATAAGTTGAAATAATAAATATGAAATAATATAAATGGTAGGTATGCTCACAAATTTAGAAGTGGCTATCTTTGTGTGGTAGAGTTTGGGCTTCTAGATTCTTAATGATTTTTTATATTTTGGCAACAAACATGTATTAGTTGTATTGTCAGATAAAGTAACTATTTCATAATAGTTCTGCAATTAAATGGAATAGTAAGTAAGAAATCTCACTTGTGATTACATAAATTGTAGGTAAGGAGTTGTGAAAAGTTGGTGGTAAGATCTGGTTCTGAACTGAAGGCATGTCAAGTCAGGGTAGACATAAGCAGAATTGGAACTTCTGAGGCTGGCATTTGGCACACCAATCAGACACCCTTTGGATTAGCTGGCATTCCACATATGAGTATGTGAGCCAGGTCCCAAACCATGGCCCCTCTGCTTCTTTTCCAGCTTTCTGGGAATGCACACTCAGGGAGGCAGCAGATTACAAGGGACAAGTTACTTAAAAAGTTTGTTAACCAGACTTTAAGGAAATACAGAGAACTTGGATCCCTGCTATGTACATGGTAGGCCCAAACTGAGTTCATGGCTTCGTCCTGGCCCAGCCATGGCTATTGTGGGCATTTAGGGGGTGAACAGTGGGTGGAAGATTTCTCTACCCCCCCCTTCCTCCCTCTCTTTCAAATAAATTGGAAAAAAGATATAAAAAGACTTGGGGACCCAGGGAGCATACGTTTCCCCTTAAAAAGGAGAAAAGAATTCATTGGAAAGATATGAATAAAGGTAAGCAGGAAGTGTAAAGCCAAATATCAAAACCACAAGACACACACACACATCATAATTAAATAATTCCATTAAAAATGAACCTTCATGGGAGGTATCGTGGCACAGTGGGTTAAGTCATCACCTGAGATGCCCACATGCCATACTGCCATGCCCGGGCTCAAGTGCCACCTCTGCCTCTGCTTCCGGTCCAGTTTCCTGCTAATACATCTGGAAGGCAGCAGATGGTGACTCAAGTACTAAATCTCTGCCACTCATGTAAGAAACCGAGATGGAGCTCCCGGATCATGACTGTGACTTGGCCCCGCCCCAGCTGTTGCAGGCAGTTGAGGAGTGGGCCAGTAGATGGAAGATCTCTCCCTCTTTATGCATTAATCTGCATTTCAAATATACAAAAATGAATCAACATTTAAAAAAATAAACCTTTAAAAATATGAACTTTCTATCCAGAGAGGGAAAAAAAAAAAGCATGCCTTCAAGGAAGTATTGAACAATTTCCCTAATGAAGTAAGAATAAAGAGCAAAAAGAGGAGCTGGTACATAACAAACATAATGGTAGCTATAAAAACTATATTCAGAGGTATGCTTGAAAATATTTGACTGCCTCTACTGAAAAAAAGGTCCTGATTTACAAAATTTGGCAATTTCTGTGGTTTAGTAATCACACCATAGTTTATTTCAAACTACCACAGGATGTCACTAAATGCAGACTTGCAAAGAAATACGCACAGTTTTTGCACACTGGTATAAAATATTTTCTGAAACTACTGAATGTATCACAGTAAGTTACACTGTAATAAATATATGAAAATGAATAGAATATACCTATTCAAAGCCATGAAGCATGACAAAATTCCAATAATTTTTCACAATACACATAAAATTAGAAAATTAAGAGCTAATATATAGTATAAAATATTAATAATCAAAAAATACAAATACATATCAGTTTGGAAATACTTTTAATAAATATACTATGCATGTATATAAAAAGTGCTAAACAGAAAAGTTTCAAAAATATTACTGAAATATATCAAGCTAAAAAAGCATTAATAGAAAAAAGAGAATATTATCTTATAAGGGAAATAGTTTCCATATTATCCTCAGGTGTCAATAACAAGAACTTGAATGTCTCTAATAATTCAGGCTCAAAATATACAATGCCAACATTGTGAAAATTAAAAGATTTTTAGCATGGTTTTATCAGAAACCTAAAATCAACTATACATGAAAAAAATTTCAGTGAGCTTAAACAGTTCTCTGTAGACCCTTCAAGTAAAAAAATAAAGAACATACAAGTTCATATAAAATATTTACAATATTACCACATTTAAGTCAGAAAAATAAGTCTTAATATATTTCAAGGAGTCAATAACATACATATTAATCAATATGATATTGGATTAGGAATTAATAACTAAAATTAATAACTAAGCATATTTAGAAATTCAAAGCACTTTTCTATAAATAAAAAATGAATTAAGCAGGATATCATAATAAATTATGTATTCTCAACAACAAACATAAAATAATTACATACTGGGTCCCTTCCTCCCATGTGGGAGACCCTGATGGAGTCCCAACCTCCTGTTTTGGCATGGCCCAGCCCTGGCTGTTGAAGCCATTTGGGGAATAAATCAGTGGTTAGGAGATCTGCCTCTTTTTTCTCTCCCTTTATCTCTCTTTCTTTGTAATTCTGCATTCAAATAAATAATAAGTGTTTTTTAAAATAAGTTGTGGGAGGCATATATTAAAATTTTTATTTAAAGTAATTATAATATTTTAAATATTTAAATAACATCTAAGGGTAGAAAAGGATTGGAAAATATTTACAGACAGGTTTCGATGTGAGTGGCATGTTGAAAGGATAAATGGACATGTGCCAGGGTAGTTTGGGAAAGGATAAGATTCAAGGAGAGGGAGCATAGATAATCATCAAAATAGAAAAAGGAAGTGATGTGGCAAAGTACTAGTAAATCTGGTTTTCTAAGACAATATGTAAGGGATCATATTAGAAAATATTAATGTTCCTATCACAAACAAAAAATGTTTGAGTGGTATATATACCAATTACCTTGATGTGACAATTATTTATTTTTTTAATGAATGGTGCTTGGCACATAGTTTAATACTTGCATATTAGCTTTAATGATGATGATGGTTATTTTTTGTACATTTATTTATTATAAGATTGATTTATTTATCTGAAAGGCAGAGTTACACAGAGATAGGGAGAGACACTGAGAGAGAGAGATCTTCCATCCACTGGTTCACTCCCAAAATGGCTACATAGGCCAGGGCTGGCCAGGCTGAAGCCAGGAGCCAGGAACTTCATTCAGGTCGCCCTTATGAGTATAGGGACCCAAGGAGTTGGGCCATCATCTACTGCTTTCCCAGGCACATAAGCAGAGCGCTGGGTTGAAAGCAGAGAAGCCAAAACTCAAACCGGCACTTATATGGTATGGTGGCACTGCAGGCATTGGTTTTACCTGCTACACCATAGTTCTGGCCATGACACTTACGTATACGCATAAGAAAATGAAAAATAAGTGCCGGTTAGGCAAAACAATTAAAAAAACTGAATTACTCAGATTCTGTTCCCTAAATCTAATGGTAAGACATTGGAACATGTTTTAATAAGCGCATGGCATGGTCAAATTTGTGTTTTTTAAAGGGTGATTCCATCATGGAGACTTGAGCAGCATGTGCAGGGTGGGGAGTGGGGTCAAGGGAAAGGCCAGGGCTTAGCACACTCAGTTGCTTTGCAAGTCTATCAAAATAGTCCAGACAAAATACGAGACGGCCGGAATAAGAGGCAAGGCAATGGAATTAGAGAAAAGAGGACATATTTGAAAATCAGAGAAGGACAGTCAATGAGAATTTAGAAGCTGACTGAATACAGAAGGAAAATGAGAAGAAAGGAACCGAAATGGAAGTTTAGTCTCTACCTTTGGTGACTGAATGCACCTTAGTCTGATGGAGATGCCTTAACAAAACACCAGAGTGGCCAGCTTCAGCAGCTGAAATGCACTCACCGTGTGAAGGCTGAGAAGTCCAAAATCAAGGTTCCAAGACAGTTGGTTTCACACTGATGCCAATTATCTTGTCTTGTAGATGACTCTCGTCTCATTGTGGACTCACATGACCTCTTCTTTGTGCCCGTAGAGGAAGAGAGTGAGCGAGCGAACTCTCTGTGTCTCTTTCTCTTATAAAGACACTACTTCCGTCCTGAGGGCCTCAGCACCATGACTTCATCTAAGCAATTGCCTCCCAAAACTGTCACATTAGGGCTCCAAGAAAGAAATTTTGGAGGGACACTGCTCAGTCCACCACATATGATAATGTGAAAACTGGGAAGAGAAATAAACAGGAAAGGCTAACTCTCCCAGGGAGTGGGGGATTGAAAGACCAAGAAATGAGTTTAACTTTGGATACAATGCCATTTAACTTTAGGAAATGCAGGGGAAGATAGCTTGCAGACCCTTCGTCTTTGAAGTGCAGAACTTTCAAAAGAGTTGGAGGAAATGATCCAGAAGTCATTTCTTGATGATACAGCTATAAAGGAAGGGAGCATGCATGACAGAAAGAGGGCTGAAGGTGGATTCCTTGAGACCACAGCCATGACCATGTAGAAGGACACAGCAAGGAGGCTGAAAAAAGGTGGAGGGATGAGAAGATAAACAGAGATCTATGTTGTCATAGAAACAAGACACCCGACTGTCATCATGCCTAGAAGGGTTCGTTCAGTATTCTATGCATGACAGGGCTGTAGGGTGTCTTTTGAGAGCTGGTGCTTGTAACAATGCCTCCATCTCATACTAGCTTTACCCCACTATGCCTATGATGACCCTGAATCATTTGCCAGCTACACTAGTCCTGGTGCTACAGAGAAGAGCTCTGCTTTGCTCTCATGAGTTAGTTCAAAAAGGAAGATCTTTACCTTTGCAGATGCCAGGCAAGTGTGACCCGCGGTTGGTCCTCCCTCATGCAGACCACCCTCCTGAGCAAGGCTGCTTGGATCATGTGCTCTAGGTGCCTGCCCTCGTTTCTATGTGTGCACATTTCCGTCTCCAACTCTGCCCCTTCTGCACCTGATCCATCTCACTGATCATGCAAGGAGAGCCCAGCTCCTATTTGGTTGCTTTATATCTTTGATGCATTTTCTTTTATGGTTTACTCCTTAATTTTCCTGCTCCCTGTAGTTTTTGGAGAGCATTCTTTGAGTCGGGCATCCTGATTCCTTAGAATTGCTTTTCTAAGGCAGTGACTGATAGTGTTTGCTAGTCCAACTTTACTTTCTTAAAAGCCAAGAAAAGAAAAAAAGATAAAAGCATCAGCTTGAGCCCAGAGGAGGCATTCTGGGAAGAGACGCTGGCTGCCCTGTGACTGTGCATTTTAAGCGGGAGCCTCTTCTCCTGATGAGAATTACCTTGGCCTGGGCTGCACATTCCCAGTGGACTCTTTCCACTTAAGCTTTTTTATTAAAAAAGTAAATTGGGATTATTGTATTCCCTCACTTTACTTTAGAAGTAGAAATTTTAAATTAATTGTGGTCTAAACTGATAGCAGGGAGAGTGGTACTGATGGCAGTCTGGCGGCCTCTTGTTTAGCCAGCAGAGACTTCGGTTATTGCTGCTGGGAATGGCTTGGCTGAGATATTTTTAATTTTTTTCCCTCTAATGAAGGATTGAATTATGACTTACTAGAAAATCCCCAGTGTCATGTAGAGAGAGCGCAAGAGAGAAATGTTGACTAACTTCCTCTGACTTGATTGGAGTGAAGCTATTTATTGGAACTGGTTTTAAGTCACGAGGCCTGGCATTCTAAAGGATTTTGGCATTGAGGGTAGCACTGTCCGGAAAGTGCCTTTTAGCTCGCTTCAGGGGTCATTGCTTCAGCACAGTGGGTAGTGTTGTGAAAAGTATGAAGGGCAGTCCTGCACCGGCTGCTTGTGTAGCATCACCAGGCTGTTGACACTGCTAGGATCAGTCACTACAGTTCAGCCAGGAACTTCCTGAGCCCTTCTTAACCTATTTCCACCCTGGCAAGTAAGGTAACCCCAAATGCCAGGCTCTCTATATAGGTACCACCTGCCAAGAGATCAATCCCCAGTAGACGGGGCAGATTTGTAAACAGTAATTTCAGTGCTATAACAACAGCTCTGTGCCTGCTACATAGTGGGGATAAGAAAATTGTGGATGTTGCAAAGCAGAATTACTGGCCTGGAAACTTTCCTTCTGTGGGCAGATGGTCTGATCAAGAGCAAAGACAGATACGTCCTTCTTCAAACCAAGGGCAATGGTTACACAACAGGCTTAGGTAACCGCCACTGGAGGAGGCAGCTTTAGGTAAAACTCAGTGATGTATATTAAAAGAACTTCTTTGAATCCAGGCAGCTCAAGTGAAACACCTCTAGAGGATATTGGGCTCAAAGCTCACTACAAGCACACTGCATGGAACAGAGAGGATGTCTCACATTTGCCTGTGTCCTAAAACAACTGCATCCTAGACATTTCCATATTTCAGGGAAAGAGTTTAAATAGAAAGAAAACGGTACCCAATCTGAGAGCAGAACTCAAGCATAACGACCTTGGAATAACATTTACTCTGTGCCTCCAGTTTTCTGAAAACAGCTTTCAACTGCAAAAATATTTTTTGAAGTTGCCTATTAGAGAAATCTGTCCTGAAGCTTATTTCACAGTTTCATTATTGCTGCAATGGCAACCAGTATATGGTATCTCAAGGTGCACATATACGTACACCCACAGCATTTATAACTGCTGCACTCCCCAGCCCTGATAGCAAAGATAGAACATTTTCTCGAGGATTGGATGAGACGTGCTGTGGAGTTCAATTAATGATTTTTTTTTCTAAATACAGGATTTTTTTCAAGCAGTAAGCCAAGTAACACATGGAAAAGAACCTTTAATGTTTTGTAGAAAGCAGTCCCCATTTGGTATTGCACACTGCTAGTTGAAAGATGGCATTCTGGCATTTCCAATCAATTCCAAAAGATGCTCTATTTCCTACTTATTGTTTTGGTTTAGTATAGCTCATAGTCCTAACAAAATGGCTAATTTCGTAAAGAAATTTAATTTCTTTCTGAATAATGAAAGCCATGAGAATCCAATATTTAGAAAAACTTTAGTCACAAGCTTATAGAACAGGGAGATTCAGAAGAAATCTTCTTTTAATCTTTTCTTTTTTGGTATCATGCAGCTTAACACTGAAAGATGATTGAGAATGGTGTCTTTTCTCACATTGGTGCCACCACTAAATTGTGTAGATTACATAGTAAAGAAGCAGGTGTGTTCCTAAATGCCCATTTGTTTCAATATATTCATAGATAATAATTACCCATGAGGAATAATGAGAGTCTCTCCACTTCACAAACTCAGCAACTGCTTCACCAATAAATGGCAAACCCTTTGTAACCACTGCTGTACACATCCAAAGACTAAGTATATAGCTAATGAATAGGGTAATAGTCTTAGTCGTCATTGCATTTTAAGAAAGAGTGGAGCAGAGGACATAAGTCACAGTTCAAACGCCCCCCATGAGTGACAGACCCTTAAGAATGAAAAGTGTTGATAAATGATATCATGTGAGAAAGGTACATGTAAACAGTTGCTGTCATTATGTGTACTTACAGGGGATACTCATAATAGTAGCCCCATTTTATGTTAGTATTTTGAATGGGTTGAGTACTTTATATCCTTTCTTAGCTAGCTTTACTGTAAGAATTCTGCATTCTCTCACCTTGCTTCACTAAAAAATACTCAGATGAGGCTATCCCCATACAACATATACATTTCCAGGGCTTAATAGGAAATTCCATTTTAGATAAGAAAGTAAAATTCTTAAGAATAGTCTTAATTCCTCAAGTGTAGTATCTTTCTGCCCTGTAAGAAAAATTGGTGATAATGTCATAAGATTTTAATCATTATAACTAATAACACAAAGATGCCTCCCATGCACAAGTATAAATGTAGGTGAGGAAACTGTTTCAGTCATCCCGAGGTATGAAGAGGAGAATGGTCAGTGTCATCTGTCATTTGTAGATGAAGATGTGCATTGAAATCTATACAGCCACTTTGCCTGTGCTATCATTCTTCAAAAGAGGAAAGCATGCCTTCATCTTTGTTTCTATGAATCTGCAAACATGCTCCTTGCTCCCAATCTCACTTTTATCCTTCGGTCCCCTCCAATCATTTTGGATACAAAGCTATGACTTTATATTATTAATGATAATTTAAAGATTAAAACTCTGGATAATATGCCAGCTCCAACTGATCATGACAGCCTGACACACAGGGTGATGGGTTGTGCGTATCAGGAAAGAGTAGCCTGAGCTTCTGCCTACAAATAAGTGTGACTTTCTAAGGATAAGTAAGCACGACAAAGGAGTAAGTTCTTTTCAAAATGTAGTTGAAACATGGTCATTAAACTACTAAACTGAAACTCATACTCCAAAATATGTGTGACAGAGCTACTGCCTAACTGCTTGCAAATGGCTTCTCTTCCAAACAGAAGTGAGTAATGAGAATTTTATTCTAGAAGCTCTCTATTTCAAACAGAATTCTGTAGGAGGTGCCGTTCTCTTTATACATTATTAAATCTCTCACTGAGGATTTTCCCCTGCAATCTGACCTCAGGTTTTCACTGGAAAGTATTGAATTCTGAGTTGATTTGGAATGCTTAGCCTTACACAAGCTGCATCACTTTGAATTAGATTTTACGTTCCTCTTACTGAAGCGTATTTACAACATCTGCAAGAGAATCTCAGACCCTGTGTCCTTTGCCACTGGCCCCAACCCACTGTGGCATCACCATGCATTCTTCAGTAGCATGGTACGAGTTCCCTTGTTTCCAGCAAGGAAAGAAGTAAGTTGGAAGCCTTTTCTTTCCTACTTCATGCGAAAATATAGAGAACATCAAGAAGCGTGTGGATTGTTCTTGTTCCATCATGCCCTTCAATGTCCCAGCTTACACTTGCTCTTTGGGGAATGTGCTGCCAGTTGCCTAAATGCAGTAGGAGAACTAAATGGGGATTTTATAAATAAGGGAAACAGATGGAGGCTAGAAGCTTGTGCAACATTGAAAGAATTGCGTGCTTAATAGCCTAAATGCTTAATAGCACTAATAGCTGCCAAGCCACCACATAACTCACTAATATGCATGAACTGTAGCAGCAAGAAAGTGACTGCTTTCAGTCTCAAGGACTTTCCTAAAAATTCAAGGTTGTAAGAACCTAACCTAGAGAATAATTACTTGTCCAGACGTGATAACAGACTCTGGCAGAACAAAAATGACAGCTTGATTCACAGACAAATATAAGTCGGTCTTGGATGTCTGGCTTCCATTTTTCTGGGGAGAGATAGATGTCTTTAAAAAGCCTCAGCAGTGAACATCCTGTCAGTTTAAAAGGTCAGACACTGAAGTGTATCAGAAGAGATGATTCTGCATAGACCATTGAGAGAAAAGAAAATGATTTCATTATCCTCATTCATCTGCTATAGATTAATTTGGTTTCCATCATCATGGCAATTAAGGCATTTTTGTAGTCCTGCAGCAACAGAGAGGAGGGCTACTATGGCTGACTTAATAATTTTTAGGAATAAATGCTGTTAGGATAGAATATGGAGTTGAAACATTCAACTATAGTTGATTAAGAAAAAAAGAACACAGACATAAAACAACCTCTACATTTCTTTATGAGCTACAAAGTGAAGTTTGTATCACACAAATAATTCTGTAAAGGACATTTCACTATTCATAGTGTATAGCTGGATGTGACAGTATGTAAGTGAATGGAGGGATGGAATCATGTCGAGAGGATTGCAAGCAAAGGGCATATTTTCTGCCAACCTGAGCTTCTCCTAGTTCAAGTGCAGCATCTACAAAAAGGAGAGGACCCAACAGTCCCTCCTAAATGAGCGCCTTCTGATTTGCTTTGCTCAGTCAGGTTAGCTCAAATACTTAGCATAACATGTAGCTATTCTTTTAGTGATTCCTACCTGGATTCAATGTGTATCCATCCTATTTCTACTGCTTTCACAATGTCTTTCCACCCACCCTCTTTCCATTCCCACTTACACGATCCTTGTAGAAGTCCTCATTCCTCTGCACTTAGACAACAATAATAGATTTCTAGCCATGTCTCTATTTACTGTTTCCAAATTCTTGTGCATTCTACTCACAGCCATCAGCAAATTTATCTTCCTAAAGTTTATCTTTAATCATGTCAACCCTTTGTCAAAAATGTCAGATGGCCTCAAAATGTCTGTGAAATTAAATACTAAGTCATCATCCTATCATTTAAGGCCCTTCAGAGCAAGCCGAAGTCAATCATTTATGCCTCATTTCCCGCTAGTCTTCCAAGCCCCTTATGCTGTGGTCAATCTAGACTAAGACTGATCCTTGGCCACAAGTTCTGAGCACTTAGTTTACGGTTCTTCTTTCCCTGTTTCTTGGAATTCTCTTTCCCCTTACTTTAACTTAGAATCCAATCCATCACACAAGGTCATTCACTCCTTCTAGGAGCATTGTTTGTCTTGCCCCTGTTGAACATAATTCATTTCTGTAATTGTGTCTCTCAAGGTACTAATCATAACTCTATGGAATAGTTAAAAAATATAGGGACTTGGAGTAAGATCTGTTCAAATGTCCCCACTGTAAAAGGGGGCTAAATATTTAACTTTTGAAAACCTCAGTTTACATAATGAAATTCAATAAGTATTTATTTAGAGACTTCACAGATAGAAAGCATTAATGCTTACACTAAATAGCATTTCTTTAGTGGGAGAAGACACAGACATTTCAAATTAACCAAATAATTAAATTATATAGTATGGTATAAATTGGTTAAGTGTGTTTGTTAAGAAATAGAGTAAAGGTGATAGGAGAGTCAGTTAAGTATGTCATTTTAACTTGAGCGTAGGCCTCACTACAAAAATATATAAGAAAGGTTTGAAAAAATGAAGGGGATTGACAAAATCTATGTGGGGAAAGTGAGGTCTTAACACAGGAAATGCCAGTGCAAAAGTCCTGAAGCCTAAGCTGATCACTGAAGAGCAAAAAGTCAGGTATAGCTGGAGTAGACTGAGCAAAAAAGAAAGGAGGAGGAAGTTATGTCAAGAAATAATAAGGGCAAAGGTCATAACTTGAAAGACCTTGCTGTATATTGTAGGACTCCATTCCACACTCTGAGAGAAATGAGATGTAGATTTTTGACATATCCTGAGTAGGAGAAAAGATCCAACTTGGTTTCTTTTCATTGTTTTAAATATTTATTAATTTGAAAGGCAGAGTTACAGAAAGAGAGAGGGAGAAAAAGAAACAAAGAGATATCTTCCATGCACTGGTTCATTCCCCAGGTGGCCACAATAGCCAGTGTCAGGCCAGACCAAACCCAGGAGCCTGGAATACCATCCGGGTCTTCAACTTGGATGGCAAGGACCCAAGAACTTGGATCATCACCAGCTGTTTTCCCAGGAGAACTGACAGAGAGACGAATCAGAAGTGGAACAAGGGGGACATGAACTAGCACTCATATGGGATGCTGGTGTAGCACGACCCACTGTGCCACACCACCAACACCCCCCACCACCACCAAACTTGTTTTTTTTTTTTTAAAGAATCATTCTAACTACTGTGTTGAGATTAATTCCAGGGAGGTAAAGATGGTAGTAGGGATGCCTGTCGAATACCACATTTTTCTCTGATTTTTGGTAGCTAATTATATAGAGTGCAAAAAAAACTTAATAAATATAAATGAAATTCATATCTTAGAATTTGAATTTGACTACTGTTTATAGCCATTGTCTATATTCTTGCTGAGAATACTTTTTACTTGTTAAACTATTTAGTGGAGCATTAAATCTATGACTATAAAGTAAATTAAAAGTGTTATTGCAAATATTAAAAAAGGATGGGGCCGGCGCCATGGCTCACTTGGTTAATCCTCCACTGGCATCCCATATGGGCACTGGGTTCTAGTCCTAGTTGCTCCCCTTCCACTCCAGCTCTCTGCTGTGGCCCGGGAGGGCAGTGGAGGATGGCCCAAGTGCTTGGGCCCCTGCACCCGCATGGGAGACCAGGAGGAAGCACCTGGCTTCTGGCTTCGGAAGGGTGTAGCACCAGCCATGGCAGCCATTTGGGGAGTGAACCAACAGAAAGAAGAGCTTTCTCTCTGTCTCTCTATCTATCTAATACTGTCTGTCAAATAAATTAAAAAAAAGAAAGGAAGGAAGGAAAATGGAGTAAGAAAGTATCATTATTCTCTTAGAATTATATCTATGATCTCCTTGAAATCTGTTTCTCTTAATAAAAAATTCATATATACAATGAGTATATATTCATGTATATAAACATACACATATATTATAGATTTATGATTTATTTATACTCTATATTTATTTATTTATTTAGCCTTTTAATTACTATTTGAAAGGCAGTGTAGAAGAGAGAAAAAGAGAGAGATGGGGAAGAGAGGAAGAAGGGAGAGAATGGGACAGAGAGGGAGAGACAGAGACAGAGAGAGAATATCTTCAATTTGATGGTTCACTCTCCAAATGTCCATAATGGCTGGTGCCATGGACAAGGCCAAAGCAAGAAACCAGGAACTGTATCCAGGCCTTTTGTATGGGTATCAGGGGTTCAAGTGCTTCGACTGTCCTCCCAGCTACTAGCATGAAGTTGGATATAGGACTCAGTTTCGGGTACTCTGAAATGAAATGTGACTGTCCTAATCAGTAGCTCCAGAAATATATGAATCTGACAAGAGATGATAATAACTTTGGTTAAGGTAATAGTGATTAAAATAACAACCATAAAACAAAGTTTAAAATATCCACCTGTTATCACACCATTTAAGATAGAAACTATTAGCATTTTGAGATATATCCTTGAACTTTTCCTTACTTGATATATTTCATACAGGTTTGGTTTTTGTGTCCAATACCCCCATACTGTTTTAAGATATACTTACTTATTTTTTGAAAGGCAGAGTTACAGATAGAGGAAAAAGAGACAGAGATAGGGAGACAGAGAGAGAATGAATGAATGAATTTTGCCATCTACTTGTACACTTCCCAAATGACTATAATGGCCAGGACTGGGACAGCCAAAGTTAAGAGCCTGGAACCCCATCCAGTTCTCCTACAAGAGTGTCATGGCCCAAAATACTTGGGCCATCTTCTGCTGCATGATACATTGCATTCCTATGTTGAAGCCAAAAACACAATAAAAAAAGATCAGTGAAATGAAGAGCTGGTTTAGAAAAAAAAATAAAGAAAATTGATGCACCATTGGCCCAACTAACCAAAAAAAAATCAGAGATGAAGAAAGGAAATTTAACAACAGAAATCAAAAGACTCCTCAGGAATTACTACAAGAGCTGTAGGACAACCAACCGGAAAATCTGAAAGAAATGGATAGATTCTTGGGCACATATGTTCTACCAAAATTGTGTCATGAAGACATATAAAACCTAAATAGACCAAAAACCAACACAGAAATTGAATCAGTAATAAAGATACTCCCAGTAAAAAATAAATGAATAAAAAGCTCAGAACCGATAGCTTCTCTGCTGAATTCTATCAGACATTTAAAGAAGAACTAACTCCAATTCTCAAGCTATTCAAAATAATTGAAGAGAGAATCCTCCCAAATTCCTTCTATGAGACCAGTATCACCTTAATATCTAAACAAGAAAACGATACAACAGAGAAAGAGAATTATAGACCACTATCCCTGATGAACACTGATGCACAAATCCGCAAAATACCAGCTAATCAAATCCAATAACACCTCAGAAAGTTCATTCACTCAAATCAAGTGGGATTTATCCCAGGTATGCAGGGATGATTCAAAATTTGCAAATCAATAAAAGTTATACATCACATTAACAAACTGAAAAATAAAAACCATATTATTTATTTTTTTAAGATTTATTTCATTTGAAAGGTAGAGATACAGAGAATCAGAGGCAGAGACAGAGAGAACTCTTCCATCTGATGGTTCACTCCCCAAATGCTGCAATGGCCACAGCTGATCCAATCTGAAGCCAGAAGCTTCCTGTCGGTATCCCACATTGGTGCAGGGGCCTGGGGACTTGGACCATATTCCACTGCTTTAACAGGCCATAACAGAGAGCTGAATTGGAAGTGGAGCAGCTAGGACTCAAAATAGGTGCCCATATGGGATTTTAGAACTGTAGGCAGCAGATTTTCCCACTATGCCCCAGTACTGGCCCCATTATTTCAATAGATGCAAAGATAGCATTTGATAAAATACAACATCCTTTCATGATAAAAACCTTAAACAAATTGATATAGAAGGAGCATTCCTCAATACAATTAAGGCAATTTAGGAGAAAACCTACAACCATATTTTAATGAATGGGGAAAAGGTGGAAGCATTCCCAACTAACATCCAGAACCACACAAGAATGCCCACTCTCATCATTACTATTCAAGATACTGTTGAAAGTTTTAGCCAGAGGCATTAGACATTAAAAAGATATCAAAGGGGTACAAATTAAAAGGAGGGAGTCAAAATATCCCTATTTGCAGATTATAAGTTTCTACATGTAAGGGAACCAAAAGCCTCCACTAAGAGACTATTGGAACTCATAGGATGCTTGTTAAAGTGGCAGGATATAAAATTAATACACAAAAATCAATTGTTTTCATATATAATGAATATGCCATGGCAGAAAGAACATCTAAGGTCAATATCAATCACAATAGCTACAAAAAACTTAAATACCTTGGAATAAATTTAAGCAAGGATATCATAGATCTCTATGATTAAAAATAAAAAAAGAAATAAATAGGGGAGGACACAAAAAATGGTAAAATCTTCCATGTTCATGGGTTGGAAGAATTAATATCAATATGTCCATACTGCCAAAAGCAATTTTCAGATTCATTGTGATCCCAATCAAAATATCAATACATACTTCTCAGATATAGAAAATAAGATACTAAAATTCACATGGAAATACAAGAGAACCAGAATATGCAAAGCAATCTTATACAACAAAAACAAAGCTGGATTCATCACAATATCAGATGTCATGACCTACTACTACAGGACAACTGTAATCAAAACAGCCTGGTATTGTCAAAAATAGATGTGTAGACCACTGGAACAGATTAGAAACTCCAGAAATCAATCCACACATCCACCAATGTATCTTTGACAAGTGAGCTAAAATCAATCCCTGGAGCAAGGACAGTCTCTTCAACACATGGTACTGGGAAAACTGGATCTCTGCACACAGAAGTATGAAGCAAGACCCCCACCTTACATCTTACACAAAAATGCCCTCAAAATGGATCAAAGACCTAAATCTGTGATCCAGCCATCAAATTACTAGAGAACATTGGGGAAATTCTGCAAGACATTGGCATGGGCAAAGACTTTTGGGAAAAAGCCCCAGAAGCACAAGTAATCAAAGCCAAAATAGACAAATGGGATTACACCAAGCTAAGAAGCTTCTGTACTGCAAAAGGAGCACTCAACAAAGTGAAGAAGCAACCAAAATAATGGGGAAAATATTTGCAAACCATGCAACTGAAAAAGGATTAATTACCAGAATATATAAAGAGATCAAAAAATCAACAACAAAATAAGTAATCCAGTTAAGATATAGGCAAAGAATTTGAATAAGCATTTTTCAAAAGAGGAAATTCAAATGCCAACAGAAACATTCAAAACCACAATGAGATTTTACCTCACCCCACATAGAACGGCTCTCATAATAAAATCAAAAAGCAACAAATGTTGGTGAGGATTTGAGGAAAAAAGTACCCTCATACATTGTTTGTAGGAAGGCAAACTGGCACAGGCATTGTGGAAGACAGTATGGAGATACCTCAGAAATCTGAATATAGACCTACCATATGACCCAGCCATCCCACTCCTGAAAATTTACCCAAATGAAATGAAATCAGCATATTAAAGAGTTATCTGTACCCCTATGTTTATTGCAGTTCATTTCACAATAGCTAAGATATGGAATCAACCAGATGGCCATCAACTGATGACTGGATAAAGAAATTATGGGATTTTCACACCATAGAATACTCAGAGATAAAAAAAAAAAATCCTGTTTTTTGCAAGAAATAGATGTAACTGGAAACCATTATTCTTAGTGAAATAAGTCAGTCCCAAAAAGACAAACAGCATATGATTTCCCTGACTTGTGGTAACTAATAAGAGAACTTAAAAGATAATATTTAGGAGTGAAATCAACATTTTGAGATTTGCTTAATTTTTACAGCTTTTGTCTCAACTATTGAGAAACTTTTTTCATATTGTTTAAGTATTTACTTAGGGTTTGCCCTATGAATATAAAGTTAACTGAACATAGATCTTTGTAAAAATTAAAGTGGAAATAAGAGAGGGAGGAGGAAGAAGTGTTGCAGTGTGGGTGGGAGGGAGGGTAGGATGAGAAGTATCACTATGTTCCTGAATATGTATATATGAAACACATTAAATTTGTATGCCTTAAATAAAATTTTAAAAACAGAAAAGAGGTATTCAACTTAACAGAAATAAAAAATTTTAAAAATCACAATTGAAATCACACATGAGTATATCAGATTGACAAAGAAAAAGCCTATTTAAAAGAGACAGAGAAAACACTATATTTAATTTTTTGAATTTTAACAAATTAGAAGAAAATATTCTTCCCCATCACCACAAAGAAATGATAATTGATGTGATAGAAATTTTACCTGGATTTGAAAATTATGCCTACATATGTCCACACATCACAGGATACTCTATAATATGTTCAGTTCTTAGTTACAATTTAAAAAGTGTGTGTGTGAGAGGGAAAGGGAAAGGGAGAGGGAGAGGGAGAGGGAGAGGGAGAGGTTCTGTACTTTCCTAATTGCTTTAAACTTTATTTTCTTGGGTGATTAAATGCAATTTGAATCCATGACTTTATTTGAATGGCAGAGAGAAAGAGAGAAATAGAAAGAGAAAGAGAAGGAGAGAAAGAGAGAAAAAGAGAGATAGAGAGAGAGAGAGAGAGAGAGAATCTTCCATGTTCTGGTTCTCTCCCCAGGCAGCTTCAATAGCCACCACAGGGCCAGTCCAGAACCAGGAGCCAGGAACTCCATCCAGGCCTCCCACATATGTAGTAGGGCCCAAATACTTGCACCATCATATTCTGCTTTCCAAGGCACATTATCTGGGAGCTGAACCCTGATGATTAAGTCCTAAAAACAAATTTTTTTCTTGACATTATGTTTTCAATATCAACAAAGAATATTTTGCCTTTTTGTTTTGTTTTGTTCTAGAATCCCCTACTGATGATCCTCAGTGTAACCAAATGCAGTACCAACTGGGTGGCTGATTTTGTCATGATTTTTTTAAGCCTAAATAAATGTATTGCATCACAGACTTTTTAGGTGAGTTATTGATCACAATCTGGACAGTAAGCCAGGGAAGATATAAAAACACGTGGGGTGCCATTCCTGACTCTCTCATGTTTTAATTCTGTCTTCTTTGTTCTTTTGCGCCTAATTTATAGTGCTAATTGCATCTTGTGTACCTTTAAAGCTCTTTTCTAGAACAAGGCAGACAAATAAACAGAGTTATACCGCGCACATAATTCCTATGTATGAATGATCACTCAGGATCTCTGGCTCCCAGCAGTGATGGAGGAAAGGATGTGGCTACGCAATGTGACACCTTTGAACATTCCTGTGGTTATAGGTTATATACGCTGAAAACCTTTGTCTTTTGTTTCTTAGATTGACTCACCACTGGAAGGGAAAAAAAAGCTACGTTTCCTCCATCCCTTTCTTTTCCAGTGGGAAAGAAAACAAAATTAGTGAATAATGAAATGTTACTATAAAAACCAGCACCTATACCACTCAAGATGCAATGTATGTTTATTCCTGTTAACATTATTATTGCATTTCTGTTTTCTGTAGTTGTTTTTCTCAGTATTTATTTTTCAGTGTAAAATTATCTCCAATGGAATTCTGACAGACATTCTATTTATAGTACTGAAATTAAGGCAAACAAGGATTTTAATTCTAATAGTTTATCCAAATATTTTATACCAATAAATGCAGGAGACCCATTAGTGAAAAAAATGTAATTATATCCAATCCCTAAGGGTTCTTTCTGTACAGATATAAAGAATTCATATTTATGTGGAAAATAATGAATAGGTATGAATATCTGCACAAAATATCATATAGGGTTAGATAAAATAAATGTAATTCTAAGCCTAGGGTAGCAATAGATAAAAATGGGCAAAGGAAATATGAATACAGAAGACAAACAACATCACAGAGCATTAAGGAGGCTTCAATACAAATGAAGGTCCATCATTAGAGATATTAACTCTGTGGGCTCTTAAGCTACCATGTTTTTTGTTTTTTGTTTTTTTTTTTTTTTTTTTTTTTTGCTGCAGAGGAAACGTTTTACCCTCAATCTGACAAAGGGAACTGAAGAAATGGTTGTGACAAGGCAACAAACTATAATAAAAAAAAGTATCCTGCGATGAAGATTGCCATATTGAGTATTGCATTATTTTAACATGAGGAATAAAAAAAGGATGAAAGAGTGACATTTGGGGAAATGAAGCCATAAGAAATTCATATTTTAAGGAGCAATGCAAACAAATGAAGTGTAAAGTGACAGTGTTATTATTTTTTGTTATTAAGGACATTGCAGCAGTTGCTTCATGTTTTTGACTCACTGTTTTTATGTATGCCAAAGCTTTACTCTCTTGAGAAGTAGGAATGTATAGATCAGGGGGACAAAATGGACAACTCTGCCTGAACCTAAATGCCATTGCCACTGAGCTGATGGAGATTATTAATGGAGCAGACAATTCATTCTCATTTCTCGTTGGCTAAATTACCTGTGGTCCACATGAAGGGAAAATAAAAAAGGATACAAGAAATGGCATCCCTTACAACTTGGGATCAGGCAAACAAAGAGTTCTGAATGTCAAAGTGTCTGCATTCTGGCAACAGGCAGCGACAGCAACATGCTCCTGGTCTAACAAAATACCAGCTATTAATTCGGGTGATAGCTCCCTTTGGCCAATACACACAATCAACAGTGGATAGCAGAGCTCATGAAAAATTTCCTCAGCATCCTTGAGGAAGGTAAAAAATAATCTCTGTAACCTGCCACCATCTTTGCTATCAATCAAGTTCTTTCTCCACCAAGTGTGATTATAATCCTCTCCACAACTTCTAGCAACATTTCAAAGGAAGTGCTCTAAGCATGCTTAACAGTATCTTCAGTTTGGATTCAAATGGAAAGTTATTTAAGGATAATGTTTATGGCTTCAGGGACATACATAGAAACAGAAAAAATGACTTTCTAGTATATTTATATGCAAATTTAACTGAAATATTTGATGTGCTGGGGTGCAGGAAATAATTTATTATAAGGGTGCCAAACATTGTGGTAAAATTTCCAGTAATAATATATCAAAGTCAATACTAGTTTTAATGACATATACTATTTTAATTTTTGTTCATGATTTAGATTTGTCAGTTACTGAACTTGATCCCTTTTTATGCTATATAACAAGCAGATGAATCATAGTCCTACAATTACTGCCAGAACTAACAAAGACTAATAATGTCATTCATAAAATGGCCAAATTGTTTAAAATTGATTTTTCAACTAGTTGTCTACTGTCAAAAGAAATTGTGTTTTTTTAAAGATTTACTTATTTATTTGAAAGAGCTAGAGAGAGAGGGGAGGGAGGGGAGGAGGAGGGAGAGAGAGAGAGAGAAGCCTTCCATCCTCTGGTTCACTCCCCAATGGGCCATGATAGGGCTGGGTCAAGCAAAAGAAAGAGCTTTATCTGGATCTGCCATATGAGTGGCAGAGGCCCAAACACTTGGACCATCCTCTGCTGCTATTCCCAGACCATCAGCAGGGAGCCAGACTGGAAGTTGAAGAGCCAGGACTTGAATTGTTGCCCATATGGGATACCGGCATCACAAGCACCTGCTTTACTAGCTTTGCAACACTGTCCCAATATCTTGTATTTTAACCCAAGAACTAAGCATCCCTTCCTTCACTAAAAAACACTATGATAAAATTTCTGTATTTCAAAGTATGCTGTAAAACCATACAGTATATCCAGTAGGAGCAGATATGCTGTACTGAAGCCAGTGTTCCAGATGTACTTGTTTTGTGCAGAATCTATAAATTTGCCTATTTCTATCCCATAAATAATGACACAAGAGGGTTTTCTGGAAAGATTTTCCCTATTCCATACTCAAGCAATGAAAAAGGTGTTTGGATAAAATGTGTAAGTATTTGGATGAGTATGTCAGGAATTGTAGGTATTCAAATTCTTACCCATTGGCAAATGGTTGGCTGAGCACATCCATTTCCTACCTTCCCATCACCACCATTCAAATCAAAGTGAAATTATATGAAGAATTAATAAACCCAGAACATCTCTGACAACAAGAACATCTACCTGAAATTTTCAGACAGTTTGAGGAATGCTTGGAAACTGGAAAGCAGATGGGTTGTTATTGACTGTAACTCAAAACATAGGAAAATGATATCACAGGGAACGGGTCCATGTCCCAGAAAAGAGCCTTAGTTCGGATTAAAATAAGAAAAAACTCTTATGAACAATGGTGTGTTCTAACCTGGTGAGAGAAGAACGAACTAGATGAGTGCCACAATGAAACAAATTCTGTGTATGTTGGTAGGGAAATTTGTGAGGGCTGTAGTGGTTCCTTCTTCAGCGTAATAGTATAAAGGACACAGGCTGCCATTCCAGATTTCTCTGATGTAGTGAAATTTTCTGTGTGCACTTCACTTACTACAGCAAGTCTCTATATTGAAATACTCACAGTGAGGCAACGGCTCACTTTCATTCTCAGTCTCTTAAGCAATGATATCCATGTCTCCTACATACCGGATAAATGATATTCATTCATAATGGATCAGGACTGTCCCAGTTTCATGCTAATGTATACCTATGAGACAGAAGATGATACTCCAAGTACTTGGATCCTTGATACCCATGTGCAAGGCCTAGACTGATTTTCAGACTCCTGACTTTGGTCTTGCCCAGCTCCAGCTGTTATGGGAATTTATGGAGTGAACTAGCAGATAGAAGATAGATCTCTCTAGATCTCTCTCTCTCTCTCTCTCTCTCTCTCTCTCTCTTTCTCTTCCAAATAAATGCATAAATACTTGAAATTCCTAAAAATAAAAATTACAAACTCTGGAGTCACAATCTCTGGCTTTGATCAAGAATTTGCCCCTTTGCAGCTGTGCCACATTGGATAGTCACTTAAGCTCTCTTTACTTTAGTTTTCCTTATCTATATTATTGGATTACATTAGTTTTCTACCATCTAAAATTTCACTGCATATTTTATACATTGACATGAGTAGTTAGCACACAAGTACTTATACATTCATCATTAAAAATTATATTTATTTGAAATATAAAATTGAAGAATGTAGTATAACAAAATATGGCCATAAGACAAACATAATGAATGAAAGAGATAAGAAAAGGAAAATGTTAAGAGAAGTGGAAGATTGCTTCATCTAATCAGACTTCCAATAGCAAATTGAGGCAAGAATATAATCAAAGGAACAGTGGAAAATTTCTGTACGCTGAATATGTATGTTCTTAGATTAAAAGAGATTCTTGAGTACAAAGGAACAAAATAAAAGAACACATGAAGTATCTTCAGAAATTTTAAAACTATAAGAAGCTATAGGAAAAAATCTTAAAATTGTCAAGAGAAAAGCATGGCTTACCTACATATGAATGAAAATCAAAGCTGCATGAGGCGTCTTATCAGCAAGATCAGAAGCTAGAGGTGAACAGTGCATTGCCTTCAAAGTTTTGCAGGAAAATGACTTTCAAACAAAATGCTACACCTGTCTAAAATATCAATCAAACATAGAGGAACATATAAGGGTACTTCAAAAAGCTGAAGGAAAATGGAATTAAAAGATAACTTTGTTCTGGTACAAACATTTTGGCATCCACACATTTTTTTTTCATAATATGCATTTTCATTGAATTTTTTGATATCTTTTATATGTTGTATGTATGCATACATATAGGTATATTTTAATAAATAACATACAATGACTCAGGTAGTACAGGTCCCACACATCATTTCAGATATGATATATATTTGAAGATAAAGTTACAAAAAAACAAAGAAATTAAAGAAAACACAAGAAATAGAGGCAAAGAGTTGAGGAATAAATCTAGGATGCTGATGAAAAAAAAATTCTGAGTTGTCAACTTACTAGTAAGGATGTCCCCAACTAGTCCAAATGTCCAAAAGGCAGATAACTACTTTAAATAATAAAGAAAATTATCTCTGCAACAAGAACATCCTGAGTTGTGAATACTCCAGAACTGATTAACTGGCTCCTTTCTGTCACCCAGGATCCAAATTCTTTTCAAGTTCTCCCTACTCCACCACTACTTAAAAGTTCCCTTCAGGATCACAAAATGGCCATAATAGTAAGGAGATGACAAGTTCAGCAAAATGTAGGACAATCTCTTCTTTTCCTACCCCTCTCTGTACATTAACTCAGTGATTAAAACTATCCCAGGAGCCTCTTGTAGATTTACCCCTATTAATTATTGGGCAGAACTGTCTCCTTGTACATCCCTAAGCCAATCAAAGCCAGGAGAATGAGATTATCATTACTTAAAGAAAAAGAAAAAAAAAAGTGCCCCCTTTCTTTGGGAAATATCTGGAAGAAATAAATGTTGGACTAAGATTCATAATATACAAACAATGGGTACACATATAAATCTACACATTGAATTGGAAAAATTAGAGGCAAAAGTCAGTAAACCCGTTAAAGAATATGCTCAAGAATGAAACTGACATACACAAACTTTATTAAGACAATCATGATTAACATCGAAGTAATAAGTGCACATGCCTTTGCTGTCGATATGAGCAGAAACAATTAAAGAGTCTAAGTTGGCAGATATTGGACTGAGTGGTTAAGATGCTGTTTGTATCAGGAGTACACGGGTTCAGGCTACAGCTCCACTTCCTATTGCAGCTCCTGAATAATGCACATCCTGGGAAGCAGCAGGTGAAGGCTCAAAGATACAGGTCCCAGTCGCCCAGGTGAGAGACCCAGACTACACTCTGGGCCTTGGTCTTTAATCTGGCTCAGGCCCAGCTGTTAAAGCTGTTTGGAAAGTGAATCAGTGGGATAGAAACTCTCTTTTTGCTTCAGTGTGTGTATGTGTGTGTATGGGGGAGGGTGCATCTATGTGTCTGCCTTTCAAAATAATAAAAATTTAAAGAAAAAATAAAAGAAAAAAGCCGACTTGTGTAAGAAGGTCATGGTTCAAATGTGAAGCAATGTAAAATATAAGCCTGAATCTGAATCCGATCTCCTGAGCGAGAAGTGCAATCTCCACTGTTGGGTAATTAAGAAAGATTGCCAAATGTTTGAATTAATGTGTAATCATTTTGGAAAGATACAACCTCTAATCGTTTCTACATGATAGATTTGTTTGTTACTCTGAACATCATTTATCTCTTTTATGAGATATTTTGTTTACAGATCAACATTTCTCAAGTTCTGTTGGAAAAATCACCCTAACAGTACATGTAACTTTAAAAAGCTGATCTTTATGATTAAAAAGTATCAAATATCTTGGGGCCAGCCCTGTGGCACAGGTTAATTTTCTGCCTGCCACACCGTCATCCCATATGGGCGCCGGTTCTAGTCCTGGCTGCTGCTCTTCCCATCCAGCTCTCTGCTATGGCCTGGGAAAGCAGTAGAAGATGGCCCAGGTGCTTAGGCCCCTGTATTCGCACAGGAAACCCAGAAGAAGCTCCTGTCTCCAGGCTTTGAATCAGCACAGCCCCAGCTGTTGTGGCCATTTGGGGAGTGAATCAGCAGAGAGAAGACCTTTCTCTGTGTCTCTCCCTCTCACTGTCTGTAATTCTACCTCTCAAATAAATAAATAAAATCTTTTTACAAAGTATCGAATATCTTGATCTTTATACAGACATAGTGCTCTCTTCTGATTCCATTGAAAATCTTGATTCTTTGACTCAGTTTTACTTCATGAAAATTTAATCTAAGTAAGAGAAAAATAAACTCAAGCTATAAACATTAACTTTAAACACTAACATCTATTGTGTTGAAGAAGCATTAAAGTTCAGGCATTTTTAAAAATTCACTACAGACTCTTTGTTATTAACCTTAAGTAAAATCAAAAGAATATTTTTATGAATTTTTTTTGAAGTCAGCTTATTTGTCATGAAGTATCCATATAGCTTTAACTTGTGAAAATCGGGCTAATGTCACAACAAAATTTACTTTTCTTTTTCCACTGGAATTTTTCCACCTGTGAAAACCCCACTCTAGTGGTTAGGACTCATTAAGGGACTGTGGGTATTGCAAGGAATAACCTACTGAAGTCCAAGGCTTACTGGTTCATCTCCTGAGACCAAGCAAAGTTGACATTATCAGTTTCTACTTTCTTGATGACTTAAATCTATGTCCACACACATCCACAAGCCTTCACATCCAAGAGATGAAGGCTGTTCCTTGCACTAAGAAGGGTTTGAAAGATGAATTAGAAATCCTCCAGGGGGCTGTTAGCAAAGAAAGTGGGAAGCAGCATGTTGTGTCCAGAAAAGTACAAGTTCAAAGGCTTTGCTGATGAATGAACAGAATGCATTAAAAGGAACAGTATGATAGGACTGTGTCAAATTAGATTGTGTAAGTGCTACATAAACCAAAAGCAATTCTATATTTCTTATCTCATACAAAACTTGGGAAACAATCTATGGAAAATTGTTTTTGCAAATTATGGAAGAATACAGTTAGTGTTAATAATCTTAAGGTAGTTCAAATGTAGCTAGAGTGTCAGATCATTTAATGTATGAGAAAGTGAAAATACTTCTTAATTTATCTTAAAACCGCATATTTAGATCTACACACCATGAAGTCTAATTAATGTCTTCTTTTTCTCATCTCTTTTTAGATGACTGAATTATAATCAATTTCAGTCCCTATTAAACATAGTAATAATTAGAACTTCTTGCTGCACATTTGAAAGCTTGAAGTCTTTTTCTTTCTCAATTATCTGCAGAGAAATATATAAAACATTTCTCAGTCATGCGCCTTCCTACCAATTTCCTTAATCTTACTGCTAGAGCTCTTTAGCACATCACAGCCAAACAGCATCTCAGCATCTCTTTAGTCTTTTACCTGTCAGTTCTTTGAATTATTTTTGTTGTGGCTAATCAGAAACAATACAGTTTTTACCATTACAACTATTCTATGAGTACTTATAACACAGTCAATGTGGTAACTGTAAAAAGAGGTACAAAACGTGTAAAGAAGGAAAAAGTACTGTTATTAACAGGGGAATTTCTATGTGTGTGTGTGTTTCTGTGTGTGTATGTGTTTATACACATACATAATTAAAAATACTGAAAAATTTAAAAGTAATAACAGCAATAACATTAATAATGGCTAGCTAGCATTTATTAAATACTTAGCATGAGCCAGAAGGAAATACCTGAAATTTGGAAATCATTAAATTGGTACAATAAACTTATGAGAGAAGTGGCATTTTACCAGAGGCTGGGACTGAGGCATGGAGAAGGACTTGATCAAAATCACACAGCCACTAAGTGGTAGAGTCAAGTCTTTGGGAGCACTGAGGTTCTAAAGTCCACACTCTGAACCACTGGATTGTTAAAGCTAAGCAAAGAGTACAGGAAACAGACAAATCCAGTAATTCCCCTATTTAAGGTTGTAAGCAATTAGAAACGTGCAGCTGCCACCCCCTTAGTATGCTCTATTGCTTTCAAAGGAAATGGAAGATGCCTTTTCAGTTTGGGATCTTGCTCTGTAACCAAGCTTACAATGTAGTTCAACCTTGCCCAATGTCACAAAATCACTCAAAGCTCCTACACCATCTATCTCTTGACCCGCTACTAGAGCCCAAGCACAGTCTGAGCCACAGCATTCCTGTCCTGAGCTTTCCTTCTCCATGATGATAACACATTCTTTCCAAAGTAATATTGTCGACAGATTACCAATCCTGCCTTTAACTCGAAAGTATTTCACTGTCACCTTCACAAAGCAATTTTAATTCTTGGAATCCTAACAACTACATTTACATGAACTAAAAACACATTTGTTGAGATTTTCCTTCCAGGAAGAAAATATACAAAGGATTGATTTTTGCAAAGAAAACAGAAAGCTCAAATCTCGTTAGGTAGGGACTATCGCTTTTTCCTTTCTCTTACCTCTGTTTGGTTATTTTTTAAAGTTTCTATAATTCAAACTGTCAGGCATCAAACATTTGAGAATCCAAACTTCAAATCATATGGTGAAATCCTCTTCTAGTCCCTGGAGCACAACGTGCTGCATGAGTGAGTGGAGACACGAAGAAACCCTTTACCCATCCATCCTTCCATTGCATGTAAGTGGTCATAATGCAAGTTACAATGTAGAATCTGAAAGACTGACTTACAAATATATTCAGCAGTGTTCAAAAGAATAACAAGGAAGTGGTGGAAGCAGGGCAGAGGCAGACGGTGATCATGATACAATGGTCAGCAGAGTCCTAGACAAATCATATAAGATCCTAGACACAAATGGCCTTTCCAAGTTGCTCCCAAATAAGGCAAGGAAATGGGTATTTGTAGGCTGTTTCAATCAATGACTGGATAATAGCCTCATTCAGTATGAGAGGTTGTTTTGGAGAGGGTATGACATTTTTTGACTGAGGGCAAAGAATGTTTAACTGTGAACTGACAGTGGCTACACTTCTGGTAGCTGGAGAACTGAGTGCCTCCATCCTGTATGGGGAACTTGGAGGTGCAGCACAGCATTTGTTAGGATTAGTTGATTTCCAGCTTAAAAATGGGAACTGAGGGATGATTTTCTTCAAACAATGGGGGTTCCCTAAAAAGAATATGGACAGGATTTTAAAATCTAAATCCTAAAAATAAGGCTACTATAACTAGACTTAAAGAATAAAGCCAAGTCAAAATATGAAAAATGTCTATGGGTTATGCACAGCCAGAGTTTAAAGTAGAAAAGAAGCAATATTCTATTTCTAATTTCTGTTGCTGCTTTTCATAAAATATCTAGATGACTTTTCGGGATGATTTCCTTTTATCTTCCTTTTTCCTCCAGAGATATTCTTGACCTCACTTTCCACAAAATGATATCTTATCATTATGACAAGAATTATAAAGCTTTTAAAAAGTTGGTGGTACATAAAATTAGAAAAACAAGTTAAATTAGCAGTATTAAACCTGCTCTGTTAAGAGAAAGAATAGTATCCTTATTTTTTTTTCTTTTGTTTTTATATGGTTCTACTTGCCATTGTTCACACACGAAATAACATTCCTATTTTTAAAAATTTATTTGAATTCATGTAAAAGGAAAAGAGACAGATACAAATAGATCTTCTGTTAGTTCACTCTCCAAATGCAAGCAACAGCTGGGAGCTGGGCCAGGCCAAAGCCGGAACTCTGTCTGGGTCTCGTATGTGGGTGGCAGAGATCCTCCTACATGAGCCATCACCTGCTGCCTCCCAGATGCACATTAGCAAAAAGCTTGATCAGGGGCAGAGTGACCATAACTTTAACAAGCACTTTGATATAGGATGAGGGCATCCCAAGCAGTGATTTAACTACTGTGTCAAATTTGTCCCTGTAACTTTTTCTTTTTATCACACACATATGCACATGCACATACACACACACACCACACACACACAAAGCTGAACAACATGATATTTTGCCATACTAAGATACTTTAACAGGTTCACAGGTAAATGAAATTAAAAGATAAGTTTGTTGTTATGCAAAAATTTTAAATCCATTCAGTTTTTGCATAATATTCATTTTCCATGAACTTTTTGATGATCTCTTATATATATGATTTCAACACATTTTGTACCAAAATAAACACCTTTTAATTCTATTTTCCCAAGAATGTTTTCAAGTACCTTTGTAAAAATATACAATGGAATGACTACTGCAGTCATGCCAATTAACAGATCCCCTTGTATGTCGTAAAAGCACCTGCAATCTTAGTAAATTCCAGCTATACCATATAATAATGTTATATATACATACATAAATATATATATATATATTCATGCTGTACTTCATATATCTGAGCCTCTTTATGGTACATAGCTGCAGCTTTGTACATTTTTTTACCTCTATCTCCCAATCTCCCAACTACCTCCTCATTCTCCCTCTCCTCCCCAGTTCTGGTAACTACCATTCTGTTTCTACATACTCAACATTTTATTCTTTCTCTGTGTTTTTCCACATATTAGGGATGTAATGCAGAATTTTTCACTTTGTGTCTACTTAGCACAGCATCTTTCAAATATATTCACGTCACAAATGCAAAGTTCTCCTTTTCAAAAACTGAATAATATTCCATTGTGTGTGTGTTACAATGCCTCTATACATTAATTTTTAACTTAATCATGTTATTGCTGCATTGGAAAAAGTGGATAAGGCCCTTTCTTTGGCATTTTTAAATGTTTATTCCTAAGGCTTTGTTTATTCTTCAGTTCTATCCATTCTTTCAAAGAGCCCCAAGTAAGACATAATGGGAAGTAAGTCAAAAAAACATTCATTAGGGAGCATTACAAACAAAACCTTTAGATATTCAGTCATTGATGATCATGATTGAATATATATTTTTCAGACTAAGTAAAACTTGTGTCTCATTCCTCCAACATTATAGTAATAGATCAATAAGGAATCTTAATTGTAGTGAATCAAAAGGAAACTTCTTTCCTCACGCCATGAGTAAAGCAAATGAATATCACCAGTAGAATACAGAAAGCAGCTTATTTTCTAGATAGAAGGGAGACTGAGATGGCAAGCTCGCTATTTTAGTTTAGTGAATTGGGAAAGGGTCTCTGCATAGCAAAGTACTCATGTGATGGGGAATTCCCCAAACATAGGAAGGAGAAGCCAGGGCTTGGCAGAAAACACAACTTCATTTATACACACAGTTTGCTCATTTGTGTACACAACACCAACACATTCTGTTTCTAGTTTATAAAGATTACAGGAATAGACAGCTTTCTAACATAATACAGTTATTCATTGCAAACTAAAAACACAAATTCTCACTATTTTCTTTCTTTTTCCTTTAGGTTTGGAATGGGTAAATGATGTAGCTTTTATTTATTAATTGACATAAAATGTTTGTAATTATGAGTTATAATTTGAAACACGTATACAATGTATAATAATGAAATCAAGGTAATTCACATTTTTATCTCCTCAAATAATATCATATCTATGTATTAGAAATCTTCAAACTCTTCTCAAGTTATAATTAATTGTTGCAGTGTGTAGTTACCCTACCATGCTATACAAATTGTAATTCCTTCTTCTACAACTCTATCTTCTGTACCTATTATCCATCCTCTAATTCTCCCTCCATATGACCCTTCCTAACCCCAACCTCTAGTGATCTGTACTCTACTCTCTGTTTTCTATGTGATCCTTTTTTTAACTTCCAAATATGAGTGAGAATATATGATATTTGTCTTTCTGTGCCTGGCTTATTTCACTTCCTCCAGTTTCATCCATGTTGCCTCAAATGTCAGAATATTCAGCCTTTTCTGACAACAAATGAGGGTTCACATTTCATTTCTAGTTATTTCACTCAGCACCATGACCAGGACTCTTAATAATTTCTCCTCTAGTTCTGTTGCAATCCTCTCTCAGTAGTGTACAAGCTGGGAATTAAATTGTGGAGCTGTCCATAAACAATACACCACATATAAAATATATGCATAGATGGAAGGAAGGGTCAGAAAAGCACAAAATAGCAAGAATGTACATTTGTGTGTTCTAAAACTTGGCTAATCCTCCGCCTAGCGGCGCCAGCACACAGGGTTCTAGTCCTGGTCAGGGCGCCGGATTCTGTCCCAGCTGCTCCTCTTCCAGTCCAGCTCTCTGCTGTGGCCTGGGAAGGCAGTGGAGGATGACCCAGGTGATTGGGACCTGCACACGCATGGGAGACCAAGAGGAAGCACCTGGCTCCTGGCTTCGGATTGGTGCAGCACGCCGGCCACAGTGCACCAGCCGTAGTGGCCATTTGGGGAGTGAACCAATAGAAGGAAGACCTTTCTGTCTCTCTCCCTCACTGTCTCCTGTCAAAAAAAAAAAAAAAAAATGATGACGGTGATTTCAAATCATTAGAGAAGTTTTGTGTCTCCTAGTGGAAACATTTCTTCCTTGGTATTTTAGTATATGTGCTGCCGAAGCAAGCACTCTTCCTTGGTATTAAGATTCCCAACTGATTTAAACCCAGTATCATGGTCCTGGAGATACTTTTTTTTTTTTTTTAGAGTCATGAGTTAATAAATGAATCAATGAGAATAACTCTACCAAACATTTTTTAGATGCCCTTCAAATCCTCTCAAGCCTACCTATTATTCAAGCCACTGCCATGGTAACCATTTAGATACAGGTTTCAATAAAGTTTGTGTGGGTGCACCTGTAATATTTCATCTTGGGCCTTGTCATGTCCCTCTTGTTTCCTGTTCCTGAGCTTCTCTGATTCTTTCTCACAGACAGTGCAAGAACCAACTCGGAGTTCATCTACCTACATGCAGAAGAGCTGTGGAATAAAATCTCATTGGCCACTTTTACCCAATGAGAGTGAAAGCCAATGGACAACAGTTTTCATAATTTTGAGATGCATTTCATAAGGCTGCTTAGAAGGTACTGCAGATCCCATTTATCCTCATTATCAGCTAACTTGAAAACACACATTTGTATTGGTTTTGCTACATTCATCCCATTTCATTTTTTCTGTTGCTCCTTCTTGTTCCCAAGTTTGTTTACCAAATAAATGCAAGGTTTTTTTATTTTATTTTTTTTTATTTTCAAAAGTCTTGCTTTCAAAGATATCAAGGTTAAGAAGGAATCACACTTTTGTTTTGGGACCTCTGAATCTTCACCTAAGGAATAAGTGCTTTGGTTTCTGATACATCATTCTGATATCAATGGCAATAGCTTCTTGGACCTTAATGAAAGGAGCTCGTGCTATTGAGTCCAAGCTTAATCTTTATTCTTTCACCATCAATGCTTCAAAACTTTTCTTTCTGTTGTGACTTCTGGTATCAAATTTTACATTATTCAATATTCCTTTTTAAAGTTTTATTTTTTTAAAATGCAGAGAGAGAGGGAAAGAGAGAAACAGAGAACTGTGTTCCATCCCTGCCTAATTCCCCAAATTGCTACAACAGCCAAGCCTGTACCAGACCGAGAGCAAGTGCCAGGAAGTCTATCCAGGTCTCCCACACTGATGGCAGAGATCCAAGTACTTGGGCCATTATCCAGTGCCTTCCCAGGCACATTTGTTCAAAGCTGGATTGGAAGCAGAGCAGCCAGGACTCATCAAACA
This sequence comes from Oryctolagus cuniculus, assembly GCF_051225735.1. Classification (NCBI taxonomy): domain Eukaryota; kingdom Metazoa; phylum Chordata; class Mammalia; order Lagomorpha; family Leporidae; genus Oryctolagus; species Oryctolagus cuniculus. The sequence goes on from NC_142878.1 coordinate 49,581,097, forward strand.
GGCACTCCAAGATAGGATGCTGGTATCACAACCAGCAGCTTAACCTACTGTGCCACAACACCAGGCTCTATATTGGTAAATATTCTAACAGTAGCAAAAAATAAAAATAAAAATAAAAAAAACTACCTTTTGTTCCTTGTTCAAGTCAGGAGCCTGTTAGCCATATCACTAGAGTCTAGATTGACCAACTACACCTAAGTTTCATGAGCCTGGGAAATGAAATGAGTAGTAATTTGAGCTTTGACAGTAGGAAGCAGACTCATTAGTTGGGGAGTGCCACATAAGGAGAAATTCTCAGATGTTTACTAGGTAAATAAAGGTACATCTTGCTCAATCAGGATACATAGCTTGTTGTGTGGATGTGACTATTGCTTTTAGTGAAAATGCATAATTTTTCTCTAAAGAGAGTAATTCTCTTTTCAATTAAAGTTAAGAAAAATGAATCTGTTCCCCAATATGGAGGCAGCGTTTAATAAAGAATTGAGTTACATTTCCTAATTGCACTGTCACCTTTCAACACATTTCTATTGAGTGCCTTGCTTTTCCAGGCACTCCTCTAGGCTGGGGATATAAAGAGATTAAGACAAGCGGGACCAGAGAGTCCAAGGAGCTTACAATCTACTAGGAGGGAATCAACCAAGTAATTAATTATATTTGCAATAACTACTCTGAAAGATAAATAGAAAATTTCCTAGGAGCAAATTATGGGAAAATTCGGCTTTCTTACTAGGTCATGGCAGAGCAACTGGGAAAGTACATTGGTATTAATCTTACAAAAATAACAACAAAAAGGCATCAACAAAGAGATACTGAAGTCTCTCTAGTCGAATAATTTCCTATTTCTTCATGTTTACTTAATAGAAGATACATAAAACTATGTACAGATTATCTGAGTTTGTGCTAGTTTTGCCTTACAGATAATTCTGGAACACACACACACACAGCTTAAACTTCCAGGATAGGAGGTTTTGTCATCTGATGTAGTGTCAGTGCTTTCTTCAATAAGAGCCTAATGTACCATCCAAATCATTGCTTTCCTGCAAATAGAAAGTTTAAATTGTGCTGATATTTTACTCCCTCTACAGTTTTCCATTTTGGCAGCTTGGCTTTTTGGCTGGTTATTTTAATCATTTTAAGTGCTTGAACTAAGAACCCATTTCACACTTTCCATTAATAAAGAAAAATGTGGTCCAGGAATACCCAAATTAGAATCTTTGAGGTCATGTAGTTTAACCTCCATCCAATTCAGGGAACTCTGCATCACTTGTCTGACAGGTGGTTTTTCAGGATCTGCTCAAAACCTTCCAGCAACAAAAAGTTCTTTAACCTCAGAAGGAAAAAGAAAAGACTCCATATATGCTTGAGCTAGCATAATCAGCTCTAAGGTCTGGACATTATATGTCTCTATCAGTTAGAATAGGTGCATATGCAAGTGACAGGTCAAATGAACAGTAGCCTAAATATACAATATAAAGAGACCGATATAGATATAGATTTTAAGTAAAAAATATCTACAGTAACAGGCTGGTATTATAAGTCCACAAAGCCACCAGGGATTAGGGATTTCAACCCCTCTGGCTCCAGGCTCCAAAACTGTACCTTCAAGCCACTTGGACCAATATGACTGCCCTATTTGTAGCCATCAGGTTTAATGTCTAACCCTCATAAGGATAAAGGAGCTGTCTTCTAAGGAAGTTTTCAGAATTCTGAGATAAAATTGTTCCATATATTTCTCATTGGCCAGAACATAAACACATGAAATGCCTGATATAAAGGTTGCCAAGATATGCAGTCTTTAGTATAAGTATCCATACATTGATCTAACAGTTGGAGTTCTATTTCTCAGGAAAATAGTGAAAATTAGACTTGGAATAGACTAGAGGTTGATAAGATTTTTATGTAAAAGATAATATAGCAAATATTTTCAGCTAAATGATCTTTTTCACAAATATTCAACTCTACAGCTGTAGTATAAAACAGACATTACCAGTACTTAAGTGAATGAATGTGGTTTTGTTCAAATAAATCTTTACTTATAAAACCTATGCACCAGACATAAGCTTGGGTAAATGACCCCCTAACATAGACTAACAGCCACCTATGTCACATTTATTAATGCATCTGAATGTAACATTTACTTTGTTGATAATGTCTTCAACCCTTAGTTTCATTTTACATGAAATGTATTTTTTCAAACCAATGTGTATCTCTTTGTTTGACTTTGATACACTCTGAAATTGGTAAATTTGTTAAGCATGACTTCAACGTCATCTATCAACTTGCTGATGAAAATATTAAATAGCATATTCATGCAAGTATTACATACCAGACACTACATTAATCACTAAAGATTTAAAGCCTCTCAGGATAGAGCACATCCCTGTTAGAACTATGTAGTATAGTTAAATTTTGAAAGCAAATCAGAACTGCCCATGGAGTTTGTTCAAACTGTGGATTTCAGTAGAATACATGGCATAATTGTAATTAACTTAGTGATGGTGAGAAAAGAGCCAGGATATCTTTATTTGGTATAGAACATACCACTCTGGTGATTTGATATGTGCCATGGTTTGGAACCTAAGAGTATGTTTAAGAAGGACTATCATTAACACCAATTTTGTAGTTTGCCTACAATAGTATTTTGAGAGGCTTTACCAAATGTCTGCCTAAATTCAAGATACAATATAGGTATGTACCAGCCCCTACTTTCTAGGATTACATTCATATTTTAATGATAGAATAATGACATTCACGGCTGGCGCTGCGGCTCACTAGGCTAATCCTCCGCCTAGCGGCACCGGCACACCGGGTTCTAGCCCCGGTTGGGGCTCCGGATTCTGTCCCGGTTGCCCCTCTTCCAGGCCAGCTCTCTGCTGTGGCCCGGGAGTGCAGTGGAGGATGGCCCAGGTGCTTGGGCCCTGCACCCCATGGGAGACCAGGAAAAGCACCTGGCTCCTGGCTCCTGCCATCGGATCAGTGCGGTGCGCCGGCCACAGCACGCCGGCCGCGGCGGCCATTGGAGGGTGAACCAACGGCAAAGGAAGACCTTTCTCTCTCTCTCTCTCTCTCTCACTGTCCACTCTGCCTGTCAAAAAAAAAAAAAAAAAAAAAAAAAAGAATAATGACATTCACCTATTCTTTCTTACATAGAAACAAATAATAAATGTTAACAATTCCTATTGCTTACTCTATACCCAACATAGTGCTAAATGCCTCATCGTTTTTGTTTCATAGGGACTCAATAATCTACATGTTTTTATTAATCCTATTTTATAGATGAATAAACTGAGGCATAGAGAGGTACATAGTTGCCCAGAGTCACAACTATTAGAAGGTAAAGAGCAAGGATACAGAATCAAGTGCATCTAATTCGAGAATACCTGGTTACACCATTCTTCCAAACCACATCTCCGAATCAACTTTTCAACATTTCTTTCTGGGATTTATTGGAGTTATGAAAGATTATTAAAACAAGTAATTGAGACTGCACTTCTTCTTAAAAAGGCATCTAAGGGGCCATTGTTGTGGTCGCTAGTTAAGCTGTAGCTTAACACCAGCATCCTATACTGGAACACTGGTTGACTCCCACCTGCTCTACCTCCAATTCAGCTCCTTGCTTATGCGTGTGGGAAGACAGTGAATGATGGCCCACGTATTTTGACCTCTGCCATCTATGTGGTAGGCCTGGGGCGAGTACCTGGCTAATGGCTTTGGCCTTGCCCAGACCTGGCTGTTGTGAACATTCATGGGATGAATCAGTGTATTGAAGACAGATATGTCTGTCAGTCTCTCATTCTCTCTCTCTCTCTCTCTCTCTCACACACACACACACACACACGCACACACACTCCCCACTCGTGCTCCCTATACCTTTCCCTCTCTCCTTATATATCTGGAGCTATGCCTTTAAAATAAGTAAATTTCTTTTTAGTTTTGTTGTTGTTGTTGTTGTTTGTTTTTGACAGTCAGAGTTAGACAGTGAGAGAGACAGAGAGAAAGGTCTTCCTTCCTTTGGTTCACCCCCCAAAAATGGCCGCTACGGCCAGTGCACTGCACCAATCCAAAGCCAGGAGCCAGGTGCCTCCTCCTGGTCTCCCAGGGTGCAGGGCCCAAGCATTTGGGCCATCCTCCACTGCCTTCCCGGCCACTGCAGAGAGCTGGAGTGGAAGAGAAGCAACCGGGACAGAACCAGCACCCCAACCAGGACTAGAACCCAGAGTGCCAGCACCACAGGCAGAGGATTAGCCTAGTGAGCCGCGGCACCGGCCTAAAATAAGTAAATCTTAAAAAGGCATCCAAGTCATGAACAAAATGATATGTGTAGTTTCAATTTTAAAATTAAAAAGTAAGAAACTTAAATCCATGCTGATTAATGTCAGGATAGTGGTTGTTGTTGGAGGGTGGTGGTGACTGAAAGAGGAATTTTAAATAAGGGGACATGAGGGGCACTCCTAGGATGCCCATAATGCTGCATTTATATATGGCTACTGTTACACACGTGGGTGTGCTTAGTATAGAAAATTAATGAGCTGTATGTTTAAATTTATGTTTATTATTATTAAATAAAATATGTTTTGTGTATGTCTATTATTAACAAACCAAAAGAAATGTATAGAGTATTTTTAAAATCATACATAGGTGAAAAGCTTTGGAAACAATACTCCTGTGATTCTTAACCTGAGATGCTCATGAAAACATAACTGTCAGAATTCTACCCGAGAGATTCTGGTATAAGTAAAGTCTGGACATTTTATTTTAAAAGATCATTGGGTGATTTTCATGTACAACCAGAACTGAGAACCCCTGCTCTATCCTGAGAAATTCTTCTAACTTCTCCATCTCTAGGTAGACTAGGGTCAGAAAACTGCTGAGCAGCTCAGCCGTGGTCCTGACAATTCTTACACAAATGGGGAGAAAGAAGGTACATTGAAATCACAAGAGTAAATGAGAGAAAATTAGTTGAGTAACTATTCAGCGGTTGTAAGGAAATAATACAGGCACCTGAGGCTGTGTCCTGCTTGCATAAATGAAAATAAAATGTCCATTGAAAATTATATTTTATCTAGGATTACCAAATTAAAGGCCTAAGACCATTGTTTGCCCAAGACTCACTTCTTTGTGCCATTATCTTTAAACGTTGTAGGAGAGTCATTTCTGCAGCTATTCCTTCTCTAATTGAAATATTTTATTGAGTAGTATTATTTGCCCCTGAACACTGTAAGGAGCTGAAAGAGCAAGCCCTTGTTATCACAGAGGTCATATTCCACTGGAGAGAGAAAAACAAGAAAACAAGATAATTTTTCACTTATTCAGTCTCCAATATGCAGGCATTTTACTTGAAGCATATTTAGTCCTTAACACTCTGAAACAGAGGGATGATGATCATGTTTTGTCCATGAGGAAATTGAGGCACAGACCCTACTCTGAGTTCAGCTCTCATCCTTTCCCAACATATTTCATTGCTCTCCAGATCTATAATTTGTGCAGCGTTGTGATGGGAGGAGAAGGAATTTGTGAACAAAGGTCATCAAAGGAGTTCTCTCTGGATGCTAGTCACTCTACTGTGTACTGAGAGCAAACAGCCACATAAACAGCCATTCATTTACGCCTTCTTAGAATGTGAAATGTAGTTTAAGAGATAAGATTCCACTACTCTCACACATGAAAACTAGCTCCTATCAGAATGTGAATGCTAAGTGCTAAATAAGATCAGATAATGAAGAGCATAGAATGTCAGAGGGGGAGCAGCCTGTCCTTGCTTCACAGAGCAATTTTTCTTAAAAGCAAATCTCCTAATGTTTTATGCATTTAAAATCCTCCAACTGCTTTCCATCCATTCTAGTGTGGGGCACAAATTCCTTGTTGTAGAATGGGAGACCTCTCACCATGTCAACTGTCCTCAATGCTCCAGCCACATCCGCCTCCAGCCCCATCCACGCCAGGTGATATATCTTTTCCAGGCAGCCTCTGGTGACAAAATCCCCTAAAATCTTCCTAGTTTACATTTCCTAGCTCTTATAATACTGAAGTTTGCTTTTCATATTACTTACTTATGAACTCCCACTTCCTGGGCAATTCTGCAAATTCAAACTCCTTCATTGCCCATTAACCCAGTCTTCCTTGTCAACACAAAATTCCTCTATCTAAAGGTCCAGATTTCACAGAATGCAACTCTATTCTCAATGCAGGAGTCAATCCCATATTACTATATTGGTTTACCACAAGCAATGGTTTAGGAATGGGGAAATTAAATAATCCTGGCCAAGGAGATACGAAAGGATGTCAACAGGATGGAGTGAACTCTCTGAAGAAATTTCTTCTCTATTGTAAAAAGTGACAGAGGAAATGGTACAGGGAGAGATGACAGTGAAAATATATAAAAATCTGGCTTCTTTTTAAGGTTTTTAAGTGGAAGAATTAGAAAACTCTAAAAACACCTAACTTTGAGGCTTTTATTATTATGTGCAGCTAAAACTATCCTAAATGACACAAAATTGACTTTCTTTTATTCTACATAAACAAGCTAAAAGTTCAACATGGCTGATTCTCATTCTATTAACCAGGTCAGTGTTTTTCAAATAATGGTTTGTAAACATCCAGGGATTTAAAATTATTCAGAAAAATGTTAATGTCAGCAATATCATCTGTTTTAATTTATATGTATTTTAAAATCAATAGATATATAATGAATATATTTTATGTGCAATAATGGAAAATCTTAGAAATAAGAATGTTTAGGAGGTAGCATGGCTAAGGTGGTGATGACTTAGTAATTTAGAATATCTTTATATCTTTCATTCATTTCAATGTGGGTGCCATCATGTTAATTTTTACATTTATATATTGATTTTAGTTTTAATAATACATATTTAATTCATACCCAGGAGGAATAATATGATAGATAAAAGAGAAATGAGGAATGCCAATTCTGAAATCTTAAGTGGGTGTTAAGTTTAAAAACAAAAATAAGCACAAATTTGCCTCAATGTGATCTTCACAAGACCCAGTTCTGTAAGTTGCATTTGTATGTTAAAAATTCTACTCAGCATAGAAAGACGTTGCTAGTACTTCGAAAATTAAAGCTAAGCAGATAAAAATCTGGTGATGATTATATCTAATTTGGTTTTTCATTTATGGGGAATAAAAACTCTCCACACCCACCATCTGTTACTTGAAGAGAAAATCTTCTAAATCACAGTTTTAAACCTTTCATTTTAAAACATCACTTTTTAAAGTGGAAGTACAGAAATATGATAATTATTAAAATTTTTTGTTTACTTACTTAAGGGCAGGAAAAAAAAGATGAGAGAGAAAGAGAGAGAAAGAAGGGAGAGAGAGAGGGAGAAAGAGCCAGGGCTGCGCCAAGCTGAAGTCACAGGCCAGGTCTCCAACCCAGGTCTCCAACTTATGCATTATTCCTGCCTGGGTTTTAAGCAGCATCTTAACCAGTAGGCAAAATGCCCATCGTACTCACTGATTTTCAAAGTGAATAATTTAGAACAACAAGTCAGGTCATAAACAGTTTTGCATACTTTTAGGTTGTATATTTTAATAGCATCTCTGCTATTAAAGTGTAGAATCAAAGTGTAGAGGGTTTTATTGTCATTATTAAAATTTTTATTTTAGATATCATTTAATACTTAATAGAAAATGTGCAAATCAATGCAGAGACAAACTGGTGTGCCCTTCTCCTATCCTATAAACATTTACCCCTGTAAGAATAATAAAAGCTAACTAACATTGATACAATATGAGTATGCGTGTATTTCTTTTTTTTTTTTTTTTTTTTTTTTTGCACCAAAATAAACATCTTTCAATTCTCTTTCCTGGGGGCCAGTGCTGTGGCATAGCAGGTAAAGCCGCCATCTGCAGTGCCAGCATCCCACATGGGTGCCAGTTTGAGTCCCAGCTGCTCCAATTCTGATCTAGCTCTCTCTTATGGATTGGGAAAGCAAAATAAGATGAGCCAAGACCTTGGGCCCCTGCACCCATGTGGGAGACCCAGGAGAAGCTGCTGGCTCCTGGCTTCAGATGGGACCAGCTCTGGCCATTGCAGCTATTTAGAGAGTGAACCAGTGGGTGGAAGCACCCGCCCCTCCTCCCCCCCACCCCGCTCGCTCTTGCTCTGCTCTTTCTGCCTTTCAAATAAATTAAAAATCTTTAAAAAAAATTCTCATTCTTTCCCACAAATTGAAATACCCCCATACTACTAAGCTACAGTTGAGAATTAATTCAGACTTCATTTATATTCCCATAAATGTCCTTTTTTCTGCTCCAAGATCCATTGCAGGATCCTACACAGAATGTGGTTGTCCTGTCTCCCTGATCTCTAAACTGTGACAGTCTTATCAGTCTGTTCTTATCTATTTATGACTTAGACACTTTTACAGAATAACCTACAATTTGCATTTGTGTGATGTTTTCTTATGAGCAAATTGAGGTTAGGCAGTATTGGGAAGGATAACAGAGATGATGTACCACTGTCAGAGGGTAGATAATATGTTAGTATATATTAATAGCTGTATTAACTTTGACCACTTGAATAAAGTGGTATCTGCCTGATTGATTCACTGTAAAGTTACTGTTTTTTCATTTGCAATTAATAAATATGAGGGGAAGTTACTTTAAAATTAGCAAATATTTTGGGGGGAGATTACTTTTATCCTGTTTCTTTATAAATTTTTGCTGATATTTTAGCAGTTGGTGGATGTTGCTTGCAGCGACAGTATCTTTTATCTTGCATTTGTTTATTCAGCATTCAATCAGTATATAATCATAGATGCTTACATTTTCTTGCTATAATCCAATCCTGTTATGATTTATATTGTTTCTCAACTTATACCAACTTAGGGCATCATGATTTCATATGGACACCTGCTCCAATCCAGAACCACATGGTTCATTCTGGCATACTGTCCTTCCTGATTTGTAACTTCTTTGTAATAGGAAATTTAGCTCTCATTATCACAGCCTATTTACACATTGTTCAGATCCAATATGCAGAAACTTTCAGAATTGATAAACCAACAATAAATTACCACACAGAGTACAGTGGTACTGTACTTGGGCTTTACATTATCAAGTCAAATCACTTTTTTTCCAAAGATTAATTGTCTTACTTCATTTATTTCTTACTTTTATTCATTATAAATGTAACCAGTTTCATTTTTCACTTTCTGCAATTTATCTTTCTCTGATTCTTTTTGAGTTTTTAAATTTACATATAATAAAATTCTCTTTGTGGAGTACATATCAATGGGTTTTCCCAAATGTATGAGGTCATGGATGCTCTACAGTAGTCCCATACAGAATAGTCCTAACATCCTAAACATTCTCACACATGGATCTTTTGTTAACTCCCTTGTCTGCCTTCTATCCCTGGCACATTGCCCTCTATTTGATTCACTAGATGTGTCTTTTTCAAAGTATCCTATAAATTGATTCAAGTAATATGTAATCTTTGAGGTCTAACTTCTTTGACTTAATAAAATATACTTAAGATTAATTCATGGGGCTGGCGCCGTGGCTCATTTGGTTAATCCTCTGCCTGCGGCTCTGGCATCCCATATGGGCAGCTCTCTGCTGTGGCCCTGGAGGGCGGTGGAGGATGGCCCAGGTGCTTGGGTCCCTGCATCCGCATGGGAGACCAGGAGGAGGAGCCTGGCTCCTGGCTTCTGATCAGCGCAGCACCAGCCGTAGCGGCCATTTGGGGAATGAACCAACAGAAGGAAGACCTTTCTCTCTGTCTTTCTCTCTCACTGTCTATAACTCTACCTGTCAAATTAAAAAAAGAAAGAATTCAGGGCCAGTGCTATGGTGTAGCAGGTAAAGCCTCTGCCTGCTGTACCAACATCACATTTTGGCAGCTGTTCAAGTCCTAGTTGCTCGTCTTCTGATCCAGCTCTCTGCCTATGGCCTGGGAAAGAAGTGGAAGATGGTGCAAATGCTTGGGCCTCTGAACTCACATGGGAGACCTGGAAGAAACTCCTTGCTTCATATTGGCCAACTCTAGCCATTACAGCCATTTGGGAAGTAAACCAGTGGATGGAAGACCTTTTTTTTTTTTTTTTTTTTTTTACAGGCAGAGTGGACAGTGAAAGAGAGAGACAGAGAGAAAGGTCTTCCTTTGCCGTTGGTTCACCCTCCAATGGCCGCCGCAGCCAGCGCACTGTGGCCGGCGCATCGCGCTGATCCGATGGCAGGAGCCAGGTACTTATCCTGGTCTCCCATGGGGTGCAGGGCCCAAGCACTTGGGCCATCCTCCACTGCCTTCCCGGGCCACAGCAGAGAGCTGGCCTGGAAGAGGGGCAACCGGGACAGAATCCGGTGCCCCGACCAGGACTAGAACCCGGTGTGCTGGCTCCGCAAGGCACCGGCCGGAAGAACTTTTCTGTCGCTCCCTCTATTGTAGCTCTCAAATGAATAAAAACAAAATCTAAAAAAAAAAAAGAAAAGAAAAGAAAAGAAGTTTTCAGTACCTTTGGTAAATACTGATGCATCTGTTGTGCCATATGATAGAGGTATTTGTAAGTTTATTAGAGAATATTAAGCAACTTTATATAATAGCAACATTTTGACTTCCTACCTATAAAGTATGAGTATCAGCTTCTCTATATCCTTACCACCATTCATTATTGCCTTCTAACAATTTATTTCTGTGTTAGGGTTTTTAATAGATGTACAGATGGATCCTACTGGGTTTTAATTAGCATGTAATTTGTGATTTTTTAATTGCTTTTCATTTCATGTACTATTCACAATATGTATGTCTTCTTTATAGACAAGCTTATTCAGCTCTTTAATGTATTTGTTTAATGTTTATTTTCTTATTCTTGAATTTTTAGAACTTTTTATATATTCTGGAATAAGGTCTTTGTCATATATACAATTTTAAAAGTTTACTCATTTGTGTTTTGTGATTCTATGCTCTTAGCAAGCAATGTCATTGTACATATAATGAAAATATATTTTCATTTTAATAAAGTAGAATTTATCATCTTGAGGGAGGGAGATCATTACTTTAGTGTCATACCTAAAATCTCTAGCATCAGATTTTCTTATTTTTCTTCTTGATGATCTGTAATTTTCTAATTTAGGCCTATGAATCATTTTCAGTTGGCTTTCATATAGGTTGAGTTTCCTGTTTGTGTATATGCATTCCAATTGTTTCCCCTCAACTTTGTCAAAATTTTAAATGACACATAAAAGATCCTCATGAATGCAGAATAGGGAAAGGATGTATGCTTTAGGCTAAGGGAATACAGCAGCAAAAAAAGTGAAGGAAGTTCATTCCCAGGAAAGTTGGGGAGAAATCTGCAGTGAAAATTCTACAGAAGGAAAAGAGATGCCACGGATCAGCGTTGATGGTGCAGACATGCGGCAGCAAACATGGACACAACACACCAAACCTGCAGCCGAGAGCGGGCAGAAGCGCCAGCTTTGGAAAACCAGATGAGAGCAGACCATAGCAGCCTGTGACACTGATGATATGACTGGAGGGAGCGCCTGGTGGAGTACACTGTCCTTTGATTCTGGCCTGGAGCCCTAATGGGGACACCATACCAGCCTAATCCAGAGAAAAACAGGGAACCTTTCTCTATCCCCGAACCTCCACAATGGTGCCTGGAAACTAGCTGAAAGAGGGTGCCACATAGAAATCTGTAACAGCTTCTGCAGCTCTAGTGTGTGCCTGGCAACCAGCTGGGAGTACCCGACATTTTGAAAGGATAGTGGCTGTGCTGGCTCTTGTGCATGCTTGTGATCCAGGGATTACACCACAGGGAAAAGTTCACATTCCCCACTGAATTTGAGTCTGCCTGGAAGCATTGACAGGGGCCTGAGTACCCACATAGGACTGTGAGATGCCCCAGCCACTCAACATATCATGGCCACCTGGGCTCGAACTGCCAAGATGGAGCACCCACAGGCAGCTGGCTCTGGAATGTCTCTGCCTCTGCATGGATGGGATAGGCTAGCAGGGCAGAGTGGATCTCCAGCACCCAGTAACTATGGGGTTCTTGTGTGCTGAGACTGTGGGAACTCTGATGAAATGCCTGAAAATGAACCCACAAGATTAATCATAGGATTACTCAGAAGCAATGAGAAGCAAATTCATAAGAAATCCATACATGACATGAAGCTGAAATTATCCCATGATATTGAGATTTTGAAGAGAAATCAAACTGAAATATTATAAATGAAAATTCATTATGTCAAATAAAATACAGTAGAAAGTCATAATAACAGACATGGTATGGCAGACAAAGAATATCCAAGCAAGAATACAAATTTTGAAAATTTCTCAGACCAAACAAATAAAAAAGAAATCATAAAATTAAGAACAGTGTTGGAGATTTACAGGAGACTATCAGATGACTCCACATATAGGTCTTTAGAGTTCCTAATGATGTAAAAAGGGAGAATGGATTAGAAGGTCTACTCAGTGTGATAATTACAAAAAATTTCCATAATTTGAAGAAAGAAAGAAATGTCCAAGTACATGAGGTCAATAAAACTCCTAATGGACATGATCAGAAAAGATCTTTACCACAACACATTGTAGTCAAACTTTCAACAGTAAAATCATAAAGCAAAGATTCTGTGTACAAGAGAAACACCAGATTACTTTAAGGATCTGCAATTAAACAACAGATGGCTTCTCAATAAACCCTACAATCTTAGAGAATGGAGAGATATAGTCCAAGTCTTAAAAAAAAAAAAAAAACTGTCAACCCAGAATACTGTAGTCTGCAAAGCTATCATTTATGAATGAATGTGAAATAAATACCTTCCATAACAAATAGAACTGGAAAGAATTTGTCACCACTCATCCAGCCTTACAAATGTTGGTTAAGGATGTGCTACACACAGAAACACAGAAAGATAATCATAATTATCAGAGAATGTGAAGGCAAAAGAATGTCCCAGTAAAAGTAAAAAGGAAATCCAAATCAAACAATAGAAATGTTTATGGAAAAATGGCAGAGCCAAGTCAGCATTTACCAATAGTAACCTTCAATGTAATGGCCTAAATTCTCCAATTAAATAAAAGATATACACTGGCTGAATGGATTAAAAAATAAGACCCATCTATTTGCTGCCTACAAGAAACACACATCACCAGAAAAAAAATACATGCAGACTGAAAGTCAAACAATGGAAACACTTATTCCATGCTAAAAGAAAGCAAAACAAACTGCTGTAGCCATCCTATTATCATACGAAATAGACTTTAACACAAAAACTGCTAGGAAAGACCAAAAATGGCACTATGTAAAGCTTAAGGGATCAATTCCACAGGAAGATATGACTATAATAAGTGCATACACACACAATACCAGGGCACCTGGCTATTTAAAACAAATGTTAATGGATCTAAAGGGAGACATAGACTCCAATACAATAGTAATGGGGGACTACCACATCCCACTTTCACCAATGGACAGATCAACTAGACAGGAAACCGACAAAGAAACAATAGAACTAATCAACACTATGGACCAAATAAACCTAAGTGACATCTACAGAACATTTTACCTAACAGTTGCAGAATATACATTATTTTCATCAGTACATGGAACTTTCTCTAGGACAGACAATATGCCAGGCCACAAAGCAAGTCCCAGCAAATTAAAAAAAAAAAAAAAAAAAAAAGGAAATCATACTATGTATCTTTTCTGACCAAAACAGAATGAAGCTGGAAATGAACAATTTAAGAGTCTGTAGAAAATATGCAAGCTCAGGGAGACTGAACAATATGCTCCTGAATGAACAGTGAGTCATAGAAGAAATCAAAAAATTCCAGAAAAAGAATTAAGATGACAATACAACATAACAAAATGTATGGGACACAGCCAAAGCAGTTTTAAGTGTGAAATTTATAGTAATTGGTTCATGCATGGTATTATAAAGTCATCAAAAACTCAGCTATCATTGTATCTCAAGGACCTACAAAACAAGAAACCAAACACAAAATTAATAGAAGGAAGAAATAATTAAAGAATAAATGAATAAAATTGAAACCCACAAAAAACAATAATACAAAAGAACAGTGAAATAAAGACTCAGATTTCTGAAAAAATAAAAAAACAATATTAATAAACCACTGGCCCAACTAAACAAAAAAAGGTGGAGGAGACCCAAGTCAATAAAATCAGAGATGAAAAAGGAAATGTAACAACAGACACTAGAGAAATAAAAAGAAAAATCAGAAATTACTAAATTACTACTCTGGAAAATCTAGAAGAAACAGATAGACTCCTGGACACAAAGAATCTACCAAAATTGAGTCATGAAGACATAGAAAACCTAAACAGAAAAACCACCAAAATGGAGATTTAATCAGAAATTAAGACCATCCCAACAATGAAAAGCCCAGGAACAAATGGCTTCACTGATGAATTCTACCAAACATTTAGAGAAGAACTAATTCCAATTCTTCTCAAGTTATTCAAAACAATTAAAAGGTAGGGAGTCCTCCTAAACTCCTTTTATGAAGCCAGAATCACCTTAATTCCTAAGACAGAAAAAGATACAACAGAGAAAGAAAACTATAGACCAATATCCCTAATAAACATAGATGCAAAAATTCTCAACAAAATAGTAGCCAATTGAATCCAACAACACATCAGAAAGATCATTCACCTGGAACAAAACAGTCTGGTAATGGCACAAAAACAGACTGTAGATCAATGGAACTGAGTAGAAATTCCAGAAATTAATCCATGCACCTAGAACCAACTTATCTTTGACAAAAGAGCTCTAATCAACCCCTGTAGCAAGGCAGTCTCTTTAACAAATGGTGCTGGGGAAATTAGATCTCCACATGCAGAATCATGAAAATAGACCTTTACCTTACACCTTACACAAAAATCCACTCAAAATGGATCAAAGACCTAAATATACAACCCAGTGCCATCAAATTATTAGAGAACATTTATAAAACTCTGCAAGACATTAGCATAGGCAAAGACTTCTTGGAAAAGAACCCAGAAGCACAGGCAATCAAAGCCAAATTTGACAAATGGGATTACATCAAGTTTAGAAGCTCTGATGAATTCTACCAGACATTTAGAGAAGAACTAATTCCAATTCTTCTCAAGTTATTCAAAACACTTGAAAGGTAGGGAGTCCTCCTAAACTCCTTTTATGAAGCCAGAATCACCTTAATTCCTAAGACAGAAAAAGATACAACAGAGAAAGAAAACTATAGACCAATATCCCTAATGAACATAGATGAAAAAAAAAAAAAAAAGAAACACTTAGCTAAGTGAAGATGCAACCAACAGAATGAGAGAACATATTTGCAAACTAAGCCACTGATAAAGAGTTAACATCCATAATCTATAAAGAGCTCAAGAAATTCAACAACAACAAAACAATCCAGTTAAGTAATGGGTAAAGGGCTTAAAAAAGCATTTTTCAAGACGGGACTTCAAATGGCCAACAGACACATGAAAAAATGCTCAGGATCACTAGCCATCAAGAAAAGCAATCCAAAACCACAAGGAGATTTCACCTCATTCCAGTTAGAGTGGCTCTCATACAGAAATCAACAAATGACAAATGGTGGCAAAGATGTGGAGAAAAAGGTATCCTGGTACACTATTGGTGGGAATGTAACCTGGCACAGCCACTGTGGAAGACAGTATAGCAATACCTCAGAAATCTGAATACAGATCTATCATATGATCCAGCCATCCCACTCCTGGGAACTTATGCAAACTTAAAGAAATCAGCACATGAAGGAGTTGTCTGTACCCCCATGTTCATTGCAGCACAATTCACAATAACTAAGATATGGAATCAACCCAGATGTCCATCAACTGTTGACTGGACAAAGGAATTATGGTACACATACACTATGGAGTACTACTCAGCTATAAAACAAAAATGAAATCCTGTCTTTTGCAACAAGATGGATGTAACTGGAAACCACTATACTTAATGAAATAAACAGGTCTGAAAAAGATATCACATATTTTCCAGATCAAAAGTAACTAACAGAGTACCTGAAATACAATGTATTGGAGTGAAACAGACATGAGATTCAATGATTGTTTACAGCCCTTGTCTCTTCCACTGAGGGATAGTTTTTTTTCCCTCTTCATATAATTTGTTGAACTATTTTACCTAGAGTAGGATTAACTATATGATCATTAAGAACACTAAAAATTGATCTTTATAAAAATTAAGTGTGGGAATTTTGCAGGGAGGAGTTGGAGCGTGAGCAGGTGTGGGGGTGTGTCACTATGTTCCTCAATCTGCATTTATAAAATATATTAAGCTTGTATAACAAATGAAATTTATTTTTCCCAAAAGAAACCTTTAATTTAATGAGTACAAATTTCATAAATACAGCTTTAGAAATATAGTGATTCTTCCCACCATATCCGCCCTCCCAACCCACCTCCTCCTCTCTCTCTATTCCCTGTCCCATTCTCCATTAAGGTTCATTTTCAATTGACTGTATACACAGAAGACCAACTCTGTACTAAGTAAAGATTTCAGCAATTTGCATGCGTGCACACAAAACTGTTTGAGAACAAGTTTTTCAGTTAATTCTCATAATACAACTCATTGAGGACAGATGCCCTGCATGGGAAGTTAAGTGCACAGTGACTCCTGTTGTTAATTTAAAAATTAACATTCTTCTGTATGATGTCAGTGATCACTCAAGGCTCTTGACATGAGCTGCCATGGCTATGGAAGCCTTTTGAATTCACAATCTCCGTCAGTAACAAATAAAATTTAAAAAACTATTATCTCAATAGATGTAGAGAAAGCATCCTTTCATGATGTAAACCTTTAGCAAATGGGGTATAGAAGAAACATTCCTTAACACATTAAAATAATATATGACAAACTCACAGCCATCATCGTATTGAATGGGAAAAGTTGAAAGCATTCCCAATGAGATTTGGAAACAGACAAGGATGCTCACTTTCACTCCTGCTATTCCAGATAGTCCTGAGAGTTTTAGCCAGTCATTAGGTAGTGAAAAGAAATCAAAAGGATACAAATTGGAAAGAAGGAAGCCAAATTATCCTTATTTGCAGATGGCATAATTCTATATATAGCCGAACCAAAAGAGTCCAGTAAGAGAAAATTGGAACTCATAAGAGACTTTAGTAAAGGGGTAGGATATAAAATCAGGCTGGCACCACAGCTCACTAGGCTAATCCTCTGCCTTGCGGCGCCGGCACACTGGGTTCTAGTCCCGGTCCGGTCGGGGCGCTGGATTCTGTCCCAGTTGCCCCTCTTCCAGGCCAGCTCTCTCCTGTGGCCAGGGAGTGCAGTGGAGGATGGCCCAAGTACTTGGGCCCTGCACTCCGTGGGAGACCAGGATAAGTACCTGGCTCCTGCCATCGGATCAGCGCATCGCGCCAGCCGTGGCAGCTATTGGAGGGTGACCAACGGCAAAGGAAGACCTTTCTCTCTGTCTCTCTCTCTCACTGTCCACTCTGCCTGTCAAAAAATTTTAAAAAAAAGGATATAAAATCAACACACAAAAATCAATAGCCTTTCTGATCACAGACAATACCATGGCTGAGAAAGAACTTCTGAGATCAATCTCATTCATAATAGCTACAGAAAAAATTAAATATCATGAAATAAATTTAAATAAGGATTAAATAAAGCTTTCTATGATGAAAATTACAAAAAATTGGGGCCAGTTCTGTGGCACAGCAGGTTAACACCCTGGCCTGAAGTGCCTGCATCCCATATTGGCTCCAGTTCTAGTCCCAGTTGCTCCACTTCCAATCCGGCCTCTGCTATGGCATGGGAAAGCAGAAGATGGCCCAACTCCTTGGGCCCCTGCACCCGCATGTGAGACCCGGAAGAAGCTCCTGGCTCCTGGCTTCGGATCAGCGCAGCTCCGGCTGTTGCAGCCAACTGGGGAGTGAAGCATCGGATGGAAGACCTCTCTCTTGCTTGCTCTCTCTCTCTTCCTTTCCTTTCTCTGTGTAACTCTTTCAAATAAATAAGTAAATCTTTTAAAAAAAGAAGAAAATTATAAAACATTAAATAAACAGAGGACACAAAAAATGGAAAAATATTTGATGTTCTTGGTTTTCAAGGATTAGTATCTTCAAAATGTCCATACTATCAAGAGCAATTTACATATTCAACTGGATCCCATTCAAAATACTAAAAACATTATTCTCAAACCTAGAAAAATGATGATGAAATTCATATGAAAACACAGGAGGACAGGAACAGAAAAAGCAATATTAAAAAACAAAAACAAAAGTGGAGGCATCACAATACCAGGTTTCAACACACACTATAGGGCAATTATAATCAAAACAGCCTGGGAGCCGTGCTGTGACACAGTGGGTTGAAGCCCTGGCCTGCAGTGCCAGCATCCCATATGGGTGCCGGTTGGAGTCCTGGCTGTTCCACTTCCAATCCTTCTCCCTGCTAATGTGCCTAGGACAGCAGTGGGAGATGGCCCAAGTCCTTGGGTCCCTGCAACCACATGGGACACCAGGAAGAAGCTAATGCACCTGGTTTCGAATAGGCTCAGCTCCAGCCATTGTGGCCACTTGGGGAATTAACCATTTGATGGAAGACTACCCTTTCCCCTGTCTCTACCCCTCGCTGTAATTCTTTCAAATAAATAATTAAAAAATAATAATAAGCAGCCTGGTGCTGGCACAAATAGAGACATGTAGACCAATGGAACAGAACAGAAACTCCAGAAATCAATCCCTGTAAATATAACCAACTTATTTTTGACAAAGGAGCTTAAATCAATCTCTGGAGAAAGGGCAGTCTCTTCATCAAATGGTCATGGGAAAACTGGATCCCCACAGTGGAAATATAAAACAAGAAATCTACCTTGCACCTTATAAAAAATCAACTCAAAACCAGTCAAGGATCTGAATCTATGACCCAATAGCATCAAATTAGAAGAGGAGAACATTGGGGAAACTCTGCAAGATATTGGCATAGGCAAAGACTTCTTGGAAAAGACCCCAGAAGCACTGGCAATCAAAGCCAAACTATGCAATTTGGATTATACCAACCTGAGAAGCTTCTGCACTGCAAAAGAAAACACTCAGTGAAGTGAAGAGGCAACTGAGAGAAACAGAGAAAATATTTGCAGTGTATGAAACTGATAAAGGATTAATATCCAGAATTTATAAAGAACTCAAAAAACTCAACAAGAAAACAAATAATCCAGTTAAGAAATAGGCAAAGGATTTGAACAGATATTTTTCAAAATCATAATTTCTTTCTTTTTATACAGAAGATTGTAATGACCCTTTTTTTAAAAGTTTTTTTTAAAATTATTTTTCGAAAGAGTTACAGAGAAAGAGAGAATGCTGGAAGAGAAAGAGGAAGGAAGGTCTTCCATCCACTGGTTCACTCCCCAAATGCCCGCAAAGGCTGGATCCAAAACCAGAAGCCAGGAGCTTCCTCCAGGTTTCCTACCTTGGTGCAGAGGCACAAGGACTTGGTTCATCCTCTGCTGCTTTTCCTGGCATATTATCAAGGAGCTGGATTGGAAGTGGAGCAGCTGGGTCTCAAACCGGCACCCATATGAAAAGCTGGCACTGCAGGCCAGGGCTTTAACCTATTGTGCCTCAGCACCAGCTCCCCAAAGAGAAATTTCAAATGGCCAACGGGCACAAGTAAAAATGCTCAGGATCACTAGCCATCAAGGAAATGCAAACCAAAATCACAATGAGGTTTAACTTCACCCCGGTTAGAATGGCTCTACTACAGAAAGCAACAATTAATGCTAGTGAGGATGTAGGGAAAATATAACTTAATCCACTATTAATGGGAATGTAAACTAGAACAGCTGTTGTAGAAGACTGGTTGGAGATAGCTCAAAGGGCTGAAAACAGATATACCATATGACCTAGGAATTCCACTCCTGGGAATTTACACAGATTAAATGAAATCAGCACACGAAATAGTTATTTGTATCCTCAATTATACTGCAGCGCGCAATTCACAATAGCTACGGTATGGAATTAACCCAGATGTCCATCAACTGTTGACTAGATAAAACTGAAAAATACACACTATCGGACACTGTTCAGCTGTAAAAAAAAAAAAAAAAAAAAGAATGAAATCCCATTTTTTGCAACAAAATAGATCCAGCTGAAAAACATAATATTTAGTGTAATAAGCCAGTCCCCCAAAGAGAAATACCATATGTTTTCTCTGATCTGTGGTAACAGAGTCCCAAATTTTTAATGTATAGATGTGAAATTGACTTGAAATTTGATTATCATTTACAGCTCTTGTCTCTACTGTTGAGGAACAGTATTTTTTTCTTCATAATATTTGTTCAACTCTTTGCTTAGCATAGGTTTAATCTTATGAATATAAAGTAAACTCAAAGTAGATCATTGTAAAAATTAAGAGAGGGCGATAGGAGAGGAAGCAGGAGGAAGTATGGCAGCATGGGCAGGAGGCAGAATACGGTGGGTATTATCACTATGTTCCTAAATTTGTATATATGAAATACATGAAGTTTGTTTACCTTTAAAAAGGATTTTAAAATCACAATTAAAAATCGTACATATCTATGTGGTACAATATGATATTTCTATACATGAACACATGTATTTTGTCCAAAAAGGCTAAGCATGCCTATCTCCACACATTTATCCTTCTTTCATGGTGAAATATTCAAACTACTTTTTCTGAGTTTTTAAAGAAAAGCATGCTACAATTTATCATCTGTGGGCATCCCACTGTGCAACAGAATGCCAAAACTCATTTCTTCTAACTATAGCTTGGTGGCCATTAAATAACTTTTACCCACCCTCTGCTGCTCTCAATCTCCTCAGCCTCTTATAATAACAAATTTACCACTTCTATAAGACCAACTTTTTAGATTCCAAATGAGTAATATCAGGTGGTACATATCTTTCTATTTCTACTTATTTTACACAATGTAATGATCTCCAGTTCCATTTATGTTGCTGCAAATGACAAGGTGTTGAAGAGACTACCCTTTCTCCATTAACTTGAATTTGCACTTCTGTCAAAAATCAGTTACTTTATACGTGTGCATCTGTTCTATTTCATTGGTCTACAAGTCTATCTTCCCAGAAATATCATATTGTAGCTCCACTCCGTCTTAAAATCAGGCATGTGAGTCCTTTAAATTATACTTCTTGAGAAAATTAGCTAGGCCAATTCCTTTGTTTTTTCATACAAATTTTAGAATCAGCTTATCAATATCCAATTTTAAAGATCGCTTTGATTTTGAAGTAGATAGTATTAAATCTGTATATCAAATTTGAAAGAATATATTTGCTTATTAAGCATTATAATTCATTAACATAATCTCTCAACTGTTGGAGTCTTTATAAAAGTGGACTTTCATCTATGTATTTTATTTTTCAAAATAGAAATACTGTACTTATTAGGCCGGCACCGTGGCTCACTAGGCTAATCCTCTGCCTTTCGGCGCCAGTACACTGGGTTCTAGTCCCAGTCGGGGCGCCGGATTCAGTCCCGGTTGCCCCTCTTCCAGGCCAGCTCTCTGCTGTGGCCAGGGAAGGCAGTGGAGGATGGCCCAAGTACTTGGGCCCTGCACTCCGTGGGAGACCAGGATAAGTACCTGGCTCCTGCCATCGGATCAGCACAGTGCACTGGCCACAGTGCGCCGGCCGCGGCAGCCATTGGAGTGTGAACCAACGGCAAAGGAAGACCTTTCTCTCTGTCTCTCTCTCTCTCACTGTCCACTCTGCCTGTCAAAAAAAAAAAAAAAAAAAGAAATACTGTACTTATTTTGTTAAACTCATAAATACCTCATTTGAGGAATTTATTTTATTTTTATTTTTAAAAATTTTGAATTCTAATCATTCATTGCTGAAGTATATAAATTAATATTTGTTTTGTATCTTAAGTTCATATTCTGCAAAACTGTTAACTCACAAGTTTTAGGAGATATGAAAATGCTTTGGGACTTTCTAGATTGCACTGACTTCATATTTTATCAAGAGCTCTTGGCTGGCACCATGGCTCACTAGGCTAATCCTCCACCTGCACTGCCAACACCCCAGGTCCTAGTCCCGGTTGAGGCGCTGGATTCTGTCCCGGTTGCTCCTCTCCCAGTCCAGCTCTCTGCTGTGGCCCGGGAGTGCAGTGGAGGATGGCCCAGGTCCTTAGGAGACCAGGAGGAAGCACCTGGCTCTTGGCTTCGGATCGGCGCAGCACACCAGCCACAAAGTGCCGGCTGTAGAGGCCACTTGGGGGGCTTGGGGGTGAACCAACGGATAAAGGAGACCTCTCTCTCTCTGTGTGTGTCTAACTCTGCCTGTCAAAATAAATAAATTAATTAATTAAATAAAATAAAAAAGAGCGCTGTGTTTATGAAGATGATGGTGAGGTATTTTCCATTACTCATTAACTTTTTCTCTTATATTTATTATTTTCTTCTGTCTGCTAACTTGAGATTTAGTTTGCTCTCCTTTTTCCTGATTTTTTGCTTAAATTTTTAAGAAACTATTTTTATAAATATGTTTTTTGTTTGTTTGTTTGTTTTACAGAGTGGACAGTGAGAGAGAGAGACAGAGAGAAAGGTCTTCCTTTTCCATTGGTTCACCCTCCAATGGCCACTGCAGCCAGTGCACCGTGTTGATCCGAAGCCAGGAGCCAGGTGCTTCTCCTGGTCTCCCATGCGGGTGCAGGACCCAAGGACTTTGAGCCATCCTCCACTGCCTTTCCGGGCCACAGCAGAGAGCTGGACAAGAAGAGGAGCAACCGGGACAGAATCCAGCGGCCCGACTGGGACTAGAACCCGGTGTGCCCTGGTGTGCCAGTGCCGAAGGTGGAGGATTGGCTTATTGAATTGTGGCGCCAGCCGTATAAATTTGTTTTTGAAAATAATTGATCCCAGACCTTTTTTTTAAATTTTAAGTATTTATTACTCTATATTTCCCTCACCACAGCTTCAGTTATATACTCAAATTGTGACATGTTGCATTTCTATTTCAAATCAGCTGAAATAATTTAACATTTCTATTGAAATGTACTCATTGGTAGAATTCAGCAGTGAAACCATCAAGTCCAGGGATTTTTGTTGTTAGGAAGGTCTCTATTATTGGTTTAATCTCCAAGTTATCATTTTATTTAGGTTTTCTATGTTTTCATAACTCCATTTTGAAAGATTGTATGTGTCCAGAAATCTATCCATTTCTTCTAGACTTTCTAGTTTATTCTCATACTGTTTGTAGTAATTCCTGATGATTCAATTTATTTTTGTGCTATCCATTGTACTTTTTCATCTCTGATTTTCTTACTTGGATCTTCTCCTCTCTTCCTTTTTTATCTGGATAGTTTGGCCAATGGTGTCTCGATTTTGTTTATTTTATCAAAAAATAAGCAAACAACTCTTCATTTCACAGACCTTTTTTTAACTTTTGGAACCAAAATTAAAGAAGAACTAATTCCAATTCTTCTCAAACTATTCAGAACGATTCAAAGGGAGGGAAACCATCTAAACTCCTTCTACAAGGCCACAAGCACCTTATTTCCAAAAGTAGTAAAAGATACAACAGAAAAAGAGAACTATAGACCAGTATCTGAGATCAACATAGATACAAAAATCCTCAACAAAATACTAATCAATTCAACAATACATCAGAAAGATCATTCACCCTGACCAAGTGGGATTTATTCTTGGTATAAGGGATGATTCAACATTCACAAATAGATACATTGCACTAACAAACTGAAGAATAAAAACCATAGGATTATATCAATAGATGCAGAGAAAGCATTTATAAAATACAACATCCTTTCATGATGAAAACCTTAAGCAAATTGGGTATAGAAGGAACATTTATCAAAATAATCAAGTCAATATACTACAAAATCATGGCATCATACTGAATGGGGAAAATTTGGAAGCATTTCCACCAAAGATGCCCACTTTCAACATTCCTATTATATAGAGTTCTGGAAGTTTTAGCCAGAGCCATTAGGCAAGAGAAAGAAATCAAAGGGATACAAATTGGAAAGGAGAAAGTCAAATTATCCCTATTTGCAATATGAAATGTACCTATATATAGGTGGACCAAAAAACTTTACTTAGAGACTATTGGACATCATAAGAGAGTTTGGTAAAGTTGCAAGAAATACAATCAACACACAAAAATCAATGGCCTTGTATACACAGACAGTGCCATGGCTGAGAAATAATCTATAAGATCAGTCGAATCCACAATAGCTACAAAAAATTTAAATGCCTTGGAATAAATTTAACTATGGAAGTGAAAGGTCTCTATAATGAAAGTTAGAAAACATTAAAGAAAGAAATAAGGAAGACACAGAAAATGGAAAAATCTCCCATGTATGGATTGGAAGAATTAACATCATCAAAATGTCCATGATACCCAAAGAAATTCAGAGATTCGATTATATTCCAATAAAAACACTAGGACATTCTTCTCAGATCTAGAAAAAGTGATGCTACAACCCATGTGGAAACACAAAACCTGTACTGCTAAATCAATCTTAAACAACAAAAACAAAGACAGGGAATAAATAATAACAGATTTCAATATGTGCTACAGAACAGTTATAATCAAAACAGCATGATACTGCACAAAAATAGACATGTAGAAAACGGAAGAGAATAGAAAACTCAGAAATTATTCTGCACATCTACAACCAAATATCTTTGACCAACAACCAAAAACAATCCCTGGAGATAGGACAGTCTCTTCAACAAATGATTCTGGGAAAATTGGATCCCAGCATGCAGAAGTGTGAAACAAACCCCTATTTTACACTTTATATAAAAACAACTCTAAATGGTTCAAGGATCTTCATCTACAACCTGATACCATCAAATTACTAGGGAAAATATTCAGAAACTCTATAAAACACTGGCATAGGCAAAGACTAGGAGAAAAAAAAAACCAGAAGCACAGGCAATAAAAGCAAAATTAAACAAATGGAATTATATCAAGCTAAGAAGCATCTGCGCGGCAAAGGAAACATTCAACAAAGCAAAGAGTCAACCAACAGATGGGAAAAAATATTCACTAACTATGCATCTGATAAAAGATTAATATCCAGGATCTATAAAGAGCTCAAGAAAATCAAAAACAACAAAACAAACAATTCAGTTAAGAAATGGGCAAAGGACATGAACAGGCATCTTCAAAGTCAGAAATTCAAAAGGCCAATAGATACATGAGAAAAAGCTCAGGATCACTAGCTATCAGGAAAATGAAAATAAAAACCACAATGATATTTCACCTTATTCCAGTTAGAATGACTATTGTCCAAAAATCAACAATAATTGATGAAGATAATATATGGGAATGTAAACTAGAACAACGATTATGGAAGATAGTATAGAGATTCCTCAAGATATGAAAATAGATCTACCATATGGCCCAGCCATCCCACTCCTGATAATTTATCCAAACAAAATGAAATTAGCATATGAAACAATTTTCTGTACCCTTATGTTTACATCAGCTTGGTTCATAATACTTAAAATATGAAATCAACAAATATATTAATTAAATGATGACTGGATAAATAAAATGTGACTTATATACACTATGGAATACTATTCAGTCATTAAAAAGAATGAAATCCAGTCATTTGCAAGAAGAAAAAAGGATGCAACAGGAAACTATTATGCTTAATGAAATAAGCTAATCTGAAAAAGACAAATATTATATATTTTCCCTGATTTGTGATAATATACGTTTTACCAAAAAAATGAATGCATATGAGAAAAATGATATTCTGAGATTTGATTATTGTTTACAGCCCTTACCTATATTCCTGAGGAATACTGGGTTTTCTGCTTACTATTTGCTGAATTCTCTTTGTAGTGAAGAGTTAAACTTGTGATTATAAAATAAAGTCACAGTATTTCATTGTAAAAATTAAAATAATAAGAAAGGAAAAGAGGAGGGTGGGGTGGGAAGTATCATTAAGCTATTAAATATATACATATGAAATACATGAAATTTGTTCATGATATAAATAAAAAATTTAAAAGCAAAATGAAAGTTCTAAAAAGGTCTAGATTCTAGAAATTCTTAAAAAATAAAAAATTTACTCCTTGACCTTGAGAGTATTTATTAATATGCTGTTTATCTTTCAAATATATGTTGATTTTCCAGATACATTTATGTAATTTATAATTCTAGTTAAATTCTAGTAGTCCAAGTGTATACTTTATATTACATCTATGCAAACTTGCTGAAGTTTGTTTGATGACCCAGAGTATGGCCTATCTCTGTCTTTGAAAAGAAAATGTATTCTATTGTTGAATAGCACTTCTATAAATGTGAATTAGATCTAACTGAAAATATGAATCAGATATTCTGTATTTTTTACTAATATGCTGTATACTTTCTTTTCACTTTTTGTTGAATCCAAACATCCATTGTTTTATACCTTATGTAGGACACTGAATACTGAGGAAAATTGGTTTTATGCCCAAAAGTAAGCCTATCTTCCTGATAGGACTTTCATTTGGATATTTGAGTGTGTCTATGTATGAATTGGTCAGGTTTTAAGGTTTGTTGTTGCCATGGTTACCTTCGGAGCACCACAGGCATCAAATTCTTGTAGATTGTGTCTCGGGGCTGAGGAGCTTGTCTGACAGAGCAATATCCGCTTCACCCTCAGCTTTAGGTTTTATCATTTTAACAATTCTCAGAAAGGGCCTTTTGCTCCTCTCTCAATGGTAGCTTGCTGCTGTTTGCTATCGAAATTTGTTGGTTTGTCAGTGGAGGAGACTCCTTGGCAAGAGGAGTGGAGAGTATGAAATATCTTCTTTTATTCCAATTAATCTGTATTCTTGGGCAGATACCTGTCTCTGGGTTCCAGGGAAGTGATCATTTCAATTGTTCTCTTATTCTGTGACTTGGGCCCAGGCCCACCAGGTATTCCTGTTCCTCTGAGGGGATAGAGATATTTTTCTCCTTTGCCTTCTTCAAAGTCAATGAATTTTCACCAGGGCCCTGAGGAGAAACATGCTCATTGATTCAATCCACAAATTATGGCTTTAGTTCACAGGGATACTAATAAACTTCTCATGGAGATGTAACTTGAATAAACTTTTGAAGGATGGCTACACCTGAGATCTGCAGACTAGTGAAATAAGTGTCCTTATAAAACACAAACTGGGGCCAGTGTTCTATTGTAGTAGGTGAGCTGCTGCCTGTGACGCTGACATCCTATACATGTGCTCCACTTCTGATTCAGCTCACTGGGAATGGCCCAGCAAAAGCATTGGAAGAAGGCACAAGCACTTCTGCCACTTCTCTGCCACCCATCTGAGAGACCAGGAGGAGGCTCCTGGCTCCTAGCTTTGGCCTGTCCCAGCCCAGGCCATTGTAGCCATTTGTGGGAGTGAAACAGTGGTTAGAAGATCCCTAACTCTTACTTTCAAGTACATCAGTGAATCTTTAAAACACACACAAATTATCCTTTTATACAAATACTCCCTTTTCCATTGGATTTTTTTACTTTTTAAATGTTTTTTGTTTTGTTTTGTTTTTTTTTTTTTGTTTTTTTTTTTTTTTTTTTTTTTTTTTTTTTATTTGAGAGGCAGAGTTACAGACAGTGAGATTGACAGAGAACGGTCTTCCATCCACTAGTTCGTTCTCCAAATGGCTGCAACTGCCAGAGCTGGGCCTATCCAAAGACAGTAGCTTCTTCCAGATCTCCCAACTGTGTGCAGGGGCCTAAACACTTTGAACATCTTCCACTGCTTTCCTAGGCCATAGAAGAGAAGCAGCCAGGACTAGAACTGGTACCCATATGAGATGCCTGCACTGCAGGCGGAAGATTAACCTACTGGGCCACAGTGATGGCCCTGGCTTTTTTTTTTAATAAGTGGAAGTGATCATCAGTAACCATGTCAGTATGTTGCCAGCAGCCAACATCTTTATCAACTTTCTTCATCTTCTGACCTCTACCATAATCCCCAGGTATTTTAATATTGCTTATTTTGACTCTTCAGTACTGCAACTTTGTCTGTGTTTCCAATATGTGAGGCCACACAGCTCAGTTTTGTTCCTGCATCAGTAGTCTACCTCTTGATATATACCTGTAACCTTTCATAACATTTTTAGCTGTTAATGACTCGTTCTCTTACATAAGAGACTTGCTCTTAAATTTTGTGAGAACTTTATTTTCACAGTGCTTTTCACTTCATTCAAAGCATCTGTTTCTTCAAGGATTCTACGTTGGTACGTGTCAGTACTGACCTCTGGCATCTTAATGTCATGGAGGTCACAGTAGCCTGCAAAGGCAGATTCTTCCAGGGATACCTCATTTCAAACTAACCCAAAGTCATAGTATTGGTTATTCCTCGACATCCTTTACTAGAAACTTTTAGCTTTTAATTTTTATCCATGTTGTGAGGTATGAAACAAGGTTCACTGTTTTCCTTACTTCATTTGATTGTTGCAACGCTATTTGTTGAAAAACTTTATTTTCCCCACGGATGCCATTTCACTATTTAGGTAGGTGTTTATTTCCCCATGCTCTATTTTATCCCACTGTTCTATTTATTCTTATTCTGAGACCACATTGTCTGAATTATTATTGGTCAATATTAATTCTTGAAATTAGAGATGACACAATGCTTTTGAATTTCTTCTTTTTTTTAAGTATATTTTGCCCCAGATGTTTTATTTCTATCTAAGTTTATAATTAGTTTCTCAATGTCTGTGTTCTGATTTTTATTGCAATTACCTTGAATATATATTTTGATTAGGAGGGAATGAGAATCTCAACAATGTTGAGTTTTACAACTAGTGATCTTGTCATTTCTAGGTCTCCTAAAATTTTATTGTAGAAATCTTGCATGTCTTTTTAAAAACATACTTCCAAGTATTTAAATTATTATATGCTGTTTGGAGCTACTAAATTGCCTACTAATGTTATTTTCCAATTACTTATAACTAATGCTCATATATTAAAATAAGATATTTATGTATATTGATCTTGTATCTTAAGCTCTTTATAAATTCACTCACAATTCATAATCCCATTTTAACGTTTAATAGGATTTTCTACACAATCATGAAATTTCATGATCCGTGAATAAAAAACAAATTTATTTCTATTTCAAACTTTATGCTATAAATTTCTTAGCCATTTTGATTACTGCAGAGGATTCTGTACAATGTTGGAAGTGAAACATGTGAAACAATATGACATTAAGGCAAAAGTGTTACAGATGTCAATTTTAAGTATAATGTTAGCAGGAAGTTGTCATTTATAAATTAAGTAGTGACAGTTTGTCATGAATGAGTATTATATGGCATCAAATCCCTTTTTCACTTCAAGTGAAATAATCACATAATTTTTATTCTTTATTAATGTAATGATTTTTTTTTACCTTGGTCATAACCTTCCAATCCTAGAATGGTTTCCATTTGATTATTATGTAGTATTCTTTTCATATGATGCTGAAATTCATTTGCTAATATTTGTTTAATCATTTATGCAACTATGTTTATAAGATATATTGTTCTCCTGAGAGCACTGTGGTGCAGCAGCCTGACCCACAGCTTACGACACAAGCATCCAATACTGGAGTGCTGATCAGCTTCTGATCCAGCTTCCTGACAATGGGCCTGAGAAGGCAGCAGAAGGTGGCCTAAGTACTTCGGTCCCTGCCACCCACATGATCCTGGCCCTGGCTGCAGCTCGCATGGCCCTGGGTGTTATAGCTATTTGGTACTGAAACAACAGATGGAAGATCTCTTTTTCTCTCTCTTTATCCCTCCCTCTGTCATTCTAGCTTTCAAATAAAATAAAATAAATTTTTTAAAAAATACACTACATTAAAAAAGATACATGGGTTTATAATTGTATTTTTATATTCTTGTTTATGCTGGTTTTATGGTTATGTTGGACTCATTAAAACAGAGAAAATATTACTATCTCTTTTTCTAAAATAGTTTGAGTAAAATTTATATTAAGTAGTATTTAATATCTAGCTGATAGAATTCACCAATTAAGCTACCTGTACACTGTTTTATTTGTAGAAAAGCATTTACTTATTAATTATATCTAACAGGAAGGGGACTATTTAGATTTTGAATTCTTTTAATAATTTTGGAGGATCTCTATTCTTTTTTTTTTTTTTTTACTTTTATTTAGTAAATATAAATTCCCAACGTACAGTTTATGGATTACAATGGCTTTTCCCCCCAATTACTTCCCTCCCACCCGCAACCTTCCCATCTCCCGCTCCCTCTCCCATTCCATTCACATCAAAATTCATTTTCAATTATCTTTATATACAGAGGATCTATTTAGTATATATTAAGTAAATATTTCAACAGTTTGCACCCACACAGAAACACAAAGTGTAAAATACTATTTAAGTAGTAGTTATAGCATTAATTCACATTGAACAACACATTAAGGACAGAGATCCTACATGAGGAGTAAGTGCACAGTGACTCCTGTTGTCGACTTAACAAATTGACACTTTTCTTTATGGTATCAGTAATCTCCTGAGGCTCTTGTCATGAGTTGCCAAGGCTATGGAAGCCTTTTGAGTTCACTGATTTCGATCTTATTTAGACAAAGTCATAATCAAAGTGGAAGTTCTCTCCTCCCTTCAGAGACAGGTACCTCCTTCTTTGATGGCCCTGTTCTTTCTACTGGGATCTCACTCGCAGAGACCTTTCATTTAGGTGTGTTTTTGTTTTTGTTTTTTTGCCAGAGTGTCTTGGCTTTCCATGCCTAAAATACGCTCATGGGCTCTTCAGCTAGATCCGAATGCCTTAAGGGCTGATTCTGAGGCCAGCGTGCTGCTTAGGACATCTGCCATTCTATGAGTCTGCTGTGTATCCCGCTTCCCATGTTGGATCATTCTCTCCCTTTTTTATTCTATCAGTATTTGCAGACACTAGTCTTGTTTATGTGATCCCTTTGACTCTTAGTCCAACCATTATGATCAATTATGAACAGAAATTGATCACTTGGACTAGTGAGGTGGCATTGGTACATGCCACATTGATGGGACTGAATTGGAATCCCCTGGCACATTCCTAACTCCACCATTTGGGGCAAGTCCGATTGAGCATGTCCCAAATCGTACATCTCCTCCCTCTCTTATTCCACTCTTATATTTAACAGGGATCACTTTTCAGTTAAATTTAAACACCTAATAATAATTGTGTGTTAATTACAGAGTTTAAGGCCATCAAGGAGAGAGGCGCCTTTCTCTGAAGGGAGGAAGGTACCTCCACTGTGATACGGCCTTGACTAAACAAGTTCAGAGTTGGTGAACTCAAGGGGCTTCCATAGCCTAGACAGCTCATAGCAAGAGTCTCGGGTGATGGCTGACGTCATAAATAAGAATGCCAATTGTTAATCAACAACAGGAGTCACGGGGTACATGCTCCCCATGTAGGATCTCTGTCCTTAATGTGTTTTACTATGAAACTTAAAAACAACACTACTAGTCGAACAATACCCTATACCTTGTGAGGTTTTGTGAGTGCAGCCTGTTGAAATCCTTGCTTAGTATATACTAAGTTGATCTTCAGTATATGAAGGTAATTGAAAATGAAACTCGATGAAGGGTGGGATGAGAGAGGGAGTGGGAAAGGGGAGGGCCACGGGAGGGAGGAAGGCTTGGCTGGGGTGGGGGGGGGAGCCACAACAATACACAAGTTGCACTTTGTAAATTACAGAGTTCAACCAATAGTATTAAGTAGAACAAAAAAATTACTAAAAGGCATAAAGTATTAAATTGTACATCAACAGTCAGGACAAGGACTGATCAAGTCATTGTTTCTCATAGTGTCCATTTCACTTCAACAGGTTTCCTTTTAGGTGCTCGGTTAGTTGTTACCCATCAGGGAGAACACATGATATTTGGATCTCTGTTCTAAAAGTTTCTTCATTGCATCTAACTTGTGATATTTATACGCACAAAGTTGTTTATAATGTTTTTTTTCTTTTTTTTTTTTATTTTTTGACAGGCAGAGTGGACAGTGAGAGAGAGAGACATAAAGAAAGGTCTTCCTTTGCCATTGGTTCACCCTCCAATGGCCGCTGCGGCCCAACGCGCTGCGGCTGGCGCACCGCTAAAACATCTGTTATAAGCATATTTCAAAGATTTAAAGAAAAGATTTCAGCAAAAGATAAAAAATCTATACAAAAACATTTTTGAAATTCTAGACCTAAAAAGGTAAATTTTAAAATTGAACGGATCAACTGGAAGGATTAAAAACATTAGAATCTAAAGAACAGTAATTGTTATTGTTATAGAAAACTTCTATTTAATAAATATAAATTTCAAAAGTACAAATTTTGGATTATAGCGGTTTTCCCCCCATAACCACCCTCCCATCCATAAACCATCCCATCTCCTACTCCCTCTCCCATCTCATTCTTCATTAAGATTCATTTTTAGTTATCTTTATATTCAGTAGATCAATTTTGTATATACTAAGTAAAGATTTCAACAGACTGCACCCACACAGACACACAAAGTATAGAGTACTGTTTGAAGACTAGTTTTACTGTTAATTATCTTAGTGCAACACATTAAGGACAGAGATCCTACATGAGGAGTAAGTGCACAGTGACTCCTGTTGTTGATTTAACAATTGCCACTCTTATTTATGACGTCAGTAGTCACCTGAGGCTCTTGTCATGAGCTTCCAAGGCGATGGAAGCCTCTTGAGTTCACAAACTCTGACCTTATTTAGACAAGGCCATAATTAAAGTGGAATTTCTCTCCTCCCATCAGAGAATGGTACCTCCTTCTCTGATGGCCCATTCTTCCTGCTAGGATGTCACTCGCAGAGATCTTTCATTTAGGTCATTTTTTTGCCATGCTGTCTTGGCTTTCCATGCCTGAGAAACTCTCATGGGCTTTTTAGCCAGATCTGAAAGTATTAAGGGCTGATTCTGATGCCAGAGTGCTGTTTAGGGCATTTGCCATTTTATGAATCTGCTGTATATCCCACTTCCCATGTTAGATCATTCTCTCCTTTTTAATTCTATCAGCTATTATTAGCAGACACTGGACTTATTTATGTGATCCACTTGACAATTAATCTTATCTTTATAATCAGTTATGAACTTAAACTGATCACTATCTAGTAAGATGGCATTAGTACCTGCCAACTTAATGGGATTTGGAGTCCCATGGCACGTTTCTAGCTATACCCTTAGGAGTAAGTCCAAGTGAGCATGTGTTGAACTGTACATCTATTCACCTCTCTATTTCACATTCTTATTTTTAACAGGAATCAATTTTCAGTTGGATTTAAACTCCTAAGAATAACTGTGTTAATTAAACAGTCCAACCAATGGTATTACGTAGAAAAAGAAATACTAAAAAGAATAAAATAGTAGGCTAATTAATAAACACTAACCAAGTTGAAAATAAGAAATAAAATATTTGAAATATTAGGAAAACTTTAATGATCTGAGACAAAATTAAGCAAATACATAGTGTCTTAAAAAAAAAAAAAGATACACCAGAAAAAAAGTAAGCACTGACTGAGAATTCACCCATGGAGTAGGAATTTGGCACATTGGTTAAAATGCTGCTTGGGAAACCTACACCCCAAACCAGAGTCCCAGTTTGGGTCCTGGCTCCTTAGCTTCTGATCCAGCTTCCCACTAAAGTGGGAACCAACATTGTGTTGAATGTGTTATTTTTCATGGAGCCTGATTTTCATTGTCATAATTTTATTCCTGCTCCATTTGGTTGAATCAGGATATCAATGATTTGTATATCTCTTGATCATGTTTGGCTTGGTTTTGTGCTTTGTAGGATGGGTCCATTACAGGTATTGGACCTATGGTATTTCCATTCTCCATTGGCATGTCATTTCTGGCATCTTAATAAAATGCTGCAATTGCTCAAGATGTTTTTCCATCCAACCATCCCAGAATTTGAGCATATTTTTACCCTGTGCTACCTCTAGCATCTCTATCCTGCTCTTATGCCCCTAGTTGCCACTCTGTTAGTCCTTTAAGGATCAAGGATTTGTGCATATGCACCCTGGTCCTCAAAGACTTACAATGAAGCATCATACAAACTTCTGGGATAACTTTGCCATAAGAAGTGTCATTTTTCATATTCATCCTTTCAGTATCAGCTGTCTCAACAGCCTCAAAATCTCATCTCTTTAGCTTCTTGGCTCAGGGTGACTGCAAAGTCACAGCATGCTCCTCTTCTGATCCAGCTCTCTGCTAATGTCGTGGGAAAGCAGAAGATGGCCCAAGTGCTTGGGCCCCTGCACTCGCATGGGAGACCTGGAGAAAGCTCCTGGATCCTGGCTTCAGATCGGCTCAGCTCTGGCCATTACGGCCACGTGGGCAGTGAACCAGTAGAATGGAAGACCTCGCTCTCTCTGACTCTACCTCTCTCTGTAACTCTGTCCTTCAAATAAATAAAATAATTCTTTAAAAAAAACTGTTCCTCAACAGTAGAGACAATGTTATAAACAATCATTGAGTCTCAAAACATCAATTTCACTGCTATACATTACATTTTTGGGTGTTTTATTAGTTACCACAATTCAGGGAAGACATATGGTATTTTTTCTTTTTAGGACTTTTTATTTTATTAAGTATAATTGTTTTAGTTCCTTTTTTTTTTTTTTTTGCAAAATACAGGATTCCATTTCTTTTTTTATGGCTAAGTAGTATTCCATACTACACACACAAACACACACACATATACACACAGTCATCAATTGACAGATATCTGGGTTGATTTCATACCTTTGTTATTGTGAATTGAACTGCAATAAACATGAGAGTACAGACAACTATTTCATATGCTGGTTTCATCTTGTTTGGGTAAATTCCCAGGAGTGGGATTGTTGGGTCATTAGGTATATCTATTTTCAGTTTTCTGAGGTATCTTCATAAGGTCTTCCAAAGTGACTGTGCTAGTTTACATTCCCAAAAGCAGGTGGTGATTAGGGTACATTTTCCCCCACACCCTCACCAACATTTATTGTTTGTTATGGTTTGTGGATGAGAGCCATTTTAATGGGGGTAAAGTGAAACCTCATTGTAGTTTTGACTGACTTTCCCTGATGGCTAGAGATCATGAATATTTTTTCATGTGTATGTTGGTCATTTGAATTTCTCTTTTCAAAAAAGGCTGTTAAAGTTCTTTGCCCATTTATTAACTGTACTACTTTGTTGTTGTTGAGTGTGTTGAGCTATTTATAGATTCTGGATACTAATCCTTTATCAGTTTCATAGTTTGCAAATATTTTCTCCCATTCTATAGGTTCTTTCTTTACTTTGCTCTGTGTTTCCTTTGCAGTGTAGACAGTTTTCAGCTTGATGTAATCCCATTTTCCAATTTTGGCTTTGATTGCCTGTGTTTCTAGGTTCTTTTCCTAAGCCAATGCCTTACAGAGTTTCCCTAATGTTCTCTTTTAGTAACATGATGCTATCGGGTTGTAGACTTAGATCATTGGTCAATTTTGAGTTGATTTCTGTATAAAGTGTAAGGCAGTGTCTTATTTCATACTCCTGCCTATAGAAATCCAACTTCTCCAACACCATTTGTTGAAGAGGCTGTCCTATATCCAAGGATTGAATTTAACTACTTTGTCAGATATAAGTTGGTTGTAGATGTATGGATTTATTTCTGGAGTTTCTACTCTATTCCTTGGTCTGAATGTCTCTTTATCTACCAGTTTCAGGCTATTTTGATTATAACTGCACTACAGTGCATCTTGAAATCTGGCATTGTGGTGTCTCCAGCTTTGTTTCTGTTGAATAATATTGTTTTAGAATATTCAGGGTTTCTTGTGTTTCCATATGAATTTTAGCATTTTTTTTCTAGATCTGAGAAGCATGTCCTTGGCAGTTTGATTGAGATCACACCGAATCTACAAATTGCTTTCAGGAGCATGGACATTTTGGTGATGTTAATTCTTACAATGGAAGACTTTTCCATTTTTGTGTCTTCTTCTATTTCTTTAATCTTTTATAATTTTCATGTCACAGATTATTCACCTCCTTGGTCATATTCATTACAAAGCATTTAAATTTTTTGTAGTCAATGTGAATGGGATTGATCTGAGTTCTTTCTCAGCCATTCACTGTCTGTATATACAAAAGCTATTTATATTTGTGTGTTAATTTTATATTGTGCAAATTTACTAAAATTTTTTGAAAGAATTATGTTTTTTTTATTTGAAAGAGAGAGTTACAGAGAGAGAGAGAGAGCCAAAGAGAATGAGAGGTCTTCTATTCCACTGGTTAACTCCCCAAATGACCACAACAGCCAGAGCTATGCCAATCCAAAGCTAGGAGCTTCTTCTGGGACTCCCACATGGATGGAGGGGCCCAAGGACTTGGGCCATCTTCTATTTCTTACCCATGCCGTAGCAGAGAGCTGTATCAGAAGAGGAGCAGCTGGGCCTAGAACCAGCACCCATATGTGATGCCAGTGCTACAGGCTGGGGCTTTAACCTGCTCCGCCACAGCACTGGCCCTTTACCAAAATTTTTATGAGTCCCAATAGTCTTTTAGTGAGTCTTTTTATTCTCTTACATATAGAATCATGTCATCTGTAAATAGTGATAATTTGACTTCTTCCTTCCCAATTTATATCCCTTTGGTTTCTTTTTCCTGCCTAATGGCGCTGGCTAAAACTTCCAAAACTATATTAAATAGCAATGGTGAAAGTGAGCACCCTTGTCTGGTTCTAGATCTTAGTGAGAATGCTTACAACTTTTCTCCATTAAATAAGATGCTGACTGTGAATCCGCCAAAAAGCCTTGATTGTGTTGAGGAATGTTACTTTCATACCCAATTTGCTTAAGGTTTTCATCATGAAGTGATGTTATTCCTTACCAGATGCTTTCTCTGCGTCTATTGAGATAATCATATGAATTTTCTTCTGCAGTTTATTAATGTGATGGATCACATTTATTAATTTGTGAATGTTGAGCCACCCCTGCATTCCAGATAAATCTCAATTGTCCAGGTGAATTATTTTTCTGATGTGTTGTTGGATTTGATTAGCTAGTAAATTTTAAGGATTTTTGCAACTATGTCCATCAGGCATATTCATCTATAGTTCTCTTTCTCTGTTGTATCTTTTTCTTATTTAGGAATTAAGGTGATGCTGACTTCACAGAAGGATTTTGTAAGGCCTCCCTCCCTTTCAATTGTTTTGAATATCTTGAGAAGAATTGAAATTAGTTATTTAGAAGTCTGGTAGAATTCATTAGTGAATCCATCCAGTTCTGGGCTTTTCTTTTTTGGGGTCTTTATTACCGATTCAATCTCCATCATGTTTTTTAGTCTCTCTAGATTTTCTGTCTTTTCATGCATCCATTTTGGTAGACTGTATATTTCCAGAAATCTATCCAATTCTTCCATATTTTCCAGTTTGTTGCCATATAGCTGTTTGTAGTGATTCCTGATGATTTATATTATTTCTGTAGTGTCTATTATTAATCTCCTCTTTCTTTTTTGATTAATTTGAGTCCTCATTTGGGGCGGTATATTGTGCCAATGGTGTATCAATTTTGTTTATTTTTCAAAATTCAGCTCTTAATTTCACTGATGTTTTGTATGTTTTTAAAATTTTATTTAAGGAATACACATTATGTATTACATATGCAGATTTAGAATCCTAGTATACTTCCTACCCTACCCTCCCTCTCATACTCATAGCCTTCTTCCTCTTCCCTTTCCTGTTCCCACACTTAATTTTTACAAAGATCTATTTTAAGTTTACTTTATACTCATGAGATTAACCCTACACTAAATAAAGAACTCAACAAAGAAAAAATCACTGTTCCTTAACAGTAGAGACAAGGGCTGTAAGTGATCATGGAAAATCAAAATGTCAATTTCACTCTAAAACACTACATTTTAGGTACTCTATGAGTCACCATGGATCAAGGAAAACATATGGTATCTGTATTTTTGGGAAGGCTTATTTCACTAAGTATACTGGTTTCTAGTTGCATCTATTTTGTTGCAAAAGAGAGGATTCATTTCTTTTCTACCACTAAGTAGCATTCTATAGTGTATATATACCAGAATTTCTTTATCTACTCATATACTGATGGACATTTTGTTTCAATTTTGTTTATTTCTTCTCTAATTTTTTCTTTCTTCCTACTAATTTGGTTTTGGTTTGTTGTTGTTTTTCTAGGTCCTTGAGATGCAATGACAGCTCACTTATTTTATGCCTTTGCAATTTCTTGATGTAGGCACCAATTGCTATAAACTTCACTCAACTGTTTTACTGAATCTCATAATTTTTTATGTATTGTCACCTTCATTCATTTCCAGGAATTCCTTTATTTCCATATTGATTTCATCTGTGACTCACTGTTGATTCAGGAGCATGTTGTTCAGTCTCCATGTATTTTCATATATTCTAGAGATTCTTGAGTTAATTTCCAGCTTCATTCCATTGTAGTGAGAAAAGATACATAGCATGGCTTCATTTTTTTTAATTTTCTGAGACTTGCTTTATGCCTACTATATAGTCTATCCTAGAGAAAGATCCATGTTGTATGGGTTTCTTTAACTCATGAATTTGCTTTTCATTGCTTCTCAGTTATCTTGTGATCATTCTTTGAATTCCTTTTTTGGGCATTTTATCAATGTCTTCAACTTCACATCCTAATAATAAAGTGTTGTGTTTCTTTGGAGGAGTCATATTGCCTCCCTTGTTATTTCTTGAATTTTTGCATTTATTTTTAGGCATTTGTGGAAATACGTGTTGTCTCTCTTCTTATGGATTTTATCTTTGAACTATGCATCTGTGGCTTAGTGGAGTGTCTGCTCTTTCAGTGAATACCCAAAGGCATGTGCTAGGTCCTACCAGGGAGCTCTGATCAGTGCTCCACAGTGGAGTGAGTATCCGTGCTAACATCAAAGTTGGGCATGGTAAATCTCTATTGTCAGCAGGGGAGGAAGAATGATCACCTCTGTTTGTGTAATCACATCCTCATCTCCTCTCTTTCAAGATGATCAATACTGGGTTTAGCTCACAGTGGGTGCAACACTCACCTGTGCTGCTGCATGAACTGCACAAAGGATCTGTGCAGTCCTTGATGTGAGCACAGATCCCTCTTCACTTACCCACCCAGGCAACCAGGGAGCTCTGAGCCTTTGTACTAGACATAGTGATTGCTCAGAGATCCAGCCACACTCCCTTATCATACAGCCACCATGTTTCCACAGTCACAGCACACAATGGTCCCACAGTCACAAGGCATAGAGGACCCACTCCACTATCCTGTCTAGTCAATGGAGAGAGCACAGATGTTCCCAGGGCCAGCTGCCCTTGTGTGCTCTGCCTTTGAAGTTTGAGCCCCAGAGCCTGTGGTATGTTGAGGATGGGGCACCTCACAGTTCTAGGGTTGGTAACCAGCCAGTCTGAAAATCAATGGGGAAAACAGATTTTTCCATCTGGTAAAATCCCTTGTTCACACACAGTTACGAGAGCTGCCACTGGTACTAATAGTGTCAAATGGTGCCTTCTCTCCTCCAGTTGCTAGGTGCCTTTGTCGTGTGGTGGCAAGAAAAAATGTGCTTTTTTTCCACTTGATTAGGCGGGTACCCTGTACCCCATTAGGGCTCCAGGGCAGACTAAAGACAGCAATGTATACAAGGCTCTTGCTCTGGTAACACCACCAGTAGCACCGGCTACCAGTCTGCTTTCACCTCACTCTCCAA
This sequence comes from Oryctolagus cuniculus, assembly GCF_051225735.1. Classification (NCBI taxonomy): domain Eukaryota; kingdom Metazoa; phylum Chordata; class Mammalia; order Lagomorpha; family Leporidae; genus Oryctolagus; species Oryctolagus cuniculus. The sequence continues at coordinate 49,620,778 of NC_142878.1, forward strand.
AGCTGGTGTATTCTCCTGGTCTCTGCTGTGGAGGTTGGGTGTGCTGCCCATGCTAGTAGATGTGCATCAGCGCCTTCCATGCTGACCTATGGCATTCCTCTTCCCTCTGTAGAATTCCCACTGTAAATTTCTCTCCAAATCTCCCCTGAGTATGCACTTCTTCCTCTGTTTTTCAGTTATTTTCCCCTCATCTAAAACAGTACGTCTTTTTCTTATTCGGCCATCTTGAAATCTCCTAGGCTGGCTTATCTTTGAATCTGTTCTACCACTTATTGTTTTATTACTTAATTAGGCTTTCAATGTGTTTGTACCAATATTTCTTTATGTTTAAAATACATAATAATTGGCCGGCTCCACGGCTCACTGGGCTAATCCCTTCCTGAGGAACTGGCACTCTGGTTTCTAGTCCCGGTTGGGGTGCCAGTTCTGTCCCAGTTTCTCCTCTTCCAGTCAAGCTCTCTGCTGTGACCCAGGAAAGCAGTGGAGGATGGCCAAAGTGCTTGGGCCCTGCACCTGCATGGGAGACCAGGAGGAAGCACCTGGCTCCTGGCTTCGGATTGGTACAGCACGCCGGCCGTAGCGGCCACCTTGGGGGTGAACCAACAGAAAAAGGAAGACTTTTCCCTCTGTCTCTTTCTCTCACTGTCTAACTCTGCTGCCTGTCAAAAAAATAAATAAATAGATAATAATTTACCTCATATGATTGTTTTATGGATAAAATTAGGTAATTTTACATAAACTTACATGTAAAGCACTTAAAAATGCAGGCAAATAAAGACTATATATATTAACTCTCATTATCAAAACTTGTAATTATATATTTGTTTTTACTTGAGTCATTGACTAATCACTCAAAATAGTTATTGAATGCTTACTGCGGGTGTCATGCATATTGTAAATCAGTGAACAAGTTGTTCTTTTTTTCTTTAAGAGACTAACAGTCCAGTGATAGAGAAAGAAACCATATAATACAAACAGTAAGAAAATTATATAGCATGTTACAGTACGATCTCAAAAATAGGGGAACTTGAACATACTATGAAGTATAAGTGGGTTATAATTTTAAATTAGTATGGTCAGTAAAGCCCTCTTTGAGAATGTGACGTTAAAGGAACAGATTTCTAGGTAGAGATCATCCCAAACAGTGGAGTCATTGCAAAGGCCCTGGTGTTTGCTTGGTTTTTGCTTTTTTTGTTTGTTCATTTGTTTTGTATACAGCCTGAGGAAGGACAGGAATGCAAGTATGGCTGGAGTATAGTGAGCATGGAGAAAAGATGAGGAGACCAGTTTGGAAAGGTGAGCGTTAGTGCAGGACTTGAACTTTTGCTCTCACTGAAATGGAACCATTGCAGGATTTTCAATAGAGAACTAACATAGTCTCACTTGCATTCTGAAACCATTACTCTTGATACTCTGTGGATTACAGACCATATGGTACAAAGACTAAACTCAGAGGAAAATTATTCCTTAAACTCATAGATGAGATTAAATGACAATGGCTCAGACCAGGGTGTCTACATGGGAGAAATTGAGATATAATCAGATTCTTGATATACTTTGAACTGTGAGATAGGATTTCCTGATGGAATGTTGGCAGCAATGAACAACCATGTTTGTTCCTGCTTACTGTTGCATCTTTGACAAGTAGCAAAAATGCCTGGAATATAGTCATCATTAAAATACTTGCTCAATGAAAGAAAGAAAACAATATTGTTGGGGGGCCAGCACCATGGAGCTGTAGGTTAATCCTCCACCCGCGGTACCAGCATCCCATATGGGTACTGGTTCTAGACCCGGCTGCTCCTCTTCTGATCCAGCCCTCTGCTATGGCCTGGGAAAGCAGTATAAGATGGCCCAAGTGCTTGGGCCCCTGCACCCACATGGGAGACCAGCAAGAAGCTCCTGGCTCCTGGCTTTGGATCAGCGCAGCTCTGGCCCTTGTGGCCATTTGGGGAGTGTACCGGAAGATGGAACACCTTTGTCTGTCTCTCCCTCTCACTGTCTGTAACTCTACCTCTCAAATAAATAAATAAAATCTTTTAAAAATATTGTATAAAGTTCATTTTTAAACTAGAATATCTATTTTTAATTAAATTATTTTCTTAATCTGGTCAGTACTTACAAATTTTGGAAGTTTATTAATAATCATTAATTGACTGATACAGAAGAAATTAGATAATAGGCAGGAAGAGAATCTTAACAGATACTTTTACTAAGCAAAGAAAAAAATAGGTGATCCACCCCACATAGTACTCCTCTCTAGTGCCCTGCGTTGCTGTTGTGCTTCCCTGGATAGTGTTGTATGCACACCAATATAGGGGCAATTCTAGCAGTTTCTATTCTACACAGACAAGAATCTTTATGATTTGTACATACTCTAGATGTATAATATCTTTGACTGTTATCTGCAACCTTGTCTCATGGAGCTACTCAATCTAAGATGGTGTTTTTACACATGACAGCATGGTCTTTCTTGTGTCCTGAGCCTGTGATTGTGCAGTTCGATTCTGAGAAGAGAAGATATCAACCCAGCTTGAATCAGTAAATTTGGTTTCATAAGCCAGAGTTCATTATCTCCCCCTCATAGCTGATCAGGCACATCTATTTTTCAGCTAGCTAAACACATGCCATGATACTCACGGACCTTCGTGCTTCTATGGAGCATTTCTGAGCACTCATTTATTAAGAAATAATTAACTTTAGGACGGGAAAGCAGTTAAAATTTTCCTTATACAATTAAGCTACTAGATGACCATAGGGTCCCTTTAAGATTTGTCCATCCATATTTACTGATACAATGAGACCAGTCTGAAACCCATTTGACTAATTTGAAACAAAATGATAGCTATAATATTGGAGGATCTGGGATATCTCAAGAAATTAACTCTTTTGGAAATAAGTAAAATCAGTAAGTTCACAAAATTGTTTTAACTCCCAAAAGCCCTGGATAGTCTTATGTAGAAAATCACTTGCCTCTGACACAAAAATTTTTCCATTAAAAAATAAAATTACTGAGTGAAATAGAGGAATATAGCATAGCCAATATTCAGAGTCTTATCAATAAAATAAGTGTAACCCATGAAAATGTATTGACTAAGGGCCAGCACAGTGGGGCTAAGCTTCTGCCCGTGGGGCCGCCACCCCATATAGGCACTGGTTTGTGTCAGCTGCTCCTTTTCCAATCTAGCTTTCTGCTTATGGCCTGAGAAAGCAGCAGAAGATAGCCCAAGTACTTGGGACCCTGAACCCACATGGGAGACCTCGAGAAAGCTCAACTCCAAGCCTCTGATTAGCACAGCTTTGGCTGTTGCGGCCATTTGTGGAGTGAACTAGCAGACAAAAGACTTCTCTGTTTCTCCCTCTCCATATGAACTCTTCCTCTCAAATAAATAAAATCATTTTTAAAAGAATGAAAATGTACTAATTAAAAGTGAAAGTACTTATTAGGTATACAATCATTTGAGGGACAATGTATTTATAAGTATCTAAGAGGTTAAATAAACATTTAATAGATAACAATAGAAAATGCAATGAAAAAAATCACAGAAATTATCCGTTGGCTGAAAAGGGTATTCTGCAAGAATGAAAAAACTCCTTGATTAAATGCACAATGGCCATGCATCAATGGCATCATTAGCTGCAAGGCTTTGGGATCTTTAATAAGGAATCAAAGACCAAATGAGAATGATTTAGAATCTATTATTCAGGAGGCAAGAAATTGGAATGATAATCATATCAAATGAACCAAAAATAAGGGATTAAGAAAAGGTATTTAAAAGTGAGTAAGAATAAAATATACAAATTTAAGCCAGAGCAAACTAATACCTCATTACAATGACTTGACATTTATGATAGGCGCAAAATTCAAAGCCCAGCCCTATAAAAATCATTACTAGACACTTTCTATGGTTACATAGAAGTATTTTGGAAATGGCTAATTATTTTACTATTATAATACCTACATTCGAGCAAACTTCTGACTTATTTGCTAAGTGGCACAGTCTAGAACAAATGAATTTTTTATACTTTCCACTAAAAATCATAAGTGGTGCCATTATGTTTATATATAAGCATATATGAATGAATTCATGTCTATGTCCCTGTACCGAATATGCATTCACTTGAGTAACTTACATCACTGTGCTGTGACATATGTCCCCACATGCAAAAGAAATACGCTCAAACTCTAAAATTTCTTCCATCTTTGAGAAACATTTTCAGAAACATTCTGTGTGTCTGTGATACGTGGAGTTTCAATGCTTTGTTTCGTTGCAGTACACAGGAAGTAAATCAAACATTTCAAGTACTGGACATTAATAATAGCCCCATCCTCAAAGGAGGATCCCACTCCTAATGGAAAGATTATTCTCCAAACCTCATCAGCAGCATCTGCCTCAAGGTGACTCACTCTCCCACCTGAACCTGCAGCAATTTCTTCCTCCACTGCTCTTGCCAGACATTAGCTCTCGCCATCCTCCACAAAGGGACATTAATAGTCTTGAAGGCAATATGCTGTTTTTGTTCTTGCTTCCTTGTCTCCTCCCTTGGAGCTCATTAACTTATATCTGCCCTTTAGGAGTATAGCCAGTAATCATCTAAGGTGAGGAAGAAAAATCTTGTAACTTCACAGATAAGAATAGCCTGGGGGGGAGTAATTTTTTTAAGTAAATTATTAAAACCAAGACAACTCATTACTCATGAACCAGAGACTGGTTACTCCAAATATGCTTAGTGTTGGTAATTGCGGTATCATTTATTAACACATTTTAATGCATTCTGGATGCAAAGTACAGTAATAAACACCATTTTTTCACCCCCTTATAATTCTATTAACAGAACAGGTATATGAAGCTAGCAGAGATGACAAGCACACAACTCATAAACAGCTCATCCTCGGGAAAGTTCCACATGGTACCGCTTTGCACACAGAGGTGAGAAAAGCCTTTCAATTTTTCCTGGAGAGAATACCAGCTAAATTCAAGTATAGAACATATTCGGGCAGATAAACACTCATCTGGATTCAGAGATCCTATTTTTCAAGAAAACCCAACTCTTTAAGTGTCTGTCAGGGTTACATAAGGTGCTAAGACCAGATTCACAGAATACACAAGTCAGGGAGACTGAAGAGCTGTTGCAGGAACATGCAGCAGTAGACAATAAACACAGCCCTCCCATCCATTTCTGTGGAAATACCTACGCCTTCAGGCTAGGAGCCACGCTTGCAAAACACTGTGTAGGAATTTTCACTGCTTCTGTCAACCAGTAAAAAACATTCAGTCAAGTCGAACAGAAAACTACTTTTCTAATTGCATATCCAATATTGGGCTCCGTGTTCTCTTTTGAAAAAGTCTTATTTGACACTCCTCTCTCCAGCCATGACACATTATGCCCCAATTTAAAATCCTATAAACAGGAACTCTGCAAAGTGGCGCAGAACAGAAGACACTGAATGATGCTCAGATGCCTGCTGTATAGATTGTAATGATGATGATTCAGCTAAGGTTTGCAAAGGATATCGACGTTCGTGGAGGAAGGATGCTGAAGTGCATAGCGTAGGCCTCTTAAGAAGCTCAAATCCCTTCCATATGCAAAATACGCTCAGATACTTCAGACCTGTCCTAATGTTGTGCTTTGGAAGGTAAAAATGGTCTTTTTTTCCCTCCAGGTGGATCAAAGAGTACAATTTTTTGATGACTATAAATGCTTTTTCAGAATTTAGAAAATTCAAGTCCACAGAAATTTCATTTGCCCTGAGAACAGAAGCTGTGAGTTCTGCCCGGTCCCTTAAAAACCCACCCCCACCTATTTCCAGGTTTCCAACATAGTCATATTTCTGTACTGAGGGTTCTTTTTAAACTCAACAAAAATAAGGTACAAGTTAGATTAATGATTGGGCATGAATGCTAATGTTCATTTTATGACTACTTTGCATTGCAGAATGAACCTTTTAAATGCACATAACTTATAGAAAAGTAGTCTACCTGCTTTTTACTAAAAATTTGGTCCTCAAATAGCAGCAGCACTGCCTGAACCCAGTCTCAGACCTCCTGAATTGTAACCCTACATGTAAATAAGATTGTACGTGTTTGTCAATGTGAAAACATTGAGAAATCACCAGGCCAACAGAGTTTGGAGAATCTGAACAGGAGGCTTGCTTTCAGGAACAAAAACCACAACATCAAAGACTGAACCTACATCCAAAACATTTTGGCGGAGGTGACATCAACAACAGATGCATTCTGGTAATTATAATCCCAAGGATATTTTTCTTCAATTTCCATTTTCCTCTCTTCATTATCACCAAAGCTGCTTCAGTTCTGCTTTGCCTGACTGTGTGTGTGTGTATGCCTCTATCTGGATCTGTATGTGTGTACACTTTACATTTTTTAAATTAAGTGTTTGCTAAATTGTCTCCATACCACTAAAAGATTTTTAGTGTATCCCTAGGATATTTTCCCCTTAGTTTGAGAGATTTAAGGGAAAGAAAATATCACTACTAATCATTCTTTAACCTTAAAACTCTGTAGTTCCAAGTATCACCTAAAGCCAAGATGCCCATTGTGTTTTCTCCTATATCTAATCTCTACACTGTAGCAACTTCTCATCTTACAACAAAATCATAAGCCCCTACAAAGGGCACTTCTCACAGCATCATCTGTAAGGGTTTTTAGGAATGAACTTCTGCCTGTCCTATTTCTGCTCTTCTGCTTCCAGAAAATCATTGTAATCCTTTGGCCTCACCCAGTCGTCTCCTCTGTTTCATATTTCTCTCTTCCTCCTCCTCCTCTTGTCTGTTTCTCTGTGTTTCAGTGTCTTTGTGTACCTCCCTTCCTCCCTAAATTAGATGTTTAGTTCAGATTATCTTGGTCCTGAGATATCTTTCCTCCTCTAAATCTATCATGTGCTCTCTCATTCCTTGTTTATGTCCACATCCAGTTCTAACCAAGCCTGGAGCCTGGCCCCAGCTCTGAAATTGGTTTCCTTGTTAGTTTCAACCTCAGATTCCTCATTTACTCATAAAGACAATTCACACACTTATTCTAGGCATTCTCCCGCTTTCCAGTTCCTATGACATTAATCACAAGGCCTACCACACCCTAAGCCTGATCTAGATGCTCCTAGACATGTACCTGTAGCTGATTAATGCACCACTAACTAGAATTTGCCTGTAGTTTCCCATGCTGCTATCCCCAGCCTCCTGCTGCCCCTCTTTTGCCCCCAAATCACTGTAATGCAGGTAGATGCTAATCTAAACTAGTTGCTGGAACTGTTCTAGATGAACACTGAAACATACAGCACTATGGTGATTGTTTCTACTTCTGTTCCTAGAAATTCCATCTGAGAATCACAAATCTTGCCCTTTCTCTTTCAAATGCTTCTTCAAACTCATAGTAAGTTCCAGGTTTGGGGATAAGCAAGGGAAATATTCAGGAGATAGAAGGTATGCTTTTTGCTCTTCCTTTAGTTGGTTAGTCCAGGTTTTATGATCCTTTAATTCTGTTTATCACATGCTAGATTATAACTACGGTTTCATAAGAGGCACATGATAGAAGGCTTTTCTGAGTTCCAGGTCTCATTTCCTCATTATTTTCCTAGGGTAAAATTAGGTCATAGGTTTACTAGATGTTTCATCTCTTAGATCAAGGGTCAATAAAAAAGGTAAGTGCCCACAACAAAGTATTTCACAATAGCCTTATGATAAATAGAATTTTGTGTTTTTGTTGTTGTTTGTTGGTAGATCTTCCCACAGTGTAGGACCCAGAGAAGCCCATCAGTTTGGTGCTGTTTTTTTAAAGACACGTTTCCATATCAAAAACTTTATCTTCTTTGGGATTATTGACTGTACTAGGAAGTAGGACAGGAAGTCTTGCCTCCACAAAGAATGAATGTCTTGGGGGCAGCATTGTGGAGTAGCAGGTAAAGCTGCCACCTTTGTTGCTAGAACCCCATAAGGGCACCAATTCATTTCCCATCTGCTCCATTTCCAATACAGCTCCCTAATAATGGCCTAAGAAAGGCAATGGAAGATGAACCACATGTTTGGTCCCCTGTCACCCACATGGGAGACCTGAAAGAAGCTCCTGGTTCAAGGCTTCAGCCTGGCCCAGTGCTGGCAGCTGTGGCCACTTGAGGCAGTGAGCCAGTGGATGGAAATCAGTCTCTCTTACACTCTCCCTCTCCCTCTCCCTCTCCCTCTTTCAGATAAATAAATAAATCTAAAAAAAAAAAAAAAAGAATGAATGTCTTCCTAGAACTAAAACATTGACATGATCACAAAGCTGGCAAATAAGGATTATAATGTAATTGAGAGAATAAAGCACACCAGTGTCAGGAATTCAAAGTTAAATGATGGCCAAGGTCTGGAATATGGCTGCATCATGGGTCTCAGCCAGAGGGACTAAAGATCATGAGATAACTACAGCAACAGTGATAGTCTGCATCAGGCTTTTCTCAGTAACTCCCTCAAGTGCAGTTCGGCCACATTGCTCTTTTGGATCACAGTTTCGTCAGAGAAGAAGCTAACCTGCAACATGAAGGCTGGGAGAGGTTTTGCAGGTGAAGGGATGTGCATATTTTTATGCTTTTGATATAAGAGCCAAACTGCCCTTCAATAAGTTTATGCCAATTCAAGGTTTAATAAGTTGAACATTAGAATATTTGCTACCTCACACCCTGGCTGAAATAGATCTTGGAAATGGGTATTCAGCATACTCTCAGAAGGGCCAAGGACTAGTCAGAAAAGTACAAATTAATTCCTGGCTCTGAGGAAGACAACACCCAAAGAGATGCCAAAGAATATCAAGTTCAGTCTCATAAAGTTCACCTGAGCATAGCTGGCATTAGGAGAATGAAGGCTATCTGGAGTCTTAATAAAATGAGGAAACTTTTCATTCCAAAGATTTTCCAACCCCGGCTTTCACATCTGCTTGTTACACTTAATCCAAAGAATATGCCCCTTCTTTCATTCTCTCCAGGAATCCTCATTGGCAGCCCAAGATAGGGAGTCAGAATCTGTAACGGCAGACTCCCAAGTGTGCTCTATCTAATTTCAGTACCTGGACCTCATGAGAGAGGTCAGATTGGAGGAGTTATTTTGAGTACCTGCTCAAAAGATTTAGAATGTGCCTAAGCTAAGCACATTAAATCCTCTATGCAGCAAACCTGAGGATTTGCTGGTTCTGATTCACACATGAAAGAACAAGAGCCGAATGACATTGTGTGAAAGGTATGTCTCTGAGTCTAGTTAGTTCTGTCCTCAAGCTGTATCTCTCATCTGCCCTTTGTTCTCCATCTCCATTATCACAGCTGAGTCCAGATCTTCATCCATCAACTAGTGCTTGAAATGCCACAATAGTGCCCATAGCAATTCGTTTACTGAGCTACCTCTAACTTCCCTGAGCTGATCATGTCTTCCATGGGATTAACACAATATCCCACCTGACAGCTATATAAGCTGTATTTAAGTGCCCTTTCATTTATTTTCAATCTTTTTAAAGATAGGTTAAATATTTTAATGGCAAAACTCTATCATTTTTTTTCGAATATAGTCAAATATAACTCTACAATAATTTCCTGAAATGCCACCTAAATTCCTTTCTTCCCTGGAAGATCCAGAAGCTATACAGCAACAGAATTATAGTTCTTATAATTAACACTAACTCTGTAACATACTTATTACACAGGAAATACATGACTATTAACATCTTGTCACATTAAAACCAACAATAGCTTAAGTGGGAAACACACAAAGACAATGAGCTGCTATGTATATTATTATTCTCTCATGCTTCTCTTATCCCTCTGATATGCACAAGAGCTTTTCTTTATATTTTAAGTAAAAACTTAGGTAACTAAGGGCTATATCTGCAAGTCAGTGCAGAAGATGAGGAGATAACAGAGACCATCTGATTCCTTCCTGCCCATAAATGACACTTCTCTGCCCATAAATGACACTTAGAACATCTAAGATGTTCTAAGGCAATACCTTTACTAACGGGCAGAGAGATCTCCACATTCCTTCCATCTCTTTTTCTTAACAGCTTACACATCGTGGCACTTCCACTTTTTTCTAGCCTTCAGCATCTTAGCTCAAGTATCACTTCATATATTCAATTGATTCTTTTTGCTTTTATGACTCTGTTCTGTTTCATTGCAATACTAATATGATCAAGTATGATTTGGTACCAGCTGCCACTGAAAATTGCACACTCTTCAGGATACAGTGGAGATGAAACAGACTCTTACGACTTTACCTGGAAACTATTTTTGAGGGCAAATGAATCCAAAGATTCAAAACCTACTTAAAAATACAATGTGAAAACGTAAACCACATGCAAGTCCAGGCAAGCACAGGGATTCTTCCAGGCTCTATTAATCCTACAAAGAAATCTCTTCTGGGATGTCCCATCACCACCAACAGAGTTCAGTTACACTCAACACTTCATTCAGGGTTTACTGCTTCAAGAATTCTAATTGTATCAATAAAGTCTTCATTATTTAATAAATGTCAATTAAGCAACTATTTGTAGAGTGAGTAGTATAAATAAATGAGATCAGTCTTGGTCCATAAGCTTTTTCTAACCACAGTCTCCCCATACGCAATAAAAAAAAAAAAAAAGGAGGCGGGAAACATAACAGAATCTCTGAAGTGGGCTGAATATGCAGTTTGGAAAATCTCTCAAAGCAATTCTGATACACTGATTTATGCCAGTTTGAGAATCCTCTTCCAGCTCTTTTCAGTTAAAAAAATCTTACTTATTTCCATGGCTTTAAATATAGTTTAAATATAATTCAATTTAAATTATATATATAAAATATAAAGTATACTTTCAATAGCTGTCTGTCCTCACTTCCAAAACCACTTGCTTCTAGCTTGCTTCCTTAAATTTTTCTTCATAGAAAACATTTTCAGAATCAAAATCATGGTCATCTGTTCTACATTTGAACTTTCCTGAAGGTTTCTTATATCATTAGCTGTCATTATGCACATGGCTGCTAATATCAAAAATTTAAAGGTGATCTTGTCTTCCCCATTTATTATAACTTATAACTTCTATCTTAACCTGTCTTGGAGTTTAGTTAATTCTTTACATACAGTGTATCTGTAATCTACCCCTTTGCTGCCTGTCTTCATCATTATTCAAAATAGATTATACCTTCATTAACTGGTGTTTATATTATTGCAAAGTATCTTATTGCAATTCATACTTGGTGCACATTTTCAATTATATTCTAAAACGGAAATCGGATTATTTCATTCTCTTCCTTAAAAATGTTTAAGACATCTATATAACTTACCAGATTAAAGTATATTGAGTAACAAAACATTCTTTGAAATTAAGATTTAATATCTCTTTCCCTTGTACAAAAAGTTTTTCTAAGACAATACATTTTTATGTTAGTGCTCCATCACATTTGAAGCTTTTCTCATAAGACAATTTGGTCTGGAGATGTAGTTTCACTTTCTAACCTCCAATTCATAACACATAAATTAAAAATACCAATATCAATCTTGCAGATTTGTTGGAGGATTTTTAAAATGAGGTGTTTATAAAGCTCTGAATATACATCCTAGTACAAAATTAATGTTCAGTAAGTGGCAACTATTTAATAGTTTGTATCAGACAGTTTTAATTTAATGTTATATTGTGAACATTTCCCCATGCCTTCAAATAGTCTTTGAAATATGATTACAAACATTGTAATAAATAATAAGAATATACCTTAATTTATTTTACCAAGTGCCTATTGGTAGACATTTACATATATTGTTTTCAAATATTTATTCTTGTAAATAACACTATAATAAACATCATAACAGATAAATCTTTGGGAACACCTTGAAACATGTTCCCAGAACAAGAAGTGGAATATATTAAAACTCAGGAAATTTCTTACTAAATTAGCCTGTAGAAACGTACCAGAATTTGGTTTCTCACTAGCAGTGCGTGAAAGTTCCTATTCTGTGTCCCCTTCCAACTACATATAATTTGTTATTTCTCTCTCCTTCTTTCTTTACCACCATAATGGTATAACTTGATTTTTGTTACAACAACCAAAAAAATTCTCCATCTCTGACTCATTACGTTCTTTTAGTAAGTGAAAGGATGGAAGCCCAACTGCCTTGTCAAATCTTAAAAGATATTATCAACACCTCTGTTGTAACTTGTCTTCATGGAAGTAGACTCTATTTCAAGCACTATCCAAAAGGTTACCTTCTTTTTTAGCTATATCTTCAATGCATTAACAAATAGCCAAAAGCAACAAAATGTGAAAGTCGAACGCTCCACATTGGGTCATTTTATAATCTACTGACATCATCCCCAATGCCTTGCTCTCAAAATGTAAAATTTCATATCCCATGATAAACAGCAGCATAATTATCAGGAATAAGAGAAAGGACAAGACTACTTAACCTCAAATTTTTCCAGCTCAATCAAGACTCTGCTTGAAACACGGAGATAAATGGTCCTTATCTAGCATCAAGAGATCAGCTAAACATCAAAAATTTTATAAATCCTACTTATCAACCAGCAAAAGAGGAAACATAGGCCAACTGATCTTAAACACTGCTTACAAGCTAAGGAAATTCAGGATGGTACAAGGCTGTAGCTCAATAGGATTATCTTTGTCTTATGGTCATTGTCTCTCTAGGGTCAAGCATATTGTAATCACAAAAAATATCAAATAAAAGAATAAAAGAAAAGAACCATTAGCCAGAATCAACTCTCAACTACTTCTACTTGAGCAGGGAGCCTGAGAGTAGCTCTCAATATTCTGATTAAACTTCCTCTCAACAGGCTTAATTTGCATTTATTGGATTGATAGTAGATAAACATAGTTTTTAATCTCAGTATTAGCCATTTGTATCATTCTTTTCTGACATGCCGTTGCAGAGACAGCATACATATCACACATGCTACATGCATTCTTTGGGCCAGCAAAGAATATCCATGGTCACTGAAGACTAAGGAAATACATACAAAATTACAAAGAAAAAACCCTATATTAAAATATGCATTCTTGCATGTTTTTAGAAGAACAAAATGAAACAATCCATTTATGTAAACATGTGTAATTAATTAAATACATATGGCAAATCTACACACAATTTTAATGCCTGAATAGTACTATTGACAACAAGGAGGAATACTTAAGCACAAAAAATTGCTTATATCATTAACTGAAAACATTAAGTCACACAATTACAGATGGAGTAATGGCTGATCTTCCTGTTTCCTGTTTTCAACGGAATCTGTCATCATCAACTATTTGACCAAACTGTATGAAGGTTAGTAACGACCTCTGTGTTACAAAATCCACTGCTCGGTTCTCAAATCTTTTTGTACTTGACTTAACTAGCATCATCTTACACAGATGATTGATTTTTTCCTTGAAAAAGTTTCAAGATTTGGCTTCAACAGCATCTTCTCAGAGGTTTTCCCTCAATGGCAGCTCTTCCATAATCTCCTTTAACTATGGCTTGACTATGACTTGACCACCAAACCAACACAAAGTCTTATGTTAAGGGTAGTAAGAGGTTGGAAATTTGACATAATTATGGGTTTTAGAAGTGGAGTGCTTGGGAAGTTATTAGATTTGATGAGGTCATTAGGATGGAGCTTCTGTGATTGATTCCTGGTGGCTTTTTAAGGAGAGACTCAGACACCTACCTGTCTCTTGTCATGTGATTTCTGTCAACTTGGGACTCTGCCAGTCAATAGAACACAACCATGAGGCCACTAGATTTTGCACCTCTAGAACCTTGAACCAAAATAGACTTCCTTTCTTTATAAAGTTTAGGCTGCCCCAGGAATTTCATTATAGTAATGAAGTTTAATACATCTTGGCTGGTTTCTCACTATATCCCAAATTTTAAAATGTATGAATTTCAGATTTTCAATCTTTGATTCTTTGTTTTGTCTCCACTCATCCCAAGTGATTCCACTTAGTCTGATGGCTTTAGATACTATCCTATACCTTGAAGACTCCCAGATTTTTTTATAGTACTAGTCTAGAACTCTACCCTGAAACTCCAGAAACTGAAGTCAGCTGCCTATTTGACATTGCCAGTTGAATATTTAATAAGCAGTTATGATTAAAAACATCAAAAATTAACCCTTTGCACTGTATCCTGAAAGCTATTGCTCTTAAGGACTTTAAGTTATCAAACAATGGCAACTCCATTTTTTGAGTTGAATGATAATAATCAGTTGAACTGCTTCAGGATCCTAAAGGGATACAAAAAGGGGAAGTTGAGAAAAGAATAAAGAAATTCTGTTCTCACAATTTACTTTTAAATCTATTAGATGTATGTTTATATACCTAATTGTAGGATTCTTTATCATTAACTGAAACCCTAACTGGCAGCATTTCTCAAAAAGTATTACTGATTTGATGTAAGAATGATCTAAATGAGATATAAAATTCTAATTTCACATTATTATTATTTACAATACAATCTACCCAATGGTAAAATAAGAAGTCCTTCTCCTTGTAATTTCAGGAACAAGATGACTGCCTCATGTATTCCTTCAATATACTGGAGCTCTTAAACCACTATGTAAAAATTTAAAAGGTAACACAGATGGAAGGAATTGAATTGAATTGAAACCAAACTGTCATTATCAGGGATATTTTCCCTAAAGATAAACCTCAAATAAGTTATAAATAAAATATCAGAATGAATAAGAGTAACTGGAAATTTTGCCAAAAAAAAGAATAATATGAGATAAAGGTAGAGTCAGTTGCATTTCTATTAACCAGGATCAAGGGCTTAGAGAAGACACATATTTAAAGCTTAAAGCCTAAAGTTTATAAAACTGAAAATACATGTGTATAACATGCTTAGAAATACTCCTTTTAAAAACCCTGATTTTCTTCAGAGAAAAATCTATAGTGCTTTATTGAATGATATTTAAGGACAAATAGATGGGGATGAAAGAATTATAATATTAATGTATAGCCAGAGAAAATATTCAAAGATACCAGTTCTTCCCAATTTAATCTAAAAATTCAAAGCAGTTCTCATCATGATCTCAATGAGAATTTTAAATTTTCTGTGGAAGAGGAATGGCCATGAAAAAATGTTTTGAATAGCATGTATATGGTAAGGACTAAAATATAAAAGATAAAATTTTATAATTTTTAAAAGTAAAGAATAGGAGGGATTCCAGATGGTTGAAAGGGAAAAGACATACTGCCTTAGGTGAGATGAAAACAGCTGAAAAGAAAAAGGCAGAGAAAGTGCATTCCCATTGGAGAGTTGGAGACAAATTTGCAGTGGAAATTCTACAGAAGAAAGAGGAATGCCATGGATCAGGATGAAAGATGTTGAAGCGAAGCAACACAGACACCACATATGACCCGCACAGCCAACAATGGGAGGATAGGACAGTTTTGGAGAGCAGTGAGAGCAGACCATGACAGCCTGGGCCACTGGTGATATTGCTGGTTGGAAAGCCTTGCAGAAAACACTGTCTTTGAGTTTGGCTTCAGGTCCTACAAGGGGAACAGTACCACCTAATCAAACAGAAGAAAAGCATATTTCTTTCTCTCCATCACCCCACAAGGTGCCTGCAACCAGTAGAGAGAAGTTGCCATTTTGACACCAGTAGCAGTGATGGCTCTAGTGTACAAGTATGATCAGGGGATTTTACCAGATAGAAAAATTCGTGTTCTTCACTGACTTTGAGTCTGGCTGGGAGGGTTGCCAGGGGCCTGGTCTCTTACCTAGGACTGTGAGGTGCCTCCATCCTCTCAACATAACACAGGCTCCAGAGCTCAAATTGCCAAGGCAGAGCATCCATGGGCAGCTAGCACTGGGAACGCCTCTGATCTCTCCATATAAGACAGGCTAGTGGGGCAGAATGGATCCTCTGCACCCTATTACTGTGGGAACTCCGTTACTATACAATAGGGCACAGGGTATAGCTGGGTCTCTGGGCAGTCACTGTGTCTGCTGCCAGAGGCTCAGAACTTCCTGATTGCCTGGGGTGGGTCATTGCAGAAGGATCTGTGCTCACACTGAGGACCACATACATACTTTGCTCAGTTCATATGGCAGTATGTCCTGACTGTGGGCTAACGTCAGGCATGGATCACCTTGGAAGAGAGAAGGAAAGGGTGTGATTACATCAACAGAGTTTATCACACTCTCACCCTTGACAATAGAGGAGATCTACCATGACGAACTTGAGAGTAACCCTGTATACTCAACCCACACTGGAGCACTGACCACCTGATTCCATGGTCACACCCAACACATACCTCTGGATAGTCACTGAAAGAGCAGACACTCCACTAAGCCATAGAGGCATAGTTCAAAGATAAAATCCATAAGAAGAGAAAGACAACACGTATTTCCACAAATGCCTAAAAATAAATTCAAAACTTCAAGAAACAATAAGGAAGACAATATGATTCCCCCAAAGGAACACAATACTTTAATATTAGGATGTGAAAATGAAGAGGTTGATGAAATGCCTGAAAATGAATTTAAAGGAATGATCACGGGATAACTGAGAAGCAAATTCATGAGTTAAAGAAACCCATACAATATGGATCTTTCTCTAGGATAGACTATATAGTAGGCCATAAAGCAAGTCTGTATATGCAAACACATGGAGACTGAACAACATGCTCCTGAATCAACAGTGAGTCACAGAAGAAATCAAAATGAAAATAAAAGAATTCCTGGAAATGAATGAAGGTGAAAATACATCAAAACTTATGGGATTCAGTAAGACAGTTGAGTGAAGTTTATAGCAATTGGTGCCTACATCAAGAAATTGCAAAGGCATCAAATAAATGAGCTATCATTGCATCTCAAGAACCTAGAAAAACAATGATAAGGGGCCTGACGCTGTGGCATTGAGGGTAAAGCCGCCACCTACAGTGCCGGCATCCCATATGGGCACCAGTTTTGAGTCCCAGCTGCTCCACTTCCCATCCAGCTCTCTGCTGTAGCCTGGGAAAGCAGTAGAAGATGGCCCAAGTCCATGAGATTGAGGTTTTGAACAGAAATCAACTAAATTTTTAGAAATGAAGAAATCAATGTCAAATTGCATATATTAAAGATTTAAATTGCATATATTCTAGAGATTCTTGAGTCGTTAATTTCCAGCTTCAATCATTGTAGTCAGAAAAGATACATGGCATGATTTCAATTTTTTTTAATTTGCTGAGACTTGCTTTATGGCCTACTATATAGTCTATCCTAGAGAAAGTTGGACTGAGTTCTCAGCTCCAGCTTTGGCCTGGCCAGCTCCAGTAATTGGGGAGTGAATCAATGAGATGGGGGTGTTTTTCCTCTCTACCTCTCAAACATAAATTTTATAAAAATAAATCAGATTGGTTTCTTAAAAAATAAATAAATCTTTAAAAAATCACATTATTTAGGTGTAAAAAATGTCTATGGAGAAAAGCAATGGGATGGTAAGTGGAAACCTTAGAGTAATTTTTACCTCTGGCATACTTTGTAGGATACTCTCAGGGATGGTACACAGGGATTTCATTCTCTGTTATCAAATTTTCAACCACAAATATGTAGGGATAGCAGTTTATTTAAAATACATTATAGATTCCAAGGTATACATTTGTTATTATTGCTTATAACATACCCAAGCTTTATATATATATTTCACAATCTTTTAAAAATTATAACAGAAATTCAGTTTTGAGTTTGTTATAATAAAACAAAGTCAATTTCAGTCAGTTGATTATAGTTCATATGGACATTGACTATATCCTTGAGCAATAGAAGACTAGAAAATAGCCAGGATGGCTCACTTGTAGTCATATCCACAAAGTCATCTCAAAGGCTAGATGAGAACACCATGTCAGGCATCTTCTACTCGCGCTTGTACATCCACTCCTCTGCCTGCCCTACACTCTGCTGTGTCATGGGAGGGTAAACTCTAATAGGTCACACTACTGCTTTTGACTTCTGCTCAGTTCTGCCAAAATAAGAGCTCCAATGTGATGAAACAGAGAGTGGAAATTGAGATTACAGTATGTTTCTTCTTCATCCCTTCCCACCAAGATTGTCTGCAATTGGTTAAATGTCCTCAGATCAAATGTCACTGTTCCTCTCAAGAATGCCTACTCTACATGACTTCTACCAGGCTCTGATAAGCTATTCATTCCTTCAGTATTAACGCCTTTAATATTAATTTCTTTAATACTAACTCATATTAAACGCTGGATTTTTTCACCAAATATGTGACTCCCCTAAACCAATACCTCTGTAAGTAAGTAGCCTTTTTTAAATAAACTCTCTGAAATAGGCTACTTTCATTGTATTTGCTGAAATCTTGACTGATATAGAAGGAGAGAGACCAAAACTAAGGGGTGATGGTATATCAAAAAGCTTGAAATAAAAAGTATTTTATGGGGGAATATATGTTTTACTTTATTAGAACCTGGTGACCCTCATAAAAATGAAAAAAATAATCAGAATAGAGACATGGGTCTTAATTCATAGATACACAGTCTCCTACATGTCAGCTCATTCAAAGGTTAAGCATCACACTGAACACTGTTCCAAGAGGATAATTCTGGTGCTAACAATTGTACACTAAACTGTGGAAGATGACCATAGAAGCAAAAGATCAATGACTTAGCAAGACAGTGAGAAATCCTTGTTGAGATCAACTTTACTATGCACATGATAGGGGATATCTGGTTGTGGTTCTTTTACATTCCTAGTTCCACATCACAATGTGCAGATCCTGATCTTGTCTGGCATGGCTCATCTGTGAAGAGAATGCCACCTGGGTGTTGGGCAAAGAGATAACATGACAAGACAAACACAATGGGAATTCACTCAAATAGTGCAATTTTGTTGCCAATAATATTTTAATCTGTGTCCCTATCACAACTAATTGTTTCCTATTGCACTGTTCAAACCCTTAACAGCATTTAATGTTCTACTCCAGGTATGTTTCCACTCTTTATTGCACCAAAACAAATATTCATTAGTGTTTGGCTCTGCTTTTAAATCCATTCTTTTTATATCATTACTTTGCCCACAATGGACCATGATATGTCTCCCTGCTTAGCACCATCTGCAGATTTAATTAATGGATCATTTTGCTCATCTTCTGGGTGATGAAAAAAGATGTAGAATAAAATCAGGCTTATTACTACAATTTGTATTACCTATTAGTCACTGCCCTCTAAACGAACAAAAATTCAGTTTATTTTTGCATATGTTCATAGTCTTTTATTCTAGTCTCGATTCATGTGACAATCATTCTTGAGTCGAACCTGAGTTTGCCAATCTGAACTGGAGTCTTCCTCAGAAGTAATTCTGTCCCAAACTGTAGTGCCTGTGTTATGATTGACACAATCCTGCACAGAGGACAAATCAATATGATGCAGAGTTCTAAAATGATATATTCTAAACTTTTGTAACACTGGAATTGTTCAAAATATCCTCACGGTTAATTTATATTTGGCCTTTTCAACAACTAATGGCTTTATAAAGCTAGCTCTATATTTCTCATGAGGAGCTTGACACTCAGGAATTAACAGAAAATTACAGATACTTCCAACCCCAGGATTCTGGAATTCATACTTGCTAATACTTCATTTGTTGCTCCAACTATTAGGAATATGCTGCCTTGAGTTTAGATACAAGAATCTTAGGAAAGACTTCCTTTTACCACATCTCCAATTCAGGATTTGAGACTGAATGTCAAAGATTTTATAAATATCCAGCAACATGAATTTAAATTTTTCTCAACACTTTTGTTTGTGGTAGTTCTTACTGATACTAAACCAGATAAATGCAAATAAATTAGAAAAATGGAAGATAAGTCTTGAAAAATATCCTCTTACAAGCAGTATATTTTTGTAAATCAGTTTATAGATAAGGCTCATCTTTCTGTTGCCTTAGCAGAATGTATGTAATAATTCAAGTCAGCTCATCTAAGTTATGAATGCCAGTTTATTACTTATGAGTGGGCTGTTCCAGCACATTTTATGCTTCACAGGAAAGGTTTTACTATCACCCCCTACTCCCTTAGGCGAGGTCCTCTCCCTTCTGCTGCTCAATGATTGAACCTCTGAATTCATCCCAAGGCCACAGAGACCTCTAGCCTCTATTAGCCAGCACTCAGTTTCTTGTACAGGAAGAAATGCCAGGAGCTGACAGTATATTCTTCACTTGCTCGTGCCTCCAGGATGATCCACAGTGGAGCGCTTCGCGGCTCAGCTGTACTGCTGCCTCCTGCGTCACTGCAGGGCTCCTTTGTGCATGAGGATTGTCAGGAGCCCCTGGGCGTGTGTGTGTGAGGAAGCTGTCTCTGCGCAGCCCAACTATGGGGACAAAGAGCTCAATGCAAGACAAGGACCATAGCAACAAAGTTGAACATTTCTCCGTTACATTGTCTCTAGCAAGTTCTCAGGACATGAATGAAGTTAGTTTGGTGTTAGTTGTGTGTTAATTGTGACCCCTGGGAAAGTTACATATCTTCAGTTCTTCTCATTTATAAGTGTAGTGAGAAAAGAGAAAATTTCCATTGGCACAAAACATATGTAACATGCCAGAAAAGGGAAAGATCTACTCTTGCCTCCCAGCAGCCTCTCTTCTGTCTCCCAAGCCACTGCAATTCTCTCCTAAACTTATTCGCCAGGTGGTTATATTGTAAAAGCACACACCTTCTTTAAAAAGTAATTAGTTCAGAATAGCTTATGAAGACACTAGATCTATTTTAGGTGAAGATTTTAGTCTATCTTTAAATAATAAGAATAAATTAGAGCATATTTTTGGTTTTATGTTAATAAACTTTCAAATGAAAATCATTATTAAAAAAGATAAAAATAGAAACTATCTCATGCCAGTTGTACACAATGCAGAGAGCATTTGATGCATAAATTCTACCACTCATCTCTCCCCTATACTCTAAGTCTTGACCCCAGGGTCTAACATCAGGACTGGGTCAAATGGAAATCAGTCTTCAGTTTTATTGATAGTAAAACTTGATGAGAAAATGTATCAGAACTTGAAGCCAAATTGAGGACTTTCCTTCAGGGAAAGTCCAGATCTGCGGAATTAGGCAACATGACCTGGTTCTTTGGTCAATTTATCACATGGCGTGATAGCACATTCTATCTGTCAACTTCACTGCCTACAGGATGTCCAGATATGAAACTGGACATTATTTCTGGGTGTCTGTGAGGGGGTTTCCAGAAGAAAGTAGCATTTGAATTGGTGCAGTGAGTAAAGCAGATTACCTTCCCTGGTGAGCGTGGGTCTCATCCAAAACACTGCCAATCCAATTTGAATAAAAAGGTAGAGAAGAGTTGAATTATCTGTCTCACTGCCCACACTGAGACACTGAACTTCTCCTCTGATGGGGGCTTACACCATCTGCCTTTATGGTTCTCAGGCTTTAGACTCAGACAGGCACTGACACCACTAGCTTTCCTGGAACTTAATGTCCATAATCATCTGAGCCAATTCTTTATTTTTATTCTAATTCTTTTTAATAAGTCTCATTGTATGCATACATACACACACACACGTGCACACACACACATACACACACACTTATTGGTTCTGCTTCTCTGGAGAACTCTGACTCATACAAGTGGATATCAGGTGAGGGGGCCGACATTGTGGCATAGTGGGTTAAGCTGCCATCTGCAAGGTTTGTACCTCATACAGGGGCACTTGTTCATTCCTGGCTGCTCCACTTCCAATCCAGCTCCCTGCTAATACCTTGGGAAAAGCACCAGAAGATGGCCCCTGCTACCCACGTGGGAGACCAGGATGAAGCTCCTGGCTCCTAGCCTTGGTCTGGCCCATCATTGGCCATTATAGCCATCTAGGGAGTGAACCAGTAGATAGTGGATCACCCTCTCTCTGTAACTGACTCTCAAAAATCAATTTTTTTTTCTTTTAAAAAAAAGAGAGAAAGGTGAGCTATGATAGCAGACAAAGTAGAATTCTCCAATGGGTTGGGTAAATAAAAGAAAGTAAGGGAAAGGGGAGTCAATGGAGGAAAGAGAAAGAAAAAAAGTGGAGGCCTCTCCCAGAAAAACTTACAAGTGCTTCTAAGTGTTAGGTCATTCCTCTTCTAAGTCAGAGACACAGGGTTAGGCAGAAAATGGCTATTCCTTAAAATGTCAGCTGTCACAGTCATAGACCTGATACACTGCTTGATAAAGTTGGTGTCAGAGCTATTTTTGGACAGATGGAGCATTTTTCCCAGTAATAATATTTAATGGATAACAAAATCTTTATCCAAAATTCCCTGAGATGACCAAACTCAGAAGGTAATAAGGTGAATAATAATTTAGCATCAGCTTCACAACAGACACTGTATTTTTAAAATTTTTCAATCAGTTCTTAATAGATTCAATTGGAAGATACGATTCTTTTTTTTTTTTATTATTTGACAGAGTTACACAGTGAGAGAGAGAGAAAGAAATGTCTTCCTTCCATTGATTCACACCCCAAATGGCCACTACACCGATCTGAAGGCAGGAGCCAGGTGCTTCTTCGTGGTCTCCCATGCAGGGCAGGGACCCAAGCACTTGGGCCATTCTCCACAGCCCTCCCAGGCAATAGCAGAGAGCTGGACTGGAAGAGGAGCAACTGGGACTAGAATCCGGCGCAAATACGAGATGCCGGTGCCACAGGCAGAGGATTAACCAAGTGAGCCATGGCGCCAGGCCCTGTAGATACAACTCTAATACAATGATATTCCTTTCCTCCGTTCTTCTCTCTCCCTTTTTCTCAGTTTTTGAGATAACCAGTTTCAAACTATATTTTAGTAAAAAGGCTTAATGCTTTACCAGTTAAGAAGTTTAGCAAATAAAAAGCAAAAAAAAAAAAAAAATAGTGGGAATATTCTCTTCCTACCCAAATCATATGTTAGAGATTATCACAAATATTTTACTGACAAGGAACCTGAGGTGACTACGGCCACAAAAATCAAGGCAATTTGCCCAACATTACATGGATGGACGGGGTAGAGGAAGGGCTGAAATACAGCTATGACTCATCTCAAAGTCACAACAGCAGTCTGTGTGTGTCCAGCAGGTGAAAACAAAACAAATAAAAGCAGATGTACTCCCACACACACTTGGAATTTATAATCAGCCAAGCTGTGGAGCTGAGGAAAATACTCTGGCAGAAATCATCCCATTTATATTTCAATAAAGATTTCTCTGGTGTATCTGCCATTTTACTCCATCTCTCTAGACACACTTCAACTTATTTTTAATCATATTTTGTCATTTTATAATTATTCTCTGCCTATGCTAAAGACCATCCAAACCCTAGAATTTTCTCATGAAGAAGCCTTTGGTGGACTCATGCCAGAATCAGGAGGCAGCAGAGGATAACCCATGATCTCCTCCTTTAGCTGAAGGCAGGTGCATGAAGGAAGGCAGAGCTTCCAGAGCTTCTGATGTCCTGAAGAGCAGCCAGGGCAACATTTCAGACAGTCACAGTCATTTGCTTCCTTGGGCTGCTGCCCTATGGAAATTCTGAAAGCCCCCAAGCCTTCCTTCTTTTTCTTCCTTTAGCCCTTCTAATGCTTCTGTAAGGGTCTCATTCTCCATAGTAAATTTGTTCCTAAGGTGGCTGATTACTCTTTTTTGTCTACCACAGGGTTTGGAAGACTGCAACCTAAGAGACAAATCTAGCTCATTTTCTGCTTTTGCAAATATGGATTTATTGGAATACAGTCACTCCTGTTGGTCTACACATTGTGGCTATTTGCTCCAAACAAGGAAAGTTGGGCAGTTACCAGAGACAAAGTTCCCAGGTGATAGAATAATGGCCTACAAAGAAGTCCATGTCCAAATCCCCAGAGCCTATGAATACATTATTTACACAGCAAAAAGAACTTTGCCAATGTGCTTAAGAATTCTGAGATGAGATTTTCCTAGATTTTCTAGTCACGGTCAGAGGACAGAGATTTGAAGATGCCATGGTGCTATCTTTGAAGATGGAGGTAGGACCCACAGTTCAGGGAAGTAAGTGGTCTAAGATTTGAAAAGACAAGGAAATGGATTCTTCCCAAAGCCTCCAGAAGGAGCACAGACTTGCCAAAATCTTGATTTTTAATTTCTGAGCTACAGAATGATAAGGTAATAAATTTATATTGTTTTAAGCAACTAAGTTTATACTACCTTATTACAGCAGCAATGGGAAACTAATACAACCTGTGAAGTGTAAAATATTTACTATCTAATCCTTGTGGTGAAAGTTTGCTCACTCCTAATTAGCCAAGCATACCCTCTTAGGGATGGTTCTGGCTAATGAGATAGTCTTTTTCTCTGGGACAATGAACAAACAGGATTCTAGTTGACCAAGGCTGTCTGTGTCATTAATGTAATGATCTGAATATTTCCAGTAGTAATAACTCCCCAAATGTCACTGAGAAAGTATTTTCAAAAAAGAATGTTTTTTTTTTCTATTTGCTGTTCAACATACATATTACTAATCTCTCTTCCATTAGAACATTATCATCATTTCATCACTGGTCACCCCCATGTTAAAATTTTCTTTCCAATCTAGTGAGTTCAATTGATTTTTTTGGATCACAATTTTTCTTATTTTTCTCCTACAAGTTTGTCCCCATTTCTTTTATATAAAATTCAGACACTTCATTGACCACACAGTTTACTTTATTTCTTTTCCTCATCTCCTTCACATAATTTGTTATTAATCACATTGCTTCCTGTTTTACCCACTCTTGCTCATACTTCAAAAATTTCTTACAATTTCCAGAAAGCCTGTAGTACACAATTTAGATTGGCCTATACTCTCTTCCTCTCTGATCATTCCTTTACTGCTAACACTCTCTACCGGCCAAAGAAAAGGAAGTGCTTGGGTGACATATCTCTGAATTACACAGGACAGCTTGGCAGGTACCAAAAACTTTCTACTCACAGATTGATTGTCTCAGACTATTCTAAAAACACATCTGTCCCCAGTGATTTAATTTGCTTGATAGTAAATCCATTGTAATCTACTTGGATAACAACTTGCTATTTATATCAAACTGGTATCCAATTTTGAGAGGTTAAATATAGGATTCTCTGCATTTCTTGACAGTCATTTCTAATAAACCATGGCATACATGAGAATGAACATTTAACTTCATAGAAAATCAGCTACAAGGTAAAAAGGTTTGAGGCACCAAGTCGGATGAAAGCCACAAGAAAGATCTCTATCTCTAAATAAATAGAACATTAAAATTTCTTCAGAGCTTGAAAATATCTTACAGATAATTCTTTACAATCATTTTTATTTTGGCAATGTGAGAACTGACACAATGCAAGGACTCAGGCAGTGCACTGGAAGTCGCACATCCAGATAGGGGGAGAGGGAAGCTCAAACTCAGCATTTCTGGCTCCAGGCACAGGCTCAGTGTTCTTCCTGTGACACCCTAACGCACTACCCAGGACCCTCGTCTGTATCAAGAGTTCCTACCACTTTCTCCAGACAAATTTATTCTTTTTGAAGCTCAGAAAAACATCTTTTACTGTATCAACTACACAGGCACAAAATTATTATGAGAATACAATAATATAATGAGAATATATTTTTATATTATCCCTCTAGTTATAATACAGTGTCAATCTAATAAACCTATTGTTAGAATCTTATTCAATATCTTTAAATTTCAAAGTATGAATTTATCTCTAAGCTGTTTGACCATTTAAAAAAAGCATATTGATTGGGGATCTTTTCAATGACTAGCAATGTGCCCTGATTTGAGGAACTGGCAATGCGTTAGATATGGTCTCAGCCACTAAGAACGTGCAGAACTCTCTTTGTGCAGATTTTAATCATGATGATATAGAAAAGGTCTGGTCCAAATGTATGTGGAGTCAATTTGCTACACACAATAAGTATCCTTCACATTACGGAACAGATATATTCCATGCAAATTAGACAAAAGTTCTATTTTATAAAGTATGTCATTTTAAAAATTTTACATCGTATGCAAAGAAATGAATTTCCTCATATAAAAAAGAAAGAATCTCACCGTAAACTGAAATTTTAGTGCTGAGTAGTTTAAGATGCACAGACAGCACAGTGGAAAACACATTAACCATGAGAAAGGGAGACGTGTGCTAGTCAGGGTGCATATACAATGAATAGCCTATATCAGCACACCCTTGACAGTGAAAGTGGGTGCTGTTCATAATTCTACCATGATAATTTGCATACACTGGCACGATCCCTGGACAACCAGGATATACACTCATCCTGCTCAAAGTGCCAGATCTGCCCGCTGTAAATTGTCTCCCCAGAAGGGGAATTGGACCAAAATATACCACTTCTGAAAATGCTCCACAGACCTTGTTTTATCTTTAGAATTAAATCTAAAAGTCTCTCCAACAACTGTGTGGCTGGGATCTGACTCGACCACCTCTCCAGTCTCAATCATTACTCCTTAAAAGCCCTATTCTCCTTGCTCCTCTTCACAGAGCTCCATGTATTCAGATCCACAAGAGTTGCTGGTTCCTCTTACTCAGTATTTTCACCAGACAGCTTAGTGACTCCATTCTTTTCTTCAGTCAAGTCTTCCTTCAAAAGCAACCTCTTGGAGGCACATTCTCTGACTTTCCACCCAAAAGCGTTCTTCCCACATGCTACTGCATTACATCTGTCACCCTGTTTCCTTCATACCAACTTCATGGTTACACTTATGCTAAATATCAGATTCTTTCTTTCCTTGTCTCTGCACCACAATGTAAGATCTAAGAGGTCAAGGACTTCTTACTCTATATTGAATCCCCATGACCCAGGATAGAATCTGGCATTGAAGTGGTAAATGATAAGTATTTATTAAATAAATGTTGAATAGATTAAAGTATTCACAAGTTCTCTGATTCTGATGTCTTCAGTTGCATAAACAAGAAGTTTGGAATACATGTTTCTATGACACCTTCAGAAAAATTATTGCCATTGAACTAGGTACAGTATTTACAGGATCTTTAATATGATAATCGCCAATGTTAATGATTTTCTGAGTCTTCTCTCAATTTATCTAGAAAGTCACCTTTCTTGCTCCTCTGTCTTCTCATAGCCCAATTTGTACCTCAAATATAGCTCCTATCACATTGATCACACCAGTCAAGGAGGTGAGCATCAAGATGTGTGAGCAAGGTGTACTTTGGGAGCTAATAAGGAAGTCTGATATGGGCAGCATGGGGTAAAGTAATAGTAGAATTGCAGACAGAAGCCCAAGCTTGGGGTCAGCACTGTGGAGCAGCGGGTAGAACTGCCACCTGCAGAGCCGACATCCTAAATGTCGGTTCGAGTCCCAGCTGCTCCACTTCTGACCCAGCTTTCTGATGCGGCCTGGGAAGGCAGTGGAGGATGGCCCAAGTCCTTGGGCCCCTGCACCCATGTGGGAAACTCAGAGGAGGCCCCTGGCTCCTGGCTTCAGATCAGCACAACTCTGACCATTGTCACCATTTGGGGAGTGAACCAGCAGCTGGAAGACCTCTCTCTCTCTCTCTCTCTGCCTCTCCTTCTGTCTCTGTGTAACTTTGACTTTCAAATAAATAAATAAATCTTAAAAATTAGAAATAAAAAAATAAGAAGTCAGAGCTTGGAGGACATGTTTTGAAAGACAGATAAGATAACTTATATTCATCTTAAGGCAATGTGTGCAGTCATTATAGGATTCTAACTGAGGAGTGACCTGATCAGAGTTGCATTTCTGAAGGATAAGTCTTCTGGTTGGACAAGGTTAAAGTCCAGAGTAACAAGATTAGCTATAGTAGGTTCTAATATGTTCATTGTAGTGGCCCCCTCCAAAAAGGCTCACAATCTGATTAGAGAGAAGTCCACCTCACTATAACTCTTACATTTCTCGTTTAAGAATTTTATTGGCTTTGTAGGCTGAGATTCAGCTGTATTTCTATGAAAGGGAACACAAAATGCAATGCAGCTCTGTGTAGTAGATATAACCATAGGATGAGCAGTGATTGATTAGATTCTTTGATCCAGATTGTCCCCAATGGACTTCTTAAATGAAATTCTTAAAGAAGGAGAGAGAGAGATTTTAGGTAAAGTATATTTTTTAAATGTTGTTACAGCCCAAGATTATTCATTAGCCTATTTTAGTGGCTCATGGACAACTTGACACCTCATGGGCCTTTTAAGAAGATCCAAAGAATCTTATGTAAGAACATCTGCTCTAAGACAAAGTTAGATAATAACTATGTATTTGATTCCTAGGTTAGGTATGCTCAATTTAAAAGGTTATCACAAGTGGGTATATGACTTAGTGGTTAAGACTCTAACATTTCATATTGGAGTACATGCTTCAGGTCCTGGCTCCACTCCCGATTCCAGTTTCCTGCTAATGCAGACCCTGGCAGGCAGCAGGAAAAAGGCTCATGAAGTCCATTCCCTGCCACCCAGATGGGAGACCTGGCATGAGCTCTCAGTTCCTGGCTTCTGCCTGGCCTCATCCTGGCTGTTGCAGGCAGTTGGAGAATAAAATAAAATTCCCTCTTCAAACAGGGCTGGTTGGTTATACTGAAAGTTATATTAAAGATATAACTATAATAAAAACTGAAGTTATTAAAGTATAAAGTTATACTAGAAAGTTATGTATTTTTAAAACTTAAATGAAGTAGAAAATTTCCAGAAAGATATAACTTACTAAAACAAACTCAAAAAGAAATAAGATCTTCAAGGAGTCCCATGACTATCAAACACTTGAAATAGTGATTTGACTTCTTTCCACACAGAAAAAAAAAAAAAAAAAAAAAACAGACCTAGATGATGTTGTAGAAGTTTGGCCAGATTTTCAGTGAAAAGATCATCTGAATTTTTTATGAAATCCTAGAGATGAAAGATAAGAATGGGATATAATCCAGTTAATTTTGCAAAGACAGTGTAACTTTGAAATAAAAACCATATAAAGATATTAATATAAAAAATCACATGCCAACTTTATTCGTGAATAGAGGTATAAAAATCCTAAACAAAATTTTAGTCAATAAAACCTAACAAATCATATGAAAGTTAATGTACCTCAACTAAATTTGCATTTCCAAGACATGCAAGCTGGCTTAATATTGAAAAGAATCATGGATCATCTCAGTTAATGGAAGAAAAGCATTTTTATAGTTATTTATTTATTTGAAAGGCACAGTTATAGAGAGAAAAGCAGAGAGAGAGAAAGAGAATCTTCCATCCACTGATTCACTCCCCAAATGGCTGTAACGGCTGAGGCTTGACTAGGCTGAAGCCAGGAACCTGGACATCCATCTGGGTCTCCCATGTGTGTAGCTAAGGCCCCAAGCACTTGGGTCATCATCAGCTTCTTTTCCATTAGCAGGCATCTGGATCAGAAATGGAGAAGCCAGGATATGAACCGACACTCAGATGCCAGCTCAGAGATAGCTGCTTAACCCGCTATACCACAACACCAGAGGCAGGGAAAGAATTTTATAAAATTAAGAACACTTACAAAAGCCAAAGAAAATTAAAAAATCTCTTAGTAAGTTAGAAAGAGATTTAACTAGTAACTATTTATTTTAAAATTCTCTTCAAATATCATCCTAAATTAGGAAATGTTAGAAATTTGCCTTTACAATATGGAATGAGGCAATGATGCCCACTAGCCCTATTTCTATTCAAAACCACAATAAAATTCCATCTTGTAACAATTTGATTGACAAACATAGAATTAATAATGCTGCATTGAAGGGATTATGGATCTGCACAATCTCCCATATATTGCTCACTGACTTCAAAATTGATAAAAGCACTTTAGAAAACAGAATGATGTTATTTCCCAAAGATGAACATCCATATACTCTAGTGTCTAGCAAATCTATGCATAGGTGTATAGATAATATCTTGGGCATGAACTAAAGGAGATAGGCACAGGAGCGTTCATAGCAGCACTGTTGGCAATAACGTTGTTTGAAATACAAATGCATTCAACAGAAGCAAAAAAAAAAAGGCAAAAAAAAAAAAGCTGCAACAAATATGATAGTCTTTATACAAAGATAAAAACAACCAAGATAAAAATATTTTGTTCTTAGGAATACATGTAAAGCAAAGGAATGCTTGGTAGAAGAGAAAGCAGGGAAATAACAAAGACAAGGTTCAAGATAAGAGTTGTTTTGTGTGGTTGTAGGGGCAGGAATAGACAGAGCAATAGTAATCATATTAGTGGATCTATAAGGTAATTCGTTATTTGTCAGGTCCCACCTTTATGTAATGGGTTCGTAGGTTTTTATTATATTATTAAAAATAGGGGCAGCAGGTTGAGTCACATCCTGTGAAACTCATCCCATTTAGGAGCACCAGTTCGAGAAACAGCTACTCTGCTTCCAATCTGCTCCTTGCTAATGTGCCTAAGAAAGCAATGAAAGATACCCCATGTACTTGAGTCCCTGCCACCCATGTGGGAGACCCTCATGGAGATGCAAGCTTCTGGCTTTGGTCTGGCCCAGCACCAGCCATTATAGCCATTTGGGGAATAAACCAGTAGATGAAAGATTTCTTTCTCTCTTTGTCTCACCACTTTTCTCTGTCATTCTGCCTTTCAAATAAATAAATCTAAAAAAAGTAATGATTTCATTAAGTGAAAGTGTACAATATGTGGGTGCACCAATGATGAGAGTATGTCATAAATTTATGCTTAATCCAATACTATATACCTAAAATTTAAGGACAGCTATGTAATATGTTATTTGAATGCTAGAAAAATGGTTAGGTAGCAAAATACAGAAGACCACAGGGACACTGAAAATAAACTCTACCTTCTTTATGTGTTTGCCTAGTACTCTTATAAAGGCCACAAATTGGCCGGCGCTGCAGCTCACTAGGCTAATCCTCTGCGACAACACTCCGGGTTCTAGTCCCAGTTGGGGCACCGGTTCTGTCCCGGTTGCTCCTCTTCAAGTCCAGCTCTCTGCTGTGGCCCAGGAAGGCAGTGGAGGATGGCCCAAGTCCCTGGGCCCTGCACCCCATGGGAGACCAGGAGGAAGCACCTGGCTCCTGGCTTTGGATCGGTGCAGCGCGCCGGCCATAGTGGCCATTTGGGGGGTGAACCAACAGAAGGAAGACCTTCCTCTCTCTCTCTCTCTCTCTCTCTCACTGTCTAACTCTGCCTGTCAAAAATAAATAAGTAAATAAACAATAAAAAATAAAGGCCACAAATAGAGTATCAGTGCTACAAGAAGTGTCTAGGTTCAATTTCATATTTTGCATCTCAAATGGAACATAAATAGATATGTGACAAATTTTGAAAGAATAAAGGTTATAGAAACTTGAAAGGTGCTGTAAATAATTATATATTCATCTATTCACTAAATACACAATTTCCAAACATAGTTTGAATAGCTATAAGTAGCTCTGTATCGAGTTACACTTAAGGCACTGGTGATGTAAATACAGATCACGTTCTAGTCTATTACTCATGGGTCAAATACTTAAAATTAGAGCTTCTTCATATATATATATATATATATATATACACATATGTATACGTATATGTATATATACATACATATAAAGCATCTTCAAAATGTTCATGGAAAACTTTTTAAAGTACTCTACATTTATGTCACTACGTAGTTACATTAGAAATAAACTATATTGGAGCATAAAAGAAGGAATGACTACCTGGGATAATCAGGGACTGGGATAATCATGGAGGAATTGATCATAGTTCATTGAAATTATATATTATAAAATGAACTACAATTTCCTCTGAAGGATAAGTAGAGTTAAGAGAATAAATAATATATACAAAACCATAGGGATGTGATAAACTATGATATAACCCAGCAATTTTAATACTCTGATTGACAAAAGCCTAGGATTCATAGGGGACAGAAGCCATAATCTACCAATTACTAAAGTAAGTAAATCATGCTGGACCTTTGACAGTCTGACTTAGCCCAACATGCTATTTCAAAGCTAGTTCCCTATAAATAATAGGACAGACAGACAGAAGGTATTATACTCTTACTCTCAACCTGAACACTGCTATTAAAATATTATATCCCCCTAACTCATGGATTTTTCCTGTCACCATTTGTCATAGGAGCTATAATGCTATGAATGAAGCCTCATTCTTTTCCATGATGATTTTCCAAAATTTTCTGTATTTTTGAAATACATTTTGCTATTTGATAAATGAAAAAAATTTTTCTTATTATTGTTTTAAATTCAGCATTAAAATTTATTTCATTCAACAAAAGCCTCTTTGCAAAAACAATTTTTTGATGTCCTTAGAGTCAGTTCATATTTGAAAGCTTGGGTGAGTATAATCAAATGGGAACCTCTATAGACCTATCTTCTCACCTTTCCTGTAACAAACCAATGGCTACTGCAGTTGATCATGAGGAGCTAAACATTATTCTTTTCCAAACCTATTGTAACTGGAGACTACTCACTCACTCTCAGAAATGACCCGAACCTGCCTATCAACAGGATACAGTTGCTAATGGTAACCATTCCATGGGGAAAACGTTTGTTCTAGATGTTTGGGGTCTTTGTGTCCACAGAGGCACAACAACCTGGTAGATTTTGAGTAGCGATCTCAGTTCGTAAAACTGTCTTATTTTTTTAACCTACTGTGACGTAAAATTTGGAAATGTTTATAAAACACAGTCTACTTTTAAGGATCAGCCTGATTCATATATCTATATGATTTTTTTTTACTTATATGAAAAATTGCTGCAAATTCTACCAAACTTTACTGGGAATACTCAGATTTCTGCTCTCTCACTTGGGTCCCACCTGTGAATTCTGAAGTTTGACCAGCATAGCTATTTGGATCCTGAGCACTATAAAATATTTTTTAAATAACAGACGTTCAGAAAGCAATAAAATTCATTTGAAATGGATTACAAAAATGTACCCAGAGGTATTAAAGTAATTAATATATCGAATTATTGTTGAAAGCTCTTCAGGTTAAGCCAATTTTGTTTGGACCAAGATTTCTTAGCCTTAGCACTGCTGACACTGTGGTCGAGATGATTCTCTGTTGTAGAGTACTGTTCTGTGCTTCATAGTGTGTTCCCTAGCACTAGATGCAAGCGTGCTCCCAAGTTGCAACAACCAAGAAGGTCTTCAGATATTGCCAAATGATAGGGCAACCCTGGCAGGGAGGGAGGGAGCAAAATTACCCTTGGTTGAAATCACTAATATAATGCAATTTGTCCCATCAAGGTGGCATGTACCAATGACATCTCACTAGTCCCAGTGATCAATTTCTGTTCACAATTGATCATAATGATAGGACTAAGAACCAAAGGGATCACATAAACAAAAATAGTGTCTGCAAATACTAGCTGATAGAATAAAAAAGGGAGAGAATGGTCAAACATGGGAAGTGAGATACACAGCAGACGCATAGAATGGCAGATGTCCTAAACAGCACTCTGGCCTCAGAATCAGCCCTTAAGGCATGCGTATCTGGCTGAAAAGCCCATGAGACTATTTCAGGCATGGAAAGCCATAACACTCTGGGAAAAAAAAAAAAAAAACTAAATGAAAGATCTCCATGAGTGAGATCCCAGTGCAAAGAATGGGTCATCAAAGAAGGAGGTACCTTTCTCTGAAGGGAGGAGAGAACTTCCACTTTGACCATGGCCTTGTCTAAATATGATCAGAGTCAGTGAACTCAGGGGGCTTCCATAGCCTTGGCAGCTCATGACAAGAGCCTAGGGTGATTACTGAGGCCATAAACAAGAGTGTCAATTTGTTAAGTCAACAACAGGAGTCACTGTGCACTTACTCCTCATGTAGGATCTTTGTCCTTAGTGTGCTGTACATTTGAGATTTAATGCTATAACTAGTACTCAAACAGTATTTTTCACTTTATGTTTCTGTGTGGGAGCAAACTGTTGAAATCTTTACTTAATGTATGCTAAACTGATCTTCTGTATATAAAGAGAATCGAAAATGAATCTTGATGTGAATGGAAGGGGAGAGGGAGTAGGAAAGGGGAGGGTTGCGGGTGGGAGGGACGTTATGGGGGGGAAGCCATTGTAATCCATAAGCTGTACTTTGGAAATTTATATTCATTAAATAAAAGTTTGAAAAAAAAAAGAAAATGAGGTACATTAAGTAAATAACAGATACATAAACATATTAACTATGAACAGTGTGGTAAAAAAAAAGAAAAATCTAAAACTCAGAATCACTAGTCAAATAAGCAATTCAGAAATAATTGATTAGAAGATAAATGAGAATGTAATATACTAAAGTCTGAGAAAATGGTCAAAATAATCTAATCAAAGCTCCTACATGCCTGTGAAATACTAAAAAATGACCAATGTATGTGAAGCCAAGCCTAGAAACAAGTTAATTTTTTAAAATATTTCGATCAATTTATTTTTACAAGTTAATATGAAATTTGCTTTTGTCATTTACCTAAGTTTTATTTTATAGCCTTAGCTACAAAGAATTCTGGTGATTCATATTATGAACTGGTCAAAAGTTTACTGTACCTTGCTACAGTTTAGGTTTACCAACTGGATGTGATATATAATTGGCCATATGCTAAAACTGTGGTATTCTCAGAGGCTAAAAAAGTTGCCATAATTTCTCAATAGTAATATCCTTAATGTGGTTCTGTACAATGATGTCTTGGTCTATACTAAGCATATATTAAAGTACTAGAATGACGAAATATTGTGGGAGCAACTTACAGTCAAATCATTGAGAAAAAAAAAGTACTATAATTGTACATTTTCTGTAAGTTTTAGGTCATTCCAAACATTACAAAATATAAGGTTTCTAGGTACACAGACAAAAAAAAAAAAAAAGAAAGAAAAATTGAGAAGAGATGACTTAGGCTTACTTAAGCATGAGTCGAAAGACATGAATTCTCTCAGTTTCAAATCTTACATGTCTCTGAAGGTGTGAACATCTTGGTGAGTTGTATTTAATGGCCAATTTCAGTAATTATCAAGGTAACTTTTACTATAGGCAAGTTTTTCTTTACACGGTATTTTAGAAGTCCTCCCAATAATGAGATATGATCTGGGAAGAATGAAGAAAAACCAAAGCTGAAAGATGTAAACAGGCGCTAAGAGAGGAGCAGATTTTGCAGCAGATGATGGTATATCAGATGCCATGGTGGTGGAAACGAAGGCTGTGACCAAGGCAGACCCAGCAGGGAAACAGAACCGAGTTGTCTCAAGCTTCGGGTGGTGAGCAGAATGAGTGGTTCAAGGAAGGCCACCGATCCAGAGCCGAGAGAGGCTACTCAGGCATAGTCAGGTCTCCTTTTACTGGGGGCTGCTGTCTCTAAGGATAATCGTACCACAGCCTGTCAAATTACCACTATAAGGTAAAGACTTTCTAGATTAGTCACTAAAAAGGGACCAGTGGAGTCATGAAAGAGGCCAGAAGGTAGAAATGGTGCATACATAGACTTTTTTTTTTTTTTTTTTTTTTTTTTTTTTGGACAGGCAGAGTTAGTGAGAGAGACAGGGAGAAAGGTCTTCCTTCCGTTGGTTCACCCCTCAAGTGGCTGCTACGGCTGGCATGCTGTGACCAGCGTGCTGTGCTGATCCGAAGCCAGGAGCCAGGGGCTTCCTCCTGATCTCCCATGTGGGTGCAGGGCCCAAGGACTTGGGCCATCCTCCACTGCCTTCCTGGGCCACAGCAGAGAGCTGGACTGGAAGAAGAGCAGCCAGGCCAGAATCCGGCACCCCAACCGGGACTAGAACCCGGGGTGCTGGTGCCACAGGCAGAGGATTAGCCAAGTGAGCCGCGGCGCCGGCCCATAGACTTCTCTTTTGTCGCTCCCCCTCTTCGTGGAGGAACGACACAGGACCCTGCGCTGTTCTTTCGTCTGCTCGGCCCTCCCCGGGTTTGCTGCTGGTTCTTCCTGGGTTGGCTACTATCCCTTCCACCTCCGTGGAAGGGCAGTTCCCCCTAGCCACATTCCCCACTTCCGCAGGGGAGCGGCACACCGCCGGCCGGCTCTTTGGGGGGCTGCACAGGCGTTCCTTCAGATGTTCCCCTTAGATGTTCCCCGTGCATGCCGTCTCTCTCCTCCTTTATAGTCCTCCTCTGCCAATCCCAACTCGGCTGCCCACACGCCGAGTACGCTGCTCTCCTCCAATCAGTAGCAAGTCCTACAGTTTATTGGTTGAACTGGAGGCAGCTGTGCGGAAGCTGTTTACTTCTCTCCCAGCGCCATATTGTGGGAGAGCAGATGCATAGAATAAGTCTTAATTCCAGTAACTCAGTCCAGTCCGGGCTGCTCCCCACATCTTTCAACACACCAGCTTGTGAAGGGGGAAAACTGTACACAACACCAGGGGAAGCACACAGCAATTTTTTTCTTTTGCAAAGAGACAGGCTTAAGCATGTTTAGATGTGGTGGCTGGAGGGAAAGGGGAACCACTGAGAACAAAAAGCTCCTCAGATAAGTATAGAAGAAACAGAAAAGAGTCAAAGGAAGAGAGGTCTGGATGAGGCTGCGACACAGTCTCAGCAGGAATGGGAGTGAACGAGCCAAACAGACAGAAATGCGACTTGATAGTTCCAAGGATGAAGCTGTTCTAGGAAAGAAATGCTCCACAGAATTATATTTCTAGTCAAAAAGGGGGGCCCAGTATGGCCAGGGAAGCGAGTGCTGTAAGAGGGGCATGGGACAAAAAACACAAGAAGTGGAATAGGTCACTTACACAGCCACTGACTGTAACACCCAGCTGTGATTTTTTTGCCTAAGGTATAGTAAAGAAAACCGATGATCATAATTCAACTTTCCCAAAAGAACCTTGGGTATGAGGGAGTCCCCACTATACTATGTTCTCTTTACACAAAGTTTGGCTACATTTAGAGTTGTTTCGGATTTAATGTTTTTAATGTTATTTTATCTTTTTTAAGAATTTATTTGAAAGGCAGTGTTAGAGACAGACAGACACACAGACAGATAGAAATCTTCTATCTCCTGGTTCATTCCCCAAATGGTGGCACCAGCCGGGGCTGGGTCAAACTAAGGCCAGGCTCCAGGAACTTCATTTGGCTCTCCCATGTGGGTGGTAGGGGCCCAAACACTTGGGCCATCTTCCACTGCTCTCCCAGGCTCATCAGCAGGGAGCTAGATCAGAACTGGAGCAGAGGAGACTCAACCCAGTATCCATATAGGATGCCAGCACTGTAGACAGCAGCTTAACTTGCAACGCCACAATGATACCAGCCCAGTGTCATTTTCTTTTACCTCATAAGAAGTCTCTAACTTCATGGAATACATATTTATTAAGCTTATTTTGGCAGAACTGGAGGATTACCAAGTCTACCATCATCAGCATTTTATGGAAAAAACCTAGGATACTCCTTGGTTCTCCAGATAACAGTTTGGAAAGCTCTACTTCAAGATTTAACTTACTTTCTTTTCTGAAACGTGCTAAATATTGATATTCAAACAACATCCCTGGTTTATGTTTTGTACTTTCATGTGCTTATGGAGTTCCCCTTCAATTTGGTTTGGTAGAGTCTCAGCCGAGTGGCCTGCAAAGCCTAGGGCATAAATCCCCAAACCGGTGATCCTTACGAGAGGGCTCTTTTGTGAGAATTGCTTTTGAAATAGAATTTTTGTAATGCTGCTGACTCCAGTGTTTTAAAATTTGTACTTGTGCCCTTTGGCAGAGTATATGGGGCATCCTTTTATTGATCTAAATAATAAATATGATCAGTCAATTTGCTTTGTATTATATAAACGTGCCACTTCTGCCTCAACATATATCTCAAATTCAAGAAAACAAATGAAACAGGCAAGGAGACTTAATACGAATAACAACAAAAATTTCAAAAACAGCTAATAGTGTGCAATGAGTAGACTGCTGTTGGTCCTCTTCTAGATTATTAAACACTCACATTCTTGTAATTAGGCTTCATCCATACTCTTCAGTGAAGTTAGGTTTTGAATCATTATCATAGGAAGTCCAATGTGTACTTGCATGGGATTAAATTTGTTCTTTGGATCCTGACATTTATCAATACAGAAAGTGTCCCTAGAAAGCTAATGTCAGCACTTCAAGACCCAGCAGCACTGAACAGTTCCACTTGCTACTGAAGTACCTGTTCACGGTGGCTGATGTACAAGAAGTGATGGTGGAGTGCATGTACACACCATGGAAGAGATTGATGGAGGGTGTGAGAATAGTCCAAGAATCCCAAGGACCCATGGGAAAAAGAGAAATCAGTTACCACCCCCTTCTATCCATGTAAGCCAACCCCTTCCCCATTCCCTTGTTGTCTCGCTGGTTGTTTAAAGCTGCCTACCCACTGAGCAGAGACTACAGCTTCTTAATATTCTATTCAGAGCCTGATTTCACAGTTGGCATGGAATAAATGTTAAATAACAATAATAACACCAGATCGGGCCTCTAGTTTCAAAAAGTGAGGTAGAAATTGGTGTTTTGAATCTCCATAGTAATGGCACTGGCTTTTGATGCCTTTTTCCCTTCCCAACACGTCTGTTTCCTGCTGGCTTTTACACATTATATTCTCTACAAAGCAGCCGCTGCTAGCTAACCATGCTAATCAGCTGCTGCAAGGGTCAGGAGGCATCAGGCCCTCAGAGATTGGGAAACTGCACGCGGTTGTACACACATGCCAACACAAAGAGCAACAGCAAAAAGCCACTGGCCTCAGAAGAGAAGCTCTGATGCACACCATGGCCCTGGAACATTGCCTCCTGGGAGTGTGCTGCACACTTGAGCACAGAAGCATTCTGGAGGGTGCTAAGAAGGAAAGGATTAGAATGGGTTTTTGTGCAGCCCCATCTGGTCACGAACTTTGACCAGCAAGCTAGCCACAAGTATAGCCTCCCTATCCACATGTAGTTGAAGTGGATACTTAGTGCCTTTTTTGTCCTTTATGGGGTCATTGCCTTTTCATACCCAACGCTACCTTGGCAACTGAAGGAAAGCAGGTTAGCTTCTGGTTACAACAGTTGCTGCCAATTAAACACTGAGTACAGAGCCAGTGGACATACTTTTTGTTAAATTGAAGATGTTAATAGAGCTTCCTTATGTAGGGATAAGAAGGGGAACTCCATAGAGAGAAGGAATGAAGAAGTCTGGGGAGAGGGTCAGGGGGGAAGGAAGGGAAGGGCGGGATGTGACTTGGGTTGAAGGTGAAGAAATCAAAGGGCAGAGTAAGAAAAATAAAAAACTCTTTCTTTATTTTGGCCACTTCTTTGTCTAATTTAACAGCTGTGCTTAAATTGACTTGTGTTTAGAAGAATATAATTCATCCCAGAAGGTTTTCTAAAGGGCAAAACAATATCTTTATTTATGTTAAATGTGGTAGAGATAGATAAATGTTCTAATTTATGTTTATAATGGACTCTTTACAATGGCAGATTTTAATTCCAGAAGCATGGGGAGACCATAGTGTGAGTCCTTCCAGCAGGCTTTGCTTTAACTCAGAGGAGTAGGGAAGGAGTGGGCGTGACTTAGTCTCACACAGGGAAAGTAGGCCGGAGCCGCAGTGTTAGTACGGAATGTATACTGAATGCTAATTACTGTTCTAACCACTAACGTATGATTTCCTTAAATTTTCACAATAAATCAATGAAAAGAGGATCTAGTATTATTCCTATTTTATAGAGGAAGAAATTGAGACACAGAAATTAAACAACTTACCCCAGGTCACACTAAGACTTAGCCACAGTACCAGCATTTTAGCACACTCATTTTGAGACTCCAGGGGCTATAGTCTCAACTAAGCATTAAATATAGTTTTTTTTTTTTAACAAAACAAAATCAAACATTTTAACTAATTAGAAAGAATCTTATTTGCTAGAACTAGAACTCCAACTTTCTGTGGGTCTCTTAACCTGCAGGATAAAAGCCTAACTCTTTGGCAGGTACACTGTACTCGGCAAATTGATGTTCCCTCTCTAGCCTCAGCTTCCACTGTCAGCCTCAACTTCAGACTCTTCACAATTGAACCCAGCCTTAATCCCTACACATACTCATCTCTTGCCTATAATTCCCACTTTGCTCTCTTCCCTATCCATCTGATGGATTTATCTTTCAGAATCCAGCATATATTTTACCTCCAAAGAAATCACCTCTGATTTTTTTCCTTGAAGATTCAGTAATTCCTTGTTCTGCAATCCCATGACACTTACATATTCATGATTTCAAGCACTAACCACATTGCCTTATCCCCATTCTTTTGCTCATATTACTCCACCATTTGAATATAAACATTCCAGGACAAATGCAACACCTTATTTATGCTTGTATATTTAAAATTACCTTGTGAGTGAGAGAGGTATTTAGTAATTATTGTTGAGTGAATGTTAATTGAGCCTTATCCTCTGAGTCCTTTTCACCCACCTCGTCTTAGCTTAAATGTCAACTCCTCAAGCATTCCCTTCTGATCACTCCTTCAGTTACTCTGTGCAATAGAAAAATAAGAGCAATAGAGTAAAAAATAAGTTACATGATTTTCCATTCATCCCATTAAGAGGAGAATGTAGTCACTTTCCCTTGAAGAAGAACAGCTTCATGACTACTTAGTCAGCATATTACAGCCAAAGATGTTTCTCTAGATTTCCAGTTTTAGGCCAGCGTAGACTGGCAGTTTCCTCATCCTGACTCCGGGAACATGTGCTCAGAGCCCCAGCTGCCACGCTGAGAGGAAGCCAAAGCAGTGCCATGAAGAGTCCCATACAGAGGCGAACAGCCCAGATAGTAGCCACTTGCAATCCATGGGAGAAAAGTCACCTCAGGTGACAGCATGGAGAGCAGCGCTGTGCTGTCCCAGCCATATCCCATCCAAATGTAATTAGTGAACAAATAAATGATTATATCCTTTTTAACATGCCAAAAGTGGCTTGGTTGTTGTACAGCAATGAAAACATCTTCTAACTCAAACACATCATCCTGTTTATCTTTTCTTATATAACATGTCTCACTAGCAAAGGGTGCATATCATCTCTTTTCTCCTTGTCACCATACTCAATTTAAAATGAACATCATGTCCATCTTATTCACATCCATGAATGGTAACTAGTATAGTATCAATGCTTGATAAATAACTTTTTACAACCACATTAGGGAATCGCCTCCTAAATGGAACCAAGTAACTGCACACTTAGTGGAAGTAATCTATCTTATGTGGAAAGTTAGTATATTTTCTAAGATAACTGTATTTCAGGATTTATATTATGGCCAAGGACAATTACTATATTTTATATATATATATATATATATATATATTATAAGTACACATTCCTTATGTTAGCAAATGTTTCTGAATCCACACTGAATCTTTTCCAGTGAAGAGAGGTAGGAGGACCAGAGGGGGGACATGACATGGGAGAGGAAAATGGCCCTGTCTACAAGCAAAATAATTTACAACAAAATCTGAAAGGTTTACACTGTATTTTTTCTTTTTCTTTTCTTTTTTTTTTTTTTTTTTTTTTTTTTGACAGGCAGAGTTAGACAGTGAGAGAGAGAGAGAGAGACAAAGAGAAAGGTCTTCCTTTTTCTGTTGGTTCACCCCCAAATGGCTGCCACGGCCAGCACGCTGCGGCCAGTGTGCTGAGGCTGGCATGCTGCGCCGATCCAAAGCCAGGAGCCAGGTGCTTCTTCCTGGTCTCCCATGTGGGCACAGGGCCCAAAAACTTGGGCCATCCTCTACTGCCCTCCTGGGCCACAACAGAGTGCTGGACTGGAAGAGGAGCAACCGGGGCAGAATCTGGCGCCCCAACTGGGACCAGAACCCGGGGTGCCGGCGCCGCAGGTGGAGAATCAGCCAAGTGAGCCACAGCACCGGCCAACACCGTATTTTTTCTTAGAGAACCATTCTGTAGAATTCAATGTGAATGTACAAGTTCTTTGAAATACTATTTTTAACACATCACCTTAATAAGCTGTGTTCTTTTAAAATTTTGGTCATGTTTTAATTTACTGTTAAATAACTACACATCTTTCTATAAACAGAATACATAACTTAAGAAAAGTCATTTTAATAGAGGTCATTTAAATAAAAGAACAAAACGAAGTAAAAGTTTCTATGCTGTTTTTCCCAGTCACTGGATACATTCTTATAAGAGAGAAATTTTGATCTCAGTATACTCCTTCCCGTATCCACAAGCAAGTAGGACACTTTAAGTCCATGTGGGAAATAAAATACCAAACGATCAGCAAGAAGCTGAACTTTAAATTTACAAGTGCACTTTCAATTTCTATGGAAATTGCACATTTTGTGGAAATGTGCTTAGATTGTCATTGTCTAGTCAAATACAGCGAAAATGCAAGTTGAAGGAGCGTAATTAAGGTTAAAAAAATACTAAGAGAATGGCTGTCTTTCATGAAGCCTAATCAGCACCTTGGATGCATCTATGGGCACAGAATGGACACATTCTCCTGAACCAGTGGTCCTCAATTATCATCATCTGTGTCTTGTTATGTAAGGATATGCACTATTTCAGGATCCTCACTTAGGTAATCTGGGTGCTTGTTTGAATAGAAATTTTCTTTGAGTAGGCTCCTTCAAACATCATTCCCTAGTTCTATTTCTTTGATTTCATGCAGCTTGTCAAGTTATCAATAAAGTAGAAATACTATGTTTTTTTGAGAAACAGAACTTTCTGGCAACACAGCCAGTGAATTCTAAAGTTCAGTTTAAAGGGGAATTGTAGAGACATCAAATGTGTTGTTGTATTTTCTCTGCATTCACAGGTATAGAAACAGCAACACTGATAGAAGGATTAGCTTTGCAACTAAAATTCCAAATGTCAAACATCTCCTACAGTACAACATGAAACATAATTAAACTTGAATCCACAAGTATTTATTATTTATTGAGCATCCTCTATGCTCAAGGCAATGTAGCATGTGTTGTGAAAGACAGTGAAATGAACCTACAGTTTTTTTTTTTTTAATGAATTTTTTTGACAGGCAGAGTGGACAGTGAGAGAGAGAGAGAGAGACAGAGAGAAAGGTCTTCCTTTTGCCATTGGTTCACCCTCCAATGGCTGCTGCGGCCAGCACGTTGCGGCTG
This sequence comes from Oryctolagus cuniculus, assembly GCF_051225735.1. Lineage (NCBI taxonomy): Eukaryota > Metazoa > Chordata > Mammalia > Lagomorpha > Leporidae > Oryctolagus > Oryctolagus cuniculus. Next base: position 49,663,784 of record NC_142878.1, read on the forward strand.
GCACATCGCACTGATCCGAAGGCAGGAGCCAGGTGCTTCTCCTGGTCCCATGCAGGTGCAGGGTCCAAGGACTTGGGCCATCCTCCACTGCACTCCCAGGCCATAGCAGAGAGCTGGCCTGGAAGAGGGGCAACCGGGACAGAATCCAGCACCCCGACCGGCACTAGAACCCGGTGTGCTGGCACCGCAGGCGGAGGATTAGCCTATTGAGCCGCGGCGCCAGCCAGAACCTACAGTTCTTCATGAAGGAACTTTCAATATCCCACCACTTACTAAATATCCGAACGTTAAAGTTGTAAAAATGTGCACAGAAAAATATGTGGAGTGCATTTAGTTGCTCAAATTTTATCTAAGTCCCTATGGCCTTAGTATATCTGGATAAGTAAAAGTAGTCAGGGAGCAATCCAATGAAAAATATTAGGTTTGGGGCTGTAGAAATAAACTCAAAGAGTAAGAAATCACTTGGTTCTTTTTCTTCTCAATAGCTTGTACTGAACTACTGCTCATATTGTTTAGTGATCAAGAATTTTAATATAATTTTTAGTAATGTAAAATGATGAGAAGTTTCTAGTATTCTTTGTGCCTATTGCCTGTAGGACATGGAACTTTATTTCACAAATTTAAGAGGCAGAATACATCCCATAGGAGGAGATAATATTTGAAAAGAAGATATTTTGGATTTCAAATTCATCTGGGCCATAAAGAGGACTGGGGAGATCCTTCAAACATATCTTCCTACTTCTTCCCACTGTGTATTTATTTTTGCTGCAAAAGTAAGTAACTGTCTATTTTCTTTTATAAAAATGAGTTGAAGGTTTTTGCTTTCTTGTCTATAGAATCAAGTTCACAAAATTAAATTTCAAGAGACTGTAAGTTTGCAGTCACTGTGCTATGTTTCATCTCCTGCTCTTAGAATACAATTCTGGGTATTTCAGAATCTCATTGACTCAAGGATATAAATGTTCTGTGCATTTTTCACATTTGTTTCAAGGACAAATTTTCTTGCAGACAAATGGAGACAATTAATTTTCTTTAAAAACTCCCAGAGGAACTCAGATATACCTCAGTACAAACCTGCTTCAAGTAATCACATTCAAATCCAAATATGCAGAGTGTTATTGGAGCTGAGTGGAAAAATCGTCAGGGAAAAGCCATCAAGGATAAGATGATAAGGAATTGTGTATGCAATATCGGGAAGTTTGGATTTTTCTAAGGTAATAGGGACCTGCTGGTGAATTTTAAGCAGGAGAATGGCATGAAAATACTTGAAGTTAAAAAGTTTACCGGAATTAGAAGAAACAATATTGGAGAACAAAACATTATTTGCAATAATTTCAATAAGAAATTAAGAGTCTGCATTCAGCTTTTATAATAGGGATGGGAAGAAGGAAATAATTTCAAGAGATTTATAGAAAGTAGAATCAATAGGACTTGGTGTGTGAATTAAGTGTGAAAGAAAGGGAGAGAGCATAGTCATGATTCTCATGGTTTCTGATACTGAGGACTGATAAGAATTGGTGTCATCTGACAGAATAAAAGGTAAAAAGCAACAAATTAGTAGGTTAAGGGTGACACCAATAAGCTGGAGAATCTTGGAAACATCCTACCAGAAGATGCTTGGCATCACTGTTTGGATTATTTCAGTTCAGAAATCAGGAGACAAAGATTTGTTCTGAAGGCTTTTTACATTGTTTAAATATACATCTTTGTTCCAAACTGCAGGGAACTGTTAATTGTATACATAGCAACTTGTAAGTCATAGCTGTTAAGGTGTTAGTTGATAAGATTGCTTAGGGAGGATAGTTGGGATGAGCAGAATGGATGGTTGAAGAGGAAGCCATTATTTAAAGGTAAATAAGTAGAAATTTGCAGAAGATGTGGGTAAAAATGGTTAGAAGAATCAGGAAAGAAAGCCATCGTAGAAACCAAATAAGGAAAATGTCTCAATAACAATAGTATCACATGTGATATGGAAATAGTGTATCACTGACATATTAACTACCTTAGATAATTTTTTAACTTTTATTTAGTAAATATAAATTTCCAAAGTACAGTTTATGGATTACAATGGCTTTCCCCCACCATAACTTTCCTGCCACTCGCACCCCTCCCATCTCCCACTCCCTCTCCCATTCCATTCACATCAAGATTAATTTTTAATTATCTTTATATACAGAAGATCGATTTAGTATATATTAAGTAAAGATTTCATCAGTTTGCACCCACACAGATTTTCACGTGCAGAAGCATGAAGCAAGACCCCTACCTATCACCTTACACAAAAATCCATTCAACATGGATTAAAAACTTAAATCCACGACCTGACACCATCAAATTATCAGAGAACATTGAAGAAACCCTGCAAGATATAGGTACTGGCAAAGACTTCTTGGAAAAGATACCTTAGATAATTTTAAAAACCATTTCTATGAAACAGGTTGCACTCACCACCCCACACTGCCTCTAAAATACCATACCATAACTCCCCTTTGCCTGAATGTTTTCCTCACACTGCTTGAATGCTGACTTCCACAAAAGGTCTTCCCCTTGACCTCTCAATCTGCCTCTAGATTGGGGTCTAACACCCCACACTGGGTTTTGTTCCTATGCCAACGTCCTCCTTGATATCCTCAGACTTCAATATAGCACTCCAGTTTTGACCCTTTCCCCACAATCTGAGACAACTATGTTCATTCATTCTGCTGCCAGAGTACCCCCATTGTAGAGGACATACTCCAATTCTGTCACAGTTCAAATTCTCCCAATCTTGATGCCTCAGTCCTTCAGGTATTGTTGCCCAAAGCACTTCTGATAAACATACCGCATGCAATTCTTCATCTCATAATTTGTTGGAAAATCTTACTGAAGACACAAAGACAGTTAATGGCAAGAGGAGATGAAGGAGATAGTTTTGAAGCTGGATCACCTGCCTGGCAAGTATGCCAAGAATGACTTTTATCATTGACGACAGGTCAATCCTGATAGCCTTTGACATGCTCACTACTAGTAAACTTATTGTATACTTATAGAAGGGAACATACTTGGCAGGTGCAATATCTCAATGATTTGAGAGGTTCTGGATTAGTAATCATAATGACAGTAGAGTCAGCTCTTTCTGATGCCATGTGTCATCAGCAAAAAAAAAAAAATCTGGGAATGACTAACCACCAACTTAAAACACAGTATTAAAATCTGAAGGTCATTGGGAAGGCTATAAATTGACTCATTCCTTACAACTGAAGGCAGTTAATCTTTGGATCAGATTAGGATCATTATAAAGGTATTGGTGCTCAAGGCATGGTCTATGTGTGTGGGAGGGAAGGGTATAAATTTTTGGCTCTGGCAACACTGCTAAGCCAAAATAGAGATGCTGGCTGGGAAGCAATGGGGCTCTGAGACAAGAGATAGGACTATCTAGTCCATGTAGGAAAATATCGAGTTCCCATTATTCCCTGATGCTCCTGAGGGTACAGAGAGGTCCTACTCTTCTGTGTGAGTGGCTTCCTTAAAACATGAGGCAGGGGCAGGGACTGTGGTGTACTGGATAAAGCTGCTGCCTGCTATGCTAGTACCCCATATCGGCACCAGTTTGAGTCCTGGTTGCTCCACTTCCACTCCAGCTCTCTGCTATGGCCTGGGAAAGCAGCGGAAGATGGCCCAAGTTTTTGGGTCCCTGCACCTGCATGGGAGACCTGAAAAAGTTTCTGGCTTTGGATGGGCTCAGCTCCAGCCACTGCAACCATTTGGGGAGTGAACCAGTGGATGAAAGACTTCTCTCTCTCTCTGTAACTCTTTCCAGTAAATAAATAGAATCTTTAAAAAAATGATGCGGACACATCTGTCTTTAATGAAACATAGCCTACTCTCTACAACCCCAGGATCTATCTCCTTGCCACCAAACCAATACTTAAGGTCATAAACCTGAATATAACCCTACCATACAACCCAGCCATCCCACTCCTTGGAATTTACCCAAAGGAAATTAAATTGGCAGACAAAAAAGCTGTCTGCACATTAATGTTTTTGCAGCTCAGTTCACAATAGCTAACACCTAGAATCAACCTAAATGTCCATCAGCAGTGGACTGGATAAAGAAATAAAGGGACATGTACTCTATAGAATACTATACAGCAGTAAAAAACAATGATATCCGGTCATTTGCAACAAGATGGAGGAATCTGGAAAACATCATGCTGAGTGAAATAAGCCAGTCCCAGAGGGACAAATATCATATGTTCTCTCTGATCGGTGACAACTAACAGAGCACCAAAAATGAAACCTGTGGAAGTGAAATGGACACTATGATAAACAGTGATTTGATCAGCCCTTGTCCTGACTGTTGATGAACAACTTAATACTTTATCCCTTTTAGTATTTTTTTGTTCTACTTAATACTATCGGTTGAACTCTGTAATTAACACTCAATTATTCTTTGGTGTTTAAATTTAACTGAAAAGTGGTCTCTGTTAAATATAAGAGTAGGAATAAGAGAGGGAGGAGATGTGCAATTCGGGACATGATCAAGCTGACTTGCCCCAAATGGTTGAGTTAAAAATGTGCCAGGGGATTCCAATTCAATCCCATCAAGGTGGCATGTACCAATGCCATCCCACCAGTCCCAGTGATCAATTTCAGTTCACAATTGATCATACTGATAGGTCTCAGAGTCAAAGGGATCACATAAACAAGACTAGTGTCTGCAAATACTGATAGAATAAAAAAGGGAGAGAACTATCCATCATGGGAAGCGGGATACACAGCAGACTCATAGAATGGCGGATGTCCTAAACAGCGTTCTGGCCTCAGAATCAGCCCTTAAGGCATTCAGATCTGGCTGAAAAGCCCATGAGAGTATTTTAGGCATGGAAAGCCAAGACACTCTGGCAGAAGAAAAAAAAAAAACTAAATGAAAGATCTCCGTGAGTGAGATCCCAGTGGAAAGAACGGGTCATCAAAGGAGGAGGTACCTTTCTCTGAAGGGAGGAGAGAACTTCCACTTTGACTATGACCTTGTCAAAATAAGATCGAAGTCAGCAAACTCAAAAGGCTTCCATAGTCTTGGCAACTCATGAAAGAGCCTAGGGCGATTACTGATGCCATAAACAAGAGTGTCAATTTGTTAAGTCAACAACAGGAGTCACTGTGCACTTACTCCTCATGGAGGATCTCTGTCCTTAATGTGTTGTTCAATGTGAATTAATGCTATAACCACTACTTAAATAGTATTATATTAAATAGCAGTTCCCTACTGATGCATTTGGGAAAACAGCAGGAGATGGCCCAAGTCCTTGGGCCCCTGCACCCACGTGGGAGACCTGGAAGAAGCTTCTGGCTCCTGAATTTGGCCTAGCCCAGCCCCAGCTGTTGCAGCTATTTGGAAAGTAAACTAGAGGATGGAAGACAGATGGATTGATCAAACAATCAATCTCTTGCTTCTGTCTCTCTTTTTGTGTGTGTCCATCTAGCACTTTCAAGTAAATAAAAAATAAATCTAAAATAAAAAACGTCGACACTCCAATGGTCAAGACTCTGGAAGGGAAGAGAGTTGAAAGCTACCTTCCAATCTTAAATCCTTACTAGCATTTATGAGCCAGGGGACTCAGGGAAAGCAAGGCCTTAGAACCAATGTGGTCTTATCTATTTGCAGGGGTTAATCAGAATAAAAATGAAATTTCTCTTACTGGAAAAGTCTTCAGGCAGGTACTTCTCATAAGAATGAACACACAATACATAACAATAATATATACACATAACATAGAAGTTTCTTCAACTCTGGTACACTTTAGAATCACATTGGGAATCTTCAAAAATCTGTTCAATTCCTTGGCCTTACAACAGACCAATTGATAACAAAATCTCTATAGGAAGGGGTCCAGGCCTTGGTAATTTTAGAAGGTCCCCAAATGACTCCACCATACAGCCTGGTTTGAGCAATAATAGGTGGCATAAATACTCACTGAAAGGTAGAGAAAGATTTTTTTGTTATGCTGAATGTTCTAAGGCAAAATCTAACAAGTTTTGCTATCATTTACTTTTATTCTGCTTTATTGTTTATTTTACCCATAGCTGTGGCACTGATAAGATGAAAGGTCTGGTTTGTTTGCAATAGGAAAATTGGGAGAAGAAACATTTTTGTAGTGACAGTGGAGAAGTAAAGGATTAAATTAAAAAGTGATGAGAGGTAAGATTTTGAAAGAGGGGTTCAGAGTGAATATCTCTTTTGGGTTTTGGAGAAATGGAACTTATTTTAAAGCTTAAAATGGCACAGGAAAGACTAACAGGGTTTTGGAAGCCTTCCCATATACTCAGATTACCATCATGACTAACACTGACTGGAGGTAGGCTAATGAGATAGAGAATATTATGAAAATGTTCCACTCCCTTTCCTTGTTCACTTCTCACATTGTTGAGAATACCACTAGGAAAACTCAATTTTTAAATTTCAAGTCCAGCCAAATCATTAAAATAGCTAGGGTGGCTTAGTGGCTTCATAAAAGTTAAATCAGGCACACATTTCAAGCAAGCTCATTATGGAAATAAGAATCCATAGAGGCATTTTAAGGCTGATGCTCAGCCCCGAATCTTCCTACGATCTTGTGTGTGTGTGTTGGAATGTCCAGGGTGTTGTTCTGTAATAATGCCTGGGGGCAGCCCCCATTTCTCCAGTGCGTGTTTTGATTTATACAACTTCCAGCTTTATTCTACTTCCACTGATAGTTTGCATTTACATTTTCATAGCATCCAGCTGCTCAGCATTCATGATTTATATTCATCCAATGTAATTAAAGTATTTGTTGTGGGTTTATAAGCTTTTTAATGGTCTATATTTCTGCATTTTGTGTCTCTCCTTTTCCAAATTTATTTTATTCATCAAGCTGTGTCCTAAAAAGCAGTAGAAACAATTACCTCTAAAGTATGTTAGTATACAGCATGAATAACGCTCACGCTGAATTTAAAACTACCCTCACTTGAATTACCAATTCAGTGCTGAAAATAAATGTCTCTCTCTCCAGAAATTAGAATCTAATTATGTACAATAAACCATGTTAAATAATATCAAGGGTCTAGCCTAAGCCAACAAAGACTCAAACATCCCCCATAGAAAGCTGAAACGTTCCTCCTCACACTTTCTCTTCGGGGCAAAGTTATTTTCAGAATGTCCCTGGCACTCTTGCGAGCCCATTCAGATGTTAACACAAGAGAGTCTAACTGTACATTAAGGAAGAAGCTGTGGACTGTTTCAGTTGGCTGCGACTCAGCATCCCAATTGGTAAATACTTTTATTTCAGTATCTTGTAATTAATAGGTAACCAGCCGTAGTTCTGGGAATTAACAGCAAAATGACAAAATATGTGGACTTTTACTTCAAATAAAGTAGCACAAAATAGTCAATCGTACAATGTGAATTCAGAAGCTAAAGCAATCTCTAGGGTGTAAATTCCCATTGACCTCTAACTCAATTCCAACTTCAAATTTCTAAGTCTCTCTTGGCATTAATCTTACTCTATATTTGCTTTCATCTTTTGATATATGTCTAAACCCCCTAAATTCAGTTAATCTTTACTTCTTCTACATTCAGTTCTTTCAATCATCTCTCAGTTTTTTTCCCCTAGACTTACATAAACTTCATCAATTTACTCTTTTTAAATGTTAAACCATACTCTGTGTCTATTTAAAGTCACAGGTCAAGGTTAACAGTTTAAAGAAGCCATGCCCAGTTAATACTTACAATTTATTCTTAAGTTTTGAGTCATTACACAGTTTTCAACAACTGAAATTATTTTATCCTTACACTATTTCTTTAGTATTCATCTATGCAGCTTTGACATTTTACATTTCTCATTTTTTAAAAGATATATTTATTTGAAAGGCAGAGTTACAGAGAGAAAAGGGAACAGAGAGGGAAAGTGGGAGGAAGGGAGGGAGACAGAAAGAGAATGAATGAATGAGAATCTTCTATCCACTGGTTTACTTCCCCAAATTGCAAAAGGCAGCAACAGTCAGGGCTGGGCCAGGCCAAAGACAGGAGTCTGGAACTCCATCTGAGTTTCTTGAAAGTTCTTGGGCCATCTTTTGTTGCTTTCCCAGGTGCATTAGCAGAGGGCTAAATTGGACATGGAGCAGCAGGCACTCAAACTGGCATTATATGGTATACCAGCATCACAAGCAGCGGCTTAAGCTACCTCACTACAATGCTGGCTCAGTCACTCATTTTTTGAAGAAGGTGAGATACTACTTTTTGTTTTAATTGCTACTGAAGAACAGAGCTTTGAATAATTGTCAAAAATATTAGTAACTTTAGGAGCAGGAAATGGATAATAACTGAATGCAACTTCATTCCAGCTGATCTCTTTCATGAAATAAATAGAAGACATATGATAAGATAATTAGATGTACTCCTGGGGGCATTGTGATGCAGCAGATTAAGCTGCTGCCTGCTGTGCCAGCATCCCACCTGACCCTGGTTCAAGTACTGACTGCTCTGCTTCCAATCTAGCTTCTAGCTAATGTGCCTGGGAAAGCAGAAGATGGCCAAAGTGCTTGGGCTCCTGCAGCCATGTGGGAGACCCAGAAGAAGCTCCAGGCTCCTGGATTTGGATTGGCCCAGCTCCGGCTTTTGTGTCCATCTGGAGACAGAAAGAAGATCTTTCTGTCCCTCCCTCTCTTTCATTCTGCCTGACAAATACACCTTTTTCTAAAAACACTTCTGATAAGCTAATTCCATGTTAATAGTCATTGTCCACAATCTTTGGCATGCTGGCGTTTATTAAAATAAAAGAATTGAGGGGTTGGCATGGTGATGTAGTAGGCTAAGCCTCCCGCCTACAGTGCCAGTTCATGTCCCAGCTGTTTCACTTCCGATCCAGCTCTCTACTTATGGCCTCGGAGGGCAGTGGAGAATGACCCAAGTGCTTGGGCCCCTACACTCACGTGGGAGAGCCAGAGGAAGCTCCTGACTTTGGCCTGGTCTAGCTCCAGCCATTGCAACCATTTGAGGAGTGAACCAGAAGACAGAAGATCTTTCTCTCTGTCTGTAACTCTACCTCTCAAAAAAAAAAAATTAAATAGTTTAAACTACTTATTAAAATAGTAACTGAATATGCTCAGTGCTACACAGTAATGTGGACTTTCATTAAGTAGTTCCTTGAAATTCAAGTGTAATTATCATGTGGTTTTTAGGGCTGTTCCACAATTTTAACTAAAGTCTCACCTTTCAAGTTTACACCAAGCAAGGATAACACCTTCCACCCAGACGAGTGGGGCAGTGTATAGCCCTTATACTTAAGATGCTAGTTAAGATGCCTGGACTCTACATCAGAGTACCTGGTTTCAACATCTGCTTAGGGGTCCAGACTTTCAACTTTCTGCTCATGCAGGTCCTGGGAGGCAGCAGCGAAATGCGGTCACTACCATACAGGTGGGAGACTTGAGCTGCTGTCCTGGCTCCTGCCTTTGATCTTGGCCTGGCCCTAGCCCAGCACCAGTCCCAGCCATTGCAGGCATATGGGGAGAGAACCAGCAGATGGAGCTCTCTCCAAATGTCTCTATCTCGCTGCCTCTCAAATAAATTTAATAATAAATTAATAAAAGGCATTAAAAAGCTAACATGAAACTGATGTTTCCTTTAGAAATTTTCATCAACTGAACAGATTCATTTCACTGGAGAGCTCATAAAGAATATCATTTTCAATTATATGTTATCAGTAACAAATCTTACAACCTACCAATGGATATAAATTTGGGATTCTGGGTTCTGACAGTATGACTGTCAATATATGAGAGGTCTTCACAAAGTTCATGTGTATTATGAAAAAACTATGCATGGATTTCAAAGTGTTTTTATGCCAAGAGAGAACATTTAAGTGTAGTGGGTCAAGCCATCACTTGAGATGCCAGCCATTATCTATTCAAGCGCCTGGTTGGAGTCCTGACTTGTCTGCTTCTAATACAAGCTGTCAGTCAGTGCATCCTGGAAGGCAGCAGGTGAGGGGTCAATTATTGAGCCTCTGACACCAACATGGGACACCCGGATGGCCTTCTAGGCTCCTGGCTTTGGCCTATCCCAGCTCTTGCTGTTGGAGCATCTGGGGAGTGAAACAGCAGATAGAATATCTCTTCTTCTCTGTCTCTCCCTCTCTCCCCCCCCTCTCTCCCTCTCTCTTCCTCTCTCTCCCTCTTTCCCTCTCTCCCTCTCTCTTTCCTCACTTTGTCTTTCAAATAGATGAATTTTTTAAAAAAAATTTTTACCAAAATGAGCTTATCTTTAATTCTGTTTTCCACACACTTTTTGATGTATGTTTTTATATAGTATTTCAATCTCTGTTGTCATTTTTCGCATTTCAGTGTGTTTGATGTCCTCCATTCAGAGCTTTTCTGGTTTCATATTCCAGCATAATTCTCTCTTGCATTGTGTGTGTGTGCATGTATGTGTGTGCATGTCTCCCAGGGGAAGACAGACACTTGTCTGCAAGAATTGAAGAGGAGAAATAAGAGCTTCTAATGCTCCTTATACAACCTTTTTTTCAGTTATGCTCTTTTTCTATGTCCCCAGGATTTCCAATTCTGGAATTTTCCAGCAACTATCCAGGCTAACCTGGCCTGCTCGTGTTCCACTGATACAGACATCCTATCTCCTTTTCCAATTTGCCTTATTCTTGTTGGCTAATAGTTTTTCAGAAGTACTTTATATTATTTTAATAGGATTTTGGGAGGGAACAGAGATTATGCAAACATTCAGTTGACCACGTTTAACTTAGTCCTATTCAATTTTTAATTTAGGTTTCTCCACTTCAACAATTCTATCTTTGTATCATCGTTTTCCTAACTTGATTTAGCCACCTGAAAAATGGGTATACTTCATGTATATTTCACATGTATGCTATTTCTCAGTTTTACAATATTCATTTTAAATATATTTATAATTAAAGATATCAATAGACACACACAGAACACTGACCTTAGCAGGACCCTAAGATAAGCACTTCACATGGGTTAACTCAGTTACATATTATAATACTCTTTTGTCAGAGAAATGAAGTGACTGGTTTACAGGTAAGGACATTGAGATGCTCACAATTGAGGTAATTAAATTACCTGAGATCACATAGCTGGAAAGTTGTAGAGTTGGGATTCAAACTCAAGCAATTTAGGTCAAATCTGTGTTATTACTGCACCACACTACCTCTCAATTCCATAGCTTTTCTGTGTATCTGAGTGTGTATGTATGTATGTATGTTTATATATATATATGTAAAATGCATGCTTCTATTTTTATCTTTTATCTGCTATATATCTTTTATTTGACATACAACAATGTGATGATTTGTTAGTGCACTATTTGGAATCATGTTTGTCTTAGAACAGGTATTTGTATCATTAGATGACTGATGTCTTGGATCACACTGAATCTTCCTAACCCACCCTAGTGGCATGCTTGATCATAGGGAAGTTTCAATGAAATCTACTATTTTGCTTCATTTTGATACCAATACAGAGTAATTTTATTGGTCATTTGGATTTTATAAAAGTTTCTCAATCTGCAAATATTCTTGGATCTAAAAGTTGAGCTGCTGTATTGAAGGGTGGAGGAATGGTTCCCACAGAGCAGTGACTTACACGGTAGTTGTTTACTGCTGGGTTGAAAGGAAGAGTCTATTATACAGCCCTGCTGTTCCCTTCCTATGGCCACTTTGCATTTAGGTGTACTCTATTTAGAGTCCACTCCACGTGATTTAAGCTAGTTAGCTTCTTATGAAACCTGTGTGGACTGAGCCTGATAGGGAAATAAAAATACTTTTCTGAAAGGGGGTAGGTTAAACTTCTGAATCTGTTAAATGAGTGAAAATTTTGGCTTTCATTTCCAAAAGATGGATCCTTAAAAGCTTGCCTCAAAAGGATTTTGTATACATCCACATATATGTATACAGATATGTATCCCCACTATCCAACGCAATATAGACACCTTGCTTTCAGTTCATAGTCAAGACTATTTGGAGGAATGATAACATCGGAAAATACATTTCTTTTCATTTTGGCATCATGTTGTATTTCTTTTTTGATAATGTTCCTTCATCACCTTTCTAGGAAAGAGCCACTGCTCTTAAATTAAAAAGCAGTGAGATCTTTAGCTGTACATTTTGACAAGAAACTCAATTGATTATTAGATTTTCAATGACTGATCATTTGCATTTACTTCAAATAGCCGTTAGCCACAAAGTTCTTTCACAAAGTGCACCGAAGGGCTTGTAGTAGGCAGAATGTTTTGCCATCATTGCTGATCCTTCCATAATTCCAAATAGAAAACTGTACTTCATATCCTATTTCCAGCTTTTCTGTTAAAAAAAAAAAAAAAAAAAAAAAAAAAAAAAAAAAACTCCCGTAAAAGAGCTGGAGCTATCTATGAATGTTCTTACGAGAGAAGGCTGAAAATTTAGAATCACTGACCTTCTAGGGCAAGAAATACAAATGCAGATTTATTTACTTCTTATCTGGACTTTGAGGGTATGTTTGTGCAAATGTGTTTCATCTGTGCTCTTTTTATTTGATTTTTTTTTTTACTTATTTGACAGATAGAGTTAGACAGTGAGAGAGAGAGACAGAGAGAAAGGTCTTCCTTCTGTTGGTTCACCCCCCAAATGGCTGCTATGGCTGGAGCTACGCAGATCCGCGAAGCCAGGAGCCAGGAGCTTCCTCCTGGTCTCCCATGAGGGTGCAGGGGCCCATCCTCCACTGCCTTCCTGGGCCACAGCAAAGAGCTGGGCTGGAAGAGGAGCTACCGGGTCTAGAACCGGCACCCATATGGGATGCCAGCACCTCAGGCGAAGTATTAACCTAGTGAGCCACAGCACCAGCCCCTCATCTGTGCTCTTCTTCACAGACAATATTTTCATTAGATGGCACAAGGCAAACATGCTGCAATGCTTGCAAATGCTCTAATGAAATGAAAATGAATAGAACAGTTTTTCTAAATTCAGTAGCATTGCTGTTTTTTCACAGTAATACTCAAAATAATTGATCATAGGTATATTTAAATTCAGCTTCTGTTTTATTCTTTCTTGTGGTCTCTCAGTTATCTATAAGACTGTTCTTTTTCTATTTTCTCAGTAGATTAGTATTATCTTCTCTATATCCCTCTTGGTTCTTTTTCTTCTGCTATATAATTAAATTTCATGAAATAAATATGGATTCATCCTGCTGAATGTTAATATGCTGAACTCTGCTATTGGCTCTGGCCATTTGGGGAATGTTACAAAAGTCTTTTGGAATTTCCCCAGAACTAATGGGATTCTGAAAAAGAAAAGTCCATCCATTTACTTCCCAAGTTTGTTCAGTGTTGGTTTCTTGATGAAAGCAACTGACCTTTTCTTGATGAACTTGGCATTGATCATACTTAGAGCTGAGGGGTCTGACCAGAATTGCAGGGGACACAGGACAAGTGGATGTGAGGTAAGAGTCCAGCTTTCATTCTCCAAATCTATTGAGCCTTTCTTATTGTACAAGATTCAATTTCACCTTCTTGTCCTCTCCTGTCATTAGGAGGGGAACAACCTCAACACCTGGGAGATTTGGAGCACTAGAAATTACTATATTTTTAATACAGCAAAGTCATTTTCATAATTTCCTTTCCCACTTAGGAAGTTTTCTCTTCCCTCTCAATGAAATTTGCATCTCAATCTTTCTTCATTGTAAGAGGCTCCAAAAACCCTTAAATCACAGTATTTCTGAAAACATAAAAGTTTTGAGTTGACTTTCCCATTGCCTGTTTATCCATTGGATTAGTGATTTTCATTAACCTCGGGAATTTAGGGAGGCAAAGCTCCTGACTGAGAATAGATCTTTATCGTGAAATCAAATTATCAGATGAAACCTTAATTAGGATTTACACTGCTGATCAAAGGAACAGCCAAGGGATTATGTGGAAAAAAGGAAAAACAGAATCTATCCAGTGCTAGTGGGTGGATTTTCTGTGATGATTTGAAATATACTAAAACAGAGTTTTGGTTATTGTTGACCACTAATAAGTCAGAAATATGGATCTTTCAAGTGCATCTTTTAATTCACTATTTTGGAATCAATATAGAGAAACTGGAAAGCTGCCCCATTACAATAAGTATGATAAGGTCTGTAAACTTAACTTCATTCTCTCTGATAGCATCATCTATCCCTTTATTCAGCCCATGAAATTATTCATTACAAATAAGGATTTGGAAAGAGGAGACAGCCAAAAGAAGGTAGTCCAAGTCAGAATGTAAGATTCAGCACAGACCAGTGCCCAAGAGGGAACCAGGCTTCTATATTAATTTTTCTATAGATAAGCTCAAAAAAGACATTTCTTACATTAGAGCAAAGATATCGTCTTAGCTGTGCATGCCTGCCTGCTGCAGCTTGGGCCAGCTACCGGTACTGAACATCCTCAAGTTTCAGATTCCTTCAAAGGTCCCTGAGCTGATGAGAACCATGTCTACCATCAGATTAACTTTTCCTCTACACAAAGTTCGGAATTGGCCCATGGCCCTCAAGCTAATGTGATTCCCTAGGGATTCATTTCATTTACACAGCTAATATTGGTTGATCAGGTTTACATACCAACTGTCTTCACAGGGGCCAAGGAAACAATGAAAAACATACCATTCCTTTTCTTAATGAGTATACAATTGAACGAGTAGACAAAGATCTGAACAATTTCAATAACATATGAGGAGTGCTATGTTAGAGGTATGTTAGAGATAACTATAGCAAGAACAGAAAGGATACTTCTCAAATCCAGCTAGGGGAGGAGTAAAGAAACACTCTGGGGGATTTAAAATGTTTCATGAGCCACTGAAAGTTTGGATCAGTGCTGCAATTGTGAAGGGAGTTCTGAGGTTAGAAATCCCTACTGATGCCAAGCCAGAGTGGTCCTTGTATTCCACAGTAAACAGGTCAGACTTCAATGCAACAGGAAATACAGGGTTTTTGTTTTGTGTGTGTGTTTGTGTGTGTGTGGTTTTTTTTTGTTTTTTTGTTTGTTTTTTTGTTTTTTTGTTTTTTTTTTTGGCAGGCACAGTGGACAGTGAGAGAGACAGAAAGGTCTTCCCTTTCTGTTGGTTCACCCTCCAATGGCCGCTGCAGCCGGTGCACTGTGCTGATCCGAAGGCAGGAGCCAGGTGCTTCTCCTGGTCTCCCATGCGGGTGCAGGGCCCAAGCACTTGGGCCATCCTCCACTGCCCTCCCAGGCCACAGCAGAGAGTTGGATAGGAAGAGGAGCAACCAGGACAGAATCCAGCACCCTGACCGGGACTAGAACCCGGTGTGCTGGCGCTGAAGGCAGAGGATTAGCCTATTGAGCCGTGGTGCCGGCCTAATACAGTTTTAAGCAGTTTTAAGCACAGCAGTTACATGATCAGAGGGATGGTTAGGGATGTCTCTGAGTTCACCATGATTCATAAGGCTAAAGGAATCATCTAGTCTAGAGGTACAAAAAACCTGAGATTACCAGTAGGGATAGAAAAATTGCAGGAGCTCTTAAAGAGGCACAATCATTAGATGTGGAAATTGAGTGGACAATGACAGAGGGTAGTTAATGAGAGTTATAAGTAAAGGCAAGCACTCAAGTTTCTTGCCGGGCAAGCACATAATTGATGAAGTATGTTAAAAGTAGGTTTTCAGGAAAATTTTATATGACAAATTTGACTTTTTGAATATTTAGTACAGAAGTGTCTATAGAACATCCAGGTGGGACTGTCCACCATGCAGTAATCACAGGAGTGGGAACATGGGATACAAGTCTGCAACACAAACATTTGAGAGTCATTGACATGGAGGTAATGAATGAAACCTTAAAGACTGATAATGTCACCACGGGTAATGAAGACAGAAGCAGCCTGGAGGCAAGTGTAAATAAAGAGGATACCATCTCTGGAAGATGAGCTCATCTTCCTCTACTATCCCTCGAAGTGATTTGTCTTCTTTCCTAACCCCTTCGTCCTATCCCAGGTCCTGCTAGGATTGTAGCTCTGTTCTAAACCCTAAGACTGCTTGATCGATTCCCAGAAAATCTTTAAGATTTGACCCAACAAGCTTATTTTTAGAGAAGACTTGACACATCTCTAACCACATGCTAATGACTAGAGCCTTCCTTCCATCTAACCATCTTCTGGGATGAACCTACATTCTAGCTCTTCCTAGAGACCCCTGGTGTTTGTTCAGCCCCTTCTATGTTGCAGACCACACTGATGATTGGCAGATCTCCTTGGCCCACTGGCCATCTCCTTTTGATCTTCAGCAAATTTGAATTTTAGAACAAAATCTGATTCTACCACTTAATAACTGTACAATCTCTGGCA
The DNA here is from genome assembly GCF_051225735.1 of Oryctolagus cuniculus. Lineage (NCBI taxonomy): Eukaryota > Metazoa > Chordata > Mammalia > Lagomorpha > Leporidae > Oryctolagus > Oryctolagus cuniculus. Next base: position 49,680,109 of record NC_142878.1, read on the forward strand.
AGTTACTCTTTCTAAATATTTTCTCTATCTGCAAAATGGATGAATAATTCCTACCTGCCAGTGCTATTTAGGACTGACTGAGAACATGCACATAAAGTTCTTGGCACTTATCTGAAAATTAATACATTTTACTTCTTTCTATATTTTCTTCAGCTTCATTTTAAGTAATGTGAAAGCAGTATGATACAGTGGAAATAAGTACTGCCTGTAGTAAATGCTTGAATGTTTATATTTTTAGAGTACTAAAATGGGTTTCAAATTACCTTGCTTCTGTGTGAGTGATTTTATGTGTGCCAGTTCTCTTTCTGAGCTTCAGTTTTCTGATTTGTAAAATTATGATGATAATACCTGTGTTATTTACTTCACAGTTATCATGAACCTCAAAGATAATGCATGTGACAGCACTTAGAAAACTAGAAAGTTTTTTTTAAAAACACAAACTATTATCTCAAGCATTACATTTCACTCACAGCAGATATTCACAGATATTCATAAACTTTTTTATATTGTTACAAGGACACATTAGACAGTCTCACCCTGTGACCAGAAAATATTTATGTATTGCTATTTAATTATTTGAATTGCCTATAAAAGATTTCACTTAAAAATACTCAGGAAGATTATTTTATTCCCATGAGACTGACTTAGTGTATAGGCTTATTGAGCAATTAGTGAAAGATACTATGTTTGTCCCTAGGAACATAAAGTGGAAATATCTAATATCTGACTTTTGGAAATTAACAGTTTGAATGTATATAGTCAAATACAATTCTATATAGGAATAAGGTTTGTGGATTTAGTGGATATATAGCCAGATAAGACTGAAAGGATCAGAAAAATGCTCTTCTATATGGTGAAAGCACATTGTTTGTTTGTTTGTTTTTTAATTTATTTATTTGAAAGTCAGAGTTACAGAGAGAGAGACAGAGAGACAGAGAGAGAGAGACAGAGACAGAGAGATCTTCCATCCACTGGTTCACTCCCCATGTGGCTACAATAGCCAGCGCTGGGTCAGGCCAAAGCCAGGAGTTTCTGCCAGGTCTCCCACATGGGTGGCAGGGGCCCAAACACTTGAGTCATCAGGGAGCTGTACTGGAAGTGGAGCAGCCGGGACTCAAACTAGCACCCATATGGAATGCCAGCATCACAGGTGGTGGCCTAACCCGCCCAGCCATGACACCAGGCCCAGCACACTGGGTTTTGAAGGATGATTGACAGAGATTACCCAGGTGACCACCTCTATGAAGTAGACATCCTGAAGATATTCCAAACAGAAGCAGCACCAACAAAGAAACCAAAGGCTTTAATGCATTTGACAAATCACTATGACTCTAACACCACTGGTTTGTATTTTGGGGGGAAATAGGAAATGGAGAAAGAGAGGAAGAAGTAAGACTAAGTCCAAATATTGATACACTATGCGAAGAAGAGCAATATGTGTAAGTCATGTGATAGAAATGTTTTAAGTATTAGGGCCCATGTGATGAGAATAAAATTTGTCTTGGTTATCTTTGGGAATAGAGTGACACTAGAAGCAGAAGAACAGTGGGGAGGGGGTGATTATTGCACTGATACAGGCTAGAATTAATGAGGTCCTTAGATAGGAAGTGAGTCAAGCTTTTTTAGAGGAGATCTGATTACTGACCAAATGGGATAACTCAAAGAGAAGAAAAAAATTAGGATTATGCTCACATTTTCTGACTATAGAAACACACTGGACAAAGATCTAGGAACATGCCCTGAAAATATGAGCAGATCCTTTTTTTTTTTTAACATGCTCCTAAAAGGAGCAGACACATGAGGCTCAAAATAAAATGAATGATGATTCTTCTTTATGGTTGCTTATTTTTAATTTATTATTTACTTGATAGAGAGCCACAGAGACAGAGAAAGAGTGAGACCAAGCCCGAGAGAGATAATCTTAAATCCACTTGTTCATTCCCCCAGATGTCTGCAACAGCCAGGGATGGACTAGATAAAACCAACAGCCTAGAACTCCGTCAGGTGTCCCACAGGGGTAGCAGAGACCCAAAGGCTTGAGCCATCATATGCTGCCTCTCAAAAAGCATATTAACAGGAAACTGGATTGGAAGTGGAAGACCTGGGACTCACACTCACAAGACAACATGGGATGTCAGTATCCTAAGCAGCAGCTTAACCTGGTACATCAGAATGCCCACTCCCTTACTGACAATTCATAAACATGAAACAATCTTGTGAATAATACATTTACATAACCCTATCAGGATTAAGTGTCTGCATTTCCATTTTAGATGTTAGCAATAGGAATATTCTTTAATTCTTTCAGTTTGTTATTTTAGAGGTCTTATCATAGCCAATTTTCTTAAGGCTTTAATCTGAAATCACTGAATAATAATAATTACAAACACTTAATATCATTTAATATGCATAAGTTTCAAGTGCTTTAAATACATAAATCCATTTACTAATCAAATCCTATGACAAAGGTTATTGGTGTTATCTCTAAATAAAGATACTAAGGCATGGGGGAAGTTAAATGGCATTCCCAATGTTGTACAGAGAGTAGATATAAGAGCCAGGAAACAAATATAGGCTATCTGGGACCAGAAGGTATGCATTTGGCTGCTGTACCATTAAAGGTGGATTATAGGAAAGGGACTTTGTTACATTGGGTGAAGCTGTAGTACTGAAGTATGACTTTCACCAGTCTTAGGGTCAGAATCTAAGACTCTTAAAAGCCTTTCATGTATATACCTCATATGCTGTATTAAAATGTGAATGGAATATTTTATTCAGGGAGGGATATAAAGAATAAAAAGCAGACTGGCACTGTGCTACTGCAGGTAAAGTCGCCACCTGGAGCTCCCAGCATCCCATATTGGTGCCAGTTCAAGTCCTGGCTGCTCCACTTCCAGTCCAGTTCCCTGCTAATGTGCCTGGGAAAGCAGTAGAACATGGCCCAAGTACTTGGGCCTCTGTACTCACATGGGAAACTTGGAAGAAGCTCCTGGCTCCAGATGGGCGCAGCCCTGGCCACTGTGGTCATTTGGGGGAGTGAATGAGTGGATGGAAGATATAAATATATATATCTGCCTCTGCCACTGCCTCTCTGTAACTCTGCCTTTCAAATAAATAAATACATCTTAAAAAAAGAATAAAAACACACAAACCTGAGTTCATATCCCAATTGGACTGAGGAACCCAATTGCTTAGTTTTTTTTTTTTTTTTTTTGCTTTTTTTTTTTTTTTTTTTTTTGACAGGCAGAGTGGACAGTGAGAGAGAGAGAGAGACAGAGAGAAAGGTCTTCCTTTGCCGTTGGTTCACCCTCCAATGGCCGCCGTGGCCGACGCACTGCGGCCCGCGCACCGCGCTGATCCGATGGCAGGAGCCAGGAGCCAGGTGCTTTTCCTGGTCTCCCATGGGGTGCAGGGCCCAAGCACCTGGGCCATCCTCCACTGCACTCCCGGGCCACAGCAGAGAGCTGGCCTGGAAGAGGGGCAACCGGGACAGAATCCGGCGCCCCAACCGGGACTAGAACCCGGTGTGCCGGCGCCGCTAGGCGGAGGATTAGCCTAGTGAGCCGCGGCGCCGGCCCCAATTGCTTAGTTTTAAATATTCATGAGTTGAGTGACTATGGATGAATTGACATCTATGGTTCTCATTGGCTATTCTACAAATTAAACACAATATGACCTACCATACAGGGATATGAGGAGGATTCAGTGAGAAAATGTACCTGAAATACTCATCCACATTTTCATCATACAATGTATCATCACTATTCTCAGCACTTTACATATATGAATTCATTTAATGCCCTCAACAAGCTTATGAGATCAGTACTGTTTTTTATCTTCATCCCGGTTTTACAGATAAGAAAGCCGAGGCACAAGGAGATGAAACAACTTGCCCAAATCCATTCATCGAGTAACCAGCAGCCTAAGTGGCTCTAACCCTTCTCCCCTGCCCTCAACTGTCTTGCTATGCTGACACTCGTATCATCCATATCACATAGGTATATTTAGACAACCTTCCTGCTTAAATATGGACCTTTCATGTTTGTATACAAGGTAATTTCATTCTTTTTCTGATATGACAGAAATAGCTCCTAAAAGTAGATAAAAAGTGGCTTAATACTAGTAAGTGAAATGGAAGAATAAAAGATCTTAAAGACCAGCTATGAAAGAAAAAGTAGAAGAATTTCACCTCTTCACAATAATCAACTGGAAGCCACTGCTCACCAACAAGTACACAGGTCATGTTCATAACTGACTAGTTGTGGTGACTCAGTCCACTACTGACCATGGCAGCTGTTATTTCAAAGAGCTATTAACTCAAAATAAACCTGTTACTGCATAGCTATGTTAGTATCTAGCTTACATAATCAAACTGGTTGGGTGTGAAGTCTGACCTCCTCTTTGTAAACACATGATTTTGGACCAGCCATCTCTTTCTCTCCCTCTATGTCCTAGGGATGAAGTATGGATTAGAGACCATCTTAAATCCCTAAAAGCACATCTGTTCTGGAATTAGCACTCAGGGAATGGTAGCAACTATGATTATTATTTAAAAAAAAAAAAGCTAGTGAATTTTTTTTTTAAATCCAGTTCCTAGGACTTTTTACCTGTCCAAATAGATCATTGATCTCTTCACTTCAAAACCAATGATCATATTTTTTTTTTTGACAGGCAGAGTGGACAGTGAGAGAGAGAGAGAGACAGAGAGAAAGGTCTTCCTTTGCCGTTGGTTCACCCTCCAATGGCCGCCGCGGCCGGCGCACTGCGGCCGGCGCACCGCGCTGATCCGATGGCAGGAGCCAGGAGCCAGGTGCTTTTCCTGGTCTCCCCATGGGGTGCAGGGCCCAAGCACCTGGGCCATCCTCCACTGCACTCCCGGGCCACAGCAGAGAGCTGGCCTGGAAGAGGGGCAACCAGGACAGAATCCGGCACCCCAACCGGGACTAGAACCCGGTGTGCCGGCGCCGCTAGGCAGAGGATTAGCCTAGTGAGCCGCGGCGCTGGCCACCAATGATCATATTCTGTTTTAAGTCTCACAAGTTCTAATCTCCCAAAGAGTTCAAATAATATTATAATTCAATATGAGATTGTGTTTGTGCAGTCCTTCCTCTTCGCACTTTCCTGACATTTTGGATTGAATTTACTCATTAAAGCTGCACATCTTTTCACAGCAAGTTATCTTTGCAATTGAGAATTACAGACCACAGAAATCAGGTCAATGAAAAGTTCTAATTGCACTCTGCTATCTTCCTTACACACCTTCCTTTATAATTCAGTACCTCCAGATGGGATCTCAGAACTGCTGGATGACTGCAGCCCATCAGCATTTCCAGCCTGTCTTTTACTATTCGAGTAGGGTAAAGGGTCAGCCTTCCCCAAAACATCCTTGTCTCTAAACCTCAGTTGTTTAAGACTTGTCCTGAGTAAAAGCCCACAGTGCATTATTTAGAATATATTTCAGGCAAATAAAATGTTTACACCCACAGACTGAAAATGATCTTCACACATCAAATGAAATCTGATCAGTTTACAACCCAACGTGAACAGAACTCCCAAATTAGGCACTTCCAAATGCAGCACAGCAAACACTGCCAAGCCAGCAGTGGAGAAATCAAAGCCCCTCTAAATCCTCCTTCCACGACATATAAAATATTCAGCAGTGTAGAGGTCAAAGACTAGGAGGGGGAAAAGGTATAAAAGAAAAGTAAGATAGCTGATTTTTTTTAGCATGAAGAGATATAACTTAATTATTCTTTTATGCAGAAAATCCTTTTGGCTGTACACATGAATAAGAACACTCAAGACAGCAACATTTTTCTTATAATTAGAAGAAATTATGATGTCTCTTTTGAAAGGCAGAATTTTCCTTATCATGAAAAACAATGTTCTTTATCATCCTTACTTTTTATTAGAGCCTTCAAAATGAGGTTTTCTTGAACCTCTTGAAATAAATCCATTCCACTTTGAACTGCCGGAACTAACTATTAAAATGTAGCCTGATTCATTCTGAGAAGTAGCCACATGCTCACTTGCCTGGGATAATAATGACTGCCAGGTGAATTATAAAGAACACGGAATGCCTTTATCCTATGACCTGAACTGTCCTGAGATAGAAAATGTATTGATCACCCTTTTTAATAGGCTGACATGCCTCATCTTTGCCTTCATTTATTTATATTTCCAAGTATTTGTTAAGTGAGACAATGTGCAAAGCATTGAGAAAAAGATTACATTGGCTGCAGGGGCTGCAAAAATCAAGCTTAGCCGTGCATCATGTATAAGTATTATAATAATCAAAGAAATGAAGGGAATTTTTTTTCAGACAGAATTTGAAAGCATTTGGAAAGCTAGCAATGCTTTTTAATTCCACGTCAACTCTTCACAAACACAGATTGCACAATTCTGACTTGTTATTGGCAACTAATGAAAATATTGACACCAGGGATGCAAAATCACAGGGCAAAAGCTAATCTGCTTGCCAGTCTACACTGAATTCTAGAAGAACTTTTTAGGGTGCTTTTCACAGCATCTGGTTCAAGGTTTGCTTTAGTACTGGGGACTCACTCTCCCATGCACAAACTCAGTGTGAGCAAGGCTTCGATCCTTTCATTGTGGCTTTATTATTTTCTTTTGCATTGTTCTTCCTAATTAACTTTTACTTCTGTTTCTCACAAGCCTGAAGCATCCTTAGAAGATCTGAAAAGAGGAAGAAGGGAATAAATTAAATGCCTTTCCAATAGGTATGCCTCTATGAGCTCCCATAAAAACTCATGTTTATCCGCAGCATGTTAATATTTACATTAAAGTGTAATTGCCTATAATCATGTCTGCCTCCTTCTATTAGATAGTAAGTTCTTGGAGGGAAGAGGCCGTTTTCTGTGTATTTTTTTAACTTTAACCATTTAACAACCATATTTGATGCTGTAAATAATTTCTAAAGGAAGAACCGATGTTCCTTCTATTCTACCCTATACCTTCCACATACATCATATTCAATTTATGCAGATTTGAATCTTTATAGAGCCTCAACCATGTATAAGACTCTGTGCTACCTACCACAGAACTAAAAGCAAGTATAAACAATGAAACAGTGTTTCTATTCTTAGAAAGGTAAGAAGGGAAAGATAAAATGAATGAAAACTAATGTAAAAGGGGCAAAATTTGAAGTTTTAAGAATAGCAGGAGTCACACAGGATTAAAACATGTCCATCTAACAAGTCTATAGAATTACACTGAGCCACTATTCCCTGTATGTATAAGCACAGACAAATATGTAAAGATGGCATTGGTAATCAACTTCAAAAAGGTCACACTGGGATAGGCATTTAGTCTAGCAGTTAGGACACCGATGTCCCAAGTCAGAGTACCTGGGTTTGAATCCCAGTTCTGATTCCTGACTCAAGCTTCATTTAATGCAGATCCCGGGAGACAGTGGAGATGGCTAAGTAACTGGGCTCCTGCCACTGACAGGTGAGACCTAGATTGACTTTCAGGCTCCCATTTTTGGCCTTTGCCCAGTTCCAGCATTTGAAGGCATTTGGGGAATGAATCAACAAATGGGGGAGTTTGCGCTGGCACTTTCTCTCTCTCTCCCCCTTTCTCGCTATTATCTTTCCCTTCTTTATTCCCTCCCTAGGTAAATAAATAAACTTAAGAGAAAAAGATCAAATGCCCACCATGACTGCACCATAGGCCCATGAACATGAGCTGCAAATGTGTAACGAGGGAATTTAGAGCCCAAGGCAAGGGATGAAGGCCATTTAGCTGAGGGCCAGGGATAGTTTTCCTGTAGGAGATATTATCCACAGTGGGCCAGAGAGGCTGGGTAGGCTATCATCAAGAAAAGATAGGAGCACAACAATGTACATGGGGTGGGGAACAACTACTCCCACCAGAAGGGAGTCCAGGAAAGGCTTAGGACTTGGAATTGCTACTTTGGTCTGGAGACTGGAGTGGAAGTTGAAGGAGAATACATCATCAAGGTGAGGTCTCACTGGCTAAGCAACCACTGAAATTCAAGATAACAAATATTTCTACCTGAATTCACTTCAGAAGGACTTACAGGAGAACTAGAATGTTGGAAGACCCAGATGGGCTTCTCTTTTAAGACAAGAGACAGTTGTTCCATGTCCCTCTCATTCTTCACAGGTTGGGAAATTTAGGTTATAAAACATATAATTTAGCTGCAGACAAAAGTCAGAAGTAGATTCCCATCTCATATTTGCATATTCACCCACAGGGTCAGAGGTTTTTCAACCCATAGCAACCCCATCAGGTAGAAACCTGATCAGAGTATCTGCAAATAATTTTGAAAAACTTTAACAGTTTGTACCAAATTGCTTTTTATGTAAAGATATCTACAAATGTGTTATTTATTGCATAATTAGGAAACTCAGAACACTCTAAAGATACAAATATAATGTGACTATCATTAATTATCTGCACTCTATTATTTGTGTGCATATTGATAAAAAACAAATATATCAACCACCAAATATGAGTCAGGTTCAAAACAAGGTTGAGGTGATTGCGAAGCTGACCGAGACAGATTCCTGCTCATGAATATTTACAACTTGGGAATCAAGAAAGAAAATCAACAGTGGAAGAGGTTTGGCCACTATGGAGCCATACATTACTTCCCCAAATATGAAAACTAGACAATCACTTGTTTTTGACAAAGACAGGTTATATATTTATTCACAATGCACTTTATTAAAATCTTTATTGATTTTTATAATAAGAAAATGGTAATATTTAAAAATTATAATGTAATCTTTGGGCCCAGAGGATAAAACAATTTGATTAAAAGCACCTAAAGAAATATTTCAATGAACAATCAAGAGAACTTAGTGGAGAAACAAATAATAAAAGGAGCAATTCTTTGTCTCTCAATAAAGGTAATCCTTGAAGATAAACATATTATTAAATTATAGAATTAAGACAACACTGATTCGTCTCTATGTTATAGCAATATAAAACAAATCCAGCTCATTATTGATTGGATAATCTGCTCTTGGATCTGGGTCACAGGGCTTAAAGTCACTCTGGTTGACTATATTCTCATGACTGCCAAGAATAGATATCGTAAGAATCACTAAATGACCATTTCATATTACTTCCTTCCACTTTTAACAGCCTGAGTTCTGTATGTAGCCATACATATAAACCACACATATACCTAATTTCTTTTAAAACAAAATCAATCAGTTCTGATGCAGGATGAATTCTAATTAACCCATTCGGTAAGAGTTTTCTGCCATCATTTTAGCAGGTGAAACATGTTATTGAGAATGCCATTGTTTTCTTGCTATCTATACATGACCACCTCTTAGGAGATTTCAACAAAGGGTCTTTGTAGTTTGCCCTTTTGGGCAAATGGCTGGATCCTAAGGAGTTAACATACTTTAAGACTTGAAAGAGAAAAATGTTCCTAGCAAAAAAGGCTTACAGCTAAATAATGAGTGCCAAGGTTGAGGCTGCTCTTTCTTGCTTTAGTGCTAGAGCTGCATTATTCACAACTGCCAATCAGCTAATCTGAAAAGAATTTGTTCTTTACTGCATTTCTCCTTTATTGCTCCCACCCCACTGGTCTGGTGTACATTGCCTCCAGCTAGGAGGGTTTAGAAATAGCTCCTAAACAGACAACAAATGCTGGACCGTGAATCGAAGGGCAGCAGACACCGTGGAGTGAAAGGGCTTTTGCTCACCCCCATTTCCTTTTCACATTTAGCCTTTGCTACTGCAGCCCTGAAAAGCCCAGACTATTGCAAAAGGAGAAATTGCCTGTCAATTTTTGAAAATTCAACACTGAGCTGTTACTGAAGATTCAGAGTACAGGACTGGCTGCAGCTCCCTGAGATATTGGTGGTTAAAAAGAAAAGAAAGAAAAGAACTTTCTAACTGTAACTCAACAGGAAATGAATTTTAACCAATGAGAAAGCGGCCACTGCACAACCTGAGTGCAATTGTATATGAGGTGGGGGAATCAGACATCATGATTTACTGTTGAAACAAAGAGCTGTGCACGTAAAATGAAGCTCCATGTTTTGCAATTATCCTGACATTGACATTTTGAGTATCCTTATAAACGCTTGCTGCATTATTATGCCAAATGTGTACGTGCATGTACATGAGCAATGTTAGCAGACATGAATATAGATTCACATGTAAATAACTGGAGATGTATCTTTTAGCCAAGCAAGGGGTAGTATCTTGAAGAACTTGATTAATGCCCCAGGGTACTTTTTTCCCCTTGGTATATTCATGAAGCACCAGTTAAGAATGTTGGAATTTATGTAGGTCTACTGGGGAGTAATTATCACTCGATGCATTAGCAGTGAAAAAAATCAGAGATCGTTGCCAGCTCTCCTCACTTGCAAAGCAAAGCTAAACGTTCGCCCAGACTGAGTCTAACGGTTTTTGTTAATTTCTTGCAACAATTCACCGAGTGGCAATACAGGAGTGACACTGGCTGCAGTTGCTGAGGAAGAGCAACATAGAATGGGAATCAGAGATGTAAGAGGCTCTTCATTTTAAACTAGAAAGTTCTGCATGACCAGGGGATGTTAAGCTGGCAGGCTCACAAGTAGGTAAAGGTGGTTTGGGCTTGAGCTGGTGTGCTTTTAGCACTAGTGTTGATTCTTGAGCTGAAGTCCATGGACCTGTTCAGACTGTAGGGGCTGGCTGGGCTGGCTGGTTACCACGGCTAACTCATACATGTGCTGATTGTATTTCTAATCCCACACCAGCGCAATCCAACACTTGCAAAGCAGCCCCAGCACAGCTCTCAGCCCCAGGACCCTAGCACCTTACTCTTCAGAGATGCCTAACCAGGTGCCCAACTTCTCTCTCCACTACTTCCCTGCCATGGTCAGCCAGGCCTCCTTCCCTCCCTCGCCTCAGACTCATAGATCTGCTTCCTGCCTCTCCACTAAATCCCGTTTTGCTCCATAATGCTTCACTCTCCAAGGGAGCAGGGTGTGAGTTTGCGACCATCAGGCGTTCAGTGGCACCGCAGCCCACAGGCCACTGTACAGAGTCAGAGCAACTCAGCTTCGAGACAACCAGGCCACAATGCGGACCTGCGGAGTAGGGCAACAGCCAAAACGGATGCAGCATCCAGTTGTCAGAACAAGGAAAAATAATCGAATCATTTAACAGACCCAATGGCGCCTAACATGGCATGTCATTTTATTTTTTAGTCAGAGACAATTCATTTGTTAAGACAGACCACTGAAAATCCAATGCATCATTTTGTCCTCCTGAAAGAATGCCCCTCTCCTGCCGCCTTGGTGATGAATATGTAATGCCAGTTAAATGTGACTTTGTTAGACAAGAACTATATCCATGTGGCTTAGATGCACATGCAGACATACGTGCTTATACATACTCTATCTAGAGAGGTGAGAGAGTGCGAAGAGAAAAGGGAAGGGGGAGGAGAGCGATGGCGCATGCAAGTGAGAGCGCATGCGCATGAGCACTGTAGCCCAAAAAAAAAAAAAAAAAAAAAATTCAAAGGACTCACTGCAATGCAGTTTTACATACAGGCCTGTAGGAGCAACCGGAATGTTATTAGACCATAAAAGCACATCAGGCTGATTTATGGTTTCTGATCAAGGTTTCTGTGAAAATTACTCTGCATCACCGGCTCAAGGTGACTGCTACCATTAATGTGTGGAAAATAAATGAGATGGGGAGGCCGATAGCAGGGGAAGGAAAGGAAGCTCCGAAGCCGTTTATACAGCACAGGTTCCCCATTTTGCTTTGCAGTGCAGAGAAGCCTGTCATCAAAATGATTGCTGTGGGGCAGAAAAGGCAATTCTTGGTAATTAGATCTTATGGCAAGGAGCAGGGGCTTTCTCATATCGAATGTATCAAGATATTGGGACCTGCATACCATCTTTTCCGTTTTCGTCTCATATTCAGATAACGATAGCCTCCATTTAAGGGGAAAATATTGTAACACTGTTTTCCTGACTCTGGTTTTATGTATCCATTCATTCCTCTTCTGTTTCTCCTGACTCCGTTTGCTACTAATAGTATCCATCTCCTCCAAATAAATACTCTTTCATATGTGAGGCTTTCCAAGGGAACGGATTTATCGGGAACTATTTTACATGCTATCGAATTACCACCATAGATTTCCAGTAGCCTTCTCATTGCAGCCTGTTTACAATTCAACACCAAAGCATGCCATAGATGGATGTTGCGCTTATTTAGATGGAAGCACACACCATAGATCACAAGATTCTCATACAAGATAGTTGCCAAAAAGGTAGAAATGCTGTTTCCTGAAACAATGCCATTCTCCTCCTTTTGCCAGCACTCAGTATCTCCACAGTGATTTGTATCTGGGGATTACAATCTGTTACTGATTTTGACTCCATATTCAGGTAGCTTTCTTGCTGGCAGGACACTAATGATTTTAACCATACTATCCTACCTGGGTAAAGGTAAGGAAAATAAGCACTGGCTCAACTACTGTGAGTAAGTAGTTGTTTTGTGGTGGCTTTGCTATGGACAACAGGGAGGATGCTAGGCAATGCTCCAAACCTCTTTGGTTTCTTGGTTTGTTCAACTTTACACAAATAAGACATTTTCTATAGCACCTTCCAACACTATTTTTTCTTATTTCAAATTCTTCCTCATGAACCACATTATTCAGGGATTCAACCCATCACTACCAATACCCTAGAAACAAAGAAAGGGATTACTTAATTCTGCGTCTTATTCTCCCTTCTCTTAACATACCCTTACATATCCACGAGCTTATATTTGTAGACACACTTTATGCTTGAAGGAGCACATTTTTTTTTACAGGCAGAGTTAGACAGTGAGAGAGAGAGACAGAGAGAAAGGTCTTCCTTTCCATTGGTTCACCCCCAAAATGGCTGCTACGGCCAGCACACTGTGCTGATCTGAAGCCAGGAGCCAGGTGCTTCCTCCTGGTCTCCCATGCAGGTGTAGGGCCCAAGCACTTGCGGCATCTTCCACTGCCCTCCTGGACCACAGCAAAGAGCTAGACAGAATCCGGTGCCCCAAGCAGGACTAGAACCCGGGGTGCCAGCACCACAGGTGGAGGATTAGCCAAGTGAGCCGCGGTGCCGGCCTGAAGGAGCACATTTTAAGACAGGAGAAAAGCCAGAAAGTCTGTCACTACATGGGCATCCTGAGGTGACCATTTCATTTTCTGATGAAAAATTTAGCTCTGGGAATAATTATTAAACGCTACATGGAGAAGAGAGAGCACGCAGATGTACACCAAAGTAAGGCATCATCAGAGGTGTAGCCAGACTGCTGTTACCTGACGGCCGTGACACAAGCTGAATGGAACCATATCCACGTGTCTCACTTAACACAGAGTCATCCCTCTATTTAGGTGGCTTCACTTAATTTGTCAGGAGCCACTTTTTACAGCAAAATACCCACAATTTGTTAGGTTTTCTTTTTAGCTTCAAAAAGATAAGTTGAGCATTAGGAAGATCCATCTGTAAACTTGAAGGCTAACGGTTCAGCATTTGGAACGCAACCACCAATGAGAAAATGTGAATGCTACAGGAAAAATGAACTACTTTCTTGCTTTACAAAATACACAAACATTTTTAATAAGAAATGGGTAAGTGGTTAATCACAAATATTCCCTTCTCCAAAAAAAAAAAAAAAAAAAAAAAAAAAGCACCTCTCAGAAATCTGTCATTTTGATGACCTTAATGCCTTAATGTAATCTGTGGACTTTCTATGGCCTGTTTCAGCTACACAACCTCATCAGTAGTATTTCAGTATCTGCACTAGGCTTGGAGAATTTTCACTTCCAGGTATGGTGTTACTCCTGTGTCATTCTGCCTTCCCTGACCAGAGCCTCGACATCTTCAACTCCCTCTTTCCCTCCCTGCCTCCTGAAAGATTATATTTAAGTGTTGGGAGGAAATATCATGGAAAGACTACTGAGAAAAGGAACTGTAACTTTCAGCCTCATAGAACATATTTGGGAAGGCCTCAGAGTGTGACTACCTTCATGGACACGACATAGAAAGAAAGGTAGCAACACATGAGTGTCTGAGTTATCTCCGACTGTGGCTTTAGCCCAGCAACCTGCCACTCTGAAGTCAGCAAGTTATCCTCAGCATTGCTCTGGGTGGATTAGAATCAACTGCTTTTGCTAATAATAATAAACACTGAATATCTGACTTCCCACAGAAGGCTTTAGTTTAGTCAGCTCAGGCTGGTCTAGCATATTACCACAGACTGGATGGCTTATAAACAATAAGAATTTATTTCTCACAGTAGAAGTCTGAAGTAAGAGTGCCAACACAGTAGGGTTCTGGTGCAGGCCCTCTGCTGTCTCGCTGAATTCTCATATGGTGCAAAGAAAACAAGGTAGCTCTCTAGACTCACAGATACTCGTCCTAGGACACAGCATGGTTCAACTGTCTGCAGTGCCAGCATCAAATATGGGCACTAATTCATGTCACAGCGGCCCCACTTCCAACCCAGCTCACTGCTAATGCACCTGAGAAAGAAAGATGATACTTGGGTCCATGTACCCACATGGGATCTCTGGATGAGCTCCAGGCTTCTATCTTTCTGTCTTTGACCTGGTCCAGCCCTGGCCATTGCAGCCATTAACCAACAGATAGAAGACTGATCTCTCTATATAACTCTACCTTTCAAATAAATCAATAAATCTTTTTCAAAAATGACACTCATCCCATCTATGAGGTCTCCAAACTCATGACCTAATTATTTCTCAAGGGTCACACTTTCAAATATCATCACACTAGGGCTTAAATTTTAACAGGTGAGTTTTGAGTGATCACACTGACACATGAACCCATCATGTAGCTGAATGAATAACAGAAGTAATCTGGTAGCATATATGTGTGCATTTGAGACGATGTGTCAAATTGGGAATGGCTTTTCTTTCCAATAAACACATCAGCAGTCTACTCTCCTACTCTCCTTTACCTCTAGGCAATAGGCAATATAGCCAAATGATTTAAACCTCAATGTTTCATCATGGATGGAGCAGACAATATCTCCCTCCACAGAAATCCTGCCTTTTCTTTCAGAAATAAAATACTTCTCTTTCTCTTTTCTTTATAACAAAAGACTTCTTGGTAGGAATGCTTTAATTTAGGGCAGAGGATGGAAACAATTTGCCTCTCAGACCTTGTACCCAAATCCCCAGGCCCATATATTTCTTCAGAGAATCAGTGCTCACACAATGGTCTGTGTTTTTGTCAGTTTTGCTGTAAAAGTACCCGGCAATTTTTTTAAGTACTATAATTTTGAAAATTTCCACTTATTGCAGAAGACATTAGCTAGTGGCCAATCAGAAAAAAAAAAAAAAGATTCAAGAAGAATGACATAGCCCTTTAATAAGAAGATCAAAATCTTTTCAAACATTACATTATAAAAACAGTTTACCAAAAGGAAGATTTCATTTTCTTTGTGTTCTTTGCTCAATTGAGTAAACCTTTGTAGAAAATTTTTCCAGCTATGTAGCTCTTAGTGCATGCAATAGAACCTTTCTGAAATGCATCAGCTTTCACAGAACATGAAGATACAATACCACCATTATCCATTTTTAGGACAGTGTACTATAGCAGATTATGAAGCTACAAGATTCAACATTTTGATATATAAACTTAACTTTTCTTCCTTCCTTTGTTGCAGAAGTGTAAATTTAAAGTTACGTGCTCCTGGCTTTCAAGGAGAAGGGAATCTATGTTGCTGTTGATTAACTTTGGTTATAAAGGTTCAGCAAGATCAGTTACAACAGAACCTGAGAAGCAGTGAGGTATGTTGGAGAAAACAAAAGAGAAGGGGTCTGGGAGCCAGTGTTACGGCATAGCAGGTAATACTGTCCCCTGTGATGCTGGCAAACCATATGGGCACCAGTTCATGTCCCAGCTGCTCTACTTCTGATCTAGCTCCCTTTAATGGCCTGGAAAAAGCAACAAAAGATAGCCCAAGTATTTAAGCCCCTGCCACCCATGTGGGAGACCCAGATAAAGCTCCTGGCTCTTGGCTTCAGCCTGGCTGAGCACTGGGCATCACAGCCATATGTCTCTCTCTCCCTCTTTCTCTCTCCCTCCCTACCTCCCTCCCTCTCTCCCTCTCCCCTCTCCCTCTGTAACTCTTTAAAAAAATATTTATATATAGAGAAAGCAGGGGTCTAGATACTTCTTAAGTATGACCAAAAGCAGATATGCTCTAGAGACTTGCCTTCAGTTTTTTTTTTCTTATTATACACTATCCCTTGTACCACAATTACTTTAAATATTCCACCAAAATGTAAGACTCCCAAATCAATATATATGCCAATTTTTCTCATGCATATAGATGCATATTCTTTAGACTATTTGAAACAATGTATGATTAAGCCCAATTACAAACTCTCTAGTTACTTTGTTTATTCAGAGTGGTTCAATCCAAGTCCAATTACATGGCTCTCAAATTCAAGTTTTCTGAGTCAGGTATTGAGGGGAGTTGTGGTCGGATCACATCATTCCTCTTCTAGTCATTCAAATAAGAACTTCAAGTCACTTATAAATTTTCTCTCACCATCATCTGCACCTTGTTACCGAATCCTGAACCATCCTCCCTCCACAAATCTCTCATTTCTTTTTATTAATTCAGTAATAGTGTTACTCTGTGCCAGTGTCTTTATATGCTGTTCCTTTCCATATTTTTCTTCTCCTAAATGCTTCTTCAGTTCAGACCCCATTGCCTTCAGCTTAGATTTCTTTATTAGATTCCTTCTGTCTATGTTTATATCAAACTACCTCCTACAGTTTTGCCAAATAAATATTTCTTATTATTTTCAGATTAGATGAATCTGCCCCAAAATGAATTATTCCTTACCAAATAAAATGGATAAAAGAGAAAGGAAAAATGGAAACTAGCATGTTGACAGGCACCAAAATCAAGTCAGAGTTACCACAGTTAATGAAAAAATCAGAGTTTATAGTCCACTGGAAAAATCACAATGTCCATGGCAGACTCAGGATGCAGGTCATTGACAGCACTTGTGTTCCCAAAAGCAATCATCAGGTTCCCAATGTGAAGCATCAGAAATACAAAGTTAGAATTACAGGTAACTTGCAGGGATCAGGAAGTATGATCAATGCTGAACTCCGCTGGACTTAGGAATAGAGATGCTGAGTTTAGATATGCCATGCACTTTATTTAGCCTGGTGAGAACTTGTGCAGAGTTTTGTTATCAAGGAGAAAATTAAGTAGGTCTACTCTTGTAGAACTAGGGGGGAAAAAAGTAGAGTCTGATAATTCAATCATTCTTCTGTTTAAAATAGTCTATGGCTGCTTATTGTCTTAATCAATGAAATCTTCTTTATGCGCCTCACTGTACATTTCTACCTGGCATTCAACAACTTCCCATAAACACATAGTCATCTATTAAACTTACAGAATGCCTACCCTTTTTTACTTCATTTTTTTTAAACAATGGGGTTTTTTTTAGTGTTTTATTTCTTTTCTTTTTTTTTTTATTTTTTTCAGGCAGAGTGGATAGTGAGAGAGAGAGAGAGAGAGAGAGAGAGAAAGGTCTTCCTTTTTGCCGTTGGTTCACCCTCCAATGGCCGCTGCGGCCGGCGCACCACGCTGATCCGAAGGCAGGAGCCAGGTGTTTCTCCTGGTCTCCCATGCGGGTGCAGGGCCATCCTCCACTGCCTTCCCGGGCCACAGAAGAGAGCTGGCCTGGAAGAGGAATGACCGGGACAGAATCCGGCGCCCCGACCAGGACTAGAACCCCGTGTGCCGGTGCCGCAAGCGGAGGATTAGCCTATTGAGCAGGAGCGCCAGCCTCTTTTTTACTTCATGCCTTCACAGTTTCTTCTCCATAAATTCTTTCATTTCTTCATTGGTAGTATTCAAAATTCTGTCTACTATTCAAGTACTGGCTCAAATCCCACCTATCACCCCAAAGTATTCCTGAACCAGACAAATGGAAAGAATTGCTTCCTTCTGGTACTTTGAACTTCTCAGATGGCTTATCTTCTTGAAACCAAATCCTGAGGATCTAACTAAATGCCAGCACATGGTACTCAGAAGCAAACAAAAAAATTAATTTTGTTTTGCACTCTATCTTATACTGTGGACATTTTGTACACACCTAGTCCCATCTATGAAATTTTACGCATCTTTTCTCAGACAAGGACCATGAATTAACACATTAGTCCTTTATGAGGCCTATCACAATGCCTTGTATAAAACAGGTCTCAATCAAGATTTATCAAATTTACCATATTATCTCATTATATAATTAAATTATATAGCTCAATATTTAAGCATTGTCACTAACTTTATTGGGGCACATTACAGCAAATTGCCATTAATGATTGCATTCAAATCTCAGTGCTACAATCCCCCATGTGCTGAAGGTTTGATATTTTTGCAAAGTTCCCTTACTCCAATATTTCTGAGACTCTCCAGCAGTGTGGAAATGTATTTGTGAATCTGGCTTGATGGCTACTGAGTATGATTGCTTCCTAGAACAGATCAGGCAGCACAGGTACTACATTTACTACTAAAGATCTATTCAAGACTGGAATTCTATCTGCCAACTCTACTGTTGCCACTGCCATACTGGGATATCAAATGTCCTCACCACTGCTATTTCACGTAAGAAGAAACCTTTTTTCTGCATCATGCTTAACTGATAGTGGTAGAAGGTAGATGGGAGTAAGTCCTTTAATTAGACAACAGTATTGCAAACTTTGCAGCAGTTATCAATAACTATCACCAACACAGCTAGTAAAATCACAGCTTTGCAGCCCAGGATTAGTCCCACAGAGCTATTCTGCATCTAGATCTCTAGTCATGCCACTGGTTTGGTGGGTGGTAGATCACCACCACTGTCACCAGTGTACCCACCAGCACTATATGACCATTGATAATGCTACCACAAGTGGTGGCTATAACTGGTGAGCCAATGATCCTTGCCTCTATTCTTTCTGGCACACATTGCAGACCCTGGAACCGCTTGCCATGTCCTGCTGCTGGATCAAGCCAATGACTGGAGCATTATAATATAGTTCTCCA
This sequence comes from Oryctolagus cuniculus, assembly GCF_051225735.1. NCBI lineage: Eukaryota > Metazoa > Chordata > Mammalia > Lagomorpha > Leporidae > Oryctolagus > Oryctolagus cuniculus. The sequence goes on from NC_142878.1 coordinate 49,699,171, forward strand.
CTCATTTAAGCAAGGATGATATGGTGAGGAGCCAAATGATGGTTCTCTTTTATGTTCCTTATGTGGATCCAGCAAATATGTACAAATTCAGTTCAGTTATTTCAACCTTTATATGGATGAGTATATTACTATTATCTCCTGTAATTCACTTTTCAAGTCTTTTTTCACTACCTTGGGTTGAGTTTGGGTGTCAGCCACCTAGGTATGCTAGAGTAAATACTCCTTTGTTCCTTCACTCCACTTTGTCTGATTTACTAGTTCAGTCTTCTTTTGTTTTGACATCTTTTCCAAATGTCCTGTTTCATTTCCAGAAAAGCCTTCCATTAAAGTTTCACTAGTTAATATCATATGTTAATATACCCTTGCATTTCATTGATAGTTAAGTCTAACTCTTATCTTATTCATGAAATCTTACATCTCAGTATAAATTAGTGAATACAAATGACCACGGGTGGAGGGCCTGGCATCTGTGCTCTCTATCCAGACCATCTAAGACATTACTAACTCACCAGTAATTACTACAAGTAATAAAATGTCTTAATAATCCTTTAAATCATCTAGAGAAATCTAAGGGATTTGGAAACTTGACTATTCTAATATGTAGCTACTCAGTAGAGTTCTATTCAGTACGTATATATAAGTAAACCATCAAGGCTGCAGAAAGTATCCCCTAAAAGTAGTTAAGGCAACAATTCAGAGAGGGTCTGCAATAGTGCCTGTTCACACCAGACATATTGAAAACTTCTGTTGTTCACTAGCCAATAATGTAGAATTCACCATGATCATTTTCAAATCAAATGCATGAATCACGCAAAGAAGCAGGAAAATACCCACAATAAAGAAAATCCTCAGTTAACAGAAATTTATACAGACTTTGCACATATATTAGAATGATCAGATGACATGAAATGGCTATTTTAATAGGAATTCATACATTCAAAAAGGCAATTGGAGGCATGAAACCTACAAAGAAATTCTAATCAAAATTTTGCAGGTGAAAAGTATAATATCTCTGATGAAAATTATAATGGGTGTGAATAATAGAAGATTAGAAAATGAAGAAGAAAAAATTGATGATTCTTAACACATAACAATCACATTCATCAAGGTAAAACACATTATTTATTAAAAATAAATAATGAAAAATCCATAGAAGATGCATAGTAAGAAAAAAAACTGCATAAATTTGAAAACATTCTTGTACCAAAATAAACTTACCTAATTTCATTTTTGATTTCTCCTTGTATGCATCATTGGAATTGCCAAAAGGGAAGGTAAGGAAAAAATGTCTGAAATTTTCCCAAATTTGAGGAAAACTGTGAGTCCATAGAACCAAGAATCCCATTGAATATCAAGCACAAGAAACAAGATGAGTGCTTGCTTTGGCAAAACATATACTAAAATTGAAATCCTACAGAAAAGATTAGCATTGTCCCCGTGCAATGATGACACACAGATAGCTGTATGTCAACAATTTGGGAAAACTAGATGAAATGAATAGATTCCTAGATGCACACAATCTACAAAAATTGATTCCTGAAGACATAGAAAAACCTAACTAGACCAATGAACAAAATAGAAATTGATTCAGTAATAAAGACCCTCCCAACAAATAAAAGCCCAGGACCAGACAGCTTCACTGATGAATTCTACTAGATTTTTAAAGAAGAAAAATTTCCATTTTTTCTCAAGCTATTCAAAAACAATTGAAAGGGAGGAATCCTCCCAATCTCCTTCTATGAAGCCTGTATCACCTTAATTCCATAACCTGAAAAAGATACAACAGAGAAAGAGTTACAGACCAATATCCCTAATGAATATTGATGTAAAAATTCTTAACAAAATATTAGCTAATTGAATCCAACAATACATCAGTAGGATCACTCACCTGGACCAACTGGGATTTATCCCTGGTATGTTGGGATGATTCAACATTTGCAAATCAGTGTTATACATAACATTAACAAATTGAAAAACAAAAACCACATGATTATCTTAATAGGTGCAGAGAAAGCATTCGATAAAATCCAACATCCTTTTTTGAAGAACCTTAAACAAAATGAATATAGAAGGAACATTCTTCAACAGAATAAGGCAACTTATGACAAACCCACGGCCAGCATCCTATTGAATGGGGAAAAGCTGAAAGCATCTCCACCAAGATCCAGAATCAGACAAGGTTACCCACTCTCACCACTGCTATTTAATAGAGTTCTGGAAGTTTTAACCAGAGCTATTAGGCAAGAAAAAGAAATCAAAGTGGCAGAACTTGGAAAGCAGGAAATGAAACTATCCCTATTTGTAGATTACATGATTCTATATATAGGGGATCCAAAAGACTCCACTGAGAGACTATGGGAACTCATAAAAGAGTTTGGTAAAGTGGCAGGATATAAAATCAACACACAAAAATCAATAGCCTTTGTATATATAGACAATGTCATGGCTGAGGAAGAATTCTTAGATTAGTCCCATTCACAATAGCTCCAAAAATAATACTTTGGATTAAATTTAACCAAATATGTCAAATATCTCTATGATTAAAATTACAAAACACTAAAGAAAGAAACAGAAGAAGGCATTAAAAAATGGAAAAATCTTCCATGTTCCTATATTGGAAGAATCAACATCATCAAAAGTAATTTACAGATTCAATTCAATTGCAATAAAAATACCAATGACAGGCTGGCGCAGTGGTTCACTTGGCTAATCCTCTGCCTATGGCACTGGCACCCCAGGTTCTAGTCCCGACTGGAGTGCCGAATTCTGTCCCAGTTGCTCCTCTTCAAGTTCAGCTCTCTGCTGTGGCCCAGGAAGGCAGTGGAGGATGGCCCAAGTGCTTGGGCCCTGCACCCGCATGGGAGATCAAGAGGAAGCACATGGCTCCTGGCTTTGGACCGGTACAGTGCCCCTTCCACAGCGTGCTGGCCGTGGCAGCCATTTGGGAGGTGAACCAACGGGAAAGGAAGACCTTTCTCTCCATCTCTCTCTCTCTCTCACTAACTCTGCCTGTCAAAAAAAAAAAAATACCAATGACATTCTTTGCAGACCTAGAAAAAATGCTAAAATGAATGTGGAAACAAAAGACACCACAAATAGCTAAAGCAATGTGATACAACAACAACAAAGCTGGAGGGCATACTGCAGGACAATTATAATCAAAACAGCCTGGGAATGCCACAAAACCAAACTTGTAGACCAATGTAACAGAATTGAAACTCCAGAAATCAATCCATGCATCTACAACCAATTTATCTTTGAGAAAGCAGTTAAATCAAGCCCCGGAGCAAGGAAATTCTCTTTAATAAATGGTACTGGGGAAACTGGATCTCTACATACAGAAGTATGCAACTAAAACCATTCCTTACATCTTACACAAAAATTGACTCAAAATGGATCAAATACCTAAATCTATGACCAAATATATCAAATTATTAGAGAACAATGGAGAAACTCTGTAAGGCACTAGCATGGATGAAGTCTTCTTATAAAAAACCTCAGAGGCACAGCCAATCAAAGTCAAAATTTACAAATGGGATTACATTAAGTTGAGAAGCTTCTGCACTGAAAAAGAAACACTCAGCAAAATGAAGAGGTAACCAACAGAATGGGAGAAAATATCTGCAAACTAGCTAACTGATAAAGAGTTAACATAAAGAATCTATAAAGAGCTCAAGAAATCCAACAGAACAATCCAGTTAAGAAATGGGCAAAGGACTTGAACAGACATTTTTCAAGAGAGCAAATCCAAATGGCTAACAGACACATGAGAAAATGCTCAGGATCACTAGCCATCAGGGAAATGCAAAATCAAAAGCATGGTGAGGTTTCACCTTATTCCAGTTAAAATGGCTCTCATACAGAAATCAATAAATGACAAATGCTAGGAATGATATGGGGAAAATGATAGCTTGGTCCACAATTGGTGGGAATGTAAACTAGTGCAGCCACTGTGGAAGACAGTCTGTAGATACCTCAGAAATCTGAATCTATACCTACCAAAAGCAATCAGCAGATGAGTTATCTGTACCCCCATTTTCATTGCAGCATTATTCACAATAGCAAAGATATGGAATCAACTCAGATGTCCTCTAATGATTGACTGGATAAAGAATTATGGTATATATACACTATGGAGTACTTTCCAGCTGTAGGAAAAAAAAAATGAAATCCTGTCTTCTTGCAACAAGATGGATGCAACTGAAACCATTATACTTAATGAAATAAGCCAGTCCCAAAAATAGATATGTTTCCCTGATCTGAAGTAACTAATAGAGTATCTGAAATGTAATGTATTCGAGTGAAAGAGACATTTTGAGATTCAATGATTGTTTATAGCCCTTGTCTCTTCCAGTTCCATTGAGGAACAGTGTTTTGTTTTGTTTTGTTTTCTTCACACTATTTGTTGAACTCTTTTATTTAGTGTAGATATAATCATTAAGTAAACTGAAAATGGATCTTTGTAAAAATCAAGGGTGTGGGGGTGGGTGGAGGCTAGCAATATAGCACAGAAGGTTAAGGCCTTGGCCTGCAATACTGCCATCCCATATGGATGCCAGCTCAAATCCCTGCTGCAGCACTTCTGATCCATCTCCTGATAATTCGCCTTGTAAAGCAGTGGAGGATGGCCCAAGTCCATGTGGCCCTGCAACCACGTGGAAGACCCAGAAGAAGCTCCTGGCTCTGGACCAGCTCAGCTCCAGCTGCAGCGGCCATCTGGGTAGTGAACCAGTAAATGGAATGTATCTTTCTCATTTTCTCTCTACCTCTCTCTACCTCTCTCTGTGACTCTGTTTTTCAAATAAATAAAATAAATCTTTAAATATATTAAGAGTGGGAATGTGAGAGGGAAGGGGAAGAAGGGTTGGACCTTCCTTGGGTAGAAGGGGGGGGGGTTCTCACTGTGCTCCTAAAATAAATAAAATACATGAATCTTATATAAATTAATTAAAATTAAAGCAAAGAAACATGATGAAAAGTATACCAAGACACACATAATCATATTGCCCAAGACAAGCACTTAATAGAAAACCTTAAATGTGTCCATGTAGGTGGAGGGGGTGACACGTTACACAAAGAGAAACAGATGTGGGTGACAGGGACAGCAGATTTCTTGCTGAAAATAATACAAATAGGGAGAGAGTTGAACAACGTCTTTAAGTATTGACGTTAAAACAAATAAACCTGTCAACACAGAATTCTGTACTTAGCAACATGTTTCTCAAAGAAAAATAAAGGGCTTTTCCAGAACACAAAAGCTGAAATTATCACCAGCAGACTCACAATATAAAGAGAAATCTTAAAGGAGGTCTTTAGGCAAAAAGGAAATGATCCCAGATAGAAATATGGATCTATACAGAACAAATTAGGACAATGAAATTAGTTGTCAAGTGTGTAAATATATAAGATATTTCCTTCTATTTAAATGTCTTTGAAAGACTATTTAGACAAAAAATAGTCCAGTATGTTTGTATCATTATAACATGAATAAAGTAAAATATATAACAGCAGTATAGAGACTGGGAGTAGAAAAATAGGACCATACTGCTATGAGGATTTAATACTCTTTGTAAAGTTATATAGCTCCATTTGAGCTGGTATATGTAAAGATGAATGCTACCAGCTAAAATGATAAAATGGACTTTCAAAACATTTAATTATAGACAAGATATTAAGCCTGGTGGTTAAGATGCCCCTATCCCATGTTGAAGTGCTCGGGTTTGATTCCCAGTTCCAGCTCCTGACTCTAGTTTCTGCTAATGCAGATCTGGGAGGTAGCAGAAGATGGCTCAAGTAACTGAGTTCTTCCCACACATATTAAAGAACTGGATGGAATTCCCAGCTTCACATTTTGGCATCTGCATAGCCCCAGCTGTTGTAGGCATTTAGGGAGTAAACAAACAGATGGGAACTCATTCATTCTTTCTTTTTCTGATCCTTCAATAAGTTAGTAAATAAATTTTCAAAATACTCAGTAACCCAGAGGTAAACAGAAATAAAACTAATTGAAAAAAATTTAAAACAAATATGATTTTAAACTTATCTATATTCATAATCATATTGTTGGTTCTCCTTGCCTAAATATCATCAATTGCAAGGAAGAAATTTTCACATTTCTTTAAAAAAAAAGACCCAACTCTAAAAGAATTGCATGTGAAATTAAAAAAAGACAAATACAGTTTTACAAAGGAAATATAAAGTGGTATACTATATATAAACACTAACCATAAGAGGGTTAGAGAAGCTATACTCATACTGACTAATCGAGGGCCAGCACTGTGGTCCACAGGATTAAGTCACTGCCCACAATGCCAGCATCCCAAATGAGCACCAGTTCAAGTCCCTGCTGCTCCATTTCTAGCCAAGTCACTGCTATTGCACCTAGGAAAGAAGTGGAAGATGGCCCAAGTGTTTGGTCCCTGCCACCCACACAGGAGACCAGGATGGTGTTCCACGCTCCTGGCTTCAGTCTGGACCAGCCCTATGTGCTGTGGCCATTTGGGGAGTGATCCAGTGGATGGATGGAAGATTCTCTTTCTCTCCTTCTCGGTCTAACTCTACTTTTAAATATATAAATCTTAAAAAAAAGAACTGACTAATCAGAAGTAGGACAATGAAATAAAGGGAAAGAGATTTTCTTTTTTGTGTATTTTTATTTGATTTACTTTATTTATTTGAATGTCAGAGTTACACAGAGAGAGGAGAGGCAGAGAGAGAAAGAGAGGTCTTCCATCCACTGGTCCACTCCCCAGATGGCTGCAACAGACGGAGCTAGACCGATCGGAAGCCAGGAGCCAGGAGCTTCCTCTGGGTCTCCCACACAGGTGCAGGGGCCCAAGGACTTGGGCCATCTACTGCTTTCCTAGGCCAAAGCAGAGGGCTAGATTGGAAGTGGAGGAGCCGGGACTCAAACCGGCACCCACATGGGATGCCAGCACCTCAGGTGGTAGCTTTACCAGCTACACCACAGCACCGGCCCCAGAAAGGAATTTTCTTAATGATAGAATGTTGATTCCTTTATGACAACGATTTTAAGTGTGTATGTAGATTAGTAACAGATTTGAAAAGACAAATAAATTTGCAGATATACATGAATATTTTTATTTTATACACTTGCCTCATGTGATTGTGGGGCCTGGCAAGTGTGAAACCTGTAGGGTAGGTCAGCAGCCTGGACACTCAGTTGAGATTGATGTTGGAGTATGGATTGTAATGAATCACCAGTGAACCTTTCAGGGTGAACAACTACATTATGTTCTGTTTAGAGTGAGGTCACATGGGTAAAAAAAAATTATCAAAGAGCATCATATTAAACTTTTAATAAAAGGTACATTTTACTGTAGGTAAATGCTCTGATGAATGTGAATTTTTTAAAGTAATATGTACTTATTATAATGAGAGTGAAAAGCGGTGTAAGAAATTTAGGAATCCACTTCCCTGAAGTACACAATGGTAGAGAGTCATGTCAGCTGATTTCCTTCACACACACTCCCTTGTTCTTCATCTACCTTCTCTTCATGTTTGCCAGTAGCAATGCAGATTCTTTTTGCCTCTATCAGCAGTGTCTATCAGTATTGTGTCCTAAATTATGTTCTTGGATTACTCTGCATCTTTCTTGCTTGACTTTAATTCATTTATTACCTGTAAGCTGATGGTTCTCAAATCTTATGTCACAGACAGAATCTCTTTCAGACTATTAAAGAACATCTCTTCCAAAATGTGTCATGAGGATTTCAGTGAGTATATCCTCTTCTCCCCAAATTGCCCCTTGCCTTCATTCTTTCCCTTCCTTATGGAGCAATACCATCATCTAGTTAACTCCCTTGCCACAGTCTGGGATATCAACCCAGAATATTACAAACAAAGAACATTCATAAGCTTCTGATTTGGCAGTTTTAGTTTTAAGGGGAAATTTCTTCCATATGCTTGCCTACTCCCTAGATGGCTTCAACAGCTTGAAACTGAGCCAATCCGAAGCCAGGAGCCAGGAGCTTCTTCTGGGTCTCCCTCCTGGGCCATTTCCACTGCTTTCCCAGGCCATAGCAGAGAGCTGGATCAGAAGTGGAGCAGCCAGGATCCAACCAGTGCCCATTTGGGATGTTGGCACTGCAGACCAGCGCTTTAACCTGCTGCAACACAGTGCCAGCTCCTTAAAGGGAAATCATACAACCACCTGGACAAGAGGAAATGCTGCCTTCATTATCTGCTTTAGAGCCTCATTCCATTGTTTCTTTGATCTGAGAGGAAAGGATCCAGTTAGTCTCAACTACAGCAAGCTTCCATGTCACCTACCTATTGTCTGTGGAGGGAAGGTAAAAAAGGAAATTGCAGCCCAGGACAATTTGCTTTCAGCCCTATCACTGATTCCTAGGCAATTAATATAATTTCTTGGGGTAAATGCTTTGAAACCATGGGTTAAGCTGAGGCCTGCAGTGTTGGCAAAACAAATAAGCAACAGTTTGAATCCTGGCTGCTCCACTTCTGATCCAGCTCCCTGCTAATGCACCTGGAAAAGCAGCAGAGGATAGCCCAAGTGCTTGGCCCCTGCACCCACATTGGAGACCCAGATTAAGCTCCTTGCACCTGCTTCAGCCTGGCACAATCCTAGCCAATGAGGCCATTTGGGGAGTGAACCAACAGATAAAAGATCTCTGTCTCTCCACCTCTCTCTGAAACTCTGCCTTTCAAATAAATAAATAAATATTTTTTAAAATATTACCCTCAGTCAGCCAGTCTGAAAATATTAAATACCAAATTTCAAAATTCAGTAATTCATAAATTAAAAAATTATATATATATATATATATAAATTTCTTTGTTGAATTCCAGTGTCCAGATTTAAGGTACTCAATACAGACCGCTTTCCATATTACCCCTTCCCATATTCCAATATTACTTCTAGGAGGCACACCAATGATTTATGAGACCCTCCACTACAAAATTTCTGATGACTGCTCATGCCATGCCTCTGCTTGGCATTCTTCTCTATAGTTGATAAGCTGGGCTGCCTTCCAGCTTTTGCTTCCTTTACTTCTTCAGCCTGCAATGCACTCGTAACCCCATTCCTACACATCAAGAAAAATCATCATTTTTCAAGCCTCAGAAAAAAATTCTCTCCTCAATATAGATTTTTCAGACATCTCTTTCCATTCCAGTCCTAGTGTAATTTATTTTATGTTCTCAGTACTCTAATATGTTCTTATGTTATATAACCTATAAAATGTATTTGCATTTCATTAAATGTTTTATATATATATTTTAAATATTTATTTGAAAATCAGAGTTACACAAAGAAGGAGAGGCACAGGGAGAGAGAGAGAGAGGTCTTTCATCCACTGGTTCACCCCCTAACTGGACTCAACAGCCAGAGCTGTGCCGATCCATAGCCGGGAGCTTCTTCCAGGTCTCCCACGTGGGTGCATGGGCCCAAGGACTTGGGACATCTCCTACTGCTTTCCCAGGCCATAGCAGAGAGCTGCATCAGAAGTGGAGCAGGCGGGTCTTGAACCGTTGCCCATATGGGATGCCGGCAATGCAGGCAGCAGCTTAACCCAGTATGCCACAGCACTGGCCCCTATATATTTTCAAAAAATATATATTTTGCTTATTTGAAAGAGAGAAAGAAACAAATGGAGCTCCTATTCACTGGCTTACTCCTTAAATGTCCACAATGGCTGGTGCTAGGCCAAAACCAAGAGCCAAGAAGGCAATCCAAGTGTCCCATGTGGTACAAACCCAATGACTTGAGTCATCACCTGCTACTATCCAGGGTACATATTAGCAGGAAGCAGAAATTGCAAACAAAGCTGCCACTAGAACTTGGTGTGGACATCCCAACCTTTGTCTTAACCACTAGGCCAAGTGTCTACCTCTATATAACTTTTATGTTCAGGGTCAGCAAAGGACTTCAACATTGGCACTATTGACATCTTGAACCAAATAATTCTTTGTTGTGATGATCTCTCCTGTGCATGGTTGGATGCATTACAGCATTCCTGGCCTCTACCATTAAGTAATATTCCTCCTGCCTCAATCAGGAGAATCAAAAATTAATAGGCAAAAATCACTCTGGTTGGAAAATGACTGACCTAATACAAATCTGGGCTCATAAAAGCAGGCGGTATTCATAAGATTATATGTTTTATTTTTAGGTATGACAAGCAATGGAAGGAAAGGTAGACCTTAGCATCTCATTCCACAATTACCCTGAGAAGAGAAGAGAGGGCAGCAAGCCAAGTCACAAAGAGTGGAATGAAGGGGCCTGTCAGGGAAAGAAAACAAGAGGTGCCATGTAGAATCACAGCCAGGCAGAATCATAAATCTGTTCTCTCTCCCTCTACAGGAAAACTCCAAGCTGTTAAGTAGTCAAGCCAAACTCTGAACCTGGTATTGATGTTTTGTCAGGAAAACAACTCAATGGTTTCCCCAACACTAGCCTGAGCACAGCTCAACAATCTGAAGGCACATACATAACGTGACGTGAATGGATTCCAATATTTTCACCCAAAATACAAGTAAATTTTACTGGGTCACACAGGTGAACAAGGTTTTGGAATTTTCCCCAAATCAACTGCTGCCCACCTGGACACCTGTGTAGGAATGATGGCCTCTCCTCTTTAATTGCAGTAGAGTGAGCACTGGCCATGTCCAAAGTTGGTCACCAAGGTTGGAAGGACACACATAAACAACTGCAGAGGACTTGTATCCAAACGCACAGGGATTTTAGGACAGGTCAAATGTACTTTTGCACTGAAATATAGAACATATGAGCATCATAATGGAAATGCAGAAAGCATAAATCACAAAGCCAATGCCAACACAGCAGCAGCACAAAAGATCAACAAGGAAGCATGACTGTTAAAAATAAGATGGGTTCTGAAGAGACACGCTGAATATAGGAATTTTTTGTTTTGCTTTTAAAGCCAGTGTAACAAATGATGGTAATAGTAACTTCGGCAGGCTGCTCAAAAGCTGGATATCTCAAAAAATAATTCTCTCTTCCCTAGCAAAAATAATATGAAAATGAAACCGGGATATTTATTTCCCTTTTTAACACAGCAGGAATCTTTTACAGCAAATAACCCTAACAATACTCCAATGTGAGAACCACTGATGCTGCTAAGAACTGACCATTGTCATTATCTACACAATGCGTTTAATGCTCAAACCATGCCTAACAACATTCTCTGCCTCTGCCTTCTGCCTTGCAAGTGCTGTTTATTTTTTCCCATAAAATCTAAGGAGATATTATTAAATACAAAGGAGGCTCAACAATTCCATCACCTCACCCTTCACTGACCCCCAGTGCCAGAAAGAGAGTAGGCAGATCCCACATGCAGCATAAAGATGAGGTTCCAAGGCAAAAGAACTTACCAGTTAGATAATTATTGTTATTCAGCACCTCCCTTGTGTCACGAATTTGTATCATGTTCGGTGAAAATTAAAAAAAAAAAAATGGAGAATTCAAATAAACGTTTTTATTGCTTGAGAATTGTTAAGAAGCAGGCCCATGAAACAATTGCCTGTTTACAAAACAGGCTGCTGAGCTCAGAGAGCAGTGGCAAGGGAAGCCCCTGAGTTTTCAAGGGGCTCAATCAATGAAGGCTTTCAAGAAGAATGTTTAATTGTTAAAGGGTGTATGATAGACACTTAAAAGCAGAACAGACCCTTATCAACCTGAGAGAAAATTAGATTTAACAGCACTTGAAATCAGAGGGGTGAATTAAAGGGCATTAGTATGGCTGCACTTGCAGCCTTGAGCAAGTGGCTCAATCTCTCGGAGCCTCATTTTTCACATTTATGAAATGTGGCAACACTAATTCCTTCATAGATTGGTGGTAAAGTGAGATAATGTACCTTGCATGTGCATAATCAATGTAGTTGTTACTATTACTGTAATGACTTCCAGAACAATGCACTTAAAATTATTGGGCAGGAGAAAAATGCACGAAATTGATCAGAACTTTCTTCTTTATACTAGGACTACAGGTGAGCTGCTTTTCTTCTCTCTTCTTCATTTTCTGCATTTTCTATAATGAGCATATATTATTTTGTAATCAGTAAAACATCAGTATTTAAAACATTTTAAATTTAAATTTATTGAGAATTATCTCACAGGATTATAAATGTTAATACAACCCACATAATCAAGTGGCGTTTGGATGTATAAATCTTTGATTAGATTGAATGCTTTAATTGTGTCAGACATTGCCCTGGGTCACATAAGAAATGGAAAAGCAGTTCCTGGTTTTCAAGGAGATTAGTGTTGTCAATAAATGTGTCGTCTCCTCCATCTCTCTACATAGTAAGTCCAAATAAACATCTTCTATATGGATACACACGCATGAAAAACACACCAAAGACCAAAAGTTAAAAATTTAGGACTGGCTGGGCCTGCACTGTGGCACCAGCATCCCAAATGGGTGCCAGATCTTTTTCTGGCTGTTGCTCTTCCAATCCAGCTCTCTTTTATGGCCTGGGAAAGCAGAAGATGGTCCAAATGCTTGGGCCCCTGCACCCATGTGGGAGACCCTGAAGAAGCTCCTGGCTCCTGGCTCCTGGCTCCTGGCTCCTGGCTTCAGATCAGCCAAGCTCTGACTGTTGCGGCCATTTGGGGAGTGAATCTCTCTCATTTTCTCTCTCTCTGTAACTACCTCTCAAATGCATAAATAAAATCTTTTTACAAATGTGCTATCTTGCATTAAAAAAATTAACATTGGGAATTAGACAATGTCATTTCAAATTGTGATGGATATTCGATACATACAGGGTGACTACATATTATTTGCTTTGGCATTTTCTGGTCACAGAGACCACAACAGTGAACAAACAACTATGTAACTCTAAATATGGGCTTAATCTTTCTGTCCCCATTTTCTTAACACTTCCAGTGGGAAAAGTGAATGAGATAATATAAAGAATTGAAGATAAAGCAAGTATACAGCACTATTTTGTATTCAAGCTTTCCTACCAGTATTCAAACATATTGTTAAATCTCCTATTTTTAAAGATTAATCTATTTATTTATTTGACTAGCAGAGTGATGTGGCAATGGGGGGATGAGACAGAGAAGGGTCTTCCACCTGCTGGTTGACTCTAAATACTCACAACAGTCAGGGATAGGCCAGGCCAAAACCAGGAGCCCAGAACTTCCTAGGGGCCTCCCACATGAGTGACAGGGTAGGCCTTCCCAGGCATGTTAGCAGGGAGCTGGATTGGAAGCAGAGCAACCAGGGCTCCAACTGGAGCTGCAATATGGGATGCTGGCATCATTGGTGCACCACAACACTGGCCTCAAGTTTCCCATTTTCAAATTAACAGTAATATGACAATGATAAAATTTGTTTCCACACTCCTTCCAGTTACCAATTCATTTTCTATTTACTATTTACTGGCTGTACTACTGATGAGAAATATCCTCACTTAGTGTCTTTGATTCCTTCCTCCTATTGTCTTTTGAACCTACTCCAAAGAGACAGTGGTGCAGAAACCACTCTTGTCAACAGTGCCTTAGAGAGCAAATACCATGCCTTTCTGCAAATTAGAAAACAGTGCCCCTCTGGTTGGATTAATTACAAATAGCTGTGCTCTTCAAGTAGCTCTGGCAGAGTAATTCACAAACTATAATTACAAATAGCTGTGCTCTCTGTGATGCAGCAGCAGAGTTCAGGGGTACTCCATTCAGATGGGCATCTTCATACCAGGCATAACATGTATATCATCATGGCCCTGCTTCTCCTGGTCTCCAGTGGCCTCCACATAGCTGAAGATAATGGTCAATTCTCAGTCCTACTTTATTTTGCTTTATTAGCAAAGTAATGTCGGGGTATAATGCCTCTTTCTCTTCAAAGCAACAACCATCCCCCCAACTTTTTTCTTTTTATCCTGGCTAGCTCTTCTGTGTCTCTCAGTCCTCTTAACTGTAGGTTGGCTTCAGATTGTAGGACCTCTCCCATGAATTCCAACTCTTGTATCCACCTGACTCTCAGTCATTTTGCCCTGGGTGTCTAACAGGCATCTCAATGATAGCAAGCCTGAGAATGAAGTGCTAATTCCCATACTACCCCCAATATGACCTTCTCACTGTTCTGATTATTCAAGTCCAAAATCTTGAAGTTACCTAGATTTCCTTGTTTCTAGTCCACTTCCACCTGTATACTCCTTGGTTTTATACTCAAATACTGAAAGACTTAAACAATGGCTCACCACCTCTACCAAGACTTAAACAATGGCTCACCACCTCTACCACTCATACTTGGTCCAAACCAGCACCATAAGCCATCTATTATTTCAATTGCTTCCTAACTACTGAATTGTTTGCTGTTCTCGGTGTTTTCTGTTCTGGATCCATTTCAATCTATCTTCCAAATAAATCAAAGTGATCTGTTAATATTTAAGTCATATTATGGTCACTTGTCTATTTGACACCTTCCAATGGGTTCCTATGTAGCCCAAAGGAAGATCTAGTGTCCACCATCTCTCCAGTCCTCCCCACAGCACCTGGCGTGTTTGCCTCTGACCTAATCTCCAACTCCCATCCCCAACACACACACAAAATGATCATTCTGCTTTTGTCATGTGTGCCTATTTACTGTTCCTTCAGCACATGAATATACACAACCTACCACAGAGACATCCATTTGCTCTTCCTGCCTTGGTGTTTTTTCCTCCAGAAAGCTGCCTTGATTACTGCTTTACCTTAGAAGAAAGCTTCCCAATGATGCCTCCCATGACTACCATCATTAAAATCACAACTATTTCATCCCCAGCTTTTTATTAAAACATTATATGAAATATACTTTTATTATACCTCTAGCCAGAGCACAATTAGGTGCCAATATATGTTTGTTGGAAAAAATATATATTTAGTGCTTGAATAATCACACTGTAATTATTGATACTGACATTGTCTCATAAACTGATGACTATTTGCAAACATACTCAGAAAGAGGAAAGATCAAGTTAAATGAATGTTACAGGGGACTGGCCATTCTCTGTAATAAGTCAGATGCTTACAGTGACATGGCAGAGTACAAAAAAAAGAGAAAATAAAAGTAGTAGCAATTTGTGAAATTTACCAAATTGATATTTTACTCTCAAGTAAACAACTCAGGCTCAGGTAACTGTAAAAAGATTCCTAAAGAGACAGTAGAAGTAAATTATATAGGTCAAAGAGATTTAATAAGATTAAGTAAAAAGTACAGTAATAAAATATACATATATAGACATATTGAGGGTCACCTCAGTAATGAATATTCTTTTCTCCTTCCCTTTTTTCTCCAACTTTTGCAATTATATACGGCCATCTGGTGAGTTCTAGCCAATGAAATATAAGCTGAGGAAATGAAAAACCTTGGGTAGTCACCCTGGCAAAGTCATCACGCAGGAATCCATATTAGCAAAAGACAAAGCCATACAATTATAGCAGCCAGAATTGCTGAGTCACTAGATAGAGGACATCAGCCCTAGAGAGCAATTCAGTCATGCTGTAGATTTTATGTAATTGAGACAGAGACTTGATTGTCAAAGTCGCTGACATGTAAAAGTTATTTGCAAAGGAACTTAGGCTATCTAAACTAGTCTAATATGGTCACATAGATGTTTATGTACACCAGTGTGTAAAAGGAATAAAACAGCTACTAATGAAAGACTACGTGATGCAAAACATTAATGAGAAGCAAAATGGTTCACTATGATAAAAGACATGAAAAGTGGTGGGATGACAGACAAACAGAATGGTGTAATGGGCTACAACAAAAAGAGGGTTCCACTGGGGCAATATTCTGAAGGGGTGGACTGATATGTCAGTTAAGCTTCTAGAGTGTGCCTGTGTAAATATGAATGTAGTAATTCCATCAATGATTTATTGATCATTTCTCAGGATAATACATGTTATTGACAACATTTATATAGCAATACCACTTACATGTTACACTAAATTAACCCTAGGATTTTTTCTGCTCCAAACTAGATTTCTTAAACTTTACAGATGACCTCAAATCGGGAAAAAAAATCATGGGATTACTGACATCATAAATAAGAGTGTCAATTGTTAAATCAACAACAGGAGTCACCGTGCACTTACTCCCCATGTAGGATCTCTGTCCTAAATGTGTTTTACTACGTGAATTAATGGTAAAATTACTACTCAAACAGTACTCTATACTTTGTGTGTCTGTGTGGGTGCAGTCTGTTGAAATCTTTACTTAGTATATACTAAGTTGATCTTCTGTATATAAAGATAATTGAAAATGAATCTTGATGAAGAATGGGATGGGAGAGGGAGTAGGAGATGGGATGGTTGTAGGTGGGAGGGAGGTTATGGCGGGAAAAGCCACTACAATTCAAAAGTTGTACTTTGGAAATTTATATAAATAAAATGTATATAAAATTTATATAAATAAAAGTTGAAAAAAGAAATCAGAACTTCTAGATATCCAGCACCCCAAGCATCAGAAATAAGAAGCACTATCTCAGTGATCTCTGCATGGTGACCCCATTCATTGCTTTGGCTACCATAAAATGTATCCATATTCTGTCTAGTAGCAAGTCTCTCCAAGAAGAAGCTAGATCCTAAATTCCCTGTTTTTCCAGATCTGCAACCATCTATACTTGTACAAACATCTTTTATTTTTTTCTGTTATTGATTTCAATTTTAATTTAATGACTATAAAGATGCTACTTTTTTTTAACACTTGTGTATTTGAAAGAGTTACAGAGAGAGGTAAAAACAGAGAGAGAGGAGGTCTCCATCTGCTGGTTCACTGCCCAAATGGTCTCAATGGCCAGAGCTGAGCCAATCCAAAGCCAGCAGCCATGAATGTCTTCCCATGTGAGGGCTCAGGAGCCCAAGGACTAGGGCCATTCTCTGCTGCTTTCTCAGGAGTACCAGTAGGGAGCTCGATCAGAAATGGAGCAGCCGGGATTAAACCAGAGCCCACAAGGGATGCTGATGCCTCAGGCCAGAGCTTTAACCTGCTGCACCACAGCATCAACTCCGCTACTCTTTTTTTAAGCTTCTGTTGTATGTTGACAATCAATCACGGACCAAAAAAAATGGTGGATTGGGGATCAGCGTGCTACACAGGACTAGGAAGAAACAGCAAGGAGACGCATAGGAGGTATATACTCAACAAAGATTAGAAGAGGAAACCAACTGGGAAGCTCCATGGAAGGAAGAGAACCAGCTTAAACCGGCATAGTGACTGTTGGTGAGCACCCAGAAAGCTCGAAAAACCTTAGCTATGGTCAGCCAGAACCAGCAGCATTTTTGAAACAGGGCAGGGGGGCAGGACAGACAGCAGCAATCTGTGGGTACAGCATAGCTCGGGTCTGGTCCACACCTGGGGAGCTAGTGGTTGCTGGCAGTTGTCTGAGGTCCAACTGGAAGTGGAGAGAGGAGGCTGATTTACACTAATATCTCCAAAACAAAATCTGCAACCCAGCTACGAGAGATTGGATGCCATTTTAAATCAGGACTACAACCAGGGAAGCCCACAGGTTTGCACATAACAGCCCACTGAAATGGGCAGCTAAATAAAGCGCTGGCAGCCAATGGTGGGCAGGTGTTAAACCAATGGCTGTATAATGTGATCCAGAGCTAGGAACGGAGGGAATGGCATGCAGCCCTCATTGCTCAGAGATCAACGAGGAAGGGGCTGGGCAATGACCAGAAACAAAGGAGTGCCCATGCCAGCAGTGTCTGGGAACCTTAGATGCTGAGACCTTGAAGCCTAGGTGGCTACATGAAAAGCTGCAGGGCTTAGCTGGGAATCATTACCCTAAAAACTCACCCCACCCTAGAGCATTGACTAGAGACCCCAGGCCACACCCACCACACAACTCCTGGTATTCACTAAAAGGGCAGACATTCCAGGAAGCCATGGGAGCATAGCCCCAAAAACAAATCAACAAAAGAAAAAAATTAAAAACTCCAAAAATGATGAAAAATAAGAACTGGAAGGCAAATAACAAGAATAAGGAAGTCCCCATGAGCCCCCCCAGAGGAACACAACAACATTTCAATTTTAGAATACAAAGAGTTCAAAGAAAAGCCAAAAATGGAATTTAGAAAATAGTATTATTTAAAAAAATCAGAAGCAAATCCAAGAACTAAAGAAAACCATGCAAGACATGAATGAAAATGTTTCCCAGGAAATTAAGAATATAAAGAGAAATCAAAGAATTCAATGTATCAAATAAAAAATGAGGTGGAAATTCTTAACAGCAGACTTGATGAGGCAGAAGAAAAGAATATCCAAAGTAGAAGACAAATCTTTGAAAATCTTACAGTCAGACCAAAACAAACAAACAAACAAACAAACAAACAGTGTTGCCTATCAACCAACCAACCAACCATATGGATCTTAGGAGAGCCTGAAGGAATGGAAAGAAAGAAGGCCTACTTAGTGAAATAATTATAGAAAATGTTCCCAGTTTGGAAAAAGAAATGGATACTCAAATAGAGGAAGCACATAGATTCCTAACAGGTATAACTAGAATAGATCTTCACCACAACATATTGTAGTCAAACTCTCCACAATACAACATAAAGAAGAGATTCTAAAATGGGCATGAGAGAAACGCTAGATCATTTTCAGAGAATCTCCAATTAGACTCACAGCAGAAGGTCTCATCAGAAACCCTACAGGCATGAAGGGAATGGTGAGGTATAATCCAAGTCTTGAAAGACAAAAAACTGTCAACCCAGAATACAATACCCTACAAAGCTTGCATTTATGAATTAAGGTGAAATAAAGACCTTCCATATCAAACAAAATCAAAGAATTTGTTGACACTCATCCAGCCCTACAGAAGATGCTTAAGGATGTGCTACACATAGAAAAACAGAAAGGTAGCCACCATTATGAAAGAATGAAAAGGCAGAAAAACCACCAGTAGAAGTACAAAAGAAATCCAAAGTAAACAAGAGGAATAATTTTAGAAGAATGGCAGGGCTGCCGGCGCCGCGGCTCACTAGGCTAATCCTCCACCTAGCGGCGCCGGCACACCGGGTTCTAGTCCCGGTCGGGGCGCCGGATTCTGTCCCGGTTGCCCCTCTTCCAGGCCAGCTCTCTGCTGTGGCACTGGGAGTGCAGTGGAGGATGGCCCAGGTGCTTGGGCCCTGCACCCCATGGGAGACCAGGAAAAGCACCTGGCTCCTGGCTCCTGCCATTGGATCAGCGCGGTGCGCCGGCCGCAGCGCACCGGCCGCGGCAGCCATTGGAGGGTGAACCAACGGCAAAGGAAGACCTTTCTCTCTGTCTCTCTCTCTCACTGTCCACTCTGCCTGTCAAAAAAAAAAAAAAAAAGAAGAAGAATGGCAGGGCTAAGTTGTTATCTATCAATAGTCACCTTGAATCTAAATCACCTCAACTTTCCAGTTAAAAGATACAGATTGGCTGAATGGATTAAAAAAAAATAAGACCCATCTATTATCTGCTTACAAGAAACATCTCACCAAAAAAGATGCATGTAGACTGAAAGTGAAAGGTTGGAAAAAGATAGCCCTTGTTAACAGAAATGAAAAAAGAGCTAGTGCTGCCATCCTAATATCAGACAAACAGACTTTAACATAGCAACTGTTAAAAGAGATGAAGAGGGGCCGGCACTCTGGCGCACTAGGTTAATCCTCCGCCTGTGGCACTGGCATCCCATATGGGTGCCAGTTCTAGTCACAATTGCTCCTCTTCCAGTCCCAGGCTATGGCCTGGGAAAGCAGTAGAAGATGGCACACGTGCTTGGGTCCCTGCACCCACATTGGAGACCAGGAAGAAGCACCTGGCTCTTGGCTTCAGATCAGCGCAGCTCTGGCCATTGCGGCCATTTGGGAATGAACCAACAGAAGGAGGACCTTTCTGTTTCTCTCTCACACTGTCTGCAATTCTACCTGTCAAATAAATAAATAAAATCTTTAAACAAAAAGAGATATGAAGAAGGACACTATATAATGATGAAGAGATCAATCCAATAGGAAGATGTGACTATATTAAACAGATATGCAAACTATTACAGGGCCCCTGGCTACTTAAAATAATGTTAATAGACCTAAAGGGAAACAAACTCGAATACAATAGTAATCAGGGACTTCAATACCCCACTTTTGGCAGTGGACAGATCAATCAGACAGAAAATCAGCAAGGAAACAGCAGAGTTAATTGACACTGTAGACCAAATGGATCTAACAGATATCTACAGAACCTTTCACCCCACAGTAGCAGAATACACATTCTTCTCATCAGTGCATGGAACTTTTTCTAGGATATATCATATGCTAGACCATAAAGCAAGTTTCAGCAAATTCAAGAAAGTTGAAATCATTCCAAAGCTAAAAATCAATTCAAAAATCTCTACAACATACATAAACACAAAGAGACTGAACAACATGCTCCTGAATGAACAATGGGTCATAGAAGAAATCAAAAGAAAATCAAAAAATTTCTGGAAACAAATGAAGAGGGCAATACATCATGACAAAACCTATGGGATACAGCAAAAGCAGTGTTAAGAGGGAAGTGCATAGCAATCAGTGCCTACATGAAGACACTGGAAAGGTACCAAATAAATGAGCAATCAATGCATCTAAAGGACCTAGAATAACAACAAAACACAAAACTAGTAGGAGGAAAGAAATAAATAAAATTAGAGAATAAACAAAACTGTAACAAAAATCAATGAAATAAAACTGTTATTTGAAAAAATAAACAAAATTGATGCAACTGGTACAACTAACAAAAAAAAAAGAGAGAGGTGACCCAATTTAATAAAATCAGAGATGCAAAAGGAAATGTAACAAAAGACACTACAGAAATAAAAAGAATCATCAGGAATTACTGCAGTGGCGTATGCCAAGAAACTGGGAAACCTAGAAGAAATGGATAGATGCCTGGACACATATAACCTATCTAAATTGAGCCAGGAAGACACAGAAAACTTAAACAGACCAATAACCAAGATAGAACTTGAATCACTAATAAAGACCCTCCCAACAAAGAAAAGCCCAGAAATGGATGGCTTCACTGCTGAATTCTATGAGACATTTAAAGTACTAACTCCAATTCTTCTCAAGCTGTGTAAAATAATTGAAAGGGATGGAACGCTCCCAAATTCTATGAAGCCAGAATCACCTCAATTCCTTAAACCTGAGGAAGATACAGCAGAGAAAGAGTTCTACGTACCTGTTTCCCTAATGAACATAGACACAAAAGTCCTCAACAAAATACTAGCCAACATATCCAACAACACATCGGAAAGACCATTCACCTGGACCAAGTGGGATTTATCCCTAGTATGCAAGGATAGTTCAACCTCCACAAATCAATGTGACACATCACATTAACAAATTGAAGAACAAAAACCATTTTATTATCTCAATAGATGCAGAGAAAGCATTTGATAAAATACAACATACTTTCATGATGAAAATTCTAAGCAAAATAGTTTATAAGAACATTCCTCAATAAAATCAAGGCAATTTGTGACAAACCCATGGCCAGCATTCTATTGAATGAGGAAAAGCTGGAAGCATTCCCACTGAGATCCAGAACTAGATAAGGACCAGACAACCATTGTTATTCAATATTAGCCAAAGCTATTAGGCAAGAATAAGAAATCAAAGGGATATAAATTGGGAAGGAAGAAGTCAAATTATCCCCATTTGCAGATGACATTATCTATATATAGGGGATCCAAAAGACTCCACCAAGAGACTATTAGAACTCATAGAAGAAATTCTTAAAGTAGCAGGATATAAAATCAACACACAAAAATCAACACCTTTTGTATACACAATGTCACAGCTGAGAAAGAACTTGTAAGATAAATCCTATTCATAATAGCTACAAAAAAAGTCAAATACCTTGGAATAAATTTAACCAAGGTTGTCAAAAATCTCTATGATGAGAATTACAAAGCATTAAAAAAAGAAGACACTAAAAAATGGAAAAATATTTTACATTCATGGATTGGAATAAACAATATCATCAAAATTTCCATACTACTGAAAGCAATCTACAGATTCAATGGGATTCCAATCAAAAACAAAAGGACATTCTTCTCAGATATAAAAAAAAATGCTGAAATTCATATGGAAACACGGGATACCCTGAAAAGCTAATGCAATCTTACACAATAAAAACAAACACAGAGGAATCACCACAATACTAGATTTTAAAACATAGTACTGGGAAGTTACAACCAAAACAAACTGGTACTGGTAAAAAAAAAAAACAGATGTACAGACCAATATAACATAACAGAAAAACCAGAGATCAACACAAGCATCTACAACCAACTCATCTTTGATAAAGGAGCTAAAATCAATCCCTGGAGCAAGGACAGTCTCTTCAACAAGTGGTACTGGGAAAAACTGGATCTCTATATTCAGACGTGTGAAGCAAGCCCACTACCTTACACAAAAAAATCACTCAAAATGGATTAAATCTATGACCTGATACCATCAAATTACTAGAGAATATTGGGGGAACCCAGAAGACATTAGCACAAAGAATTTCTGGAAAAGACCCTAGAGACACAGGCAAAGCCCAAATTGACAAATTGGATTACATCAAAATGAGAAGCTTCTGTACTGCTAAAGAAACACTCAGCAAAGAGGCAACTGACAAAATGGGAGTAATTATAAGCAAACTATACAACTGATAAGGAACTCATTACCAGAAAATATAAAGAGATCAAAAAACTCAACAACAACAAAACAAGCAACCCAATTAAGAAATGGGCAAAGGACTTAAACAGATATTTTTCAAAAGAGGAAATCCAAATGGCTAACAGTGTAAATTAAAACCACAATGAGATTTCACCTCACCCCAGTTAGAATGGCTTACATACAGAACTCGACAAACAACAAATGCTGGTGAGGATGTGGGGGCAAAAGTACCCTAATCCACTTTTGGTGGGAATGTAAACTGGTAAAGCCACTATGGAGGACAGTATGCAAACTCCTCAGAAATTTGAATATAGATGTATCATATGACCCAGCCATCCCACTCTTGTGAATTTACCCAGGGGAAATAAAATCAGCATATGAAAGAGTTATCTGTACCCTCAATTTTATTGCAGCTCAATTTACAATAGCTAAGGCATGGAGTCAACCCAAATGCCCATCAACTGAAGACTGGATAAAGAAATTATGGAGGGGCTGGCACGGTGGTGTAGCAGGTAAAGCTGCCGCCCACAGTGCTGGCATCCCATATGGCACCAGTTCAAGTTCTGGCTGTTCTACTTCTGACACAGCTCTCTGCTATGTCCTGGGAAAGCAGAAGATGGCCCAAAGGTTTGTGCCCCTGCACCTGTGTGGGAGACGCAGAAGAAGCTCCTGGCTCTGGATCGGCACAGCTTGGGCCATGGCGGCCATCTGGAGAGTGAACTAGCAGATGGAAGACCTCTCTCTCTCCACGCCCCCCCATTCTTCCCCTGCCTCTCCTTGTGTAACTCTGACTTTCAAATAAATTAATCTTTAAAAAAAAGAAATTATGGGATATGTACACCATGGAATATTACACAGTGGTAAAAAAAATTCTGGTGATTTGCAACAAAATGGATGAATCTAAAAAACATCATACTTCATGAAATAAGCCAGTCCCAAAGGAACAAATTCCGTATGTTCTCTCTGACCTGTGTTAGCTAATAGACCACCACCTAAATGGCAATCTGTATAAGTAAAACTGACACTTTGAAAGCAATGACTTCGAATAGCCATAGTCTTGACTAGGAGGAACAGGTTTTTTTCATATTCTTTGTTAAACTCTTAACATAGAGTTAATCATATGTGTATAAAGTTAATTGAAAATAGATCTTAGTAAAAAAGTGAGAGGGAGGAAAAAGCAGGGAGGGTAGGTATGGTTGAAAGAACTACCATGTTCCTAAAGCAGTAATTATGAAATATATGAAGACTGTAAATGTAAAGCAGTATAGTTCTGTATACATTTCCATGTTCTTATTTCTAAGGGTACAATTTAAAAACTTGCCATTGGATGCAAAATCCCTATAAGCAGGATGTTATAAATAGCATTTTATGTGTTAAAGTAATCATAAGGATAGGATTAAGCATTAAAGTGATCATATTGATAGGATTAAGTGTCAAAGCAATCATACAAATAGGATAAGTCTTTGGTAATAATAATAATAGAATTAAAAAGGTGTGAACGCTCCAACATGGGAAGCAGTCCATACTACAGACTCATAGAAAGTCAATCACTTAAAGTAGCACTCTGACCTCAAAATCAGTCTTTAAGGCATTCTGGTCTGCCAAAAAAAAAAAAAAAAAACCTACAAGAGCATTTCAGGCATGGAAAGCTAAGGCATTGTGGCAAAAAGTATCCTACATGAAGGACCTTGGTGGGCGAGACCCCAGTGGAAAAAGTGGTCAAACAGAAGGATGACAAGACCCTTCAGAGAAGGGACTTGCTTATGGACTTGTCTAAATATTGAAGGAGTTTGTGGATTCAGAAGGTTTCCATAGCCTAGGCAGCTCACTTCAAGAGCATCAGTATGACATCATACATAAGAGTGTTAATTGTTAACAACAGGAGTCCTGTGCACTAACTTCCCATTCAGGACCTCTCTCCTCAAAGAGCTATATTATGAGAGTTATTAGCAAAACTTATTCTCAAAGATCTACTTTGTATTAGTGTATTAAGTGGAAGATAATCTCATGTCTCACAAATTTTAGATAAGCCTAAGTGCCCAACTCCATTGCCTGTCTCCTGGGATGCATCTTTGATTAATGATAAAATTTGTCCTCAAGAAAAAAGTATATTATCGCAAAAATTAAAGGAAAAATAAGAAAGCAGGCAGGAGGAAGGGTGGGATTGAAGGAAGGAGGGAGGATGGTGTGGGAAGTATCATTATGTACTTAAAACTGTATGTATGAGATGTATGAAATTTGTTCCATTTATATAAATTAAAAAATTTAAATTTTTCACTTTTTAAAGTTTTTTATTGCTTTGTGAACTTAATGTGACTCTTCTGGCATATTGAGAATTTCCATTTATTTTTGGTTTGTAGCAGTTTGATTATGACACATTAAGCAGTATTTTTTGTATTTATCCTACTTAGTGTTTTATTCACTTTTCTTCCTGAATCTGTGGGTTGATGTCTTTTATCTATTTTAGAACATTCCTAGCCAGTATCTTTTGAAGTATTGCATGTGTCTTATTCTCTCTCATCTCTTATTGATATTCTAGTGACACAAATGCGAAACCACTTCTCTGTATCCCTTGTGTCCTTTATGCTTCGTTTGTTGTTCTTCTTAACTACTTTGTCTATGTGCTTCAGTTTGGATACTTTATTGACCTGTTCTTGAGTTCCATAATCATTTACCTTGTTCAAGCTGATGTTAAAATGAATTTTAAACATTTAGAATATTTTTGTAAATTCTATTTTAATGAAACATCCTTTTATTCTTTTTGCCAATATTACCAATATTATTCCCTTTTTCTTTCATCATTTTTAGCAGTTATTCTATAGTCCTAGTTGACTGAATATCTGAATATGTGGGTACTACTTCTATTAGTGATTTTCTCTCAATTATTAAAAATATTTTTGGTCTTCACATGTACTTTTTATTATATGCAAGATATCACATATAAAATAAGAAGAATCTAAACTTGATATTATTTTCTCCAAGAAAGGATTTTTTCCTTCCATGCTGTGAAGAACACTTCAAGGACTGATCACAACAATCCTCTCGGGAACTGAGCTTAGTCAAAGCTTTTTTAAAATTTAGCTCAAATCATTCCACTTCTAGTTTCAAGTATCTCCAGGAAGAGATTTGCCATTTGTCAGTCATACAACCTTCCCTCCAGACATCTTCTCTAATGCATCATGAAACTGTGAGGGATTAAACTCTTAGCTCCCCATGCCCCCATCCCATCACTCAACAAATCTATCATGAGTCTGGGGTCTTTCCTCTCTCACAACAGCTCCTATGTCCATAAAAAGCCCATCTGATTTCTATTTCCCCTGGCTGAATTCTCTATGACAAGCACGTTCCAAGCAAGTATTTTGTGCTGGAGCAGATGTTTGGCCTAGCAGTTAAGATGCCAGAGTCCCATCTGGAGTGACTAGGTTTTACACCAGCCTCTGGCTCCTGACTCCTTCTTTCTGTTAATGTGGACCTGAGAGGCAGCAGTGTTGATTCAAGTAATTGGGTTCCTGCTACCTATGTGGAAGATGCGGACTTAATTCTCAGTTTCTGGCTATGGACTTGGGCATTGAGGTCATCTGGGGAGTGAACCAACAGATGGGAACTCGTGTACTCTGTCTCCCTCCTCTCTCTCAAATAAACAAGCACAATTCTTTAAAAAGAAAAGAAAAGATCTTGTAAAATAAGTTCACACAGGAAAGCCTCTCCATCTCTACAGTTTTAGCTTATTTATCTCTTCTTAAGCTCTCCCTATCTTCAAATATAAATTTTGTAAGGACTCTTTCTTCTTTAGCTAGTTTCTGTAAAGGGAATTACAGTTTGCCATTTTCTATGGCATTGTAATGAGAGCTAGAAGGCAGGTCCTCTGTTTAGGCATTTAATTGGTTCAACCTAAAAGTAGAACTTTATCATTGGTAAGCTCCAAGTCTACTTATCAGGTTTTAAAACATTAGTATGGTATTCAAAACATTAGAAAATGTTGCCAGATCTGTTTCACCTAATACTCTGATCAACATGTCATCTTTATCTTCAATCAATGAATTAACTATTGGGAGCAGGCATTTTGTTTAGCAGTTAAGATGCCTTCATCACACGAAGGAGTACCTGGGTTCCATTCTCAGCTCTGACTTATGACTCCCACTTTGTGCTAATGCAGACCCTGGGAGGTAGTGAAATGTCCTAAGTAACTGGATTTTTTCCACCCACATAAAAGACTCAGAGTGTGCTCCTGGCTGTGGGCTTCAGGCCCAGCATAGTCTATCTCCAGCCGTTGTGGGCATTGAAGGAGTAACTGTTAAATGTAATCCCTCTACCTCTTCCTCTTCCAAAATAAATAAATAAATATTTTAACGGTTAATTAAATAGAGCTAAGTTGTTCTGGCTACCATTAACTATAAATATCTCTAATGAAATATTAGGGAAAAAAAACTTTGTATCAATAAGTCCGTCAATTAACACTATTTAAACAAACATTCAACCAAATATTAGATCGCTCTGTATTATTGTGTTAAAGTCATTTCTTCAATTACAAAAGAGATTGTCAATAGGGCTTAAAAGACAAAGGGTATGCCAGAAGAATTGTAGTAGGTTTACTTAATTTCTCTGAAAAATCTAGTGCAGGGACAGTTGTTTTGAAGTTATTAATTTACAACTTACAAGAGTAACTCTTAATAACTGTAATAGTAGCTTAGGAATGATATTAGTCAGAAAATGTAAAATCATTACCAACTGAATAGAAAAAGCACCAATCTGAAATTTAAAAGTATAAATCAGTAAAGAAAACACAGATTTCTGATATGAGCTGTAAATGCAGTTCTAATAAAAGAAATAAGCACATAAAAGAAAGATGCTTTAGAAGTGGTATTTGTGAGAAAATGCTAAAATAAAGAGAGAGCTTTCATCTATACAAACATATCACCTTTAGTTCCAATTATTCATATACCAGTATTTTTACAAAGGTAATTTCCCATACTGGTCAGCAAAATCACTTAACATATCACAATCATAATTTCACAATCACAATTTCTAAAATAAGTAATTAAACATATATCAAAGAATTTCTTATATAAATGGTAAGTATTTTTTGGTAAAATTATTTTTATTATATAGACTTACATACGTACACACCTGCATGTGCACACCACATATGGAGAGATATACTAACAAAGCAGAAAATAATTTCTTACTATAAATTGCAGTCAAAAACTTAAAGTCATATCTCAGCACTCCTGAGCAAAGCACAGCAGTTCACTCAGCTAGGCAGAATGTGGTGCCTGGCATTAATCCACCTGGTAAAGCAGATCAAGTGGTGGAAAGCCAACCCAGCTCATAGCACCAATTGAACAAGCTGCTGTTTACCAGCACATTCTGTCACCACTATGCATATACAACTATCTACAACCACTGGGATAAAGAAGTGCTACTACCCTTGCCCACTGCTTGTGCTCTATAATGGCTTTACTCATTTCTTACATAAGACTCTTTGGTGATAGTTTCATTAACACACAATCTTGGCTTCTTTGGGTGCTCCGAATTTTTACATAAATTTCATTTTTTACATCTCACTATCTGGATTAAAATGTTTAAAAGTTTTATTTATTTATTTGGAGGGGAGAGAGAGAGCAAGCATGCTCTAGCATGCTGATTGACATCCTAAATGCCCCCAAGAGTCAAGGTGCCGAGCCAAGAGATGAGAACTCTATCCATGTCTTCCACTTGCATAGTAGCATCCCAACTACTTGAACAATCACTGCTGCTTCGCAGGGTCCACATCAGCAGGGAGGTGGAATCAGAAGCTGGAGCGGGGATTGAACCCAGGTACACCAAGGTGTGACTCAGGCACCTTTCATTGGTGACTTAACTGCTAGGCCAAATGTTTGCTCCTAATATGGATTTTTATTATTTTTCATACTTGGCTTTCTTTTTCAGACCACATTGAATTTACTTATTGGATCTTGGTTAATTCCCCAGCTTAACCTCAAGGCCCTTAAGAATCTACTCCTGGGGCCAGCACTGTGGTATAGTAGGCTAAGCCTCTGCCTGCAGTGTCAGCATCCCATATGAGTGCCGATTCCTGTCCTAGCTGCTACTTTTCTAATCCAGCTCTCTGCTAATGAGCCTAGGAAAGCAGTGGTGGATGGCCCGAGTGCTTGGGCCCCTGCATCCACGTGGGAGACCCAGAAGAAACTCCTGGCTCCTGACCTCGGACCAGCCTAGCTTCAGCATTGTGGCCATTTAAGGAATGAACCAACAGATGGAAGACCTTTCTCTCTAACTATCTGTAATTCTACCTCTAAAATGAATAAAATATTTTTAAAAGAATCCGCTACTAATCAATCTCTTTTCATTGGCCTACAACAACTATAGTAAGGAAAATCCTATCTCCACCCTGTATTGACAGTTACTGCTTTGCAGTGAGATCTCACATGTGCAGTATTAGGTATGACTTGCTATGATTGGGACCAACTTTACTCAGGTTCTGGGCAAGGAGAATCTCCCTAACTGAAACAGCAGTAGCACATTTCCTTATAAATGTACAGCTTTAAAGCTCTTTTCTTGGAACTTCAGTAGACTGACAAACACAAAGCTTCACAAGAAAAGTGTGTGTGTATGTATGAATATGTGACAGGGCAATGAGAGTCAAGGCAGAATCAGCTGACTTCTGGAATCTGATGAGAATGGGAAGCAGGGTAGAATTCTAGTATCATGCTTTTGACCTCACTTTTTTTTTTTTTTTTTTTTTTTGACAGGCAGAGTGGACAGTGAGAGAGAGAGAGAGAGAAAGGTCTTCCTTTTGCCGTTGGTTCACCCTCCAATGGCCGCCGCGGCTGGCGCGCTGCGGCCGGCGCACCGCGCAGATCCGATGGCAGGAGCCAGGAGCCAGGTGCTTTTCCTGGTCTCCCATGGGGTGCAGGGCCCAAGCACCTGGGCCATCCTCCACTGCACTCCCTGGCCACAGCAGAGGGCTGGCCTGGAAGAGGGGCAACCGGGACAGAATCCAGCGCCCCGACCGGGACTAGAACCCAGTGTGCCGGCACCGCTAGGCAGAGGATTAGCCTAGTGAGCCGCGGCGCCGGCCTTTGACCTCACTTTTTATGTGGTGACACAGGTGCTAGATAGACTTTGGTTTTGGGAGTTCTGACATTGGGTCTTCTTGTAAGCATAGGTCCCTGAAGGAAACTTTTAAGACTCAGAGTCTAAAAATTATAGAATGTCAATTTAACAGGAGCACAGAAGTCATTATTTGGGTTAGAATTTTAGATCAAACAGAAAGAATGATTCCATACCAAAGCTCAATAAACACTAGATCAGAACTCCCTTATTACTTTCTGCCTCTGGTTAAAACCCAGATTATACCAAAAATGACACCTTGGTAGACCACTGACTATACAATCAAAAGACCTAATTATATTGCAACTTAGCTGATAGTATAGTAGATGGATGGATGGATGGATGGATGGACGGACAGATAACATGGACTAGGGAAATAAGCCAGATGCTCAAAGCACAAAGAGAGGATATTTTTGTAAATCCATTGTCAAGAGATTGGGTAGGTAAAAGAAAGGAATATAAATGTTGCCTCAAA
The DNA here is from genome assembly GCF_051225735.1 of Oryctolagus cuniculus. Taxonomy (NCBI): domain Eukaryota; kingdom Metazoa; phylum Chordata; class Mammalia; order Lagomorpha; family Leporidae; genus Oryctolagus; species Oryctolagus cuniculus. The sequence goes on from NC_142878.1 coordinate 49,729,419, forward strand.
ACTAGCAGGTGAAGGAAAGAAGAAAACCTGCAAGACAAACGGTGTTCACTGGTTGTTCCAACAAATTCTTCTGAGCACAAATGCTGGATCCAACCTCACCTGCTTTATTGTCTTGAGCAGACCACTTCACTGCTGTCTGTCATCATGCAAGGGCTGCATAAAGAGGTTGGGAAGTAGAAGAATTAACGAGGCAAAGACCAATGTAGAATTAAAAGGTGAGAGCTGCCTTTGTAAACTGGAGGGTGATAACTTTGGAGAAAGAAACGTCCTGTGGAACTGTCATATCCAGTCTTAACATTGTGGAACCCCAGCAAACCCCGAACTATCATAAGGAATGTTCATATACCTATGTAATCTAGGTATTTTCAAAGGATGATGATGCACTCACGTGTATCACTACTCTTTTCACTTATATGAAGGTTCTATAATAATAATCAAGCATAAATTCATTGAAAAGGTTTGTTGATTTATCCAATTCATAGCAGTTTATTTTCATTACATATTTTCTCAATAACTATGATCACCAAAATATCACTATTATCAGACATTGCTATGAGCACCAAAATATCACTATTATCAGACATTGCTTAGCACATATGTTTGATGTAAGAAAATACACCTCAAAGTCACATTGGCTGATAGAAAAAAAAAAAAAAAGGCAGTATCACCCCTAAGAAAAAACAGCCAGACATGGATGGGGTAATGGTAAAAGCAGTATGGTAAAGTGGAGAGAGCTCACCCTTGATGCACCACTCTGCACCATTTCCTCATGGTAGATCTTGAGCAAATCATGCAGCGCTCTATGTATGTTTCCTCAGTAATAGCATGGTGATGGTACTGTCCAAATTTAGGGTGATGTTGCAAGGAATAATGACAATGTATGTAAAGACATTCAGCCTGTGCATGTGACCAATAGGATACGAGCAGAAGTGACATGGTGTCAGTTTCAAGTCAAAGCCTCTGTCCTCCTGCAAACCACTGGGACAAGAACATGTCCTAGATGCTGCTGGTTCAAGAAGAATACAAAGACACATGAAGAACTTAAAGACCAACTGAAACCTGGATCCAAATCCAGCCAACACAAAATGTCAAGCAAAGCCATCCCAGTCAATATGCAGACACACAATAAGGGGAAATTCTTGTTTCTATAAGCCACTGACTCTTAGGGTTTGTTATGCACCATTATGAGAATGAAATATGATTGGTACAATAGTGTAATCTATGGAAGCCCCTTGAGTTCTCCGACTCTTATCTTGTTTAGACAAGGTCATAGTCAAAGTGGAGGTTCTCTCCTCCCTTCAGAGAAAGGTACCTCCTTCTTTGAAGACCTGTTCTTTCCACTGGGATCTCACTCACAGAGATCTTTTTGCCAGAGTGTCTTGGCTTTCCATGCCTGAAATACTCTCATGGGCTTTTCAGCCAGATCCGAGTGCCTTTGGGGCTGATTCTGAGGCCAGAGTGCTATTTAGGACATCCGCCATTCTATGAGTCTGCTGAGTATCTCACTTCCCATGTTGGATCACTCTCCCCTTTATTTATTCTATCGGTTAGTGTTAGCAGGTACTAGACTTGTTTATGTGCTCCCTTTGACTCTTAGTCCTTTCATTATGATCAATTGTGAACTGAAATTGATCACTTGGAATAGTGAGATGGCATTGGTACATGCCACCTTGATGGGATTGAATTGGAATCCCCTGGTATGTTTCTAACTACCAATTGGGGCAAGTCAGCTTGAGCATGTCCCAAATTCCATAGCCTTGGAAACTCATGACTGGTGCATAGGGAGATTACTGATGCCATAAACAGGAGTGTCAATTTGTAAAGTCAACAACAGGAGTCATGGTGCACTTACTCCTCATGTAGGATCTCTGTCCTTAATGTGCTGTACATTGAGGCTTAATGCTATAATGAGTACTCAAACAGTATTTTTCACTTTGTGTTTCTATGGGGGTGCAAACGGTTGAAATCTTTACTTAATGTATACTAAACTGATCTTCTGTAAAAAAAAAAAAAAAAAAAAGGAAATTATCAATTCCCAACTTGACTCTCACTGGGATTAAACATGACAATAGGTCTGATCTGATTTCATCATCATTTAAAAAAATCATCTATTATTTTTCACTTTATGTTTCTGTGTGGGAGCAAACTGTTGAAATCCTTACTTAATGTACACTAAGCTGATCTTCTGTATATTAAGATAATCGAAAATGAATCTTGATGTGAATGGAAGGGGAGAGGGAGTGGGAAAGGGGAGGGTTGTGGGTGGGAGGGACGGTATGGGGGGGGAAGCCATTGTAATCCATAAGTCGTACTTTGGAAATTTATATCCATTAAAAAAAAAAAAAACCAATAGTGTAATCTAATACCTAGCAAGCGAATCTATACCTATTCTTTTTCGTGTATTTTAGCCATTCTTTAATATGAAATTAATATGAACTAAAGTACAAAGATTAAAAAAGAAAATATATAACTTTAACTTATAATTATGTAACATCTTCCTATTTTATTCAGCTTTTACTTTATGCTCTATAATGTAATTTTATAGTTTTCTTTAAATGAGTCCTTTATTGTATAATTTGTCATTATTGGGAAGGTGTTATTTTCCCATTTCTATTTCTAGCTTATCATTGCCAGTGAAGATAAAAGCTAATAATTTTTACATATTAATCTTAAATCCAAGTACCTTATCAAGTCTCCATATTAAATCTACCACTTTTCTTCATTTATTGCTTTTCAAGCTATCTAATCATATCAATAGGGTAAAAAAAATAAATATAGCTATCATTCTCCCACAGTTATTGAAATTTATTTGTACTTTGGTGTCTTATTATAGCCAACGTACTGCACAGTCTTGGAAAACATTATGGAGGGCTACATAGTTGCAACTGTGATGAGGAACTAAACATATAAGCAGAAATATTATAGCAAATTAAATATGAGGATTTGGCAATGCTATAATTTAACTGTATCATTATAGATTAAAAAGAACTTGAACAAAAAGAGATTCTGTGATATATCACTAACTTGTCTCACAAGTGAGTCATATGACTTACCTGGTTAGCCATGTCGATCAAGCTGTTTTGGTCCACTAGCACCCAGATTTTGATATTTGATAATACTTTTCCTTGGAAATTACCCTATTCATTGCAGCAAGAGGAAAATCAAGATGGGACTTAAAAATGTTTTTAGAAAATAAAGATGCTTACTTAGTGTAGAGTTAATCTCATGAGTATAAAGTAAACTGATAGTAGATCATTATAAAAATTGAGAGGGAATAAGAGAAGGAAGAGAAAGTATGGGAACATGGGCAGGAGGGAGGGTAGAGTGGAAAATCACTATGTTCCTAAATCTGTATATATGAATCACATGAAATTTGTTTACCTTAAATTAAAAAATAATGTTTTTAGTGTCTAAAACACAAAGGAATGTCTAAAAGGATTTGCACTGGCTACCACAACATGAACATAAAAAAATAAATTGAGGTTGACTAGAATAGGTAGTATTTGGGAAAAGCTATCTATAAAACTCAAAATTATAAATGTAAGATGAATTGATTAATTTATATGATTTGAATGCTACAGGATATTGATTTGTGCAGATATTTTGTTTATTGCACTAAATATATATTTGTAGAGAATAGAAATACCTTCTGTCAACCATTCTGAGTCAAATAGAAAAAATTCAAAATAAATTTAGTATCAGAAAATTCGTCCAAAAGAAGTGGGCATAATCTACATGGAGAAAACATTACAAATCTTCTGAGAAATGAAAAAAGTATAATATTCTGTCATATTCTTTGATACAAAGACAATATCATAAAAGTATAATTTTTCTCAATGTATTCTGAAAATTTATTATGATTCCAACAAAAACAAGTTTGTATTCCTTTAATTTGGGGCCAGGCAATCAAATTTTAAGATTAACAAAGAAGTTTTAAAAAAATTAATAGGGAAAATTTTAAAAAATAAAGAATTTTGAGTCTAGCACTGTGGCATATAGGGTTGGACCTCTGCCTGTGGCACCAGCATCCCATATGGGTACTGGTTTGAGTCTCATTGCTCCACTTCCAATTCAGTTCACTGCTAACGGCCTGGAGAAAGCAAAATATATGGCACAGTGATTGGAACCCTGCCATCCATGTGGGAGACCTAGACGAAGCTCCCGGCTATAGACTGGCCTGGCCACAGCCATTTGGGGAGTGAACCAGCAGATAGAAGACCTTCCCCTTTCTCCCTCTCCTTCCCTGCCCCCCTCTCTCTCTCTCTCTCCCCCCTTCACTCACTCTCTTTCTCTCCTTCTCTGTCTCTCTCTTTCCCTGTATCTCTTCCTTTCATGTAAATAAATATTTAAAAAATAAATTTAAAAATTAAAATAATTTTGATAGTATATTCCTCATGCATATTATTCTGTCAACTGTAAGTTTAAAATATTAGAAAGTATCAGAAAAATAAATAAGGAATTTTAATTAGTGGGAAATATATTCATAATTATTGGAAAATAAATAGTTCTAAAAATTATAAAATACATTAAAGCAAAAAGTTAAAATTAGAAAACATCAACATCTCATAAATGACTTTTATGAATTATGGAAATGCTATCATGTCTGGTTTTATGGACTACTTGCTTATATTTGAATGAATATTGAATAATTTTCAGGTTTTTTCTTGTTTTTATGTTTCTGGCTTGAGGTAAGTTGACTTTTTCACTTTAATATATTGACATGGTGAATGATAGTTTTAGATTTTCCTTACTGAACTATTGTTTCATGTCTGATATAAATAAAAACATGATTATGCTTTACTAATATTTTACTACAATCTGTAAGTTTGCTTGCAAATACTTTCCCTAGAATTATATCTATGATAAGTAATATTCATCTAGTATTTTTACTTTTTCATACTGCATTTGGCTTGGTAATCAAGTGGCAAAATATATCCTCTTATTCTATTCTCCAGAGAAGTTTGTATAATATTGTTATACTCTGTCCACTATTTGGTAAAGGCACCTACATGCTATCTGTATTTCATTTGTTGTTTATTAGAAATTTTAAATTTGCAATTTGATTCCTTCATTAGCTTTATTAGCATTTGGGACTATTATAGTTTCCTATTTAAGTAAATGTTGGGAAATTACATTTTTCTTAGGAATTGTCAATTTCCTCCAGTTATTTATTCTTCCTTGATTGCCATATAACAAACAACTCCCAAATCTAGTAGATTAAAACAACAAAATAATTTATTTTCCTCACTAATCTGCAATTTGGGTAGGGTTTAGTTGGATGGCTTGTTCTGTTCCACATGGCATTAGCTGTGGAGGCTACCAAAGCTCAATGGTCTACTTCCAAGATGACTGCTCACACGGATGCTAAATTCTCTGCTGGGACCTGAGCCTGGACGGTTGGACTGAGGCCTTACTTACTCTCTATGTGGGCAATCTCCCCAGAATTACTTGGATTCAATAAAGCAAGGTGGATTGATTCCAAGCTTAAGTGTTCCAAGAGACAGGAAACGGAAGCTGCCAGTCTCCTAATGCCTGTGTCCAGAAAGCAGCATACAATCATTTCTCCAAATTCTATTGGTGAAATCATCAGAGAACTTTGCTAAGAATGAAAAACTATAGGCATAGATATCTTGACAGGAATATCAAGGAACTGTTAGTCTATCAATTTATTGTATAAATGTTATTTATAATGTTTTATTGTTTTTTAAATATTCAGCCTGTCTGTAAAATATATTCATTTTCATTCCTATTAGTGTTTACTTTTTGTTTTTCTTCAGTTTTTCTGGTTAATTTTTATCTTTTTCTCTTTTCATGGAATTTTGTTGATTGTCTGTATTACAGCTGTTCTATTTTATTAATCTCTTTTTTCCCAATGTTTCATTTCATGTAGTTTTTAAAACTAATTCTGCCATTCCAATTTCTTCTTTTGGATGACTTTTATTTTAACACAAGCATTTAAGGTAATCTACTTTCTCTTTTTGTTGCCACAGAAAAGAGATACTAGAACAATACTCATGATCACCCTTTGAAGCCCCACTGGCAAGGTTGAACATCAGTTGATGACTAGGAACTTGGATTCTGAGACGGTTGCCACCTTTAGTTGATAAAAGTAACCTTCTATGACTGAATTATTTGTAGAAACAATATATAGTTTACCCTGAACACTGGCTTTCATTATAAGAGGCTGTAATTTGAGTACTTGCCAGATTGCCAATATAACCAGTCCCCTGTAACAAAAAAATACCCTGGTTGTTGAGTCTCTAATGAAATTCTTATGGGCAACATCTCAAATGTATTCTCAAATTCCTTGATGGGTAAATAAAACATGTTCTGTGTGATTCCACTCAGATGGAACCTTTGGAAACTTTCTCCTGACTTCTCCCAAACTTTGCCCCACACATTTTTCCCTTACTGATTGTGGTTGGCATTTTTTTTCTGCAGTAGTAAATCCTAGCCATAAGTATAACTATACGCTGAGTCATGTGACTGCTCTTACCAAATTACCAAAGAGGGTCATTGGGAGGACCTAGAACCTAACACTTCAGTTCTATCCTAAATATTTTGATATGTAGTCTATTTATAATGACTCATCACTTTCTAATTTCCATGATGATTTTTCTTCAGACCCATATTTAGAAAGATGCTCTAAATATCTAATTCGTTCAAATAATTTTGAGTATCTCTAACCTAGTTTTGTTGTCGTCAGAGAGCTGATGTATAATATTATCTCTGATATTTTTAAGACTTGCTTCTAGGTTGACTCTATGTTATATATGTTCAGTTTTCATAAATGACTCAAGTGTGCCAGAAAAAAAAATGTGTACCAAACCATTAAATGTACTTAAATATAAGAAAATTACAAAATGTGGGCTTCAGGGAAGACATGAGTATTACTTTAAAAAATCCTCTTGCTGGATTAATCAGGAAAAAAAATTTCCTCTTGGTATGTGCTATGTGTTTCAAGTAAGAAAAAATTTAATATAGGTAATGAAGTCCATCTAAAACAATTATGAGGTCTGACAGATTAAAGATCAAAAAAATTTTTTTGGATTTTAAGAAATCAGGACTCTGTAGAGATGGCTGACAATCATGATGATTTTCAGCTTCCCACAGCCTTGGGGTAGATGAGTCACAGAAGCCCGGATGCTTCTGTTGTCTGCCAAAGCTCACTCACCAGCACTGTCTTGAGACCAGGAAGGACTTCTGCTACACCTCTTCAAAATGTCACAAGGGAACAAGGAATTTTAGGAAATATGTTTGCCACAGTTCCTGTTGCTGAAAACCAAGAGAATCATAAAAAGAAGTGCCGATTACAAAAATAAGAAAATTATCGAAATTCTACAACATGCAGCACAGGAGACCAGGACAAAAGAGAGTCCCTTCTTCCAGGCAGAATCACAGCCGAAGAGTTTATGGCTTAAGAGTCGAGTTTTAATTCTCATTTGTCATCAAGTTTGTATAGGATACAACTGTACATATTTTAAACCCTTAGGTGAAGTGTATTAATGTTTTAGGCCACATAATCTTCACTGTGAATTATGTGTGGGTGCTCTATTAATCAATCAATGGGAGATGAATGTTAAAATCTTTCAGTGTGATGGGGATTGTTTTTCTTGTAATTTTTCCAAATTCATATATTTTAAAGCTACCAGATACCTATAATTTTCAACTAATTACATCTCCCAGGTGAACAAACATTTTGTCAATATGTAGTAATCCTATTGCACTCTGATAGAATACATTTTGAGACTAAAAGAGGCTTCTGAGCTTTCTTTGAATACTATTTGTCTGGCATCTTTTGATCTTGTAACTGTCAATTTTTCTTTTTTCTTATGTTTTAGGTTAATGCCTTATTAATTGTATATGGCTAGTTTTTGTGTGATTTTTATTCAGTATGATGCCATCTCACTAGTCCCAGTGATCAATTTCTGTTCACAATTGATCATAATGATAAGACTAAGAACCAAAGGGATCACATAAACAAGAATAGTGTCTGCAAATACGAGCTGATAGAATAAAAAAGGGAGAGAATGATCCAACATGGGAAGTGAGATACACAGCAGACCCATAGAATGGCAGATGTCCTAAATAGCACTCTGGCCTCAGAATCAGCCCTTAAGGCATTCAGATATGGCTGAAGAGCCCATGAGAGTATTTCAGGCATGGAAAGCCAAGACACTCTGGGAAAAAAAAAAAAAAAAAAACTAAATGAAAGATCTCCGTGATTGAGATCCCAGTGGAAAGAACGGGGCCATCAAAGAAGGAGGTACCTTTCTCTGAAGGGAGGAGAGAACTTCCACTTTGACCATGGCCTTGTCTAAAAATTATCAGAGTCGCTGAACTCAGGGGGCTTCCATAGCCTTCGCAGCTCATGACAAGAGCCTAGGGTGATTACTGATGCCATAAACAAGAGTGTCAATTTGTTAAGTCAACAACAGGCGTCACTGTGCACTTACTCCTCATGTAGGATCTTTGTCCTTAGTGTGCTGTACATTGAGATTTAATGCTATAACTAGTACTCAAACAGTATTTTTCACTTTATGTTTCTGTGTGGGAGCAAACTGTTGAAATCCTTACTTAATGTATGCTAAACTGATCTTCTGTATATAAAGAGAAACGAAAATGAATCTTGATGTGAATGGAAGGGGAGAGGGAGTGGGAAAGGGGAGGGTTGCGGGTGGGAGGGACGTTATTGGGGGGAAGCCATTGTAATCCATAAGCTGTACTTTGGAAATTTATATTCATTAAATAAAAGTTTAAAAAAAATTGTCTTTTACCTGGAAAGTTTGTACATTTACCATGATGGCCTTTTTACTTAGGTTAGCTTCTACCATTTGATTTACCTTACTTTTTCTGTATTTCTTTTTCCCCCTTATTTCCATCATTCTTTTAAAAGATGTTCTTTTATGTTATCTTCTCCTTAAAGTGTTTCTATGCCAGTTTGGAAGTTAAACCTTCTGTTCTATCCTTAGAGTATTTAGCCTTCACATTTTGACATGCCAACTTAATTATTATCTCTTTCCAAATAATACACTAACACTGTAAGTTCAATAATTGCTTTCAGTTACATGTTATTTTCTTCTAGTGTTTTAATTCTATACTTTCTAATTCCCAAATTCTGATCTCTCTCTTGCAGTTGTTTCTATATTTCACATTGGTTTGGAACTGCCCATTTGTTTTCTCTCTCCAACAGGATCTGATAAATAACATCTCTCTTAAATATTCATGTTCTGAATTAATTAAATAAGAAAGATTCAAACCTGTGGAAAACCAAATATGGTACTTTAAATTGTGTGAGAAAGTGAACTTCATGGTACTGTGCCACAGAAAAGACAAATACATCTACCAGTAGCTGCAAATAATGTAGGTGGGAGTATTCTCTTGAAAAAACATGATGGAAACCATTCTAACCTGGGTGAGGTAAAACCTCATTGTAGTTTTGATTTGCATTTCCCTGACAGCTAGTGATCCTGATTTCATGTGTCTGTCGGCCATTTGGATTTCCTCTTTTGAAAAATGTCTGTTTAAATCCTTTGCCAATTTCTTCACTGGGTTGTTTGTGGTTGTTTCTTGATCTCATTATATATTCTGTTTATTAATCTTTTATCAGTTGCATAGTTTGCAAATAATTTCTTCCATTCTGTCAGTTGCCTCTTCACTTTCCTGTTTCTTTTGCAGTACAGAAGCTTCTCAGTTTGATGTAATCCCATTTTGGCGAGGATGTAGGGGAAAAGCTACCTGAATCCACTGTTGGTGGGAACGTAAACTGGTAAAGTCACTATGGAAGACAGTATGGAGATACCTCAGATATCTGAATATAGCCCTACCATATGACCCCGTCATCCCACTCCTGGAAATTTACCCTAGGGAAATGAAATCAGCATATGATAGAGTTATCTGTACCTCTATGTTTATTGCAGCTCAATTCACAATAGCTAAGACATGGAATCAACCCAAATGCCCTTCAACTGAAGGCTGGATAAAGAAATTATGGGAGGGGCCGGTGTTGTGGCATAGCGCGTAAAGCCACTGCCTGCAATGCCAGCATCCCATATGGGTTCTGGTTCAAGTCCCAGCTGCTCCTCTTCTGATCCAGCTCTCTGCTATGGCCTGGAAAAGCAGTAGAAGATGGCCCAAGTCCTTGGGCCCCTGCACCCATGTGAGAGACCTGAAGAAGTTCCTGGCTCCTGGCTTCGGAACAGTTCAGCTCCAGCTGTTGTGTCCAATTGGGGAGTGAACCAGTGGATGGAAGACCTCTTTCTCTGCCTCTCCTCTGTGTAACTCTTTCAAATAAATAAGTCTTTTTTAAAAAAAAGAAATTATGGGATATGTACATGAAGGGATACTACACATTGGTTTAAAAAATGAAATATGGTCATTTGCAACAAAATGGTTGAAACTAGAAAACATTATACTTAGTGAAATAAGCCAGTCCCAAAGGGATAAATTCCATACGTTCTCCTTGACCTGTGTTAACTAATAGAGCACCTAAAAGGCAATCTGTAGAAATGAAACTGACTTTGAGAAGCCCTAGTCTTGACCGTTGAGGAACAGTTTTTTTTTTCATACTATGTTAAACTCTTTACTTAACATAGAGCTAATCATATGCGTGTAAAGTAATTGAAAATAGATCTTAGTAAAAAAAAAAAGAGAGAGAGAGAGAGAGAGGGAAGAGGAAGCAGGATGGGAGGGCAGTCATGGTTGAAAAAAATCACCATGCTCCTAAAGCAGTAATTATGAAATGTACAAAGCTTTTAACTGTAAAGCAGTGTAGTTCTGCATATATTCCTAAGGACTTAATTCTAAGGGTACAGTTTAAAAACTTGTCATGGGACCTAAATCCTTTTAAGCTGGATGATAAAAATACCATCTTAATTGTTAAAGTGATCATATGGATAGGATCAAGTGTTGAAGGGATCATATAGTTAGGATTAAGTGTCTGGTAATAATAATACATAGAATTAAAAAAGAGTGGATGCGCCAACATGGGAAGCAGACCCACAGAATCACTTTAAGTAGTACTTAAACAATTGCTTTAAGTAGCACTCTAACTTCAGAATAATCCCTTAAGACATTCTGGTCTGGCTGAAAAGCCCATGAGAGCATCACAGGAATGGAAAGCCAAGATACTGTGGCAAAACAATGTCCTAAATGAAGGACCTCAGTGGGTGAGACCCCAAGGGAAAGAAGTGGTCATCAAAGAAGGAGGTACTTTTCTCTGAAGGGAGGAGATAACTTCCACTCTGCTTATGGAATTGTCTAAATACTGGCAAAGTTTGTGGATTCAAAATGCTTCCATAGCCTAAGCAATTCATGTCAAGAGCCTTGGGTAGTCACTGGCTTCACATATAAATTAAATTAACAAAAGGAGTCACTGTGCACTAACTTCCCATGCAGGACCTCTGTTCTCAAAGAGCTGTATTATAACTATGTCTAAGTGCTCACAAAAGATATATTATTCTTGGGTGCTTCTTTAAAGTTAATTTAAGTTTCTAAAAAAAAAAAATGAAATTCAGGATTTAGTGACTTTGAACAGCCCTTGTCTCGACTGTTGAAGAACAAGTTTGTTTGTCTTTTTATGCAAATTGTTGAACTCTTAGTACAGAGTTCGTCTTCTGTGTATGAAGCTAATCAAAAATAGATCTTAGGAGAGGAAGGAGAGATGGGAGGGTTGGAGTGTGGATACAGTGGGAAGAATCACTATATTCCTAAAGTTGTATTTATGAAATGCATGAAATTTGAATTCTTTAAAAGGTTTGGGAAAAATGTTTAAAATAAAAAAAATTATGGAAGAGCAGAGTGAAACATATGATTCCTGCAAGTAATCAAGCATCTAATCACAAACACAATAGAACTAATGAAGAAATCAGTCTACACAACAAATTTTTTAATGTTAAGAGCCTTATAATAGTAAGCTTTGTAATCAGTATCAACACACTGTGTTCTCTTTAATTTTTTAAGTTTTGTTTTTAATTGACACATGATACTTGTTACATATTTGTGAGGTACAGCATGATGTTTTGACACAGGTATACCTTGTGTAATTATCAGAGTATTTAGATTATCCATCACTCCAAACATTTATCATTTCTTTGTGTGAACAACATTCAAAATCCTCCGATATTAGCTACTTTGAAAGATACAATACTATATTGTTAACTATAACCACCATGCTGGGTAATAGACTACCAGTACATTTAAGCATTTAAAGTTGGAAATTTGATACTTTTTTCATATCTCTCAAATATTTGACAAAAATGATAGTCACGTGTTGTAATTAAATAATACATTAAAACATAAATTAAAGTTTATAAATGTTATTCATTCGTAAATATACTTTGCATTAAACAAGATGAAAATAGTAAATGTCCCATCACAAAGAAATGATATGTTGGCGGTAATAGGCATGGCAGTTATCCAGATCTGATCATTACACACTACATTTGTGCACTGAAATATCACACTTTAACATACAAATATGTACAAAGACTATGTAAAAAATTTAAGTAAATTATTTTCTTACACAAAGGTACATGGAATGTTCAAAAATCCTAGAAAGAATATTTGTCAAACATGCCAGAGAGTATTGAACATGTACAAGAATGGGTATTGTCATGCATATTTTTAATTAGGTGACATTAAAGTTTCACTACAGTGATTTTTGCTATTTTCTCATTTGTTTGGAAAATTATTACATTTAATTTGTAAGGAACTCCCTTTTTAGGTAATTTTACTTAGAGTTTATTTAAGGTCTTTCTGCAGATTCTTACCAAATGTTCTTTGTACCTCTTTAAATTAACATACAATTTTTCTGCTTTGATGTGTTGATATAATGAATGTTCTTGGCAGATTTCCTGATATTGAGTAATCTTTACAATACTTAAATATCCTGACTGGTTCATACTGTATTTTACACTGACAGACTGATGAATTATACTGGGTCATATTACAAAGAGAATTTATCTTCATATATTCATGGGGGATATCTGCCTTATGGTTTTTGTGCTATATTTACCAGATTTTGAATTAAGGTTGTTCTCACTTTATAAAATTAATGTGAGGAGTTTCTAATGTAATGATCATCAGAAGTATCTAATCTTTCAAGGACTAGTAGATCTTAACTGTGAAATGATGTTGGTATTTGTCCTCACATTTGTTTATTTTTTTAATTTTGCATTTATAAACCTTTCTAATCTCTTCTATGATAATTGCTTTCACATTTTATTCTCTTTGGATCAATTTTATTTCTCCTGAGTTTCCAAGGTTCATAATATTAAACTTAATATAGTATTCTTGTAATTTTTATCATCTCTTTCATAATTATAGTTTTTCCCAATTTTTATGTGTTTTGGTATACATGTCTCAACCTTAGATAACTAAACTCACTGGGACATTTTCTCAATTTCCTTATTTACAGTCTTTTATAAGTTATGAAAGCATATAATATACTTTTCCCTCTGATTAAGCTTTTGCTGTCTCATAATTTTTTCAAAAAGTGTTTTTATTTCATTGTTATACAAGTGGCTGAAAATTATAGTTTTAATGTCTTTAGTAAGTTTCATTTTTAAATAATTAAATGATGTGGTCATGTTTTAATTTTTTCCTAATTTTAAATTTTACTGGATGACTCCTGAAAAGAATATAGCCTGACATGTCTCTCTCTTTTATGATGTTTTTCTTGGTGCCAAATACATGGTATACTTTTGTATATGTTCTAAAGACTTATAACACATTATATTTCCCTTTTCCAAGGATATTGATGTATGAATATTTAAACCTTGATTGCATTAATTCTGTTTTTACTTTTCTGATAAATTCCAATTATTATTTGAAAGATTACAAAGTATCATACTAAAAGGGTTTATTAATCAAATTTTTGTACTTCTGATACTTTTTACTTTATATATTTAGCTATACTGTTGTTGGCCCTGAAAGATTTTTGACTGTCATATCTTTTTTATGAATTATAGCTCTAGGGATCCCATAATCTCACTTTATCCTATTTAGTCTTTTTAGTCTTAGATTTCATCCTGTTTAATATTCATGCTGAATCTCTGTTTTCTCTTTATTTGCATTTCTTATCCCATTTCATTCTTTTTCAACTTGTTTTCATAGTTCTTGTGAGCCATGTATAAGTGGCTTTGACTTGCACCACAAAATAAGAGTCCATATTATCCTAACTGAAACCAGCCCCCTCACGTTGAGCATATCCCACTGGCATATTTTTATTCCTTCTATCTTCCCTGACATTTATTAGTTTTGTATTGTTTTTAAAAGCTTATTCATTTATTTAAGAGATAGACAGGTAAAGGATACACTCCCATTTCTGGTTTACTCTCTAAATGCCCACAACTGGGCTGGGGCCAAAACTGAGATCTGGGAACTCAATCCATGTTCTCTCTCTTGTGAGTGGCAGGAATCAGGGATGTGGGCATTAATTAACAACTGTGAGGTTAAATGCCCACCCCTGATATTTAATATTTTATTTTTTCAAATTATAACAATTCCTCTTTCTCCTTGATAGCATGTGAACTCTGCATTGTTCTTCTCTAGTGTTTACCTTATTTCCAAAGTCTCACGTTCATATCCATGATTTCTACTATTATACCAACTATGAGAAGCTATTGCTTCTCACAAAGATGTCCAATTCCCTCCACCAGTTTACTATCCTTGTGCTGATTGGATGAGATCTTAGAACAGTTATTTTACAACCATTTCCTCTCATAATCTAGGTTATGGTAAGCTCGTACTTTTAGTTCAACTTCATTGCCTTATAGTATAGCTTTCTAAGACTCCTTCTCTTAATTATGCCCCTCACTTATCCATTTTCAGAGAATTAGTTCTATGTTTATTTCATTTTTTTCCAATCTTAAAGGAGTCTGATTTGAATCATGTGTTATTTAAAATATTTTCTTGAGTATTTTGATCAGATTGTATGTGTGCATAGGTAAAATACTGTCCATTTACAAGTAATTTTCACCAAGCTGCTGAATATTTTGACTGGGTTTATGATTCTTAAGTCACAACCCATTGATCCATTTTCTTATTATAATTTCACCTTTTTCATGATACCCAGTGTTGAAAGGGGAAAAGAAGAAGTGCAAGATCTCTGAGTGATCTTTTTTCTTTACAGTAACCCGAACTTTCTGTTGTGAAGCACGTAGGATTTTCTCTTTATTCTTGGGCTTCCGGATTCTTATACATCTTTCCTGGAACTTTTTGAGACATCTCTATCTACATATTCAATTCTTTACTCAGATCAGGGAAATTTTATTCTACAATTGCTTAATTATTCATTACCTACCATCTATTCCTTTATTATTTTCCTTCTGAGACTCCTATTATTAGTATATTTGGTTATCTGCATCTCTTTTCCAAGTATCTGATTTCCTTACAAGATTTTTCTTTGTTCTTATGTGTTTTAAGTTATAGCTTTATTTTTCAGGTCACAAATTCAAGTTTTAACAATGACTTTCTGCAACTACACTTCATTTTCAACTTGTTTTCATAGTTTTATTTTTATTATTATTTTTATTTTTATTCTTAAATTCCCCAGAGGAGCTAGGTATCTTACCATAAGGTTGGTACAGGGCAGGTAACAGATTTAAAATATATGTCAAACAATAAAGATTGGAAAGGTTTTAAGTGAGTTCTAAGGGTTCAATATCAAGATCCCCTTCCCTGACAGATTGAAGTAGTAGGAAATTTGCTAGGAAATGAATTTATGTTGGGGCCAGCATTGTTGCACAGCAGGTTAAGCTGCCACTTGCAATGCTGGCATCCCATATGGGTGCTGGATCAAGTTCCGACTGCACTTTCCAATCTAGCTTCCTGCTAAATGCACCTGGAGAAGAGAAGATGACCCAAGTATCTGGGCCCCTGCCACTGACACAGGAGACCTTGATGGAGTTCCAGACTCACGGCTTCAGCCTGGCCCAGTCCCAGCTGAACCAGCCAATCATGGGAGATCTCCCTCTCTCTTCCCCTCCCTCCCCACCTTTCAAGTAATCTTTAAAAAAAAAATGAATTTATGCTATAGGCATATGTTTTTCTTAAAAACAATCAGAGATGCAGTAAAAGAATAGCATACTAAAAATTTAGCAGAAGTCTTATAATTAATATAGAAACTAAAGTTCCAAATTAGGCAATGAGGAAGCTTGAATTCTTGCTCTATAAAGGGTGGGATAATATAATGATTGCCCTACATGAAGAATCAGGTGACAAAGCATATCTGAAGATTCAGGTGTGTCAAGGATGTGAAAATTTTACGGGCCCAGTCTTTCTGAATACAATTGTCCTCTAAAAATAGCAAACTAGGGTAGGAGGGTACTTTAAAAAGCTTATGGAAAATGGAATTGCAAAATAACTCTATATTGGTACAAAATTAAAATATGCATAGCATTTTTATAATATATACTTTGCATGAACTTTTTGAAGACCTCTTACTTTTGATGTTTCAAGGGCAGATGAGAAAGAATAACTTCTTATTTATATGGACCAGGCATGCTGGCTGTTTGCAAGCGCAGAGATGGGATGTGATCCATACTGGTAGTAGATATCACCCTTGCCCAACAATACTGGAGTCCTTCCTAAATATTCCAGTGGTTGGAAGTACAAAGGCTAAAGTAATCAAAGTGTCCCAACTCTAAGGATTTCTGGAAAAAATAAGGGGTCAAAAATGGACGAAGAAAGCAAAATGACCATACAGAAATGATGTTTCACAGAACATTCAATGCTGTAGCTGTTATTCAATGTAACGAGAGGAAATAAGCCACTCTGCGGCAGAAAGAGAGGACAAACCTGGCCAGAGAACAGTGCATTGGCCTGTGTAGGGAAGAGTTGGTTGGAAAAGCAATTGATAAGTGCCACCATTATTAACATAAAGGTCAAGAAGAATAAGGGTAGGCAAGGAAAACCTGCAACAGAATTTGGAAAATAATCAATAACCTGGACATTTACAGGAATTCTGAAGTTATGAATACCAAGCTGTCAGGCAAGATTTTGCTGAGGGGATCAGAGGGAAAATACTGAAGGCCAATGCCCTGAAGAAGTAAAGGTGGATTTTCTCATCCACCTGATAACAAACGTATGCTTCATGTGTTGTGATCTGTAGTCTCTGGAGCTTTGATCAGTTACAAATGTTATTTCCTCATATGCATGATCTGTGAGGGAAAAATCCTATATAAATAATGGGGATTACTGCACTGTGCACTTCACAGCTGCATCCATTTTGCAAATAATTGAACACGATTTTTTTGCCATGTCCTACCTCCCAGGTGAATTCAATATAGGGCACATGAAACAAAATAAAAAGTTAGATCAATGTAGTCCCATCTGGGGTTGTTATCCAGTGAAAGCCATCCTATAATGAAGAATACTAAAGAATGACATCTGAAACAATAGTTTCTCAGGTTGATGAGTTCAATAATGAATCACTCTGTTACTTCCTTCCAGGACTGATTAAAACAGCACTTGAGTTCCTGAATATACTGAAGTGCTTATAAATGAAGCAAACAGATGTCTGGCATAAAAACGAGGAAGGTCATGCTCAGAAGGGGTCAGACCCTTCATGGCAAAACCAAATCCCCTCAGCAACTCATGGATGAAAGTATTTCTTTCATATCAAACAATTATAATTCTTAAAGTGAGTTTAGTACAACTTCCATCTACTGTAACTGGATCCATCTTAGAAATTTACTTTTATTTATATAACTCACATTCTCATCAATAGACTTCCAGAGTCTATATCTTACCAATTATTCAAGAACTACTTACTGTGCACCTACTGTGTGAAAGCTTTAGTTTTAGTGGGTTAAATAAAGCTGAGCCAGATCTCTCACCACAAACAGAACACATGCAGCTCAAGAGACACTCATTACCCAGAATACGCTATATTGTAATTTCATAAAAGTATAAAATAAAAACTTCATTTCTTGTCTTTTGTCCTTCTTTCAAACTGGACAGAGATCAGAATTGACTGTCTTTGGGATAAGATGTTTGAATCTGATTATTTTGTGTAAAATAAGATCTACTTAGGTAAGAATAAATAATATAGGGAGAAAACTTAAGGTTCAAAAAATGGGGAAATTAGTAACAGAATTATAAAACTTGGAGAGAATATAAGGGTACATTTGGTTCAAGAGATGTATAAAGTATCTTAGCTCAAAATCATCCCTCTTCTCTGTCCACTGGTACTATTTTATTAGTATTTCTTATATATAATTTTGTTTAGACCTGTCTGTACAATTTGCAGGCCTTTGAAGAGGGGGGAATCATGTATAACCATCACAGAAAATGCTTTGTAAATAAGGTTTGGCAGTATAAACTGCCCAGGTTAGAGTAACTATATGGGAGAGAAGGGTCTTAGAAGTGGTAGGTGCGAGGTGTCTCCTCTCATTCCTTTTTGTTCTTTTTTCACATGGCAGTAACAACATTTGATTCCTGCATCTCTTCATTTTCTGTAGTTTCTTTTATCCATATCATCACAGTCCCTAAAAATGCACATCTCATTGCTTTCTTCAATTTTCATGTGACATGACATCATTTCCTTCTGGCCCCTCATTAGATTATTTAATGTGCTCATCTCATTACACCTTTCCCATCTCGCATCTCATTACACCCCTTAAACATGCACATCTCATTACACAGTCCTTACATATCTCATTACATGATTCCATTTTTGTATCTCATTGTCATTTCATTTCTATATCTTATTACATTAAGACCCAGTTCCCATTATATCTTACATATTTTGCAAATTTATATACTCTCTCTTCCTTCCTTTATGCATCTAATTATGCTCTTTCTCCTTATGTGACCAGCTCATTACACATTTCCTTTCACCCATCTTATTTCAGCCCTGAAGGATGCCCATCTGACAAGACACTGAGACACAGCTCATTAAATCATCTCACGTACTCACCTCATTATAGCTTTTTAACATATACGCCTTATTACATAGAACTCTTCATGAATCTCATTAAAATCTCAGAAGGCTTACTTTTCCATCTATGTATCTTGTCACAACATCACAACTGTACATCTCATTAAATATTTATTATTTTAACATATTTCTTTATTATATACTCCTAACATACTTCCTATTGGCTAATATTTCAGTACTTCATTGTACTTCATTACACTTTTCACATTTTTATGTATAACAAGAATGACCTTGTATGCTTCAAAAAAGGGGTTTTCTTAAGTTGGATTCTATATATCTTTATATTTTTATGATTCTGATGCTTTTCAAACTAGTGCCCTGGGGGTGTTAACAGATACGCAGCAAAGAGTTCAAATTAGTTTAAGTTTTTCAGAAGTTTATAATTTTACATGAGTTACTAAAAATTAAATTTAAAAATTCATTCTTATTTCAGAAATTCTTAGATTTTTTTACATTCTATTGGAAGTGATAAATATTAATGAAGGAGGTCTGGCCTGCAGCATTTTTCAAATAAGTTGGCCACACATTTTATTCACAATCTGTATATTAACTGTTCCTTGAACTTGTGCTCCATGGACAATCTAACAAAGATTACATGTATTCACATCTATACAAGAATGCAATGCTATATATAACACTGCCTATTTTGCTTGCAATTAGTTTCTATAACCAATGACACTTCTGTAAGTGATCCATCAACTAGTGCTTAATTACAGTGGTTCCCAAACTTTGGTGAATTCCAGAATCACCTGAAAAACTTGGTAAAAATACAAATACCTGGCCCTATTCTAGTTAAAGAAGCCTGTATGTTAGTGTTCTTATTAGCTCTCCAGGTGATTCTGATAAAAATCAAAGTTTGAGAACTACTCATTTAATGAATACTTACTGTATCATGCTCTCCACGAAAATGTCAGAAAGGTGAATTCATATAAAAGAGTCAAAGGGATCACACAAACAAGTCTAGTGTCTGCTAATTCTAGCTGATAGAATCAAAAAGGGAGAGAACAATCCATCATGGGAAGTGGGATACACAGTAAACTCATAGAATGGCAGATGTCCTAAATAGCACTCTGGCCTCAGAATCAGCCTATAAGGCATTCAGATATGGCTGAAGAGCCCATGAGAGTATTTTAGGCATGGAAAGCCAAGACACTCTGGGGAAAAAAAAAAAAATGAAGACCTAAATGGAAGATCTCTGTGAGTGAGATCCCAGTGGAAAGAACGGGGCCATCAAAGAAGGAGGTACCTTTCTCTGAAGGGAGGAGAGAACTTCCACTTTGACTATGACCCTGTTGGAATAAGATCGAAGTCAGCGAACTCAAAAGGCTTCCATAGCCTTGGCAACTCATGACTAGAGCCTAGGGAGATTACTGACACCATAAACAAGAGTGTCAAATTGTTAAGTCAACAACAGGAGTCACTGTGTACTTACTTCTCATGTGGGATCTGTCCTTAGTGTGTTATCCAATGTGAAGTAATGCTATAACTAGTACTCAAACAGTATTTTACACTTTGTGTTTCTGTGTGGGTGCAAACTGATGAAATCTTTACTTAATATATACTGAATTGATCTTCTGTATATAAAGATAATTGAAAATGAATCTTGATGTGAACGGAATGGGAGAGGGAGCGGGAGATGGGAGGGGTGTGATTGGGAGGGAAATTATGGGGGTGGGGAGCCATTGTAATCCATTAACTGTACTTTGAAAATTTATATTTACTAAAAAATTTAAAAAAAGAATGAAGACGGATGGGTATATTTTGGGGATCTTTAAAAAAAAAGACATGGGATCATAAAAGTCAATGAAAATGGCTCTTTTCTTCCTCCTACCAATGGACAAAGATATGCAAGTACTTTCTCCTCATGAGTTGGGTTGCTTGTCTAAGTGCTATTAATATGCTGAAGCTATTTGCATAGTGCCTGGAGCTTAAGATTTGGCATTGTAAACCTGGATTTGAATCCCCTTCCACCAACATCTAAAATCTTGTGGGGGAGTACTACCTCTCTGAGCATCAATTTTCTCAACTGTAAAATGGAATAATAATACTTTTTATATCATTTTTGAGAACGAGCACAGCACAATATTTAAAAAAGATTGATTGAGTGAATTGAAGTGAGAGACTAAGAGGCATAGATCTTCTGTTCATTGGTTCACTCCCACCAAATGACTGTGACAGCCAGCTTGTTGGGTTGCCTGCATCCCTGAGAAAATTTTTGTCATAGTCTCATACAGTGAATGATGCCTTGAGAAATAATAGCTGTTATCAGTAACTATTCTGACCCACATAATTTGCTCTTGGTTAACAGAATTCTGGGGTTAAAAGAAGCCACATACTCTCTCCTTATGATCACCAAGACAGATTGTACCTAAACATCACAAATTTGCCTGTGTTCTAAGAACCTTGACAGATTTTAGCAAATACGATTGATTGGCATTCTGTCATGATAGAAACTCAGAATTACACACTCACACATGCATTTATGTTGGTGTGGTAGTGCCCTAGAAAACAGAAAACCATAGGGCTCATCTCCAAAGTAGAGGGATTATATTTAAGTTCTTTCATTTATGTTCTTCATTTCTTGCTACCTGTACAAATGATACTACTAATCCTTGTAGTGACCTAAAAAAACAACCATAGCCATTGCATACAATCACCCATGTACAAATATATTATAGAAAATGGTTAGAGTCAAAAAGGTCATCTAGCATTATTTTCCAACATTTACCAGAAAAGTTAGCTTCCAGGGAAAGTTTGGTTAATTACAGGGTTATTTATTTATTTATTTATTTTACAATGTGGTCTCCAGAGAACAAATCAACCTTCTTAACGACTCTGATTCATTGAGGGACTCAGAAATAGCTGCAGAGATGTTGATTTATAGGATCTCCGACCACACCAAAGCAAGGGCACCTTGTAAAAGCAACCCTCTCCACCCTCAACATGATGTGGAAGAGCTGATACAGATCCCCTGAGTAATGGTTCTCACTCTTGCCTGCACTTTGAAATCAACTGTGTAGCTTTTAAAACTATTGATTCTTGGGTCCCTCCAACAGTGATTCTAAATTAATTCATGATGAGATCTGGAAATCAGGATTTTTTTCAAACCTCTCAGCTGACACAAATGTGTAATGAAGCTGAAGACCCAGTCCCCTTCCAATTCAGAAGATCCTATGTGTAGTACTGTCTGTCCTTCACTTGAAGTAGAAAGACAGCTTAAAACCTAATTCTATATGATCAGTCTTCCTAAAGTTTCCCAGTCTTTGCTGGAACTAGTCTTTTCTTCTAATTACTCAAGAGCTCTTGTCAGAACACTGACACCATCCCATGTTCTTTCTCGGAAGTGTGAGGATAATCATAACGTTAAGACACATCTTTATATTTAGAATTAATCTAAAGTGATCCTTGGAGCTCAGCGGATAGAGATGCCTTCCAAAAACACGTACATCTGTTAGTATGAAAAGTTTTCTCATTTTAGGTTTTGAGTTCGTTTGTAAAGAAAGTAAGCCATGGTTTTAATTATTTTCCTAACATAAGCAAATTAAGATACTTAATGATTATCTGACTTCAATAATATTCATAAACCCAATTCAGTCAGTCACCAAGTACTCAGTGAGTTATATGTGCTACACCATATTAGGTACAGGGTAGGAAAATTATAGCCCAATGAGAAAAATATATTCCTCACCCTAAATCAAGAAATCACCCAAGAGGGGCTGGTGCTGTGGCATGGTGGACTCTGCCTAGTGCCCTCCCTGCTCCTCTTCCAATACAGCTCTCTGCTATGGCTTGGAAAAGCAGTGGAAGATGGCCCAGGAGCTTGGGCCCCTATACCCGCATGGGAGACCCAGAAGAAGCTCCTGGCTTATGGCTTCAGACCAACCCAGCTCCAACCATTGTGGCTCTTTGGAGAGTGAACCATTGGATGGAAGAGCTTTCTGTATGTCCTTCTCTGTGTCTGTAACTGTATCTTTCAAATAATTTTTTTAAAAATATATTTAAAAAATCACCTGGGGCTCGCACTGTGATATATTGGGTAAAACCACTGCCTAAACTGGTATCCCATATGGGCGCCAGTTGGAATCCTGGCTGTTCCGCTTCTGATTCAACTCTCTAGTATGGCCTGGGAAAGCATAGAAGATGGCCCTAGTGCTTGGGTCCCTGCACCCTCGTGGGAAACTCGGAAGAAGCTCCAGGTTCCTGACTTTGGATCAGTTGCAGCCATTTGGAGAGTTAACTAGCTGATGGAAGGCCACTCTCTCTTGGCCTTTCCTTCTCTCTCCATTTAATTCTGACTTTTAAATAAATAAGTATTTTTTTTGTGAAAAGAATCACCCAATAGAAGCAGATACTCAATGTACTTCACCAATACAACAATCTTACCAAAATTGTACAAAAGTAATGAAAGTAAATATCCCAATTAAAATGCAATTAAATCCCAACTCAAATATTCAAAAGCCTAATCCCAATTGAAAGCAAAAGCAAAAACAAAGTAATATTTGGTAAGGGATAAAATGGAAGGCTAGACAAAAATATATCATAAGAAGTTAAAAAGTCTGAATCAAATTCATTGGTCAAACTAAGACAAATCAAATGTCTTATTAAACATTTGATAGAATGTAGTATACATTACTGATAGTCAAAGATTTCAAAAATGAAGGAAAACAGAAAAAAGTGTTACAACACATTTTGGGGAACTGTTAGCAACACTGCCATTAAAATCACTATCAAGAGAAACGTATTTAATAGTTCATCATTATTTAACATGGTTTTGGAAGTTCACCCAATACAGTAGAGGAGGCCTGCGCTGTGGCTCACTTGGCTAATCCTCCACCTGTGGTGCCAGCACCCTGGGTTCTAGTCCCGGTTGGGGCACAGGATTCTGTCCCGGTTGCTCCTCTTCCAGTCCAGCTCTCTGCTGTGGTCCGGGGGTTGGGGGGGTGGGGAGGGCAGAGGAGGATGGCCCAAGTGCTTGGGCTCTGCACCCGTGTGGGAGACCAGGAGGAAGCACCTTGCTCCTGGCTTCAGATTGGGCAGCGTGCCGGCAGTAGTGGCCATTTGGGGGGGGGGGGGTGAACCAACGGAAGAAAGACCTTTCTCTCTCTCTGTCTCTCACTGTCTAACTCTGTCTGTCAAAAAAATATATAGCAGAGGAAATAGAAATAATAAGTATAGATATCAGCAAGTGGATTTTAAAAATAATTGTTTAAAGGCATCACTGTGGCCTAGCAAGTAAAGCTGCCATTTGTCATGCCAGCATCCCATTTGGGCACTGGTTTATGTCTCAGCTGTTGCACTTCCAACCCAGCTTGGAAAAAGCAGTAGAAAGTGGCCTAAGTGTGTGGGCCCCTGCCACCCATGTGGGAAACCCTAATGAAGCTCCTGGCTCCTGACTTCAGCCAGACCCAGTGCTGGCCATTGCAGGCTTCTGGGGAGTGAAACAGTAGATGGAAGATCGATCTCTTGCTCGCTCGCTCACTCTCTCTCTCTCTCTCTCTGTCCTCATCTCTTTTGCTGTTAATTTTTTTGCAAATGATATAATCTTCTATGCTGAGATAACAATGTAAAATTTCGTATGTCAGGATTAGACTGCTATAATATGAAAATAAAAAAGTAAACATGCTCATTGGCTATCAGTGCCAACCAATCCAAATAAGCAATTTAAAAACCATTTTAAATAGTTCAAAATATAAAATATTAGAAATTATTTTTAAAATAAGTATGAAGTACCATTAATCTGATTATATATCTGCTAATAAATTTGATTTCTATGATACCTACTTTCTACTCTAAGATCAAATAAATAGGCCCTTCTGATCACAGAGCTGCCAAAAGCAAAGGAAATTACCCAAGGACCTGACCCTCAAATTGGAAAGAGTTATATTAATTTAATCTAAACCAAAAAATTCACCTTAAAAGGCATATTATCTGTGCAAGTGAAGATAGGTCTCAGCTTGTGGTAACCTCAGGGACTAACAGTGTTTCACTTTGAATGATCCCTAAATACTCTTCTTGAGCCACTGCTACACAAGTGGTCCATTATCCAGCATCCACAGCACAAAATACAAATACATAATTTGGTCTTCTGATGGTATAGTGACATTAGAACCCCTGCTACCCAATTCTAATCAATCCCTGAATATGTTTGTTAGAGTCCTAGGGAGTGAATGAGACTATCCATAAATGCTGTGTTCTCAGCTTTCTTTCAGGATTATGATAAGACCACACTTCTTCAAACCATGTGAAATTAGGTGAAGGCATCGGACTCTCGTTGGCCAATATAAATGGAAAAAACAATGTGGCATCCCTTGCTGAAAGATATCAGAGCCAGCACACACTCTACCACCTCATCCAGAAATAATAGTAACACAAGTTGAGGAGGAGCCTCTGTGAGCTCAGACTGAGTAAATACAATGGCCAGAGAATGATGAGAAAGAAACAGATTGTGTTTTAATAAAGAACTAGGTTCTAACTATGTTATGCCACTGAGACTTGAGGATTTTTGTTCTTGTTACCACAGCCTTCATAACCCAGTCATACTGAGACGAAGTCCAGGAAAGGGTTTTTACACAGCCAATAGTAGCCACTGGCCACTAAGACTGCTACAGTAGTAAGACTGCTACACAATTTCTATCAAGCAAGGAGTTGGTAAATTCAGCCCTTTTGTTTGATTTTTAATAACAGTGAAAAAACCTAACTCTGATCAATGTGTTGCCATTTTGTCATTGAAGTCAATGAGTCTGAAATATTAAAATATTACTTGATTATCTGATGACTGTAGACTGATAATAAAAGAAAAAGAAATAACTTAGTTGAGATAATGTCCCTCTATTCCTCTGGACTGAAAGCCAGCCTATTCTTGAAAATGTGTAGTCACTCTACTCTCCCTAAAGCAAATATACATTGCTAGTCTAACAGAGAGAGGCAAAGGGGAAGTCCAGAGAAGGAAGAGGAAAGACAGGGGTAGAAGGGAACCATATGAAAGCTATAACCTCTCGAAATTTTTCCTAGGAGAAAAAAATAATTATTGTAATTTAATAGAGGAAAGAAAAGATAAGGACAAATTAAAAAGTGAACCACATAATAAATGGAACTGATAGGATACAAGTATTCAAAAGCACTGGTAAGGGAAGAAATCTCAATCAGATTTAAAATTACAGATATTGTTGAATGCCTGCATGGATTTCTCAGTACCTGAAATATTTTAATTAGATTAACACTACTAATATAATGCTATTCATAAATAACCAGATCACCTTCTGCAGCACAAATTGCATTTTTAGCTGAATATTTTATAATAAATAAATATTCACCGAAGTTCATACTTCTTAAGATTGGGTCATTTAGAAACTTCCATTCCATTAAAAGTAAGTTTTATTTACTTGACAAAGGCCACTAGCTGAAACGTCAATTGCCTGTCCTAATGGATGACACCTGTAAGTAAAATAAACATATTTTTAATGGAATAGATGGTCAAAGTGACCTTATCTCAAGATAGCATGCTCTTTGGTGAATATTTATTGCTGAATTAAAGAGATCCTAATATGAAAGGACAGTAGTTCCTTTTCATTACCTCTTTGTGCTATATAAAGGCAGCAAAATTTAAATGCTAAAATTACCTTCAGAATTTACTAATAATTGAGTAAAAACATACACAATAAGATTTCAACTGATGACAGATGAAGAAATGACAAAAAATATGGTAGTTCATGCAAATTAGTAGAAATTATATCAAACAACCAAGAAAAAAAAAAGAATTCATTTTTTAATAAGATTTTTTTGATTTGTTGGAATAGACTTAGAAAATCTAGTATGTTCAAATCATGAAAGATTCTTTGGTTTCATACAGTTCGTATCTTTTAAAGTTTAATAAATTAAGTCCCAGTTGAAAAGAGTTGAAGAAGTTTGGAAAAATTCATACCTCTGGGTGTCTGTAAAACAAAAACCAGAGTCTTGATTCTTTGGGGAGAAAAATACAAAGTATTCCCTTCAAAGTTCTGTGCTATTCTGCCTGAATTACAATCATTGTCCTCAAAATCCCTGCTTGGAGTTCTACATTACACAGAGATTTTCTGTTTGACCGATACATAAATTACCTACTGTGACATTAAAAAAAATCACACCAAAACTTAATGTCTTAGAACAGCAACAATCATTATGTTTCAGAAATTTGGGAGCAACTCAGCTGGGAGACTCTGGCTCACTCAGCTCGTGAACTGAGTTACAATTAACAGAAGTTTTGAACCGAATGATCTACTTCCCAAGTCTATTTTGCTCACAACACTGGCATGTTGCTACTTATTGCCCAGAATCTCAGTTCTTCTTCAGATTTGTCTGTTCACAGTTTTCAGTCTTCACCCAGAATGAGAAAGCCAAGAGATGCAGGCTGAAGATTACTGTTTTCTACAGCCTACCCTCAGACATGCTGTCACTTCCATCAGATCAGTTCTAATCCAATGTAAGAGGAGACCACATAAGGGCATTAAAACCAAGAAGCGGCAGGCAACACGGCTCAATAGGCTAATCCTCCACCTAGCGGCACCGGCACACCGGGTTCTAGTCCTGCTCAGGGCGACGGATTCTTTCCCGGTCGCCCCTCTTCCAGGCCAGCTCTCTGCTGTGGCCCGGGAAGGCAGTGGAGGATGGCCCAAGTGCTTGGGCCCTGCACCCCATGGGAGACCAGGAAAAGCACCTGGCTCCTGCCATCAGATCAGCGCGGTGCGCTGGCCGCAGCGCGCTGGCCGCGGCGGCCATTGGAGGGTGAACCAACGGCAAAAGAAGACCTTTCTCTCTGTCTCTCTCTCTCTCACTGTCCACTCTGCCTGTCTCAAAAAAAAAAAAAAAAAAAAAAAAAAAAAAAAAAAACAAGAAGCAAGGTTTATTGGCAACAAACTTGGAGGATGACTACCAAAGTTTGCCCCCATGGTCTCGGATGATTCATGTCGATACCACATGCAAAATACACTTACCCACTCCCAAGGCCCACAAAACTTGTTTCATTATACCAGAACTTTCTAGGTTATCCTTATGTAAATAAGGTCCAGCTACAGACAAGCTCCTTGGTTGTGGTTTCTCTACTCCTTGAGTACTTCTCAGTCTCCAAATCTTCCAACTAAAGAGGCCAGATAACTGCACACACATATGCATACACACACACCCATACAATGTTGGAAAATACACTGGATAACTGCTGAGGCTCCATTCAAAAATGGAAAAAAAAAAAGCACAACAGGATATCATAGGAATCACTGGTTTACAGCAATTCTGAAATCAAGCCAGGTATGTGCTTGCAATTTCTTATTTAGGGTTGGGCCCTATTCTTGGGAAATGATTTTTCACAGCTCTGGACTCTGCCCTCTGGGCTCTTTGTTCTGCTCTGTCACCTTTACTTCTCTCATGATAAAGGCCAGTGTTTCCAGCCCAATATTTTTCTCAGCCTGCTTCCTACCTATTGCAGCTTGAAGATCCATAAGCCTCTTTTCATTTTGTATTCTCAGTCTCTTTTAATTCAAGGTGACAGTGCTTACCACACTATAATTCTCTTAAAACCTGCAGGCAGGGGCTGACATTGTAGTAAAACAGGTTAAGCCACTGCCTGCAATGCTGACATTCCAAATCAGAGTTTCAATTTGAGTCCCAGATGCTCTGCTTTAGATCCAGCTCCTAGCTAATGTGCCTGGGAAGGGCAGAGGAGGATGACCCAAGTACTTGGCTCCCTGCCACCCTGTGGGAGCCCTATACTGAGTCCCAGGCTCCTGGCTTTGGGCTATCCCAGCCCCACTATGTCCATGTGGGAAGTGGATTAGTGGATGGAAGAGTTCTTTCTCCCTCAGTCTCTCCATCTCTATCATTTTTCCATTCAAATAAATAAAATCTTTATTAAAAAAAAAACACTGTGGGCTTTCTATGAAGCATCATATTGGGTTTATCCCATTAGAGAAAATTCACACTGACAAATAAGCCCTTCTCTGAGATTCTTGGATAGCTGCTGTGGACCAATGTACTTTATATTCATAGAAGCACTGTTGTTTAGTAAGAGGATCTGTGAAGGACACTCTCAGAATGTTTTAAAGAATGTCTTTTCTGTTCCATATACTGCTTTAAATTTTCCTGAGGTTTTAATAGAGACCACCAGACTCTGAGTTTTATCTTTATGTCAGGAGCAGAATCTCAAAGCATGGTCTTAGGACCCCAGAGAGTCCCTAAGTCACTTTGCAGGCATCCATGAGGTCACTACTATTTTTATAATTACACTAAGACATGATTTTTCTTTTTCTTCCTCCTTATCCCATTTAGAATTTTTCAGTCTGCATAATCTATGAAATCTTCACATCTTCTATTAAATTAGGTATTATGAAAATTGGCAAAGACATAAAGCAATGATACTCTTCTCGCTGAAGTATTATTTTTAATAAAATAGTCATTCTTTTGTTAACATGTGATGGCTGTCACTGTTTATAATAGTACATGTTTTCAAATTCTCAGTGTTAATTTCTGAGATCAATATGTGTAACACAGCAGCAATAAGGCATCTCAGGGTCCTCAGTCACTGTAACAGTATAATGGGGCACTGAGATAAAAAGCACAATAATCACACTTTATTGCTTTTATTCTTATTTATTTTATTGATTTGAAATGCAGAGAGACACAAAAAGAGATCATCCAACTGGTGGTTGCTTCCCCAAAAGCCTGCAGTAGCTGGCACAGGTCTAGGCTGAAGCTTGGAGCCTGGAACTCAATCCAGGTTTCCCTTACAGGTGGAAGGAACCCAAACACTTGAGTTTTCACCTGTTGCCTTCCAGGCTGCATAGTAACAGAAAGCTGGACTCAGACGTGGAGGCAGGACTCAATCCCAAGCACTCCAAAATATGATGCAAGAATCCCAATTGTTGTTTTAACCACTGTGCCAACACTCACCCCCAAAAGTACTACTTTAGATCATGTTTTGTTTACAAAAGAGCTTGTTTATCCAACATAGATTATAATAGCTACTATTAAAGACTCTGCACACACTACAAACAACAATAAATAATCAAAATAAAAGAGATGAAACAAAATCTGTGCTGCAAAGAATTGCATTAGAACAGATGGTGCCTGACTTAGAAGTAAGTAATCCTCGGCAAGTATTTTTGTCAGATAATGTCCAGCATTTGTACTATGGTTTGTTCATCATTCCACCCTTCCTCCTGCCACCCAGTAGAAAGGATGTACAGATTACAAAGACCCAGTGGCAAATCTTTCACACTGAACTCAACCCCAATATGCAGAAACCTATTTTCCTTATAAGGGCCCAGGAATTTCAAGGTTCCATCCAGGAAACCTCTGCACCCACACAGGAAGTTTTCTCTCCTTTTGTCTGACTAAGCTGGGTACAAGCAAGAACTCACTTAGCTACAACAAATATAGATAGATCCCCATGCACAAGTCTAAGTCTAAAAATAGATCAAATTAAAAAGAAAGAGTAAATGCAATAAGAATGTATTCATCATGTCAATACTGTAGGAAATATTTTCCTACAACAGTTGAGCTAGTAGTATTTAAATTAGAACAATTCATGGTTTAGTCATCTCCAAGCCAAAGCCAAGGAAAAACTAATCAGATTTCTGTCATTAATAAGGTCTCAGGCCGGCGCCGCGGCTCACTAGGCTAATCCTCCGCCTAGCGGCGCCGGCACACCGGGTTCTAGTCCCGGTCGGGGCGCCGGATTCTGTCCCGGTTGCCCCTCTTCCAGGCCAGCCCTCTGCTGTGGCCAGGGAGTGCAGTGGAGGATGGCCCAGGTGCTTGGGCCCTGCACCCCATGGGAGACCAGGAAAAGCACCTGGCTCCTGGCTCCTGCCATCGGATCAGCGCGGTGCGCCGGCCGCAGCGCGCCGGCCGCGGCGGCCATTGGAGGGTGAACCAACGGCAAAGGAAGACCTTTCTCTCTGTCTCTCTCTCTCACTGTCCACTCTGCCTGTCAAAAAAAAAAAAAAAAAAAAAAAAAAAAAAAAATAAGGTCTCATGATATTTCAAACTTACTGCCAATGAAATACTTCTTTTTGTTAGAGTTTAAAGTTTAAAATCAGATATTAACTGAAGTTGATTCTTAAATAAGATTTTAATACGGTTAGGTGAAACATGAATATCTTAGCTTTCAGATCATTTTGTGCATTCAAAAAATGTCTGTCACTTCACTTTAGTTCCATGCTCAATCATTTAGAACAAAACACAACACAACAAAAATCCTGATCCATTCTGCCAGCTCAACAAAAGGCTTTGTGTGGGTGTGTGTTAGAAAGTAATTATGAGGTTTTATTTCACTAATTATTCTTCAGCCTTTGAAATGTCAGTGTAGGTCAAAGTAGCAGCCAATGTTTTGAACCAGATCTGAATTAAAATAAGGAGGCCATTGCAGGAATATCAAGAAAAGGAATCAACAATAAAGTAATTTGATGGTAGCAGTGATGGAAAATGAGACTCAAGGTCATAGAAATTTAAAATTCCTATCCAGGAAGCCTCAAATACCCTGGTTTCATTCAAAATTTATTTCTTAGAGATTGACTATGCCTTTACATGTGGATTGTAATGATGTTTGAAAGAAGTATAAATTGATTAAATTGATAATTAAGCAATGAGATAATTTTTAAATAGTTGGAAGGAATTACAAAATCATACAGGGTTTATTCTTTAAAGTAACTACTTTTGAAGATTACATATTTATTTCAAATATTGAATCATTGCTCCTAACATTTTCCTTGAATCTTTCTCAGAAACTATTTTCTTGACCCTATTTCTTGAATTAATTTGAGGATAGATCTCATTATCTAATAGCAAATTTTCCTTTTTATAAATATTAAATTGTGACATTTTCTAACTTCAACTGAAAGTAAACATACCCTTTGAGAAAAGAACATGGGTGAGGTAGGCAAATTGATTGATTGCCTCTTATGGTAACTAATACTCATGTATAAACTGAATTTTTCTTTAATAAATTATCCCAGGAAAGTTAATACATTTAGGTGCAGCACTGATTTCCCTGACCCCAAACCCTGAGGATCAGCTAAGTTTACACAATGAAAGCAAACCAGATTGAAGTAAAGTGATTCCATTCATTTCAGTCATGCTCATGACTGATACTTGGTGTCATGACCAAATTGATCACACAATGGTCTCCATTAATCTTTGCAACAGAATTGAACAGATTAGTTGTGTTGTGGCCTGTTCATTTCACCTTCTACAGATACAGCTCAATCTGAAAAGAGAAAGTGGGTTAAGTTACTTCAGAATACTGACGGACTATGACAATCACCCCACTCTGTTCTTCCCAAATTTGACGTCTAGTGGGTTCTAATGTGTTCTAGTCCCTTGCTTCCTCATGGTATACCCCAGACTAGTAGCCTTAGCATCATCTCAAGCCCCCTTCCAGATCAGCTACCTCAGACTTGATAAGGACTCTTCCCACCTCCATGATTTCTATGCATGTTGAATTTAAGAAATACTGGTCTAGCACATGCTAACTACATTTGTAGGTGCTGGAGCTCACAATATTAACCAAGTATGTTGTTGATCGGAAGATATGGGATATTCTATACAACTTCATACCAGGAAAAGTGCTTAGGAAGAGTAGAGCAAGAGACCAAATGAGTTTTCCACCAAAATTTCAACAAAATTGACAGAAAATGTTATCTCTACTGGAATCTAAGTTGTATCTGCAACAAAAATATTCTCTCTAGATGACTTAGGCTTCGATAATTCCAAACACTCAAGTTCAGCACCATCTAATAGAAATACAATGGCAGCACAAATCTAAGCCACACATGTAACCATAGTTTCTATAAGCTATATTGAAGAAGGGGAAATCAACAGATTAAGTTTATTTTAATAATGCATTTTAACCTGATACCCAAAATACTAGTCACCATTAAATCAAAATGAAAATATTAATGATAGTTTACATCTTTGTACTAAGTCTCCAAAATCTGATGTGTAGTTAATGCTTACAATACATCTCCATTAGAACTAGACACATTTCACATGCTCAAGAAAATACATGAACCATATATAAGCAGAGTTCTAGCTCACAGAGTAAGATTATAGCTACATCCATCCTCCCTAAATCATACGTGCTCTTTTTGTGGCCATATGTTTTTACCATAGTAATTCTGTTCTAATATAAGACTTAGAGATTTCTGTTATGCTTCAATTAATGTGATTTATGATTTCCTAATTTGAATCATGCCCAAGGAATGTACCTATGAGTTTTTAATCTTAATGAGTTCTTCCTTCCAACTTACTACTAAGTTAAGTACTTCTTTAGTATATTCTTGTGGCTTTTCCCTAACAATTTAGAATGGAGAAAACTCGGCCGGCGCCGCAGCTCACTAGGCTAATCCTCCACCTTGCAGCGCCGGCACACCAGGTTCTAGTTCCGGTGGGGGTGCTGGATTCTGTCCCGGTTGCCCCTCTTCCAGGCCAGCTCTCTGCTGTGGCCAGGGAGTGTAGTGGAGGATGGACCAAGTGCTTGGGCCCTGCACCCCATGGGATACCAGGATAAGTACCTGGCTCCTGCCGTCGGATCAGTGTGGTGCGCTGGCCGCAGCACACCGGCAGCGGTGGCCATTGGAGGGTGAACCAACGGCAAAAAGGAAGACCTTTCTCTCTGTCTCTCTCTCTCACTGTCCACTCTGCCTGTCAAAAAAAAAAAAAAATGGAGAAAACTCAAACCCAGATAACCCATTATGGCTCTGATAAGGTAGAAAATGGGATTGTCTCAATCTCAATTTCTTTATCCAAGGAAAATGGAAAATGGCGGCATCCCCATCATAAAGCTGCTGTGAGGATTAATAAAGGTAACGCATGTACTCTATTTCAATGCCTGACACATAGTAAGAGGTCAATAAAAGCAATTTATCATTATTTTTATTTCATCTTCTTTTACTTTATTCACAGCTAATGAACTAAAACTAATGTGATCCAACACTGGGTCCATGCAGGGAATGATTCTAAGAATGTTAAAGTCTCCTGTCAGGGTCATCTACTTTCCAATGCTACCACATTGCCTTATGCCTTGATTTTTGCTTCATTCACCGCTCTCTTTTGATACTAATATCTATATTAGTCAAAATAAAGTTGGTTATTCTATGGTGAAAAATAAGTAGATGAGGGGCAAGTATTGTGGCTAAGGTTTAGCCACAGCCTGCAAAGTGCACATCCCATATCAGAGTGCCAGTTTGAATCCTTGCTACACCACTTCTGACTCAGTTGCCTACAATGCACCTGGGAAGACAGCAAAAGCTGGTCCACATGCTTGGGCCTCTACTACCCATGTGGGAGACCAGGAGGGCATCCCTGGTTCCTGGTTTCAGCCTGGCCCAGACCCGACTCTTGCAGTCATTTGGGGAGTGAACCAGTGGAAGATCAATCAATCAATATTTCTCTTCCCCCTTTACACACTCCCTCCAACTCCCTTCTTCCCTCTCTCCTTCTCTCTCTCTCTCTCTCTCTCTCTGTGTGTGTGTGTGTGTGTGTGTGTATGTGTGTGTGTGAGACTCTACCTTTCAAACAAATCTTTAGGAAAATAAGTAGATGAAATCTCAGGGATTTCATACAGCAAAGGTAGTTTCTCATTCACACACCAGTCTGATGTGAGTCAAGTGAATCTCTAGGATGACTGTCTTCCAAATGGTGACTCAGGAATCTAATTTAATCTCTTACCCCTTAACTGACAACTTATATATCTCACCTCATAAGTTTTTAAAAAAGAGAAACAAAGCATAGATAATCAGGCAAGACTTATCAATAGGTCCAAAAATGGCATGCACTATTTCCACCCCTTCTCCATTGACCAAAATAAAATCAAGTAATAACAACTTAACTGTAGGTGTTGTTCATGCCCAGAAAGGGGACTTTGAAAGTGAATTTGGAAAACATGTAACAGCTTTTGGCACAAGTTATTTTATGCATTTGGTATATATAAAGCAATAATATAATATAAAAGAAATTTCTGCCTAAGGGCCTGGGTAGATAATGTAGTAGATGGGAGGGACTGAATCAAATATATGGAATGAGCAAATGACATCCCCGGTTTCAATGAATAGAACAGTTGAAATCTGAAATCAAAAGAAAATTAAAGATTTATCTTTGTTCAATTATATCAATATTTAGTTAACCTAGTAACTTTCAAAGGATACAATATGCTTTTAAACTTCTATAAATTATCACATGGTATCTTCATAAAGCCTTGAGACACAGATGATACTTTTTTCATTTTACAGATGAGTAAGTCAAGTATTGGCAAGTTCAGTGTATACCAACCAAAGGGCCTAATGTCAAGAACAGGACTCCAAATGTCACAGACCCCCAATATCCAGTCTCTTCCCAATATGAATGCCGTTAGAGCACCAGATCTTCATCCAGGCCCTGTGTTAACACAAGAGGAACAAATCCACCGTGTTATAAGGCTTCTCTTCCACCCTCTGACACTGCCAGCTATTTAGTCTTTCATGGATTGTTCTTCTGCTGCTTTGGAGAACATAGCAAAGATAATCTTTCTTTCCTATTATAGCCATTTTAATAATTGATGACAGTTATACCTGTGCCCAAACTTAATTCTTTTTAAAGATTTGTGCCAAATTCTGCAATGGCATTGTTATTAGATTTTTATTGAATGCACACCATTCTTCAGTTTGGCAACGTCCCTTTGAAAGCCTAATGCTTGCAGTTAAACACAGCATTACATATATGATCTGAGTTTGCCATGTCTCTTAAGGAAGGATGATGCACAGAATTCTGTAATCCATCTCTCTTGCTTCCTATTTCAATGACTGTCTAGCCTGCTGCTCAGACTTGGCCTATCTCCCTAAGACAAACTCCAAAATACAACATGGGGTTTTGGCATGGATCCATTGGTTTCCATCTCATTTTTAAATCCTAGAAAGGTTCAAATTGGCTCAGTTAATGAAATAGCTGCAGAATATATTCTTATTCTGATAAGGAAAAAATACACTTCCCTCATTCAAAAATAGGCTGATGATATGTCACAGTAGGTTCATGGATTGTAACAAATTTATCTATGATGTTGAATATTTTATAGTGAAGGAGACAGTCCACATATAGGGCAGGGGGTATATAGGAAATCTCTGTACCTTCTGCTCTATTTGTTTTGTTGTAAACCTAATAAAGAGTATTTTTAAAGAGAAAAGAAAAAATTAAATAAACTTACTTTACTTTCTGAGTTCTTCTAAAGAATGTTCATTTAAAAAATAGCAAGATGCCAAATTTGTATGGAAATAGCAAAAATAATCCTAAAATTCATGTAGACCCACAAAGACCACAAATAACCAAAGTAATCTTGACAAAGAACAACAAAGCTGGAGGTATCGAACATCCTAATTTCAACACATATTACACAGAAAGAGTAAACAAAGTAGTATGTTACAGGCACAAGAATAGACATAATGACCAAAGGAACCAAGAGAAAGCCTAGAAAGAGACTGACACAAGATTGGTAAACTAAACTTTGACCAGGGAAGCAACAATACGCAGTAGGGAAAGGGTGGCTTCTTCAATAAAAAGTGTTGGTAACATTGGATATTTATATGTGAAAGAACAAAATTGTATATATGTCTCAATCATATACAAAAATTACCTCAAAATGGGTTAAACATCAAAACTTAAGACACAAAATTATAAAACTCTTGAAGAAATAATAGGGGATAAATCTTAACATTAACTTTGGCAATGGTTTCTATGCTATGACACCAGAAGCACAGGCAACATAAACAGAAATAAACAAGTAGGACCACACCAAGCAAACAAGCCTCTGGAGAACAACAAAAATAATCAACAGAATGAAAAGCCACCTAGGAAATGGGAGGAAAAAATTACAAATGACTAACATAATATATATAAAATGATATATAAAATTATTATATAATATAAACTAATATATAAAATATAAGAAATTCAAACTCAATAACAAAAAGAAATAATCTAATTTCAAAACAAGCAAAAAACTTGAATAGAAATTTCTCCAAAGAACACCTATAAGTGTCAGCATCAAAGGCAAATTTAAATCACGATGAGGGAGCTGGTATTGTGGAACAGTGGATTAAGCTGCCTGAGACACTGGCTTCCCATATGAGCATCAGTA
This sequence comes from Oryctolagus cuniculus, assembly GCF_051225735.1. NCBI lineage: Eukaryota > Metazoa > Chordata > Mammalia > Lagomorpha > Leporidae > Oryctolagus > Oryctolagus cuniculus. The sequence goes on from NC_142878.1 coordinate 49,766,492, forward strand.
TGAATACCAGCTGCTCTTCAGATCCACATTCCTGCTAATGCACCTAGGAAAGTAGAGGAAGATGGTCTCTCCCATGTGAGAGACCCAGATGAAGCTCCTGGCTTCTGGTTTAAGCCTATCCCGTCCAACAGTTGAGGTCATTTGGGGAGCGAACCAGCAGAGGAAAGATCTCTGTGTCCCTAACTCTCATTTCAAATAAATAAATCTTAAATAAATAAATCAATCACAAAGAGATATCCCCTCATGCATGTTAGGAAGGTTATGGCTATTTTTCTTAAGATTTATGTATTTATTTAAAAGGCAAAGTTACAGAGGGGCAGAGGCTGAAAGAGAGAAAGATATCTTCTATCCACTGGTTCATTCCCTAGATGGCTGTAACAGCTGGAGCTGTTATCTGATCTGAATCCAGGAGCCGGGGCTTCTTCCCACTCTCCCACATGGGTTCAGGTCCCAAGCACTTGGGACATCTTCCATTGCTTTCCAAGACACATTAGAAGAGAGCTGGATCAGAAATAGAGCAGCCAGGACTAAAACAGGAGCCCATGTGGGATGCTGACACTGGAGCCTTTACTCACTATTCCACAAGGCCAGCCCCAGGCTATTCTTAAAAAGACAAAAGATAAGTATCGATAAGTATGCGGAGAGGGTATGCATAACAGAAAACCCCACTTTTTGTGGGAATGTAGGTCACTGCAATCACTATGAAAACAGTGCAGAGGTTCCTCAAAAAACTAAAAACAGATCTACTTTCTGATATAGCAATCTCACTTCTGGGATTTACCCAAAACAATGGAACTCAGGATCTCAAAGAAATATTGAGACTCAAAGGGATTTCTTATGCTCAGGCTCACTGTTCCACTATATACAACAGGAAAGACCTGGAAAAACCTAAATGTACACAGGTGGATGAACCAATAAGGAAAATGTAGTATATACAAGAATACTTCACAAAGTTCATGGGAAAATGTGTACTATGAAAAAAACTACACGTGGGTTTCACAATTTTTTGCACTAAAATAACATACTGAAAACAGACATTTATTTATTTGGAAAGCAGAGTCATAGAGAAAAGAAGTGTGGAGAGACAGAGAGATGGAGGGAGAGGGAGAGAGACAGAAGGGGGAAGAACGGAGTGAGAGAGAGGGAGAGAGAGGGAGTTTAACTTCTGGTTCCTTTCCTAAATAACCACAGTGGTCAAGTATGGGACAGGCCTATGTCAGAACCTGGAACACTATCCTGGTTCCCTAGCTAGGTAGGAGAGGTCCATCAGACCATCATCCACTGTTTTTCAAGGTACATTAGCAGGGAGCAGGATCAGAAGCAGAACAGCCAGGGTTTGAACAGGCACTCATATGGGATGCCAGCTTTGAAAGTGAGTTTAACCCACTGTGCCACAATGCTGGCCCAAACTAATCTTCTAGTCCCATGTTTCCACAAAAAGTCCCCTTGTACATACAGTGGAATATCACTGAGCCTTAAAACAGAAGGAATCCCTAACATTTGTTACAACGTGAGTGAATTTGAAGGGCATTATGGTCATTGAAAGAAGTCAGACACAGAACAACAAATAATGTATAATGCCATTTCTATCAGAAATCTAAAAAATCAAATTCATAAAATCAGAAAGTAGAATAGAGGTTACCAGAGGCTGAGAAGAGGAAAAGGAATCAAAGATGTGCTGGTCAAAGGGTTCTTAGATTCAGAACTATAAGGAGAATAAGTAAGTCCTAGAGACTTAAAGCATAGTACAGAAAGTTACCAATATTATTTTCCATACTTTGAAAAAGTTTTAAGAGAGTTGGTGCAGGCATTTGGCACAGGAGTCACCACTTGGGACACTCAAGTCCCTTATCGATCTGCCTGGAAACATTTAGAGGTGATGATTAAGTTTATGGTATTGCATATGGTGAAAATTCCATGGGTATACATGTATCTTCACTCACCAAGATGTATATATTAAGTGTATACAATCTTTACTATCTTAATCATACTTTCATAACAAAATTAAATGGTTTTAAAAAACAAGATGCAAAATATTTTTGGAAACCATTTTTATTCACCCCTTTAACTTTCTCTGTTTCAATGTTTCCTATTTATAGAATTTACGTATAAATGGCACATAAATGTAGCTAATAATTTAGTCCTATACTTTTCTCTAATTTAAATACATTTCATAATTTGATTTTTAATAAATATAGTTGTTTAAAATTTTAAAATGCAAATAAGAAAAATAAGTCATAATTCCATCATTGACAAGATGAACATTCTAAAAGTGTTGTTTTCCTTTCTTTAAAAATTTGTAATTATTTATTTGAAAGGTAGAGAGAGAGTATGCATGCACAAGTAAGAAAAAGTATGGGGTGGCCGGCGCCGCGGCTCACTAGGCTAATTCGCCGGCACACCGTGTTCTAGTCCCAGTCGGCACATCAGATTCTGTCCCAGTTGCCCTTCTTCCAGGCCAGCTCTCTGCTGTGGCCAGGGAGTGCAGTGGAGGATGGCCCAAGTCCTTGGGCCCTGCACCCCATGGGAGACCAGGAGAAGCACCTGGCTCCTGCCATTGGATCAGCGCGGTGTGCTGGCCGCAGCGCGCCAGCCGTGGCAGCCATTGGAGGGTGAACCAACGGCAAAGGAAGACCTTTCTCTCTGTCTCTCTCTCTCACTGTCCACTCTGTCTCAAAAAAAAAAAAAAAAAAAAAAGTATGGGAATCTGCTGGTTCACTCCCCAAATGCAGTCAGCAGGGACAGGATCAGGTTCAAATCAGGGAGTTAGGAATTTAATCCAGGTCTCCCTCATGGGTAGCAGGAACACAATATTTGAACCATCTCTGCCTCCCATGGTCTGCATTAGCATGATGCTGGAGTTCACAGGTGGAGCTGGGAATTGATTCCAGGCACTCTATTACAGGAGGCAGGTACCTTAACTGCTAAACCAAATGCCTGTTCACCTTATTCTTTTTTCTTATGCCTACACATTATAAAACTGGGATATAGACAGCATTGCCTTTATCTAATTTATTCTTATATTTAAATCATTTTAAAAATATTAAACTTTAAAATTATAACATTTTATGACATCACATTCTATCATAGGGCTAAGACAGAACATTCTTCCTTTAAGCATTTATCGTAGCTTGCCTGAAAATTGGAAATAGAAACCCATAAATTTGTTCCTCTGCAATAATTTTCAATCCCAGGAATGTTTAAGATTCAATAACCACTGATATTTGTTAAAAACATTTTACCAAGTAGTCTTTCTCTCATACTACCTTACAAGTTATAGGAAAACATGAATGGTAATCGAAGTTTTTCTGTGATTTATTTCACTTTATTGTGCACTTACTAAGCACTAGAGATAGTGACGCGGGAAGGATTAAAATGGCAAAACAGCTCTGGTGTTTGCTTTTGTGGAGCTCAAAGTCTAGTATAAAAGACAGAAAATGCTCAAATAATCATGTAAGTAAGAAAGTTCAAAGTCACTGCAGTGATAGGTGCTTTGAGAGGGATAAAGAAACCTGCTCTGAACTGGAAAGGACTAAAAAAGCAGAAATTTGCTGTTTGATGACTCAGTTGAAATTGGACAGTTGGAACCCAAATCTCAGGCATGAGAAAGGAAAGAGATCATTTTCTGGGGAAAAAATTTGTCACATCATGGAAGTTCCAGCAGAAATATAATAACAAATATATAAAGCAAGATGCAAAATGATCCAGGTTGATCCAGGTATACCCTTTTTTTTTTTTTTTGGTCATAATCTGATTTTAATGGGAAAGCCACAGCCTTCTCCATGTGAACATTGACTTAAAACAGAAATCCAATGTATTTGGCTCAGTTACCACAAACATCTCTTGCCCCAGAGTTCCAGTGTATTTCCCCCCAACCCTCATCCAGGTGTACCATTAAAAGCACAAAACAACCCAATGAAGATATTTTTAAAAGGACTTCACATGTGGAGAAAGCAGAGTGGTAGAAAGCTCTGGAAATAAGTATCATCATTTGGAAAGGCTCCCCACATCCTGAATCATTATTAGGATATTAAAGGAAGCAGGGGCCGGCGCCATGGCTCACTTAGTTAATCCTCTGCCTACAGTGCCGGCATCCCATATGGGTGTCGGGTTCTAGTCCCAGTTGCTCCTCTTCCAGTCCAGCTCTCTGCTGTGGCCCAGGAGGGCAGTGGAGGATGGCCCAGGGGCTTGGGCCCCTGCACCCACATGGGAGACCAGGGAGAGGCACCTGGCTCCTGGCCTCTGATCGTTGCAGTGCCAGCCGTGGCGGTCGTTTGGGGAGTGAACCAACAGAAGGAGGACCTTTCTCTCTGTCTCTCTCACTGTCTATAACTCTATAACTTTACCTGTCAAATAAATAAATAAAATAAAATAAAAGGAAACAAAAGCCACATAGGCAGCAACAGAAGATAAGTTTGAGGTTCCAAGTCGAGAATTGTCATTTGCAATGTCTCAGAGGAAGAAAGGATAATATGTCCTGACCCTGAGCTCCCAGGAGGAATTTTACACACCTTAAGACAGGAGCTATCTGCTCCAGAGAAACGGACTCCCCTTCTTCATAAGACACCAATTGGACTTTCAAGCACCAACTATAATGTGGCTCAGGTACATGAGTTCTTTTGAGCACCCCAGATGAGATCTTTTATGATATTTTTGCTTTGTCTAGGCTAACAAAGATCTGGAATGTGGCTGTTGCAAATTAAAGAAACAAGAGAAATGATTTTCCAATGTACTATAATGCTTTCAAGTGATATTGGATTTATGCATTGCAAAAAAAATACATTGGTTTGCTGCTTCTGACAGGTCTTCATTTTATTTAATTTAGAGCTTGGAGCGTGTTAACATTCTAAACACTTTAGAATGATAAACACAAACTATTCTAATGAAAGTTTACACCATATCTCATCCTTAGCAGGCAACATTTTTTATGGGCAAAATATTAAATTTCAAATCTGCTATTATTTAGCCATTCTGGAAGTTCTAAGGGCAATGTTAATAGGTGAATGCCTTAAATGGAACTGACAATAACATATAAGTCTCTTAGAGGATGGTAGAAACCTCAGAAATGTCTCCAACAGAGTTCAGCTATAAAATCAGGTTTATAAAAAACAGACTATTTCTTCTACCCTGAAACTCCAGCTATCCTCCTCATTATTTTTCAAAGTGAACAGTCTGAGGGCAATTCAACTTTACACAGCATTTCCAATGGGATTTTAAAATGCACTTCTTGAATAAAAGGTTTCTGTATTATAAAATCATTATTTAGCATTTCCTTTTCTGCCCTTCAGTATCTAGATTTATTCCTCTTTTCCCCAATTCCATGATTAGGCAGAATTTCCATCTTTTCTATCAAGGACATTTAAACTGGATACAGATCTCAGGCTTGTTTTTCCTGTGGTTCTAAAAATGCAAAGAGCTTTGTTTTAATGTATTTGATTTTCTTTAGAGTCAACATTCCTTCTTGCATTTAAATGTGATGATGTAAATCTGAGCCCACACTCTGAGTGCTGTCTGCAGCCTTTGCTTGGTCCCTGTATTTATGCACCTCTCCACAGAGTCTGACACTTTTACACTGTTTGTACCCATCACTGTTGCATTCAGTGAATAAATGTCCCCATAGCCTCCATGCAAAGCAGCTTCTGCATGGAAAAGACAAAAGATGATTCATAATGACACAGAAAAGTCACAAAACTCCAGATTCATCACACATCATGTAATGGAGTTGTATGCTATGCTCGGTTCCATGTGAAAACTGAACACTTCTTATATTACACATAAAACACAGTACACACAGCATCATGTCAAGCTAGCAGTGTCTTTAGAAGTGCAACACAGTTTGTTCTCTAGCTCTGGAATGGAAATACTTAGTTTCTTAAAAAAAAACTTTTTTTTGCTTATTTATTTGAAAGGTAGAGTGAGAAGGGGAGAGACAGATGGAGACACAGAGAGAGAGAGAGAGAGAGAAATCTTTCATCTACTGGTTCACTCCCCAGATGCCTGCAACAGCCAGAGCTGGACCAGGCTGAAGCCAAGAGCCAGGAAGTGAATCAGATCTCCCTCAGTTCTCATTTAAACTCCAGTTAAGATGTCTGCATCCCAAATCAGACTGCCTGGATTTAATGTCCAACTCCAGGTCCCAATCGCAGCTGGACGCAGTGGTAATGGCTCAGGTAGCTGGGTCCCTGCCACACACATGGCAGATCTGGAATGAGTTCCAGGCTTCTAGCTTTGTTTCCTCTTCCCTCCCCGACTGCATGCATTTAGGGAGTGAAACAGCAGAAAGAAAAGCTTTCTATCGTCCCCCACCCCCACCCCCCGCCGCCTCCCTTATTTTCAAACTAATCTTTTTAAAAACACTCAAAATTCTTAATTTACATTTTTTGTCTATATTGCATGAAAAAATGTGTGCCTTGACTACTAAATTTACACTCTGCACTGTGAGAGGCTCACACTCAGAAAACACAGGCTACAATCTCCTGGTTCACCACACTCTAAGGCACATGTGATTACTGTGACTTATGGGGGAAGTGAAAGCAATGGCATCCTCTTGATTGTCATTCATCCACCTTCTTATTCTCACCCTCTCTCCCTTGCACTGACCTCCTAACTCCTCCTCTCCTCTGCTCTCTCCACCTTCTATCTCTTCTGTGTAGAAAGTGCAAAATTGAATGTTTATACAGAGATTATGTAATGCAATTCCATTGTGTTGCGAGGAGATGGGCTTTTTCAGGCTGATATTACTATGCAGCTCACAGAACCACAGACATTTTTTCTGCTCGAAGAGAATTAGAGATAACCCTGTGAAGTGGTTTCCAAATTATATTTTAGTAGTAGACTCTTTGGTTTAAAGAAAATTTCTATGTAGAATCTCAATATATAAAATTGATGAAAGTGAGCTGTTCTTTCAAACAAAGACATAAGGAGGGCATAGAGTCCCTCAACTTCCCTCCCCCTTGCCTGCAAGAAGCTCTGGTCTCCCCAGAAAACAATTTAAAACTGATCTCATGCTATGCCCCATCTGAGGACCAGAATGATCAAATATTTTATCCCAGGTAATATACCTTTTATGTGACAAGGACAAAACTACAACTCAGCTCTCTGTACCTAGGAATGGTAGGTCATCTTACTCTTACTGCAATAAAATATGAATTCAGTTATAAAAAAAAAATCTTGAGTAGGGGGTGGAATTGTTATGTAATTTCAATAAAAATGTATTTAGCATTTATACTGTGCTGGGTAGAGACTAGGTGCTACACATATAAAAAGGGATTCATTCCTTCAGGATGCTTAGAGTTCAGCTGGTGGAAAGATGTGCAAGTGAAAAAAAAAAAAAACACTTGAATTTAAAGAAAACAAAACACACGAAGAGCATTCAACCTCTGTGAGGTCAGAGAATGCTTGATAAGTGAGGTAGCTTTTCAGCTGTGCTCTGGAAAAACAGGAGCTAGCCAGCAAAGGTACGTCTCAGGTGAGGATCCAGAATGTACAAATGCAGAGAGATGCAAAAGCGTGGCATAATCCAGGAAATGCAAGTAGCCTGGGGAAGCATGCAAAGTGGGAAGGAGAAACAGTGTGCAATGGTGTAGAAGAACAAGAGGCCAAAACACTATTGATCTTGTGAGAAACTGGGGGGAATTTGAAAAATTCCAAGCAGGAAAAGGACATTCAGGTTAAAAAAGTATTTTATGATTAGGATGCAAATTCGAACTGTCACAGTGAGGATGATAATGAAATAGAGAGCCAGGAGGCCTTGGTTGTACACAGGATAGAAGGACTGAGGGTGAAATGTAAGAGAGGGCCTGGTTTCTGGTTGGGACATTGGGTAGACAGTCATCAATCCCTTGGTGGGGGATAGCATAGAGAGAGGAGATTTTAGGCTCATAATACAAGATGATTGTTTTGGTTTTGAATATAACTAATGGGAGATATAAGGTACTGATGGAAAATTTTACACTTTCAGATAAATTGCTAAGACACTGAGTCAAAGATTTTTTTTAAAAAAAGGAGAGGGACAGAGGGTAATGTCAGCTTGTAGATGGTAACGAAAGACTTAAATATGATTTCCCTGACAAGCCACGTGGATTGAAAAGACAGAAGGGTAAAAGGAGAGAGCCCTCAAGGATTCCAAAATCTCAATGTTATGTATAGAATAAACATCCTGAAAAGGAGATGACCAAGAAAAGTCCTCCCAAGGTGTAAGAAAAAGACCCAATTGAGAGCAGTGTCACAAAAACTAAACAAGGAGAGAATCTGACAAGGCAGGGAGTGGCCAACTGGGTCAACTTCCAGAGAGGCCACATAAGGGGACACTAAACATCGTCGTCTGGGTTTGGCCACATGAACGTTGTCTGCAGCCTCTGCTTGGCATTTTAATGAGATAGCAGACATGAGTTGAAACCTATTCTAACTGAGGGCCAAATATAAAATGAAGTGTGGTGATATTTATTGTAGATTGTAACTTCCAGAAACATCTCTACAAAGAGGAGAAATGTAGGGTTTTAGCTTGAGGAAATGTGAGATCAAATTAAGAATTTTCTTTTCTTTTCTAGTGGAGGATACTTGAGAGCTACAGGTCAATGAAGCAGCCAAGACTGAGGACCCGGAAGAGGAAGAAATGTCAGAAGTAGCACAATGCAAAGAGATCAGCCTGCTTCCCAAGCACTGTAAGCAGTAAGACTTGAAAGCAGATGGAAACAATGTAAAAACTGTGATAGTTCTAAATAGTGATATAGTACATGGGAGAATTATTCCCAGACTAAATACTGGAAGTGAGAGAGGTGACAGGGCAGAGTTTGAGCGCACTGAGAAGTTCAGAAGTGTCCATGAAGGATATGGCTGAGGACACAAAATGTATTGACAGGGAGAACTAGACACATGCATTTCTACTTCCCACCTAGTTCTAGGCAAATGTCCATTCTTAATCCTGGCCCTAGGAGTTGGGAAATGTGACAGTGACAATGTGAGATACAGCAACATTATATTCAAGTGTCCCAGGGACACTGGAGCAGAGGACGAACGAAGTGGACATTTCTAAAACTTTCAATAATGTTAGAGGCTCAACTTCTCTCATGAAGACTTACTTCATTTTCTCTCTCTAAATTCCATCCTGCTTTGCTATGGAAAAGCCAAGTTATTCCTCTTGCTACCAGCTACATATTCCCACTATTTTGTATTTGCTTTTGACTCCACTTTCCATTTTTCAGAAATAGCCATAGGAGACCCTGCTTGTCTGCAGGATGATTGTGTCCACAGAGGTCATTTGCAGCACATTAAAGGGTAGGTATGTAATTTCCATTCTGGGGAGGGAGCTTCTACCATACATGTTATCACCAAAACACTCTATCTTGATTTGGTCAGTTAATAACAATCTGTCTTTCCAAAGTCTACAATGAATTCAGGAGCTGTGGCTTCCACAGTGTTTTCACAACTGAAATTGCTCTTAGAGATAGTAGAGGGAGAAATCAAATTAAGTCACTTTCCTCCCACCCTTTGCTATCTAGCTGGAGATCATTAGTACAAATGATAGTTAGTCTAGCAATAGTAATGCAATCCAAACAACCACATCCATCTCAATGAACCATGCCACTAGTTTGGGTATTCCACTGGCTACTAATTAACAGTGACACACAGTAATGGCCCCAGAAGCAGGGTCAACAGAGCATTAGTAGTGCCTTAATGCAGTCAGAAATGATAGATATTAAAGTCTTTTCTCCAGCCCCAAGGAACAAGAGGGAGGGTGGTGGAATGAGAAGTCACTTGACAGCAGATATCACATGGAAACAGCCTCTCCAAAGCAGCAGGCTTCCTAAACCTGAGAAAAGGAGAAAGTGCTCTGTGAGAAACAGTTCCTGCTCCTGGGCTCTCAAGCAATTTTATGTTTAATTTAATAGAACATGAATTTAGTCCTGAACAAAGCAGATCAATGCCACATGGTGTTAGAAAGAGGGTTAAGATTGAGCCAAGCTGTTCTTCTGAAACCTTTCCTCTGGTCTTTTTTTTTTTTTTTTTTTTGAAAAAAAAAAAAATAAAATAAAAAAAAATAAAATTTTAACATCCACCCATGGCTGTCTACTCCATCATGACCAACCAACTGCAAGGGCAGAGTCAGCAGCCACCCAGAATGAGCCTTGAAACTTCTTTCTCAGAATAAATCCCCCTTTAGCCTACAAGAAATCCCAACATATATTCTTCTGAATCAGCTATAAAAGAGAAAAGGTGTTACTTGGCCAAGATTCCCCAATAACTGATAACCAACCCATTCTTGTGCTCTATGGCTTTGCATGGTGTCTAGCAAACAGCAAGTGCTCATTAAATATCTGTTGGCCAAATGAATAAACCCACCCCCCAATTGTTATCCATTTAGCCCTGACTAGTTTATCAGATCATAGTTTGCACCTATCCCTGAGCAATATCTAACCAGGCTCAAAGAGGAGCTTGTGGTGAGGTGGAGGGTAAGAATCTATGGAGTTCAGGGAACAGCTAGAGAATTAGCCCAGCAGGGTTCAGGGTAATGTAGGGCAGCTGGAGGGCCTCAGGCACCTGTCAAGAGGAAACACAAGATGATAAAGGGTGATTGAAAGACAAAGGTGACTGCCTGGGAATCTCAGGAGGCAACCTGGGCGGTCCTTTCTCTTCTGGAGAGGAATGGAAAGCCCAGCCCCTTACTCATACTCCTCTGCTGCCACCTTCCCTAGTCTCCAAGGCAAGCAGACTGTGTTTGTTTGTTATGCACAGCACTGCAATACACAAACAGATTGACATAAATTTATGCCAGCCTTTCTTGTTTAAAAACATGAATTATTCAAGAAATATTACAATATTAATTAGAAATCATTAAAATACGAGTGTTGGGGGAGGGAGGAATGAGATGTGCATTAGCAAAAATCACATTTAGCCCAAACATAAAGTGTGCCAAAGCTGCTTAATCATTGTTTTGATAGTCAAAATACCATAACACCAGCTTCACAGTACAGAGGAAAGGAGCCTCTTGGAAGCGTCTGCTTCCTATTATTATTGGTGAAATTAATTATTTATGGAGCTCTGACAGTGTACTGGGTGCTCCAGAAGACACAAATAAGGCGAGGTTTCTGCCCAAAGGGCATAGGAGGGAAGTCAGAGCAGTACAGAGTTCTGACACACACTCCCAGCCAATGATTAATGATCAAGGGAATGAGGGGCTTTTGCTTTGACTTTTCAGTTTGCTCAGTGCTTTAAAGTTTTCAGCCTTTGGAGGAATCACAAAGTGAGTGTTGTTGCTGAAGAATGCCATGGATGAACTAAGCTATCAGGATCCCTATAAATGAGAAAAATGTGCAAGACTAAAAGGTCAATGTTACATTTACAATCCATAGAGAGCAGCAAGAAAAAACCCAGATCCTCCAAGGTGTTCACTGAGGAGTGATTTGGGTCTAACGGATACACTGGTGATGATTGTTTCCTATTTATTTTGGGGTCAAAAAAATGCAGTTACATAAAATTTTTGCATGTGGCAGAACTTCTGAAGCTCTTAAAGGTTGCAAAATATATACCTACATATGACACTGGCACTGACATATAGTGATCATTTAAAAATGAGTTGATAGCCGGCGCCATGGCTAATTAGGCTAGTCCTCTACCTTTCGGGGCCGGCACACCGGGTTCTAGTCCCGGTCGGGGCGCTGGATTCTTTCCCGGTTGCCCCTCTTCCAGGCCAGCTCTCTGCTGTGGCCAGGGAGTGCAGTGGAGGATGGCCCAAGTCCTTGGGCCCTGCACCTGCATGGGAGACCAGGAGAAGCACCTGGCTCCTGCCATCGGATCAGCGCGGTGCGCCGGCCGCAGTGCACCGGCTGCGGTGGCCATTGGAGGGTGAACCAACGGCAAAGGAAGACCTTTCTCTCTGTCTCTCTCTCTGACTGTCCACTCTGCCTGTCAAAAAAAAAAAAAAAAAAAGAGTTGATACCCTAGAGTACTGTGAAAGAAAAGACTGGGAAACATAACCAGACAAGCCAGTTTATGTCACTTTTATTATTTTTTAAAAAAGTTTATTTATTTGAAAGGCAGAGTTACAGAGAGGCAGAGAGGGAGAAAGAGAGGTCTTCTATCCATGGTTCAGTCCCCAGATGATTGTAACGGTTGGAGCTGAGCCAATCCAAAGCCAGGCAAGAGCTTATTCCTGGTCTCCCATGTGGGTGCAGGGGCCCACGGACTTGGACCATCTTCTGCTGCTTTCCCAGGCCATAGCAGTGTTGTGTCCTGGACAGCCCAGATAGAAAGAACCAGCAAGACTCACAGAAATGCAAAGAACAAAGGGACTTTATTTATAGGTCCATCATGCTGGGGCCTGGTTCCCAGTGCAAGGCAGTGCTGGGAGACCAAGACCCCCTTCTCTTTATTTCTGGGGATTTTATTGTTCCCGGGCAAACAAGTATTATGTCCGCATTCCCTTTTTCCCCATATTGCCACACATTGAGTCCGCCCACCTCATTGGTTGCCCGGACTTGGCCCCGCCAGGCCAAGGACTTCCCAGCATCAAGTTTCTTCTCCCAACAGGCAAGTTCTGGGCCTTGCCTTTTCCTTTGTCTTGCAAGAAGCCTGTCATGAAGTGGCTCTGGCCTCTCACAATTGCCCCACTGAATCCTAGCTCACACTTCCAGATATGAAGATGCAGAGATGGAGTGTGTAGCTTGAAGCTGACAGACTACAGAACCAACAAATCAAATGGGTCTAAATAGACACATGCAGCCATAGAACAAAGAGGAATGACTCCAGTAGCAAGAGGCAGACAACCAATAAAAGAATGGATCAGAAAAAGCTAGTCTCAAATACCAGCAGAATCTAGACACCATCACATATCCAAATTTTGTCAACTATAACAGTCCTAAAGGAAGAGATGAGTTTTTAAGGGCCCGCTAGAGCTGGGTGCCTTTTATTCCTTTTCATTTCCTCTATTAGGATGCCTTAAAGTTGCTGACAGTGGCTTCTGACTCTAGTTTGTTCAATAAATACTCTTGAATTCAGAGTGCAGGACTCAGTGATTTTAATTGTGGTCCTACTCTAGCTAGAGACCAGCAGGTGTTCAAGAAATCTAAATTAATCCACAGTACTTCCCACTTGACACTTACAAATGAACCAGTGTTACCAACAGGAGTGGAGACAGGGGTTGGAACAACTGTGACTATTTATAAAAATCAAGGCTAAGTGAGGCATTACAGAACCTTGTAAGTTGGGTAGTTTCCCAAACTCATTCCAAAGCCCCCCAGATAGCAATTGGCTTGTAACATTTACATTGGCTGCTTGCATGTTGGATAATATTGCAGCATATTCCTCCTAGTGCTGACATTTTTCTTTTTTGTGAATCTGAACCCTCTTTATCTTCATTCTGCTTAAAGACAACATAAGAATATGCCTCAATCACTCTGAGTTTTTTCAGGTACAGACACAAATCAACAAACTCCCTTTTCTCTTTCAACATACACACACACACACACACACACACATAAGGGGAAGCCAGTATATTAACTTTTTCATTAGATCCACTTTTTTTTTTTTTTTTAGAAATGCTTCTTTTAACTTCTGGAGTAGGAATAGGAGTTATTTTTAAGACTGCAATAATAGGCTGTGATAATAGGCCAGGAAAACAAGCAGCAGAATAAAATAAAGGTACAAATCCATTTGGAAGAAAATACAAGTGTAATGAGATACTTGACCCCACAAGCATGACCTCAATAGCTGATCAAAAGCATTGTGCTTTCCAAATAATCAGGATGCAATTTAATATAGTAGAAACTTCCCGAGGTTACAAGATCAACTGTTGCAGTTCAAATTTTCTTGAGTTCATGTTTACAAGCTCTAAATATCTCTGCAGAATAAAAAGCTCAAAAAAAAAAAAATGCTGGAACTCCACTTGAAGAAAGGAACTTACTAAACTGATTCATTAACAGATCAGGAATTCAGGCTGAGTTCAAGTTTATCCTCCTAAAATTCCATTTCTGCTACCAAATTAAAGTACAGGAGAGGTAATAGTAATGATGATTGAACTTACATCCAATGGTCATGCTCCACTTACCATCATGAACTAAACCTCTTATCCCATCCCTATATCCTCTGGGATATAAGATCGGCCAAAAAGACATGTAGGACCTCTCAATGGGAAGTTTCAATAGGAGAAGAAAGGTGCATGCATGCAATACACACATACACATACAAACTCAGCACCTCATTTTTCATGAATAAAATAAATTTTTTCATGAATAAAACATTCTTCACTCTAAAAATCTGTGTAGAAGGTATGCTACAAACTTCATTGATTAGATCTAATGGGCAAAGGAAACACATTCTAAATACCAAAACCATCAGAAGTTTCTGGACTAAGAGTCAACCTACCTGGAGTTGAGTCTTCTCAGAGCTACCATCAAGGCATGCCTGTAAGAACACAGATGGTGCTAGGAGCTCTTGAGGAATCTAGAGAAAACCAAGATGGATGAGTGGACATTTGTTGTAGCAGTTAAGGTGCCACTTGGGTTTGAGGCCTGAATCCACTCTCAATTCCAGCTTCCTGCTCACACGCACCCTGGGAGGCAGCCATTGACAGTTCAAGTACTTGGGTCCTTGCCACATACATGAAACACCAAAACTGAGTTCCTGACTACTGGCTCTGGCTCAGTCCAGCCCTAGCTGTTGCAGGTCTTTGGAGAGTGAACCAATGGATGGGAGATATTCTCTCGTTCATATTCTCTCTCTCTCTCTCTCTCTCTCTCTTTCTCCCTTCTTCTCTCCCTCCATTTCTCTCTCTCTCTCCCTCTTTTAGATAGATGAAATAATACTTTTTAAAAGCAAGGATAGTCTGCTATCTACTGGACTGAAGACTATGCCTAGGCTACTCTAGGTATGACCTAGACATACCCCTTATTACTCTATTAAAAACAAAACTTAGGAAATAATCTTGCCTGTTGAAAGGTGCTCACTTGTGACACTCAGTTTCTGGCCTCATTGGAAACTCATAGTGTCTTCTAAATGTCTGGAGAACAATACCATAAGGATTTTCCCTCTCTCCTCTGCATTCTTCTACATCCCCATGGTATACTTAACACAAAGACTTCTAAATGTTACAGTTCAGCTACTGCTAATTAGAATTGGTACAGACCACAACATGAACTGACATAGTGAAAACTAAACACAAGCTGCACTAACGTGTTAAAATAAACAAGGGGTGATCTTTCCATTCTGTGATCATACAAAACATATACTCCATAACAGCCCACCATCAGATAGATGTCTTGTCATGAAAAATTGTTCCTTTAAGGGCAGGCATTTGGCACTGCTCTTAAGTCATTGCTTGGGATGAAAACATCCCATATCAGAGTGCCAGGTTTTTAGTACCTACACTGTTCCCAATTCCAGATTCCTGCTAATGTACTGTCTGCCTCAAATATTTGGGTCTTTGCTGCCCACAAGGGAGATGCAAACTGAGCTATAGGCTCCTAGCTTCAGCCTTTTCATACCTGGAGTTTGAAAGTGAACCAGCAGATGGGAGATCTCTCCCTCTCACTCTGTCTCTCTCTTCTCTACTTCCCTCCCTCCTTCCCCCTCTTTCCCTCCTTTCAAAAAATTAAAATTTAAAATTTTTACAAAAATCTTCCCTTTGAAAGTCTGAAGTTATAGTAACCTCTCAAAGCTTTTAGATAGAGACTGGAATATACAACACACTACACTGGTATCACACCATAAGGTAGAATTTAAGGTAGCAAGAAGAAAATGTGCAGGAGTTCCCTAATGAAAGGCTCATTCCAGTTCCTCTTACTATCTCTTATTTGGAAATCTGTACCTTGCCTGTTTCAAAGGCTCAAATATAATGTGCTTGCCATAGCACAGTGCTCAGTTTTGAAGTCCTCTATAGGCAAAGGAGCAAAAGCTGTATAGAGCACTAACCCTTTCACACTGGAAAGCTACCCCTCTCTAAAATTAAAGCCAAGAAACCAAATCAGAGGAGTCAAGTAAATATCCCCCTTCCCTGTGGCACCTCCTGCCTAATGGGAATTGTAGTTAATGATCTGAATCGAAAGTGAAGTCTTGTTTTATGGAATGCTCACTCTTTGTTAAGCAAAGCTGTTTGGGCAAAGGACCATTCTATTGATTTAAAAATTGATTTCTTTTTTTTCCTCTTTCATATAACTAAAACATGGCTCACAAATCACAGCTCTTTTATTCTTCTGGCTGCAACCTAGGCTGCTTCTCTCTCAACCCACTCAGCAAGGGATGTCTGATGGAGGTTCGGGAGGAGGAAGTGGGAACATTTGGACAGAGATTGTTCGAGATTCTATTAAAGGTTTCAAGTGGCTTCCTTTGAACATTTGGTAATTTATATTTCGAGTCCCTTGGTGTAATTATTGTAATTATCATTAATCATCAACTTCCAGACCCAATCGAAACACAGAACACTGGAAAGGTCAAAGCAGTGGAGAATTCTACTATCCTTCACAGAAGATATGAGGCATTAACATTCTGATGCTCCACTTGTGTGACAAAGATTGTAATGAAAACAGAAAATAGCACAAGATTAATGTGTTCTCATGATAAGAATTATCATAAGGAAAAAAGAAAGTGGAGCAAACTTAACCCACTCCTGTCACAGCAGCATGGTGGCGAGATGGGTTAGGCAGAGGGACAAACTGTGGTAACTCTGCCTGGCCCAGCTGAGGCTGATCCTGTCTTCCTTAATTTACAGAGCAACAAAAAGAAAGAAACTAACTTAGCAACATCTCAGGTCGTGTACAACCCAACTCACTGGGCTCCTGGTGGCCTGTTTGGTTCTTTGCCTGGATATCTACCTCCCAGTCAGATCACTCACTGGATCTTTAAACCCTTACTACAGATGCCTGCTAAAAATTCACTTGCATGTCCACAACAGAACCCCACACCTCTTCTCCAAACAGAATTAGTATCCTGTGGACAAAGGAGGGCAGTGGTTCAACACCAATGTTTTGGAGGTGCACGCCATCAAATTCGAATCCCACTTTGGCCACTTTTCATGTGATCCTAACAAGGATGTCTGCCTCTCCACTGCCTCAGTTTTCCTGTTTGTAAGATGTACGTAACAGAGTCTACTCCAAGGTGTTAAAGTGAGGGGCTAGTGCTGTGGTATAGTTGGTTAAGTTGCTACCTGCAATGCAGCCACCCCATCGCAGAGTTTTAGTTGGAGTTCCAGCTGCTCCACTTCCAATCCAACTTCTGCTAACGCATCTGCGAAGGCAACAGAAGATGACACAAGTACTTTGCCCCTGCCACCCGCATGGGAGCCCAGGATGGACTTTCCGGCTCCCGGCTTCAGCACTGCAACCATTTGGGGAGTGAACAACCAGATGGAAGACAAGCCTGCCTCCTTCCCACTTCTATCCCCGCCTGACATTCTGCCTTTCAAATAAATATGTTTCAAAAAAAAAAAAAAGATAAAAAAGATAGTGAAATAATCTAAACCACTTCATACATAGAAAGTGCTCAATCAGTGACTTTTACTTAAAAAGATAAATTACCCTATTTTCCTCAATTTCTGTCCCCTTCATACAAGCAGAATGGAACCAAGTTCTGTCAATTTAGCACTTTAACCTCCCACAGATGTATTTTCTTTCAGTTTTTATTGCTGATGCCTCAGTGTTGGCCCTTAGATTTCTTCTCTGTATTAACTTTTTAAATGTTTTAAAAATTTATTTGAGAGGCAGAGAAATACACATAGAGTTCCTGTGCACTGGTTCACACCACAAATGCCCAAGCCAGCTAGGGTTGGGCTAGGCCAAAGCTAGGAGCTGGGAATTCAACCCAGGTCTCCCACATGGAGGGTAGGAACCCAGTTGCTTAAGCCATCACCACTGACTCCCAAAGTGTGCATTAGCAGGAACCTGCAATCTGGAGCAGAGCTGGGTATTACACCCAGGCTTTCTAATATGGGACACAGTTGTCTTAACCAATGTTTTAACCACTAAGCCAATACCCACAACCTTGTATTAATTTAATAATAATCTTCCTCCTACAAGACTTATCTCATTTAAAAGTATAAGCTGCATTAGAACCAAAATTATCTTCAGTTACTTGAATATCATAATAGCCTTCTGCTACTGAAATTCCATCAGCGGCTCTCTAGTACTTCAGCCACAGCTCGATTCATCAAGAAGGCCTGTTGTTGTGTTTCAGCTCCCTCCCCACCCTCACAGCCATTCAGCACCTTCATCTTCCACAAGCCCTGGCATGCCAAATTCCCTGCAATCCAGCACAGTCTCCTGTCTTCTGTCGCTTACTTCCATGCCCTTGTCAGTGCTATTCCCTTCTTCTGAGAAAAGCAACCCTTCCCTGTCTAGTAAATCCCTTCTAATCCTTAAATGTCTCAGTCCATGCATGCCACTTTTCTGGGATACTTTCCCAAACCCTATTCTCCTCCAAGTAGTTTCAAATGTCCTTCATATGAGAAAAGTTCAGGAAAATACATATTATGAGAAAATGATGCCTGGATTTAAAAAATTTTTGCACTAAAATGAACTCATCTTCTAATTCCAATTTCCATTAACTTTCTGAAGTTCCCTTGTAGGTCTTCAAAGCATTTAAAATACTCTTCTCTCAATATTGATGTTATGCTATAATGTGTAAGACCCATCCCCAACTTGGCCTTGAACTCCAGGAAAATACACTGTTCTTCCATCTCTATGACATAATTACTTTGCCTTTTGCCTAGTGGATAAGGTATGCTCAATAAATTTTCTTCAACAAATTCACACTTCTCTCTGTCACACACACACACACACAGACAATAACAACAAATATGAATGAGAAAGGAAGTGAAATAAATTGCAAGTACTCATTTTGGTTCCTTATAAACTACTAAGGTGGGAAACTAGTTGGAAAATATCCCTAAGGTTAAAGGGAAAAGAAAAATATTGTGAATTATCTATACATTTTCAAAATTATTCAGGTTCTTTTCAATGTCTGCTGTTAGAGGACAATGTAGAGCCCGTTGAAATGCACCAGCAAGCTAAAGATAATTGTGGTAATTTGCTGAAATGTGTGCCCCTAAATTGTCCCCATATAATGGAGAAAGGAATTTAGAGACTTATAAAGAAGAAAAATTTTTAAAGCTAACTTTTTATGGGAGAAGGGATGCAGGGGAATTGTACTACACAACCAGTTTTCTGGAAGTGCATTAAGGGAACCAGGAAGAGAAACCATAAAGAACAATAATTCCACTTGACAACCCAAAGGTATGAAGTCCAAGGAGTCAATTCTGGTACCTGCAGAGGTTATGCTGTGCTTTGTCTTCTTGCCAGAGGCAAACAACCACACAAGATGCTAAAAGCTTTAGCTGATCTCTCTGAAGAATCCCTCTGTATACCCCTACTAATGGGAGAGGATGACAACTTTATCTTTAGAAGAGAGGGGGCTGAAGTCTACTGGAGGGCTTGAGAGAGATCTTATGCAGAGATCATTGGAGCTGCACATTGGACAATCTCCTGGGGCGGGGCCAACCAGGTAGGCTGTTTACTGCTGGAGGCAATGACATTAGAGAAAAACCTAAAGTAAAGAAAAGCAGCCAAGTTTGCAGCTGAGAAGGTAGTTCTGAGGTCTGAATCAAGAAATCAAGTCAGAGATGGGAAATAATATTAACTTGGGAACAAGTGTGAAATGAGTCAAGTGGCTCAAAATGAATGCTGTGGAGCTAGGAGTGGGCTTCAGGAGAGGCATCCTGGTGTGGAGTGGGGAAAGGCAAGTTCTTGAGAGGATTTGCTCAGGACCAATAACTAAGCACTCTTTTAAGAAACAAGAAAAACATTAAAGTTGAAGTCAAGGTGTCCTATGGCACTTCAATGGGCAAATGGAGGAAAATCAGCCATGAGACTGGAGGTAGAGCAACAAAATCAGAGAAAGCAAAGGGAAAAAACTCAGCACCACATGAACCACATAGTGAATGGCCAGAATGGGTCAGCAACTTCAATGCAACTGTCCTGTGTTCATCTCAGTACCCTGTTGTCTCCAGATAAAACCCATGTTATGTTCTGACAACTGCTCCTACCTTCTGTTTGAAACTTCCTAATACAAGCTCAAATGTGATCTGGCTTTCCTTGCTCTGACTGTCCTTTTAAGGCTGACAAGTATGTCTGATGGTCTTTTTTGCTTGTTTGTAAATTAATTTCTGCCTTAGATTCTGCCTGAACACTCTTCCATGGACTACATAATTCACAGGCCTCAGGTTTGACTGCAGCTCCCATATACTGTACCTTGACCTGACCCAGGCAAAGAGGAATGCCTCCCCAACCATTTGCCCATGAGCTGGAGAGAATGTTCAGAACAATAAGAATTCTCTGATCTGCTAATAACCTTAGTAGAAAAAGATTTGTGGTGATTGTTATGGAAAGCCAAGTTTCAAGAGACTGAATGATTTGATAAGTACCTGCCTGTGAATCCAATATGTAACACATAATTTTCTGAAATACTTTCAGTTGAGTATCTGGTACCCAGTCCTAAATGGAAATTAATGCACACTACCAGAGAAGTCCCAAGAAAAACTCCTAAGAATTCTAAAGTACTGGGCATGAAAAAAATCAAAGTCCTAGAAGAATACAAGTTTCATCCATTCCTACTTGCAAATGAGGACTAGAGTCGGTGGAAAGGAATATACAAACATCGGAAATAATGTACTGAAGGCCAAAGGGATTATATCTAAGAACAAGGATTTCTGGTTGAACTCAAGATAACCTTAAATAAATACAAAGGAACATTCCAAGATTTAGCTGTGCAGCCAATTTCCATGGGAGGAATCATGTATGATTCCCAAAAGAACCACAGAGTTAAAAATATCTAATTATCTTAGATGAAGCATATTTAAAGAAGAGTTGAGGGGCCGGCACTGTGGCTTAGCAGGTGGGGCCACTGCCTACAGTGAGTGGGGCCACTGCCTGCAGCACCATATGAGTGCTGGTTTGAGTCCCAGCTGCTCCACTTCCAATCCAGCTTTCTGCTATGGCCTGGGAAAGCAGTAGAGGATGGCCCAAGTCCTTGGGTCCCTGCACCTGTGTGGGAGACCTGGAATAAGCTCCTGGCTCCTGATCGGCACAGCTCTGGCTGCTGTGGCCATCTAGAGAGTGAACCAGTGGAAGGAAGACCTTTCTCTTAAAAAAAAAAAAAGAGAGAGAGAAGAAGAGTTGAAACCAATACTGAAGGCCTAAGTAGTAAGTAAAACCACACTGAAATGGTAAGAAGGATAAAGGAGTGAACAATAAGATATAGAAAAGATTTAATTACAATTCCATTCTTGGTTAAAATGTCTAGTGATTACAAATAAGCCCATTAGAAGAAAGTATTTGTGGATATCACTCAATATGGTCATAAAGGGTACGTGTGTCACACACACACACGCCAACTTACACTTCCTCCTGTGACAACAATGAGAGGTCAGCAAAGCCTTTGGAGCTGGTTAGACAAGAAATTGTGGTAGCTACCATTCAGCATTCCGCATTCCAGCAAACCCAGTGCTAACCTCTGTGTTTTAATATAACCAGAATGACTAGATCATTGAGGACTGAGTACAGATAACAGATAATAGTCCTAATGCCATATGAAATTAATGTCCAGTACCAGCATGCTGGTCAAACAAACCATGAGATATGGAAATATTCAAACAAATGAAATGCTGTTATATTTCTATTTAAAATGGGCATGGCACAAATCAAAGATGAATGGCAGAATGCATGTTAATTTTGCATTTTAGGGTGTTCTTTCCTTAGAACAAACAATAGCAAATTATAAACATCGAGAGATGGACCACATGAGTAAGGTAAAAGCTTTACATTAGCTGCTCTTGTTGGCCCTGCATTTTGAACAAGGGTCCAGTTTTCCATTTTGCACTAGACCTTGAAAAGCATGTAGTGACCCACTCTGTCAGTTTTGGTTTGCATCCAAGTCCACTTTTTTTTTTCATTTTGCATTAAGGATCTCTCACATTATTTACATTACATTCCTCTCCAGTCAATCCCTACCAAACCCCTCTTCCTAAGCCCCAGTTTGGGACTAGTGCTTATCTGAGGGCTAGAATCCAGGACACGCTAGATATGACTAAGAAGTGGACCCTCTAACCCTTTAGGGACAGGTAGTCTGATTTAATGGATATATTTTTAATTTCATTGTCTTTGCAGGAACAAGGTTAGCCCTGTTTCTCTAAGTATAAGGAGCAGTAAAATGTCAAATAATCAAATGAGTTGTGAAATTAAATAGAATCCCAATCTATACCACAACCTGCCATCATAGACTTTGTAGACTAAACAAGATAGAATCAAAACTGAGCTTGGCAGGATATTTAAGAACACATTTTCATGTGTAAAACAATAGGAGCAATATCAACTCCCAAGAATTGCTCTGAGGATTACCTGAAACTGCATGTAACACCATATGGAAGTTGCTGAACAATGCACATGCATTTGGCTATTGGTCAATTATGAATCACTGTTCAAATAGCTTGATGTGATCTGTATTGCAGTCCTATCACTTCCTTCAACCCAGAGACCATTTAAAAAGCAACAGTCATTGTAAAGTGACTTGTGAAATTATACACTAGGATACGAAAATACATGAGTTGTTGGAATTATTTTCAAAAGAGTTCAAGATGTACCTTGAATTAATGTTTCCTTGCACTTTGCTTCTTGCCTCTACCATTTTGTGTCAAAACCTCAAATCTGAGCATTTTCCTTTGTTCTTAAGAAACCATGGGAACTGATCAGGTTTTGCTACACTGTTTCCGAAACTCTTATGTCAGTTCCTTGTTATGCTTTCCCCCCACCCAATAAAATCAACTTACAGAAATGACTTGGCTTATGAAATTCAGAGAGGAATGGAGTCACCTGCTGCTGAAGTGATGCAAACATTAAGATGGCCATGACCAGAAAGAGAGTATTGTCATTTTAATGTGAGCAGTGACATAGACTTAAATGCTAAAGTGATACTAGTCTCCAGGTTATTGTCATCTATGCACATGAGATTTTCAAGAAAGACATTTTACAAATACCTTACGAATATGACTCATCTATACAGTTTGCATTTGGTTTTATTTGATGCAATGATGTACGTAAAAAATAGTTCAAAAAATAAGCACAGGCATTCATAATCTGAGCTTCCTTTCATTCACAATGCTGATAGGTGGATCTATTCTGTCTCAGGTTCCCTATACTTTTCTCTAGGACAGAAGAAAGACATGCTAAATGACATGAGCTTAAAGTAGGAAGGGCAAGTCTTACCCAAGCAAGTAGATGATTTACATGTGCCACGTAAATGTAATTTTTTATAGTTATGTCTCAATTATTTACGGTATTAAGGAACAGAGATAGCACAGATGAAAGAATCATAGCATCTCAGGGTTGAAAGTGCTTAAAGGCCACACAGTTCAATCACTCATATGATGGCTAATTTAACTCCACAGCCTTTTCCCTATACTAGGTAGACTTCCAGCATGTGCTTGAATATCTTTAGTGATGGCAAAAGGCTAGCTCATTTCATCCTTGAATAATTCCATTAGATTTTGGCTCAATCTAAAGGACAAATCTTTCTATTCCCCTGTTACTTATACACCTATTCTTTGATAATGAAAAGCAAGAGCTATGCTTTTCAATCTTCATATCTGGAGTACTTATTACAATGCTTAGCTGACACATAGTAGGGTTTCATTAAGTGCTTATTGAACAGAACTGAAATACAAAGATAAATGATGTATCACACAGGCCATGTTCTCTCCAGGTCAAAAATATTCAGGATTTTTCCTTTAGTCATATCTCTGAACTTCTTATCCTTTTGGTACCTTTCAACTGACTGATTTGTTTTCTTTATAATATTATGTTGTCTCTAGAATAAAACAGAATATAGCAAGTTTATTTTCATCAATATAGAGTACAGTATATGGAAAACTTCATCAACACCAGGACTACTTTTCAACTATTGCAGTTCAGATTAAAGTGTCTAATGTCAGCAGTTACATCCCACAGAGGTATACAGAGATTAAACCACATCTTTTATCAAGGGCTGCTGATACAGAATCATTTGTTCCTAAACTATACACACACACACACACACACACACACAGAGGAATTTCAGTATAACCCTGTTGGGGTCTAGAAACATCTCAAGACAGTAGGCATGAATCCAGTTCAGGCCTGACCCTGACACTGATGATTGAGAGCTGATCTTGAAAATTAGGCTTTACTTCTCCAAGTCTCACTTTGTTAATGGGATATGAAATGTCTATTACTTAAGAATTATCTTTTGAGGGAAACTTAGAAGAATACAGGTGCCCTTTGGTGAATTAGGAAATACTATACAAGGAGAAAGTTGATAATTAGTGGGGGCTTGATACTCAAAATTCTATTTTAGGCATGTTGGGTTGGAATGCCTATGAAATGGTAATGCTAATTAGGAAGTAGAAAACACATGCCCAGAACTCAAGAGGAAGAAAGGTCTAAACTGGCAATGCCAGTCTGCAAGGTCAAAAGTACAGATGTATAAGTCTTGGGAGTTAGTTAAGTTTCCTAGAGAACAAGAAGAGAGGGGAAGAAACACCAGCAGAGAACAAGA
Organism: Oryctolagus cuniculus; assembly: GCF_051225735.1. NCBI lineage: Eukaryota > Metazoa > Chordata > Mammalia > Lagomorpha > Leporidae > Oryctolagus > Oryctolagus cuniculus. Next base: position 49,791,062 of record NC_142878.1, read on the forward strand.
TAGAGAGAGAACAGTGGGGTAGGAGGGTAATCCTGAGAGTTATAACCTGGAAAGGGAATATAGCATTTCAAGAGAGACCTTAATTACCATGATCCCCTTTCTAGTTTTTCTCATAGCTTGTGGAAGCTAAGAAGTCACATTCTATCTCCAACCTCTAGCAAATAGAACACTGCCTTACATATTAAAGGCCCTCATTAAGTGGAATGTTACTTTGGATGCTGACTCAGTCATCCAAAATATTTGTTACACTGTCCAGTTTCAATAGTTTACCCAGTCACAGATGGAAAACAAGAAGTCACGTCAAATATATGATTCTCCAGGTCTGAAATCTGTTGACTAATCAGTCCCCTCTTTATAACACTTTTCATGGTGGTAATATTCTCTCCCTATTTCTCCCCTTCAGTCCAACGAATACTACAGAAGATATGCCCTGCTGCTGAAGAATATGTTACTTGGATGTAATCAATTCTCCAATTTCACAGACTAATAAGTCTAGTTAAAAATGAAACTGGGTTTATTGGATAGGACTTCTTGCATAGTGAATGCATGCTAGCTCCTAATGAACCTTTTAGCTTTGTCTCTAATATCTTCATAACAATGTATTTTAAGCTTATATAAGACGAAAGACACATTCTCTGCACTGTTTATGTACTTCATTTTTCCTACACCTCTGTATTCTAAAAACAAAATATACTTTCTAATCTTGAGGGCTCCGACACTTTACCCACTCTTGAAGATTGCCTGCAAATTTCTAGAGTGAATTCACTTTGAGCACCTAAGTAGATGCAATGTTGGCATAGTGTTTAAAACACTGATTTTTGAGCCATCAATATTGATTAAATAACTAATTCTCAATGACAGCAAATATTGGGAAAAATTGTTTTATCCTCATGAGGCTCAGTTTCCTCATCTGTAAAATGTAGTAATAACATCTAACTTTTATGCCTTTATAAAACTTCAGCGCTTAATAACTTAATAGAAAAGTAAAAGCATATAGCACAAAGTATAACATTCTGTTAAATATGGATGTATGCACTTATTACCTCTTAGGGCTTCCTGTGTATTCTTTTCAAAGATCCATTTTCCTGTCAGAGAAGACTCACAAAGCAAGTTGGTGTCCTTATATTTAAATATTAACTCTCCACTATTGGTACCCATGCATTGGGTGTATGTGTGTGTTTCAAATTTCTGTAAATCTCTGTTCATTTGAATCTTTGTATCTTTTATTTCCTTTATTCTTGCCACTTGTGACTCTGTACATTTTCGTCTCCAACATTCTTTGTTCCTTTTAAAAATCAGAACTTATTAGAGAGTGATTTGTTCTTTATCCCTTGTAATTCTCTTTTCCCTACTTAACAACAGATTTTATAGTCAAATTAATTTCTCAAAAAATTCTATGTTCTTGACCCAACATTGATTTGAGAACTTTTAAATGCATAATAATTTTCTGTGAACATTTTGAAAGCTATTTTGAAGGAATCTAGTATATATAATGTCTACACCTAACCTTTCCTTTTGAGATCCTAAACTCTAAGTTGAACTGGTAGATTTCTGCCAAAATTTCTGTACTTTTATTTAATTAGCCAATTTAGATTCAAAAGAGAAGTTCCCTTCACTTTATTTCATAGGAGATGACATTTGTCAGCAATCAAATGTAAGCCTTGCAATAAGTTATACTTTTACTTAATGGAGACTTCCAAAATATTCTAGTATAATTAAAGCCCTTCATCGAGTATATCTTTCATTTGTGCCAACTTTTAAAAAAAATGTATTTCAGGAAAGTATTATCAGTTCCCTTCTCTGATTAGGAAGTCTGTAGAAGATGGAATGGTAGTGCTATTGATTAAAAGCATGGGCTCTGGAGTCAGATGCTTAGATTCCTGTCGTTTGGTTTTTTTTGTTTGTTTGTTTGTTTGTTTTTGCCTTAAATTCTCTATGACAGAACTCACTTATACACATAGCACTGAGCAATTCTTAAGCATACAACCTCACTTAACTCTGACGTACATTCCTTAAACCCACAGGATCTCGTTCTTTGTCAGGTTCACAATTCTAAGCTGTCCTCTCTAGACTTTCCTCACAGGTGAAGATCTAAAACATGTATGGTGTCAGCTGTAATCATTATTTCATTTACATTTGCTTTTTCTTTTACATTATAATTTCATTACCCTATCATATATCAGTAGCCAAAAGTGGTATATTGGGCTGTAGACCCAACTATAATCTTTGGTCAAACATGACATGAGTTCTTCTGCAGTACTAAGAATGTAAACATTCAGTATTATCATCCCCATTTATCCTGCTACTCTACAGCATCTTATTGACTATTCCCAAAACTTTTTTTTTTTTTTTTGACAGGCAGAGTGGATAGTGAGAGAGAGAGAGAGAGACAGAGAGAAAGGTCTTCCTTTTGCGATTGGTTTACCCTCCAATGGCCGCCGCGGCTGGCGGGCTGTGGCCGGCGCACCACACTGATCGGATAGCAGGAGCCAGGTACTTATCCTGGTCTCCCATGGGGTGCAGGGCCCAAGCACTTGGGCCATCCTCCACTGCCTTTCTGGGCCATAGCAGAGAGCTGGCCTGGAAGAGGGGCAACCGGGACAGAATCCGGCACCCTAACCGGGACTAGAACCCGGTGTGCCAGCGCTGCTAGGTGGAGGATTAGCCTAGTGAGCCGCGGCGCCAGCCTCCAAAACTTTTTAATGTAATTTACATTACTTCTCTCAAGTAAACTAGATATCTCTTCCTTCTCCAATTTAGTATTGGAATAACTGCCTACAGTGATATGAATTCTTTTTCATACTAATATATAATTTAAACTTTTATTTTGATATAATCACAAACTTACAGAGAAATTTGGAAGACCCGTGTAAAGAACTTTTCTTTCCTTGGCTCGTATGAGAGTCAATTGCTGACACTAACTTATAAACTCAAGAAGCTCAATGAACCTCAAACAGGATAAGACCAAAGAAGGGGGGGGGGGGAATCAGCGCTTTGGCATAGCAAGTAAAGCCATCGCCTGCAGTGGCGGCATCCCATATGAGCACCGGTTCAAATCCTGGCTGCTCCACTTCCTATCCAGCTCTCTGCTATAGCCTGGGAAAACAGTAGAAGACGGTTCAAGTTCTTGGGCCCCTGCATCCACATGGGAGACCCAGAAGAAGCTCCTGACTCCTGGCATCAGATTGGCTTAACTCCGGCCTTTGCAGCCAGAGAAAATCATGCTGATACATATAATAATCAAACTGAGAAAAAACAAAGATAAGGAAAAATCTTGCAAGACAAAAACACAGTACACACAGAGAAACTGATAGAAATGACTGCATACTCATATTTCTCATTGGAAATCATGTGGGCAAGAAAACAGTGGGAGCAACAATGCTAGAATTAAAAATAAACCAATAGACAATAAATCTGATTAGTCCAGAGCTCTCTGTCCAGTGAAAACATCCTTCAAGAATGTAAGTGAGGGGTCAGTATTTTGCACAGCGGTTGAGACACCTGCATCAGAGTGCCTGGGTTTGATCCCCAGCTCTGGCTCCTGACTCCAGCTTCCTGACAATTTGCTCTCTGGGAGGAAGCAGTGGTGGCTCAGATAATCAGTTTCCTGCCACCCAAGTGGGAGACTTGGACTGAATCTCTGGTTCTCAGTTCAAGTCCCAGCCCAGCACCAAGCATTTGAAACAGAAACAGTAGATGGCAGTTTAGATGTGCTCACTCACTCTTTCATAAAGAAAACTTTAATGAAAAAAGTATTAGAAGAATTAGAGTGAAATAAAAATATGACATACAGGAAGCCTAGGAATTTGTCAAAGATCTGTTACAAAAATGTTAAAGAAAATTTATTACCGAAAGCAAAGCAGTATCAGAGGGGGAAATGTGGAACTTTACAAATGAAGGAAAAGCAACAGAAATGATTTTTTTGGGATAAATATAATAGACTGTTTTCTACTTCTAATATGTGTAGCTTTTTTTTCAACTTGAGTTTATTTATTTATTTACTTATTTAAAAGTCAGAGTTACAGAAAGCGAGGGAGAGACAGACATTTCTTTCATCTACTAGTTCACTCCCCAGATGGCTGCCATGGCCAGGGCTGGGCCAGGTCGATGCCAGGAGCTTGGAATTCTATCCAGGTCTCTCATATAGGTGGCAGGGGCCCAAATACTTGGAGCATTTTCCTCTCCTTTCCCAAAGGTTTATTAACAGGGAGCTGGATCGTAAGTGGAGCAGCTGGGACTCAACCTGGTGCTCAGGTGTGATGCCTGTGTTATAGGTAGCAGCTTAAGCCACGCACCACGACATTGGCCCAATATGTCATTCTTGAGAGAAAAAAATAACATTATCCTTGGGAAAAGGTTTAATATATACAGATATAATGAGTATAAAAACAAATGCAATAAATGGGACATATAAATTAGTAAGGCCTCTAGATTCTATTTGAGGTGCTAAAATATTAATTAAAAGATGAAAGCTAACTATATGTACACATATAAAAATCATAATCCCTAGAATAACTAAAGCATTACAAAACTACATTGTCTAAAAGCTAATTGATGACAGAAGATGCAATGTCAGAAAATATTCAGGTAACCCACAAAAGGACAAATAGAACAGAAAAACAAACACAAGGAACAAATGTGAAAATAATAAAAGACAACACTAAAATATAAACATATCGGTACCTATTATGAACATAAATGTTCTAAATGCAACAATTAAGAAATTGTGAGATGGGATTTAAACATTTTTGTTAAGATTTACTTATTTGAAAGGCAGAGTCAGAGAGAGAGAGAGAGAGAGGGAGAAAGATATCTTCCATCCTTTGGTTCACTACCCAAATGACCCCAGTGGCTAGAGCTGAGCCCATCCAAAGCCAGGAGTCAAGACTTCTTCCAGGTCTCCCACGTGGGTGCAGGGGCCCAAGCACTAGGGCCATCTTCCGCTGCTTTCCCAGGCACATTAGCAGGAGCTGGATCAGAAGTGGAGCAGCCAGGACTCAAACTGGCACCCATATAGGGTGCAAGTGTCACTGACAGCATCTTTTCCAGCTACACCACAGCACAGGTGTCCTTAAAATTTTTGTAAAAGAACAAACTATAGGTGACCTACAAAAACCTACTTTACCTATAATGATATAGTGAAAGTAAAAGTATAGAAAAAGATCCTATGAACATACTAATCAAAGGAAAAATGACTATATTATTATGCTAAAGTGTACATTTCAGGGGCCTGTGCTGTGACAAAGTAGGCTAAGCCTCCACCTGCAGTGCTGGCGTCCTATATGAGCTCCGATTCCTGTCTTTGCTGCTCCTCTTCAGATCCAGCTCTCTACTTATGGCCTGGGAAAGCAGTGGAGGATGGCCCAAGTGCTTGGGCCCCTGAACCCGCATTGGAGACCTGAAAGGTGCTCCTGGCTTCGGAATGGCTCAGTTCTAGTCATTGAGGCCACCTGGGGTGTGAACCAGAGGATGGAAGACCTTTCTCTCTATCTCCCCCTCTATAACTCTACCTCTCAAATAAATAAAATGTTTAAAAGAAACAAAATTTAAAAATGTAGATTTCAGAATGAGCAAAGTTATCAGGGATAAAGTAGTCCACTACATAATAATAAAAGGGTCAATTCACTAAGTCCTAAGAAACCTAAATGTATATGTAGCTAACATCACAGAGATCAGAATACATGAAGGAAAAAAACAGATCAAAGTCAAAGAAAAAAATATACAACTCCTCCATGACACCTTGAGACTTAATCATTCCTCTCACATTCTTACACATGGCTTTGGCCCAGTCCTGCCTGTAGCAGACATTTGGGGAGTGAAACCACAATATTACAGGTACATATTACTATTAAAACAGAGAAGTTAAAGAAAGGTGTTCAGCCGAGGAGTTAACAGGTTCTTACGGTTCTCCCCCATTGGAGATCCTGAGTTCAATTCCAGATTCCAGCTTTGCCTCTGGTTTGACTCCTGACACCAGTTTCTTGCTAAGGTAGACGCTAGAAAGCAGTGGTGTGGGCTCAAGAAATTGTGTTCCTGCAACCCGTGTGGGACCTGGACTGAGTTCCCAGGTGCTGGCATTTGTTAAGTGAACCAGCTCATCAGAACTCACACTCTCTTCCACCACCCTGCTTCTCAAATAAAATTAGTTTAAAAAGACTATTATATAAAAAATAAGCCAAAGCCAGAGTACAAAAGCAAAAAGCTTGTAATAAAGTATGTATCTATTTTAAGAAATATTACTCATTCAATGAAAGATGTCCCTTCTACTTGGAAATACCATTGGTTCTAATGCAAGTTACTTTCAGTACTTGACAGTGATTACAATTCTTGTATAAAGAAACTATTCCTAGGCCGGCGCCGCGGCTCACTAGGCTAATCCTCCGCCTTGCAGCGCCGGCACACCGGGTTCTAGTCCCGCTCGGGGCGCCGGATTCTTTCCCAGTTGCCCCTCTTCCAGGCCAGCTCTCTGCTGTGGCCCGGGAAGGCAGTGGAGGATGGCCCAAGTGCTTGGGCCCTGCACCCCATGGGAGACCAGGAGAAGCACCTGGCTCCTGCCATTGGATCAGCGTGGTGCGGCAGCCGCAGCGGCCATTGGAGGGTAAACCAACGGCAAAGGAAGACCTTTCTCTCTCTCTCTCTCTCTCACTGTCCACTCTGCCTGTCAAAAAAAAAAAAAAAAAAGAAAAAGAAAAGAAAAGAAAAAAAGAAGAAACTATTCCAGCCGGCACCACGGCTCACTTGGCTAATCCTCTGCCTGCAGCACCGGCACTCTAGGTTCTAGTCCCAGTTCAGTTCAACTGTCCCAGTTGCTCCTCTTTCAGTCCAGCTCTCTGCTTTGGCCTGGGAAGGCAGTGGAGGATGGCCCAAGTACTTGGGCCCTGTACCCTGCATGGGAGACCAGGAGGAAGCACCTGGCTCCTGGCTTCGGATCGGCGCAGCACACTGGCCATGGCAGCCATTTGGGGGGTGAACCAATGGAAAAGGAAGACCTTTCTCTCTCTCTCTCTCTCTCTCTCTCTCTCTCTCACTGTCTAACTCTGCCTGTCAAAAAAAAAATAATAAAAAAAGAAGAAACTATTCCTTAATCTATGTGACATTAAATGAGAATCTGGTCAGTCATCAGATAAGTATTACCTTCTCTGACCACAGTGATCTTCTATTACATACCCTTTCCTACTGACTCTCACTCTTTCAGTACCTTGGGTCACAATTAACTTAAGACCACGTCTTGATTAACAACAAAAGGAGCTTACAATGTGTTTGGTCATCTTTAGCTTCCGGGTGTTTGTCAAATGCTCTTGTTTTACAAGAAGTAGTTTTCTTGTAGAGCTGTGAGTGTGTCTGCATAATTTTTCATCAAGGCAGTAATGTAGTATCCTAAATCACAAGCATTCTTTGCAAGTCCCTTAAGTGTGGTGTAATTTGGAACCGGCAATCCATTTCAAATTCAGAAAATTAAAGGGGAAATAGCCAGGCACGAGTTAGAGGAGCAGGCCTGACTCCCACACCTGCAATTTCAACCAAATGACATAAAATGCCAAGCCATTATTCTTCCAATTTAGCTTCCTCAGCTTTCATGTTCAAAACCAAATGCATTCTAAAAGTAATCAAACCAGATAAGGACTGGGACTGCAGGGGGGGCAGGGGGAAGAATGCTAATGAATGCAGCCGAAGAACTGGTCGGAGGTTTCTGGTGTTTTAACATTGAGGTTATTTTACGGAGCATATTTTAAAATGATTTTTCCAGGTTAGTTTAATTGGAGTATCAGAAATCCTTTCATCTGTTTTGACAATTGAAATGATGATGTGCAGCCTGCACTGTGTTTATACTGTTAGAGTTGGGAACATCCATATTGATGCTCCAGCTACTGAAAATTTAAAAGGACAGGAGCAGCTAAAGGCCGATTAGCCATGGAGAACATTAGCTTCAATGCTTCTTATACAGAGCCAGACATTACGTCAAGCATGACAAGCCACTCTAGCATAAAAGTATTAGCGGCCTCCAAGTCTCAGGCTTACCCTTAAGTTATTTCATTAAAATACAAAATCATGTTGACCTAATTTTTTGACAGGTTTTGAAGAGAGCAAAGATTCCCTCTCTTGCCCTACCTCCTCCTTTCTCCCTCTCCATCTTGCCATAACTCTGGGGAGTTTGCCAGTTTCAAGTCATTGCAGAGCGCCAATCGCTTTTATTTTAATCAAGGTAGAAGCTCTGGCTTTAAATGCTTTCTTCCCTCATCTCCAAACATGTATGCTGAGGCTCTTCATTGGCACGAGAACTTTCGATCGCAGTAACTCTTACTGTCCTTGGGGAGAGGAGAGCTGCTCAGCGTTCCGTGGAGGTGCCGGAACCGCCTGGATCGGTCTCATTATGTAGGCCATATGCAATAAGCCACAGTACCTAACAGCTGCTGGTGGTAGGATTAAGGGGAAAATATTTAATTTGATGCCAGAGCACGTGCGTGTGATTTCAGCTGTAGCTCTTACCTGTTCCCTAGGGTGTGTGTTAGATATATAGTATAACTCAGAAATCATTTAATTGTGTCAACACAATGTTAGGATGTTTGTTTAAAGTAAAAATTAGTTTTTGCAGCATAAATTGATTAGTTGACAGGCTATTTGACTGTCACAGAGGCTACTGGATACAAAGAAAAGATTGGCTTGGTTAATCTGAGCAAAGGGGAACAACTCCTCTGAGATCAGAGGAAATACAAGCAATGTAAATTCGGATTAGTCTTTGTGTTCTGTAAATCAATAAAACAACAGGGAAGTGTGGAGAATAGGCTAGATCATCTATCAAACTGGTTTTTTATTGTGTTTCTATTCCTATCCCTAGTAAACATGTGCCTTCAGTTTCCCGTGAATAAAAGCATTTGACAAAGGAATAAAAATGGACTGGAGTTCACTGTAGATGCGGAGCCAATGACAAAAGGGAGGGGGTGGGGGAGGTGGCAAGTCAAGATGAGAATCAGAAAGGCTGTTTCCTGCAATCTCAAAGCTAGATCATTCTAAAATTCTCAGGTGACAGGTGGAGAGAGTGAAGATGGATTTTGTATATCTACTGCAATGAAGACCGTGCCTTATGCAGAATACTAATCAAGATTTTTTAAAGGCAACTGCATTGTCTTAACAGGCTTTAGCAGAAATAACGGTGCACACAGGCACGCACATACAAAAGAAAATCAGTTAAGAATACTCAGGTAGCAACCAAGACTTCTGTCTCCCAATTGCTTTCAATCACAGAGGAAATAACTAATGTACTGAAGTAAGAAATCACTAATTTTGTGGACCATTGAAGGGCCTTGCTCTTTTGAAATAGCACTCTTGCTCTTTAACTTTTTTTTTTTTTTTTTGAGGCATTTCACCTGATTGCTTTAATTGAGGGAAATCCTTTTATCTGTGTTGACAGTTTGCATTGTCATTGTATTTTACCTTCTGGTGCATACAGAATCCCATTTTAGGACCGCCTGCCCCCTAAGCTGCAGAATGCACTGAGATACTGCAGAGAATGGGGGAGAAAAAAATGCAGGTTTCAGAACTGAGAAGCAGCACGTTATATTGCTGGAGTCAGGCGAGCTAGGCAGAGCGGTACAAATCTTCCTTTCCGAGTGTTTGAAAGATGGGGGCTTCTTTGTGGCATTATCTTCCCAGGTGCCCCAGATGGCACAGTGTACTTCTAATGGAAAACCATTCATCTGGGCCTGGGACTGTACGTGTTGTACATCACGATGGTTCATGGAGGAAACGAGCTCAGACAGCTTAAGCAGAAGGCGCAGAGCATGTGGTTTGTGAAGGCATAATGGAAGAGAGGCACAAAAGGGCAGGCGAATGAGTCAGAGGCAGGGAAGAGGAGAAGGTGGCTGTTATTTCTGTGTAATTCCCCAGGATCTACCCCTGCTTGGGTTGGTGGTGAGAAAAAAAACAATTCAATTTGAAGGTGGTTCAGGGTAAATGAACCAGGGAATTGAGCTGCTGGAATCTAATTAGGGACCCCCCAAATTACTACTACCTGCCCAACAGAAAAGTCAAATGGCTACACCAGCCAAAAGAGTTAAAGGAAGTTGGCAGAATAAGCAGCCCAGAAGGAGAAGGTTTGCAAACCTTCCAGACTCTATCTCTAAAAACTCTTAGAAGGAATTAAAACACACATACACACACTCACAGCTAATGCCATAGGCACCTAAGTGTGCAATGCAGAAAATGTGGCCAAGTGAGGGCAGGTGTAAAATCCTGAGATCTGAAAGTCTGGCAGCATCCAGCCACCGAGGAGAGGTGATTTTCTCTGTACCCTCATCTTCTTCCTTAGGACAGTATTTCCTAAAAGGATGCTATATGAGAGTCAGAAATAATCTCACCCTGCATTGACAAAGCAAACTACCCAGCCCGAGAGAGAGAGAGAGAGAGAGAGAGAGAGAGATGGTTGATGCTACTGGATACTACTCATGAAACAGGAGTGAAGGAGGTATGGGAATGGTGTTTTAGGATTGGCTCTCTGAGCTTGTCATTTGTTTTCTGACGGCACACAACTAAATTTAATCTTCTCATATCTGCTTATTATTCAAAGAATACCTGCCTTTGGGCCCTGTTATTTCTCTCCAAACATGGTCTGGAGAAAATGGAACTGGACTTGGAGTCCAGTGAGAGTGCCAGGATGACACTGGATGTCTAATCTATGCAACTTGAAAAAATCATTTTGAATGTCATTTTAAGCTTGTTTGTAAAATGAAGAACAGAGTTAGAAAATCTGTAAGGCATATCCCAGCTACTAAATCTGAAGATCTTCAATAATAATATATTTTTTCTCAGTTATGTATGGGCAACTGACTGTGCTCCAAAGACATGAACATGGAATTCGTCCTTAAAACAATGTAAGACCCAGCACCTCTGTCACCATTGAAATTGATTTCCTCTTGCTTCAAACACTTGTTCATATACGACAAATAAAAACTTGCATGAAAAGCAAGTTGAGGTTTTACTTACTGTATTATCATCACCATTGCAACTGCTCAGATCTCCCAAAAGTCTTGTAACTATAGCTGCCTAGATTTCATGCTTATTCCCAAGAGCAGAAGAAATTCAACAAATCCAAAGGAAATTACATGAATGCAATGGTGCCCATTGCCAATGTCATATGTTCTAAAATGTCACTTAAATGAGCAGCTATAATCTCCCTCTACTGAAGAAGGCTCTTACACTGAACACTGTACAAAATGATCATAGAACATATTAGCAAAATAAAAGGTGATAATGGCCTATTTTAATAGGAAAAAAAGGCACAATCAATTGCCTCAGCCTTAATGTGGGATCAGCATATTAGGTTAATCCCAGGGTCATTCCCTTCTCATCCAAACATGTTCAGATGGCTTCCTGGCACCATTCGTGGGTGTTGAGCTCAGAGAATTTGAATCTTATCTTATTATCATTTTAAACCAAGTGTACTTAAGCAGAAAAAAAATTTATCAGGCAAAGACAGGATTCTTGACTCATCTCCAAAACTAAGAAAAGTGTTTGAAGATTATAGATTCTTATAAATGATCATTTGTCATACAATGTATCAGGTGCTGCCACTTCGGACTTCACTTTTATAAAGGGTTTTAATTTCTTCCTTGGTTTAAAGCAACCAAAATGTGGTTGGCAGTCACTACTGGTTCAATGAAAGTTGAATGATCTGGGTGATGGTGACACTTTCCATTGTTCCCTATTCTATTAACTGCTATGTCAGTCATTCCCTTCATGTAACCCTTACAGTTAATAAGGTAGCTCATTTAGTTGTCATTAGAACAATGTAAGTGAAAAGACTAGATTTAGAGAACAGGGCCACAGTAAGTACAAGACTCAGCTGCACAACCACCTCATCTCCACCTTGTCATAGAGTACTGAGCAGCTCAAAGCAGCACCCTAGGCATTCTGATTTGGAGGTAGGTTTACCTTGTAATTAGTACAGACAGACTTTTCTTTTTCTACTCTTTTTTTTTCTTTCGGTTAATACCTCTCATACTCACTCCAGGACCAAGCTGGCAGACACTCAGGACAAAGCACAGTTTCCAAGTTTTACATTCTATACCCTTTTTACACCCTACCCACTGCCCAAGTCTGCTTTAAAAATAGAAAATAAGTCTAGGACAGTATATACACAAATCTCAAAATATAGTTCATCTAATTTTCAAGTCACTTTATGCAGCAATTATTTTTAAATCCACATAATTGACTGCATCACTGATTCGCAGGTTGTGGGTGAGAAAGGAATTGCTCTCTTTAAGAAGTGGTCATCCAATCCAATTAGCTTAATCATTTGACCTTAACCAGTGTGATTCAGTTATTTGAATCATGAAGCAGCCAGATTGGATTGAGCATTTTCAAATTGATCTTTGTTTCTCTGTGATTAACTTTAATGATGACATAAATAACAAATGTGATGCAAAATTGGATGAACTGGTGACTTTCTACAGAATCCCTGTTTTTCAGGATGAACAAAGATTACACTGAGTAATAAATCCAATTGAAAAATTTATTAAGCACTTCTAAGCTCAAGATGCCTCATTCAACACTAAAGAAGCACAAAGATGACTCAGACCGAGTTGCCAACCAAGGGCTGCAACTGCAACACAAGACAAGTAATAAGTAAGTAAACAGGTATTTGCACTGCAAAGACAATATAACGTGCTCAATAAAGTTGCAATAGTAAGTAATGAAAGCCTTTAATTCTGGGAGAGAAAAGGAAATAGCTTGGGTTGGGCCTTGCAGGTGAGAAAAATAATGAGGGGTAGCAAAATGAAATGCCTTCAGGGCCAGTCGTATGACATAAATATGAGAAGCTGGAGAGAGGCAGAGCCCGGAGTGAACTGTAGCATCAATGCCTTACCAAAAGGATTTGGAAGTCGGTTTTAAAAATTATTTCATGGCAAATTAAATTATAACTATGGGATCTGATCTGGCCTTCCTTGGTCATAGGTACTTTATTCCACGAGAAACAGAATGATCAAGAAAGCACTGAATGATGAAGACGCAGAGCCTGCCAAGTGCCAGAGACTGTCTGCTCCCTGTCATTCTTCCTCTCTGAGCCCACTTTCAATCTTAATCCTGAGACTTCTGGGATTTAGATTAGAGAACTGAGTCCCACACACTGGAACCTATCATTCAAATTCCTTTCCAATTGTCTACGGCCTCCTTCCCCTTAGGGATAAGAACAGAACTGTATCCAATCCCCCCTCAAGGTATCCTAGCTGTTGTAACAGAATCCTTAACATATTCCTAATGTTTGGATCCCTTGTGTTATAACCAGATAGTCATCCAGTCACTGCAAAATTAGCATTCATTTCTGTAGCTTCTTCTCTACCCAGAGGCTGAGCTTCTGCCCCAAGTCCCAGCCCAGTAAAGTGAATGCTGCCACCTGCTGACAGATTTCCCTGAAGACAAATGCCTGTGAATCTCCATCTCTGAGCACCACCTCCCAGTGCTGGGTTTCTGAGATTATATTTCAACTGACTTCAAGATGCCCATATTCTCAGAACTTTCCAAGGCCACTGACCGGGACCACCCTCAAATGTGTTAGCAGGTCCAGGGGTAACACAACTCTCTCTGATTCAACTTCCTCTGCCCAGTCCATGCTAGCAGAAGGCCAAGCCTGCTCCGGACATGTGATTCCAGGACTCAGCCCTTCCCTCTCTCTGTACACCCATTCTCATCTTGTTCACAAAGCTTTGTTGAAGTGTTTTCCAGGGCATGATGAAACTTCCTCTTTTCAAAACCTCCAGTTGGTGATTCGCATAGTAAATATTTATTTTATGTGTCATGTGTCAGGTCCTCTTCTAGCTTTGTGGATATGGCCATAAACACACCAGACACAAACTTCTGCCCTTTGCGGAGCTAACGTTTTTGTAGAGCAGACAGACAATAAGCAATTAGCAAAGAAAGTATGCAGTATGGCAGATAGTGATATGTGCTAAGAAGCAAAAGAATAATCAGAAGAGGTACATAAATTGGAGTACTGAAATATTAGAGAAGCAGGCCATGGACATCTCAGAGGGTAAACTTTAAGTAATCATGCAAAGGACATGAGGAAGTGCGAGGGGGCTGCCTTGGGAAAATTGTTATGGGCAAACAAATAGCAAGTGGAAAGTCTCTGAGGTAGGACTGTGTCTGGCTAGTCTCATTACCTCCTTAGAGGCTAGGGTGTTAGAGCAAGGGTACTAAGGGCCATGTAGGAGTAGGGTCTGATAGTTCATAAAAAGACTGGGGTTTTACTCTGAAAGAGACGGGAAGACTTTGGAGTTTCAACAGAAAAGTAACATAGTCTGACTCAATGTCTATACACAAGACTGACCAGGAGGAAATTGTGATGCAGGTCCAATAGGAAGTGGCTTGGACCAAACAGGCACTGGATTTATGTAGCCCTTGCCAAGACTGTCTGAAAAGAAGTAGGAAGACACATTATGGAAATATCCAGATGAAAGAAGCCTCAAGGGACCAGTGCTGTGGCATAGTGGGTAAAGACTCCACCTGCAGCAACAGCATCCCATATGGGCATAGTTTGAGTCCTGAATGTTCTACTTTCAATCCAGCTCCCTGCTAATGGGCCTGAGAAATCAATGGAGGATGGCCCAAATACTTGGGCACCTGCACCCACATAGGAGACTGGGAAGAGGCTCCTGGCTCCTGGATTCAGATCAGCCAAGCCCCAGCCATTGAGGCCATTTGACGAGTGAACCAGCCGATGGAAGATCTCTTTCTTTCTGCCTATGCTTCTCTGTAACTCTGCCTTTCAAATAATTAAATCTTAAAAAAAAAAGCTAGAAGAGATGCTTATTTAAAAAAAAAAAAAGAAATAAAGAGGCCTTGAATGATAGGTTAGCAAGTTCAGACTTTATTTTCTAAATTGTGAAAAGAAACTGCAGGGTTTAAATGTAAGAAAGGATTTTTAAGAAAATAACTCTGGGCATTGCTTCCTGCAACACTCGCATCCCATAGGGGTGCTGTTTCATGCCTCAGCTGCTCCATTTCCAATCCAGCTCCCTGCTTATGACCTGAGGAAACAGAAGAAGATGGCCCAAGCACATGGACCCTTGCATGAGTACAGGAGACCAAATGAAGCTCCTGGCTTCAGCTTGGCCCAGCCTTGCCATTTGGGGAGTGAACCAGCAGATGGAAGATATTTTCTTTCTCTCTCTCTCTCCCATCCTCCTTGTAACACTTTCAAAAATAAATAAATCTTTAAAGAAGAAAATAATTCTTCCATAAACACTGAATGCAACTTAAAGAAAATAGAGGGGCATTTGCAAACTTCTGTGTTGATTTCAGTGAAAGAGAATATAGAGTTCAATCAAGAGAACAGCAATGTAAGAGAAAGACTTCAAGGAAAGTGGTCAATGAGATTTTTATAGGCAACAGAATAGATTTTTTAAAAGATTTATTTATATATTTGAAAGTCAGAGTCACACATAGAGAGAAGGAGAGGAAGAGAGAGAGAGGTCTTCCATCCTCTGGTTTAAACCCAATTGGCCCCAACATCTGGAGCTATACCAGTCTGAAGCCAAGACCTTCTTCCAGGTCTCCCATGCAGGTTCAGGGCCAAGGATTTGGCCCATCTTCTACAGCTTTCCCTGGCCATAGGGTAGAGTAGGATCAGAAGTGAAACAGCCGGGACTCGAACCAGTGCCCACATGGGATGCCAGCACTGCAGGCAGCGGCTTTACCCATAAAACACAGTGCCAGCCCCCAGAATAATTTCAAGAATCATTTTATTCCCTGTGTCTACCACAGTGCCTAAAATATGAGATCTTCAATAAAAACATTCATTTAGTCATTGAAAACTATAGACTAAATGGCTTTAAAAGCCAAAACAGATTGGCATAATCAGTTTCCCAGGGCTACCATAATAAAGTACCACAAACTTGGCGCCTTTCACCAACAAATCTATTCCCTCACAGTGATGGAGGTCAGAGTCGGAAATCAAGGTGTCATCAAGGCCATGCTCCCTGCAAAGGCTCCAGAGGAGAATCCTTCCTTGCTTTTTCCAGATTCTGGTGGCCCCTCGCATCCATTCGCTTGTGGCAGCCGAACTCCTATTCATATGACTCTTCCTTGAGTATCTATCTTCATTTTTCTTTCTCTTCAAAAATACTCTTCATTGGGTTTATGATCTACGCTGATTACCTGAATGATCTCATCTCAAGGACCTTATAATAATTTTATCTGTACAGAACCTATTTCCAAATAAAGTCACATTCACAAGTACCAGAAGTTAGAACTGGGATATTCTTTTTGGAACCACTAATTAGCCAACTATAAACTTCCCAGTCTAAGCTCCACTCCTGCCACTAATGTCAGGCTTTCTTTGGCTAAATTATTGATTCCCTCTTTGCCTCAGTTCCATCACCTGTAAAAGGGGAGAAATAAAGATATGAGTATCCTACAGCAGTTGTGAGCATTACATGAATCAATCTACACAAGCTGTAAGTACTTAGCAGGGAGTGGCCTGTAGTCAATACTCCAGAGATGTTTATATTATAAAATAGTAATACAGGCAGCCAAGTTTCCACTGGTAGAGAGAGAAACCACATACATGGTTTCCACAAGAAATTTGCAATCTGATGAGCAAAGGACATAACAAAGAGGTTTCATCTCTGTAGACTCAGAGGGGCCATGATGGAGTCAGAAGTAAGCTGAAGCCCATCTCAAGGAACATACACAAGTCCATCAGGAGGACACTGAGGGTGTGAGGGTAGCAGTGGAGATGAAGGGCAGCTGTGAAGTCCAGGCCAAGCCAGCAGCACTCACAAAACAGAGACAGAAGTAGGTAGGAGAGAATATTTTCAGTTTAAGGCTCTACAATTTTTCCAATATACCAGGAAGGAAGGAGATGCTAAGAGAAGGAAGACACTGGCCAGAAGCAATGGTGGAGAAAGAGCAGGAATCAGGCCAGGAAAGACTGTGTGTGTCAGGCTAAGGAATCTGCATCTATCCTAGAAAGAACAGAAAGCCACCAAGAACCAGAAGCAAAGAGTGACATGCAGAGAAGGTGCTTACAAAGCAGTCTCTCCAGCCTGAGAACAGGCCTCCAAATGGTTCTTACATGCGCTACATCAGGGAAAATATGCCAGTGCTTGCACATAATTTCATTTATCTGTGCATTTATCTTATCCAGGAATAACTACACTGATATTAAACCAACACAAAAGCTTTAAAAGCTTTAACATAAATTTCATAGTTAATCATAATTCAACACAAGCTTTCGTTAACTCAAAAAATGTTTGGCAGAAGTGAGGGGCAGGCATTTGGCACAGTGGTTAAGATGTCACTTGGAGGGGGCCAGCGTTGTGGTACAAGCAAGTTAAGCCACCATCTGCAGCACTAGCATCCCTTATGGGCTCTGGTTCAAATCCTGGCTGCTCCATTTCCTATTCAGCTCCCTCCTAATGTGCCTGGGAAAGCAGTGGAAGATGACCTAAGCGCTTGGGCCCCTGAACCCATGTGGAAGACCTGGAAGAAGCTCCTGGCTTTGGGCTGGCCCAGCCCTGGCTTTTGCAAACATTTAGGAAGTAAACCAGAAGATGAATATATCTCTCCCTCTCTCCTCTGCCTTTCAAATAAATAAATCTTAAAAAAAAAATTCTTAAAAAAAAAGGTTGTAACTCAGGACACATCCCATATCATAGTACATGGGTTCAAATCCAAGCTCCAATTTTGATTCCAGTTTCCAGCTAATGTATACCCTGGGAAGCAGCAGATGATGGTCAAGTACTTGGGTCCCTCCTACCTACATGGGCTACCTGGACCGAGTTCCCAGCTCCTGGCTCTGCCTGGTCCATTTTAGGCTATTGTGAACTAGTGGATGGATGATCTCTTATTCTTACTTTAAAATAAATAAAAGATAAAATTTTTAAACTTTTTCCCAGTCATTTAAAAAGTTATTTAATAATACATAGTGACAGGAACAAAATTTTATATTTTATTCAGTTGAAAATGCTAATTTAACATTTTAGAAGACAGTGATTCAAAGATCTGATCAAAAATTCCATTTGGATATTTAGTTACAATGGCTGCTTGGTTGAAAATCACACCTGTCAGACACATCTGGAGTCAGGAGAGAAGCCCCACAGGGCTGTGCTTACTGACTCCTAACACTCACTTTTCTATCTTAATTGCCAGTTTCGTATTTGTGATACTCATCTTAAGTTTTATCTTCCCTACCATCACTCAACTGTACTGAGGAATGAACTGGAAGATATAGCATTTGCATATATTGTTCCTTAAAAAAAAAAACAGGTTTGTTTAAAAGGCAGACTGTGTGAGAGAGAGGTAGGTAGGAAGAAATAGAGAGGGAGAGGTCAATCAATCTTCCATCTGCTAGTTCACTCCCCAAATGGCCGCCAGGTCTTGGCCAAGCAGTAACCAAGAGTCAGAAACTCTATTCTGGTCTCCCACACGGGTGGCAAGGGCCCAAGCACATGGGCCATCTTCCACTGCCTTCACAGGCACATTAGAAGAAAACTAGATGAAAAGTGGAATAGCCTGGACTCAAGCTGGTACTCCGAGTGGGATCCAGGATTCGGACCAGAACTCTGACATGGGTACAAGCATCACAAGCGGAGGCTGTCTGCTCTGCCACGACGTCAGTTTCTATTTTTTCTTTTGTATTATTTATTGTTAATGAAATAGATATTCTCATGCAGTTACAGGAAATAAAGAGATCTTCCGTCTAGTTTATTCCAATAGTACCAGTTTGCAAACTTGTAAAATATCACAGTGTGGTATATTCTCATGAGTACAAGAAAACTGGGGAAAGCATTTATATATTTTTAATTAATTTTAATTTTACTTGAAACGAGAGAGAGAGAGAGATCTTCCATCTGTTGATTCACTCTCCAAATAACCACAGCAGCCAGGACTGTGCCATACAGAAGCCAGGAGCCTATAACTCCACCTAGGATTTTGTAGGGGTGGCAGGGATAAAGTACTTGAACCATCATCTGCTACCATCTGTGCTACTTCCCAGGATGCACACTGGCAGGAAACTGGAGTGAAGTGTACACAACCCAGGTGGCCATTTAACCACTGCACCAAATACCTGCCCCATTTGTATATTTTTAGCAAAGTGTTTAGACTAAAAACAATTTCATTTCTTTAGAAGATCTTCAGAACAAGTGAGAAAATTTCATCTCTGAAGTATTTACAGATATAAGAATTTTATATATAGCACAGATTACTTTAATCAAGTATTATATAATATGAATGTAAACATGAAAACATAAATGAAAAATTCACATATAGTCTCAACAGCATCACTTTCATTCAAAAGTGTTAATTTCTTACTAATTGTGAACCTGTCACATTTAACTTGAAGTGACACATCAAGTCTGATGATTTTTTCAGAAATATCCCCTGGGTAATAAATTACTGACAGACAATTTTTCACAGACAAACATCAATATGGCACATTTGTTCCTTTGTAATAGAAAATTGCCCAACAGATTTAGGTTAGACAACACTTCATTCCTGGTTGCAAGATAAACTGTGAACTTAGATACAAAATATTTTCATGGTCATTTTCTGTCTCATTAAAAAGGAATTATAACAATTGCTTAACTTATTAAGATAGCACCCGCCAATCTAACAGGGCAAATACAAATTGTGTAGCAGAATGCTAAGTGCAATGTCTTTTTGTTGCTTTGGGCCCAAGAGCAAGAACCATAAAGTACGTTCCAGATACCCCAGATGCTAAACTGAGGTTCTATAAAGCTTCATAAACCTATGCTCAAAAATTTGGAAGAAACTATTTGTTCCTTATCTGCAGTCAGACTCTAATGGAAAATGAAAAATTGTTAGGCTAAGCTAAAAGGCTGGTAGAAGAGGTGTCTACAGAAGGAACTCTTGGTGTTTTGTGAGGTCCTGTCCCTTACCACAGGACAAGGGAAAGAGTGTGCTCTTAAGCCAAGTGAAAGATGTTTCAAATTATTCAGTGCATTTCGCATGGATCTCCCTGAACTTGCAGGAGTCCAAGATGCAGTGCTGAGCTATTCAAGATATTCTGATATTAGAGCAAAGAGAGGTGGCTGCCTTCTGGTGACCTGCTCATCAGGAGTCGTCAAGACAATGCCTTTCCCATGGATCAGACTAGGTCATTTTGAGAAAATCATGGATTTTCCATACACCAACTCAGGGAAACAACAGGAAAGGAGAGAGGAAGGGGGGTGAGGAAAGAGAGATGGCAGCAGAGAGAGAGGAGGTATGTTATGTTGGGTGATGGCTTGGAATCTTCATATTAGATGGGATTGGACACCATATTACACGAGAGTGCTCAGAGAAGCTAAGGGGTCTGCTCACTGTTACCACTTGGAATGATGAAAAGCAAGCAAGCAAGCAGGTTTGTAGAGACAGCCACGAGAAAATCTATGCAAAATGCTAAGGAGTCAGAGGCAACACATGTGATATTATGTTTTATGACCAGTAAAATATTTCTTTCTTGAAACTAAAATGGTCCCAGGTACATATGTGGCTACTGAATGCATGCTTATTATTTGATCAAAAACTATAAAGCTTTTAGGAATCTTTCCTTATTCATTTAATGTATTGCAGGCAGAATCTACATCTCCAACTTTTATCAAAGACACTGGATTTGCATAGCTTCTGTCCTTTCTGGCTTATTTTCCATGGGAGAAAACTTGTTTCCTCAGCGTAGACCAAATAATGAGCAATATAAAGCTTGCTCTTTTTAAAGCATTGATAGTAAAATAATTTAGTTCTCTGAGTTTGTACATTTCCCCCTACAGAACCAAGTTTTCTTTAGTAAGTTGTTCAACTAAATAATGTTGTAATGAATAATGAATAACAGCAATCTACTGCATACAAGTAGATTTTCTCAGACAGTTGCATATGGTAGGAAAGTGTTTTCAGAAAGTGTAGGCCTGGGGAATATTCAGTGTTCAATAATGCAAAAGCAGAAGGATTGAAACTTTTTTTTTTCATTCGATACTGTTTGGGATCTGTTGTGGCTGGACAGGGAATGAACATGAACTTTTAAAGAACTAAAAATTTGGGGCCGGTGCCGTGGCTCACTTGGTTAATCCTCCACCTGTGGCACCGGCATCCCATGTGGGCGCCAAGTTCTAGTCCTGGTTGCTCCCCTTCCAGTCTAGCTCTCTGCTGTGGCCCAGGAGGGCAGTGGAGGATGGCCCAGGTGCTTGGGTCCCTGCACCCACATGGGAGACCAGGAGGAGACACCTGGCTCCTGGCTTCGGACTGGCACAGCTGCAGCCATGGCAGCCATTTTGGGGGGTGAGCCAATGGAGGGAGGGAGGACCTTTCTCTGTCTCTCTGTCAAATAAATTTAAAAATGAAAATTTTATTTAGATGGAATGGTCTGTAAGTATAAATCCAACTTCTGTCCTCATCCAAATCCCATTCTTCCTTCAGAATCCAGCAGCACCTCTTCCGCTGAGAGGTCTCCCTGGCCTACTGTCCATTGGCCACAGTGCAACGGCCTCCTTTGAACAGCTCTAACCCGCACTTTGTTTATACTACATGGCTAGTGTAGTAGTGTCAACTTGAATTGCTGGTTCCTGTTCATCTGCTAAAATTACCGTTTCCCCACTAGTGTGGTTGTATTATAGTGGGAAAAAACTACACAAACATTTCTCTGCAGTCCCCTTGTAGTTCTCTGTAGTCCCCCTACGATCTGAATAATTATAAGGTTGGTTTGTTGATTAGATTCTCTACCAAATCTTTTTGTTAGTTGTTCCTTGGATGGGTACATTGGATCGGCATGAGAATAAACATACTAGAAAGGAGGAGGGCAAAGGCTACATTTGTTCATGTATAAACTATGTAGTTATGAGCCAGAGGTGTAAACAGAGGGTTGTACTATGCAGTAGGCAAATGGTATCTTCCAGCAATTTTTTACATTTTCCACATGATTAAAACAAGTTGGAAAGGCTTATTAATACCTACATAAACAACATGCCAGGAATGGCACTGTTACACAGTAGGCTAAGCCTCTGCCTGCAGTGCCAACATCCTATATGAGCACCAGTTTGTTTCCCAGCTGCTCCTCTTCTGATGTAGCTCTCTGCTGCGACCTGGGAAGGCAGTAGAGGATGGCCCAAGTTCTTGGGCCCCTGCACCCTGGTGGGAGACCCAAATGAAGCTCTTGGCATCAGATCAGCTTAGCTTTAGCCGTTGCAGCCACTTGGGGAGTAAACCAGCCCTTGGAAGACCTTTCTATTTCTCCCTCTTTCTAAATGTAACTCTCTCTCTCAAATAAATAAACAAAATCTTAAATTCATGTCAGGGCCACATATAAAAAGAGGGTAATTTATAGAGAACACTTTGAAATATATTTAAAATTAAGCATTTAAATTATTCTGTTTTGTTTATTTGAACTATGAATGATTAAATGTTCCCTCATTTACACTCTATATCAGCCAAATTCAAAAAGAACAATTTTACCATTATTGAGATTAATATCATTGAATAAATTTAACATGGAGATGTGGTTGTTATCATATTTTCATAAAGCTGACTTGCTTGGTATCCACAGTTGATACATGGTTTTATAATGCCCGAAACAACTCAGTAACAAATAACTATGTATATACATAAAGACATGCATACATATGCATACCTGTCATACTTAAACCAGCCAATTTAGTTTCATGTCAAGATGATTGTTTTGCAAACTAAAATTATGGAATTTTTTTTACAGCTAAACTCATTAAGTATAATATGGACAGCTTTAGACTATAAGTTCCTAGGACAGAGTCCACATCTCTTGTAGATCCATCAAGGCCAAGTTGAACGCTCATCACACAAAAGGCTCTTTCTAATTGTTTCACAGTGAATAGAGAGTAGGACAATAAAGGAGGAGGAGAAAACATGTTGTTCTTTTGAATTACTTTATGAAGCCTCTCTGGGTAGATTCCTTCAATGCTTCACCTTGTGAAATCAAAAGAAAAAAAAAAATAAGAGACCTCTATCCTTAAAGCAAACAAAGAAGCAGATGCGTTCAGCCTTCTTACATTTTTTTTTAATCTTTGCCATCCTGCACTAGGCAACAATTCTTTCTTCAGTGTAGAAAAAAACAGGTTGTTTTAGTAATTACCTATCTCCTGGTTCTTTTTATCCTCCTCCTATATTCTCTGAGTCACACGTGTTGTTACTGTAGATAAATCACTAAAAACTAAACCAACAAAGAATAAAACACTGAACTGAAAATAAACTAATATTCCTGACCTCACCTACTGGAAGTTGATTGTCTTTTGAAATGATTACTGTAGAAACAGAAAATCATTATTGCTTGACAGCCTGAGAACGTGCTATAGAGGCAAAGGTGATGGTCTTTTGGGGCTCATAAAAATATTTGTATAGTGTATCATGCCCTCAGTGTCTGCATCCCTACCATTTGTATATATAACTCTTTGGAAGGTGAAGATGCTCTTTATTGAAAGCAGTTTCTAAATATCTCTACTTAAAACTGTGGTCTTACATTCCATGGAAGGTTACTTCATGTTTAAAAATACAATAATTTCTATGTTGTGATTTTCTAAATGCTTATTATTCTAAGACAAAGAGAATGGTTTTGTTTCAGTCAAGGCTATGAATCAAATCTCTTATGAATGACAATTCAGTACGGACAGATGCAAACAACCAAGTCGAAGGGTTCACTCACATTTGCTCCCCATCAGAGGACAAGGTGAAAGTACAGAGAATGAAGAAGTACATTCCGGAGCCCCACTGCCTGGGAAATGCTGTGAGCTCTGCCACTTAAAAGTCTTGTACCTGCAGGCAGAATACTTATTCTCTCTGACCTCAGATTTCTCATCTGACAAGTAAGAGACAATGCTGCCCTCCCCACACAGGTTTTGTCAGGGTCAAATTAGTAAATGCATGAAGCGCTTAGAAAACCGCCTGGCATATAGTCAGCCCTTCTGAACTCTTAGCTATTATCACCAACTCGATCTACTACCAACACAGCTTTCCTGAACACACACCAAGTGATATGTGTCATGGATACTCCTAACCCAAGCAGAGCCTTCTCAGGATTTCCAGAGTCCTACTTGCTCTCCTGTCTACCTGTCTACTTGAAAGTGAAATTTCAGGGCAACCAGCTGAGCTGTTCCTGCAGTTCCAGGGTCTCTTAAGTGTCAAAACAATGATGGAAAAGAATAAAGCACTTGCTAGCAGCAGGCCTGTAGAATTACACTGCCTAAGTTTAAAATCCCAGTTTTGCCATTTATTAGCCATATAGTCTTTTAGAAATGTCTATGAATTTTCTTGATCCAAGTTTCCTTTTCTATAAAACAGGCATATTATAGCCACCTCTCAGAATATTGTTATGAAGAGAACGTTAGCTTTTTTGGAAAGCATTTAGCACTGTAGCCTGGTGCCCAGCACACCATGTAAATCATCAAAAATTGTAGATGGAGGGGAAAAGGCAAATGAAAAATACAAAGCCTGCTGTGGAATCCTGTGAATTCCCAGACTCGCTGAAGTCCTAGAGTTCCTCTTTCAAAAACTGAATAAACCGGAGATGGAACAGTTCTCATCATTTCTGGGTCATGGACTCCTCCTCTGAGCCGTGGGACCCCGCGCTACCCAGGGGGAAGCCTCTGGCAGCATGATACACTGAAGGAGCAGCGGATCTGAACTCAGAGGCTGAGTCTGCCCTCGGTCAGAAAACCCCATGGGAGTTCCTTGATTCACCCACCCTTTGTTTTATACTATGTCATTTGCCATGAGAGATGCCAAAAATATTTAAATTTCAATATAGGTCCTTAAGGGACATTAAAAAAAAAATCACAGGATGATACCTAGTGGGGAGCACAGTGGGAGTCTATACTAGAATCTCCCAGGTTGTTTAGAAACCATCCAGAGAAATAAAAGATAATGGGGGAAACCAGAAATTGTCAACGAAGCTGGGGTTCAGATGATACTTACCTATTTGGTAAGCTGGTGTTACTTAAGCTTTATTGGACAAACTAACTGTTGCCAGAAGTCAAGACATGCTCCAGTGAAGAACAGGGGGTTTGGAGGTGGTTAGTGATGACAGAGTTCAGAAAATTCTCTTGAAAGGAGAGGGTTCTCGAGGAAAGGAGCTGCCAAGAACAGAACTGAGGTTCCGGGGGGTGGGCGCCACCAGTAGTGTGGGAGACAGCAAAAAGTTCCAGAAAATGCTCAGGCAGGCCCACTGAGAGCAAATCTCAGAGAAACTCCAACACTGCCCTCTAAGAGCATGTGCTTCCTGCGGTAGGCAAGGGCAGTGTCCTGGGACAGTTGGGGAAGAAGCAAGGGACCCCAAGACTCCTGTGAGCCAGCAGGGTTGTCATGGCTGGGGCAGAGCAGATGCTGGGCTGGTGGGAACCTTTAGGCTGGTGCACTTCTGCTCACCATAGCAGAAGAGCAAACACTATGTGCTAAGCAAGCACTGTTCTAAATAATCACGTTTTTAAGAGTTCTTCAATAAGTTCATGGAAGAATGCATATTATAAAACACCACCATAAGGGTTTCAAAAATTTTTTGCACACAAATAAACCTGTCCTTTAATTCTACTTTCCAAAAATTTTGTAGTTTTTATTTAGTTATTTTTATTTGAAAGACAGAGACAGAGAGAGAGAAACTTCTATCCCCCTGGTTCATACCCAGCAAGGGCTGGGTGAGGCCAAATTCAGGAGCCCAGAACACAGGCTGGAGCTCCCCAGTGAGTGGCAGGCACCCAAATGCTTATCCATCATCTGCTGCTCCTCAGGTGCCCACTAGCAGGAAACTGGAATGAAGAGTGGAACCAGGATTCAAACCGAAGCACTACAAGATGGGATGTGGCACCTCAACCACTACTCCAAATGCTTGCCCCTCCACAAATGTTGAAGGGCCCTCATATTAACTCATTTAATCTCAACAACTCTAGAAACAGGTCTTTTTTTCACCATTTAACTAAAGAGGATACTGAGGTAAAAACTTCCCCTAGACCATCAGCTAATAAAGGACTGGCCAGAACTCAACCCATACAATCTGGCTGTAAAGTCTACGCTCTGGTTCCTTACACTGCACAGCCCCCAAAAGTTGGAGGGTTAGCTGGTTGTGCATGTACTAAGGAGAGCCTTTCCATATTCTCTGTAGCAAGACTTGGGGATACTTGAGGTGACTCAAGCTACTTTGGCACTCACACTACAAAACCCTCCTCTATAAAAACAATCTGTAAACCAAAATAGGAATATATTCTGTATACATAAAAATATAGAAAGGAACAACACAATATTTCTATAAGTGAAATATCTCTAGAAAAATGTTCCAAGGAATAGGTGAAATTTGTAGCCTAATTTTTTTCCATATATACATATATATTTATATACAATATATATTGTGAACTTATATACAAATATATATATTTAAATATGTAAAGAACAGATTTCATGTACTTCACATGTACAATTTTAAGTACATAATGAAAAAACCTCATTCTCCTCTCCCTCCACCTTCTTTTCAAAAAGTAGCCTACTTTTAAAACTTGAATTAAGGGGCAGGTGCCGTGGTGCGGTAGGTTAATCCTCCACCTGCGGTGCCGGCGTCCCATATGGGCACTGGTTCTAATCCCGGCTGCTCCTCTTCCAGTCCAGCTCTCTGCTGTGGCCCGGGAAGGCAGTAGAGGATGGCCCAAGTACTTGGGCCCCTGCACCCACATGGGAGACCGGGAAGAAGCACCTGGCTCTTGGCTTCAGATCGGCACAGCTCCGGCTGTTGCGGCCACTTGGGGAGTGAACCAACAGAAGGCTTTCTCTCTCTCTCTCTCTCTCTCTCTCTCTCTCACTGTCTATAACTCTACCTCTCAAATAAAATTTTTTTAAAAATCTTTTAAAAAAAAGAATTAAGAAAAAATCATAAGAGAGTCATTGGAATTATGAGGGAATACAAAAATATCAGAAAATAAACTTCCAACAGGAGACATACCCCAAAAAAAGGAGTATTAAGTCTAAACTATAAGGAAAATCAGTTAAATGTATATCAAAACCTAGAAATCACACTAGCAGAGAGGAATAACTTTGAATTCATTGAAATTAAAGTTTTGCCTTGGCCAGCGCCGCAGCTCACTAGGCTAATCCTCCGCCTTGTGGCACCTGCACACCGGGTTCTAGTCCCGGTCGGGGCGCCGGATTTTGTCCCGGTTGCCCCTCTTCCAGGCCAGCTCTCTGCTGTGGCCCGGGAAGGCAGTAGAGGATGGCCCAAGTGCTTGGGCCCTTCACCCCATGGGAGACCAGGATAAGTACCTGGCTCCTGACCGCGGCGGCCATTGGAGGGTGAACCAGCGGCAAAGGAGGACCTTTCTCTCTGTCTCTCTCTCTCACTGTCCACTCTGCTTGTCAAAAAAAAAAAAAAAAAAAAAAAAAAAAAAAAAAGTTCTGCCTTATAAGAAAACATCAAAACAATGTAAGCAAAGACAAATGTTAAAGGATAAACTTGGGATAATGTTGAAAACTCATATTACAGCCAAAGGGGTAAAAATCCTGAGATTAAAAGAAATTCTGAGCCAGCACCGTGGCTCACTTGGTTAATCCTCCGCCTGCGGCGCTGGCACCCCAGGTCCTAGTCCCGGTTGCTCCTCTTCCAGTCTAGCTCTCTGCTGTGGCCCGGGAGGGCAGTGGAGGATGGCCCAAATGCTTGGGTCCCTGCACCTGCATGGGAGACCGGGAGAAGTACCCAGCTCCTGGCTTCAGATCTGCACAGCACACCCACCGTAGCAGCCATTTGGGGGGTGAACCAACAGAAGGAAGACCTTTCTCTCTGTCTTTCTCTCACTGTCTGTAATTCTCTCTGTCTCTCTCCCACACTAACTCTGCCTGGCAAAAAATAAAAATAATAAAATAAAAAAAAAATAAAGCTTAAAAAAAACGAAATTCTGGAAATCAGTAAGGAGAGGATAAAAAACTAATAGACATACGGATAAAGGTCTTGAACAACTCATTATAAGAGACAATATAAACAATCCTTACATATATGAAAAATGTCCAACTTTATTCATAATGAGAATACAAATTAAAACTGTCCTCACATACCATGTTTACCCACTGATTTTACAAAACTAACATTTGTCAAGCTACTCCATTGTCAAGGCTGATGCAAAAGAGCACGCCTGTGCATTGCTGCTGGGTGTGCCCTGCAGAAGGCAGTATTCTTACATATTTCACGAAATGACACATGGAGTCAGTAGAGAGCATTGTTTTTGTTGGGGGTGCACATTTAACAAAGTGGCAAATGTATTTGGTGTTTGACCCAGCGATCCTAATTGTGGGAATTTACCTCACAGATAAAACAGCACACAGGATTATACTATATACACAAACCTGACCATTGCACTACTGATGGTATTCATAAAAAATGTGAAAATTCTCCAAATGGTTTTCATTATGGAGAGAGCTGAATTAATAATGAGGCATACAGATGAACACATGCAAGCTACTGATTATTTCTAGGTTATGCAGAGCCTGTGAACTTACAAGAAGTGGAGGTGAGAGTAATGCTTCTCAATGTCTTTTCTATTTTGTTTTGATAATTTTTATTAGTGTGTTTAGAATTTTGTATTTGTTTAAAAATGTTGAGATTTCTGCTTTTTTTCTGTAACTTTTTGAAGCATCCAGGCCAGTTTCTTTTAAACTATGTAAATCTATTTTTCAAAACTAAAAAATTCAATTAAGAGCATGATAAGACCAATTCAAAGGCAAAAACAAACATTAATCAAGGGAGATTTATAACTATATTTTAAAACTACAAGATTCATAAAATGTCATTATGTATAGAAAAAGAGAATACATTTTTAAAAAATAATTTTAGGAAACTGGTGAGAAATGTGGATAGTTAGGATAATACCATTGGCTAAAATGGCAGCAGGTGCTCAGGGATCTCAGTCATCAGCAGAGAGAAAGCCTGAGGACTGAAATAGGCACAGTGTTCCTCCCTGTGATCACCACCACTCTCACTCAGGCCTCTCTATCCAGCCTTTTTTATTTCTTTCCTTTTTAACTTTTAAAATTTATTTGGGCCGGCGCCACAGCTCAATATGCTAATCCTCCACCTAGCGGCGCCGGCACACGGGGTTCTAGTCCCGGTTGGGGCTCCGGATTCTGTCCCAGTTGCCCCTCTTCCAGGCCAGCTCTCTGCTGTGGCCAGGGAGTGCAGTAGAGGATGGCCCAGGCGCTTGGGCCGTGCACCCCATGGGAGACCAGGAGAAGCACCTGGCTCCTGCCTTCGGATCAGCGCGGTGCACTGGCCGCAGCACGCCGGCGGCAGCCATTGGAGGGTGAACCAACGGCAAAAAGGAAAACCTTTCTCTCTGTCTCTCTCTCTCACTGTCCACTCTGCCTGTCAAAAAAAAAAAAAATTTATTTGGGAGACAAATAGAGAAAGCTCCCATCTGCTGGTTCACTTTCCAAATTCCTGCAATGGCTGGGGCTGGGCCAAGCTAAAGCTGAGAGTCAAGAACTCAATCCAGGTCTCCCACTTGAGTGGCAGAGACCTAGTGACTTGAGTCATCACCTGTTGCCTCCTGGTGTCTGCCTTAGCAAGAAGCTGGAGCAGGGAGCCAGAGTCGAAGCCAGGTACTCCTATGTGAGATGTGAGCATTCTAATTGGAATCCTAACCACTATGCCAAATGCCCACCCCTAACCAGCTGTTCTGATGGTCACCGTGGAGGGTGTATGGAGATGAGATAGAACAAACTTCCCAGTCCCTCAAACAAATTTCCCTCAGTTTTGTTCACTTATTCCCCCAGAAATAATTCTGCTTTTGTCCAGTATCTACACACGAGAGCCTCAGCTCCTACAATTCAGGTTCACAAAGCCAGAGTATTTTCCTTCCATGATGAAAGAGTCCTGTAGGCAGCTCTAGGTTGGGCCCACTCAGCCTTCACTTCCAAACTGGGAAATGTAACATGTTCTCCGTGAACACTATCCCAGCATTGAACCAAGAAAGACAATTAATACGAAAATAAATCCTTTGCACAATTAAAATGAAAGACCTTGGAATATGAGCCTCATTAAATTTGCATTATTTACAGATGAAGCAGTTTGAATTACCATGTAGTTCTCATGGTATTTTTGTTTTTCCAGATTTTTTTGTTTCTGCCATTATTCTACATGCAATAGTTTTGTCATTTTAAGAGTTCAAATTTACAACAGGCATTTAATTATTTTGACAGTGTACGGCAAGATGTATAATCTCACACAAGAAAGGTTTGGTTTCTCAAAACCCTTCCTGATTTGTCCAAGAGAAAAATCTTAAAATCTGAAAGTCTAGTTGGTAAATAATGCCAATGCCGTTAGAAAACAAAAAGGATATGTACAATTCAGTCATTCTTTTATAGCTCCCATTAACAGTCAATGTGGCAACAAAATATAATGCTGTAAATCCTTCTGAGTTAAGCGAATAAAAAGGCCATAATAAAGGTCAATTTTACAGCCATCAATTTGCAATGATGGGACATTTGGTTGCCAAAGGAAGCAACAAATACAACCCAGAATTATGGTACCTCTGGGGTGGGGTGGGGGGGTGCTATTATGGCAAGAAGTACTTTGAAGAGATTTACATTGAAACCCACACTCAGAGCTCTGCTTCAAAATAATAATGTGGAATCTTTACAAATTGTTCTAACTACACGGTGCAGTGCAGAAGACATATGCATTGTCCTACTACAATGATATAGATTCACTACAGAAGGAGAAATTACAAAGGGTATTTGAAATAAATGCAAAAATAAAAAGGAAAAATGGTAGTTTTGTGAGCAATTAATGCTATCCATAATTACAATGTGCAAACAGAGAAGCCACCAGGGGACAATTGCACAATAATGAGATTTGAGGGTATTAATCCTTCTCTGAATGGTGAGAATACAATTTTTATATATATAAAAAAGTCTGAAAAATAGCATAAAATAGAAAGATGAAGATGGCTAATCTAGTACTTTTTTTTCTAAATTGGAGAAATTAAAAATTAAAATATCAAGAAGCCTCAAATCCTCGGAGGATTTGAGGATCTCCCTCTGTTCTCCACTATCTCTCTCTCATCTTCCCAACTGGTCTGCACTCGGGGAGGTATCCTTATGTTCTGTTGTGATTTATGTTTACATTCAGAACCACTCATAAACCAGAGAGAATCAGAGTGGATATTCATTTATAATCACAGATTTCTAGGCCAGGAGTGGCAGTCACACACCTATGTACCAGCCCAGGAAGAAGAGAAAACGGCCATGAGATTAAAAATGATCAACAATCGAGAGCATTAAAGGAATATTCTGTCAAGAAGGCCAGCTGAAGCTGTCAAATGGGCCATTTTCCTACTTATAATTAATTTCCCTAAATCACAAACACATTCTTAGTGTTTAAATTGGAAATAAACCATCTGTAATACCACCACAAAGAAATAAATATTGTAATATTTTAAGTATTTTTCTAGTAACTTTTCTGTCTATATATATATGTAAACATTTCTGATCATGCCATTAATATTGTCTTATAATTTGCAGTCATCATTTAATGTATTAGAAATATTTCCTAGGTCTTTCTTAATAAAGTTTTCTATTAACTGGCTAAGCCATCATTTATTTAATGAATCCTTTTGCTTATTCATCTAACAGGTATGTACTAAGCAGCCACTGTGTGGCCTATGTTGTACGTGCTCATGTGGAAAAATGAATAAATATTTCCTGACGTTGAGGAGTAAAGTGATACCCATGATACTTAGTAATTAGTACCATACTATATGCAATTTGTTGCTGGTCCCAGAGAAAAGTAACTCCCACTTTCTAGAGAGTTCAGAAAGGACTTCACATAGCTAGTAGCAATTGATGCATATGTCATTGGTTAACAGAAGTTCACAGAGCATTCAAGTGGAGAGGAGAATTTTGGAGAAAGGGAAGAGTGTGTATAAAAACATGGAGACAGGAAGTGAATGATAGGGTCGGCCCACAAGAAAGAATAAAAAAGACTGAGCTTTATCAGATAAGTAAAACCTTCAACCTTCTCTCTTCCTCACATCTGACTTTAAAAACTTTTATTTAAAAAAAAAAAAAAAAAAACAAATCCTGGGTTTATTTATGCTTCTCGTTCTTTCTGAGTATGACCAAACCATGACGTGGTGTCAAAATGGAGAAAGCAAAAAAAAAAAAAAAAAAATCACCAGAAACAGGTGGATTTTAAAAACTTTAAGTAAATATGTAAATATTTCATATAAAATTGGAAAGGAGGATATAAGTGACCAAACTTACGTTTATCCTAAAATATACTAGTTCTAAAAATCAAAAAGGATGGACAAATGCTAACAATAGCACTAGGCAGCAGTGAAACAGGACCCAAATGTAGAATGTGTTCAAGGTTACCCAAAGAGTATTGTCAACTCTTGAAATCCATAGACTATAGCCTAACAGACAAGAATGGCTCCATAAGGGCTGCTGGGGATTAGGAGGCAAGAACTCTTCTAAAACTCTTGAATCTGCTGATCAAAGACATACATAACATTCTGCCCTCCAAGTCTCCTTGTAGCTACTTGGATTTATCCTTTGATTACCTACTTCAAAACTGTTCACCTGCCTTGTGGAGTCATTACCAACAGGCAATAACTTCAGTCTATTGCAAGATGTGGCAACTTTCCTCTCAGCCACAAGCAAGATACTTACCAAGCAAGGGGGAAACATGAAGTGTCCGGAAATGGTACATGATGATGCCAAAGGATAGTCTCGACTCACTCACTACCATCCTGAGATCTACGAGATTAATATATCAGTCCAAACGGAAACTGTACTGGCAACACTCTACTAGAGATGAAGCTTTGTAAAAGCCTTCCCATACCCCTTGCCATGAGGAGTCCTGTTCCCCTCCCAACTGAGGAAGAGTGCTATCCTCTAAATTGAAGGGAATGCATCCATAATAAAAGCAGAACAAGTCTGACAATGGAATGACAAAGCTAGTTGATGCTCCCTTCTGATAAGGGGCATCCAGGGCTGCATTTGTCAATTTAATATTAATCATGTTAAGGTTTTAGTGCCTGATAAGAGAATTGAATTTTACTTACTTATTTCCATAGAAACTAGAGTTTGCAAAGACATTTAGCATTTGATTTCTTAATCACATATTCCTAAATGTTATTCAAAAAACAGCATTGGTTTTCAAGGACTAAAAACTGGGAGCAGAAAGAGACTGATGAAAAGAAATGAGTTACTCAACTGTTAGGGTGTATTAATCAGCTGATATTTTAAAAATTAAATCAATGTGTTTATTATAAACCAGGTTCAGAAAGGAAATGTGCCAATAAGTATGTATACATAAACTGCTGCTCCAGATTCCCACTTGTGGTAAACATGCCTAAATATTTTTCAAGCTATAAAAGGAAACCCAAATAAATACCAGCTGTGCAGGTTTGTCTAGGAACCAAAAAATATGAAAAGAAAAAGAATGCACAGCTATATCATTAGTGCAAAATGGATTGAAAAGATTGCAAACGACGGACAATGGGTTATGATGTCAAGAGGACATGGAAGTAAGCAACTTCTTGTTCCCTGCTAGAATCTTGTCCTCCTATTCATTATACAAATGGTTGGTAGTAGAGTCACATAGGATTACGTGAAAAGGTTATTTCTACTTCTCTGTTCTCTCCGGCTCTCAGTCTCACTCTCTCACTCTGTGTATGTCCATGCCTGTCTCAATTGCTCCGTGTGTGCTTTTCATGAGTCTCTCTCTTTGTGTCTCTATGTCTTTGTCTATGTTAGTGTGTGCATGTGTTTATGTGTCTTTCTCACTTACTCCATTATTCCTCTGTTAGCAAGGCTCTAGCTTTCCTCTCCTTCTCTGACTTTTCTGCTTCCAAATGAGCAAAAGCAAACAAGAAAGCCGGAGGCCTTGTTTACATTACATCCCAGAGAACAAAGGCTAATTAAATTGAATCTAGATTTTTAGGTTCCCAAGAGGTTGGATCAAGTATATACATTTAGTTCAAACAACAGAGGCTACAAAAAGGCACATGGTGTCTCCTAATGCAAATGTGGTCTCAGGGTCACATTTTGGGTTGGAGGGGGGCAGGGACAGTGCTGACACAGAGGAGAATGAATAGAAACATCCTTCAATGCCAGTGGGACCGTGTTCATGAAGACTTTCCTAATTAAACTAATGCAAAAAGATGTTCTGCTTAGCACTAAAGTTCATGCCATTTATACTTTGGCCTTTTAGCTGTGTGACCTTGAGAAAGTTATTTTTTCTCTGATTTTTAGTGATAGGAAGTAGCTCACTGAATTAAAGATTGAATCTGTGAATATAGGTGACAGTAATTATGACTGATCTTGCCACAGGGTCAGTGTTCAGTAAGGGACTGTTGCCCTCTTTAGGGTTCTCTCTTTAATGTGTGCCTGATCTCTTAAAAGATACTATGCTAGCAGAGTGCCCCCACAACCTCCTAGCTAGCCCAGAGCCACAAACAGAGCAGGTGCTTAGAAAATTCCTGTTGATTTTATAAATACTTTTTATGATTTATTTATTTTAAAGGCAGAGATACAGAAAAACAGAAGGAGTTTTTCCATCTGCTGGTCCAATGCCCAAATGGCCACCACGGCTGGGGCTGGACCAGACCAAATCCAGGAGCCAGGAGCTTCTCCCTGTTCTCCTATGTGAGTACAGGAGCCCAAGTAACTTGGGCCATCCTAAGTTGCTTCCCAGGTGCATTAGCAGGGAGCCGGATCCAAAGTGGAGCAGCTGGGACTTGAACCAGTGCCCATGAAACGCTGGCACTGCAAAAGTCAGTTTAACCTTCTATGCCACAGCACTGACTCCTATAAATACTCTTGGGAACTGAAGAACTAAAATCAAATGAATGTCTTGCATTTATTATTATGTTCTGGATGAACAAAAGGAATTTCTGATTGGATATCAAATGAGTAAGTAAGTAGATAGTCTCAGATGGCCTCAAGAGAAAAGTGGGATTTTTTTTTTCTCGTAGGAATACAGATTCCTAGGATGAACGTAGAGGAATAAATGCTGAATTACACAGTATTGGTCACATACATAACCATGCCATCTATATTTGACACTGAGTTGCCTGTAATGGTCTCAAACTTTCTTCCACATAACTTCAAAGTGTTCAGAGAACGATCATAACCTTACTGTGAAATCCTGCCAACCACATACATGAAATTTAATTTTTCTAAGAGGAGAATGCGTGTCTTTTTTTTCACTACTGTATCTTGAAAACTAATTGTGACATTATAGATGCTCATTATATGCTTGTAAAATGAGTGAAATAAATGAAGAACAAATCTTAACACCATCCTCAGTAGGGCCAGCTTCATGGGTCCATGAGCCATCCAGCTGTCCAAGGCTCCACTTACAAGGACCCCATGCTTGATGTAATGCAATGTGTTCATCATCTTGATATTCTTATCCATTTTTGAGCACAGGAGTCACATTTTCATTTCATACTGACCCAACAATTATTGACCCAATCTTGCTACCAGTGCAGGTGACTGACACTGGGGGATTATCTGCCTCTCATGCTGCCCAGCAGTAAACCCAAGGAAAAAGCCCCAGGAATGGGGATGCTTACAGTGCATCCGTGAAGACCCCATGGAAATGCAGGCCCACTCACTTACTCAATTACAGATGTTCTAATCCTGCCACCACATGCATCATTCCCAAGAGGCTTCTACTTCACTGTCCCCTCTGGCTTCAGCTTTTATCTCTCAAAGAGGAGGTCAACATTATAGACAAATACTTCCTGGGGTCCAGTCACTCTGCTCCTGATTCCAGAGACCAGTAGTGTCTTACTCGCCCACCCACATACGGGGACTTCACATTGTGGTTATTAGCTGTGTATTCTAATTACAGTGTATGGGGTTTCTATTTATTCCTTGAAGTATAGGTTTCAAGTCAAAGCAAACCAGACTGCTTGTGGTGATTCCAAGACAAGCCATCTAACAAGCTATGGCATAAAATTTAGGACTCAGTGTTAGAATATTAAATCTCCAGTAGCATGAAGAGTTAATAAAAAAAATTACACATTAATCTATACTTTATTGCAGGCCTCTACTTGACATGTTTTTCTTTTCAAATATCATTTTCATTATTTTTTATTTTAATAGAGTGGTGATCTTCAATTCAAGCACCCTGTCTCTGATCATAATATATGTTCTCACTCTCAATGAAAATTTGCTCTTGTCACATAGGAATCTACTGTTATTAGATTCTATCGCAATAATTTATTAATTTCAAGTCCATTAAATGATGACACCCTGGGCAAAGAAAAATATTCCATACCGAAGAAATCATTCTACTGCAGAACTTTTTAGTTATTTTAAAATTACTTACAAGCGTTAATCATTATTTTAGAAGAATTGTCATGGGAAAGAATAGCACTAACATTTGAAACTAACAAAGATCATCAGTATCTGTTAATAATTCCATATTTATTTATTAGCTTCAATCTTTGTCTAACCCATCACAGTTTAAATGCTCCTATTAATGTTACACAAAGTCCTGAATGTATTAAAACATCAAGTTGATGAACGAGAAGAGGATTTATCCCTACTGAGTTTTGTAGAAGCCTTCTTTGAATACCCCCTTCAATTCTTGGTGCATTTAAGCGTGTTGTTTGTTTCCCTTGGGGCAGCATAGTATTTCTTTTGTTTCTTTCTTTCTTTCTTTTTTTTTTTTTTTTTTTTTTTTTTTTTAAGGCAGAGGTAGACTGTGAGAGAGAGACAGAGAGAAAGGTCTTCCGTTGGTTCACTCCCCGAATGGCCGCTACTGCCGGTGCATTGCGCCTATCTGAAGCAAGGAGCTGGGTGCTTCCGGTGCTTCCTCCTGGTCTCCCACGCAGGTACAGGGCCCAAGCACTTGGGCCATCCTCCACTGCCTTCCTGGGCTACAGCAGAGAGCTGGATTGGAAGAGGAGCAACTGGGACAGGACCAGCGCCCCAACCGAGACTAGAACCCGGAGTAATGGCGCCATAGGTGGAGGATTAGTCTAGTGAGCCGTGGCGCCGGCAAGCATAGCATTTCTAAAGATACACAAAGGTGAAACTCTTTTCTGGCATGCATGGACCATACTTCTCTGTTCCTCCCAGCTTTCCTGCAATCATTTGCTCTTCCCTACTGCCCTTTGTTTTTTATAGTTTATCTGTCTTGGATAGAAAAAGCACAGCCTAACCTGAGCATTGAGTATCCTAGATAGGGAATGCTATGCTTAATTTTCTAAAATACTGACAAACTGAAAATAACTTCAGTTTACAAATAGAAAGACAAGCGGTGGATTAGGAAGAAACTTTGTGCAGCTAAATCAATGAGTCAGCAGTGGATCTCCCCTCCATATAAACAAATTTAATACCAGTCACTAATAGCTCCCAAACATATGAGTAAGCCATTGTTATGCCAAACACTGGCATCCGTTAACTAGTGATTACTGCTTAAGGACATAAAAAGCTTTTGTTACTATTACCAAATCATTCTGAAGACAAGACATGGAGGAAGTTTATGGCAGTACTGAAAATACCCTGTGTTATGAAACCAGGAGGGATGCTGTATACCGATTTTCCCATCCACTACTGGGAAGTGTAGTAGCCAGGTTTCATTATTTACTTACTTACTTATTTGAAAGGCAGAGTTACAGAGAGGCAGAGGCAGAGAGTGGTCTTCTATTAGTTGGTTCACTCCCCCAGTGGCAGCAACGGCAGGAGCTGGGCTGATCTGAAGCCAGGAGCTTCTTTTGGGTCCCCTATGTGGGTGTAGGGGCCCAAAGACTTGGGTCATCTACTTTTTTCCCAAGCCATAGCAGAGAGCTAGATTAGAAGTGGAGCATCCAGGACTCAAACTGGTGCCCATATGGGATGCTGGCATTGCAGGGGTGGTTTTACCCGCTATACCACTGCATCAGCCCCTAACATTTTATTACTTTAACTAGAATGCCCAAGAGTAGCTTCTTGGGAAGGAAATGATTAATTTGGCTCATGGTTTGGAGATTCACAGTTCATCAGTCTAGTGGAGCATGTATAGATGAACAATCATGTGATGAGCCAGGAAGTAGAGAGAGAAATTATGTCACACTCTACTTACATAACCAACTCTTTCCTGAGAACTGCCTTCTGAAGGCAAGTCCCCAGTAAACTAAAGAAATCCCACCGGGCCTACCTCCTGAATGCCACAATTAGATCAATTTTCCACCTTATCTTACCTATTAGCATTAATCCTGTAACTGTCAACTGATGAGTTTGGGGTTTAAATGTCTACATAAGTATGAGCTGCCAAGTCCTGTTCAATCCATAGCAAGTGGTCTCTGGTTACCCTATATGCCAAAGTCTATATTCCTCACCTGGTACATATCTGGCCTACTTTTTCAATCCATCTCTTTTGTGTTACATATATGGAAGCTGTCAGTGACTAAGCCTTTGCTTCTGAGTTCTAAACTTACACTTCAACCTATTCAGCTTTCTGAGGCTATGGCTGATACTCTGCAAATAGTATTTCTACACAATAGAAATACACAATAGAAATTCACAAATAATATTTCTAGTATTCTCTGTTAAGTTCAGCCAGTAGGGGACAACAGATGTAGGTTGCATACTAGAGAAGCAATAGCCAGACCACTCCCCATTCTCATATGCCTGAGTCCCAGTTCCATAGGCCTCACCTGAAGTCTTCCAGGTTTTAGTAATTCCAATGTCCTTCCTTTGCTCCTCGGCCCAGATTCATGCAATTACTGCCTCTATAATAGATTACTGGTTTTCTCTTTTTCTGTTATCTAGTTGGTAACTTTATGTCTAGTTAAAATTCTTTAGATTACATTCAGACTGATATACTCAAGTAGCAGTCGTGTTTAATCTACTTTGACACCTTGTAGTTTCTGTACCCTCTCCTGGAATACTCCCAGTGTTCTCTGGAGACAGAAGCTTAAATGTTCTTCAATGCTCATCTTAAATATTTCTTCCTCTATAATGCTTTTTGCGACTTTCTGAAACAGGATCACTCCCTCATGATTAGTACAATCTCAGTTTGTATCTACTGCTATATGCCACTTAAGACTATATTTATGGACTATCTTCATGCTAAACTAGGAGCTTCATAGAAACATGGCTTACATCAGATGCATCTCAGACTCCAACACATTACCTGGTACACAATAAATTCATAAATTCTTATTTAACTGATTCATTTTGTGTTCATGAAATCCAAGATTTTCCAAGTAGATTTAGAAGTAGTCTTTCATTTCAGTATATAACACTTTTGTTCACTTTGTGTTCAGGTGTAATTAGAAAGATGGCAACTCAAGGAAAATACCCACATTACCCAATTAGGTTACCAATTCTATATTTAGAAACTACATACCACAGTATCTGAAATAAACATGAAATAAATATTAACTTTAATTTTTTGTCCTATTACTAACTAGTGATGGCTTTCTACCACTGACCTAAGCATAAAGTCTTCAGTAGGATATTTGAGAAATTTATTAATATAGCCCAAACTATTTTTTCTCATACTGATTCATATATTTAGCTTCTAACACAGGATTTGGTCAACTGTGGCCCATCCCAAAGAGTGGACTAAACTCACACCACTTTTTTTGAAAGGTAGTAGGACAGAGAGATCTTCCATTTGCTGCTTTATGCCCCAAATGCCCACAATAACCATGAACGGATCAGACTGAAGCCAGAAGTCCATAACTCAATACAGATTTTCAATGTGTGTGACAGGGACCAATTACTTGAGCCATCACCAGTTGCCTCCAAGGTATGCAATAGCAGATGTTGGAATTAGGAGCAGTCCCAAAACCCAAACCTATGTACTTCAATATGGGATGTGAACATGCTAAGTAGTATCTTAACTACTACAACAAATGCTCTCCCCTCTGACACCATTTTTGTAAATAAAGCTTTATTGATATGCACCTATATTCATTTATGTATTGTTACCTTCAAATCTATTTTTCCATCTAATTGTTTTTGTCTCCTACTAACACATTTGTCTCCTACTAGACAACATACAACTGTTATCTGTATGTACTGTCTGTGATTGTTTTCACACAACGAAAGCAGAGTTTAGTAGTTATGACAGAGATCACATGCTCCACAAGTCCCAAAATATTTACAATTTGGACCTTTATGGAAAATGTTTGATGACTCCTGTTCTAGAGTTCTGCCAAGCCAGAATTATAACCCGATCCACACAATTCTGTTCCTAATGGCTATGCCTCCATTTTTACCAATCATGTCCTAATAGTTCTTGAAATGTTTCTGACCTGGCCGAATAAACGTCACCATTGCCTCCTTTTGAAATCTAGTTTAATTTTTTATCACCTAAAGCACTGGTATTTTACTTTCAGTTAACACTTTTATTATCATATTTCCCCTTAAGAATTTCAGGTTCTTGGAGTATAGGTTATAGAATTTATGTATTTTTGACCTCTGACAAGCTTGGAAACCAGTAGAAACTTTATTATAAAGAGTTGCCAAGTTGAGTCAAATAGAATTGAATTATTTACTACCCATTTACTTATACTCTCCTCTCAACAATCAGACCCCGGAGGATAACACATCACACCACAGACCAGTTAATGGGTCAGCACAACAGCTTGTTTCTTTCTTGGAACTTAATAGCACCACTTAATCAAGAGAGCCAGTTCCTGATCTGACCATGGATAACCAGTTATCTAAAATCTTGAATCAAA
Organism: Oryctolagus cuniculus; assembly: GCF_051225735.1. Classification (NCBI taxonomy): domain Eukaryota; kingdom Metazoa; phylum Chordata; class Mammalia; order Lagomorpha; family Leporidae; genus Oryctolagus; species Oryctolagus cuniculus. The sequence goes on from NC_142878.1 coordinate 49,831,738, forward strand.
TCAATTTCAAAACTACTTGGGGGACTTAAGGGAAACCATGGCTATTTTTAAGACTATTGTGTAAGATCCTGAAAGACTTGTGATCTGAATGTAGCTTTTACCAATGATTTGAGCTAATGAGGCTATTGGATGATTCACCTTAAATTTCCTCCAAATCATGAACCACAAAATCATTTTCCAGAATTGTTCTGTTGGTGATTATAAAGCAAACAGAAGGAGATCTGAAACCAGAGCAAATTCAGTCTTCCTTTATAATTAGACATTCCTTTACTCTCTACCCATAATTAATATACTGTTTTGTATCTAATAAATTGTAAAACTATAAAGATATATAATTCAATAAATATGGTTATATAAATACAATATAATTGTATATGCTAGAGATAGTAGCACAGAATGATGTATTACTTCGTTTTAATAAAATTAGAATTAATTGATTCTATTCAACCTGCTTAAGTTATCTTTATCACTTACAAATCTCTAAAAAAAAAATTCAGAACCCTAGAATTCTCTTGAAATATTTCTTGGTTAATAAAATATGTCAATTTAAGAAGGCAAAACTCTTACTAAACTAGTTTACTTTAACAATATTTCTTCCAAAGTTGTATATTGCCAAGTCATGGTTAAGTCATCTGATATTTGAGTCCTGTCTAATCATAGATGCCCGAGGTTCAAAGTATAATCCTCTAGAAGAAATGTGTATGAAATGCTTGCCTTAAATCAGCATGTTTCTTCCTCTTTATTCTATGATGTCCTATACTTTGATATTAATCATATCCTAACCCCATCAATATTACCTGTACTGTTATTTCAATGTGGCAGATGATCTCAAGCAATAGCAATGATCAAGCATCTATGTAAAGTATGAGGTTTCAAAAGCCTTTGGTGTCATTCTATTCCTCAAATATGCAGGGCCACTTACATATCAAAATAAGTTGCTACTCTTCAAGAGGTGACACATCTGGCCTATTAAAGCCACAAGCTAAGGAATATAGCAACCTGACCATCTCAACATGGGATATGACCCTTAAAAAATACTGTATAAAGAGTGACACATGGCCCATTTACAAAATGGTAAATTAAATCTTAGGATATCAATGCCTTGGTCTGAATCCAAAGGCAGCACTGCAAGAGTAAATATAAAGATTTATATTTAGAAAGATGTAAGGAAGATCATTCAGATAACAACTTTATCAGAATATCAGTGTTGTGAACACACTATAACTTTGAAATTTTAGTGCCTTACAAAAGTGTAATAGACTTGTAGATGGACAAAATTTGGAAAAATTTAGATTTCAAATAGACTAGAGATCTCTATTTTATGTACAAGAAAAATGAAACTCAAAGAGTTGCAGCGTTTTATCTGAAAGTTGCGCAGGTAATGCGCAGTAGTAGAGTGTGGTTAACAACACGTATCGCCTTAGAATCTATTCCTCTAAGCTGCTTTATTTGTTTGGAGACACAAATATCACATATCTTCTGTGCATGTACTGTGTTTATGCTAAGGGAAACTTACCACCTTCAAAGAAGGAAATGTAGTCAACAGAAAAATCATTTTAAAAAGACAAAATTGGCCAGATGGATGGAACAAGCAACAGCAAATCCATTATTGGTAGCCTGTAGGCTTCTCCATCCATGAGCAGAGGCTAGAGTCCCCCTTCCAGCTGACTGACCCTGAAGCTATCATAGATTTGCTCATTTGAAACAAACCAACACTTACTCTTTTCTCTACAAGAAGACATACAAAAACAGCCCTATGAGTTTACAATCCTCAACAGTCTATCTGACATGAGATAATACATGCATTCTCAGGATTTCTTCCTTAAATATTTGAAGATTCTTATAAAAATTTACATAGCTGACATCACAGGTGGCCAGGACAAAAAAGAAATGATCCAAGAAAATGTGTGACCAAAATAAATGTTGGGGGACATTTGGCAAAATTGTTGTAAATTTTAGAACATATGTTTTTACTTTGTGCTTATCTTACCAGATATTGATCTGAATAATACTATCATTTATTTAGCTATTTCACTTTTTGCCTCTTACCTGATATATTACTCATTTTTTCCCCTAAATATACATATGAGAGCTAATGTCTCTGGATTGGAACACTGTCACAAGATAATGGTCCCCTGTTGTTGGATAAATGCCAAAGTAAAGCTAGATGTTTATTTAAAGTTTGTGTTGAGACAAAGTGAGAAACATTGATTATAAGAAAATGTCCTGGGTCGGCACCGTGGTTCGGATCAGCGTAGCTCTGGCCTTTGCAGCCATTTGGGGGTTGAACCAACAGAAGGAAGACCTTTCTCTCTGTCTCTCTTACTGTCTAACTATGTCAAATAAATTAAAAAAAGAAAATGTACTAATATAGCAGCTTCATTTCTGTTGTACCAAATGACTCATGCTTATACAACCATTTTCTTTAGTAGATCTTAGAGTGGTACAAGTTAAAGTAGCTTACAGTACAACAGAGGAACTACATTCTGATCATTGAAGAGAATCAAACTTGGCATGATATGCAGCCAATCCAACAGCTGTTCATAGCTACTAAGCCTATTTCCTATTCCACCGAGTTATGTGTACCAAAAATTTCTCGTAAGTTGAGGTTAGTTGTATTCCAACTATAAATAAAGCTTGGCTATTGCACAATTTGGTACCATGTTTTTCCTTCTAAAGAATTTTTGCATCGCATTTTAGAAATGTCACTCATATTCAAAAGGTGGGAGGGCTAAACTCTTTCACTTTTCCTTACAGATAACTAAATGTGCAAGAGCACGTGTGTGGAAACAAAGATCTAGTCCAGGTTTTGAATTGCAATGTATTGACCTTTTCAAAAATTGGCACACAAAATACACATTTGCTGTTTTGCAAACACATCCAAATTTCAGAGTGCTGACAGCTCACAGCTCGAATTTTGTTCCAGGAGGTTTGAGTTAGCATGGTGGTCCATTCAAATTGGCCCAAGAAAAACCATGAGGGAGATCTGAAATTCAGAGTTTTCTTCAGAACTTGAGACAAAGTATGACTCTCTGGAAGGAAATCCTTGGTGTATCAGAACAGGGGGAAACAGTAAGGGCTTTTCACTGGGGGCAGGTTTTGTTTAAAGAAAAAAGGAGGATACCAAACCAAATTAATTACCCAAATTTCTTCAGCGTTCAGGAGACTTTGAAGTTTTGTATCACATATTTAAAGCAACTTATCTCAAACTTCCAAGTTCCGAAAGTCAAAGACAGTAAGAGGAAGGCGACTGAAGAGAAACATATTGTGTTGCTAGAGAGAACAAAGATAATGGAGAGGCTGGAAATGCATTTAAAAGCATTTTCACTTAATTTTCTTGTCATAAGGAAGGAAACAATAAACCAAAAGACAGAGGTGGTATAATTATGTGTGTGTGTGTGCAAGTGTGTATGTTGAGAAAGATATCTATTTCTTTATGCAAATTTTACTTTGTAATTATGAGTGCCGGAAAGAATAGATTCTTCTTCAGTGAGCGCCTATTAGATGTGTCAGTGCATGTGTGCATCCATGTCCAAAAATCACATTAAAGATATCACACATCAGCCAGCATTTTCTTTGACTTTAAGTGGAGTCAGATTTCTAATTGCATAGTTGTTATTGTATAACAATTTAAAATATTGTATAACAATTTAAAACACTGGGTTCAAGCATCCAATAGATTCACCAGCTGAAAGATTAGATAACCTAAGAAAAATTATTTTATCTAATTATTTATTCCTCTACCTCCCAAACATGGATCTGTACAAACTAAATAAAATACTTCATGAAAAAGTGTTTTTACATTTTTACATAGTGGTAGTACTCGGTACACAATAATCACTCAGAACCTCTATTTTAATTCATATATAGCAAAATATTGAACAACCCAGAAATGCCTGTAGCCGGGAATGGGCAGCATTGTGTGTATGAGACTGAAGTGTCTGAAGAAATCTGTTAGACAATGAGGCTGCAAGAAGTCACTGTCTGGCTCACTCACTACCACACCTGAACAATGAATGCGAATTGTTCTCCATTTGCTTGGGAAAAAAGAGGTCAATTGTACTATAAACACAACTGATCTAGATATTCTAGCAAAATTACGCATATAAACGAAAATTAAAAGGTAGTAAGTACATGAGTGGACTTGATTCTGAAATCATATTAATATGGTGCCCTTTGATCATTCACCAAAGTGTGTTTCTCAATCTCAGCTAAACATGAAGATCACCAGGGAAATTTTTTAAAAAACTACTCTTTGGGCTCACCTCACCAGAGATTCAGATTTAATTGATCTTGAGCAAGGTACAAATACTAGTATTTGAGAATTTCCCCAGGTCAATCTAATATGCTACCAAATTTGCAAACCAACATCTAAAGGGATCATCATACAGTTAGTGTTCACTTCAGACAATGAGAAATTATAGCAAAAAAGTAGATTACACAGGTATCTACAGTCTCCCACAGATTGGACATTATGTAATAACAAGAAGGAAGTGTTGTTAGCGCCATGGCTGTTCATTTTGTTTTGGCTCCTGTATTACAGTTCAGATAGTTTTATGTTAAGAACAGAGGGAAATGAATATAATAATATATCCTATGCACGGGCAAACAGGACTAACACCTGCCTCATAGACTTCCCTTGTTCTTTATTAAGATCACTCAATTTATGACAGTTACATACTTAGGTTGTGATATGCCTCTCCACATTATATAAAGCTTAACACAACAGGATTCCCAAAATTTCTTCAGAGGATTTTCATTGTAAATATCTAGCCTAATGTTTTCCTATTTGATTTAGCCATTCCACAATAAATTACCATTATTATGACTATACAATTTTAATTGGCTATGTAGATTCTTATCTTCAATTGGTAATACTTTGAATTCATTGGCACTTTTAGCTAGTCTCTGAATATTATCATATACAATACAGATATGAACAAGCATTGTTCTAGTTCAGTAATCAGAGTGACTGATATAGGTCAAATTTTACTATTGTTTTCATTTGAAATTCTCATCTTTATTTCTTAAGTATTCTACATGCTAATGGAGCAAGGGGTAGGATTTAAATGTAATACTTAAATATCTCCCAACTTAGTTCTGTGGGAGATTAGAATATGCTTTCCCCAAATGAATTAAATAGTTGAACTGTAAACAAGAAGCAAAAGATACAGGAAATCTCTCTGTTCTTTTTGTTTGCCTAAAAACAGGACAAAGATTCAGAAAGACAAAAGATATTCTCCCTCCTGCAACAAAGGTTAACCACTGGTAACAGCTTTAAATCTTCAACATCCTTGAGATGATACAGAGTCATTAAATTAATAAGCTTTACTGGGTTGGGTGATTAATGGTTAAGATCCTGGTTAGGGTGCCCACATCCCATATCAGAGTACTTGAGTGCAACTCTTCACTGTGGCTGTTAACTCCCGCTTCTTGCAAATGCTCATCCTGCAGACAGTGGCAATGGCTCCAGTGCTTGGGTTCCCACCACTCATGTCAGAAACTTGAATTGAGATCCCAGCTCCCCATTTATAGCCCACCCCAGTCCCAAGATTATTGCCATCATTAGAGAGGGAACCAGTAGATGGAAAATCTGTCTCTCCATTGATTTGTCTCTCAAATAAATATACTTTAAAAACACTTTTAAACAGGCTTTATTAATTATCAGCCAAGTTGCTGCCTGCAGAAATTAGAAATCATTTTCCTTTATCTTTACACTTCTCTAAACTTTTCTTTGTTGGATATGCTATTTAAGGCAGAGTTCTAAGTCACTGCTTTGTCAACTTTGTTCAGGTTTTCTTCATGATATGCCCTGCATATGTTCATAAACTTGCTTACTTTTATCTTATTATTTTGTTTAAACAATCTATCTCAACTACAAACTTATGAGTATTGAGCAATTATATTTCTTCCCCAATGGTACCAAACTATTTCACTTTTGTGAGGACACACAGGTTATGGTAGATTCTTTGTACAAATGGCTCTGATTCTCTTTCTATCAGGAAATGGAGTCTATTTTCCTGCTTGAGCCTAGGATTGTCCGTGACTTCTTCTAGTGAATACAGTGTGGCAGAAGTGACAGCTTTTAAGTTCTGAGTCTATACTTCAAGGGACCAGTTATGCTTTTGTTCTTTAACTGTCTAGAAACTCAGCTACCACCATAATTTTTTAAGCCTGGACTAGACTGCCAGAGGATGTGAGAATGTGTGGAGGAAAACTTAGCTAGCCATCCTAAAACAGCCCTCAGCCAGCTGATTTATTTCTAACTGCTTTGTATAGAATCGCCTAGCTGAGATTACTCAGACCTAAGGAGAAAAGACTCACCCAGCAGACATGCATATTCACAAAATAACTGCTTCTTATGTAAGCCACTTGGTTTTGTTATTATTTTATAATATTCTATTGAAATAGAGAACATTTGATTTGTAAATATCAAAATATTTTTAAAAAGACAAAGACTTTTCCAAAGTACAAAGCCTATCAAAGTACTATTTCCATAGATATTCTGAATCTCCAGAAAATAAGTGATTTTACATTGATCATTTCCAGTTGTAAACCTCCACGATTATAAACAAAATTCAATTACATGTGAATTACAGTACCTCACAGGGATAGATCAGTAATAGCTAAAGCCAGTCATGAGAGAAAAGGGCAGTGGGCCTGGAGCACAAGTTAGTCCTCAGGAAAAGTCAGACTGGCTGAATAAGCAGTATGGTTTTCATCACAATACAGTTGTTTTTATTGCACTGTGCTTTTACATGTGTGTGTTTTAAAAGCTCACTGTTTATTTTTTATGTATATATAAAACCCACTTTCAAAGAATAATGCAGATTGCTTCATTCCGGATGCTGTATGTTGGTACCAGAATCCTCTGGCCTGACATTCTGAACTGTTTCATAGTCCACCACAGTACAAATCATCAGTAAGACGGCTTGGGGTTGGAACAAGGAGACTGATTACCAGAGGAATTTGAAATAGATACCGTTGAGTTCATTTCGCCTTTTGCCCAGAGCATGTGATTCCTAAACCTAACCACTGAGCTGTGGCATGAACTTAATTAAAACCTAATAATATGATAGTTATAGAAGAAAAAAGAAACTGTTATTTCAGGTTTATGGATGAGGCAGCACTTCCTCAAATGGCTTTCTCCTTCCGTGCTGTTTGTTCAACTCATCATTTTTGAGTATGTACAAAGGACCTATATTGCAAAATGATGAATGCTAGAAGACATGTTTTTAAAGGAAACTTATCAGTAGTCCATTTCGGAGAGAATTCTACTGCACTCAGGCTTGCCTGCATTTTCATCTATCAACTGCTAGGCTCCTCTGTGTGATTTTGGCAGGTTTAGAGCACCACGATGTGGTCTGTTGGAGAGGATGTGAAATGTCTGTATAGTTCTCAGACACATACATACACACACACACACACACACACACACGTACACACTGAAATGACAAACAGAAAGTGATTGTTTCATAAAAAAAGATTATTTTTTTCATAAGAGTATGAAATGAAAATAACCTTTAAAAAGAGTAAATGAAACCTTTGCATTTAATTGTGCAAAAACAAAAATAATTTGGTAGCTAATTTTAACAAATGGAAAAGCACCCACACCATTCTTTCCAAGGGATTTTGTCTTAATGCATTTTGCTATTGTGTTTTATCTGCATGTGGTACATTACATTTAATGGAAATCACACAGTCCAATTATCTCTCCCAGGGGAAGAGGAGAAAGGATAGAGGCGGCAGGAGAATATTGTAAACACAGGGATATGCCTTTGGCAACTGAACAGGGGAAGACAAGATAAATCCTGTTTTTCAGTTATTCACAGAAATCCCTCGCAATCGGTGACTCTCCAGATAGGAACCCCCAGAAGGGGCATAGCTTGGCCTTACTAGAAGTGGCACCAAGAAACTGCTTCTTCCTGGACTGGGTTCTGGAGAGTGAAACTTTGTTAGTAAGATCGCAGACATGGCTCCTTTATCTAGCACATACATAAAACAAGGGATACAACTGAGACCATTCTCTCTTAGCATTCATTTCAGAAGGCCAATCGTACGTCTCATTTCTGCTGAAAGATGTTTCTAGTTGCTTCAAAATATAATTCAGCTCCAAAAGTTACACCTGAAAATAAATGGTAAATGATACTACAGTAACTTGAGTTAGGATTAGAATATTCTGAATTCCTCATGTAAAGATGAAGAGTTCATGCTGATCTGGCAATTTTAATTAAACAAAATTTAACTGTGGTCTCTTAGTCACACTAGCCATATTTCAAGTGCTCAAGAGCTACCTATGACAGGTGGCTAACAAACTGGACAGCACAGAGAACATTTGCATCATGGCAGAGAGCCCTGTTGTATGATGCCGTTCTACAGAAAGCCCCAGCCCTTGCCTGCATTCCACACACATTAAGCCAACACACTGGGTGATAGGCTGAGTTCCAGTATTTCCTTTATGCCTTCTCCCTTTCTCTTACTACTTATGCAGTATTTGTATAATTCTAGTTATGTGTATCTACAGAACCCTAAATCTGGGAAGGGCCTCTTCTTCCAGGACAGGAGATACGGGAAGACATCTCCAGTGCTTATGGGAACTGACACGAAGTTGCCTGGAGAAGATGGAGATGCCATCTGGACAAAGGGAAAATGCAGCAGTGAGCTGATTCCATCTCTGCGTCATGCCTATCCTCTCTTTAGCCATTACAAATGGGTGCTGCTGCTATATTTAGGGAGGGATAAAACCATGAGAAAACTAACTGCTATTCTGAGAAAAGAGAATTCCTGATACCTACATAAATCTAGGCTAAAAACATATCTTTGAGATAAACAAATGGTATATTTTCCAAGGGACCCTACCTGACTTCAAATTGCAAATTTCCCCTGACTCCTTTCAATTCTCCAAATATCATCTATCTCTTCTCCTTTAGATGACAAAACCAACAAAACATAAATATCTTCTGTGTCCTCCAATTTATTCAAATTATTATGAGAGTATCAGCATGGGGCTAGGCTCTTAATAACTATTTGGTAGATGAATAAACATATTACTCACCTCCAGCATGCTTTTCTATCTGTCCATGGACAACAAAATCTCCCAAATTTCTTACAGCCAGGCTGAACTTTATTTCCTGAAGAATTACTCCAAGTTCCCCCAAAATCACAGCTTTAACATTGACTACCTGAACCCTATTCTATATCACATACTAAAAAAAATCACATTTTGCATATTCTACTGCCCTTTATCTCCGTTCTTACTGATCTTACCTGTACTACAAAATGCCATTTCTCCCTGAACTTCCGCACTAGCTCTTAAATGGGCTCCCAAGAGGTAGGTTCACATTGTAGTGATCTAGGCTCCCTTGTTAAAGACAAAGATGAGGGAGAAAGGAGAGATTTGCAAAGACAAGGATGGACTAAGTCTCCCAAATATCATAGATGCTTAATAACTATTTAACTGTAACAAAATGACATTGACAGCTGAAGTGAACAGAAAGTAAAAAAAAAAAAAGGTAAAAAGAAAAATCAAGGAACTCTAACATATCCATATCACTATCTTAATGTATTTAAAGTATTTTAGCTGAGCCTCTTACCTGGGGCAGGGAATGAAAATTGTTCTGTTTTTCAAACTCACCTTTTGCTTTATCAATGTCAAAAATATTAAAATTAAAACTCCTTTGGAAATAAACAATCATTCCTGTTTGCTCTGCCAGAAGTTCATTCTTGCTAATATATAAGGTAGACTCTGTAAATCTGAGTCCCGACTCTACCATTTTTACCAGTGACTTCGGAAAATTAGCCATTCTTTCTCTACTTTGGTACCACATCTTTAAAATGAGGATGAAAATAGTACCTATCGGGGCCGGCACTGTGGTGCTGCGGGCTAAAGCCCTGGCCTGAAGCACTGGCATCCCATATGGGCGCCAGTTCTAGTCCTGGCTGCTCCTCTTCCAATCCAGCTCTCTGCTATGGCCTTGGAAAGCAGAAGAAGATGGCCCAAGTCCTTGGGCCCCTGCACCCACGTGGGATACCCAGAAGAAGCTCCTGGCCCCTGGCTTTGGATTGGCACAGCTCCAGCCGTTGTGGCCATCTGGGGAGTGAACCAGAGGATGGAAGACCTCTCTCTGGCTCTACCTCTCTCTGTAACTCTGTCTTTCAAATAAATAAAATAACTCTTTAAAAAAGAATAGGAAATAGTACCTATCAAATAGCTAACCTATGCAAAACACTTGAAGTTTTGCCAAGGATACATTAAGGCAGTGTTTCTCAACTGAGGGTGACTTTGCCCCTGCAGGTGACATTCAACCATGTCTGGAAACATCTTTTGGTTACAACAGGATGGAGCTAGGGGTACTTTCATCTAATGAGAACAGAGGTCAGGGATGCTTCTAAGTATCCTACTGTGCAAGTGATAGCCCCCTTACCCCAAATGTCCCAAAGCATCAATTTTGCTGAGGTTGAGAATCCTTCTATTAAGTGATCATTAAATGCTCATTGCTATATTTATCAGAATTAACAATCACATATCAAGCTCTTATATAAGATTTATAATTCAGCATGTACTATTCTAATCACTATATTATATATAACCATATATGTATAAAATACAGATAAACCAAGTCTAGTCATTATAGATAACTAAGAAGTAGACACTATTTTGGATGATGCGGTATATCTTACAAACACAAAGGGTGAATGAAGAGGATCGAGTCTTTGTCCTGCATGGCAATTGGAACCTATTAGCCAGGTTACCATAAGTCTTTGGAAAATTATTTTCTTTCAGAGACATATTATAAGATGCTATGTAAACTTTGAACTCTCTTTCCTTCTTCTCTGTACCCATCATCACTTTCCAAATCATATTTTATGAATGTGACCCATGTTGTGACGTAGCAGGTTAGGCCACCACCTGCAATGTCAGTATCCCATATGGGTGCTGGTTCAAGTCCTACCTGCTTCACTTTCAATCCATTCCTTGCTAATGCACCTGTGAAAGCAGTGGAGGCTGGCCTAAGTCCTAGGACCCCTGCACGCATGTGGGAGACCTGAAAGAAGCTGTGGCTCCTGGTTTTTGACCTTGCCCACCTCTGGCCATTGTGGCCAACTAGGGAGTAAACAAGCGGATGAAGATCTCTCTCTCTCTCACTCTAATTGTACCTTTCAAATAAATAAATCTTTGTTTAAAAAGTTGAAACTTTATTTTAATCAGATATTCCTTCCTCCTCATTTTCCCAGCCCCTCCCAATTATTAGAGGTTACTTTGCAAGGATTACAGCAAATAACTGATATGAAAAGATAAGAGATTTAGGTATTTATTCTAAAGCTTAAGTTGGATTTCTTGCACTTTGATGTATAAGCCTCTCTCTGAATTTTCTCCAAATGCACTGAGCAATTGTGTGCAAGATCTTCCAAGGCAAAGGTCTACAAGATGGCAACAGAATGTTCAACATCTCTTGTCCTTCGGGAGCATGAAGAATAAAAGGGCTTTGTTCTTAGATTAGTGGGGTTGTTTCAAAACTGATTAGTGACTGAGCCTTTAGGTTATTTTATTTTATAAAGATCTCATTTTGCTTAGAAGGAATGATGAAGCTGGTAACTGCCTCCAGACACCCTTTACCCTATTTCTCCTTTTATGGTAGCTCAAGGTCACAGAGACAGAAGGGCAGAGACAGTGCTGAGGTCTCTGCTCCTTAGAGCAGTGTTCTTCCTACTGCATCATTTCTTCATTTTTTACCTTACCCACTTAAAGGATATCCACTCAGAAAAGCCAAGCACCCCTGGGTCTAAAAGAAGATACACTGAATGACAGTCAAAAACCTGAAAGCAATCTGGAGACTACCCTACTCACTTTTCCTTGTGATTCCTTTATAATTTGTGTTTATATAAGTATTACATAAACAAGGGTATTTCAAAACGTTCATTGAAAACTCAGAAGAGTAATCTGGGCGAGACATTTGGCACAGCAGTTACAACCCTGCTTGGAATGCCTCATCCCCCACGGGAGTGCCTGCACTTGATGCCCAGCTCTGCTCCTGTTTTCAGCCTCCTGCTAATGCTCTGCCTGGGAGGCAGCAGGTGATGACTCACGTAGTTGGGTCCCTGCCATCCTTGTGGGAGACCCAAACTGAGTTCCCAGCTTTTGGCTTCAGCCTGGCCCAGTGCTGGCTGTTACAGGCATTTGGGGAGTGAATCAGTAGATGGGAGAATTTCCCCCCCCCCCTCCTCTTTTCCCCTCTCCCTCTCTCATTCAAATAGATAAAATTAAATTTTAAAAAACTAAAAAGTATTTTATGCAAAAAAATGGAAATCCATTTTTTTCATTATATATTTTTCATGAACTTTCTGACTACTCTTCACATGCATAGATTTCAAAAATAAGTTTATTTTGGAGCAAAAACTATCTTATAATTCCATTTTCCGTGAACTTTTTGAAGTACACCCGTATTTACTATTACAAAATCTTGCATTTGCTCATCATACAAGTTGAGGAAGATTAAAAGAAGAGGATGCAGTAGGAAGTTGGATGGAGTAAGGCAGATTGAAAGTCTAAAAAGAAGATTTGAGGTCTAATGGGCTTTGGAAAGTATTTGCAAAACTGAATGAGACATTGGTCTGGTTGTCATGGAAACTAGCAGTGCTGAAAGGTAGAGAGGAGAGCTCCAGTGAGGAAGAATCTCCCTGAACTTCTAGGGGATCACATACACTCTCAGCCTACCCTTGGGCCTGAAATCAGCCCATTTTGCTCTGTAACAAATGTACAACATGGTGCTGAAAACAGTTTTGGAGCTGAAAGTATTCTGTGGCTTCCTTTGTTGTGCTAGTATTTTTTGTAAAAAATCCATATATTGTGTTCTGGGCTCCTCCTATCTCTTATCTACTACAGAACAGGAGCAAAGGAGAGAAAGACGAGCATCGGCAAAGAACACATTTGGCAACATCCTATTGATTTCCACTTCCTGCTTCATCAAATTATAGCAAAAAAGTGTTTTTCACAATGGTGCTCATGGGGTGTCAATTGTCAAGATCTGTTTGCTGAAAAACTCCTTTCACAAAAGACATTATTTTGCCAAGGAAATAATTTTTAGTGTGTTAGTATTGCTTCTTACTTTTTACCTGTTAAGTCCCGAGAGTTCTAATCATAGGATTTTTGTTATTGCTGATCTTTGTCCCAATTTAAAATGATTTTCCTGTGTAAGCATAAAATATGAATTCATTTACACATGCATATAAATGTATGTATGGATATTCATGTGCATGTGATATATATCAATTTATTTTTAATTAATCACCTACATTTCATTTCAATGTTTGTTATTGTTTGGCAGTTGGTATCAATTACCTCCTGTGCTTTAGAATTTTTTTCGTAATAAAGCTTCATAGAGGTGCTTAGTTTTGTTGAAAAGGTAGTAGTTAATGTATCTTCTCATGAGGCCAGCTCTGTGGCTCACTTCGCTAACCCTCCGCCTGTGGCACCGGCATCCCATATGGGCACCGGGTTCTAGTCCCCGCTGCTCCTCTTCCAGTCCAGCTCTCTGCTGTGGACCAGGAAGGCAGTGGAGGATGGCCCAAGTGCTTGGGCTCCTGCACCCACATGGGAGACCACGAGGAAGCACCTGGCTCCTGGCTTCAGATTGGTGCAGCACAGGCTGTGACGGCCATTTGGAGAGTGAACCAAGGGAAGGAGGACCTTTCTGTCTCTCACTGTCTAACTCTATTTGTCAAATATATATATGTGTGTGTGTGTGTATATGCATATATATATACACACACATATGAGAAGAATATATATATATATATCTTCTCACTGTGTCAGGTCCACATATGACCCAGTTTTAGAAACTTCTCCCAGTAGTTAACAATGCATATGTTAATCTTACAGACTTTAGTACATTTATTTAAGTTTATAACCCGAAAAAAACACTTCAGAAAGTAGGAGAGCTGAATATAGCTTCAGGGAGCAACTTATTCTAGCCAATAGGGTAGGCAGACAGGTCCTGATGGTTAAATGGGATCTGGAACTTGAAATCCAGACTGCTTTTCTCTGTCTTTCTCCTACTCTGCTCCAGCTAAATGAGCCTATGTCCTACTGCCTCAAAGTTCAAATATGCCTAAATCTGAGTAAGCTGAGCATCTGAATGAGGAAGGTAGCAGAAGCTAAAGCTGCAAACGTTGCTAACTTTAATGCGTTTTTCTTGCTGTCCCTGGACCTATACTTTTAATTCTCTGCCTTTCTTGAATTGTAACAAATTTTGACCATACTCTTTGCCTAATCTCACACACAACCTCTATTATTCAGTTTCCCAAAGCTAGTTTTCTTTCCCTGTTGATTCTCTGACCTATGAATCCCTGGTGACTAGTCTATCTCTTTAGCTACTGAACCTGAACACAATCTCTAGTCTTCTCAAATTTCTCATCTTCCTTTGCTGGTACTACTTTTTGGAATTCCCTCAGTGTGTCTTCCAGTATTGCAAAACAAAAAGCCAGAAAATATATTTCCCAATCTTCTGGGAAAGGTGCTGAATGTGAATTAGAGTATACTTATTAGATGCACTTGGATGAGATCTGATAAGACAGAATAGAGCCCTGTAGAACAGGCAAGCAAACTCATGGAAATAACACATTTTTCAGCAACGCTGGTCCAAAGTCCCGTCTCCAGGGTACTAGATGTAAGATGCAATTTCAGGGGAAGCAGTGGCCAGACTCCATCACCAGCTGTTTAAGGGACTATTTCGTGGTAGTAGTGGAAGCTGCCCTACCCTAGATTGCAATTCCATCAGTGCATTCTCAAATCAGTTATTCTAGGGAAAGCTTCAGAGGCAATACAAATGTTCTGCAAATCATCACTGGACAGCAAGTTTAAAACCTCTTTCATAAGCTTCCCAATAGTTTGAAAAGCATCTAATTCCCTATATTAAATAATCTCTGCCTTAAAAATACATAGTTTATGGGGCTGGTGCTGTGGCATAGCAGGTAAAGCTGCCACATACAGTGCCAACATCCCATATGGGTGCCAGTTCAAGACCCAGCTGTTCCACTTCCGATCCAGCTCTCCACTGGGGCCTGGGAAAGCAGTTAGAGCAGTTAGTCCTTGGGTCCCTGCACCCAAGTGGAAGAACCGGAAGAAGCTTCTGGCTTCAGATCATCCCAGCCCATTGGTTGTGGCCATTTGGGGAGTGAAAAAGCAGATGTATGATCTTCCTTCCACCCCTCCCTCCCACTCTCCCTTTCAAATAAATAAATCTTTTTTAAAAATAGTTTGGCTTCAGCTTCCCAAAATGGATTCTGGTTGGTACCACAACTAGGGGGTCAGAATCTATGGGAAAGGAGGGTGGGGTCAAGGGATGATATAGTCAAAGAATTTAGAAGATGAGAATTTAACCCCATATAGGACAGAATTATCTAGAGGAACAAAATGTTCCACTGACCCAAGCAGGCAAGGCCCCCACAGTCTGAGCTTTCAAAGTCACAAGTACAAAGCATGAGTGCTGGTATTACAGAAGCAGCTCTCCTATATTTGACTCATTTTATACCTGGGTTCAAGCCATGCTGCTGCAATAAACATTGCTAGAAGTTCTTATATTTTTTTTTGACAGGCAGAGTTAGACAGTGAGAGAGAGAGAGACAGAGAGAAAGGTCTTCCTTCCATTGGTTCACCCCCCAAATGGCTGCTATGGCCGGCGCGCTTCGCTGAGCAGAAGGCAGGAGCCAGGTGCTTCTCCTGGTCTCTAATGCGGGTGCAGGAGCTGAAGCACCTGGGCCATCCTCCACTGCCTTCCTGGTCCACAGCAGAGAGCTGGACTGGAAGAGGAGCAGCGGGGACTCTAGAACCCGGTGCCCATATGGGATGCCGGCGACACATGCGGAGGATTAACCAAGTGAGCCAGGACGCCAGCCCCCAAAGTTCTAACTAAAGTAATTATTCCTGGGTTTCTCTGACTAGATAGAGCCATGTGAATCTGCCTAGTTTTATTTATTTCTGCCTGTGAAAACATGCCCCTGATTGAAGTTTCTAAGTCATTTAAAATACTACTACACCAAAGAGAGGATGCTTTGGGAAGCAAAAGTTACCTGTCTTTGTCCTCAGCTTTGAGGTAGATTCAAAGAGGCAGCAGCCATCACTCACTAGACCTATTATTTCCTAGTTAAAACTGTTGCATGAACTTCTTGGCAGCTGTCTGAGCTTCTTCAGGCCCCTTCTCCCCACCAGGAGCTTTCTTGGGTTCCAGAAAGAGGAATTAGTAATATTAATGAAATATTTTATGTACATTATTTTACTCAATCAATAACTAGAAAGTAAATACTATTCATGGCTTTAGATAAATGTTAATATTTTTAAAGACTACTGCTTATAGAGATTAAGGAATATTCCTAAGATTATACAGCTGGTAAGAGGCACGGCTGTGATCTGAACCCAGGCCACTGCAAGGTAAAGTCTTAGTATTCACTAATACGGAATTTACTATCATTTATAAGCTCTCTTTTCCTAGAGACGTTGCTGTAGAGAGAACGTCCCGAGAGTTCACATATGCATTTTTTTAATTTCTCATTTCCATGACAGACCCTGAGGCAGGCACAAAATAAGTCTCCAAATGAAGGAGAGCCTGTGAAAACCCTGGCCTTTCCTTGCGTGGGACAGAGGCATGAGGATTTATCACCACGACGCACTGTTATCAGGGCTCCCGAGCGTCAGAGCTGGTCCTGGAGTAGGGGCTGCCCGTAGTTCCCTGCAGTCCTCCTCCTTCCATCTGGCATGCCAGGGAGGTCCCCTTTCTATGACTTACCGATGCCTACTCCTGCTAGAGAGGTAGGAGCTATCCTACTAGAGAAGGAGCTGCCCAGATGGAATTTGAAGAGAATGGAACATAAAATAACTCTTAATTGTGTGTGGGAGAGCACATTTGAAGGTAATAGGGAAAATCACAGAATAATGAGAAAAACTTTTATACATAATGAAATGTTCCCTTTGTTGCTATTTACGTCTATCTCTTATATATGTTAGGCTTCTTCTGCTATATCCTATTATTTTCCTGCTGGGGCTACCCATTCCTCTCCATTAGCATGGCCATTCCCTCAGAGAGCAAGTCAGTTCTAGTGTCTATTATTTTGGGAGAGTCAGCCTCTCAGTCAGGAAATTAAAACTAGGAAAGAGTCTTTGGAGGAAGAAGAAAGTCTTGTCATTCTCTGGTCCAACTCGCTTGATTCTAGGCCCAGGTACTCAAATGTCAAAGAGGCATACCCAGAGTTAGAGTGGTTTGAATCCTGGAGCCCAGGAACTAAGTGTGTTCTTGAAACCCAATTATGTGGATCCATATTCCTTTCAGTGTTTATGTCTCTTTTACCACCTCCTGATATAATTTGCAATAAAAAAAATAGCTAACATTTACTGAACACTTACTATGTGCAAGAGACTATGCAAAAATCTCTTGCAATTATCTAATTAGATGTACACAACAGTATCAGAAAATGGATAT
Organism: Oryctolagus cuniculus; assembly: GCF_051225735.1. Lineage (NCBI taxonomy): Eukaryota > Metazoa > Chordata > Mammalia > Lagomorpha > Leporidae > Oryctolagus > Oryctolagus cuniculus. The sequence goes on from NC_142878.1 coordinate 49,849,209, forward strand.
TCTATGCATCCATATTCTGTAGTTGAAGAAAATGTGACTCAGGGGTAAAGCAACCTGCAGCAATCAAATGGCCAAAAATCAGCATAAGAGTAACTTCAGTCTTGCTACGTAACTTATTGCATGAGAAGCAGCAGACCCTTCCATGTTTGCTTCCTCTCGGCTCTGTTATAGAATTCTAAGGCATCAGGTTTCAACACTTGACCAGAATGTTATTTAGAAACATATACAAGGCCAAGATGCAGAAAGCAGGAATAACTGACTGGATATCTCCCAAGAGTCAAGCGAAATTCAGAAGAATTAGAGCCTAGAAGATATTTCCTATAATCCTCCATTACTAATTGTTGAGAGTTGTTATTATATTATTATTTTCCTCATAGGAGGCATTGTGACCAATTTTATGGCTTGCAGGTGGAGAAGAGACCCTGATAAAAGGTTATTATTCCATATGAACTCACAGACACCTGGACACTATATTCTTCTTTGGCTATTTGAATATTTTTTTCTGGTGTGAAATAAATGACTGAGGTCAAATGCAAGTCTTCATCCCATAGCTCATGATGGAGAAATAGTGCACATATTTGTGAGAGGGCAGCACAGCAATGAACAATTTTAATGAACTCTAGATATTATTCATAGTTATTCATGATGCCCAGGTGTTATGATGCACAGGAAGAAAGCTGCTTACTGAACAGGTTACATTTCTAAACACTACCCATAAAAAGAGAAGGCCAAGCAAGGACTGTGAGTCACTCATTTATGTGTTCAGTATGCCAATGTTAATTGAGTATTTCCACAATCCAGGCCCCATGCTAGGCCTGGGGAAGGAGCAGTAAACATACCTGGCCTCACATTACCTTCAGACTCAAATATGCTATTTCCCTCCATTAAGCTGGAAAACACCTGTGAGTGGTGCCAACAGAATCAAGTTAGCACATTAAAATGGTTAAGTGTGACTACATAAGCTAGACCAATTGCTCACTCACACACAGCCTCAACTTTCTATGCAACTTGTGTTCAGAGATTCCTCAAAAACCTACCTCTATCCTTGACACGAACTTCCACTCCAGTAGCAGGAGGATGAGAAAGTGACAGTGGTTTGTCTTACAACTTAGAATAGGTACCACAGGCAGAATTTTTTCTAAGCTGGCTTTTACAGAAAACAAGAGAATGCGTGCACACACAAACACACATACACACACACACTCACAGAGAGAGAGAAGTGTGCCCTGTCCTTATTAGCACTGAACCCTCATCCAAACACTGCTGTCCTTTTCCTACAGCCCTGCCCAATTCATTCTCAAAAGTACAGTTTTATTCACTTGCCTTTTGTTATTATCTTTCCATGTCCATTTTTAATGTTTGCTAACTTATGCTTTTTTTTATGTTTGTACTCTTCTGCTAGCTTCCCTTCAATTAGCTTATTTGAAGAGTTCTTTGAAATGAAAAGTCCTATGTTAAGTGTGAAGCATTAACTCTACTTACTCTGCAAACAAATATTTTGAAAGTCATGAAAAGCTGACATTAAAACAGAAGCGAATGGGGAAAAGGCAATTTCCAAAAGAAAAAATGTAATACAACAGTACTAATAACATTTGATGGGTTAGGATCTCCTTTTCATTTGCAGTCTTGGAAATATTGACCCATTTATCTTAAAAAGTCTGACAAGCTATGTATGAAGAAATAACTACAGTTGCCCAAAAAAGTAAGCATATTTGAATGTTTGTCCTAAATTCTCAGAACAGAGGGAGGAAGAGAGAATCTAACACTTTTGAATAAATTAGCATATTTCCTAGATTGTCTTTCCTGAAGATAGAGCCTAAGAGAAAGGTAAATGAGTAGCAAAATATTAGTTGACTAGCAAACAAAGGAGCAGAAGTTGAGTTGAGTTTCAGAAAGTCTTGAGTGCCTCACTCTGCTCTTCTATCTGTCTGTTCTAATCCAGGGAAGTTTAGAAACATTTTGGAAACAATTCCCAGACCACCTTATATACCTTCTAGAACACAGCCTCTTTGCAGACTACACCTGGTTTTCTGTGCGATTTCAAGAACAGATGGAGAAATGGGCAACAAAACATTTAACCTTTCCAGGACATCTGCTGAATCTCTCCTAATGAGAAGATGACTATGAGATGATGGCTCATTTCAGGACCTGAGAAAGTTGTCGGAGCAGGAGGCAAGCCAGAGCAGAATCCCTCGATACACAATTCATCAAGGGCTTGCTCAGAAGAGACTACAACCACTCAGAGAGGCTGGCACAGGGGAGCTGCTTCCATTTCTGAGTTTCAGGAGTTCTACAAGGCACTGAAGTGACTCATTGGTTTATCTGTCCATGCTGCAACAGAATGTATTTCCCTAGTCAGGCACTGTGCTGGGCACAGAGGTGGAGCACTGAAGGTACCAGACCTCACATTCCTATAGATCCTTGGAGTGCCCCACGATCTGTGCTCATTTAATAGTAGCATATGAGGGTACCTTCCAAAGCTCATGGAAAAAATGGAATGGAATTAAGAGATAATTTTAGTGAAAAACATTCTGAAATCTATGCACAGGTTTTTCATACTACGCATTTTCCACAGACTTTTTGAAGATCCCTCATATGCAGGGAAGAATAATTAGCTTACCTAAAAGAGGTCTGAAAGCTTTCAAAAGAGACTGATACATTTTAAAAACCAAAGATTGAAATAGGGGCCAGCATTGTGGCACAGTGGGTTAAGTTGCCGTCTGCAGTGCTGGTCTCCTAGATGAGTGCCAGCTCAAGTCCCAGCAGCTCTGCCTACAACCCAGCTCCCACTAATGACGGGAAAGCAGCAGAAAATGGCCCTGCTGCTCAGGCCTGTCCCCACGACAGAGACCTAGACAGAGATCCAGGCTCCTGGCTTCCACCTCGCCCAGCCCCAGTCTTTGCAGACATTTTAGGAGTGAAGCAGAAGATGCAAGATCTCTCTCTCTCTCTCTAACTCTGGCTTTCAAATAAAATAAAATAAAATCTTTTAAAAACAAGAGAGACTTAAAAAAAAAACTGAAATATCCTTGAGAATGTTCCCAGGCCTGCATTCTTTCGCCTTGGGTAACTTCCCCAGTTGCTCTGAACACTAAATTGGCATGAGGGAAATCTCCTGGAAAGACATTCCACACCCCTTCAGCTACTCCTCTAATAATCTCCATTCATAAGAAATGCATATGGAACTAAACAAATTTTTATCAGCCTAGAAAGGTCAAATACTTTGAAGTTCTCAAATTCATTCCTTATTCATGAAATTGATACATTTTCAGCATTAATTCTAACTAATCATCCAAAACAAAAAATATCTGTTGTATGGTTTGCCCCCAGTATCTCTGTATGCAAACAGAAGATAAGCTAGAATTGCTCTTCTGCAAGTTGAACGTGTGTCAGAATCACTTGGAGGGTTTGTTCAAACACAGAGTCTGGGCCCCATTTTTCATTTCTTATGCAGTGGGTCTGGCATGGAGACAAAGAAATTGCCTTTGTGTCAAAGTACAGTAATGCTATTGCTGCCAGTCCAGGACCACATGTAGAGGCCCACTGAACTAGAAGACATCTAAGCTACATCTGGATTGCAGCATGTGTTTCTTATGGTTACCATGTGGTAGGGGAAAGGAGTAGCTGCAGCAGAATGAAGAAAACCTTTATGAACTTACATTTAGAGTTGGCTGATTTTTGACAAAGTCAAAAACTCTACTTTAGTGGAAAGAGAATAGATTTTTCATGAACTAGCAGATGAAGATATTTCTTTCTGTCTCTCTTTCTCCCATTTAAGTAAATAAACCTAGAAAAATAGGCTTTTCAAAGGTGGTCAAATTGATTAGTTACCAGGGAAATGTAAATTAAATCTATAATGAGATACTATTTACATTTCCATCAAAATGATTAACATAAAAAATACCAGCAATATCAAGTGTTGGTTGGTAAGGCTTTCAAAAACTTTACCTCTCACATGCTGCAAGTGGAAATTGAGGCAATCACTCTGGACAATGTTTGGCAGTACCTACTAAAGATGAACACAGGCCTACACTGTGAATGATCAATTCCATTCCTACTTATGTACCTTGCAGAAATATGTATACATGCTCACCAGAAACATGTCCTAGAATGTTCATAACAGCCTAATTTATCTTAGATGAAAAACAGAAATTATCCAAATGTACAACAGTAGAATGGATAAATTATAGTATTTTAATACAATAGGCTTCTATTGATAATCTGAGTGAACATGCAACAACACAAATGAATCTGATGAACTAGATGCTAAGTATAGTATATATTGCATGACTCCTTTCATGAAAAATTCAAAAAGAAGCAAAATTAATCTATGCTATTGAAAGCAATTTTAATATTTCAGATAATTTCTTTATTCCTATTAGTTTCCCTATTTCTAATAGTGAGGAACATGGGAGAACTTCTGTAGTACTGATCTGGGTGCAGGTTTTTGATAAAACCTAAGCTCATTTGAAAAAAGTCTACTTGAGGGGCTGGTGCTGTGGCGCAGTAGGTTAACACCCTGGCCTGAAGCACCAGTATCCCATATGGGCGCCAGTTCAAGACCCAGCTGCTCCACTCTCCACTTCAATCCAGCTCTCTGCCATGGCCTGGGAAGGCAGCAGAAGATGGCCCAAGTCCTTGGGTCCCTGCACGCACATGGGAGACCTGGAGGAAGCTCCTGGCTCCTGGCTTCAAACTGGCACAGCTCCGGCCGTAACTCTTTCAAATAAATAAATCTTTTTAAAAAAAGTTTGAGCATTTAGCAATTAACAAATCAAGGTGGCACCAGCTCTCAGGAGGCTGGCACTCTGGGAACAGAAAACAAACAATTTTTATTGGTTAAAGTGAAAAGTTCCTAGTTAGGTTAGTTGGTGGTTTTGATTGCTGCAGTTCCTACTTTCAATTTAGTATTTGTATTTTTTTTTTAAGATTTATTTATTGAAGTCAGAGTTACACAGAGAGAAGGAGAGGCAGAGAGAGAGGTTGTCCATCCTCTGGTTCACTCCCAAATTGGCTGCCACTGCCAGAGCTGAACTGATCTGAATCCAGGAGCTTCTTCCGGGTCTCCCATATGGGCCAAGGATTTGGGCCATCTTCTACTGCTTTCCCAGGTCATGGCAGAGAGCTGGATGGGAAGCAGAGCAGCTGGGACTCAAACCAGCATCCATATGGGATGCTGGCACTGCAGGTGGTGGCTTTTTGCAGCTTTATGCCACAGCACTGGACCCTGGGCTTTGGTTTTTACACAAAGGATTTCAAAGTGGTAGGCTGCCCTAATCTAATGGCCTCCCCAATCAGACTTTTTTAAAGATATATTTTCTTTACTTGAATGTCAGAGTTACAGAGAGAAAAAAAGAGAGAGAGAGATCTTCCATCTCTGTTTTACTCCCCAAATGGCTTCAATGGCTGAGGTTGGGCCAGGCCAAAGCTAGGAGCTTCTTCTAGGTCTCCAATGTGGGTACAAAGCCCAACAACCTGAGCCATCTTCTGCTGCTTTCCCAGGCCCATTAGCAGAGAGCTGGATCAGAAGTAGAGCAGCTATGACTCAAATTGGTGTCCATATGGGATACTGGCATTGTAGGAGGCAGGATAATTCATTAAGACAATGCCAGCCCCACAAACCAAATTTTTTAAAAAAGTACATAGATGTGCTCATGTTTTAAAAATCCAATAAACTCAAAACATATGATATGCAGTTTTAAAGAAATGACTGTTTTGTTTTTTGCAGTTTTCCTTTACACATTCACTTTGGCTCATGTGTTAACTTGGCTCTAATAAACCCCTTCTCCTTTAGGTAAAGTTCATTTTTACCCTGGTCTTCCGTTTCTCAAAGTCCTCTTTTTCATGTTAGAGAAGCATTTTCTTTACCTCAGTCTCGCAAGTTTTTCTAACATCTCAACTGAAGAATTATTTCTATCTGTTCCCTTGGACCTAAAAACCATTTGTAATGGTACATTTCCAAATCTAAACTCCAAATGCCAGTATCCTTTGCCTCTACATTTGCTGCTCCTTGAGCCTTAACCAGCTCAGTAAATTTCACAACTGGTACCATCTTTGATATGGCCCTTTCTCTCACTATTCACCATCCAAATCCCTCTGGTCCTATTATTTGACCACTCCTTGTTAATAGAAATACATGGTATACTCATGCATTTCACTATTTCTTACCTGAAAAGGTGTTCTAGCATTTTAGCTGGCTTCTGTCCTTCTAATCTCAGCCCATTCAGATGGTACCATTTGCCTCTTTAAAGTGCTCCAATGGCTTAGCATAACAATTAAGGATAAGATCTGAACTCTTCACCCTAGAGGACAAGACCTTAAGATCTTTCTGCAGCTTCTCTATCTCATTTCACTTTACCTCTTCCCATTTACCCTGTCCATTAGGACCTTAACACAAGCCATCCACCTGGAATGGCTTCTTTATTGTTATTCAGGTCCCTGCTCTCTGAGAAGCCTTTCTTGGCCACCAAATTTATATTTGTTTTTCAACCCCTGGTCTCCAATCACTAAGCTTTCTTCACAGTGTTTTCCATGATGTCAAATTTTCTTGCTGTCTCCCAGTATCCTGCACATATTAGGCACTCAACAAATATTGTTGGTTGAATTAATGAACTGTAGACCTTAAAAGGATATAAAGCACAATCCTATCCAATCCCTGTATTCTATGTAGAAATATGCTAGATTCTTTATTTCTTTGGTAGGAAAGCATTCCTGAGTGTTTCCACATTGAAAGATGTCACCTGACAGTCAAGCAATAATCAATGGCTGCCTCTGAGCCTACCACCAAGACAACAGACACAAATTCAAGAGCACTGGGCATTTTTCAAGTGTCAATGCAGGATCAGTATCTAAAACTAAGGAGTTCATTTGAGGAACTATGATCCAGGAAGCTGTGAAATAGTCTCAGGGGTAGGACCATGATGTTAGACTAACATTTGCAAATGCCAGAGAGTTTAGATATCTTTCATGTTTAGGGCAGGAATCAATCTCCTAACTTCGATAGTGTGGGGGCCACAAAGGATACTACAATAGAATATATATATAGATTAGGGAACAAAAGAAAAATAGAAGAGGTCTTCCTTCCCAAAAGCCAATTCCAATGCCTAGATGATGACTGTATATCATACACCAAAAATAAAATTTGGCAAACGTGTTTCATTTGAATTAAATAGACCTTGAGCATGGTTCATTTAATCTACAATGTGTTTTATTACTAGAGTTTTTGGTCCAGAGCCCATTTACTCTTTAAAAATACAAACAGAGAAACACGTTGAACAGTTGGGGGCCATTAAAGCAGGTCAAAGAAGGGGGAGTCACTTCACCACAGATAACCAGTTTTCACTGTCTCATTAGACCAAATCCCTTGGTCTTGGCTGCCATATGCAGCACAGAGCAGCAATGCAGCTGCTGTTACTCAACTGCACTGCTTCCCCACTCCTCTGCCATGGGTCCCTGACAGGCTGAACCAAGCAAGGTAACAATCAAAATGCCATCCACTCCCCAGAGCAGCTGATGCAAATAAACCCTAAGCCATTGTTATGTTATTGAGACATAAACCAGCAAATAGATGCTGCATCCATACCCTTCTGGAACCGGAAACGTGCCCTGATTAAAGCAGACACAATATCCCTGCAGATGCAGCCAGACAGTAAATTGAAGGGGCTGCCTGCCTGATTCCTCAGCTTCCAGGTTATGGCAATGCCTACCTGAATTGAATAAACGCATCTGCTATTCAGTGTTCTCCACTTTAAATGATTGGTCTTTTGCCCATCTATCCTCTGAAAGGAACATAAAACTTCAGACAACATTTAGTTAATTCTCCCACCCAGGGAAGGAATCACTTACAGCGTTCCTCATATTGTGGAGCCTGCCTACCAGAGATGCTGAACCAAAGGCTGAACCAAGGCTGAGATTTCAAAAGGGTCAATTCTAGAAATCTGTAATGAGGCAGTGTATTCTGCCTGTCATTCGGAAGGGTTACAGACCAGAAAAAAAATTATATATATAAAATCTGCCTTACACCTAGCACACGGGAGCGAAATGAAGCCTGTGGCAATGTTAAGTAGTCACAATCTCTCTCTCTCTCTAGCTAAATTGGATTTTGTCTGCAAACAAATGAACACATACTGAGAATGGGGTGTGATGTTCAACAAAACTAAAGATAGTAATTTCATGTGAAATTGAAATTAAAAAATTGTCCTGACAGTTTGCTTGCAATGCCTTGTAGACAAAGAAAAATCCCATCTTCTTTGGCAAATGCCTACGCCCAACTGTATCTCTGTGTTGGAACAGAGCAGAGTTAAATCACATAGCTGAAGAGTCAAAACGAGAGAGAGGGAGGGAGGGAGGGAGGGAGAGAGGGAGAGGGAGAGAGGGAAAGAGAGGGAGAGAGGGAGAGAGAGGGAGAGAGGGAGAGAGAGAGAGAAATACCTTTCAACTGCTATTTCAATCCCCAAATGGTTTCAATGGCATGGGCTGGCCCAGTCCAAAGCCAGGTGCCTGGAACTCCATGTGGGTCTCCCATGTGGGCCATCTTCTGCTGCTTTTCCAGGTGCATTACCAGGGAGCTAGACTGGAAGCACAGCATCCGGACTCAAACCTGCACTCTGCATGGGAATGCTGGCATCACAGGAAGCAATTTAGCATGTTATGCCACATACTCCTCCAAATTAGAAAATGTACTTCAAAAAGTTAACAGAAAATGCATATTATGAAAAACCTATGCATAGATTTCAATTTCTTTTTTAAATTTCAGTGGCAGAGACAGAGCAGAGAGAGACAGAGAGCTCCTTTCAGCTACTTTACTCCCCCAAATGCCTTCAATGGCTGGGGGTGGGCCAGACTGGAGCCAGGAGCCAGAGACTCTCTCCAGGCTTCCCATATGGGCAGCAAAAATCCAATCACATGAACTAACACCTGCTGCCTCTGAGGGTCTACGTTAACACGAAGTTGGAATCAGGGTCAGAGCTGGAACTCAAACCCAGGCACTCTGATATGGGGTGAAGCTTTCCCAGTTTGTCTCAACCATTAGTCCAAACATTACCCTTCATTTTTAATCTCACAAAACAAACACCCTTTAATTTCATTTTCCATGAACTTTGACAATACCTCATATTCTCCTTTTTCTTGAACCTGGATGGACTTGTGACTTCTGTGGCCAATCACAGGCTGGAAGTGATATTATATGACTTCCAAAACTAGGTTAGAAAAAACTGTTCTGGGAGAATCCAGGTGCCATGGATGAAGTCCAGCCAAGCTCTGCTGAAGCCACCATGTTTGAACCACATACAGGAGCTCAGGTCAACAGCCAGCATCCACTGCCAACCATCTGAGTGGAGGATCAAGAGCATACAGCTCTATCAGGCATGCAGACAACTGTCCAACAGTTGACTGCTAACTATAGCAGCCAACAACTAACAAGAACCTCGTGAGAGCTCTCAAGCCAAAATTACTTTTGCTTTCTGACCCCAAAGTCATGAGATAAATAAAATGGTTGTTTTAAGCCCTTGGTTTTGAACACAGACTAGAACAGTGCAGTTTATCTAACTGAAAGGGGTTATTGTCACCCTAGCCTTGATGATGCCTTCCCATTAACCGTCTTCACAAAGCACCCTAATAAGACATCTCTGAGTAGCAGACACCGCCTCTGAGTGAAGACTGCACTGCAAGGTCAGGGCAATGACTTCCAGGCAGCATGGTCTTCCCCACTTTGAGCTGAACTCTGTCTCTGTCTAACTTTCACCCATCTGTCCCAGTTCTGCCTTCTGATGCCAGAACAATTCTACTCTCTTCCTCTATGTGACATCAGAGAAGATTATGCAAATATAACAGGTCAATAGAAAAAGAAAAGCTTTCTTTGTTCCCAGGTCCTTTGAAGCATTAAGACATTAAAGAATGTTCTCTCCTGAGATCTCCCTCGGGGTCACAACATTTACACATCCTTTGCATATGCACTTCTGTGCAGCAGTGGAGGAAGTGACTATAAGTGGAAACTGTTTTTATTAGATTTTTCTTTAAATATGTTTAATATGTTCAGAGCATAAAATATGAAAACCACACACCAAAGTAAATTCACCCTGGCTCAGAAAGTTGCATGAAAACAGCTTAGTTTGTTTTTAAAACTGTGGAAAAACACTAATGAGTAGTTACATTTTGCTAATGAAGAAGGGCATAACTTTCCCAGGATAACTTCCCCGGTATGACTTCAAAGACTAGAAAAATTGATAGAATTGATTACATACAAACTCTGAACTTCTTCATAATAAAAGTACACACACAAAATAAAAAAGCTAATGGAAATTAGAAAAAAAAATATTGGGGACACATTTATGCCAATTTTCCTCCAGCATAGGACTCCTCTAACAGGCCATCTGTACTCCAGCACTCCCCTTTGGGAAATAATTGTACAGAATATATACAGAATATATAGATACTAAAAATTTGTTTATCTGAAATTTCACATTGAACTGGGCATCCTTTACTTTCATTTGCAGTCCAGCAACCCTGGCTATAATCCTTAGTTTAGGCAAATTAACTGTTGTACAATGTTCATGTAAATTCATATTTCACTATTTCCAAATTATCTTGGTATCTTTTTTCCCTTTCAACCTCCTATGCCCAGTCTGGTACTAAATTCTGAGTAACACTGTTTTATCCCAGGTTAACTCAGTTGATACCTGTCATGGTAGACACTGGTAGAGGCAGCCCAAGAAGAGTATATAGCTGCAACCTAAAAGCTGGGGAGGCTTTCAGGGAAGTGACCTGTAGAGACTGCACTTATAAGGGCAAGTTCTCTTTTGGATGGAGAGCTGAGTAGTGTACCTTCGTGGCTCCTGTAGGCCCTCAGTGGGTAGAAAACATACTGAGGGCCCATAGGCCTATCTCTCTTCTCTTGCCCTTCCCTGAGAAAAAAGCTACTCTCATTACAGTATTTTTAAGATTTATTTATTTAGGCCGGCGCCGCGGCTCACTAGGCTAATCCTCCGCCTAGCGGCGCCGGCACACCGGGTTCTAGTCCCGGTCGGGGCGCCAGATTCTGTCCCGGTTGCCCCTCTTCCAGGCCAGCTCTCTGCTGTGGCCCGGGAGTGCAGTGGAGGATGGCCCAAGTGCTTGGGCCCTGCACCCCATGGGAGACCAGGAAAAGCACCTGGCTCCTGGCTCCTGCCATCGGATCAGCGTGGTGCGCCGGCCGCAGCGCGCCGGCCGCGGCGGCCATTGGAGGGTGAACCAACGGCAAAGGAAGACCTTTCTCTCTGTCTCTCTCTCTCACTGTCCACTCTGCCTGTCAAAAAAAAAAAAAAGAAAGAAAAAGGAAAAAAAAGATTTATTTATTTATTGGAAAGGCAGAGATACAAAGAGAGAAGGAGAGAGAGATATCTTCCACCTACTAGTTCACTCCCCAAAAGCCTGCAAAAGCCGGGACAGGGCTGGTCCAGACTGAAGCCAGGAGCCAAGAGCTTCCTCCAGATCTCCCTTGTAGGTATAGGTGCCCAAGTACTGGGACCATCTTCCACTGCCTTTCCAGAGAGAGCTGGATTGAAAGTGTAGCAAGGGCTGGCACTGTGGTGCAGTGGGTTAAAGCCCCGCCCTGTGGCACATCTCATTTGGGTGCGGAGCGGATTTGATTCTCTGCTGCCTTTTTTTTTTTTTTTTTTTTTTTTTTTTTTTTTTTTTTTTTGACAGGCAGAGTGGACAGTGAGAGAGAGAGACAGAGAGAAAGGTCTTCCCTTGCCATTGGTTCACCCTCAATGGCTGCCGCGGCCGGTGCGCTGCAGCTGGCGCACCACGCTGATCCGATGGCAGGAGCCAGGTGCTTTTCCTGGTCTCCCATAGGGTGCAGGGCCCAAGTACTTGGGCCATCCTCCACTGCACTCCCTGACCACAGCAGAGAGCTGGCCTGGAAGAGGGGCAACCGGGACAGAATCTGGCGCCCCAACCGTGCTTCACTTCTGATCCCTGTTAATGTGCCTGGAAAAACAGCGGAGGATGCCCCAAGTGCTTAGGCCCCTGCACCCATGTGGGAGACCCAGAAGAGGCTCCTGGCTTCAGATCAGCTCAGCTCCGGCCATTGCGGCCATTTCGGAAGTGAACCAGTAGATGGAAGACCTCTCTCTCTCTGTAACTCTTTCAAATAAATAAAATAAAATCTTAAAAAAAAAAAAAAAAGAGAGAAGCAGCTGGGACTTGAATTGGTGCCCAAATGGGATGCTGCACTTGCAGGCAGAGGTTTAGCCATCTATGCCACAGTGGCCCCAGTCATAATTTAAAGCAGGGTCAGAAGGACTAAAGGGACAGAGAGTAAATATTTTAGGAATGGTGGACCAAATATTGTCTCTGTTATAGATTTTTCCCATTACATATTGATTTCTTTTTTCACTTTAATGAATTTAAATTTCTTTTTTTATTTTGGCAAAAGCATAATTTCGATCCACTCAATAATTGCAGGCTTAACTGCACAACTAACCATAATATTCAACAAGTAAAAAGTAGGAAGATCACAGTTCTACTCCTGTGACCAGGAGAAGCACCTGGCTCCTGGCTTCGGATCAGCGCAGTGCGCCGGCCGCAGTGTGCCGGCCACAGCGGCCATTGGGTGGTGAACCAACGGAAAAAAGGAAGACCTTTCTCTCTGTCTCTCATTGTCCACTCTGCCTGTCAAAAAAAAAAAAATTAAAAAAACTTTAAAAAAAATCAAAGGGATCACATAAACAAGACTAATGTCTGCTAATACTAACTGATAGAATTAAAAAGGAGAGAACGATCCAACATGGGAAGCAGGATACACAGCAGACTCATAGAATGGCAGATGTCCTAAACAGTACTCTGGCCTCAGAATCAGCCCTTAAGGCATTCAGATCTTGCTAAAAAACCCATGGGAGTTTCACAGGCATGGAAAGGCAAGACACTTCGAAAAAAAAAAAAAAAAAAAAAAAAAAAAAAAAACACTAAATGAAAGATCTCTGTGAGTGAGATCCCAGCAGAAAGAAAGGACCATCAAAGGAGGTACCTTTCTCTGTAGGGAGGAAAGAACTTCCACTTTGACTATGACCTTGTTTAAATAAGATCAGAGTTGGCGAACTCAAAAGGCTTCCATAGCCTTGGCAACTCATGACAAGAGCCTAGGGTGATTACTGATGCCATAAACAAGAGTGTCAATTGTTAAGTCAACAAACAGGAGTCACTGTGCACTTACTCCCCATGTAGGATCTTTGTCCTTAATGTGTTGTACAATGTGAATTAATGCTATAACTAGTACTCAAACAGTACTTTATACTTTGTGTTTCTGTGTGGGTGCAAACTGTTGAAATCTTTACTTAATATATACTAAATCAATCTTCTGTATATAAAGAGAATTGAAAATGAATCTTGATGTGAATGGGATAGGAGAGGGAGTAGAAGATGGGAGGGTTGCGGGTAGGAGGGAAGTTATGGGTGGGGGGGGTGAAGCCACTGTAATCCAAAAGTCGTACTTTGAAAATTTATATTTATCAAATAAAGGTTATAAAAAACTAATTCTCTCACCCACCTAACTATGCCTTTCAAATAACAAAATATTTAAAAATTTGTTAAAAATATTAAAACTGTTAGCCCTTGTTGACTAAACAAAAATTGCTTACAGTCCAGATTTTGCCCATATAGCATCATTTGCTAATTGTTTTAGAAGTTATCATTCTTGGCATTTAATTATGACTGAACAAAGTCTAAAGTTCTCAGGTAAAGGAATAAAGCTCTCATAGTATAATTTTAGAAAAGAGTAATTAATAGGATAATAAGATATCTCTGCTTTTCCCAAATCTCAAAATTATTATCCAATAATACTGTAAACACAAAAAATACACAAATGAAAGCCCTGGTCTAAACTGGTATTTGTTGAATTTATCTTCAGAACAGAATATAGAATAAGCATTTACTAATACATTAAATCTTTGATTAGCCTGGTTTATCAAATGTATAGCTTTTATGCAGAAAGTCAATTTTTAGTGATTTCAAACATTGGTTATAAAAACTGTATAGCAGCGTTTTTATTCAGGGTTTTTTAAATAAACAATTACCTCTTTATTTTTTGAAGATTTATTGTGTTTATTTGAAAGGCAGAATTACAGAGAAAAAGAGAGATACACAGAAAGAGATTTTCTATCCAGCAGTTAAACCCCCCAAATGGTTGCAACAGCCAGGGATGGGCCTGTCTGAAGCCAGGAGCTTCTTCTGGGTTTCCCACATGGATGTAGGGGCCCTAGGCCTTAATCCATCTTCTGCTACTCTCTCTAGCACATTGGCAGAGATGAATCTGAAGTGGAAGTGGAATGGCTGAGACTCAAATTGGTGTCCACAGGGGATGCCAGCATCACAGAGGGCAGCTTAATCCATTATGCCAAAACACCAGATCCACAACTTGTTTTTTAAGAAAACCAAGATTTAATACACCTGTATCTAGTAAAGGATACATATCTCAACCCCTAGCATTAAACCAGAACACAGCTCAATTTCACCTTCCCTGCAATCACTTAATTGTTTTTCTGGCTCTTTCTCTGAGCTGTCTTCTGCTTCCTTATAGCATCTGTAAGTCAGACTAAATTTTGCATCCTTGAAGAAACCTATTAACTGTGTGATCTTAGCAAAGTTAGTAAATATTTCTGAGGCTCAGAAACCTTGTCTGAAAATGAGTGCAAGATTATCTACCTTATGTTGTTGTGGTGCTTAGAAAGAACCACAACTAAGTTCTAGTGTTGCCCCTGACTTGTAGCGTAGGTTCACTAAAGGAGAGCTGCTTCATTTCTATTCCCCCATTGCTTTGAACACATTTTCTTAATGTGTCTCCTGTTCCTAGACTGTTAGCACCTTCAGGTCTAAGATGTGCATTATGTACCTCTGAATCCCTGTGCTCTGGCACACAGCAAGCCTTATTCAAGATTTGCTGAATGAGGGGCTAGCATTGTGGTGCATCAGGTAAAGTCACCACCTGCAATGCAGACATCCCATATGGAGGCTGGTTCATGTCCCAGCTGCTCCAGTTCTGATGCAGCTCCTTCTCATGGCGTGGGAAAAGCAATGAAGGATGGCCCAAGTGTTTAGGCCTCTGCCACCCATGGAGACCCAGATGAAGGCCCAGGCTTTGTCCTGGCTCAGCCCTGGCGGATGAGGTCATCTGGGGACTGCACAAATGAATTGAAGATTTCACTCTATGTGCCTCTCTCGAATCCTTTCAAAAAAAATCTTTTAAAAAATTAGATTTTTTAATGAAATAAAGCATCACACAGATCTATACTCATTAATAAGGCTCTAATAGCTTCACTGATATAGTTTCTGAAACCACACTTAAAGAAGCAAGAGTGCAAACCAGTTGATATCGGAATTGTCCCAAAAAATTCTGAGTTACGGTACTTATATCAAGAATAAAAAGAAGTTGCAAATAACCATGGGGCACCTGAAATTGGGTCACTGCTTGGAGAATGCTTTATTATTGGCGGATTAAAGATGAAGCAGGCCCCTAATTGAAGCTTTAACTTCCATATGTCTGTGTCAGCACTACTCAGGGATAAACTTCTAAAATGATAATACTTTGATTTAGTATTAGACTTTCACCATTCAGTGCACTTTGCCACCTATTATTTTCTTTTATCCTCACAACGAGCCCAAGAGGGAGAGCAATTTTACAGATGAGCAAATAGCAGCACAGCAGGTTAAGTGACCGACAGAGGGTCACAGAGTGATTTCAATAGTGAGGCTGGGCCAGCCATGCTTCCCACTCCCAGTCCTGCACTTACCTCCTGGAACCTGGATGTCCCCTCTGCAAACTCATAAGCCAGGGCTCTTCAGCAAACTGATGCCAGCACAGTGTTCTTGGAAAGGAAAGGAAGGACAAACGGAGGAAAAGAGGGGGAGGCATTGTGGCTCATCAGGTTAAGGCAATACTTTTGATGACAGCATCGCAGATAGAACACCAGTTCAAATCATGACTGCTCCACTTCTAATCCAGCTCCCTGCTAACGTGCCTGGGAAAGCAGTGGATGATGGCCCAGGTACTTGGGCCTCTGCCAACCACGTGGGAGATCTAGATGGAGTTCCAGGCTCCTGGCTTTGGCCTGGACCAGCGGTGGCTGTTGTGGCTATTTAAGGAGTGAATCAGCAGATGAAAGATCTCTCCTTCTCTCTGTAACTTTGCCTTTCAGATTAATGAACATTTTTTTAAAAATAAATAAAAGAAGGGAGAGAGGGATGAAGAGACTAGATTAGAATAGAATTTAAACCTACTATATCTAGGATTACAGGGAGAAACTATTCAGATATTTTAGTAGCAGTTACTTCAACCATCTTCAGAACTTTATAATCAAGTCTAGCTTAAACAGTGTCAAGATCATTGAACTGTATATGCCAGACAATTTTCTGTGAAGTCAGGTTGACCAAACTTGCTAAGCAGTCATAGGTGCATAAAACTTGATTCATAGCTCACTTTTTAAATTGATGTCAATCAGCCAGCATCTGATTTTTAATTCATATTTTTGTTCATTTGAAAGGCATTGAGAGAGAGAGAGGGAGAGGGTGGGTGGGAGCAAGGGAGGGAGGGAGGGAGAGAATCTTGTACCTTTTGGCTCACTCTCCAATTGTCCATGTCAGCCAGGCTGAAGCTAGGAGTAGGGAATTCAGTTCAGATCTCTCATGTGGGTAGCAGGGACCCAAGTTCTTGATTCATCTTCTGCTGCCTCAAAGGGTATGCATTAGCAGGAAACTGAAATCTGAAGTGGAGCCAGGACTCAAATCCTGATACTCCAATATTAGATGTGGGTGTCCCAAACTGAGCTTTAACCACTGTGCCAAATGCCCACCTCCACTGTTGATTTTTAAAGGCCCAAGTCATAATTTCTTATTCAAGAGTCCCTGTCTCCATGTATAATGAAGACATTGAGGAAATTTATAGATGAGGATGAGTCCAATGGATGGCACTTTCATTAGAATAATCCTTTATAAAGCACCTCCAATAGAATACTTTGACCTTTTTTGAGTCATGGATCCCTTTGAGAGGGTGATGACAATTCTGGATCTTATTTCCAAAAAAACAATCAGTGCCTTATGCACATACACAGTTACAATTTTCACACTAGTCAAGGGAGATAGAAGGTGGAGTTTCCATTCATCTTTTACCAAGATTTCATGGAAACCAGTTAAAAAGCTATCATTGATAAACTGCATCATTTCATATTAACAGCTTTGTGAGGTAGGTAAACAGGATTAATGATCCTGTTTTACACTTTCTGAGATTAATAACTCAAAAACATAAATGGCTTACCTAAGGGAAAACATTATAATTGGGAAAAAGTTTATTCGGCAAAATTAATGCCAGTTCTCCTGAGTACTAGCTTGGATCTCTTTTCCAACATCTAGGTGTCCAAGTTATAGGTATAAAAAAGGCATAAAAATGATCCCAAGAAATGATTTGCCCTCTCAAGAGTCAAGAGAGTGGCAGCTTCCCTCTTCCTTATCCCAGATGTTATTTAAAATACTGTTCTGTAAGCCTCTAATGAATCTTAACAATCATCAAAAATAATCATTGCCCCAAAGTATTGAGATGCTGATCACAGGTACACATGGCCATCAGCTTTGAATTCATAGACATTTAATTCTTTTTATTTAATGAACACTTTTTTACATAGATACAACTTTAGGAATACAGTGGTTCTTTCCCTCGTGCCCCCCACCCGCTTCCTTCCCACCTCCCATCCCCTCTCCCATATCCTTCATTATGCATCATTTTTAGTATGACTTTATACATAGAGGACCACCTCTATGCTAATCAGAGAGTTCAACAATTTGCCCCCACTCCCACACACAATATATAGAGTACAGTTTGGGGAGAGAATTTGCAGATAGACATTTAATTCTGTGTGGAAGA
Organism: Oryctolagus cuniculus; assembly: GCF_051225735.1. Classification (NCBI taxonomy): domain Eukaryota; kingdom Metazoa; phylum Chordata; class Mammalia; order Lagomorpha; family Leporidae; genus Oryctolagus; species Oryctolagus cuniculus. The sequence continues at coordinate 49,867,096 of NC_142878.1, forward strand.
CTGAAGCATTTTCCAAACTCTCAAGGCAGGTAAATGCTATAATAGGAGTGGGTGGGAGGTAGGCTTTGGGAATACAGAGTAGCCAGCAGGTTGACAAGAACCCAGACATAGGGATGGAGGCTTAGATCAGTGGATGGTAATAATAGACTCCAGAGTTGTGGTCAGATTCTGCTCATATTTTAAAGACAGAGCCACCCATTGTGGATGAAGAATGATATATGTGAGCAAGAGGGAGAAGTCAAGGATGTCCTCACAAGCTTTGACTTGGGCAATTAAAAGGTTGATTTGGTATTAACTGAAAGGAGCAAAAAGGGAATCCAGAGTTACTTTTGGACATACTAAGATTTAGATATGTATTAGATGCCCAAGTAGAAATGTCTAAGAAGTAATTGGCGTTCACTCATGCACCACATAACAACATTTTGGTCAATGAAAGACCACCTATATAATGATATATACCATATGATCTAGATGTGTAGCAGGCTATCCAATCCAGCTTTGTGTAAGTACACTCTGTGGTATTGGTGTTAGCATAAGTCATTGCCCAGTGGATATTCCCATCATCAAGCAACAAGTACAAGGATACTTCAAAAGTTTATCAAAAATTTGAATTGAAAGTGTTTATTTTTAAGAAATGATTTATTTATTTGAAAAGGAAGAGAGGGAGAGAGGGAGAGAGGGAGAGAGACTGAGAATGAGAGAATCTTTTGTCTGCTGGTTCACTCTCCAAATAGTCACAACAGCCAGAGTTAGACCAGACCAAAGCCAGGAATTCCATTCAGTGCTCCTATTGTGGGTGGCAGGGACTGAAATACTTGGGCCATCATTTGCAGCCTATTAGGCATATTAGCAGGAAGCTGAGGAGCCAGATTTCAATGCCAGACAATCTGATATGGGAGGTAGGTGTCCCAAGCAGCAGCTTAATCTGCTGCACCAAGATTCCCTGCTCCAAAATAAATCTCATTTTAGTGCAAAAAATTTGAAATCCATGCAGTTTTTTTTGTAATATGTATTTTCTGTTAACTTTTTGAAATCCCCTCATGCATGGATTTCAAAATGCTTTATAGTGGCAGGCGCCATGGCTCACTTGGCTAATCTTCCGCCTGCGGCACCTGCATCGCATACAGGCACTGGGTTCTAGTCCTGGTTGCTCCTCTTCCAGTCCAGCTCTCTGTTGTGGCCCAGGAGGGCAGTGGAGGATGGCCCAAGTCCTTGGGTGCCTGCACCCACGTGAAAGACCAGGAAGAAGCACCTGGCTCCTGGCTTCAGATCAGCACAGCACCAGCCGCAGAGGCCATTTGAGGGGTGAACCAGTAGAAGGAAGACCTTTCTGTCTGTCTAACTCTATCTGTCAAATAAATTTAAAAAAAAAAAAACACACAAAATGCTTTATAGCAAAATAAAGTTACCTTTTAATTCCATTTGCCACACACTTTGTGATGAACCCTTCTATTTCTAAGTCTAGAATTCCAAGAGATCTAGAGTAGACATTAACATTTAAAGGCTGTAGTGTCTAAACACTATTTAAAACCACAAGACTAAATGAAGTCAGCAGGTGAATGAGTATAAATGGAGAAGTTGTACAAGGACTGTGCCCTGAGCAGTCACTATGGGAATAAAGGTGGGATTAATCACTTCTAGGCCAATCAGAGGCCACATGGTCATACACACTTACAAGAATGGAAGAGATTCCGGGCAGAGCACCACAATGCCCACCATACTAACCATATATTTTTAAGCTTTTTGTTGTTGCTCTGAGAGTTTTCATTTTAAACATTAAATGTTTAAATAAGTGTTTTCATTTGTAAAATTACAATAATGATAGCTTTTCCCAAGAGATATCCAGGTGTTGGTGCTATGGTATAATATGTTGAGCTACAACTTACAACATCTACCTCCCATATAAGTACCAGGTGCTCCAATTCTGATCCATCTCTCTGCTAATGCACCTGAGAAAGCAGTGAATGAAGGCCAAAGTACTTGGGCCCCTGCGACCCATGTGGGAGACCCAGGTGGAGTTTGTGGATCCTGGCTTTGGCCTAGCTTCGTCCCAGTCATTGCAGCCATTCTGGGAGTGAACCAGCAGGTGGAAGCTCGCTCTTTCTCTCTCCACACTTCCCTCTCTCCCTGTCACTATGCATTTAGCTGTCTTAAAAAAAAATCCAGAGTCAACTGAGCTATTATTTACAGAATGCTCAATGTAATGCATAATAAATGCTCAAAAATATTAATTACTTCCATTTTCTATGGCTAAAGTTCACCCAAAAGTACTACTTGAAGCTAAGCCCTATCCATTTGCTTTTTGGGAAGTAATCCTAGGGATCAAGAATACAGGAAGGTTAGAAAGCCAATACCAGCACTGGTCACCACTGCAAATAACTAAATGTGCCTCAGAATTCTGTGTCCTGGATTAGAACAAGGTGAAACATGTCACCTCGTGTTCCTGATTGATCCAAGATATATATCCGCATACACACCATGTCAGCTTAACTCCTGCACATTTGCAGGTTGCTGAAATACAAGTTAAGGGGTTACCTGTGGGTGTCCTACAACATTGCTCAGGATAAGATCCAGGACAAAAAAATCAAAAGGAACAGGTCAAGGCAAGGCATTGTCAGACTGGCCCTCTGCAAGGCAGCACAGAACGGGTCCCTACAAAGGTGCCTGGGAAATAGTGGGAGTGGGAATGTATAAGCTGAGCTCAAAAATATGTGGTAATTACTTCATTTTCATAATTATTATTATGCATCCTTGCTAAATCCTTGTATCAGAGATTCTTATCTATGGCTTTTTCTCTATTAGATTTTGATTTCCTGAAAAGCAAGGCTAATTTCTTCTTGTCTTACCTGTAACTAAGTGTTCTGTACATAAAGTGGTCAATTTTTGTCAAATTAAAATGAACTAATGTGGCATGAAAATGAATTTAAAATATATGTGCTTTGGGTGTGTATGTGTGTGCTCTTTCATTTATACTTTTTCTCTTCTGGCAATTTGAAAGTACAACCTTGATGTAAAAGCTCTGAACTGCTTTATTTCCTTTAGTTTTATACTAAAAAACAACAGCAGAAGAAACAAAACTCTGATTCTTTGTAGAAAGCAATAAGACTGAAGAAAAAAATTAAAAAAATTTTTTCTTCTCTAATTGCTTCCCCAGTCACCTTTCCTAGATTCACAGGAATTAGTGGTGGGAGAGGCACAGCTCAATTGGTTGTGGAGAGCAAAGTTCCTCTGAGCTTCATTACTGCTTCAGTGAGAGCAGATACCTCCTCTCTATCCCCCAGGCTGCTCCCAAAGTCTCTTACATATGCCAAGGTCAGCCTAGTTCTGTACCCCCTGTGTTGACTGAATCATTCTAATGCTCTTGCTTTTCACCCTAGTTAAGTAGAATCCCATTAGCCTGGATATATAAGACTGGATTACATTTTGCCTCTGCTGGATCTGCTCAGTATTTCCCCACATGTGGACATGTTTTTCTTCATTTCAGCACCCATGTGAACTATACACAAAGATAATGTAAAAGTGGGCAAGGTCAGTCTTATACACACAATGTAAGCCATTACTCACATTGCATAATTGAAGAGCAAATCCTTCCCCCAAGGGAAGGCCCATGATTAGTTCTTCATTTCCAGCTGCTGACAGTTTCTTTCCATCTTCTTTGAGAAAGATTACCTGGCTCGAGGGCAATGAGGTTGAGCATGCTTGGACTCTTAGGAGACTTCAAAAAGTTCAAGATGGAATGAAAAGGTAAGTTTATTTTGGTGCCCCAAAATTCTGAAATCCATGCATTAATACGTTTCCATTAACTTCTTGTAGAACCCTTGTATACATGGATTTCAATTTTTTTCACCAAAACAAACTTATCTTTTAATTTCACTCTATAGCAACTTTTTGAAATACTCCCTCTCAATTGATTGGGTTGGTCAGTTGCTGGTATTGCTGAGCATTTTCACCTTGGGGGAAGAAAGTGACCAGCAGAGTCAGGAGGATAAGGGATAAGAGGGTGAGCTAGAAGCACCGAGGGTGCTGAAGGCATGGCAAACCTTTAATTCAGCAATTTGACCACGTAGCTCTGAAAGTAGCAAGATGGAGAGGCTTTTCAAATCCCTGAAACTACCATGCATACCCTTTGCTTTCTGTAGTCCCAAATGGCAAATCAATACTCTCTTTAATCATGGCAGCATGGGACAGGAAGGAACAACTCACCAAGCCAAGAGAGGAGCACTCCAGAAATTAGTTACCTGTTCTTATCAGCCTTCTCTACAATGACATCAGCACCTTGCCATCTCTATCACCTTTTACAAAAGCGAAGCACTTGACAATTTTAAGCACAATTTGCAAATGAAATGCTTCCCCTCTAATCCTAAATGCTTTTATCAGATAGTCTCTCAGGCAAGAAGGAAATTTAGTGTAAGCAAAGAGGACTTTCACCTCCTGTGCTTGTGTTCAACCTCCATTAACTGCAATTTCCCTCATTCTGCTGTCACGTTATTTCTCTAGTATCCTTGCCTTTCATGGCCTTCTTGCTTAAAATTCTAAGAGGGTATCTGACATTCTTTTTCAATTTAATCTAGCCACCTCCACACCCACCTCAATGATTCTTTCTTGTAGATTTGCATTTCAAGCTTCATTTCCAATTGTAGAATGATAGGCTTCCAGGACTGTAAAAGGCATTTCAGAGATTCTTACTGGTTAATCATTCATTCAGCGAATATGTCTTGATCACCAATATGGTGGCCTTTTTAGAGATACAGAAATAATACAAGATTTTGTCCAGAAGAATATATCCATGCAAGGGCACTGTACACAGGTGATAACCATTCAATGCAATAAACACCTCCATAAAGGTCAAAGTGGAGTGTTCTTGTGAAGACACAGAGGCAGAATAACTCTGCCTGAGAAGCCTGCTGATAATTTCCAAGAGGAGAAATATTTGACCAGTAACTTATGGTTGGAGTAGACTCTCCACAAATAGAGCAGTTCGTGGAGAGCACATTTCTCCAGGATGGAGGAAGGACATGTACAGAGCAGAGAGAGATGTGGAGTGTTCAGTGTGTGGAAAAAGCTGAGACATGTGCTGAGTCAGGAAGTCATACATGCCATGCTTGAGTGTGGACCGTGAGCAACCTAGGCCAACAAATTCTCCATCTTGGAGGTGACATGACCATATCTATTTTTAAGAATATTATCATGGAGGAAACAGGGAAGATTAAGCAAAGTTGGCAAAGATTTGTTTCTGGTATACAGTTGGGAAAGATGACAGACACCTTTGAGCAAAGGTGACGGGTAACAGGATGAGTTTTCTTCAAATGCTTCAGTCATGATCCCAGGAGCACTCAGGGCCGTCTCAGAACACCTTGTATGTGTATGTTTGCAAGCAGGTGTATGTTACCAATTGCTTTCAGATCTATACTAATGTTTGAGTTTTGAATTTGGACTAATTTGCCTCACCCTTGAGTTTTAAAAATTTTCTTCCACTATAATTTGTCTACTCAGCATATACCTGTTTCAGAATCTCAAAAACAGCCAGTTGTATTTTAACCACAAAGATTTCTCTTATCTAACAGACTGATTTTTGGAGCTGCCATTACTGATAACAGATGTTGAAACATTTCAATGCACCTTTTATTTCTTTTTTCCCCAAGATTTTAAAACGGATTTTAAAAACTTTTATATGGGTTTAAAAAACTTTTATAGTTTTTTAGCCTCAATATGTTTTTTGTAGCATTATTATTCCTTTTCTCCCAATGTATAATAAAAAAAATTAACAACTCCTGTTGCTGTTTATTTCCCATCTGCTGGAGATGATATAAAATTTCAGACATACTTATAAAATATCTACCAAACATGCCAAACATAATCTATAGTGTACTAAACATTATGTTCACTGTATATATTTTATGTACCAATTCCAGCTAAACTGTGCATTATTATAGGATGAGTCATCCTGCTTAACCTATTGTAATTTTACCACACACTCTATAGTGGCACTGAAATTGAATTGGGATATCACATATATGTGTAGTGCAGAATATTGGAACATTTTTCTGACTTATATAGCAAACTGTAGTCTATCTTCCTTTAGAACATTAAAACTGTGGTTGATAAGCATATTACATCTGCGTGTAAAACATGAAGTTTAAGGAACTCAGCATATGCAAAAGCAGAGATTCCACAGTACAGTTATTTAAATTTTTCCTGAACACAATACAATTCCTGATTATTTGATGCAGAGGTAGAAGAATAAATAATCACTGCTTTAGATTTGTTAACTGCCTGGATAGATAAAGCAGGTGTTACCAACAGCCCTTTCACTCCATCATGCCATTCTCACTTTGATCCCTATTTACTAAATATAAGCTCCCAAAAGGATCAGTTATCCATTCATTTCTTTGCATAAAGACTCTTCTTTGGAGTAGATCTACCTCATTGTTTAGTAAAATTCAGATACCTTCAGATCAATTTCAAGAACACACTGTTGAAATTAAGAGACACAGTCTCTAGCCACACCCTATTTTCCAGGCATTCTAAATCATTGTGAGTAATGGGTACACACACACACAGTCCTGTTTCTTGCCATGGAAACTCACCTATCTTCTTTCTTGCTGCCTCATTTATGCTCTGTTTCCATTAATGCTGCAAATGGTTTTACTCAGATGCCAAAGGTAATAATGATAAGCTAATTAGAATTTGTTCTTATTTTGGAATTGCTGTCTACATTGTTGTACATCATACTCTGGCGTTTCTGGCATGATTCTATGTAAATGAACTCACTTTGATTAATTCTTAGCAGATATATCAGGGCCCAAAAACAGTTACTAAGAGGAGGTAGTAAGTTACTCAGTATTCTTGCCTATCTATGCTCCTTCCTCCTCCTGTACACTTGCAAGAGGGTTCTAAGTGTGATCTAGATGACTCCTGCCCCTCCCAAGACCCTTCCACGGGGAATGTAAGAATAAAATATTTTTAATAATATTAAGAAATTATTTTCCATTTCACTTTTTTTTTTTTTTTTTGACAGGCAGAGTGGACAGTGAGAGAGAGAGACAGAGAGAAAGGTCTTCCTTTTGCCGTTGGTTCACCCTCCAATGGCCGCTGCGGCCGGCGCACCGCGCTGATCCGATGGCAAGAGCCAGGAGCCAGGTGCTTTTCCTGGTCTCCCATGGGGTGCAGGGCCCAAGCACCTGGGCCATCCTCCACTGCACTCCCTGGCCACAGCAGAGAGCTGGCCTGGAAGAGGGGTAACCAGGACAGAATCCGGCGCCCCAACCGGGACTAGAACCCAGTGTGCCGGCGCCGCTAGGCGGAGGATTAGCCTAGTGAGCCGCGGCCCCGGCCCCATTTCACTCTTTTTATATATAATATATATACACATACTCACGAGAAAATGAGAATGAAATTGAAAAAAAAAAATTGAGTTTTCCAGAAGCTACCCAATGTGATATTGCAATAGATAGGATGCAGAAATATGAATATTCCATCATCTTCTACTAATCCAGATGATGAAGGCAGTTATAATAATTTAGAAAAACATCACTCTTCTCATTAATGCTTTTGTTTTAGAAATAGTCATATTCATAAGAAATTTTATGTTAATAGATAACTTATACAAATTAAGCATTTTAACAAATTTTAATGTCTACTTTAGTAAATGATTGACAAAGTCCAGATATAATAGTTCTTCAGGTAATTTATAAAAACATAAAGCGATCTTGAGCCAAAATGTTTGAGAATAGGTAACTCGGCTTGCTATCTCTTTCTTCTGCTTTAAACTCATGAAGTAGGGAAAGGGAGAGAGAAACAAAGTCAAGATTACGGGGCTCCCTCAAATGCCCAGGAATGAGTCATAGCATAAGCTTTAATTTGAATCTCCATTGATCTGGCTTTCAATTTGTACTCAATTATAGTTAATCTTTTGCTATTAATATAATCAGACTGAACCAGTAATTAAGAAATTCTCCATAGTTACTGTAGTGTCATCCAAATAAGATGAAGTAAAACAGAGAATTAATATTAAGTCCCTACTGTGTGTCAGGTGCCTTATAATGGCAGGAGGTTAAGGACAAAGGCTCTAGACTCTGACTGGTTCAAATTTGACTCAACCAGTTACTAGTTGTGTGAGGTTGGACGGGTTATGAAGCCTCTTTCTGTCTCCATTTCCTCCCATGTAGGATGCCATGTCTCATCAGGATTTTGTGAAAGGCAAATGAATCATTACATATAAAGTCTCTTGAACAATGCTTGGTATACAATAAGTACTAGATAACATGCTAGTTTTACTTACCTGTCTAATCTTCACAGCAGCACTGGAAAGGAGTTGTTATTATCTTTTATTGGTGGATAAAGCTCCAGTAAGTGATATAATCTACTCAAGGTCATGTACATCTCAAGCAATGTGAATGCTGTTTAAATCCTTGTCTACATGATACAATAGCTCTTGCATCAGATCCATTGTACGCAAACTTGAGTTCACTTCAGTGTCACTCTACCCTCAGAGTTTCTGATTCAGTACATCTAGGATTGGTCCAAGACTCTCATTTCAAAAGTAATTTCCCTGCAGTTATTACTGCAGACCCAAAGAGCTACATACTGAAAGCCTTGGCCCTTGAAACCATGCTTCACCACCAAGAATATCCACACCCATAAGACCATCCTTCAGTAGCCTAGAATGTCCTCACTCTACTTTGTCATAGTTCTTTTGATAGCACTTCTTTTCTAATCTTTCCTTTAGCATCATGTAATAAAGGGATAATCAGAAATTTTCATTACTTTTGTTCATTTAGAACTAAAACAATCTTAATAGCCTTGTCAGTCATCTGCTCAAACTCATGCCTTCTAGAAATGAGCAAACAAGAAGATGCTGTTAACTGATATTAAATAAAAGTTCTTTACCTTAAAGCTCAATTTTCTAATATTCTCCTTAAGTGATTCCTAACTACTTACCCAAGATAAAACCTGAGAGTAGCCAATGAGTGATCTAGCCCAAACTCCTCACTTTCATCCCTTCTTCCCTTCTTTCAAATATGTATCAAATCCAGGAAAAGAAAACAAAATGGCTCTCACAAGTGGAACCCAGTTTGGGTCTAAGAATTATTTCTCAATTGCCTGAAATTCTTAGTTCACTAGCGCAAAAGGTGGAAGGAATTAAAAATTATTCCTTTGGGCCAGCACCGTGGCTCACTTGGCTAATCCTCTGCCTGTGGTGCCGGCATCCCATATGGGTGCCGGGTTCTAGTCCCGGCTGCTCCTCTTCCAGTCCAGCTCTCTGCTGTGGGCTGGGAAAGCAGTGGAGGATGGCCCAAGTGCTTGGGTGCCTGCACCCACGTGGGATACCAGGAAGAAGCACTTGGCTTCTGGCTTTGGATCGGCGCAGCGCCAGCCGTAGAGCCATTTGGGGGGGTGAACCAACGGAAGGAAGACATTTCTCTCTCTCACTGTCTAACTATCTGTCAAATAAAAATTATTCCTTAATAATGAATCAAATTAAATGAGAGTCACCTATGTCCACTGAGTCCCACTCAAGTGGGGAGTCACTCACATGACTGGAAATTGGCAAGAAAATACATGTACTTGGACACAAGCCAGAAAGTCAAGATGTATATATGTTGTAGTAATACAGAAGTGCACATCTAGTGTTCTTTATTGTGCTTTATTATTTTTAAAATATATTTGAGAGGGAGAGGGTGCTAAATGGAGAGGAAGATAGGGAAGAGAGAAGAAGAGCTGGGAAGGGGAGGAGGGGCTGGGAGAAGAGGAAGAAAGGGAGGAGGAGAGTAAGAGTCCCTATCTACTTGTTCACTCTCCAAATACCCACAACAGCCAGAGCTGCCTGGAGCAAGAGCCAGGAGCTGAGAACTCAGTGAAAGATTTCCACCCAAGTGGCAGGGACCCAACTACTTGAGCCATCAACTTCTGCCTCTCAGGGTATGCATTAGCTGGGGGTGGTGCTATGGCATAGTGGGCTAAGCCTCCTCCTGTAGTGCTGGAATCCTATATGGGTGCTGGTTCATGTTCCAGCTGCTCCTCTGCCAGTACAGCTCTCTGCTGTGGCCTGAGAAGGCAGTGGAAGATGGTCAAAGTGCTTGGGCCCTGTACCCACATGGGAGACTTGAAAGAAGCTCCTGGCTCCTGGCTTTGGATTAATTGGCCCAGCTCTGGCCATTGTTGCCATTTTGGGAGTGAACCAGTGGATGGAAGACCTTTACTATCTCTCCCTCTCTAATGAATAATCTTTAAGATTTTATTTATTTGAAAGGCAGAGCTGCAGAGAGGCAGAGGCAGAGAGAGTGAGCATAAGAGAGGGAGATAGATCAAGTCTTCCATCCACTGGTTTACACCCCTCCCCCAGATGGCTGCAATGGCTGGAGCTGTGCCAATCCAAAGCCAGGAGGCTCTTTGGTGTCTCCCACATGGGTGCAGGGGCCCAAGGACCTATACCATCCTCTACTGCCTTCCCAGGCCATGGGAGAGAGCTGGATCAGAAGAGGAGCAGCCAGGACTCGAACTTGCCCATATGGGATGCCACCACAGCAGGTGGCAGCTTTACCAGGTATGTCACAGCACCATACCATATATAAGTCTTAAAGGGGTTGGGGGGGGGGAGGGCTATGTATTTGTATTAGCAAGAAGCTACAGTCAGGAGCTGGGACCTGGACTTGAACCCCAGTACTACAGAATGGGAAATGGGCATCTTAACTGCTAAGCCCAAACCAACCAATCTCTGTTATACTTTAGGTAAGAAGTGCAGAACTCAGAATTTGTAAAGACGAAATCAATGATAATGATGGGATTCAAAGATGGAACTGATAATGTGGTGCCTCAGAAATACAGACAGGAAGTCTGGAACAATCACCAGTGTTAAGAAGCATAGAACCAGGATAAGAGACGAGACCAAGCACCACATGCTGAGTATTTGAGAAGGCATTTCTTTTCTGTTCATGCTAAGGGAGAGAAAGTACTCTGAAGGCTGTAATTTCTCCTCTCCTCTCTTTCCTATATTCTAATTATACCCCTCCTGCTTTTAGATTGTCATTCTCTGAGAACTTGCAGAAAGAAACGAGGAAGATTTAGACAGTAGTTATTTTCTAGTATAGGAATCCCACGTGTACAACATTTGAAGGAAAAGATTTCCTACTGAGAGAAGACATAAAAAAGAATGATATACATTCACATATTTATATTAGGTATTTGGAATAATTATCCAACTATTAAGAATACTTACTGCTACTAAGACTATCAATACAAAAAGCTTTTTAAAGATAGAAAACTTCTTCTGTATCCATGTAGGAATATTGCTATCCAAACAGAAAGGGTCAAGGCATCTTTTAATCCTATGGTGCTATGAAAATAGAAATTGAGTATTAAAGCTACCCAAATTAACACTACATAAGGTCTATCAACACGGTGAGAAAAGTACCTTTATCATCTGGCCATTAGAACAGATATCAGAACAAAGTCAGAAGGTAATTATACTTCTTGTCCTTGATTCTGGATTTCTTAGGCACCAAGATTATTAGTTTCAGAGTGGTTTGTCCCAGCCCTTGCACAGGTCAGGAACTGCTTATTAAAAATGCTTCATATGCTCATCACCATGCCAAGTGAAACAAAAATGAATACAGAGACCGGCACTGTGGCGCAGTGAGTTAAGCCACTGTCTACAGTGCTCGCATTCCATATGGGTACTGGTTCAAGTCCTGTGTGCTCCACTTCCAATCTAGCTCCATGCTAATGTGCCTGGGAAAGCAGCAGATGGCCCAAGTCCTTGGGCCCCTTCACTCACATGGGAGAGACCTGGATGAACCTCCTGGCTTCTGGCTTTGTTCTGCTCTAACCCTGGCTGTTGCCGCTATTTGGGGAGTAAATCAGCAGATGGAAGATCTCTCTCTAAGAAATAATCTTTAAAAAAAAAAAAAAAAAAAAAAAAAACAGTGAATAGGATATGGTCCCTGCCCCACAAGTGTCTTTTGGCCAACCTTGTGATTATGCTCACGGGTTCTTTTCCCCCTTAGATGTGCACCCGTTTCCAGCCTATCTAAGCAGATTTATCCACAGAAACCTCTTCAGCTCTCTCAGACATAAGAAAAGTACAACTAGTGTACATCCCAGTAGAAATACGCTTCCCTTCTCCTAATTCATCTTAGCTGTACCCAGTAGGTTCTGAAAATGGCATTGTGTACCATAAATTCATAAACCCATCTACAGGGGCAGAGCAAGGCAGGAGAGCTGACATTCAATTGAAATAATAAACCTCCAGGAACAAGCTTCACTGCTTGACTGTTAGAGTAGTCAGCAAAATCCACAGACTTAATTACACCGGAGTAATTGCAGAAAAGATCATCCATTATTCTAACTACTCTGAAACAGAAGAGCTCATACCCTGAAATGACTTTGTAGTATCATAAATGGAGATCTATTCATTAGGACCATGAAAATAAAATGGAACTCTGTTTTCTTTTAAGAGCAATGTGATTACCACCACCCGTAACAATATTATGGGAGGAAAAACATATTGTCTGTTAGGACACACACATTTTCCTTTGTGTTTGGCCTTCATTTGTTCCTTCACAGGGATCATGGTAAGTAAGACTTGGATAATTTGGGATTATCCCAAGGATTCCACCCAGGTGCCACATTTGATACTTTTTAAACAAAAACGATTCAGAATCCCTTAAAGTACAGACACTCCCCCTCTACTAATTCTAAAAGCTTTTTGGTTTTATTTTTTTAAGCCCCTTTGGTTATATTCACAGTATGCAGATTAAAAGACTAGTGCAGTGTTATTCATATAGAAAGAACGATTTAAATTGGAAATGGAACTAGGTATTGACGAGTTACAGAAGCTAAAGAAACTAGAAATAAGGTCTTAGCAAGAGAAGGCATAGGTATTTGATTTTTTTTTTTCAATCTAAAAGGAGGATTTGGAGCAAGGATTACAGAGTTGGAGTAAGCAGTTTGAAGAGAAAGAATAAGGTGACATATAGCAAACTCAAAAGAAGTTTGCATTTTATTTCATTTTACTTAGACATTTAAAAAGTTTCAAACACACATTATAATGAAACAGAATGGGACTGAATGAAACAGCAGCCATGATTTGAAGTTAAAAAAAGTTTATTGTTTTAAATATAAATGTGACAACTGATTGGGGATGAAGGTGAGGTAGAGCACAGCAATTAAAAGGGGTTGGCCTTGGGTTTGAGAGGACTCAGGGGAAAAGTTGGCACAGAGAACATTCATGATGGGTCAGACACGTAGACACAGCTGTTTTATCTGAGGCCATAAGTGTGTATATTTACAAATTATGTAATCTTTTTAAAGATCTGTACATTTATTCTCTAGATCACATTTCCTGGAAAAAATATGGGAGACTGTGTATCCTTCAATTTCTAGTCCATCATGTTAACCACTAGGCCTTCCCATGAGAGTTGTATACCACCCCACCCTCCCCACTCCTCTTCTTAGCCCTAACTAAGCAGAGGAAAGACAGCTATAGCTGATACTGAAATGCTCAATTATTTAAAAAAACAGATTGCCTCCTTAAAATCTAAAGATTTGACAGGTAGAACACATGCTAACATTACTCTATCTTCACACAAAAGGCAGCACCAAACATAGGCAAAAGGCACAGGAGGAAAATGCCACTCATTATAAATAGAAAATTTTTTCATACTTACAATTTCCTAAAAATAGAGTAGTTCCTTTGTTACTAATGAGTGCCACATTACATGAGATACTTGGGTAGACTGGATGGATGGACATATGTCAGGGGTATCACAGAAAGGGTTACAACCTTGTTTGAAAGTTGGACTTCATGATATCAAGGATTTCGCCAACACTCATAATAGTTCTTTGGTTTATGTTATTCATAGCCTAGGACTTATTCTATCTTCCAGAGCATGCTCACCAGAACTAATCAATCATCTGCAAGTCAGAAGAAAATAGGCAGGAAAAAATAAAACCAGGAACCTGCACTCCCCACCCCGACCCCAGAAATGTGAAGACTGATAACAGGAATCTTTCTCTGCCTATCTTAAAGTACGCCCTTTAATTTTTTTTCCTGTAGACTCTGACAAACTTCCAGTGGGTCATGTAGATTTTATAAATTTTACCTGTGTATTCTGTTAATGCATGGGCGGTTCCACAGTAAGAACAAATTCTGATCCAAATGCTTACATTTCTGTATAATTGGCATACATTTCCTAGATACAACTTTTTAAGTGTTAGAAAATTTGTGAGCTCCTCATTGGACATCTAAAATAGGTGTAATATATCAGTTTAATTTTCTCTGATATCAAAATATATAAAATAGAATGTCAATAGTTGTTTGAATAATCCTTGGAAACTCAAAGATTCAGGTCATACTTTAGCCATAATCAACACATTTTACTGAGTCATCACTACATATCACTCTCCATAAATTTTCAGTACAGTTAGGACTCCTAGACTCAGTGTAGGTTAATTATCAACACATTTTGGTTGATGCATCCAATTTCTTTCTTTAAAAAAAAATTAGATAGCTGTAGGATGCAGAAACCTTAGCAAACAGAAATATGATATGCCTAGACATTAGCAAGGGGTTTAATGGGATCAATAACAATAGTCTTAACAAAAAATTGGGAGTTTTGGAATGCAAACAAGGATATTTTTAGAGAAGTAAAATTTTTAAATATCCAAATGATACAAAACAATGGATACAAGTCAGTAAGAGAGAGCATCTTCCCTTTAGTTATGGATCATGCAAAAATGGTTTTCAATATCTTGGATGGTGACTTAGAGGGCCTGGTCATACATTTTCAGATAACACAAAGCTTGAGATGGATGAAGAGCATGTTAGATATTATGGTCAAATCCCAAAATGTTTTATAGACTAGACCAAAAAATTGGGGTTATTAAGATAAAATTCAGAGATAAATATATGTGTATTTTAGAATGGAAAAGAAAACAAACCTGAAGAGACAAATGAATGATAAATCACTAGCACTATGTGTGAGGATCTTGAGGATTCTGACAATAAACTGAGTTTGAAGAAAGAATTATGACTACTCCCCCAATCCTACAAAAAAAAAAAAAGAAAAGATGAGCCTAGGTTACATTCATTCCAAGAGGTACATAATCCAGAATCAAGAAACTTAAAGTTCTAACTCTTCCATGATCACATAATTCCTAAAGAATTGTATTTTTTCCTTTGGACTTTGTAAATTTTAACAGAATTTAGTTAAAAGGACATTAGCTTAAGACGATATACCAGAGTAAGAGCAAGCCTCATGACCATATTCACTGAGGAAACACTGAAAGACTTGCAACATTCAGTTCCAAGGAAAATGTGAATGCTGTTATCAAGTATCAAAATGGTTTGGATGTAACAAAGATATTAAATGTGTTCCATATAACTACAAAGAGTAGAACTATAGAATGGAAGATAGAGAGGGAGGAGATATACAGTTTGGCACATGCTCAATTGGACTTGCCCCAAACGGTAGAGTTAGAAATGCGCCCAGGGATTCTAATTCAATCTCATCAAGGTGATATGTACCATTGTCATCTCACTAGTCAAAGTGATCAGTTTAAGTTCACAATTGATCATAATGATAGGTCTGAGAGTCAAAGGGATCACATAAACAAGACTAGTGTCTGCTAATACTAACTGATAGAATTAAAAAGGAGAGAACAATCCAACATGGGAAGTGGGATACACAGCAGACTCATAGAGTGGCAGATGTCCTAAACAGCACTCTGGCCTCAGAATCAGCCCTTAAGGCATTCAGATCTGGCTGAAAAGCCCATCAGAGTTTCACAGGCATGGAAAGCCAAGACACTCTGGCAAAAAAAAAAGACCTAAATAAAAGATGTCTGTGAGTGAGATCCCAGTGGAAAGAACAGGCCATCAAAGAAGGAGGTACTTTTCTCTGTAGGGAGGAGAGAACTTCCACTTTCACTATGACCTTGTCTAAATATGATTGGAGTTGGCAAACTAGAGGCTTCCATAGCCTTGGCAACTCATGACTAGAGCCTAGGGTGATTACTGATGCCATAAACAAGAGTGTCAATTTGTTAAGTCAACAACAGGAGTCACTGTGCACTTACTCCTCATGTAGGATCTTTGTCCTTAATGTGTTGTACAATGTGAATTAATGCTATAACTAGTACTCAAACAGTACTTTACACTTTGTGTTTCTGTGTGGGTGCAAACTGTTGAAATCTTTACTTAATATATACTAAATTGATCTTCTGTATATAAAGATACTTGAAAATGAATCTTGATGTGAATGGAATGGGAGAGGGAGTGGGATTTGGGAAGGTTGCAGGTGGGAGGAAAGTTATGGGAAGCAAAAAGCCACTGTAACTCAAAAGCTGTACTTTGTAAATTTTTATTTATTAAATAAAAGTTAAAAAGAGTTTGGTTAATCTAAATGGAAAACTTTTTATAGTAAAAAGTATACAAAGATAAAGCGGATTGTCCTACTATAGGTTTTCATTCATTGGCTGGATGACTACAGGAGGCTGATGAGAACTGCACATTCTTTGTGGCACCTGAACTGTGTAAACAAAAACACAACATTTTTCGACAACTGAAGGTTTAGGGTAGATAAATAAATGTCAGGAAACTGAACTCAATTCTCTTCTCTTCTTCCAATTTACCCAAATCATTTATTCACTCTCTACCTCCATTTTCTTGCCTGTGAAATGAAGGTAATTCTATTTGCCATCTCAGGCCAGATGGGAAAGTCTGTAATGAGTTCGGAGCTTGGAGTATTCTTCACTATAAATTCTCTGTGTGTTGCTGTTACTGATTTTTTTTTTTAGAAAGAAATTCAAAGTTTTCTGCTTGAATGAGAACCAAGTTCAAACTTTGGGAGAGTGCCCTGAAATTATTTATTTTTCTCTTTCAAAAATAAAACTGGGATGAGATTTGGACCAATCAGTCTCCTTCATGGGCAAATAGCAATACAGCTGCTGGATGTTCCAAGGCTTTACATGAATTGTGCTCTGCTAATCCAGGAACTTCTAGGTTTTACTTAAACACATTGATCTGGTACCAGCTCATCCATCATGCCAACCTCTAAGCAAACAAAGGCCAACATGCTGAGGCAGAGCTGAACATGGGGCTAACAACTGGAAATTAAGACCAATACCAAATTGTACTTTCAATACATTTCAAATATTCAGATTTTGACAATATTTTTCTTGGACCTAACATTTCTTTTTGCAGACCTTTTCATTTCTCAGACCTATTTGCCCAAAAAAAGAGCAAATAAATTAGTAGTAGTTTTAGTAGTCGTCGTGGTAGTCGTCGTCATAGTAGTAGTTGTAGTGAAAGAAAGGAATGCCTGGTAGCACAGAGTTCTGTGAATCAAATGCAAAAGGGAAGGAGACATAATGGAAAACCACAAAGCAAATGCAGTCTCCACAAA
The DNA here is from genome assembly GCF_051225735.1 of Oryctolagus cuniculus. Taxonomy (NCBI): domain Eukaryota; kingdom Metazoa; phylum Chordata; class Mammalia; order Lagomorpha; family Leporidae; genus Oryctolagus; species Oryctolagus cuniculus. The sequence continues at coordinate 49,884,501 of NC_142878.1, forward strand.
ACGCATTTCAACATACCTGCTTTCTAAATTAAACACCTCTCAGCATTTCCATAATGGTTATGAGTATCAGAAAGCTTTTATTTTTGACATCCTAGTTACTTTTGTTGACAGGTTAGGTTTTTTTTTCCAGTTTTTTGATGATTTAAATCTAAAGAAAAAATAATAAAAGCATTCAATTCTGCAAAGATAGAGAAAATGTCAAAGAATATAAGGCTATTTTTTTGGTTGGGTCCACTGATCGGAAATACTCAATTTTTAGAAAATGGTGGATACACTACATTAATTTTGCAAAATGTGATAATGTTCAGAAAAGGAGAATAATCATAATGCATAATCATACGGGTAGGCTGTCAGAATACAATGAAAATAAATACCACACTTTCACAAATTATATCTCTGAGTGAAGTTCTTAAATAGCTCCATAATGCTCCTGCCAAAAGAGATAACTCATAGAAGGTATCTGTTGTATGACTACAGATTTATAATTTTGTTGACTGATATCATTATTGGGGGTATAAGTATCAGCTAATTTCCCAGCATTAGATTTTTTTATTGAATTTCCTGTATTCTTTATACAATTTTAATTGGGTTAACAAGCACAATTGATATATCCAATCTAATTTCTAATCATACAAAAGCAACTCCAAGTTTAGTTTGTCTAGTTGTGACATCATCCACGCATTTAAGGCCAAAGAAATTGGGAACACAGCAGGAGTCGAGAATGTTGTAAACCAGGGCAAGTTTTGACCTAGCAGTTAAATCACCTTTGTGCCAAATGGAAGGTGCCTGGGTTTCATACCCAGATCTGCATCCAACTCCTGCCTTCTGCTAATGGAGATCAAGGGAGGCAGCAGTAAAAGCTCAAGTGTTTGAGTTCCTGGCACTCCTGTGGGAGACCTGGGTTGACTTCCCCATTCCTGGCTTCTGTCTCATTTGTGGGTATCTGGGAAGTAACCCACAAGATAGGAATTCTCTCACTGTGTGTATCTCTCTCTGTGTCTCCAATAAATAAAATTTTAAGAAATTAAAGCATGTTGTAAACTAATGGCTCTTGTATACCAGAGGAGAAAGATGCTTTCTAAGTTTACTATTAAAGATAAGGAATTACTATTGGATCTTTAGGTCTCATACCCAGTCTTACAGTACCCTAGAGCTATTTGTTCACCAGCATCTGGACAGAAATAAAAAAGCCTAATCATCCAAAACATTCATGATATTAAGCATTATGTGGGTCAAATATTTTGATTTTTGGATTAATTTTACTTTATCACATATAGTTTCCGTTGTAGACTAAAGGAACAACACAAAATAAGATGTTATCAGGGGTCAACAAATGTTTTCCAAAAGGGGTAACTGTGTAAATATTTTTGCTTTGTGGGTCAAAAAAGTATGTGAGTCTGTTGGAAATACTCAATTTTGAAACTGCAAGTAGATACAGACAATATATAAAGAATGAGATGGGCTCATGTTCATATATTTACAAAACAGCTGAAAGTTCAAATTATCTCACCAGTAGTAATTATCAGACCCTAAGAATAAATAATCAAGGTAAGTGTATCAAATATGTAGAACTAAATGGAACCTAAGTGATTGATATGGTTTAAGTATCATCTCCAGTTCTGTACATACATACTACAACCAAGTTCAAAGTGATTGAAGGATTTTCCTATACCTATATAAGCAAATTTCCTATTTGTTTAACCAGTGACAGCTTTTTCCTAATTCCACCAAATTCAATACCCTGATCTCTGCCACATCTGTACTTAACAATCTAAGAGTAGATCAAGACAAAGTAGATTCATCGTCAGTAACAGGTTTAAGTTGGTCTAAATGCAAAGATTATCATTAGTAAGCTAAAAAGTAGAGCTGGAAAGTCAGGAGAGCAAGGTCTTGGAGTGCTCTGCACACGTGGGGATAATTATCAGATTGTCCATTTGTAAGTAGTTTAAGATTTTAAAATGTACAACTTACATACATATCTACCAACATCAATACCATTGTATATACATAAAGATTCTGATGTACCCCACACTGCTTCTAGTATTAAGAAAGGCTTTACCAGGCTGGCGCCATGGCTCAATAGGCTAATCCTCTGCCTTGCAGCACTGGCACACCGGGTTCTAGTCCTGGTCGGGGCACCAGATTCTGTCCCGGTTGCCCCTCTTCCAGTCCAGCTCTCTGCTGTGGCCCGGGAGTGCAGTGGAAGATGCCCCAAGTGCTTGGGCCCTGCACCCACATGGGAGACCAGGAGAAGCACCTGGCTCCCAGCTTCGGACCAGCATGGTGCGCTGGCCGCAGCCCGCCAACTGCAGCAGCCACTGGAGGGTGAACCAACGGCAAAGGAAGACCTTTCTCTCTGTCTCTCTCTCTCTCTCACTGTCCACTCTGCCTGTCAAAAATAAAAAAAAAAAAAAGAAAAGAAAAGAAAGGCTTACCAAAAGAAATAAGAAAAAAAAAAAGCCAAAAGATTTTCCATCAAGTAATCTTAGTGATTTGGTGTTTAACATAAGTCACCAGTCTTCATCTTCAAAAAAATTGGGGAGGAAAATAAGCTCACAGCTTTGCATCATCCTGCTGGCTCAGTTTACACAGCTCTTTCCCTTTCTTTATTTGAAAGACAGAAATACAGGGAGAGAGGGAGGGAGAAAAATCTTCCATCTGCTAACTCACTTCCCAAATAGCCTCAATGACAAGGGCTGGGCAAAGCTGAAGCTTGGAGCTCCATCCAGGTATCCCAAGTGGGTAAGGGGTCCAAGTATGAGGTCCATCTGCTGATTTCCAAGGCACATTAGCAGGGAGCTGAATCTGAACTGGAGCAGCCAGGACTTGAACCGGTGCCCACACTGAATGGTGGCATCAACAGGTAGTGTCTTAACTTGCTGCACCAAAATGCCACCCCCTTTCCCCAACTCCTTAATAACATTTATATTACTGCTAATGCCTTCTGAAGTTAAATTTGTTCTCTACAAATTTCATGACTGTAAAATTTTTCTTCAAGAATGAAAGTTCTCTATGGGGGCCTGGTCATACACTGGGTTCTACTAAGTGTTTACTATTTGTCAGGAATTGTGTTCAATGCTATAGATAACAAGGTCAATTTTACATGGGGAGACACAGCAGACACAGAATTGGAAGGACAGGAGAATTGGAAGTACAGGAGAAGGAATCATTAATTTTACCTAGAGAGCTCTCAAGAAGATTTTGTACAGGTGATAATATTTGAGCTGACCAATGAAACATAATTAAGAGCTTGCCAAAAAGAAAGAGGATTAGGAAGGTCATTTAAGAAAATAGAGAAAAGTACATATTTAATAGAAAACTTTTATTTAATATAAATTTCAAAAGCACAACTTTTGGATTATAGCAGTTCTTCCCCCATAACAACCCTCCCACCAACAAACCATCCCATCTCCTACTCCCTCTCCCACCCCATTCTTCATTAAAATTCATTTTTAATTATCCTTATATACAGAAGATCAAATCTATACTGAGTAAAGATTTCAACAATTTGTACACACACACAGAGACACAAAAAGTATAAAGTACTGTTTTAAGATTAGTTTTACTGTTAATTCTCATAGTACAATACATTAAGGACAGAGGTCCTACATGGGGAGCATGTGCACAATGATTCCCGTTGTTGATTTAACAATTGACACTATTATTTATGACGTCAGTAATCACCCGAGGCTCTTGTCATGAGCTGCCAAGGCTATGGAAGCCTCTTGAGTCCACAAACTATGACTTTATTTAGACAAGGCCATAATCAAAATGGAAGTTCTCTCCTCCCTTCAGAGAAAGGTATCTCCTTCTTTGATGGCCCCTTCTTTCCTCCAAGATCTCACTCACAGAGATATTTCATTTAGGTCATTTTTTGCCATGCTGTCTTGGCTTTCCATGCCTAAGATACTCTCATGGGCTTTTTATCCGGATCCGAATGCCTTAAGGGCTGATTCTGAGGCCAGAGTGCTGTTTAGGGCATTTGTCATTTGGTGAATCTGCTGTGTATTCCACTTCCCATGTTGGATCATTTCCTCAAAAAGTGCATATTTTATAAACTCTGCATAGATTCATGTAATTTAAAGCAAACTTTATAAGGCTGATGAGTCAGGAGCCAAATTATGAAGTCACAGAGAAAGGAGATGAGTGAGCAAAACCTTCTGTTTTGAGGTCAATACTTACAACTGAAGCTGAGCCCTGAGTATAGGAAGCATTGATTATCATAAAGAAGTCACCTAACAAGTTCCTTAATTTGTCTTTTATCACTTCTATAATACTTAATTAGGGGCAAGAATAAGATAGGTATGCACATTCGCTTGATTTATCTATTGACTTATTGCCACACACACCATTAGCATTCTATCTAGGGTCTTCAGAAAGTATTGAAACTATCAAACTACCAGATACATATATATAGAAGAAAATACACTCCCAAATAGTCATCAATGTGGAAGAATGCTGTAGGATACTGCACAGATTTGGGAGGATATTGGGAGTGGGTATTTAGCATGATTGTGTATCATTCCTTGCCTGGTTCTAGCTTCCTGCTAATGATCCTGGAAGGAAGCAGTGATGGCTCAAGAAATTGGGTTTCTGCCTCCCACATGGGGGACCTGGACTGAGTCTTTGACTCTTGGCTTCAGCCCTTGTAGTTCCAGTTGTTGTGGGCATTTGGGGAACAACAAGCAGTGGGGGCTTTCTTTCTAACTCAAATAAATACAACTGCAAAGAGATTTGAAAGAATCTTGCATGATACACTCATACTCCCATATATCCTGAGTTTTATTTCTATCAATGAAACACATTTTAATTACTGATAAATGTAAATTGTTATTAAATATGCATATTCTATATCAAATATATATCATGTATTTAGGTTTGCTAAGTTTTATATTATTTATAAAATGTATATATACAGACTAGTTTTATTTATAACAGTGATTATATATGTATGTATGAAGATTTAAATCAGGTTGTTTTTTAAAGATTTATATATTTATTTATTTGAAAGACAAAGAGAGAGAGGGGAGAGGGGAGAGAGAGGAAGGTAGGGGGAGAGGGGAGAGAGGGAGGGAGAGAGGGAGAATCGATCTTGCATCTGCTGGTTCACTCTCCAAATGGCTACAACCACGGGGCTGGGCCAGGCTAAAGCCAGGAGCCAGAAACATCTTCCAGGTCTCCCATGTGGGTGCAGAGGCCCAAGGACTTCAGTCATCTTCCTCTGCTTTCCCAGGCACATCAGCAGGGAGCTGGAACAGAAGTGGAGCAACTGGGACTCAAACCTGTGCCCATATGGGATGCAGGCATTGCAGGCAGAGGCATAATCTGCTGTGCCACAGCGCTGGCCCCAAGTATCAGTTTTTAAAACCTGCATTCTACAGTAATAGAGGTCACAGTGGTCACAAAGCTCTACCTTTTTTAAAGGACAACTATGCCTAATCAGATAGGCCACTGAATAAATATCCAGCCACTGCACACCCACTTTATTTGTTGAGTATCTACTACCTCAAGGCAAAAATGCCATAGTACTATTTATTGGCATGTGAAGAACGCATAAAATAATAATAGGTCATAAAACAGCATGTAAATATGATTAAGTATTCATGTATTCATATTATATACATGTGAGTATAGGTATGTCACACACATTGGAGCTAAACTTTGTTTCCATTAGAATTTTTCTTTTGGTCTACCCTGTTTTTCATACCATGTAGCTGAAAATTATATCTTAAAACAGTATCAACAGGAAAATAAAGTTACTGAACATTAATTAACTTTGCAGGTTCTCCAAATGCATTAATTCTCAAAATATAGTGTCAAGAAACAAAATTTCAATCGCTTCTCAGCCTTTTGGCTAAGATCAAGTGAAGAAACAAAATTTCAGTGTAAAATGTTTTCATGTAAAAAATGGATATGTCAATAACTTCCTCCATGCAAAATAATCAATATATAAAGGCACCCACTTTTTAAAAAGCAGTCTACAGCCAGACTTCTAGACTCCACATTGAAATGGTGGATTTTGCCTTTTAGAGAAAAAAAAAATCTCTACACTGCTAGCTGCTGTTATCCCAAATTCAAATTCCATTTCAGTTTCCCCATTCTAATCAAAACATTTATATTGTTTATCTTTGCCAAGAAGGCTTATAATCCCCCTTATTAAGATTTTTAATAGATATTGCAAGCCTTACAGCAAGAGCCACAAAGAAGCAATTTAAAATAACTACGATGTCAGCCTTATGGGTTGTGTTGAACTGGAGGAAAGAGATAAGAACATGATATTAATAAACAAGAAAATTTCGATTCCTAACTATTCTTCCATTATTTTAACCCAAAAGCTTAACATCCTTTTATATAAATCCTGTATTAAATTTCTCCAAAACAGTACAACAGGACTACATGACATGGAATATGAAAATAAACATGAAATATATTTTGAATGTTTATAGCATTTAGGATCATTGTGGTTCAGATTAGCACACTATTTAAACCATTTCCCAACAACATTAATATCAAGCTTGTCATTTTCAACACAGAACAGTCTGCAGAATCTTTGTAGACTAGGAGCAGCCAGTATGATACAGAAGTATAAATCTGTGGGATGAACCACAAGGTTTAATACACACAGTTAAGTGCCCTCTTAAGAGAGAAAAAGAACTCTAGAAAAGTCAGAAGTCTCTTGAAGGACCTTCAGAAAACTCAAGAAATGTTTCAGCCAGAATTAAGTCATCTAGTTAGTGAGGGACCCTAACAGTAAATTCCACCTCAATAAATTAACTGTGATCGACCTGAAAGTGTCCATGGTGCTATCCATGTTTGGGAGGATATATGGCTAAAATGAGTAATAATGTTTATATTTAATTTTTAAGTTTATGTGCTTTTACCTGCTCTTTTTATATACACATGTATTTCAACTCCTGATTGCTTTGTCATTGTTTTAACCCAAGCTGTATATATATTTTATATTTATATATAAAGTCATGTATATACACATACATGCAGGTCTATGTATGTGTGTGTACACACAGAACCACTTTCTGTTCATTGTCAGCCCCTGGAAAACTGAGGCCTTTATCTCAACCCAGCTCTTTTTTATTCAAGTACATTTTTAAATTATTCTTATTATTTTAGTTGTGTATACTTATGGATCAGAATGTGATAATTTGATACACACATAGAGTGTATAAAGCTCAAACCAAATTAGTTAAAATTTTCATCCCCTTGAGTTTTAAAAATTTATGATTAATATTTAAGCATTGTACATAGTAAAAATATAGTTAGCCAAGAATATTTGTGTGAGATTGATCACATAGGACATAGGACATAATATTCCTTTTATAAATATTCCTTTTATCATATTTTCACCTATCCTATTACCAGGCCCTACTTAAGTCTTTTCACATATTTGGGAAATCTTCGTTTACATTTTTAGTCATTTTCACTTTATTTGAAAGATAAAAGGACAGAGATCGTCTATCTACTGGCTCATTTCTCAAATGCTAGCAACATCCAGGATTAGGCCTGTCCAATGGAGCCTAGAACTTCGTTTGGGTCTCACATGTGGATGGCAAGGACCCAAGCACCCAAGTCCTCATCTGCTGCTTTTGCAGGGTGCATATTAGTAGGAAGCTGGATTATAACCAGAGCAGCTGGGACTCAAACCAGGTACCACCAATGGGATGCAGGTGCCTTAAGCAGTGGCTTAAACCACTTCTCCAAATTTCCACCCCTGTTTGTGAAATCTTTCATTCTCAATTAGTTTTTCTCAAACTGTGCAAACAAAAGGAATGTCACTATCTTCAAAAGAGACAAGGAGATGCTTTTCTAATTTAAAGGGAAGATTGGCCTCATAGAGAGCGAAGGAAGGAAGAGAGAGAATGAGTGTTGTCACCACCACCTAGGGAAGGAAGCACCCCTTAATGAAAGCCACATTTCTGTTAATAAAATGACATCGACAGCAAGCCTATGGTGATGAGAGCATGCTAATGCATACACAACTTCCTGATAGTCACCCACCTTTAGTACAATAGTGAGACTGACCTAAATAACAGCTCTGTATTTTTTCCACCACTCTGCTCGTTGATATTCTAACACTAAACAATTTTCCAATCCAATGGCTACCAAATATAATTTTCTGTTTAGCTGTAGAATCTTAAAAACAACAGAAAGTTCATTCAAGAAACAAGTTAGATCAGATAACTTGCAGGTAAACCAAGAGTGCTAATGTCTTCCCACAGTAGCTCCAAACCAGGGGTGCACTAGAGCCCTGCCTAACCATCACAGCCAGCAGAGCTAATGCTGAAGAGCCAGAGCTCACTGACTGGCTGACGTGCCCTTTTTATTTAACAGATAGAGCAACCAAGGCCCTGAGGAATGAAGCAACTTCCAAGACCACAGAGGTGGTGACAGAGCTACAAATCTAAGAAAATTATACCTTTGTTTTGCAAAATATAAAGCCACATTTTTATCCTAAGTTCTAATTTCCCTAGCACTTCTAGATTGATTTTATTTCATTTGATGATTACAATGGCCTTGTGGCCCAGATAAAGCAGAAATGCCAAGTATATTCCTGAGAAACTGAGGCTCTGGTGGTAGATTTTGTTCTGAAGTAAACCTCATTGTAAGGGGCAAAGGTGAGCTTAAGCACACAGGTCTTCAACATTCTACCCACTGTGACTTATATAGAAGTTTTCCCCGTTACTATACAAAAAAGTCAAAGAGACTACCACATGCCTTTAAAATATCATACCTTGAAAGTAAAGCATAAAAAGTAAATATTAGCAATTAAGTATTACTATTAAGGAGTACTGTGGTTAAACAATGTAGAACAATGTAAAGAGTTAAATTGAGCTAAAATTCTCAACTATTGGCTTGGTTCAAAATAAACATCTTGCTAATTTATCTTGAATCTTTTATGGCTTTTACAGAATTTAAACATTGAGAGCGTTAAACAACTTTATCAAGTGTCAGACTTTCACAGTTGGTCATTGTTCCTGGTTTCCATTTGTGTTAACGAAAGGGAGAAACAAAACTCCTGAGTCAGAATTAATCTTAGCTGTCATCAGTCTGCACTCCTAGGAAAGCCATGGCCAATGGTGTCGGTGATGGGAGAAGTGAATTTCCCTGCAGCCTGCTCCATGCATTCTCTTCCCTACTCTGCATCCCTGCTCTCCACTAATTTGATCCGGAGCCTTAAATGTGCTCCCTATGGTCTAGAAGTCCAAATTACTCTCCTTGCAAAGGTGAACACAAGCCACTGCAGGCTCTCCATCCTTTACTGTCTGAGATCATTCTCCTGAGGGTGCAGCTCATCTTTCAGAGAGTTAAACTTTTGCTTTTGCACAGCTAGACAGAAACCACGAGAGAAAAGATTATGGCCACACCATATGTCTGTCTTCATAAATGTATGTGTGTGTGCATGCCTGCACGTGTATATTTTCTCAATGAGAGGGGAGTAGATTTTCTCTTTTCAAGGAGGAAGATTCTCCCCTCCCCTCAGGTTTCTAACTGCTCAGTGCTTGCTGATTAATTTAAATCTATACACAACTGGGTCTCTTATTAATGATTCTGCCAGGTTTCTAGAACATAGCAGGATTAACCTGCTCTGAATACAAACTGTTCTTTCTTAAAGGGGCCACTGCCTTGTAATATTAACCTGAGGGAAAACAAAGCAGGACAATACCATTGTTTGTACATGGTGAGTACCACAAATTGTTTCCTGTACAGTTTACAGTTGTCCAATGGAAGCTAAAGTAACAAAGTCCCCCAGCACAGTGATGGTCAGCCATCAGTGGAGCAGACTTGGAGATTCCATAACTTCGCAGCTGAGGATCAGGGGACATCCCAAACTCCAGCTAAAGTAATTGGACAGACTCTCAAAGAGGTGAGTTGAAGTTGAAATGAAATTGCCATTTAGTTAACACAGTTCTAAGTAATTCCACGAAACCACATTTGAAAAGACATCATGTGAATAGCAGGAGGTTTATTAGTTTAACAGAAATTAAAAGCAAAGTAACACGGACAAGCTTTGGCATTACCTGAGAGAACTCGAGTTCAGTAAGACTCGTATCATGCTGGGTGAGAGGACTCAAAGCCTCCTTCATGTTTTTACATCATGAAACTCACTCCAGATCCAATTATAGACATACTGCACCACAGCTTCCCATAAGGCTTGCTTCAAGGAAGATGACACATGGTGTCAGATCCTCACTTGCACTGTGGGTTAGGTATAACTGAATCTGGTGAATGTGTGTTGACATTAGTTCCACCATTCAGTGTACTCTTTGTTCAAAGTGTTGGGAACTGCAGAGTGGGGGACTATAGTCTGGTATTCCATGCACATCTGACTACCCTTCCCTAAAGCATAGATTCACTCTATTGCACAGAAAGTCTCCAATTTATTATGGTTTGACATATGCTTTTTTTTTCACTTAAAATGGTATAAAAGAGGTAGGGATTTGATAGAAACTATACTTTGAATTTTGAGCTTTTCCCAGACTAGCGTTGAATGGTATCGCATACTCCGATGACACTGAGAAATTCCCAGTCAGCTATGGTATCACGGGAGTAAACATCCATCCTCTACAGTGTGCTGTGCTGCTAAGCTATGACATTAAGTAGGTTAAGAATATTAAATGCATTTCCAATTTGTGATATTTTCAACTTACCATGAGTTTGTCAGGATGTAATTCCATAAATTGACAGGCATCTGTATTATAGGCCTTCTGTGAATCATCACAAAAGGTACAACCTCTTTCAACATCTTCACCTTGCAGAATGGTGGTGAGGATTAAATGAGGAAAAATGGCTCATTGCAAGGGCTCACTAATTCTTAGTTATTATCTTATACAAAGCCTCCTCCATCGCCCTTTACACAGCACAAGGACTTCAAAAAGCATTCTATTTAATTGATAGCCTAGTTTCTGAGACTTCAAATAAAGGGCATTTGGATGACACACATTATGACCAGAGAGATGTTCTGGCTTTTCTAATGTTACATGAAAGCCACAAATAAAGTTGCAGATCCACAAGTCTCCACAGATATATAATTCATTTGACTATCTCAAAACTTCATACAAGGGCAATCAGTACCCTCACAAAGGTGGAAAAGAGACTTTTCCGGCATATAATACACAGCAGGAAAGACATACAAGTGAATAATGATTCTTTTTCCTCTATGCTTCCTATAGGATGATTTGTGTTATCATTTCATTGTGATGAGTATTGCAAGGGAGTTGTGGACTACATTTTGAAAGGAATAGTAAGATCAATTTTTACAGCATGCATGTAGTCTAATGAAATAGTAAGCTTCTAGTTATTAAAGAAATAGAGAATAAGGCTGGAAGAAAGGACCTTGAATGTTTTCACCATTAAAAAAAAGATTTGAAGAGACAGATATGTTTACCCTGATTTGGTCATTACACAGTTATACATGTGCATTCAAACATCACACAGTACCTCATAACGGCCTGTATGCACAAGTCTTACATACCAGTTAAACAATAAAAAGAAAAAAAGAGGAGAAAAGGCAAGTCAAGAAAATTTAATTTTTTAAGGAAGGGAAAATATGAGGGGGAAAGTACTTCTTCTTGGTTGCTAGGTATTCTCTTTGTTGCTATTCTAGAATTGAAAACGTCAACCCAAGAAATGGCATACTATAAAATGCTACATGGATAGCAGGTTTGGGAGCTGTCCAGCTCTCGGTGTTCCCACTAATATACTGTGCGGTCCCCAGAGCGGAGATTTCCTCTGAATCCAGGATTTAACTGAATGTCTCCACGGCAAGCCTGAAGTGCAATTCCAGGAATCAGGTTTGGCCTTCGTCCTAGTGCTTTAACAAGATTCTAATAAGAACTACAGCCTGTCAGCCAAGCACACTCAAAGACCGGCATGATCATAGTATCTTCCAGTAAAGCAAAGCTGCCCAGGAAAGAGTATTTCAGACTTTATAAGAAAGCTGAAAATGTAGTAAAATATGAGAAGACAGGGCAGGGAGGAGGAGGGGAATAAGGGTCAGGAGCACAAAGTAATTTTAAAATACTACACGTTCACCAAACTCATATTTTAAAAAAATGAATGAACCTGGAGAGCAGGAACACACAGTCCCAACAAGCATATTCCAACACTTCTAAAGTCAAACCTTTTGATAGCCTCATTATATGAATAGTGTAAAAACTTACACTAAATGACAGATTCTGCTTACTAGTATTGGTCTGATCGCAGCAAATGACCCTGTCTCCAAGTGCTTTTCCAAATAAGAGACTTATCCTAACTTTCCAGGTCTCCGTCTCTGAGAAACACTGCTGGACGTTTGTCCTCCCCTTTATCCAGGGATTTTTTTTTAATTAAATTTCTAATATGTTTCCACCAGAGGGCAGTAAATAAAAGATAAATAAACAAACAACCTGTTCACTTAATACACTTGTTCCTAAATTCAGGTATAAACAAACAAACTTTACCTTCTTATTAACCTACATTATAGATTTCACTGTTAAAAATCTTTATTTTCTCACCTCTCCTGGATTTCTCTAAACATTCTCATTCTCCATCATTAGAAGTGTGTCCCATAAACATAGCCCAGAATGAAACAAGGGAGGCAGTTTTCATACAATGAAAAACGTTCCTTCGCCATAAAAAGTGTCTCCTCTGTACATTCGCACAGGGCCTACCTCGGTATGCAATCGCATCTCTGCTGGTCAAGGGGCTGGGTGGGCTCCACTGACTGTTTCATTGTTGTAAGGGCAGACACTGGCAGGAGGCCGCAGGAGTACTCCAACAAGAGCTGTGCATTCCAAACAGGAATCCTGCAAGAAAAAGGAAAGGACAGGGTTGCCATCCAGTGGTCATCCAGTGGCCTTGCGTCCTGGGAGCTCCTCAGTTACCACGGCTATGCTTCCTCTGATAGTGCAGGAATGCAGTGTGCAAGCTCTGGACCTGGATATTAACCAGGGCCAAAATAAATCAGCATTCAAATCTGAGCAAACCTCGACCACAGAGCCCACTTCTCTAAACTGCAAGATGAGAATAAAGGTGGTGCAGCTGAGCAAGGGACCGGAAGCTAACTTGAAAGACCATGTGGCTCATGTGGTTCTAAGTGTAGCTGACTCTCAGAATCAACTTGGCCATCTTTTAAACACAGATTCCTGGGGCAACCAATGCCTTCTGAGTTATAGCTTCCAGGGATAAGGCTCAAGAATTGGTATCTCTGAAAATATTTATGGGCGATTTCTGCAGCAAGTCTGATTTAGTCCAAGGACTGGTCTGTGAATTCATTCTATCTTTAGGCAAGATGTGCTTTACCTATCCTAGCTCCAGTAGTCTGAATTTACAGTCTTTAAATATCCATTTTTGTCAACCCTTCCAGTGTCCCGAAAACCATACCATCAGATAATTCTCTATGCTGGTCTGAATCTGAGCTCTATTGCATACCAGCTGTCCAAACTAACCTTCCAATATCTCAATGTCATATCCAGGTGGGATAGCACAGTACACACTTACCCTATAGATTTACTGGGAAAACTGAAGTGCTTGAAGTAGTACCTGTTGCTTAGCAGGCATTAAATGTGTTATCATTTATAATTAATTGCTTCCAGCTATTCTTTTCGCTTATATTCATTTGCTTGGTCCCAACAAATATAGTGATCACTTAGGACTTGACACATACCTAGCCTTCTTATCTGTCTGTCCAACCTCCCAGGTCTGTGCAGCCCTTGTGGTTACTGATAAATTTTAGCCATAGAATCAGTGCCTCTACTTTCTGAGTAATACTGACCAAAATAGGCACTTTAGTGCTCAGTAGGTAGATACTGAATGGATAGAAACATTTCTGTGGATCTACTATGTGCTCATCGCTGAAGAAGGCATATTATATACATTATTTCATTTGATTTTAACAGTACCCCAAGGTAGGTATTAAGTTTACAAAGGAGAAAATTAAGTCCTTAAAAGGTAAAAGTATAAGGGGTACACTTCTTTAGGTGGATCCAGAAGCTAGAAAATGAATTGCTCCACGTGATAAGCTCAGAGTCTAGCCATTTTCCCATTCTTCACTGCTGCTAGAGGTCTGGAGTATGCACCTGGAGGCCCTGTCCAGCATTCAGATCCCCATTAACACAGGATGGGGTATCTTGTCTAATACCCACAGGTCCCTCCTTAGGAAGTCATTACCTACAACTGTTGGTATTCACAAATGCACTACCATGATAGAATAGTAATCGTGACCTCAAATATCACTCATTGCGTTGGCCCCTCATCGCAATATTTCAGCCTCAAATGCACACTGACTGGTGGAAGCAAACTCACATTTCCCAATCATCATAGTTACCATACACACAACTACAGGCTGCCTTTCCCATAAAGACCGATTCACAATTGCCTGTTTTACCGGCAATTTATTCTTTTCTGTTCCAATTTTTCTTATTTCTTACTGTCTTAAGTCACTGTGACCTGAGTCTGTTCCATTCATGATATTACCAGGATTCTGTGAAGATAAATGCAAATCCCACCAGCATACTGAGTGGAAGGATATGAATCAGGATGAGGGCAAACACACAGCATAACAAAATTGGAAAAAAAAGAAATCCTTTTATCAAATTCTTATAAAGTACCCAAGCTCATTTTCTTCAAAATTACTAATAACTAATCAGCTGATATCTCTAACCTAACCATGTATTTTATACAAGTTGCTAGGCCAGGCATCATGGGTTAGATGAAGATCACCAAGAGATAACCATTGCTCAAAGGAAATATATTTTGAGATATAAGGACACAACATTAAGCCTTATCATTAACACATGGTAATTAATGTTAAATCCTACTGTGATGTAGAATTTAATAGAGGAATTGTCACAGCCTGCAGTGGTCAGAGGAAGATGTGTGGAAAAAAATATCTCTTGTACTGAGCAATGTAGATGAATAGAAATAACTGAAGTGGCTGGGGGAAGGCTCACCAGAATTCGCCTATGAAAAGGTCAAAACTCATCTACAGGAGTTGGAGGCCCTCGAGTACACCTATGGAAGGCATTGAGGCTGGACTATGACCAACGTGGAATGCAGAGTTGAGGAGTCCAGAGTTATTCCTACAGACAAGAGGATTTCTGTGCAACTTCTGAGGAAGGGAAGGTATGGCACAAGTGTATTTTGCAGAAATTAATGTTGCAAGAGCTAACAGGAAACTAAGAGGGCCTGGAGATAAAAGTGGTCTAGTTTAACATATTAGTTTGTTCTTTGGGGGCATAAATAGAAAGCAAATGTTGAAAGGATATACTAAACTAAAATATGTCAAACAGGTGGATTTTTTAAAGCTCTTCTCAGACCTTTAAGATAAACCTCCCAAAGAGAGAGAAAAATAGTATTTCTTAAACTTAGTTGAACAGTGAACTACTTTTCCACTCTACAGCTCAAGGACTAGCACACTGAGATACATACTTTTTGATGACTGAGGAGGACTTTGAACCAGAGAAGAAACCAAGTAACTTAAGTTGACATTTTAGAAAAGACTTCTACACATCCCATTCTGATTGGCTGTGAGGATTAACAAAGAAGGCAGAAATGGCAGACAATTATATCCATCTATTTGATCACTCTACCTGTCTTGATGTCATCCTCTCCTCTTTTTCCTAGACCACACATCTAACAACATTCAAAGAGATATCCAGAACCTGACTACTTCTCACCACCATCTGGGCTACTTAAGAAAAACACCATTTTTAAAAAAATTTGTTTGCCAGGCAGAGTTAGACAGTGAGAGAATTATAGACAGTGAGAGAGAGACAGAGAGAAAGGTCTTCCCTCCATTGGTTCACTTCCCTAATGGCCATAGTTGTTCTAAGTGGTCTCTTCTTTCACCTTTGTGCCATGTTTTTTTTTCCTTTAACAAAGAAGCCAGCATGATCATTTCAGAAATTAACTAGATCTTATCAGTCCTCTGCTCAAAACTCTGCAATGGCTCCCAGATCAGTCAGAGTAGAAGACAAAGTCCTAAGAATGACTTCAAGACCAATGTGTCTTCTCCCCTTATTAATGTCACCTCTTTGATTTTACTTCCTGCCATTTGTCCTCCATTTAGTCTATACCAGGCACTGGGTCCCTATCCTCCTTCTTGAACACCCCAGCCACACCCCTGGAACAGGGATATTGGCTTATTCTTCCCTCTTCTGGAATTCTCTCCTCCTAAATAACACTGCACAGTAATACCCATCAGGTCACAGAATATCACTTTAATGGGATTTGCATGACCAACCCCTTTGAAAGTATATTGACCCTCTTCCTTAAACATGCCCTCTTCTCATCCTCCTATTATTTTTCTCTCTAGTACTTACTACCATCTAGAAGATATCTATTTTTTATTTGTTATTTTTCTATTGTCTGTCCCCTGGCCAGAGAACTAGATGTTCCAATAGGACAACCTACTTCCCTCTCCTTATCTCTATAGCCTAGCATACATGAGGTACCATATGTGTTGAGCTAGTTGATTAAGTAATTTCCTATAGCAATGCCATGAGTAGTTTAGAAAAGTCATTATCTATATTTTATAAAGGATTTTATAAAGGATGACTTGTAATTTATTCAAGAGTGGAAGTTAATAGCTATTTAATTTACCATTTACTAATTTTCAGATTAGAAAATAGGTCTCAATTTTTTCAACTGTACAACAGCATAAGGCTACAGAAGCAGTTAAAAATATGGCTTTAAATGAATCAAGATGGACAAAGGTACAGAACCCAGCATGTTTCCTTTTTGAAAAAAAGTTGTTTATATTTAGAGCTAATCAATATAAAAGTTTATATTATACATTGTACCAAGGAAAGAAATGAAATGGAGATAAACACACAGAAAAGCATAAACATACAAGTGGGCCGGTGCCACGGCTCACTTGGCTAATCCTCAGCCTGCGGCGCCAGTACCCCAGGTTCTAGTTCCGGTTCGGGTGCTGGATTCTGTCCAGGTTGCTCCTCTTCCAGTCCAGCTCTCTGCTGTGGCCCCGGGAAAGCAGTGGAGGATGGCCCAAGTGCTTGGGCCCTGCACCCACATGGGAGACCAGGAGGAAGCACCTGGCTCCTGGCTTCAGATCGGCATAGTGCACTGGCCGTAGCGGCCATTAGGGGAGTGAACCTATGCTATTAGGAACCCCTATGCTATTAAAGGCATCTTAGCAGGGGCTTTTGCTGGCCTAGGGAAGGGGTAATACCTATGCTGGAAAACATGAGGTAGTCGAAATTAGATGAAATGGAAACTGAAAAATAATATTTCTTACATCACATATTAGAAACCATCACCACCACCACCACCACCACCACCACCACTACCACCACCACCGTGGAGTCAAGCACTCCAGTCAACCATACCAGGGACCTCAATAGACATTTTTCAAAAGAGGAAATCCAAATGGCCAACAGGCACATGAAAAAATGTTCAAGGTCATTAGCAATCAGGGAAATGCAAATCAAAACCACAATGAGGTTTCACCTCACCCCGGTTAGAATGGCTCACATGCAGAAATCTACCAACAACAGATGCTGGCGAGGATGTGGGGGGACTGTTGGTGGGAATGCAAACTGGTCAAGCCACTATGGAAGTCAGTCTGGAGATTCCTCAGAAACCTGAAGATAACCCTACCGTTTGACCCAGCCATCCCACTCCTTGGAATTTACCCAAAGGAATTTAAATTGGCAAACAAAAAAGAGGTCTGCACCCTAATGTTTATTGCAGCTCAATTCACAATAGCAAAGACCTGGAACCAACCTAAATGCCCATCAACGATAGACTGGATAAAGAAATTATGGGATATGTACTCTTTAGAATACTATACCGCAGTAAGAAACAACGAAATCCAGTCATTTGCAACAAAATGGAGGAATCTGGAACACATCATGCTGAGTGAAATAAGCCATCCCAGCTTAACCATCAAGACCTATGATGTGAGCAATACTGGAGAAGAGTCACTGTTGTCTTTTCCACTAGAGGGCACAGTATCTGTGAACTAAATTGGACTAGCCCCTTCCCAAGACATCCAGGTATCTCTGCAGGAATAGGAATTCTGCACACAGTGGGCTAAGAATAACTAGAGCTATTTTAGCTTATCACTGCACTGACCTGGTGCCCAGAAGTATTAAAGAAGCTGATTTTCCAAGGGAAATATTGGGGAATGGAAAAGAGGTATGAGAACAGAGAAAATAAAAACTCAGTTCCAGAGATTTAGGGTGGTTGTTCTGGAGAAGATAGCTATTCTAGACCAACATCTCTCAAGCTTTAGTGTGTATCAGAATCAACAAGGGGACTTGTAAACAACACCCAGTTATAGCCCCCCCCCCCCAAGTGTTCCTGATATTGTAGGTCTGGGATAAGGCCTGGAAATTGGCAATTATAAGAAGTTCCCAAGTAACACTGAGGTTGCTGGCAAACAATTCTACCCTGAGGATCACTGGTCTAGATGTGCCTGTCACCTAAAAAGGACTCCATCTTGGAAAAAAAAGTAATAAGAAACACATCCTCTAGAATGCAATCTCATAGAACCTTACGCTGTTAGAACTTAAAGAGACATTTATGGGACCCACAAGTTATGGTAAAAAACTAGAGAGTCAAAGAGAGTTATTTAATGTGCAGAAGGTCATGTTTTTCAAACTGTATTTTGAAATACATGCATGGGTTATAAATTCAGTTTAGCATTTACTGATCCAGAAAAAAGTCTCAAATTACAAAATCCAGAGTGTAAAGTATGAACATCACTTCTAGTCTTTCAGAAGGTAAAAAATGATAAGGAAAACTGAATAATTTTATAACAAAAAATAAGCTATAGGAAATTGTCAAATTCCTAGAAAGATATAAAAATTACCAAACTTGACTCAAGGACAAATAGTAAATCTATCTATTACAAATAAAAAAATTGAATTGATAATCAGAAAATTTCCCACAAAGAAACACCAAACTCAGATGTCTTCACTTTGAATTATACCTCATTTAAACAAGTGAATAACTCCAATACTTCAAAAACAGATGAGGGAGGGAACACACACCAACCAATCCTATGAGGTCAATATGAATCCAATCACAAAACCAGACAAGGACACCACAAGAAAAGTAAACTTCAGACAAATATCCCTTATAAATATAGAGAATCCTCAACAAAATACTACCAAACCAAATCCAGTAATATATAAAAGGGACTACACATCATGATCAAATGGGATTTATTCCAGGAAGGCAAAATTGGTTTAAGTTACAAAAATCAATACTCACATCATACTCACAAAAAGCAATTGATAAAATCCATTTTCAAAATTTTATTTCATGGTAATAAAACAAAAATAACAGTGGAAAAGGAACCTTTTTTATTTGAAAGGCAGAGTTACATAGAAGCAGTAGCAGAGAGAGAGAGAGAGAGAGAATCTTCCATCCACTGGTTCACTCCCAAGTGGCAGCAACCACTGGAGCTAAGAGGAACTGAAGCTAGGAGCCAGAAGCCTCCCCCACATCTCCCATGTGGGTGCAGGGGCCCAAGCACTTGGGCCATCTTCTATGCTTTCCCAGGCCATAGCAGAGAGCTGGATTGGAAGTGGAGCAACCAGGACTCCAATCAGTGCCCATATGGGATGCTGGCACTGCAGGCAGTGGCTTTACCCACTACGCCACAGTGCCGACCCTAAGAGTACCTCCTTAACTTGATGAAGGGCCTCTACAAAAACACAACTAACACCATACTTCCTGGTAAAGCTGGGTACTTTTATGTAATATCAGAAAGATGAAAAACATGTCCTCATTCACCATTAATATTCAATATTGCATAGGAAGTTCTAGAGGACATTAGGGGGAAAAAAGGCGTCAAACTATCACTATTAATAGATGGCTTGCATTTACATATAAAAATTTTAAAGAATTCTCAAAAAAAAAATCAGATGAATCAGAGAACAGGTCCTTACCGCCTACCACACTGAACTTGATGATTGCTGACCTGACTTCTCAGCCTCCAGTACTGTGAGGAATCAATGTTTGCTATTTTGTAGCCACCCAGTATTTTGTTGAAGCAGCCTGAACAAGGTAAGACAGTAACAATACTCCCTAGGTTGATCTATAGATTCAGCACAATATTTAGCAAAATCAGAACTGGATTTTTGGTTGTTTTTTATGTTTTATGTCTTGATTTTTTTTTTTGCATTAGTTGGCAAGCTGATCCTAAAACATGTTCAAAAATGTTGGAGCCTAGGGCAATAAGAATAAAAGCCATATCACCAGAATTTCTTCCCATCAAGCCCATCAGTTTGTTAATTCAGTGTCCACAGATTGAAATTCTTAGTACATCTCTCTAAAACCTAGACACTGGACAGATTTTTTTGTTCTGTTTGTGTTAAAAGAAAAGAGTTAGGATATCAGTAGAGTGCTGATACCATGGTGACAGAATATAGCAAGACGAAAACAGGAAGATTAAAACATTATTCACAAGATTTTAGAAAATGGAGCTCTCTCCCTCTCTCTCTCTCTCTCTCTCTCTCTCTCTCTCTCTTTCCATTTGCTATGGTTTTCATATGGTTGGTCCCCATTAAAACTCACATTGAGTCTTAACTTGCCAAAGTAACAGTGCTAACAAGTAGTAATACCTTTACAGAGTATTTGGGTCATGAAAGCGGCCACCCCAACTTAAGCTTCCTGGCCTTCAAACTGTGCCAAAAATAAACCCCTTTTCTTCATCAGCTACTCATTCTCAGGTATTCTAAGAACAGAAAATGGACTAACATACCAATAGAAGGTGAGAATGTGCTTTTGAAAGTGAATGCTCCTCACAGCATGTGTGTGTCCTGAGGATTTGCTTGCAAGAGTAGAGAGACAAATAAATGGCTCTTTCCATAGATCATGGCTGTGACTGAGCAAATCTACATGGAGGAGAAACTCTAAGATCCAGCTATATCTTGAGCATTTCCTGCAGCTCCACTTATCAGTGGATTCATGGCGAGTCCACTGGCAAAGCGTAGAAAAGATGAAGTTTGATTTTACCATCCTAAGGAAGAGATCAAACTACTCTAGGTTTCCTTCCCTCTGTCGCTTTAATCATAGAACAAGAGAAAGAAAAGGCCTTGCAAGTAGGAAAAGTTGATTGAATATCAAAGAGTTGCATTCCAATATTGGGGGCTGCCTGGGCTGGTATTCTCTCCCATAGCACAAGCTGTGGCAGTTGTCTATTTCTATGGTTTGCACATGCTTGTGTAACACCTTTTGTGCAAATCTGACAAAGAATCCACCCAAGTTTCTATTATTTAAAACTATTTCCAAAATATATAAGAAATTGTTACTTTACTTTTTGCATCTCTGAATTGCATTGCCATTACTCTCACATAGATTACCCAGAAATGCATTCATTTATTAAATGAGTTGGAAATATTCAAAGCTCTGTTGAGTACTGTAAAACCCTGAGCCTCTGCCTTCTCCATGCAACAATCAGGGTGACAAAAGAATTTTAACTTATATTTGGCTCTCTTTTCAGTCTTCCAAACCTTTCAAAATATAACACGCTTTGAAAATGCAAACTATATTCAGTAGGGAAGAGTCTCCTTTTTGCTGAGGAAATGTGAAGGGGAAATTTACCCCAATCAGTCATTTCCAATCTTCTGCCTAGTGGAAATTTGTTGAAATACAGAAAACTTTATTTTCTAATTAACATCCATAGAACTGGTCTCATGAAACTACACATAAGTACTCAATAAGAGGCAAAAGGTCCAACATCAACATACAAAGATGGTAATTAAAAACAGGAGGAAGAAAGGCCGATTATAAATTACACTACACTTGAGGTCATAAAAAAATCCTCTTTTTAATTAACCAAAAGAATGAGGCAAACTTTGAGCTTTTAAAACTGGTTACTAATGTTTGGAGACAAACGATACAATATTTTTTTACATGTCAATGCCAAGCTGAATACCACTCATCACCATCTGAGGTTGATGATAATCTTGAACAAATTCCAAAAATATTATCATTGGGAATTTTCAAATATGCCCTGCTCCAGTGTAGCTCACCTACTGAAGCAGGAAATCCAGGAACATCTATTTGTGAGAGCCAGGCTTTTCCCAAAGAACAAAGGTATTTGTCCAAACTTCTGATGTGAAATCAAAACAGAAAAATCCAATACTGCAGACATTGATCTTAAAGATGTGCCCGTTCTGTATTATAGAGAAAACATTCATTTTAGAAATTTCAGGAATCTCTTAGAGACTCCAGGATCTGCTGCCAACTTCACTTCAGTTTCTTTAGAAATAAATTTCACCTTGGTCACTATCTCAGGCATTGATGCCATCAAGTGACCATAACCAGGATGAAACCATTATTCATATATTGCTTGGTTTTCTAAAAAAAATTCCATCACACATCTACAGCTTAACAATGATGGCATGGCACATTAGCTTCAAAGCTCTTTTTGATCTCTGATTCAAATCCATGGTTCACTGTGGGTCTGAAGATCAAACAGTGAGCAACAGTATAAAATTTGGGAATACTTTACTTCTATTGAAATTGTATGATTCAAGGTGAGGGAAAGAAACTCTCAGGAACATGGCTATCATTAATCAGATTATATGTGCCAAACAGAATTCCAGCTTTGTACCTCTCATGTTGCTCTTTACTTTCTAAAATTTCTCCCCTTGTGGGTATTTGTTCATTTTAATGACATGTATTACCTCAATAATTTAAGTTTCCTAAGACAAAAAAATTCCTAAACACTATAATTCTATAAACATAAAAAATTAATGTTAAAGTATAAAGACTGAATGTTGAAGTATAAAGACCCCAAGAACATCCCTGCAAAGATGGAGAAAGGCAGCATTGAGGAATTAAGTAATGCCCAGGCCCTCCCTCTGTGTCAACACAATTTAGTCCTTCTACTGTCTGACTCCATTACCATATGGCAGTGTCTACTGCTCCCTCTCTTTTTATCAATCATGAGCACCACAATAACAGAGCAATGCAGTTCAAGGTCGCCTTGGAGTGATTCTTAAGGATACAGTGGAGTTCTAAGCAGGGCCTCTAGATGGCACCCGTTCTTATCAGTAGACAGAGTGAACTGCTTCATTTCTTAACTTCACAACAAATGACTACATCAGTCGTCTTATATTGTGATGCAGTTGCCCTATGCCATCTTAGTAGAAATCATGTTTGTTTAAATACAACAAATTGTGCACCAGAAAAAATTGTATGTCACCAGAATGCTTCAGTCCCTGTTGTCCTGGTTGAACCCTGCATAGCCGGTGTTCTAACCAAGCAGAACTGACCAGAGCCCTACAGTTCCCACATTCCACATCAGACCCCACTTTCTATGTCACCACAGTAATGAAAGGAGAGGGAAGTCAGCACCTCCAGGGCCCACACAAGTTTTCCTTAAGCCTCTATCACTCCCTAAGAGCTAAATGAGGTTTATTGGTCATGGTATCTGTGGTTAGAAGCAGACATTAGAGTTGGGTGAATGGAAACTATGTTTCCTACTGAGGGCTGTCCCTTTAACTGACGGATTGGTGGCCTTAGAATAACTAACACGTGTCTTCATGTGTCACTAGCTGCATCAGGTTTGCAACTGTGAAGTTGCCCTCAGATCCTGATGTCACTGTAGCACCACTTCCAACCTCACACACACACATTCTCTGAATGGCCCACAACCCCCAAATACTTTCCCAGCCTTTCCATACACACGAGTTCTCAGCAAACCAAGGAACTTGTTCCTGTTTTGCATGGGAAAACATTTTGGTTCTGCTGGCATGAGCTCAATCAGGGTATGGTTATGGTAACTAGAAAACTCAAGAATTGTTCATGGAATTTCTTTCTCTTTGATGCTGAGAAATTTAGTGAACATACATTTTTATGTGTACAGATAGTGAAGAATTCATTATTCTGTGATAATCATAGGGATCTCAGAGACAGCAAAAACAGTGCTCCATTAAAATTAATTTTATCTTATTTCAACTCCAACTTTCTGACCCTAACAGCAGGCTCCCTATTTTCCACAGCTTAACTGTTAAGTTTACAGATTGACCCTTTTACAGATGACTCTGACAAACATAAGACAAGTAAGTTTTTTAAAACTCTTAAGAAAATACTCAAAACAACCTCTCAATAACCCTTTGTCCTCAAAGCAGAGACCTTTGTACTTCTTTGCAATTAAGAATTCTTAGAGACATTTACTCCTTGGTAAGTTATTCTTCTAATAGTTTAACTTGCTGAGACATAACACAACCAAGGTCATGGATTGCATACATAAAAACTTAGTGATATAAGTTGTATTAAATAACTTAATGGGCCATTTAACTCCAACCCTGGTTTTTCCCATGAAGCCAAGGATTTTGATATAGTGCTTTATCTAACCTTACATTTTTACCTATAAGACTCTTGCTTCAGACCCAGGAGTGGGAAGAAAACCAACTATGTGCTGCAGATTTACTCAAACATTTTAAGCCTACCATTTCCCACAATATTGCTTAAATGGTGAGAGCTCCATAAAACTCCAGCTTCATCAGATGAGTTCTTTAAACCAAATGTCGTCTTCTAGGAAGAATGCTGCCAATTTTGAAGACACAAGATTAAGGCTCCAGATGGCCTTTCTTCTGAAGGGGTGAGTACTAACTGGGTTCCTATGTCCTTATTTGACTCTTTGGCCTGTTGTGGGCATCCCTTTCAAGAGAAGATACTAGAAAACCCAAGGGCAGAGAAATAAAATAGCTCCCTACAGGATATTGTTCTGTGGGAAGCTGTGGGGGCCCTTCATCTATTAGACTATTTATTTTCCAAGCTTCTTACATCTGGCAAAATGCCTAAATATTTACCTCTGGAAGATTTCTTCTTTGGGCTGTTAAAAATTGTTTATCCAGGGTCATAGTCAAAGTGGAAGTTCTCTCCTCCCTTCAGAGAAAGGTACCTCCTTCTTTGATGGCCCGTTCTTTCTACTGGGATCTCACAGAGGTCTTTCATTTAGGTCTTTTTTTTTTTTTTTTTTTTTGCCAGAGTGAAAAGTTATATGCATTAAACAACATATGAGTACATCTGTCTTCTGCTGCTTCCCAGGCCATCAGCAGGGAGCTGGATCAGAAGGGGAGCAGCTGAGACTCGAACCAGCGCCTGTTCGGGGGCAAGTGTTGCAGGCGGTGGCTTCACCCCATGCCACATAAGATCGAAGTCAGCGAACTCAAAAGGCTTCCATAGCCTTGGCAACTCATGACAAGAGCCTAGGGAGATTAATGACGCCATAAACAAGAGTGTCAATTTGTTAAGTCAATAACAGGAGTCACTGTGCACTTACTCCTCATGTGGGATCTGTCCTTAATGTGTTGTCCAATGTGAAGTAATGCTATAACTAGTACTGAAACAGTATTTTACACTTTGTGTTTCTGTGTGGGTGCAAAGTGTTGAAAGCTTTACTTAATATATACTAAATCAATCTTCTGTATATAAAGATCATTGAAAATGAATCTTGATGTGAATGGAATGGGAGAGGGAGCGGGAGATGGGAGGGGTGCGAGTGGGAGGGAAGTTATGGGGGGGGGAGCCATTGTAATCCATAAACTGTACTTTGGAAATTTATATTTACTAAATAAAAGTTTTAAAAAAATTGTTTTTCCAGGCTGGTGCCGCAGCTCACTTGGCTAATCCTCTGCCTACGGCGCTGGCACACCAGGTTCTAGTCCTGGTTGGGGAGCCAGATTCTGTCCTGGTTGCTCCTCTTCCAGTCTAGCTCTCTGCTGTGGCCCGGGAAGACAGCAGAAGATGGCCCAAGTGCTTGGGTCCTACACCTGCATGGGAGACCAGGAGGAAGCACCCGGCTCCTGGCTTTGGATCGGTGCAGCACCGCCTGTGGCGGCCATTTGGGGAGTGAACCAATGAAAGGAAGACATTTCTCTCTGTCTCTCTCTCCCTGTCTATAACTCTACCTGTCAAATAAAAATAAAAATAATTAAAAAAATAAAAGAAATCTTTAAAAAATCATTTTTCCAGTTCCCTAATCAAATCCAAATGTCCTTGGGAATGGTAAAACCTTCAGGGTTTATTAGCAACACTTACATTCCCTCAACTGCCTTGGCTGAAGAGTCAAGACAGGGAACAGAAAACCAGAGAGGTTATGAGGTTTCTCCATTGTTACAGAGCTTGTAGACGGCTAGGTCCACATATTGCTCAGGAATGAGATACTGGAAGGAGCCAGGAAACTAGTTCCAACTCACTCTTCCCTGTTCTCTGATCTATGGATAGGCAGGCACCCTGCCAGAGAACCTGATGGAGTTCTCTCCAGAATAGAGGTTCCAGGGAAGTGCTAGTGACTTGGTTTAGTGGGACAACCTTGGTCTTTTGTGTCAGGAATCCTCAATTCTGGTTCATAAACAAAGTCACATTGAAATCACTTTGGGGGGCCGGTGCTGTGGCGCAGCGGGTAAACACCCTGGCCTGAAACACCTGCATCCCATATGGGCGCCAGTTCGAGACCTGGCTGCTCCACTTCTGATCCAGCTCTCTGCTATGGCCTGGGAAAGCAGTAGATGGCCCAAATCCTTGGGCCCCTGCACCCGCAATGGAGACCTGGAAGAAGCTCCTGGCTTTGGATCGGCACAGCACTGGCTGTTCCGGCCAACTGGAGAGTGAACCATCAGAGGGAAGACCTCTCTCTCTCTCTGCCTCTCCTCTCTCTGTGTAATCCTGACTTTCAAATAAATAAATCTTTAAAAGAAGAAAAAGAAATCACTTTGGAAGTGCCTCTTGAGGTTCCCTCTCTGGAATGTTTTGGTGATTGTTAGTATATTAGGACAGTTCTGAATACCAACTACTTAGTCTGTTTTAAATGTCTATTTCTTATACTAATTGACCATGAAATATGATTTGCTTAACATCTATTAGCACCCTTCAGGAACAGTTTGGGAAATTCTGCTTTAATGAAGATTCTGAGAGCTTCCTGCCTCTGCCATATAACCCAGAACAGAACCTGGAGAAACTCTCACTCCCGACAGAACTTTCTTGCATGCCTTTTCTCCTAATAGGCACAATCTGAAAACAGCCCTGCAAAGCTCTCAGCTGCTTGCTGTTTGGGGCACCTTCTTAGGCCACTGACATTCTAGAGAAAAGCTACTGGGGGTCAAATGAAAACAAAGCCCAATACCTATTCTCTTTTTACCACTCATAGCCCTGTTCTAGCCTTAAGAATCCCTTCCTAGTGCCATCTTTTCTTTTTTTCTTTTTTTGTCTTTTTTTTTTTTTTTGACAGGCAGAGTGGATAGTGAGAGAGAGAGTCAGAGAGAAAGGTCTTCCTTTGCCATTGGTTCACCCTCCAATGGCCGCCACGGTTGGAGCGCTGCGGCCTGCACACCGCACTGATCCAAAGTCAGGAGCCAGGTGCTTCTCCTGGTCTCCCATGGGGTGCAGGGCCCAAGCACTTGGACCATCCTCCACTGCATTCCCTGGCCACAGCAGAGAGCTGGCCTGGAAGAGGGGCAACCGGGAAAAAATCCGGCGCCCCCGACCGGGACTAGAACCCGGTGTGCCTGCGCCGCGAGGCGGAGGATTAGCCTAGTGAGCCGCAACACCAGCCATCTTTTCTAAGGAACTTTTCTTATCATCCCCAGGCATATTTAATTCTAGGTCTCTTCTTACCCCTTTGGAGTTCTTGTATTAGAGTACTCATACTGTATTATTGGCTCACAAGCCTGAACTTCCCAATGTGCTAAAGGCAGTTCAAAGACTGAGACTATAAATTATTTTATTCTTTTAGCTCTCTCACCAACATAGCCCTTGAGATGTGGTTATTGCTCATAAAGTTCTGTCATAGGCATGGTCAAAAATTCATGAAGCCAAAAAAGATAAGCAAATAAAATTAAAAGTGATTTAAAGTTTTAACAAATGGAAAATTATATCCAATTAAATAACAATGCCTAAATATACTTCATTATGACCATCTAACTCTATAGGTAGAGGGAAAAAAAGAGGAAGAATGCAGGAGATGAAGGAACAAGGGCGAGAGTAAGAGAGGAGATATAATTGAAAAAAGAGTAAGAACAAGTAGAGAGAAAAGGAGAAATCATAAAAGCACAGGTTATATAAGAGACAAGAAAAGAAAAAATAGAGTGAGAAAAGGAGAAAGCACAAAGAACATGCAACAGTTTTTGAAGTTTCAGTACAAGATACATCATTCAATTTTCTGTTACTTCTTAGCAAAAACTAATCATAACTAAATTATTAGTCACAGTTCTACAGCTTCTTTTTATCCTTGCACCTGCTGATTTTTCACTTTGAAGTTGCAATGATTGGTCCATAGATGCTGCCATTATAGCAACTACTCTGCAAAAGATTTCAAAAGCCTAATTTTAGTTTCCATTAATTTACTAAGTAAGATTGTTTTAGTCTATTTGACAGTCTCATGATTTAGCAATTTTTATAAGGCCACAAAGAGAAATTTACTCATAAGAGACCTGCATTAAATAAGTAGACTTTCAATAAAAGTCTGAATTATAATGTTTGTTTTATTGCTTACTTGGTTTCTAGGTGTAGGCTGTTAAGAACATCAGATTGTTTTCATTAATTTGCTAGATTTCATTTTCTGTTAAATTTTCCCTATGATCTCAGTCTTATCTTCTGAAAGCGCCTTCAAGTTTCATAACAGTTACCCATTTCTTTGTGAGCGTTATCTATTTTTACTACTTAGCAGTAGTCAGTTTCCCTCCAGCAGAGTTGTGGTAATTAACCAGAATAACAGGGAATGACTCAGATCCCTGCTCTGAATTTCTCTTCCAGCTTCAAGTTCCAAAAATAGCTTTCTCTTAGTCAAAGGGCCATTTCCCTAGAAATGTAGAAGGGCTGTGAAAGCATTCTTTATAGTCAGGAGCTTCCAGGAGCCTTCAAGGTTTGGCTTCCTAGCAGGAGATTTCCTTGGGCTGATGTAAAACACCAAATCCTGCATGTTTTCAAGCTTTCAAGTCCGAAATGTCATCATGAACTTCTGCCTAGCTCCAGGACATCAGAGAAGCAGCAAGTTCTTCGGCCCTCAGTTTCATGATCCATAAAATGACTTCTTGCACAAGCCAAGCTTCCTGCCTCTAAAACAGGCCACATGACACTTTCAAGGAAGTGCATTTGAAGCAGCAATTCTGCCCAAAAGTTGAAAAGAAGGGGTTGTCTTACCCAAATTTTTCAACAGCTTTCCTGTATCAGACAACCAACCAATATCTATCAAATAGTGATCACATGCAGGAAAACACTGCTGAAATTCACAGAAATAGGCTCTTGTTTTCTGCCTTTCAAATAGTTTCTCAGCTACCTAATCTGAAAGAACATTGATAAAAAGAAATGACAACAATATAGACACAATGTGAAACCCATATGAATCATTAAACAAATTCATATGGGGTAAACCTCACATCAGACGAGAAGATCTACATAAACTTCCATTGAAACATGAACTTTCAGTTAAGCCTACAAGAAAAATAATGTATCCTTTCAATGGAGATATAGGCATGAATGAGCATTAGCAGATGAGTATCCTTTAAGTCTCCCATGCAGAATGCTTTTAGTCTGTTCTTCAAGTCCACAAAACCTCATCCCTTCAAGTCCATGCACAAATACAACTCACCCATAAAGAAATCTCTTCTCCTGAAATTGAAAGTCATCTTTTTCCCCTCATGAATTCCCAGAGAAGTTTATATTCCCTCCTTTCATTCACAACTCGAATCTATTAATTTTTTACACACTCTTATACCTCTGCCACTAAACTTCGAGTGCCTTAGGAGAAGGAGCCAGGTAAATTACTTTTGTTCATCGACAGCATTTAAATTAGGGCTTTCCATTGTTCATTCTTTCATGTGTTTGTTTTCCTATTTTCATTTTTTAATCCATTCATGTAGCACAGATTTGTCAAATAAGTTACTGTGCTCAAATAATAGCCCAAGAGCTACAAATAGAGCAGTGAGTAAAAATGGCTAGATCTCAATTCCCTTCAAGTTTGTGTTCTAGAGTTGAAAAACAATTGACCAGCAAACAAACAAAAATATAATGTACACAGTGCCCGCAAGTCCTAAGTAAAGACTGAGACAAAAGATAGCAGTGGCTGGATATGGTTGAGATTCAATGGCCAGCATTTCCTATGTTAAGTTAATATATCATACTAAGATGCAAATCAAAGAATATTTTTGATACACTCAAATTAGACAGCGGTATGTTTCTTAAACTATCTATAAGCAGGAGTAACAGAGATAACAGATATTCCTAAGATTTTTTTCTAATCAGTGTTAATGTGTATAATAAAATAGTTAATATTTACTGAATATCTTTCATCTTCTAGGCAATGTAATAGACAATCTCTCAATTGAAAGATACGCATTAGTGTAATTCCTACTTAATAGATGAGGAAACAGATTGATATGGATTAAGTAACATGCTTCAAATATGAGTTGAATCTGTTAATGTTGTTTGTATTGAACATCTGCCCTTTCCTAAACATGGATGGAAAAAGCATTTTTCCCTTCCACCTGCTTCCTGAAATCTTCCCACTGAAGAACATTCTGGTAAAGCACACAGTTTAGGTTAATAAATTTATAAGCTTGAAGCACAGACTTCCTAATCCAGAGCTTAGAAGGAAACTGAGAAAAAAGGATGCATGTGCTATTCCTGCAAAAGGAATTGGCCCTGGCTTCTCTCCCAGATCTGAGTTTGCATGGGTCAAAACCAGAAGTGGTGCCAAATCAAAAAAGGTGGATTTCATAGGCTTCCCACTCTGAGCAGCAGGAAGTCTTGCTATTAAGGGTCCAAGCTTCAAGGTCAAAAATCTTAGTCTTAATGAGACTGATTCTGAGCCTCCAATTACTGTCATGTGAAGACAGTGACATCTACCCAAAGAAGGAATCAATAATGTCTACACAAATGCAGTGTAAGAGGAAGGTAAGTGTAGACAGGGCCGTAGCATTCATTCTCTACATACAGTTTGCCTCTTAGGGGTAGCTAGTCTCTCATTATTACATCAGGTTGCCTGTCACACCCCATGCCTCCACACTGATGCCCACAGCCCTGAAGCCCCAAAGGAAGAACAGTGTCCCATCCCTACATTGGATAAGGCCATACTAAACTGAACAGAAATGAGCAATTAAAACATATTTGCCTTGTGATCGGTAAGGAGGTGGAGGAATCCCATTATTATTTCCATAATCAAACCACCCAAGAGTCAGAAGGAAGGAACCACAGGCAGTATTGTCTCCCAAGATCAAGCCTGGCAGCTGTGGAAATGAACAGGACATCATTTGGCAACCTCTCCCTAGGAGGAACCCACTGATGATCAGGTGGAAGCTCTACAAAGAGGGAGGAGAATTCTGAAAAGGAGCTTGGTCCTTCTGCTCTTTGAGTCAATAATCTACTCCTGCTAAAGTCCAAATGCTGAACTCAGATACTAGAAAATAGCAGAGAAATTTCTAATGTGTTCTGAGATCCTTCCAGACACACATAGAACTTTTTCTGAGATGATAACATGGTGCCTGGTATACAGTAATTATAGTAATGATACTTCCCTGAAGGATTTATAGTTTCTTTAGCATATTCCATGCTCTGCAACATACGACCTACCACTGTGGCCACTGTGACTGTATCATGGAAAATGTATAATTCAAAGACAGATGTTTCTAGACTGGTGTAAGGCATATGAGCACACTTTAAAAAGTTCATAGGAAAATGGAATTTAAAGATGTTTATTTTGATTCCAAAAATATTGAAATCCATTCATACAAAGGGTCTTCAAAAAGGTCATGGAAAATACACATTATGAATATTTGATTCTAGAGAGTAGGAGAGATTCAGTAGGAGAAGAAGATGGATATGAGGAGAGGGTACAGAGTGCAAAAGCAAGTGAGGCACAGGAAACCACAGAGAGAAGACAGAAGCCAGGAGAAACTGAGTGACTGAAAGGGTGACGTGAGTACATTCCTCAAAATTATAAAGGCTATATATATGACAAACCAACAGCCAATATCATACTGAATGGGGAAAAAGCTGATAGTATTCATCTCAGGTCTGGAACAAGACAAGGATGTCCACTTTCACCACTCTTATTCAATTTGCACTGGAAGTTTTAGTGAGTAATTAGGGAGAAGAAATAAAGACATAAAAATTGGAAAAAAGGAAATCAAATTACCCATGTTTGCAGATGATATGGTTCTGTACAAAGAAAAACCTAAACATTCCACCAATAAGTTGTTAGAATTGATAAATTCAGAAAAGTTGCAGGTTACAAAATAAACATAAAAAGCAGTAGCTTGGGGCTGGCGCTGTGGCGCAGTGGGTTAAAGCCCCAGTTCCTCCCTCCCTCCCTCCCTTCCACTCTGCCTTCCTCCCACTCTCCCTCCCTCCCTCTCCTCCTTTTGCTGTGTAACTCTGACTTGCAAGTAAAGTAAATGAATCTTTAAAAAAAAGTTTGTATTAAAAAAAAAGCAGTAGCTTTTTTGTATGCTAATGAACTCAAAGATTTCAAAAAAACAATTATTTAGGAATTATTTAGGAATAAATTTAATGAAAGAATTGAAAGATTTCTATAATGAAAATTATCAAACATTGATGAAAGAAATTATCAAGAACACAAAAATATGCAGTGATACTCCTTGCTCATGGATTGGAAGTATCAATGTAATTAAAATGTCTATACTACCTAAAATGATGTACAGATTTAATGCAATCCCTATCAAAATACCAATGACATTCTTTATAGAACTAGAAAAAGCACTCCTAAAATTCATATGCATTCACAAAAGACCCAAAATAGCCAAAGTGGTCCTGAACAAGAAAAATCAAGCTGGAGGTATCACAATACCTGACATCAAAAAATACTGCAAAGCTACAGTAATTAAAACAGCATGGTACTGGCATGAAAACCAAAACATAGATCAATAGAACAGAATAGAGAGCCCAGAAATTAATCCTTATACATACAGCCAATTGGATTTTAGGAAAAGTGACCAGACCACACACTGGAGTAAGGACAATCTCTTCAACAACTGTTGCTGGCAAAACTGGATTTATGTATGTAGAACAAGGAAAATAGATCCATACCTTCCATCAAATATAAAAATAAACTCAGGATGGGTCAAAGACTTAAATTTATATCTGAGACTATGAAGTTGCTCGAAGAAAACAGAGGGGAAACACTCCAAGACACTGGTATAGGGGATGACTTCTTCGATAAGACTCCCAAAGTACAGGCAACAAAAGCAAAACTAAATAAATGACACTATATCAAGCTCAGAAGCTTTTG
Source organism: Oryctolagus cuniculus (assembly GCF_051225735.1). Classification (NCBI taxonomy): domain Eukaryota; kingdom Metazoa; phylum Chordata; class Mammalia; order Lagomorpha; family Leporidae; genus Oryctolagus; species Oryctolagus cuniculus. The sequence goes on from NC_142878.1 coordinate 49,917,727, forward strand.
CACAGCAAAGGAAATAAGACATCCAACACAATGAGAAAAGTATTTTCAAACCGCCTGACAAAGGATTCATATTCCAGTGTATATTAGCAACATAAAAACCAAACAACAACAACAACAAAAAAAAGCTAACCAATCCAGTTGAGAAATGGGCAAAGGACTTCAATAGATAGTTCCCATAAGAAAAAATAGAAATGACCAACAAATATATGAAAAAATGCTTAACATCACTAGCCATCAGAGAAATGCAAATCAAATCCACAATGAGATATCAACTCATCCCTGCCAGAATGGCTAAAATCTAAGACACAGAGAGTAAGAAATGCTGATGAGGATGTGGACAAAGGGTAACACCTATATACTGTTGTGGGAATGTAAATTAATGCAGCCACTGTTGAACACATGTGGAGATTTCTTAAAAAGCTTGAAATAGACTTTCCATATCATCCAGCAATCCCACTAGTGGGTACATACCAAAAAGACTTGAACAAATGTATCAAAGATATACCTGCACCACCATGTTTATAGCAGCCTTGCTTGCAATGGTCAAAATATGGAACCAACTAAGATGTCCATCAGCAGATGAATGGATAAAGAAAATGTGGTATATATGCACAATTAATTATTTAGCTATAAAATAAAAAAAGAATGAAATTCTACCATTTGCAGCCCAACAGACACAACTGGAGGATATCATATTGAGTGAAATAAGCCAGACCCACAAAGACAAATACAGCATGTTCTCCCTTATATGTGGAAGTTAAAATTAGCAAAAAGACAAAAGAAATAGCTGCGTTTATCAGTACTGCTGCAAATAGTTTATTTTTTAAACTTTTATTTAATAAATATAAATTTCCAAAGTACAACTTTTGGATTATAGTGGCTTTTCCCCCCATAACCACCCTCCCACCCACAACCATCCCATCTCCCACTCCAATCCCATTCTTCATCAAGATTCATTTTCAAGTATCTTTATATACAGAAAATCAATTTAGTATATACTAAGTAAAGATTTCAACAGTTTGCATCCACACAGAAACACAAAGTATAAAATACTGTTTGAGTAGTAGTTTTACCATTAGTTCGCATAGTACAACACATTAAGGGCAGAGATCCTACATGAGGAGTAAGTGCACAGTGACTTCCGTTGTTGATTTAACAATTCACACTCTTATTTATGATGTCAGTAATCACTCGAGGCTCTTGTCATGAGTTGCCAAGGCTAGGGAAGCATTATGAGTTCGCCAACTCTGATCATATTTAGACAAGGTCATAGTCAAAGTGGAAGTTCTCTCCTCACTTCAGAGAAAGGTACCTCCTTCTTTGATGGCCTGTTCTTTCCACTGGGATCTCACTCACAGAGATCGTTAGGTCATTTTTTTTTTTTTTTTTTTTTTTTTTTTTTTTTGCCAGAGTGTCTTGGCTTTCCATGCCTGAAATACTCTCATGGGCTTTTTAGCCAGATCCAAATGCATTAAGGGCTGGTTCTGAGGCCAGAGTGCTGTTTAGGGCATCTTCCATTCTATGAGTCTGCTGTGTATCCTGCTTCTCATTTTGAGTCATTCTCTCCTTTTTAGTTCTATCAGTTATTATTAGCAGACACTAGTCTTGTTTATGTGATCCCTTTGACAATCCTATCTTTATGATCAATTATGAACTTAAACTGATCACTTTGACTATTGAGATGGCATTAGTACATGCCACCTTAATGGGATTGATGCAAATAGTTTTGTAAAATTGTTTTAAACCTTTGTGAAACTGATGGTTAAGAATGTTATACTACTGATCTGTGATTACTTCAAAATTTAATGTAATTAGGTGATATGGCTATTTTTCCGTGCAATTATTATTTATGCCTATTGTCTATATTCCCACTTAACTAGGGTCTTTCTGATTTTTACTTGTTAAACTTCTTATTTGGAGAAATATTAAGCCTTTTTACTTTAATATAAATTTAAAATATGTTATCTTAAAACTAAAGATCAAGAAAGGGAGGAGGAGGATGGGGAAAAAGAGGGAGGAAGGAACATTCTTATCTTCTTAGCATGTATCTACAAAGCACTTTGTGTTAAAAACTAAACTTTTTAAAAATTAAAATATGAAAAATACAATAAAATAAGGATTTGAGAATGTCCATTTCCTATGCCCTTGGTCACAATGGATTTCATGGTTAAAAACAAAAAAAAACTTCTTAACATCCGTTTCTAATAGCCATTCTCAACACTGGCTTCTCACTAAAATCACTTGAGGAGCTTTTGAAAAATACCAATGCCTGGATACCATCCGGTAAAATAATTTAGAATCTCAGAAATAGGGCTCGGATAACCAGAGACACTACAAAAGTAAAAGAAAATAGACACATAAGAAGTTTCTGATTTCATAGTAAGATATTATCCTGAACAGGCAGAATCCAGACAGAATTCTGGGCAAGAGTTCCTTACAATACCCTTGGACCCTATTCTCTGCTTTTATATATAAAGGTGAAATGGCACACATATCTGGGAACTTTCTTCAAACAACCATAACCAAATCTGTTCATCAATTTAAAATATGAATTAAGCAGGTATGTTCCTCTCCCCTCTTTGTCTCATTCTGGTTCCTTCCTTTGAACCTCAGTTCCAATGTCATTTCCTAAGGAAGACATACCTGCACCCTATCCACATCATATCCCCCCTCACTCCCTCACACAACAAGCAACTTGTTTTTGATGTACTTAACATATTGGTGATTTTGCCATTGAAGTACTCATTAGGAATCAGAAGAGTTAGAGAAGGCTCATGAACAATGGGATTTGATGTTGGAAGGTGGGGAGGATTTGAATAGGTAGAAAGGAATGTATAATGGGATGTAAATGACAGGCATTACACTATATAGGATTATGTACACATAAAAATATGCTGAAAGCTAAAAACTCTCCAGAAAAATTCAAACACACCATACACTGAAATATTGTGTAGAATTTCAGTGAGAACAAAGGACATGAACAGGCATCTTTGAAAGGATGAGTTCACCAAAGTCTAAGCACATCCATGGGTCACTTATTCCAAGTAGACCACATTCATCTCTTTGAGAAGTCAGAATAATAATTTTTTTATTAGACAGGCAGAGTTATAGACAGTGACAGAGAGAGACAGAGAGAAAGGTCTTCCTTCCGTTGGTTCACTCCCCTAATGGCCGCTATGGCCAGCACTGCGCCAATCTGAAGCCAGGTGCCAGGTGCCTCCTCCCGGTCTCCAGTGCGGGTGCAGGGACCCAAGCACTTGGGCCATCCTCCACTGCCCTCCCAGGCCACAGCAGAGAGCTGGACTGGAAGAGGAGCAACCGGGATTAGAACCCGGCACCCCAACCAGGACTAGAACCTGGGGTGCTGGCACCGCAGGCGGAGGATTAGCCAAGTGAGTCATGGCACCAGCCTATGATCATTTTATCTCTTGAGGCAAACCTGAGATCTCAAAAACTCTAAAAAGTTAGTCGTTGTCTTAAGTGAATGGCAGATATGTCAGACCACTAACTACTTCTGTGTCCAGATTAACACAACCATACATGATTTGTTTTTGTCGCAATAAAATGGGTAAGTAAGGCCCAAAGGAGGAAGGAAAAAGCCAAATGGGGCCATGAATGGCAGTGTTACATTATGTAACCAACAGAGCAGAGATTCCTTCATCAATGTCATGCAGGGAACACAGAGCACCTGTTCCAGGAGTCAAGACATTCCAAATTAAAGGTAAAAATCTCCCTATCACCTCATGCTTCTGTATTCCCTGTCAGGTTTTTAATCTCTACGAGCACACAGAGCTGGTCCTTGCTCTATTCCTCCACAGGCCTCTCTTAGGCAGCAGTGCTTCAGGGTAAGAAATCTGTGCTTCGGCATAATGCCAGTTCCTGTCTCACTCAGCAGGGCTGCACTGAAAAACCAGCACCTTGGCTGGCCATTCTGTGTCTAGACAGCTTCACAGCCATTCATGACACGATGGACAGGCAGACTCAGAAACCCCAGCTCCAGCCTCCTCAAGAGCACCATCAGTCCAAGTGCACACACCATCCAAGCTCCTATGTTCCATCTTCCTTGGCACCAGAGAAATGTTCAGAATCCCACTAGGGAGTTCACTAGAAATCAATTTACAGGGACAGAGCATTTTTTTGTTTGTTTAAATTCTAAAGCTCCTGACAGGGTCTTTCTTAAAAGGTGCCAAATAGCATTTGCGATACTCATCACTTTCCACCCAATTGTTGTGTTGCATGCCAAAGTAAGTTTTACTACTTCATTTATGCACAACATGATGCATGATTTTAGGACCCCAAACTCCAAACCAAACACAATCTTGCTTCGAAAGGACAAAGGTGCTGGCGCCGCAGCTCACTAGGCTAATCCTCCACCTGCAGCGCCGGCACACTGGGTTCTAGTCCCGGTCGGGGCGCCGGATTCTGTCCCGATAGCCCCTCTTCCAGGCCAGCTCTCTGCTGTGGCCCAGGGAGTGCAGTGGAGGATGGCCCAAGAGCTTGGGCCCTGCACCCCATGGGAGACTAGGATAAATACCTGGCTCCTGCCATCGAATCAGCGCGGTGCGCCGGTCGCAGCGCGCTGGCCGCGGTGGCCATTGGAGGGTGAACCAACGGCAAAGGAAGACCTTTCTCTCTGTCTCTCTCTCTCTTTCACTGTCCACTCTGTCTGTCAAAAAGAAAAAAGAAAAAAAAAAAGAAAGGACAAAGGTAGCTCTGGAGGTAGTTGTTAATCATTTTAAAAGGTTCATAGCTTGCCCTGAAAAAATACAGCTTAATGTGCTTTTCTATACAGATTCTCCATGGGGAAGAGCCCTGCTCTACGCAGGTTTGGTTCAGCACAGGGCACAAACTCTCACTCATTATACATTCCTGAGACAAAGTTAACTTGACAGCTTTTAGAGATGAAGCATGAGGAAGGCCACTAGCCATCCCATCACAAGAGAATGTTCCTGTGGCATCAGCTCCCCTTGTATAGCACCCCCTTGATTTTCCCATTTGTAATTGTGTAAAGGATATAATATATTTTCTGTACTTCTTTTTGTCTAAGACTAGAATTCTAGCTGGCTTACTGGTTTTGAAAAGAGAAGTCCTTCAACCTAGTCTCAAGTCAGGTAATTGACTTTTCCTCATTTTTATTGCCTAACATATCTGGCTACTTCCCCCCCCCCCCATCTTTCCCAGTAATCTTTAGTCCTTGGAAAATATCATCTAAATATCTCTAGTACATTATTAATTTAGGGGAAAAAAGCTGATTTTAAAAAAAGGGAGGTCTATTGGATAGGGAAAAAAAGACAATGGACAGGACATGAGGTCTGCAGAGAAGACATAAAAAAGAACATAAAAGAGACTTTTTCTCAATACTATATCCACAGCCAGATGTACTACATCAACCAAGAAGCAAAACAATAACTGTTTACTGTGGGGAGCAAACCGGACTGGACTGAGTTACTCGAATTAAGACTTATTCTATGCATCTGCTCTCCCACAATATGGCGCTGGGAGAGAAGTAAACAGCTTCCGCACAGCTGCCTCCAGTTCAGCTAATAAACTGTAGGACTTGCTCCTGATTGGAGGAGAGCAGCGTACTCGGCGTGTGGGCAGCCGAGTTAGGATTGGCGGAGGAGGACTATAAAGGAGGAGAGAGACGGCATGCACGAGGAACATCTATGGGGAACATCTAAGGGGAACATCTAGCTGAAGGAACACCTGTGCAGCCCCCGAGAAGAGCCGGCCGGCGGTGTGCCGCTCCCCTGCGGAAGTGGGGAATGTGGCCAGGGGGAACTGCCCTTCCACGGAGGTGGAAGGGATAGTAGCCAACCCGGGAAGAACCAGCAGCAAACCCGGGGAGGGCCGAGCAGACGAAAGAACAGCGCAGGGTCCTGTGTCGTTCCTCCACGAAGAGGGGGAGCGACATAATGGTGCCGTGACTCGGATATGAAGCCTAGGCAGGGTCTTGTGTTGCTCCTCCATGAAGAGGGGGAGCGACAGTTTACTAACTATGCTCCTCCATACCCTTTGTGATCATGTTACTGAACAGTCACAACAGCCCTGTAAGGATAATATTATTCCCAAGTTACAAAAATGGACGCACAGAGAGATTAAGAAATTTTTCCAAAGTCATTCAGTTAGGAAACAGCTCCACTGGGATTCAAACCAATGTCTTGCTGGCTCCAGAGCCTTTGTTAGCAGTCACTACGCCAACCTGCTTCCTAAGCCCTAGAGACATAAAGAGTAATTTTAACACTCAGACTTGGAGAGACACGTATGCCTTTATTTTCACATGTTTTTACATACCCCCCCCCCCCCACCAAATACCCAGAGGAACTCAGCAAGACAAGTATCAATCCATGTTGCAAATTTGGAAAAATTTTTGCCTTAATTCATTCAACAAATAAAGCACTTTTTTGCGGGGGTGGGGGCCAAGAAATATCCAACAATCTGTAGGTATACAAGTTGGAAAAGACGCCTCCTTTCTTGGAGCTCACATTCCAATAGGGAAAACAGACACTGAATAACACATGCAGCTTTTTGGTTGCCTTCTCTTCTTTTTTGCCCGAGACACGCAAGTATGAGGCTAGAAATCCTAGAATTCTTCAATGGATAGAACCAAGTTCCAAAAATACTCAGGATTTTAGAGTATCATTTCACATAATACTAACACAAAAAGGAGGTGAGAAACTTGCTTTTAGAGGAATAAATGCCATTCACTTGTAAAACATCCACTGGCCTATTTAAGATGGTAATGACCTATAGGTCTGCTAACCATCCTCTGTGAAACTCAGTGAAGCTGGTAGCACCCACATCATGGATCTTGCTTTTTTTTTTTTTTAACTCTTGTGATTTTTTAAAATTTATTTTGTTTATTTAAAAGGCAGAGTTAAAGAGAGACAGAGAGGTCTTCCATCCACTGGGTCACCCTCCAAATGGCCTCAATAACCAGGGCCTAGCTAGGCCAAAGCCAGGAGCTTCTTCCAGATCTCCCACATGGGTGGCAGGGGCCTAAGCACTTGGGTCATCTCCCGTCCGTTGCTTTCCCAGATGCATTAACAGGGAACTGGACCAGAAGTGGAGCAGTTGACACTCAAAGTGGTGCCCATATGGAATGCCTGCATTTCAGGCGGCAGCTGTAGCCATTTTTACACCATGCTGGCCCCATACCTGACCTTTACATTGTTCAATTGCATGGATCCTGGTGATGGTAAACTGCAAAGGCCCAGGTTCTATTTCCACAGTTTCAGTTAAAAAAAAAATGGAGAAAATACTTGAAAGAAGATTTCCAAACAGCTTTATCTATTATACAGACACTAATCAAATATATCTTTTAATATGCAAGTAAAATTTAAAATTTTGTATATTTCTAGTAGCTAAAGTTGAAGGGAAATAGTAGCTTAAGAACAGTTTTTCAAATGTTTAAGAAAGAAGCAGATCATCACATCTAGTCACCAGTAGCCATTTCATAAGGTTAAAATGAGCCACTCTGCCATATATTGAACCAAACATCGGGTTGTCAATTTGGAGTCAACAGATATTTGGGGTTGGTTACTTGAAGATAAGAAGCTAATATAATAACCCCCTCAATATAGCACCACACACACACACACACAGTGAGCTTTAAAGAAGTCAGATAGTATCTTGAAAAATTCAAAACACTGATTGAGATTTGATAATCTTACAAAATTAGCCATTCTCTATCAAAAGTAGTTACATTCTTTCTTTAATGCCTATCACTCTTTCATTCAGAAACAACATGGTAGCAACAATGCCATTCTAATTTGACAGTTGTCAGAAGTCATTTTGAAGACTTTCATCTGGCTCTGAGAAAGTCATCATAAAACATCATAAAATGGAACTTAAGAATGCATTCAGGATTTAATGACAAAATTGCCTTGTGCTTCAGAAAGAGCATTATGGAAACATGTAAAATCTTTTCTCTAAATGACAAAACTGTCATCTTAGTAAAATCAATGTGGCATCATTTTTAGACAATGAAACAGAATATAGGAGAAAGCAGAATTGGAAACTATACCAAGGTCATTTCAGCATCAAGGCTAGAGAAGGGAATTTGGTGGATTACCGTGGGGGAAGACACACACAAGAAGTTGTGTCCATGTAGAGTTTATGATTGTGAGATACAGCCAGGGCTCATATTGTACCTGAACAAAGTCCCAAGTATTACCTTGAACTGAAAATCAGATGGAGTACTTTACTCTGTGTGGCAGGAAGTATATTAGGGTATTTCTAAAGGTTAACAGAAAATGGAATTAAAAGATGCACTTATTTTGGTGCAAAAAATTTTGAAATCCATGTACAAAAGGAATCTTCAGAAAGTCTGCAGAAATGGGTATGATGATAAAACTGCATGGATGTTCATTTTCTTTGTAATTCCATTTTCCCAGGAACATTTTGAAGTATCCTTACAGATGACAGCAAGGGCTGAAAAAGTGTGATGAGAAGATAGCTTTGAGCAGCAGAAAGCCTTTGGGATGCTACCCAAAACAGCTTTGAAACCACAAAGCCAGAGGGCATAATTATGCCATTTTAATGCTATTTGTTAACGAGTCTATTACCATGCCATATGCCACACAGTGTGCTAATTTCTTTATATGCATTATCTCATTCAATCCTTGGACTTAAAGACAGGAACTCCTGTTATCCCAGGTTTATAGATAAGAGGTCTAAAGTTGATTTACTTGCCCAAATTTACAACTGGGGAATGCAAAAACTTACTTGAGTTCTAAAAGTTTTCTTTAACTAAGCATACTTTCTTCTTCCAATTGGCTTTCCAAGTTTAGCCAGAGCACTGCTCCTCTCAACTCATCTGTCTTATTAGTGTGTTCCATTACTTCCTACCATTAGCATAACAACGACCACATTGAAGTGTCCCACTGGCTACCAGGGTACCATCATCCTTGCATACCAAAGTGAAGTGTCAAGCCAAAATGCAGAATTTAGAAAGAAATAGTCAATTAATATTTCTATGGCCCCCCCTTCCCCTCTAGATAAATAATCTAAAAAAGTATTTAGAGTATGAAGAGGAATTTCCAAGAGAAACTGGAAATATCAATTGGGTGGCTGAACTTGGGAGTGGAGACATCTGGAGGCTTCCTGCCCCTCCGTTCAAGTGCACCATGTTTATCAGACACTGTATCTATCTGGACCTTGGTCTTGGACTTCCCAGCTCCCATAACAATGAAAAATAAATGTGTCTGCAGTTGTTAAACCACTTATTCTAAGGGATTTAGTTATTGCAATCCCAAAAGACTGAAATAGAAGCCAACTCACATCCTGTTGAGAGGAATACATCATCTGTTAGAAACTCAATTCTTGTGTCTCCCAAAAGTTCACACTTTGATGTCCTAATCCTCACCGAAATGGTTTATAGAGATGTGACTTTTGGGAAGTAAGAAAATAAAAACCAGATTATCTCCCTTTGCCATGTGAAGATAGAGTAAGAAGGCACCAGTCTACAGAGTGCTTACAGACACCAAAGGTGCTGGCGTCTTGATTTGGGACTTTTTCCAATGTCCATTATTTTGAGAAATAAATGTTATTTAGTACCAGTCTATGGTATTTCGTTGTAGCACTCCAAACTAAGATACCATAATTCTAGGTTGTGAAGGATTTCTGTGAATTGTTTTTCAAGGACAGTGAAAAATACAATGAGGGTAAATGAGACAATAGATAGAAAGAAAAACAGCAGAAAAAACAAACATCAAGCAATGGGATTATCAGGAAAAATTATAAAACAACTGTGTTTCTTGTGGTTAAATAATGAAAAAGCATTACTCAGAAGAGCAAAGTAAAACAGAAAGTCCATTTAACCTCAGGCAGCCCCCAGTAGCACAACCTCCAGTGCCTGAGTGCTCAGCATTCACCCGGAGCCAGTCTGTTGGAGGGTGAACCTCTCCAGCCCAGTGTAGGGTCCTCTGATTTGTTGACTCAACTGGACGGAGTCCATTAAAATTCATAACCTCTACCAACAACGTCAGAGAAATTCTTATGATCACCAACACAGCCTACAGCTCTATGTTGAAGAGAATGATATGCCGCAGGATGCAGCAGTTCAGCATCTCTAAGCTGCATATCATCCTTGAATGGATACAAAAAGGCTCTTACTGATGATGGACAGCTGTCCAATTTTAGGATAACATAAGCATGACCTGCAGCTAGACAGACCCCAAAGAATGAATCATTTCCAAACTCCTTTCAAACTGACAGGGCTGTCTGGATTCAGGTAGCAGGCAAGCAACAAATGTTTTTCTGCACACAACTTTGCTGTTATTCTAAAGACTGGAAATTTTTCATTAATGGCCTGACTTTCAATGATTGAAGTAGCAGTATACATTCTTTTTTTCCATTTGGGTAGGAATCATGGGGCGACTTGAAACATGACACTCAGTAAATATTCACTGAATGAATTTTTTAAAAATGAATAAATGAAACAGTTGAGGTAGACTACCAGATTACCACTTAGTCACTTTAAATCAGTGATATTTCCTAACCAATTTATGCTAATTTTGTCTGAGCCTTTAATTGATGCCACAGGAAATATTTTGTCCCTAACGGTAGCTTTGATCACTCCAAGCATCATGGGGAATATATGCAGGAAACAAATGCAGGCAACATTTGAACCCCGCACATCACCCACTTTCACATGTACTTGTTCTGTGTCTATAAATGTGGACCAGTGAACATGAACAGTAGACATCTGCCTCTGACAAGAAGCTCAGAAACAGCACTGAGAATGCTTGTTTCCTGCCTATAATGTTCCAGCGAGGATCCAAGAAAAGGTTTGAAATTTCCTAAAAAACATAAAAGGTGCTACTCATCAATTTTTTTCTGCCAACACAGATTATACAAAGTATATAGTACAGATTGTCATTGTTTATTATTTCAACAGTGCTAGATTATAAGGAAACTTAAAATAATGCATGGTAAAATAATAATAATATGAACATCTTCCTATAAAAGTTACTAGAATATAGTCTGAGGATTTTGAATGAACAGGATTAAGTAGCAAGTTCCCATAGATGGCAAACAGCTCATGCAAAGAATGAAGAGTGAAAACAGAAAATGCACCCAGAAAAGAACATTTCTAGTATCATCCCTGGCAATCCTGCCATAAATTGACCACAAAAACAGTGATAAAAATTAGAAAACCTTACTAATATCATATTAAATTAGGACAGAAGAATAAGTATGCCTCTCTCCTCTCTTGTTCAGGTAGAAATTCAAAACTAATAAACGGGAGCATGATAATGAAAAAGTGTAAGGGAGTAGATAAATGGAAGTGAGGACTGGGATGCATACAGGGAAATATAAAATGAGAAGCAATACTTTAAGCACTGTGGTAAGATATCTAGATTAAAGAAACATTGGAGGTAAATAAAAAGTTGTAAGCAACATATAAAGAATTAAGAGTTATATATAAAGAAATGGTATAAAAAGAAGAATTAAGAGTTATATCTGGAAGGATACATAATCTTCTAAATAAATGCTTAGTGATTCAGGAGATAGGTACAGTAAGGTGCACTTCTTTATAGGGCTGAATAACCACAGAAAACAACAGGTCAGATGCCTATGGGGTATTCCATGATTTGAGAACTATTGAAAACTTTGGCAGTTATCTAGATAACAAGTACCGAATAAAATCCTTTCAAAAAAACTAAGGAACACAGGTTACTTATGACTCTTATCCCAATTAGAGCTATTTAACTTGAGACAGCAATAGAGTTTAACATCTTCTTACAGGAAAACAACAAATGGCTTCAGCTGCATCATGAAGGTTTTCAGTCTACCTCAACATAAATGTCCTAGGGGGATTTACAGACTAAACTGTCAAACTGGAGAAAGTCAATCTAAATAAATTTTCCAAGTTGCAAGAAATGCTTACATGTTTAGCAGAATACAGTAACCAATTATCCACTTATCCAGAAATGGACAAAATCGTGGTTGCATGAGATGTTCTTACTGCCAAAAGTCTCGTTGGAAATCCTGTAAAAACAGCTTCCCTCTCTGATATCACCTGTACCTCACCTTCTCTGAATGATGACCTTTTCCTCAATTCCCGAAAATCCGCTATAAGTGTACTACTGCTGGAGATAACGAATTCTATAGTATACAACCTTTTATGTACCAAAAGTCATCCTTTTAATTTCCTCAAATTTACCTCAATACTATTTCAGAAGGTATCTCCTCTTCCTAGTTTTGAAGATTTAGGAAGCATTTAGTGTTTCTCGCATTTATTCAGCCATATTACTCATTGATTTAAAATTCCAGTTAATTCCCCTCTAAGTATCCACCCTTATAAAAGAAATTAACTGTTGAAATTCTATCTTCAAAGACTATTTCTCCAACTCCATTCCATCTCTTCTTTCATCCTATTTTCCTTACTCTGAAGCTTCTAAACAAGGATAAGTCTGTCAGGCAAAAAATAAGACAAGAGTGACGGAAAAGGGGCCAAAAGACCCTCCTCCAACAGTGAAACCAGGGACTCTGCTCTTTGCTGGGACCCACCCGAGACTGTCCACTTAGTGGTTAAATTATCCTGATAAAAGAAAAGCTTGGGTAAACTGGCAAAGCCCAGGTTCTACCCACATGCTCAGAGAGCCTAGAGGTATGCAACTCCCAGATTTCAATGACCACACCACTAGTCAAAGCCTCTCATTTCAGGGACGAAAGCTCCAAACCAAGAAGAAAGGTTGCTTAACCAGCTCATTCCTTCCTTGGAATGTACTTCCCTTCAGTATCCCTAAAAGGTGGGGGGGGGGGGGGGGGGAGTTACGTGCTCTCTCCACTGGCCCTTTCTGCCACTGGAATGTACTTCAACAACCTTGCTTTACTAGCCCTACTTCCGTCTCTCTGAACTAAATTCATTAGTCCATCAGCAAAAAAAAAAAAAAAAAAAAGAATTGAGGCCAGCTGGCTTTGTCCGTGTCCACTTTCTATGGGACAAGATACTGAGCAATGGACCTGGAGGAAATGCCATGGCCCTACATTACTCACAGGTTTGTGTCTGCTAGGTATTTCCTAGATATTTCTTTTACTCCTGTAGAAAACTTGTTATGTTTTCATCACCTAGCTGCTTCTTAGAAACAAGTAAGACATAAACGGTGGCTGGAAGGAGTCTTAAAAAGTTCAATGACTTTTTGTCTTACTCCTGGAACTTACATATATGTGTATTTCTTAAAAATTCCTTGTCTTGCTGGAAAGATTTCATCTTCTAGACACTTAGCTGAAAACTATATAAGTCACCTATTTAATCCTCACAGCAACTTTATGGGTTATAAGAATGGTTGACATTAATTGAGACATTTCTTTCTGTTAGGCACTCTTTTCAAAAAGTGTTTTATGGGGCTGGCACCATGACATAGTAGGCTAAGCCTCCCTCTGTGCACCAGAATCCCATATGGGCACCAGTTCGAGTCCCGCCTGCTCCACTTCTGATCCTGCTCCCTGCTAGTAGCCTGGGATGGAAGTCGAAGGTGGGCTCCTGCACCGCTGTGGGAGACCCAGAGGAAGCTCCTGGTTGCTGGCTTCAGATCGCCCCAGCTCTGGCTGTTGTGGCCCTTTGGGGAGTAGACCAGTGGATGGAAGACTTCTCTCTCAATCTCCTTCTGTCTGTGCCTCTTCCTCTCAAATAAATTATTTTTTTTTAAAAAGTGCTTTATGCATATGATCTCACTGGAAACAGTAAATTTATAAATTAAGCATTTTTATTAACTCCATCTTAAACATGAGAAAAGTGATGATTACAGAGTAAGATCTCACAGCTAATAATGGAGAAACTAGGATTTTAACTTGAGCCCATGGTGTAACCATTATAACTATACTGCCTAATTTATCAAGTGATGAATAAAAGAATGAACAAATAAATATGAGTGATGAATGACTGATGAAATAATTTCAACAGAAAAACTTAAAGCCATAGAGAATTTGTGTGTACTGTAATATATGAAAATTGGATTATGCCATCAAAGCCGGATTATACTATCATTCAAGTTCCTTTCAGTTCTAGAATTCTGTGAAATTAGCAGCCCAAATAAATCAATCAAAAAGCTTTGCTACTTTTAAGATTTACAAGCCGTAATTAAATGTATGACTTTTTTCAACACTACAAAACATCAAAACTCTGAAAAATTTAGTAAGTGTTCTCTTTTTCTTTCTGATGAAAGGAAACACTGGTTCTAATCAAGTAATAAAAATGTTTAAATTCTCAGCAAAGCAGTGCATATCAGCTAGTTCAGCTTGCATAATACTACAATGAAGAACATTAAACACAGCAGAAATCAGAGGGAAAGTGTATGTGGACAGAAATGATTATTTAAGGAATGACTGAGGCATCATATTAACATATTATGAATATTTCTTTGACATATTTGTTTATTCACCCCCTAAGTGCAAGCCTATTTCAAAAAATCTCTTCTAGAAATTATTCTACTACCTAGTTCCATTTGAACATCAGCAACAGAAAGGAATCAATCTGACCCTGAGATGATCTAAGGAAAACATCAAAAAGTACACAAGAAAGTCTGCTTTAGTTTCCAAGTACTGCTAACTTTCCTTATGACTACTTCATTCTCCAAAGAGCTATATAGAGCTCCAAGTGACTAGCACAGCACAGAGTTATCAGCTCATCTTGTCAGACTTCACTGACAGCTTTGAAACTCTATATCAGACATTAAGTTGATTATGTAGTATCTGGAGAAACTATTTTGATGACATTCTAAGGGTCCATCAGTTTGGGCAGCAAATCTGTTCTACTGGGATTTATTAAAGCTTCACACACATGCAAATAATATTAATATGGATAGAAACTTCCATTTATCCAGCCCAAATACTTTACCTATGAGAAAGCAGTGGATATTCTCTGGACCTTTCACTAAAGGCAGAGCCAGGACGAGAATGTGCGGTTCCTATTCTTGGACTGCCCCGTGCATTTCACTGTCCCACACCGGCCCTCTGCTGTGGATTGAATTTTGTCTCTCCAGAGTTTAAGGGGAAGCCTTACTCCCAGTGTGACTCTCTTTTGCAATAGGCCTTAATGGAAAATAATGCTGAATGAAGTCCTAAGGGTGCAACTTTCATCTGACAGAAAGAACGTCCTTATAAGACGAGACACCAGACTACGGTTTTTCTCTCTTCCCTTTAAGAACACAGCAAGAGCCCTCACCAAACCCTTCACTGACAGAATCTTGATCCTGGACATTCTAACACCCAGAACTGTGAGAAAATTAATTTCTGTTGTTTAAGTCACCTTATTTATGGTATTTTTAAGAATTTTCTTTATTTTACTTGAAAGGCGGAGTTACACAGAGGACAAGGCAGAGTGAGAGAATCCTCCATCCACTGGTTCACTCCCTAAATAGCCATGACGGCTGGAGCTGGGTCAGTCTGAGGTCAGGAGCTTCTTCATCTCCCACCCGAGTGCAGGGGCCCAAGGACTTGGGCTATCTTCCACTGCACTCACAGGCACACTAGAAAGGAGCCGGATCCAAAGTGGAACAGCCAGGACTCGAACCAGCACCCATATGGGCTGCAGGCCCTGCAGGGGACAGCTTAACCTGGTATGCCACAGTGCTGCCTCACCCCACCCCCCTTTTTTTAAAAAACGACTTATTTAGTTCATGGTATTTTGTTATAGCACCACAAACACAACCTCCCTAAATTTTAGGCCCATCTTTCCTCCAGAAAACAAAACTGCCAACAATAAGCCAAAATCGCAGTACTCAAAGTTACCAGAAATTGTGCTGGATTCATTCATCCATGTATCCGCTTAACAAACATGACTTGTGCACCACAGATGTGTGAAGCACCATGAAAAATCTAGAGAGGCAATCAAGAAGAAGCCTCAGCCCTTCTTCCCAAGGAGCTTAGAAACCGATGAGCAGGCAGATCTTTTAAGAATTGTAGATCATCAAAACAATGGGACTAACTGAATGGGTGTGGGTTAATGAGCTTGCTATCTGAACTACACACTTCACAAGGCACCCAGGACATCAATGAACAAGGGCAATACTCTCTGGGCCCAGCGAGTTCCCACTTGCAGTGGTCTTAACCTAGGTTTATGAATAAAACTGTATTTCAACCTAATTGTTTTCTTTGCAATCCTATGTATTTGTTGTGTTTAAAAACAATACCTGAGAGGCCTGCATTGTGGAGTAGTGGGTAAAGCTGCAGCCTGCAATGCCAGCATCCCATATGGGCAGTGGTTTAGGTCTTGCTTGCTCCACTTCTGATCCAGCTCCCTGCTAAGAGATCTGGTAAAGCAGCAGATGATGGCCCAAGTACTTGGGCCCCTGCACCCACATGGGAGACCTGCAAGAAGATCCTGGCTCTTGGCTTTGGCCTGGCTCAGTCCTGACCGTTGTGGCCATTTGGGGAGTAAACTAGTGGGTGGAAAATCTCTCCCCTCTGTAACTCTGCCTTTCAAATAAACAAATAAGTATTTAAAAAATAAAATAAGAAACATACTTGGGATGTGATCCCAGAGATTTGCCAAGATCATATCTGCAATCTTGGACCTTTAGCCTTTGATTCTCAAACGTGAACTCAACCCTTGTCCATGGAAGCAGATGCAGTCCTACGATGTTAGCATTTGTATATGTTTGAGAAGAGTCTTCAGGAAACAAACACTAACCCAAAGATATCAACATGTGATCTTATACACCAAAGGTTGTAAATGTTCCCGGAGTCTGAGGATGGTCAAGAGCACCTGAGCAGTGGGAATAGACAATAGAAAGCCACCAAGAGCACTAAGTTCTAGCTACATTCCTTCCTTATCCTAGTTGCTGATGCTAATTAGGCAGGAACAGTAAGGATTAATCTACTGTGTCAGAGCGGTATTCATTGCTCCTCCAAGTTAGTAAAAATGAAAGCTGACAGTGTAATTTTAGAGATGGAAGGTGCTTTCAAAAATCATATGTTTCAACTTCATTTTCTAGATGAGAAAACTGAAGATAAATAAAATTATGTGATTTACTCAAGGTTATAGAGCTTGTTAGGGATGGAATTGGACCTAGAATTTAGGTCTTTTAACATCAAGGGACATGTTCTTATCACTTGTCCATTAGACTCTCATTAGGAAAAGGTCACAAATATCTGTACAAATACAGCCAGTTCAAATATATTTTAACTGAGTTTGGATATGCCAACGTGAATATATGCTTAGAAGAAAAACACAGAAAGCTTAAAACAATTCAGTAGAGGATGAATCTAAGTCAGTAAAACTGTCTTAAATGACATGTATGCACTATTTTTGTCTGAGACTTCCCAAAATCTGATTAATTAAATCACTAAATGCTTCTACCAAAATGATCTTTATTCCTAAACAGTATCCTTTCAGTGGACTCTCTCATGCTCATGGTTTTCCTGCAGTTCCGTTTGGATGGTACAATTTCCATTTCCATCTTTAAAACAAATGTAGTGTTGTCATTCTCCCAGGTCCTCCTGGTTTTTCTCCAAGAATTACTAAACAATAAGACAAGCAGAATCCAAAAGGATCCTGATATAGTAGACAAGAGCTAAATGATATTCTAGGTTCTATAAATTGCTGCTCCTCCTTTCCTTTAAAAATCAGTTGTCTTATATGTATTTTCTGCAGACAACTTTTGAAAGCCAAAGAAATTTTGATTTATGATATCAACTTTCAGAACCTACTCATTCACATTCAAGACTTATTGGAGTAATAGCAAGTTCTTTTTAAAAGTTCTATTTATTTCCCCTACTGTCCTATGTAGTACTTCAGAATGAGTAAGTTGTATCCAAAGTCATACTTTCCAATGTGCATCTTCCAAGCACAGTGGAAGTTTTTTTTTTTAACTGTTATTTAATGAATATAAATTTCCAAAGTACAGCTTATGGATTACAATGGCTTCCCCCCATAACGTCCCTCCCACCCACAACCCTCCCCTCTCCTGCTCCCTCTCCTCTTCCATTCACATCAAGATTCATTTTCAATTCTCTTTATATACAGAAGATCAGTTTAGTATAAAGTAAAGATTTCAACAGTTTGCACCCACACAGAAACACAAAGTGTAAAATACTGTTTGAGTACTAGTTACAGCATTAAATCACAATGTACAGCACATTAAGGACAGAGATCCTACATGAGGAGTAAGTGCATGGTGACTCCTGTTGTTGACTTAACAAATTGACACTCTTGTTTATGGCATCAGTAATCACCCTAAGCTCTTGTCATGAGTTGCCAAGGCTATGGAGGCCTTTTGAGTTCGCCGACTCTGATCATATTTAGACAAGGTCAGTGAAAAGTGGAAGTTCTCTCCTCCCTTCAGAGAAAGGAACCTCCTTCTTTGATGACCTGTTCTTTCCCACAGTGAAAGTAATTCTAACCAAAGTGGCTTCCTCAACGTAACATAGTACCCAGGTCTTCCTCCTTAAACATTGTACTAAAGAAAAATATTTGTAGACACTAGCTCTTGATACTCAGTGCTCATATTTTTCAGTAGTGGAGATAAAAGTGACAAAAACTAAGATCCTAGGCCGGCGCAGCAGCTCAATAGGCTAATCCTCTGCCTGCAGCGCCTGCACCCCGGGTTCTAGTCCCGGTCGGGGCGCCGGATTCTGTCCCAGTTGCTCCTCTTCCTGTCCAGCTCTCTGCTGTGGCCTGGGAAGGCAGTGGAGGACGGCCCAAGTCCTTGGGCCTGGCACCCGCATGGGAGACCAGGCGAAGCACCTGGCTCCTGGCTTCAGATCAGTGCGGTGCACCAGCTGCAGCAGCCATTGGAGGGTGAACCAACGGAAAAAAAAAAGGAAGACCTTTCTGTTTCTCACTGTCCACTCTGCCTGTCAAAAACAACAACAACAACAACAAACACTAAAATCTTTTTCTTTTGGCAATCTTCCTCCAAATACGCTTTTATTGCTCTAATAATATTATGAAAGGTTATAAAACATAGTGTCTTTTATTGTCTTCAATGATTTTTTTATCCATTTAATTGAGAGGTAGAGTTAAAGCCAAAGAGAGAGACAGACAGACAGACAGAGACAGGTCCTCCTACAGCTTCTGGTTCACTCCCCAAGTGGCTGCAGCGGCCAGTGCTGCACCGATCTGAAGCCAGGAGCCTCCTCTGGGTCTCCCACTTGGCTGCAGAGGCCAAGGACTCAGGCCATTTTCCACTTCCCTCTCCCATCCACAGACCATTGAGCAGGGAGCTGCATCAGAAGAGGAGCAGCCAAGACACAAACTGGCACCCACGTGGGATGCCAGTGCCGCAGACAGATGCCTAGGCCCACTAGGCCACAGCACCATCCCTTACTACGGTAACTTATTTTAGTAGCTTAACAGTCTCCGAAAATATGGGCATATATGACAGAACATGAGTCATTTATGAGGACACACATGTCCTTTCCTACAGCTTGGGATTAACTGTTGAGAAAATATTTCATCAAATACTTCTCGGTGTTCAAATGTTTGTAACACACCATCATCACAAGTCAATCAACAAGGTTCTGGTCTAGTGTCCTATCTGGTGGGCAGCATAGTACCTGGTACCCAGAAGAAATACTGGAAAAGTAGGGATGAGGGAGCCCTTTGAAATGTCTATATCTGGGTAATAAGAAATAAGAAGGGAGAATGTAGGTCAACCACTTCCCCTGTGAAAACTCTTAAAAATGTTTCTCTACAAAATAAATTCAAGTGACCATGCATTCCTTTCTGTGTGGCACAAATCAACCATCTATGCACTTATTATATAGTGAAAATAATCACATCCCAATGTATTTGTTTATATTCCTGTCTCATTCTAATTAATAATTATTAATTTCTGTATTCCTCAAACCTGAAGTAGACAGAAAATAAAGTTTTTGGGAGTAATATTTAAAAACTGGGGAAAATGTAATGAAAGAAGTGAGACATAAATGAATAAAGATGTAAGCAGAGAAGATGACTAATCAGGGTGATCTGAAAAGTGACTGTTTCTCCACTCAGATCTCTCCCTCACTGGGGTAGGGAGTGAGCACCCCCAACTTTCACTTGTCCTCATAATCACACGCAGAAGCTGTGAAGCAGTGTGATCCTTGCAACCTTGAAGTTACAGCCTAGTGAGACACATTTGCATTCAAAAGACATTCACACAAATAAACTTTCCATTTCGTCAAGAGCTATGAAGAGAGAGACATAATTCTGGGAGGAAACAAAATAATGATTTAACCCAGTTAGTGAAACAAGGCTTCCATGTGGAAATGATACTAGAACTGAGGGATGAAGGTTGAGTATGAATTAACCAGGTGAGTTTAGGAGAGAGTATTTCAATTAGAGTCCACCAGGATTAAAATACTCAGATTCTAGGAAAGGAGTATGAAACAAGTTTCCAATGTCCATGGACAAGTTTTTAGGAAGCTCCTCTTCATCCATGTGCAGTTATCACCTTCAAAAACTTTTAAGAATGCAGGCCCTCACTACTTTGAAGAGAAGCCTCAAAGAAGAATTAGAAGTGTGTAAATTTTGCCAACCTTTAGAAACAAACAGGAAAAAAAAATCCACCGCATGGGTCTATTTTATACTGCCTACTAACTGCTCATGTGTAGTCTGGGTTTGTTTTGGTTGTTGTCAGAATAATGGAAACATAGTCCATTGTTGTTTACAGCCTAACTTTTAAATTTAAAATTATATAGTAATCAACTTCCCATGTCAAACAAAAATATTCAGTATTAGTTTTAAGTGTTCAAAAGTATTCTATAATAATTCTTTTTTTATTTTTTATTTTATTTATTTTTTTTTTTTTGACAGGCAGAGTTAGACAGTGAGAGAGAGAGAGAGACAGAGAGAAAGGTCATACTTTTTCCATTGGTTCACCCCCGAAGTGGCTGCTACAGCCAGCGCACTGCACCTATCTGAAGCCAGGAGCCAGATGCTTCCTCCTGGTCTCCCATGCGGGTGCAGGGCCCAAGGACCTGGGCCATCCTCCACTGCCCTCCAGGGCCACAGCAGAGAGCTGGACAGGAAGAGGAGCAACTGGGACAGAATCCAGCGCCCCAACTGGGACTAGAACCCGGTGTGCAGGTGCTGCAGGCAGAGGATTAGCCTAGTGAGCCACGGCGCTGGCCTTCTATCATAATATCTAATACAAATTCTTCAACAAGACCTGAGTTGTTGGACATATATATTGTTTCTAATTTTTTAATGTAAAATCAATATTGTAAGGACATTTCTATAGGTAGTCTTTTGCAAATACCCTAAATCATTTAATGTAAATTGTGGCAAGATGAAATGCAGAATCTGAAATGGAACTGACTTGGTTCAAATTGTAGCTATGCCACTTGCCACTTGTGTAACCTGCACAACTCAGTAAGTCTCACTTTCCTCATCTAAGTGAAGAGAGTAGCAGTATTTCTATTAGTAAGTTACTGAGACATTTAAATGAGATCATGCTAGTGAAGTAGACAGACATACAGGTTCATATAGATTAGGTTTGTGAGCTGGAAGACCACACCTTTGCCACGCCCCTGTGTGACCTCACGCCCTTCCTGATACCTTCACCGCACCCCTGTGTGACCTTATGCCCCTACCTGGCCACACCTGGGTGCCCACCAACCAATCAGGTTAATTAACCACTCCCCTTTAGAAGTGGGTTAAAAGCCTAGGACACAGTGTGTTCACCCTTCTCTTCTTCCCTTGCCAGGAGGGGGCTTGCTGTAGCCCTGACCTTCGGGCCAACCACCCTAGGTTTCCTGGCCTAGATGCTCCTCCATATGGCTGGTTCCTGGTGCTTGGTATGAACCCAGATTTACCTCTCTCTCTCAATAAAGCTGTCACTCTCCTATGCATCTTTTCCACTAAATAAAGGCTTAAAATGTACCATGCTGCCTCGTTTATCTGTGCAGGTATTTAGAATTCTTCTCTAAATGTTAGGCAAGAACCCTCTCGGGCTTATTAATATTGGGGACTTATTAATAAGCATATGGTGATATCGTATGGCACCCCAAATTCCGGTAGCATATGTGGCACCCCAGGTGGTGCTTCTGGGGAACTTTAAAGGGCCACATTTTTGTATAAATTTTAGGGGGTTAGCCGGCGCTGCGGCTCACTAGGCTAATCCTCCACCTTGCGGCGCCGGCACACCGGGTTCTAGTCCCGGTCGGGGCGCCGGATTCTTTCCCGGTTGCCCCTCTTCCAGGCCAGCTCTCTGCTGTGGCCAGGGAGTGCAGTGGAGGATGGCCCAAAGTACTTGGGCCCTGCACCCATGGGAGACCAGGATAAGTACCTGGCTCCTGCCATCGGATCAGCGCGGTGCGCCAGCTGCAGCGCGCCTGCCGCGACGGCCATTGGAGGGTGAACCAACGGCAAAGGAAGACCTTCCTCTCTGTCTCTCTCTCTCTCACTGTCCACTCTGCCCATCAAAATTTAAAAAAAAATTTTAGGGGGTCATCTCCGATTTCACTAGTAAGATCTATCTGTAACATAATGAACACTTAATAAGAATTCTTATTTCTTGGGGTCAGCACTGTGGCACAGTAGGTTAACACCCTGGTCTGAAGCACCAGCATCCCATATGCGCGCTGGTTCGAGACCTGGCTGCTCCACTTCCGATCCAGCTCTCTGCTGTGGCCTGGGAAAGCAGTAGAAGATGGCCCAAATCCTTGGGCCCCTGCACCCATGTGAGAGACCTGGAAGAAGCTCCTGGCTTCAGATCACCACAGCTCTGGCTGTTGCAGCCAATTGGAGAGTGAACCAGTGGATGGAAGACCCCTCCCCCCACCGCCTCTCCTTTCTCTATGTAACTCTTTCAAATAAATCTTAAAAAAAAAATTCTTATTTCTATTAGATAAATTTGGTCTAAGTTGAAGAACTTTTGAGATACATCACCAAGCCTTCCCCCCAAAAAGCTGCCTTTTATCAGCCATGTATGAGATAGCCCAAGGAAATACATTTTTGATGTAGTAGAGTTTCTCTACACTACCACTGCTCTAGAGAATTTCATTACAGGGAGGATTCGGTTTAGAACAGCAGAGGCAGTCAGGGGTCTGTCTGTCTCTTTGGATCCTTTCCCCTGTTCATGCACACCAGCTACAGATGTGCTTTTCAATTCTGACTGCCAGCTGTGAGTCTCTGTTGGGTTCCTTGAACTGTTGGAATCTGTTTTGCTTTGTGCATAAGGAAAGCCAGAAGTGCTTTGGGATTCACTTTGCCTCACCCCAAGGATAGCCCTTAACAGAGGGCTTTTTTTGTTGTTGTTTTTTGGTTTTTTTTTTTGACAGGCAGAGTGGACAGTGAGAGAGAGAGACAGAGAGAAAGGTCTTCCTTTGCCGTTGGTTCACCCTCCAATGGCTGCCATGGCTGGTGCGCTGCGGCCGGTGCACCGCGCTGATCCGAAGCCAGGAGCCAGGTGCTTCTCCTGGTCTCCCATGGGGTGCAGGGCCCAAGCACTTGGGCCATCCTCCACTGCACTCCCTGGCCACAGCAGAGGGCTGGCCTGGAAGAGGGGCAACCGGGACAGAATCTGGTGCCCTGACCGGGACTAGAACCCGGTGTGCCGGCGCCGCAGGTGGAGGATTAGCCCAACGAGCAGCAGCGCTGGCTTAACAGAGGGTTTTTAAGGGGGCATATAAATACCCTGGTTTCCTTGCTCACATGGCACAACCCTGAGAAGCGACCTACACTGTCTTCAACACTTCCCTGCAAGAGTGGACCAGGCATCCTCTGTGGGCTTCGCTTGTGTGGCCCTCCTTCCCCAGACCTTCCCCTGTGACTTTCACCAGTCTTTCTTATTTTTGGAACATCTCCTATGAAATCACATTCACAGAAATCCCTGTGCTACAGTTGGATTTTAAGACAGAAGCCAACTTGGTTGTAAGAGTTCAAATAGAAGGTATTCAACACATTATTTTTCTTTTAATCACAATCCTTCAGTCTAACAGAACAAACAACCTACATTTAATTTTTTTTTTCCTTATGAGTTCGTATGGGTATCACTGTTTCAGTTTAATTAGAAGAAAAACCAGGGAGAGCAGAGCCGAGAGAGCAGCGCCATGTGTTTTAACAGAAAAGTGATCACACAGTCAGTCACATCAAGGGCACAGACATCCTGCGGTCTCATAACTGACAGTTACCCGTATAATCCTGACCAAGTTGCTCATCACTGCTAGGCCTCAAAACATAGATGTGCAACCTCTGGGGCTAACAATGTATCTCCAGGGCTTTTAAATTTCTATGGAATCATTGCTGCCTGGAAAGGCAGACCTCAGAACGGAGTTCGCCTCTGTCTTTCATCCTTAACATTCATAGTGTTTTAAGCTGTTATATTTCTGTCATGTGGTTCCTCCTTCCGAGCTCATTTTCCTCTGTCTCAGCCTCTTAGGGTGGTCTGCTTCCCAGGCTTTGATGAGCCGCAGGTTGGATACCTGCTGTTGTAGAGAATCTATCATTCATGCCCTGCCCCCTGTGGATTTCCGACTCTCACTCAACATGTTTCCCACCTTGTGCCTTTGAAGCTTTAATGTTCTCAGCAGTGTAGGCATGTTTGCGGCAGACCAAAAAGGAGAAAAACCATATCTGTACCTTCCTGTTTGGGCAATATGAGTAATCAGAGGGAGAGAAGACCACCTCGAGAGTGAGGAGCTGTGTTCCCTTTCTGGGCTCCTGCGACAGCCTAAGGAGGAACAGAAGGAAGGTCTGAGAGAGTCCGGGGTTTTCCCTGTGAGGCAGCAGGTCCACAGTTTTCTGTCATGGTGAAGCAGGGTCCAACTTATCCATGAACAAAGCATTAGGTGCTGTGGTAACTTTCGGCTGAGATTTTAAAAGAAACACTCCAGTTCTATTTGAGGAGAGGCTTGAGACTTGAACACAAAGCACCAAATATATTCAATTTAAAGTATGATAACATCAAAGGCTGCTAAGGGCACTGCTCAGCTGAAACCCTTTGCACTCTTGGTGGGAGTATTAATTGTACAACCACTTTGGAAATCACAGTGTATCTGCTAAAGTTCAATATCTGCATATTTTATGACTGTTCTTGGATAAACATGTAGCGAAACTCTTGCAATACAAGCATATGTTCATAGATGCATTATTTGTATTCATAGACAACAGGGAACAACCCAAATGTCAAAATGTTCACTGACAACAGGATGGAGATAAATAGATGAACAGATCATAACCACACAAATATCTATTCCTCAACAATTAAAATAATAGACCACAAGCAACAAACATCAGAAATGATTCTTTAAATGACGTATTGAGTAAAAAGTGCCAATCCCCAAAGACTAGAGTTTCACCACTTTGTAAAGTTCAAAATCAAACACCACAATACTAAACAGTGTCTTGTGAAGAACACTTTCACATGATCTCTAAAAATACCTTTTTTTAAGAGAAAAATACACAAAATTTTAAATACTTATTTCTAGGAAGGATGTGGCAGGAAGCAGAGGAAGGGGAACAACACATAGATAAGTCCATCCTATCAGTATCCTAATTCTTTTTTTTTCGTGGCATTTATGATTTTATTTAATTCATTTCACAGTTTTATATTCAGGGTTTTGATCAAACATAACTATAATTTGATACTAAATCTAATTAATTAGAATGGAATTTTCTATTACAATAAGACATAAGACTTCAGGACAATTTTAATCTATTTGGTCACAGATATTAGCCCCTTTATTCCTTAAAGTACTATTTCCTTTCTCAATTGTTTGCACTTTTGAGGGTAATGTGGACAATGCTATAATTTATACTAAAGCTTACTGATTTGTTTTACTGCTGAAACTATGATTTTTTTTAACTTTTATTTAGTAAATCTAAATTTCCAAAGTACAGTCTATGGATTACAATGCCTTTTCTCCCCAATAACTTCCCTCCCTCTCGCACCCCTCCCATCTCCTGCTCCCTCTCCCATTCAATTCAAATCAAGATTCATTTTTAAGTATCTTTATATACAGAAGATCAATTTAGTATATATTAAGTAAAGATTTCAACAGTTTGCACCCACACAGAAACACAAAGTATAAAGTACTGTTTGAGTACTAGTTATACCAATAATTCACATTGAACAACACATTAAG
Organism: Oryctolagus cuniculus; assembly: GCF_051225735.1. Classification (NCBI taxonomy): domain Eukaryota; kingdom Metazoa; phylum Chordata; class Mammalia; order Lagomorpha; family Leporidae; genus Oryctolagus; species Oryctolagus cuniculus. The sequence goes on from NC_142878.1 coordinate 49,943,749, forward strand.
GACAGAGATCCTACCTGAGGAGTAAGTGCACAGTGACTCCTGTTGTTGACTTAACAAATTGACACTCTTGTTTATGGCATCAGTAATCACCCTAGGCTCTTGTCATGAGTTGCCAAGGCTATGGAGGCCTTTTGAGTTCACCAACTTCAATCTTATTTAGACAAGGTCATAGTCAAAAAGGAAGTTCTCTCCTCCATTTTTCATGGCCCATTCTTTCCACTGGGATTTCACAGAGATCTTTCATTTAGGGTATTTGTTTTTTTCCAGAGTGTCTTGGGTTTCCATGCCTAAAATACTCTCATGGGCTCTTCAGCCAGATCCGAATGCCTTAAGGGCTGATTCTGAGGCCAGAGTGCTGTTTAGGACATCTGCCACTCTATGAGTCTGCTGTGTATCCCGCTTCCCATGTTGGATTGTTCTGAGCTTCTTAATTCGGTCAGATAGTATTAGCAGACACTACTCTTGATTATGTGATCTCTTTGACTCTTAGACCTGTCATTATGATAAATTGTGAACTGAAATTGATCGCTTGAACTAGTGAGATGGCATTGGTACATTCCACCTTGATGGGATTGAATTGGAATCCCCTGGCACGTTTCTAACTCCACCATTTGGGGCAAGTCAGACTGAGCATGTCCTAAATTGTACCTCTCCTCCCTCTCTTATTCCCACTCTTATATTTAACAGAGATCACATTTCAGTTAAATTTAAACACATAAGAATAATTGTGTGTTAATTACAGAGCTCAACCAATAGTATTAAGTAGGACAAAAAAATACTAAAAGGGATAAAGTATTAAGTTGTTCATCAACAGTCAGGACAAGGGCTGTTCATCTCAATAGATGCAGAGAAAGCATTCGATAAAATACAACACCCTTTCATGATGAAAACTCTAAGCAAATTGGGTATAGAAAGAACATTCCTCAATACAATCAAAACAATTTGTGAAAAACCCACGGCCAGCATCCTATTGAATGGGGAAAAGTTGGAAGCATTTCCACTGAGATCTGGTTCCAGACAGGGATACCCACTCTCACCACTGCTATTCAATATAGTTCTAGAAATTTTAGCCAGAGCCATTAGGCAAGAAAAAGAAATTAAAGGGATACAAATTGGGAAGGAAGAACTCAAACTATCCCTCTTTGCAGATGATATGATTCTTTAGCTAGGGGATCCAAAGAACTCTACTAAGAGACTATTGGAACTCATAGAAGAATTTGACAAAGTAGCAGGATTTAAAATCAATGCACAAAATTAAACAGCCTTTATATACACAGGCAATGCCATAGCTGTGAAAGAACTGCTAAGATCAATCTCATTCACAATAGCCACAAAACAATCAAATACCTTGGAATAAACTTAACCAAGGACATTAAAGATCTCTACAATGAGAATTACAAAATCTTAAAGAAATAGAAGAAGATACTGAAAAATGGAAAAATCTTCCATGCTCATGTATTGGAAGAATCAATATCATCAAACTGTCCATTCTCCCAAAAGCAGTTTATACGTTCAATGCGATACCAATCAAAATACCAAAGACATTCTTCTCAGATCTGGAAAAAATGATGCTGAAATTTTTATGGAGACACAGGAGACCTCAAATAGCTAAAGCAATCTGGTACAACAAAAACAAAGCCAGAGGCATCACAATACTAGATTTCAGGGCATACTACAGGGCAGTTATAATCAAAACAGCATGGTACTGGTCCAGAAACAGATGGATAGACCAATGGAACAGAATTGAAACACCAGAAATCAACCCAAACATCTATAGCCAACTTATATTTGATCAAGGATCTAAAACCAATTCCTGGAGCAAGGAAAGTCTATTCAATAAATGGTGCTGGGAAAACTGGATTTCCACATGCAGAAGCATGAAGCAAGACCCCTACCTTTCACCTTACACAAAAATCCACTCAACATGGATTAAGATCCAAATCTATGACCCAACACCATCAAATTATTAGAGAACATTGGAAAAACCCTGCAAGATATAGGCACTGGCAAAGACTTCTTGGAAAAGACCCCGGAGGCATAGGCAATCAAAGCCAAAATTAACATTTGGGATTGCATCAAATTGAGAAGTTTCTGTACTGCAAAAGAAACAGTCAGGAAAGTGAAGAGACAACCGACAGAATGGGAAAAAATATTTGCAAACCATGCAACAGATAAAGGATTAATAATCATAATCTACACAGAGATCAAGAAACTCCACAACAACAAAACAACAAACCCACTTAAGAGATGGGCCAAGGACCTCAATAGACATTTTTCAGAAGAGGAAATCCAAATGGCCAACTGACACATGAAAAAATGTTCAGGATCTCCAGGAATCAGGGAAATGCAAATCAAAACCACAATGAGGTTTCACCTCACCCCGGTTAGAATGGCTCACATACAGAAATCTACCAACAATAGATGCTGGTAAGGATGTGGGGAAAAAGGGACACTAACCCACTGTTGGTGGGAATGCAAACTGGTCAAGCCACTATGGAAGTCAGTCTGGAGATTCCTCAGAAACCTGAAGATAACCCTACCGTTCGACCCAGCCATCCCACTCCTTGGAATTTACCCAAAGGAAATTAAATTGACAAATAAAAGAGCCATTTGCACCTCAATGTTTATTGCAGCTCAATTCACAATAACAATATCATAATTCTTTCATGTGATGCTGGGCTCATGGGAGTTCACTTTATTATTATGCTTAATAATCTTTATATATATACATATTTATAATATATATATATATATATATATATTAATGTCAAGTATTGCCAAGGAGGGGGTAATTTGGAGGGGCATCTGGCCTGGTCATTAAGGTTCCAGTTAAGATACCACAATCCACATCAGTATAGCAGGGGTCAAATTTCTGATTCCTGAGCCTAACTATAGCTTCCCACTAGAGGCAGCAATTGATGTTGTAAGCAACAGAGTCCCTGCCACCCACATGAGAGACTTGGATGTCTTTCTGGCAAATGGACTCCATTCTTGAGTAACCTATTGGCATTTATGAGCATTCCTTAATGTCTTATCAAAATCTTTATCACTACCAGTTGATCCATATTGAAATATTGTACTTCAGTTCTGCCTATTTAGATAAAGAACAGTAATTCTTATGCTCTCAACTCTATAGATTTCCTCAAAGATTAAATGGAAAATTAAGTATGAGTTGGTAAACTGAGAAAGTTTTCATAAGTGATACATTAAAATTACCATCTTTTCAAGTCTACCTCCTGAGGTTTATGGATGAAGACAGAAGAAAGCTCAAGAATGTTAAGTAGAATAAAAATTACAATTATTAAAAGAAAAACTACCCCCATGTTTATAGCAGCTCAATTCATGCTAGCTAAGATATGCAATCAACCCAGATGACTGGATAAAGAAATTGTAGTATATATAAACTATGGAGTACTACTCAACTATGGAAAAAAAAAAAAAAAGAAATCCTTTCTTCTGCAACAAAATGGATGCAAATGGAAGCCATTATACTTAGTAAAATAAGCCAGTCCCAGAAAAGACAGAAATGTTTTCCCTGATCTGGGATAACTAATAGAGTACCTAAAATGTAATGTATTGGAGTGAAATGAATAGTTTAGATTCAGTGATTGTTTAAAGCCCTTGTCTCTACTGCTGAACAGTTTTTTTCTTCATTTTATTTTTTGAACCCTTTATTTAGTGTAGTGTTAACCTTATGAGTATAAAGTAAACTGAAAATCAATACTTTTAAAAATTGAGTGGGAATAGAAGAAAGAAGAGGAAGAAGGGTTGGAACATGAGTGGGAGGGAGGGTAGGATGGGAAGTAGCACCATGTCCCTAAATCTGTATATATGAAATACATGAAACTTGTATATCTTAAATAAAATTTAAAAAAAATAGTTTACCAAACAAAAAAAAAACTGACTCAAAAAACTGATTCAGAGAATAAATAGTAATTGATAGAGTTTTTGTTTTTTTCTCATGTTCATGTTATTATTTATAAAAATTTAGTAAGAAAAAAAGAAAGCATAGTCTACACAGTTTCTGTTAATTGTTGAACTTATTTTGAAAGCAAACATACTGCATGTTTCAGGTGTCTTTGAAGATCATGATTCTGAAAGTATATCCTATTTACCTGAATGTTCTTCTTTAAAGTAAAATTCTATAAGGTCAAACTAATTAATAGATATAATTTAAGAAATTCATAGTTTTACAATTGCTTTTATCATCAGGTCTCTGAATCAAATATATGACCTCTCTGGAAATTTGATTATTTACAGAATAAAGAGTTAAGAATTCAAAAAAAGCTATAAAAAATACATTCTAAAAAATAAATGGAGCTCATCAAGTTTATTGTTTAGTGTCAACAAACTTATTCAAAAATTGAAAAACCAGTTAAACAATGTTGAGAAATATTTATTTTGTATGAGGGTAACTTATCTGTTGAAAGAACTGAATTATTTTATTGCCTAATTAAATAACTTGAAATAATATCCCTCATTTCTTCTAACAGCCCTGCATGATTCAAACACCTTGACCAGGGTCACCAAAATGGCATTTTCCAAGCTCACCACAAGCTCATTTACCACTGGCAAAATAATTTGGATATAAAGTAATCACATCCTGACACCTAGTAGTAAACAGCTGCATAGCTACCATAGAAAAGCAAGCACATGGAAAAGTTCAGTGATTTGTCAAGGTCCCACAAGGACAAAACCAAGTAGAGAAAATAAGCTTCCTACTAATTAAGCTAATGAGCTGTATTTCCAAGGTTGTGTTGCCATCTTTAGTGGTATCACATAAATGGAACCCAATTACCATCAGCATAACAATTTATACAGGATTTCTGTTGCATTACCCAGTGACCAAAGCCATAAAGTTTTCTTTTCTCCTCTGGTTTGTACATTGGGCCACTGGGAAGAAAAACCATCCACCCAAGTTTCATGTCCCTTCTTAGGGAGTATTAAAAGGTAGATAGCTCTCTTTCATCCATCTGTGAGAAGGAGCCAAATAGTCCTGCTATTAACAGCCTGAAGCTGGCAACATGTATTTGCATCTTCTCTAGTTTTAAATATGACATTCTTTTTTTTTTTATTTTTTTTTTATTTTTGACAGGCAGAGTGGACAGTGAGAGAGAGAGACAGAGAGAAAGGTCTTCCTTTGCCGTTGGTTCACCCTCCAGTGGCCGCCGCAGCCGGCGTGCTGCAGCCGGCACACCGCGCTGAACCGATGGCAGGAGCCAGGTACTTCTGGTCACAGGACAGTCTATTCAATAAATGGTGCTGGGAAAATTGGATTTCTACGTGCAGAATCATGAAGCAAGACCCCTACCTTTCACCTTACACAAAAGTCCACTCAACATGGATTAAGATCCAAATCTATGACCCAACACCATCAAATTATTAGAGAACATTGGAGAAACCCTGCAAGATATAGGCACTGGCAAAGACTTCTTGGAAAAGACCCCGGAGGCATAGGCAGTCAAAGCCAAAATTAACATTTGGGATTGCATCAAATTGAGAAGTTTCTGTACTGCAAAAGAAACAGTCAGGAAAGTGAAGAGACAACCGACAGAATGGGAAAAAATATTTGCAAACTATGCAACAGATAAAGGGTTGATAACCAGAATCTACAAAGAGATCAAGAAACTCCACAAAAACAAAACCGACAACCCACTTAAGAGATGGGCCAAGGACCTCAATAGACATTTTTCAAAAGAGGAAATCCAAATGGCCAACAGGCACATGAAAAAATGTTCAAGGTCACTAGCAATCAGGAAAATGCAAATCAAAACCACAATGAGGTTTCACCTCACCCCAGTTAGAATGGCTCACATACAGAAATCTACCAACAACAGATGCTGGTGAGGATGTGGGGAAAAAGGGACACTAACCCACTGTTGGTGGGAATGCAAACTGGTCAAGCCACTATGGAAGTCAGTCTGGAGATTCCTCAGAAACCTGAAGATAACCCTACCGTTCGACCCAGCCATCCCACTCCTTGGAATTTACCCAAAGGAATTTAAATTGGCAAACAAAAAAGCGGTCTGCATCCTAATGTTTATTGCAGCACAATTCACAATAGCCAAGACCTGGAACCAACCTACATGCCCATCAACGGTAGACTGGATAAAGAAATTATGGGATATATACTCTTTAGAATACTATACCGCAGTAAGAAACAACAAAATCCAGTCATTTACAACAAAATGGAGGAATCTGGAACACATCATGCTGAGTGAAATAAGCCAGTCCCAAAGGGACAAATACCATAAGTTCTCCCTGATTGGTGACAACTGACTGAACACCAAAAAGGAAACCTGTTGAAGTGAAATGGACACTATGAGAAATGGTGACTTGATCAGCATAGCCCTGACTGTTAATGAACAACTTAATACGTTATCCCTCTTAGTAGTTTTTTTTGTCTGCTCTACTTAATATGACTGGTTTAATTCTGTAATTAATACACAGTTATTCTTAAGTGTTGACATTTAACTGAAATGTGATCCCTGTTAAACATAAGAGTGGGAATAAGAGAGGAAAGAGATGTATAATTTGGGGCATGCTCGGGCTGACTTGCCCCAATTGGTAGAGTTGGAAACATACCAGGGGACTCCAATTCAATCCCATCAAGGTGGCATGTACCAATGCCATCTCACTAGTCCAAGTGATTAATTTCAGTTCACAATTGATCATAATGAAAGGACTAAGAGTCAAAGGGAGCACATAAACAAGTCTAGTACCTGTTAACACTAACCAATAGAATAAATAAAGGGGAGAGTGATCCAACATGGGAAGCGAGATACTCAGCAGACTCATAGAATGGCGGATGTCCTAAACAGCACTCTGGCCTCAGAATCAGCCCTTAAGGCATTCCGATCTGGCTGAAAAGCCCATGAGAGTATTTCAGGCATGGAAAGCCAAAACACTCAGGCAAAAAAAAAAAAAAAACCTAAATGAAAGATCTCTGTGAGTGAGATCCCAGTGGAAAGTACAGGTCTTCAAAGAAGGAAGTACCTTTCTCTGAAGGGAGGAGAGAACTTCCACTTTGACTATGACCTTGTCTAAACAAGGTAAGAGTTGGAGAACTCAAGGGGCTTCCATAGCCTTGGCAACTCATGACTGGAGCATGGGGAGATTACTGAGGCCATAAACAAGAGTGTCAATTTGTAAAGTCAACAACAGGAGTCATTGTGCACTTACTCCTCATGTAGGATCTCTGTCCTTAGCGTGCTGTACATTGAGACTTAATGCTATAACGAGTACTCAAACAGTATATTTCACTTTGTGTTTCTGTGTGGGTGCAAACTGTTGAAAGCTTTACTTAATGTATACTAAACTGATCTTCTGTTAAAAAAAAAAAAGAAGAAGAAGAAATTATCAATTCCCAACTTGACTCTCACTTGGATTAAACATGACAATAGGTCTGATCTGATTTCATCATCATTTAAAAAATCATCTATTATTTTTCACTTTATGTTTCTGTGTGGGAGCAAACTGTTGAAATCTTTACTTAATGTATGCTAAACTGATCTTCTGTATATAAAGAGAATCGAAAATGAATCTTGATGTGAATGGAAGGGGAGAGGGAGTGGGAGAGGGGAGGGTTGCGGGTGGGAGGGACGTTATGGGGGGGAAGCCATTGTAATCCATAAGCTGTACTTTGGAAATTTATATTCATTAAATAAAAGTTAAAAAAAAAGAATTAAATTAAATTTGAGAAAAAGAGGACTTTCATGATCTCAAACCTGACATGTTCTTCAACTCAGTTTACCAAAGGCCTTTCATTTCTACGAATGTGAGTTACCTGACCAATTATTAATAACTACAATTTAGACACTGGTTATTTCTTAATTTTCAAGTTTGACTGAGCTGCTTTAATGCAATTAGGGAATCTGCCTGCTACTGTCCCACTAGTTATCAACTCCATGTTTTGCTTAGACATCAAATATAGGGATATCTGCAGTGGGTAATGTGTTGAGGATTGAGCAGATTCTTGATGGGGAAGGCATTCTACATTTGTGCAAAAGATACATCGTGACACCATCAAACCATGCAGTTGAATTTTAAAAGACCAATAAAAAACTACACCAGATATTAGCCCTGCTTGTGCAACAGGCAAAATTCTGGATGGCTTTATCTTTGAACCCTCCAATGAGACCATGGAACATCTCTAAGTTTTGTTATGAGATTTAAAACATCCATAGTAACTAAAGGTAGGTACTTAACAGATGGCAGATAATATTATTTTCTCTGCATTTGTCAATCACTCTCAATTCCAAAGATGCCCAGCACCAAGTAACAAGAACAATGTGAATTAATGCTATAACTAGTACTCAAACAGTATTTTACACTTTGTGTTTCTGTGTGGGTGCAAACTGTTGAAATCTTTACTTAATATATACTAAATTGATCTTCTGTATATAAAGATACTTCAAAATTAATCTTGATGTGAATGGAATGGGAGAGGGAGCAGGAGATGGGAGGATTGCGGGTGGGAGGGAAGTTTTGGGGTGGGGGGGAGAAAGCCACTGTAATCCATAAGCTGTACTTTGGAAATTTATATTTATTAAATAAAAGTTTTAAAAAAAGAACCCTCAGATACCATGTCAGTCTTGCCATGTCTCTAAACTAATGGAAAAAAATGCTTACAATCACATTAGGGACTTTGAATCCCAAGATCTGTATCTTTTCCTCAACTCTAGCAATGTGGGCTTATGGGACTACAAGACATTTGAAACCTGCTTAAATTTCATCTACTCCTTTCTCTGCAACCAGAGCCAATTCCTTTGCCCTAACAACTAACCAAGATCCCACCAAAACCTGAGGAAATGCCCTTGAACCAACTTACTGTTCTCCGCATAATGAAAGGACCACCACTGTCCAGAAATTATACACATACCCTAATCTTATTGAAATTTATGTTTCTATTGACCACTAGCCATTTTCCCAAGGATTGTACATATAAACAATTGCTTCCTTTCAACATATATTTTTTTTTCTGACAGGCAGAGTGGACAGTGAGAGAGACAGACAGAGAGAAAGGTCTTCCTTTTGTTCACCCCCTATGGCCGCTGCGACCAGCACACCGTGCTGATCCGAAGCCAGGAGCCAGGTCTCCTGGTCTCCCATGGGGTGCAGGGCCCAAGGACTTGGGCCATCCTCCACTGCATTCCTGGGCCGCAGCAGAGAGCTGGACTGGAAGAGGAGCAACCGGGACGGAATCCAGCGCCCCGACCAGGACTAGAACCTGGTGTGCCGGCGCCGCAGTGGGAGGATTAGCCTAGTGAGCCGTGACACCGGCCCCCTTCAACATCTGCCCTACTTCAAACCATTCCCCTCAGTAGCAGACTGTTAACTCAGTGGCTGATCGATTACTACATACAACTAACTATATCAACTATGTAAGTCTACTTTTACCACATTCCAGAAAAGTTAAATTTATGGAGACAGTAAAAGATGTTGAATGAAAGAGGTAAGAAATAATCGAAGGACAGAGGATTTTGAACACACATACATTAAGCATTTCTCCAAGCCCACAGAGGACACAACACCAAGAGTAAACCCTGGGTATACTATGGACTCTGCATCATCACGATGTGCCAATGTAGGTTCATCAATGTGGCAAATGTACCACTCTGGTAGAGGATGTTGAAAATGAGGGAAGCTATGCATGGGTGGGGTTAGGGAATACATAAGAAATCCTCTATACCTTCCTATGAATTTGACTGTAACCCTAAAATAGGTCTTATAAAAATAGCCTGAGAGAGGGGGAAGGAGGGAATTTTAGATAGATAGGTAGGTAGGTAGGTAGATATATAGAGATTTTTTTTTCATTTCTCCAAGATGCCTAGGTTAAAGATAATAAAGAAAACTCTACGGCTATAATAGAATATAATCATCTAGTGATCATAATGTAGATGTGATTCCCAAATGCTTTATTCATCTCACTAAAGATAAAACAAGCAGCAATATTCACATACCAAACAGCAAGAGGATTTCAAACCATAAGACATACCAAAATTAAGGAACAAAAAAAGATAGGTTTTACGACTCCAGATATTCTATCTTGCTACCTTTTCAAACCATACTCCAAAAAGGATGGCACAAGTATTGACCTGAGGCTATTCTACCAGGAAGCCACTAAAGAACATTCTTCATGGCCGGCACCGTGGCTCACTAGGCTAATCCTCCGCCTTGCGGCGCCGGCACACCAGGTTCTAGTCCTGGTCGGGGTGCCGGATTCTGTCCCGGTTGCCCCTCTTCCAGGCCAGCTCTCTGCTGTGGCCAGGGAGTGCAGTGGAGGATGGCTCAAGTACTTGGGCCTTGCACCCCATGGGAGACCAGGATAAGCACCTGGCTTCCGTCTTCAGATCAGCGCGGTGCGCCGGCCACGGCAGCCATTGGAGAGTGAAGGAAAAACGGCAAAAAGGAAGACCTTTCTCTCTGTCTCTCTCTCTCTCTGTCCACTCTGCCTGTCCAAAAAAAAAAAAAAAAATTTCTTCATATCTGTTTCTAAGGATATAGATTAAGGGGCTCAGCACCAGGGTGACCATGTATATACCACTGAGGTTACCACACTGTTTCTGGGGAATGGTTATGCAATCAAAGTATGACACACCCCAAAGACTGTTTCATACAAAAAATAAGTAACTGACCAGTGATAGTCACGGATAGAGAAGGATTTATACTTCCTACCTATTGATGGAACTCTTAATACAGAGGACACACTTTGATTATAAGAGTAAAATTCCTGGGGCCGGGGTCGTGGCTCACTTGGTTAATCCTCCGCCTGTGGTGCCGGCATCCCATATGGGCACCGGGTTCTACTCCCTGTGGCTCCTCTTCCAGTCCAGCTCTCTGCTGTGACCCGGGAAGGCAGTGGAGGATGGCCCGAATGCTTGGGCCCCTGCACCTGCATGGGAGACCAGGAGGAAGCACCTAGCTCCTGGCTTCAGATCGGCACAGTGTCAGCCGTGGCGGCCATTTGGGGGGTGAACCAACGGAACGAAGACCTTTCTCTCTCTCTTAACTCTGTCAAATAAAAAAAAAAAAAACCAGTAAAATTCCTGAGAACATAACACCAACAAAGATGATACTAATAAAATACTTTGTTATTTGTGGCATCAGAACAAGAAAGATTGAGAAGCGTTTCAAACTGAGAAGGGTTTCAGAAGAAACCAGGAGCTTCTACATTTGTGAAGATACATATTGACACCAAACTATGAAGTTCAGATTTCAAAATACCAATGAAAAATCACACCAGAATCAGGGGGCCCCAAAGGTAGTATTTATGATTATCAGGTAGTACAGGAGATAACAGCCACAAAACAGTCACAAGTCATCACAGTAAAGAGCAGACTGTCCAAACATCCAAACACAACTGAAAATATCTGTGTCAGGAAATTCACACATGAAATGAATCTGCTGTGAGTTTGAACATTCACAATCACCTTTGGGATTGTAAGGATGAAACCAATGCCAGCTAAGGACAGATTGGAAAGGAGAAGTACAAGTTTCTATTGTCCTATCTGCAAGGTCAGCGATTCTTTCTGCAGCAATACCCAATCTACTCAAGAGCCCATCAAAGTCATTCATTACTTCTGTTAATGATTTTTTTTTATCTCTAGCATTTTTTTATTACTTATTAGAATTTCCATCTTTCTGCTTACATTGCCCAGCTGCTTTTGCACATGGTATATTTTCCATATTAAACTAATTTCCGTATTAATCATAGTTGTTTTAAATTCCAGATCTGATAACTCCAACATTTGTATTTGACGTTGGTTTGGATGACTGCTTAATCTCTAAATAACATTTGCCTTTCACTTGCATTCCAATTGTGTTGAAATCTAGACATGTTGTACTGACTAAAAGGAATGCCAATAATATGCATTTAGTGAGTGGTATGGGTGGAGGGGATGAGGGCTTAGTCTTTCAGTGAGCCTGTGACCCTGGATTATGAATGTCCCCATGCTTCTATATGTTCCCCCACTTAGGGAACTAAGAATGGCTACAGGGAGCTGGAGTTGGGTGTTTCCCTTCTCTGAACCAAACCAGGCTCTGATAAAACCTTAGCAAGCTACACTTCCGTGGGGTAGTCTCTGCTAGCACAGGCTGCTGTTAAGAAGAGCAGAGCGCTTGAATGTATTTCAGAATGATCCCATTTCCTTTCCTGTTACTGTGGTTTCTTCAGTATTCATTGTGGGGACCTGACTGAGCTCCTAGGAGTAAAATTCACACAAGTGTGTGGTCCCTCCTATGACTTGGTCAGAATGGGCCTCCAATAAAAAGCCAATTACAATTCAGATTTCCCTGCTCTGGCACAGGCTCTGGATGAGGTTTCTAATTGTGAGCCTCTTCCTTGGTGAACCCTGATCTTCTGCATCCACCTGATGTTTCTCTCCAGGTGGGGGAGAAGCCTCTATCCCTGCAACATGACTTCTGATGAATCTAAAAATAGCTCATTTTTCAGTTTGTTAAACTTTTCACCTATTGTTAGGAAAGAAGTGGCAACTGTACAACTCCTTCCATGCTGGGCCAGAAACCCTAAAAGACTTTTCCAAAGGTCAAAACCCCACAAGAATTCTATTAGCTCATTACTTTTCCACAAGATAGAACATCTCTTGTAAAACTTCAAGAGGACATTGGACCAGTCATATAATAATAAACTCACATTGGAAAAACACATTTTTTAGGTGGAAATTCTCATGACAACTGACCAGCTTCTTCACAATGTTCAGTTCTTTCTACTCTGGGCTTGGCTCATTGGAAAGAGCATACTCATTTATGAAATAAATTAAAAATAGTGAGCACTTTCTGTCTCTTTGTAACCTAACAAAATAGATCTGCATATTATCAGAATGATTTATGGATGGATGCTGTCCAGCTCAGACCTAATCTCTCTAAACTGTCTTCTGATCTTATGAGCCATAGCACCTATACTCAGAGATTATTCACCTCACTGCTTCAAGGACTCAATCTGCAATTTAAAGGAAATAAGTAGCATTCCACCATCCCCAGAATTTCTATGTTCTCTTGATTTATGCATATTTTCCACAATGAAAATTAAAAGTTGAAAAAATTAGCCCAATTGCAGCCAATTTCATTCTATTATACTACAAAGAAATTTAAAAAAATATTTGGCATTTACTTTGTGCCATTCATACAAATTGCGTATCTACTTGCAAATAAAGTAAAAAATTAAAAGAATTTCCTTACTAACTCAGGCATTAAGTCCACTTCTGCTAAAATTTTCCAGCTAATTGAAACAAACATAGCTTTTAAAGATAAGTCAGTAGGCCTGACCTAATATATTACCATAAAGTGCATTGGGTAGATGTCACAGCAGCAGATGTTGGTCTATTTAATCCTGAGTCTAGCTCAGCAGTGGGTAACACTATCATTAATCCACTGAGAGCACACCCCTCAGATGATAATTAGGAAGGGATTTCTTTTTAAGTAACCATAATTACAGTGACACTCTCAATAGCCCTAATTATGGAAATAAGAATCCCATTAAATTCACCTGCCTCATAACATACAGTTAAAGGCTATTTCAGCTGAACTACAGTTGTTTGTTAATGCAGCAATGCATAAGGTTCAGGTATTTGACATGTGAATAATGGAGCCACGATCTGTAGAATTTCAACTCAGATTAACAGCTGGCGTTAATTTGCCTAGAGTTACTGTTGTATGCTTAGCATGAAAATTACAACTCTAGACAAAAAGCTAGAAAATTCCAAAGAACATTCTAGTCCTGGTTTAGCTTCTATTTTTAAAAATGTTTATTTCATTTATGAGAAAGAGAGAAAGGAGAGAGCGAGCAAGCTCCCATCCACTGATTTACTGCCCAAATGGCCATTATAGCTGTGACTGGGCCAGGTTCAAGCTAGAAGCCAGAAACTCAATATGGAACTCCAGTGTAGGTGGCAGGAACCCAATTATCTGAGCCGTCACCTGCTGCCTCTGAGAGTATGTATTAGCAAGAAGCTGGGACCAGGAACACAGCCAGTGCTCAAACGCACACACATGAACATGGGATGTTAATGTTCCAATCAGCTTCATAACTACTAGACCAAATGTCCACTTCTATCTCTTATTTGTATCTGATGCCAAGTGCTTTATCTCATCCCTTTATGAACAAGGAAGGGAGTTCCCTGCTGCTTCTTATGTTTTAAAAAATTCATGAATTTGATGTCGGTTGCTAATACTCCTATTCAATTTTGATCCTGAAAAATGTAATAATTTAATAGTCTCAAGACACTTGTCAATATTTCCAAAGGAAAGGATGTACAAATATACATATACAATGTGCACACATTCACACATAAGCATAATTTTCTCTCAATAGATACTGCTCTACTTCACATGAAAGGGACTGGGAGTCAAATCTTCTCTTTCAGAGGTCCTAGGCTTGTCATTATAATATACTAATCTGTATTTTCAGTAAATAGTAAAGACACTAAAAAGAAATTGAAAGCATTCTGATGTTCACATAGAGACAGCCAGAGAGAGAGAGAGAGAGAGAGAGAGAGATCCATGCACTGTGTGACCCCTGCCTTATCATTTTTCATCTGTCTTGGTTTGGCTCACTCAGAATCACTCTAAGGAGTGACAGTCAATGAGACTAAGAATTCTATGTTTACCCTTTTAACACTAAAGCAGATCACTCAAGTGAACTTTGCAAACTACTAAAAAGTTCTTTCTCCTTTGCTCTCATGCCTGTTCACTCTGCAGTGTGAAAGGTCTCCCCAGCTCTGGAGGGTAAAAGGAGAAAGAAAAGGACAGAATGATTTATTTTCCCTTATTTTTTTACTCAAAATTCCAGCTAAAAATGGCAAATGAGGACACAATCCTGCTACAAGTCATGTTATGAAGGTGACTTCATGTTGATGAAAGTTGCAAATAGAGAGAATATATTAGCTCTGTTTTGAACTTTAAGACAACTCTTTCTCACCAACTACAGTCCCAGTGGTACAGAGTTGAATGGTGGGAGATATCAGCCATTTCAGTCCTCATTAAATTTTTGGCCACAAGCCATAGAACTAAATTCAATAAGCTGAACTGTTGGAATTTGCATTAGTTCTTTAAACAAAGGTTCCTTTCTGGACAATGGAGTTTTGAGTACAATTTGCTCTTCTAATTGTAGAAGGTTCACAGGGAGTTCACAGAGAAGAAATTAATTGGGCTCTCTATTGTTCTTTTCTCTCCTTTTCCATTCTCAATGTTTTAAACACTTCTCTAGAACTCAAATGATACTGTCCTGCATTTGGTAAAATTTAATTCAATTAAAATAAACAAAACAGCTACAGAATAAAGGATTGTTTTAGAAAAGGAGTCATCAGTTCTAATAAGAAAAACAGGAAAAATAAATTGTTCATTAATTTTTGCCCTCTAGTAGCTTATAATCTTACCCCATTTAAGAGAGGTCATGCAAAATGGTCTTTGATGGGATTTAAAGAGTACTCTTGCCCATTTGATTTTATATCTTTCCTAGGGTTCACTGTCAACTATAAAAAAAAGTGCTATAGATTCCTTACAGCAATGATCCCTAAAACGTAGAAGTCCATCTGTGCATGTTCAAGGTATCAACACCCTCTCTAAAGAGCACCAAAGGGAGAAAATGGCATCCGGCAGGAGGGGAAGGAGTGAATCCAGCTAAAAATGGGAAAATAAACAGCACTATTTTAAAGTCTAGTTCATTAAAACGAAGGATGCATCAGTGATTGTACTTTCACCTTCAATACCTCCTTTGCAGGAGACATATATAAGCCAAGGTGTACACCATTTGAAGTGTGTTCATACCTTCTGGCTTGTGCTGCCCATTTTATTACAGTGAAAACAAGGTCAGACTTCAAATGAGGATAAAGTGGGTTCCAGTCCCAGATCAGTTACCAGCTTGAAGGTCATAAATAAGCATCTTAATTTTCTGAGCCTTAGCTTTCTCCTATATAAGACACCCTAAGCAGGCTGTTTGAGATAATGTGAAGACACTTTACAAAACTAGTCATATATAAATATGGAAATGATCATGGTGATAACCATGCAGCTTTTTTTTTACACATCAGTTCTTTTTATAAAAATTTTATTTTATTTTAAAGGCAGAGTTACAGAGAGATCTTCCATCTGCTGGTTCATTCCCCAAATGGCTGCAATGGCCAGTGCTGTGACAGTCTAAAGCCAGGAGCTTCTTCCAGGTCACCAATGTGGCTACAAGGGCCCAAGGACTTGGCTCATCTTCTGCTACTTTCTCAGGCACATTAGCTGGAAGCTGGATCAGAAGTGGAGCAGCCAGGACTTGAACCAGTGCCAACTCGTCCTCTATGCCACAATGCCATCCCCCATAACTGTTAAGAACAGAAAAGATACAAGATGCTTCCTAGAACCTTCCATATAATAGGTTAGTGAACAGCTATTGAGAATGTGCTAAGTAACTCTCAAAACTCTTTTGATCCAAGGCGGTCAAGCTGGATGGGACCTGAGGCATCATCTGGCCCAAGCCAATTATACAATATATTAGAAGACTGTGCTCAAAATGGACTTGCTCAAGTAACTGAGAAGGTGGCAAATGGAACCAGACTACTTGTCTCCCAGTACTCTTGTTTCTGCACCATTTCAGACTATGCTGGAGCAGGTTTCATTCAGAGCAAAGACACAGAAAGTAAATGCATATTTTTGAGAAAGGGGGCAATCCTAGTATTCTTGAGTAGTTGGTTTAATATAATCACATGAATATTTTGATGAAGCAGCTTTTTTCCCCCAACAAGCTTTCTTCTTGAGGATCTGTTACTTTCTGGAGAAGGCAAGGGAAAAAATAGGCCATGCACTGTCAGAGGTCTGACCAGTAACTAGACTTTCAGATGAATAGGATTAGGATTTGCCAGAAAACAAGTGAAAAGCACTACTTTGAATCTTTTCCTAAAAGGCTTTCCATCTCAAAACTCTGACTAGGAAGTTGCATTCAAGGGATTATATTTGACATGCAGGTAGAGAAGCAAGGACTGAACTTTGAACCTCATTGTCTAGCAGGTACTGAGTCACATTTTAGTACTGGCACCAGCTCAGCTCAGGAAACAACCTAAGGGCCTTGTTTCTGGTTTCCTAAGCATTTGTCTTTAAGGAAGTCATTAGAGATAGGTTGAAAAACCACATTAGCTCTGGTTCAAAGAGCTATCTCTGGGAATGTTTCAAGGACAAAAAATGATGAGTCCAAAGCAGGAAGAGGTTGTCTTATGACGAAACACAGCAGCAGGAGTTGGGAGCAAACAGCCAAAGCCCACGTTGGAAGGAAAATATGTTCCCCTCCTCACATCCTTGCGAAGTCTTCGTACATATCTGTAGCTCATCATCCCCCAACCCTCAGCAGCCTGTTCAAAGCCAAGAGGCAGCAGGGAAAAGCAGCACATATGTTCTGCTATTAATATCCAATTAATTGACACAAGGGCTATGCAGGGAGCATAACTTCTAGATGCAGAGAAAGCAGCACAATAGTGACAGCAAAATGTGGTCCCTGACCATGGTCTTGCACATGTAGAGAATCCCCTAGGGTGCTCTACAGACATTTCTGAAAGGAGCCTGAGGCTTTATGAGTTGCTATAGCTGTGTGATCCACAGACATGAAGACTTCCAGGTTCTCTTTCAGAATCAGAACCCACTGCTGAAAACACTGAATAAACCACCAATGCCCATAGAAAAAGAACACCTAATGCCATTTGTTCTATACTTCTTCATAAATTTTCTTACTCCATTGCAGGATTCAACCCTAAAAAGGGCCTAGTGTTGCTGATCTTCAAACATTCTGCTGGTATCCAAGGTTAGATAAGAGAAACAAAGCAAGCAGAGCTGACAGATGCAAACTTAAAGCTGATTCTTGAATTTGCTACAGATTCATATGTGCAATTGCTTTTTTGAGTTTTTCTTCTGAAGCACACTCAGTAAGTTACCACATTCTGCAGGATCAAAAGCAGTCAATTCCTCATGGATATTGGGGGAGGATGGAGAGGAGAGTTTGGAGGGAGAAAATGAGAATTATTCGAGTTCACCCACATATCTCTGATGTACTGGAAATAATATCTTCTGGAACCAAGGGTCAGACTTACTCATGCTGCAAAAAACAAAAAACTCCCTAAGTCTTTTCAAAGTTGTCCAGTTTCCTCAGCTTCACATATTTTCAGATAACACATTAGTAACTTAAAAAAAGCTTAGAGGTCACTGCTTCTGTTTATTTATTTCGTACATGACTTCTGGGGAAACAAGTTATTTTGAGGAATTTTACTGGCTGCATTCAAGAAGCAATGGACTAACCAAGACTGCCAATCAGCAACTGCTGGGCTGGCTAAGTTCTTAGAGTTTGCATTAAATTTTATTTGCAGCTACTCTAATTTTTTAACTTTTATTTAATGAATATAAATTTCCAAAGTACAGATTATGGATTACAATGGCTTTTCCCCCCCAATAACTTCCCTCCGACCTGAAACCCTCCCATCTCCCACTCCCTTTCCCCTTGCATTCACATCAAGATTCATTTTCAATTCTCTTTATATACAGAAGATCAATTTAGTACATATTAAGTAAAGATTTCAACAGTTTGGACCCACATAGAAACACAAAGTGAAAAATACTATTTGAGTACTAGTTACAGCATTAAATCACAATGTACAACACATTTAGGACAGAGATCCTACATGAGGAGTAAGTGCACAGTGATTCCTGTTGTTGACTTAAATTGACACTCTTGTTTATGGCATCAATAATCACCCTAGGCTCTTGTCATGAGTTGCCAAGGCTATGGAAGCCTTTTGAGTTCACTGACTCTGATGATATTTAGACAAGGTCATAGTCAAAGTGGAAGTTCTCTCCTCCCTTCAGAGAAAGGTACCTCCTTCTTTGATGATCTGTTCTTTCCACTGGGATCTCACTCAGAGATCTTTCATTTAGGTGTTTTGTTTTGTTTTGTTTTGTTTTTGCCAGTGTCTTAGCTTTCCATGCGTGAAATACTCTCATGGGCTATTCAGCTGGATCCAAATGCCTTAAGGGCTAATTCTGAGGCCAGAGTGCTGTTTAGGACATCTGCCATTCTATGAGTCTGCTGTGTATCCCACTTCCCATGTTGGATCGTTCTCTCCCTTTATGGGATATGTTCTCTATAGAATACTATACAGCAGTAAAAAACAATGAAATCCAGTCATTTGCAGCTACTCTAAAAAGGAAATACTTTGTTTCCTACAAAGCTGGAACTTTTGCTATTATACTGGTTATCATACATAAAAACTTCAAGATCAACCTTTAACATTATATAGTGCAGGGTAAGACTGGGAATATTGCTACTGAATTAAGGCAACACATATTTTTATGGAAATTCCATGTTGCTAGGAAGCAAGCAGAGGGGAAGCATTGATAAGATATAATGCTTCCCTGAGAAGCTGTCATTGTAGATGCAGGATGACACATGGAAAGACCCGATTTCAAGAGTGAGAGGCAACGGGTAAGGAGAGCACAGGAACCAATGCTGGCCATCGATGCTTCAGGGAATAACAAAAGGATTCTAGGTGGTGTTCTAACCTGGACCACATTTAAACTTTTTTTTTTTAATTTTTTGACAGGCAGAGTGGACAGTGAGAGAGAGAGTCAGAGAGAAAGGTCTTCCTTTGCCCTTGGTTCACTCTCCAATGGCCGCCGCGGCCGGCGCGTTGCAACCAGCGCACCGTGCTGATCCGAAGCCAGGAGCCAGGTACTTCTCCTGGTCTCCCATGGGGTGCAGGGCCCAAGCACTTGGGCCATCCTCCACTGCACTCCCTGGCCACAGCAGAGAGCTGGCCTGGAAGAGGGGCAACCGGGACAGAATCCGGCGCCCCGACCAGGACTAGAACCTGGTGTGCCGGTGCCGCAAGGCGGAGGATTAGCCTAGTTAGCCGCGGCGCCGGCAAGTAAACTTTCCTAAGGCCATTCCCTTCAACCCCACCTGCTACTTCTGGCAGGCAAATAACCCCCACCCCCAATAAAGTCATCTCCTAATCCCTGGATCCTGTCAACATTACCTCATATGGCAAAAAGGGAGGGACTATATTTGCAAACGTGAATAAATTAAGTTCTTGAGGTGGAGAATTCCCTTGGATTACCCATGACAGTCTTAAGTACAATCCTATGGATCTTTACAAGAGGGTAATGGAGGCTTACACACACATGAGGTGGCTAAGGAGTGAGAATGCAGTGATCTTACCACAGGTTAGTAATATCAGCAGCCATCAGGAACTGAAAGAGGAATGGATGTTTCCCTAAAGCCTGCAAAGGGAACATCTCCCTGCTTCACACCTACTTCAGCCCAGTGACACTGATTTTGGACTTCTGACCTCCAGACTATGTGAGAATAAACTTCTGCCATTTTTTTAAAAAAAATTATTTTCTTTCCTTGAAAGGCAGAATTACAGAGAGGCAGAGTCAGAGAGGTCTTCCATCTACTGGCTCACTCCTCAGATGGCCACAATGGCTGGAGCTGTGCCCATCCGAAGCCAGGAGCTTCCTCCAGGTCTCCCACGGGGGTACAGGGGATCAAGGACCTGGGCCACCCTCCACTGCTTTCCCAGGCCACAGCAGCACTGGATCAGAAGTAGAGTAGCCAGGATTCAAACCGGCGCTCATGTGGGAATGCAGGCACTGCAGGGGGCAGCTTTATCCACTATGCCACAACGCTGACCCCAAATTTCTGCTATTTTAAATCACCAAGTTTGTTGGTAATTTGCTATGGAAATTAATAAAGTACTTTTGGCCATTATACCTACAACCGGTTATAAATTAGTTCAGAAAACCAATAGCCCCAGTTTCTACTTTTTAAATACCTGAGGGAGAAAGATTAAAGAAGTGTTCTTAAACAAAGTAACTCTACTTTTTAGAGCAGTTTTCGGTTCACAGAAAAACTGAATATAGGTCCAGGGTATTGTCATATACCCTCTTGTCCCTACATATTCTCAGACCAAAGTGGTGCATATGTTGTTATTGATGATTTTATATTAGCACATTAGCATCTCCCCAGATCCACAGTGTAGGGATCACTGTTGTATTTTTTTATGGATCTGAACAAACATCACATGGAAAATTATTTCATATGTACATAAAATATTTCAGATCACAGAAACATTAGAGATTTTATTTCTTAAGAATAAAAAGTATAAGGTATGCCATTCAAATCAACATCACATTAAGTTAGTTTTCTGAAAATTATGTCTAAAATGAGAATACTATTTATCTTCATTTTCTCTCATCGGTATTATGAGTGAAAAAGGTCAAATGAACTGTAAGGAATATACCATCCAATAAAATATAAAAGGATGTAAAATAATCGCTCAAAGACAACCCATTGGGGGTTCTTTTTATTCTAGGAAGTTCGATTACTTCCTAAAAAGCCCAAAAGAAATAAAGTTTGAGGTTTTACAAAGATAAAATTTTATATAAATTCAATGTATGATCCATATTTTGATCTTTCAAAGGTAAAACACTTGCAAGTGGCCTTCCCTGCATTATTTCATGTAGTTCTGAACCAGGATGAACACTGAATCATCTGGGAGCTTCAAAGGCTGGGCTCAGGTGAGCCTTAGACTGATTGGTATTTTTAATAGATCCTCAAGAGGTGCTAAGATTTCAGCTAGGGCTGCAATACACATTTTACCTTTTTTTATTGTTATTTCTCCCCATATGGCTTATCAAACCTTTTCCAAAGATTTTTCTGTTTTGTTCCTGCCTTCGTACCCTCATAATGTTCTAGACAATTAGCTGTCATGTTTGATCTCCCAATCTTCTTGTTGAATCTCAAGTTTGTATTGTAGATCTTTTTATTAGAATGCGCTCTCTTCAGACCAAAACATCCCCCCTCCGACTTACATGTACTACCACAATTATGTGCACTTACAATTATTCCCCAATATTGCTACAAAGCACACAGTTTAAAACAACAATCTCTGAAGAGTAACTGGTTCCATAAATTCCTAGATGGCACTGATGCTGGGGTTGCCTTGCTGAATAACAGACTAGTAATAAATCAGGTTGGCTTATGTGGAATTTCAATTTTAGAAATGTTAGGCATATTGATTCCAATCATAAACTCCATTCCCATCCTGAACCAAATGCGGTAACAGGCTGTCCAACTGCAGACAAATGAACAATTTTCATAAAACACGTAAGTTTCCTCTGGAAGTTACTGAGTTCTGTTGAGGTTATAGCTCAGAGTTCTTGCAGTGGAACACAAATCCTCTATTTAAATACAATTTGGAGGCAGGCATTTGGTATAGTGGTTAAGCCACTGATGGGAACAACGGCATCACAGATTGGAGTGCCCAGGTTTGATGCATGGCTCTACTCTTAGTTTCAGCTTGTTAGTGAACACCCTGGAAGGCAGCAGGTGATAGTTCAAGTAATTGGTCCCTGACACCTACCTATGTGAGAGATTTTGACTGAGTTCTGAAGGTCCCAGATTCAGCTTCACCCAGCTCTAGCTGTTGCAGTCACTTGATTAGTAAACCAGTAGATAGGAGATTGATTCATTCATTCATTTTCTCCCTCCCTACCACTCCCCTCTCCTCCCCTTTCCTCTCACTCTCCACCCCCCACTCCGCCTTTGAAATAAGTATGGTTTCATGTGTCCCTAAACCTAAAAGAGACAGTAAAGTCAGCTGACATTTACTAAATATGTGTGATGATCTGGTGGTTGTCATTAGTGTGATAATGAGCAAATTCCATTAAAGTAAATTCCTCTGTAAAAAAAAAAAAATCTGGTTCCATATATGCTGCCCTAAGATTATGTCCATATCTAAATAAACTATTTATTATACTTCAGATTGAAACTTTAAGGAAAAGTCTTCCCATTCAATCTGCAATCTTCAAATGACAACAGTGTCAAGTTTAAACCAAAATCATATGAAGGACCAAATGGCTGGCACAAAGGCAGAGCTTAATTTTTATAGACATGGGGTAGAGATAGACCTATCAATCTACATATGAGTGAGCTAACAAATGTTTATAACAAGCATTAAAGTCCAGAAAATTGTTAAAATTCAGAGAACAGACGTTGAAGCTACCCTACAAACCTGAGATTCATGAATCAGATAAGCTGTTTTAATCAGTCTATCCTTCAATTTCCTCACCTTCAAAGAGGAGCTAATAACTTCTAATTTGTATGGTTGATAGGGAGGAAATAATAGGACACACACATACACAGCATTTAAAATAGCGTCTGGTTTTTAAATGTACATGCAAAAAAAGTCTATTGTAAGTACAAAAAGCTCTAAGTCTCTATATTTAGCCTCAGGCAGTTACATAAATACACAAAAAGAAATACTCATGCAAAAGAAAAATTTATCATTACTCTTCTTTCCAGAAATGAGGTCACACTTACTCTCAAATTTTGACAACCAAGCAACAAACCTTTAATGAGAAGTATCACAGCCCCTTCAACCCCTCCCAGAAAGAAACGCCTTTTGGAGAATAGAGAGGAGGAAGCAGCTCTAACCTGTTAGGACAGTGATATTCTAAACTATTAAATCAATTTGAAGACCACAAAATCCTTTATTAGGGATTAGTTTCACTCAGTTTTTTCCTATTGATCAGTCAGCTAAATCGGCCCTAACTCAGGAAATATTTTTAAGCTCCAAATGATCCATATGTCTTTTGACATCAATAAAATTCACCCGTGGCTGCCAGATTTCCCCTCCTCCTTGATTTGGGCATCTGTTAGATTATAAATCACACTTTAAATATGTCACGTAGTTGTTTTTCTCTAATAGAAGAAGACTTTACTTGTTATAATTTGTGACAAGTGCCTGGGGAATCAATGAGGCATGTAGGATGCTTTTGAATTTCTCCCAAGCTATAATGTTTAATACATGATTATATCCTAAAGAAAATACAGGTACTTCTAATGTGCTCAATGTGTTATCATCCATAGATGATAAACTTTTCAAAAGATTTACACAAAAGACCTTTTGGGTTCATATGAGAGTAAATATTTGAATAAGTTGAGGTTCATTTGAAAGGACAAGAAAAACAGAAAAGAATATTAGAGGAACAATAGCATATTCAAAAATACATGTTCAAAACAACAGCATATTCAAAACTATGCAAATCAGAAGGCAACATAAGAGTGCAACATGGGTCTTTCAATACCACTACAGATGCTCTAACCAGCCAGACCAGATGAATGGGAGAGCAAGGTTTCATTAAAAGGGTTTTAGGCTAGGAAATTTATGCTAGCATAAAAGGGTAACATAATACCATGCTCTTTTCTCCTCCATATCTGAACATACACTTGAGAATAAGTGCCCTACGGAAGGAATCAACTGAAATGAATCCATTTGTTTTTAATTAATTTAATGCAAACAAATTATTTCTAATAATTAACGTTTCCAAGTAACACATTTTATTTAATAGCATGATATTAGATTATTTACTTAATAGAGAGTGCCCACCCACTGACTCACTCTCTAAATATCCCAGCTGGGCCAGGCTGAACCCAGCAGCTGGCCTCAATCCAGGTCTCCCATTTGGAGAACAGGTACCTACCACTGAACCATGACCACCAACTCCCAGGTTGCATATTAGAAGGAAGCGGGAATCAGGAGCTGGCACCAGGTATAGGACCCAGGCTCTCCAATACAGGACATGGATATCTTTTTTTTTTCTTTTCTTTTTGATAGGCAGAGTTAGACAGTGAGAGAGACAGAGAGAAAGGTCTTCCTTTTCTGTTGGTTCACCCCCTAATGGACGCTCCAACAGCCGCAGCGCAGCCGGCACACCGTGCCGATCTGAAGCCAGGAGCCAGGTGCTTCTCCTGGTCTCCCATGCAGGTGCAGGGCCCAAGCACTTGGACCATGCTCCATTGCACTCCCGGGCCACAGCAGAGAGCTGGACTGGAAGAGGAGCAACCGGGACAGAATCTGATGTGCCGGCGCCGCAGGCGGAGGATTAGCCTATTGAGCCGCAGCACCGGCCAAGACATGGATATCTTAACAAGCATCTTAACCTCTAGCCCAGACACTCATCCATTATATTTAATTTTATGAAAATGAGTTCAGGCCAGACGTATTTGTTCTGACTATGAAAATAAATACTATATATAGAATATTCTACTGGAGAAAAATACAGCACAATTCATTTGCCAAATAACTAAGCTTCAAGAAAACATAAGACATTAAATATTCCTAAATAATTTATTGAGCATTTTTAGGGCAGACATCTTGTAAATAGTCTGATTAATCCTCTCAAAAAGACCAGCAGGAAATTAGGCAGCCAGTAGCTACTAAGGTGACATGCCAGTAAACAATGAAACTGTATTCAAACTTAATTCTAACTCCATATTCAGTGCTGTCAACTATATCCTAACAGCAGGTTCATCTTAAGTGTTTTACATGCAAAAGGTTGGTAAATACAAGCATCTAAGTCACTATATATCATCTAGTGTAATGTGTCATGTAAAACAAATCATCAGTGATCATGATATGACAGACTCCAGAAAAAATGTAGTATTTAACAAATGAGATTGGTATTCAAAATAAACTATTTTGAGAATTTTAAGCCAGAGTTCTAAAATACTTCAGAGTATTTTGAAATCAGAGGTGGTTTATTTGTAAAAACCATTGAACTGGGAAGGTAGAAAACTCATAACTCAGTGAATCTAAACTTATTCTAAAGAAAGAATTCTTCCTACAGAATTCCCAAAAATGATCAGCCTTTATCATTTTATGCTCCCAAAGTCACATTATGTTTTGATACTCATATCAGCTAAACAGGCCAATCCAACTCTGATTAAATGAGTCCAATTCCTCACTATACTCTGTATTTTAATCAAATATTTCCTTAAATTATATTCCACACTCACATGAAGACCACACAGATCCTTTATGTGGCTCATGTGGCAGTGCAGGCAAGTGTTGCACCCAGTGTGGGCCAACACAGGGCACTGACCACTTTGGAAGAAAGGAGGTGAGAATCTGATTACACCCACAGAGGTGATCATACCCTTACCCCTGCTGACAATAGACGAGATCAACAATGCCACTCTGGTGTCACCCTGGATACTTGCCCAACTCTGGACCACTAATGAGAGCTCCCTAACCACACCCAGCACACTCCTCTGGGTACTCACTGAAAGAACAGAAACTCACTAAGCCAAAGAATCAAGGTTCAAAGATAAAACCCATAAGAGGAGAAAACCAACTAAGTATTTCCACAAATGCGTAAAAATAAATGCAGAAATTCAAGACACATAAGGAACACAGCACTTCAGTATTAGAAGGTGAAGATTAAGAGATTGGTGAAATGCCTGAAAAGGCATTCAGAAGATTACTCATGGGATTACTCAGAAGCAATGAGAAGCAAATTGATGATTTAAAGAAATCCACAGATGACACGGAAGAAAAATCTTACCATGAGATTGAGATTATGAAGAGAAATCAAATTAAAATACCAGAAATAAAGAATTCAATACGTCTTAATGTATGCTAAACTGATCTTCTGTATATAAAGAGAATCGGAAATGAATCTTGACATGAATGGAAGGGGAGAGGGAGTGGATAAGGGGAGGGTTGCGGGTTGGAGGGACGTTATTGGGGGGGGGGAGTCATTGTAATCAATATTCTGTACTTTGGAAATTTATATTCATTAAATAAAAGTTAAAAAAAAAGAATTCAATACGTCAAAAAATATAGAGGAGGCCGGCGCCGCGGCTCACTAGGCTAATCCTCCGCCTAGCGGCGCCGGCACACCGGGTTCTAGTCCCGGTCGGGGCGCCGGATTCTGTCCCGGTTGCCCCTCTTCCAGGCCAGCCCTCTGCTGTGGCCAGGGAGTGCAGTGGAGGATGGCCCAGGTGCTTGGGCCCTGCACCCCATGGGAGACCAGGAAAAGCACCTGGCTCCTGGCTCCTGCCATCGGATCAGCGCGGTGCGCCGGCCGCAGCGCGCCAGCCGCGGCGGCCATTGGAGGGTGAACCAACGGCAAAGGAAGACCTTTCTCTCTGTCTCTCTCTCTCTCACTGTCCACTCTGCCTGTCAAAAAAAAAAAAAATTAAAAAAAAAAAATATATAGAGGAAAGCCTTAACAGATTTGATGAGGCAGAAGAAAGAATATTTGAGCTAGAAGACAAATATTTGCAAATTTTTCAGGCCAAAAAAAGGAAGAAATTAGAAAAATCAAAAACAGTGTAGGAGATTTATGTGATACTATCAAACAACCTAATATATGGGTCTTAGAAATTTCTGAAGGTGTGGAAAGAAAATGGATTAGAAGCCCTATTCAAGGAAATAATTACAGAGACCTTCCCTAATTTGAAGAAAGGGACATCAAGTACATGAGGCACACTGAGCTCGAAACAGACAACCATAAAAACTCTTCACCAGGAGAGAAAAAGAGCAGGGACTAGGGAGCAATATGTTCTGCTGGGCTAGGGATAAACAGTGAAAAGAAAAGTGTAGGAGGTGCACCCTCAGGGGAAAAATGGAGAGAAAACTGCACAGGAAGCCCCACAGGAAGAGATAAAGTGGTGTGAACCTGTGTGAATGGTACCAACGCGCAGCACAAGTGTGAGCAGAGCTGCAGCACTGGAAAGCTGGAGCAGGCAACAGCTTGTAGAAGGAGATGAGGCCAGCTGCAGCGACCTATGGTGACAGAGCCAAAGGGGGAACATGCTGTGGGTCCGGACTGGAGCCCTAGGGGCTGACAGTTGCCCACGGACCCATTGGAAGCTGAGTGAGATGTTTGACTCCACCCCTCATCGCCCCAGAACAGCACCTATTGCTTGGCTGAGAGAAGGCAGGCGCCATTTTAGATTCGGGCAGCAACAGCTTCAGAAGTCTCCAAACCCACACACTGCAGTTGGCTGAGACAGAATGCCTGATTTACAGTGCCAGTGGCAAACGGGCAGCAGCGTTCAGCCAGTGGCTCTGGTGTGCATGTGTGATCAAGATTCTTGCAGAGGGAACAGGTCTGTGTCCCCACAATCTTTGAGGCTGGCTGGAGGTGACTGGGAAGCTATGCGGAACAGGTCACTCACACCTGCTGTCTCCCAGAGTCAAAATGGCTGGCAGCTCTGGCTCTTTATTGATGGACAGACTGGCAGGGCAGGAAGAAACATCTGGACCCAGTGACTGTGGGAGCATTGTGTGCTGAGTCCTTAGGAAATCAGTGGTTACATGAGAAGGTGTAGGGTGTAGCTGGGTATTGAGTTCTACCACGCCCAACATAGTTGTTACCCTGGAAGCTCACCCCACCCTAGAGCATCAACTAGTGCTTCCTGGCCACACCCACCGCACACCTCTTGGTATTCCCTGAAAAAAGCACACATTCCACTGAGGCACAGAATCATAGCCTGAAGAAAAGAGTCATGAGAACAACAACAACAAAAACAGAAACGTCTCGACAGATTCCTAAAAGTCCAGAAATTCAAGAAACAAGAATAAGGAAGACACCATGATCCCCCTGCCAAAGGAACACACGAACATTTCAATATTAGCATGTGAAGATGGGTTGAGGAAATGTCAGATATGGAATTCAAAAAATTACAGGATTACTCAAAAGCAATCAAGAGCAAATTCATGAACTAAAGAAAACCATACAAGACATGAATAAAAATTTTTGCAGTGAAATTTAGATTTAAAAAAAAATCAAAATGAAATATTAGAAATGAAGAATTCAATAGGCCAAATAAATAGCAGTGGAAAGCCTTAACAGCAGACTCAGCAAGGCAGAAGAAAGAATATCCGAACTAGAAGACAAATATTTGGAAATATTACAGTCAGACAAAAGAAAAACCATGAAGAAAATAGAAAACTTAAAAAAGAGTTGGAAATCTATGGGATACTATCAAATGACCCAATGTATGAGTCTAAGGAGTTTCTGAAGGTGTGGAAAGAGAATGGACTAGAAAACCTATTTAATAATTACAGCAAATTTCCCCAAAATAGATAAAGAAAGGGACATCAAAGTACAGGAAGCCCACAGAACTAACAGATATCACCAGAAAAGATCTTTACCACACCATGTTGTAGTCAAACCTTCCATAATAAAACATGAAGAAAATGCTCTAAAATGTGCAAGAGAAAAACACCAGATTTCTTTTTTTTTCTTTTTTCTTTTTTTTTTTTTTTTTTTGGACAGGCAGAGTGGACAGTGAGAGAGAGAGACAGAGAGAAAGGTCTTCCTTTGCCGTTGGTTCACCCTCCAATGGCCGCCGCAGCCGGCGCGCTGCGCTGATCCGATGGCAGGAGCCAGGAGCCAGGAGCCAGGTGCTTTTCCTGGTCTCCCATGGGGTGCAGGGCCCAAGCACCTGGGCCATCCTCCACTGCACTCCATGGCCACAGCAGAGAGCTGGCCTGGAAGAGGGGCAACCGGGACAGAATCCGGCGCCCCGACCGGGACTAGAACCCGGTCTGCCAGCGCCGCTAGGCGGAGGATTAGCCTAGTGAGCCACGGCGCTGGCTAACACCAGATTTCTTTCAGAAAAACTCCAGACTGATTTCTCATATGAAACCATACGGGTTAGAAGGAAATGGCAAGATATAGCCCAAGTCTTAAGAGAAAAAAACTTTCAACCCATAATACTCTGTCTTGCAAAGCTCACATCCATGAATGAAGGTGAAGTAAAGACTTCCCATAACAAACAGAAATTGAAATTGTCCACACACGTCCAGCCTTACAAAAGATGCTTAAGGATGTGCTACACACAGAAGCCCAGAAAGATAGCCATCATTATGAAAGAATGTCAAGGCAGAAAGTCCCAAGTAAAAGTTCAAAAGAAATCTGAAGTAAACAATAGCAATGGGGCCGGCACCATGGCTCACTTGGTTAATCCTCCGCCTGTAGCTCCGGCACCCGATATGGGCGCCTGGTTCTTGTCCTGGTTGCTCCTCTTCCAGTCCAGTTCTCTGCTGTGGCCCAGGAAGGCAACAGAGGATGGCCCAAGTCCTTGGGCCCTGCACTCACATGGGAGACCAGGAAGAAGCACCTGGCTCTTGGCTCAGATCGGCACAGCACCAGCCGTAGCAGCCATTTGGGGAGTAAACCAATGGAAGGAAGACCTTTCTCTCTGTCTCTGTCTATAACTCTACCTGTCAAATTAAAAAAAAAAAAACAATAGGAAGATTCACGGAAAAATGGCAGGGCCAAGTCGTTACTTATCAACAGTCACCTTGAATGTATATGGCCTCAACCCTCCAGTTAAAAGACCCAGACTGGCTGAATGGATTAAAAAATAAGACCCATCTATTTGCTGCTTACAAAAACCACATATCATCAAGAAAGATTGTGACAGGGTGGCCTTAAGTTTAAGGTTTTCCTACAGGACATAGCCTGCCTGGGTGGTTATAGGTTATCTTGCTTGGATGCTTCAGAGCAGGGATGGTTCATTTGAGAGAAACAAGCTATAGTTATAAGTCTGCTCCTCTAGCTGTAACTGGCATATTTCTGGCTTCTATACTTCTACTTGCTTGCTTGATAATGGCCAAGGCCACCAAAATGTAGTTTCTACCATTAAATAGCCCCTTCCACTGCAACTTGGGCCTGCCTTCTGCAGAGTTGTTCTGTGAGAGGGCAGTCGCCAGCTGGCTAATAAAGACTGTGGGGAGCAACTCAGACTAGACTAAGTTACTGGAATTAAGACTTATCCTATGCATCTGCTCTCCCACAATATGGCGCTGAGAAGGGAGAAACAGCTTCTACACAGCTGCCTCCAGTTCAACCAATAAACTGTAGGACTTACTCCTGATTGGAGGAGAGCAGCGTACTCGGCGTGTGGGTAGCAGAGTTGGGATTGGTGGAAGAGGACTATAAAGGAGGAGAGAGACAACATGCACGAGGAACATCTAAGGGGAACATCTAGCTGAAGGAACACCTGTGCAGCCCCCGAGAGAGCCGGCCGGCGGTGTGCCGCTCCCCCACGGAAGTGGGAAAAGTGGCCAGGGGGAACCGCCCTTCCACAGAGGTGGAAGGGTCGGTAGCCAACCCGGGAAGAACCAGCAGCAAACCCGGGGAGGGCCGAGCAGACAAAAGAACAGCGCAGGGTCCTGTGTCGTCCCTCCACGAAGAGGGGGAGCGACAAAGACTCCTAATTTGACCTTGAAAGTCTGTTTTTAATCCATGCACCCCCACAACAAGATACATAGACTGAATGTGAAAGGATGTAAAAAGATATTTCATGCTAACAGAAACCAAAAAAGAGCTGATGCTGCCATCCTAATATCAGATAGAACACACTGTAACATAAAAACTGTTAAAAGACACAAGGGCAGTATGTAATGATAAAGAGATCGATTCAATGGAAACATGCAACTATAAAAAATGTATATGCACCCAATCGCAGGGTGCCTAGCTATTTAAAACAAATGTTAATGGAACTAAAGGAAAACAAAGACTCAAACACAATAGTAATGGGGAACATCAGCAGTTCACTCTCAGCAATGGACTGATCAACCAGACAAAAAATCAGCAAGGAAACAAGAGTTAATGTACATTATACCAAACGTACCTAATGCATATATACAGAAACTTTCACCCCCCAGTAGCAGAATACATGTTCTTCTCATTAGCACATAGAACTTTCTGTAGGATAGACCATATGCTAGGCCACAAAGCAAGTCTCAGTAAATTAAAAAATAAAGATCATACCATGCATCTTCTCTGACCACAATGGAATAAAGCTGGAAATCAACAACCAAAAACCTCTAAATCATATAGGAACACATGGAGTCTGAATAACATGCTGCTGAATGAATAGTGGGTCATAAGAAAAATCAAATTTCTGGAAACAAATGAAGATGACAATACATCATATCAAAACTAATCTCCAATTAGACTCAGAGCAGGCTTCTCATAAGAAACCTTATAGGCTAGGATAGAATGGAAAGGTATAGTCCAAGTCTTAAAAGAAAAAAAAAGTCAACCCAGAATTCTCTCATTTATGAATGAAGGTGAAATAAAAACCTTCCATAAAAAACAAAGTTTAAAAGAATTTGTCACCACTTGTACAGCCTTACAAATGATGCATAAAGATGTGATATACACAGAAACACAGAAAGTTAGTCATCTCATGAAAGAATATGAAGGAAAAAAAGTCTCCTAGTAGAACTACACAGGAAATCCAAAGCAAACAATCAGAATATTTGCAGAAACATCCAGGGCCACATCGTTACCTATGCAATATAGTAACTGTGAATATAAATGTTCTAAATTCTCTAAATTAAAAGAGGCTGAATGTTTAAAAAAAAAATAAGATCCACCTCTTTGCTGCCTACAATAAATATACCTCACCAACACAGATACATTCAGACTAAAAGTGAAAGGATGGAAAAATATATCCCAAGCTAACAGAATGCAGAAATGAGCAGTTGTAGCCATCCTAATATCAGACAAAATAGCCTTTAATACAAATTATGTTTAAAAAGAGAGAGGCACACTATGTAATGATTAAGGGATCAGTTCAACAGGAAGATCTGACTACAATAAATGTGTAAACACTCAATGTCAGAGCACCTGGCCATTTAAAACAGATGTGAATGGATCAAATGGGAGACATAGACTGCAATACAATAATGGAGGACTTCAACATTCCATTTTCATCAATGGACAGATCAACTAGACAGCAATCAAAGAAACAACAGAGCTAATCTATAGTTTGGAACAAATGTACGTAACTGATATCTATAGAACCTTTCATCAAACAGCTGCAGAATACACATTATTTTCATCAGTGCATGAAACTTTCTCTGGATAGACCATGTTGCAGACCATAAAGAAAAGTCTCAGCAAATTGAGAAAAATCATAACATGCATCTTTCCTGAACTCAATGGAATGAAGCTGTAAATTAACAACTCAAGAATCTCTAAAATATACACAAACACAAATCAAAAAATCTAAAAGAAATTTAGGTTCTTAGATGCATACAATCTACCAAGATTGAGTTATGAAGACATAGAAAACCTAAACATACCAATAACTAAGATGGATATTGAATAAGTAATAAAAGACCCTCCCAACAAAGAAACGCCCAGGACCAGATGGCTTTACTGCTGAATTCTACCAGACTTTAAGAAGAACTAATTCCAATTCTTCTCAACCTATTCCAAACAATTGAAAAAGAGGGAATCCTTTGAAACTCCTTCTCTGAGGCAAGCATCACCTTAATTCCAAAGCCAGAAAAAGATACAAAGAAAACTATAGCCCAATATCCCTTATTAACATAATACGAAAATTCTCAACAAAATACTAGTTAATCAAATCCAACAACACATCAGAATAATCATTTACCCAGAACAAGGGGGATTTATACCTAGAGTAAGAGATCATTCAACATACATGAATCAATAAATTTGATGCATCACATTACAAAACTGAAGAACAAAAAACATTTGATCATCTCAATAGATGCAGAGAAAGCATTATGATAAAATACATACTTTCACATGAAAACCTTAAGAAAATTGAGTATAGAAGGAACATTCCTCAAAACAATTGAGGCAATGTATGACAAACCCACAGTCCGCGTCATATTGAATGAAGAAATATTTTCCACTAAGGTTCAAAACCAGACAAGGATTCCAAATTTCACTACTTAATATAGTCCTGGAAGTTTTAGCCAGAGTCCTTAGGCAAGAAAAAAATCAAAGGGATACAAATTGGAAAGGAGGAAGTCAAATTATCTCTATTGAAAATGACATGACTCTGTATATAGAGGAACAAAAAGACTCCACTAGTAGACTATTGCAACTCATAAAAAAGTTTGGTAAAGTGGCAGGATATAAAACTAATACAAAAAAATCAATAGCATTTTTATATACCACAAATCCATAGCTGAGAAGGCACTATTTTGAATTCTTTATTTTTTAAGGAATACAAATTCCATATGTACAACTTTAGGAATATTCTTCCCACCATACCTGCTCTCCCACCCACACTCCCACCCCACCACCTCCTCCTTCTCCCTTCGCCAATACCATTCTCTATTAAGATTTTCAATTAACTTTGTACACAGAATACCAACTCTATACTAAGTAAAATGTAAACAATTTACACACACACACACACACACACAATGTTTGAGAACTAATTTTACAGTTAACTTTTATAGTATTGAGGACAGAGGTCCTGCATGGGGAGTTAGTGCATAGTGACTCCTGTTGTTAATGTAACAATGAACACTCTTATGTATGATGTCAGTGACCACCTGAGTCTCTTAATATGAGCTGCCTAGGCTATGGAAGCCTTTTGAGTCCACAAACTGTTAGTATTTGGACAAGGCCATAAGCAAAGTGGAAGTTCTCTCCTCCCTTTAGAGAAAAGCACATTCTTCTTTGATGGCCAATTTGAGAAAGTACTTCTAAGACCAATCTCATTTATGATACCTACAGAAAAAATAAATACCTTGAAATACATTTAACCAAGGAGGTCAAAGATCTCCACAATGAAAGTTACAAAACATTAAAGAAAGAAATAGAAGACAAAAAAGGTGGAAAAGTCTTCCATGTTCATGGATTGGAAGAATTAGTATCATCAAAATGTCCCTACTACCCAATGCAATTTAAAGATTCATTATGATCCTATTGAAAGAACCAAGAACATTCTTCTCACATCTAGAAAAAAATACTAAAACTCATATGAAAACACAAGAGGCTTCAATAGCAAAAACAATCTTATACAAGAAAAACAAAGCCAGAGCCATCACAATACCAGATTTCACAACATACTACAGGGCAGTTACAATCAAAACAGCCTGGTACTGGCACAAAAATAGACTTTTAAACCAAGGAACAGAATAGAAACTCCAGAAATCAACCCACACATCTACTACCAACTAATCATTGACAAAAGAGCTAAAAATCAAGCCCTGGTGAAGAGATAGTCTCTTCAACAGATAGTGCTGCAAAATTGGACCTCCACATGTAGAAACTGAAACGAGACCCCTGCCTTATACCTTGTAAAAAAAAATTAACTCAAAATGGATCAAGGATCTAATTCTATGACCTGATACCATCAAATTACTAAAGAATAACATTGGGGAAATTCTGCAAGACATTGGCATAGGAAAAGATGTCTTGGAAAAGACCCCAGAAGCACAGAAGACCAAAGCCAAAATAGATAAATGGAATTTCATCAACCTAGGAACGTTCTGCACTGCAAAGGAAATACTCAACAAAATAAAGAGGCAATCCACAGATCAAGAGAAAATATTTGAGAACTATGCTATAAGGGAATATCCAGGATTTTAAACAGTTCAAGAAGTTCAGCAACAAAACAATACAGTTAATAAATGGGCCAAGGACACTGGGCCAGGCATTTTTCAAAGGATAAAATACAAATGGCCAAACACATGAAAAAGCACTCAGTACTACTTCTCATCAGGAAATGCAAATGAAGTTCACAATGACATTTTACTTCACCCCAGTTAGAATGGCTATCATCTAAATATCCAAAAAAACAACAAATGCTGGTGAGGATTTAGTGAAAAAGGAACCCTAATCCACTGTTGGTGGGAATGTACAACCATTATTGAAGACAGTAATGAGATTCCTCAAAAATTTACTGCAGCTCAATTCACAATAGCTAAAATATGGAATCATTCCAGATACCTATCAACTTATAACTAGATAAGGAAAATGTGGTATTTATATATATGTACATATATATATACAATAGAATACTACTCAGCCCTAAAAAATAATGAAATACCATCTTTTGCAATAAAATGTATGCAACTGGAAACCATTATGTTTAGAAAAGCCAGTTCCAAAACAACAAATATCATATTTTGTCTGATACACAATAGTTAATACAGAATACAAAATGATGTATAAGAACAAAATAGACATCTTGTGATTTGGTTGTTTTTAGACCTTGTTTATACTCAATAGAATTGTGTTTTTATACTTTTTACTTGAATATTATGGTAAGAATTGCATTAAACGTGTGATTATACAGTGGCCTAAAATCATGTCTTCAGCAAAATAACAAAAAAAAAAGGAAAGAAGTAGGAGTGTTGAAAGAGGGTGGAAGGGAAGTATGATAATAACCTTAGATTTGTACTGTGGCATACAAGTTTAAGCTTCTGTATGCAGTGCTGGTATCCCATAAGGGTGCCAGTTCAAGTTCTAGCTGCTCCACTTCTGATCCAGCTTCCTACTAATGTGCCTGAGAAAAGTAATGCAAGATCACCCAAGTACTTTGACCCCTACATCCATGTGGAAGACCCAGAAGTTGTTCCTGGCTTTGGCCTGGCTCAGCCCCAGCAGAGCCCTAGCTATTGGGGAGTGAACCAGCAGATGGGAGATCTATCTCTGATTTTAAATAATTCCTTTTTTTTGATTATTTGTCTTTTTAACTTTTATTTAGTAAATATAAATTTCCAAAGTACAGTTTATGGATTACAATGGCTTTCCCCTCCCCCATAATTTCCCTCCCACCTGCAACCCTCCCATCTCCGGCTCCTTCTCCCATTCCATTCACATCAAGATTCATTTTCAATTATCTTTATATACAGAAGATTGATTTAGTATATATTAAGTAAAGATTTCATCAGTTTGCACCCACACAGAAACACAAAGTGTAAAATACTGTTTGAGTACTAGTTATAGCATTAATTCACATTAAACAACACATTAAAGACAGAGATCCTACATGAGGAGTAAGTACGCAGTGACTCCTGTTGTTGACTTAACAAATTGACACTCTTGTTTATGGCATCAGTAATCTCCCTAGGCTCTTGTCATGAGTTGCCAAGGTTATGGAACCCTTTTGAGTTCACTGACTCTGATCTTAGTTAGACAAGGTCATAGTCAAAGTGGAAGTTCTCTCCTCCATTCAGAGAAAGGTACCTCCTTCTTTGATGGCCTGTTCTTTCTACTGGGATCTCACTCGCAGAGATCTTTCATTTAGATTTGTTTTTTTGTTTGTTTGTTTGTTTTGCCAGAGTGTCTTGGTTTTCCATGCCTAAAATACTCTCATGGGCTCTTCAGCCAGATCTGAATGCCTTAAGGGCTGATTCTGAGGCCAGAGAGCTGTTTAGGACATCTGCCATTCTATGAGTCTGCTGTGTATCCCACTGATAGATCTAAGAGTCAAAGGGACCACACAAACAAGACTAGTGTCTGCAAATACTACCGATTTAATCACAGAAGAGCTCCTGCAGAGGTGGCGTTCACAGCTGCATACAACAGATCATAGTTTTGAAGTCTAGCACAGATTAAAAGCCACAGAAGTACCATTTATATAAGGCACACACCAATTTTCTCTTTAATAGACTTCCCATGAACATTATTTCAAAAAATATAGTCAAAGTAGTGCACCTAGGACAATTAGCTACACAGCTCACACAGCCCTAGAAAGGTTTTCAGTGCCAGCTACCATTTGGTCATGAAATGTAAATGAGCTTGAGACACTGTTCATTCCCAAGATTATGCCAAGGACTGGCTGAAACATTGGATCCCTCTGCTTAGAAGGTTATGACCTTCCCTTTCACCTCTCCCAACTTATTTTTGTTTGATTTCATTTGTTTATGGTGTTCAGTTGCACGTGCCTAGAAAGCCTTTAATCACTTTGCAAATCAGGGAAACAAATTATCCGCAACTATGATACGATCTCTAGTAGACTGGTTTGTCCATTTCAGGTTGCCAGTTGGCAGGCCCACCTAAGGCCTTCTGTTTTTCCCTCTTATGCCTCCCATAACTTTGATCAGGGGAGGTCAAGTATCATCTAACTCTTTTAACCAATGCCTAGTGAAAACTGGAATGTGCAGCCCAGTATATTTTTAAAACATCTAAAAAAATGAGGCTTTATTATTCTTCACAAAACCAGGAATTTCCAGAAGGATATCTGATCCATACAATCCAAGCAGTCAGCATTCATTTTTAGCTTCTGGGAAGGTATTTGGCCCCTATAATCAAAGCAACCAGTGGTCAAGTTAAAACTCAAGCTACAGTTGCCATATTCCTGGTAAAGAGAAGCTGGTAACTGATTGAGGTGGTTTGTGACTGCATTATTACCCATAGGACTGAGTGCTGCCCCTGTTCCAACAAGCTGGTGATGTGTAGGGGTCAAGTAAGATTAACAGTCCATACCCCGAGAGTAACAAGTTGAGTCAGTATTTCCTTGATGGTAACTTGGAGCCTGCATCTAGGACCTCTGTATGTAGTAGGAGAAGGTAGGCCAAGGGGTCTGACAGAAGGAGATGAAACCTGGACTCCAACTAGACATGGAAGCATGGCTAACTGGCTTTTGTCAGGACTCAAACGCTACAGGGGGGAATGAACTGGCCCTTGTCCCACTGTCTGACCTCACTTTCTTAGCTGGAGAAGTCTTTTTGGCAGATCTTACTTTGCTCTAACCATAAATCTGCTGCTATTGTAGGCAGTGCTTAACTGATTCTTAAAAGATACCCACACCCTGGGCTCGAACAAGTTGATTTTCAGCACCACCTCCTTGCACACGAAAATGTCTGAGGACCAGGTATGGACAGTGCTTCTAGCTTGTCCAGGTATGCCAGGGTGAGCGTCATCCCCTCCCAGCCCTGCTTCTAGGGGGTGGCCAAGTAGCCCATGAAGGGATACAGCAATTCCATTCCCTAAGTGGTTCAGACTCAGCCCATTGACTGTATAAGGCATATGCTAAAACCAAGGCATTACACTAAAGTTTTTGAATGCACAAAGTCTACCCCAATCAGGGGACCCTGCATGAAAATCTTGATTCACTGCGATAGACAAGTTCAGGATTCTTGATGGGTGAGTTTGAAGTGATGGAACTTATAGCCACATTGGAAGTCAGTGAAAAAAAATCTAATTGTCCTTCAAAATCCCAAATGGTCAACTGTCAAAGTAGACATGGATAGTGAGGGCTGCTCTAGTGATTTTTATTTTTAGTAGCATTCGAGGCTGAGTTGGAGCTGAGGTTGATTTGGCTGTCAGGAAGATTTGCTCTGGAGTAACTTTATGCTATGATTTCTCAGTTTCTAGAATATTCCATTCATTTAAGTCCATAATCCACCCTTAATCCCTATATGCAGAGCTACCCTCCCAGTCTTTTGGCAGTTCCGCTCTGAGTATAAAACGGTCAAACTTGATGCATGTGCTGGAGTAGAGATAATGCTCCATGGGGGTGTAAACACAGATCCAGAGATGAAATGTGATTATTACCTATTAAAGTCATAATTTCAGGTTTAAGAGATAATTGTGGGATTTAATTTGGGAACTAGATATACTTCAGTCTGGGCAGTCTTTGGATAATAGTCATGGATTTGAAATTCTGTATTTGAAGGCATACTGAAATGTTTGTAATCATGGACATTCAGGCCTGGATACATATGATCTTGCACTTTATCTGAGCATTTGGCAGTAAACAGGAAAGTACTTTTGGTGGGTATTGAATGTTTCTGCAAAATCTCACACTGTAAAAGATACAGGTTGTTTAATATTACTGTAAAATAGTGATATCTTCTATGTCTATGGATCTTTCACTCATAGATCCCTAAGTTTGTATATTTTGAGTCCACATTGGCTTTCAACTCATCTGTTTGCCTCTTCTACTGGTGTAGATAATGCCTACTTCTTAAGTGTGTCAGCCTTTAATCTTGAAATTTATTCCTACTCATCTCCATGAGGAAGGAAACTAGAAAAGAATTGGTGGATCCTCAGCAAAGGCCTGGAAGATGAGACTTTAAATATTTGTAGTTATTTTGGAAGGTTTTGATTTTACATTTGTTGCTAGTACCCACATTCGTTTTGAACAGCTAAACTACTCTATAACATGGTATGGTATAACATACTTAATATAAAACATTTTTAAAGAAATAAACATTATCACTGGTTCACAGAGTATCTTAAATTTACTTATTAAAGATATAAGTAGGGAGTGAAATCACAGAAAGTAGAGGAGCAGGTAGAGCTTATGGCCTCTTCCTCAACAGAACTATTAAAACACAAAGTACAAATAGTCAGTTTAAAATTATCCAGTAAAGGACAAAGGTTTAAAGCAAATTCTTAGTCCCAGAAAAGTACATCTTTAAACTGTACAAGAGAGGCTGGCACTGTGGTGCAGCAAGTTAAGCCATAGCTTATAGAACTGGCATTTCATATGGGTGCCAATTCAAGTCCTGGCTACTCCACTTCTAATCCAGCTTCCTGCTAATGCACCTGGGAAAGCAGTGGAAGATGTTCCAAGTCCTTGGGTCCCTGCACCCATGTTGGACATGCAGAAGAATCTCTTGGCTCCTGACTTCAGCCTGGCCCAGCTCCAGTTGTTGTAGACATTTGGGGAATGAACCAGAAGATGGTAGCCTGCTCTAACTTTGCCTTAAAAATAAAGAAATCTTTAAAAAAATGACAGAAGCTTTAGCAAAATTCATTGGAATTTTATGTGCCCTTAATCTACCCCTGACACAGCCAGACCACTAGTCTTTTTTTTTTTTATTTGACAGAGTTAGACAGTGAGAGAGACAGACAGAAACGTCTTCCTTCCATTGGTTCACCCACCAAATGGCCGCCATGGCCAGCGCTGTGCCGATCTGAAGCCAGGAGCCAGGTGCTTCTTCCTGGTCTCCCATGCAGGTGCAGGCACCCAAGCACTTGGGACATCCTCCACTGCCCTCCCAGGCCACAGCAGAGAGCTGGACTGGAAGAGGAGCAACCCAGACTAGAACCCGGCACCCATATGGGATGCCGGCGCCTCAGGCAGAGGATTAACCAAGTGAGCCACGGTGCTAGCCCCAGACTACTAGTCTTGAAAATGGTAACCCAAGTTCCCAATGTAGTTCTTGGTAATGAAGGGATGCATTTATGCTCAAAGAAATGTGCTTACCTACTTTAATCTGTTTAGGGGTTATAAGGAACTACTAGAAGAATTGGTACAAGGCACTTGCCTCTATTTACCCAATTTAACTTTTCTCTGGATCAAAAAACATTAGGCATTAAACACAAGCATCGCAAGACAAATGAGCAACCAGATTCCACCTGATGTCAAAGATTAGAATTGATTCAAATGATAGAGTACTGAGAGAGGAGGAGTAATTATGGGAGTTTTTAATTAGGGGTTCAAAAGCACCCATGTACACTGGAGAATTTAGAAAGTCATGAATTCCCAGAGCAGGACACATTCTCAGAAAAGTCACGAAAATATTCTAAGCTTTCACGACAACTAATTTCTAGCTTCATCTCCAAGAGCAAGCAGAGACAAAAGAAGATTCATAAACAGCCTGGTTAAGTGTTGAAAGGACAGCCCAACAAAGAACAAATTACCAAGAACTGAGAACTTTTTTATATCCCCTTTGCCATACATCATTCACACTTCTGTCTCTCCTTTTATTTCCTGGAATTCAAGGAAAACTACCAAAATGCAAGATGTAGAAATAGATATTTCAGAGACCATCAAGTGTACTAACGTGTTTACTGAGAGGTGCAGAGAAAAAAGGAGGGGCATAAAGTATGTCTGAAGAAATAATGGAGAGAAAACCTCACAAATTTAATAAACATGAATCTACACATTGAGGAATTACAATGATCTCTAGCAGAGTAAACCCAAAGAGATCCAAACACATTTTATAATCAAATTGTTGAAAGATGAAGACAGAATCATGAAAAATAGGGGAAAAAAGCAATTCATAACATATGAAGATTCCTCAATTACATGAAGTTCTTGTTTCCCTTCAAAAACTAGGGAAGGCCAGAAGCGGCAGGAGAACATTTATTTAAGGTTATTAAAAAAAAACTGTCAATCAAGAATTTTATAATAAAGAAAAAATGAATACATTTCCAAATAAGCAATAGCTGAGAGCATTTATTGACAGTAGGCCTTACCTACAAGAGATGATAGTAAGAGTCCTGTTGGCTGAAAAAAAAGAGAATACCAGATAGAAATCAGAAGCTGTGTGCTGAGATAAATATCTCAGGGAAAGGTAACAACCTTGATAAATATTAAAGGCACTACTATTATACTCTTGATATATAACACCTCTAGAAATCTATCTTAATCAGCATACCTATATGAAGATATAACTGGTAGCAGTAACATATGGAGTGTGAAAAGAGACATGTAGGAACAAGATTCAAAGTGCTATTAAAGCTAAGTTAGTATTAATTAACACGTGATCATTATTTAGGATATTAATTATAATACCATTGGTAACCACTAAGAAATCATCTAATAAAAATACAGAAAATAAAAAGGAAATAAAACATTGTATTATAGAAAAATAATGAGGGGACAGTGCTGTGATGTAGCAGGTAAAACTGCCACCTGTAGTGCCAGCCTCCAATATGGGTGCCAGTTCGAGTCCCGGTTGCTCCACTTCCAATCCAGCTTTCTGCTATGGCTTGGGAAAGCAGAGTAACATGGCCCAAGTCCTTGGGCCCCTACATGGGAGACCTGGAAGAATCTCCTGGCTTTGGATTGGCATGGCTCCGGCCATCTGGGGAGTGAATCAGCAGATGGAAGACCTCTCTTCCTGTGCTTCTCTGTGACTCTGACTTTCAAATAAATAAATAAATCTTTAAAAAAAAAAAAGAAAAACACAAAATACAATAGA
The DNA here is from genome assembly GCF_051225735.1 of Oryctolagus cuniculus. Lineage (NCBI taxonomy): Eukaryota > Metazoa > Chordata > Mammalia > Lagomorpha > Leporidae > Oryctolagus > Oryctolagus cuniculus. Next base: position 49,986,264 of record NC_142878.1, read on the forward strand.
GGGGCAATTAGGAACAAAATTATATAACACATAGAAATAAACAACAGGATGGTAAAAGTAAGTACCAGTAAGTACTTACTGGTAGTTACCCTTAAGTGTAAATTGGTTAAATTAGCCAATCAAAACACAGATATTGGAGGAAGAAATTTTTTTAAATGACCCAATTATATGCTGTTTACAAGAGATTTACTTTATATGCATAGGCTAACAGTGAAGGAATTGAAAATATTCATGCAAATGGTAGCCTAAAGAGATCCAATAGCTATGTGCTATGGTCCAAAAACTTGTGTTCTCTTACAACCCATGTGTTGAAATCCTAACCCCCATGATGATAAAGTTAGAAAATGAAGTATCTGGGAAGTGATAGTTGGGTGATAGTTCTGAGGTCTCTACTTCATGAATGAAATTAGTCCTCTCATGAAAGATACCTAAGGGAGTTTCCTTGTCACTTCTATCATGTGGGGACATAGTGAAAATAAGCCATCTATGAACCAAGAAGCAGCCCATCACCAGACACTGAATTTGCCAGTGAATCGATATAAAAATTTTCAGCCCCAGAACCGTATTTTTGTTTACAGGCCAGTTGTTCTTTGATATTTTTATTAAAACAGCCTGACTGGACTAAGACACCATACTAATAAAAAATACTTTAAATTAAAAATTGTCACAAGAAACTAAAAGGGTCAATACATATTGGTCAGTTCATCAGAAGATTTAACAGTTATAAAATTATAAGCATAATGTACCAAACAAGAGTGCACTATACATATACAGATACATATATACATATATACGCAACTACAACAAAGGAAAAATATGCAGTTATACAGTAACACAATTTAGTATATTTTAATAAAAGATAGACATTTAGACAGAATATGAATGAAAAAATTGAAAATACTTGCAGGGCACTATAGCAACTAGACCTAAGAGACATATTTAGAACAGTCCACACAACAGTGCAGAATACATTCTTCTAAAGTGCACATGAAACTTTCCCCAAGGTAGACCACATATTAAGCCAAAAAATAAGTCTTAATAAATCTCCAAAGACTAAAAGCAAACAAGGTGACTATCTCTTTATCTCTGCAATGGAACAATGCTAGAAATGAAAAAAGAAAAACTGAAAAATTCACAAATATATGGAAATTAAACAAGACACTCTTAAGCAATGAACATGCCAGTAGAGAAATCACAGATTAGAAAGTACTTCCAGATAACTGAAAATTAAAACTCAATACACCAAACCCACGAGATGAGTCTTTCCCTCAGATGGAAACTTATAGCTGTCTATGCCTATTTTTTAAAAATTAAGAAAGATCTCTTCATGCTTCTGCACGTGGAAATCCAGTTTTCCCAGCACCATTTATTGAATAGACTGTCCTTGCTCCAGGAATTGGTTTTAGATCCTTGATCAAATATAAGTTGGCTATAGATGTTTGGGTTGATTTCTGGTGTTTCAATTCTGTTCCATTGGTCTATCCATCTGTTTCTGTACCAGTACCATGCTGTTTTGATTACAACTGCCCTGTAGTATGTCCTGAAATCTGGTATTGTGATGCCTCCGGCTTTGTTTTTGTTGTACAAGATTGCTTTAGCTATTCGAGGTCTCTTGTGCCTCCATATGAATTTCAGCATCATTTTTTCCAGATCTGAGAAGAATGTCTTTGGTATCTTGATTGGGATTGCATTGAATCTATAAATTGCTTTTGGGAGAATGGACATTTTGATGATGTTGATTCTTCCAATCCATGAGCATGGAAGATTTTTCCATTTTTTGGTATCCTCTTCTATTTCTTTCTTTAAGATTCTGTAATTCTCATCGTAGAGATCTTTAACATCCTTGGTTAAGTTTATTCCAAGGTATTTGATTGTTTTTGTAGCTATTGTGAATGGGATTGATCTTAGCAGTTCTTTCTCTGCCGTGGCATTGCTTGTGTATACAAAGGCTGTTGATTTTTATGCATTGATTTTATATCCTGCCACTTTGCCAAACTCCTCTATGAGTTCTAGTAGTCTCTTAGTAGAGTTCTTTGGATCCTCTAAGTAAAGAATCATATCGTCTGCAAAGAGGGATAGTTTGACTTCTTCCTTCCCAATTTGTATCCTTTAATTTCTTTTTCTTGTCTGATGGCTCTGGCTAAAACTTCCAGAACTATGTTAAATAGCAGTGGTGAGAGTGGGCATCCCTGTCTGGTGCCAGATCTCAGTGGAAATGCTTCCAACTTTTCCCTATTCCATAGGATGCTGGCCGTGGGTTTTTCATAAATTGCTTTGATTGTATTGAGGAATGTTCCTTCTATACCCAATTTGCTAAGAGTTTTCATCATGAAAGGGTGTTGAATTTTATCAAATGCTTTCTCTGCATCAATTGAGATAATCATATGGTTTTTCTTCTGCAGTCTGTTAATGTGGTGAATTACATTGATTGATTTGCAATTGTTGAACCATCCCTGCATACCAGGGATGAATCCCACTTGGTCTGGGTGGATGATTTTCCTGATGTGTTGTTGTATTCTATTGGCAAGAATTTTATTGAGGATTTTTGTGTCTATGTTCATCAGGGATATTGGTCTATAATTTTCTTTCAGTGCTGCATCTTTCTCTGGCTTAGGGATTAAGGTGATGCTGGCTTCATAGAAAGAATTTGGGAGGATTCCATCTTTTTCAATTGTTCTGAATAGTTTGAGAAGAATTGGAGTTAGTTCTTCTTTAAATGTCTGGTAGAATTCAGCAGTGAATCCATCTGGTCCTGGGCTTTTCTTTGTTGGGAGGGCCTTTATTACTGTTTCAATTTCTGCCTCAGTTATGGGTCTATTTAGGTTTTCTATGTCTTCATGGTTTAATTTAGGTAGATTGCATGTGTCCAGGAATCTATCCATTTCTGATAGATTTTCCTGTTTGCTGGCATACAAGTCCTTGTAGTAATTTCTGATGATTCTTTTTATTTCTGTGGTGTCTGTTGTTATGTTTCCTTTTTCATCTCTGATTTTATTGATTTGGGTCTTTTCTCTTCTTTTTTTAGTTAGTTGGGCCAATGGGGTGTCAATTTTGTTTATTTTTTCAAAAAACCAGCTTCTCGCTTGGCTGATTTTTTGTAGTGTGTTTTTTTGGATTCAATCCTGTTAATTTCTTCTCTGGTTTTAATTATTTCTCTTCTCCGACTAGATTTGGGTCTGGTTTGCTGCAGTTTTTCTAGGTCCTTGAGATGTGCTGAAAGCTCATTTATTTGGTGCCTTTCCAATTTGATATAGGCCCCTATTGCTATAAACTTGCCTCTTAACCCTGCTTTTGCCGTGTCCCATAAGTTTTGATATGTTGTGTTGTTTTCCTCATTTACTTCCAGAAAGTATCTGATTTCTCTTTTGATTTCTTGAGACCCAGTGTTCATTCAGGAGCATGTTGTTCAGTCTCCATGTGTTTGCATACTTTCCAGGGTTTCCTGAGTTGCTAATTTCCAGCTTCATTCCACTGTGGTCTGAGAAGCTGCATGGTATGATTCTAAGTCTTTTAAATTTGCTGAGACATGCTTTATGGCCTAGTATGTGGTCAATCCTAGAGAAGGTTCCATGCACTGCTGAGAAGAATGTAAAGTCTTTAGATGTAGGATTGAAAGTTCTGTAGATATCTGTTAGATCCATTTGGGCAATAGTGTCGTTTAAATCTGCTGTTTCCTTGTTGATCTTCTGTCTGGATGATCTATTTCTTTTCTTTTTTTTTTTTTTTTTTTTTTTTTTTTTTTTTTGACAGGCGGAGTGGACAGTGAGAGAGAGAGACAGAGAGAGAAAGGTCTTCCTTTGCCGTTGGTTCACCCTCCAATGGCCGCCGCTGCAGCCGGCGCACCGCGCTGATCCGATGGCAGGAGCCAGGATCCAGGTGCTTTTTCCTGGTCTCCCATGGGGTGCAGGGCCCAAGCACCTGGGCCATCCTCCATTGCACTCCCTGGCCATAGCAGAGAGCTGGCCTGGAAGAGGGGCAACCGGGACAGAATCCGGCGCCCCAACCGGGACTAGAACCCGGTGTGCCGGCGCCGCAAGGTGGAGGATTAGCCTATTGAGCCACGGCGCCGGCCTGATCTATCTATTTCTGAGAGTGGAGTATTGAAGTCCCCCAGTACTATTGCATTGGAATCTAAGTCTCCCTTTAAGTCCCTTAACATATCTTTTAAATAGACCGGTGCCCTGTAATTAGGTGCATATACATTTATAATAGTTACATCTTCCTGTTGAATTGAACCCTTAATCATTATATAGTGCCCCTCTTTGTCTCTCTTAACAGTTTTTGTATTACAATTAATTTGTCTGATATTAATATGGCTACATCTGATTTTTTTTGGTTTTTGTTGGCACGGAATACCTTTTTCCAACCTTTCACTTTCAGTCTACATGCATCTTTGTTAGAGAGATGTGTTTCTTGTAGGCAACAAATAGTTTGGTGTTGTTCCTTAAGCCAGTCAGCCAATCGGTGTCTTTTAACTGAAGAGTTAAGACCATTAACGTTTAATGTGACTATTGATATATAGTGACTTTGCCCTGCCATTTTCCGGGAGATATTTTCTAGTATATGCTTTGAGCTTCCCATGCTCTTTTCCACTCAACATGGATTAAAGACCTAAATCTATGACCTGACACCATCAAGTTATTAGAGAACATTGGAGAAACCCTTCAAGATATTGGCACAGGCAAAGAGTTTCTGGAAAAGACCCGGGAGGCACAGGCAGTCAAAGCCAAAATCAACTGTTGGGATTGCATCAAATTGAGAAGTTTCTGTACTGCAAAAGAAACAGTCAGGAGAGTGAAGAGACAACCAACAGAATGGGAAAAAATATTTGCAAACTATGCAACAGATAAAGGGTTGATAACCAGAATCTACAAAGAGATCAAGAAACTCCACAAAAACAAAACAAACAACCCACTTAAGAGATGGGCCAAGGACCTCAATAGACATTTTTCAAAAGAGGAAATCCAAATGGCCAACAGACACATGAAAAAATGTTCAAGGTCACTAGCAATCAGGGAAATGCAAATCAAAACCACAATGAGGTTTCACCTCACCCCGGTTAGAATGGCTCACATTCAGAAATCTACCAACAACAGATGCTGGCGAGGATGTGGGGGAAAAGGGACACTAACCCACTGTTGGTGGGAATGCAAACTGGTCAAGCCACTATGGAAGTCAGTCTGGAGATTCCTCAGAAACCTGAAGATAACCCTACCGTTCGACCCAGCCATCCCACTCCTTGGAATTTACCCAAAGGAATTTAAATTGGCAAACAAAAAAGCGGTCTGCACCCTAATGTTTATTGCAGCACAATTTACAATAGCCAAGACCTGGAACCAACCTAAATGCCCATCAACGGTAGACTGGATAAAGAAATTATGGGATATGTACTCTTTAGAATACTATACCACAGTAAGAAACAACGAAATCCAATCATTTGCAACAAAATGGAGGAATCTGGAACACATCATGCTGAGTGAAATGATCCAGTCCCAAAGGGACAAATATCATATGTTCTCCCTGATTGGTGACAACTGACTGAACACCAAAAAGGAAACCTGTTGAAGTGAAATGGACACTATGAGAAAAGGTGACTTGATCAGCATAGCCCTGACTGTTAATGAACAATTTAATTCATTATCCCTCTTAGTATTTTTTTTGTCTGTTCTACTTAATACTATTGGGTTAATTCTATAATTAATACACAGTTATTCTTAAGTGTTGAAATTTAACAGAAATGTGATCCCTGTTAAACATAAGAGTGGGAATAAGAGAGGAAAGAGAGGTACAATTTAGGACATACTCAAGCTGACTTGCCCCAAATGGTAGAGTTAGAAACATACCAGGGGACTCCAATTCAATCCCATCAAGGTGGCATGTACCAATGCCATCTCACTAGTCCAAGTGATCAATTTCAGTTCACAATTGATCATAATGAAAGGACTAAGAGTCAAAGGGATCACATAAACAAGTCTAGTGCCTGCTAATACTAACCGATAGAATAAATAAAGGGGAGAGTGATCCAACATGGGAAGCGAGATACTCAGCAGACTCATAGAATGGCAGATGTCCTAAACAGCACTCTGGCCTCAGAATCAGCCCTTAAGGCATTCAGATCTGGCTGAAGAGCCCATGAGAGTATTTTAGGCATGGAAAACCAAGACACTCCGGCAAAAAAAAAAAAAAAAAAAAAAAAAAAACCACCTAAATGAGGGATCTCTGTGAGTGAGATCCCAGTGGAAAGAACAGGTCTTCAAAGAAGGAGGTACCTTTCTCTGAAGGGAGGAGAGAACCTCCACTTTGACTATGACCTTGTCTAAACAAGATAAGAGTCGGTGACCTCAAAAGGCTTCCATAGCCTTGGAAACTCATGACTGGAGCATAGGGAGATTACTGATGCCATAAACAGGAGTGTTGATTTGTAAAGTCAACAACAGGAGTCACTGTGCACTTACTCCTCATGTAGGATCTCTGTCCTTAATGTGCTGTACATTGAGATTTGATGCTATAATGAGTACTCAAACAGTATATTTCACTTTGTGTTTCTATGGGGGTGCAATCTGTTGAAATCTTTACTTAATGTACACTAAACTGAACTTCTGTAAAAAAAAAAAAAAAGAAATTATCAATTCCCAACTTGATTCTCACTGGGATTAAACATGACAATAGGTCTGATCTGATTTCATCATCATTTAAAAAATCATCTATTATTTTTCACTTTATGTTTCTGTGTGGGAGCAAACTGTTGAAATCTTTACTTAATGTATGCTAGACTGATCTTCTGTATATAAAGATAATCGAAAATGAATCTTGATGTGAATGGAAGGGGAGAGGGAGTGGGAAAGGGGAGGGTTGCAGGTGGGAGGGACATTATGGTGGGGGGGAAGCCATTGTAATCCATAAGCCGTACTTTGGAAATTTATATTCATTAAATAAAAGTTAAAAAAAATTAAGAAAGATCTCAAACCAATAGCATTATTTTATACTTAAGGACTAGGAATAGTAGAGAAACTCAAAGCTAGCAGGAGGGAGGAAATTATAAAGATTGAAGTGGAACTAACTGAAACAGATAATGCAAAAATCAAGAGAGGGCATCAATGAAATGTAAACCAGTTCTTGGTATAAATGGACACGATTTTAGTAAGACTGATTAACAGAATGAGAGTTAAGACTCAAGTAATGAAAATAAGAAAGTTTTAACAGATTCTTCTAAGCATTCAAGAGACTTCGTATTGAACAATGAAAGCCCTAAAGGAAAGTTCCTAGTGAAGTAATGGGCCTCTACCTTAAGTAGGGAGAATGGCATCCATTTTGATTATGATCAAGGGATCAGTCTAACTGAAGCAGCAGGTAGTCTTGCACTATAGAAATAGTAAAGGGTCTAGAGGTAGACTCTTGCCCAGAGTGCAACCTCCCCTCTTTGATATATTGTTTAGCAGCAATGAGTCTATGTCACAGGGAAGTTATGCGTATGCTCACTTGAATTCACACCCACTGCCATGTGACTTGCTTGGGTCATTGAAAAGCAAGCAAAATAGGGGTCTCTTCTAAGCTGAAATCTTAGAAGCCAGTGTGTTTCACTACATGTGATTTATAGTTGTTATTTCCTACATACAATGTTTGACATCTTGAAACCCTTTCTGGCTGGAAAGAGAATGCTTCTCCCAGGGCTGGTCAACTCTTACATAAAGGAGCATGTCTTTGATATTCAAACTAGCCAATCCAGATAGACACCTCCTCTGTCTTTTCCTAAACACAGCAGAAGGCAATATTCATCTGCTTTAATTATCGTGGAGCCAGCCAAGTCCTAGGCAACTAAGGGCCTCTCACACAGCTTACAGCCCACAAAGATTATTCCAGGTAGCACATACCAGCTTGAGTATGCCCTGCCATGCCTTGCCTTGCCCTCAGGAGCATTCCAATCAAGGCTGTAGCCTAGGCCTTCCCCCAATTCTTGCCCCTTGACAGACCTTGGAACTTCCTAGGTGACTCAACATAGCATACGGTACCTCCCATTTCCAATTTCTGTGAGTAAAACAAGCGCTGTTCTCCTGAGCCTCACCCATGTCTCCTCTTGAGTCCTCTCCTGATCACATAAAACAAAGAACACGTTGCATGTTTTCCCCCCTGCCTCTTTCAGTTAAGCCTCCATTGAGATGGGGCTTCTGTCAGCCTGTAGCTCTTATTACAAAGGGAAGGTACTCTGTTAACCCACAATACACACATTAACAGCATGAACAAGAAATGAACTGTTTTTTTAAACTACAGAAATTTACAGCATGAACAAGAAATGAACTGTTTTTTTTTAAACTACAGAAATTTTCAGATTATTGGTTACCATGGCATATCCAAGCCCCAAACTGCCTAAGACAGGAAATTTAAGGAGAGGCCAAAGTCTTTCAGCCATTGAAGACTAGCAAGTAAATATTGAAATAAATTTCACAACGTATTATACATAAAATGATAGTAGACACTTTCTAAAGAGCTTAGACAAAAGATAGAAAAGTGAAACTAAAAAGTTAAGTAAATAATGGACTGCAAAAAGAAGATATCTGAAGCAAAAACTTGACCCATTCATCATTTTCTGAAGGTCTTCCTAAGGGGAAAAGCAGAGCATTCCCTTATATTAAAGCTAGAACAATGTTTTCTCCATAACTAGATTTTTATTATTATTTTTCATTGAAATTTAAATTATCTCCAAGTCAATTTCCCACATTTAAAAAAATGAGTTGTTTCAATTTTGAGAAAATTGCTTACTATGTGACTTGGCAAAAATGCTACTCATTTAGATAGGATGTTAGAGTCATAGTGTACAGTTTTAGCTCCAGGAATATCAAACCTACTATTTGGTGAAATTGTAGAGTAGGAACACACTAACTGTTGCTCATCTCTCATTCCAATAACCATATTTATGGCTAGTACTTCAAATACGTACTCATACTCTTTTGTAAACCACCATGATTTTATTTTGCTGTTACTTTTATAATATTTCTAGTTTGTCTAATTTTATAAATGGCTTAATTACCTCTAAGATATATGAACAGTACATTCCTCTTATAATCTTAAGTAAATTGCCATGACTCACACTTGCAACCATTACACCATTAACACCCTATATGTTAAGTCCTGGTTAAAAAAATGAAATTTTCTCTCATATTTGGTGTTAGCCAGTTACTTTACGTGCAACTCATTTTTTTCAGCTCTCTAAATTGCTTTTTCTTGATCTTCCACTGCACCATCCCACGAAAGTCTCTTCCTCGCCATATCACACACAGTGTCGCAAAAACACCATATATTTCAGTTTCCAGGCTCATATTTTTAAATTATTGATTTCAAAAGCAATATGTGCCACAGTTAATAATAAAATGTCTGAGACATGTGAAATGCAAACAAGACATCAAATGGGACCATGATGTATTACTTAGGAATGGTTCTAGCCTTTTCCCTGTCTGGTAACTTGTGTGTATATACGTGTGTGTGTGTGTGTGTGTGTGTGTGTGAAAATCTCAATCATATTGCATGTACTACTTTACATCCTACTTTTCCTACCTACATGTTGGAATTATTCTCATATAAATTACTTAAAAATCCCCTTTAAAGGCTGTTTACATATTTTTCCTGCATATCTTGCTGATGTTTGAGCTAGTTTAGAATTCTTTACAGTTCAATTTCCATGTGTTCCAAAGGCCTAGCCCTCAGAAAAGTACACAATAAAAGACTCACTAAATTAAGACCCTCCTGACCGGACATGTATCCATCTCCCAAACTTTGTATCTATCTCTGGCTACAAACCAATATGGAGCAAACAGTGTCTGTCCCCAACTGCAAAATACTCCCTACCATCCTGTTAGGGACTTCCCCAATTTCATCCATGCCCAGAACAGGCCAAGATGATCTCTGTGTGACCTTCCTGGGTTGGTAATAGGGAGCAACACTGCCATTTTGAGCATATTATGTGCAAAAACACCAACAGCACTTATGAAGAACATCAAACTGAGTATAAATTGAAGTATCAGATGCTGATGGGGACAAGCCAGAACTGTGGGCTGTATGCAGTTTGAAGTGCCATGAGCTGAGGAGAAATCACCCTGCCTCCCCAACCTCCATGGAGACACCCGTTCAGCTCTCATCTGAGAACCAATCACAGAACCTCTTCCCATCGTGCTGTCTCCCTGGTGCTCAACCAAAGCTCCCAGTACACCTTGTCTGGATGGCACATTGACATCTTCTCAATTTCTATTTGCAAGTGAGCCAGAGTCTGGGGTTGGTAACAACATGGCTGAAAGAATCTCAATGAGCTGCTATCCTATAATCTAAATGCCTGGTCTTTGCCAGTCTTGATTACGCCCTGAATATGCTTCCTATAGTGCTTTTTGTTTGAGTTTACCTATTGAGTGTCTCTCAATTGCTTTTTGGGCTTCATTATGAATCTTCAGTTTGGGGTTATTCTTACCCATCTTGCCTCAACTCAGGTGCAATATTCTACTCACCGGCTCCTCTTGACAGGGACATGAGACCACAAATTCTACATTAGTATCCTTAAAAAGTATAGTTTATCAAATTTCAGATTCCATTATAGATTCTTTGAGTCAGGACTTCTTGCTTAGAAAAGATAGTGTAAGTTAAGTATGTACTGTGAGTTCCTATATTTTTTGGATCAGATTGATAAATAATACCCTCTTTACAATCTCACCTTTTTAAACATCTCTATTTTCACAAATTATATTAAAATGTTATCATGTACATCTAAGATATAAAACATATTACATAGGGTGTTCCAAGATAGCAGAATGGCAATAGTGCAGTCTGCTCTAGTCAAGACAGAAATAGTAGGAAAAAAGTGGAGAAAGTGCACTTTCAGGGGAAAGTTGCAGGGAAAACTGTAGTGGACATTCTGCAGAAGCAGTGGAGACGCTGTGGATCTGTGTAGAAAGTACAGACGTGCAGCATTGAGCACAGACACAATAAATGACCCCAGCAGCCCTGATCCAGAGAAAGTGCCCACTCTGGCAAGCAAGGTGAGGTCAGACATCACAGGCCCACACCACTCTTGCTACAGCTGGAGGGAGAGATGAGTGGACTCACTGTCTTTGAGTCCAGCGCAGAACCCTGAAGTAAACAGGATGTGCTCATCCAGAGGGGTAAAGAAGTGGCACATCCTCCTCTCCCCATCTCCCCCTTCCTCAATAGTGCCCTGCAGCCAGCTGTGGGAGGGCTGGCGCCATTTTGGACGTAAGCAGACAGTAGCTTCTGCAGCTCTTGTGTGCGCACCCAGCAACTAATGGGGGCAGCCTCCATCCTGTCAGCAGGGGCAACCACGACAGTCCGGGTGCAATTGGCAGAGATGGGCTCCATCTTGTCAATGGGGCAACAGCAGCAGCTTCACTGTGCCCACATGGCAACAGGTGGGTAGGGAGAGCCATTCTGATGGAAGTGCTACCTGCAGAGATTTTTTTTTTTTTTGACAGGCAGAGTGGACACTGAGAGAGACAGAGAGAAAGGTCTTCCTTTGCCGTTGGTTCACCCTCCAATGGCCGCCAAGGCCGGCGCACTGCGCCAATCTGAAGGCAGGAGCCAGGTGCTTCTCCTGGTCTCCCATGGGGTGCAGGGCCCAAGCACTTGGGCCATCCTCCACTGCACTCCCAGGCCACAGCAGAGAGCTGGCCTGGAAGAGGGGCAACCGGGACAGAATCTGGCGCCCCAACCGGGACTAGAACCCGGTGTGCCGGCGCAGCAAGGCGGAGGATTAGCCTAGTGAGCCGCAGCGCGGGCTGTGCAGAGACTCTTGTACACATCTAGTACAATTGTGAAATGAATGGGGCTGTCGCCAATGGGTATTGTGCATGTGTGTGATCCAGGAATTTTACCACAGGGAAAAATCCATGTTCCCCATGGACTTTGAGTCTGGCTGATCATTGGGGGCTGGGCACCCACATATGACTCGGGGGTACCCCCAACCTCTGGGCAAGTCTCAGGCTCTGTGTCTCACTCCACCAGGGTGGAATATACATGGGAAGTGACTCTGGCAACCCTCAGCCTCTCTGGACAGAACAGGGTAATGGGGCAAACTGGCTCCTCTTGCACTCTGACCATGGGAGCCCTGGATGCTGAGACTGTGCAGACGCTGTGACTGTATGAGAGGACGCAGGGCACAGCTGGGTCTCTGGGTGATCACTGTGAGCAGCTCCACATGCTCAGAGCCCCCTGAATGCCTGGGATGGGTCACTGTGATGGGGTCCGAGTTCACACTGAGGACTGCACAGATACTCAGTGCAGTCCATGTGGAAGCACAGCTGAATAATATACCCACTGAGGGCTAACACCGAGACACTTGGAGGAGAGGAGGTAAGGGGGTGGTCAAGCTTAAAGAGGTGACCATACCCCCATTCTTTTAAGAAGAGATCTACCATGCTCAACTTGGGTGTCACCCTCCATACTCACCTCACACTGCAGCCCTGACCAGAGCTCCCTGATCATACCTGGCACACACCTCTGGGTATTCAAAGAGCAGACATTCCACTAAGCCACAGAGGCATATTTCAAAGATAAAACATCTCCACAAACACCCAAAAATAAACACAGCAACTCAAAAAACATTAAGACAACATGAAACCCAAAAGGAACATAACAACACTTCAATATTAGAATGTAAAGATGAAGAGATTTATGAAATGTCTGAAATGGGATTCAAAAATCATAGGATTACTCAGAAGCAATCAAAAGGAAATCCACTAATTAAAACCATGCATGAAATGAAATTTTCCCATAAAATTGATTTTAAAGAGAAGTCTAAGTGAAATATTGGAAATTGAAAGCTCAATACATCAAATAAATATGTGATGGTAAGCCCTAACAGCAGACTTGGTGGGGCAGAATAAACAATAATCCAAACTACAACACAAATCTCTGAAAATTTTTCAGTCAGATCAAAAAAAAATGGAAAAATAAAAAACACTGGAGATTTATGGGATATATTATCAAATGATCCAACATGTGAGTCTTAGGAGTTCCTGAAGATGTAGAAAGAGAATGGATTATAAAGACTGTTTAGCAAAATTACAGAAAACATCACTAATTTGGAGAAAGAAAGGGACATCCAAATACAGGAAGTACATAGAACTCCTAAAAGATACCAATAAAGATCTTCATGACACATTGTAATCAAACTTTCAACATAAAACATAAAGAAATGACTCTAAAATGTGCACAATAGAAATGCCCAATTAATTTCAGAGGACCTCCAATTAGACTCACAGTTGACTGCTTATCAGAATCCCTTTAGGATAGAAAGGAATGCCAAGATATAGCCCAAGTCTTATAAGAGAAAAACTGTCAACCCAGAATACTGTTTCCTGCAAAGTTCTCAGTTATGAATGAAGGCAAAATAAAGACCTTCTGTAACAAACAGAAATTAAATTTGTCCACACACGTCCAGCCTTACAAAAGATGCTTAAGGATGTGCTACACACAGAAACCCAGAAAGATAGCCATCATTATGAAAGGATGTTAAGGCAGAAAATCCCAAGTAAAAGTTCAAAAGAAATCTGAAGTAAACAATAGGAACAGTCATGGAAAAATGGCAGGGCCAAGTCATTACTTACTAAGTCACAATGAATGTATATGGCCTTAACTCTCCAGTTAAAAGACCCAAACTGGCTAAATGGATTAAAAAATAAGACCCATCTATTTGCTGCTTACAAGAAACACATCTCACCAACAAAGGAACACACAGTCTGAAAGTGAAAGGATGGAAAAAGATATTCCATGCTAACAGAAACCAAAAAGAGCTGGTATTGCCATTCTAACATCAGGCAAAATATACTTTAACATAAAAACTGTTAAGAGATAAGGGCACAATGTAATGATTAAGGAATCAATTCAACAGGAAGATGCAACTATAATAAATGTACATGCATCCAATCACAGGGTGCCTGGCTACTTAAAAATGTCAATGGATCTAAAAGATGATGTAGACTCCAATACAATAGTAATGAGAGACTTCAACACCCCACTTTCAGCAATGGACAGATCAACAAGAAAGAAAATCATCAAGGAAACAGCAGAATTAATCTACACTATAGACCAAATGGAACTAACAGAGATCTACAGTTGCAGAATACATAATCTTCTCGCCAATGCATAGAACTTTCTCTAGGATAGACCATATACTAGGCCATAAGCATGTCTCAGCAAATCCAAAAAAGTCGAAATCATACCATGCACCTTCTGACCATGATGCAATCAAGTTGGAAATCAACAACTCAAGAATCTCTAGAGCATAGGCAAAGACATGGAGACTGAGCATCATGCTCTTGAATGAACAGGTCACAGAATAAAAAAAAAAAAACAACAAAGCTTCTGGAAACAAATAAAAACAATACAACATATCAAAACATATAGGATATAGCAAAAGCAGTGTTAAAAGGAAAGTTTATAGCAGTTGGTGTCTACATCCAGAAATTGGAAAGACACTAAATAAATAAGCTATGAGGTACCTAAAAAAAAAATCAGTAGGAGGAAATAAATTATTGAAATTAGAGAACAAAATTGAAACAAGAAAAATCAGTGAAATGAAGAACTGGTTTTTTGGAAAAAAAAATCAAATTGACACACCATTGGCCCAACTAACCAAAGAAAAAAGAGGAAGACCCAAATCAATAGATGAAAAAGGAAATTTAACAGATACCTCAGAAATAAAAAGGATCATCAGAAATTACTACAAAGAGGTGTATACCAACAAATCAAGAAACTAGAAATATTGAATAGATTCCTGGACACATAAAACTTACCACAATTGGCTGGCGCCGCGGCTCACTAATCTTCCACCTGCGGGGCCAGCACTCCAGGTTCTAGTCCCGGTTGGGGTGCCAGTGTTGTCCCGGTTGCTTTTCTTCCAGTCCAGCTCTCTGCTGTGGCCCGGGAGGGCAGTGGAGGATGGCCCAAGTGCTTGGGCCTTGCACCCGCATGGGAGACCAGGAGGAAGCACCTGGCTCCTGGCTTCAGATCAGTGCAGCTCCGGCCGTAGCAGCCATTTGGGGGGTGAATCAATGGAAGGAAGATCTTTCTCTGTGGCTAACTCTGCCTGTTCAAAAAAAAATTACCACAATTGAGATATAGAGACATAGAACACATAAGCAGATCAATAACCAAGATGGAAATTGAAACAGTAATAAAGAACCTCCCAACAAAGAAAAGCCTGGATTCCAATGGCTTCAGTCCTTAATTCTACCAGATATTTAAAAAGAACTATTTTCAATTCTTCTCAAGTTATTCAAAACAACTGAAAGAGGAGATATCCTCCCAAACTCCTTCAATGAAGCCAGCATCACCTTAACTCCTAAACAAGAAAAAGAAATGAGAGAAAAAATAGCATACCAATTTTCCTGCTGACCAGATGCAAAAATCCTCAACAAAATACTAACCAATTGAGTCCAACAACACATCAGAAAGATCTTTCACCCAGACCAAGTGGGATTTATCCCCAGTGTGCAGAGATGGTTCAACATCCCCAAATCAATCAATGTGATACTTATAATTAACAAACTGAAGAACAAAAACTATATAATATTCTCAATAGATGTAGAGAAAGCATTTGATAAAATACAACATTCTTTCATGATGAAAACCTTCAGGAAATTGAATACAATAGGAACATTCCTCAAAACAATCAAAGAAGTCTATGACAAACCCACAGCCAGCATCATATTGACTGGGGAAAAATTGGAGGCATTCCTACCAAGATCTGGAACCAGGAAAGGATGCCCACTGTCACTGTTACTATTCAACATAGTCCTCAAAGTTTTAGCCAGAGCCATTAGACAAGAAAAAAATATCAAAGGGATACAAATTTGGAAGCAGGAGCTCAAACTATGGTTATTTGCAGATGACAATATTGTATATATAGTGTAGCTTACCATATCTGTGCTTGCAATGGTGTTGCACAGTCTGTTCACACAGGTTGACTGTCCAAGTAGTGTCTATTTACCATTCCAAGAGTTCTATCTTCCAAAATGGTAAATGACCTTAATAAGCATATATGCTATACCTAATAAAGGAAAATAGCTCTATTTCAAATGCCACTCCTTGTATGAGTACCTCACAAAATAAGCACCACCAGTCCATAAGCAGCAATTCCACTGCATGCTGACTTCAGCTTTTCAAGTCAGATACACTTGAAATCAGAGAAAACATAGGTACCCAGTTACTTTTTTCAGTCCTTTGAGAAGCATTATGGAACTTAACTCAAAAAGCACCTAAGTCTAAGGATGAGCTACAACACTTGGATTGTGGTAGTTTGATAATCAAATTAATGTTCCAAGTTTCAGAAACATAGCAAAAAGTTTTCTATCAAAAGTGAGGTTCAAGACAGAATGAGGATGCTGGGAAAGAACACTCTAAACTATTATGTTTGGGATTCTCTTCTTACTATCTATAGAACTTGCATTTTTCTCTAGCTCAACATAAGAGTTCACATCTCACCTTAGCAAAAGGCTGAAGAAACTGAAATCTCACTTCCTAATGAAAGTGACAAAGGGAAGTTGAGGCAGGGATGGCTCCAAGATGGCAGAATAGGAAGGGAGCTTACTGATAGTCCAGGAAAAAACAGTTTAATAAAAATGGAGATAGTGAAGTCTCAGGGAAGAGTTAGGGAAAAAACTGCAGAGGGAACTCTTCCAGAATTAGAAGGACACGGTGGATCTACGTTGAGGACATAGGCACCCACAGCTCGGGAGCCCAGCTGCTGAGAATCTTCTCCACACCAGCGCTAGAAACAGAGGTGAGGTAAAACCACAGTAGCCCAAGACACTGGCAGAAAAGGGGCAGGAAGAGCCTAGAGGTAACAAGGCTTGAAGCCCCATGGAGGAAAGTATACCAGCCTAACTAGAAGAGAGAAAAAAACAAAAGGGATGGTATGGACACGATTCTCTCTCTGCAAACACCTTACAAAGGTGTGTGAGACAATAGAGCAGGGGCCATTTTGGACATATGTAACAGCTACGCAAGCTCAGGGCTGCGCCTGCTTTTACCTAAACAGAAAAAATTGACTCTGGATGGGAGTAATAACAGGAGACTAAGACCTAGTAAATGTATGGAGCTTATGAACAGGGACTGTGAAAAAAAAACTGAGGGTGTGTGGGAGAACTCACAGTGTGGCTGAGACGTGAGTAGTCTTGGTGTGAGACGCCACAAACTCAGGCGGCCCTGGCTACGCGGTGAGACACATTGCAGGGAAAGATGAACTTACACTGAGAACTACACAGATCCTTCATGTGATCCTTGGGAAAGAGCAGACAAATATTATACCCACTGGGGCTAGCGCTCAGGCACTGATTGCCCTCAAGGAAAAGAGCTCAGCTGAACAGAATTACTACCCTACTGAATAAAAAAAAAGAGAGAGAGAGAAGATTTACCGCAAAAAACCTGGGTGTGTCACCTTTGGCACACCCTTAAACCTGAAGAACAGCACAGAGCTCTCTGGCCACACCCACCACAAGCCTCTAGAGATTCACCAAAAGCAGACAGTCCACTTAATCCAGAGTCATAGTATAATGAGAAAAGCCACCACAGCGAGGGGGAAAAAAATAGAATATCTCCAAAATACCAAACAACAAAGACTGACGAAACAAGAACAAGGAAGACATCATGATACTCCTAAATGAACATGACACTCCAATACAAGATTATGAAGATGATGAGATAGAAGAAATGCAAGATAAGGATTTCAAAAATTTATGATAAGAACATCTAGAAGTTATCAAAAACAAATGCATGAACTACAGAAATCCACACAGGACAGGAGAGAAAATCTCTCCCATGAAAATGAAATCTTAAGGAGAAAAATAATGAAATGAGGAATCTAGAACATCAAATTGAGATATTGAAGAGAAATCAATGTGAAATGAATAATTCAATAGAACAAATGAAAAACACATTTGAGGCCGGTGCCACAGCTCACTAGGCTAATCCTCCGCCTTGCAGTGCCGGCACACCGGGTTCTAGTCCCAGTTGGGGTGCCGGATTCTGTCCCAGTTGCCCCTCTTCCAGGCCAGCTCTCTGCTGTGGCCAGGGAGTGCAGTGGAGGATGGCCCAGGTGCTTGGGCCCTGCACCCCATGGGAGACCAGGAAAAGCACCTGGCTCCTGCCATTGGATCAGCGCGGTGCACCGGCCGCAGCGCACCGGCCGCAGCGGCCATTGGAGGGTGAACCAAAGGCAAAGGAAGACATTTCTTTCTGTCTCTCTCACTGTCCACTCTGCCTGTCAAAAAAAAAAAAAAAACACACCACAATTCGGGTTCTAGGAGTTCCTGAAGCCATAGAGAGAGAAAGGATTAGAAGGCCTTTTTAGTGAGATACTAGCAGAAAACTTCCCAGGTTTGGGGAAGCAAAAAGGCATCCAAGTACAGGAAGCACAAAGAACCCCCAATAAACATGACCAAAATAGTTCCTTACCACGACACATTGTATGAACCTCACCACTACAATTGTATTCAAACTCACCAGAGTGAAACATAAAGAAAAGATCCTAAAATGTGCAAGAGAGAAACATCAGATTACTCTCAGAGGATCTCCAATTAGACTCACAGCAGACTTCTCATCAGAAACCCTACAGATTAGGAGGGAATGGCGAGATACAGCCCAGTCACTACGAGAAAGAAGCTGCCAGGCCAGAATATTATATCCTTCAAAGCTCTCATTTGTGAATGGAGGCAAAATAAAGACCTTTCATAGCAAACAGAAATTGAAAGAATTGGTCAACACTCGTCCAGCCCTGCAAAAGATGCTTAAAGATGTGTTACACACAGAAACACAGCTATCAACACAAACGAAGGTAAAGGAAGAAACTCTCCCAGTAAAAGATCACAGGAAGTTCAAATCATATATTAGAAATATCTTTGGAAAAATGCGTGGTCAAAGTCACTACTTGTCAATAGTCACATTGAATGTTAATGCCTCAACTCTCCAGTTAAAAGACACAGACTGGCTGAATGGATTAAGGGACAAAACCCATCTATTTGCTGCTTACAAGAAACACATCTTTCCAACAAAGATGCATGCAGACTGAAAGTGAAAAGTTGGGAAAAGATAGTCCATGCCAACAGAAATGAAAAAAAAGCAGATCTAGCCATATTAATATCATACAAAATAAACATTCACACAAAAACTGTTATGAGAGACAAAGAGGGGCACTATATAATGATTAAGGGATCAATTCAACAGGAAGATGTAACTATTATAAACATATGCACCTAATTACAGGGCACCAGGTTATTTAAAAGATATGTTAAAGAACTTAAAGGGAGGCCGGCGCCACAGCTCAACAGGCTAATCCTGGCCAGCACCGGGGCTCAACAGGCTAATCCTCCACCTAGCACACCCAGCACACGGGGTTCTAGTCCCAGTCGGGGTGCTGGATTCTGTCCCGGTTGCCCCTCTTCCAGGCCAGCTCTCTGCTAAGGCCCAGGAGTGCAGTGGAGGATGGCCAAAGTGCTTGGGCCCTGCACCCCATGGGAGACCAGGAGAAGCACCTGGCTCCTGCCTTTGGATCAGCGTGGTGCACCGGCCACAGCGCACTGGCCGCAGCAGCCATTGGAGGGTGAACCAATGGCAAAGGAAGACCTTTCTCTCTGTCTCTCTCTCTCAGTGTCCACTCTGCCTGTCAAAAAAAAAAAAAAAGAACTTAAAGGGAGACTTGGACTCCAAGACAATAGTATTGGGGGACTTCAAGACTCCACTTTCAGAAATAGACAGATTAAACAGACAGAAGATCAACAAGGAAACAGCAGATTTAATCGACAGTATAGACCAAATGGATTTAAGAGTTATCTACAGAACTTTTCATCCTACACTTAAAGAATACACATTCTTCTCAGCAGTACATGGAACCTGCTCTAGGATTGACCACATACTAGGCCATAAAGCAAGTCTCAGCAAATTCAAAAGAATCAAAATTATACCATGAATCTTCTCAGACCACAGTGGAATGAAGCTGGAAATTAGCAACTCAGGAATCCCTAGAGCATATGCAAACACATGGAGACTGAACAACATCCTCCTGAATAAACACTGGGTCATAGAAGAAATCAAAAGAGAAATCCAAAACTTTCTGGAAGCAAATGAGGATAACAACACAACATATCAAAATTTATGGGATACAGCAAAAGCAGTGCTAAGAGGAAAGTTTATAGCAATAGGTGCCTACATCAAGAAATTGGAAAGACACCAAATAAATGAGCTTTCAATGCATCTCAAGGATCTAGAAAAACTGCAGCAAACCAGACCCAAATCTAGTAGAGGAAAATAATTAAAATTAGGAGAGATATCAACAGAATTGAATCCAAAAAAAAATTACAAAAGATCAGCCAAATGAAGAGCTGGATTATTAAAAAAAATTGACACATCATTGGCCCAACTAT
Organism: Oryctolagus cuniculus; assembly: GCF_051225735.1. NCBI lineage: Eukaryota > Metazoa > Chordata > Mammalia > Lagomorpha > Leporidae > Oryctolagus > Oryctolagus cuniculus. Next base: position 50,006,678 of record NC_142878.1, read on the forward strand.
CTAAAAAACACCCAAATCAATAAAATCTGAGGTGGAAAAGGGAATGTAAAAACAGACACCACAGAAATAAAAAGATTCATCAGAAATTATTACAAGGACTTGTATGCCAGCAAACAGGGATATCTATCAGAAATTGATAGATTCCTGGACATATATAACCTACTGAAACTGAACCATGAAGACACAGAAAACCTAAACAGACCCATAACTGACACAGAAATTGAATCAGTAATAAATGCCCTACCAACAAAGAAAAGCCCAGGACCAGATGGATTCACTGCTGAATTCTACCAGACATTTAAAGAAGAACTAAATCCAATTCTTCTTAACTATTCAGAACAATTGAAAAAGAGGGAATCCTCCCAAATTCTTTCTATGAAGCCAGCATCACCTTAATTCCTAAGCCGGAAAAAGATGCAGCAGAGAAAGAGAATTACAGACCAATATCCCTGATGAACATAGACACAAAAATGCTCAATAAAATTCTGGCCATTAGAATACAACAACACATCAGAAAGATCATCCACCCAGACCAAGTGGGATTCATCCCTGGTATGCAGGGTTGGTTCAACATTCGCAAATCAATCAATGTGATACACATTAACAGACTGCAAAAGAAAAACCATATGATTATCTCAATAGATGCAGAGAAAGCATTAGATAAAATACAACACCCTTTTATAATGAAAACTCTAAGCAAATTGGGTATAGAAGGAACATTCCTCAACACAATCAAAGCAATTTATGAAAAACCCACGGCCAGCATCCTATTGAATGGGGAAAAGTTGGAAGCATTTCCACTGAGATCTGGCACCAGACAGGGATGCCCACTCTCACCACTGCTATTTAACATAGTTCTGGAAGTTTTATCCAGAGCCATAAGACAAGAAAAAGAAATTAAAGGGATACAAATTGAGAAGGAAGAAGTCAAACTATCCCTCTTTGCAGACGATATGATTCTTTACTTAGGGGATCCAAAGAACTCTACTAAGAGTTAGTTGGAACTTCTAAGGTAAATTCATTCACAATAGCCACAAAAACAATCAAATACCTTGGAATAAACTTAACCAAGAACATCAAAGATCTCTACGATGAGAATTACAAAATCTTAAAGAAAGAAATAGAAGAGGATACCAAAAAATGGAAAAACCGTCCATGCCCATGGATTGGAAGAATCAATATCATCAAAATGTCCATTTTCCCAAAAGCAGTTTATAGATTCCATGTGATACCAATCAAAATACCAAAGACATTCTTCTCAGATCTGGAAAAAATGATACAGAAATTCATATGAGGCACAGGAGACCTCGAATAGCTAAAACAATCTTGTACAACAAAAACAAAGCCGGAGGCACCACAATACCAGATTTCAGGACATACTACAGGGCAGTTGTTTTCAAAACAGCATCGTACTGGTCCAGAAACAGATTGATAGACCAATGGAACAAAATAGAAACACCAGAAATCAATCCAAACATCTACAGCCAGCTTATATTTGATCAAGGATTTAAAACCAACTCCTGGAGGACGGTCTATTCAACAAATGGTGCTGGGAAAATTGGATCTCCACATGCAGAAGCATGAAGCAAGACCCCTACCTTTCACCTTACACAAAAATCCATTCAACAAGGATTAAAGACCTAAATCTACAACCCAACACCATCAAATTACTAGAGAACATCGGAACATCAGAAAACCCTGTAAGATATAGGCACAGGCAAAGATTTTTTCGGAATAGACCCCGGAAGCACAGGCAAGCAGAGCCAAAATTAACAACTGGGATTGCATCAAATTGAAAAATTTCTGTACTGCAAAAGAAACAGTCAGGAAAGAGAAGAGGCAACCGATAGAATGGGAAAAAATATTTGCAAACTAAGCAACAGATAAAGGATTAATAATCAGAATCTACACAGAGATCAAGAAACTCCACAAAAACAAAACAAACAACCCACTGAAGAGATGGGCCAAGGACCTCAATAGACATTTTTCAGAAGAGGAAATCCAAATGGCCAACAGACACATGAAAATGTTCAGGATCACTAGCCATCAGGGAAATGCAAATCAAAACCACAATGAGGTTTCACCTCACCCCAGTTAGAATGGCTCACATTCAGAAATCTACCAACAATAGATGCTGGTGAGGATGTAGGGAAAAAGGGACACTAACCCACTGTTGGTGGGAATGCAAACTGGTCAAGCCACTATGGAAGTCAGTCTGGAGATTCCTCAGAAACCAGAATATAGCCCTACCATACTACCCAGCCATCCCACTCCTTGGAATTTACCCAAAGGAAATTAAATTGGCAAACAAAAAAGCGGTCTGCACCTCAATGTTTATTGCAGCTCAATTCACAATAGCCAAGACCTGGAATCAAACTAAATGCCCATCAACAGAAGACTGGATAAAGAAATTATGGGACATGTACTCTATAGAATACTATACAGCAGTAAAAAAATGAAATCCAGTCATTTGCAACAAAATGGAGTAATCTGGAAAACATCATGCTGAGTGAAATGATCCAGTCCCAAAGGGACAAATATCATATGTTCTCCCTGACCCGTGACAACTGTGCACCTAAAAGGAAGCCCATTGAAGTGAAATGGACACCATGAGAAACAATGACTTGATCAGCCCTTGTCCTGTCAAGGAACAACTTACTACTGTATTCCTTTTAGTATTTTTTTATTCTACTTAATACCATTGGTTGAACTATTTAAATAACACAATTATTCTTAGGCATTGAAATTTAACTGAAAGGTGTTCCCTGTTAAATATAAGAGTGGGAACAAGAGAAGGAGGAGATGTACAGTTCAGCACATGCTCAAGCGGACTTACCCCTAATGGTAGTGTTAGAAGCATGCCAGGGGGATTCCTATTCAAGCCCATCAAGGTGGCATGTACCAATGCCAACTCAGTAGTCAAAGTGATCAGTTTCAGTTCACAATTGATCATAATGATAGGTCTAAGAGTCAGAGAGATCACATAAACAAGACCAGTGTCTGCTAATGCTAACTGATAGAATTAAAAAGGAGAGAACAATTCAACATGGGAAGCAGGATACACAGCAGACTGATAGAATGGCAGATGCCCTAAACTGCACTCTGGCCTCAGAATCAGCCCTTAAGGCATTCAGATCTGGCTGAAGAGCCCATGAGAGTATTTCAGGCATGGAAAGCCAAGACACTGTGGTGCAAAAAAAAAAAAAAAATGACCTAAATGAAAGATCTCTGTGAGTGAGATCCCAGCGGAAAGAACGGGCTATGAAAGGAGTAGGTACCTTTCTCTGAAGGGAGGAGAGAACTTCCACTTTGACTATGGCCTTGTCTAAATAAGATCAGAGTCAGCGAACTCAAGAGGCTTCCATAGCCTTAGCAACCCATGACAAGGGCCTCAAGTAATTACTGATGTCATAAATAAGAGTGTCAATTGTTAAATCAACAACAATAGTCACTGTGAACTTACTCCCCATGTAGGATCTCTGTCTTTAATGTACTGTACTATGTGAATTAACGGTATAACTAGTACTCAAACAGTACTTTATATTTTGTGTTTCTGTGTTGGTACAAACTGTTGAAATTTTACTTAGTATATATTAAATTGATTTTCTGTATATAAAGATACTTGAATATGAATCTTGATGAATAATGGGATGGGGGATGGGGGATGGGAGAGGGAGAGGGAGTGGGAGTGAGAGATGGGATGGTTGCGGGTGAGGGAAATGAATGGGGGAAAAGCCACTATAATCCAAAAGTTGTACTATGGAAATTTATATTTATTAAATAAAAGTTAAAAAAAAAAGAAAGTGACAAAGGATTTATAATTGGCAATAACTTGAAACAATCACCAATCAGAGACTAGAGACAAGTAGGATGAGCAGTGAAAGGGTTTTGCTTTAAGAATTCACTCTTCAATGTCTGTTTTCCATGATATGTGTGTAGTGTAAACTTTGGAGAAATCATAGGCAGATATTGCCAGTGATTGAAACAAGTGGCATAGGAGACTCAAGAGATCATAGTGGACTCATCACAAATGACACCATGCTCAGAACAGAGAAACAGTTATGGAATCTGCTAATGTCAAACTCCTACAAGCAGATATTTAAGGTATGTATTCATTCATTTTCATTAAACATCAGCTTAAAACCATCTCTGTGCCAGGTGTTGAGATGATGTCAAAGCACATAGATATTTGTAAGACAGGATCTATAATCTCAACAAGCTCAGTCTCTCAGATGAGACAGACCTGCAAACATATGACAACAGGTATCACAAGAGACAATGGTAGCTTTAGAGGGGATGTTCACCATGCTACAATTAAGTAGTCATGGAGTTTATGTCAACAGAGGAGGGGTTCTTCAATCACCTCTTAGATGATATGCAAATGGTCCATCAACTATATGGACAGGCACACCCTGTAGAGGTAAGAGCAGGTATAAAAGCATAGAAGTATATAAACATGCATGCTACATTTAAGAAATTGGAATTATTACACCAGTGGAAAGGTGTCAAGTGGAGACCAGCACCTAATAACACTAAAAATGTAGACAAGAGCTATAACACAGAGGGCTTAATATGTGAAAGAGAATAGTTTGTACTTTAAGGAAGGGTATAGCACTACCAGATCTGGGCTTTGGAAAGATTACAGTATTGATCCTTTAGACAGGATCAATACTGGAAACAGAAAAATCAGGAGAATTCTGTAAGAATTTTGAAAAAGATTCCAAGTAAGGACATGACAAATTTGCAATACGTTAATACATCTAGAGGGCAGAAGCAGGAAGAGTCAGTAGCCAGTTGAGCATGGGAATGAATGGAGAACAAAAATATGTGGTTTGGATGAATGTTCAGGTGGCATGATCCAAAACAGGAATAATCAGAGTAAAGAGGAAGTGTGTACATGTGTTAAGAGTGGTGTGTGCACATATGCAAGTGCATGTGAGTTTGAAGACAGGAAAGAATTGGAAATAATTGTTCCTTTGGACATGTTAAGTGTGAAGGACTGGAAGACTAATGAGATACACTCAGTAGGACATTGGGCATGAGATGAAACACAGGAAAGTAATCAGGGCTACAGCCTCATGGATTTAGAACACAAACACAGATGGTAGCAGAAAGAAGCTGTGGGCATGGATGGGAAGATTCTCCCCTGTCCTTCCACTATTTTATTGGATCCAGTGTCCATTTCATCTTTTCATCATCATTTTATACACTTTGATTTTTGACCATATTTTCCCTTTCTCAATTCCTTTCCAGTACATTTTGTATAACTTGGTTTTTGACCCATTGCTATAATTATCACCATTCCCTCTTACTCTTTTGCTTTTTAAAACTTGTTTCCAGTAATTCTTCTCTGAGAAGAGCTTTCTGCCTTAACATTACTCCAAATATAGAATGATTCTAAATTAGGGACCTCTCTAACTTTTTAACATTACCATATAAAACCCATACATACACAAAAGGAGATAGTATTATAATAAGCTTCCATATGCTTCATTAGGCAGTTATATTTTGAAAATAAAATGACTGCATAACTACTGCAGTCATATATAAATCTGTTCTTTTGATGCACCAGAAGATACCAAGGACAGTAATAGCTCTCACCTTTCACTGACATGAACCTCATGACACATAGTGTTGTTAATACCTCTCTAAATACATCATTCTCTTGTGTGCACCATTGTACAGATACTCAATGCCATGTGTTTACATGTGTGACTCCTCTGATAGACTGAACTTACTGAGGTCAGAGATCCTGTTTTTTGTATTTCTCTGTCCCCAGAAGCCAATTTAATACAAGGCTTTCAGTGGGTATTTAATGAGGATAGTCACATTTTTTTCTTCCTTAAACACTTTGTCCTGTGTTTTATAAAATTCAAGCACATTTCCACTTAGTATATCCTTATAACTACCTGTGAGTAGGCAGGTTATGTGACTTTACTCACTTGACGTGAAAAAAATACTTAAGACTCAAATGACTTGACCAAAGTCACATGGAGCTGACACATGTCAGAGTCACACACTTCTGATGAATTCCTTCAACCTTTTCTTAGTACTGTTAATTCACTCAGCACTATGTGGAGGTAGATAATAAGTATGTGATCCTTTTGTAATGACATCTTTACAACACTCTAGTTCAAACAATTCCCTGATTTGGAATCCTTAACACAGCTGTGGTGAATTGGACAAGTACAGTCTTTTAAAAGCCAATTAAGTTTCAGGTGAGAACAAATCTCCCATGACAGTAGCAGTAGACTCAGCTTTTTACATTTTCTTTCAAAAGATTTCAGTGTCACTATCAATAAAGGTGATAATTTAGAACCTAAGATCTGTAAGACTTTCTAAGGACCAGAGAGATGCCTTCATGAACACAGAAGTCCACCGAAGGCAAAAGCTGCTGAGACAACGTAACAATTCTATATGTGGCCTTGATCCTAGCTTTCCAGTTTCACACTACAAAGAGATGCCCATTCTCAAGGCCACCCACAGCATCCATCCTCGCCCATAGCTCTGTAAGTAGAGTCAGATCTCATTATGTTCTAGTGGTTGATAAGAGGCACAAAGTGTAATTAGGGAGGAAATAACATATACTCCAAAGAAATTGTAAGGTATGCCAATTTGTACTTACAGAACCCTCAGGAATATGCATCTGAGTGGATTCTAAGAGCATAAAGTGGAGGAATTTGGAATTTACCATTGCATTAGGTTGATTTGCTGATGTGGGTTCACTGACACATTCTGGATGTTGTACACTAGCTCTTGTAGCTGGAAGTATCTACAAACGTTTACTTGGTGAGGTAAAAAAGGGGGGTGTCTAAGATGGCAGAATAGTGACAGGATGGTCTGATTTACATGAAGCAAAATTAATATTTAAAAAAGGAAAGGAAGTATACTCTCAGGGTAAAGCTGAAGGGGAACTGCCGTGGAAGATTCTGTGAAAGCCATAGGAGCAGTCTGGACCCATACTGAAATAACAAAGATGCAATGAAAGACCCGCCAGCCTGGATCTGGGGAGGAAGATGCCCGCCCAGGCAAACCAGTTGGGAGTGGACTCCACAGGTCCGTGGCACTGCTGATACAGGGGGAGGGAGAGCTTGGTGAACTGCACCTTTTATACTCCCATGCAGATCCCCCAATATAGCAGGTAACTGATCACCCACAGTGGGAGGGGGAAGTGGTACATTTCTCTCCTCCTGTAGCTGATACAGCAGATACCTGCAGCCAGTGATGACAGAGCTGGTGCCATTTTTGGTCCCAGGCTAGTAACAGCCACCCCAGCTCCTGTGCATGCACCCAGCAAATACTGGGGTCATCATCTAACCAACTGGCCAGGGCAACCTCAGCAATTCAGAAGAAACCAAGGAGGAGGGTCTCTACCACTCCATTTGAACCTGCCCTGCAATGGGAAGGGAGGGGGAATCACCCCTATGGAGGGGAAGTGCTACCTACAGCACAACTGTGAAGCAAGTGGGGCTGCAGCTGGTGGGTACTTTCCACACTTGTGAACAATAGATCTAACCAGCAAGAAAAACTCATATTCCCCACCAACACTGAATCTGGTGGGGAGGACTGGACTTGATCCATTTGTCTGGAACAGACACAGACAGCAGCTCTGGGAACACCTTAGTTTCCTTGCAGACAGGACTGGCTAGAGGGCCCCACAGGCACTCCATGACCCTGAGAGCCTTGGGAGCTGAGACTGAGCAGTGATGGCGTAAGAGGAGACAGAGTCTGGCTAGCTTCTGGGCAACCACAGAATGCTTATAAACACTGACCTCCTCAGTTGCCTTCAGCAGTTCAAAGTAGAGGGAACAATACTCACAGGAAAGACTCCAAGGAGTATACGTGCAGTTCATTAAGGGGTATGGATAAGTGCTGCGCATACGGGAGACTAACACCCAGGCATTCCTCAGCTCCCATTTATAAATGGTCACATAAAGACCTTCCACAACAAAAAGAAATTGAAAGAGTTTGTCACTACCCAGCCAGCCTTGCAAAAGATGTTTAGGGATGTGCTACACACAGAAACACAGAAAGCCATCATCATGAAAGAATGTCAAGGCAGAAAACTCCAATAAAAGTACAAAAGAAATTCAAAGCAAAAAATAGGAACATTTGTGGAAAAATGCCAGGGCCAAGTGGTTACTTATCAATAGTTACCCTGAAGTAACTGGCCTCAACTTTCCAGTTAAAAGATACAGACTAGTTGAATGGATTAAAAAACAAGATCCATCTATTTGCTGCCTACAAGAAAAACATCTCATCAACAATGATACACATAAACTGAAAGTTAAAGGATGGAAAAAGATACTCCATGCTGATGGGGAAAAAAAGGGCAGGTATAGCCATCCTAATTTCAGACAAAATAGACTTTAGCACAAAAACTGTTAAAAGAGACAAAGAAAGACACTATGTATTTATTAAGGAATCAATACAACAAGGGCCGGCGCCGCGGCTCACTAGGCTAATCCTCCGCCTAGCGGCGCCGGCACACCGGGTTCTAGTCCCGGTTGGGGCGCCGGATTCTGTCCCGGTTGCCCCTTTTCCAGGCCAGCTCTCTGCTGTGGCCAGGGAGTGCAGTGGAGGATGGCCCAGGTGCTTGGGCCCTGCACTCCATGGGAGACCAGGAAAAGCACCTGGCTCCTGGCTCCTGGCTCCTGCCATTGGATCAGCGCGGTGCGCCGGCCGCAGCGCACCGGCCGTGGCGGCCATTGGAGGGTGAACCAATGGCAAAGGAAGACCTTTCTCTCTGTCTCTCTCTCTCACTGTCCACTCTGCCTGTCAAAAAAAAAAAAAATACAACAGGAAGATGTGACAATAATAAATGTATATGCCCCTCCCCCAACTACAGAATACCTGGCTACCTAAAAGAACATTAACAGATCTAAAGGGAGACATATACTCCAATACAATAGTAATGGGGGACTCCAACACCCGACTTGGATCACTGGAGAGATCAACAAGACAGAAAATCAACAAACAGCAGAGCTAATCAACACCAGGACCCAATTGTACCTAACTGATATCTACAGAACTTTTCACCCCACAATGGCAGAATACACATTCTTCTCAGCAGTGCATGGAACTTTCTCTAGGATAGACCATATACTAGGCCATAAAGCCAGTCTCAATAAATTCAAAGAAATCAAAATCATACCATGCATCTTCTCTGACCACAGTGGATTGAGGCTCAAAACCAACCACTCAAGAATTTCAAGACACATCAAACACATGGAGACTGAACAATATGCTCCTTAACAGCAGGTCATAGAAGAAATCAAAAGAAAAATCAAGGGGCCTGTGCAGTGGCACAGGTTAATCCTCCACCTGTGGTGCTAGCATCTCATATGAGCACCGGTTCCAGTCCCAGCTGCTCCTCTTCCAATCCAGCTCTCTGCTATGGCCTGGGAAAGCAGTAGAAGATGGCCCAAGTGCTTGGGCCCCTGCACCCACATGGGAGACCAGGAGGAAGCTCCTGGCTCCTGGCTTCAGATTGGCACACTCTGGCCATTGTGGCCACTTGAAGAGTGAACCAACGGAAGGAAGGCTTTCTCTCTGTCTCTTCCTCTCACTGTCTAACTCTCAAATAAATAAATAAAATCTTAAGAAGAAATCAAATTTCTGGAAACAAAGATAACAATATCCCATAAAACTTATGGGACACAACAAAAGCCGTGTTAAAAGTGAAGTTTACAGCAATTAGTGCCTACATCAAGAAAACGGAAAATTACCAAATAAATGAGCTGGAAATGAATTTCAAGGACCTAGAAAAACAACAGCAAACCAAACCCCAAGTTAATAGGAGGAAAGAAATAATTAGAGAATAAACAAAATTGAAACAAAAAATTAAAAACATCAATGAAATGAAGAGCTGTTTTGAAAAATAAAGTAGACACACAATTGGCCCAATTGATCAAAAAAAAAAGAGAGAGAATAGCCAAATCAACATAATCAGAGATGAGAAGGGAAATATAACAGATATCACACAAATAAAAAGAATCAAGAGGAATTACTACAAATAATGGTATGCCAACACATCAGGAAACATAGAAGAAATGGACAAATTCCTGGACACATACAACCTACCTAAATTGAATCATAAAGACACAGAACATCTTAACAGACCAATAACCAAGACATAGATTGAATCAGTAATAAAGATACTTCCAACAAAGAAAAGCCCAGGTCCTAATGGCTTGACTCCTTAATTGTACCAGATGTTTAAAGAAATGATTTCAATTCTTCTCAAACTATTCAGAATGATTAAAAAGGATGGAATCCTCCCAAAATCCTTCTATGAAGCCTGCATCATCTTAATACCTAAACCAGAAAAAAATATGACATAGACAACTATAGACCAATTTTCCTGCTGAACATAGATGCAAAAATCCTCAAAATACTAGCCAATTGAGTCCAACAACACATCAGAAAGATCTTTCACCCAGACCAAGTAGGATTTATTGCCAATATGCAGGGGATAAATTTTTATTTCAACATTCCCAAATCAAACAATGTGATACATCACATTAACACAGCAAAGAACAAAATCCATATAATATTCTCAGTAGATGTAGAGAAAGCATTAGATCAAACACAACATTCTTTCATGATAAAAAAAAAAAAACCTTCAGCAAATTGGGTATAGAAGGAACATTCCTCAACACAAAATTAAGGCATTCTATGGCAAACCCATAGCAGCATCATAACGAATGGGGGAAAATTGGAAACATTCCTACTAAGGTCTGGAATCAGACAAGAATGCCCATTCTCACCATTACCATTCGCTATAGTCATAGAAGTTTTAGCCAGAGCTATTAGACAAGAAAAAGAAATCAAAGGGAAGCAGGAACTCAAACTATGGCTATTTGCAGATGACAATATTCTATATATAAGGGATCCAAAAGACTACTGAGAGACTATTGGAACTCATAAGAAAGTTTGGCAAAGTAGCAGGATATAAAAATCAACAGACAAAAATCAACAGCCTTTGTATACACAGAATGCTATAACTGAGAAAGAACTTCTGATCAATCCCATTCACAATAAACATCAAATACACACACTCACACACACACACCACCTTGGAATAAATTTACCCAGGGACAAAGATCTCCGTAATAAAAATTACAAAAGAAATAAGACATAAAAAAGTGGAAAAATTCTTCCATGTTCATAGATTGGAAGAATTAGTATCATCAAAATGTCCATACTGCCAAAAGCAATTTATACATTCCATGCAATCCCAATCAAAATACATTCTTCTCAGATTTGGAACAAATGATGCTAAAATTCATATGGAAACACAGGAGACCCCAAATAGTTAAAGCAATCTTAAACAACAAAAACAAAGCTGGAAGCATCATAACAGCAGATCTCAATACATACTATAGGGCAGTTATAATCAAAACAGCCTGATAATGGCACAAAACCAAATACGTAGGCCAATGGAACAGAGTAGAAACTCCAGAAATCAACCCACACATCTACAACAAACTTTACTTTGATAAAGGAGCAAAAAGCAATGCTTGGAGCCAAAACAGTCTCTTGAAGTGGTGTTGGGAAAACTGGATCTCCACATGCAGAAATATAAAACAAGACCCTTACTTTACACCCTACACAAAACAACACCCCCCCCCCGCCCCAGCTAAGGGCAAAGGACTTAAACAGACATTTTTTCAAAAAAGGAATCCAAATGACAAACAGATATGAAAAAATGCTCAGGATCACTAGCCATCAAGGAAATGCTAATCAAAACCACAATGAGGTTTTACTTCACACCAGTTAGAATGGTCTCATACAGAAATCAACAAACAACAGTGCTGGCAGGGATGTGGGGAGAAGTGTACCTTAATCCACTGTTGGTGGGAATATAAACGTTCAGCCACAGTGCAAGACAATATGGAGATATCTTAGAAATCTGAATATACACCTCCTATATGATCTAGCCATCCCACTCCTGGGAATCTATCCAATGGAAATAAAATCAGTATACGATTTATGTTCAACTCAGCTCAACTTACAATAGCTAAGATATGGAATCTACCCAGATATCCATCAACTGAGGACTGGGTAAAGATATCAAGGTACATATATACTATGGAATACTATAGAGCATTTAAAAAGAAAACCTTTCACCAGGAAATTCTAATTCAATCCCATCAAGGAAGCATGTACCAAAGCCATCTCACTAGTCCAAGTGATCAATTTCAGTTCACAATTGATCGTAATGATAGGTCTAAGAGTCAGAGAGATCACATAAACAAGACTAGTGTCTGCTAATACTAACTGATACAATAAAAAAGGGAGAGAACAATCCAACATGGGAAGTGAGATACACAGTAGACTCATAGAATGGCAGATGTCCTAAACAGCACTCTGGCCTCAGAATCAGCCCTTAAGGCATTCAGATCTGGCTGAAGAGCCCATGAGAGTATTTTAGGCATGGAAAGCCAAGACACTGTGGTGCAAAAAAAAAAAAAAAAACTAAATGAAAGATCTCTGTGGGTGAGATCCCAGTGGAAAGAACGGGCCATCAAAGGAGGAGGTGCCTTTCTCTGAAGGGAGGAGAGAACTTCCACTTTGACTACGACCTTGTCTAAATATGATCAGAGTCAGCGAACTCAAAAGGCTTCCATAGCCTTGGCAACCCATGACTAGAGCCTAGGGTGATTACTGATGCCATAAACAAGAGTGCCAAATTGTTAAGTCAACAACAGGAGTCACTGTGTACTTACTCCTCAGGTAGGATCTCTGTCCTTAATGTGTTGTTCAATGTGAATTAATGCTATAACTAGTACTTAAACAGTATTTTACACTTTATGTTCTGTGTGGGTGCAAACTGATGAAATCTTTACTTAATATATACTAAGTCGATCTTCTGTATATAAAGAGAATTGAAAATGAATCTTGCTGTGAATGGAATGGGATAGGGAGTGGGAGATGGGAAGGATGTGAGTGGGAGGGAAGTTATGGGAGGAGGGGAAGCCATTGTAACCCGTAAACTGTACTTTGGAAATTTATATTTAATAATGAAAGTTAAAAAAAGAAAAAGTAAACCTTTCATTTGTAAGAAAATGGATACAACTGGAAATCATTTTACTTAGTGTAATGAGGCATTCACACACACAAAAAAAGGGATAAATTCCATATGGTCTCTCTGATCTATTGTAACAGAGCACCTAAAATGTAATCTACAAGAATGAACCTGACACTTTGAGATGCACTGATTTTGATAGCCTTTGACTTCACTGTGAAGGAACAATATTTTTTCATACTAATCAGTGAACTCTTTAATTGGTGTAGGGTTAATTTTATGAGCATAAAAATTTGAAAACTTGATCTCTGTAAAAAAGAAAGGGGGACTGGCACTGTGGCACAGTGGGTTAAAGCCCTGGCCTGAAGTGCTGGCATCCCATATGGGTGCCAGTTCAAGTTCTGGCTGCCCCACTTCCAATCCAGCTCTCTGCTGTGGCCTGGGAAAGCAGTGAAGATGGCCCAAGTCTTTGATCCCCTGCACCCACGTGGGAGAGCTGGAAGAAGCTTCTGGTTCCTGACTTTGGATCAGCTCAGCTCTGGCAGCTACAGCCATTTGTGGAGTGAACCAGCAGATGGAAGACCTCTCTGACTCTACCTCTCTCTGTAACTCTATCTTTCAAATAAATTTTAAAAAATAAGAAAGGGAGAGGGATGAAAAAGAAGGGTAGGAGTATGGATGGGAGGGATGTGAGGATGGTGGGGGAAGAATCGTGTTCCCAAATCTGTACATATTAATTGCATGAAGTTGTATTCCTTAAACAAACTTTTTTTAAATATGTAACTTTTTTAGCATTATTTAGAGGAAGGAAACCCAAAAAGAGAGACATTACACTAACTTTATTTTGTGAGACTTACACACATCCAATCCATAACCCCTAAATCTTCCTGGAAAAACCAAAGGATACTTCCTTTATTAAAACAAAGGAAAGTACATTGGTGACAGAAACATGACAAACTTTGGAAATTTCTGGGTTTTTTTTTCTGTGTAGGCCTAAATGAAAATAGAGTATGTCACTATTGAAATGTGCTCCTCGGTTTCAGATAATGGGACCCTCAAGTGAACAAGGTCAAAGGCAGTGGTTAACCATCAGAAACAAAGTAGACATAATTTCTATAATGGGCAGAACACAGACACAATGTGATACTATGAATGTTTTGACTCTCATGGATCCCACAGTGGCTTACTAAGATTTTATTGGCAATGAAAGAGATGGGCATTATCTAAAATATTACCTAATCTATATAAGGGAAAACTCAAGGAAGAAACTGACTTCAAGGCCCACAAGGGAGAATGTTTCTTGTTTCTACAATGAAGCTAGTTCATAGACTTAAGTTTCTTGACTGAAGAAAAAGTCACGTGCCCCGGAGAGAGGACTATATACCATTGCAAAAATATGCACCCCCCCCCTTCCAGTCCTTCCCTAAGGACTTTCTATAGCGGCTGTGTGGTAAAGAGAAATGCTAAGATGCTCCAGGGATTTCTAGACATAGGCTCTGGAATTTACCATTTCCCAGAGATTCATCAAAGTGGGGACTAGTGGCTATTGGTGTTGTGCCTGAAATTCTTCTTGCACTATGCCCAGTTGGTCTACGGATAATTCTGTCACTGAATGTGTAATTGGAACGCATGCCCAGCTCTAAGCAGAATTATCACACTGGCTTCTGGCCCCCATGCATTCATGGATGGAGACATAAGTTGTTAAAGCAGTAATAAAGCCTATTCAGGAAATTTTAGTCACTTCCAAAATATAGTTTACACATAGTATTTTCTGTAACATTGCCAAAGCCAATTATATTTATTTTCATTTTTTAATTTGAAAGGTAGAAAGGGAGACATGGACACAGATACAGAGAGATCTTTCATCTGCAGGGTTGCTCCACAAATGCCTGCACCAGCTGGCCAAGTTAAAGCCAGGAGCTTGGAGCTTTATCTGTCTACCACGTGGGTAGCAGGCCTGCTGCCTCCCAGGATGCATATTAGCAGGAAGTTGGATCAGAAGCAAAATAGCTGGGATCTGAATTAGCCACTCTAACATGTGATGGGGTTTCTCAACTGGCAACCTAACTGCTGTACCAAATGCACGTCGCACCAATTATGTTTTAAGGTATGAAATTTAGAAATGATTTTCTGAAACCAGAATCATATATATATATTTCCCATTTATGTGCCATGAGGTATCTAACATTTTATCACTAACATTACCAATGAAAATTTTAATATGATTGCTATTATTCACTCCCCAAGGACAGTTAACATCCATGACTTCAGCTCCCTTCATCACTCTGCATTTTGAGTCAGTCTATTAGCTTATAGCCTTAGAGATAGGTTACGATTAAACTTTGACCACTTACTTTCTATGTCAAAAAGTTTCCAGTGGGACTACAAGCCAAATTATGTTTTTTACTCAAGAATCAAAATATGTAATTGCTTGCTAGCCCTCCCAATAATTTTGAAAAATTTGACTACGCAAGAATCTCTTTTTCAAAAATTAAAATATTCCTTCATTCCACTATCTGAGAAGTATTCAATAGGCTTTCAATAGGAATCTCTTCATGCATACAAATACAAAAAAAAATTGGCATATTAGATATCATGTAGAAATCCTAGGGGAAATGTAGAGCCTTGAAACATGATAGTAATATTCTTTAAAACAAAATGAAAAGGAGCTACAAAAATTTTCTAAAAGTTTTAATAAAAATGTAGACTTCCCCCCAAAAAATATGCTACAGTATTAAGATACTGGAAGGGGAGACACCAAATAAGCAGAGTTACAATAACTGCTTTCCTCTGATTTTTTTTTCCAAAGCATGTGCCTATAATTTCAGTTTCATTAGTGCATTCACATCAAATAGCAACATAATTTGATTTTTAGAGCACAGCTGTGAGTTAATAATGAAAAATCAGGACCAGCATTGTGGCACAGCAGGTTAAGCCACCATCTGCAGTGCTGGCATCCCATATGGGTGCCACTTAGAGTCCCAGATGCTACACTTCCAATCCAGCTTCCTGATAACACATCTAAAAAAAAACAATAGAAGATGGTCCAAGTGCTTTGGGTCCCTGCCACACATGTAGGGGACCCAGATGGAAGCTCCTGACTTCAGCTTAGCTCAGCCCTGCCCGTTATGGCAATATGAGGAGTGAACCAGCAGATGGACGATCTCTTTGCCTCTTCCTCTAACTCTTTCATATAAATAAAATCTTTATTTATAAATATAAATATTTTTAAAAATGAAAATTAGGAATTAGTTTACTATAAAGTATTTCCTTTTCCATGTGCTCCTTGAAAAAAAGAAAAAAATTCACTGTGAAAAATTTTATAGATGTTATAGAAAGGAAAAGTTTCATTCTGAGAGCTAAAAAGCACTATATAATTGAATTATATATTATCTTTCAAAAACTACCTTTAATAATATTTATGTTAATTTTTTCATACATACTCCTGATTTTTCTTCTCATATCTAATAAATGTATGTGAAGTTCAACTTAGGTTCAATGAGTCAGATGGAAGCTAAAGACCAAGCATCTTTAAGCCTACAGCTAACAATTTCCAACTTTGTATTATTTTGTTTTTGTGAAACAGCATTTTAGCAATAACATTTTAAATTTTGCCATTCCATTATTTTTAAGATTTTTTTTGAGAGTCCGAATTACAGAGAAGCAAAGAAAGTGAGCAAGATCTTCCATCTGCTGGTTCATTCCCCAGTGTCCACAATGGTTAGGATTGGGCCAGACCAAAGCCAGGAGCTTAATCCAGGTCTCCCAAGTGGATACAGAAGGCCAAAGAGAGTTAGGCCATCTTCCATTGTTTTCCCAGGCACATTAAGCAGGGAGCTAGATCAGAAATGGAGCCGCCAGGACTCCAACCAGCACCCCTATGTGATGCAGGTGCAGCAGGTGGCGGCTTAACCTGCTATACCACAGTGCCAACCCCTCCATTATGGTTAAATAAAAGCAAAATAAATGGCCCAAATAGTGGTGAACTATGCTACTAATAATTAATATTCATATTAAAATTTTCTAAGAATATTTTATGGCAAAACAATATAAAACATTTTATATATATTTTTCCCATTAATACTGCAATACTATGAGATGCCATAGTAGTCCCACCTGAAGCTGAAGCTTAGCAAGATAAAGAAAGCTACACATTTCACAGTAAGTAGAGGAACCTTATGGAAAGATGCCACGGTTGCTGGTCGCTTCTGTTAGTATTTTGAAAAACTGATTTTCCAACTGATACATAGAAAACTGATTTTAGGTAAGAAATTTTAAAGATGACTATGTTTATTATACCAAGGTTGCTTATACAAATGCTAAATGTGTGAGACTGGAGTATAGAGAGATTAATTATCAGTCTGAGTATGTGGTAGAATTTTACATAATAATGCAGATTCCAAATTTCAATTTGTCTTTTTTAGTTATTCAGCTCCTGAACCTTCCAGGGAAGCAAAGTACATGTTGCGATTATCAATGGGGTTTAATGCAGAAAAATCTGCTCTAAAGAATAGAAATTTTGTCTTTATATATTTTAAAATCTAACCAAAAATATTCCTGTATTACATAACATTATGTAGTGTAATTTGAATGTACTTCAGAAAGTTCATGAAAAATGCACACTCTGGAAAAATAAAACATGAATTTAAAGATAATTTGCACAGGCTGGCATCGCAGCTCACTTGGCTAATCCTCCACCTGCAGCACCGTTACCCCAGGTTCTAGTCCCAGTTGAGGTGCCAGATTCTGTCCCAGTTGCTCCTCTTCCAGTCCAGCTCTCTGCTATGACCCAGGAGTGCAGTGGAGGATGGCTCAAGTGCTTGGGCCCTGCACCCACAAGGGAGACCAGGAGGAAGCATCTGGCTCCTGGCTTCAGATCAACGCAGCGCGCTGGCCGTAGCGGCCATTTCGGGGGTGAACCAACGGAAAAGGAAGACCTTTCTCTCTGTCTCTCTCACTAATACCGCCTGTCCAAAAAAAAAAGAAAAAAAGATAATTTGCACCAAAATAAACACCTTTAAATTTCACTTCCCATGAACTATTTGTAGAACCCTTTTTTTTTTTAACTTTTATTCAGCAAATATAAATTTCCAAAGTACAGTTTACGGGTTACAATGGCTTTTTCTCCCCCCATAACTTCCCTCCTGCCGGCAACCCTCCCAACTACCACTCCCTCTCCCATTCCATTCACAGCAAGATTCATTTTCAATTATCTTTATATATACAAGATCAATTTAGTATCTATTAAGTAAAGATTTCATCAGTTTGCACCCACACAGAAACATAAAGTGTAAAATACTGTTTGAGTACTAGTTATAGCATTAATTCACATTGAACAACACATTAAGGACAGAGATCCTACCTGAGGAGTAAGTGCACAGTGACTCCTGTTGTTGACTTAACAATTGACACTCTTGTTTATGGCATCAGTAATCACCCTAGGCTCTAGTCATGAGTTGCCAAGGCTATGGAAGCCTTTTGAGTTCTCTGACTTCGTTCTTAGTTAGACAAGGTCATAGTCAAAGTGGAAGTTCTCTCCTCCACAGCATCTTGGTTTTCCATGCCTAAAATACTCTCATGGGCTCTTCAGCCAGATCTGAATGCCTTCAGGGCTGATTCTGAGGCCAGAGTGCTGTTTAGGACATCTGCCATTCTATGAGTCTGCTGTGTATCCTGCTTCCCATGTTGGATCGTCTCTCCCTTTTTTTATTGTATCAGTTAGTATTAGCAGACACTAGTCTTTGTTTATGTGATCCTTTTGACTCTTAGTCCTATCATTATGATCAATTGTGAACAGAAATTGATCACTTGGACTAGTGAGATGGCATTGGTACACGCTACCTTGATGGGATTGAATTAGTATTCCCTGGCACATTTCTAACTCTACCATTTGGGTCAAGTCAGCTTGAGCATGTCCCAAATTGTGTATCTCTTCCCTCTCTTATTCCCTCTCTTATATATAACAATACTGTCTATATGGGCACCTAAGTCGTAACTTTGGACAATTTGGCCAAGACAATTAAGCCTCTATTGTCATTATATAAACGTGCAATATTTATAGCAGTGAAATACTCTATGTGATCAATATATTTTAAATATTAAAATTTTCAACGTTATAATACAAATGTTTAAAACCTATTTCAATTCTAAATTGCTTCAAAAATAAGCCAAAGAAAGTGTTCAGACATATCAATGCTCTAAAGAAGAACAAAACAAAAAACTTTGTCCATAAAACTGAACTAGGTTCTAGGTTCAAAAGATTATAAAACAGGGTCCCCACCCCTGTGAATGACCAACAGAAAAGACAGAAGTTGTGCTAACATCTTGGCTCCACCTATCAAACACCAATGAGGACAGTCACTGAGATAACCCAAAAAGCCCTAGAGGCTCATACTGACACCATAAAGAACTATTGGTCTGAAGTATCTTGGTTATCTGTGTGACCCAAATTCAGATTCACTGAAAACCTGCTTAGGCCATTTTTTTTTTTTTATTGAGCTGTAAAGTTCTCACAATGAATGTAATCAAGAGTTTGAAAATAACTTTCCATGCGTATTTTATAAGCTTATGACAATTTTCTGTCTCAAGAATAGGGCATAAAAGCAAAATTAAATTTATGGGTTTAAGTATCCTTATTAACTCCTACAAGTGAGCCAAAAGTAAAGCGCTAATTAGAAACAGCTTCTAGTAGGGCAGTTTCTTTTATATCTGAACCTCACTTTGAAATACCTTTAGTATCCTGTTTATCACCTGAAGCTGCTATTCCAGTCTACTTGCTTGAAATGTTCAATTGCATTTCATGGCACTTTCAAGCTTAATTAAATTTTTGCAACAGAGCAGGTCTGCCCTTTAAGGCAAAACATCTCTTTCAATCAATCAGATTTTCATATGAAAGAGGATTTGCAAGATTTTTTTCTTTTTTAGAATGCAAACACTACTACTTGCCTATAAATAAAAAGATGCCCTTTTCCAATAGTTATTTTTAAGGGAAAGTGGTTGATGAAAATATGAATATATTTAAGATTAGAGGGAAAAGAAGACTTTAATCTCTTAAAATTACATTTAATCCTAGAACCCTGTATTTCAAATGAAAAAACAATATTTGCATCAAAATTACTTGATATTATTCATCTTTATGATTCTATTTATTATGCTAGTAAGACCACAGTATATATATAGAATTTATATTGCTTGCAACATTTAATATACTTAATAATCCTGAACTTAATAAAGTGATTGTCTCTATACTTAATTTTGTCATCCAGAAGAATCAATTTTTTCCTATTTTTAGTTACTTCTGTATTTTTGTGGCACCTGTCAACTACCATTTTACAGCAATAAAAGTAAAAGCCCGACAAGTGGGGCATTCTGCTACAACACCCTAAGTTTAGATTTTTCTTTTCCTCCAAATTCCAGTTCTCAAACATGCCAGAGCTGACCTTGACCAGTATCCAAAGCAATCCATGAAGTAAACCATTGCTCAGCGTGCCAATGTGTACCCTAGTGTGCCAGCCAGAAACAAAGTCATTCTTGATAATCCTCTTCCACCTCTGATATTCAGTTCAGAAAGTCCTAGCAATTTTCTCTGCTAAGAAGTTTGTGGTTGGCATGATGCAATGGTTCACTTGTACCTATTCCTCTCACCCCAATCTCTAGCTATATTATTTTCAAAATGAATATTTAAAAGTATCATCTTTCTGCTTAAGTAGCTTACAATTCCTTAAAAAAGGAAAAAAGAAAACATCCTTAGCTCAGACTACACAAGTGACCCTTATTTTGTCTTTCCAGCCTGACCCCAGCACCCACTTCAGCTTTTAACATTTGCTCTTTTGGCATTGTCTCATCTTAAGTTCTTCACTCTACACATGCTTTCTCTAGACCTCTAAACCCATCCTTTCTTCTGCCAGAAATTCTGTTCCTTGTCTGGGTAAATAGTATGATAAGAACACAGGGAACAGGGGCATTGCAACAGATTGTATAGGTTCATATGCCAGGTGTACTGTTTACTAGCTTATAACTCTGAACTTGCACTGAAATTAAAACTGTGCTTCCCAGAGATGATAATGGAGTCTACATCATAGCACTATTCTGAAAAAGAGAAGATTAGAGGCTTGTAAAGCATTTAGAAAACACCTGGCACATGCCTGGAGTAAGCCCTCAAAGTTGTCAGATACCATCCCTTCCTTTGCTCCTCATCTAATTAAACCCTACTAATCCATTAGGTCCCAGCTGAAGTCTTGGCTCCTAATGGAAGAATTCCCTGATCTCCCAAACCCTACTAGGAAAACTTGAAAAGTTCTTAGCATGAATATCTCTCATTCACAGGGCTTACAGTAGTACAGTTTTACTTTTTCACTACTGTCTGGTTAACTTCTAACTCTTCACTACATACAAACTCAACAGCAGGAAATTTTGTTTTGTCCAAAATTACCTACCCAACACCTAATACAGCACCCAGAACCTAGCAGCACTTGATATATAGTTGCTGAGAAAGCAAATGTTCTATTGTCTTGCTGATCTTCCCTCCCCATCACTTATTTTCAATATAAAGAAATTATCAAAGTTATCAAAAATTTATCAAAGTCCTTCCTATTTCAATATTATTCAATGACCACCCCAAAAATCTCCCAGGCAGGATTAGTGTCTCCACCCTGTTTTTCCCTATGGCTGTATTTCTCTTTCAGCATAGTAATCATTGTCTGCTGTGCACCAAGTTACATTTGGTCTATTTATGTATTTCTTGTCTTTGATAATTAGTCAAACCATTAAGTCATTAATCTGATATATTCTAATCTAATGCATAAATTTTTCTGATGCCTCCTCAGAGTGGAAAGGCAATCTCCTTAGCCTGATATACAAATAATTCACAACCTGATCTCATGCAATTTTTTTCCAATCTTATGTTATTCTACACTACCCATATGTCAGACATGGACCAGAGTTCTTTATGCATAACAGTGGATACCCACTACCTTGCAGAAAAGCATGTCTACCACATCTGAGTCAGGAAAAACAAATAGGTAATAATCTCCCAAACAAAAAATCCCAGCAATGTATTTTTTTAAAGCAGAGTTGCCTTATCTAGTTCTAGTCCCAAAATAAGTTAAACTGAGTCTTTCCCATAACTGACTTAAGCAAAAACAAATGCTCTAACTTTTCTAACACTCACGTCTGAAAAGCATATGTGCATACACCACACTGTCTGTAGATGTGACAATCATGAGAAAAACAGCTGCTTCCCACCCGACCTATCACTGTAGCAGAATGCATTGATGTTGTCAGTTCCTCCTCCCTCCATCCTTGACATTTGACATGTGGCTTTACAATTCCACCCAGTGGAGACAAGGATACTTGTTTTGACCAATGAGATGAAAGTGAAAGTGACGGCTTGCCCCCAGACTGCACTTGAAGGACAATACCTTTATCTTTTCACCCATAAGCTTTTGTCATCATGAGAAGGGCATGTCCTTGGTAGCACACTTGAATAAGGAGGGTTAGGATGGAAGACACTTGGAGCAGACTTGAGTCCACTCTGAAACTTACAGCCACCAAACAGACTAAAATGAACATGACCAAGCTAATCCATTTATGTGTTTGCTAAGCCAGTAGGTTTTGTAATGGTTTTTTATACATTTTTTAAAAATTTGATCAATCTGAATCCTGTAGAGAATTTCTTTAAACCATTGCTGCAGTTTTAAGTTTATGAGTTAGTGCTGTCATAGTTATCATCTTTAAATTTTCACCAATAAACTTTTACTTTTCTCAATAGTTTATCACTGAGCCATCCCTGGCAAGAGCAATTTATGAAACTGCATTCAAAATTAGCTTTTAGGGGCCAGTGCTGTGGCGTAGCAAGTAAAGCTGCCACCTGCAGTGCCAGCATCCCACATGGGCACCAGTTCGAGTCCTAGCTGCTCCACTTCTGATCCAGCTCTCTGTTGTGGCCTAGGAAAGCAGTAGAAGGTGGCCCACGTCCTTGGGCCACGTGGGAGACCTGGAAGAAGCTCCTGGCTTCGGATCGGCACAGCTCCAGCCATTGCAGCCATCTGGGGAGTGAATCAGCAGTCAGAAGACCTGCCTCTCCTTCTCTCTGTATAACTCCTTCAAATAAATATTTTAAAAAGTTAGCTTTCAAATCTCTGAAGCAGTGGTTTATTCCTCAAATTTGTCTCCCTCTGACAAGGCCTCCCCTAGGAGACTCCTGAATTCCTAAAATGCATGGACTTCCGGCAAGTGCTACACACTCTTTCCCCAAACAATCCTAGACCACATGAGTTTAGCCTGGAATATATTCTCACACACCCATAACTTTCCTCACGAGGTCCAATGTACTGAGAATGTCTTTGTCCAGCTGATAGAGTACTGGACTTAGTACAAGGCCCAGTCGAAGTGTCATCTGCTATTCTCAGTTGGTTTATCACCTATCTCCAGCACCAGAGCTTTCTCACCTGTGTTTCCCTAACACTGCATGCCTCTGCCTTCTCCAGGCCAGACTACTCACTTCTCCAACACATGGACTGTGACTGTTTCTCCACTTCATCATAATGCCTAGCATGTCGCCTATTCTTAGTAAATATTTACTCAATTAGATTTAACTAAATAACTTTTAAAAAAAATGTTTAGTCTTTTCAAAGGCAGGGAGAGAGGAGAGGGAAGGAGAGAAAGTGAACCATCTTCCATCCACTGGTTCATTCCCCAAATGCTTACAACAGTGGGGTCAGCCCAAAAATCACAAGGCCAGAACTCAATCTAGGTTTCTCATGTGGGTGTCAGTGTCCCTACTACATGAGCCATTACCTGCTGCCTTCCATGGTGTGCATTAGTGAGAAGTTGGAGCAGAAATGTAGCAAAGACATAAACCCAGGCTCTCCAAATGGGGTGTGGACATCCCATGTTGCAAGTTTATCACTACACCAAATGTTCACCCCTCAATGACATTTTATGTCTCTCCCAATAAGTAGAATATTTTAAAAAGGATGTTTTTTATATTTGTCCTCAGTACTCAGGTAATCTAATACATTATTATTTAAAACTTTAAATTTTTGTTGAATTAAACTTTATTGAATTTGTGGTTTATAAGATTACCAAAAGTTGGGTTTTCTGGAAATACAGATAGTGCACTCAGACACCTTGGAAAATTATAGAGCTCTTAGGAAGGATTCCAGTAAGTATGTAAGGTTGCCCTAAACACTGGGCTGACCTTATAAGGAAGATTAATGTGCTTTTGCTATAATGCTAATGGACAAGTAAAAGGTGGTCCACTATTTCTAGCTAAATGGATTTGTGGGAATGGTCTAAAGTTTGATCTTGATTTTAGAAACATTTTAGGAAGGAAATATTCACTGAGCATATGTCATTGCTTTGGGAAGCATTCAAGAAGGAATAAAACAGTAAATGCTGTTCCTGGCATTATGACTTAAATAAATTACGTGGGCTATAGGTGAAATATTCTTCCAGGTGAGATTACTGTTTTGCAGACATGAGCCTTTCTGAATCCTCATTCCATACACAAATCATGCCTTTGATATTCTGTGCTTCTGCAGGGTCTTTCTTTTTTTTAAAGGTTGATTATTTTTATTTGAAAATCAGAGTGACAAAGAGAGCAAGAGTGAGAATATGAATGAATGAATGAATGTTCTATCTGCTGGTTCTCTCCCTAAATGCCACATCAGGCAGGGCTGAGCTATGACAAAGGAGCCAAGAACTCCACCCAGGTCTCCCATCGTGTGACAATCACTTCATGATGAAGACTTAGTGTCTTTGGCCACTTGAGTGCAGGGACCTCAATACTTGGACCATCATCTGCTGCCTCTGAGATGCAATGGGAAGCTGCATTGGAAGAAAAGGCAGGACTTCATCACAGGCACTCCAATATGGGATGCAGGTGTCCCAAGTGCAACAAAACCTGCTGTACCATAATGTTTGCCCTTTGGGTTTTTTTTTTTAATGTTTCCTACACCAATGTCATCCACTATTTTCCAATTATTTTATTCCAGCAATTTCAGATCTTATATTTAGGCCTTTCATCCATCTTAAGATGATTTTTGTCTAAGATTAGAGATATGTATATAGTTTACACACACACACAGTTTTGCCGGGTCCATTTATTGAAGAGACTGTCCTTTCTCCAATGTATATTTTTGGCACCTTTGTCAAAAAAGGTAGCTGTTGGCTGGCGCCATGGCTCACTAGGCTAATCCTCAGCCTGCGGCACCAGCACCCCGGGTTCTAGTCCTGGTCGTGGCGCCAGGTTCTGACCCGGTTGCTCCTCTTCCAGTCCAGCTCTCTGCTGTGGCCCGGGAGTGCAGTGGAGGATGGCTCAGGTCCTTGGAGGAAGCACCTGGCTCCTGGCTTTGGATCGGCGCAGCGCGCCAGCCACAAGCACCAGCCATAGCGGCCACATGGGGAGTGAACCAACGGAGAAAAGGAAGACCTTTCTCTGTCTCTCTCTCACTGTCTAACTCTGTCAAAATAAAAAACTCTGCCTGTCAAAAATAAAAAAATTTAAAAAAAAAACTATAGAAAATTTAAACAGATCAATAATGGGTGAGGAAATTGAAATATTAAGTTATCCATCACAGAAAGGTTCAAGACTTGATGGCTTTACAAATGGGTTCCACAAAACATTTTAAAAAGAACCAGTTTGAAATGGGAGTCACTGGGTACATGCTCCCCATGTAGGATCTCTGTCCTTAATGTGTTCTACTATGAAACTTAAAAACAACACTACTAGTCGAACAATACCCTATACCTTGTGTGGTTGTGTGAGTGCAGCCTGTTGAAATCCTTGCTTAGTATATACTAAGTTGATCTTCAGTATATGAAGGTAATTGAAAATGAAACTCAATGAAGGGCGGGATGGGAGAGGGAGTGGGAGAGGGGAGGGCCACGGGAGGGAGGGAGGTTGGGGTGGGGGGGAAGCCACAACAATACAAAAGTTGCACTTTGTAAATTCATATTTATTAAATAAAAAAATTATATAACAAAAAAGAAAAAGAAAAAAAGGAACTTAATACTTTACCCTTTTAGTATTTTTTATGTTCTACTTAAAACTATTGGTTGAACTCTGTAATTAATACACAATTACTCTTAGGTGTTTAATTAATGCTATAACTAGTACTCAAATAATATTTTACACCTTGTGTTTCTGTGTGGGTGCAAATTGTTGAAATCTTTACTTAATATATGCTAAATTGATCTTCTGTATATAAAGATAATTGAAAATTAAAAAAAAGAACCAGTTTGAATGCTTAAGTTGTTCTACAAAAATCAAAAATGAGGAAGTATCCAAACTCATTTTAGAAAGGTAGTATTACCCTAATACCAAAACGAAAGACACAACACAAAAATAAAACTACAGACCAATGCCCTTGATGAACATAGATACAAAAATTCCCACCACAATATTAGCTAACTGAATCTGAAGACACATCAAGAAGATCATACACCATGATGAAATAGGGTTTATTTCAAGGATGCAAGGGTGATTCTACATTCATAAGTTCAGAAATGCAGTAAGTCACACCAACATAAATAAAAACAAAAAACATGATCAATAGGTGCACATAAAGCATTAATAAATTAAACACCCTTTATGATAAAAATAAAACTTTTAATAAATTTGGTGAATAAATGTATCTTAAAATAATAAAAGCTATCTTTGACAAACCCATAGCCAGTATCATACTGAATGCGGAAAAGCTCAAAGCATTTCCCTTAAGATCAGGAACAAGACAAAGATACCCAGTTTCACTACTCTTATTATATGGGCATATTAGAAGTCTCAGCAAGAGTAATTGGGAAAGTGATAGAAAAACAGGGCATTCAAATTGAAAAGTCAATATCTATGTTCGCAAGTGACGTGATCTTATGTGGAAAAATCTAAATATTCCACCAAAAATCCGTTACAACTGATAAACAAATTCAGCAAAGTTGTAGACTATAAAAATCTACATACAAAAAGTACCAGCATTTTTATATATCAATAATTTTCCTAAGGGGTAAATCAAAAAGCAATCCTATCCACAAAGACTATTTTAAAAAATTAGGAATAAATTTAACCAAAGAAGCAAAAGAGCTCTATCAAAAAACTAGAAACAGTGATGAAAGAAATCAGAGGACACAAAAAAGTGGAAGATATTCCATATTAATGAAAGGGAAGAATACTGTAAAAATATCCACACTAACCTAAGCAATCAACATTTTCAATGCAATCTCCACCAAAATACCAATGATAATTTTCACAGAAATAAACAGTCCTAAAATGTATTCAGTATCACAAAGGAACTAAAATATCTCATAGCAATCCTAAATAATTAAAGCTAGAAGTATCATAATACCTGATTTCAAACCAAGTCTCTTTAATGTAATTTTCATATACCAAATTTTCTGAGGCATTTTATGATTGAGAAGGTTTCCTTCCTGTCTTTATATGTGAACAACTGGATGGATTTAAAATTCTAAATTCAACATTGTTCTACTTCTTTAAAAATGTGTCTTATTAAAATGGTTATTTTCAAAAAGACACAAGGAAATAAGTGTTGGTGAAAACGTAGAGGAAAGAGAAACCTTGCACAGTTCTCATAAGAATGAAAATTAGTACAGCCCTATGGAAAATACAGAGATTTTTTTAAAAAATTAAAAGTAGAACTATATTATTCACAATCCTACTATTGGGTTTACATGAAAAAGATGAAATCAATGTCAAAGAGATATCTGCACTACACATTTGTAGTTACACTATTCACAATAGCCAAGATATAGTTTACATATGTTTACAGTTTATATATATTTATAGCAACACTGTTCACGATAGCCAAGACATAGCATCAACCTACGTGCCACTCAGTGGATAAATGTATAAAGAAAATATGGTAATATATACACAACGGAATATTGTTCAACCATAAAAAAATCGTGTTGTTTTTAACAACATGGATAATCTAGAACATTATGATTTCCAGTAGGCAGCAAAGGAAGAGTAAATTCAAGAGGTGTCAGCATTGTGGTATACTAGGCTAAGCCTCCACCTGTGATGTCTGCATCCCAGAGCGTGCTGGTTCAATTTCCAACTGTTCCACTTCTGTTCCCACTCCCTGTTAGTGTACCTGAGAAAGCAGAGAAAGATAGCCCATGTGCTTGGGCCCCTGCACCCACATGGGAGACCTGGAGGAAGCTCCTGGCTTTGGTCTGGGCCAACTCTGCCGTTGCAACCATCTGAGGACTGAACCAGAAGATAGATCTCTGTCTCTCCCTCTCTGTAACTCTGCCTTTCAAATAAAAAGTAAATCTTTTAAAAAATAATTTTAAGTGACAATCTTTATTTTCCAAAACTCCCTCAATATTTGTAGTCCAGCATACTCTTCTAAAATCCTATCAGTATCCCATCACAAGGTAAAATTTCCCGTCATCTTTAACCAGGACAGGTCCTCTGTAACTGCCTTAATAAAGCAAGCACCTACTGTTAGCCTTTTGGTTTGATTCATTCTCTCTGGTTCCCTCACCCCACTTTCCTCTCCGAAATTCTGCATTTCTAATAAATAAATCTATCCCTGTTAAATATAAGAGTGGGAATAAGAGAGGGAAGAGATGTACAATTTGGGACATGCTCAAGCTGACAGGCCCCAAATGGTAGAGTTAGAAACATACCAGGGGATTCCAATTCAATCCCATCAAGGAAGCATGTACCAATGCCATCTCACTAGTCCAAGTTATCAATTTCTGTTCACAATTGATCATAATGATAGGACTAAGAGTCAAAGGGATCACATGAACAAGACTAGTGTCTGCTAATACTAACCGATAGATAAAAAAGGGAGAGAACGATCCAACATGGGAAACGGGATACACAGCAGACTCATAGAATGGCAGATGTCCAAAACAGCACTCTGGCCTCAGAATCAGCCCTTAAAGCATTCGGAACTGGCTGAAGAGCCCATGAGAGTATTTCAGGCATGGAAAGCCAAGACACTCCAGCAAAAAAAAAAAAAAAAAAAAAAAAAAAAAAAAAAACTATATGATAGATCTCTGTAAGTGAAATCCCAGTGGAAAGAACATGTCATCAAAGGAGGAGGTGCCTTTCTTTGAAGGGAGGAGAGAACTTCCACTTTGACTATGATCTTGTCCAAATATGATCAGAGTCGCTGAACTCAAAAGGCTTCCATAGCCTTGGCAACTCATGACTAGAGCCTAGGGTGATTACTGATGCCATAAACAAGAGTGTCAATTTGTTAAGTCAACAACAGGAGTCACTCTGTGCACTTACTCCTCATGTAGGATCTCTGTCCTTAATGTGCTGTACATTGAGATTTAATGCTATAACTAGTACTCACACAGTATTTTTCACTTTGTGTTTCTATGTGGGTGCAAACTGTTGAAATCGTTACTTAATATATACTAAACTGATCTTCTCTATATATAGAGAATTGAAAATGAATCTTGATGTGAATGGAAGGGGAGAGGGAGTGGGAAAGGGGAGGGTTGTGGGTGGGAGGGAAGTTATGGGGGGGGAGGCATTGTAATCCATAAGCTGTACTTTGGAAATTTATATTCATTAAATAAAAGTTAAAAAAAAAACAATAGTCAAGGTAAACAGTCAACCAAGCTGTTTATAACATGAATGGATCAATAAAATACAGTGTATAAACAAACAAATAAATAAATCTTTTAAAAAAATTAAGTCCCCAGAAGCCAGCAGAGTCAGACGCATTCATCCACACAGATGGAAGAAACAGTAAATCATCTACTCCTATGCATTATTTTACAGATGAAGAAATTCAGGCTAAGCGGTGTGCTGGGTCCATGTAGCCACCAAAGGTTAGATCAGGATGCAGTGCAGCTCAGTGTGCACTTGGTTCAGAGCAGTAGCCCAGTGTGCCCAGTTCATGGCAGTCAGCATCTCTGCTCCCAGAGAAACAGTTTCCCAGGTGTAGGTGAGATCTGTGGCCACAAACACAAAGGCTTTGAGAGTTCACTACACATCTCAGCATGCATGAGTGACCTTAAAATAGTTCCCATGTGGCATTGCTGATTGAATAGTTTTCGAAAGACACCATCAGACCTACAACACAAAGTTTTTAGTTCAAGGTTGAAGTCGCTTGCATGTCAAAGTCAAGGGGCTGGAACCTCAGTGATCTGATAATCCAGACAGGAGTTCATTCCTATGGGTATTGAGGAATGCTTATATTTAATCAGGGAAGTGTTGTCAAAGTAAAAATAAAGAATACACTTTATTTAAAGCTCTTGTTCTTGACTCAGTCTGAGTGGTGAGTAATACATCCTTTAGGTGGGAGGGTGACTGACAAGTGATTATAGGTGCTTGGCATTAGTTCTCAGCTTGCACCTGCCTATCAGAGTGCACTGTTATGTGCCAAATGTAAACAGCTGGACCAAAATTAAGTAAGGGAATGTTGAAGGTCATGTAAATCCCAAGATAACCAAAGAACTTAATATCTCCAAATAGAGGGCACAGGATAACTAGATTTCAAAATAAGTGCAGTAATTCACCAGTTATCTTTTACAACAAAGGCCAACCTTGGGAACTGGCAGCACACATGGCTGGGAAGGCTCCTTTTGTTCTGCTTGTGGCAGTGCTGTTGAAGGTGGGCTCCAAATAAATGCTGCGGGTCATCCTGGCCAGGCAGAATTTTACAAGCTAAAATTCTCATTAGAGGAAGATCACAGAATTATTAAGGGAGAAAGTCTCCAAATTCTTTGTAAAAAGCCCAAGGACAGTTCAAGTTCAAATGAGATACGCCAAAACATTTCAACAGAGAGTATAAAAAATTAATACAGCAGGATTCAACTGTATCACTCAGACAATAAATAATTTCCACAAATAAAATATAAATGGATTAAAAAAGTAGAATGTTCAACCTAAGTAACAACCAAAATACAAGTTAAAAGAATATACAGATTAGCACAGATTAAAAAGAAGGTAAACTCAGGGCCCACATTGTGGCACAGCAGCTAAACCAATCACATGTCATACCTGCAACCCCTGTGGATGCTGCTTCCTGTCCTGATGCTCCACTTCTGATCCAGCTGTCTGCTAGTGTCTTGGGAAAATAGCAGCAGATGGCCCAAGTATTCGAGTCCCTGCCACCCGTATGGGAGTCCAGGATGAAGAGTTGCTGAGCATTGCAGCCAGTTGGAGAATGAGTCAGCAGACGCAAGTTCAATCTCTGTCTCTACCCCACTCTAATTCTGACTTTCAAATAAATAAATCTTTAAAAGACAAAAGGCAATATCATATACAGATGAGATTACAGTGAAGCGGGCAACCCTTTATTTCTAATAAAAGTGTAAATTAATTTACTCCTCTGCTGGGGGCAGAACTGAAGTGTGAATAGCACTACATATAAACAGCCTGAAATCATAGCCTTCTGATTCTATTTATAGCAATCTTGCCTCAACACAGTTTTCAAAACAAAATTTTAACCAAACTTCACTCATGCCAATATTTTTATTACAGAAAAATCAAAACTTAAACATGTGCATGGCTAGATCTTGAGAATACATAAAATGGCCAAACAAGTACACATAAGAACAAATTTTAAGTGTAGATGATAAAGTTCTCCAAATTAATTTCTTAAAATCTCAAAGAAATTAATTTATTTTAGAGGCAGAGAGACAAACAGGAAGATCTCATCTGCTCGTTCCCTCTCCAAATGCTACTAATGGCCAGGCTGTGTCATGCCAAATCTTGGAGCTGTACTCAATTCAGGGCTTCCACATGTGTGGCAGGAACCCAGTCACTTGACATCACAAATGCCTAGCAGGCTCGAGTCAGAAGATCCAATCAAATGTCAAACCCAAGTTATTCCAATATAAGATGTAGGTGTTTAAATTGTATCCCAAATGCTAGCCTTTAACATCCCCCAAATTCTGTGACATGCCTCATGAAGTAATCTTTTTATTGATACTTTCAATAAAAAGATACCCACAGAAAGCACTTTCAGAATAGGCTTTTATCCCACTAGAATGACCTCTGCGTTCAGTTAAAGTGGGGTCACATATGTCAGAGGGCCTCATTACAAAGCAGTCCTATGCATTCTTGTATGCCATCTACATGGAAACATGATGCTGAACCTGGTGTATGTTATAAGCACCTTCTCCCTGTTCTGACGAACTAGGCTAGAAGATGGAAGACTTTCTCTCTCTGCCTCTGCCTCTCTAACTCTGCCTTTTAAATCAAAGAAATCAATCTTTTAAAAAATTCTTACATAAAAAGAACTTTCAAATTGAATACAACATCACATTAAAAACATCACTCACTACGGTCAAGTGGGATTCATCTCAGCCTTGCAAGGATGGCTCAACCTATGCAAACCAATAAGTGTGATACCCCACATCAACAATGCAGGACAAAAATTTTGATCACTGTGGGCAAGACTTCCAGGTGGCACTGGGAATCAGCACAGCTGGTAGTTATCACACTGAGAAGTAACCAATAAATGCTTTTCTAAGACTACAGAATCCATTTATCTTTCCAAGTATTTGTATATAACAAATCCAACTTTAGAGCATAATTAAAAACCTACAATATAACATGGGGCAGGCATTTAGCTTACCAGCTAAGATACCTATGTCCCACACTGGAAAATCTGGTTCAGTCGCCAGCTGTACCCCCAATGCAGTTTGACAATACAGACCCTGGGACACAGTAGTGATTGAGTTGCTACAGGAGACCTGAATTGTGCTCCCATCTCCCAGCTTTGGCTTCAGCCCATCCCCAGTCATTGCAGACAACTGAGGAGTGAATGGGAGCCCTTCTCTGTCTCCATGTCTGTCTCTCCCTATCTCTGTCCCTCAAATAAGATTTAAAACAGAGCTTAAGTCTTCTATTGCTTGGAATTATTTCATGAGGGGCAAACATTTTTTTTTAACTGTGTTACAGCCAGCTTCATGTAATGTGCTAAGTTTTACAGGAAATTTACCACACTAGAAAACAGAATATTTCATTACAGGTGAAACTTACACACTTTAGTCACAGTAGAAAAGTGACCTGATTAAAGGAGAAACTGGTTTATCTGAGTTCTTTTTTTAGCGTAACTCTCCAAAAACAAATTTCCCCCAAAGCACCAATACATTTTAAAACCATAGGAGAGTTATAACAGTTGACAAAAACGTATAGCATTGGAGAACAAAATAATGCCTCTTTCCATAGACAAGACTATATTGTCTATCATCATTTTGATGGTTTGGAAGGAGATTCAGCAGTATCCTGAGAGTTAAGTGCCCTCTCTCCTATTGCCTTCAGTACCATTTGTCACAAAGCAGGCATTTACTTCCAAACCATTGCAGGTCTTTCAGACTGACGTGTTGTTTACTTGCCTTCCTGACTACCAGTCTGTTGCTCTTCCCTACTAAATGCCTGAGCACTTTGAGGAATGGGTTTTCCTTGCAGATCCTATTCATATTCATACAGGGAAATGTATTTCTGAGGGAAGAACAAAGTGCTTCCCTGTTTGTCGCAGGCTGCCATCTGAGAAAGAAAAAGAAAACAAAATAGAAACAAAAGAGTAAAGGGTGTACCCGGAAGAGCAAAGAAGACATATAGCCACAGGATGTTGGAAAAGAGGCACGAGGCATAAAAGCAGAGGATATCTGAATCAACACTAGGGACCTGGAGGAAAGTTCATTAGAATGGAAATAAAATTTTCATAATAAAGTGGGAGGGGAAGGAGTAGGATTGAAAAGAGCGTGCAAATAAAGATGAATATTCAGGTAAACATGGATTGGAGGAAATGGAGCAAACAACTGAATCAGGCTGGTGCCCTCACCTGCCAGTGTTTCATCATTTAGTAAAAATGTGTTTTCTTGTTTTAATTGGTAACACTCCACAGAACACAAGAGCAGAGCTCCTCACAGAAGAACAGAACAAGCAAGCAACTGAACAGGATGTACATGTTGTTTCAATCAGTTGTTCAGGAAACTAAACTTTTGGTTGTATTTACAGATCTACTTATGTATTTGAAAGGCAGAATGAGAGAGAGAGAGACAGAGACAGAGGCAGAGAATGAGAGTATCTCATTCACTGATTCACTCCCCCAAATGCCCATTACAGTCAAAGTTGGCCCAGGCTAAACACAGGAGCTAGGAACTCCATCTTCATCTCCCACATGAGTGGCAGGGGCTCAGCTCCCTCCCAGGTGCATTAGCAGGAAGTTGGACAAGAAACATAGATGGAACTCAAACCCAGACACTGATGTGGGATGCAGGTGACCTAAACAAAGGCTTAATTCATTGCACCACAAACCCTACCTTTCAATGCCTTTTCTTTTTGTTATTCTTTGATTTTGATTTCCCATATTTCGATTATGGGAAAACCAAAGTAGATTTAAGTTTACCCTCTTTGAAGTGTGGAGTTTCTCAATCTATACATTTGTATCTTGTGTCAAATTTTGGAAGCTTTCAACCATTATTTCTTCAAACTCTGCTTTTGCACATTTCTTTGGGTGTTTGACAGTATCTCCCTAACAGTGTTTTCAAGGGCTGGCACTAGTTGGACAGGAAGACAACCAGAGAATATCATCAGGTAAATGGCAGGTGGCTCAACTCTCAGGGTCCTCCACACACAATCTCAATCTTTTCCCGAGTCTTGCAGCTAAAGACTTCAAATACAAAGAAACCCTTAACTCTCACACTACTTAGGAAGGAAAAAAAGCCTTCATTTCCTTTCCTCTTTACAAATTCAAATCTTCTTGAAAGATTAAAAATATAATCTATATTTGCCACAATAGAGCCTCTTGGTTACAAATAGTTTTAGCTTTCACAAATAGTACACAGATCCCAATACTTTCCTCCCAAAACTAGGAGAGCCCTAAGCAAATGAATGGTGATTATCTATGCTGAGCATTTCTCCACTAATCTCGGTGCCCTCTTACCTCTTTTCCATCCCTCTTCCACCATATCCACCCTCCCCACCTCCCCTACCCCTGGTGCCCTCTTACCACAGCTTCCTGCCTAGCTTTTCATCAAGATTCCTTTGTTCCATCACAATGTCTATGTTATGGGTACCGTTCCTTCAAACTTGATTTATTATAATTGCACTTATTTATGAAGTATAGTATGATAATTCAATGACATATGCAATTTATAATGATCAGTAATTATTTCCATCTCTTCAAACACTTATCATTTGTGTTAAAAACCTTAAAACTCCTCTCTTCTAGTTCTTTATAAAATGCATAGTTGTAAATTACAGTCATCCTATTGTGATACTGAAGACTAGAACATATTCCTATCTTACTGTATTTTGGTGGCTAACAGGTTAGAAAATTAAATCCAATGGATAGTTACCCATTGAATAAAATATACACACAGCAGTAAGAATTTGCTTGCTACATGAACTCCCCTTGAGTGTTCTTGATGAGAGGAGGGAAAGGCAGCTCCGGGGACCATTACATTCCAGATTGTTTCAGGGTTCCTTGAAGATTCCAAGACGCAAAACTGCCTCCATCCTCCAGAACCACTTTAGCATAGAGTCACAAAAGAAAATGTATGCCAGATGGATTAACACACAGGACAACAAAGATTCACCCAGAGGTGGACAGATGAGACCAAAGAATTGAATCAACCATGAGAGTTATGCAAGGTTGCTTCAGAAGGTAACATGAAAGCAGTGAGAATTAATGCCAAGGTGCTTTTTCCTTTATCCAGAAACAGAAATATCTAAGGTCTTTCCCATCATGCCAGAAAAGCTTTATGACCAAGTTGACAGCTCAGCTGTGTGTGTAAGGAATCACAGGGAAGGAAGGAGAAAGACATGATTTTAAGAAACAGAGTAAACAATAAGAAAAGATAAAGGGGCAGTTGTGACAGAGCAGGTTAAGCTGCCATTTGGTATGCATGCATCCCAGATCTTAACTCTCGGAGCAAATTTCTCTTCTGATCCAGCTTCCTACTAATATGCTTGGGAGGCAGCAGATGACATCCTAAGTACTTGATTTCCTTCCACTCATGTGGGAGGACTGGATGGAGTTCCTGACTGATGGTTTTGTCCTGGCTGGGCCCTGGCTTTGCAGGCATTTGAGGAAATGAACTGAAAGACAGAAGGTTGATCTCTCTCTCCCTCCAACCCTCCCTGTCACTCTTTCAAATAAATAAATCCTTTTAAAGAGAAAAAAACTGTAATAACTCTGGGATCATCAGGCATCCCTGAAGATAATATTTGGTAAAAAATTCCAATATCTTCCCAAGGAAATCTATTGAAATAGCTGTAGTAATGTGATTTTTTTTGTTCTAAGACAGCTAAATTAGGAAATCTATGTGTTCAAGATATCATCTAAAACAACTTAGGAACGTCATCATTTGAAATCTCAAGGGTAAGAGTGTCCCACTATCAGATTTGTATCTTTTGGCCATGACTTCAGATAAATCTAAAACTTATCAAGGCATCCCATGAAAAACTAGCTTTTCCTTTTCAAGGGTACCATTATACATTATATCATTACTCAGTTTTGTAGAAATTTGATTATAGTAACAAGACTGGCACAACTGAAAACAATGATCCTAATGAGGAAAAATGGTGAGAATAGCAGGCCTTAGCTTCATCTATTTGGGCTAGCCCTAACCCTAATGTTAATCCTAGCCTTAGCCATATCCCTAGGCCTAACTGTAACCCTAACACTTGCCCTAACCCCAAACCTAACCCTAGCACTAACAATAATCCTAAACCTAACCCTAATTATAAAGCTAATCCTAACCCTAACCATACTCCTCCTAACCTCAACCCTCACCTTATCCCTAACAGTAGCCCTACCACTACCCCTGACCCTTACTCTAGTCCTAGACCTAACCCTTACCCTAATCCTAGCCCTAAACCTGACCCTAACTCTAGCTGTAATGCTAACCCTAAACCTAACCCAAGACCTAGCCCTACCCCCTAGCCCAACCTTAACTTGAAGGCTAACCCTAACCCTAACCCAAACCCTAAGACTAACCATAACCCTAAAAATCATAAGCTAAAGTTAAATTTTTAAGAATTAGAGGCTCAATGCACAAATAAATTTGAAACCTAGAGTCATTTTAGCACCTTTTTAGCACTAAATCTTTCTGTGATAAGATAGGGGTTAGGTGACTAGTAGTAATCTATGGCCATATAGTAAAAGCCATGGAATATGTTTTTAGTAAGTCACTAAATTCTTGGCTCAGGAGGTAACTCTCCTTTAATCCCAGGATGTCCCTGCCTTCCCCACATTGAATGATCAGTTGCACTATGAACCACAAACTTCAGAAAAATATTTCACACAATATAAGAATGCCCAATAGAGAAGAGAAAGGAAGAGTAAAGGAATCTTTGAGAAGTATCTCTAATGAAACTAGTGTAGACTTGTAAAAGCAAACAGTTTCTAAAATAATTTAACAACTTGAAAAATTGGCCACATTCATTTCACATGTAGCTATCATATGCATATACTATTTTTATTAAAAACAACGGTATTAATACCACAAAATATATGATTAATTATGGTGATTATAGCATTAAGAAGGGTATATTGTTATGTACATTGTATAATTCAGTGAAGCAATATTTGCAACTATATACCAAGTCACGACATCAATGTATTTTTTACTCTCAATATACTGTCTTCCACAAATAAGAAACAAGTAAGGGCAATTTAGTGAAATTTTTTAAATAGAAAATTTTTAATAGCCAGCGCTCCTTAACAGCTCCATTATATGCATGTGTACGTGTGTCCTTGTCTATCTCTAGATCTATCCCTGTCTCCCAATCCTTAAAAGTGAGAACTGCCTCTGGTTTTGGCTTTACCAGTTTTTTACAAATCCCTAAACATAAAAAACACAAGTCTTCCACTTCCTGGGAGGATTTAAAAGCACATGAAAGAGGGAAACCTAGTAGGTGGTATTTAGGATTCTACACACTCAATTATAATGGCATTGTCTGCCTGGCAACAAAATTTTATAACATAACAAAGTAAACACATCTAGAAATGCTTTATTTTTCTTTTTCCTCCTTTATAGGTTTCTTTCTCTTCAGTTATAGCTTAGTTTATTTCTGGAGTTATGGAATAGATAATTTGGTCAATTATAGACATAAAATATAGACCATAGTGTTGCAGATAATATCCTAGTAATTAAATTGAATTGCTCATTATTTGTTGTACATATGTGACTCAGTTTTCTAAGGTTCTTTACAAATGAACATTGAGAGGATATTAATTTTTACCAATACAATGTTTTATTTTTATGGAAGCACTCCAGTAAGTCTTTCAAAGAAACTTTCATCTTTAACTCTCACAGTAGTTCTATGAGACATGAACAAAATTCAAATCTTTGAAGTGATAACAAAAGGCACCTTTGAAAACCTCCTGATGAGGAAAAACACCTAAACCTGTCAATAGGAACTAGTATGGTGGCTTTCCAGTGTTTTACTTCAACTTTGAAAGTCCATTTTCTTTATATTATCGGAATTTCTTCTGTTCTTCAATAAAGATTCATTTCTTCCACTAATCATCTTTATGACTTTGGGAAAATCATTTTTAATAGTTTGAATATGTTCCCTCTAAAATTCAGATGTGCTCAATGTGCTAGTAAGAAGGGATGGAGTCTCTAGGCAATAGTGAGGATATGGAGTAGTTAGGATATGGAATCCTTGTGAATGAGATTAAGTCCCTTATAAAGGCAGTTTTAAATAAAGTCTTTTAAAAAGTTTAAAAATTAAGAAAGAGTTACAGCGAGAGATGAAGAGACAGAGACAGAGAAATTTTCCATTCACTGGGTTATAACCCAGATGACCACAATGGCCAGAGCTGGGCCAGGCCATTGAGCCAAGAAGCCAAGAACGTCTTCCAGGCCTCCCACACGGGTGGCAGGGGTCCATGCACTTGGGCCATCTTCCACTGCTTTTCCCAGGCCATTACAGGGAACCTGGATTGGAAGTGAAGCAGCTGGGACCCATACTGGCACCCATATCAGATGCCAGCATTGCAGGCAGTGGCTTTACCAGCTCCACCACGGTGGGGAGCAACTGAGACTAGACTAAATTACTGGAACTGCTAAGACTAATTCTATGCATCTGCTCTCCCACAATATGGCGCTGAGAGCGAGCAAACAACTTCTACGCAGCTGCCTCGCCAATTCGACTGATGAGCTGCAGGAGCTGATCCTGCTCCTGATTGGAGGAGAGCAGCGTGCTCGGCGTGTGGGCAGCAGAGCATGGATTGGTGGAAGAGGACTATAAAGGAGGAGACAATATGCACCGGGGAACATCCGAGGAACATCTGAGCAACTCCTGAGAGAGCCGGCAGGCGGTGTGCCGCCCCTCCGCGGAGGCAGGGGGCCGGCAGCAAACCCGGGAAGGACCAGCAGCTAACCCGGGAAGGGCTGGGCAAAAGGAACAGCACAGGGTCCAGTGTCGTTCCTCCACAAATGGGGGAGCGACACACCACACCAGCAGGCCCAGGATGTTTCAAACAGGTTGTCTTTCCTTGCCCTTTCACCATCTACTCTGTGAACAAACAGTATTTCTCCTCTTATCAGACACCAAACCTGCCAGCACTTTGACCTGGGACTTTGCAGCTTCCAGAACTGTTAGAAAAATACACTGCTGTTCTTTATAATATACCAGTCTCTGGTATATTCTTATAGCGATACAAGTGGACTAAGACCTTCTTGCCGGCACCGTGGCTCACTAAGCTAATCCTCCGCCTTGCGGCGCCGGCACACCAGGTTCTAGTCCCGGTCAGGGAGCTGGATTCTGTCCCGGTTGCCCCTCTTCCAGGCCAGCTCTCTGCTGTGGCCAGGGAGTGCAGTGGAGGATGGCCCAAGTGCTTGGGCCCTGCACCCCATGGGAGACCAGGATAAGTACCTGGCTCCTGCCATCGGATCAGCGCAGTGCGCCGGCCGCAGCTGCCACTGGAGGGTGAACCAACGGCAAAGGAAGACCTTTCTCTCTCTCTCTCTCTCTCACTGTCCACTCTGCCTGTCAAAAAAAAAAAAAAAAAAAAAGTGGACTAAGACATTCTCAATCTGGGATTTCAGATGTGTAAAG
This sequence comes from Oryctolagus cuniculus, assembly GCF_051225735.1. Taxonomy (NCBI): domain Eukaryota; kingdom Metazoa; phylum Chordata; class Mammalia; order Lagomorpha; family Leporidae; genus Oryctolagus; species Oryctolagus cuniculus. The sequence goes on from NC_142878.1 coordinate 50,046,724, forward strand.
TAAGAATGTCCAGTTAAAACTGGCAGTTTAACATACTGCAGAATAGACAATAAAAGAGGTATAAGAGGTATAAAACCCACACAAGAGGGAATGGAAGAGGAGATGGTGCAGCCTAGACATGTCAAAACCATTGTGAAGATGAAAAGCACACAGAAGATGGAATTGACTGTAGAGATGCAAAACTGCAATCAAATTGGCTCCAAAAGAGAAAGTCAGTGAGAAACAAGTCAAGTGGGTAAGGCCAACTAGTGTCTGCCAAAGCCTCCAAATGTCAATTCTTGGCACTGTGAACATGTTTTATCTGCAGATATAGATCCATGGCAGATAGAACCCTGCAGGTCTGATGAAGTGGGATCTTGAGATTGGCATCCTATAATAAGTGTATGTATAGGCTCAACAGAGTCATCAAAGAGGAGGATACAAGCATTAAAATCAAAGGAGGGTAGAAATCAGAGAAGTAGAGGTAGGAATGGTGTGGGATCTAAGCCCAGAAATGCAGGCCAGACTGGGAAGTCAGGAAAGGCAAGGAAACCTTCTCCTCTGGAGCTATCAGAGGAACCCAGCCCTGCCAACTCACGACTTTAGTTCCATGCTGATTCATTCCTGACTTCCAGTGACCAGAATTGTAAGATAATAAATGTGTTTTGTTGAGCCACTAAGTTTGCAGCAATTTGTCAAAAGAGCAGTAGGAAACTGATGCATCAGTCACAACATGGAGCAGGAGTAGACTCGGGAAACAAATAGCAGACACCTCCAAAGGCAATGTGAGGAAGGAGTGGGAAAACAAGTCAAGAGTATCACCAAAGGCCAGTGCTGTGGTGTAGCAGGTAAAGCCACTGCCTGCAATGCCAGCACTGCATATGGGTGTTGGCTTGAGTCCCAGCTGCTCCACTTCTAATCCAGCTCCCTACCAATAGCCCTGGAAAAAACAACAGAAGATGGTCCAAGCTCTTGAGACCCTGTCACCGACATGGGTGACACAGAGGAAACTCCTGGCTTCCACCTTGGCCTAACCCCAGCCACTACAGCCATTTAAGGAGTGAATCAGCAGATGATATATCTTTCCCTCTCTTTGTAATGCTTTCAAATAAATGAGAGAGTGAGAGAGTGAGAGAGAAACTGACTCTCCATATAGGCTAGTTCTCTCCCATCCTATGTGGTCAGGTGACAACTCCTATGACACGATGAGATGTTTTATGTTCCAGAAAAAATTGATGCAGAGAGGCTTCAAATTTATGGCGGGGCAGTAGTGGGATGGGGAGAAGTTGAAATCATCTGGCCACTCAAAATGAAGATGCCATTCTCCTGCCCAGACTCACAACCCCTCAACCCAGGAGAGCAGAGGGTTTCTCTCCTGCAAAACATCTACAGCCGCCAGCATGGCAGGGCCCATCAGCAGTCACCTGGATCCTGTCCTGTCAGAGGCCCCAGCCATGCAGAGTTCCCTCAGTGTTTAGTGCCTTACTCTAAAATAGCGATGGGTGGACAAGACACAGATGTGTGACACGGCCTAGGTTCACATCCTGACTCCTACACTTACTAAGTGTGTGACCACAGACAGATTACCCTTTCTGTAGCTTGACAGTCATATCTGTAAAACAGGATAAGATTTCTACTTTATAAGACTGTAGAAATGATTAAACAAGATTTTAGATACACAATATGCACAATAGTGAGTAAAGTAAGAAAATATAAAGTCCAAGTTAACACAAATGGCAAAAAATTAAATTCAGGGGCCAGTGCTGTGGCAAAGCAGGTAAAGCCACTGCCTGACACTCGGGTCTCACCCGCGTGTGAGACCCAGAAGAAGCTCCTGGCTTCTTGCTTCGGATAGGCACAGATAGGCACAGTTCCAGCCACTGCAGCTATCTGGGGAGTGAACCAGTGGATGGAAGATTTCTCTCTGCCTCTCAAATAAATCTTTTTAAAAGTGAAATTCGGGTGGAGAGAGAGATACTACAGGGATTCAAAAGAAAAGTTTTAAGTAAAAATACCCTTATTTATGTATTTGAATAAAATAAGTACACACTTGGAAAAATTCTGAACAAGGCTCTTGAAAAAAAAAATATCAGAAGTCAAAGTTTCCATAAAATGGTTCAAAGATAAAGTAGTATCCCAGAAGTAACAGAATAATATACAGAAATGAAGAATTAGAATTTTTAAAAACTAAAAAACCTCAGGGATCAGCCGGCACCGCGGCTCAATAGGTTAATCCTCTGCCTGCGGCACTGGCCCACCAGGTTCTAGTCCCGGTCGGGGCACTGGATTCTGTCCCGGTTGCCCCTCTTCCAGGCCAGCTCTCTGCTGTGGCCTGGGAGTGCAGTGGAAGATGGCCCAGGTGCTTGGGCCCTGCACCCCATGGGAGACCAGGAGAAGCACCTGGCTCCTGGCTTCAGATCAGCGCTGTGCCGGCCACAGAAAGGAAGACCTTTCTCTCTGTCTCTCTCACTGTCCACTCTGCCTGTCAAAAAAAAAAAAAAAAAAAACACCTCAGGGATCAATGACGCAGACTTTTCTGTTGTTCTACCCTCTGATTTGTGACTATTTATATCTCATATATGCATCTACAGACTCGGTTTTCTGTTGCTCTCAGTCTTCAAGCATTTGTACCAGGAGCCAGCATTATGGTGTAGCTGATAAAGACGTCGCCTGTGACACCTGGTTGGTGTTCCAGTTGCTCCACTTCCCATCCAGCTCTCTACTAATGGCCTAGGAAAAGCAGAAGATGGCCCAAGTGGTTGGCCACTTGCTATCCACATGGGAGATCTGGGTGAAGCTCCTGGTTCCTGGCTTCAGCCTGGCTCAGCCCAGGCTCTTGCAGTCAATTAGTGAAATGAACTAGCAGATGGAAGATCTCCAACTCTTTCAAATAAATAAATAAATAGTTAAAAGAAAAAACCTATCTGTCAACTAGTGGTGATATTTTGGGGACAAAACTTTGCATCTTGAAGCACAACTGCATAGTCTGCAAATAACTACATAATAACATCAGAGGCCAAATATGTTGTTTGCATTTCTCCCTGGTTCTCATTTCCTTAAGCCTTACCAAGAGAGAAATACTGAGGAAATATTTATCTTATCCCTTCAACCTCATTCATTTTGGGCAGTTAGCTTCCAGCCATCATTTCATTCTTAATTTTCATTATGTATGTGAAAGACATCTAGATGTCCATCAACTGATTACTGGATAGAGAAATGGTGGTATATTTACATGACAAAAAATTCATATACACATGACTCATAAAAAGGATGAAATCTTGACGTTTGCAACAAAATGGATGGAACTGGAGATGATTATGCTAAGTGAAATAAGCCAGGTCCAGAAAGACAAGTATCTCCTGTTTTATTTATGGAAGTTAATATAGAGAGATTATAAAATTGAATGGATACCATATTGTTTGGTATAGCTATAAATATTGTCTCACTGTACATGACAATCTATCCCCCACTTTGTGACTGTCATGAATTCTGCATTTTGTGATATTAATATCCCAGTTTAAGAAAAATAGCATCTATCTGAAATTACTACAGTGAAAAGTTAAAAGTTGTTAATGTTAAAATTTTAAAGAAATTTTTAAAAGACAACCTGAAAAAGGAAATAATAAAGTCATAAGATCATAGTTTCAATAAAGTATACAAGCACAAATTAAAATTTTCACTGTTGTCTTAATTCATTCATGTGTCACATGGTCTGTATGTTCCCAATCTTCTTTTCATGCTGTCTGCTCTCCACTCCTTTTGGTAAATGTTTCTCATTAGCTAAGTTAGCTCATTCTCCTGCAAAGGCATCAAGGGGTCAAAGAAATGGAAAAGCACAGCAGATACTGAAATTCAGAAAACTCCACTATTCCATAGGAAGTGTTTTTCATCAATATCTATTGAAGAGTCTCAATTCTTAATCTCAGGGTTTTTTTTAAATCAGTTACTAAACCCTTTCAAGGATCTTATACAGATTCATATATAAAATCACTATTAGTTTACAATTAGATCAGTATTTAATCATATGGAAACTAGTAGAAAATGAGTACCAAGAGCTGTCTTTTAAAAATGTAACTTTTAAAAACAAATATTTAGAAAAAATGAAAAGTATTATATTCGTAAAGACAGTCACCAGTCTGGTGCCCCAACCCTGAAGTCTCTTATCAAGGATACCTGCTTCGGGGAATACTTAGCACCAGCTAGTTGCATTGCTTGTATTTTCTTCACCTTCTGTACTCTTCAGTTATTGTGCAGTTCAAGAACTACATGGTCTCTGCAGTAGAAATGAATAAAACATCAAGGAAGAAAACACCAGACTTCTACCAATGAAATTTTAGAATAAGGGGTGGGTTTATACCAGCTTTTACTTCCTCACTCATTATTACCACAATTAATCAAAAGTAACCTTCCTGAACACATTCAATAAGCTTCCTGCTGAATAAATATATCATTCAAATCAGCTAGACTTCTTTACCTTCAAGGCAAAATCCCAAAATACCTGAAACAAGCCCCAACTGAAAAATTGCCACAAAGCTCCTATGAATCCAAACATACCAAATTAAACATACCAAGTGCACACAGGTAAGGCAAATGGAAAATTATATGATGGTGCTTAACCCTTACAGATCTAGAAATACCATCCCACCCCATTCCCCCACCATTGGCCACCTCTCCCTGAAAGCTAAACCACCACCAAGCTGGCCTTGGTCAACAGCACCATCTAGTGCTTGCGACATGTAGTGATTCTGTCCTTTCATTTCACGTAATTATTTTAGCTCAAGCAATTTCTAACTGTGAGGGCCAGGAAATTTTGGAATTTTCAAAATGATTGGCTAAAAAAAAAAAAAATCCAATACACAACCAAAGTAAGCTTCTAACAAAATTCAGAATATGCATGTGCAAATTTAAGCTACAAAATAAATGTAACATAAAATGTGTTCTTTTAAAGGACTTTTTAAATGTTAAAAATCATGTATGAGTCTACTACTCAAAAGAACTATTAAGGGGATTTCCCATTAAAATGGAAGATTTAATGCATATACACAATTCCACTTCAGCATCCAGCATCACTAAATAGTTTTTCTTAAAAAAAATATATAAATCCACAAAAACAGGAATATTAGGGAAAATAACAAAATCTTGGAAAATACAAATCAGATTGAGAGTAAACTAACTCACAGACCCAAGGCAGGTATATCTGAAGCCAACAATGGCAAAAACTGACAAATAACCTAATTTAAACTATAAATTCCAGTTACCTATGAAATCAAAGAACAATGAAGACAAAGGGGCTAAAGAAGGAAATTTCATTATAAATGTGTGGGTGGCAAATACTGCTCCCCACAGCATGCTGGAAAGTAACTGTATTTCTCCTACACCAGTGGAAACCTAGTTTTGTCTTTGGAAAGGTAAAGCAGGGTTTCTGAACCAAGGACTGACCCAGGCATAATTGAAAAATCAGATACCATACATAAAGGGGGAATTTATAGCAAGTGTTTTATGCTAAGTCACCTTCAGCTACTGCCCTTTCTCACAGCTCTAGAAGCAAGACTTGCACCCCAACCCAAGAGCTCAGGAAACTTGAGTAACCTCAGAGAATGCAGTAACAAGTAAAGAATATCAACTGTCCTTCAGTGAAATTCTCACATCCCATGTTAGTTTTAGGTTATTACTGCAATCCAAGTAGACAACCAAGGGCAACAAACATGAGAGAAGTTAGTTAACAATGAAGAAAAAAGTAATGGTAAAACAAGGATTTTGCAGGTAGAAAAAAGCTCATAAAGATTATCTTTAGTAAAGCCCATGAGAGTATTTCAGGCATGGAAAGCCAAGACACTCTGGCTACAAAAAAAAAAAAAAAAAAAAAAACCTAAATGAAAGATCTCTATGAATGACATCCCAGTGGAAAGAACGGGCCATCAAAGGAGGTACCTTTCTCTGAAGGGAGGAGAGAACATGACAAGAGCCCAAGGTGATTACTGACACCATAAACAACAGTGTCAATTGTTAAGTCAACAACAGGAGTCACTGTGCACTTACTCCCCACGTAGGATCTCTGTCCTTAATGTGTTGTACAATGTGATTTAATGCTATAACTAGTACTCAAACAGTACTTTATACTTTGTGTTTCTGTGTGGGTGCAAACTGTTGAAATCTTTACTTAATATATGCTAAATTGATCTCCTGTATATAAAGATAATTGAAAATGAATCTTGATGCGAATGGAATGGGAGAGGGAGCGGGAGATGGGATGGTTGCGAGTGGTAGGGAGGTTATGTGGAGAAAAGCCACTGTAATCCAAAAGCTGTACTTCTGAAATTTATATTTATTAAATAAAAGTTTTTTAAAAAGATCATATTTAGTAGTCCTCAGGAAAAAAGAGACTATCATGAGATTTTAAATCTATAAAATGCTTTGCAATTTAAAAAAATTCTACAAATTAGAAAAACAGAAAAGAAAATTTAAGGAAAAACAAGGAAGTATGGCATCCAAGTGTTAGGATAATCTGAATAAGGAAAAATATCATAGATGAAATAACTCAAGAGCATTCCCCATACTAATATTGAAGGGTAATGGAAAAGAACTCATCAAGTGTTAAATTTCAAAAACACTGAGGACATAGAGAAGATCCTGAAAGCTTTTCAAAATTAAAAAACTGGAGAATGATGGGGTAGGCATTTAGACTCGTGGTTAAGACACTGGTTCAGACTCTCACATCCCATACTGTAGTACCTGGGTTCAACCTTCAGCTCTGGCACCATCTAACTTTCTGCTATTGCAGATCCTAGGAGGCAGTGATGATAATTCCAGTAACTGGTCCCCTGCCACCCACATGGGAGACCCAGATTGAGTTCCTGGCTCCAGGTTTCAGCCCAACCTAATCCTAGCTTCTGCAGGCATTTGAGAAATAACTAGCAAGTGAACCAGCAGAGAGAGTGTTCTTCTCTTGCATTCTCTCCTCGCCCCCACGCTTCTTCCCTCTTTTCCTCATTCCAGAAAGGTGAGGGAGAGAGGGAGAGAGGGAGAGAGGCAAAGAGAGGCAGAGAGAGAGAGGGAGCGAGACAGGGAGAGAGAGAGGGTGAGGGAGCGAGACAGGGAGAGAGAGAGGGTGAGGGAGCGAGACAGGGAGAGAGAGAGGGAGGGGGAGAGAGGGAGGGAGAAGGAGGGAGAGGCAGGGACAGGAAGGAAGTGGGAGGGAGGGAGGGAGAGAGGGAGAGAGAGAAGACAAAGAGAAAGAAGAAAAAGTATGTAGGAAATTAGGCTTCAGAATGGCATGTGACTTATCAGTATCACTGGAAACTGAAAAATAATAAAGTGACAGCTCCAAAATTCTGAAAGGAAATGATTCCTATGCACATTAAATTATTAACAGGTAGAAAAGCAAATTAAGAACTTTTATAGATACACAAGTTTATCTGTCACACACCCTTCTTAGGAAATCATTGGTAGCCATTTTCCTCCAAAATGTGAAAGTAAACTAAGAAACAATATAGGAAGCATAAGAAACAATGCATCCAACCAAAGAGAGCAATGACAAGAATCTCTAGGAATACTAGGAAGAATCCCAGGATAACCACTGTGTTCCATATACAGAGGGAAAGCAGCTTAGATTAGAACACATCAGAAATTCTTGGCTAAGGATGGGTAAGGCACCACATCACTAGCCAGCCAGCCCTCTAGAAGGAACAGGTAGATATAAATAAGGTCAACCAAATCATCACATTACTGATGTTATTCACAGTAATGATGACACATGGCCACAACTGAGAGATGGGACAACAAGGAAATATATTTCTAATGAAGTTTATAAAGCTTGACACCACTGTCTTACCAAACATCTTGACAAGAACATCCTGTCCCTCAAGGATTTCGATGTCACTTGAAAACAAGCCTATCCAAATTAATTCACATTATATAAATGTATGTACTAATGAACATAGGCATAAAGAGGCTTGTAAATTCCTGTGATATCTCTGGAAAGGGGCACGAAAAACAAAACCCTCAGTGTTTTTGAAGAAGGCAGCTGAATTGCTTGGAGTATGAGTGATCTTCTAAAAGTTTATGGAAAATCTCTAATATGAAAAAGTGCATGGATTTCAAAGTTCTTGCCCCAAAATAAATGCATCGTCTTTCAGTTCCATTTTTCCACAAGTTTTTGATGTGATGTCAATTAACGATATAACGAGACTCACAGTCATTAATTATCCCTCTGTGTTCTGACTTCTGTGACACAAGCATACATTAAGTGAATGAAAATGTCTTCTTGCCAAATAGTAATAACAGTATTTAGGTGGATAACCTGCTAATTCTATCTCCCCACCAGGCTGTTAGTTTTGCTTCCCTACATATATTTATTCTTAATACTTTTTTTTCCATTCTACTCAGTGTTCATATTTTTTTTTGCCCAATTATCCTAGGTAGAAAAAAACTCCCTTTTCATTTCATTTGTGAGGCAAAAAAATTATCCTAATTATGGCTGATCAGCTTAGGAGTAATGCTAATGATATTTCCATATCAAGGAAGAATAAATCCAAAAGTTCAGAAGGGAAATTAACCATAATAAAAATCTACTGCCATCAGTTTCCAAAGACTTTGCCTCAAAGGCTCAGATAATTCAGATTTTTAAAGTAAATTTTCATATATCTACTCTTTTCCTTTAATAAGCACCAGCTTTAATGATTAAGAAACCATTTCTTACTCAATTTGTTTTAGCTTTGTTTAATTACTATACTGAAACAGTCTTGCTTCCTTGTTTTTTAATACCCAATGTACTAAGTTCAGCTGCAGCATGTCTGCAGTAGAGTGAGAGACACTAATCTGGGTGACCAGGTAGCCCATCCCAGTTGGGAGTCAGAGACCCACTGGAGCAATGCCGGTAATAAGCAAAGCACCCAAAAACAATCTTTAGGAAAAGACTGCCATAAGCATATGAACACGGAATCTTCACCCCGGAAGGAAGAGATAATCAGATGACCAGGCAGGTAGTTCATCACCACCACCCCCCAATATGTAGTAAACAAAAGGCTACATGGGCCAGAAGGAAAACGTATCCAAGAGTCTAGCAGAGGCAGTAGATAGATAAGTGACACAGAATTTGAAGCATTTAAGAACCAGACAGGTACTTCTAAGGGTACAGCCTAAAAACTTGTCATGGGACTCCAAACCCATGAAAATTGGTGGCTTAAAGGCCATCTTAACTGTTAAAATCATATTAAATGTCAAAGTCAATATACAGATGGGTTTCATTCCAATTTTAGTATATGTGCTGCCACAGCAAGCACTATATAGGTGGGTTTAAGTGTAAAAGTGATCATATAAATAACATCAAGTACCTGGTAATAGAATAAAAAGGAAGGAAAGTCCAATATGGGAAGCAGTCCACACAGCAGACTCCTAGAGTGACATTCACTGTAAGTAACACTCTGACCTCAGAATCAACCCTTGAGCCGTCCTGGTCTGGCTGGAAGGCCTGAAAGAGCATTTCAGGCATGAAAGGCCAAGACTCTGTGGCAAAAAAATATCCTATATGGAGGATCCCTGAGACACTTCAGTGGAAAGAGTCAAAGAAGGATGCACTTCTCAGAAGAGAGGAGAGAATGTCCACTTTGCTATGTCTGTGTCCAAATACTGATAGAGTCTATGGTCACAAAAGGCTTACATAGACTTGTTCATGGCAAGAGCCTCAGGTGATCACTGACATCACAAATAAGAGTGTTAATTGTTAAAGGAACAACAGAAGTCATTGTGCACTTACTCCCCATATAGGACCTCTGTCCCTAATGAATTGTACTGTGAGAATCAACTGCAAATTTTGTTCCCAAACTCTATATGTTGTGTGTATGCATGGGTGCAAATTGTTGAAGTCTATGCTTAGCATGGAGTTTGTCCTCTGTATATAAAGTCAAACTGAAAATGAACCATAGTGAAGAAGGAGATGGGAGAGGGAGAGGGAGAGGGGGGTGGGATGGGAGTTGTGGGGGGGGGGAACAGTATATTCCTAAAGTTTTATCTATGAAAAAATGCATTCATTAAATTAAAAAAATTAAAAAGAACCAGACAGGTAACTGGAGTACAAGATAGGAACTAGGTCACTGGGAGTAACATAAGATTCATTCAACAGTTGTCATTAGGACAAAACATGGTCCTAAGTCATAGTCAATAGACCCCTGAAATACAACTCAAAGTCTCCCTGCCAAAAGATTTGAAGAGTCTAGGAAGAAGGAAAGAGTTAAAGGTTGAAATTAAGTCATTTTCTTCTAAGAACTTGAAGCAAGGGTAGGAGAGAAGGGCTAAAGAAGCCAAACAGGGTTGGAAATAGGTACAGTGGGAAGAATCACTTTATTCCTAAAGTTGTGCTTATGAAATGAATGAAGTCTGTATTCCTGAAATAAGAGGTTTCTTTGGGGGGGGGGGAATAATTTTTTTTAAAAATTAAAACTAATAAACAAGACTGGTGGAAAAAGGGTTATCATTTATATCCTTGCTTATAAAGGAAAGCATTTCCTTCATTTCAGCCCACCAAAGTTACATTCAAAAATATAAACTCAACAAGTTAGAAATTGCTTATATCTAGGTAGCATATACTCTTATCAGCTACACTGAATTACAGTGAGAGTGGTTTGGGTAATTTGGTTGTTCTTGGTGGTTGCAATAACTAAGGTAAACCCCTGCCATTTAAGGTGTGGTGTTCAGTGTTTCCAAAAGTCCTGCAATAGACTAAACAGACTTTCAACACACACAGAACACCCCGCCCAGAATACCAGGAGCACTCCTCTTGAACTTTGCCCATCACTTCATTTCACCAATGTGCTTCCCAGGCATGTAGGCAGTACTGTGAGATTTCAAAGCTTCCATTTACAGATCTTAACAGTTGTCTCTACAGTTGTTGGCATGAATTCATTTATGAGTGCTTTTTTTATGGTATCTTATATAATACATAGGTTTTATTTTTACTATACAGAATACTTATGCTTTACTCTATTCATTGGATATTTAATTATATATACAAAGTATTATCTATACTAACAAGAAAAACAATTCCATTTTCATTATCTTTCTACCTAATATATAGAGAACAGATTTTGTGAATTTCATAGATACAATTTTTTTATTTTTATTTAATGAGCATAAATTTCCAAAGTACAGCTTATGGATTACAATAGCTTCCTCCCCCCACCCCGTAACTTCCCTCCCACCCACAACGCTCTCCTCTCCCACGCCCTCTCCCCATCCCCTTCACATCAAGATTAATTTTCAATTATCTTTATATAGAGAAGATCAATTTAGCATATATTAAGTAAAGATTTCCACATTTTGCACCCACACAGAAAAACAAAGTGTAAAATACTATTTGAGTACTAGTTATAGCATTAATTAAACACCGAAGAGTAATTGTGTATTAATTACAGAGTTCAACCAATAGTTTTAAGTAGAATATAAAATGCAACTTTTGTATTGTTGTGGCTTCCCCCCGCAACCTCCCTCCCTCCCGTGGCCCTCCCCTCACCCACTCCCTCTCCCATCCCGCCCTTCATCACGTTTCATTTTCAATTACCTTCATATACTGAAGATCAACTTAGTATATACTAAGCAGGGATTTCAGCAGGCTGCACCATTTATGAGTGCTTTTAAAATATCTTATAAACCTATCTTTCATGCCCAATTCACCTAATTATGATAAACATGTTGGAATTATTTCAGAATTATGCAAAAGAACACAAAATAGAGATTGTTTAGCAATGTTGGTTGTGAACAGTAGAGGAAACACATGGGTGAGAGAACCTAAGATGTTCTCCAGGTAATAAAGTAATTCAAAAGAACAAAAATCAATTAAAGCAAATCTACCATGGATCCTGAATTTGATAAATCACCTCTCAGCTTTGCTTCAGACAGCTGTTGTAAATTAACATTCAATCAATGCACCCAAGAAAATGTCTTGAAAATCATTTCCTATGTGTTACCCAATGGAGGCTTGTTTATCACAAAGGCACCTTTGGTTTTTAAACAAGAGAAGGACCTAATGTTCTGTGATTCAAGGGAATGCACAAGTCACAGGTACAAGATTAGAATGAACTGTTTAACCTATTTCAGTTCATTAAATTCAGTGAAAGTGCTATCTGCACAACAGAATGATGATGCCCATCAATCTGCAGGTGGCTGTGGATTTACTGCACAACAGTCACGTGTGAAGATTCTCTACACTTTTTCCATAACATGAAGTATGTCATCAAGGCCATTTATATTGCAACCAAACACCATGTAGACAAAGGCTTTGCTACAAAGCAACCTTAGAGCACACACACTTCAACAAAGTCTCACACACACACACACCCCTAGATTGCATGGACTGGTTAAATCATATTTGCCTCACAGACTTAATTTTCACATTTTGAAGAGATAGCATTGTGATATGATACACTCTCAATATACTCCTGTTGTCCTGGTGCAGTGATTCTAAGCCCATTTCATTCTCAGAAGTGCCCCAGTCTGGGCAATAAATCATAATTACTGGATACATGAGGACTTATGTTAAACTTGGGCTTGGATTTCTGGGAGACATTAGCTTCAGAAACGGATGGAGAGGAATTACTCTGAGAGCTAGCACTTGCTTCTCACTTGAATTGAGTGTTCTTTATCCAGCCGCACTCTTACAACATCACTCTTATAACATCTGATTCATCTCTAGATAACTTTTGTCTTCTCAAAAAGGTTTGAAGAACTTTGGTGATTGATGCCAACTCTGGCCATTCTTTCAATCAAGCTAGACCCCTAGAAGAAACTAAAACCAAGATTTTTCATTCAATATATGTTTACCCATTAATCAATGGTCTTCATTATAAAGGTAATTACAAACTAAAATTTTATGGTCTGCACTCACCGCAGAATCAACCCTTAAGGCTTCCTGGTCTGGCTGAAAGGCCTGTGAGAGCATCAGGTATGGAAAGCCAAGATTCTGAGGCAAAAAAATATCCTATATGAAGGATATCTGTGAGATCTCTGTGGAAAGAAGGATGTACTTTTTTCTGAAGGGAAGAGAGAACTTCCACTTTTCTTATGGCCTTGTCCAAATACTGATGGTGTCTATGGTCACAAAAGGCTTCCATAGCCTTGGCAGCCCATGGCAAGAGCCTCAGGTGATCACTGACATATAAATAGGAGTGTTAATGGTTAAATTAACAGAAGTCACTTTGCAGTTACTCCCCATAGAAGACCTCCATCCTTAATGAGTTGTACTATGAGAATTAACAGCAAAACTTTTTCTCAAACTGTACTCTATATGTTGTGGGGGGATGCAAACTTTTGAAATCTGAACTTTACAGTTGGTGCTCTGTGTATAAAATTTTAAAAAATGAACCATAATGAAGAAGGGGATGGGAGAGGAGTAGGAGGTGGGACAGGAGTAGGGGTGAGAGGGTCGACATGAGGGAAATAATCACTATATTTCAAGTTGTACCTAAGAAAAATGCATTCATTAAATAAAAGCTTTAAAAATTTTATGTTCTGAAGATCATACAGAATTTTCATAACCTACCAAATGCATTTTTACATATTTTCCTTTAGCTGGTTAGTGTTCTCTTCCACCTTTAATACCAGCCATCAGCTTTCTTTTTGGATCTGCTTTTATAAAAACTTCTGGAGTACATTTTCATATGTAATATGATCTATGGTCTCTGGGACAAGGAGGGCATATCCACCAGCTAACAATCTCACTTGAACACCATCCTATAAGACATGACCCTCTAATAACATGAGGGACAGGTTTTGGAGAGGCAGGGCGGTGTTGTTCAACTATGGGTTACCATTCACACTTTTTATGCAAACCAGCAGCTCTGTTCTTGCTTGCCATTATTCAAAATAACACATAATTTTTTGGAATTAGTAAGAGTCTACCATACATTAAAAATCTGTTGTAATAGGCTAAATTTTAACAATTCAGTTTGGATTCTACCTGAAAGAAATCTGAATTCAGAGTTTAAAAATCTTCCTTCTCCCCACAATCCCATTAAAAAGCAAAGTCCAAAGTCAAGCTGCATTTGAGCCTCAGTATCAAGTCTGAAAGAAAAAGGATGGGGCCAGCGCTGGCCTGAAGTGCCGTCATCCCACGTGGCTGCCGGTTCTAGTCCCAGCTGCTCCTCTTCCAATCCAGCTCTCTGCTGTGGCCTGGGAAAGCAGAAGATGGCCCAAGTCCTTGGGCCCCTGCACCCATGTGGGAGACCCAGAAGAAGCTCCTGGCTTTGGATCAGCACAGCTCCGGCTCATGTGGCCATCTAGGGAATGAACCAGTTGAGGGAAGACTTCTGTCTCTACCTCTCTCTGTAACTCTGTCTTTCAAATAAATAAAATAAATCTTTAAAATAAAAAGGAAAAGGAAAAAAATCACCTGGGACAGATGCCAGATCTCTTGATCTAGTTTTGTCACCTGGGTGAGGACAGAGTTTGATGGCTCCGTTTCCACAAAATATAATGATCACATTATCCTAACCTGACACCTCTGCATACCTGCTGCTGTGAGACGGCATAGAATCCCTCAGCATTTATCATAGTCAGGTTTCTTAAAGGAGGATTAAGGTGGAAATACATTTTATTTGAACCAAGTTTAATTTCTGATTACATCTAATGTCATGAATCTGCTTTATATGAATAACAGTGACCCACATTCCACGTTTTTACAAACCCATTTGGGTAAAGTATGAAGATAAGGGGGAAAAAAAACACATGTGGCATGGTTCACCACAGACCCAATGATTCAGACGAGAAATACCCTTTAATGCAGGCAAAACAGATAGTTACTACATCCCAGCATGGTGATTATTGATACCTCCTGGCATGTGGCAAGGCTTTTTTTCAAGTTTCTACATCAAATTCTCTTCAAAGAAACTCCCAGAGGAAAAAATATCGAGCTGTTTTAAAAATGCAAACTGCTTAACTGACAGCATGATTATCAGCTGAAGCGATGGAATATTTAGCTGTCACAGGAGTTCCCAAGGGCAGATTTTGCAACTCTGTGAATTTCTTAGTCATTAAGAAATTAAGGACTTGGTTCAAACATAATGCTTCCAGCTGTAGATTTGGGGCTGCTTCTCATGAGTGCTTGCTGTCCCATGGGCAAGTGTAAAGATATGTGCTGAAGGTTGCTAACGGAAAAATAATCACAAAAGATGATGAGTCCACACTGGATACCCTAAAGAAACAATTAGATTTATTGGCAACACAAGTGGCATCTTGCAGTCATTAGGTAACTACAAACACTCCAAATGGAGGCGGTATTGGACTTCCATGGAACAAATAGGCTCTCTGCAATATTGGTGAAAGCACAGTTAAGCTCTTACTTGTCTGCGTGGATATCCCTTCTCTATACATGCACTTCCACTTTTACAGACTATAATTCCTACTTCTGACCACATGAGCCAAAGTCTGGTCTATTGGAGATGTTCTGTTTTTAATATTCACTCTTAAATAATTTTAAATTTACAGAGAAGTTACAAAGATAGGACAGAGTAGTCCGCTCCCCCAGCTTGCCCTTATGTTAACATCTTCTAAAACCACGAACCCTTGTGAAAATTAAGAAATTAATGTTGGCACAATACCATTAACTAAATTACGAAATTACTCCATATTTCACCAGATTTTCCACTAATGTTCTTCATCTATTCCAGGATGCATTACCAGATATCACAGTGCATTTAGTCAGCAGGTCTCCTTATGATCCTCTGGTTTATGACAATCTCTCAGTCTAACAGTGTTTTGAGGGGAATTTAACACATTTTTAGAATATTCTTAAACAGGTATTTTGTATAATATCCCCTCAGTTTGGGTTGTCTGATGCTTTCTCACTGCTAGACTGAAGTTATACATTTCAGGGGAAATATCACAGAGGTAAGGTAATTCAAGCAAAAGATTACGACACACCTGGGCATTATAATCAGTTATCAGGTGTTAAAATAAATTTGTTATCAATGATAAAGTACTAAAGACTACACATGATCAACTCTGTCTACAAACTGGAGTGAATATAAGAATGTCCCTATAACAGTTGCTGGCTGGGAGTTGCCATCTTGCCTAGTCAAAGCAGGAAGGAACTTCAATGCACCCTGCCACCCACAGCTTTAGCTGAGAGAGAATTCCACAGTCACCCACTTGCTTTTACTCCACCCTGGGGAACTGATTGGGGCCTGAGCTATGGCTTGGTTTTGAGAAAGGAAGCCACTCTGCCTCACTCTACTCCCCTACCCAAGCAGGGCACCAGCCTCTGTGAACAGCTGAGCAGATCTCTGTAATGGGGCTACCAGAAGTGAAGAGCCAGAGTCAGGGCAAACTGCAGAGCAGGTCAGAAATCCTCTGCATCCTAAACCTGGGAGCCATGCTCACTCACTGTACGGGATCCAGCGTAGCTCCCCCTTAACTTCCGGAGGCTAGCACCAGTAGCTGCCCATAAAAAAAAAAATCTGCTCCCACCCTCAAGATCAGGGTAATGACCCCATTGTACCTTACAATACCAAGACTTCATCAATCAATTCTGGTTTCCCCATTTCCACTGGAATCTATTTGGGAGAGAACCTTCCTGAGTCCACCTCGTTGGACTCATATCTGCTACAGTAAAATCTCTTGTATAACTTATGGTCACCCTGTAGGAATGCAGCAGGGCTCAGTTCCATTCACCAGTACCAGGACTATGGCTGTTTGTGTTTTAAACCATGACACAGCTGCACTCCCCTATCAGGACATGGGGAAAGGCCCATCCATGTCCCACAGTTCTAGAGCCACACAAATTGGTGCTGCAAGCCCCAGCAACACTGGGTCTTGCCAGTGGGACCACCTTACACCTTTGTCTGCCTCAGCACCAAAAACCAAGGCCCTGATTGTGGGGAGCAGCCCGGACTGGACTGAGTTACTGGAATTAAGACTTATTCTATGCATCTGCTCTCCCACAATATGGCGCTGGGAGAGAAGTAAACAGCTTCCGCACAGCTGCCTCCAGTTCAACCAATAAACTGTAGGACTTGCTCCTGATTGGAGAGCAGCGTACTCGGCGTGTGGGCAGCCGAGTTGGGATTGGCAGAGGAGGACTATAAAGGAGGAGAGAGACGGCATGCACCAGGAACATCTAAGGGGAACATCTAGCTGAAGGAACACCTGTGCAGCCCCCAGAGAGCCGGCCGGCGGTGTGCCACTCCCCTGCGGAAGTGGGGAATGTGGCCAGGGGGAACTGCCCTTCCACGGAGGTGGAAGGGATAGTAGCCAACCCGGGAAGAACCAGCAGCAAACCCGGGGAGGGCCGAGCAGACAAAAGAACAGCGCAGGGTCCTGTGTCGTTCCTCCACGAAGAGGGGGAGCGACACTGATGATCAGAATCTCCAGAATAACTGACACCAAACTCTGTGGTCTGAAAATGTACACTGTAGAAAACCCACATTCATTTTATGTACTTTTTTTTTTTTTTTGACAGGCGGAGTGGACAGTGAGAGAGACCGAGAGAAAGGTCTTGCTTTTGCCGTTGGTTCACCCTCCAATGGCCACTGCAACCGGTGCACCGCGCTGATCCGAAGGCAGAAGCCAGGTGCCTCTCCTGGTCTCCCATTCAGGTGCAGGGCCCAAGCACTTGGGCAATCCTCCACTGCACTCCCGGGCCACAGAAGAGAGCTGGCCTGGAAGAGGAGCAACCGGGACAGAATCTGGCGCCCCTACCAGGACTAGAACCCAGTGTGCCGGCGCCGCAGGCGGAGGATTAGCCTATTGAACTGCGGTGCCGGCCCCACATTCATTTTAAAGCTGCACCTCTATACCTGGAAAATGCCGCACACTAGATCACTGAGTCACTTCTGGACACAGCTGATCTTGATTGATGCAGAAGAAATCACTCAGACAACACTTCTGAGCTCACATAAATCAAGGCCAAAGCAACAAGCCAAGTGATAACCTGCATTTCACCTCAACCATATACTCTTTTCCAATAAAATATCCCCCATAACGTAGAAGAAACTATTACACCAGATGTGCAGATGTCAAATAGAGACACAGCAGACATGAAGCAAGGTAGCATGATGCCTCCAAAAGAACACAGTGGTTCTCCAGAATTAGATCCCAAACTATTTTGCGCAAGGCAAGGCAAGACAGTTAATAAGCAGAGGGGATACAAGCCAGTGACGGAGTTGTGAGAAGTTCATGCCCAAAAGCCCAGGAGTCCACCAGAGACTGGGCAGGTCCACACTAAGGCAGCAAAGAGGAAGGGGAATTGGTGGAGGCGCAGTGAAGCCACAGTGGAGAGTCCGAACGAGAAGACTGGCACCACCACCACCACCCCACCCTCCCAGTGAACCAGGTGAGAGGTTGCAAGTCCATGAAGCTCCAGAAAGCAGTGGGCAGGGGACTTTGGTGAACTTTGTTTGAAGCTCCAAGCAGTAAGAAAGAGAAATTATAGAAGAGCAAGCGAAGAAGTCAGTCATGCCCCAGTCCATCTGTGTCTCCCTCTCCTCCCAACCAGACCTACAACAGGTGGGGAGAAGCCATATTGTTTGTTTACATTTTCAAGTGTAAGCAGGAGTCTGCCGCATTTGCCTCCTGCGCACATGCCCATCAACTGTGGGGACCACCTCACAACACCCCCCCAACCAGGAATGAGAATCCTATTTTAGACTTTCGCCCCACCATGCAAGCTGTACAACAAGGAGTAGTCCTAAACATCGAAAACCTGAGCTCCTTTCATGTACCATTGAGAAGCGAGCCTGCCCACCCCCGTAGGCGGGGCTTAGTGCACAAATGCTCTGGTACCCACCTCCATCAAAATCTAGAAGTAAACAGGGCTCCAGGAGGCAGTGCTGCATGTTTCTACTTGCAACACAGACACATAGCTCATAATAGAAGGAAACTGCTCACAGACACAAAGTCACAAATTAAAGACAAAAATCAACCAGAAATGTGGAAAAACAAAGGAAAAATACTGAATAAGAATAAGAAAGACTCTATGAACTCCCCAAAGGAACAATACAACTTTTCAATAATGGAAGCTGAAGAAGAAATTGAGAATATGCCAGAAAAGGAATTCAGAAAATTAATAGATTACTTAGAAGCAATCAAATTCACAATCTAAATGAAAAGTACTCTCAAGAAAGTGAGATATTGGCTGGTGCTGCAGCTCACTAGGCTAATCCTCCCACTGAGGCGCCGGCACACCAGGTTCTAGTCCCGGTCGGGGCATTGGATTCTGTCCCGGTTACCCATTTTCCAGGCCAGCTCTCTGCTGTGGCCAGGGAGTGCAGTGGAGGATGGCCCAAGTCTTGGGCCCTGCACCTGCATGGGAGACCAGGAGAAGCACCTGGCTCCTGGCTTCAGATCAGCGCGCTGAGCCGGCCGCAGCGGCCATTGGAGGGTGAACCAATGGCAAAAAGAAGACCTTTCTCTGTCTCTCTCTCACTGTCCACTCTGCCTGTCAAAAAATAAAAAAAAAAAAAACAGAAAGTGAGATATTAAAGGGAAGCCAAAATGAAATACTAGGAATGAATTTAACAGATCAAATAAAAAATGCAGTGGAAAGTCCTAACAATAGAATAGATGAGACAGAAGGAAGAATATCAGAACTAGAAGACAAATTTCCAGAAATACAGTCTGACCAAATAAAAGAAGAAATGAGGAAATTAAAAATCACGGTTGGAGATTTCCAAGATTCTATCAGATGATCCAACTTACAGATCCTAGGAAGGTATGGAAAGAGAGGAAGGATTAGAAGGCCTTCTAATGAAATAACAACAGAGATCTTTCCCAATCTGGAGAAAGAGACATCCAATAAAAAATACACAATACTCCCAAAAGACATGACAAGAACTTCACCATGACACATCGTATTAAAACTCAGCTCAGTGAAACACAAAGAACAGATTTGAAAATGTGCATGAAAGAAATGGCAAATAACATTCAGAGGAAACCCAATTAGACTCACTCCAGACTTTTCTTCCCAAACCCTACAGGCAAGGAGACAATGGCAAGACATACTCCAAGTCCTAATAGAAAAAACTGTCGACCCAGAATACTGTACCCTGCAAAATTCTTCTTTATGAATGAAGGAGAAATAAGAATCTTCCACAATAAGCAGAAATTTAAAGAATTTTTAACTACTTGCCCAGCCCTACAAAAGATGCTCAAGGATGTGCTACATACATAAACACTGAAACAGGAACATCACTACAGAAGAAGATAAACATATAAAATGGCCCAGCAAAAGTAAAAATGAAACCCAAAATACATAAACAGGACTATTTACAGAAACATGGTAGTGCAAAGTTGGCACTTAACAATAGTCACACTGAATGTAAATGGTCTCAGCTCCCCAGTTAAAAGACATAGACTGAATGGATTAAAAAAGAAAACCCATCTATTTGCTGCCTACAAGAAACACATCTTACCAACAAAGACACATGCATACTGAAAGTGAAAGGATGGAAAAAGATCATCCATGCTAATAGAGGCCAAAAAAGAGCTGGTATGGCCATCCTAATATCAGAAAAAAATAGACCAACACAAAAACCATCAAGAGAGACAAAGCAGGACACTATATAATGATTAAAGGATCCATTCAATGCGAAGATGTGACTATTATATGCACCTAATTATCGGGCACCTGGCTATTTAAAAGAATTGCTAAGAGATTAAAGGGAGATATAGATTCAAATACAATAGTAACAGGGTACTTCAATACCCACTTTCAGCAATGGACAGATCAACCAGGAAACAGAATTAATCGACACCATAGACCAAATAGACCTAGAAGATATCTACAGAGCCTTCCACTGTACAGCCACAAAGAACACATTTTTCTCTCCAATGCAGGGAACTTTCTCTAGGATAGACCATATGAGTCTCAGCAAATTAAAAAAAATCAAAATCATACCATGCATCTTCTCAGACCACAACACAATGAAGCTGGAAATCAACAACTCAAGAATCTCTACATCATATGCAAACACAAGGAGAATGAACAACATGTTTCTGAATGAACAGTGGATTAGCCTAGTGAGCCACGAACAGTGGGTCATAGAAGAACTCAAAAGATAAATCAAAAAATTTCAAAAAACAAAGGATTACAATACAATATCAAAATACTGCTTTTGTTGTATATCACAAATTAACAGGAAAGTCAGTGGCAGGACAGGAAAAGTTGATAGCAATTGGTGCCTACATCAAGAAACTAGAAAGGCATCAAATAAATGAACTACCTATGCACGTCAAGATCTAGAATAACAGCAAACCAAATGCCAAAACCAGAAGATAATTAAAGAAATCAACAAAATTGAAACCTAAATATACAAAATATCAGTAAAATGAACAAGTTTTTTGAAAAAATAAACAAAATTACACACTATTGAACTAACTAACTGAAAAAAGGAAAGAGAATATCCAAATCAATAAAAATAGAGATGAAAATGGAAATCTAATGGACACCACAGAAATAAAAATAATCATCAGAAACTACTACAAAAACCTGTATGCCAACAAACTAAGAAATCTAGAAGAAATGGATAGATTCCTGGATACATACAACATACCTAAATTGAGCCATGAAGACAGAAAACCTAAACAGACCCATAACCAAGACAGAAATTGAATCAATAATAAAGACCCTCCCAAAAAAGAAAAGCCCAGGACCGGATGGCTTCACTGCTGAATTCTACCAGACATTTAAAGAACTAACTCCAATTCTTCAAGTTATTTAGAAACAGTTGAGAGGAGAGGAATCTTCCCAAATTCTAGGAAGCCAGCATCACCTTAATTCATAAACCTGAAAAAGATGGAACAGAGAAAGAGAATTACAAACCAATTTCCCTGATGAACATAGAAGTGAAAATCCTCAACAAAATTCTGGCCAACTGATTCCAACAACACATCAGAAAGATCATTCACCTGGACCAAGTGGGATTTATCTCTGATATGCAGGGATGGTTCAACATTTGTAAATGAATCTGATACATCACATTAACAAATTGATGACTAAAAACTATTTGATTATCTCAATAGACACAGAGAAAGCCTTTGATAAACTACAACACCCTTTCATGATGAAAATGCTAGACAAATTGGGTATAGAAGGAACATTCCTCAACACAATCAAGGCAATTTAAGACAAACCCACGGCCAGCATCATATTTAATGGGAAAAAGTTGGAAGCATTCCCACTGAGATCTGGTACCAGACATGTCGCTCCCCCTCTTCATGGAGGAACGACACAGAACCCTGCCTAGGCTTCATATCCGAGTCACGGCACCATTATGTCGCTCCCCCTCTTCGTGGAGGAACGACACAGGACCCTGCGCTGCTCTTTCAGTCTGCTCGGCCCTCCCCGGGTTTGCTGCTGGTTCCTCCCGGGTTGGCTACTATCCCTTCCACCTCCGTGGAAGGGCAGTTCCCCCTGGCCGCATTCCCCACTTCCGCAGGGGAGCGGCACACCGCCGGCCGGCTCTCTTGGGGGCTGCTCAGATGTTCCTCAGGTGTTCCTGGTGCATGCCGTCTCTCTCCTCCTTTATAGTCCTCCTCCGCCAATCCTAACTCGGCTGCCCACACGCCGAGTACGCTGCTCTCCAATCAGGAGCAAGTCCTACAATTTATTAGTTGAACTGGAGGCAGCTGTGCGGAAGCTGTTTACTTCTCTCCCAGCGCCATATTGTGGGAGAGCAGATGCATAGAATAAGTCTTAATTCGAGTAACTTAGTCTAGTCCGGATTGCTCCCCACAGATCCCCCTTTCTTTTTATTTTTGGCGTTGATACGCGCCTGTCTTCGGTGTCCCGCGGCACACACTCTGCTCTACTTGCTAGAGTTGCCACAGGCTCTTACAAGTCCTATCAATCAGGAAAACCGAATCCGGGTCCTCTCTTCGCCATGTTGTGAGGAGGTTTTTAGGCGCTGATGCGTGCCTGTGTTCGGTGCCCTGCAGCGCATGCTCTGCTCTGCCTGCAGGGGACTTACAAGACCTATCAGGCAAACCGAATCCAAGCCTTCTCATTGCCTTATTGTGGGGGAGACTTATTAGTGTTGGTTCGTGCCTATCTTCGGTGACCTGCAGCTCATACTCTGGTCGAGCTGCTTGCTGGCGCTTACCGCCTTAATCAGGCAGACCGAATCCAAGCCTTCTAATTGCGGTATTGTGGGGAAGCCTTACTGATGTTAATTCGTGCCTGTCTTCGGTGACCTGCGGCGCATAAACTGCTAGCCGCCCAGGTGCTCATCGCCTCACTAATCGGGCAGACCAAATCCAAGCCTTCTAATTGCCATGTTGAGGGGAGGCCTTTCTATTTCTCTATTTCTCTATCTCCGGGCATTCCTATTTCTCCCATTTTACTTCTATCTTCCAGCATTCCTATTTTTCTCATCTTACTTCTAAACTTCTGTTTCTCTTATCCCCGCAGCTTCCCGGCGCCTCGCGCTGCCGGCAGCTTCACTGCTCCGCGCAGCTTCAGCCCGCGCCTCATCTGCGCGGCTCGGCTTTGCGCGGCTTGGCTTCGCGCGCTCCGCGGTCTCGCACTTAACCCTTTCGCGTCTGAACCACGGCCTCGCCAGCCCCGTTCCCTATCTACTCACGCCCCGTGCTCTCTCTGCACGCGGCGGCTTCCGCGAGTAACACAGCGTAGCTTACGTGTCCGCCACTAGCATTCAATCTAAGTTCCCCGGGCTAGCCTGGCGAATTCAACCCAGCGTACGTCTCCGCCCCACGGTTTGGCTTCCCATCCTTTGCTCCCCGGGCTAATCAGACGGATCCCAACCAGGCTCACGTTTCAGCTTCTAGTTTCAACTTTTCGCCCCCTATTCCCGGGCTAACTTGAGAACCCCAAAGTGGCTTTCGTATCCGCCTTGGCCTGCCCCCCACAGCTTCAATTTCCCTAACATTTTTATCTACCCGGTATGTTTCCCTAAGTTTTCTTCCAACAATATTCCTCCCTCATTTCTCCTGGCCTCTCCCCACAGTCCGCATCCGAGTCTGTTTGTTCTAGCTTTCACTTTCGCTTTCGACCTTAGAGATTTCTCCCAGCTTCCCCCCGTAGTCCGTATCCGAGTCTATGCCTAGGCTTTCAATAGCTTCTTCCGGCTCCTTTTTCGTCCGGCTTTTCCCTAGGCTGTTTGCTAGTCTCTCTCTCCGATATTAGCCCATTTCTTCCCGCTTCTTCCCTCCTAAGTTTCCTATCCGTCCTAGGTTTCCTATCCGAGCTAGGTTTCCTATCCGAGTCACGGCACCATTATGTCGCTCCCCCTCTTCATGGAGGAACGACACAGAACCCTGCCTAGGCTTCATATCCGAGTCACGGCACCATTATGTCGCTCCCCCTCTTCGTGGAGGAACGACACAGGACCCTGCGCTGCTCTTTCAGTCTGCTCGGCCCTCCCCGGGTTTGCTGCTGGTTCCTCCCGGGTTGGCTACTATCCCTTCCACCTCCGTGGAAGGGCAGTTCCCCCTGGCCGCATTCCCCACTTCCGCAGGGGAGCGGCACACCGCCGGCCGGCTCTCTTGGGGGCTGCTCAGATGTTCCTCAGGTGTTCCTGGTGCATGCCGTCTCTCTCCTCCTTTATAGTCCTCCTCCGCCAATCCTAACTCGGCTGCCCACACGCCGAGTACGCTGCTCTCCAATCAGGAGCAAGTCCTACAATTTATTAGTTGAACTGGAGGCAGCTGTGCGGAAGCTGTTTACTTCTCTCCCAGCGCCATATTGTGGGAGAGCAGATGCATAGAATAAGTCTTAATTCGAGTAACTTAGTCTAGTCCGGATTGCTCCCCACAAGACAGGGATGCCTATGCTTACCATTGCTATTCAATATAGTACTAAAATTTTTAGCCAGAGCCATTAGGCAAGAAAAAGAAATCAAAGGGATACAAATGGGCAAGGAGGAAGTCAAATTATCCCTATTTGCAGATGACATGATTCTATATATATAGGGGATCCAAAAGACTCCACACTAAGAGACTATTGGTACTCACAGAAGAGTTTGGTAAAGTAGCAGGATATAAAGTCAACACACAAAAATCAACAGCCTGTGTATACACAGACAATGCCATGGCTGAGAAAGAACTTCTAAGATCAATCCCATTCACAACAGGTATAAAAACAATCAAATACCTTGGAATAAACTTAACCAAATCTGTCAAAAATCTCTATGTGAGAATTACAAAACATTAAATAAATAGAAAAAGATACATAAAAGGGAAAAATCTTCCAAGTGTATTGATTGGAAGAATCAATATCATCAACATGTCCATTCTTCCAAAAGTATTTTACAGATTCAGTGTAATACCAGTCAAAATACCAAAGACATTCTTCACAGATCTAGAAAAAATGATGCTGAAATTCATATGAAGGCATAGGAGACCTCGAATAGCTAAAGCATCTTATACAACAAAAACAAAGCTGGAATCATCACAATACCAGATTTCAACTTCTCATGGGACTCCAAATCCCATTCAAATTTGTAATAAAAATGACATTTTAATTGTTAAAATGATGATATTATGTGTTAAAGTGAACATATAGATAGAATTAAATGTTAAAAGATTTCAAGACATACTTCAAAGCAGTTATAATCAAAATAGCCTGGTTCTGGTATAAAAATAGATGGATAGACCAATGGAACAGAATAGAAACACCAGAAATCAATCCAAACATCTACAACCAACTTACATTTGACCAAAGAGCTAAAACCAATCCCTGGAACAAGGACAATCTCTTAAAAAAAAAAAAAAAACAGTGCTGGAAAAACTGGATTTCCACATGCAGAAAATACAAAAATCCACTCAACATGGGTTAAAGATCTAAATCTATGACCCGACACCATCAAATCAAGTGAAAACATTGGGGAAACCCTGCAAGACATTTGCACAAAGAGTTCTGGGAAAAGACCACAGAGGCACAGTCAAAGCCAAAATTAACAAATGGGATTACAATACATTGACAAGTTTCTGTATGGCAAAACAAACAGGAAAGTGAAGAGGCAAGTAACAGAATGGGAGAAATTATTTGCAAACTATGCAACTGATAAAGGTTTAATAACTAGAATCTACAAGGAGATCAAGAAACTCCACAACAACAAAACAACAGAGTTAAGAGTGGGCAAAAGGGGCCAGCGCTTGGCGCAGTAGGTTAATCCTCTGCCTGTGGTGCCAGCATCCCATATGGGCACCGGTTCTAGTCCCAGGTGCTCCTCTTCCAATCAAGCTCTCTGTTGTGGCCTGGGAAAGCAGTAGAAGATGGTCCAAGTGCTTGGGCCCCTGCACCCACATGGGAGAGCAGGAAGAAGCACTTGGCTCCTGGCTTCAGATCAGCATATCTCTGGCCATTGCAGCCATTTGGGGAGCGAACCAACAGAAGGAAGACCTTTCACTCTGTCTCTCGCTCTCACTGTAACTCTACCTCTCAAATAAATAAATAAAATCTTTTAAAAGAGAGAGAGAGAGATGGGCAAAAGACTTAAACAGATATTTTTCAAAAGAGGAAATCCAAATGGCCAGCAGACACATGAAAAAATGTTCAGGATCACTAGTTTTTCAGGGAAATGCAAATCAAAACCACAATGAGGTTTTACCTCACCCTGGTTAGAATGGTTTTCATTCAGAAATCAACAAACAACAAATGCTGGAGAGGATGTGGGGAAAAGGGTACCCTAATCTACTCTTGGTGGGAATGTAAACTGGTAGAGCCACTATGGAAGACAGTATGAAGATACCTCAAAAACCTGAATATAGATCTACCATATGACCTAGGCATACCACTCCTGGGAATTTATCCAAGGGAAATGAAATCAGTAAACAAAAGAGTTTTCTGTACCTCCATGTTTACTGCAGCTCAATTCACAATAGCAAAGACATGGAATCAACCTAAATGCCCATCAGCTGAAGACTGGATACAGAAATTATGAGATAGGTACACTATGGAATACTACACAGTAAAAAAAAAATGAAATCTAGTCACTTGCAACAAAATGAATCTATCTGGAGCACTTCATACTTAATTAAGTAAACTAGTCCCCAAGGTACAAATACTTTCTTATCCCTGATCTGTGAGAATTAATACAGCACCTAAAACGAAAGCTGTAGAAGTGAAATTGACACTTTGATAAGCCATGACATTACAGTCCTTGTCATGACTGTCAAGGAACAGTTTTTTTTTTCTTCTTCATACTATCGTTGAACTCTTTACTTGTACTGATTTACTCTTTAGAGTTAATCATATATATATAAAGTCACCTGAAAATAGATCTCAGTGAAAAATAAGATGGGAAATAAGAGAGGGAGGAGAAAGTTTTTAACTATAAAAGCTGTATAGTTCTGCATACAGTTCTACAGACTTACTTCTAAGGGTAGAGTTTAAAATTTGTCATGGGACACAAAATCCCATTCAAACTGGTGGTAAAAATGACATATTAATTGTTAAAGTGATCATATTATGTATTAAAGTGAAAATATAGATAGGATTAAATGTTAAAGAGATTATATAAATAGCATCAAGTGCCTGGTAATAATAATACACAGAATTAAACAGGTGGGAATGTCCAGCATGGGAATCAGTCCACACAGTAGACTCATGGAATGACAATTGCTTTAAGTAACATTCTGACCTCAGAGTCAGCCCTTAAGACATTTGAATGTGGCCAAAGAGCCCATGAGAGCATTTCAGGCATGGAAAGCCAAGACACTCTGGCAAAAATATCCTACACGAAGGATCTCTGAGTGAGACCCCAGTAGAAAGAAGGGACCATCAAAGGAGGATGTACTTTTCCCTGAAGGGAGGAGAGAACTTCCACTTTGTTTATGGACTTGTCTAAATACTGTATGAGTTTGTGGTCACAAAAGGCTTTCATAGTGTTGGCAGGTCATGGCAAGAGCCTTGGGTGATCACTGACATCATAAATAAGAGTGCTAATTGTTAAATTAACAGGTTCTCAAACAGTACTTTATGTGTTGTGGGGGGGGTGTAAACTGTTGAAATCTTTACTTAGTATAGAGTTGGTCTTCTGTATATAAAGTTAATTAAAAATGAATCTTAATGATGAATGGGATGGGAGAGGGAGTAGGAGGTGGGGTGGCAGTGGGAGTGTGAATGGGGAGAAGAACCACTATATTCCTAAATTTGTATCTAAAAATTAGCACTCATTAAATAAAAGCTTTTTTAAAAACACTATTAGACCTAAAGAGAAGATACAAAGACTTCAATATAATAATTGTGGTTGTCTTCAAAAACTCACTCTCATAATGGACAGATCATCCGGACATAAAAATCAATAAAGACACATCATGGTTTAAACATACTATGGAGCAAATGGTCATGAAGTTTATAGGACATTTCATGCAACAATTAAAGACTATACATTCTTCTCATCAGCATATGGAACATTTTCTAGAATAGACCATATATTGGGCCACAAATCAAATCTCAGTAAATTTAGATAGACTGAAATCATATCATGTATCTTCTCAGACCACAAGGGAAAAAAACTAGAAATCAATAAAACATTCATAAATACATGGAAACTAGACAACATGCTACTGAATGATCAATGGAGCACTGAAGAAATAGAAAAGCAATAAAGTTCTCAGAATACAAGTAAATGAAAACACAACCTAACAAAACCTGTGGGATACAACAAAAGCAGTATTAAGGGGAAAGTTTATAGCTTTAAGTCTTTAAGTGCTTCCATTTTAAAAAGAGAAATGTCTCAAATCAGTTATCTAATGATGCATCTCAAAAACTGAAGACCAAACAAAACCCAAAATCAGTAGAAGTGAAAAATATGGATCAGAGCAGAAATAACTGAAATTGAAACTTAATAAAGATCAAAAAATAAAAAAGTTGATTTTTAAGATTAAAATAGATAAACCTTTAACCAGACTAGGAAAAAAAGAAAAATGGAGATGAAAAAGGAGATGTTACAACTGACACCACTGAAATACAAAGGTTCATAAGAAACTATTATGAAAAACTATATGCTGATAAGCTTAAAAACCTCAAAGAAATGGGTAAATTCCTGGATACATATAACTTACCAAAGTTGAATCAAGAATATAAAGACAATCTAAACAGACCCATAATAAGCAATGAGATTGAAGCAGTAATCAAGTCTTCCATCAAGGATAAATCCAGGACCTGATGGTTTTACAACTGAATTCTACAAAACATTTAAAGAACTAATTCCAATACCCTTCAAACTATTCCAAAATATTCAGGATAGAACTCTGCCAAACTCTTGCAATGAGGCCAGAATCACTAATACCAAAACCAAATAAAGACACAACATGAAAGCTAAAGACTTACATCCTTGATGAACACAGATGCAAAGATTATCAACAAAATACTAGCAAACCCAATCCCAAACCACATCAAAAAGATCATACATCATGATAAGTGGGATTTATTCCAGGTGATTGCTAGGGTGATTCAATATTTGCAAACCAATCAACATCGTAAATCACACCAACAGAATTAAGAATAAAAACCATATGATCATCTCAATGTGGAGGATGAATTTGATAATATTCAACATCCTTTCATGATAAAAACCCTCCTCAAATTAGGCATAGAAGGAATATACCCCAATAATTATAAATGCTATATATGATAAACCATATCCAATATCCTATTGAGTGGGGAAAAAGCTGAAATCATTTCCTCTCAAATCTGTCCACTTTTACCACTGTTACTCAATATAGCATGGAAGTATTAGCAAAAACAAGTAGGGAGGAAAAAGAAATAAAAGGCATCAAAACTGGAAAAGAAGTCAAATTATATATGTTTGCAGATAACATAATGTTGCACATGGAAAAACCTAAACACTCCTCCGAAAAGCTGTTGCAACTGAAAAACCAATTCAGTAAAGTTGTAGATTACAAAGTAAGCAAACAAAAATAGTTTTCTTATACATCAATGAACTCGATGTAAGAGAATCAAGAAAGGAATCCCATTCACAGTAATCACAAAAAATAGGAATAGATTTAAAGAAATGAAAGATTCTTCAATGTTTGATAATTTACATTGTAGAGAGGAAATCATTAGGGACACAAAAATTGGAAGATATTATTTACTAATGGATTGAAAGAATGAATATCATTGCCGGCACCGCGGCTCACTAGGCTAATCCTCCGCCTTGCAGCGCCGGCACACCAGGTTCTAGTCCCAGTAGGGGCGCCAGATTCTGTCCCAGTTGCCCCTCTTCCAGGCCAGCTCTCTGCTGTGGCCAGGGAGTGCAGTGGAGGATGACCCAAGTACTTGGGCCCTGCACCCCATGGGAGACCAGGAGAAGTACCTGGCTCCTGCCATCAGATCAGAGCGGTGGGCCAGCCACAGGGCGCCGGCCGTGGCAGCCATTGGAGGCTGAAGGCTGAACCAACGGCAAAGGAAGACCTTTCTCTCTGTCTCCCTCTCTCACTGTCCACTCTGCCTGTGAAAAAAAAAAAAAGAATGAATATCATTAATATATATACTACCTAAACCAATCTACAGATTCAATGTAAACCCTATCAAAATACCAATGGCATTCTTCAGAATTACCCAAAAAATCCTAAAATTTATAATAAATCATAAGAGACCCAGAATAGCCAAAATGATCCTGAGCAAAGAAAATCAAGCTGAAGGCATCACAATAATGGACTTATTAAAACAGCATGGTACTAGCATAAAAACTGAAACACAGATTAATGGAACAAATTAGAGAACCCAGAAGTTAATCCACATACATACAGCCAACTGGTTTTTGAAAAAAAGTGCTCAGAATGTACATCTGAGTAAGGATAATCTCTTCAACAAATGGTGCTGGCAAAACTGGATTATATATGTAGTCAACTGAAATTATAGCCATCTCTCTCACCTTACAATGAAATCAACTCAAGATGGATCAAAGACCTAAATTTAAGACCTGAAACTATAAAGTTGCTGGGAGAAAAAGTACGGGAAACACTCCAGAACATTGATGTAGGGAACAACTTCTTGCATAAGACCTCAAAAGCACACACAACAAAAGCAAAACTTTAAAGAAAATGGCATTATTCAAATTCAGAAGCTTTTGTACAGCACAGGAAAATATCAATAGAGTGAAGAAACATCCAACATAATGGGGAAAAATATTTGTAAGCTAACAAAGGATTAATATCCAGAATATATCAGCAACTTAAACTCAACAAGAACAAAAGACAACCCATCCAGTTAAGAAATGAATAAAATAAAGTGCAACATCACTAGCCTTCAGGGAAATTCAAATCAAAATCCCAATGAGATATCACCTTACCCATGTCAGAATGGCTATTATCCAAAAGAGGGTAACAAACGCTGGTGAGGCTGTGGAGAAAGGGGAACAGTTACACACTGTTGGTGGGAATGTAAATTAGTGCAGCTACTATGGAAAACAGCATGGGCATCTCTTAAACTAGAAATTGACTTGCCATATGATCCAGCAATCTTACTTCTGCAAATATATCCAAAAGACATGAACACGTTGTATGAAAGAGATACCTGCACCACCATGTTTACAGCAGCACTATTCACAATAGCCAAAACATGGAGTCATCCACAGTGTCCAGCATCAGATGAATGGATAAAGAGAAGCTAGTGTACATACACACAATGGAATATAGCCCCTGTCTATTCTCCTGAGGAACAGTGGTCTTCCAACTTACTACCTGGTGAATTGTTTACTTAGTGGAGAATTAAGCTTGTGATTATAAAGTAAATTGAAAGACAGGGCTGGCATGGTGACGTAGCAGGTAAAGCCGCCACCTATAGTGCCAGCATGCCATATGGGCACTGGTTGAGCCTCAGCTGTTGTAATTCCAATCCAGCTTCCTGATAATGTACCTGGGAAAGTTGCAGAAGATTGTCCAAGCGCTTGGGCCCCTGCACCCACATGGGAGACCTGCTAGAAGCTCCTGGCTTCAGATCTGTCTGGCTCCAGCTGTTGCAGCCATTTGTGTAGTGAACCAGCAGATTCTCTGTCTCTGCATCTCTAAGTCTGCCTTCCAAATAAATGTCTTTTTTAAAAAGTATTCCATTGCAAAAATTAAAAGAAAAATAAAGGAAGGAGCTAATGTTTTAAAAAACCACAAAAAATGCCTATATGTATCAGTGTTGCTGTAAATATGGGTTTTTAAAAAAGACTTATTTGAGAGGTAGAGTTACAGATAGAGGGAGAGATAGAAAGGTCTTCCATCTGTTGGTTCACTCCCCAAAAGGCCATAATGGCTAGAGCTGAGCTGATCTGAAGCCAGGAGCTGCATCCAGGTGTACCACATGGTGCAGGGGCCCAGACACTGGGCCATCTTCTACTTCTTTCCCAGGCCACAGCAGAGAGCTGGGTCAGAAGAGGAGCAGCCAAGACTTGAACCAGCACCCATATGGGATGCCAGCATCCCAGGTGGCAGCTTTATTCACTATGCCACAGCTCCAGCCCCTGAAAATAGTTCTGTCAAACTTCATTTTATATATACCTTGTCAAAGCAGAGTAATATAACATTAAGAATGTTATATTACAGTGACTTGTCCTGACTGTTGATGAACTTAATACTTTATTCCTTTTAGTATTTTTTTGTCCTACTTAATACTATTGGTTGAACTCTGTAATCAACACACAATTATTCTTAGGTGTTTAAATTTAACTGAAAAGTGATCTCTGTTAAATATAAGAGTGGGAATAAGAGAGGGAAGAGATGTACAATTTGGGACATGCTCAATCGGACTTGCCCCAAACGGTAGAGTTAGAAACATGCCAGGGGATTCCAATACAATCCCATCAAGGTGGCATGTACCAATGCCATCTCACTAGTCCAAGTGAGCAATTTCAGTTCACAATTGATCATAATGATAGGACTAAGAGTCAAACGGATCACACAAGACTAGCGTCTGCTAATACTAACTGATAGAATTGAGGAGAGAAAGATCCAACATAGGAAGCAGGTACAGAGCAGACTCATAGAATGGCAGATGTCCTAAACAGCACTCTGGCCTCAAAATTGGCACTTAAGGCATTCAGATCTGGCTGAAGAGCCCATGAGAGTATTTTAGGCATGGAAAGCCAAGACACTCTGGCAAAAACAAACAAACAAAAAAAGACCTATATGAAAGATCTCTCTGAGTGAGATCCCAGCGGAAAGAACGGGTCACCAAAGGAGGAGGTGCCTTTCTCTGAAGGGAGGAGAGAACTTCCACTTTGTGACCTTGTCTAAATAAGATCGGAGTCGGCGAACTCAAAAGGTTTCCATAGCCTTGGCAACTCATGACTAGAGCCTAGGGAGATTACTGATGCCATAAACAAGAGTGTCAATTTGTTAAGTCAACAACAGGAGTCACTGTGCACTCACTCCTCATATAGGACCTCTGTCCTTAATGCTTTGTACAATGTGAATTAATGCTATAACTTAGTACTCAAACAGTATTTTACACTTTGTGTTTCTGTGTGGGTGCAAACTGTTAAAATCTTTACTTAATATATACTAAATTGATCTTCTGTATATATAGAGAATTGAAAATGAATCTTGATGTGAAGGGAATGGGAGAGGGAGCGGGAGATGGGAGGGTTGCGGGTGGGAGGGAAGTTATTTGAGGAAAAGCCACTGTAATCCATAAACTGTACTTTGGAAATTTATATTAAATAAAAGTTAAAAAAGAATGTTATATTACTATATTTTTAATGATTGATTACTTAAAACTTACTGCAGGTGAGTGAAATGGTCATTTTTCCATTTAACTATTGTTTATAGCTCTTGTCTATATTGCTACCAAACTAGGACATTTTTCATTTTTACCTGTTGAAATTTTATTTGGTGGAGAATTAAACCATTGAATGTAACGCAAATTGAAAATGCTATCTCAAAACCCAGAAAGAGATGAGGAGAGGGGAGGAAGGGAAAATCATTGTATTCTTAGAATTGTATCTATGAGCTATACTGAGTTTGTTAAAAACAAAAATAAATTTTTGAAAAAAACTATTCCATTAATAAGAGTACCCTTACTGACTTGCCTCAGTCTGCTTCCTTGAATGGGAAAAAGAAGGACAGAGTTATAGCTAACACTTGTATGCTCATGAAAATAGCACACAGTCATAGTGTGTATCTCATTCATAGTCAAGCATTAGAATATTACATAATGTGGGCCGACTCTGTGGCATGATGATTGGACCTCCACCTGTGGTGCCAGCATCCCATATGGGGGCCAGTTCAAGTCCCATATGCTACACCTATTTGGCTTCCTGTTGGTGCCCTGGGAAAGCAATAGAAGATGGCCCAAGTGGTTGGGCACCTGCACCTGTGTGGCAGACCAGGCAGAAGCTCCTGGCTTTGGATTGGCCCAGTTCCAGCCATTGCAGTCATTTAGAGAGTGAACCAGAGGGTGGAAGACCACCGTCTCTGTGTCTTTAGCTCTGCCTTGCAAATAAGTAGATAAATCTTTTTTAAAAAATTATATAATGGGCCATTTCTTTATATAAAAAAAGTTGACAGTTAAAGCATTAGATCAGCACTCTCCAAAATGTTTATATCTGTTTATAAAGATATTTTAGTATGCACCTTGCTTAGCTTGTGTTCTTCTTCAGAGTCTAAGATAATGATTTTTATACAAGGACCTTACTTTTAGAAATGATACCACAAAGGGGAACCAGAGTCAGGGTCAGGCAAAGAATACAAAGAAGGGTCAAAGGCTAATTCACAGCTACATAACTGGGCCTGTTACTATTAAGGGCAATGAGGTTGGTCATACCAGGGATCCTGCAATCACGTCAGTCTAGGAAAAAAAGTAGGGTGAACACTCATCTTCTGGCTCCGAGCTCCCTGTCAGGGTTCTTAGACTTTCGTATTTGTGCACGCTTAAGAAATGCAGAACAGTGGTAGAACAAGGCCCACGATGGTTGATGAGACAGATGCTCGACAGCGGATCCATGAGGCTGACAGGTTGTACCTTTGCACAGCTGTCTGCCACCCACAGCTAGAGTACACAGAGTATGCGAGCCAGTACACAAGGGAAGTCCTATCTGGTAACACATATGTAACCACATGTAAACTTACACGTCACTGTCAGCCTGTAACCAATACGATCAGAACCTCTTTCCCTTTTACTTTTAGATAAAAATTAGTAGAAATTCTAGTATTTTCTTCCTGTAGCCTGATGAATTGTCTTGCATATTTGACCTGTGCCTGGACTGCACATAATCCACTTTAGAGACCTCCGGGTGATATCACACAATATTCTCTTTAAATCATTTTGAGGAACTTTTTTCAAGAAGAAAACTGACAGTGGAAAAAATTAAAAATAGGGAATCGTTGGGGCCGGTGCTGTGGCACAGTGGGTTAACGCCCTGGCCTGAAGCTCCCAGCATCCCATATGGGTTCAAGACCCGGCTGCTCCACTTCCGATCCAGCTCTCTACTATGGCCTGGGAAAGCAGTAGAAGATGGCCCAAGTCCTTGGGCCCCTGCACCCACGTGGGAAGACCCAGAAGAAGCTCCTGGATCCAGATCAGCGCAGCTCCAGCTGTTGCAGCCAATTGGGGAATGAACCATCAGATGGAAGACCTCTCTCTCTCTGCCTCTCCTCTAACTCCGATTCTCAAATAAATAAATCTTTAAAAAAAAGTTAGTGGGACATTATAAAAAAAAAAGGGGGGAATCCAGTTAAGAAGCTCAAATAATTTAAACCACTGGCCTTTCTCCCTGTGACACCACCTGCAATGAATTCCAGTCCTCTGGTTACACATGTGTTTTCATGAAGTGCAGTGCAGCACAGTGGTTCTCCATTTGAGCATTCATCAGCACCACCTGTAAGGGGTGATGTGTGTGACCTAGGAACACACAGATGGCTGGGCCCCAACCTCAGAGTTTCTGATTCTGCCTATCAGAGGTGAGGCCTGAGAACTTAGATTTCCAGTAACTTCCCAAGAGATGCACGACGTGAATGTCCGTGTGGACAAGATAGAAAGGGGACAGACTTTGAAAACCACTGAGCTAGTACCAAGATCACGGGCTTTGGCATCAGAGGGAACTCAGTTTATTTTACATTGTTCTGTTTTATGCTACTTTTGTTTTACTTAACATTACTGTTATTTTACTTTTTATTTTATTGGAAAGGCAGAGTGGAGGGGGTGGAGGTGGATCTTCCACATACCAATTCACTCACGAAATGCTGGCAACAGCCAGGGCAGGACTAGGCCAAAGCCAGAAGCCTGCAACTACATCCAAGTCTCCCACATAGGTGGTAGGGACCAAGTACTTAAAGCCATCCCCTGCTGCACTGAAGGGTGTTCATCAGCAGGAAGCTGGAATGGAAGCAGAGTGTGACCATCAATGAGGCACTATAGTATGGGATGCAGATGTCCCAAACAGCAGCTTAACCACTGAGCCAAATGTCCCACCCAGACAAGCCTAGGTTTAAACTCTACCTCTAAACCATGCTATCAGGGACTTTTCTGAGTATCATGTGTATAATGCAAATAATCAGGGTGGGCCTTATGGCACAGTGGGTTAAGCCACCACTAGAGATGCCTGCATCCAATATTGGAGTGTGTGTTCAAGTCCCAGCACCTCTGCTCCCAATCCATCTTCCCACCAATGCATCTTGGGAGGCAACAGATGATGGTCCAAGCACTTGGGTACCTGCAACCCATGTGGGAAACCTTAATGGAATTTCTGGGCTCCTGGCATCAGCCTGGCCCAGACCTTACCATTGCAGGCATTGGGGAGAGAAGCAGAAGGAAGATTTGTGTGTATGTGTGTCTGCCTTTCAAGTAAATATAAGTAAATAAACTTTAAGAAAAGCAAGTAAGCATAATCCTTATCCCATAGGGCTATTGTGGGATGGGAGGAATCAGCATTTGCTAAGAATAATATTGGACACACGATAGGTCAAGAAATAATAAAAACACATCATGTGTTGTTTCAGAAAATTATAAAATGACAAAAGGTAATTTTTAGAACTCTGGTGGAATGAAAATTCCTTCTAGCCAGGTATTTTTTGGAAAACTGAAGACAAGACAGAAAAAGGTGGTTACAATAATCTGTTAAGGATTGTCCTGTTGTTATTTATGTCTCTGGCTTCTCCTGCTCACTTCCCCACTCATTCTCACATTTTGCTGTTCTTTGTCTTCCTGACACACGTCTGTGAAATACCAAACAGATGTCCTTATAGACATGAATACCAACAGGCAGGACACAGTCTGGTGTTCAGCCAACAGGAGGGTTCCCAGGGAATGAAAAACTTGTTGATCTCTTCCATGCCTTTTGTAAAAACAAGATGCTAAAATGTCAAGTTTAGTGGAGCACTAGGTAAATGTTCTGAATTTTAGAGTAAAATATGAGGGGTCTTCATGGAAAACGTTGGTTACAAAAAATTTTTCACTGAAATAAACTTCAATTCCCTTTTCCCTAGGTTTTTTTATGTTCTTATATTTTAGATTGTCCAGTCTTTGGTATTTTCAAGTCTACATTTAAAATGTCTGTATCTTAAAATTATTTTTACCATGTTGATTTGCTCATCTACAAATGTATGCTGCTTAAGTAGTAGTTTAAATGTAAATTTTAATGAATGCTATGAATCAGTGCCTAATTTGCACATTTTGTTAATTACCTGTGGTTTGGGATAATCCATCCAAGATGTTCCCTATTACCCTAGATAATTAAGAGTTGACCTATTTTCAAGTTTTTGCAGCATTTTCAAATAG
Organism: Oryctolagus cuniculus; assembly: GCF_051225735.1. NCBI lineage: Eukaryota > Metazoa > Chordata > Mammalia > Lagomorpha > Leporidae > Oryctolagus > Oryctolagus cuniculus. The sequence continues at coordinate 50,084,357 of NC_142878.1, forward strand.
AATGAATTCTAGTCAATTTTCTTCCCTAATAGAAAAAGCATCATTTATTTAAATAGTCCATCAGACATAATTGGAATGTAAAATCTTGAGATGAAAATTGACTTTCAAAGGTCATAGAGTCCATGCCTCTACCTCTGGGTAGCCTGTCAAACCAGCTAGAGAATATATTCCATCTTTTACAGCCTATTTGTAAAATGTCACCACGAATGTGTACCAGCCTGAATAACAACCTGTTTCTTATCACCATCCGAGTCCTTCTTCCAAAGAGTGGTCAACTGAACAGTTACCAATATTCACATATATAAATGTGTGTACAAATACACCAGGTTCTGTATCCATATACCCTCACACACAGGCTGGCTAATGAAGATTCATACAGAATTAGTACACTGTGCCTCTAAAATTTCTGTCCCCTGGGTTTGATCTGTTGTGTTTGTAGGCCAAGAGGAGAGTCCCATATTCCTTTTTGAGATTTCCCTTCACTCAAAACAGAATACAAATAGATGATTTTAAGTTGTGGGTCATATTTCACATCTACAGGATGTAGAAGCAGTTTTGCTATAGACTCATCCCTGGTGTAACAATGGGGAAATTTTGACTTATCATGCTCATCTGTATTTATCTTCTGGAAGGATATTAGGTTTGCAACAGAGCAATAGTCATTTAGATCTGTTTCTGAACTGCAAATCTCTTACAACTCTTTCTCCTGGAACTTGCCTTTGGCATTAGCTACCTGTTCTTTCCCAGGCCCAGAGAACCACTTCTAAACATAGCAAGTTCACTTTCTAGAACATAGAAGACTTTTCCTGTCCATCTTTCCCGTGGGGAGCAACTGAGACTAGACTAAGTTACTGGAACTAGGACTAATTCTATGCATCTGCTCTCCCACAATATGGCGCTGAGAGGGAGCAAACAACCTCTACGCAGCTGCCTCATCAGTTTGATAAGCTGCAGGAGCTGATCCTGCTCCTGATTGGAGGAGAGCGGCATGCTCGGCGTGTGGGCAGCAGAGCATGGATTGGTGGAAGAGGACTATAAAGGAGGAGAGAGACAACATGCACCGGGAACATTTGAGGGAACACCTGAGGAACATCTGAGCAGCCCCCGAGAGAGCCGGCCAGTGGTGTGCCGCTCCTCCGCGGAAGCGGGGAAAGCAGTGGGGGGTGCCGCCCCTCCACGGAGGTGGAGGGGCCGGCAGCTAACCCGGGACAGCGTCGTTCCTCCGCGAGTGAGGGAACGACAGCAAACCCGGGAAGGGCCAAGCAGACAAAAGAACAGCACAGGGTCCTGTGTCGTTCCTCCGCGAATGGGGGAGCGACACTTTCCCTTGAGCCAACTATGATTTGTCATACAGACCACTCTGACTAGAGGGGCCTAGCACCAAAGACTTTGCCTCAAACGTACGTGGACTTAACACTGAGCTGCAAATGGAGTATTCTGATCAGTTTCTCTGCCAAAATCTTGTTCTTCCCACCAAAAACAATCTACCCATAGTCTTCACCACCACAGCTGATTTACTCCCTCTTGCAGTTGTTGAAACCAAAAATTTCAGTCACCCTGCGGTTGTATCTTTCACATCATGCATCTGACAAATACTCTCAAATGTGAATACCAGGGCAAGCATTTGGCCTCGTGGTTACATTGCAAGATGAGACACCTTCATCCTATATTGGAATGCCTGTACTTGAGCCTTGGCTCTGTTCTTGATACCAGCTTCCTCCTAATGCACACCCTGGGATGCAGCAGGTGACAGCTCAAGTAGCTGGATACCTGCCGCCCAAGAGAAGCCTGAGTTTAGTTCCTGGTTCCCAGCTTGGCCTGGCCCAGCCTTGGGCATTTGGGGAGTGCATCAGTGAGGAGAAGCTCCATATGTCTAACTCCACTGCTTCTCAAATAATTCTAAAAATTAAAAGACACTGAATAGATTGTGTTTTGAAACCACAGCTACAAATTCCTCCTACTCTAATATTTAAGATCCTTGTTATGTCCCTTGGTAATTCCTTTCACCAAGATATGGAATCTATTCCCTCACCACTTAAGTCTATCTGGTCTATCCTTTTGGCTCATTTTAGGGAAAAAAAAGAAAAGGAATGTGGCAGGGGCAATATTATGTGACTCTGAGGTAAGTATTTCTCAGTATTCACATTCCCTCTTTGGAATAGTGTGGCTCATGAGCTTGTCTAGTACTGAACCACAAGGAGATGGGTGGAGGAGAACCAAGGATCCCTCACTGCATAAGGAAGGTCATTTTGGATCCTCTACACAGACTTCCAGAAAAATGTATCCACATGAATCTAGAAGAAACCATCAGAGCAACTACATGGCCAACCTACAGAATGATGATAAATAATGCTATTTTAAGCAAATAGTTTTAAGGGTTATATTTCCCAGCAATGATAATACTCACTTCTCGCCACATGCACTGCCACCTACATTGCTAACACTTTGATTGGAACCACCAGTAACTTCAGTATCTGGGCTGACCTATCAATTTGTGCCTTTGTCTCCTAAAATCTCTTTTCAATACAACACTAGTGAGTCCTTCAAAATACAAGTCAGATTACATCCCTCCTCTATTCCAGATTCACCAAAGGTTCCTTTTTTTTATATATATATATATAACAGGCAGAGTGGACAGTGAGAGAGACAGAGAGGAAGGTCTTCCTTTGCTGTTGGTTCACCCTCCAATGGCCGCCGCGGCCGGCGCACACCACGCTGATCCGATGGCAGGAGCCAGGTACTTCTCCTGGTCTCCCACGGGATGCAGGGCCCAAGCACTTGGGCCATCTTCCACTGCACTCCCTGACCACAGCAGAGAGCTGGCCTGGAAGAGGGGCAACCAGGACAGAATCCGGCGCCCTGACCCGGACTAGAACCCGGGTGCCGGCGCCACAAGGCGGAGGATTAGCCTATTGAGCCGCATCACCAGCTTACCAAAGGTTCCTAATTCACTCAAGAGTAAAAGTCTAAGAACTAACAACGGCCTATGTGGCACAATATGGTTTACCTCACTTCATCACTATGCATTCTCTCATTCATTCTGCCATTAGCCACATTAACCCTTTCCTATTATTGGACTCTTAACAGCTGGGGCCACCTTCAGGCCCTGGAATTAGATATTTCCTCTGCCTGATGCCCTCTTCAAACACCACACAAACACCACCTTCTCAATGGAGCCTGTCCTGACCACCTTATTTAAAACTGCACTTTGTGGGGCCGGCACTGTAGCATAGCGGGTAAAGCTGCCGCCTGCAGTGCCAGCATCCCATGTGGGCACCGGTTTAAGTCTCAGCTGCTATACTTCTGATCCAGCTCTTTGCTATGGCCTGGGAAAGCAGTAGAAAATGGCCCAATCCTTGGGCTCCTGCACCCTCATAGGAGACCCAGAATAATCTCCTGGCTCCTTGCTTCAAAATGGCACAGCTCCGGCCACTGCAGCCAACTGGGGAGTAAACCAGTGGATGGAAGACCTCTCTCTTTCTCTGCTTCTCCTTCTCTATGTAACTCTGACTTTCAAATAAAATAAATATTTTTTTAAGTTTCAGCACTTAAGAAGAATCGTGTATTGATTACAGTATTCAACCAAAAGTATTAAGTAGAACAAACAAAAAAAAAATACTAAGAGGGATAACGTATTAAGTTTTTCATCAACAGTCAGGGTGAGGGCTGATCAAGTCACCATTTCTCATAGTGTTCATTTCACTTTAACAGGTTTCCTTTTTGGTGCTCAGTTAAAAACTGTACTTTGCTTCCTGTCCTGAACTCCTAATACCCATATTTTTACATCCCTTATCACCTCCCTCATTTAATGGAATTAACTTGGTTAGATTTATTTTTTGTCTTCTCTCATGAAGGAATATATTGAATGTATTCATTGATATACTTAGAACATATAGAACAAAGCTTAGGATATAGAATATACTGAATAAATATTTGTTGAATGAGTATTATTTACAAGAAAGGTTACTGGGATTTTTGGTAAGCCAGTTTGAAGTTTAACAAGTCTTAGTGATTTTCAGGAATTCCATGAATACCTTATTTTTTCTTTTTAAAATATGCTTTAGTCATTTTGATAAATGGTATGGAAAACACACACTCAAGAAGAATATTTATCACACTGTGTGTTTAATAAAGTGGCTTCATTATTGCCAAGAGCTGAAGCATGGCAGCAGTTTTTTCCTGCCTTTCCCCTCTGCATTTACAGTGCTAAAGCCTATCTGTTCACTCAAACTTTTTCCAATGAGGTTTCCCCCCATACCTGCCCTGATGCCCTAAGCTGCCTCATGCTCTGGCGCTCACAGGTCACTGCTGAAGTTTTTACCACCAAAACAAGGGAGGAAGTAAACAAGAAACAAAATAGAGAAATTAGAAACAGCTCAGCTTCTGGAAACCAGAACCAGGCAACTAGACTTTTTCAGTGTGAGAGCAAAGGCCACTGGAAGCAGCCAGTTGGGATGCACGTAGACAAAGTCTTTTCTTTCAAGAAAAAGTATGGAGTCGATCAGCCAACAGATTTGTCAATGTGAAAAACTGAGAGGCATTTTGCAAAAACTACTTATAAAGTTTTTGGAAGGTGTGGGAAAACCCATTAATAGGCTGAACAAAGTAGGCTAAAGAAACAATGATTAATAATTACTAATTACTGAAATAAATATAATGAAAGTACTCATCTACAAAACTCCTTATAGAGCCATACTTAATAAAATATTAAAATCAGTCTCCTTAAGGTCAAGAATAAGAGATTGCTCATGTATTCAATTTTGAACTGTATATCCTAGCTAAAGTAATACAAGGAAAAGAAAAAGGATTATAAAGGAAAATATTACAATTATTTGCAGACAACAGTTTTGTACTGAGAAGGTCCAAAAGAATCCAGATATAAAATATGAGAATTAAAAAGCAACTTCAGAAGAAGTCTTTAGACACAATATCAATGTACAAAAGTCAATTGCAATGCCACATTCTAAGCAACAAACAATTTGAAAATAATTTTACCTGTGTAACAGCATCAAAAATATCAAATAGTAGGAATATCTAACAAAAATTATGTAAGACTCCCACCTGGAAAGTCTTTATGAGAAAAATTGAGGCTACTTATATAAGTGGTAGAGTATCTCCTACTTTTAGGATTGGAATAGTCAATATTGTAAAGATCCAGATCTCTTCAATTTGTTTCATAGACTAAGTGTGATTCCAGCTACCACTTCAGGTTATTATCATTGCTGATATTAACAAGCCAATTCTAAAATTCTGTGAACATATAACGGCCCACGAATACACAAAACAAATGAAGAGAAAGTTACAGGCTCTTTGGAGATCATGGATACTTAGGCCAGTGTGGAGCAGATGCAAGAATAAATCAGAAATAGATCTGCAACACATAGTCTGCAACTATACAACGACAGTGTCACTGCAGTGCAGCAGAAAAAGACCACTTTTTTGGAATATATTTTTCAGTGAATGGTACTGACTCAAAATTAAGGTAAACTTAACTTTTAAAAATCCCACAGGATAAGCAGGACAAATTGAAAATGCAATATGGACACAGAAACTGCTTTAGTGTTTGGAAATCTGCTGTAGACATCTGATTCCATGAACTACAGACCTAGTGTGGTTTTAACCTAAGAAAGGAACTCATTGTACCTGCTTTGTTTATAAACCAAGATTTGACACTTACAGCGAAAGTACTGGCAGGTACTGAAGCATTGTCAGATCAGGAGAGTTCCAGAGGCATGAAGTGGATCTATTTTGCTAAACTTTTGTCGATATCTTTGGCAAAATCCTAAAGTTCTAAACCTTACTCCTCTCTCCCTTCTGAAGTATTCTTTGTTCCTCATAATATTAAAAAATACTATTTTTATCATGATAACTTAAATAGTAAACACAGGTATGTTCCAAATATGAAAAGTTAAATTCTGTTTATAACATGATTACTGTTATATAATCCTTTTTATAATAGGATTACTGAATTGTGTCTTTCTGAAAGCAACACTATCACTAATCTGAGTTTAATTTTTAAGATTTATTTTCTATTATTTAAGGCATTTCTTGAAATTGTAAGAAAAATTCCTTCATTCCAAACTTAGGGTTCAAGAAAGAATAGCTTCTGTTATTTTGGTCTTGTTCCCAGTGGATTTTCAATCAGATTGAACACAATATTGGGAAGTTATCAAAGGAATTGTAGACTTTAAAATGAAGATAGCTTAAATGATTATTCTCGACCCAAATTCATAAAATTAACCTTGAAATCCTGTTGAATTTCTGCATATTTCAAATTCCAGTACCTACTACTGTGCCATGTTCCAAGATATTTAATCAATGTTAACTGAACTGAAAGTTCAATTTGATGCCTTTGAGGGAACTAAACATTCCAATTTTTTGTAGCTTTTTGCTTTACACCAAGGAGTCCTTTTCCTGGATGTATTGCAAATTAATTAACTTTAGAACTTAATGTGTAAATGAAGCTAAAGCAACTCTATAGACAGCTTGAGAAAGCTGCAAACAGAAGTTTCCCTGTGACAATCAAATTGTGTTGGTACCTGTGCAGCAATTCTCCTCAGCAAAGAAAAAGAATCAAATGGATGAAAGTTTGCATGCTTAGCATATGCTAGCCATCACAATAATAGTTATTCTAAAGCAGGTTTAAAAGGGAAATATTAATGAGCATTTCATTGATTCACAGTAATAGTTTTCTTAGAGAATATTCATGGAGCCTTGTGCCACCAAGTGCATTTATGAAAGCCAGCAATTGCTCAAATTTGACTAAATCTGAAATAAGGAATGATACATCATCAGCCTTTTTTGCAATCACACAGAGCCCGATTCTTCTACCTTTGTGTTTTCTTGGTTTTCCTTGGATTCTTGATGAATAGTTCATTCTCCAGAAATATCACCTTCCCCATGAAACAGCAGATGGACAGAACTGGACTGAGAAGCTCTGACTCTCCAGAGGACTATCCAGTAAGACATCTCCTCCCTTAGTCTTTCTATTTCTGATTCTGGATCCTCAACACTCTTGTTTCTCCTCCAGATACCAGGGGAGGGGCTGGCACTTGTGGCATAGCGGGTAAAGCCACCACCTGCAATGCCGGCATCCCATATGGACACCGGTTTGAGTCCCAGCTGCTCCACTTCTGATCCAGCTCTCTGCTATGGCCTGTACCATATGTCCTTGGGCCCCTGCACCCACGTGGGAGACCCAGAAGTACCTCCTGGCTTCGGATCAGTGCAGCTCCAGCCATTGTGGCCAATTAGGGAGTGAACCAGCAGATGGAAGACCTCGCTCTCTCTCTGCCTCTCCTTCTCTTTGTAACTCTTTCAAATAAATAAATCTTTCAAAAAAATAGGTACCAGGGAAAGAAAAGAGGGAGGTGGAGTATTGTCTCACAGAAGAATAGGATTTTTTATGACCCTCTGACGCCATAAGTATGGCAAAAATTGGCCTAAATGAGATTTCCCACACTGGTTTTTATAGTCTCAAGACAATGTTAAAGGTCAAATATAGAGAAACCTATTCTCTCCATCCTGTGCTATACATCATGTAGGAAAAAGAATTAGACGTTTAGTTTTAGGTGAGAAAATGATTGTAATATGTTACCTGTGAGAGGAAAAGAAACCTTAGTTCAACATTCCCATCATTTTATAGGAGTTCTTATAACTCAGATCCACCACTTCTTATAGGTGAAAAGGTCAAAAGATGACTATGATTGACACATATCCAAAGCCGGGAGTGGTCTTTTATCTCGGGTCTCAAAAGCAAATTCAAATGCCCCAACCAATAATACATTTTCTATGTTTACTGAAAGTTGTGGAGTGAAAGACTAGGGGATGGTTGCAAGGCACATTTCATATTAAAACAGTGTTTAAATCCCTATTAAATTTCTCTAACAGTGGCCAAAGGACTCCCAGTGATCCACATTTCCTGGCACTTATACCCCTACAGCACTCCCCTGGGCACACTGAATCAGAGTTAGTTCTTGGTTATCCGTAGTACACCATAGAAGTTATGATGTGCTACTTTTGAGGCAAGATCGTAAAAAGATTTATAGCTTTTAACTTGGCTTCCTGAATTGCTCACTCCAGGAAAAGCCAATTGCTAGGTCCTGTGGACAATCAGCTCCATAGAGTGGCCCATGAGAAGAGCTGAAGCCTCCAGCCCCTGACTAGCATTAACTTATGAACTATGCTACTGGGTCCCCCAATCCAGACAAATTTCACACCTTTAACCACCCAAGACACCTCCAGGAGGGACTGCCTGCCGATGTGACTCCTGGAATTCCTGACTTCGAGTCCATGACATAACAAATGGTTGTTCATGTCACCAAATTTGGAAGTAATCTGCATGCAGCGTTAGACAAATGGAACACCGCACACTTCCCATACATTCCCACTTAGGTGCACATTTTTCTACCTCCTGGAACATCAGAAGTTACATCACCCCTCCTCCCTCCCACAAATTCTTTTTCATTCTCATGCAGGACATCAGTCTCACGTTCTCATACTCTTTTCAATAGACATAGCTACTCGTTTTCTGAATAGTAGCCCCTCTTCAATAATGTTAAGTAATTCCCCCAGTGATTTACCTTCCTTTTACACACAGAGGTCCAGATCCGACTTCCTTAGACTGAGACTTAGCTTCAGTATCACTAAGTATTTTCATGTCTTGATTTTATTTACATGGAATAAGGCCTAATCTTTACATCCATCTCATTAAACCAACTGCAAAAGTAAATAAGCAAATGAGTCCATTTAATTGAAACTAAAAAGTAAGCATGAAGAATTTTTTGAGCCTTTATGTGTCTGCATTATTTAGCATTGTATTCAACTGAGAAATAGGATACCAATTACCCTTATTCATTTTAAGGTTTTGTGACTGTGCAGTATTTGCCATGCCCTAAAAAAGTAATTTCGCCCAGAAGATGGATCTCTATAAAAATAGTTGAATATATCTGGTGGAAATTTTCAGTATTGTGGGCTTTCTGAAAACAGTCTTCATTTTTCACCATGATACATAATGTTTTCTTTCTGTTCCATTGTGTAGCTCACTTTAAATGCACTTTCACAGAGAGGAGGAAAAATTTCTCTTAAAATTATCCACAATTTATTTTTAGTATAGCCTTAAATTTTCAAGACACTGGTTCTTCAATGCCATGACCAAAAATCCACTGGAAGTGGTCTCTGATCCTTCCCATGGCGTTCTGATTTCTAACCCACCCCCCAAGTCAATAATATCCTCCTGCTAAATTCTATGATCTCTTTCACTTCACTACCTTGTCATTAGTTGGTGCTGTTGTTTCTTCATTCTACTCCAGAGAAAGAAAAACTGCCTGCTTGATGGCTAATGCATATTCAAAGGCTAAATTTGTCTTTTTTCTTCTAAATCATTTTTATTTTTCAGAGGTAAAAAATAACATGTTCTTCATTTTGTAGGAAATGAGAATCTTCTGTTAACAGATAACATGTAATTAAAATCAAATAATGATTCTTTATATTATGGTGACAGCATTGATAAATTTGAAGATACATTTTACATTGTTCCAATTCATTCCCAGCACTCTCATTTTCATAATATCACCTAAATTCTATATTGGCAAGGAAGGTAAGAGCGGGAATAATTGTGTTGGTATGAGAGAAAAACTGGGCCCTTATGAAAGTTGCTCTCCTAATAGCACATGTGTTTGTGGTCTTACCCTGGTTCACCTAAAACCCATCTATAATAATGTTTTAAGAAAATTCAAATGCCTATAATGTAAAGTCAATCATCCTGGTGTTGGTCCCAAGTTAACTTTTAAAAAGAAAAATGTGCCAAGTTACCATAAAGGAGCAGAGAAAACCGTGAAGAGGAAGGAAGGCAGAGATGATAGCGGTAAATGTAAATCAAAGTGACCTCCAGAGCAGAGCAGAACACAGAACGATTTGTAATGATGAGCGAGGAGTCTAGGACAGCACTGTCCACGGGAGCGTCTATGAGGGTGTGGGTATTGGCTGCTTGAAATATGGCTTGTCTGAGTAAACAAATTTCTCATTTTTATCTATTTAGGTATACACTGGGGAATGGTTTCAAGGTAGATTATATGCTAAAAATAATAACCATGTGAGCCTATGGGTTATTATTTGAGTCAGGGTACGTTTAGACGCTGAAGGGACTTTCAGTGCCTCAGGGAGTTTGGGAGGGAATAGTTGTAACTTAGAGAGGATGAATGACTGAAAAGTAGAAAGCCCAACACTAAGCATCAGAAAACACACCAGGGCAGGTGTTCAGCATAGCAGTTAAAGATGCAAGATGCCTGCATCCCTTATTGGAGTTTCAGAATTCAATTCCCAGCTGATCCCCGACTCGAGCTTTCCAGCTTCCTACTAATGTAGACCATGGGAGGCTGCAGGGAAAACTCAATTAACTGGGTTCATGCCCCCTACACAGGAGACCTGGGGGTAGAGTTCCTGGCTCCTAGCTTTGGCCTCTGCCCAAACCAGGCCATTGTGGGCATTTGGAGAATGAATTAGCAGGTGGGAGATCTCTCTCTCCCCCTGTGGATCTCAAGTAAACAATATTTAAACCCTGCATACTTGATCTTTATTGCTCCATGAACTTGAACAAGTTTGTTTCTTCCTACTTGTGAATCGAGGAGTAACTATGTGTCTGTTTCATTTCACAGATTTCCTATAATATTTCAAATGAAATCAAACAAAAAAGCTTGAAACTGTTGTTTAGGGTCATTCTGATCTAGTGCATTATTGTCCATCAACTGAGGTTAACTCCATAGAAGAAAAGTCCAAGGAAAAGGGCTTGACTTTGTGTATAACCAGTTCTGATAGGTTCCCCCAGAAATTAACTGTGAGGACATTTTCATGCTATTGATTTATTAAGGGAGCACCCCCAGCAGAGAACTGGGGGAAATGGACAGGAAAGGGGAAGAGAACAAGACAGGCACTAGATTTAGCCAGATTCTTGGGCACCTCAAAGATCTCAGCTCCAGGCAAGCGAATGGAATAGTCTTAGTCCAGTCATCCTCTAGGGAGCACACTGCAAAATGTAAACATCCAAGCACTTTCAGCTCTACATGTGTGTATATGTGTCTTCACTCACACACATGCAAATGCATGAATGCTACACTCAGCAAGAAACAATTCCAACAGCCCAAATACAGACAAGGGAGTCAAAATGGGCACTGACCATCACAAACCAAAGCCCACAAAGTACAGGGAAGGGACACAGAGAAATAGAAAAGGTACCCAATGGAACTGGAGAGCCTGGAGCCCCAGATAGAAGTGATCTATTGACTACCAACGAATAGACGAAGGGCTTAGCAAGAGAAATCTTGGAAGTGACAGTCATTTCTAAATAAAAATGTTCCTACTCGTGCTGGAAGTCATTAACTACAGTAATGAATCAGAGTTTTATGCTAGATAAATGTTCTAGGGTTCGTTCTCTATTTGCAAAGTATAAGCAAAAAAGATGTCATACTCCAGAAAAGCAGCAAAATATTGTGGGTGTTATCACTTTGCCTTTGCACCCCATAAAAGAGGTACTACAGTGACTTAGGAAGAATGACGCAGCTAAACACTAGATTTACTGAGGCCAAGTCAGACTCAAGTGTCTTGTCTGCCAAGCATGTTCTTGTCCAAGTTCCCAGCTTTCCCCCTCAGTCTAGAGCAGTTTTGATGCCATAGCTTGCCTTGTTCTTGTTATTTGTTATTCACAGTAATTGTTGCCAGCAAATAATGGAACCTGCTCTGATTGCATTTGGATAAATGCTCACATTTTGCCTATTTCACATGTGCTAAAATAGTATTGCCTCATTCTCCTGAATTCTATGATATCTTAGATAAGAGCTTGCTACTGTGTTAGATTTTGGTGCTCCAGAGTCTTCTCTTAAGAACTAAGGGGTTTTCAGCTCCAGGCATTCATAATCAAGTCATCCCCTAGAGGGAAGCCTGGAGAATGTAAACTTCCAAACACTGTGTGTGCATGTGTGTGTGCGTGCATGCACACGCGAGTGCATGCTTGGCTTCACTCATGCCCATGTATACACTAAGATGATACAGGCAACTTTATGCTCATGTTTATCCTTTATAGATTTATATTATAAGATTATAAACACTAGTCTTGTTTGTGTGATCCCTTTGACTTATTCCTATCATTATGATCAATTGTGAACAGAAATTGATCACTTTGACTAGTGAGATGGCATTGGCACATGTCACATTGATGGGATTGAATTGGAATCCCCTGGTACGTTTCTAACTCACATGAACAAGACTAGTGTCTGAAAATATTAACTGATAGAATAAAAAAAAAGGGGGAGAACACGATCCAACATGGGAAGCAGGATACACAGCAGACTCATAGAATGGCAGATGTCCTAAACAGCACTCTGGCCTCAGAATCAGCCCTTAAGGCATTTGGATATGGCTGAAGAGCCCATGAGAGTATTTCAGGCATGGAAAGCCAAGACACTCTGGCAAAAAAAAAAAAAAATGACCTAAATGAAAGATCCCTGTGAGTGAGATCCCAGTGGAAAGAACAGGTCATCAAAGAAGGAGGTACCTTTCTCTGAAGGGAGGAGAGAACTTCCACTTTGACTACGACCTTGTCTAAATATTATCAGAATCGGCAAACTCAAAAGGCTTCCATAGCCTTGGCAACTCATGACAAGAGCCTAAGGTGATTACTGATGCCATAAACAAGAGTGTCAATTTGTTAAGTCAACAACAGGAGTCACTGTGCACTTACTCCTCATGTAGGATCTCTGTCCTTAATGTGCTGTACATTGAGATTTAATGCTATAACTAGTATTCAAACAGTATTTTACACTTTGTGTTTCTATGTGGGTGCAAACTGTTGAAATCTTTACTTAATATATACTAAGTTGATCGTCTGTATATAAAGATACTTGAAAATGAATCTTGATGTGAATGGAATGGGAGAGGGAGCAAGAGATGGGAGGGTTGCTTTGGAAATTTATATTCATTAAATAAAAGTTAAAAAAATTATAAACAAAAATGGGATCACTTTAAAATTGATTTTAAAACAATGAGCAGAATATTTTAGTTACTTTTAAGACAAAGAAAAGTGGATATGCATACCCATTTAAAGTAGACAATGTTTAAAATGTTTTATGGTTTGAAAATTATACTTTAATATTCTATATGGTTATATACTAGCCACTAGATAATTTGTGTAATATACTTGTTCAAAAAGATATTTGATCTGAAAAAGTACTCTAAATATTACGCTGAATTCCTTTTAAGGATTTCATGTGTTATATTTTCCTTGAAAATTAAGTGCTATTCTAGTAGGTAAAATCTATTTTCTATTTAACTTCTGTATTTCTGACTTCATGAAATTGAATATCTTAAGAAGAGAAAATATAGGCTGAGTATCAAAAAGTCACACTTGAGCTAATAACTATTTACAAAGAAAATGCATGCCTTTCTAGAATAACCAAAATAGATTTCCAATAGCAAAAATATTTTAAGATATCATTTTAATATTAGTGTCACATAGAATAAAAATGTGATATAACATCAGAAGCTATAAACTTATTACACTGTATTTTGGGTAAACTGCCTGTTCAACCAGCTCCAGACTTCCTGGAAACTATTTAATTTCCTGAATAATGTTCTTATCTGAATTTTTACTGTTATATACAACATATTTCTACTTTGTCCATTAGCTTCTCTATTTAAAGGGCTTGCTGCACCAATTGACTTTTTCACATCCATATACATAAAGGAAAGTGAACCATCTGCCAGACTGTGGAAGAGCTTCAGGTATGCTCAGGTTACAGCCTAGTCCTGCATTACCGAGTCACAATCCAGTGGTGAAGGATGGAACCTTATTCTGTCTGCAACAAGTCCTATGCAGAGAATTCTCTTCAGAAGAAGCCAACCACGCTTTTAAAATGTGAAATGAGAGCTTTTGAATGACAGGTTAACCTCCCCTTCACACATGGATGAGGCCAATTAGCATACTGAAAAAATTCAACCTTACTTAGGATTAAAGAAATGTAAACTTCAGAATTAGACATACTTTTTTAATCCCCAAACTAAGGTAGATCAAAACATCTTAAGGGATAAAAGTTTGTGAGTAGGGTCTAGTCACTTCTTGGGATGCCCATATCCTGTATCAGAGTGTCAGGGTTCAACTCTCAGTTCTGGCTGCCTGCTAACATGCACCTTGAGAAGTAACAGGTAATTGCTCAAGTACTTGTGTCCCTGCCACCCATGGAGGAGACCCCGATTGAGTTTCACCTCCTGACTTTGCTCCTGGCCAAGCCTTAGCCTTGACGGCATTTGGAGAGTCAGCCAGTGGATAGGAGTGTTCTTTCACTCTGCTTCTGTATCTTGGCCTTTAAATAAGTGTTTTTCATTAAAAAAAAAAAGTATAATAGTAAAAGTAAAAGGAAATAGACACTCATATATATTTTTTGTTTAGGGTGTAATATGGCAATTTCATATTTAAAGAGTTATTTATTTGAAAGGCAGAGTTACAGAGAAGCAGAGGCACAGAGACAGAGAGAGGTCTTACATTCGCAGGTTTACTACCCAAATGGCCACAACAGCTGGAGCTGGGCCAATCCAAAGCCAAGAGCCAGGAGCTTCCTCCAGGTCTCCCACATGGGTGCAGGGGCCCGAAGACTTGGGCCATCTTCCACCGCTTTCTCAGGCCATAGCAGAGAGCTGGATCAGAAGTGGAGCAGCAGGATCTCGAACCGGTGCCCATATGAGATGCCAGCACTGCAGGCGGCAGCTTTACCCAGTACGCCACAGCACCGGCCCTGCAATTTCATATTTTGAAACATAAGTATTCCTTGTCAGATATTTTCATTAGAAATCTACTTTACAGGTATACTTACAAAATTATACCATGTGTATTATAGGTATATTCATCTTGTTACCTGTATGATAGAATAAGACAAGCAGTAGTGCCTGAGTAATTTTGAACACAAATATTATGCAACAAACAAGAATTAAGGATGCTTTTTGATGCTGCAAAAACATACTAAACATTAAGTGTTGTGGCATTTTTAATTAATATATAGTAAATACACATATACATTCATGATGTCTTCAAAATAAACTGCATATTATGAAAAAGCTATGCATGGATTTAAAAAAAAAAATTGGACCAAAATAAGCTTATCTTTTAGTTCCACTTTTCATGAACTTATTGAAGTACCCTGGTGTATGTAAAAGTTTTATTTGGGACAATACATAAAAATGTATCTAGAAGACAGCCTTGGGTACAGAGACTAATTCTAATTGGTTATCTTTCTTTCCATTTAAATGCTCAGCACACATGCATATTTTTTATTTAAAAAAATCAGCCGGCGCCGTGGCTCACTAGGCTAATCCTCCGCCTAGCGGCGCCGGCACACCGGGTTCTAGTCCCGGTTGGGGCGCCAGATTCTGTCCCGGTTGCCCCTCTTCCAGGCCAGCTCTCTGCTGCGGCCAGGGAGTGCAATGGAGGATGGCCCAAGTGCTTGGGCCCTGCACCCCATGGGAGACCAGGAAAAGCACCTGGCTCCTGGCTCCTGCCATCGGATCAGCGCGGTGCACCGGCCGCAGCGCGCCAGCCGCGGCGGCCATTGGAGGGTGAACCAACGGCAAAGGAAGACCTTTCTCTCTGTCTCTCTCTCTCACTGTCCACTCTGCCTGTCAAAAATAAATAAATAAAATAAAAAAAATAAAAAAAATCAAAACTCAGAAATGATTCTGGAAGTCACAATGGAACACCAGGATGATATAGGACCCATTTATTCATTTACTCATTCAGAATATAATCACTGTAATTCTTGAGGGCTTAGATATCCAATCTCTCCTAAGTGAAAGGTGTCCCTAGTGTTTCCTAGGACAGAGTTGTCTGGGAATTAACTAATGCACAATAACGATCTATAAATTAGCAGTTTCATCACATGTGCAGCGTCTGCCTCCAAACTAATTGTTTGTCTAACAATAGGCTGATGTCTTCATTGTGGATGATTTTGTTCTTAAACAATGTTAGTTTGGCAAGAACACCAGTATGGTAATTTGCTGGATGGTCCTGCTTAAGATCTATAATGGCAAAAGTGGTCCTCTGCAGGCCAAGGGCAGTCACAGGGGGACTGTGGGAAAAGGGCCCCAGATTCTGAAGGCTCAGGGAGGTTCCACAGTAAACTAGACCTGTAAGTTAATGTGCTTCCCTTTGTTGGCTTTCCACTGACATTCATTCATTCATGCAGCAGGTGTATACCAAACAATATGCAGACCATGTTCCAGGTGATAGAGATGACAAAAACCCATGAAAACTCTGCTCCATAGAGCTTACATTCTAGAGAATACTGGATAAAATAAGGAATTAAAAAATGCCCAATTTAGGGGCCAGCATTGTGGTACAAGTTAAGGCACCAGCATCCCATATGATAGCCAGCTGGAATCTCAAGTGCTCCACTTCTGAGCCTGCTCCCTGTTAATGTGCTTGGGAAAGCAGAAGACTGTGCAAGTGCTAGAGTCCCTGCCCCACGAAGGAGATGCAGAAGGAGATCCAGATGGAGTTCCAGGCTCCTGGCTTTGGCCTGGCCCAGCCCTGGTCAGCCAGGCCAGTGGGGCCATTGGAGGAGTGAATCAGTAGATGGAAGATAACTGTCCATCCATGTCTGTTTCTCTGCCTTTCAAGTAACATCTTTTTTTAAAAAAGTCAATTTAGACTATGTCTCATGGTAAGCATATAGAGAAAACAAAGCAGGAAAGGAGTGCAATTTTAAATATGTGATCAGGGAAGGCCACTCCAAAAAGGTAGCCTCTGAGTCAGGATCCAAAGGAGCTGACAGGGGGGCCGGCACTGTGGCCTAGCAGGTTAAGCTGCCACCTGCAACACTGACATCCCACATGGGCAGCAGTTCCAATCCCAGCTGCTCCACTTCCAATCCAGCTCCCTGTTAATGTGCCTGGGAAAGTGGCTAAAGATGGCCTAAGTTCTTGGTCCCCTACATCCACACGTGAGAACTGGATGAATCTCCTAGCTCTGGATTGACCCAGCGCCAGCCTTCTCCCTCTCCCTCTCCATCTAACTCAGCCCTTCAAATAATTAAATCTTTAACAACAAAAAGGTGACACAGCAAGCCTGATGACATTTGAGAAGAGCATTCCAGATAATGCAAAGGGAAGCCTTTCCAGTGAGGGTGTGCCCAAAGTAGTTGGGGAACAGCCAGGAAGGAAGCAAGCAGGTAGACAAAGTTAAAGATATATGACTGGAATAGGGTGGCCCATAGGAGGCACCACTTCACAGGCCATTGTAAGAACTTTTTCTCCAGATAAAACAAAAATAAATTGAAAGTTTTGAGCCAGAGGGCAACGTGACACAAGTTACACTTGTAAAGGATCACTTCTGCTCAGTGGTTCTCAACTGGGTGTTGTTTCCCACTCCCACTCATCATGGAACACTTGTCAATCTCTGGAGACATTTTGGCTTCATCAATTTTGATCATGCCAGGGAAACATATTGCCAGAATCTAGTGAGTAAAGACCAGATATTCTGCAAAGCATCTCACAACTTCCAACAAGAACTACCAGCCGGCACCGCGGCTCACTAGGCTAATCCTCCGCCTGTGGCACCGGCACCCCCGGTTCTAGTCCCGGTTGGAACACTGGATTCTGTCCCAGTTGCTCCTCTTCCAGTCCAGCTCTCTGCTGTGACCCAGGAAGGCAGTGGAGGATGGCCCAAGTCCTTGGGTGCCTGCACCCACATGGGAGACCAGGAGGAAGCACCTGGCTCCTGGCTTCGGATCGGCACAGCACGCCAGCAGTAGCGGCCATTTGGGGGATGAACCAACGGAAGGAAGACCTTTCTCTCTCTCTCTCTCACTGTCTAACTCTGCCTGAGAAGAAGGAAGCAGGGGAAACGGGAGGAGGAGGAGGAGGAAGAAGAAGAGGAAGAAGAACTACCTGGCCCAAAATGTCAACAATGCCCAGATTGAGAAAACCTGTGTTTTGAGTAAAAAAGTCCAAGCAAGGAAGAAAGTGGAGAAACAGGAGGTTATTGGTGTAAATTAGGTGAGTCTTGAACAGTAGAAGTGATGAGAAGTTGGTTGTTCCAAATCTGCCTATCCTCCCATTGACACTACCACACTCTATCCTGCTACATCTAATTCCACACCAAGGCTTCTAAGTTTTATCCTCAGTGTAACATGGCCTTCCACACCGTTCTGTTTCCTCAAACACTGTGCCAGATCATGTCTGCTCAACCTAGACCCAGACCATTAGAACACAATTCTTCATTGCATTGCACTTGACCCAGCACCCTTTGCTTCTCATGACAAATTCCCAAGGCAGCAAAGAGCCTCAGGCTTCATTTCTAAACTGTCCCTTCCATGAATTTTCTACTCCAAACATGCTACTTGCCAAGTAGGACTCATTTCATTGCCTTCCCTGGACTGTCCACACCCTCCTTATCTCTAAGGTGGAAGCCACCTGTTAGAAATCACATTTAATCAATGCCCATCTTTCTAAGAAGCCTTAAAAAATGAAGTCTGGATAATTCTATTCCCACTTCTAGAAAGTTGGCTAGATGACTGCTTGACAAGTGAATCCCAAAAATTTTGTTCCTTGATTTATCTGCAGGAGCTAAAATATGTTTATTTGTTCCCTTTCTAGCTCTTCCCTAAGTTTTACATAGGGCTCTGAAGATAGGAAGAAGTGTTTTGATTTACTGACTGATGGAAGAAACACTGTTTTATACTTACCACACAAAGGTCATCAAAAAGTTAGCGTGAAGTGCACATCATAGGGGCCAAGCCTCCACCTGCAACAGCAGCAACCCATAAGTGTGTTGCTTTGAGTTCTGGCTGCGCCACTTCTAATCCAGCTCCCTGCTGATGTGCTTGGGAAACAAAAGATGTCCAAGTCCTTCGGTCCCTGCCACCCACATGGAAGACCCAGTAAAAGCTCCTGGCTTCAGATGGGCCCAGCTCCAATCATTGTGGTCATTGGGAGAGTGAACCAGCCTATGGAAGATCTCTTTCCCTCTCTCCTTATGATCTCTACTTTTCAAATAAATTTTTTAAAGAAATGTATATTATGAGAAAACTTCATGAATTTAAAATTGTTGCATCACAATAAATTTGCCTTTTAATTCAATTTTTATGAATGTTTTGAAACACTCAAATTTTAGAAGACACATGATTATCCACATAAATGATTTAGGCAAATGTACCTGCATAAGGAGATCTTTCTAGTTTACATGATATGCATACAATAAAGTATTGCACTGAAACCCATGAACAGGTATCATATTAATAAAACATTTTTAAAGAGTAATGAGAGAATGTTAAAACCTAAAACAGCATTTAGCCTCAGACACGTACATGATCACATAAAT
Source organism: Oryctolagus cuniculus (assembly GCF_051225735.1). Taxonomy (NCBI): domain Eukaryota; kingdom Metazoa; phylum Chordata; class Mammalia; order Lagomorpha; family Leporidae; genus Oryctolagus; species Oryctolagus cuniculus. The sequence continues at coordinate 50,103,714 of NC_142878.1, forward strand.
AAACTTGGCCTCATAAGAGATAATCTCTTCCTGTTACCTTGTCATATACTTACCTCAGTCCCTTACTCCAAAGGCCATACCTCAGTAGTGGCACTATCAACAAATGTCACCATACTGTCATACTGAAGGCCCCTAGTTGGTCTCCTGTATTCCCCCTTCCTCCTCTATGGACTATTCACAATAGGGCAGGCAGAAGAATACAAGGGAGTCAGCTCATATCAGTCCTGTAAAGCCACCCAGTATCTCCCATCTCTCTCAGAGGAAAAGTCCTTACTATTACTCTCCAAGGCTTACAGTGAACCACTAATACTGCATTAACCTCATCTCCTACCATCCACCCACTCTGCTTCCACCACCCCTGACCTTCTTTGGTGTTCCCCCAAACATGCCGGCTTGCCCAGCCTCAAGGCCTTGGTTATTGATGCTCTTTCTGCATAAAATGCTTTTCCCAAAAACAACTTAATGGCTCATTGCAGCCTTCTCTGCTCTCTATGTAGTGAGCTAGTGTCTCCCACAATACTCCTTTCCATCTGCCCCTGTCATTTTTCCTGTTGCACTACCAGCATGACATGCAACATGATATACTGATTAAGTTTTATAATTTACTGACTTTTTCCTTCCAAGAATACAAGCTCCATAGGATATGGACTTATGTTCTCTTTGACTCCAATACCTTCAGCATCCAGAACACTGGCAAATGCTCAGTAGTTGTTGAATGAGTAAGGCCTGCAATTTCAGGACCTTTGCTCAAGCTTGTGGCTTTGCACACATGCTTGTGTGTATTCACATATGTATATATACACATACATATAAAATGAGATTGTAGCTGCATTGATGGAAAACCCTTAAAAATCCTCCCCTGTTCCTCCTGGCTCTTGGTTTTGTGGCGAGTTTTCACATTAAATCAAAGTGTATCAAAGTTGTACCTGCATAAATAACAAATGACCAAATCAAACTCTCTCATTTTCCATCTCTGCTGATACATTTCATTAAACAGATTCTACTCCTGAAACACCCTCCTTTTTCCACTCACATCACCTCTAACTTTGCAAAGCCTGAAGTTTCAAATCTTTGCTACCTGAGAGCCAAATAGCATTCCCATCTACTTGATAAAAAGAAATACCTGGCCTTATTTCTGATAGGATATGGAATTGACTTTTATACATTAGTCATTCAACCTTGAATTGAATTTTGACAGGGTCTGCAGTGTATTAAATTGCTCCCGCAAGGATGAGAAGTGTATATTTCTTATTAAATGTGTAACAGAACTCAATAATGCCTGTCATTTTCCACTGCAGAGATGAGCTTGAATTAAAGCAGAATTAATTCAGCTAACTGAAGCACAGCTCTAAGACCAAGTTTATTTCAGTTAAGGTATAAGACAAATAAATCAAATTCCTATGCAAAGCTCGGTAGTGGGTCAAACAATAATCTGATTCAAAATGATATGTCAAAATCAAGAATTTTATTAATCTTTTATAGCTCATAGAAATTCTTAGATGAATGGCATGTTCAAAAAATGAACTGTATTTTTAGAGAAGATATATTGTTGCAGAAGTTAGGCTGTTCTTAAGACAGCTCTGTGCATATCCACAGGCAAAGTGGCAAGTGAGGCCTATGTGGAATGGTCATCTAACATTTTTTGAACACCTGCTAAGTGCCAGGTACTGTTTTAGGCAATTTGTTACGTAATTTGATCCTTGTTTAAAAAAATAAACATGGATTCCATTTTTAAAATAGAGAAAATAGACTCAGAGGTTTAACTGTTCGCAGGTAAACAACAGAATGAATGTTTGAACACAGGATAATGTATAACAATAAACAGGACAATGCCCCATTTAATGGAAAATGAGCAACTTGACAGCCAGTTAGGAAGAGCCCTAAACTAGAAAGCAGGAAGTAGTTTACTAAATGACTCTGGATTTCTTTAGTTTCTCCGCTGGGAAAACAATCCTTTACTGTATACTGTGACTTGCTATAAAATCACAGTAGACAGTATCTATGTAATGGATTTGCTAGAATTGGGCTTCCTGCCTTGCTAAGAGCTTGGATCTGATTTCCTCATGGTTTTCTCAGCTCCAAGACAATGATTTCCTAAGATTCATGATGAACACTGTGATGAATCCTTTTCTAAAACAAACAATTGTTGACCTGCATATTTATATGTGCAAGTATATATTTTTGCATAATTAGTTTTCTTAAAACAATATACCGATATGGAATGGGTGATGGCAAAGATGTGAGCTCAATGCTGAAAAACCACAATGCTTTATACAAGCCCATTGCTGTTATAAACATTTATGTTAATAGCCTCATATCTCAAACCACATCTTTAGAAGACTGTCCACTCCACCTACTCACAGGACCTGCCTTAAGTTTTTGTGTTCCCTGTTAGTACCATATAAAGGTAATTCCCTGTCCATAGCTCACTTCTGGATTCATAGTCTTCTTTTCGTCATTGTTATCTAACAGAACAAAATAGACCTGCAGAAGAATGTATGGTAAATGCCTGATAGCAATATAACTAATTTCATTCTAATTTTAAATGGGACTACTAACTACTCAGTGCTGATAAGCATGAAGCAGAATCTTGAGCTTAAAATTGTTTCTGCTACCTGTCCTGATAGATTTAGAAAGTGACTTGTCCTAGGCATCTCATTTCTGAGCTTTGACTAGTTCTCTGAATTCCAAATGTCTCTTTCTAAGCCCCTAAGCCAACTGCTTGCCTGATCAACTCTACCCACCCTTTGAATACTAAGTTCTATTTAAACCTTCTAATCCCTCCAATACCGTTTCTATTCTCTATTAATTTCAGAACTTGCCTTTCTCTTGATGGATAAAGTCTACTTATTGTTTTTAGCCCCTTATAAATTTCTTTCTCACTGTAATTATAGAGGCTCCCACGTCAGAGCCTTGTCTTCCCCATGTTAGCATTCTATTACTACCTAATCAAAGATCATAACATTTTACTCTATGAGGCACCTTCTTCCACTCTGTTCATCTCATTTTCTCATGATTTCTGCCTCATTTATACTAAGAATTACTTTATTGAGAATATAAATCAGTCTTTTTCTTCTGAAGTCAAACTGTTGTCTGAAGAGTATTCTGGGCACTCTGCCAGAATGACGTTATTCCTTATGTACAATGCATATCTAATACAGCCAGCCTTGGTTAATAAAGATTTCTATGAAGTAATAAAGAAGAATATTTATGAGCTGGCTAATTTTTCTAAAGTTATATTAAAGTTTTACTCAAAAAAGTTATTCAGAATATAGGGCTGGCCAGCGCCGAGGCTCACTAGGCTAATCCTCCGCCTTGCGGCGCTGGCACACCTGGTTCTAGTCCCGGTCGGGGCGCCAGATTCTGTCCCGGTTGCCCCTCTTCCAGGCCAGCTCTCTGCTGTGGCTGGGGAGTGCAGTGGAGGATGGCCCAAGTGCTTGGGCCCTGCACCCCATGGGAGACCAGGAGAAGCACCTGGCTCCTGCCATCGGATCAGCGCGGTGCGCCGGCCACAGTGCACCAACCTGGCAGCCATTGGAGGGTGAACCAACGGCAAAAGGAAGACCTTTCTGTCTCTCTCTCTCACTATCCACTTTGCCTGTCCAAAAAAAAAAAAAAAAAAAAAAAAAAGAATATAGGGCTAAGTGAACATAAATTATACACCTGACCAAAGCAAAATTTTTATTTATGCATACCTTGTATTCTACACATCTCTAATCATCAAGGTGCTTTCACACAAAACTAGCAAAATTTCTAGTCCTACTTAATCATCCAGAATATATTCATAACTTGAACTTGAGAAAGATATCATGGACTATGACCCTACCTGACACATTACGTCATGGAGAGCTCAGCCCCATAAGGATGCTTTCTCCTCCAGGTTTGCTGCCTCACACGAAGTATAGGTGATCACAAGTTATTTGTCTGTATTTCCAAAGCATTCTAGAAGATAAGAGATGAGAATTGATTAATGTTCCCCATGAAAAGTTCAATAACTGTTTAATCACAGCTTGGAAATAAAGCAATGCTTCTGATCTTTTACAAATTAATTTAACGTTGCATTAAAAATAAAATAGGCCGTAAATTGTGCTGTGCAGGGATAATCAATGGCTCATTATCTTTGCTTCTAGCAAAATGCACTGATTCTCTTAAAGCCATTAACAAGCAATACTGGGCAGTACACAGTTGCAAATGTGTTCAAGTATTATTGATCCTACACCTATAAAACTAATCTCATCAGGGAAAAATTTATGAGCAGTAATAATGCAAACTGTTTCACAGTCCATACTAAAGAAATAAAGAAGAAAATTCATGTGCATAAGGCAAGATTATAAGATCACTGGAGAGGAACAATTTCTGAGCCCTGTGCCAGCACATCATGATACTTAATCATTGTTAAATACAAATCTAATAAAAAGAGATCTTCAATGCTGACTGATGAAATGTTAACAATCCTTCCTTATAAATAAACCACTATGATAACTCTAATTTAGATTGATGTTAGCACTTTCATTACATACTACTAGGCCATTGTGTCCAAATCTATATGGTTACATCTATATTTTATATTTTATGGTATCATTTTCACAAATATTTTGCTACTGAACAGAAGAAAATTGAGTTAATACGTTGTTTTCATTGTCCAACATTGTTGAACATGTGTCATCCATGTATCCAGCTGCCTGTTATGTATCTTCCCCTTGGATGTGCCTTCAGTCCCTCAAACACAACTTTTCCTAAGAGCATGGGCTTCCTCACAGGAAGATGGGGAGCTTGGGTTGTAAACTATCCTGGATTCCAAAGGAGGGAGAGGAGGAGGTGCTCGCCCCTACAGCCTCAATGGTGGACAAATGAAGAATCCTTCAACAGAAAAGAATAGAAATCCAACTATTCCAACATGCATCAGGCCTCAGGCCAGAATGTTTGTTCCACTGTAATTTCTACCCCCCCCCAAAAAAAGCTAAGTCATTTCAGTTAATACCAATAACTATCTAACAGACAAACCGTGATCACTAAAATACATTCTAACAAAAAGGTCACATTTTGCTGAAAGAGCAGTGCCCTTCTGTGATACTGCAAAAACTTCACTAAGATTGTTGAGCTGAGTTCTAAAAGGCAATGATGTAACATCCTCCCATTACTACGCATTTTCATCCCAAGTAGCAGGAATAAGAAGTAACAACAGGGGCCGGTGATGTGGCATAGCGGGAGAGGCCACCACCTGCAGTGCCAGCATCCCATGTGGGCACGGGTTCAAGTCCCCATTGTTCCACTTCAATTCCGGCTCTCTGCTATGGCCAGGGAAAGCAGAAGATAGCTCAGGTCCTCAGGCCCCTGCACCCATATAGGAGAACTGGAGGAAGCTCCTGGTTTCGGATTGGCACACCTCCCACCACTGCAGCCAAATGGGGAGTGAACCAGCAGATGGAAGATCTCACTCTCCCTCTCTGCCTCTCCTCCTCCCTGTGGAATTCTTTCAAATAAATAAATCTTTAAAAAATAACACATAAAATACAAATGTATAGAAATGGCCAAGATTTTTACATGTTTTTAATACCTTCTCTAAAATTTCAAACTGAACTTATTGCATTGTAAGAAGGTTGGAAAAAGATATTCCATGCCATCAGAAACCAAAAAAGAGCAGGTGTAGCCATCTTAATATCAGACAAAATAAACTTTAACACAAAAACTGTTAAGAGATACAAAGAGGGGCACTATATAATGATTAAGGGATCAATTCAACAGGAAGATGTAACTATTATAAATGTATAATTACACCTAATTACAGGGTACCGGTTTATTTAAAAGATATGTTAAGGGACTTAAAGGGGGACTTAGACTCCAATACAACAGTATTGGGGGACTTCAAGACTCCACTTTCAACAATAGACAGATCAACAGGACAGAAGATCAACAAGGAAACAGCAGATTTAATCGACACTATAGCCCAAATGGATCTAACAGATATCTACAGAACTTTTCATCCTACACTTAAAGAACACACATTCTTCTCAGCAGTACATGGAACTTGCTCTAGGATTGACCACATACTAGGCCATAAAGCAAGTCTCAGCAAATTCAAAAGAACTGGAATCATACCATGCAGCTTCTCAGACCACAGTGGAATGAAGCTGTAAATTAGCAACTCAGGAATCCATAGAGCATATGCAAACACATGGAGACTGAACAACATGCTCCTGAATGAACACTGGGTCATAGAAGAAATCAAAAGAGAAATCAAAAACTTTCTGGTAGTAGGTGAGGATGAGAACACAACATATCAAAACTTATGGGATACAGCAAAAGCAGGGTTAAGAGGAAAGTTTATAGCAATAGGTACCTACATCAAGAAATTGGAAAGACACCAAATAAGTGACTTTCAATGCATCTCAAGGAACTAGAAAAAGTGCAGCGAACCACACCCAAAACTAGTAAGAGAAGAGAAATAATTAAAATTCGAGAAGAAATCAACAGAATTGAATTAAAAAAAAAAAACATTACAAAAGATCAGCAAAACGAAGAGCTGATTCTTTTGAAAAAAAAAATTGACACATCATTGGCCCAACTAACTAAAAAAAGACCCAAATCAATAAAATCAGAGATGAAAAAGGAAATGTAACAACAGACACCACAGAAATAAAGAGAGTCATCAGAAATTACAGACCAATTTGCCTGATGAACATAGATGTAAAAATCCAATAAAATTCTGGCCAATAGAATGCAACAGCACATCAGAAAGATCATCCACCCAGACCAAATGGGATTCATCCTTGGTATACAGGGATGGTTCAACATTCGCAAATCAATCAATGTGACACACCATATTAACAGATTGCAGAAGAAAAACCATATGGTTATCTCAATAGATGCAGAGAAAGCATTCGATAAAATACAACACCCTTTCATGATGAGAACTCTAAGCAAACTAGGTTATAGAAGGAACATACCTTAATACAATCAAAGCAATTTACGAAAAACCCATGGCCAGCACCCTATTGAATGGGGAAAAGTTGGAAGCATTTCCACCAAGATCTGGTACCAGACAGGAATGCCCACTCTCACCACTGCTATTCAATATAGGCCTAGAAGTTTTAGCCAGAGCCATTAGCCAAGAAAAAGAAATTAAAAGAATACAAATTAGGAAGGAAGAACTCAAACTATCCCTCTTTGCAGTGATAGGATTCTTTATTTACAGGATCCAATGAACTCTACTAAGAGACTATTGGAACTCATAGAAGAGTTTGGCAAAGTAGCAGGATATAAAATCAATGCACAAAAATCAACAGCCTTTGTATACACAGGCAATGCCATAGCTGAGAAAGAATTGCTAAGATCAATCACATTCACAATAGCCACAAAAACAATCAAATACCTTGGAATAAAATTAACCAAGGATGTTAAAGATCTCTACAATGAGAATTACAAAATCTTAAAGAAAGAAATAGAAGAGGATACCAAAAAATGGAAAAATCTTCCATGCTCATGGATTGCAAGAATCAACATCATCAAAATGTCCATTCTCCCAAAAGCAATTTATAGATTCAATGCGATACCAAAATACCAAAGAAATTCTTCTCAGATCTGGGAAATATGATGCTGAAATTCATATGGAGACACAGGAGACCTCAAATAGCTAATACAATCTGGTACAACAAAAAACAAAGCCGTAGCCATCACAATACCAGATTTCAGGACATACTACAGGGCACTTATAATCACAACAGCATGGTACTGGTACAGAAACAGATGGATAGACCAATGGAACACAGTAGAAACACCAGAAATCAATCCAAACATCTACAGCCAACTTATATTTGATCAAGAATCTAAAACCAATTCCTGGAGTAAGGACAGTCTATTCAATAAATAGTCCTGGGAAAATTGGATCTCCACATGCAGAAGCATGAAGCAAGACCCCTACCTTCCACCTTACACCAAAATTCACTCAACATGGATTAAAGACTTAAATCTACGACCCGACACCATCAAATTACTAGAGAGCATCGGAGAAACCCTACAAGATATAGGCACAGGCAAAGAATTCTGGGAAAAGACCCTGGAAAAACAGGCAGTCAAAGACAAAATTAACAATTGGGATTGCATCAAATTGAGAAGTTTCTGTACTGCAATAGAAACAGTCAGGAGAGTGAAGAGGCAACCGACAGAATGGGAAAAAATATTTGCAAACTATGCAACAGATAAAGGATTAATAACCAGAATCTACAAAGAGATCAAGAAACTCTACAACAACAAAACAAACAACCCACTTAAGAGATGGGCCAAGGACCTCAATAGACATTTTTCAAAAGAGGAAATTCAAATGGCCAACAGGCACATGAAAAAATGTTCAGGATCACTAATAATCAGGGAAATGCAAATGAAAACAACAATGAGGTTTCACCTCACCCCGGTTAGAATGGCTTACATACAGAAATCTACCAACAACAAATGCTGGCAAGGATGTGGGGGAAAAGGGACACTAACCCACTGTTGGTGGGAATGCAAACTGGTCAAGCCACTATGGAAGTCAGTCTGGAGATTCCTCAGAAACCTGAAGATAACCCTAACATACAACCCAACAATCCCACCCCTTGGAATTTACCCAAAGGAAATTAAATTGGCAAATAAAAGAGCTATCTGCACCCTAATGTTTATTGCAGCTCAATTCACAATAGCTAAGACCTGGAACCAACCCAAATGCCCATCAACAGTAGACTGGATAAAGAAATTATGGGATATGTACTCTATAGAATACTATACAGCAGTACACAAAGAAATCCGGTCTTTTGCAACAAAATGGAGGAATCTGGAACACATCATGCTGAGTGAAATAATCCAGTCCCAGAGGGACAAATATCATATGTTCTCCCTGATCGGTGACAACTGAGCACCAAAAAGGAAACCTGTTGAAGTGAAATGGACACTATGAGAAACAGTGACTTGATCAGCCCTTGTCCAGACTGTTGAACAACTTCATACTTTATCCCTTTTAGTATTTTTTGTCCTACTTAATACTATTTGTTGAACTCTGTAATTAATACACAATTATTCTTAGGTGTTTATATTTAACTGAAAAGTGATCTCTGTTAAATATAAGAGTGGGAATAAGAGAGGGAAGAGATGTACAATTTGGAACATGCTCGAGATGACTTGCCCAAAATGGTAGTGTTAGACACGTGCCAGGGGATTCCAATTCAATCCCATCAAGGTGGCATGTACCCACCAGTCCAAGTGATCAGTTTCAATTCACAATTGATCATATTGATAGGTCTAAGAGTCAAAGGGATCACATAAACAAGACTAGCGTCTGCTCCAACATGGGAAGCAAGATACACAGCAGACTCATAGAATGGCAGTTGTCCTAAACAACACTCTGCCTCAGAATTAGCCCTTAAGGCATTCGGATCTGGCTGAAGAGCCCATGAGAGTATTTTAGGCATGGAAATCCAAGACACTCTGAAAAAAAAAAAAACCTAAATGAAAGATCTCTATGAGTGAGATCCCAGTGGAAAGAACTGCTTTCAAAGAAGGAGGTACCTTTCTCTGAAGGGAGGAGAGAACTTGAGTTTGACTATGACCTTGTCTAAATATGATCAGAATCGGCAAACTCAAAAGGCTTCCATAGCCTTGGCAACTCATGACTAGATCCTAGGGTGATTACTGACGCCATAAACTAGAGTGTCAATTTGTTAAGTCAACAACAGGAGTCACTGTGCACTTACTCCCCATGTAGGATCTCTGTCCTTATTGGGTTGTACAACATGAATTAATGCTATAACTAGTACACAAATATAATTCAACTCAGACTTAACAGCCAAAAGAATTCAAAGCGTATGTCCACACAATATCAACAAATGAATATTCATAGCATCATTACTCATATAGCCCAAAGTCGCAGCAGTCCAAAAGTCCATCAACTGGGGTACTAAATATGTTATATCCATATGGTGGATTCTTATTATATAATAAAAAGGCATGAAGTACTTATTTATGCAACAGCATGCATGCGTCATCAAATTAGTACAGCAAGTGAAAGAAGTCAGTACCAAAGGCATTTACTATATTCTTGATATTTCATACAAATGGAATAATAAACAAATCAATGAAAACAGAAATTAGATCAGTTTTTGCCAGGAGCTGGTAGAGAGGGAGTATGGCACGACTACTAATGGGTTCAGGGTTTCTTTTGGGAGTGACGAAACATTTGAAATTAGTTACTGGTGATGGTTGCACAATTTTAAGAATGTACTGCAAAGCAGTGATTCAGTATTTTAGAAGAGTAACTTTTATGGCATGAGAATTATATTTTAATAAAGCTACTTTTTAATTAAAATCCCAAGGTATATTCTTGCCTCCAGTTCCAGAGATTCCGATTCAGAAGTATCTGCTTTTACTTATTTGAAAGACAGATTGACAGAGAGGGAAAGAAAGACACACAGAGAGGCAGAGAAGTCTTCCATCTGTTGCTCACTCCCCAAATGCCTGCAACAAGCAGAGCTGGGCCAAGCCAAAGCCAGGAGCCAGAAACTCCATCTGGGTATTCTACATGAATGGCGGGGATCCACATAACTGGCCATCATCCTCTGCCTTCCCAGATTCATTAGCAGGAAGCTGGATTCGAAGTGGAGTAACCTAAATGAAACCAGTACTCCAGCATGGGATTCAGGCATCCCCAGTGATGGTTTAATCCTCTGTGATATAATGCCCACCCTAGAAATCTGGTTTTTTTTTAAATCTGCATTTTTTAATAAATATTTCCCTACCCTCAAAGATTCTGCTGAACTTTGAGCTATGGTAAGCCAAAAAGATTAGCAATGTTAACTTCTGGAGGCTACTTTGAACGCGAGATCAAGAAGATTTATAAGATACTGACAAGAGAACTCCAAAATGCTATGTTATTGAGATAATGACACACATTTCATAAGAATTTAGGTATACAAACTTGTACTTGAGCAAATGGAAAGGGAGAAGCTGCAGAATCCATCACCGTGACATAGCTGGACTTTTAGGGTCTGGGTTTTTCTAGGAAGATGGAGGTGCAACTCAAAAAAAAAAAAGTGTTCATTCACTGGGAATTTAAGTATAAAACTAAATGCATACAGTGTAAGTAGTAGAGTGCTTGCACTGCCTACACATATATTTTTGCCATTTCAACTCAGACAATAAAGATAAAAATTACTACAGCTGAATAGAAAAATTACTTAAGAATAGAAAGATGCTGGATTTATCAACTATTGTTGCATTATTTTGGTCACTGAGTCAATTTGCCGGTACTCGATGCCAAGGTTAGTCTAGGGGAAGCCAGCAGCTATGTCATGAGTAACTCTAGGGAGATGCTTATATGGTCAGGAATGGGACCTCTTGATTACACCCACCATGCAAGTAGGTTCCTCCAGCCCCCTACAAGCCCTCCAAGAAAGAAAACCCAGTGAATAGCTTGAATGCCATCTTTACAATGACTCAACCAGAATCTCCCAACTAAATTGCAGATTTACAACTCTCAGAAACCAAGTGAGATAGATATTTATCGTCTTCTATGTTTTGGAGTAACCAAGTTTGGGGATAATTTCTAAGACATGATTTCTTGGAACAGTGTTAGGGTCCTAGTAAATCTTACAGAAAGTGACAGATTTTCATTATACCACCTGTTCTCATACATGCATAACCTCCCCCATTATAAACATCCCTCACAAGAGTAGTACATTCCTTATATTCCTACATTAACACATCATTTTCAGCCAACTGGGACTAATTTTACACATCACAAAATAACTAAAAGAAAACTAATACTATTACTTACACTATATTTTAAATCAATTATTGGCACATAATACTTATTGTCTACCAAAGAGGCAACAAAACATATAAAACAACTGACTACGGGAATTAATCAGTAAGTCAGAAACTACAATCCAAGGAGAGAGAGGATAACAGTAAGAAGTTGTTTGGATTCAGGCTTCACCTCTTTCTTGGTTGTTTGACCTTAGGCAAGTTCCTTAAACTCTCAACTGGGAATAATGACTTACTCATGGAGTTTTTGTGAAGTTTAAACAAATGATCATTTATGTGAAGCACACAAAGAAAATGTTTGATAGAGTTGATTTCTCCCCCTTTTATATTCTTGCAATTTTGGGCATGAGTGATTACATAACAGCCATATTTTCTTCCAGCAACAGTGCTCCTAATTAGATACAACCTTTCCTCACATTTTGTGAAGAAAGAAAATCTTGACTTCTAGGTGCACCATTTGAGTTTCATGCAAATGACAGGATCCTATGACTAACTTGGAATGAATATAAATTATTTGTCAATCATATATAAGTAGCAAGAATAAACAGCATTAACATTTCCTCCTTAGAATATCAATTCCCTTAGCTAGCCCCATCTTCAGAGATAACATCACGTCCCATACGCTGAAGGACAGACAGCACCTTTGGGTAACATTTGAGGAAATTGTATCTGAATCCCATAGTCAACAAGACTTGCCTTTTCTCTCACAAAAAAGAGCAGAATTGAGCAGAAGTTTATAAAGTCATTGTAAAGTCACATCTGAGCCATTCATGCAGAGCCGAAGATTTCTTCTTTGGAGAAACGATTTTGCAAAAGGTGCCTCTCAACAGCATGTTTCATAGGGTTTAAAACTCTGGGGATCCTCATTACGATGGAAGAAGAAATATGAGGTCAAAAACCTTCCAGCTTCCTGCCATAAAAGAAGAGTCTCCACGAAAGTTCTCTGGGTGATTGGTTTCTTACCACCTACCTACACTGTCTGCCTGCCCTTCCCCGTCTGTCCACAGGATGCTGTCTAATCCAACCACAGTGAGAGACAGGTGCCATCTGCCTCCCCAGCTCCATGACTCACCTTGTGACACATCCAACCCTGCCAAGATGAAGATTCCTGTGCCACAACAGGATTCAAGCTTATTAAGAGTCCATCTGCTTAACCAGACACTCACCTCAACCAGATCTAAGAACAGGAAGGAAAGGCCTAGCAGATCATTCTAATATACCATTAAGCAGGCTTACTTGATAGTACAGATCAACATTTCAAGAGTATTATTTAAGATGTATGTTCATTGTAAAATTAACTTCAAGTTTAGAGAGGTAATTTGCCTAACTATAACTATTTTCTAACTATAACTGTGGTTTACATATCATGTATGCTTCCCCTGAAGTCTTCATCCAAAAAAAAAAAAATCACCTCTGTTCCTTCCCTAGACCAACTATTTAAAATTATAGACATTAGTCCCTGGACACCCTATACTTCCCTTTTTTTAACCCCAAAATACTATCACATGATACGCCATCCAATTTACCAATGTGTTTAACGTCTAGCTCTCTCCAGAAGAATGCAATTTGTCAAAATGCATTGCCATTATCTAAAACACTGCATAACACATGGGAGGTACTTAATATTTGAATAATTTTCTAATCTTTTGCACAAATACATTGTTCTACAGTTTTGTCTGTACCTCTTAACCCTATACCTAATACACCTGACCCTGTATTAAACCCAGAATAAAATATGTAATAAATATTAAGAACATTGTTCAATAAATCATTAATTTCACTGTAGACAGAAAAGAGAATCAAGGTGGGAAGGAAACAAGTAAGTCTACCACCTAAATTGAAGATATCACAATATTTTTATTCATGTGTTCACTGGACAAATATTTATGAAAAGCTCTTCCTGCTACCTGCTTTCACAAATCACTTTGCCACAGTGAGAATTTGAACATTGCAAAATCTACACTCAATGTAGTCACTTCAGTATGTTGCTAGAATTTGTGGGTTTGCTTTTTATGAAGTATTCCTGAAGCAATAAGCTTAAATATATAATGAGCTGCCTAAGGGTCTGGCATAATTATATATCCTCTTAAATCACCTGCTTAGCAAATGGCAGATACCCCTTCTGATTTATAGGAAGAATTTAAGACTCCATTTGAAATGCAGAGTTTAAAAGCCTGATGCCAAGAAAGGGGCTGGTGAGTTACATGAAGAGAGAGAAGGAAGAAATAGAGCTTAACTTTAAAATTAGACCCAGAAATGGCAGGTTGGAGATGAGACAACAAGGGGAGACGAGTCACCAGGACCCAGAATCAGTGAACCACCACAGAAATATTACCACTCCAATGACTCTGGAGATGCCACCTAGCATATTTATTTAGTAACATATTAAACATTCTATCATTAACTTGCAAGGCTTGGCCCAGATTTCAGAAGGTGTCTGACTCATCAAATGAGCCTTCAGCACTGGTGGGATCTGGCTCTCAGTTTGAAAATGCAGGATTTTTAAAGGGCTCCTTTAAAACTAAGCATATGTAACATTACTGCTCTTTGGAGTTAAAGATTTCCTGAAGCTACAAGTTATTTCATTTGGTTATTTAATAAACATTCATTAAGCACCTACTCAAATAATTCCCCCAAAATACAGCAGTCATGAACCAATTAAGTCTCCTAACTTTGGAGAACTAGAGACACAGAAAACCTAAACAGACCCATAACCAACATGGAAATTTAGTAAGTAATAAAGGCCCTCACAGCAAAGAAAAATCTAGAAATGGATGGCTTCACCGCTGATTTCTATCAAACACTTAAAGAAAAACTCTGGGGGCCTACGCTGTGGCACAGTGGATTAACGCCCTGGCAACCTATATGGGTGCCAGTTCGAGACCCGGCTGCTCCACTTCCCATCCAGCTCTCTGCTGTGGCCTGGGAAATCAGTGGAAGATGGCCCAAGTCCTTGGGCCCCTGCACACGTGTGGGAGACCCGGAGGAAGCTCCTGGCTTCGGATTAGTGCAGCTCCAGCTGTTGCAGCCAACTGGGGAGTGAACCATCGAATGGAAGACTGATCTCTCTCTCTCCAGTTCTCCCGTTCTCCCTCTCTCCTGTGTAACTCTTACTTTAAAATAAATTAAAATCTTTAAAAAAAAAAAAAGAAAAACTCCAATTCTTCTTAAGCTATTAAAAACAATTGAAAGAAGGAATCCTCCCAAATTCTTTCTACGAAGCCAGCATCACCTTAATTCATAAACCTGAAAAAATACAAAACAGAAAGAATTATAGACCAATTTCCCTGATGAACATAGATGTAAAAATCCTCAACAAAATTCTGGCCAATTGAATCCAACAACACATCAGAAAGATCATTCACCTGCACCAAGTGGGATTTATTCCTGGTATGCAGGGATGGTTCAACATTTGCAAAATCAATGTCATGCATCACATTAACAAATTGATGAACAAAAACCATATGATTATCTCAATAGACACAGAGAAAGCCTTTGATAAACTACAACACCCTTTCATGATGAAAATGCTAAACTAATTGGGTTTAGAAGGAACATTCCTCAATACAATCAAGGCAATTTATGACAAACCCATGGCCAGCATCATATTGAATGTGGGAAAACTTTGAAGTATTCCCACTGAGATTTGGTACCAGACAGGGATGCCCATGCTCACTATTGCTATTCAATACAGTAGTGGAAGTTTTAGCCAGAGCATTAGGCAAGAAAATCAAAGGGCATCCCATATAGGCGCCGGTTCTAATCCCAGCTGCTTCTCTTCTGATCCAGCTCTCTGCTATGGCCTAGGATAGTAGTGGAGGACAGCCCAAGTCCTTGGGTCCCTGCATCCACTTGGGAGACCCAGAAGAAGCTCCTGGCTTTGGATCGGCACAGCTCCGGCCATTGCGGCCATCTGGGAAGTGAACCAGAGGATGGAAGATCTCTCTCTCTACCTCTCTGTAACTGTCTTTCAAATAAATAAAATAAATCTTTAAAAAATAGCTCAAAAAATTAAATACCTTGGAATAAATTTAACCAATAATGTCAAAAATCTCTACGCTGAGAATTATAAAACTTTAAAGAAACAGAAAATACAAAAAATGGAAAAATCTTTCATGTTCATTGATTGGATCAATATCAAAATGTCCATTCTCCAAAAGCAATTTACAGATTCAATGCAATACCAATCAAAATACCAAAGACATTCTTCTCAAATCTAGAAAAAGTGATGCTGAAATTTATATGGAAGCATGGGAGACCTCAAATAGCTACAGCAATATTATACAACAAAAACAAAGCTGGAGGCATGACAATACCAGATTTCAAGACATATAACAGGGCAGTTATAATTAAAACAGCCTGGTACTGGTACACAAATAGGTGGATAGGCCAATGGGAAAGAACAGAAACACCATAAATCAATCCAAACATCTACAACCAACTTATATTTGACCAAGGAGCTAAAACCAATCCCTGGAGCAGGGATAGTCTCTTCAACAAATGGTGCTGGGAAAACTGGATTTCCACATGCTGAATTATGAAGCAAGAGCCCTACCTTACACTTTCCACAAAAATACACTCAACATGGATTAAAGATCTAAATATATGATCCAACACCATCAAATTGAGAACATTGGGGAAAACCCTGCAAGACTTTGGCATAGGCAAAGAGTTCTTGGAGAAGACCCCAGAGGCACAGGCAGTCAAAAACAAAACTAACAAATGGGAATGCACTGAGAAGTTTCTGTATGGAAAACAAACATGAAAGTAAAGAGGCAACCAACAGAATGGGAAAAATTATTTGCAAACCAAGCAACTGATAAAGGATTAATAACCAGAATCTACAAAGAGATCATGAAAATCTACAACAAAATAACCCAGTTAAGAGATGGGCAAAGGACTTAGACATTTTTCAAAAGAGGAAATCCAAATGGCCAACAGACACATGAAAAAATGCTCAGGCTCACTAGTTGTCATGGAAATGCAAATCAAAACCACAATGAGGTTTCAACTCACTCCAGTTAGAATGGCTTTCATACAGAAATCAACAAACAAGTGCTGGCGAGAATGTGAGGGAAAATATACCTTAATCCACTGTTAGTGGGAATGTAAACCAGTAAAACCACTATGGAAGATGGTATGGAGATACCTCAAAAATCTGAATATAAACCTATAATAAGACCCAGCCACCTCGCTCCTGGGAATTTACCCAAGGGAAATGAAATCAGTAAACAAAAGAGTTATCTGCACCTCCATGTTTATTGCAGCTCAGTTCACAAGAGCTAAGACATGGAATCAACCTAAATACCCAACAACTGAAGACTGAATGAAGAAATTATGGGACATGTACACTATGGAATACTACAGAGCAGTTAAAAAAATCCTGTCATTCCTAACAAAATGAATGAATCTGGGAAATATCGTACTTAATGAAATAAGCCAATCTCAAAGAGACAAATACCATATGTTCTCCCTGATCTGTGAGAATAGAGTACCTAAAACAAGATCTGTATAAGTGAAATTGACACTTCAAGAAGGGATGACTTGAGCTGCCCTTTTTTTTTTTTTTTTTTTTTTGACAGGCAGAGTGGATAGTGAGAGAGAGAGAGAGAGAGAGAGAGAGAGAGAGAGAAAGGTCTTCCCTTTGCCATTGGTTCACCCTTCAATGGCCGCCACGGCCGGCACACCGCGCTGATCTGAAGGCAGGAGCCAGGTGCTTCTCCTGGTCTCCCATGGGGTGCAGGGCCCAAGCACTTGGGCCATCCTCCACTGCACTCCCTGGCCACAGCAGAGAGCTGGCCTGGAAGAGGGGCAACCGGGACAGAATCCTGCACCTCGACCAGGACTAGAACCCGATGTGCCGGCACTGCTAGGTGGAGGATTAGCCTATTGAGCCGCGGCACCAGCCAACCTTGTCTTGACTGTCAAGGAACAGGTTTTTTTTTGTTGTTGTTTTTTCTTCATATTATTTGCCAAATTCTTTATACACATGATTAACTCTGTTAAGTAAAGTCAATTGAAATTAGAACTCAGTAAAAAAAATAAGAGGGGGAATAAGAGGGAGGAGGAAGTTTGTAACTGTAAAGCTGCATAGTTCTGCATACATTCCTACAGACTTATTTCTAAGGGTATGGTTTAAAAACTTGTCATAGGACTCCAAATCCCATTAAGCTTGGTGGCAAAAATGCCATCTTAATTGTTAAAGTGATCATATTAAGTGTTAATGTGGAAATATAGATATGATTAACTGTTAAAGTGATCGTTTAAATAGGATCAAGTGTCTGGTAATAATAATAATAATAATAATAAAATTAAAAAGGAGAGAATGTTCCAATATGGGAAGCAGCCTATACAGCAGACTCAGAGTGAAAACCACTTTAACACTCTGGCCTCAGAATCAGCCCTTTAGGTTTCCTGGTCTGGCTGAAAAGCCCATGAGAGCATTTCAGGCATGTAAAGCCAAGACACTGTGGCAAAAAATGTTTTAAATGAAGGATCTCTGAGTGAGGCACAGCAGAAAGAAGTAGCCATCAAAGGAGGATATACTTTTCTCTAAAAGTAAGACAGAACTTCCACTTGCTTGTGGCCTTGTTCAAATATTGACAGAGTTTGTGGACTCAAAAAGGCTTCCATAACCTAGGCAGCTCATGTCAAGAGCCTCAGGTGATCACTGATATAAGACATAAGAGTGTCAATTGTTAAATTAACAGGAGTCTCACTCGCGGATATCTTTCATTTAGGTTTTTTTTTTTTCCCCAGAGTGTCTTGGCTTTCCATGCCTGAAATACTCTCATGGGCTTTTCAACCGGATCCACATGCCTTAAGGGCTGATTCTGAGGCCAGAGTGCTGTTTAGGACATCTGCCATTCTATGGGTCTGCTGTGTATCTCACTTCCCATGTTGGATCATTCTCTCCCTTTTTGATTCTATTAGCTAGTATTTGCAGACACTATTCTTGTTTCTGTGATCCCTTTGGTTCTTAGTTCTATCATTATGATCAATTGTGAACAGAAATTGATCACTTGGACTAGTGAGATGGCATTGGTACATGCCACCTTGATGGGATTGAATTGGAATCCCCTGGTATGTTTCTAACTCTACCTTTTGAGGTAAGTCAGCTTGAGCATGTCCCAAATTGCACATCTCTTCCCTCTCTTATTCCCACTCTTACATTTAACAGTGATCACTTTTCAGTTAAGTTTCAGCACTTAAGAATAATTATGTATTGATTACAGTATTCAACCAAAAGTATTAAGTAGAACAAACAAAAAAAAAATACTAAGAGGGATAACATATTAAGTTGTTCATCAACATTCAGGGCAAGGGCAAAAAAAAAAAAAACCTAAATGAAAGATCTCTGCGAGTGAGATCCCAGTGGAAAGAACAGGTCATCAAAGAAGGAGGTACCTTTCTCTGAAGGGAGGAGAGAACTTCCACTTTGACCATGGCCTTGTCTAAATATGATCAGAGTCGGTGAACTCAGGGGGCTTCCATAGCCTTGGCAGCTCATGACAAGAGCCTAGGGTGATTACTGAGGCCATAAACAAGAGTGTCAATTTGTTAAGTCAACAACAGGAGTCACTGTGCACTTACTCCTCATGTAGGATCTCTGTCCTTAGTGTGCTGTACATTGAGATTTAATGTTCTAACTAGTACTCAAACAGTATTTTTCACTTTATGTTTCCGTGTGGGAGCAAACTGTTGAAATCTTTACTTAATGTATGCTAAACTGATCTTCTGTATATAAAGAGAATCGAAAATGAATCTTGATGTGAATGGAAGGGGAGAGGGAGTGGGAAAGGGGAGGGTTGCGGGTGGGAGGGACGTTATGGGGGGGAAGCCATTGTAATCCATAAGCTGTATTTTGGAAATTTATATTCATTAAATAAAAGCTAAAAAATTAACAGGAGTCACTGTGCACTAACTCCCCACGCAGGACCTCGGTCCTCAATGAGTTGTATTATGAGAGTTAACTGTAAAACTAGTTCTGTTTTGTGTGTATGTGTGTGTGTGTGTGTGCATACATGTGCAAACTATCGAAATTTTTACTTAGTATAGAGTTGGTCTTCTGTGTACAAATTTAATTAAAAATGAATCTTAATGGAGAATGGGACTGGCAGGAGAGAGGGAAGAGGAAGATGAGGGGTGGGAGTATGGGTGGGAGGGTGGATATGGCGAGAAGAGTAACCATATTCCTAAAGTAGTACTTATAAAATTTGTATTCCTTTAAAAATTTTTTTTATTTAAAGAATTAAATAAAAATAAAAACAATTAAAATCATTGGGGGCCAGTATTGTGGTGTAGCAGATCAAGCCACTGCCTGCAACATCAGCATCCCATATGGGCACTTGTCTGAGTTCAGGCCGCTAGACTTCCAATCTCATTCCCTGATAATGTGCATGGGAAGGCAGAAGATGTTCAATGTACTTGGACCCCTGCACCCATATGGAAGGCTCAGATGAAGCGCCTAACTCCTTTGGAACTTTGGCCTGGCCCATTTGGGAAGTGAACCAGCAGATAGAAGATAGGAGACCAAAAAAAAAAAAAAAAAGGAGCTAACTCTGCCAATCAAATAAATAAGTCAATCTTTTTTTTTTTTTTTTTTTTTTTGACAGGCAGAGTGGACAGTGAGAGAGAGAGACAGAGAGAAAGGTCTTCCTTTGCCGTTGGTTCACCCTCCAATGGCCGCCGCGGCCGGCGCGCTGCGGCCGGCGCACCGCGCCTATCCGATGGCAGGAGCCAGGAGCCAGGTGCTTTTCCTGGTCTCCCATGGGGTGCAGGGCCCAAGCACCTGGGCCATCCTCCACTGCACTCCCTGGCCACAGCAGAGAGCTGGCCTGGAAGAGGGGCAACCGGGACAGAATCCGGCGCCCCGACCGGGACTAGAACCCGGTGTGCCGGCGACGCTAGGCAGAGGATTAGCCTATTGGGCCACGGCGCCGGCCAAATAAGTCAATCTTTTAAAAAAATCATCCTCTTTTTTATAATGGCTATGGACTACTTGAAGATAAGTATTAATAGGTGGTGGTATAAAATCTTGGAAGGGAAGGATAGATTACTCTGAATAAAAGCAGTGACAGAGATGGGGCAGAAGAAGAGTGAATCAGAAGTGCCAATTGCTGGATTATAAGTAAAAGGGACACCTAAGACTTTAGGGTCAAATAGAAATAGATAAACCGGGAAGAAATAAGCCATCAATGGAAATTTCTGGAAATGTAGCCTGAAGATGTAAAAATCCTTATTCTTAAAAATGTTTATTAAATTTCACATTGCTCACTAGTCAATTTGGCAGGTATGTTTTTATTTTTAGGGTATTTTAAAAGAAAATGAATGGGATTAAATGATAAATATATTATGAAGTTATACTTACATACATGTTAATGTGTAGTTGTTTCACTGTACCCATACTGGATAGAGAGTGAACAATTATAAATTTAAAGGGCTAATCTACTCAGTCTTGGTTTGTTTCCTCAATTCAGCTGGTGTATGGGGAATAAGAACAGGTTATGGAAACACAGAAAGATGCTCAGATTAGACAACTGTCAAGGGAGAAGCAGCCGAGAATGCCTCTGTCTGCTGCGATTACTTCAAGATTGCTAACCTGCTTCTACAGGATGACACACAAAGGAATTGTCATGAAAGCAGCTGGCGAGAAGGACGAACCACAGATTCTAGGAGGATGGAGTTGCAGGAAGGCAGAGAAAGTTACCAATCGTGGCAAAAGCTGCTGTGAGGGCACAGGATATCAGGAAACATCTTTTTTGGGGGATGGGGGGGGGGGAATCTCAGTGAAGAAAGGAGACTGAAAAAGACAAGTTTATGAGACTCAGGAGAGGCTCTCTCCTCTTATCCTGCAATCTTTCCCAGGTGGCTTCATCTACTTCTGTGATACTACCTTGATGATCTGCCACTCTAGGCAAGGCACCTCTCTTGCTTGCTTGCTGTCGCCCCGCCTTCTTTTTTCCCTTCCCTCTTCCTCCTTTCCGATACTTCCCTCCTCCCTCCTCTTTTCCTCTTACCAAAGTTCAGACCGTTATTCTCACACACTGCCCAACAGAGATTTCCCTTTGCCTGTCCTTCAGGAATTTCCACTTAACTGTATCCACACTGGAACTGAACATTTTCTTCCTAAACTGCCCCGCCTTTACTCTCTATCTTGGGGAGTAGTGTTTAGGTCAGTATCTGAGAATATCCTAGGTTCTTCCCCTTCTTTATTTTCCACATAAGTCACCAACCAATGCTCATGATGCTGGTAAACCCCCTATTAATTCTTATTTTAAAAAAATCTTCCACCTACTTTTTTTTAAGATTTATTTATTTGAAAGAGTTAGAAAGAGAGAGAGAGGTCTTCCATCCAATGGTTCACTCCCCAATTGGCCATAACAGCTGGAACTGAGCCAGGAGCCAAGAGCCAAGAGGTTCTTCCGGGTCTCCCACATGGGTACAGGGGCCCAAGAACTTGGGCCATCTTTTACTGCTTTCCCAGGCCATAGCAGAGAGCTGGATTGGAAGTGGAGCAGCCAGGTCTTAAACCGGCGCCCATATGGGATGCTGGCACTTCAGGCCAGGGTGTTAACCCCCTGCACCACTGCACCACAGAGCCACCACCACCCCATAAACTCTTTTTGACAGGCAGAGTGGACAGTGAGAGAGAGAGACAGAGAGAAAGGTCTTCCTTTGCCATTGGTTCACCCTCCAATGGCCGCCACGGCCGGCGCACTGCGGCCGGCGCACCGCGCCTATCCGAAGGCAGGAGCCAGGTGCTTCTCCTGGTCTCCCACGGGGTGCAGGGCCCAAGTACTTGGGCCATCCTCCACTGCACTCCCTGGCCACAGCAGAGAGCTGGCCTGGAAGAGGGGCCACCAGGACCCCATTAACCCTTTAATCAACCATCTTCCCCTCCACCCCCTCTGCAGTAACTTGTTTAATTAGGTCCTCATTATTTCCCATCTGTGTTACTGCACCTCCTCCCTGGTTGATCTCTCTGCCCAGCGTGACCCTGCTCTCTACCACCAGAGTGATCATCCTGAAACATAAACCCAATCATGCAATATCACCAATTCAATTCTTTCCTTAGCATCAATAATTAACATGAAATGTAAGAAAAGTCATTCCACCACTGTGCTTCAATTTGCTTTCTGTAACAAAGAGGATCTGCTGAAATTTTTTATTACCTATAGTAAAAGAATCTCTATGATGATTAATTCAACACAGCCTTCTAAAAACTAAGTTTTAAGGACTATAAATGTCAGAGAAACAAGCCCATGATATGAAGGTAAGTTTTAAAGTTTTAAACAGAATACTAAGTTATATTTCATAATATGATGCCATCGGTGTCAAATGCATGGTAAAATCCTAGAAGGAAATAGTCTAATGGAGATGACCTCTTAATTATGCGACCATAGAAAATTATTTTCTTCAGAATAAATTTTCTACAGTTTCTATAATTGGCATATAGTTATTCTATAATAGAAAATATTCATTTTTAAATCCTGAGCTACCTGAAAGAAGTATTAACACAGAAAAGAATTCTCAATATTTAAAACTGCTGTCACAATTCCGAAGGCTGCTGGTCTTGACTGATTACTGAACTGTTACAAGGAACTGGTTCGCTCTTTGTACTTCTCCAGGGTTCATGTCCAGAAGACATTAACAAGGACAGTCTTGAACCAGGTCCACCCTGCCTGGCTTGCGAGGATGAAAGCAACACAGGAGCTGCCAGTTCCAAGGAGGCTGCCATGTAGCTGACAGGGCCAGGCTGTGGTAGATGACAGCAGCTCTTCTGAACAAAAGCCTCAGAACAAAATTCCAAATATAAAGTATAATTTCTATTTGGACTTTAGCAGAACTGAAATTTCAGTCAATAATACTCTCTGCCAGTTTTATGCATACCATCCAGGGGAACTAAACAATCACCCCACAAGCAATCATCTATAGATCCTTTCTGGGCAGCTGGATTTTCATTAAAAGATTCTTTTCCAGCTGTCTGTCATTTTCAGCCTCTTGGCTTATCTCTTTTAAATTAAAAGTTCCTTTTAACCGCCACTATATGCAGGAGAGTAAACCTGCCCTAGTTGCAAGAGCACACATAGATTACCACAGGGCAGTTCTCGTTTCACACAGAACAATCTGCACGACAACTTTTCTAATACAACAGACAGTAAACGTCATCAGGAGCAAAACTTGGCAGCTTTAAGACAGGGGCGATTTTTGTCCCCAGTTTGACACTTGGCAATGTCTGCAGACATTTCTGTGTTTGACATGTGTGTAAAATAACTGAGAGGCTCCTACAAACCTCTAGTGGAGTGAGGGCCATGAATGCTGCAAGGCATATTCAATGCACAGCACAAACCCCACAGCAAAAAACCATGTCCCATGTCAACAACAGCAAGGTTAAGACGTCCTTTCACAACCACAAGGAATCCAAGTACAGTTCCGTTTCAGCTTCAGTCACCAGCTTCCAACGCTAACAAGGAGCATTTCTTCTTTGTTAAACCCAAAGCCACCCACGTTCCTCCCAAGGACCTGATCGCTCAGGAAATGTGCATTCTCTAGAAATTATGAGATGGGGTCCAACTGTCTAATCTTTTCTAACTTCTCTCTCTCAGGACTCCAGAAGCAAGCCTTTCCTTAGCAATAGAAATTCATACACACTGGTCGTAACATTAACTATCATTTTATCACATTAATTTTCACTTTATGTTTGGCACAGACTACTTAACAAACAGAGCAGAGAATAAGAATTAGGTACAAATTAGGCCCTAGGGTATGCAGAGCCCTAGGATGGAATTCAAAGGGATAAAGGAGAAGACGATCAAGACAACATCCAACATCCTCAAGTTCTGCCTAAATCCCTCCTGCCAAACCAAGCACATGAACCTTTGGAATAAGAAAGGCTGGGTTTGAATTCTAATTCTACCACTTAAAAACTGCACAACGTACAATAAGTAACTACATTTTGTGAAATTCAGTTTCCTCCTGTTGCACATGGAAACATATCTTACCTTCCAGGGTTCTTCTGAATCCCCAAATTGCAAGTGATCAATAAACAACACTCAGTGTTGTAACAATGACCAATTAGTATTTCTTTTCAAATACAGTTCAGTGGAAAACTATCTCAGAGCCTTGGTTCATACCCTAAAAGGTATATTAATTTCACATAACTAAGAGAAGGTCAGCTAATAAATCAGCGGCTAGTATCATGCCTGGCCTAGAGAAAATGCTCCTCTATGACAGCTAATATTATTCTCATGATAAAGGTCTCATGAGTGCTCATTTCCTGAAAATGCTACTTTGGCCCACTGATTAGATGTGGCCCAATCTGTGTGATACTGCACCAAGCAGTCCACCTCTCTGGGTACCACTGCCTTAGAACACTGGCACACACCACTCACTCCCAGAAAGTCCTCCAGCCCTCATGAGAAGTACATCTCACAAAAACATTCCAATTTTTCTCCACCCTAGGCCTTGCAAAAATGAACATGTTAAGTTTTAAATATCAAGGCTTATGTTCCCTATTATACCTAGACTTTGGTAGGCATCTAAATCAATCTAACTCAGAACAGAAATTTCATGCATGGGGCTTTGAAGGAGACTATACAGGGTCCAGCACTGAGCATAGTGGGTAAAGCCACTGCCTGCACATCCCATGTGCATGCCAGTTCAAGTCCAAGCTGCTCCACTTCTAATCCAGCTCTCCACTATGTTCTAGGAAAGCAGTGGAAGATGACCCAAGTCCTTGAGCCCTTGCACTCATGTGGGGGACCCAGAGGAAGCTCCTGGCTTTGGATCAGTGCAGCTCCAGCCAATGCAGCCAACTGGGGAGTGAACCAGCAGATGGAAGAACTCTCTCTGCCTCTCTTTCTCTGACTTTCAAATAAATAAACCTTAAAAATCTCTGCCTCCCTCTCTCCACGCCTATACCTCTCTGTAACTCTGCCTTTCAAGCAAATAAATCTTTAAAAAAAAAAAAAAGAAAGAAAAAACAAAGACTATACAGAAGTCCTTAGATCTGTATCCTTGCTCGTCTAAGTCCAATGATCTCAGAGATGTTGCCTATTTCTCTACTTGGGAATAGACTCCAATTCTCTTTCATTTTAATTTTGGTAATGTATTTTAGAGGAGATATCTAACTACGCTTTGCCCTATATCTTTGTTTTTGACCCAAAGCAATTAAATTCATCCTTCCAAAAACATCCCAGTGCTATACTGTGTGGCCAATCCTATAAAGAAATTCATTATTCCTCTGGGTTTTCCCTGCTTTTACCTTTCGTCAAACTACAGAATTGGTTCATTAACACACACAGTTTGGGGGGACTCCAAGATGGCTGAATAGGGAAACTATGTGCTGCTTTTGAACAGGGAAAAAAAGCAGAAGAAAAGTAGAGGAAGTACATTCCCAAGGGAGAGCTAGACAGAAGTTTGCAGTAGAAATTCTACTGAAGGAAGAGGAACATGGTGGAGCAGCATGCAAAGTGAGGACATGCAGCAAGAAGCACAGACACAACACACAACCCCAGCTGCTGGAAGCTAGAGGAGATGCCAGCTTTGGACAGCGAGGTAACAGACGTTAGCAGCCCGAGCCACTGGTGATAATGCCTGAGGGACAGTCTTGGGGACTACATTGAGTCCAGCCTGGAGCCCTAGATAGAGGCAGGGTACACACCAAATCCAGTTAAAGAAAAGCACATTTCTTTGTCTCCAACCCCCACTAAGATGTCTGGCAACTGGTGGGGAGAAAGCTCCACTGACACCAGTAGAGGCTGTGGTAGCTCTTGTACATGCCTGTGACCAAGAAATCTTAAAACAGGGAAGAAGCCATGTTCACCACTGATTGATTCTGGCTGGGAGGGTTGGCAAGGGTCTGGGTACCATGTAGTACCATCATGTGTCCCCAGCCTTTCAACATATCATAGGCTCCAGGGCTCAAACTGACAGGGTGAGCACCCACAGGCAGCTGGCTCTGGGAACACCTCTGCTCTCTGTGGATGGGGCAGGAATGCAGGGTGGAACAGATCAACCTGCATCCCATGACTATGGGAGTCTTATGTGCTGTGACTGTAGGAATTCTGTGGCATAGCTGGTTCTCTGGGAAATTACTGTGTTTAGCATCAGAGATGCAGAGCTCTCTGATGGCCTGGAGTGGGTCACTGTAGAGGGATCCACACTCTGAGGACTACAGAGATCCATTGTGTAGTTCACGTGCCAGTCCGGATAGGTGCTGTACCCACTGTGGGCTAACTCTGCCCATCAATCACCTTGGAAGAGAGGAGGTGATGTTGTGCTAAGTCAACAGACACTCATATCCTCAGCACTGCTGACAAGAGAGGAGATCTACTATACTCAACTTGGGTGTCACCCTAGATTCCTGCACCATCCTAGAGCACTATCCAGAGCTC
Organism: Oryctolagus cuniculus; assembly: GCF_051225735.1. Classification (NCBI taxonomy): domain Eukaryota; kingdom Metazoa; phylum Chordata; class Mammalia; order Lagomorpha; family Leporidae; genus Oryctolagus; species Oryctolagus cuniculus. The sequence continues at coordinate 50,130,902 of NC_142878.1, forward strand.
CCTGGACACACCCAGCACATCTAAGTATTCACTGAAAGAGCAGACACTCCACTAAGCCACTGAGGCATAGTTCAAAGACAAAATGCATCAGAAGAGGAAAAAAACACACATATTTCCACAAATGACTAAAAACAAACACATAAGTTCTATAAACAGTAAGGAAGACAAAATGACTCCTCCAATGGAGCACATTTCAATATTAGAATGTGAAGATGAAGAGATTGATGAAATACCTGAAAAGGAATCCTGAAGAATGCTCATAGGGTAATTCAGAAACAATGAGAAGCAAATTCATGAGTTAAGGAAATCCATAGAAGACATGGATGAAAAACTTTCCTATGAGATTTAGATACTGAAGAGAAATCAAACTGAAATATTACAAATGAAGAATTCAACATGTCAAATAAAAATTACAATGGAAAGCCTTAACAGACTTGGTGACACAGAAGAAAGAATATCCGAACAAGACAAATTTTTGGAAATCTCTCTGTCAGATCAAAAAAAGAAATTAGATAAACTAAGAACATTGTTTGAGATTTATGAGATACTAACAAATGACCAACATACATGTATTAGTAGTTCCTAATGTTATGGAAAGAGAATGGATTAGTAAACCTACTCAGTGAACTAACAACAGAAAACTTCCCTATCTTGAAGAAGGGGACTTCCAAGTACAGGAATCACGTAGAACTCCAAATAGGCCCAGAAAAGATCATCACCATGACACAATGTAGTCAAACTTTCAACAGTAAAACCAAGAACAGATTATAAATGTGCACCAGAGAAATCAGATTTCAGAGGATCTCACATTAGACTCACAGTTGATTACTCATTAGAAACCCTACAGGGTGAGAGAAATGAGAGATATGGTCCAAATCTTAAGACTATCAACCATGACTACTACACTGCACAAAGCTCTTACTTGTGAATGAAGGTGAAATAAAGATCTTCCATAAACAGAAATTTTGTTTACAAATTGCCTTACAAAACGTGCTTAAGGCTATGTTACACACAGAAACACAAAAAAGAGCCATTATCATGAAAGAATGCAAAGGCAAAAAACCTCCTGGTAAAAGTACAGAGGAAATCCAAAGCAAGCAATAAGGATATTTATAGAAAATTAGGAGGGCTAAGTCATTACTTATCAATACTAAACTTGAATGTGAATGGACTAAATTCTCCAATTAAAACATACAGACTGGCCAAATGGATTAAAGAATAACACTTCTGTATTTACTGCCTACAAGCAATATACCTCACCAGCAAGGATATAACACAGACTGAAAGGTAAAGGATGGAAAAAGGTATTTGATGCTAACAAATAAAAAAACTGGTGCAGCCATCCTAATATCAGACAAAATAGACTTTCACACAAAAACTGTTAAGAAACAAAGAAGGCCATTATGTAATGATTAAGGGATCAACTCAACAAGTGATGTGACTATAATAAATGTATATGCACATGATCTATCAGCTCTGTTGGCAGGAAAATTTTCATTCTGGCTATTTAAAAGAACTGTTAATGAATCTAAAGGGAGACATAAACTCCAAAACAATAACAACAGGGGACTTCAATACCCCACTTTAAACAACAGACTGATCAACCAGACAGAAAACTAGAAAGGAAACAGAGTTAATCTACACTATAGACCAAATGGACCTAATGGATATCTACAGAACTTTCCATCCTACAGCTGCAGAATATACATTCTTCTCACCAGTACATGGAACTTTCTCTAGGATTGACCACATGCTAGGTCATAAATCAAGTCTCAGCAAATTTAAAAAAAAAATCATACCATGCATCTTCTCAGAACACAATGGAATAAGGCTGGAAATCACCAATTCAGGAATCTCTAGAACATATGCAAACACATACAGTCTGAACAATATACTTCTGAATGAACAATGGGTCATAGAAGATATCAAAAGAGAAATCAAAAAGTTTCTGGACACAAATGTAGACAACATATCAAAACTTATAGAATACAACAAAAGCAGTGATAAAAGTTTATAGCAATTGATGCCTACATTAAGAAACTGGAAAGGCATCAAATGAGCTATCAATGCATCGCAAGGACATAGAAAAACAGTACACCAAACCCAAAATTAGGAGAAAATAAACAAAATTGAAACAAAAAACCTATAAAAGATCAGTGAATGTTGAGCTTTGTTTTAAAAAAAAAAATAAACCAAATTGGTCCAACTAACCAAGAAAAAGAGGGAGAAGACCTAAATCAATACAATTAGAGATGAAAAAGGAAATTTAACAATGGACACAACAGAAATAAAAAGAATCATTAGGAATTACAAACAGCTGTATGCAAAAAAAAAAAAAAACTGGAAAAGAAATGGATAATTCCCTGGACATATACAATCTACCTAAATTGAGCCATGAAGACACAGAAAACCTAAACAAACCTATAACCAAAATGGAAATTGAATTAGTAATAAAAATCATCCCAGCAAAGAAAAGCCCAGGACCAATGGCTTTACTGTTGAATTCTACCAGACATTTAAAGAACTACAATTCTTCTCAAGCTATTCAAAACAACTGAAATGAAGAGAATCCTCCCAAATTCTTCCTATGAAGCCACCATCACCTTAATTCCAAATCCTGAGAAAGATACAACAGAGAGGCAGAACTACAGACCAATTCCCCTGATGAACATGAACACAAAAATCCTCAACAAAATACAAGCCAATTGAATCCAACAACACATCAGAAAGATCATTTACTCGAAACAAGTTGGATGTATCCCTGGTATACAAGGATGATTCAACATTCATAAGTCGATAAATTCGCTATATCACATTAACAAGTTGCTAAATAAAAACCATATGATTATCTCAATAGACACAGAGAAAGCATTTGATAAAATACAACAGAGCCATTAGGCAAGAAAAAGTAATCAAAGGGCTACAAGTTGGGAAGAAGAAAGTCAAACTATCCCTATTTGTAGATGACATGATTCTATACATAGGGGATCCAAAAGAATCCACTGAGACTATTTGAACTCAAAGCATTTGGTAAAAGTTGCAGGATATAAAAATCAACACAAAAAAATCAATAGCCTTTATATACATGGACAATGCCATGGCTGAGAAAGAACTTTTTTTTTTTTTTTTTTTTGACAGGCAGAGTGGACAGTGAGAGAGACAGACAGAAAGAAAGGTCTTCCTTTTTCTGTTGGTTCACCCTCCAACGGCCGCTGTGGCCGGTGCTGCCGCCGCGCTGATCTGAAGCCAGGAGCCAGGTGCTTCTCCTGGTCTCCCATACGGGTGCAGGGCCCAAGCACTTGGGCCATCCTCCACTGTCCCGGGCCACAGCAGAGAGCTGGCCTGGAAGAGAAGCAACCTGGACAGAATCCGGCGCCCTGACCGGGACTAGAACCCAGTGTGACAGCGCCACAGGCAGAGGATTAGCCTATTGAGCCACGGCACCAGCCGATATATGCTTTCAATGATCAGAGATAATAGAGTACCTAAAATATAGTGTATTGGAGTGAAATAGACATTTCGACAATCAATGATGGTTTGTAGCCCTTGTCTCTTTCATTGAGAAACACTGTTTTATTTTGCTTTTTGTTTTCTCTACATACTATTTGTTAGTGTTAACTATACAAGATTTAAGTGTACTAAAAAAATAAAATAAGATTGTCGTGGAGGGGCCAGCACTGTGGTGTAGCAGGTTTAGCCGCCGCCTACAGTGCCGGCATCCCATTTGGGTGCTGGTTTAAGACCCAGCTCTTCCAGTTCTGACCCAGCTCTCTGCTGTAGCCTGGGAGAGCAATGGAAGATGGTCCAAGGCCTTGGGCCCCAGCACCCGTGTGGAAGACCCAGAAGAGGATCCTGGCTTTGGGTCAGCACAGCTCCAGCCGTTGCAGCTATTTGGGGAATGAACCAACAGATGGAATACCCCTTTCTTCCTCTGCCCTCCTCTCTCTCTGTGTAACTCTTTCAAATAAATAAATCTTTAAAAATAAAGAGTGTTGTGGAAATTCAGAGTGGGAATATGGGGGGGAAGAAAGAAAGGGAGGGGGCAGGAGTAACCCTATATTTCTGTAATGGTATAAAGGAAATATATGAGATTCACATAACTTTAGTTTCATAACTTCTTTAGTGAAAGAACTTGCAAGATCAATCTCAATCATCAGAAGTTGAATGTCTAAACTTGCTGAATGAGCTAGACTTCAAGAAAAAGAAAGGAAAGCAAAGGAAATGCTATCTGGCTTTACTGTAACAGTACTGTGGTATACAATGTTACAGTGAATGTTGAGGAAGAATATCCTGGGCCAAAGCAGCTACTGTGTCATTTTCAGGAATAGCAACATTCTGAATAATCAATAATTCCATAAGCAAAGACATGATGGTTGAAGCTTTGTCAGTTTGAGGTACTCATGGTATATTCTGGCTCAAACCTGGAAACGTCCCTAATTTAGAAACAGAAACTACAGACAGGCCAGAATTGTGGTGCAGCAGGTTAAACTGGTGCTTCAATGCCAGTATCCCACATCTGAGTCTTCACTGTTGTACTTCCTGCTAACATTCCTGAGAAGGCAATGGAAGACGTCCTTAGTGTTTTGGCCTCTGTCAAAGTGGGAGACTCACATAGACTTCCTAGTTCCTGGGTTTGGCCTGGACCAGACCCAGCTGTTGGGGTTGGGAGAGTGTCTCTCTCCTTCTCTGCCTCTCAAACAGATAATTCTTTAAAAACCTAGAGAGCTAAAGAAGAAATCTTAATCTTATATGGTTCAAATCTCACTTGAAGAACCAAAGCCTAGATTTACCATCCTCACCAGTAACTTACTTTATGTTTAATTTTTCTTCATTTTCACTCCAGCCTGTTCCAGAAAAAATTTAAAGCATATTACCAAAACTGTATTTAGTTCAGTAAGAGCAAATAATAAAAGGTAAACGGGGTTGGACAGGTAAGAGTGAATTCAGTACAATAACTACATGAAGTAAAAGACAGTTGAGCAGGTAAGACTAAGTCCAGAGGACCAGAAACTATCTACAGATTTCAAGTACGCAACGCAATTGCTTCCAAGCTTTCTGACAGCCATAGAGGGTGTTTCAATTTGTTCCATGATTTCGTTTTTGTGTCTATAAATTAAGACCACACCAGTTGCTCAGAAAGTTACTAATCCAGTGCAAGGATCATGGAATGATTTCTCCCACATGTTCTCATAGTGAAGGCTTCATAGAAAATGCTATACCATGTGTCATATGGTTCCTTCTGATAACATCACCTCCATAAAACTTCATGCCTCCAAAGTGGAGGGCAGTGCAGTAAGTTTCTTAGGAAGAATAAAATGTCTCAGGCACAGGGCTCAGTGTATGGACAGATCTGCAGAATAGATGGAATGTAAACCTTTGAAGCAAGGTTAATGAATAACACATAACCATAGGTGCAGAGTGGCGGTTGTCCATACCTTACCTGCCTCATCCTCCCTGTGTTCAACACATTCCTGTCACTAGACCACTCAATAATCCAGCAAGATCTAAGAGCATTCCTTCATATCTCCCACTCTCTTCCTACCTACTCAACAAGTTTATCTTAAATGTTTCACAGCCAACCCTTCTCTCCTCCATTTCTATACTAACTCACTGTCATTTTACCCAACACATTGTATACTGAATCTACTGTGGTGCTACTAAATCTACTGTGATTTGACATAATCATAACATCAAGAACTATGAAGGCCTACAATTCAACGAGCTGGGATGAGTGGGAGAAGGTGGAGGCCGAGATCCTTGTGAGAAAAACTGAAGTCTAGGAAAGACATCATCTTAACTGGTTGTGAACCACAGAGCATCCTCAAAAGATAATCTTGGTGAGGACTTCAGGAAATAAGTGGGAATCCTCAACACTCAAATGTTCATATCATAATAGTGTTAATAAATGTGATTCTTGGAGCACTTATAAGCACTTTAAAGTTAAAATGAAGACCTCTGTGCCCAAACCCAAGTCTATAAAATCAGAACTATATTCATAGAATCATTTTTCTAGTTAACAATGCAAGCTTACATTGATCCAATGATTTTTTTCCCAGATCTCCTAGAAACCAAGGATATGCATCTTGAAATTAAAAAAAAACAATGGGTCTATTATAATATCTGTTATGGTTGTGCCCAAAGATGAACCTTTTATTAGCTATTCAATATTAGACCAGATCCCCTGAACTATTAAAAAAAAGTTCTAGGAGCTGGCATTGTGGCATAGCAGGTAAAGCCACCACCTTCAATGCCAGCATCCCCTATGGGAGATGGTTTGTTTCCAGCTGCTCCACTTGCAATCCAGCTCCCTGCTAGTGGCCTGGGAAAAGCAGCAGCAGAAGGTCCAAGTGTTTGGATCCCTTCCACTCATGTAGGAGCCCTAGATTAAGCTCCTGGCTTCAGCCTGTCCTACTGCTGGCCATTGCATCCATCTGTGAAGTAAAAAGGCAGATAGAAGCATTTTTTTTCTTTCATAATAAATCTTCAAAAAATAAAAAGATCTGCTCATGATTCCACTTTACTCATTTTATTTCCCTGGTATCTACAAATAATCCTACCCATTTCCTTCAATTTGATATGCCACACCTTTATAGAAATGTTTAGTACATAGCTAACGTCGAATATAGACAAGAGGTGGATAGGTAGGTAAGGATTAGGTAAAGAGAAGCAAAGCATATTCAAAAATTATATAAACAGAATTCACTGAAAACTATCAATTTGGGACGTGCAAGGGAATAAGGTACATTAAAAATGTAGAGTTTTACTTTAGCAGAAAATGAATTGATAATGTAGTCTCTTGTATAAATCTATAGATAGGAAATTAATGACATCCCCAGAAAATAAAAAAGCTCAATATTCAATAGCTTTTATTCCCACAGTAAGGTCTGTATCTTTTGCTTCCTTTGATTTCACAAATAAGCTCCAAACCTTGCAATGTCCTAGTATGACAAACTCTGCTTGTTCAGAGCCAAGAATAAAAGATCTAATTACTGATGGAAACTCACCTTTGAACACACCCAGTGAGCGCTGAGGCAGCGCTCATTTAAAGACTCCTAATGGTCTTGATTCAAAGAACTCCCTGAAGACTGCACTGATTTCATCAGGATTGCTGGCTGCAATGGTCAAAGTAATATCTGTGGGATATGACAGGAATTATGATGGATATTGAAAGCCCTACAAATCAAAGAATGAAATCACTTTTCTACCTGAGAGTTCTGATATATAAAACCCGGAATACATCAATAGTGAAAAGTTAATCTCTTCCCAGTAGAAGAGATGAAGTCCTACAACACACAACTCTGCCAGAGGAAAGGCAAAGAATCTCTTCTGGGTGAAGATTCTCTCCTCAATCTTGTTAGGAATTTACATACAGTACAAAAATAATTGGATTAATAAGTATCTACCAGATCAGCATAGATTAAAAATGATCAGCTTTTGGCCAGAGCCGCAGCTCAACAGGCTATCCTCCACCTGCGTCTATGGCACACCGGGTTCTAGTCCTGGTCAGGGCGCCGGATTCAGTCCCAGTTGTTCCTCTTCCAGTCCAGCTCTCTGCTGTGGCCTAGGAGGGCAGAGGAGGATAGCCCAAGTGCTTGGGCCCTGCACCTGCATGGGAGACCAGGAGAAGCACCTGGCTCCTGGCTTTGGATCAGCGCAGTGCACCAGCCACAGCGCACCGGGCACAGCAGCCATTGGAGGGTGAACCAATGGTAAAGGAAGACCTTTCTGTCTCTCTGTCCACTCTGCCTGTCAAAAATAAAAAAATAAATAAAAAAAGATCAGCTTTCAAAAAAAGTTCATTATTGCAAACTTTCTCCTTTTTTTAAAAGATTTATTTATTTGAAAGTCAGAGTTACACAGAGAAAGAGGAGAGGCAGAGAGAGAGAGAGGTCTTCCATCTGATGGTTCACTCCCCAATTGGTCGCAACGGCTGGAGCTGCACCGATCCGAAGCCAGGAGCTTCTTCCAGGTCTCCCACATGGGTGCAGGGATCCAAGGACTTGGGCCATCTTCTACTGCTTTCCCAGGCCATAGCAGAGAGCTGGATTGGAAGAGGAGCAGACTGGTCTCCAACTGGCACCCATATGGGATGCCGGCACTTCAGGCCAGGGTGTTAACCTGCTGTACCACAGCACCGGCCCCAAACTTTCTCCTTTCAAATCAGTGCTTTCCAGATACCAATCTTCCAAAGTGACTTAAGACTTGGTGTTGGGGCAAGTAGTGTGGTACAGTGGGTAAAGCTACCATCTGCAACACCAACGTCCCATATGGGTGTCGGTTCAAGCCCTGGTTGCTCTGCTTCCCATCCAGCTCCCTGCTAAAGCACCTGAGAATGTAGCAGGAGATATCCCAGTCCTTGGATCCCTGAACCCACAAGTGAGACCCATAGGGAGTTCCAGGCTCCTGGCTTTGGCCTGGCTCAGCCCTGGCTGTTATAACCATTTGAGGAGTGAACCAACCAGTGGATAGAAGATCTCTCTCCCTAATTCTGCAATTCAACTAGATAAAATTTAAGAAAATTGTGATGATAAAAAACTTTCAATTTATTTAAAGAAATAATTCGGGGTGGGGGGGGCGCTGTGGCACAGTGAGGTAAAGCCCTGACCTGAAGCGCCAGCATCCCATATGAGCGCCAGCATCCCATATGAGCACCAATTCTAGTCCCAGCTGCTCCCTCTTCCAATCTAACTCTCTGCTGTCACCTGGGAAAGCAGAAGATGGCCCAAGTCTTTGGGACCCTGCACCCACGTGGGAGACCTGGAAGAAGCTCCTGGCTTCAGATCGGTGCAGCTCTGGCCATTGTGGCCATCTGGGGAGTGAACCAGCGAATGGAAGACCTCTCTCTCCCTGTCTCCCACTCTAACTCTGACTTTCAAAAAAAGAAAAAGAAAAAAATAATTGTGGGCTCCTGGCTTCACCCTTGCTTAGTCCTGGCTGTTGCAGGCATTTGGGGAGCAGACCAGCAGATGGAAGATTTCTCTCTCCCTTTTTCTCTGCTTTTCAAGTAGATGAAAAAACTTATTTAAAAAAATCCTTCTATTCATAGCAAGTGAAAACCACTTCCCAGAGTATAGTATCTAAATTACAAAGCTTTATTTGCAAGTTCATCTGATCTGTAACAAATCTAAATTCCCTTCAAATCCAAAATGGCAGTATGGATTGCTTTACTTCCATAGCTTGAAAGGGGCCTTTGAAAATAGGGATTGAGGGGAGAGGGAAAAAGAACTGTACTATTCAGTTGTGTAATCAACAGTTCAGCCATCTTATATTTGAGCTAAATATAGGCTCATGAGATATGGGGGACAAAAATGCCAAGTATGACATCATTTATTTCAAAATTGGGTTTCAATTTTCAGAAAGTAAATCATACAATGGACATTGAAACCCAGCACTTTGTGCAAAATGTCAGCTGAAGTACATTCATACAAGGAGTGTTGCATGTTGTTGTAGGGTCTGATGCTGCAGCACTCCTCATCTTCACAGACGCCCTCTTAAAGTGCCAACAGAATTTGTCCTCAGGAAAAAACTGAAGACAAACTAATCCTATGTTTCAGGGTTGTTTCATAATAATAGTTATCCTACAGAAGAGCTAATTTTTAACAAAAAATTAACTACAGAAATATGTATACTGTATATTGGTATACCATGAAATCATTAAATTAGACATAGAAAAACATGCAATGTCAGAGGAAGAGGAACACTTCCATCATTTGCTGAGGAGGTTAGCAAACTGTTCTTAGACAGTCCGCATCTTTCTCTGCTCAGCTGCCTTTCATGGGAACTATAGTTCCTTATTCTGTGACATTCAATAGTTTCAAACAAGCAGAACGTGGATAGCGCCAGTAAGGTCAGACTTGCACTTGGATCTGGGGTGCTCGTTTCATTGTTTTTGTGGATACATCACACACTTCCCTGTGATTTCATGCCAAGATAATGCCTGCAGTTATTTTCCAGAAAATGGATTTCAGGATCCTGGAGCCCACCTTGCTTTGCAAAGAGCTAGACATGTTGGAAATTTACTTCTAGGAGGAGGAAACTCACACTTAACCAAGGACAGAAATGGATGAGTACAAAACCTCAGCTCCTTAGCTTCAGGGTCAGACAACTGAAACAATTTATATTCCAGGTGTCCCCTACGGGATCCAGCTACAGTCACCTTCTGAGTAACTCTGCCCATTTTCATCCCCAAGCCCCCATAGGCTTCCTGCAGCACTTCTGTTAAAATTCCTTGCCCCAGGAGAACACAACCAAAGGTAGAAGAAAGGACACATCAGGGAAGTTCTCCTCTCCTGCTTCCAGCAGAGGTTCCATCTCTTCCTTAGCTCCAACTCCCTTGGGTAACCCCCACTGTGATTGTTCAGTGCAAGCACACTGAAGTCTGATGCTAAGGGTAGAACATTATTTTGAAGATGCAGACCATGAGAGTTGGGATGCGGAATTTCTGGTGTCTCACGTAAAACTGAAAGATATTGAATCACAAAAACCTCTTGGGTCTTCACACTGCCCAGAGCAAAAAGGGAACAGAGGAGCTCACCTCTGACCTTCTCCACATGTTATTCCCTCATTTTACATAGCCCAAAATGGAGAAGTAGACAGCCTAACAGAATAGGGATGATTTATAGAAAAAAGAAAAAGTCACTGGGATTGGTATGCTATTCAACATGCAGTGGATTTGGAACCCAAGATAAATATAAACTACTAATTCTCCTGTTGCCAATATGCATAGACATGAAATCAACAGAGTGAAGTGGAAGTAACCCTTCTCATGATTACACGTCCTAGTCCATCACTGCAACCTTGTTTCCTGGTGATGTACAGATATTGACTTAAAAAGGAGGAATGCTTCTATTAAAAGGTACACAATACCCCCATCAAATTATAAATTGCAACTACCATGTGGCTACTGGGGCTCCTTATGCCATTGAGTCAATAGGCAGATGAGGCATTACTGCACCCGCTGTGATGATCCAAGTCATCAAAGAAATCGCATTGCTGTTGCACTGTAGGTACAGCAACGTCTATGCCAGAATCCATCAAAACACCTCATAGTACTTCCATACCAAGTAGTACAGTCAGTGGAAGATTACAACACCTCAATGAAGACCACTAGAAATTCAATGCTTCTAGAACAAAGATTTGGATCATTCCACCAAGAATGGTTCCCAGTTAAGGTATACCTGCATATAAGAGAACACTGGATGAACAGTGGAAGAACACAATGCTAAATGTCAACCACTGCCTCATGTTCAGTTACAGAGATGAGGACTGTAGCAGCTATGTGTATTTTTAAAAAAGATATACCTGTACGTATTAACAAAATACCTATTTACCTTTCTCCTTCATTGTTTTGTTTGAAGAGTTTTAATGATTACTAGTTTTATATTTATTTCTCAGATGACCTGATCTCAAGTAGGTATTCAATGTAACGGAGGGACTACCTCTCATCTAGGGTGCTAACTCTGGTTAATAGCCACTGTGCGCCATCATTTGGAGGAAAAAGTTGGGGGAGGGATTTTTCCATAAATGACAGTTGCCTCCTTGTAGATGGAAGTATAAAGTTAGGCAAGAGAATGAAATAAAGGGGACACAACATGAAAGGAGAAAGTTATTCCTCTTTGCAGATGAGATTTTACACACACACACACACACACACACACACACACACAGTAAAACCTAAGGACTTCACCCAGAGACTGTTAGAACTGATAATCACATTCAGTAAAGCTGCAAGATGCAAAGCCAACATGTAGAAGTCAGTAAACTTTAGACACTAATAACAAAACTGCTGAGACAGGGATCATAAAAGTAATGCCGCTTATAATGTTTACCAAAACCAACTAGGAATAAGTTTAGCCAAGGAAATGAATGATCTCCACAATGAAAATTAAGAAGCCCTGATGAAAAAATTGAAGACCTCAAAATGTTTGTGGACTAGAAGAATAAATAATGTTAAAAAGGCCAGGTTACCCAAAGTGGTTTAAATTCAAAGCAATAAAAATGCCAATGGCCCTCTCAGGACCAGAAAACATGATTCTATAATTTATATGGAGCACAAAAACAGCCTAAACAATCTAGAACACAAAGAATAATGCTACAGATATCACATTTCCTGATCTCAAGACCTACCACAAGGCTGTAGTAGCCTAGACACAGTGGTCCTGATACAGAAACAGACGCACCAACCAATGGAACAGTATAGACTCCAGAAAAAAATTCACACATCTTAAACCAACTGACAAAGGTGCCAAAAATATGACCTGGAAAAGGATACCATTTTCAATAAACGGTGCTGGGAAAACAGGATATATATGTAGAAGAATGAAGCCTGACTGTCACCATAAAAAAAATAAAAAATAAAAATAAAAACAAAACTAGGCCAGCACCACTGTTCACTTGGCTAATCCTCCACCAGCCACAGCGCACCGGCCGTAGCGGCCATTTCAGGGGGTGAACCAATGGAAAAGGAAGACCTTTCTCTCTCTCTTAACTCTGTCCGAAAAAAAAAAAAAAAAAAAAAAAAAAAACACTCAAGTTGATCAGAGACAAACATAAAACCAGAAAGAAAGAATAAAAGTGTTAAAACATAGGAGAAACACTTCAAGATGTCAGTAAAGGCATATTTTTATATCAAAACATAAGCAGAAAAACAGCACAAAATTTGAAAAATAGAAATCTATCAAACTAAGAAGCTATTGCATAGCAAAGGAAATAGTTAAGAGACAACCCACAGAATGGGAAGAAATTTTTTTTAACTTTTATTTAGTAAATATAAATTTCCAAAGTACAGTTTATGGATTACAAAGGCTCCCCCCACCCCGTAACTTCCCTCCCACTCACACCACTCCCATCTCCCACTCCCTCTCCCATTCCATTCACATCAAGATTCATTTTCAATTATCTTTATATTAAATCAATCTTCTGTATATAAAGTAAAGATTTCATCAGTTTGCACCCACACAGAAACACAAAGTGTAAAATACTGTTTCAGTACTAGTTATAGCATTACTTCACATTGGACAACACATTAAGGACAGAGATCCCACATGAGGAGTAAGTACACAGTGACTCCTGTTGTTGACTTAACAATTTGACACTCTTGTTTATGGTGTCAGTAATCTCCCTAGGCTCTAGTCATGAGTTGCCAAGGCTATGGAAGCCTTTTGAGTTCGCGTACAAAACTGTGTTGTTAACTACAGGAGCTATGCTTTTCAGATCTCTAGAACTTATCTTGAATCAAAATCTTTACCCATTAAATAACAACTCTGAATCTCTTCACTTCCCAGCCCCTAATGTACAAGGGTCATCTCTGCTTCTACAAATTTGACTGTTTTAGATATTTCAGGTAAGTGGAATCATACAGTGTCTGTCCTATAAGGGAGCTTCAGGAAGTGTGTGGAGATGTAATATATTTGTTTTGGTGCAAAAAATTTGAAATCCAAGCATAAATTTTTCATAATCTCAACTTCCATGAACTTTTCAAATCCCTCTGATGCATGAATTTCACATTTTTTGCACAAGAATAAACTCACCTTTTAATTCCAAAATCCATGACATTTTTTAAGTACCCTCATATCTGGCTTATTTCACTTAGCAAAATGTCCTTCTAGTTCACCTTTGTTGTCACAAATGGCAGGATTTCCCTGTCTTAAAACTAAATAATATTCCACTACATGATTTTTTTTTTCTATTCATCTGTTGACATAGGCTGAAGGGTAATGTTTTATAATGCTTGTTGAGTATAACACCTGTTGTTCTGACAAAAACTTCAAAGTGTCAGCTGCATTAACACAATGTTTCTAAGCTCTGGCTACAGTATGATCAGATGTTTGATGTAGCATTATTTATGGGTCTTGTATCTCTTGATATCTCCAAAAGTCATCTGTTAGCTCCTCTGCATTCAACTTACAAGTGAATTAAGAGTATAGAAGGTGGTACAAAACATTGAAGGAACAGGTTGGCACTGGATCATCCAAAAGTTTTCTAATCTATCCACCCATTGAATTTGTCTGGGTTGCATTTGTCCCTGTGTAACAGAAACCCAAATACACTAGCACTAACAAATTGAGAGATTAAAAAAAGGAAAATAGCAGTCTAGCACTAATACAACCATACCAAGGTGCCACCAAGGACCAAGGATCTTCTCATCATTCCACCATCCATAGCATGTATCTTTATTCTTCATTATTTAAAAATGGACTATACTTCTAGGGATTGGGTATTTTATCAAGTTCCAGACAGGAAACAAGAGATAGTAGACAAGGTTAAGAGCATGTGCCAGGGCGGCACTGCGGCTCACTAGGCTAATCCTCCGTCTGCAGCACCGGCATACCGGGTTCTAGTCCAGTCAGGGCGCCGATTCTGTCCCAGTTGCTCCTCTTCCAGTCCAGCTCTCTGCTGTGGCCCGGGAGTGCAGTGGAGGATGGCCCAAGTGCTTCAGCCCTGGCTCCCGCATGGGAGACCAGGAGAAGCACCTGGCTCCTGGCTTCGGATCAGCTCGGTGCACCAGCCACAGGGCACTGGCCACGGCAGCCATTGTGGGGGGTGAACCAATGGAAAAGGAAGACCTTTTTGTCTCTCATTGTCCACTCTGCCTGTCAAAAAAAAAAAGCATGTGCCATCTGTCTTTGAGACCAAAGTAGTTTTTCCAGAAACCATACCCAATAGACATTCACATATTTTTTTGGCCAGATGGCATTTTCTTGCTGTGAATGAGAGTGGTGTAACAAGTACTTCACTAGGCACATGGCTATACTGAACAAAAGCTGGCTATGCACCTAAGAAAGAACAGAGAGTGGACACTACATTGTGTAAGAGTGATGTTCACGGGTGTGGGCATGTACCTCACCAGGAAGTGCCAATCCTCCAGATCTTTAGCTGGGATCTCCTATACAATGATTTTTTCCCCCGCTGACTCCCTTAAGGTATTTAATTCTGGAGACTAATCATTCAAAATAAACAGCCTCAGTTTCTTCAACATCCATGAGTTGAAGGCATTGAAGATTTAAGATTTGCTATCACACAAATTATAACTCTAATTTCCTGTTTGGATCAGACAAGAATTTGACTTGAAATAGAACAGAGGATGGGGTGTTTTGCCAACAAAGACACTTCCTGCTTTTCTCTAACTTTATTCATGTTTTCCTGAACTGGGAATGTGATTTGATTGATTGTGTCTATAACTCTGGCTAGAAGAACATGAATCAGCAGTTCTGACCTCCCTGAGGAAACAGGTTGCACAGTTCAAGACACTGTTTACAGTGCAACTTTGGGATAGAGGAGGGACCAAGACCACCACTTTGCATTTGTTAGTGGGTTTTTGATTCACTTACCTAACGCGTATCTTTATTTTCTAACATGTGAAGACTAATATTGGGTGAGTGCAAAGACACATATATTAGACAAAAACCCATCTTGAAGGATTTTACAAATAGATGGCGTGTGATGTGTGATATGTACCAAAATAACCACAACACAAATTATTTCTGTGTTATTTGGAAAGTAAATTTTAACACCCATCTGGAGGTCCAGAGCCTGGTCAGAATTTTGATCAGTGAACATAAGAGGAAGTTCCAATGAAGGGAAAAGTTTAGTGATAAGTTTAGCAGGAAAGAAAAGAAAGAAAGAGGAACTATATTTTCCAAGTACCTTCAAAGTGTTCTGAACATAAAGTTGACAGTATGGGTCAACACCGAGTCATAAGACCAGAGGAATGCATATCTTGGATCAGTTGACTATGTCTACCTGCCCTTGGCTATAAAACTGACAAGTTGGTTTCTTGTTTTGTTTATAGTTTCATCTTAAAGGGGCTGTAAAACAATTTATCATCATAGGCTTCTAAAGTAAATAGTCCTGGGGCCAGCACCATGGCATAGTGGGTAAGGCCACCATCTGTGGTGCCGGCATCCCATATAGGTGCTGGTTCAAGTCCCAGATGCTCCACTTCCAATCTGGCTCTCTGCTACGGTCTGGGAAAGCAGTGAAGGAGGATGGCCCAAGTCCTTGGTCCCCTGCACCCACGTGGGAGACCTGGAGTAACCTCTTGGCTCCTGGCTTCGGATTGGCGCAGCTCTGGCCATTGTGGCCATCTGGGGAGTGGACCAATGGATGGAAGACCTCTCTCTCTGAGCAACTCTGACTTTCAAGTAAATAAGTAAATAAAAAAAAAATAGTCCTGGGGGAAAAAGGACCTTAGGGACCAAGATGCAGGAAAAATCCCACCTAAAATTTACTCAAGCTGAGCGGACATTAAGGCTGTCTTGGTTAGTGTCCAAGGTTATTGATGATAGCATCCCAAAAAAAAATGGACTGGGATCTGAGTCAAGGCTGCTTCCTGAAATACGAGATGGAAACAATATCAAGCTAAAACATGGCATGAGATTTTGTATCTTTTTAATATTCATGGTTTGGGAGTTGAACACTTTAATTATATAACAGCCTCTTGTGGTAATGGATTTATTTTAAAATCTAAAAGCATCTTTGCTCTCAGAACTTATTAAATAAATTCACATTTCTAACTGCAAGCTAGCCAGCCTGCAGGGCTCAGAGTGCAAAGATGACACCGGACATAGAATCCTGCTTCATTCTACCTCTTCTGAAAATCAAGAATGCTCTGTTTGTTTGGCATTGCTGCCAGCATGGCTGTATCTTGCTGTTCCTCATCTCTAATAAATTAATGGCATTAGTACAGCAAGTCCTGCCCTCCTACCAGTGTAATCCTGAGTTACTGGTATCATTAATGTGAAGGTGGGAAGCATATTTTCATAATTGCCACCTACTCTGATGGAAACATAAAGCGAACTGCTTTTTTTCAAATGTCAATGAAAATATCATCTCAAACATGTCATTTGAATGATTCATAAAGCGCAATGAGAATCTGTCCTTGCTCAAAGGCAAAGAAATTCTAAAGGAGGAGTTAATAGGTAGAGATGGGTTTAAAAATAGGTTCTTTAACAAAATATTGGGTGACAGTAGGTGAAGGCAATAGATACTATCTCCTAAATAATTCAGTTTTTCTTCAATATTACTTGATTCTTTCAGAGTACATCTGAAATTTTCCATTTTGTGCCTTCCAACTACACAAGTGGAAGCACAGTAGGATTTAATGTGTATGGTATTTCTAAGACATATTTATGTAAATGTCACTTGGAGAAAAATGCTATATTCCCAGGGCAAGAAAATCAATCACTAACTTTACTGAGTATTTAGTTCATAATTAACTTCCTAAATTAGGTATTGAAAGAACATTTTAGGGTCTAATTCCACTGAAATATTTTAATAGTGTATTTAAAGCATTTCTGATTCCTTCTGTACTTAGTTTTCTAAGATAGTTTTATGAATGACAGTGACAATATGCAAATATTTTCTATAAAAAATTTGTAAAACCATTCAACAGGGACACAGAAAAATAATACCTTGCTTTTTAGAGTGATTTTCTAAATGAATGGGAAAAAAGAATCAAAATTTTCAGTTTCAAGGCTATGTGAAAAAAGAACCCCACTAAACCAAGTAATTTAGAAATTAAATTAGGTTCAAAATATCTCTAGGCTTTGGTTTGGTTTAATATAGTCTGAAAAACACACGGCCTGGGGTGGGCATTTGGTGAAGCAGTTAAGGCACTACTTGGGATGCTCACACCCCGTATCAGAGTGTCTGGTGCTAGTCCCAGCTGCTAACCTTACTGATAGAGCTTCCTGCTAATTCACACCCTGGGAGCAAGCATGACTCAGGTTCTCTGGTCCCAGGCACCTACATGGGAGACCCAAATTAAATTCCAGACTCCTGGCTTCAGCCTGACCCACTGCCAGTTATTGTAGGCACTTGGGGAGTAAATCAGTGGATTAAAGATCTCTAGGATGGTTTGCCTCTCAAATTAAAAAAAAAAATGGAAAAAACCCAGATGGCTAGTTTTCAGAAAGAAGCCAAGTACTTCCTTAAAAACAGCAAGCAAAACAACATATGAAGAAGACAAAAGTGAAGTGAAAGAACGCAGAGGCGTAGTGAGTGCCTTTGTTGGCTTTGGAAGAGGGCTTCTGCTGAACTCTGTGGCCCTTCTACCTCTGCTTTGAAGTCTGCCTGAGCTGCAGAGGGTAGCTGCAAAGTCTGGAACAAGTGTGTGGTAAGGAATCTCAGGAAAACCTTCATGGGTTCAGCACTGTGGCACAGCGGGTAAGGCTGCCTGCAATGCCAGCAGTGGCAGCTGCTCCACTTCCAATCCAGCTCCTTGCCAATGCACCTGTGAAAGCAGAAGAAAGCACAAGAGCTTTGGGCCCAGCACCAATGTGGATTTCCAGGCTCCTGCCTTCAGCCCGGCCCAGCCCCAACTGCGGTGGCCATTCGGAAATGAAGAAGCTGACAGAAGATTTCTTTCTCTGTAATTCCTTCCAACTCTGCCTTTAAAAAAAAAAAGAAAAAAAAAAGATTTGCAAGTCAGAGATACACAGAGAGGAAAGGCAGAGAGAAGAAAGGCAGAGAAGAAAGGGGGGGGGGGGGATGGTTTCCATCTGACAGTTCACTCCCTAATTGGCCGCAATGGCCAGAGCTGCACCGATCCGAAGCCAGGAGCTTCTTCCAGGTCTCCCACGTGGGTGCAGGGTCCCAAAGACTTGGGCCATCTTCTACTGCTTTCCCAGGCCACAGCAGAGAGCTGGATTGGAAGTGGAGCAGCCGGGGTCTCGAACCGGCGCCCATATGGGATGCCAGCACTTCAGGCCAGGGCGTTAACCTGCTGTACCACAGCGCTGGCCCTAGTTCTGCTTTCAAATAAAAATAAATCTTTTTTTTTTTTTTTGACAGGCAGAGTGGACAGTGAGAGAGAGAGACAGAGAAAAGTCTTCCTTTTCCGTTGGTTCACACCCTCCAATGGCTGCCGCGGCCGGCACACCACACTGATCCGAAGGCAGGAGCCAGGTGTTTATCCTGGTCTCCCATGGAGTGCAGGGCCCAAGCACTTGGGCCATCCTCCACTGCACTCCCGGGTCACAGCAGAGAGCTGGACAGGAAGAGGAGCAACTAGGACAGAATCCAGCACCCCGACTGGGACTAGAACCCGGTGTGCCGGCACCGCAGGCGGAGGATTAGCCTAGTGAGCCACTGTGCTGCATAATAATAAATATTTAAAAACAGTGTAAAAAAAAAAACACACTACACAAAACCCAATGGATTTCAATGCCAGTATAACGATGAGAAAGAAATAACTCAGGCATGACAACACAATAGGCTCAACCTTGGCACTGGATCACGGTAGGGAAAGATTCCCCTGAGAATTTGAACCATAATCCTAAAGTCTATAAGCCAAAACCATGTAACTGTGTAATTCATCAAACCCTAATGAAGGATTCAAAGAGATTCTGCATTGGTAGTGACCTAAGCAAGCAATAATTATCTCTGGAAAACTATGAAATATTCCCATTGATAAAATTCAGGAGAATGTTGGCAGATAAAAAATCAGAACACATAGAAAACTCTACAAACAATACAAACCAAAAATAGCAAATGTTAGACTTGTAAAGTTGAAATTTTAAAATCATCATAATACCAGTATTCCTTACAGAATATTAAATAACTGATATTACATGCATCCTGAAATAAGATACATGATAGAAAATGATGGAAATGATAAAGCATAAAATACACAAGATGAAAGAAACTCTAAAAATATAAGCATAATTTAAAATTAAAAAGTTAATGGATACATGAAACAACATGTTAGACACAGCCAGAGAGAAAAATAATAATCAGCTGAAAGATGAAGCCTAGGACATCATTCAGAACATGCTAGGAAAGGCATAGAAATTAACTTTAAAAATAAAGAGATGGGGCCAGCACCGTGGTGCAGTGGGTAAAGCCATTGCCTGCAGTGCCAGCATTCCCTGTGTGCACAGGTTGGAGT
Source organism: Oryctolagus cuniculus (assembly GCF_051225735.1). Classification (NCBI taxonomy): domain Eukaryota; kingdom Metazoa; phylum Chordata; class Mammalia; order Lagomorpha; family Leporidae; genus Oryctolagus; species Oryctolagus cuniculus. The sequence goes on from NC_142878.1 coordinate 50,150,790, forward strand.
CCAAACTGCTCCACTTCCAATCTAGTTATCTGCTAATGCACCTGGGAAAGTAGTGGAATATGGTGCAAGTACTTGGGCCCCTGCACTCATGTGGAAGATCTCGAAGAAACTCCTGGCTTCAGCCTGGTCCAGTCCCAGCCATTGTGGCCATTTGGGAGTAAACCAATGGATAAAAGAGCTCTCTTCCTCTCTCCCTGTGTGTGTGTGTGTGTGTGTGTGTGTGTGTACCCACGTGCAAGGGTAACTCTGCCTTTCAAATAAATAAATCTTTAACAGCATAAAAAAGATTAAGGAAATAAGAGATTGAGAAAATCCAACACACACCATAATGGAAGTTCCAGAAAAATACGGTAATAAGAGGGAGAACTTAGAGGAATACTGAAACAATGAGTTACAATATAAGGGAACTTCAAAAGTTCTTGGAAAAAAGTGCAAGAATTTTGAAATCCATAGTTTTTATAATACGCATTTTCCATGAACTTTAAAGATATTCATTTTCATTTCAAAAAGCCACGGGGTGAGGGAAAGAGTAGTTTCCATCTACTGGTTTTCTCCCCAAAAGAGCTAGAGCTGAGCTATGCCACAGCCAAGAGACAGAAACTCTACCTGGGACTCCCACATAGGTGTCAGGGACCCAAGTACTTTAGTCTTTATCTGCTGCATCCCAGGACAACTATTAACAAGAAGCTGAGTCAGGAGTAGAAGTGGGAGTAGTCCTTATGCACTTAACCCACTGTACCACAATACTCACCCTTTCCATGAACCCCCACACACATGGAGGTGACAAGAGGCACGAAAGCATGCAATTATGGTAAATGGCTCAACACATTTGTGGAGGATGAGAAATCCCATGATTTGCCATCTACATGCTAGAGAACCAGCCAAGACAGGGGTGTAGTTTCTGTCCAAGTCCAAAGACCTGAGAACTAGGGGGTAAACAGGGCAGCAATGTGAGTCCCCAAGTCCAAAGATCCAAGAACTAGAAACGGATGTATGAAAGCATGAGAAGCTGAACATTTCACCTCAGAGAATTTACCCTTTCTCTACTTTTTGTTCCACATGGGCCTTCAACTGACTGGATGATGCTTACCTACACCAATAAGCAGGTATTCTTGTCTCAATCTACCAACGCAGATGCTAAATGCTTCAGAAACACCTGCACAGATACACCCAGAAGCCATGTGTCAGTGGCTATCCAGATGTTCCTTAGCCCAAATTGACACACAAAAGTAACCATGACACTGCACTAAAAAAGGATGTCTGTTTCAGACAGATGAAACATGACCCTACAAAAGGTCTAAAACACAATGAAATGAAGAGCAAGGACAGTGTGGACTATGAATGCCAATCTAGACCAACACTGGGTAAAGCACCAAGAGCAAAGCTAAGATTTTTTTGGTATAAAACTTAAATATATATAAAAGAAAAATCACATAGTTTAGAGAGGAATAAGTTGAATTACAATGGTTCGTGGGCCATGTATTGCTCTAGAACATATTAGAGGTTCTGATTAACAAGTATATTTTAGAAGTTAAGGATTTATAATTTATACAGAAAAAATAGAAACACTATAAATTCTACACTAGGAAAGAGAAGAAAATCCTAAAACAGAAGGAAAGAATACACAGCCCAGGAAACATATTTAGATAAAAATATATAAATACAAATGTGTATATAATATAAATATGTATAACCCTCAAATTTAGAAACATTTCTAACATGGAATATGGATAGTAGTATAAAATGATTTTTTTTTATTTGAGAGGTAGAGTTACAGATAGTGAGAAGAAGACACAGAGAGAGGTCTTCCATCCGCTAGTTCACTCACCAAATGCCCACAATGGGCTGGAGCTGTGTCGATCTGAAGCCAGGAGCTTCTTCTGGGTCTCCCACATGGGTGCAGGGGCCCAAGGACTTGGGCCATCCTCTACTGCTTTCCCAGGCTATAGCAGAGAGCTGGATGGGAAGAGGAGCAGCCAGGACTAGAACCGGCGCCCATATGGGATACCAGCGCCACAGGTGGAGGATTAACCTACTACACCACAGTGCTGGCCCCTAAAATGATATTTCTTTGAAAGATTACTTTAAAGACAGATTCAGAGACAGAGGAAACAAGAGAAAGAACACGCAAGCGAGAAACTTCCATCCAGCTGGTAACATGGGTATGAAAGAAATATATGCATCTATACTTACACATACATAGATCTGTTTGTGTAATCTAAAAACTTAAGGATACAGAAGAATTTCAAATTTGACCATAGTGAAAGGTAAGTACCAACAAAACTTGATGAAGTAATATCAGGCAAAATAAACAGAAAAAAAAATAGAAGACATGAAGATCGTGACCAGTTTTAAGTCACCAGAATCAACTATCTTTTGTTTAAATGCACCTAATAAAATAGCATCAAACCATTTGAAGTAAAAGTTGGGAGAATTACAAGGACAAAGTTTTTAATAATATATGGTAAAAAAAAAAGTAATCCATTAACTGTACTTTGAAAATTTATATTTACTAAATAAAAAAAAGTATTTTACTTATTGGTTGACATATACAAAATAATAAGCTCAAACTTTTAATATTCAGGAAATGCAAAGTTAAGCCATAAGAAGACATAATTTCATAGTTATTAGTTTAGCAGAAATTTAAAGACTGAACAATTAGACATGGAGCAACAGGACTCTCATCTATTTACAAAGCTTAGAAAAAAAATGACATGCACTTACCCTTGATCTGACAATTATGCATGTAGAAGTAGACCTTAGAGAAACTCTTTCACATATAACAAAACTTGTTCATATGTATGTATTTCAGTGTTTTCAAAACACAAAAGTAGAAACAGTAGAGAGAGTAAACTGCAGTATATTCCTACAGAGGAAAATTATAAAGCAACAAATGGAACAACGAAAATAACCAAAACACAGCAACGAGTTAATGAGGGAATTAAGAGACACAGCATTGAGTAAAGATTCAAATCACAGATACAACCATGAATGATATGATTTAAATGAAGTTTAAAACAAAGAGCACATGAGTGTGTGACTATGTGCTGCTGTCCACTACAGGGACTTGCACTGGGCCAACAGCCAAAGTCAACTAACAAAATCCGGGAAGATCAGGAAATCTGGATGTGACATTCCAGACATCAGACAAGGGTTCCCAGAACTCAAGCTCCAGGACATTTTCAATTTCCCCCAAGTAATACATGCACCAATGAATCGGAAAGGTGTTTAAATTCCAAAACAATCAAAGCTCTGAAAAATACGTGGAAGCGGTCTATGGCCTGAGAAATAAAAGCTGTACAATGTCGAAAGCCCCCAGTATTCATCACATCCTCTCCCCAAATCCTCTGATTACTCATCATTAAAAATTAATTCTTTAGCATTCTGAATTCAACCCACCTTAGCTAAATACAAATGGGCCAGTTCTCTCTCCAACTTCACATTTTCTCCATCTGCTAATTTGCTTTGCTATCATTCCCTCTCTGCAACTCCATGTGCCACATCTCATGACAAAATCATGCTGTTCAAGTCTTTGTATGAAACACCCCATAGGGACTGGCACAGTGGCATAGTAGGTGAAGCCGCTACTTGTGGTGCTGTCATCCAATATGCGCACTGGTTCGAGTGCCAGCTGCTCCTCTTCTTATTCAGCTCTCTGCATATGGCCTGAGAAAGCAATAGAAGGTGACCCAAGTGCTTGGGCCTCTGTACCCACATAGGAGATCTGGAAGAAGCTCCTGGCTCCAGATCAGCTTAGCTCTGGCTGTTGCAACCATTTGAGGAGTGAACCAGCAGATGGAAGGAAGACCTCTATAGTTCCAGCTCTCAAAAATTTAAGAACTTAAGAAAAAAAAGCCCCACAATTCTCCAGTTAAAGGTAATCTCTGGACTCTTAAAGCAAGAAGAACCTTTATTATGACACATACTTTCTTTCTTGTTTATAACTTAAAAATCTGGGGTGGCAGAGCCTAGACATTATGAGAGCTAGATAGAGTTCCAGGCATTCTATTTGTACAAACACTGCTATGCCTCCTGGCATAGCAAGGAAGACTTTAGCAGCAAGGAAGACTTTAGCAAAAACAGATGCTATGATTGGTGTTTCTGAACGAGTAAGATTAACCCACCCCCTCTTTGAAGAAATGTCTCAATGGTAAGAGCAAATGCTCAGATGTACAACAGTTAGGGTGTCTGGGTTTTCCAACTGTAACTTCTAATGCTTGGCTGTCCTTGTCCTCTCATACAGAATGTATCCACCTATGGATTTATGGCTGTTAGATGAACGTTTTCACCCCACAAAAATTCATATGAGGAAACCCTAGTCCCCAATGCCTTATTAGGAAATGAACCTTTTAGATTCAGAGGTGGTCACGAAGGTGGGGTCCCCTTGACGGGATTAGTGGCCTTCAGAGCTTCCTCTGTACACTGAGGACACAGCATAAAGGCAGATTTCTCACCAGGGACCAAATGTGCCAGCATCTTGATCATAGATCTCAGGCCCCCAGAGCTGTGAGAAATACATGGAATTTTGTTATACAACTGGAGCAGACTGAGACAGTGACTACAAGACAGAAAGTGTGAGGCCAGTGTTGTGGCACACAAGTTGTAACAAAGCAGGTAAAAGCTACCGCCTGCAACACCAGCACCCAGGAAGGGAACTGGTTTTGAGTCCTGGCTGTTCCACTTCTGATTCAGCTCCCTGCTAATGTGCCTGGAAGATGGCGCATGTGCTTGGGCCCCTGTAACCACATCAGAGACCCTAAAGAGGCTCCTGGCTTTGGCCAGGGCAAGCCAAGGCCATTGCAGTCATTTGTGGTGTGAACCAACTGATAGAAGATCTGTCTCTGTGTCTCTCCTTCTCTAACTCTGCCTTTCAAATAAATAAGATAAACCTTAAAAAAAAATTGAAACAGTAATGGAACACCTTCTTGAAATCAAAGTGCTGCAAAAAAAAAAAAAAAAATCAAAACCACCAGCAAAAACAACTAATGAAATGTGGATTGAAGTTACCAAGAATAATGGCACTTTTATTCAGGAAAGTGAATAGACTTCAGTATTTGTTTCTTTTATCAAATATTTAGTTAAATTATTCTAAGTGTGGACAAGACAGCTGATTTTGAGAATCTTGACATACTTAACATCTTAACATGGATATGAAAGCCAAAAAAAGACTGAAAGAGAGATGGCCATCATCTAATGTGTCTCCACCTCCTTTATGTGCAGCATTCATACAAAGCTAAATCGTCAAGAATGGAATGGAGTTGCCACATTCTAACCCAAGGATTATACTACTTTGAAATATAACTTATAGGGCCGGCGCCACGGCTCACTAGGCTAATCCTCCGCCTTGCGGCGCTGGCACACCGGGTTCTAGTCCAGGTTGCCCCTCTTCCAGGCCAGCTCTCTGCTATGGCCAGGGAGTGAAGGATGGCCCAAGTACTTGGGCCCTGCACCCCATGGGAGACCAGGAGAAGTACCTGGCTCCTGCCATCGGATCAGCGTGGTGTGCCGGCCGCCGCGCGCCAGCCGCAGCGACCATTGGAGGATGAACCAACGGCCAAGGAAGACCTTTCTCTCTGTCTCTCTCTCTCACTGTCCACTCTGCCTGTCAAAAAAAAAAAAAATTTTTTTTGAAAAGCTGAATTAAGGGGGTTGGGGACGCAGAGAGACAGAGACACACATACAGAAGTCTTCCACTTGCTGGTTCACTGTCCACTGTCCAGAGGGTTTCAACAGCCAGGAGTTGTCCAGGATGAAGCCAGGAGTCTGGAGCTTCTTCCAAGTCTCCCCAGTGGGTGCAGTAGTCCAGGCACTAAGGCCATCTTCCACTGCTTTCCCAGGCACATTAGCAGAGAGCTGGACCAGAGGCAGAGCAGCCCATACTGGTGCTCATATGGGATGACAACATCACAGGCAGTGGCTTAACCCTCTGGGCCACGATGTCAGCCCCAAAATCCCAACTTGACTTCATCAGGAAATCCTGTTGATGAGGGAGAATGAGTTTGGCACAGCTTTCCCTTAATCTTTAGTTTCATCCCATGTTTTCTTTCTGCTCTGACCAACAACTTGCCTGTTAACTTTACAGTATAACTCTCCTGAGTTTGACTGTGAATGCCAAGAGTATTGCGGGAGCAGGAGTAGTTAGGGAGAGCTATCAGTCTGTAGAGCACCCACGTAGTAAAAGACACTACCTTGGCCTTCTGAAGTATATAACTTGACAACAGCCCTGCAAGCTCCCTGTAAACAATGAAAGTCCAGCACACCCCTCTCCCTGGTCACAGTGATCAGACTATCCTACATCAGCTCACAAGGGTTGTAACATATTAAATAACACTGCAACTGCTCCAATAAGTTAGAAGTTTTTTATTGCCATGTCCTACTCATTCTGAGTGCTGATTTGGTGTTGACTAAAACAAGTGTACTTATTGCAACTGAATTTTCTTTAGGAAATCTCATGCAGCAGGGCTATGTGGAAGATTTAGTGTGTTATTATATTTAATGAAACTGAACTTTGAATATGAAATTGCCCCAAGAATTATATGCAAATATATTACTTTCATTTGTGTCATTCACCACTTCAAAACCAGCTCAAAAAAATTATTGAACTCTAGCTTTTTATTCAGTCTTGTTGAAATTCACAGGCCATGTTTAATAGCAACTGATAGAAATTTTAAGAGCTTCAGAAATAAGTTTGTGACAATGCATATTATTAATCACCTTTGTTGAAAATGAAAAATGAAGGGAATGATAATTTTGTTTGCATATTATTTGCCACAAAATTTAGTGAAAGTTTATCATGTAACCATGAAATTGTTTTTTCCTAAATATATTTACTAAGATGAAAAAGTGAAATGTTTCTTTTAACAGCTACAGGAGTCATTGACTTTAAAAAAACAAAAGATTTGAGAGGCAGAGTTACAGACAGGGAGAGGGATAGAGAGAGAGAGGTCTTCCAACAGCTGATTCACTCCCCAGATGGCGGCAAAGGCCAGAGCTGTACCAATCCGAAGGCAGTATCTTCTTATTAGTCTCCCATGTGAGTGCAGGAGCCCAAGCACTTGAGCCATCTTCCACTGCTCTCCATAGCAGAGCATTGGATTGGAAGAGCAGCCAGGACACGAACCAGTGCCCATATGGGATGCCAGCACCACACATGGTGGTTTAGCCCACTACGCCACAGAGCCAGCCCCAAGTCATCAACGGTAAAACTTTGTTATCAAAAACCATATTTGTTACAAGAACTTTTTAATCACTTGTTTAAACAATGTTTTGGTAAGATGATTTCTCTCACCAACTTTGAAATAATTAACTTCTTATCTATAATTTCATTGATCCCACTCTAATGTACTTTTTTAAAAAAAATTTTAAAGTCAGAGTTACAGAGAGAGGAGAGGCAGAGAGAGAGAGAGGGGTCTTCCATCCAATGGTTCACTCCCCAGTTGGCCAAAACTGTGTGATCCAAAGCCAGGAGCCAGGAGCACAGGGACCCAAGGGTTTGGGCCATCTTCTACTGCTTTTCCAGGCCATAGCAGAGAGCAAGATCGGAAGTGGAGCAGCCGGGTCTCCAACCAGCACCCATATTCAATGCCAGTGCTTCAGGCCAGGGCATTAACCTGCTGTGCCATAGCGCTGGCCCCTCTAATGTACTTAATTGATATAAAAGAATAAAAGGATACTCTAAGAATTAAGACATACATAAAGCAGATCAACCTCCAGAATGACAAGTAAGGCCAGTGGACCCTCTCACCAGTGATGCAACCATACACCTGCTATAAGATATTAAGTAGTTGTAGTCTCTGAACTGCCATAAGGGTATATAGCAAATGTAAAACATGTATCCAAGAAAATCTACTGTATCTCAGAAGAGCCTCCAGTGCCTGAAGCATTTGAGCCATGGATATGCTCACATCCCTCACTTTCCCCAGGCCTTAGGTCAGTATGAAGGAAGCTCTACTGTGCAGCCAAGAAGAACAGGATCACTCTCTACCTAGTTGCCAATCAAGAACAAGTAGAATTAATAGACATCTATAGGACATTGACTTTCTGAAAGCAAAGCAGGTGTTACCATAGGGAAAGGTCATGAGAATTGTACAGAAAGCAGTTCTCACTTCACTGACCACTGAACCAACGCTAGCAAACCATCCACTACAGACTTTTTATTAATCTGCTGTTGTTCAGGATCCTTATTCATTGTAGCTGAATTCATTCTATTGCCATGCCAGAAAAGGGAGAAGACAGTACTTACAGTTCTGGCAGGAGACTGAGGCTTCACACAGAGGAATGTGCAGTTTATCTCCCAAGCATACCATTCTACTCTACATCACAAAGAAGTCTCTTGTACTATGGCTACCCATAACATCACTTATTACTATGCAAGGTTCTGCAAAAGAACAGCCAAGCTATGGAGTCGAAGAACTGCTCAGTTCTCCATGTATGAGAATAGCTAATCCTTTCTGTTCACCTTCAAGTCTCAACTTGTAGTTCAAGGTCTTTGATAAAGGCTTAAAAATTATTTTAGATTTGGTGAATGAAAAAAAAAAGTGATCAGGTGATACCAGAAATAGTAGCTGTCTTTCCTGGTCTCTATCCATAAATTAAGTCCTCAAACTAGTTGCATAAACAAAAATCTGGGAACTTGATAGAAATGCAAATTCTTAGGCCCCTACAGACCTACTGAGTTGCATGCCAAGACTGAGAAATGCTGCCCTGTAACCTAAAGGCATATGAGGCGATGTGTTCTCTTTCCTTGCTCTCATGCTTTCCTTTTCTTTCCACTTTCCTCCAAAAACCCATTTTCCCGTCACTTCTGCAAATGTTAAACATCTGAAAATGTTACCTACATGCATCATGTCATCTCATTAAACAACACGAACACTGACCCCCACACTAAGGCTCATGGGAGATTTTCCACTTACAAATTGGAAATATGTAACCCACAAGTCCACCCTCCAAGAAGTTAAAAACTATCAAATCCAGAAAGGAAATAGAGTTCAAATCCCAGTCTATACCTATCCTAACCCCCATTAATGATACTGAGCCTCTTTCCTCATTGGGTCATTTCTAAGTAGTGGGTCTTTATTTTTCCTTCCTTCTCCCTTTCTCTTCATGTAGGATTCAATCAACTCACTTCAATTTCAAAATAGCTATGACCATCAACCCTATCTCATTTCAGTTTATTACCTTTGCTTGTCTAAACCTCATACTACCGTTTTCATTTATTTCATCTAACAGAGTGAAGACTGAGTGTCAATGAGCTCTATGCATATATCCTGGAGATTCAGCCCAATTTACCTTGTGCTAAAGCATTCTAGCTCCATCCATTTTTAATAATCTGTCACTACAATGAAGGAATGTCCCATTTGAAGAAGTGATCTTAGTGTGAACACACGCCTCCATCCCTAGTTACCCTCTATTAACCTTTAATTGATAATTATTCTTAAGGTTGTTTTATATGCTCCTCACTGTACATCTTCTAGCAAGTTTTCCAAACAGATATCCTTCATGTATTTTTCTTACCCCTTGAAGACTTTTGAAAATATAGTTTTGGTTTATTCATTAAAATGTTGGCTAACACTATCCTTCCAACAAGAGACACAAGAGGGAATGAAAGGCAAACCAAAGCCATGAGATCCCTCAGCCTGCATTTAGAGTCCATCCCAGATACAACCAGATGTCCCACAAACACCCAAAAAAGAATTTTTGCAGTGCTGTAAGAGTTGTCTCCCCAGGAGGCAACTGTCTGAAGGCAGCTTTGAAAGATATGATGGAAGATATGCTCTCAATGTCCGAGTTCACTAGTCTATGAACAGTAGTACACTCTGCTAGCCTGCATGTTCTCCTTTTTTCCTTTTATATTTTTTTTTCCTTTTTATTAGGCCTTTTGAAACCACCAAATCCATCCTGGAAAAAAATATGAATCAATGATTTATTAAAATATAGTATATTTAATAATAATTTAAAATGACACAAGTAGTGTATATACTGCTCTAAACTTTTCCTAAGTATTTCATTAACATTTTTACAATGGATTTTAGTAGTACATTTTATTTTAACAAAAGAATTCCGTAATTAACAACAATAAACAGTATTAGTGACTTTTGAATTTGCTAAACAGGACTTAAACTAAGGTCTCCCAACTCCATATCCCACACTATTTTCTGTACACAGAGCATATTTTTCCTGTACTTTACCAGGAAGTAACTAAGTTACTTAGGATCACCAAGAAGGAGAAATAATTGAAGCCTGACTCAATGATACACATCATTAGTCGGAAGTATATGCCAGAATTTTCAATTAGCTGTTCAATGCTGTATTTAAGGAAATGTGAAAAGAGAGAGGTTGTGTTAGAACAAAATGAGGGGAAAAAAAAAAAAAAAAACAGTGTCTTTGGATCTACCTGGCAGTAGCCAGACCAATTTGGATCCACCTTGAGATTTACCTGGCAGAGCCAAGACCAATTCTATTTTTATTATATGCTGATAACACACAGTTATTCCATTTTCTCCGTCTTCCACTCTAATATGTGAAATTAGATGATGTCATTCAGCTCCACAAATCTTGGTGGTGTTGCCTGTAAAAACATTATTGGACTATAATGACCTTGTTTTCTAATGGATCCCACTAATATAAATGAGACCTGAGCAAGTTCCATAATTCTTGAAAATAACAATTGGAAAAGCAATGTTCAATCAGCACCAAGTTAGCTTTAGCTCAAAGTCTACTTTAGCTACTTTAGCTCAAAGTCTGCCACACTATAACGTGCAGCACGATCACCCTAGTGTGTTTCAATCCTCATGTCAAAAATTTCAGATCTGCGGACCACACTTAGAGAAAGCTTATCTGCTCCTCTTAAGGTTAATCTTGAATCTGGTGATTGACCCAAGTACTACCTGCTTCCTTGGGTACAGTTGATTAAGATTAACATTAGGTGTTTTTTTGTTGTTTTTTTTTTGTTTTTGTTTGTTTGTTTTTGGACAGGCAGAGTGGACAGTGAGAGAGACAGAGAGAAAGGTCTTCCTTTGCCGTTGGGTCACCCCCCAATTGCTGCTGCGGCGGGCGCACCGCGCTGATCCGAAGCCAGGAGCCAGTGCTTCTCCTGGTCTCCCATGGGGTGCAGGGCCCAAGCACTTGGGCCATCCTCCACTGCACTCCTGGGCCACAGCAGAGAGCTGGCCAGGAAGAGGGGAACCGGGACTAGAACCCCGTGTGCTGGTGCCGCAGGCGGAGGATTAGCCTATTGAGCCGTGGCGCTGGCAACATTAGTCATCTTGACCGATTACCATTAGTCATCTTAATTCAGGATGAAAATGTTAACTGCTGCTTTGTTAAGATCTTCTAATGTTTTTGTTTGCTAATGTGCAAATTTGTTTTTAACAGTGCCCTAAAGAGTAGACTAAATAATGGAACCATCTGAAGAAAATAAATTTACTAGAAGAAATTAGTATATTAAGACTAGGTATATCTTTAAAAGTTCTTCAAATATAAATAACATTTTATTACAAGATATTTTACTCCTGTGTAAAAATTCAATCTCAACTTCAATCTCAATTCATTATAATTCAGGATAATCTTAATCACTAAAATAAAAGTTTTATTATTCCTTTATATATATATATATTTTATATATATATCTGTGTGTGCATATAAAGGCAACGTCTTCTAGTAAAATAAAACTTTACAGAAAAACTTAATTATAAATAGACAAAGAGGAAATTGGGACTTCCCAAAAGCAGGTTAATCCCTATAGTACTGAATTTATACTATGGAATCCAGCAAATTACGGTGTATAAAACTTGAGCTTCACCTGATAAATATCTACAATAACTCATTGGATGTGAATGTGTTGGAAAAAGAGAATGCTGCAGAGCTACCGAGTGTCTTAAAGCCTCCTTCAACTCAATCTAAGATTTTTTTTTAATCAGCAAATTTCTATATACATAATGGTAATCAAGGGGAAAATATAATACAGTCATGTTTTTTCATGAGGTTTCTAATTTAATATTTTTGATGCAACATAATCATTCTTCTAAATACTCATATTGAGGGATATTTCATATTCTTTCATGTATGACCAAACATCAATTTTGGAATGCATTATGAATATAGCAATCACCCAAGAAACTATTTCTGTATTTCTTTTTGTAAATCAATTCAACTTTATAACTATTATTTAACTCTCTACCACATGAAACAAAAGGACTTAACATGACAGAAAAGTGAGCATAAATAAGAAATGTTTCTATGTTTAAACAATGAAAAGGCTTTTAAAATGAATATACAATTAGAATACAAAGGTGACCTGCAACGCGGCTCACTAGGCTAATCCTCCGCCTTGCGGCGCTGGCACACCGGGTTCTAGTCCCGGTCAGGGCGCCGGATTCTGTCCCGGTTGCCCCTCTTCCAGGCCAGCTCTCTGCTGTGGCCAGGGAGTGCAGTGGAGGATGTCCCAAGTGCTTGGGCCCTGCACCCCATGGGAGACCAGGAGAAGTACCTGGCTCCTGCCATCGGATCAGCGCGGTGCGCTGGCCACAGCGGCCATTGGAGGGTGAACCAACGGCAAAGGAAGACCTTTCTCTCTGTCTCTCTCACTGTCCACTCTGTCAAAAAATAAATAAAAAATAAAAAAAAGAATACAAAGGTATGGTAAGTGCTAAAAAGATTACAAACATAGCCTGCAGGTTATAAGCAGTATTTTATTCAAGCAAGAAAGTTTTATGAAAATCATATTAGCAGATATATGACTAGTGGAATTTGAATTTGAATAAGTGGAAAAAAGCTAAGACTGGTATGAGGACACATATGAGTGCCATATATGGGGGAGGGGGAACCAACATATCCAAATAAATACTGGTTAGAAGATGAAGTGGAAGACATAATTTATACAGCAAATTATAGTAAAATATTTAAGCATACATTTGACAAAACATAAAACTTCTAAGAAAAATGTTTAGAGACTCCTAAAAAATACAGAACTAACTTGAACAGACAGATATTTTTTCCATGTTTTGGATATATTGTTTTAAGTATATTAATTTTTCATGTACCTATGAATATCGCTAATAAAAAATTTATAAACTTAATTCACTCTCAAGAGAAAAAAAGCAGCTTATTTTGACTGGCCCCAGGACACAGCTTTACAGCTTCAAAGCTTCTCACTCACTAGGCTTAGTGGAAGGTATGTCTGGGTGTGACTGAAAGAAATTAGTACAAAGACGTCAGGCCCAGGTAACCTAATGATGGGCACCTTGATAAGGAGGGGGAGTTCCCCAGGGGCCAGGCTGATCCCATCTGGGACTTTACCTGCTTCACTACAGCGCACTTCAGTGCAGCAACCATGGCGTGCTAAGGGACAGAGCGTTCAGGATCCAACAGTGGACAAAGTGGTAGCATGCAATGTCAAGAAGGTTACACACTCGACAGTGGGGCTCTTATTTCAGATCCGGAAAATTAATGACTTCTCAATACAGGGGGCGGGGAAGGAAACAAAAGAGAAGTAATTCATACCCTGAAACCTGGTGGGAGGGGTCATGCTTTCATCTAATTTTAATTATTGGTACCAAGTTTAATGTAATATACAAGCAAAGAAGAGACACAACCATTGCCTTAAGCTGGTTTCCATGGGAAAAAAATACTGTCAGATTTATTCTTACAGGGTTTTGTTTTACTGGAAAAACACCCAAGTGGATCTGAAGGAAGCAGGAACAGACACATGGAGAAGTGAAACTGAGAGGCCAATGACACAGACTCTGGATCTCACGTGATGCTGCAAGATTTCAAGTTGAGCCGCAGCTCCGGCTGATACGGCCATCTGGGGAGTGAACCAGTGGATGGAAGACCTCTCCCTCTGTCTCTACCTCTCTAACTCCGTCTTTCAAATAAAACAAATCTTAAAAAAAAAAAAAAATACTACATATCAGAATCTATGACATTTTCTCAGTTCTCAGGTGTATTTGGAATAAACTTAAGTGGAGTGGTAAATATTCCCCTCAATATTTTTATAGAACATGCAATAAAGTTAAAGTAATATTTTAGGAGTGTCTTTGCAGGGCAATACAAAGTAAAAGTTGTGACCAGAGGAGCAAAGGGATAATTCTTGTCCATCTCATTTAGTATTCAGGTTATATATGCAGGAATACAGGAGTATTACATGTCCGTGAATAACCCCAAGTTCTCAGCTATGTAAAGAGGAAAGATAAGGTCTCAGAATTATTTATAGGACCTCCTCTACATAGAGATTTGAGAGAATTCAGTGAGTATACACATGTGTCTTCTAAATGGTCACTAAGCCTCACCAAGATACAGTCTTTAATAAGACCACTTTCTCAGTCTCCCAGGTTAGGGAGGGCACAGTGGGGGAAAGGTTCATTAGACATCTGCAGAGTTACTATTAATGGCTCAGCAGGCCCTCTGCTCCAGCACCCTCTGTTGGTGCTGGTCTCAGGCCTCCACTATCCCATATATGCTCATTTGGATTATTAGCCCTGAGATGTCTGTGAATCATCATTAGCTCCAGTTAGCACAAAAATGCTTTCCATATTATTGTCCATTATGTCAAAGATTATCTCAGTAGAGCTGTTTTCAACCCAGACAATAGTTATTTTTCCTTCCTAGCTCTCATGCACTTAGGTTTATCTTTCTTGAGCACTTAGACATCACTGGTGCTACAGAGTCTTATTGCTCAGGTGACCTCTGAGTCTCAGCCAAGTCACTCTTTCCCAGAGGTATTGAAGAGCTATTGTTCTGTTCATCATTACTTGTACAGCCCTTTCTTGGTCTCAGTGCCTTCTGGCTCCTTTCTCCCTCCATTAGCTTCCTTTGATTCCTACAAGTCTCCAAACTGCCCCCTAACTATGAATTCCACAGTAATGTCCTCAATCTGGCACATATCAAGACTTATTCTAGTGGTTTCTTTGCACTAGGCAAGTCCAACTTAAAAACAAAAAGCCCAATCTATTTTCAATAGGAGATAATGCTGTCTGAAAGCCTGGGGATAAAAGTTAAGCCCATTGAAAATCAATAAAAAGCCCTTCAAAAGGCCACCATTTTCTTTAATGGAATATTTCTAAGTGGTGGATGTCCCATACCACCAGGCAGCTTGGTAATAGGATTGATTTTTATATAACTCTAGCTCAGGAACATGCAACTATTATAGGGAAGGTAGAGGGACTGAGAAAAATAAATTTCTATGCCTTCTCCCCAGCACAACTCCACATTCCTTTTGAAGAAAAAAAAAATACTTCTGCAATGGAGTGTTAGGGAGCAGTTTCCCAGCTACAATTGAGTGGTGGGTATTCAACCCAGAAGTCTCCGGAATATACCACATTCCCAACTCTGCTAGTAATTTCAGTAAAAGGCGCTGCTATGGTTTGGATATTATTTATCCCTTCCAAAATTCATGTTGGAGTTTTAGTATCCACTGTGATATATTAGAAGGGTAGAAACTTAATCCTACTGTGGTAATCAGAGGTGGAACCTTAGGGAGGTGATTATGATTAGATAAGGTTAGCAGAATACAGCACCCATGATTAAAGGTTGGGGGCTTTTATAACAGAGACCAGGAAGTACAAACGCACATTCTCTGCCCCTAGCCGTGAGATGCTCTACACCAACCTCGGTATTCTGTCAGCAAGAAAGCCAAAGACAGCTGCACCTCCTCACGGAACTACGAGCCACAATATAAACCTCTTTTCATTAAAACTTATGTGTCCTGTAGCATTGTGTTAATTAGCAACAGAAAAATACAGAGACTCTCACTTAACTTCCTCAGGGTATAAATTGAAGAGAAAGATACCTGTCCATCGTATCAGGACCGTGCTCAGGCAGTATCAACTGGTGATTTTATGTAACAAGGTAGGTAAGGCCTTGAAAAATACAGAATATGACAATAAACATGAGTTATCGCAAAGGAATTTAGGAAATTATTTAAAAGCTCCCAAAACAATTTCAATCCTATCCAAAGGTAAGCATGATAAGTCATTCTCCCTAGTAAAGCAGCAAGCAAAGGGAAGAACAAGAAGGACCTTCATCTGAGAAATTGGTCCTGGGCCAGTTCTATTAGATGTGAATTCAGGTATTTCACCTCCACAGATAGCCATGAACTTGTCCATTTGACTTTTTCTGCTTTTACTCAAGTCCTGCCTTTGATTTGGAACTCTTCTGACCTCCAATACCACCTCCCAGCCCATCCATGTCTTTGTCCTGCTGACCCCAACATCTCATAACTGACTTCATCTCTCATGACCAAAGCAGTCATGGGCCTGCATATCCTGACCTCCCTATCCATAGGTTCGTGATGAGTTCATTTGAACACACACAGAACTGTCAGAAACTTTAGGCAAGGCAGGAGTCTAGAAGAACAAGTGACAACATAGCAACTCACACTATTGTAGATTATTCTATGACTAAAACCCAGTCTACATGAACATATAGCTCAGCTGTTCATCCAAAAAGCAGCTATGGGAAATAGCTGGAAATAAGATACATTGAAGAAAGATCAACATTTAGGTGATGACCCATGACCAGTGCCCCATTCAGGGCCTGGCTGCTCAAAATTACATTCCAGGCGGATTAAAGATTCTGGAACTAGTATTTGAGTTCTGCACCTGCACTTTTCTCTTTAAGGGAACTATTTAGACATCCTGAATTTATAAAGAACTCACCATTACTTCTCTCTGCCCTTTCTCCCTTTCCTTCACCACTGGAGTTCTTCTCAAAGAGCGGAAATTCCTGAATCTTTGACTTCTGTGAGATGAGAATTGTAGAATGTGTTGGTCCTCTGGAGAGCTCATGCATTCAGAAGTGAAAAAATGAAGAAATGTTAAAAGTTATGTGGATCAATTGGAAATGTACATTTTCAGTTAAGCAAAAACCCTGCTGTTTTCTTAACAAGAATTTCAGTGGTAAGTGGCCTTAAGGTTGACCAGCAACCCAGTGATTTTTAATCAAACATCAAGGTTATCTTTAGATCCCACTATTACTTTGAAATGCTACTCTCAAAATGGTTCCTCATCACGATGTCCAGCCAGTGTCTCTGTGTGCAGGATAACTTTCTTCTCGGCTCAGTACCCGAGGGGGCAAGGATGATCATTGATTCCTAACTCATGAGGCTCTTAATATTCAAATGTGTAGATCAGTGAACTGCCAGTTCTATGTAGTGTTCTACAATAAGCTACCACCTAAAATAACGATGAAGAAAGGAAGAGCACAAATTAGAATAAGTAAAATTATCATCTAACTTTCTATTCAGTGTAATGAAGAGAAGTATACCGAGGGCAAATCCCTATTTAACATGTAACTACAGATCTACAGAATGGTAAAACAAAACAGAAGAGAGGCAGCCGCAAATACACAGACAGAGCCAGTAAAAGACAAGAACAGAGATGCCAACAGAGCTTCAGAGGACACAGACCACTTTGCTCTTTGCGGCCAACAGAGGGCTTCTGGAGGAGGTAGCCTCTGAGTTAGACTAAGGGGTAAGTGGGATAGAAAAGTGAGCTGAAGCAGCAGAGGCATTTGGAAACCTTGCATATGAGACTGTGGGAGTTATATTTAATGAAAACAAAAAAGCCACTATAGTGGATAATCAGAAATACGACCAAAGTTCTGCCAAAAGGTAATTTGGAATTAACATAAATAGTAGATTGGAGAAAACTAAGAAGTCTAGTGAATCCAGAAATTAGGGACTGGAGCTGACACTGGAACAATATGACCAGACAGTGAGACATAATCTTAAGGCCTTGTCATCCAAGGGAGTGTACAGTAAGAGAAAAGGGGGAGCCAGTGACCGTGACCTAAGTGATTATGGCCATGCCAGTGGCAGCAAGGTCAGTAGGATCATCATCTCACAGAGCTGGAGTTGAAAAATGTGGAGAGAATTCTCATTTCCAAAGGTTGTGTTTTAATGCTTTCTGGCATTAGATAAGTCAAGCAGGTGCTTGACAATAGAGCCAAAAATTTGGGAGAAAGGTAAAGGGATAGGATTTAAATTTATAAGCAAAGTGTCATTGAAACTCAGTGAATGGATAAGAAACTGGGGTAGGCAGGAGTGTGCAAGAGGGCTATGGAGTATGGGCTGCTCCACTTCTGATTCAGCTCCCTGCTAATGCACCTGGGAAAGCACTGGAAGATGGTCCAAGTGCTTGGGCCCCTGCACCCATGTGGGAGGAAGCTCCTGGCTTCTGACTTCAGACTGGCCCAGCTCCAGCTGTTGCAGCCATTTAGTGAGTAAACCAGCAGATGGAAGACTTTTCTCTCTGTCTCTACCTCTTTTTCAAATAAAATAAATCTTAAAAACATTAAAAAGAAGGCTATGGAGGAGAGGGGTGAGGAAGGAGCCTCAAAATCTAGAAAATGCCAATACGTAGAAGATTTTGTTGTCCCCACATTTATCACACTGTATAGATGTTATCTGAGGGCAAAGACTGCCTTGATCACTATCATCATCACAAGTGTCTCCCACAGTACATATGGAGACACTTCAAGGACATCATTGAATAGATGAAGACAAAGGGGGAGAGAAACAATATAGGGGGTAGAATCTCCAAAAGGAACTATATAATATGATGAGTCTAATCAAGAAGAGAGAATTTCAAAGAAAGCTGTCCATGGAACCATTGCCTACACCAAACTTAAGAACAAGCTGAGAGAAAGCTCTTGAATTTGGCAATTAGACGCATTCAGAACATCTAAGAAGCTGAGAAGACTTTAGCAAAGTAGTCACGGTAGCAACTGTTACAATGAATTGTCTAGGAACCCCCAAGCTTTACACACACACACACACACACGTGTACTAGGGCTTTTTATAGCTTCAGCTTTAAAAGGAGACAGGATTTGGCAGAATCACAGAGCCAAAGAAAACTTGCCCTAAAAGAATTTCCCAAAAAGTATTTATATATGTTAACAAACACTAGGAAAAGGTAAGTTTTATGGTAAAAATAGCTTAGGAGAGCAATCCTGTTGAGTAAGAAAAGGTAAGACGACTTCATGATTACAGAACTTCTCAGAACCTTTAACAAGCTACTGTGAGCTCTAAGTATTCAAAAGGAAGAGGACAGTCTATATGACAACTCAAGCTTACTTGACAAAATGATAAGTATTAGGTTGACAGACTAGAATATGTGGTAAGGGATGGGAAGAAAATTTCATAAGCTGAAGAATAATAGGAAGTAGAAGACTACAGAAGCATTAGATAGAAAAAAGCGGTGGGAGCAGGTTTCAGGAAGTGTAGCCAGGGAAGTGACCAGAGTGGCTAGGTGAGGGCGGCAAGGCTGCTGCTTCCTCAGCTATGCGAGAGACCCGAAGAGAAGGTGAGGAGCAGTCAGTGCCTCTCCATGGAGGAAGGGAGTTAAGGGAACTCAGAAGGCTTTGTTCTTTTCAGAAAAGATTAAGTACACAGGTTGACTAAGAGGAAGAGAAACATGGTGCTCTGGAGACCTGGGGGGGGGGGGGTACAGCAAGAACAAGAATAAAAGGGAAGAAAAGTAGGTGGGCAACTATCAGTTCCAAAAATCTGCTTTAGTTGTCCAAATTATAATTATGCCTACACTTAGTGTTAAATTTTTTTAATTATTTGAAAAGCAGAGAACAAAGAGACAAATCTTCCATCCACTGATTGATTCCCCAAATGCACAATGGCTGGTGTCAGGCCAGTCACAAGCCAAGAGCACAGCACTCAATCCAGGATTCCCAGTGGGTGACAGGAATCCAAGTACTAGAGCCATAGCTACATCCCAGGATTTCATGAACAGGAAGCTGGAATGGGAAGCAGAGCCAAGACTGAACCCAAGCACTCCAATATGGGGTATCCTACACAGCAACTTAACCATTGTTTCAAATGCCTACCCCTTGCAGTGTAAATGTAATGGAATTTTCCCCATAGCTATGCTTGCATCAGTTATGTGTTCAAAGATTTTCATTACAATATTAGAGAACAAAATTTTTAGACATATAAATGTAAGTTAATTCAGAGCCATTAATAAATTGGGACATATCCTTACATCAAAACTAGGTAAACTGACAATACTGACTCAGGGCTGGCATTGTAGCACAGTGAGCTAAGCTTATCATTATTCTGCTTCAAGTACCAGCTGCTCTACTTCCTATTTAGCTTCTCGCTAACATGCCAGGGAAGGCAACAGTGGATGACCCAAGTACTTGGACACCTGGCAGCCATGTGGAAGACCTGCCTGGAGTTCTGAGCTCCTGGCTCTAGCCTGGCCCAGCAATGGCCATTGAGGCCATTTGGGGATTGAAAAGTAGATGGGAGATCTCCCCTTCCACCCCATCTTTCAAATTAATAGAGTTTAATAAAAGACATTGACTCAGAAAAATGTCAAGATTATTAAGTGAATAAAGCAGTTTATAGAGTATGTATTGTATTAATCCATGTGAAAAGCAAACGTGCAGGGCCGGCGCTGTGGCACAGCTGGTTAATGCCCTGGCCAGCATCCCATATGGGCGTCTGTTCGAGACCCAGCTGCTCTACTTCTGATCCAGCTCTCTGCTGTGGCCTGGGAAAGCAACAGAAAATGGCCCAAGGCCTTGGGCCCCTGCACCCATGTGGGAAGACCTGGAGGAGGCTCCTGGCTCCGGATCGGCGCAGCTCTGGCCATTGCAGCCAGTTGGGGAGTGAACCATCAAATAGAAGACCTCTCTCTCTGCCTCTCCTCTCTGTGTAACTCTGACTTTCAAATAAGTAAATCTTCAAAAAAAAAAAAAAAAGGCATATGTGCATGCACATGTGATTAACAAAATAACTGGTGATTGCAGATCAAGCAGATACTTGTAGGTTTGGGAGAACCATGGATATTAAGGAAAGGAAGTGTTTACTTAATATCCTTCTGTCCAGATATTGTGAGCACATACTGTATTTATAATTTTTATAGTTTGTCATTTCTGGGTCTCCTCTCTCAACAGCCCTCCTGCTCTTCCATTGCAGCACAGAAAATCAGCAATCGATTGTCCTGGCTCTCAAGAACCAAGAGCAAGCTTAACTTCCATGCTGTGCTTCAGACCTTCCTGAATCTCAGGGCCTCGGGCACGAAAGAGTCTGCTCTGAACTGCAGATAATTCACTTTGTGACCAATCCCTTCTGGGTCTCTGATCGTTGGACCATGAAAATCTCATCCAGTTCCAAGTTTGATTCCAGTTTTGTAGCAGTCTACAAAGGGCTATGCCAGGACAATGCAACACATTAGTTTAGAAGGAAAAAAGTTTTCTTGTTTACAATAGAGTTGAATCCTAGAATATAAGTATATTTGTAAGTGATCATGCACAACCAAGAACAAGTGAAAATAGATTTTTGGAAGTAATTTTCTTGAGAACAGATTGCTTAAATATCCATTTTATTATTGCTTCTCTGAATCCATTTTGTTCTATTTTGAAATATTCATTGAAAATAAGTAAATTAAAAGTATTTAATACTTTTCAGAAAATCCAGTTCGAATTTGTTGCAGTTAACAGTGCAGATGCTTCTTATAGCCACTAGGGGTCAGACTACTACGTTGATACAAGCCAAGCCCCATGTGGAAAGTAGTTTGTATTAATTGGTTGAAGGCTATGCTAACTTATTTTCCTACATAAGAATGGAAGACTGCTCATATAAATTAAACATTACAGAAGGAAGATAATGAGAAAGAATGCATTTGACAGCAGACTCAGAAAGTTGAAACTATCATATATAATAAATATAACATAATAAAGAAGTTTCATCCTTAATAAAAATTTCAATTATTCACTTGCTCCTTCTGGTTGGCAAGCTATTACTTCAATCTAAGTGGGTCAGATTGGAGGATTGATCATTGAACTGGGAAAATGCTAGGAGAACTGAAACAACTGAATTCATGAAACTGTCAGCAAAGAAGAAATCCTGCATACAAGGATGGGCTGCATGACTAGCAGAGGATTGAGATGGATGGCAAAACATCTCTGCAGTGATGTCAGCTACGGTAATAAGAAACCTGCATCACCTTACAGCACCATAGGCAGCATGAAGCCCTGGCCTGGGCCTCTGTTTGGTCCCAGCTCTGCCACAAACTGGCCCTGAAGCCTTGAGCAAGCTCCTTCTTTATTGGTTTCCACACATATTCAGAATGAAGGCAAAAGATTACAAGATTTATAAGGGATCTTCAAATTCTAAAATTAAACATTAAGTCATATTGTTATATGTAAGGTTAAGAAAGTGAGGGGAAAACTTGTGAAAAGTAAGAGTTTTTTTAATTTCATTTTTTCACTTGAAAGGTAAGGAAACAAAGATTCCCTTCTGCTGACTCACTCTGTCAATGACCACAACAACTGGGGCCACGCCACAGAGTTCCAGCAGTCCAGAACTCAGTTCAGTTCCCCAGGTGTCAGGGACTCAGCTACTTAAGCCATCACCTGCCATCTCCCGGGGTATACACTGGTAGGAAGCCAGAAACAGCAACAGAAGGCAGGACTCCGATTCAAGCACTGTGATGTAGGATACAGGCATCCCAGGTGATATCTTGACTGCTGAATCATACCCCAGCCTGAGAAAATTGTTTAGAGAAGGTGTTACCTTCAATATACATTGTTATCAATTTTCTTCATTTGGAAAATGGAATGGGTGGGCAGTTGGCCTAGCCGTTAGGACACTGATTGGAATACCTATATCCCCTATCAGAGTGCCTGGGTTTGATGCCCATCTGATGTAGATTCCAGCTTCCTGCTAATGTATACCCTAGGAAGCCACAGATGATGGCTGCCCCAGTACTTGGGTCCTGCCACCCATGTGTGAGACCTGGACGGAGTTTCCCATATCCCAGCCTCAGTGCGGCCCAAGCACAGCACTGCTGTGTTTGGATAGTGGATCACATATGAGAGTATGTTCTCTGCTTTTCTCTCTTGCTCTACCATATGACCCAGCTATCCCACTCCTAGGAATTTATCCAAAGGAAATGAAATCAGCATACGAAAGAGTAATATGTACCCCATGTTCATTTCAGTTCAATTTACAACAGCTAAGATACAGAATCAACCCAGATGTCCAACTGAAGACTGGGTAAAGAAATTATGGTATATATACATTATGGAATACTACATAGCAGCAAAAATAAATGCAATCCTGTTGCTTGCAACCAAAATGGATGCAACTGGAAACCATTATAATTAGTGAAATAAGCCAGTCACAAAAAGACAAATACCATATGGTCTCTCTGCTCTGTGGTAACTAATAGAATACTTAAAATATAATCTATAGGAGTGAAACTGATACCTTGAGATGTGATGATTTTGAACAGCCTTGAATGTCAACGAACGGTGTTTTCTTATTTTTCTTCTCTCAAAATAATAGGTAGACAAACAATACTGACTCAGGACTGCCATTGTAGCACTGTGAGCTAAGCTTATCATTATGCTGGTTCAAGTCCCAGCTGCTCTATTTCCTATCTAGCATCTCTTTTTTCTTCACACTATTCAGTGAACTCTCTACGTAGTTTAGGATTAATCTTATGAGAATAAAATTAACTGAAAATAGATCTCAGTAAAAAAAAAAGGGGGGGGGCTTATGAGGGAAGAGGAAGAAGGGTGAGTGTGTGGGTGGGAGGGAGGGAGGGCAGGAGAATCACCATGTTCCCAAATTTGTATCTATTCAATGCACAAAGTTGTATTCCTTAGAATAAAAAAAAATAGTGACAACATCAAATGCTGACAAGGATGTGGAGAAATTGGCTCATTCATGCATTGCTGGTGGAAACAAAATGCTCATCTCCCTGGAAGTCAATTTGTCAGTTTCTTAAAAATATAACCATGGGATGGCGTTGTGGCATAGGAGGTTAAGCTGCTGCCAGCAGCAGCAGTATCTGATATGGGTGCCGGTTTGAGTCCCAGCTAGACCACATCTGATCCAGCTCCCTGCTAATGGCCTGCAATGGTCCAAGTACTTGGGCCCCCTTTTACCCACATGGGAAACCTGGAAGAAGCTCCTGGCTTTGGACTGACCCAGCCCTGGCCACTACAGCTATCTGGGGAATGAACCATCAGATGGATCCCTTTGTCCCTCCTTCTCTGACTCCTATTTCCAAGTGAATAAATCTTTAAAATTATATATGGTTTATATACACACATAACAATCAGATACCCAGAAATTATACTTTCCAGCTCTTAGAAAAAATAAAATTTATACCACACAAAAACGTGGCCTGAGTGTTTTTAAGCATTTGTGGTTACCTACAATAAGCACAGCTCAGGTATCCTTCAACCACACAAGTACTCAGCAATAAAAGTGGAATGATCTTGTGATATGTGCAACAAGGTGGATGAATTTCCAGAGAATTGGGATAAGTCAAAAATAAAATCCCAAAAGGTTACCTACTGTATGATTCCACTTATATAACATTCTCAAGAAATAAAATGTGCGAAGCAGAAGACAGGTTAGTGACTGCCAGCGATAAGAGTAAGGAAAAGGAATCGGGGGAAAGGAAGGAAGGCTGGCTTCAAAAGGGCAACACCAGGATTCCTGCAGTGGTGAGAAGTTTGTCTCTAGATTATTAATGTAGAAGTCCTGGTTGTACTGTTTTACTAGAGGTGAGCGAGTAGGGATGCACAGAATTCCTCTGTATTATTTCTTACAACTTTAAGAAAATATATCTCAAGATGATAACCAGTTATATATCTAAACTTCAGTTTTATGTATCAATACATGTTTGGGTATATATATTTATATGTAACTAAATCTATAAACAATGGCTTCAAGTTCAGTTATAGAAATGAGACTATAGCAGCTATATTTTTCTTTGCTGTGTGCAAGTGATTCAGCTATTTTCCATCAGTTCCATATCTACCCTTTTCTTCTGTGTTTGAAGCTAGTATTGCACAAAAGACATTTATGGTTTTTCAGCTTCTTCCCTCTTAAGTTTTGCCAATAGCAGGCAACATAAGGAAACTGAAGGGCCAAAGAACCAAGAGACTTATGCCCTCTCATTTGCTCCCTGTGGTCTTTTACTAACATGTCTCCTTCACCTAACGGTAACATTGGGACAGAACAAGTTAAGCCTCCACCTGTGACACTGGTATCCCACATGGGCAGCTGTTTGAGACCTGGCTGTTCCACTTCTAATCCAGCTCCCTGCTAATGCACCTGGGAAAGCAGTAGAGGATGGTCCAAGTCCTTGGGACCCTGAATTCACAT
Organism: Oryctolagus cuniculus; assembly: GCF_051225735.1. Lineage (NCBI taxonomy): Eukaryota > Metazoa > Chordata > Mammalia > Lagomorpha > Leporidae > Oryctolagus > Oryctolagus cuniculus. The sequence continues at coordinate 50,175,931 of NC_142878.1, forward strand.
GGGAGATCCAGAAAAAGCTCCAGGCTCCTGGTTTTGGTCTTGCCCAGCCCCAGCCCCAGCCCCAGTTGTTGTGACCATTTGGGGAGTACACCAGCAAATGAAGAGCACTTGCTCTGTCTTCTTTTAACTCTGCCATTCAAATAAATAAAAATCTTAAAAAAAAAAAAAGTAGCAAGGCCTTCCAGTTGCAGCAGCTGAATCCCATCTACACCCCCCCCCCCAATATTTATAAAAACCAGTCACACCGGCCGGCGCCGCGGCTCACTAGGCTAATCCTCCGCCTAGCGGCGCCGGCACACCGGGTTCTAGTCCCGGTTGGGGCGCCGGATTCTGTCCCGGTTGCCCCTCTTCCAGGCCAGCTCTCTGCTGTGGCCAGGGAGTGCAGTGGAGGATGGCCCAGGTGCTTGGGCCCTGCACCCCATGGGAGACCAGGAAAAGCACCTGGCTCCTGGCTCCTGCCATCGGATCAGCGCGGTGCGCCGGCCGCAGCGCGCCGACCGCGGCGGCCATTGGAGGGTGAACCAACGGCAAAGGAAGACCTTTCTCTCTGTCTCTCTCTCTCACTGTCCACTCTGCCTGTCAAAAAAAAAAAAAAAAAAAAAAAAAAAAAAAAACCAGTCACACCGAACAGGTGTCAGCAAATTTTGCCTATAAAGACCAAACAGTAAACATCTAAGGTTTTCAGGCCATACATTCTCATAGCTATTCTCAATTCTAGGTCATAGGAGTCATAGATAATATTTAGATGAGTGTGGTAAATATAACTATTTATAGACATGGAAATTGAATTTCATGCAATTTGTATCACAAAATATTAATGGTATGGGTTGAATTATACCCCCTCAAATGTATGTGGCTATCCTAACCCTCTGTACCTGGAAATGTGATCTCATCTGGAAGTAAGGTCTCTTTACAGATAAAATCAAGCTAAAATGAAGTCATTACAGGGGCCCTAATCCAATATGACAGGTGTCCTTGTAAGAGGAAAATACTGTGCAGATGGAAGACAGGAGTGACACAGCTGCAAGCCAAGAAAGGACAAAGATTGGGTGTCACTACCAGAAGCTAGAAAGAAGGCAAGAAGGGCCCCTACCCACAGTCTCAGAGGAGCATAGCCCTGGGGACAACCCAGTTGTGGACTTCTGGACTCCACAACTATGAGAATAAATTTCTGTAGTTTTAAGTCACCCAGCTTGGGGGCAGCGCTGTGGCTCAGATTAAGTCTCTGCCTGCAGCTCCACCATTCCAAATGGGTAACGGTTCAAGTTCCGGCTGCTCTTTCAATCCAGCTCTATGGCCTGGGAAAGCAGTAGAACATAGCTCAAGGGTTTGAGCCCCTGCATCCACATGGGAGACCCTGAAGAAGCTCCTAGCTTCGGATCAGCCTATCTCTGGCCTTTGTGGCCATTTGGGAAATGAACCAGTGGATGGAAGACCTTTCTGTCTCCTTCTCTGTAACTCTCTCAAATTTAAGAAAAAACAAAAAGGCAAGTAAAGGCTAGATTTGGCCTATGGGTATAGTTTGCAGACCCATTATTAATCCGCTCTGCTGCCCTATCACCCTGTGCCCAAATATCAACATCAACCAAATAGTGCCCTTAGGGTCTGAGTGTTGTCTCCACACTACCCAATTTTAAAGATTCCAACCTCTTTGCCTTTTCTTTCACCATTAGGGGAATATGCTTTCTGTAATTGCTATTCCCATTATACTGCTATTCTTTTCCATTATCTCATTAGCAACTTTATACCTAGTTAATAATTTAATAAGTGTATGCCTAGTTAACATTTACATTAAATTCTGAAAATAACTGACTTCTCTTGATCAGACTAACTAGCATGATTTCATTCTTAAAGTTCTCTATGATTTTCTATGAAATACTATGACATTTAAGGATTTTTGATGCCTTGGTAATTATTAAACAGTTTTAGGTAACTAAGACAACTCTTTGCAGAACTGGTATTTGTCATAAGAATTGCATGCTTTGTCACATACTTTAATAGTCTCATTCCTATGAGAATTTCCAGTCCTTTGAAAGAACTAAGGAGTTAATTCCATGCTTTGCTGAAGGAAGGAAGACTACCAATGTTGTACTAAGTTAAACAAGCACCTACCCTTTGACCAAGAATCCTATCCTAGGTATTTACCCAAGAGAAACAAACACAGACAAAAAGATTGTGCAAAAGCATTATTGTCAACTCTGCATATAATCTAAAGTGTCCATCAGATAACAAGGTATATCCATACAATGAAATGCTACTTATCAATTAAAAGGGATGAACTAATACACAGAACTTGGCTCAATTTCAGAAACATTATGTTGAACAAAAAGATACAAGTGAGTATGTAAGATTGTTTATAGAGAAGTTCAAAAATAGTTAAGAGTTCTCTTCCCACTCCCCCATCCCCTCCCTACCCACCTCCTACCTTCTTCCTTCCCTCTCTTCCCCTCTCTCTCAGGAAGAGAGGATCATCCATTTCCTGGTTGGCTTGGCTTCCCAAATTGCCCACGACAACTGGGGCTGGGCCAGGCCAAAGCCTGGAACCTGGAACTCAACCTAGGTTCCCCCAAGTTAGTGCCAGGGATGCATGTGCTTGAGCCATCAGCGGCTGCCTCCTAGGGGCATGCCTCAGCAGGAAGGAACTGGAAGCAGAGCAAGGACCCAACCCATCCCAAGCAGCAAGCAGCATCTTTACCACTGTGCCGAATGCTCATTCCACGCATTCTAGTCTAGGATTCTCACCCTGGGGAGAGAAAAGAATGTCAAAGGCAAAGGAGCAGGAGGGAATTCAGGGTAAGGACTCCAAAGCCTTACAAACTTGTCAAAGCTCATTAATCTGTACTTTCAAAATGAAAGCATTCCACTTAAACTAAATTTTACTTAAAACATTTAATAACCAAGAAAATATGAAGGCATAGTTAGATTTCTAATTTTCAGACCTTAAATAACCTTTGAAGTTACTCTAAACCATGAGAAGGCAACTACCAAAACTGGTCTTGTCTATTTTACATCTATTTTCATATAACCTAAGTATTCACATTAAAAGAGCATTTTTCAAACCTATGAAGATACAGTTTCCAAACAAAATCTGAAAAACTCAAATTTGGTTTTTCCACTATTCCCTCTCTTGAAAAGAATTTGTTTCAGAAGCAAACTTATCATGAAGGTAAGGAAACTGGTACTTCAGAGTCCTTACTTTTCACCAGCTTCTAGAAAGTTCAGGAAGGGGCCCTAGAAATGTGTTCACAAAGTTACCTTTGATAAAATTTTATCAAAGACAGATAATCAACCACAGTGGGTTAAGATCACTGCTTCCTCCCATTTTGCCTTTCTGCTTGGTCAGACTTTCCTCCCTGTTCAGTTTGTGGGAGTGGCTGCAGATATTTTCAGGATTCAGCTCAACTGAGATGGAAACACATTTAATTAGGATGCTGCATGGAATATTCATGTTGCTTGAAGTTACTTCTTTGCATGGTTAATTGCTACCCATCTCATGTAAGAATGACTCTTGAATACTTCTCCCACCCACCTTGCCAACTCACTCTCAGCTCAAAAGGTACAGTATTAGAGGTCATTTTATTGTATTGAGGGTGTCCTGAGAACAGCACCAGAAGTCAGTGAGGAGTGGAGGAGAGAAGAGTTGGAACTACACCAAGGCTGAGGTTGGTCTGTGCAAATGTCTTCCAAACACCACAGGTATAAATCTAGCAAGATTTACTTCTCATCAACTCATCAGAACAGCTTTTTCCAATCTATATGCAGTATATCTATAAAGCAGTATAAACAATTATAAATGGACCAATTTTTTTCTGTTCTGATAGAAATCACATTAGCGACCATTTATTAGGATTTTTTATTTTTAAAATTCAACTATATAAAGAAATAAAATTGAGTGTATTTGTGTGAGAATACATTCCAACTATCAAAATAAGGGTTTTTTAATCAACCAGAAGAAATCCTTAGTTCTGTTTCTGTTCTCATTATAGGAAATATTACAGAGGTACTATGATATAAAAAGGTAATCAAAAGTACACTGCCAAGAAAATACAGAACAAAGTTTTCTTTAGGTGTGACAGGCCACTAGGGTACTTCAAATAGTTCATGGAACAATGGAATTGGCTTTTTTTCTGCAAAAAAAATTGAAATCCATGGTTTTCATAATGCATACTTTCCATGAGTCCTTTGAAAACCTCTTGCACTAATAAACCAGACTTTAAAAATGTCAAATACAACATCAAAGTCTGAACTTACTTTTCTGAATTCACTTTTAAATTGTACTCTATTTTAAAGAAGGCCATCAAATTTTATGTTTCAGAACCCACAGAAGCCTACACATGGATGCCAATATCAACAATCTGAAGAATAAAATGAAATATCAGAGAATATATAGAGAAATGAATAAGTATTCTAGAGCCCTAGGAAGGGGATGACAGGAATGGAGGTAACTCACAATCTTAAAGCAATGAGGTTTTTTCTTTATATCCTTCTACTTTTAATATATATATATACACACACACACACACACACACACAGAAGGATATAAATATATATATAATTTCTCAAACTCTGGTAACAGGAAACCTTAAGTACTCACAGTATCAAAGTCTGAGGAATGCCCCCCCTTCTTTGGGGGGGGGGGGGACTCCATCTACCTAAAATAATTGCCATAGTATCAACAATGGAGTAAGTTAATCTGCTCAAAAGCTATCACTTACCACTGCAAGTACTTGACAGTATGCTTAGACTCAGTTTTAAGACTTTCTAGGAGTGGGTGTTTAACCCAGAAGTTAAGATGCTAATTGAGATGCCCATAGCCCATGTCACAGTGTCTGATTGAGCCCCAGCTCCTCTCCAAGTTCCAGTTTCCTGCTTATATGTACCCCAGGAGGCAGTAGATGATGTTCAAGTCCTTTATTTAAGATTTATTTGAAAGGCAGAATGACAGAGACCGAAATCGATCTTCCCTCTTCTGGTTCACTCCCCAAATGGCCGCAACAGCCAGAAATAGCCCAGGCTGGAGCCGGGAACCTGGAACTCCACCTCAGTGGTAGAGGACCGAGCACTTGGGCCATCTGCTGCTGCTTTCCCAAACACATAAACAGGGAGCTGCATCAGAAAGGGAGCAGCTGGGTTCCAGCTGGCACTCCTATACAAGATGCCAGCATGTCAGGCATCTGCTTAACCTGCTACACCACAACACTGGCCCCTCAAGAACTTGTGTCCTTGTCACCACGTGGGAGACCTAGATTGATTTACCCAGCTTAAGCAGTTGCCAGCATTTGGGGAATGAGCTAGCTTATGGGAATGATATTTCCCTCTCCCTCACTCAAATACCCAAAAATAAACACAAGCAGCAGAGAAAAAAAAAAAAAAACATTTTAGAAGATGACTTTCTAGGGGCTGGCACTGTGGCACAGTGGGTGAGGTTGCCACCTGCAGTGCCAGTATCCCATAGGAGTTGGAGTCCTGGCTGCTCTACTTCCTATCCAGCTCTCTGCTGTGGCCTGGGAAAGCAGTGGAACATGGCCTAAATCCTTGGGACCCTGCATCCACATGGGAGACCCAGAAGAAGCTCCTGGCTCCAGATTGGCGCAGCTCTGGCCGTTGCAGCCATTGGGGGAGTGAACCAGAAGATGGAAGACCTCTCTCTCTACCGCTGCCTCTAACTACTTTTCTTAAGTAAATCTTAAGAAAAAAGAAAAATACTCTATAGGTACCTAAAGATCAATTTCAGGTTGAAAATCATCTACAACTTGATAGATACCTTTTTCAAATCTCATCCACAGATATAAGTCTTTTTATGTGCCAAGCCATTTTTGTCCAACTTTTGCCTTTTGTTATCTGTGGCTAACCATTCCATTCTCTTTAACCTCACCACTAATATTGAGGGGAAGAGGGAAAAAGGTATAAGAAAACTCAAATAGGAAACAATGTGAACATTCATTAAGAAGGGAACTAGTGAAAGGATTACAGAAACATGTACTTTAATGTGGGGAGCAACTGGGAGCAACTCGGACTAGACTAAGTTACTGGAATTAAGACTTATTCTATGCATCTGCTCTCCCACAATATGGCGCTGAGAAGGGAGTAACAGCTTCTACACAGCTGCCTCCAGTTCAACCAATAACCTGCAGGAGCTGATCCTGCTCCTGATTGGAGGAGAGCAGCGTACTCGGCGTGTGGACAGCAGAGTTGGGATTGGTGGAAGAGGACTATAAAGGAGGAGAGAGACAGCATGCACCAGGAACATCTATCTGAAGGAACACCTGTGCAGCCCCCGAGAGAGCCGGCCGGCGGTGTGCCGCTCCCCTGCGGAAGTGGGGAATGTGGCAGGGGGAACCGCCCTTCCACGGAGGTGGAAGGGACGGCAGCCAACCCGGGAAGAACCAGCAGCAAACCCGGGGAGGGCCGAGCAGACGAAAGAACAACGCAGGGTCCTGTGTCATTCCTCCACGAAGAGGGGGAGCGACACTTTTTCAAAGGAGCTACATTTAATAGAAGTATCATGAAAAAGTTCCTGGATATATTATTAAATTATAAAAAGAGAAGTTGGGGCCGACGTTGTGGCACAGCAGGTAAAACCACCACCTGCGATGGTGGTATCCCATGTGGTGTCAGTTTGTGTCCTGGCTGTTCTACTTCTGATCCAGCTCCCTGCTAATGTCCTGGGCAAAGGACTGGAAAATAACCCAAGTACTTGGGTCCCTGCACCAACATGGGAGATCCAGATTAGGCTCCCAAGTACGGGGTTTGGCCTGACTCAATGCTGGCCATTGTGGCCATCTAAAGTGAACCAATGGATGGAAGATTCTCTCCCTCATCTCTAACTCTTTCAAATATTAATTTTTAAATATCTTAATTCCATTGTCCATGAATGTAAGGTTTATTTATTATTTGAAAGGTAGAGTTCGGGAGTAGGAGTCGGGGGAGAGAGAAAGTCAGTCTTCCATCCATTGGTTCACTCCCCAGATGGCCACAATGGCCGGAGCTGTGCTGATCTGAAGCCAGAAGCTTCTTCCAGGTCTTCCATGCAGTGCAGGAGCCCAAGGCCTTGGGCCATCTTCTACTGCTTTCCCAGGCCATAGCAGAGAGCTGGATCAGAAGTGGAGCAGCCGGGACTCAAACTGGCATCCATATGGGATGCCAGCACTGCAGCATCCAAATATTAGCATTAGTAAGAGCAGAAGATATCAAACATATCACATATTTGTGTATACGCGTGTGTCTGTGTATGTAAAGAACATTTAAAATCTACTTCAGCAATTTAAGTATGCAATACTTATTATAGCCACCATGTTCTACAAGAACTCTCCTTATCTTATTCCCCTGTCAAACTGAAGTTTTGTATCTTTTATGTGCAAAATATTTTAGTATACTACATGAAAATAACATAGTATTTCATACAGTGGTGTTTTTTCAATGAAAAACATACCAGGATTTTATGATAAAGCAGGCCGATAAATATATATATCTTTAATGGCTGCATTGTTTTAGCATTCTTAATTTTATATTTTATGATTACTAATACTAATTTTAGTTAATGTTCATTCAGTCAATAGTTACTAAGAACCTACCATATTTCAGGCAGAAACTCCATCAAGTATCATAATACAACAGTTTTAAAAAAAAAGCACTTGTCTTCATGGAAACTTGAATCTAGGAGGGAGAGGATCATTGTACAAATAATTATGAAGACAAATAGTTTCAAAATATAATAAACTGGGGCCGGCGCTGTGGTGCAGTGAGTTAACACCCTGGCCTAAAGCGCTGGCATCCCATATGGGCACTGGTTCTAGTCCCAGCTGCTCCTCTTCCAATCCAGCTCTCTGCTATGGCCTGGGAAAGCAGAAGATGGCCCAAGTCCTTGGGCTCCTGCACCCCTGTGGGAGACCTGGAAGAAGCTCCTGGCTCCGGACTGGTGCAGCTCCAGCCGGAGCAGCCATCTGGGGAGTGAACCATTGAACGGAAGACCTCTCTCTCGCTCTGCCTCTCCTCTCTGTGTAACTCTTTCAAATAAATCTTTAAAATACATATATATATAATAAACTCTGAAAACAAGATGTTATGCATACAAGTTTAACACAATGAAGTTTAGATGAAAGGATCAAATAACTCCTATTAAACTAAGCTTGTAGTTGATGACGGCTAGGCAAGGGGATCAGGGAACACGACAGAGGAGTCAGGGAGAAACACAGGAACAGAACTAAAGGAAGATTGTGACTTGAGGACATGCAGGCAGAAGCACTAGCTTTTATTCTAAGTAGAGAGAGGACTGTACGATCATGTGGGTTTTTTGGGTCAAGGACACACCCAACATATAAACATAGATCCAGAATTTTCCCAAGTTCACAAACCACTGACAGCAAAGTGAGTTACAGGGGCAAGAATGAAAGTACACAGGTGAAGACTGCAATGACGATTTCCAGGCTTGGGAAAGTTAAAGAACAAGAACGTTATCCACAAATAACAGTTGTTACATATGATTTAGCAAAGTTGGTGGGAAGAAAAAGTGTCTTTGTAACCCTCAAATGCACACAGTAGTTTATGTCTAATTACAGGGTCTTTGTGGAATCCCTAGGTGGAAAACCACAGCTTGAATACATGTCAGCCTCCCCATAAAGGCAGGCGGGGCTGGAGATTCTAGCCTGCAGGGGCCCCGGGAACCTGCTTTGCTCTTACTGCTCTTCTCGCCTTCCCTCCCCTTCCCTCAAGAAGGTGCAGAGAGCTCAGAAGCCAGAGTAAAGCTAGCCTTCAAATCAGAGAACCCATCTGCATTCTTTATGCACCATCATACTCTGGAAAGCAGACTGCCCAGGGGGGCTTTGCTGGGAGCAGAAAAACCAGCATAGTGCTGGATTCTCACTATGAATCATTTAGAATGAACTGCTGCATGCTGGCTGGTAGGTGATGAAATACCTCCCCAGATCTTTCTGGCTGACATTCCCTGTCTGGCTGTTTACTATAGCACTTCTGGGTTGCTAAAAATAGATCTGCAAGCATGCCAACTGTTATTGGGTATGCTCCCTTCAATCTTAGAAGGCAGGAGGCTGCAACAGCCAGTGCCGGGCCAGGCTGAAGCCAGGAGCTTGAGCTGATCTTCCACGTGAGTAGCAGAGGCCCAAACACCTGGGCCATCTTCTACTGCCCTTCCCAGGCCACCAGCACCAGCAGGGAGCTGGATCAGAAGGAAAGCAGCCAGGACTTCAAACAATGCCCATATGGGATGCCAATGTCACAGGTGGCAGTTTCACCTGTTATGCCACGACACTGGACCCCTGCCCCCTTTGCCTATCCAGCTTCCTGCTAACATCAATCCTGGGAGGCAGGAGATGACGGCCCAAGTGCCCAGGCCCTTGCCACCCATGTGGGAGAGCTGGATAGAGGTTCTGGCTCCTGGCTTCCATCTGGCCCAGGCATGGCTGTTGCAGGCATTTGGGAAAGTGAACCAGTACATGTCATCTGTCAGTCTCTCCCCATCTCCCTCAAATAAGATAAATAAACAGGTTTTAAAAATGGGTACAGTGCTTGCTCCCAGTGGGCACAAAGACAACACCTACTCATAAATCACAAAGTCTCCTAGGAGTTTGGGGAGATGAGGTAAACGATCCTTAAAAACAAAGCAAAATGAAAAAGGTTGTCAGAAATAAAATGGTCTAGATCTTAGGACACTTGTCATGGTGGTTAGATCATTCTGAGATTGCCATTCTGATGCAGAAAAACTAAACCTGGAGCTACCTTAATGTTTTCTTGGAGATTCTCTGGCTCTGGGTTTGTCTGGATGAGAGAAGATTAAGACTATTCCAAGCCCTCCAAGAATCAACACAAATACTTCATCACCTCCACCTGGCATACCAATCAGCCCAAGTGTGTCCTAATGGAACACAAACACACAAGAGGAAGTCTGGGCTCACAGGAGGTCCCACCCTTCCCTCAAACTGACAGGCCAAACCAGGCCTGTCTCACTCTGAACTTAATTTCCCTAAGCTCATTTTTAACCTGTCTGATCACAGCTTTCCTCTCATGAGAGGTGGCCCATGCCATGACGGCCATATGAATAGTATTTCATGCCCACAATAAGAAATCAGAAATCACACTCACCTTGACCTCAGCCACACACTGACCATGCCTGGAGGGACATTTAAGGAGTGTCAATTTAGGAAAATAATGACTATTAGAATGAGACAAGAGGTGAGAGAACTAAAAACTGCAACTTGAAGAATATTTAAAGTAAACTGAGGGCATTTAGCCAGGAATGTAAAGGCATGGTAGCCGTCTTCTAGAATGTGAAGGAAGGAGGTACTTGAAAGTTGTTGACCACTGTGAAGACAGCCACATGGCAGAATCAGGAGCAGTGGGTGCACCATACATGAAGCAGCCATCTCAGTTCCCTGGAAAACAGACTCAAAGCCTAGGAGTGACTATGTTATTTGGAAGGTATAATCTTAGAGGAGAAAAGAAAAAGAAAAAGAAATGAGTGGTGGGATAGCGTACTTCCAAGCTGTTCACAGCTTCCCATGAAATACAACAGGTGGGCCAGCCTTGTGCTGCAGGTTAAGCCAATGCCTGGGATGCCAGCACCCCATAGGAGCACTGGTTCAAGTCCCACTGCTCTGCTTCCAATCCAGCTCCCTGATAATGTGCCTGGAAAGCAATAGAAGATGGCCCAAATGTTCGGGCCTCCATCATACATGAGGCCTGGATGGAGTTCCTGGCTCCTGGCTTCAGCCTGGCCAAGCCCTGGCTGCTGCAGCTGTTGGTGAGTGAACCAGTGGATTGAAGATCTATTTCTCCAATTCTGCCTTTCAAATAAATAAATCTTAAAAATAAAGCACTGGGGCCAGTGCCATGGCTCACTAGGTTAATCCTCCGCCTGCAGCACCGGCATCCCATACGGGTACCGGGTTCTAGTCCTGATTGCCCCTCTTCCAGTCCAGCTCTCTGGCCCAGGGGCCAGTGGATGATAGCCCAAGTGCTTGGGCCCTGCACCTGTGTGGGAGACCAGGAAGAAGCACCTGGCTCCTGGCTTCAGATCAGCGCAGCACCAGCTGTAGCGGCCATTTGGAGAGTGAACCAACAGAAGGAAGATCTGTCTCTAACTCTACTTGTCAAAAAATAAAGCACTATGGGTCACATTTCAGGAGAGGGAGGGTAGAAGAATACAATGGCTTATTTCAGCAGAAGGAACAAGAGCCAGCAATTTACCTTGGATCCTCTCTGCCTCTTTATACCCCTACGTGGTGTAAGTCCTGCTGTAATTCTGAGTTACCCTCCCCTCCCCTCCCCTTCAGAGGATGCTGAGGAAGCCAGAATCTTGGCGGATCCAGCAAATTCTGACCCAAGCTCTGGAGCCACAGCTCCCACCGCAGTGAAGCTGATCAAGGCTTTGCTGCAGCCCAGCCCTCACCCCTAGAGAAGCTAGCAACAACTGGAGGGTAAGGAAGTGAGGTACCCACAGTGGCAACAGCAGCAGCCAATGCTTTGTAACTACAAAAGCAGCAAGAAGCAGAGCCGCCAGCCAGGGTCCTGGAGGCAGACAAGGCTGACATGCCAGTCCGTAGGCCACATCAGCACAGAAAACTTCATCTACTAAGACCTAACATCTGAAACCATCCAACAGTGAGATAGTCCAATGCCTCTCAAACACACCCAGGAAGCTTGCCTACTGAAGCCTCCGACCCTGCAGGGCCAGGGAGGGGCCCAGATTCAGCATTTCTCACTAACTCCCACGTGAGGCCTACTGTTGCTCCCAGGCTACCCTTTGAATCTTGAGAAAGCGCTGCTCCACAAAGCAATGAACTGTATACCCCAGGTGTTTTAGCAGATCCTGCACTGACTGATCTTCTGCCACACCAAGTCAGGGATTTTGCAGAAAGTGTTCCTGCCTAGAATAAAAGGTTGAACTAAATGACCACCATAGACTCTTCCGAGTCTAAGATTTTATGTCCCAAAATCCAGTAAGTTCTAAATCAATGATGAATGATACAATGGTCAACATTGTGGGGGAAAATGCCTCACTGGAGTCTTACTCATTGGTTACTTTTCAGAGGCTCCTTATCAGACCTGGAGCACCATTTGCCATGACCCTGATGGAAACAGAGCTTTACTTAATGATGATTGATCAGGAACAGGTGTAATTCAGCCAGTAATTAACATGACCAATGCGCTTCTTAGAGTTTCCCCTCATCCACGAGACACTCAAGGAGTAAACGCAGAAATATGAAAACGCAGAGACAGGAGGACATCCAGCTGGGGTCACTGGACACCTCCTCTGCCAGCAGTTTATTAAACCTGGTGTAAACTTAAAATGAAATCATTTCATTCCCTGTTGAAAATAAATATCTCTTCACATCCAGAATCTCACAAAATGAGTTTCTGGATCACCCAGTTAAAGAAACAAAGTTAACCCTTTAGAGCTAGATATAGGGTTTTTTCTTTTTCACTGTAGTTATTTTATCCTAATGACCACTTAGAGCTGCTCTATAAATCTGAATTACACATAACCTATTCTCTTTCTTTTTCTCCGGAGGCACCTTGACGGCTGCCTCAAGCCTTTTGCGTGAACACACCCCGGGCTTGGCCCCATGGTGCTGGTGCAGGGAGAGGACTTGGCTTGAGAGGCTGCGCAGAGACCTGGCTCCTCTCCGCCACGCGGTGGCACTGCTGAGGACTGGCTCTCCCCACACTGCCACCGTGCTTCCCTAGTCTAGACAGCAGGGAAGGTTTCTGTTGCTCCCTGTGGGAGCAAGGCCCCCACCTCCCAGCGCTGAGAGCTCAGCCACACGGTTGCAGCTCCGTTCTTTGCTCTTTTGTGTCACACCCGCCCACTTCCCTCGAAGCTGGCCGGCCCCCAGGGACACTGTTCCGAGGCTCATGCCAACATCCACCACCTCACAGATCCAGAATGCTCTCTCCTCCCCCACAGGAGGTGTAGTTGGTTTCTAAAGCATCAGAATACAAAAGGTCTCATCACGCCCCTCCCTCTTACAAGCTGTGCATCTGTAGGCGAGTTTACTTACCTCTGTGATTTTTTTTTTTTTTTTTGACAGAGTGGACAGTGAGAAAGGTCTTCCTTTTCCATTGGTTTACCCCCCAAATGGCAGCTGCGGCTGGCAAACCGCTGATCTGAAGCCAGGAGCCAGGTGCTTCTCCTGGTCTCCCATGCAGGGAGACCCAGGGCCCAAGCACTTGGGCCATCCTCCACTGCACTCCCAGGCCACAGCAGAGAACTGGACTGAAAGAGGAGCAACTGGGACAGAACCCAGCGCCGCAGGCAGAGGATTAGCCCAGTGAACCGCGGCACCAGCTACCTCCGTGATTTCTAGGGGCCCTAACACAATCTCCATTCACTGCCCTGCCTGCTCAGACTAAATCATGCCTCATGGTCAACATCATGGTTCATTTGGGTGGAGGTTTGAGGAGTGGTTTTCAGTAATACAAGAGCATTTCACATTAGACAAAAAATGGATTCAAAGCAGTGATTTGACATAACCCATACCACAGAGCCAGTATTAGGGACAGCCTGGGTTTCTCGCCCCTCTCTGGCCCCCAAGCAGTGCTCTTTGCGATTTCCAGTTTCTGCACCCAGGACCTCTGACACATGGGATCACACCTCCATCTTTATGCCCCGTTTCTCTCCTCCCCCATCTTCCCGTTCCAGTTAATCGGACCACCACCTTGTCTCCAGGAACAACCCACCCTCGCACATCTCCGTGCCTTTGCTCGTGCGGTTACTGTTTTGCCAGCTTGTCTATTTCCTCCCTCTGCCTCATGAATCCCTCCTTGTTGAGGCCAACCCACACATGAACTCCACCTCTGAACCTGTTGCAATCTCTCCCACTCAATGGGATCACTTCTTTGGTCCTTCATCGCATTTTATCCATGCTTTTCTTATGTTTTGCCTACACTTAAGACATTTGAGGACATCTTGACTTCAGTGAACACATCACTATCTTTGTTTGCTGCACCATCTACAGGAGCATCTTATATTTAGTAATTACGTAGAAAATACATACTGAATGAGGGGCTGGCATTGTGTAGTGGGTAAAGTTGCTGCCTGCATGTCGAAATCCCATATGGGTACTGGGATTGGCTGCTCCACTTCTGACCCAGCTCCCTGCTAAAAGCAGTGGAAAATGGCCCTCGCTGCTACCCACGTGGGAGACCCAAGTAAGCTCCCAGCTCTGGCCTGCCCAGCCCCAGTCATCGCAGCCATCCAGAGAGCGAGATAGTGGATGGAAAGATTTCTCATCTTCTAATTCTTACAAATAAATCTTCTTTAAAAAATACACATTGAATGAAATTTCATTGCCAATAGCATCCCCAGAACTACTAGAAAGTCCTCCCTCCTATCTAAATCTGATCCTTCTTAGCATACTCTAATCCCATGGAGATTAGATATGAAAAAATAGAAAACAGGAAGTAGAAGTGGGCACTTGGCACAGCAGTTAAGACAACACTTGGGATGCTCACATCACATATCTGAGTGCATGGTTCAAGTCCCAGCTCCTCTGCTTCCAATCAAGCTTCCTATATACGCTGGGAGGCAGGAGGTAATGGCTCACTTACTCGGATCCCTGCCATCCACCCATCTGAAAGACTGAGTTCCAGGCTCCTGGCTTCAGGTGATATTTTGAGTAAAGGATGGTATTAAGGATATTGTCTATTGGTTGCATAAGTCCCAAGTGTCTGAGGGCTAAGAACTTCAACTTGTACATTCAGTGACCTCACAGCATGAGGAAGTCCTCCATCTCCACAACTAAGGATAAGTGGGAAACTGAGTAAGGTGAAGCAGAGAAGTCATTTCACAAGTCTGTTCACACTCTTGGCCTTAGGTACCAGGAAAGCACTCCCTGTTTACTCTCCTGGTTCTCACGGACCCCAGTTTCTCACTACTGGAATGCCCAAGGGCTTGGCCCCATATCTATCATTCTGCATCTCTAAGAGTAAACTTTGCCACCTGCATAATTAAAAATCCATTAAGAATCAGCCAGTAAAGGCCAGAGATGGGGACTGGTCAATCTCACTTAATCATTGTAAGTTTTCAACTTCTGACACTGGGCGAAACTTGCAGGCTCTGAGGGACAGCCAGTAGTGAATATGTAGAACCAGAACTCTGGTTCAGTTCGGTGCCTCCTGGGCCATGCGATTATTTGCAAAACTGATGAAGTCAAGTATGTTTGCTTGCACTGCCTTAGTAAAAGCCATCCTGAGTGTCTGCTTTCCCTGATGGTGATCTGAAGACTCCGCTGACAGCCTCTTCGTTCTCTTGGGGTCTCTTAAGGCAAGTCCCATGTGCTTACTCACACTGTTTATCTTCCAGCTCCAGAAGGGCCAAGAAGATGCAACACCTTCCATGCTCATTTACTGCACCACTGCTTATTTGAAGCCTGCCTCTCATTACTATTCTTCTACAATGGAAGTTAGTAGTTGGGTCTCAGGTGTAAGAATATGCCAATCTTTCCTCCGAGATACAGAAATGCCGATTGTCTGAGGGCATGTGTGTATGTGTGGGAACGTGTTGAGCTTATGATGAAGTTCTTTCCCAACCAAGTTCAACCACATATACTTTAAATTGAATTCAAAGGCCAGTGCTGTGGCATAGAAGGTTAAGTCTGTCTGTAGCCCTGGCTTCCCATACCGGTGCCGATTTGAGTCCCGGCTGCTGTACTTCTGATCCAGCTCCCTGCTAATTCTCTCTCCCTTCCCCAGATGAGAGGCATTAAGTCCAGAGCTTAGAACCTAGTACCAAGCCTGCCACTGCATAACCTAGTGCCTCCCCCAATCTCCCACAGTGAAGCAAAACTCCAGCCACAAGAGTAAGGTAGGAAAGTCGCTACAGAACTTTGCCATGGGGCTTAATGTTGACCCAGCACTGGACAAGAGCTCAAAGGCCTCAATCCATCCACAGGCCAGTGCACATAGAAAGTCTCTAGCAGTTCAATCTGAGAATCTGGGCCAGACCTCGGACAGGGGCACCATCTGCTTCTGTAACATAAGACCAGGACTTAGGGCGCCACCTGGTATTGAAATGGAGAAATGCCCACAGGCTAAGAAGTAGATTGCTTAGAATTGCTGGAAAGCAGGTACAAAATCAGAATACAGAGACTAGAAAAACACTTAGTCCTTCAGTGCACAGATGAAGTTGTATGCCAGCAAGTATAAGGAACTTTCAAGGAACCATGCCCTCACCTAATGAGACAAAATACAACTGAACAGACTGACATTGGTAAGTGTAAATTCTCAGGTGCAGAATATAAAGTAACTCAATGAGATTCAGAAAAATGATTAGGAGAATCTTTACAGGAACAGAAGTAAATTTTTAAAATCCAACACATTCTGGAACTGAGAAGTACATTAAGTGAATTTAAAAACATGATCAAGGAGTCCTTTCCGTTGCCAGTGCAGGCCTAGCATCTGGAATCACCTTGCTCAAGGGTGAGAACGCAGCAGCGCCATGAGCAACACTACCGTCCTCTCCAGTGGCCAGCCTGGCAGCACCAAGGTACCCAAGTGACTAATGTCTCCAAGCACTGGCTCTGAGCAGATGTGGACTCTTCGGTTTCCTGGGCAAGATCGATGAACTGCACCTCTTCCCATCGGATGATTCAGTCTCCTTTGTCAGTCTCCTCTTCTGTGTGCTTTGTTAAATTCCATGATCCAGACTCAGCAGTTGTGGCACAGCATCTGACAAACACTGTGTTCATTGACAGAGCTCTGATAGTCGTACCACACACAGAAGGAGTTACTCCTGATGAGACTAAGGCTTTGTCTCTGTTGGCACCGGCTAATGCAGTGGCAGGCCTTCTGCCTGGTGGTGGACGCCTGCCTACTCCTAACCCTCTTACCCAGTCTGGCGCTATTCCATTGGCCGCTTTGGGAGCTCCTACTCTTGATCTTGCCCTTGGTGCACTTGGGCTTCCTGGAGCAAACTTGAACTCCCAGTCTCTTGCTGTAGACCAATTGCTGAAGCTCATGAGTACTGTTGATCAAGTTGAATCATGTAGCTGCTGGTCTTGTTTCACCAAGTCTGAAATCTGATACCTCTAGTGAAGAAATAGAGGAGGCTATGAGAAGAGTACAAGAAACAGTCCGATTTCTGCTGCTATAGCACCAGATAAGAAGGAAGGCATTCAAGATCAAGATCAAGATGAAGGGGCTCCATCTTCTAGGCACAGGCGATCAAGAAGTGTTACAGGTGAATGGCAGGGTTCTTATCTTCGTGTAAGAAAGAATTCAGGCATGAGACAGTAGTGGAAAGTAAAATAGCAAAGTTTATTAAGGAAAGGACATCCGTAAGAATGGATGGGCACCTCTCCAGACAGAGCCTGAGAAAGAGCGCCCAGTCGCTTGGACTGGGGAAGAGCGGAGTTACATGGTTGAGAGGATACACCTGGGCAGGCCAGGCCAGGTGGGTGGCTCAGCAGAGAGGCAGAGGGCCGAGCACGCCATCCGGTTGAGGCAGGGACGGGGGTGGTAAGGAGATGGGTCCTGCCTCCCCACCTCTGCTCCTCTTGGAACAAAGGACTTTATTCCTATCTGAGTTTTCCCCCTGAAGTTATCAGATGGGGGAAGCCTGGAAGGATGGGCAGGACCCCCTGGAGAATCCTCCAGAGCAGAATATTTGAACTGCAGATGTCAGGCAGAAGGGGCGGGGACCCCCACCTGGCAGGTTATCCGTAGGAGGGGGCAGGGCAGGATGTAGATAAGGTTATTGGGATGACTTTGAGCTGCTTATGCTGGACCTAGATGTCAACTCTTTAGGCCTTTATGTCACACACACATAAGCTCATATCTGACTTCCTACCTAACAGAAGTAGATCAAGGAGGTGATCACATTCTAAATCAAGGATCCAAAAGTCCAAAGACAGCTCATTCCAGAGAGGTAGGTCAAGGAGCATGTCAAAAACCAGAGACAAAAAGAAAAGTTCTAAAATACCAAAAAGTTACAGTACAGCCAGAAGTTCTAGAAGTGCAAGCAGAGGTAGAGGACAATGAAGAACCTAAACAAAGATTGTCTCACTCACCATCCCCTAGGAGACAGAAAAAGATAAAGCAGAGATGAAAGGGAACTATCAACAAGAAAAGATAAGGAAAATGACCAGGAAGAAAATCCGAGTGATAAAGATGTAAAACAGCTTACACCGGATTATGAAGAGGAACTGGGATATGACAGCGAGGGGAAAGAGAATCCAGCTGAAGCTGGTTCACCTAAAACAAGGGAACTTTCTGTGGAAAAGGGAACTGGTGATTCGCTAAGAGACTCCAAAGTGAGTGGAGATGACCACCATGAAGACATGGGTATGAGTGACTGAGCGTTGCCTCTTTGGGACCCCAACTGTGTACATACATCAGTGTCATTCCTGTGTGTGACTTAATGCTATATTTGTTCATCTCAAACCTAGATGTATACAGCTGAGTTATAAATGGTTATAAAGCTTCAGACATTGATATTATTTCCATCAAAAAGCTTTTAGAAAATGGTACATGGGTAAACAATTCTTATGGTGAAATCCGAGTAAGTAGTTCTATACTGGTGTTGCTTGGTAAATATGAAAAGCTGCATGCAGCTACAGCAGGCACAGATTGTTTGTTGTAGGATCTCCTTTCTTAAGTTCACTTACAGTATTTCTAGAATTTGATTCATTGCTTAATAGAGCCATGTAGGGAATGCACCGATTGCATGTTACTGTGGCAAGAATATCCTAAATGTCATTAAAACCCTCCAATGATGGATCTACCTATGGTCTTGTTGACATGACAAATTAACATTGTTAGATTACATCTGGAAATGAGCATTTGAGATAGATAAACCTTTGAGCTTATGGCTAAATTTTTGTGGCTTTTGTTTAACTTTAAAAGGTTGTCTGCATATGCACTAACCTTTTTTGAAGGCTAGTTAGGCTTTAATTACAGAAATAAGATTTCAAATAAAACTGTCTTTGGCAGTGAGTAAATAGCATATTTTGAAGTAGAGTTGTATACTTTCTCATAAGGTTTGGGAATTTTGCTGAAATAATTTTTTCCACATCTACATCAGTGAAAGCTCCACCTATTCAGAGTTCATCTGTAAAATGAAGTTCTCATGTTCTGATTTTCAAAGTTTTAAGTTCACTGTTGAAAAAGAGGGTAGTGCATTTTAAATTGACCTTCATATGTTTTTTATTCAACAGGTAGAGTCATAGACAGTGAGACAGAGAGAAAGGTCTTCCTTCCGTTGGTTCACCCCCCCAAATAGCCGCTACCGCCGGTGCTGCAGCGATCCAAAGTCAGAAGCCAGGTGCCTCCTCCTGGCCTCTCATGCAGGTGCAGGGGCCCAAGCACTTGGGCCATCCTCCACTGCCCTCCTGGGCCACAGCAGAGAGCTGGACTGGAAGAGGAGCAACCGGGACTAGAACCCAGCACCACAGGTGGAGGGTTAACCAAATGAGCTATGGCACCGGCCCCGATCTTCATATGCTTTTAAAATAAGTACATTATCAAGTAATTTGTCTTATTTGATCAACATGTGTAAAACCAATAAATTTGTTAATTACTGCAGTAATCATGCACACAGTGATTCCATGTTATATGCAAAGTAGTTAACTAGGAACAGTTGCTCGAGTTTCAAGCTTTACTTTTGTGCAAATACAAAAGTAGGCTACAGTCTGTACCATGTTGATGTACAGTTTCTGAAATTGTTTTTACAAAGACTTTGGTAATAAACACAAACTTAATAAAAATAACATGATCGAAGGTATCAGTAACAGAATAGATCCAACAGAAGTAGGTGCTCACAGGCTATCTGAAGATATAGGTATTTTCTCATGAGAAAAAAAAATTGAGAACTTGTTGGAATTTTAGGATATTAAAGACCTACCAGAGTTATTTGAGTTCTAAAGGCACTTAAAGTCTAACAAGGTAAAAGGCATATTCGAAGAGATAACAGAAAACTTCTCAAACACAGAGAAAGATACAACTATCCAGGTACAGCAATGTCAGGTCACCCAGGTGGATTCAGCTCAACCAAGTCTACTCAAACAGTATTACAATCAAGCTCTCCAAGGTTAAAGACAAAGTATTCTTAAAACTTCAAGAGAAAGAGACAAGTAACCTTTAAGAATGGCCCAATTTGCCTGACTGCAGAATTCTCAAAAACTTTACAAGCCAGCAGAGAGTGGAATGAGATTTTCACAGTACTGAATTAAAAAAACCCTGCCAACCAAGAATAACGTACCCAGCAAAGCTATCTTTAGATATGAGTTAAAGATATTACCAAATAAAAGCTGATATGCTAAAGGGAGTTCTTTGAACTGAAAAGTTGCTAACTAGCAAAAAGAAAACAAAACCTAGAAAAGATAGCAAAAGCTAAAGAAAATTAAAAAAAAAGTATAGAACCTAGAAGTAAATCCACACATTTGCAATCAACTAATCTTCAACAGTGCATTGAGAAAGGACAGTCTTTGAAACAGCAATGCTGGGAAAATTGGATATCTGCATATATAATCTTTTGTACATACAAAAAAATCTAAAATGGATTAAAGACCTAAATGTAAAACTTGAAACTGAAACAGAATATAGGGGAAACACTTTAGAATACTTGCAAATGTTAATGTTCTATTGATTTGACCCTAAAAAACAAAATCTAGACATATGGGAGATCAAACTAAGAAGCTTCTGTAAAACAGAATGTGATATTCATGAACTATCAGATAAGCAGTTAATATCCAGAATATATAAAGAACTCAATTCAATAGCACAAGAATAATCCAATTTGGAAAATAGGACTGAGTAGACCGATTTTATTTGAAAGAGTTACAGATAGAGGTAGAGACAGAGACAGAGGTCTTCCATCCACTGGTTCACTCCCCAGATGGCTGCAATGGCCAGAATTGCGCCGATTCAAAGCCAGGAGCTTCTTCTGGGTCTTCCATGTGGGAGCTGGGGCCCAAGGAATTGGGCCATCTTCTACTGCTATCCCAGGCCATAGCAGAGAGCTGGATTGGAAGAGGAGCAGCCAGGACAAGAACTGGCACCCATATGGGATACCAGCACTTCAGGCCAGGGCTTTAACCCGCTGTGCCACAGCGCCAGCCCCTGAGTAGATATTTTTCAAAGGAAGACCTACAAATGGCCAATAGGCACACAAATGTTCAACATTTGGGAAATACAAATAAAAATAAGATATCATCCCACTCCAGTAAGAATAGCTACTCTCAGAAAGGCAACAAGAGTTGGTAAGAATGTAGGGAAGGGGCTGGTACCATGGCAGACAAAGTTAAGTCTCTGCCTGCAGTGCTGGCATCCCATATGGGTGTCAGTTCAAGTCCCAGCTGCTCCACTTCCAATCCAACTCCCTGCTAATGCACCTGGGAAAAGCAGCACAAGACAGCCCAAGTTGTTGGACCCCTGCACCCATGTGGGAGACCTGGAAGAAACTCCTAACTCCTGGCTTTGGCCTGGCCCAGCTCTGGCCATTGTGGCCATTTGAGGAGTGAACTAGTGGTTGAAAGATTTCTCTCTCCTTCTCTGTGTATCTGCCTTTTGAATAAATCTTAAGAATGTAGTGAAAAGTGAACCCTTGCACATTGTGAGAATTTGTTACTGTAGCACTTGTGGAAAATGTGATTAGTATGCAGATTCCTCAAAACATAAAATAGAAGTTCTATATGTTCCAGCACCCCCATTACTGGGTTTATATTGAAAGGAAGTGAAGTTAACCTATTGAAGAAACATCTGCATTCCCATGTTTACTCCATTACCATTCACAACAGCCAAGAAATGGAAACAACTTGTCTATCAACAGATGAAAAGTACATGAAATGTATACAAAATGGAATACTATTCATCTGTAAGATGGATGAAATCATGACATTTGTGACAAGGAAGGTCAATATACTAAGTGAATTAAGCCGGATACAGGAAGAAAAGCACTGCATTATCTCACCTCTATGTGGAATTTTAAAAAGTTGATCTAACAGAAGTTGATAATGGTGGTTACAAGAGGCTGGGGAAAATGGTAAGGATGGAGTTATGAGAAAAGGTTAACAGGTACTAAGTTATAAATATGAAAAAAGAGCTCCAGAGGTCTAGTGCATAGTACAATATTTATGTAGTCTGTACCTATACATGTGAGCTAGGATAGAGTTTTGAATGTGTATCAAAAAGATGTTTGAAGAGATACAATTACCTTGGATTGAACATTGCACAATGTATACATGTATGAAGACATTACTTGACACCTCATAAATAGGTATAGCTATAGGCCTAGGAATTATAATTTTATAATTGTACTAAAATAGTAAATCATTAAAATAGATTATCATATGCCAATGTTCTGAAAGTATTATACATATTAACTGTTTACCACTAAAAGTGCTAGGAGATAGGCAGTATTTTTTTAAACTTTAAAAAGCATGAAACAGTTCATGAACTCATTCAGTTAATTTGGAGTCAAAGTTCAAATTAGATAAATTGGCTCCAAAATTTTAACCAGTTCATTATGTTCTCTTAACTCTTTATATTCCCATTTCTCCTCAACTATTCTTCTAGTGCTGCTCCTTTTCCAGAAGTACCTCCTAAAATCACCTGGAAGAGTAGTATAATAGCAGTAGTTCATGTTTTAAATTGGTACTTTTAAAGAAAATGTGTAAGTAAACACATCTTAATGTAGATCAAAGTCTGTAATACTCTTAAAATTATTTACATTGGGGACCTGCACTGTGGCATAGTAGGCTAAGCCTCCACTGGCAGCACAGACATCTCGTAAGGGCACCAGTTCATGTCCTGCTGCTCTTCTTCTGATCCAGCTCTCTGCTATGGCCTGGAAAAGCAATAGAAAGATGGTCCAAGTACTTGGGCCCCAGCTCCCACATGGAAGACCCAGAAGAAGCTCCTAGCTTCAGATCGGCACAGCTCTGGCTGTTGCAGACATTTGGGAGTACACCAGCAGATGAAGATTGTCTCTCCCTTTCTACCTCGAGTAATATTTATGAAACTGTCTACAGTCACAGCATCAAGACAAGAAGCTAGCACTCACCCTCCAAGACAGTTTCCCACCTCTAAGCAATTCCATTGTAGGCATTCTGACTGCATAATAGCGGAAGCCAGCCTCCTGCAAGCTGCAAAAACATGGTGGCAAAGTTGATCAATGACCCCAGAGGTTGAAAATTCTAATTAAATTTGAAATGGAAAATTACATTAGTCTTCAAACACTAACAAACATTGTCTTTTTAGGTCTCTCTAATTACAAGTTCAGAGGCAGCCTTCATTACTATTTTTTTCCTTCACCATTTACTAAGCCAGATTCTCCCCATTCTGCCTAAAGTTTGCTATCCTGCTAAATTGTTTATTTTTTCACTTGAAACATTAGTTCCTATCTTCTCTAATTCCATTCAGCCATATTAGTGTATTTGTTATGTAAGACTATCCTATTACCTATACAGTGAAAACAGAGTTAACACTACAAGCTGAATTTTAAAGCATCCAAGCTTTAATATTTCCACTTATTTATGAAAAGCTTATTTGAAAGGCATAGCAAGGGAATAAAGAAAAGAGAGATCTTTCACTGGTTTACTCAACAGGGCTATGCCAGGCTAAAACGAGGAGCCAGGAACTCCCGAGTCTTCCACATGGGTGGCACAGACCCAAGTGTTCAAGACATCTGCTGCCTCTCAGGGTTGCATTAGCAGGAAGGTAGATGGGAAGTTGAGACAGGACTGAATCCCATGCACTACCATACAAAATACAGGCATCCTAAGCTGTGGCTTAACCCATTGGGCCACCTACTTTAGCTTCTAGTACTACAAGACAGCCTTTCTTCTCCTAGAAGTCTCATTACTATTGTTATTTTCAGTGCCAACAATGTGATTCAACACATTTCCTAGTCTGTCAACTTGTTTTGTCTTTATGCTCTGAAAGCTTACTTTCAAATGTCTTTTAGTGGTTCTACATTAACACCTCAAGGCATAATAATACACCATGACTGAAGTACATAGTAAGTTAGACTGGAATTGAATCTGTTCATTGATGAGAGCTGCCATAATAAAGTACCAGGACTGGGGGCTTAACAGAAGTTTCTTTTCTGGGAACCCAAGATTGACTAAAGGGTTGTCAATAGTTCTGAGGACCATGGAGGGGAAAAAAAAATAGATAATTAAAAAGTCTATTCCAGTTCTCTCCCCTCACCTGGTAGATTGCCATCCTTTCCTTAAGCCTTCACATTGTCTTCCCTCCATTCATACCTGTGTACAAGTTTCTTTTGTAGGATCCCAGTAGTCCTAGATTAAGGTCCACCACAATGACCTCATTTTAACTTAATCACTCTGTAAAGACTCCAGAAAAAAAATTCACACGCTGAGATGTGGGGGTTGGAAATTCAACAGATGAGTGGGGTGGGCAAGAGAACACAATTCAGCCCATCACAAGATCCATATCTTAAATTGTTTGTTTATTATTTGAAGTGTTGGGTCAACTCCCTGTCAGATGCAGTTTGTTCTGCCATTGAATTTGTGTTATTGCCAAATATGACCTTTATTACAAGGTCATTACAGAACTCTTAAGACTTTTGCTCATTTAACCATGTTCATGTAAACCATAAACTATCACAAGAGGCTGAAGGAAAACTTATGAATGATGCTGCCACTGAGCCATTGTGCTTTTCTCTCAAGGCACATGACCACCTGACATGCAGACTACTTGAAGATATTACCAATGTCTTTATTGAAAGGCATAAAAGGATACCACTTTACCCTCATATATACACACAGAGATGAATCTAACACTCACTGTAAGTATTTATGCACACATACACACATGCAAGTTCTAATATATTCTTAGTGTCCAAAGAATCTTAATCACCCCATTTTGGCGATCTGTGATCTAGAACACACTCTGTAGGAACTACCTTCACATCTCAAAGTTCATATTACAAAGTTATTCACAAGAAGGACCTTTGGCTATGAAGGAGGCTGTGAAACCATGCTGCGAAACCATGCTGCAGTCGAACCAAATCATGAAGGCCCACAGAACTTATGATTTTCTTTTCAGTGTCTCTAATACAGATAACTTAGTGGTTCCCCAAAGTCTGTGGCAATGGGTGGAAAATAACACAGGCCCCAGTGGCACTTCGTTCACTCTACAGAGGATACCATTCAACTCATTGTTTGGGACATTTATTGAAAACATCATTCAGAAAACATTGCCTGAGTCATGGTTTGATTGAATTGGTAGAGTAATGTAATAGGGATCTGAATTTCTCACCCAAGTCACAAGAGGATAATGACAACGTGGGCTGAGATGCCAAACAACCTGCTCAATTTAAGGAGACAAGTTGATTCACCCATTGCTCCAGGCATCGGCTTCATGGAGTGGATTGAAACCCCGATTCCTAGAGAACTGCAGAGGCAAAAATCTCCTTTACTGATGGAAACTTGGGCTAGTGTGGGGAGCAATTCGGACTAGACTAAGTTACTGGAATTAAGACTTATTCTATGCATCTGCTCTCCCACAATATGGCGCTGAGAAGGGAGAAACAGCTTCTACACAGCTGCCTCCAGTTCAACCAATAAACAGCAGGACCTGCTCCTGATTGGAGGAGAGCAGCGTACTCGGCGTGTGGGTAGCAGAGTTGGGATTGGTGGAAGAGGACTATAAAGGAAGAGAGAGACAACATGCACGAGGAACATCTAAGGGGAACATCTAAGGGGAACATCTATTTGAAGGAACACCTGTGCAGCCCCCGAGAGAGCCGGCCGGTGGTGTGCCACTCTCCTGCGGAAGTGGGGAAAGTGGCAGGGGGAACCGCCCTTCCACAGAGGTGGAAGGGACGGTAGCCAACCCGGGAAGAACCAGCAGCAAACCCGGGGAGGGCCGAGCAGACAAAAGAACAGCGCAGGGTCCTGTGTCGTTCCTCCACGAAGAGGGGGAGCGACAGGCTAGGTGTATCCTAGCTCCAGGGGCCTAAATAGGCCATCAAAAGAGTAACAAGGCAGTAGCCAAATGACATTCAGAGGAAATCAAGGGCCTGCAAAAACAAAGGAGTCCTATCAAGGAGTCAAGAGGAAACCACTGTTGAGGAGCCATAACATTCCTAAAAGCAGAAACTGCAATAAAGTCGATGAACCGGAGAAAGTATTTGATGTTTTTTCATCCTCAACATGCATAAGTTAACTGCTTTGACAATTCTGGGGAGAAAGGAAATAGCATGGGTGGACACTATGACCATGCCTAATCATGGCACAACAAAAGTAGAACAAGCCTGCAGCCTTGGTCCTGTGTCCTAATCATGCTTACCTCATATCCTGCCCCACCTTACTGACTGCATTTCCCAAACACACCATACTGCTTTTCAATGATTTTTAATGATACTTGAATGCTAAGTTCATATCTCCAGTCTACGAAAGTTACCCTGCTTTGAGCATTGCTTCTTCATCGTTGCGCATAGTTCTACCATTTGGCATTTAAAAAATGGTGATGTGGTGAGAAATGCCTATCTTCCTTATTAGATTACAGTTCATTTAAAGTTAGCAGCAAAGTCTCATCTTGATTTCCAGTGCCAACGCAGATCCTGACACTTAAGTATTCACCAAGTGACTGGGAAACAGTGAATAATCTGATTTTGCCATTGAAAATACACTTACGTCCTTAGTGTTGTCAACACACGATCCCATGGACACTGCACAATAGACCTGGGAATTCATTATCAACGTTCTCATTTTAAAGGGAGGGAGATAAGCTCAGAGGAAGAAAGTGACTTAATGAAGGTTAGAGCTGCAGTGTTTTCACCCAGAATTTCCGACACCAAGATTCGTCAGTGCATTTGTGCCACCCCACAGCCAACCCAAGCCTTCTCCAAGCTGGAAGGACAGGCTTTTACAGTAAGAAAACTAGGGGAAAAGGGTCTGTGTGTGGCACGGACTGGGACTGGAGAGCTGCTGACGGAATACCTAGGAGGGGAGAGCCAGTCACTCTGTACAATTCGGTGCTGAACACACAAACTGCCAGGCTTTTAAGCTTAAAAAATGTTTTCATTCAAACACAAGGTTCAGCACTTGCCTTGGCTGTAAGCACCTTTGGCTGTTTTCTGAATGACCATGGCTGTAAGGCTTCTGCTGCCCCTAAATGGCTTTCAGGATGATTCAGAGAAGTTACGTGAATAAATGGGTTCTCATTAAAATTGAGACCTTTTCCCCCAAAACACAGGCACTGCTCATGGTAGCTCAGCTCGTGGTAGCCACCTTCGCCTCAAGTTTCCTCAAACAGCAGCAATGCTTAGGCATGAGCCCGTCTAGCCAAGGATCATTTCTCAGTTGCCTGAAGTTTGGGGGAAGATTTCTGGAGTAGAGGTTTGGAGAGAACTCAGGAGAGCGCCTTTGGAGATGGACTCAGGATGGAATCCAGGTTCCTGTCTATCTGGTGCTGAGAAAGCTCCTTAACCCGTCTTCGCTCACAAAGCCTTCATCTGTGAAATTGAATTGGTACTAGTGTCTACCACATCAGGTTTTTGTGAGAATTAAATGGAGTGAAACTTTCATGATAACTGGACCAGTGTTTTGTTTTGTTTTTGTTTTTGTTTTTTTAAACACCTTGGAATCTTAGTACTGAAGGTCCTGAGATTTTTTTCAAGACAAGAATCTAAGAAACTTTGTTCTCATATTATTAACTTAAATATTAGTGCACACCTAATAGCCATGTCACCTGGGAGACATGAGAGTCCAGTGGCTGCTTGTGTTAACAATGAGGTATAAACCAAGTCAAGAACAGGTAAAGTTACCATACATCATACAAGACTTCTGTAGCAATTTGAACAGAGAAAAAGTAATGGAGAAACCAAGTCATAGTGTGCATATAACTGTTAAAAAGTCAAATATTCAAGTACCCGGGCCTTTGCTAAGTGCTATTCGAGAATACTCCAAAAAGGTCATAGAAAATGAAATTAAAAGATAACTTCATTTTAGATGCTAAAATGTTTTGAAATCCATGCAAATATGGGGTCTTCAAAAAGTGTGGGAAATGCATATTACAAAAAACTGCAAAGACTTCAAAAAAATTTGCACCAATTTTTCCACTGAACTTTTCAAAATACTGTCATTTATGTTGCCAGAAAATAGGTAATGAAAGTACCATATTAGTGTTTTTTTTTTCAGCATGGGGAGAATGTATTTAATTCACTAACTTTTGTTTAAAATGACGATTAAAATATCAAAATGACAATAAAAGCAACTGCAACTTTAATGCTTATTGGCAATGGTTAAGAATCATAAGTAAAACATAATTATATCCAATCTATTAACACACCCAGCATTGACAATTTAAGCTCAATCAATAACTGCTCTTATAAATATATACACCTACAAACAAATGCAGATGGTAAAGTTTTTATAACTAACACATGCTTCAATATGTTTTGTAGTGTTACATATTTAAGGAATTCTATAAAAGTGAAATAAGTAACACTTGAAAGTCTCAAGCAGTTTCCTTCAAGAAAGATCTATATATACTGAAGATTACACAAGTCAAACATTGAAACTGTCTAAAATCCTGATGTGGAAACTAATGACTAGAGCAGAGAGAGACAAGAATGATGGGAACTACAGGGTGACCTCAGATTAAAAGACCTGTCATTATCATCACTACATGAGTTCTCTCTACTTTTCTCCAAGGAAGAAAGGCAACAGAGACATTCTGGATGATCAAGCAGGGAACACCACGGTCATGTAACTTCAGACTGTAAAGGAAAGCATCTCACACCTTGCATGACTGCATTCCCGCACTCAAGTCAGTGAACACAGAAAGACATAGCAGTTACAACATTGTTAAAGGCGCCCATCTCACCCAGGCAGAATGCATTACAAGACTGGTCTTACTGTTTATCCACATACTGGAGTAGACCAACCCAGCGGCTTTGTGGTAGGAAATCAGTTGAAAAAGTTTGTAAGCAACTGACAACTCCTCTTTTCTCCAACCTAAAAAACTACTACAAAGGGGGACGGCACTGCACCACAGAGGGTTAACACCCTGGCCTAAAGTGCCAGCATCCCATGTGGGCGCCAGTTCTAGTCCCTGCTGCTCCTCTTCCAGTCCAGCTCTCTGCTATGGTCTGGGATAGCAGAAGATGGCCCAAGTCCTTGGGCCCCTGCACCCATGTGGGAGACCCGAAAGAGGTTCCTGGATTCAGATCAGCACAGCTCTGGCCATTGCAGCCATCTGGAGAATGAACCAGCGGATGGAAGACCTCTCTCTCTCTCTCTTTCAAATAAAATCTAAAAAAAAAAAAAAAAAAACACTACAAAAGATATTTCCCTTAAAAGTCCCAAGCAGAAGGGGGGAGTGACTTTTAAGATAGGCAGTATGCATTCCTAAATTTGCATGCTCCTTGCCTCTACCAACAAGCAGCATCTAAAATCACTCCTTTAGGAATGTGATGACAGAAGGGGACAGAAGTGACAGTAATAGTGCAAGAGGCCCCCAGTTCTGTATGTGCACTCAGCTAAAATCTGGTAGATTCATATAAAATTTGATTTTTTTTTTTTTTGACAGGCAGAGTGGACAGTGAGAGAGAGAGAGAAAGGTCTTCCTTTGCTGTTGGATCACCCTCCAATGGCTGCTGCGGCTGGCGCGCTGTGGCCGGCGCACCGCGCTGATCCGATGGCAGGAGCCAGGTACTTCTCCTGGTCTCCCATGGGGTGCAGGGCCCAAGCACCTGGGCCATCCTCCACTGCACTCCCTGGCCACAGCAGAGAGCTGGCCTGGAAGAGGGGCAACTGGGACAGAATCCGGCGCCCTTACTGGGACTAGAACCCGGTGTGCCGGCACCGCAAGGCGGAGGATTAGCCTAGTGAGCCACGGTGCCAGCCTAAAATTGGATTTCTAAATTGTGGAGACTGACACCAGGTCATCAGCAGAAGGCACGATGGGTTGGTCAAAGCTGAGGGAAGAAGGCACTCCACTGGGATACGGCCTTGGAAGAGTGCCAGTGTCCCATAGACAGCACAAAAATCACACAGGCTTTCTCTCCCTTCAAGTTACGCATCTCATGAGTGGAGTTTCCCAAGTACGTGAAGTCTTACGAACCAGAGGACCACAAGTGACCCTAAACAGCATATACACAGATGTCCACAGCTGCTTGGTGGAAGCTTTGCCTATTAAACAAAAGTGACTCACTATAACAAACTGTCTTTCTCAAACATTTGAACTCGAGGTTTATACTGAGAGTCAGAGTTAGATGCAACTGCAAGCATAAAGACACAAAAGACAACACAGTAATGAAAGCTTGTGAGATGTTCCTGGGTCCCATGTCATTCTAAATATTCAATATCACATCCATTATCTCATTTAATCCAACAAGTCTATAAGGTAGGTACATTTAGTATTCCCATTTCTCAGTACAAGAACACTGAGGTCAAGAGAAGTTAGGTAAAATACCTTATGAAGATAAGTCAGAATTATCACTTCAGTAATTTCATTCCAGAATGCTAAGGTGTCATGCCTTAGAAATTTAGGGGCAGAGATGGGGAGGAACTGTTAAGTAACAGCAGGTCCTGGAGGAGGAAGCCTGCACCCCTGCATCTAGGCAGGCAATGCATCAGCCTGCTCTGCCACCCTGGACACTGACCACCACCTCATGCTCCCAGAGGCCTACAAGTTCCCGGGATGCCTGGTTTCACTGTACTTCTGGCTGTGCATCTTTTCCGGAGTTCCCCTGAAAACTGAGCTACTTCTCTAAGTACTTTTTTTTTTTTTTTTTTTTTTTGACAGGCAGAGTGGACAGTGAGAGAGAGAGAGAAAGGTCTTCCATTTCCGTTGGTTCACCCCCCAATGGCCGCTGCGGCCGGCCGGCGCACTGCGCTGATCCAAAGCCAGGAGCCAAGTGCTTCTCCTGGTCTCCCATGGGGTGCAGGGCCCAAGGACTTGGGCCATCCTCCACTGCCCTCCCTGGCCACAGCAGAGAACTGGCCTGGAAGAGGGGCAACCGGGACAGAATCCGGCGTCCCAACCAGGGCTAGAACCTGGTGTGCCGGCACCGCAAGGCGGAGGATTAGCCTATTGAGCCGCGGCGCAGGCCAGCCTCTAAGTACTCTTATAAGACACTTTCTCCATTACTTTGAATGAAGCATGAGATTGCTCCCTTTCCTCTACAAAGCTTAACACTGAAGTAAATGGGAAACTCTTATCCAGAACCCCTTGGAGGCTTTAAGACATATTGCTGGGCTCCAACCCCAGAGTACCCGATTCGCGTCTGGAATGGGGTCCAAGAATTTGCATTTCTAACAAGCCACCTAAGTTGCCAATGCCACAGATCCAGGGATCCCATTTTCACCTTAGTACCCCAACTGTGGGGAGCAGCAGACTCTACAGCTTGCATTGGAAGCCTGTCAGAAACACAGATTTCCGCACCCACTGAGTCTGAATCTGCATTTTAAACATACCCAAGTGCTTCCTGTTCACTCTACAGTGAGGAAGCATGCTAGAAATGCCAGGAAGCTTTTAAAAACACACCGATGCCTGGGCCACTTCCAGAGACGCCGACTTTGCTGCCCAGCTTCTTTCCCAGAGACACTATTCCAGCAGGCTGGGGAGAGGGGTGTGGCCTGGAGATGGAGAATTTAAGATCTTTCCAGGTGATCTTCATTGGCAGCCAAGGTTGTGAACCACTGACCTTTGGCTGATCTATTGGCATTTTCTCTTGCTCAACACCAGTTTCTCTAGGCGTGTACTATCTAGAAGGGAAAAACAGTCACACTATTAAACCGACAAAAGAGGAAAAAATGTGGAAATAACATTACATCCGAGATGTCCATTTTGGCCAAGATAGGCTTCAGCTTATGAAAGGCTGGAAAAAAAAAAAAAAGAGATCAAAGAATCACTTCTGAATCCAGCAAAAATTCCTGCAGCACTGATCTGCTGACCTAGCAGGAGTCAGAAAAATACACTCTTCCCAAACGCGTATTTTGTTGTCAATATGAAGTATTTAACTACTGCCTCCTTCCCTGCAAAGTGTTTCCCCCCTGCCTCATTTTATTAGATGTATGGCTTCAGAAAATGTTATTCTAAGTCTTTTCTAAGTCTTTGCACCTCAGATCTCTCAACTGAAAAAAAATCAAGACTAATCCCTAGCTCAGTGTGAGGACGGAGGGAGATTCCATAAGAAGTGCCCTGTGCGTGCCTGGTCATCTCATGCAAGCACAATAGCCTACTTGGGAGAACTTCTCCTTTAGTTACTCTGATTAGGTAGCTAATGATCTGGAATGCCCTCCTTAGCACCTACTAATCTTGCTTTATTAAGGAGACCGTGTCCAGCCTTCTACAAGTCAGATACTTCAGCCAGCAAGGTTGGAGGCAAGCCTGAATCTGGACCAAAGCAGCTGGTCAGCAACTGCTCAAAAGCCCACTACTCGAACTGTTCATCAGAAGAGTTGCCTGCAACTTCAGTGGCCTATGAAGTGGGCAGCAAGCAGCTCAGTAAATATTACTACAGCCAGAGCTCAGGCAGGGAACCCACTGAGAAAGGCGGGGCACAGAATCTCAATGGCTGTTTTCACCCAGGACAGGGGAGTAGACGATACAGAGGCAGACTTATATAAAAACTCAAGAGATCATTTTGACATATGAAATGTAGAAAAATGGGACTAGATAGAAGAGGAAACGTAACCAGTTTGTATCCTCCATGTTTCTCTCCTATCCTATTTAAAAATAGGTCTCTTCCAACAGTTTTGTAAAGCTTTGAAAAATGCTGAGAAGCATCTTCCAACTTGGAGCCAATATCCTTCGTGTACTGATGAGGTACTGCCACTAATCAGCTGTCTGCAATGAGTTAAAATTAAGACACAAAATATCTTGGCCTGCAGCATTAAGTAAGTCCAACTGATAAGCTGGAAGTTGGCAAACAAGATTGACAGGACGCCAGGGGATAATGCGTCACTCACCAAGGAGGTTGTTTTTCCAGCAAGTAGATGCATTCAGCGGAGTCCAACTGGTGGGCTTTTCATGAGGTCCGATTATTGTCAATAAACAGGGATTTACAACTATTGGAAAATGCAGCTAACAGCTCTAAATTTCATTCTGTTTTCCCTTTTTATAGGAGTCCGGCACTCCAGTCACTGAGGTCCAGAAGGGAGTTAAGACTGAGAGATCCTGCCGGCGCCGCGGCTCACTAGGCTAATCCTCCGCCTTGCAGCGCCGGCACACCGGGTTCTAGTCCCGGTCGGGGCGCCGGATTCTGTCCCGGTTGCCCGTCTTCCAGGCCAGCTCTCTGCTGTGGCCAGGGAGTGCAGTGGAGGATGGCCCAAGTGCTTGGGCCCTGCACCCCATGGGAGACCAGGAGAAGTACCTGGCTCCTGCCATCGGATCAGCGCGGTGCGCTGGCCACAGCGGCCATTGGAGGGTGAACCAAC
Source organism: Oryctolagus cuniculus (assembly GCF_051225735.1). NCBI lineage: Eukaryota > Metazoa > Chordata > Mammalia > Lagomorpha > Leporidae > Oryctolagus > Oryctolagus cuniculus. Next base: position 50,209,299 of record NC_142878.1, read on the forward strand.
GGCAAAGGAAGACCTTTCTCTCTGTCTCTCTCTCACTGTCCATTCTGCCAGTCAAAAAAAAAAAAAAAAAAAAAAAAAAAACCGAGATCCTTGACTATGCTACCTGGAAGGGTCATGAGCTGAGGCTGCATGTGGATTTTTGAAAGGTGCCCTTTCTACCAGCCAGATACAAACCTGGCCCTAGCTCTGGCATCCAGCTTTGTGAGGGTGGCCTAGACTGGATCCCACTTCCATGCACCTACTAGAAATGAAACCTTCAGCCTGTACAACCATAGTAGAGCCCTCCTCACCCAACTGACCCAGATCAAAGGCAGACTAGACTTTGGAGAGCAAGATCTCATGGTGAAGGGATCAGATTATTCTCCCTACCTTTGAACGGAAGAACATTCCCAAGTGTAAGGCCAATGCAAGTCCAATGGTGACTTAAGAAGCAAAACTCCTTACAAACAGAAATTCCCCACCAAAGGAACACATACTTTGCTCCATGCTAGGAATCAACTATTGGTGAGCAGAGTGGGAAACAGAGATAGTATAGAATCGGAAAGGACCCTACAGATGCCCACCTGGAGACTAGGATATCAACCCCCACAGGAGTATGCCCTCTACCACATCTGACTCCACATTACCGGTACATGCCTATGTGATAAGGTAAAAGTGAAAGGGCGTGGGCATCCTTGAGAATGATAAAATTGTGGGGGGGGGGGCTTCAGAAATTATGTATTTGTTGCCCTTTAAGACAAACCACTGGACCTTCTGAATGGTGTCCCTCCCTGATCCCAAGCAGTTTCGGTGCCCTCCATGCTTACTGTGTGCTGTACTGATTACTTGCATTAAGGACCACATGTCAAAGATGTTTTCCAGGCTCACTCATGCCGAGGAGCAGAGCTAGAAATCTACATTTTTTAACAAGGTCCCCAGGTGGCTTTTATGTAAACTAAAGTTTGCAAATGACTAATATACCAAGACAAGCAGCTTACATAGTGAATATTCATTCATCTGTTATATCTGCTCATGACTTCTTTCACATTTAGAGTGGAGACCGAGTCTCCAATATCACTTGCACAAATATCAGCCTACACCTAGTACAATGTAGTTCTAGCTGGCTAAACTGCATGGCACAGCAATCTAACTTCCACTGGCCATAAGTCATCAACCATAAGCTTTTACTAAGGCAGGGCCCGTGGCATCGACCATCCAGTTCTGTTGCTGCCCTGAAACAATCAAGAACATGCCTGGATATTCTACGTAACACCACATTCTTTGCGTTTCCAACTCTATACATAGTGCCGAGGAGCCCTCTGCTGAAAGGAAGGGTGGAGGGGTAGTCTGAACAAAAAAAAAAAAAAAATGTTAAGCTGGGAAGTCCAGTTCCTGCTATAATCAGAATCTCATTTTTAGTGCCCATTGGAGACTGCATGAGGTTGGAAGGCACCAAGGGCTTTGGGTCAAACCGGGAGGAATATTCACTGTAAAGTAGCTGGGGTGTGTTGGCTTCCTATCACTGCTGTAGCAAATCACCACAGATTCGGCAGTGTGAAGCAGCATAAAGTCATTGTACAGTTCTGTCCCTTAAATCCTGACACAGGTCTCACCAGGATAAAATGGAGGTTCTAGCAAGACGATTCTTCCTTTCTGTGGAGTCCGGCAGCATATTTCCTTACCTTTTCCAGGTTTCAGAGGGTGCCCGCGCTTCCCGGCTACGAACCGCTTCCTCCAGCTTCGAAGCTCCAAAGGTGAAGCAAGTGCCCTCTTATATCACACCGCTCGGGCTGCCCCGCGTGCCTCACCTTTCCACGTGGAAGGACCCTCGTGACTATATTGAGCCCATCTGGATAATCAAGTGTAATTCCACCTGTTGTGAGATCAGTAGCTAATCAACATTGATTCCATCTGCAACCTAAATTCTCCCTTTGCCACATAAACTAGTATATCCACAGGTTTCAGGGATTAGGACATGAACATCTTGTGGGGATTATTCTCCCTAGGAATACATAAGGGAACTCTGAACCCCCATGAAGGATGACAGCAGATGTCACCAATGCCACATGTTAATGCCACAGCTGAGGCTGTGAAGTGATGAATAGAAAGTGAGGTCAGAGCACATCAAGCTGCAGCAGCGGGAAGCAGCCAGCGGAAGTGGTTCAGGACCCAGTTAGGGAGTGATGCCAGAGTTGAAGACTTGCTTTAACAGGGTGCCAGAGCGTTATGCCACCTCCTACGAGCACTAAAAATGTGTAGGTCCAGATGCAATCTCATTATTTGATGCTACACGATCCTTCAATCTCCTTCATCGCATCCTTTGCTCTCATCTCGCCTCTCTGATCTCTGTGCATATCTCCTGTTACCCCTTATGTCCTCTTTTGAAGACAGATGAAATGAAATCAACTCTATGAGTGGGGAGAAAACTAACCTTCAATATTTTCTGATTTTAATTTAATATATCTACCAGGTGCCAATGACGTCTGGTTTGATTACAGCCTCAGGGGCATTGCCTTTTATTCATCTGTGAACTATTTTGCAAAAGTTTTACATGTACTTCAGTCCCTACTGTAAAGAATGAGACAGTGTCAAGAGCCCAGTAAGCATGAAAATGTAAATTGATGAGAAAAGAATAAAACAAAATTGCTTTGGGTAAAAACAGGAGGTCGATAAGAGTCAAAGGAATTGCTGAGGAGTAGATACTAACGCCACTAGGTGCACTGGCTGGAGTACACTAGTATGGAGAGAAATTGAATTCTTTCAGTTCTGCCTGGAGCAGCTGTTTCGGCTTTCCTAAGTGATGCACATTTCAGCATGTGTCTGTATTGGATGCTGGAACAGAATCACCCATGACCTCAAGTCACCAACAGTTTTCTGCCTCAGCCCGGAAAGATGGGTGTCTACTACTGACTGTTATTCATTTTGATTTTGCACCTATTTTAAATTACAGTGGAAATAAACACATATTATATCTTCCTAAAATTCAAACCATGCAGAAATGTATAAAAAAAATGAAGGTTATAACATCCAGTCCTTCCTCATTCTACCTTCTCTCCCCTAGAACAAGCCCTAAGTGGTATATATCCTTCCAGACTTTTCTCTGTGTACATATGAGAACACAAGTGTATTATTTTTATCCTTATTAGCTTGATTTTTTTTACTCAATATATCCTGGATATCCTTCCATGAAAGTAAAAATAGTTCAACCACATTTTTAATTGGCTTTGTAGTACTCCTTAGGGAGAAATGCCTTGTAAAGTAATTTGCTACTCTTTCTTTATGGATGGATAGCACTTGGTTTTGGGAAATTTTTCTGAACAGTATTGGGTTATACATCACTGTACACATATCCTTGCATGTTTGCATGATTACTTCTGTAAGAAAGATGTCAAAGGTGAAAGGTTAAATTTCTTGTTAAATTGAGTAAATTTTAATAGATGTTGCCAATTTCCCACTAACAGCAAATTAATTTTCTCTGTACACTCAAAGACACTGGATATGAAAAAAAAATCTGTAGTTTTTCTTCTCTCTAATGGCACAAAAATAGTATCAAATGGCTAGTTTGATTTGCTTTTACGTTATCAGTCACATGATTGGACAGCTCATGCTTTATCAGAATGTTTCCTTTAAAGGCTATTGGGGAGCTGGCGCTGTGGCGTAGTGAGTAAAGCCACTGTCTGCAGTGCCGGCATCCCATATGGGCACCAGTTCTAGTCCCAGCTACTCCACTTCCGATCCATCTCTCTGCTATGGCCTGTGAAAGCAGTAGAAGATGGCCCAAGTCCTTAGGCCCCTGCACCCACGTGGGAGACCCGGAAGAAGCTCCTGTCTCCTGGTTTCGGATCGGTGCAGCTCCGGCCATTGCGGCCAATTGGGGAGTGAACCAGTGGATAGAAGACCTCTCTCTTGGGCCGGCGCTGTGACACAGCAGGTTAAGGCCCTGGCCTGAAGTGTCAGCATCCCATATGGATGCCAGTTCTAGTTCTAGCTGCTCCTCTTCTGCTCTCTGCTATGGCCTGGGGAGGCAGTAGAAGATGGCCCAAGTGCTTGGGCCCCTGCACCCACGTGAGAGAACTGGAAGAAGCTCCTGGCTCCTCGCTCCTGGCTTCAGATCAGGGCAGCTCCAGTCATTGCAGCCATGTGGGGAGTGAACCAGCAGACAGAAGACCTCTCTCTCTCCGTCTCTACCTCTCTCTGTAACTCTGTCTTTCAAATAAATAAATAAATCTTTAAAAAAAATAAAAAGGCTATTGGGTTTCTGAGCATACTTCGGAGGATTGCTTAGGTCACCAGTAGCAGAAAGGGCCACCTGGGGTTAAGATGGAACAAAGCACACTGAGACCCTGGGAAAGGGGCAGACCATCCTTCCTGTCCACAGGCTTCCTGTTCCCTCTCTGAACTGAAAGAGGCCCACTGAGAGGATATCAATCACACTCGCCCCGCAAATCTTCAAATGGAGCGCATGGGATGTCAGATGCCCCACAATCATGAGAGTTCCTTTCATTTCCCTGTCTCTTCTGTCTGGGTCCCTTGAATTCCTGGAGTCTCTCCTACCCACAAGACACCAAGAATGGCTGGCACAATCTTGTACTCTTCTTGACTAGAGCCTGTTTAGTCTCTGTTCAGCCAGGTGATTTCTCTGAAAGTTAAGTTTTCTCCATGTTCTTTTTCCATCTTGTATTTAGAAAGAATTCCTTGAAGTGTGCTACATTTCCTGATTGTGCCATCATCTTTTCCCTCAGGGTTAAAAGCCTCATCCCCTTCCTTTGTATTTCAAAGTCTTCTGACACTGGACTAGAATTGCCCCTCCCACACTTGGATTTGAATGTGACCTTCTATTATACCATCCCTTCCTCCCCTCCATAATTCAGTCTCCATTTATGTCTCTCTGTTCCCAATCTTCCCTTCCATTCTGGTTCTATCACAGTTTCCCTTTGCTAACACCTGCATCATCACATGCAGCCTGGAACGTTCCTATATATTCATGCTGACTACCCATCTAGGTTCTAGTAAATGATGCTGATGAAGAGAAACTATTAAAATTTCCCTAAGAAAAATGCATGTTTACCATTATCTCTCTCCCGCCTTTTTGCCTCTTGGTTACTCAGTTCAGGAAGCACCCTCCTTGTCCCTGGAACAATGGATCACTCCATTGGAGTAAGTCTGTAACAGAGACCCCTGAATAAACAAGCACACGGTACCCCATTCTGGGAGCAATAGGCAGGAGTGAAAAACAAAAATTGCTACTAATACTCACAGGTCTGAGATCAAACCCTCATAGAAACTAAGCAAGGCTGTCATCTTCGCGTCAGGTCCTATTATTTTCATTGATTTCTGTGCTTATAGTTAAGTGCTTTCTGAAACACATGCACCTATGACTGCCAGAATGACAGAGACGTAACGTTAAGCACTCTGCTTTCATTAACAAATTTCATATCAAGATTTACTATTTAGTATTATTACTAAGAACATTAGTGTTTTTGGCCAGCACCGCGGTTCAATAGGCTAATCCTCCGCCTTGCAGCGCCGGCACACCGGGTTCTAGTCCCGGTCGGGGCGCCGGATTCTGTCCCGGTTGCCCGTCTTCCAGGCCAGCTCTCTGCTGTGGCCAGGGAGTGCAGTGGAGGATGGCCCAAGTGCTTGGGCCCTGCACCCCATGGGAGACCAGAAGCACCTGGCTCCTGCCTTCGGATCAGCACGGTGCGCCGGCCGCAGTGCGCCAGCCGCAGAGGCCATTGGAGGGTTAAACAACGGAAAAAAGGAAGACCTTTCTCCCTGTCTCTCTCTCTCACTGTCCACTCTGCCTGTCAAAAAAAAAAAAAAAAAAAATAGTGTCTTTAACTATTAAATAATCAAATTAAGAAGAAATGAAAAATTTCATGTATTTTCCACAGTGGCTCATTAGAATATTAGTTCAGAGGCTTAACCAGAGTTTGATTCACAATGGCTGAAAACAAGAGAAAAGATGTAGTTCTCTCGTTAAAGTTCCATCGGATAGGCTCAGCATATAGAAGCTGGACTCCACAAGAATCAAGGCTCCTTCTGTCTTGTTTCATCCTGGCTAGAGCGCATTGTACTTGTTCTCATTGTCAAAACTGACTTGCACCTACCACACTCACATACCAACCAGGCACACATAACTAATACTTATGTATTGAAATAGTGCATGGTGCCCCACAAAGGTGTATTACATGTTAATTTTAAAAATTTTATCAAAACCTACTAGGACCAACGTTGTGGCATAAACAGTTTAAGCTGCAACCTGTAATGCCCGCATCCCATATGGGCACTGTTGGTTCAAGTCCCAGCTGTTCCACTTCTGATCCAGATCCCTGTTAATGTGCCTGGGAAGGCAACAGAAGATGGCCCAAGTCTCCTGGCTCCTGGCTTCAGTCTGGCCCAGCCATGACTGTTGGGACCATTTAGGGAGTGAACCAGCAGATGGAAGATATTTTCTCTCTCTCTCTCTCTCTCTCTCTCTCTTCTTACTCCTCCTCCTCTCTCTCTCCATAACTTTGTCTTTCTAATAAATAAAATAAATCTTTAAAAAAAAAAAAAAAAACCTGCTTACCCTCCTGCACATGCCAGCCTAAGGAAAGGGGAAAGCAGACACAGAAGCAAGCAGCTTCCTTTGAGGCGTGTGATCTGATTTCTGCTCCCGAGTCACTGGCCAGGCTTTGGCTGTGTGGCCACACCTGGCTAACTGGGAAATATAATTTCTAAGTGAACAGTTAAATGTCCATTTAGAATCTTGATGTGAATGGAAGGAGAGAGGGAGCGGGAGAGGGGAGGTTTGCGGGTGGGAGGGAAGTTATGGGGGGGGGGGGCATTGTAATCCATAAGGTGTACTTTGGAAATTTATATTCATTAAATAAAAGTTAAAAAATTAAAAAAATAAATGTCCATTTAGACTTCAAATGGTTCTATTACCAACATTCATTAAACCACATACACAAATTTTAGCCTACTATTTGGTTAATATTTTAATAATCATCCCCCACATCATTGATAAATCTTCATGGACTTCATCTTTAGGAACCATGTAAAGGTTCTACATATGGAAGTGCTTCGCTTCTGCCCAACAAACAGGTTGTTTCCAATGGAGGATTTTATTAAGAGTACTGCAATTAGCATGTCCTATGTTAACATGTATTTGCTTTTTCAGTTATTTACTTCAGATTTACTCCAACAAGTAAGATTGCTTCAGTGAATACACCCCCTAAACTTTTTTTTTTTTTTTTGACAGGCAGAGTGGACAGTGAGAGAGAGAGACAGAGAGGAAGGTCTTCCTTTGTCGTTGGTTCACCCTCCAATGGCCACCGCGGCTGGCATGCTGCAGCCGGCGCACTGCGCTGATTCGATGGCAGGAGCCAGGTACTTCTCCTGGTCTCCCATGGGGTGCAGGGCCCAAGCACTTGGGCCATCCTCCACTGCACTCCCTGGCCACAGCAGAGAGCTGGCCTGGAAGAGGGGCAACCGGGACTAGAACCCCGTGTGCCGGCACCGCTAGGCGGAGGATTAGACTAGTGAGCCGCGGCGCCAGCCACCCCCTAAACTTTTCAGCAGCAGCAAAGAGAAGAGTCAAAGCTGCCCCCCATCACTAGGAATGATTTGTTTTTTTTTTTTAATATTTGCAAATTTGATACACTGAAAATGGGATCTAATGGTAGTTTTAAATGTCATTCAATTGTTAGTGTGTTCATTTCATTGTGAATTTTCACAAGTTTCACACTTCTCTTAGGAATGCTTTCTTTCCCCATTTATTATCTTAGGTTTTCTTCATCTGTAAAACTGCATAGCAACAGCACTTCCATGACAGGGTACGGTAGACTCAAACAAGAAAAGGAATAACAGAAATTGTGTTTCTTCTGCCCCATTTGTTCTGGCTTCCCCTGTACGAATTCTGCAGCCGCGAGCTGCGCCTGAGCGGCAGCTGCAATGCCGTGCTCTGAGAGACCACGCTACCTCATCGCCTTTTCTTCAGAGCACCAATGAGGATCAGAAGTTACATTTTTTTTTTAAGATTTTTATTTATTTATTTGACAGGTACAGTTACAGACAGTGAGAGAGAGCGACAGAGAGAAAGGTCTTCCTCCCATTGGTTCACTCCCCAGATGGTCGCAACAGCCGGAGCTGCACCGATCCAAAGCCAGGAGTCAGGAGCTTCCTCCTGGTCTCCCACGTGGGAGCAGGGGCCCAAGCATTTGGGCCGTCCTCCACTGCTATCCCAGGCCACAGCAGAGAGCTGGACTGGAAGAGGAGCAGCAGGGACTAGAACCGGCACCCATATGGGATGCCGGCGCCACAGATAGAGGCGCCACAGCGCCTGCCCCAGAAGTTATATTTTTCAATAGTGTACTTAGTTTTGTCTCCCCCTTCCCAATGGAGGCCCTGGTCTGTATTCTGTACTGTGTTTCTCTACCACCAAAACAACATCTGGCACACAGCACACGCTGGATAAATAAATGAAGCTCTTTCTCACACTGCCAGAATCTCTTGACTATGCTGGGAGCTTAGGCACAGTCTGCAATTACCACTTTTCCAGAGAGAGAGACATGAAGTCCCCGCACGCCCTGCCTCCTACAGCCATGCACATTTGCTCAATCATGCTTCCAGCCTCTTCTTGTCTCTGCTCTGTGTGTCATACTCACAATCCCAACCCAAAGCACCACCACCAATTAATTCCTCCCTGGCATGGCACGGCGCTGGATCTATCACACATGTGGCACAGGTCTACTGAGGTGCTCAGTCTCTTGTTTGGAGTTCAAAGCAAAGAAAGAAGAGAGGAAAGAGGGAGAGAGCCCTGATCTGACTGCCTATAAAATTCTGACCTCATGCAGAAAGGAATGCAACTGCCTGACTTTCTGGTTGGAATCCCTGGGCTAGCAATAGGCTGTATTGGTAACAGAGAGCTTTTCATATCTTCTGCCAAGATGATGTGTGACTTTTCTAAGCCAGAGGGTGGAGCAAATAGAATCCATGACTCTGCTTCCTAATCCAACACCACTGGTGGGGCAGTGTTTCGAAATCCTCCTTGATTCCAGCAGTCTTCCTGGATCCTGCCTGTCACAGCATCTTCTTTTAAAAAAGAAAAAGTACACAGTTTGAGAGGGATTCTGGTGGAATGTTAAGAGAGGATAGATATCTAATTTAAATTTATTTTCTTTAGCCTGTAGTAAGAGGTATCCTATATTTTTTCCTTAGGTATTTTATCTGGTTTTACTTACGTTGTTTCAGAATTGTTATTACTGGTTTCAAAAGTATTTTCACATTTAAAAAATTAACTCCACTTTAATAATTATTGCAGTTTATAGGTATAAGAATAACCATATTGAGGTTAGCATTAGGACACAGCAGGTTAAACCACTGTTTGTGATGCCAGCATCCCATATCAGAGTGCTAGTTAAAGTCCCAGCTGCTCCACTTCCAGTCCAGCTCCCTCCTAATGTATCTGAGAAAGGAGAAGAAGATGATCAAAGTACTTAGGTCTCAGCCATCTGTAAGGGAGTTTCTGGACTCCTGGCTTCTGCTTGGACCAGTCTTAGCTGTTGTGGCATGTAGGGAGTCATTCAGCAGATAGAGGATCTCACTCTCTCTTTCTCCCCCCTCCCCCTTCAAATAAATCTTTTCAAAAAATCCTATTGTAGGCCAAATAATTAATTATTTACCTAATGATAAACTACAAATGGAGAGAACAAAACCAAATTGTTTTTAGGATTTACATTGAATGCTCCCTGATCAGAACTGTCTTCTTGAGGTCCCCAGAGAAAGCATGACCCTAGTTTTCTCAATTCCTGAGCCTCTCTAACCTATTTCTCTTCTTGTATCTACTTCTCTTCTCTATGAATGGAATGGAAACCCACCTTAGTAAAACACTTCAAAACTATGACCTGAACATCCTCAAACTCAGACCTTTCCATCTCGAAATAAGGGAAACACCCCTTTCCTCACTGTTCCATTGAAAAGTCTCTAGCAAATTCACAAAAAGACCCCATGTTACCTTAGAGTCCCATCAACTACATTTTTATTGACTTGGAGATTTAGCAGTAAGGGAAAGAGCTGTTGGCCAGACCATCAGCTCTCTCCACACACCCCACCACATCGCCACGTCCTAATTGTTTGTGGGGAGCAACTCAGACTAGACTAAGTTACTGGAATTAAGACTTATTCTATGCATCTGCTCTCCCACAATATGGCACTGGGAGAGGAGTAAACAACTTCTGCGCAGCTGCCTCTCGCCAACTTGAGTGATGACCTGCAGGAGCTGATCCTGCTCCTGATTGGAGGAGAGCAGCGTACTCAGCGTGTGGGTACCAGAGTTGGGATTGGTGGAAGAGGACCATAAAGGAGGAGAGAGACAACATGCACCAGGAACATCTAAGGGGAACACCTGAAAGAACACCTGAGCAGCCCCCGAGAGAGCTGGCTGGCGGTGTGCCACTCCCCTGCGGAAGTGGGGAAAGTGGCAGGGGGGCCCGCCCCTCCACGAAGAACCAGCAGCAAACCCGGGAAGGGCCGAGCAGACAAAAGAACAGCGCAGGGTCCTGTGTCGTTCCTCTGCGAAGAGGGGGAGCGACAATTGTTCATCCAGTGATGACCTCTATTGTGGTCAACAACCAGTGTGCCTGGAACCAAAACTACAATGGAGTTGTTTTTCCAAACTCTTCTTTAGCTGGCCTGGCATCAACATCCGGGGAACACAGATTTAGAAGCTGAGAATAATTAGGTTCGAAAAGATGTTTACGACAATGAACAAGGCACTGATGTGGCAAGTTAACGAAGGCACCCCAGTCTAGGGTATGACAACAAACTGAGTCTCCTTCCAAGTTCCAAAGCTTCCTGTCCTGCTATTGTTTGATTTTACCCAATTCCATGTCAATATTTCTTAGCGTTCCTCAGAAATTGATGATCTAAATCTTTACGGCAGGATCTTCTTGGTTGTACTGGACATCTAAGATATTTATTATCAATATTATGCTTACAGAAATATTGATTTCTACAACATAGAAAATGTTAGAAATTTGCATGGCAGTGAAACCAGACTCTACAAAACCTATCCTGTACTGGGTAGCATGAAAATAATTGAGGGAGCAAATGGTCTTGAGCAAAATCATTCTTTCTTACCACAGGAACTGTGTGCAGTGACAGATGCTCAAAAGGAATGAAGCCACTTACACTGATTCACATACAGCACCTCCAGGTATAAGTAAAGGCAAGTAAGATAACACACAAATGTATGGATTTCTAACCTAACTGCTCATGAAGATGTTCAAGTTTCCAAGGTTCTAAGTTTAGAAGTTTTAAGTTTTAGTACAACAAAAGATAGCAGCAGTAAGACCTAGCCTAACGAATTTGGAGGATTCCCATCCAGACAGAACTCTTTTTTGCACAATATTTAAAAGATATTAAATCTCAGATGTTCCCAGATTATGCCTCAGAAGGGTTCGGAGCAATGGCTTTGATGGTGACAGCTTTGAAAGTGGGCAGATTTTCATTTCTAAGAGAAAATCTGAAAGTAGGCTGAGGTAGTGACAGCAAAGAGCAAGCATCATGCAAGAGCCAGTCGGCAAGGTCACTGCCGGGAAGGGCAGTCTCATATGAGCAGCTTTCTGCCCCCTCTCAGCCACATGGGATGTGTGTTGGGTCTGCAATGTGTCCTCACCAAGAGATAAAGAGCCCTCACAGCTTGCACTGGACTTGTCACCTTGTATGGGAACATCTTTCATGTCAGACTCAAGACATGTTTCTGTGTTAAGTGTGTGTATGTGATCAGGCTTCTGGCCAACCCTACTTTTGTGTGTGTCCCCTACAGAAAGAGGGCACAGTCCTGGTGCGGCAGCATAAGAGGAGTTTATATGGGACAATTTCCCTGCACTTGCTGCTTGCGGGTCACAGGGTACCCACGGCTACTCCTGAAGCTTCGCTGTGTGAGTAAACTTGATCCCAGTTGGTACCTGACTGCATGGGCTTTCTTTGACAATTCCAATATCAAGATGCACTGGACAGAGTATACCTACTTTTGCATCTGATGTAGGTAAAATGCCCCATGCTCAAAAGTCACACCTTAGGAATAGCATGAGGGCGGCCTCATAGGCATCTTAGAATGAGAACAGAGATGGGCACTGTGTCACAGTGGGTTAAGGCACAGCTTGGGATGCCCATATTCCATATCAGAGTTCCTAGACTGTATCTTGCCTCCAATTCTGATTCACCTTCATGCTAATCCACACCCTGGGAGGCAGCAGATGAAGGTTCTAGGGGTTGGGTCCCTGCAATCCACATGGGAGACCCAGATGGAGTTCCAGGCTCCTGGCTTTGGCCTAGACTAGCCCTGACAGGTCTTTGGATAGTGAATCAGTGTGTAAAAAAGTTTCTTTCTCTCTCCCTCTCTCCCTCTCCCCTCTTCTTCTCTCCTTCTCTCCCTCTCCCTCTCTCTCTCTCTTTCTCTCTCTCTCCAGATATCTTTCTTGAAAGAGAGAGAGATCTTTCTTTTGCTGGTTCACTCCACAAATGGCCACAAAAGCCAGGGCTCGGCCAGGCCTAAGCCAGGAGCCAGGAAATCCATCCTGGTTCCCCACTTGTGTGTCAGCCCAATCACCTGGGTTATTCTCCACTGCCTCCCAGGCACATTAGCAGAAAGTTGGATCAGAACTGTAGTAGCCATCCCTCAAACCAGCACTCTGATATGGGATGCTAATATTGTAGGAGTCTTAACCACCCACTAAGCCACAATGTCAGCCCCTGCTGAGGTGGTTTCATCCAGACAAGATGTGGAGGGAAGACTAGATTTTCTCTTAAATAAGTTTTAGAAACTTATCTGACTTTATTTTGTGAACATGACCTAGCCGGGAGCAAACCATAAACTCAGAGTGGCAGTAGGCCATAGAAGCCCTGTGTTCTAAACACCCATATCAGTGTTTCCCAAAGGCCAGCCCAACAAACAACTATATCAGAATCTACCTTGAGGGACATTTTTTAAATATCAATTTTCAGGCCACATCATGAGGGGATTTAATCTGTCTAGAATTAAACCCAAGCATCTCTATTTTCAACATGTTCCACAGTTGGAAAAGCAACTTGGAAAGAAAGGGACAGATCAGAGTGATAGAAATCAGGACCCAGGATTCTGGCCCACCTGCTGCCTGGACACATGTATTTGGTGGGCAATAACCTATATTCTAGGTAGGATATCATATCAAAGAGCGCTCAGACTGGGTGGCTCAGCAAGGGGCTGAGGCGCAGCACCGTGTAGACACTCCAGTTAACAGATGGGCCAGCACAGCCTGCAGAATTGAAAGGTGAACATGCGTTATCATTTTTATTCTTTCTGGGCCAGGACTTATTTTTAAGCAGGTAGAATAATTCTTTTTTTTACTTTACAGTGTTTGGAGCATGGTCCCTGCCACATAGTAGAGTCTAAAAGGAATTTCATAGTTTCTAAAAGGAAATCCTGAATGTAAACTTTACAACACAATGTGTTCAAACACCTACCACAGCTTTTCATATCTGGTTAACTTTCCTGACTACCTTTTTTTTTTATTTATTTATTTGACAGGTAGAGTTATAGACAGTGAGAAAGAGACAGAGAGAAAGGTCTTCCTTCCGTTGGTTCACTCCTCTAATAGCCGCTAGGTCCAGCGCTGCGCCGATGCAAAGCCAGGAGCCGGGTGCTTCCTCCCGGTCTCCCATGCGAGTGCAGGACCCTAGCACTTGGGCCATCCTCTACTGCCCTTCCCGGCCAGAGCAGAGAGCTAGACTGGAAGAGGAGCAACCAGGACTAGTACCCGGCACCCTAACCGGGACTAGAACCCGGGGTGCCAGAGCCGCAGGCAGAGGATTAGCCAAGTGAGGCACAGTGCCGGCCCCTGGCTACCTTTTAAAACCCTCTCTTACTCGAGATGTGCAATTCGGGACATGCTCAAGCTGACTTACCTCAAACAGTAGAGTTAGAAACATACCAGGGGATTCCAATTCAATCCCATCAAGGTGGCATGTACCAATGCCATCTCACTAGTCCAAGTGATCAATTTCTGTTCACAATTGATCATAATGATAGGGCTAAGAACCAAAGGGAGCACATAAACAAGACTAGTGTCTGCTAATACTAACTGATAGAATAAAAAAGGGAGAGAACGATCCAACATGGGAAGTGAGATACACAGCAGACCCATAGAATGGCAGATGTCCTAAACAGCACTCTGGCCTCAGAATCAGCCCTTAAGGCACGCGGATCCGGCTGAAATGCCCATGAGAGTATTTCAGGCATGGAAAGCCAAGACACTCTGGGGGGGAAAAAAAAACCTAAATGAAAGATCTCTGCGAGTGAGATCCCAGTGGAAAGAACGGGTCATCAAAGAAGTAGGTACCTTTCTCTGAAGGGAGGAGAGAACTTCCACTTTGACCATGGCCTTGTCTAAATATGATCAGAGTCGGTGAACTCAGAGGGCTTCCATAGCCTTGGCAGCTCATGACAAGAGCCTAGGGTGATTACTGATGCCATAAACAAGAGTGTCAATTTGTTAAGTCAACAACAGGAGTCACTGTGCACTTACTCCTCATGTAGGATCTTCGTCCTTAGTGTGCTGTACATTGAGATTTAATGCTATAACTAGTACTCAAACAGTATTTTTCACTTTATGTTTCTGTGTGGGAGCAAACTGTTGCAATCTTTACTTAATGTATGCTAAACTGATCTTCTGTATATAAAGAGAATCGAAAATGAATCATGATGTGAATGGAAGGGGAGAGGGTGTGGGAAAGGGGAGGGTTGCGGGTTGGAGGGACGTTATGGGGGGAAAGCCATTGTAATCCATAAGCTGTACTTTGGAAATTTATATTCATTAAATAAAAGTTAAAAAAAAAAACCCTCTCTTACTCAATCACTCTTGCTGCACCAAAGACATTTTTCCACAGCTCTCCACCCGCACTCATGCAAAGGGAACCCCGAGCACGCCAGGCTCCAGTCCCATCCTCACTACTGTTTGGGTGCCTGTCCTCACCTGCACAGCCCTCACTTCCTCCTTCCCTATATAAACAGCTCATCTGTATTCAACACATACTCTGTGCCAGGCACTGTCCTGAGTATCTTATTGATGTTATTCCTTTCAAGAGTCACAATAACCCTCTTTGGTAGCTACTACTGTCTTAACCCTTTACCAGTGAGTCAAGAGGGGCTTTAAAGAAGAGACACATTGTGCATAAGATGACTCATTTAGTAAATGGCAGGACCATGACTTGGTTTCATTGGTCTCAGTTTTGTCTGTGGTCAAAGCACTTCCTTCTATCCTCGGTGCTATGCCCTTGGCTGTTGACCCAAGCTGTCTGTCATTCAAGGCTGATCTAACCCTGACTTCCTCCAAGAAGTGAAGGGCAGCTCTAGGCTTCACTGGATCAAAGGCAACACCAAAAAATTTATTTAAGCACATCAAAGTCTGGAAACCAAATAGAGAATCAGCGAGAACACTTCATTATCCCTTGCAAAAGGTACCCTCAGGGCAAAGAGGGGAATAGTGAAGCTACTGAATACTTAACTTGAGTCTTTCCCCAGGAAGACATTAGCAGGGGGCTCTTTTTTTAAAGCAGTTAGAAGCATGAAAACAAATCGTGATAAATGCTTTAGGAACATCACTAAAAACTTTGGTTTTAACACCATTTTTAGTGGAAAGGGTATTCTAGGACAATAAGTCTCATTCTACCCAATTCTCATCTCCGTATCTTTTCTCTATGCCTATAACAGGACCTTCTCACTCACACCTGCACACCCAACCTCGACCCCTCAAAGCTTGCAAAGAGGGCTCCAAACTCCAGGCAGTGCTCTTAAGAGCTCTAAGCTCTTATTTTGACAGAATTTGTCATCATCTATGCCACTCCACCCCCAACCTTATACTCTGTTTCAAAAACTAAAAGACAAAGATGGTTAGATAAATATATACATAAGTTGATACGGTTATACCATCTGCATAGATCTATAAATATATACCTATACCAATTGATCTATCTATCTATCTATCTATCCATCCAGATACACCTGTGTGCCAGTCACCTAGTGGGTGATTTGACACAGTGCAACAGATATTTTAAAGGGCTTACCATGTTCCAGCTCCTGTAACTAGGCACTAACAATAAAATTAGAATAAGATCTAGTTCCTGTCCCTAAATAGCTTAGAGTCAATATTATGCCCCTAGATGTTACCTCATTTAATCATCAAAGTGACTCTGTAGCAAAGTTATTATTTTAAAATATAAAAGACCAGGAACATCCAGAGAAATCAAACAGCTTGCCCAAGGCTATGCAGAGAATAAATGGTAGACGTCTCTGCCCCCAAAATACAAACAGTTCTAGCCTTGATGGGTTGCCTCTGGGTCTTTCCAAGATCTGGTCTCCCACTTTGATCCTATTTCTAGCAGTTCAACCAACCTATTAATTGCCTTGCCTGAGTCCTTGACAATAACCTTCTAGGATCCCTGAGCCCTGCTCTCCAGGAACATCGATATGGGTGGGGTGGGAATCCTTTAGGGATTAAGGTTCTCCCTCTAAACTCCAAAGAGAGCTCTGTTGCTGGAGCCATGCTTCCAGAAGCCTGCTGCTGAGCCGTCAGCTCTGCTTTCTGGGTTCCCCTTGCTCAAGGAGCTGAAGACCAACAGGAAGTACCATAAATTCATTCAGTCTTCTGGCAGAGCAGTCTATCAATGAATAACAGCAGATATAAAATGTCATTTAGAAAAGGGGTTCTAAGAGAGGACTGGCAGGGTAGAGGGCATTCCTGAATCAATCGCTCTCTTTCATATACACCTGTGTTCATATGCATATGCACTGCTTCTCTCTCTCTCTCTCTCTCTCTCTCTCTCTGCAACTGAAGGCCCAAGCAAGGAGTCCTCACTCAAAGCCACAGAGTTATTTTTCTATGAAGCTAGTGGCATTTACAAGTAATCCTCTTACACATGCTGCCCATATGCTTATGGAATACAGGGAGGTGTGAAGGGAAGCCAGCCACAACAGGAAGCATTTCATGGAAGAATTTCTGATAAACTACACAAACAGTAAGGACATAGCTCTATCCGGGACTCCTCAGAGAGGATGCAGCATTAAGCCTGCCAGTTATCGGGGGAAGCAGCAGAATCCCAGCCACAAAGTGGGAATAAAAATACTACATATCTGTGATATCGCTGGGGTGATTTGGTGAACGGTGTAGATACAGTATGTAGCCTGGGGCTTTACTTTATTCAGTCCTGGACAATCATTCAGGCTCTCTTGAATATGATCCTAACTTGATTATGCTCAGAAGAAAAGGAGTTAAAAGTCTCCAGGGAAGTGAGTTGAAAAGTCTGTCGTAAAGGAATAATGCAGTAAACAGGGAACACCTGATTTTGCTTTTGAAAAGAAATCACCAACACAAGGCAAGCACACAGAGTCTGTTTCCTTGTTGATTTAAAGAATTTTTGGTACATTTTTATCTGCTCAGTTGATTAGTAATTGGTTAATTTTCCTTTATAGTGATAGTTCCAGTGTTCCTTATGGTAATAGCTTCCATTACTGCATTTTATTTTCTTAATTGATTTTGTACTCTACTATCAGTCTGTTATCTTTCCTGGTGCTATGGAAAAGCAGTTAGAAATTCCTTTCCATTTGGATTCAGTTGTGACCCTCTCTGTACTGCCCTTTGCCTCTGGAATGTGAAGCCTCCCGTGGGTTGACTTGGGGATATCTGTTTTTAGACATTGTCTCCAGCCCCTAGTCCATCCCTCAGAGATGCGCCCTTGGGAGAGCATGTGATGTCTCACCCTGAGACACGTCTGCCAAAATTCTGGAAGTGATCTTATCCCCATCTGAAAAACTAGATTCCAACTCCATCTCATCACAAGAGGCTGAGGCTGAGCTTTGCAACAGAGCTGCCTAGGAAAAAACAGGAGGTCCATGGATAAGCTGCCAAAGGGCTTCGGAAGGTTCAAGCCTAGGATTTTTATTCAGTACTGATGCGGACCCTTCTGCTTTCCTCTGAGGGGGGAAAAAGAATGAGTACGATTAGGGACACATTTCCACTAAGTGTAGTCGTGTTCCCTCATAGGAAATACTTTAAACACGTGTTCAGGGAGGAATATTTATCATTCTGAGTGGGGGGTAGGGGGTGGGGGGATGAGGCAGTCATACATTTTTCTCCCACTCTACCCTAATGTTCACAGTTAAAGGAGTTAACTTGCTTGTGCCTAATCTCCATGACAAAGCAAGCTTTGTCTGACCTCTCCAGTTTCCTCAGCCCAGAGATTATATAACCAGAAGGTGGGGTTGCAGATTCTCAATAGATGACAAAGGTGAAAGTGGGCCAAGGCTGGAATCACCCACCACTGCCTGAACTCTCAGGCCCTGGGATGCCTTCCTAAACTGTGTCCCCAGCCACAGCAAGGCGCTTAAATCTCCCATCCATTTCATCCTCACTGATACACTGCATTTCTTTTTGAAAGAGAGGAAACATCTACCTGAGCTCTTGCTGATTAAAGTGAGATCACTTATGCAAAAAAAAAGAAACTACAGGGGAAACACAACTGTCATCACTAAATGTAATTTCAGAAATTGATTATAACACAACACTCAGAACTGCTAACAGTAAAAATTGAAAGAGAATCATGACATACAAAACGAATCCGACTCAAAGTGGAAAGCAAGTCATTGCTTAGTAAATGCTGACTACAAAGCCTCAAAGATGTACATAAAGTGAAAAGCTTGGAAATAAAAGTTATCCACAGTTCAGCTTAGTGCTTTGTGTTCAGTGCCTGCCAAGCAGTTTTTTTTTTTTAACTAAATTGTTCATGATCTATGTCCCTGACAACTGTGATGCCCAATACATATTTATATGTTCACAGGTGAAGTCTGTATGGCCTTGATGTAGGCAGGCATATAGCATAAAATTCAATTAGGTTTGTGAACTGGAAGATCATGCCTTCACCACGCCCCCTATGTGATCTCATGCCCCTACCTGACCACACCTGTGTGCCCACCTGCCAATCAAACTAGTGAACCACTCCCCTTTGGAAGTGGATTAAAGACCTGGACTGGAGCATGGCAGGCCCGTCTCTTTTTTTTTCCCCCTCCCAGCCCTTGATCCCCTTACTGCCCCACGCCTTTGGGGCATGTGGCCTTTGGGTCACCTGCTCCATTCTTTCTGGCCTGCAGGTTCCTCCATATGGCTGGCTCTTGGCCTGCTCTCTGCTCAGTATGAATCTAGATTTACCTTTCTCTCTTAGAGGTCTCACTTGCCTATGCATTTCTCCCACTGAATAAAAAGCTTAAAAACTTACCATGCTGCCTTAAAAACTTACCATGCTGGTCTATTTGAGCCAGTATTCAGCATACTTCTCTGAATTCATGGCAAAAGCCCATACAACTTATTAATTTTGGGAAATATTAATAAGCAAATCTTTATCAGCCTCAACATAACTCACGTAACTCAGCATTATAAATGCCAAAATTATACTAGCAGCTACTTCTTATGAGTATATATCTAGTCCATTAACCCCACATTCCACCTGATGTCTGACCTCAGAACAATATAAAAACATAATGAAAGTGAAAATTTAGGACACCTGCAGGTGTTACTCAAACTCTAAATCCATGACAGTGTGTGAGGAGCAAGATTAGAAGTCCTCACACCAAGTGGTCCCCAAGGATCAAAGTGCAAGCGGTGGCCTCGCCTTTGAAGGAGGAAACTGCCATACTGTGATCCTTATGGGCAAATCTTCCCTCTGCTGTAGAGAAAATCCAATCAGGGCATTACCTGATTGGGCACATTGATTTCCACCCTAATAGGTATTGATTATCTGCCAGGCCATGGCTTTCTTCTAGGTTTACTATAGA
The DNA here is from genome assembly GCF_051225735.1 of Oryctolagus cuniculus. NCBI lineage: Eukaryota > Metazoa > Chordata > Mammalia > Lagomorpha > Leporidae > Oryctolagus > Oryctolagus cuniculus. The sequence goes on from NC_142878.1 coordinate 50,229,127, forward strand.
GAGAAGCCAACGGATATTTTTCTCACACCAGCAAGTACTTAATCTATTACCCTATGCAGTGACTGGGGCAGCCTCTGATTAATACAGTTCAGCCAGTTTGAGCACCTGGTCGGAAAGGCATAGAAAATCGTTGCAGGGCTTTATAAATGATTTGACTCTGAGTGAGCTACAAGGAAAAGGACGCTGTAGACAAAAAATAGTATGGGGAGGCAAAATTTCACCTCAAAATCCTTGAGGTTTTCCAGCTGAAGCTGAGAATTAAAAACTGGCCTAAAACAGATTAACAGGAGAAAAGCATACGAATGCATTGAATATACATTGTACATGACACAGGAGCCCTCAGTAGGAAACAAAGACCGAAAAAGCGGCAAAACCCGATTCTATATTAGGTTGAACAAAGAGCGACAACTGTTGAAAAGTATCTAAACTATGTAGGGAGGCTGAAGGAAGATGAGATATTTTAACAAGGACTGTGTGTGCAGAATTCTCTCTCAAATTCCCAACCCTGGTGAGAAGAATGTTGCTTTTCTTCTGATACAGGGGAAATATCTTCCATGGAGGAGGGGGGAGGGCATGGGTTATCTCCTGCTTTCAGGCAGAAAAAGGGGAAGGTTAGAACACACACTGCACCTGCCATTTTTTTAATTGCCTTTAGTTCAAAATAATCCTGGTGTCAAAGTGGCATATTCCACCACCTTTCAAAAGGAACAGATGAATTGTCAGTAGAGGTGAATATTTAAGACCGATACAGTAGGCAGACCTGTCAGCCTGCCCTCCCTGAGATCTTTCAGCGGTTGGTTTGGAAACTGGCACAGTTTTTATCTTTGGTTTCTGAGACATTCATCATTAAGACTGCATTCTTTGCCAGAACTGGTCCCGCTAGCGTTGAGCTTTTCAGCTACAATTTTAGGCAATGAGAAACACCTCCTACCAAGTTGAAGGCAGAGCACCTACTATGAGTTACAGGACCTAGGTCTGGTTTCCCCACTTCACCAGCAATAATCACTCTCTGGGTCTATCGCTCCATCTTCAAAATGGAACTGATAGGCAGTTCTCAGGCACTTCCAAAAGGAGAATTGAGAGCAAATATTGTTAGTCACTTCAAATAACTTACAATTGTTCGAAAAGCAAGTACACACTGATAAGATAGCCAAGGGGCATAGGCTGTGTGCACACAGAGGCAGAGAATGGAGGCAATTAATCAAGCAAGTTCTGCAGAAGTCACTCCTTTCCCGCAGAGAAGGGGGAACAATACATTGCATATACCAACATTTATTTCACTAATCTGAGTATTTCAGATAACAAAGAAAATGTTGGCTGCCTGAATTACCCAGAAGCTCCCTTAAACATCTGTTTCATGTGTAACTTCAATAAGGGCACTCTTCTTTAGAGCATAAGAGAACTGGTAACATCTCTCCCCTGCAATCTCTGAATACACATTATTATGCTATGGTCATCCAAAGGGAACAGCAGAGGCCACAAGATCTATCTGGAGTTTAGCCAAGGGTTACGATTCAGAGTCTTCCAGAAAAGATCTCTTCAAGGCATCTCTCTCCTGAGTGTTAGACTGAACCCAGGGACTTCTGGGTGACTGGCAAAGCATTGCAACTTTGCCCTGTGGTTGTGCTGTGAGGATCTCGATATATCACATTGCCTCAGGCTTACAGAAGCTTTGGGGAATTTTACTGCAGTCATTTTTCTAATTTCTGGAGTTTATGAAAGTTCTCCTCACACCAGTAAATAGGATGAGAGGGTGATGCACCAGATTTAAATGCACACTCAGTTTAAGTGTTTTTAGAAGGAAAAGGGGGAAATCGTTTACTTGCCATGGCTCGTTCTTTGATTCTAGAATCGAATTCATCTTCCTAATTTTTCTAAAGATACCTGACACACGTATCCGGAAGTCAGTGCTTTTTAACTTATAAGACTTATCCATCCTCACTGTTTTCATAACTTAGGTTGTTACTTAGCATGACAATTTCCTTACCTTCATAAAATGGGTCATTTTAATAATGCACAACAGCTATTGGGGAATTTAATCTGAAACTTTTATTTATGTTACATTTTTGCAGTGGCCTTAGTTAGAAGACAGTCAGTACTCTATATTTATGACTACAAGATGTTATATGCAACTTCCTGAATGTAAACTAATTGCCTATGGGAAAAATGCTGCTTCTGTAAGAAATTTCTGCTAAAGTTTGTTAGGTTCAGGAGAAACTGGCTGAGCAAATGTGACAAGGCAAACTTTCTACTTATGTTACTGCTCCAGGAGCCCTGTACAACCCTGGAAGCTGTCAAATTCATCACCATGTCTCATCAACTTGGGAACTCAAGCTTGCTTCTAATTTGCTGCCTATGTCTTACCCTACACCTAAAAAAAAAAAAAAAAAAATCCAAAATCTTCTTATTTGGCTTTAGTGCTAATACCCTATTATCCAAGTAATAGTTTGCCCCTGCCATAAGAGATGGGCTCTCCCACCAGCTGCTTGTCTCAGGTCATCCTAGTAATTAACCACCACCCCAGGGGAAATCCACTTCTGGGTTCACTCTGGACCCTGACTCAGAGCATGAGCAACTGAAATTACATGGGAAACCACCAGAAGCAAGAGAAAAGACCTGGTCTCCTGGTCTAAAGTACCTTACAATTTTTTGTAAAGTTTTCATAAAGATACAATTTGAACCATACCAAGAACTCAGAATTATACTTATGCTCAGAATTCTGTACCAACAAACACTGGTTTCCTTTAAAATTTCAAGAAAAACATGATGCAGAAAGATATGTCAAAAATCAAGGAGCTTGTCTAAAAATGTGATGTTGTGAATACAGAAAGTTAATCCAAGAAATATAACTATCAGATTCCAAAAATGTTTGTGGGAAAATCTCTTCTTAGACCTATGCAAGCCTCCAAATTAAATATATATGTAAGTATATGTGTATATGTATATATATAAATATATATGTAAGTATATGTGTATAGATGCATACTTTGATCCCTTACTGAATCAGGTGTAAAAGGGATCTTAGGGCAATGATGCTCAAATACTGGTCTGCAGGCGATCTGTTAAATCAGTGCAGATGCTTGCAAGGCCTAAACGAAATGAAGGGGAAAATACAATGTGCACATATATGCAGGTATATTCTTGGTAAGACTGTCTGTGTTCTTACTTAAAAAGAGCTTTTCTTTACTGACCATTCTATATATATATATATTTTTTTTTTTTTGGAAAAGGTAGACTTTTAATAACTGCTTTTTATCACAGGTTAACTCATGCAGTTACAAAGTAGTTAGAAATTTCTGAAAGGGTATTATATTGTTTAAAAAAAAAAGCGCTCATTCTTACATAAATAGTATCTAGCACTTCATTGGGACACTATTGTTCAGAAGGCCCTGGCTGTGTGCAGCCCACCGCCAGGGAAGCTGGGTGCCCAGGCAGAGCCTTTCCAGAGGGCGGGCGGAGGCAGGCTGAGCAGGCCCCTGGTGCTGTACGGGGCCAGCCAGACTCCAAACAAGGGGCCTAAGTGGTTTTTCTGGGACACTCTACTCGAATTATTGTCCAATGGTCAACACCATCAAGCTTCAAAGGGAGAAACAATTTGCAGGATGGGGCCGTTACTGCATTCTTTGGACTCTGTGTCATAATTACAGGGAGTAAATCCCAACAGTTTTAACAAAAATGGCCTCCAACCTGTGCAGGGGTGAGGAGCGTTCCCATTCTATATTTTTTAAACAGAATTTTCTTCTGTGAAATGATGGTCATGGTAGAAAATAGTGCTGCTTTTCTATTTTGTTTGGCTTTTTTTTTTTTTGATAAAATGTTAAAACTCTGATCAGTCTCCACATTTAGGGTGGTATGTATATTCTATTGATTCCTAGACACCACTAACCAAACAATTTTATGTGTTTGGACATTTCTTTATGGTTTTCACCCATCTGTCCTAGTTCTGGCTCCTGCAGCTACAAAACACAGTTGTCCATTGTCCTATTAAAAGTCCTTTCTGCAGTTGGAAGACCACACCTCTGCTTCTCTAGGATCTTTTTTCTTTAGAAATACTATCTGCAACTCTTCTCCGGAACTGGAGATCAAAATACAGCCTGTGAAGGAGAATTAAACTTACAGATAAAGATTTATGTAGTTATTATTTAAGGAAGGAAAAAACATCTCTTCTACATTTTATAAATAGGGAAACTGAATTCAAGTGGTGACAAGGCTTAAGCAATATCAAACAGTTCAAGATTCAGCAAGTCAACACGCCTTCCCCTTGAGAAGTGTACACACTAAGACAAAGGACAGAAAGTCAGGAGCAGGTGTGCATAAATAGATTCAACAAACATTTGCAATGTCTATGCTATAGCTGCAGGGAGACAAGGTAGAGTCCCTGCTGTTGAAGAGCTCATAATCCTGAACCAGCATATAAATAAAATAGCAAATGTATGAAAAGGTAGCACCAGACCATAGGAATAACTGACTTCACTAGGCCAAGACGAAAAAGCAAAGGGGAATAAGCAAAATTCAGTCTGCCCATGAAAGACATGTATGAGGTTGTCAAGGAAGTTTAAACTATACTGCAGAAGGAAGGGCATGTTTGTTGGGGAGATAATGTGTTCAATTCCACACATCAAACTTCAAGCAACTTTCAGACACCCGAAGAAAGTAAAGAGGCAATTATACCATGGAAGAAGAAGAAGGAAGAGGAGGAGGAGGAGAGAAGAAAAGAGAAGAGGAGAGGAGAGGTGGAAGGGAGGAGAGGGGAGGGGAGGGAAAAAGAAGAGAAGGAAGAGGAAGAGGAGGAGACACTTATGAGATACATGGACACAGAAAGCAAAGCAGAAAGAAAACCTCATCAGTCCTAAATCAAACTGGGAAATGCTTTACATAAAAGCTTACAATGAATTTTTTTTTCAAAAACTTTCAGTGTTTTCCTTAAGATTTATTTATCTATTTTAAACTCAGAATTAGAAAGAGAGAGATATTTCATCCCCTGGTTCACTCCCCAGATGGCTGCAACAGAGCTAGGCGAAGCTGAAGCCAGGAACCAAGAGCTTCTTCTGGGTCTCCCATGCTGGTGCAGGGACCCAAGGATTTGGGCCACCTGCTGCTCCTTTCTCAGGTGCACCAGCAAGGAGATGGATCATAAGCAGAGCAGCCAGGACTCAAACCAGTGCCCATATGGGATGCTGTCATTGCAGACAGCAGCTTTACCCAATATGCCAGAGTGCTGGCCCCAAGGATGAATTTACTTTTAACCCTAGGATCCAGAACAGTTTTCTCTATTGAGTCATGGTACAGAAATCTATTCTCATTGATAGAGATGAGTCAAGAAAGAGAATAGGAAATACAGTCACCAAAGAGAATTCAACAATGTGAGAGTGAAGTTATTCAATATCAGACTTTCTGTTAACTCACAGGTATATGTGGTTAACCTACAAACAACAGATATTCAATGTCTAAAGATAACCTACCCTAGTACACAATTACTAGAAAAATCAGAAGTAAAGAGGTAGGCTTAACTTGGAATTTCCTTGAAATCTATTACTTATGATGATTTTCATATAATATGGAAGTGACTCCTTGACACTGGATAAGCACTCTGTCATCCTTGTCCTCTTAGCAGAGAAGATCCTTTAGTTTGGAGTCCAGGCTGATCATGTGTAATACAACCTACTGCTCTGAGGCAGTTCTGGAATGATCTGTTCAGACATGTGCTTGGGGAACCCACCTCCTCCATAATCCCTCCAACACCAATAAAAATACACTCCTCGTGTCTCAGGGGACAGAAACTAGGACTTCACCATCTTCGCTCCCGGCTACAATTAAACACAATACCATGCACATAGTAGCTGCTCAATCACTAATTTTTTGTTTAATAATGCAACCAAAACAATTAATTTTTTAAAATAAATGAATTTGAGTCAACAATACCCAGCAATAGTGCCTGCCTCCAGCAGTCACAGCTTCAGGAGAAAACTTCTGGCAGGTGTTATTTATGCCTTCCTTTTTACCCATCTCTCAAAATTTACAACTTGGAGTTTTGAATAACAGCCTGGATGATCAATTTAGTTTTTGATAACCTCTAATACTACTCTTAAACTCACTGAATAAAATGATCTCTCTCTGTCCTGAGGCTTCTATTTTGAGTTTTCTCTTGGCACCATTTTAGCATGCACTTAAAACTGGGATTTTTTTTTAGCTTGGATGAGATGCAGAATAATTTTCTGTTATGCATGACTGAGAGGCAGAAAAAATATTTCAGAGAAAGAAAACTGTCTCTAAGGAGTTATAAGAAAAATTTGAGATGGGACTGATAGAGAATTTAATTTTAGCACTATTAACATGTGAATCAAAATACTAAAATGTGCTTTCATATTTTCATATTGTTAATCATACATAACAACTGTGGTTAATGTGTATACCCTAGTGGCATCTGAAGAATTCTAGTCTGTTTGCCTGCATTATTCTGTAAATACTAATATATCATAAGTTGAATAACAGCATTTCCATGTGATGTTGTTTATTATCTCATCCCTCAGTCACAGATAAAACTCAAGAGTCTTCTGTAAACACATTCACAGAATGACCCCAGAAAAGTTAATTAATGCACAAAGTTGCAACAATTACTTATCTTGGTAGCATGTTTTACACATTGATGGCAAGGAAATTAACATATCCATTAAGGATACAAGCGTCAAAAATTTTTAAAAAAGCAAGACTTAGATACAATCAGTTTGAGAATACTTTTCTCTTGGACTGTTGGTCAAGCTCTCTCCAGTTTAATCTGTCAGCAAAAAATGCAGGAGAGTTTCAGAGAATATTACAGTCAAAAGTATTGCTTCTATATATATTGACAGGAGCACTGTCTGGGAAGGAATATCATCTTGTCCCAGAAGCCGACAGCAATGGTCTGGTGAAAAATAATAAAGTCAATCCAAAGTGGCAAATCAAAACAATGAAAGTAAAAGCATGTTTCACATAAGCTTTTCAAGCAAATTGGAAGTTTTCCTTTGAAAAATGTTGACTCTAGCACAAACATCTATTTCTTAAACCTGTGTAGGGGACAGTCTTTCTCTTTTGTAATGAACCCTTCATGGGAAATTTTGAGCAATAATTTGTCATATTGTGGGATAATCCATTTTAACGCTAATTGCAAAAGCAAGGCCATAATTTAAAGAATAAATCAATGGACAGTTTTCCAGCTAATTGTGGAATTGATGCATTCCTCATTCTCCTCCTTGACTTTGCTGTGCTCCTGAATGTAGCTGAAATCACTGACCCCTCAGCTTCTGGACACACACTTGTCTGCCTTGTTCTTTTTTTTTTTTTTTTTTTTAAGATTTATTTATTTATTTGACAGGTAAAGTTACAGTCAATGAGAGAGAGAGAGAGAAAGGTCTTCCTTCAGTTGGTTCACTCTCCAAATGGCCACTACGGCCAGCACTGCGCTGATCCGAAGCCAGGAGCCAGGTGCTTCTCCTGGTCTCCCATGTGGGTGCAGGGCCCAAGGACTTGGGCCATCCTCCACTGCCTTCCCGGGCCACAGCAGAGAGCTGGACTGGAAGAGGAGCAACCGAGACTAGGACTCGGCACCCATATGGGATGCCAGCGCCGCAGGCGGAGGATTAACCAAGTGAGCCATGGCGCCGGCCCCTTGCCTTGTTCTTTTCCTTCCTCCCCAACCATGTTCTAGTTTCCCTACATTTGTGTTACCTGTTACCCTCTGATTATTGATTTCTTACCAAAGCCTTAGCTATGTAGCATTATAGGGAAATTTCTCTTTAATTTTATGATTTTCCATATCAAATCTAGTGCCAAAAACCATATAGTTCATCTTATTTTCAACCCCTAGTGTCCCTCCTGAAAGCTGGAGTTCTAGCAAAGACACACATGCTTCCCATGTCACTTAGACTCACAACCCTGGTCACGACTCAGGTCACCTCCTTGTCTTACATATATGATAGACACCAGCCCCTCTGAATTTTGTCTATAGTAACATCACCTAGCAATGTTTAGTTTTCGGTGATGACATTCTGTAATAAACATAATTCTTTAGGCACACACACCACCTGTCTGTCTCATATACAGCCAGAATTCATTTCCTTGTGCATTTCTATTCTGTCCCTGTCTCCGTGTTATCTCAGCTGTAGCTTTGCAGTCCTCTTTACTTCATTCCCCAAGCTCATCTGACTTGACCTAAATCTCCCACTTCCATTCTGTGTTTTTAAAATAGACAACTTCACTTCCTACTTAACTAAGAAGACTGAAGCCTTCCAATGTATATTCTCCCCATTCTTGTCTCAAAACCTCAAAACTGCACAGAATCCTCAGACATCCTCCTTTCACATTTCCCATGCAGTCTTGATTCTTTGCCTTTCTATCTGTTCCTGGATCTTCACCCATTGAGCAGTTTTCCCCATCCCTCTACCTCTGTGAAAAAAACACAGCGTCTTCCTTCCTACCTACACATTCTCCAGCACTTCATCCAAGAAAGTAAAAACCCTCCCTTTATCTCTGCTAATCTCTCAATTCTGCCAGTCCCCACATTTCTCCCTATGCCACACACTCTCCTTTTGGCCAAGTTCTATCTGCACTTCCTAACTCGCACTGACTTCTCCACTTGCTATACTATTTTCCCCCATAATCACTTTACTGAAATAGCTGTCCTGAAGATGACCAATTAATCTAAAGCACCAAACCCAATCATCTCATAGCAATTTTCAGCCTTCTCAGCTTCTCTGATTACCTGTGCCACTGCTCACTCCTGATTTCAAAATCCTCTGCCCCCTTGTCTTCTGCAGATCTCCAATTCTCTGACAGCCTTCCTATTAACACCTGTCAAATTTCCATCTCTCCCTTTATTTTATTCCTTAAATACAATACATTTCCCACAAGGTCCCATGAGTAACCCCTTCTCTTCTCTCTGCATATTCTTTTCCGGGGAAATTTCACTGACTCATGTGTGTCTGCCTAGCAACTCTGTATTTCTTCCTTTTCTCCTGAAATGCAGACCACGTTTCCAAAACAGCTCTATTAGATGGTCTGCAGGCAAAATGTAGCTTACTGCCTTCCCCATAAACTTCCTTGCCTTGCCTAAATTTCATGTTTCAGCAATTTTCTTTCCTATTAAAAAAAATGCAGGGGGGGGCAGTGTTGTGGTGAAACAGGTTAAGCCACCACCTGGGATGACAGCATCCCATATGAGCACTGGTTTGAATCCCAGCTGCCCCACTTTCAGTTCAGCTTCCTGCTAATGTACCTGGGAAAGCAACAAAGATGGCCCAAATACTTTGGCCCCTGCCACCCACATGGGAGACCAGGATGAGTTTTGAGCTCCCAGCTTCAGCTTGGCCCAGCCCTATCTGTTGCAGCCATTTAGGGAGTGAATGAGCAAATGGAAGATCAGTCTGTCTGTCTGTCTGTCTCTCTCTCTCTCTCTGTCTTTCAAATAAATAAGCCAATCTTTCTTTAAAAAAATCTAGAGTTATTCACTTTACTGTCCCAAACATAGTTCAATATCACTTCCTAGATATTTTTGAGTTATCTTCATTACTGGAATATCTTTCTTCTTTCCTCCAACAATGAAAATACCAGAGGACTCTTCAGCTCTAGATGCCAAGTTCCTCCTGCTCCACTGCATGATCACTGCACTCCCATGTCATTTTGGTCTGTTTCCTTGATTATCATTTACAAATTTATAAATTGTTATTCGGTCTCACTTATTTTGCATCATATTTTCTTCAAGTTTTACTTATTTGAAAGGCAGAGAGACACAGAGAGATAGAGAGAGACTGACAGATAAACAGAGACCTCTCATTCACTGGTTCACCCCTAAAATGCCAGCAACAGCCAAGACTAGGCCAGGCTGAAACCAAGACCTGAGAACTCAATCCGGGTTTCCCATGCGGTTAGCAAGAACCCAACCACTTGAGTGCTGCAGCTCAGGGTGCACACTGCAGTAGGAAGCTGGAATCAGCAGTTCAGCTGGACTTGATCCCAGGCTGATGTGAGCATCCCACGCAACATCTTTTTTTTTTTTTACTTTTTTTTTAAACTTTTATTTAATGAATATAAATTTCCAAAGTACGACTTATGGATTACAATGGCTTCCCCCCCATACCGTCCCTCCCACCCACAACCCTCCCCTTTCCCACTCCCTCTCCCCTTCCATTCACATCAAGATTCATTTTTGATTATCTTAATATACAGAAGATCAGCTTAGTATACATTAAGTAAGGATTTCAACAGTTTGCTCCCACACAGAAACATAAAGTGAAAAATAATAGATGATTTTTTTTAAATGATGATGAAATAAGCCTATTGTCATGTTTAATCCCAGTGAGAGTCAAGTTGGGAATTGATAATTTTTTTTTTTACAGAGGATCAGTTTAGTATGCATTAAGTAAGGATTTCAACAGTTTGCACCCCCATAGAAACACAAAGTGAAATATATTGTTTGAGTACTCGTTATAGCATTAAATCTCAATGTACAGCACATTAAGGACAGAGATCCTACATGAGGAGTAAGTGCACAGTGACTCCTGTTGTTGACTTTACCAATTGACACTCCTGTCTATGGCATCAGTAATCTCCCTATGCTCCAGTCATGAGTTTCCAAGGCTATGGAAGCCCTCTGAGTTCTCCGACTCTTATCTTGTTTACACAAGGTCATAGTCAAAGTGGAGGTTCTCTCCTCCCTTCAGAGAAAGGTACCTCCTTCTTTGATGACCTGTTCTTTCCACTGGGATCTCACTCGCAGAGATCTTTTGCCAGAGTGTCTTGGCTTTCCATGCCTGAAATACTCTCATGGGCTTTTCAGCCAGATCCGAATGCCTTTAGGGCTGATTCTGAGGCCAGAGTGCTATTTAGGACATCTGCCATTCTATGAGTCTGCTGAGTATCTCACTTCCCATGTTGTATCACTCTCCCCTTTATTTACTCCATCGGTTAGCGTTAGCAGGTACTAGACTTGTCTATGTGCTCCCTTTGACTCCCAGTCCCTCCACCATGACCAACTGTGAACTGAAATTGATCACCTGGAACAGTGAGATGGCATTTGTACATGCCACCTCGATGGGATTGAATTGGAATCACCTGGTATGCTTCCAACTCCACCACTTGGGGCAAGTCAGCCTGAGCATGTCCCAAATTATACATCTCTTCCCTCTCCCATTCCCACTCCCATGTTCAACAGGGATCACATTTCAGTTAATTTTCAACACTTAAGAATAACTGTGCATCAATTACAGAACTAAACCAGTCATATTAAGTAGAACAGATAAAAAAACTACTAAGAGGGATAATGTATTAAGTTGTTCATTAACAGTCAGGGCTATGCTGATCAAGCCACCGTTTCCCATAGTGTCCACCTCACTCCAACAGGTTTCCCTCTTGGTGTTCAGTCAGTCGTCACCGATCAGGGAGAACATATGGTATTTGTCCCTTTGGGACTGGCTTATTTCACTCAGCATGATGTGTTCCAGATTCCTCCATTTTGTTGCAAATGACTGGATTTCGTTGTTTCTTACTGCGGTATAGTATTCTAAAGAGTACATATCCCATAATTTCTTTATCCAGTCTATCGTTGATGGGCATTTAGGTTGGTTCCAGGTCTTAGCTATTGTGAATTGAGCTGCAATAAACATTAGGCTGCAGACCGCTTTTTTGTTTGCCAATTTAAATTCCTTTGGGTAAATTCCAAGGAGTGGGATGGCTGGGTCGAACGGTAGGGTTATCTTCAGGTTTCTGAGGAATCTCCAGACTGACTTCCATAGTGGCTTGACCAGTTTGCATTCCCACCAACAGTGGGTTAGTGTCCCTTTTTCCCCACATCCTCGCCAGCATCTGTTGTTGGTAGATTTCTGCATGTGAGCCATTCTAACCGGGGTGAGGTGAAACCTCATTGTGGTTTTGATTTGCATTTCCCTGATTGCTAGTGACCTTGAACATTTTTTCATGTGCCTGTTGGCCATTTGGATTTCCTCTTTTGAAAAATGTCTATTGAGGTCCTTGGCCCATCTCTTAATTGGGTTGTTGGTTTTGTTTTTGTGGAGTTTCTTGATCTCTTTGTAGATTCTGGTTATTAACCCTTCATCTGTTGCATAGTTTGCAAATATTTTTTCCCATTCTGTTTGTTGTCTCTTCACTCTCCTGACTGTTTCTTTTGCAGTACAGAAACTTCTCAATTTGATGCAATCCCAATAGTTGATTTTGGCTTTGACTGCCTGTGCCTCCCGGGTCTTTTCCAGAAATTCTTTGCCTGTGCCAATATCTTGAAGGGTTTCTCCAATGTTCTCTAGTAACTTGATGGTGTCAGGTCGTAGATTTAGGTCTTTAATCCATGTTGAGTGGATTTTTGTGTAAGGTGTAAGGTAGGGGTCTTGCTTCATGATTCTGCACATGGAAATCCAATTTTCCTAGCACCATTTATTGAATAGACTGTCCTTGCTCCAGGAATTAGTTTTAGATCCTTGATCAAATATAAGTTGGCTGTAGATGTTTGGGTTGATTTCTGGTGTTTCAATTCTGTTCCATTGGTCTATCCATCTGTTTCTGTACCAGTACCATGCTGTTTTGATTACAACTGCCCTGTAGTATGTCCTGAAATCTGGTATTGTGATGCCTCCGGCTTTGTTTTTGTTGTACAAGATTGCTTTAGCTATTCGAGGTCTCTTGTGCCTCCATATAAATTTCAGCACCATTTTTTCCAGATCTGAGAAGAAGGTCTTTGGTATCTTGATTGGCATTGCATTGAATCTGTAAATTGCCCACGCAATATCTTAACCACTGTACCAAATATCCACCCCATTCTTATTTCCCATTTTCACTTAACTGTGTGTCTCTAATCCATTTACTCAATTAGATTGCAATTTTTTTCAAAAGCCACATTCATGGGTTACATTTACTCAATCTACTTCCCTCATTCATGCATTCAAACTGTTTTTAGACTGCATACTTACCTGTTGCCATGATAAAATACCAGAAACTGGGTAACCCTAGGTCAAAGTCCCGGTAGGTTTGCTGTCTGGTGAGGGCCCATTTCTCGTTCCCATATAACCATCTTTTTGCTGTAATCTCACACAGCAAAAAAGACGAAAGAGATTAGGTCTATCTACCCTCATCACCTAATCACTTCCCAAAGACCTCACCTTCTAATGCCTTGTGGGTTAGGATTTCAACATGAAAGTTAGGTAGACACATACATTGAGACACTAGCAGTATAGTCACACAAGGCTTAATGAGGACACATTCTGAGAACTGCACCCTTTGGCAATTTTGTCATGAGGAGAATATCACAGAGCACACCTACAACAAACAAAGATGGCAATGATATGACTAGGCAATACACTCTCATAGGACCACCATCATAATGCAGTCTGTTGACCAAAATAGTATATGTGTATGGCTGTACTATAATGCCAAATACAATATTAGACACGAAGGAAAGATATATATGACATGTTTCTGGTCATAGAGGAATTTCCAACCAATTGATCAGGTAGAAATAAAAACAAATAAGTTAACCAATGTAAGGAATGTTGTGTTAGAAGTGTGTGTAGTGCACTTTGAATATGAAAAAGAAAGTAAGTTCTCAAGGGAATTTTTTAAATTGTCCCTAAAGATGATACTTGGGTCTATTCTTGATGTATGAATACAGTTTAAAAGGTAGACAATGGTTAAAAGGAACTCCAGGCATAGCAAACATAAATAGTCTAGAAATAATACAGTTTATTAGCAGAAATAATTAGGCATGGGGATATCAGAGTACTGACAGGAATGTGGAAATATCAGAATTCAAAAAGGCCTTAAATGTCAAATTAAGAATTCTGATTCTGACCTTGAGATAATGAGAAGTCACTTTAAAAAAATATAACCTTTTAAGTTATACTTACACAAATCATAAGTTTACAGTTCAGTGAATTTTCACAAAGTAAATACACCTGTGTAACCAACTCCTAGATTAAGAAAAAGAATACTGACAAAAACCAATGAAAAGATTTTGAGTAATGGAAATATATTATCAGACATCAAACTTGAAATATCTTTCTGGTACATGGGAGGAAGAGACTGTTGGCAGGGAGATCATTTCAATAACAAAGGCAAGAAGTCATAAAGGCCTCAAAGTACTGGCTTTAGTGATAGAAGGAATATATCTAAAAAATAATTAGGAGACTGATAAATAGACTTTAATAGATTGGTGTATGAAGTGATGGAAAAAGAGAACCTACGACATAAAACTGGGTCAATGACAGTGATCGGTCAACCTGGCCACAGCAACCCCTTCCACACATGAATGATACTCTTTTGCAGTTTACTTTGCTACTTCTTCCATCAAGAAGTAGAATCTGCTTTTCCACCCCTGGACCCTGGGCTGGCTTTATGACTTGTCTGATCAATATAACATAGTAGAACTGTCATTGTATAACTTCAAGGGGCCTTGAGCTACCAACGTTGTCCTTTTGGAACACTGCCCAGAGCCTGTCAGAATCTAGTCTTCTGGACTACAAGAAAAAACATGGTAGTGGGGAACATAATTGTGGGGTGGGCATGAGGACAAAGCACCCCAGCCAATATCCAGGACCTAATATCAAATATGGATATGAAGCCATCTTGGTCCTTCTATCCTAGCTGATCCTTTTGTTGAATATAAAAGTAATCCCAGAGGGAAAATAGCAAAATAACTGCTTGACCAACCCATGAAAAAAGATTTTTTTTTCTTGTACGGAGTGCCATATTTTATAGCAATAGTCAACTGAAACAGAAATTGATCCCTGGAAGTAGCTTTCAGTGTTATTACCATAACAAAAACCTAAAAGAATGGTATTGATTGTGCTTGGCAGCTAGTGGAGGCTGGGTGGAGCAATTGGCAAATATAGCAAATATATAATTTAAACAAACTCAGAAGATGTAAAATTTTCTTATCAAGATTCTGGATTTCTAAGCCAAACATTGAAATTGTCAACTGTTACTAAGATGTGGTCCTCTCAAGCTTCATGCCTTACAAGTTTGGTTCCCAGAATGGTTATATTGAGAGATGGTGGAATCTATAAGAGTTGGGGCCCAGTGGGAAGTAATTAGGTCACTGGGGACATGCCATCAGAAGGAATTTAGTAGTTCTCTTAGAACCACAGTTAGTTCTCTCAAAAGAATATTATCATAAAAGAGCAAGCCTGCCCCTGTCCAGCTTCCTGTCTCCTCATGTAATTCCTCCTTCCCACACATGCTCCTATCATGATACTACCATGTTGTGATGTAGTCAGAAAGCCCCTATCAAAGCTAAGCAGAAGTTTGCACTATTCTGTTGAATCTCTAGAACTATGAATGAAATAAGCCTCTTTTCTTTATAAAGTTTTCAGTATGAAGTATTTTATTAAAGCAATAGAAAACAGGCCAACATAGCTGGTTTTTAAACTAAGCGTGACAAGCAATTGAAAAACAGAGATGACTTAAAGAAGGACTCGTTCATTTGGAAGCAAAAGTTAGAAGTTATATAGAGGAACCAAGATTTGTCAGTTGGAAAACAAAATTTTTCTCATCTATACTCTCTTCAGAAAGTGTAGTTTCTCAAAGCCAGAAATGATCTCAGGGTAAAGATTAAACAAAGAATATGTCTGATTGTTAAGATCCCACGTTAAGACAATCAAAACATTTCAGCTAGGCAAAGAAGGCTTCCAAAAAGCTTGAAATTACTAGCAGTCGTATAAATGGCAGCAGAAAGGGAATGGTCTGTCTCAAAAAGAATTATGGATGTGACTTAAAGAACATGTAATGATCCTCATCAGATTCATAGGAAACTCACAAACTCACAAGAGAATCATCGCACCTTAAAAGGCATACAACTCATACAAAATGAAAAGAAACCTCTGGGCCCTAATTTTGTGTTGGCTGGAAGTAGAGAAAGTTACTCAACTGTGAACATTGTTCATTGATAGAAAAACAAAAAATTTCCAAATGTGAAGGAAGAGTCCAGAGGATAGAGCCAGTTGTCTAGAACAGTGGATTACGTAAACACTCAGAAAGCACCATATGCTTTACTTCTGTCCTTAAATGGGGGAAACTGGTAACATGGAAATGCCTGGACTTCAGAACTGTTAGGATCTAGTTCTCACTCCCTGTTTCCCCTTCTTCCTTCCTTCTAAAGAGGAACATCTACTAGAACGATCTGGGTGTGTAAAGAGCAGACAGTTTGTTCTTTTTAATTCACCAAGCTCTGGAACAGGACTCACACCCAGGGAGTTGAGTCAAGAAACCTCATCTGCATATGGGCTTTGTTTATATGATAAGATTTTTTTATTTGTATTAATTTTTATTTATGTGAAATGCAGAGTTACAGAGGAGAAGAGAGAAAGAGAGAAGTCTTCCATACACTAGATCATTCCCCAAGTAGCCACAGCAGCCAGGCCTGGACCAGATCTCCCACATGAGTGACAGGGACTCAACCACTTGAGCCATTATCCTCTGCCTCCTAGGAGTGTATCAGCAGGAAGCTGGATCAGAAGAATAACTGGGACTTAAACTAGGCACACCAATATGGGATGCAGGCCTCCAAAGCAACAGCTTAATCTGCTGAGTCATGCTGCCAACCCTAGATTTTTAATTTTTTAAAAATCTATTTGCTTTATTGATTTGAAAGGCAGAGAAACACAGAGACACAGGAACAGACAGACAGAGGTCTCACATCTGCTGGTTCACTCCCAAGTGGTGTTTTAATTGCTGCACCAAACACCTACCCCTAGATAAGAATTTCAATATTGGGCCTGAGATAACTGAGATAAACTTTCTAGGGAACTTTCAGCATACCTGGCCTGTGGGAATAATATAAACAATTTTGACCATAGAGGCAGGCATTGGCAGCTAAAAAGAATGGCCACATTATTCTGTAACTCCTCTCATCAAGTGGTAGCGTCTCAGTCCTTTAATCTGGATTGACTGTGTCACTTGCTTTGACCAATAGATTGCTAGCAGTGATGTCCAAGTCGTGACCTTAAGAAACACTGCAATTTCTATCCTTGCTTTCTTGGAACACTGACCCTTGAGGAAGAGGAAAGGACATGCTAGAGGAGGCAAAGGCATAAACATTTAAAACATGCCTTTCTGGGCCTGTACCTAATTTGAAAAATAATGTGCATTGGTTACTGAAGACTAAAGTCACATCAATTAATTGTATGAGTTTGATGTCTAAAACCAGGATGCCAATATATTAATTTGCCTTATGAAACACGTCACATGGACCAATTTTCTTGAGTTAGTATGATTAGTGTATTTCCTCCTTATACTAAAATTCACTTAGAATGTCAAATTATAATCAGAAAAATTCTTTTTACTCTTAATGAGATTTTTTTCCCAAAGAAATTTTTTATTTAAGGAATACAAACTTCATACATTTCATAAATATAACTTTAGGAACATAGTGATTCTTTCTACCATACCCGCCCTACCACCCACACTCCCACCCCTCTTCCTCCTCCCTCTTCTATTCCCAGTCTTATTTTTTACTAAGATCTATTTTCAATTAACTTTATACACAGAAGATTAACTCTATACAAAGTAAAGATTTCGGCAAATTGTATGAAAAAAAAAATTGTTCCTTAACAGTTGTAGACAAGGTCTGTTCAAAGTCACTGCATCTCAAAGTTAATTTCACTTTTTTTTTAAGATTTATTTATTTGCTTGAAGGTCAGAGTTACACAGAGAGAGGAGAGGCAGAGGGAGAGAGAGAGAGAGAGAGAGAGAGAGAGAGAGAGGTCTTCCATCCGATATTCAATTCCCAATTGGCCGCAACGGCCAGAGTTGCACTGATCCAAAGCCAGGAGCCTCCTCTGGGTCACCCACATGGGTGCAGAGGCCCAAGAATCTGGGCCATCTGCCACTGCAGAGCGCTGGATCAAAAGTGGAGCAGCCAGGTCTTGAACCGGTGCCCATATGGGATGCTGGCACTTCAAGCCAGGGCATTAACCCGCTGCACCACAGCACCGGCCCCTGTATGCATTTTTAAAATTTAACTATGCCTGCATTAATTCTCAAGTTTATGGGAAATATTATCCATCCGTTTTCACCCCCACACTGCTTCTATATGGCATATTTGTCAGCTAAGTGATACCTCAGGGAACCATTTAAAGAGAGGACACAGAAAACAAAGGAAGTACCTTTCCCTGGCTGGAAATATGTGTTTAAAAATATTTCTTTTATGAGTCTAAACGGGTACACATATATTTATCCTATTGCTTATGTTTAAATTGTTTAGCTAGTTTAATTATTAAATCTTTAAAAAGACAAAGTTGTTTTTTTTTCTTTCACCTCAGCTTCACTCTTTATTCCTCTAGTTTCAGAAGCCTCTGTGTCACTCTTTAGTAAATCTTTAACTTTCATTGTTCTGGGAAAAGCTCTGGAAGGAAACACTCCCGAGACACCTGTTCTGGAATAATACATTCTTGGTCCACTGCCTACTTTTCTGATTGCTCTTTTTAAGCTGTCTCCCCTGGAGCTCTCCTTCCCACCCATTCTATTCAAGTGCCTCTTCTCATTCCGTGACCCTCCTCAAATAACAAACCTGCTCCCATGGCTGGCTTCATCCATGTGTTAGCTTGGGTCCTTGGAGGAGCAGAAGACAGGTTTAAGCATACAAGAAATGTATTAGGGTGAATGCCTGGGAAGAAAATGGGAAGGAAGCTTGTAGGGGCCAGGGCACCCTACGGATTGCCATGTCATTCTGATCCAGAGGGAAGGACAGTTGGGTGGAGGTGTTCTGGCCTGCTGTGCAGTTCTAAAGTGTGTTGGGAATGGTCACCAGAGAGTGACCAATGTCACTGAAGTTCCCACCTCTGGGGCCTTCCCCAGAATCCCTCCTAGGTCTGGCCACTGTCTAGGAACAACCCTTGGGAAGGGAGACCTCAGTGAAAATATTGGAAGGATTGCAAAGCAGAGCAGCGAGAGCCGTGGGTCACTTATTCTCCTTACAGTCAGCGATCTGAGAGAAGCCTCTGCAGGACTACCACACACCACAGCTGGCAATTAATTCCCAGTGCTCATCTCCAGCCCTGGTTCTATTCTGAGAAATAGAATCAGAATTTAATTGCTATCAATTATTTTAAACAGATGCCCCACATGCACCCCATTTATGTGTATAATAAGTCGTTATGAGTTCCTATTATATGCCAGGCATTGTATTATTTTAAAGAAGTTCATAGACTAGACAGGCAGACATGCAGTAAATAATTATGAGTCATTTGTTCTTTCTACAAGTAATGACTGTGTACCTACTTTGTGTGTACCAGGCATAGGTACAAGTGCCAGAGATATAACAATAAATAAAACATAATAAACTGCCCCAGTTGGATAATTTGTGCCAGTACTACAAGTCAAATAAATAGCCATATAATTATCATTCAGGGTAGTATATGAAATCAAAAGTCAGTCTGGGCTTAAAGCGTACACAGCAGGTGTCCAGGTGAATAAGAATAAGGGAAAGCTCAGTTTTCTAGCTTCTTGGAACAGCAGAAGCAATGATAGTGTGTGAGGAAATACATGTTACAGTTGGTTATTTCAACAATTTAAGTGAAAAAAAATACCATATTTGGATGTTTGCTAAATGATTGAAAGGCTGTGAAATGAGAAAGGAGCCATGGTAAAGATACTGAAGAGGTACAATTTTGAGAATTTGTTGACAGATTGATTTGGTATAGCAGAAATAAAGAACCTTCTCTACTGGAACATGTCCAACACCGCTCTCACCTCCTGTATTTTGTTTCTCCCTGATGCCACCATTCACACAGATGCTCCAGTTGTAACCTTCAGTGAAATGCTGCCATGGAACTTAGAATGCATGGAATAAATGCATACTGAATAAACTCATTAATAACTGTAAATCAAAAACATAAACTGACAATATTGCCTGTGTTGTCAGTGTTCTCAGCTGCAAGGACAGAGTCCACTCTGGCTAGTTTAAGCAGAAAAAAAAATATTTACTAAAGAGTATTACATGGCTCACAGAAAGGTGAGAGAGCTAGAGAAGCAGACTAGAAGTTAGCTTCCAAAAAATGCTCAGACCCAGCCTAAAACTGTCTGAAGAGGAAACTTCGGCTGCCAGCTCCAGTGCTAAGAATTAAACACCAGGAACTTGACTGAAATGGCTGCTAGGGCCAGCATCAGAGCCACTTGTCCACCAGGCACTTGACCTTGTCGATATGGCACTGCTGTCACTATCAAAACCAGACACCATTGCTGCACCTGCAGCAGCAACAAACCAAAGTGGTACGTGGATCCTGTTTCCTTTGGATACTCACTTACGGCATCAAGTCTTGCATGGGTGTATCTGATTGGTGAAGCCTGCGTCACTAGCCTGAGTTTCAACTACAAGGGAGTCTGAGGAATTTGAATTTTATCTTCAACTTCTACGCTGGGAAAGCAGGGCTCTTCGTGTGAGAAATCTCCCAATTATGGAGCGCATTCTAGATGCAGTGGGCAGTCATGCGGATGATGTGCTCAGTGTGCCTCACTTGGTGATTTTATCTAACAGTTAATTTAAATGCCTTTATAGAAAAGGCAGGAATCAGACTGCCCAGGATTTAAAAAGAATACTCCCTGTCTTAAAGCACACATTTCAGAAGCTAAGACCTCTTTCAAAACTGTGAGATCTTCCCTGTAGCAGACAAGGGTAGTCTCACAAATTTTGATCACAACTAAAATGTGACATCGTTTAAAACAAATAGTGAAAACCATGTTGCACAAAACACATCCTCCTGCAAGCTTAGCAAGTTGGCCAACAATTTCTCCTTTCTAGTGGGTTCCATTATTTATCCTGTATTGAATAATGGTCTGTTTTCTTCTTCCTTCTTAAAATTGAACAGTTTGGGAGTGCTGTGTATCATTCTATCAGCCACCGCTGCTAGTCCTTGAATAAAATATGCTCAAATGCTTTATAGTCTCATGCAGTGTTTCCAGGAGAACTTTCTGTGCTGATAGAAACATTCTACATTGGTGGTGTCCAAGCAGATGCCAGTAGCCACATAAAGCTATGGAACCCTTGAAATGTGGGTAGAAGTTACTGTAGAGATGAATTTTCTATTTTATTTAGTTTTAGTTAATCTAACTTAAAATTTTAATAGTCACATGTGACCAGTGAATTAGTGCAGTTTTAATGTTTGAATATTCAAAAAATAATCTTAGGCTCTTTAATCCCCAACCTTCTTTCCTTTACCTCTCTTCATCTAAAATATTATTCTAACATCTGGGATAGGGTCATTTTGCTTTTCCTTAGAGTTCACTGGCAGTCCCTGACATAGACTTATGTAGCTATCTCTTTCATTAGAATCAGTCAGAATTAGATGTAATCCAATGACATAAAACCAGGACAATCTAATAATTGGTTACAAAGCTCCTTGATGCACCCATCTCCACTAGAAAAAATAATTCAGGGAGAGTCCTTTGGTGCAGTGGTTAAGATGCCACTTTTGATACCTGCATCTCACATTGGAATGCTTGGTTTTGAGACCTGGCTCCACTCCCAATTGGAGTTTCCTGCCAATGCACATCCTGGGAGGCAGCAGGTAATGGCTCAAGTACTTGGGTTGCTGCCATCCACATGGAAAAGCTGGATTGCATTCCCTGCACTCAGCTTCATCTGGGTCAAGCCATGGCTGTTGTGGGCATTTGAGGAACAAATCAGCAGATGGAAGATTTTTCTCTCAGTCTCTGTCCTGTCTCTGTGACACTCAAATAAAAGAAAGAAAAAGAAGAAGGAAAGAAGGACAGGAAGGAAGGGAGGAAAGAGAAAGAAAGAAAAGGAAAAAGAGAGGAAGGAAGGAAGAGGAAGGAAATTCAGTGAAGTATGACTATACAAGGAAATTTGGGGGAAGGTCTTACACACACATACACATGTGTACATATATATACCCGTTTTAGCAACAGAAGGGTAGACAATTCATATTGATTACATGTGTGTCTTTGAAGTCTAGTTAAAGAAAAAAAGCAGGCCACAATATTAATACAAATATGCACTGCTACAATTAGAGGGTTAACTGCAAAATGATCAAACTAAACTAATCACATTTATATTTTTAAAAATACAGTAATGATTAGAAACTACACCAAAGCAAGGCACCACTGGTAATCCAGCTACAAAGCAACTCTGCATGCTCAGTAGGAACCTGCTGCTTCTCCAATATGTAGCAGCCTGACTGCTCAGCAGAACATAGATTTGATTTTTGCCCATAAACACAAACTTTTAGAACTTATGTGAGAAGGCAGTCAAATTAAACACAAATTTACTATCCACATAAGTTATACATCACTCACTCACCTGGAAAAGTTGAAGGAAGGCCACTCTTTGCCCTAGATTGATTCACAGCCCAAATGACTCTCACACTTGAAGAATCCCAGCACTTGGGAGGAACTTAACTGAATTTGGACTCTTTTGCTGTGTTCTGTTCATTTGGGTCACTTTCAGTCACCAGAATCTAAAAGATAAATAAGCAGATCAGATAAACAAGGGTCAGATGCATATTTAACTGGATTGGACATTAAAGTGCATTCACATCCACCTTGAGATGTTTCCTCACCCTCCTAAGACAAAATCTCTACCATGCAAACCACCTTGTCTTCACCCATGAAATTCAGGTTTGAAGGCAAAGTAGAGGAAACTGGATCCTGAGTGGGGTTGAACACAGAGCAAAACACAGTTCCTATCTTCCAGGGAGTGCAAACCACTCAGTGAGAGACTCATTTTCCAGACCCATTCTAAGCCTGAATCAAGTTCATCCTAATACTACCTTGGGTTTCCATTAACCTGAAATGTTCCAGAAATTCCAATTCACTTAACTATTTTTATGTGATTATGGTACTGTAACTCAGGAAATAGTTATCCATTGCAATCATAACTTGATTAATAGATAAATGATAATATTTCTATTATGAATATTTCTATTATGAATATTTCTATTGTGAAAAATAAATACATAAAAGTTACCCCTAAGCATCTAGAGGATTGAGAAGTTATGTAGAGGGGCCAAAGTTGTGGCACTGCAGGTAAAGCCACCACCTACAATGCCAGCATCCCATATGGGAGCACTGGTTCAAGTCCCAGCTGTTCTGTTTCTGATCCTGCTCCCTGCTAATGCACCTGGGAAAGCAGAAGAAGATGGTTTGAATACTTGGGACCCTGTCCCCCACATGAGAGACCCACATGGAGTTCCTGGGCCTAGCTTTGGCCTGGCCCAGCCCCAACTGTCACAGTCATTTGGGAAGTGAACCAGCAAATGGAAGATTTTTTATTGTCTCTCCCTGTCTGTCTGCCTTTCAAATAAACATTTTTTTTAAATAAGGCATTTAGAAATCAAGCCTCATATTCTCTAATTTTTGGAGAGGAATATAAATATAATGTATCAAGAATAGTTCTGAGGGGGCCGCCGGCGCAGTAGTGCAGTGGATTAAAAGCCCTGGCCTGAAGCGCTGTCATCCTATATGGGCACTGGTTCTAGTCTCGGCTGCTCCTCTTCCAATCCAGCTCTCTGCTATGGCCTGGGAAAGCAGTGGAAGATGCCCCAAGTGCTTGGGTCCCTGCACCCACGCAGGAGAACAGGAGGAAGCTCCTGGCTCATGGCTTCAGATCAGGCCATTGCGGCCATTTGGAGAGTGAACCATCGGATGAAGGGCCTTTCTCTCTGTCTCTCCCTCTCTCTGTAAACTCTCTCTCAAATAAATAAATAAATACATTTTTTTAAAATGCCACCTAAATTTTTTTAAAATGCTGCCCCCTGAGGAGCCGCTCAGACCCAGGGCAGGACTCTGAGGTGCTGGGGTGCTCACCTGTGTCCGCCTCCCTCACACCTCAGCCTGACCCAAAGACTCACAGGGAACTGGAACCGGGTTGGGCTGGACGGGCCTTTGTAGGGGCCGGGCCCCTGGGGACAGCGGACGCCTGGCCTGGAGGCGGGGGTCAAAGGCTGAGGCCAGCGGCTGCAGGCCCTTCCTGGAAGGCTTGAGGCAGAGGCTCCCCACCCACTTGGCGCTCAGCGCCCCGCCCGGGGGCTCCAGGGAGCGCAGCCCCGCTCCTGCCCCGACCCCACCCACCCGGGGCTTCCCGCTGCAGACTGCGGGCCGCGGCCACCGCCCGCCTGCTGCCCTGCTGGGCACCCGCCCTGTGAGCCTCCCCAGCACCCAGGCGGGTAGTCGCGGACTGCGTGGCCGGGGGTGGGGGCGGAGCTGTCACGGACGTGCTTACAACTGGGTGTGACTCAGTCAAGTGGGTTTTTTTTTTCCTTGAAAAAAAAGGATTAAAGATCCTGTGTGGCATTTCACACATTTCTTATGTAGCTTCTCTCTGCCTTAGTTACCTCATCTCATCTGTAAAATGGGACTGAAACTAAACTCCCAGTGTTGTTAAGATCAAATGAATTCATACTTAGAAAGGACTTAAAATAGTGCTTGGAAAATAGCAAGCCTCATACCAGTCCCTGGTAACTAAGTTTGTGCTCCTGAGATGAAGAATGGCCTTGAAGATATTTTGCAGCAGAGAGGGTCACTGGATACCTAGTGATAAAATATTTCAAACTCTTGCCAAATTAAAGGTTAGGTATATAGCTTTCTTTACAGAAAAAAAAAATTTTTGTTCCAAACTTGCTGCTTTCTTCTGTGATTGGCTATTGATATTTAGCAAAGTAGACATTAAGAAAAACAAAATGTGCTGATATTTTCTGTGATAACAACTGCCTGTCAGTAGTAAGCCTCCAACAGATATTACAGACACACACACACACACACACACACACACACACACGCTAAGACGTAACAGGGAAATTTTAACAATAGGAAAGTAGCTGCTGCTACTTCTTCAGTGCTATCAAGTATCTTGAAAAATGAATGCTTAGAAATGTTTATTATGTGACTTTGTGTGAAAATGATTAACATTTTTATTTCTACCCCCCAAAAAACTGAGAAACCAAGTTTCTGACTTATTTTTTAAAAATCTGAACAGTTGCACTGCAGTTTGGAATTGTTTGAAATTTTGAAATGCAGCAATATCCCATTTGTAGTTTGAAACTGCATTTAAGTATTGTTTATCTTCATCATGTTCTTGAATTTTTCTTTTATATTTTACACTATATTAATCTAGAGAGAATATATGTATAATTTATCAAAATCAGGGCTAGATGATAAATATTTTATTGATATGGGCACATGATTTTTCTTTAAAAAGATCACCATTCTACTCTCTGAAAATAGTAGTAATGGTGTGCCTTCTATCTTATCTGATTGAAACAATAACTCTTTGAGTTAGGCACTCATACTAGGAAACTAAAGTTAAAAGAAATTAAATCATTTTCCTCCAAACATAGAGCATTTAAGTGATTGTATAGGATTGAAGCGCAGTTCTAACTGACTCCAGGGGCATAATCTTGGACATGCTGAGTTGCAACTATCCTAAAAACAGAATAAAGAGATTGTGGCAATATTGCATTACAGGCTTAAACAGAATAAAACCAAAAAGTTCACATTGGTTAACTCAAACAGAAGATATCTGATGTTATTTTACTCACATATGCACCATTTTCAACTCTCAAGTGGTTAGGGCCCTAAACTTGGAAATCACTTGTTAGGAACAGAGAATTCATTTTCTTTTAACAGCAGAATTAATGATAGGGACTGAATTTCAGAATGTTTCTATTTTTCTCATACTGTATCTGGATTATTAGTCATTAGAAATGAAAAATAGTAAAAACTCATTCTGTAGTACTAACAATTAAGGACACACAGAGAACCAGAATCTTTCTACTTAAGGAAAAATGTTTTAAAGAACTGAAGTGATGATAAGTGTAATTTTGTGTGTTTGTTCAAAAAAATAGCTTCTGATTCTATGGATTTTAGCAGCTAATGGGATCAGCTCTTCACGATGCCTAATTTAACTTCATAGTTTATAAGTTTAATTTTCTTCATAGAGGTAGATAATTAATGTTCTTTTACATGTACCAGAATTTATTAAGGCTGCATTTTGAGCAAGTGGAAAAAAATGAGGCAATCAGTAGACAGAGAGAGGAGTGTGGAGTTTGATTTTCCTGATGTAATTGGGAAAAGTTAGAAACAGAGTAGAGAATAATGAGGTTAACAATGGCATGTGTATATCTGTGAATAAAATTTGTTTCCGGTAAAATTGGCTGAAGAGAAACAAGAGCTTGATGCGTGCTTATTCAAAACATTTGACGTGGCTCTGTTAGTTGCCCATTGCATCTGTTATGGTCTTGTTTAATGAGCTTGAATGAGGCATTTCCCCCTTCCCCTCAAGTTGCCAGAAGCTCATGGTGCAGAGAAACTTGGTTGATGGGTGGTGGTGATGGCAACGGGTGTCTAGAGGTCTGGGTACAAAGTGTCTCTGACACTGCAGGAACAGCCTCAAGGTGGCTTTGAGAGCAGTGGATGACCAACGCCCAAATTATGAGTCCAGGGTTTTAAATTCAGGAAGCACTTAAGGTGCAGCATTGTTATTTTTGGCATTGAATTAGATGAGCCACCGCCACTGAGAGAAATATTTGAAATCTCCCAGTGTTCTCTAGCTCTGAAAAGGAAGAACATTAATATTGGAATGGTTTTCAGAGACCAGGTCATACTCCTCATCTTTAAGAAAAACATACTTGATTTATTTTCAGTGTCAGTTTTCCCAGATTGCTGAACTTAGAAATATACTGGCTACTTCTTTCTGTTTTACAATAGACTTTCAAATTGATTGTAATTTAACTTATTGGTCCGCATCCTCTCTAACTTTAAGACAGCACATAAATTGGTATTACTTATCCCTTTCCTGTTGAAATTCTCTTCTCTCCCTTAACCCTTCTTGCTCTCCTGCTTTTAAAAAATACCCCATTTCTGCATTTCAATGATTTTATCCTGCTCCAATTCTAAGTTAAACTAGTCTTAAATATTAATTTTCCTAATATTGTACTTTAATCCTCTATTTTCCTTATACTCTTCCAGGGCATGTCATCCACACATAAGCAATTAGCACCATTGAGTGACTGCCCAATGCGTATCCTCTACTATTGCCCACATTTGTGTCTATTAACTCTTAAATTCCAGGACTTTCCTTGAACACCTGGTGGTAAACCAACCTCATCAACCCAGTAGATTCTATTTCCTGAATGATTTTTCCCATCTAATCTCTTCCCAGTCCTACGTTCACTTTGACAGTTTGGGGGCAATCACCATCTCAATCCTTGGCTGTTGGATAGCAGCCCAAATACTCTTTGTGTTTCCAGTTTTTTGTCTGTGGGTTCCTTTTGTTCAAGTAACCTTGTGCAAGCTTTCCTGAGCATATCGTGTCCTTGTTCAAAAACTCTTGATAGCTAATGAAAGATCATGTACATCCAGGTATATTGCATATTGTACACAGAAGATTGTTTCAGTTATTTATGGTGTTCCGTTCTGTAGATAATATGGCCACAGCCTAAGCCTATAAAAGGGAATTATAGCATACTCACTACTTAAGGCTATGGCATCTCCTTGAGTTTGCAACCTCCCCTGCCAATAAGTACCTGTAGGCAGAATTCCAACATGGCCCCAGGAGCCCAGACCTTTATGCAGACACACCTTCTTCTAGATATTAAATCACAGTAATTAAGTACTACTGTGAAGGGAATTTTGAAGATGCAATTAAGGTCCTACATCAGTTGACCTAAAGGTAGAGAGATTGTTCAAGTGGGTCTTATATAATCAAATGGGCCTTTAAAAGCTGAAAATCTTCTCAGAATGGTGCTAGAAGGTCAAGTCAGAGATTTCAAATCATGAAGATACTTCAATGTGTTAATGCTGGCTCGGAGACGGAGGAGGCTAGAGAGCAAGGAATGAAGCAGTCCTTAGGAGTTGAATTTAGCCCTCAATTGATAGCCAGCAAGAAAACTGGGACCTCAGAATTATAGCTCCAAGGAATTGAAATCTGCCAACAGCAAGAGTGAATGTGGAAGCTGATTTTCCCAGAGGCTCCAGATTGAAACTCAGCTGGTGTGAACCAGACAGTCTCCCTTGGGATACCCTGAGGCCCCAGCCATGCTGTGCTAGAATTCTGACCACAGAACTGTGAGCTAATAAATGAGTGCTGTTAGAAGCTACTAGACTTGTAGCCATTTTTCACGCAGAATAGAAAACTAACATCGTCTTCAGAACCCGGCAGCTCTTTTCCTCCAGACTGACCAGTCCCAGACAGTGAGACAGCATGGCCACAACAATTTTCTGTTGAAAAACAATGCCACACCAGGGAGTGCAGTGGAGGATGGCCCAGGTGCTTGGGCCCTGCACCCCATGGGAGACCAGGAAAAGCACCTGGATCCTGGCTCCTGCCATCGGATCAGCGCGGTGCGCCGGCTGCAGCGGCGGCCATTGGAGGGTGAACCAACGACAAAGGAAGACCTTTCTCTCTGTCTCTCTCTCTCACTGTCCACTCTGCCTGTCAAAAAAAAAAAAAAAAGAAAAACAATGCCACAGCCGGTGCCGCAGTTCAATAGGCTAATCCTCCGCCTTGCGGCGCCGGCACACCGGGTTTTAGTCCCGGTTGGGGCACCGGATTCTGTCCCAGTTGCCCCTCTTCCAGGCCAGCTCTCTGCTTTGGCCCGGGAAGGCAGTGGAGGATGGCCCAAGTGCTTGGGCCCTGCACCCACATGGGAGACCAGGAGAAGCACCTGGCTCCTGGCTTTGGATCAGCGTGGTGCGCCGGCCACAGCGTGCTGGCCACGGTGGCCATTGGAGGGTGAACCAATGGCAAAGGAAGACCTTTTTTTTTTTTTTTTTTTTTTTTTTTTGACAGGCAGAGTGAAGAGTGAGAGAGAGAGACAGAGAGAAAGGTCTTCCTTTGCCGTTGGTTCACCCTCCAATGGCCGCCGCTGCAGCCGGCGCACCGCGCTGATCCGATGGCAGGAGCCAGGATCCAGGTGCTTTTCCTGGTCTCCCATGGGGTGCAGGGCCCAAGCACCTGGGCCATCCTCCACTGCACTCCCTGGCCATAGCAGAGAGCTGGCCTGGAAGAGGGGCAACCGGGACAGAATCCGGCGCCCCAACCGGGACTAGAACCCGGTGTGCCGGCGCCGCAAGGTGGAGGATTAGCCTATTGAGCCACGGCGCCGGCCCAAAGGAAGACC
The DNA here is from genome assembly GCF_051225735.1 of Oryctolagus cuniculus. NCBI lineage: Eukaryota > Metazoa > Chordata > Mammalia > Lagomorpha > Leporidae > Oryctolagus > Oryctolagus cuniculus. Next base: position 50,258,232 of record NC_142878.1, read on the forward strand.
TTTCTCTCTGTCTGTCTCTCTCACTGTCCACTCTACCTGTAAAAAAAAAAAAAAAAAAAACAAAAAAAAAAAAACACACACACAATGCCACAGTCCATTTGTTGGAAGTGAGTAAATCATCATTAATCCTCACCTCCACTCAAGGGAGAAAAAATTAGACTCCACCTCTTAAAGGGAGGAAAATCAAAGAATTTGTGGATATATTTTAAAATCATCATCATAATAATTGTAACAAAACTTTCTTATTTTACTCTTGCTAGGTAATAGTAATAATGTAATAGTAATAAAACTCATTTAATCCACATTACAGCTCTCTGAAGTCCATAGTCTTGTTATACACATCATATAGATGAAGAAAATTAAGCAGAGAGAACTTACAGAATTTGCCCAAGACTGTGGCTGGCAACTGGCTTTGCTGAATGTCAGTTCCTAAATCTTAACTCCAAAGCCTGAGCTCCTATCTACTATGTTAATTTTAGCAATGGAGTTTAAAATATACTTTACAATAAAAATATGTGACCAAAACTGTAAAACACTGGCCAACAAAAATATAATTGAATTCATAACTAGTTCAGAGAGGTCTGATAAATGACTAATTCAAAGTCTACCTGAAAGGAACACTATCACATGCAGGTTTTTCTATGACAATTTTTAATGCCTTGAATATAAACACCAAAGGTGTGTTTATCAAATTAATGGATGGCAACACATTAGAAGAGTACTAATGCACTAGACAACAAAATCAAGATTCTAAAGATTCTCATGCTATGTAACTATAGGCCAAATCTAACACAATAACATTTTTAATGATAATTTTAACACTTGAGTACTGAATTAGGAATAACTGACAATATTTTCTCTTCAAAAAAAAATAATTTTACATGGGTATGAGTTGACTCTAAGCTTTGTGTATGCCAGCTTGGTGATGAGCTTGCCAGAACCTTCACTGCAACTGGAGACTGTACTGGAACTAGACATGCCACTTTTCAGACCAAAACTAGAGAAAGAAATTCGCGTACTAGTGGATACAATGAAATAGGGATGCAAGAGTTTGTAAAGGACAGACTAACTAGAATTGCAAGAGTCTGAAGAAGCATGTCAAAAGAGCAGCAAATGAAGGGCCCAGGAATACCTAACTTGGAAAAGAAAAGATAACAAGAGAACATACTTCCTGACTCAAACACTAGGAGAGCTGAAATGGAAAAAAATCATTTTGTTTTGTAGAAGCTCAGAGGGTAGAACTAAAATAAGTGGATAGAAACTGTGAGAAGGCTGGTACCATGGCTCACTAGGCTAATCCTCCATCTGCAGTGCCGGCACCCAGGGTTCTAGTCCTGGTTGGGGCGCCGGATTCTGTCCCGGTTGCTCCTCTTCCAGTCCAGCTCTCTGCTGTGGCCCGGGAGTGCAGTGGAGGATGGCCCAGGTCCTTGGGCCCTGCACCCGCATGGGAGACCAGGAGGAAGCACCTGGCTCCTGGCTTCGGATCGGCGCAGCACCAGCTGTAGCGGCCATTTGTGGGGTGAACCAACAGAAGGAAGACCTTTCTCTCTCTCTCTCTCACTCTCTCTCTCTCTCTCTCTCTCTCACTGTTTAAGTCTGCCTGTCCAAAAAAAAAGAAAAAGAAAGAAAGAAAAGAAACAAAATGAAACGAAACTGTGGGAAGGCAGAATTGGATCAACACAAGAACTCTTGAAAGCTCAGTCACCTCAGAAGTCCAGGCTGCCTTAGAGAACGGTGACTTCTGAGTCAGCAGAGAAAATACCCAAAGCAACCAAATGGCCCCTTTGCAGATGCTGTGGCAAAGATCTATTTTGTATGTGGAGAGTTGGAATAAATTACTTCTAAATCACCTCCACGCTCTAAATGTCTTCACTCTTAGCCTGTGATACATTTGTACCTCTTCACACTTGATATTCACTCTCTGGCCTGCTAAGCTATGCCCAGCATGCAAGCGTGGATGCCCTGTATTCCCTTCAATGACCTTTCATTTCTTAGCTTTGCATTTTTACTCAGTCCTTTCACCTGGACCAACCTTTGCCATTTTATGAGATTGGCAAAATTATAACCATCCTTGAAGATCAAGCACAAAGCTAAGGCATCACTGACGTTCCTTAATAATTAATACAATTACCCTCTTCACTCTATTAGAACAATGTTCGTTTCTCTAGTATAGCTTTTATGACATTTTGTCTTGTATTATACCTTTTAGATATCTGTCTTTATCCTCTATCAAATTGAAATCTACTTGAGGGCAAGCACTATACTTTGCTCAATTCTGTATTCGTATACAATTTTAAGTACAATGAATGACTGACTTTGACTTCCCTAATAATACAGACTATTAAACTGGACTTGATATAGTTGCTGCATAAAATCAATAGTGAGGCTGGAAGTATAATTTTAACATATTTCTGATTAAAAGAATTTTCCTTTTTTCTTTCTTTTTTTTTAAGATTTATTTGTTTATTTGAAAGGCAGAGTTAGAGAGATGCAGAGGCAGAGAGTAGGTCTTCCATCCGCTGGTTCATTCCCCAGATGGCTGCAATGGCTGGAGCTGTGATGATTTGAAGCCAAGGAGCCAGGAGCTTCCTCTGGGTCTTCCATGCAGCTGCAGGGGCCCATCTTCTAATGCTTTCTATTGCTTTCCCAGGCCTTAGCAGAGAGCTGGATCGGAAGTGGAGCAGCCTGGACTCCAACCCTCGCCCATATGGGATGCCAGCACTGCAGACCTTTAACCCGCTGTGTCACAGCGCCAGCCCCCAGATTTTTTTTTATCTGTGGTAAAATGCATACTGTTTACCATTTTAACTATTTTAAAGTGTACAATGTAGGTGCTCAATTCATTCACAGTGCTGTACAACCATTGCCACTAGGTAGTTCCAAAACCTTTTCATCCTTGAGAAAGGAAGTCTTCTACTCATTCCACAACGCGTCCTCATTCCTCTTCTCCCCTCGGCCCTGGAAACCACGGATCTGCTTTTCCTCTCTATCTTCCTAGTCCTTTAGCAGCTTGGACATCAAGTCTTAGACCAAGAGATTATTCAGTAAATACTTGTTGAACTAAATTTGAATTAAAATAGAGATAATCTCAGAAAATGCACATGAGTAAAGAGAAATAAGATCTAGAGAGATCTAGTGTTTAAAGTGTAAATTATTTTGAGAGGACATTGTTGCTAAGCTTCACATAGTGTTGAAAAATGTGACTGTCAGGCCTCCGCCGCGGCTCACTAGGCTAATCCTCCACCTTGCGGCGCTGGCACACCGGGTTCTAGTCCCGGTCGGGGCGCCAGATTCTGTCCCGGTTGCCCCTCGTCCAGGCCAGCTCTCTGCTGTGGCCCAGGAGTGCAGTGGAGGATGGCCCAAATGCTTGGGCCCTGCATCCACATGGGAGACCAGGAGGAAGCCCCTGGCTCCTGCCTTCGGATTAGCGCAGTGCACCGGCCGTGGTGGCCATTGGAGGGTGAACCAACGGCAAAGGAAGACCTTTCTCTCTGTCTCTCTCTCTCACTGTCCACTCTGCCTGTCAAAAATAAAAAAATAAATAAATAAATAAATAAAAGAAAAATGTGACTGTCAAACAAGTACTTTGAAATATAAAGATCTATAAGAATCTTAAAAAAGAAAAACCAGTGAACCAGTGAACCAGTGAGCCATAACAGCAACAGAAACTAACTGGGTAAAAGTATGTTGGAAGAAAGTATCTTAAAGTCTAACTTTGCAATTAGAGCCTCCTAATTTCCTTCTAAATATGCCTGGATGATTAAGATGATAAAAGGGTATCTTGGGAATTGCTCTTGAAGAAATCTTAGGTTTTTTATATATTTTTCACTGTCATAGCTTATTTTGTAATATTCAAAATGCTATTGTTTCTGATTTTACCTTCTTAAAATAAAACCTAAGGGGAGATTTGTTCCTGATGTGTTTGTGTGATTTCTGAAACTTGGAGAACGTGCAGGGGTGAGTTCCCCAGCCAGTTGCCACTTCCAAGTGCAAACTTCATTTAGAATTCTGGCACTGGTTTGCAATCTCATCTATTAGTGATTGCAAAAGACTGAGTTTGGCACATAAAAATGTTCCTTTATGTTAATTTTATCTTCCTACATAGTAGCATCTGTACCTTTATAATTTTATGATTTTTTTTACTCCTCTTACTGGAGGGTGTACAGCTTTATCCCTCCATTTCTTCACCTAACCAGTTATGCCAATCATCTTGCGAGTTAGAGGAACTGTGCATTTTTTTTTCAGTACTGACAGCTCTCTAAGGAGGGTTTACCAAACTATAATGATGTGCAAGTGACAATTTGAGTTAATTAAGTTCAATGACAGTAAACTAACCATAAAATTCCCGATGTGTACAAAATGACTCATTTCCAACAAGCCCTATTTAATATCATGAAATTTTAAGAGGGTTATGAATTAGTTAGGTATTATTCCGAACAATCTTGAAATCAAAATTCAGAGGATGTTTTTTCTGAGAAAGAAGACTGCTTCACTCTCATTATTATCTTTACTTATTTCCTCCTATTCAAGGTATTTCTTAAGTCATGTTTTTGTTTCTTTGAATATCACAGGAAAAATGGAATGATGGAATTTCTCAAAATCATTATAAATGGAAGTGGAGTAGATGTTGGATACATAGAAGGGACTAGGTGAGGGGGCAATCTTTTTTTCTTCTTTCTTTATTAAAAGATTCATCTTTATTTATTTGAAAGGTATAGTTAGAGAGAGAGGTCTTTCATCTCCCGGTTTACTCCCCAAATGGCCACAAAGCTAGGGCTGGGCCAGACAGAAGCCAGGAGCCAGGCACTTCTGAATCTCTCATGTGGGAACACAGGCCAAATGACTTGGGCCATCTTCCACTGCTTTCCCAGGCACATTAGTAGGGAGCTGGATCCACAATGCAGGTCCTGGGAATTTTCTCAAAAAGCAACACTGAGTGTTGATTGCAAAGTATAGTGAAAATCACAGAGCTAGAGGGACTATTCCTCTGGAGCTCACCTGGAGAAAGGTCTCAAGCTCCTGCACATCCTTTGTGTTAGCCATGTCACTTCCAAGATGCATCCTAGGGAAACAATGGGAAAAGTGAGAAAAATGGATGAACAACGTTTATTCAAGCACAATTTATAATGTCAACAAACCAACAACAAGAACAAACAGCCTTAAATATCCAAAGATGGGGTATAAAATAACAGATAGCCTCTGAAAATGATAGTGTAGCTCTATATTATTGTCATGGACAGAGGTTATAACATAATATTCAGTGATAAAAGGGTTGGCACTGTGGCGTAACGGATAAAGCTGCTGCCTGCTGTGTTGGCATCCTATGTGAGTGCTGGTTAGAGTCCAGGATATGCCACTTCTGATCCAGCTCTCTGCTATGGCCTAAGCAATCAGTAGAAGATGGCCCAAGTCGTTGGGCCCCTGCACCCGCATGGGAGACCCAGAAGAAGCTCCTGGCTCCTGGCTTTAGATCTGCACAGCTCTGGTCATTGCAACCATTTGGGGAGCGAACCAGCAGATGGAAGACCTCTCTCCCTCTCTCTGCCTCTGCCCCTCTGTAACTCTGCCTTTCAAATAAATAAATAAATCTTACAAAACAAAAAAGCAATTTATAAAGCATTATGGCACAGTAACAAATGTCTTTGCAAAATTTAATCTGTATATAGTTTTGTAAAGTTTTTGTATAAATATCAAATTTTTTTTCTTTTAAAAATTTTATTTTTTTTGACTTTTATTTAATGAATATAAATTTCCAAAGTACAGAATATTGATCACAATGGCTTCCCCCCCATAACGTCCCTCCACTCCCTCTCCCCTTTCATTCACATCAAGATTCATTTTCGATTCTCTTTATATACAGAAGATCAGTTTAGCATACATTAAGTAAAGATTTCAACAGTTTGCTCCCACACAGAAACATAAAGTGAAAAATACTGTTTGAGTACTAGTTATAGCATTAAATCTCAATGTACAGCACACTAAAGACAAAGATCCTACATGAGGAGTAAGTGCACAGTGACTCCTGTTGTTGACTTAACAAATTGACACTCTTGTTTATGGCATTAGTAATCACCCTAGGCTCTTGTCATGAGCTGCCAAGGCTATGGAAGCCCCCTGAGTTCACTGACTCTGATCATATTTAGACAAGGCCATGGTCAAAGTGGAAGTTCTCTCCTCCCTTCAGAGAAAGGTACCTCCTTCTTTGATGACCCATTCTTTCCACTGGGATCTCACTCGTGGAGATCTTTCATTTAGGTTTTCCCCCACCCCCCCCAGAGTGTCTTGGCTTTCCATGCCTGAAATACTCTCATGGGCATTTCAGCTGGATCTGCGTGCCTTAAGGGCTGATTATGAAGCCAGAGTGCTGTTAGGACATTTGCCATTCTATGGGTCTGCTGTGTATCTCACTTCCCATCTTGGATCATTCTCTCCCTTTTTTATTCTATCAGCTAGTATTTGCAGACACTATTCTTGTTTATGTGATCCTTTGGTTCTTAGTCCTATCATTACGATCAATTGTGAACAGAAATTGATCACTGGGACTAGTGAGATGGCATTGGTACATGCCACCTTGATGGGATTGAATTCGAATCCCCTGGTATGTTTCTAACTCTACTGTTTGAGGTAAGTCAGCTTGAGCATGTCCCGAATTGCACATCTCTTCCCTCTCTTATTCCCACTCTTATATAAATATCAAATTTTAACAAAGAGAATCTTTAGGTATATGTATGGAGGGTTTCTTTTTTTTTTCTTCTATTTGTCTATCTGTATTTCTAATTTTGTTCAATGACTATGGAGTTCTCATGTAGTTTGAATGCAGAAATTTTAATTACAATTTTTTTCCAATTCTAAATTCTTACACAAATTATCTAAAGCCTACTGCATTGGCCCTACTGCAAAAACACTCAATGTGAATAAATACATGGGTGGAAGGAAGAATTGCTCTCAAATGTCACATTTCAGGCCCAGAGCTGTGGCATAGCAGGTAAAGCCGTCGCCTGCAGTGCCAGCGTCCCATGTGGGCACCGGTTTGAGTCCTGGCTGCTCCATTTTCGATCCAGCTCTCTGCTATGGCCTGGGAAAGCAGTAGAAAATGGCCCAAGTCCTTGGGCCCCTGCGCTTGCATGGGAGACCCGGAAGAAGCTCTTGGCTCCTAGCTTCGGATCGACAACAGCACCAGACATTGTGGCCAGCTGGGGAGTGAACCAGTGGGTGGAAGACACCTCTCTCTCTCTGCCTCTTCTTCTCTCTCTATGTAACTCTGACTTATAAATAAATAAATCTCTAAAAAGATGTCACATTACAGCCCTGCGTACTCATACAATCCCACCTTATTTAAGAATGCTTGGGGGCCCACGCTATGACTCACTTGGTTAATCCTCCACCTGCGGTGCCGGCATCCCATATGGGTGCTGGGTTCTAGTCCCAGTTACTCCTCTTCCAGTCCAGCTCTCTGCTGTGGCCTGGGAGTGCAGTGGGGGATGGCCCGAGTGCTTGGGCCCTGCACCTGCATGGGAGACCAGGAAGAAGCACCTGGCTCCTGGTTTCAGATTGGCACAGCGCCAGATGTAGCAGCCATTTGTGGGGTGAACCAACGGAAGGAAGACCTTTCTTTCTGTCTCTCTCTCACTGTCTAACTCTGTCAAAAAAAAAAAAAAAAAAGAATGCTTGTGTTGGGGAAACTCTTGTCAAAATATTTAAAAATGAAATTACTTAATTAATGTTGAATGAATTTTTAAAATATTTATTTTAAAGGCAGAGTTACAAAGAGAGAGACAGAAAGACAGAGAGAGTGATCTTCCATGTGCTGCTTAATTCTCCAAATGGCCACAATAGCCTAAGGGTGGGCCAGGCCGAAGCCAGGAGCCTGGAGCTTCTTCCAGGTCTCCCACGTGGGCGCAGGGGCTCAAGCACTTGTGTCATCCTCTGCTGCTTTCCCAGGCGCATTAGCAGGAGCTGGATTGGAAGGGGAGCAGCCAGGACTTGAACCGGCACCCAATTGGGATGCCAGTATTGCAGGCTGTGACTTAACCCCTATTCCACAATGCCTGCCCCTTGAATGACTTTATTTTTAATATCAATGTATTTTACTGAAGTTTGATTTTAAGAGATATATAGTGTGCCCAAGACTTAGCCCATTCAGGCTGCTGTAAAAAAAAAAAAAAAAAAAAAAAAAAAAAACACAGTCTAGGTAGACTGTAAATGACAGAAACTTCCCTCTAGCTGTTTTGGAGGCCCGGAAGTCCAAAACCAATGCAGCAGCAGATCTGGTATCTGGTGATGCTCACTTCTTGCTGCATCCTCACCACAGTAGAAGGGGCAAAGGAGCTCTCCAAGCTCTAATCGCTCTCATGAGGGTTTTGCCTTCTAGAACTTACCACCTCTCCAAAGGCCCCACCTCTAAACACCATCTCTTGGAAAGTCAAGATTTCAATATATGAATTTGTTGGGGGGGGGACAAATATTCAAACTGTAAAAGGCCAATTCATGTTATAATAAATGACGTGATTAAATTATCTTGAGAATGATGGTTTGCAGTTTAGTTTGGAAGATTTATGGCAGCTACAAAAACACTCACATGAAATGCTCATGAGTCTGCAGACGACTCTGGCCCAGATCACTGGGCTGGTTTGGCTGAGAAGTTGTACTTCAGGATGCAGAGTAACTGGACTTGGCTCCAGGCTTTGAACTGGACTCTGGTCTGCTCTGTCTGTATTTGTTCTGGTGTCTGGAGTGAAGTATCAGCAGCTACCTGGGGTGTGTTCCTCACACAGTAGATCCTTGGAGCACAAACTCAAGCCAAATTCTGTAAGTTCATTGACAGGCTATTCTCACTTCCATTGGCCAAAGCAAGTCATGTGGCCAAACCTGGAGTCAGTGAGCCAAGGAAGAAGGAGAGTGAACACTACCTAAACAGTATTCCTGAGTACCACAGAAAATGATTCCATCAAGTAGCCGACAATCATCATATGGGAAATTGCAAAATGAGACTTTGATTATGGGGTTGATGGAAACCTTTAATCAGTTCTCAATTGAGCATTTCCACATTCTGTTTTTGCTTTAATTACCCATCTCCTTTCCCCCTCTTTCCAACACCACTAAATCTCCAAGTAAGTCATTGGCTGATATGTGAGGCCAGCAGCACACGGTGGTAACAGGGATTCTTTGGGTACCAATGTAGCTTGCAGCTGCTATGAATAGAATACTTGTGTACCAACCAATTCGTATGTTGGAGTCCTAGGCTCCAATCTGATGGCCCCAGAAGGTGGGGCTTTGGGGAACATTTGGGTCATCAGGGTGGAGCCCTCATGAGTGGGATTAATGCCCTTAGAAAAGGGACCCCAGAGAGCTCACTCTCATCTGCTTTGTGCCATGAGAGGACATGATGCCAGGGTGCGGTGTACAGTCTGGAAGAGAACCCTCGCCAGAACCCAACCAAGCTGGCACCCTGGCCTTAAACTCCCAGCTTCCAGAACTGTCAGAGATAAATTCTACATAATCTCCAGCACTGTTACAGCAGCCTGAATTAAACACTAATATTCACAGGTTGAGAAATATCTGTTCTCAACGTGATTGGACAACTTCACAGCAGATCTACTTCTAAGAACCACCAAAATTTGCGGAATGTTCTGCAAAATGATAGTAGTAGTAGTAGTAGTAGTAGTAGTAGTAGTAGCTGGTTTAGGATAATAGAAGAAGTAATTATGGAAGGGTATGTTTTTCCTCTGTGACCTGGGAGCTCTTCTCCTATAGCTGAAAAGAAAATCACAGTTAAAGTTTCCCTGAAGTGTAAACTAGAATCAAGGATGACACTGGAAAAATAACCGTTCCTTCCTCAGAGCTCTCCTCTCTGATACTCCCCATTCACCCGCCAGAGTTCTCCAGCATTCCATTCACTCCCTTCATCCCCAGTCATGTGCAGGTTATATTGTTCCCTGCATTTCCCAGTGGTTTTAGATTGGCTCCAGAGGGTCGTAGAGGGTTTCAGAAGACAATCCATGTGGACTGGAATTCTTGCCAAGAATTCATACTTGAGGAGAGAGTACTATGTTAACAATCAGTTAGGGGAAGTAAGTGAGGTCCTACCACTTTGCTGAGACCACTCTTTTCAGAGGCTCCTTCCTCTTTCTTTTTTTGTAATTCAGTAGTACACACAGGGTGGTGGCATCTGAGTCATTGTGAGGAAAATGAATAGTCACGTATTTAAATGAGTGTGGGAAGCAGCTAAAGGATTTGCCCCAACTCTCCTCTCCCATTGCCCAAACTGGGAAGACAACAAAGTTCCTATCCTTCTATCCAAACCATCACACTTTCTAAACACCAAGCTGTAAAAAGAAATTCCGACTAAATTCTTTTTCTTCCAAGAATATTTGAATGTGCTTTAATTGCTCTTGAAAAACTTTTACAAACTACTTAGCAAATTGGTATGATTACTTTTTTTTTTTTTTTTTTTTTTTTTTTTTTTTTTTTTTTACAGGCAGAGTTAGACAATGAGAGAAAGAGAGAGAGACAGAGAGAAAGGTCTTCCTTTTCGCCGGTGCCGTGGTTCAATAGGCTAATCCTCTGCCTTGCGGTGCCAGCACACCGGGTTCTAGTCCTGGTCGGGGCGCCGGATTCTGTCCCGGTTGCCCCTCTTCCAGGCCAGCTCTCTTCCTTTTCCATTGCTTCGTCCCCCAAATGGCCGCTACGGCCGGTGCGCAGTGCCGATCCAAAGCCAGGAGCAAGGTGCTTCCTCCTGATCTCCCATGTGGATACAGGGCCCAAGCACTTGGACCATCCTCCACTGCCTTCCCCGGGCCACAGAGAGCTGGACTGGAAGAGGAGCAACCGGGACAGAATCCAGCGCCCAAACCGGGACTAGAACCCCGGGTGCCGGCACCACAGGTGGAGGATTAGCCAAGTGAGCCGTGGCGCCGGCCGGTATGATTACTTTTATTTTTTATTTTAAATTTTTTAAAATTTTATTTAAGTTATACAAGTTTCATGTATTTCATATATACATATTTAGGAACAGAGTCCAACTAAATTTTTTTAAGATGTATTTATTTATTTGAAGGGCAGAGTTACAGAGAGGCAAAGGTAGAGAGAAAGAGAGGTCTTCCATCCACTGGTTCACTCCTCAGAAGATCACAACGGCAGGAGCTGCACCAATCCAAAGCCAGGAGCCAGGAGATTCTTCCGGCTCTCCCATGTGGGTGCAGGGGCCCAAGAACTTGGGCCTTTTTCTACTGCTTTCCCAGGCCATAACCGAGAGCTGGATCAGAAGTGGAACAGCCAAGACTCGAACCAGCATCCATATGGGATGCCAGCACTGCAGACCAGGGCTTTACCCACTATGCCACAGCACCAGCACCCAACTAAATTTTTAAAAAGACTTTCTCGTTCTGACTTGTATTCATCTTTGTCTAATGCACATTTGTTAAATTAAGACCAAAATTTACCTGAAGAGAATGGTTTTATTTTAAGGAAAGGAGGACTTTCGCCAAAATTCTACAAGTGTGCAATGAAAGAAATAGATCATTTGTTATAGATCATAAAATCTCTCATATGTAGCAAAGAGTACAATCTATGTGTGTCTGTTGCGCAGGAAAGGGCTCCACTTCAAAGTTTTGTTGTTGGACTGGATATCTTTCATATTTTTAAAACTTTCACAGATTTAATCCTAGACTGGAGACAACGGAACTATTTTATATTTAAGATGGCAATAAATAGAGAAATACAAAAAATGAATGACAAACACAAAGCGCTTATAAGTTACTAAATAAAATTTATGGAAGGCCATTGATTTGGACTGAACTCCTGCTATAAGCCCCAACAGACCAAATCAAAATGAAATCACTCCTGCTAAATTTCCACTCTCAGAAAGAAAACTAAGTTGTTTATCTCAGCTTGCAAGACATTGGGAGAGAAATGAGAGCTAAATCTCCAAACAGGCCAGCTTTAGCAGGCATGATAAGGAGGTCCCTTCTGCTTTAACTCCAAGCAATCGGAGTTAACCAATCTGATTCTGCTATAAGGCTGTTGCCTTGTTCCTGCCCAAGCTGCCTTATAAAACCCAACTATTCTGCAATGAACAAAACAAAGTGGTTGCTCTAAATCTTGGGATGAGATGCTGCCTGATTCATGGGTTACTAATAAAAAATCAGTTACTTTTTTTTTAGTTAAACACCTTTTTTTTAAGTTTATTTGACAGGTAGAGTTATAGACAGTGAGAGAGAGAGAAAGGTCTTCCTTCCGTTGGTTCACCCCACAAATGGCTGCTACAGCTGGCACTGTGCCAATCCAAAGCCAGGAACCAGGTGCTTCCTCCTGGTCTCCCATGCAGGTGCAGGGCCCAAGCACTCGAGCCATCCTCCACTGCCCTCCTGGGCCACAGCAGAGAGCTGGACTGGAAGAGGAGCAACCTGGACTAGAACCCGGCACCCATGTGGGATGCTGGTGCCACAGGTGTAGGATTAACCAAGTGAGCCATGACGTCGGCCCCAAAAATCAGTTACATTTTTAAATTAAAATAGTTGGAATTTTGTTTCTTAACAGGACCAAGACTAAATGCATGGCGAGTGTTATATGGTGCAATTAAGCTATCAGAACTAATCAGGGGTGAGCATTTGGCATAGCAGTTGAGACTCTGCTTGGGATATCCACATCCTGTATTAGGGTGACTAGGTTTTAGTTGCAGCTCTGCTTCTGATTTCAACTTTGTGCTAATAAATCTCTAAAAAAAGAAGAAAAAAAATTCCCAGGGTATGAGTTTGGCACAGTGGCGTAGCTGGTAAAGCTGCCATCTGCAATGCTGGCATCCCATATGGGTGCCGGTTCAAGACCCAGCTGCTCCACTTCCAATCCAGCTCTCTGCTATGGCCTAGGAAAGCTGTAGAAGATGGCCTATGTCCTTGGGCCCCTGCATCCACATGAAAGACCCAGGAGAGGCTCCTGGCTCCGGATCAGCGCAGCTCCGGCCAATCAGGGAGCGAACCAGCAAATTGACAACCTCTCTCTCTGCCTTGCCTTCTCTCTCTGTATACCTCTGACTTTCAAATAAATAAATAAATATTAAAAAAAAAAGATACTGGTTAAAATGCCCACAGCCCTTATCAAAGAGTCTGGATTTGATCATGTCCAACCCCAGCTCCTAACTCCAGCTTCCTGCTGTTGAAGAGTCTGGGAGGCAGCAGTTGATGGTTCAAGTGGTTAGATCCCTGCCAATAATGTGGGAGACATCAATTGCACTCCTACCTCCCTTGTTCTGGCCCATCCCCGGATGTTGTGGGCATTTGAAAAATGACCCAGCAGGCAGGAACAATCTACCCACCTACATTTTGCCATTCTCCTCTCAGTCCTTATGCTCCAATTGCTCTGGTCTTTTTTCCATTTCTGTGATGGTAACAAACACACTCTCCCAACTCTGGTTTTGTATTCCTGGAACCATCTTCCCTCAAGCTTCCCCTGGCTGATTCTTCCTTCACTTCCTTAGGGAGGTTTCTTTGTAGGTCCCCCTGTTAACATATGTCTAAACACCCTTAGGTCAGAGCAAGCAACAGTGGTAGTCTGTAAGGATGTATTTACCTTGTGAATATCCTTCTCATTAGACCATGAAGTCCATATACCAGGAACCATGTTTGTTTTTTTCAGTGCTATCCCCCTGGTCCCCAGCACAGTCTGGCCTGGTGTACTCCTTTAATGTTGGCTATGTAGCTAGGTATAATAATGCTTTCATATGACTGCATGTCTCATTTTCTGAAATTGAGCAAGTTTCATAAATGCTCTAGTTAGCAACTCTGTTTATTTTTATAAAAGATACTACATATACTATCAAATAAATATGATAAATTGAACTAATTTCTGAAAAATGTTACTCATGTTTGCTATTATAAGCAACATTATTATATTATAATAGAAATGTTTCCTTTTTTGAGTGAAGTAGCTGAGGGAAACTTACACAAGTAGATAGGAGTTAGGATTACAGTTTCTGAATATTTTTGCCTCAAGAGATCACCAGTTTTTCCTGAAAAGGAACTTACAGTATCCTCAAAATGACTAATCTTGGATAGATTAGTTGTAACTTGTAAATGATAATCAAAGAAACTATGCCTAATCTATGTGAACTTCAGATCCTGCCACATCCCTTTGGGTCCCATAGTCCTTTTATGAGTCACAACTGTGTTGACACTGCTGAGGTCAGATTTTCTGGAAGTTCTATTTCCTACTAGGTTTTATGTGTGGTAAAATTATAGTGTCACCAGTATGTCTGACTCAAAGATGTGTGTATTGTGTGTATGACATCATAAATCTAATCTTGAGTCAAGGTTTTTAATTGACTCAGCTATCAACTAAAAGTAATAAAATGTCTTGTTCTTTGAACTTGTAAGATGTAGTCAGACATTTATCTCTTTTACTTAAGGATTTATTACAAATACTTGAATTACAAATACAGCAAACATTTTTCAAAAAGATTATTTTATAAAGAAAAGATGCTAGACATTGAAAAAGTCTTTCAACAACTTTTTGTTTTTGAGGAAAAAGATGCATTAGCTCTTAGGTGGGAAGAGACATGGGGCAAAGAGTGGGCAGAGAGTCAGCCTTTCAGAGCCCTCAGCCTCCTTAGAGGCAGGGGTCCAGGTCCAGGCAAACAGACCGGTGATTCTGCTTCTAGAAAGAAATCAGCTTTTGGCCAGGTCTGGTGAGCGAGTGTGGAGACAGAGTGTGCTGGAGTCTGATCCAGCCCAGTTAGCTTCTGAAAAAGAGGATATTGCCACACCCACAAGTGCACTGGGGCTTGGTCTAGGATGGAAATAACAGTTCCTGTGTGCCTATCTCAAACAGGCTCAAATCCATCCCAGGGCAGAACTCAGTTTTGCAGAGCTATTTGCCCCAAAAATAGAGCTCTCATCATCTTCTCTCCATTCTTTCCCTCTTTTCCATAAATAAATAAGCTTTTTTTCTAAGACCCACCTTTCTAGACACTCTGGAGGTTATAAAATAGGTGTGGGATGGATTAGACCGGTGAATGCATATTGACAATGCAAGCACACCATGGCAGGAGCCAGAGGAGAGACACCAGCAGATGAGTGGGAGATGCCTGGGGCTGACACAATCAGTGACAATTTCCACAGAGGAGGCATTTGAGACAGCTCAAAGATAGACAGGGTAGGATTTAGATATATAGAGATGGAGCCTGGAGATTGGTGCAAGAAAGGGCATCCAGGGCAAAGAAAATTGATTTTGGTTTTTCTCCAGTCTTTCTTGGCTGGGTGTCCTAGGGCAGTGCTGCTCAAACTTTCATGTATAAATGAAGTACCTGGAGATCTCGTTAAAGCGCAGATTCTATTCACCGGGTCTGGCAAGGCAGGAGCGTCTGTCTCTCTAACAAGCTCCTGGGTAATGCTGAAGCTGCTAGTCCGTGAAGTGCACTTTGAGTAGCAACATCCTAGGTCTTGTATTTCCAAGATGAGGCAGCAACAGTGGGAAATGACAGATAGGGCTTAGAAGTGTCTAAGGGGCAGAATGAAGGAGTTTCTGTCACCGTCTCTTGGGACAGCTCAGGTACCACAACACTCAGAGGAGAAAGAGCTATCCCATGTGACACAGGAGAGCTCTCCACCTGAGGTTGCCAACAGATGGCCCCGTCCTATTATCTCTAAAGCAGTAGCATGGAACTCTGGGTGATAGAGCGTGTCTGTGTTGTCACTGACTCACTTGTGCACTGCCAGAATAAGGGATTCTTTGTTAGCTCAAAGCCTAGCAGCTTCTCTGGATCTTGGTAGAGACAGGGTCATGTTAAACAAAAACAGACCTTTCAAAAATATTGGTAAAATAAAGGAAGCAATAATTAGGATGATTCTGCTACCAAACTCTGAACTTAATACAACGAACCACGTCCGAGTAAGGTGGAGGCCCTCCTGCTGCAGAGGGTGGTTAAAACAAGGGCTTTATCTATTTTTATTTTTCTGCTTAATGCCATTCTCTAAGAGCTCAGATCCAAGTAATTCAAGAAGTAAGAGAGAGAGGGCCACATTTAGATACTTATGATCCAAACTCAGAACTAATTACTGTTAAAAACTCATTTGTGGGATAAGAAGAATTTCTTAGTAGATATTAATTGAATCATAAGTTAATAAATATAGCTGCTGAAATCTCTGAACTATTGGTCTATCCTTTTTGGCCTTTGGAAACACAATAGGTAGAAACACTAGGACATTTGCATAGGAGAAGGCAGAAATTATTTTAACAGCACTTTCTGTGCATATAAAATAGTTTTTGTAAAAAGAGGAATGCTATGTTGCATCTGCAGAGATAAAATATGATTGCCTATGGCAGAGGTAATGCTTCTAAGAAACAGCTTGGATTGGAAATTCAAAACACACTATTGGTTTCCCCTCTCATTTTTCTTGACATTGCCAAGATGGGTGGTAGTGGAATGAAAGAGGAAATATTTATTCATCATTTGCTGTGGGCTAGGTACAGTGTTAAGTAGATTATGTACTGCCTTTTAATCCTCCAATTAAAACCATAAGTAGAAAGCAATATGCATATTTTGCAGATAGCAAATCTCGTAGTTAGAAAAGTTGTGGAATTTGCCCAAGGTTGTAAAGCAACCTTGAAACTTGAGTTTTAAACCCAAATCCATCTCATTTAAAATCCATGCCCTTTGTACCCATGCTGTTTCCTAACACTAGGTTTTGTATTTTTTTATTTTTCAATTTTTATTTATTGCAAAGGCAGAGAGCATGAGCGAGAGAGAAAGAGAGAGAGAGAGAGAGAAAAGAGATATCAATCTTCCATCCCCTAGCTTAATCCCCACATACACACAACAATCAAGGCTGGGCCAGTCCAAACCCACAATCTCAGAATTCAATCTGGTCTCTCACTTGGATGGCAGGGATTCAAGTGCTTGAGCCATCACCTGCTCCCCACCAAGGGGCACACTGACAGGAAGCTGGAATCAGAAGTATATCTGGGCTAGTGCTGTGGTGTAGAGGTTAAAGCCACAGCCTGCAGTGCCAACATCCCATATGGGCATGGGTTTGAGTCTCAGCTGCCCCACTTCCAATCCAGCTTTCTGCGATGGCCTGAGAAAGCATTAGAAGATGGCCCAAGTCCTTGGGCCCCTATACCTGCGTGAGAGACCCGGAAGAAGCTCCTGGCTCTTAGTTTCGGATGGGTGCAGCTCCGGCCCTTGTGACCATCTGGGGAGTGAACCAGCGGATGGAAGATCTTTCTCTCTGTCTCTGCATCTCCTTCTCTCTGTGTGTAACTCTGACTTTCAAATAAATAAATAAATCTTTAAAAAAATAAAGAAGTATATCTGGGACTCCAACCTGCACTCCAATATGGGATGCAGGCATCACAAGTGGTATTCTAATAACTAGGATAAATGCTTGCTCCACCAGCTTGGTTTTTTGTTTTAAGATATTTATTTATTTATTTATTTGAGAGGTAGAGTTATAGACAGTGAGAGGGAGAGACAGAGAGAAAAGTCTTCCATCTGTTGGTTCACTCCCCAGATGACCACAATGGCCGGAACTGAGCCAATCTGAAGCCAGGAACCAGGAGACCCCTCTGGGTCTCCCACATGAGTACAGGGGCCCAAGTACTCAGGCCATCTTTCACTGACTTCCCAGGTCACAGCATAGAGCTGGATTGGAAAAGGAGCAGCTGGGGCTAGAACTGACGCCCAGAGGGCATGCCGGCACCGCAGGGGGAGTTTTAGCCTACTGAGCTGGGGGGGGGGGGGGGAGCTTGTTTAATGTCCCTTGAAGAGGACAGCTTTCTTTCTTATAGCAAGTGTTATTATTAGATGTTGAATTGCATCTGAAAGTCTGTGGAGTTGGTGACTTGTTAAATTAAAGATGGTTAAGATCTCTTGCTAGCTTTATATTTTTCCACCACAGTTACCACTGTACATGCTACATTCTCTTCCTGAAATCCTTTCTTTGCTACCTTCCTGCCTATTTAATGTACCTGTTTATTCTGTTACACTTTGAATTCATCACCATTTCTTCAAAAAATCTTTCTTCCCTTTGTCTACTATTTGTAGTATACACTTTTAATAGTGCAGTGTACCTCTCGATGATAAAACAATTTTACATTTACATGTTTGTTCTAAATAAGAAATTCTCTAGAGTCAACTATTTGTCTTATGTGCCTGATGACTCACCTGAATCGTGACAGGCTGTAATTGCTGTTTGTTGATGGGCTCCTGCCTCTGTGTTAGACATTGGGTGACAGAAATTGAAAATCTTTAAGACTTATTCCCTGGCCAGCACCGTGGCTCAATAGGCTAATCCTCTGCCTGGGGCACCAGCACACTGGGTTCTAGTCCCGGTTGGGGCGCCGGATTCTGTCCCGGTTGCCCCTCTTCCAGTCCAGCCCTCTGCTGTGGCCAGGGAGTGCAGTGGAGGATGGCCCAGGTGCTTGGGCCCTGCACCCCATGGGAGACCAGGAGAAGCACCTGGCTCCTGCCTTCGGATCAGCGCGGTGCGCTGGCCGCAGCGCGCCAGCCATGGCAGCCATTGGAGGGTGAACCAACAGAAAACGAAGACCTTTCTCTCTGTCTCTCTCTGTCACTGTCCACTCTGCCTGTCAAAAAAAAAAAAAAAAAAAAAAAAAAAAGAGATAGAGAGAGAGAGAGAGAGAGACTTATTCCCAGCACTCAAGAAACTGCTGATGTTTTTGGAACGGCATGAGTGAGAAATGCAAAACTGTTACAGAACGACCAAATCCAGGGTATCTCTAAGTCTTTTTGAAGACAAAAGTAGTTTTGTTTTTTCCCCAAGGATCACGGTCTTTGTCTAATCTATATGTTGGTATATGACAGATGAAATAGCTTTAGGTGATAAAGCCATATAAACAGAGAAGCAGTAAGAATTTTGGAGAACAAGGGAGGACCAATACAGGTGGCAAGAGAGAAATGAGAGCTGCAGTTTCCCACGTTCCTAAAAATGTTCCACTGTACAGTGAATGGAAGTGGGCCAGGGACCGCCAGGTGTAATAGAATTTTTTTTAAGATTTATTTTATTTATTTAAAAGAGTTACAGAGAGAGGAAGAGACAGAGAGAGAGAAAGAGAGAGATCATCCATCCGCTGGTTCACTCCCCAGATGTCTGCAACAGCCATAGCTGCACCGATCTGAAGCCAGGAGCCAGGAGCCAGGAGCCAGGAGCTTCTTCCGGATCTCCCACATGGGTGCAGGGGCCCAAGGACATGGGCCATCTTCTACTGCTTTCTTAGGCCAAAGCAGAGAGCTGGATCAGAAGTGGAGCAGCCAGGTCTCGAACCAGCCCCAACAGGTGATGCTGGCTCTTTAGGCCAGGGCTTTAACCCGCTGCGCCACAGCACCGGCCCCGATGTAATAGAATTTTTTAAATTAATATTTATTTATTTGAAAATCAGAGTTACAGAAAGAGACAAAGACACACAGAAAGAGATCTTCCATTCTCTGGTTCACTCCCCAGATGGCCCACAATGGCTGAGGCTGAGCCAGGAGCTTCATACAGCTCTTCTGTATGGGTGGCAGGAGCCCAAGCACTTGGGCTGTTTCTTCTGCTTTTCCAGGCCATTAGCAGGGATCTGGATTGGAAGTGGAGCAGCTGAGACTAGAACCGGCGACCATATGGGATGCCAGCATTGTAGACAATGGCTTCACCTGCTATGCCACAATGCCACCAGATTTGATGTTGATAGACAATATTTACACTGGCTCTTAAAAAGTATAGAAGCCAAAGAAACCAAACACAGTGAATTAGGGAGAGAATGTTATATAATGACAACTCAGTCAGAAATTAAGGTAGTCTCCAGATACAAACCCCCAGAATTCTTAAAGGATAACAGATCAAGGCTCATTGTGTGGGAAACAGAAGAGGGCTCCAAGAATAAGTTCCATGAACCTGTCTCAATTCTGCAGATCTCGGATCCCACAATTTTGTGTCACTAGAAGTGAAATGATACATATATGCAACAGCTATGGAGCTATCACGTAACTTGGGATGCTAATTGCTACTCGCTAGAGAGCAACTGTGCAAAACAAAACTCAAAACTTTAAGTCTATAATCTCAAAGAAGAAAGATAGGAAAAAATTATAAAATATTGAATGATAGGGAACCGAACATCTTCCCTTCCTCAATATATCATGTCTACCACTTACTATCAGAATTCATTCTCTTTTCATTTTTCAAACTCCAACATTTTGTAATGGAAATATTGCTATGACACTACAAACTATCAAAATTGCATTTATCTTTGGGAAGGTTGATAGTCTTCCATGCATGAATGTGAATTAATTTGATCAAAACAGTTTCATTTAATTCCAACTCGCAGTTGCAGTACACTATAGGACTGCTGATGTGTGTTTATTTATTTCCTTTTTTTTTTTTTTTTTTTTTTTTACTTATTTGAGAGGAAGAGGGAGAAGGGAGGAGGGAGAGAGGGAGATAAAGAAAGAGAGAGAGAGAGGAAACTCTCACCTGCCGGTTGATGGTTGATTCCTCAAATACTCGCAATAGCCTGGGTTGTGCCAGGGCTGGAGCTGGGAGTCAGGAACTCAGTCCAGGACTATATATGGGTGGCAGGGACTGTACTCCCTTAGCCATCAACACTGTTTCTCGGGGTCTGATTAGGAGAAGGCTGGAGTCAGGAGCCAGACCTGGTTACTGAAGTGAAGTAACTGACCTAGGATGTGTTTGTCTTAACTGCTAGGCTAAATGCCCATGGAAGGGTGCTGTTTTGTTGTTGTTGTTTTGTTTTGTTTTGTTTTGTTTTTTTAAGTATGGGGAGCAACAAACAAGCCACGTGAGATAAGAGGACTGAGCTCTGAGTGAGGGCAATAGAATGGAAAAGGGCTTCAGGTGCTTATTGCGGGGAGTGAGATGCAAAGGAGTAGAAAGCAGTTAACTACTGTGTTCCTGGCTTCAAGACCAACCAGGGCCAGCGCTGCGATCACCAAGAGAGGAGGAGAAATTTCCTTTTCTTTCTTGACCCTTCTGTATATAACAGGCCTAATTCATAGGACCAATATGAATCTCGTACTATTGCAAACTGTAAACATTAAGTGGGTTTCTCCAAAATAGAGCTTTGTGACACAGCTCTTATAAGAAAATGAATAGTATTCCGAGCAACTTAAGGGAAGGACTCTTCAAGCTCTAACAATTGAGCCCTGTGAAATTCCCGACATTCAAGAGTCTATGATGGGGGGGGGGGGGGGTGCTGTGGCGTAGAGGTTAAAGCTGTTGCTTGCAGTGCCGACATCCCATATGGGTGTTGGTTCAAGTCCCAGCTGCCCCACTTCCGATCCAGCTCTCTGCTATGGCCTGGGAAAGGAGTGGGAGATGGCCCGAGTGCTTGGGTCCCTGCAACCTCATGGAGACCCAGAAGAAGCTCCTGGCTCCTGGCTATGGATCAGCGCAGCTGCGACCATTGTGGCCAATTGGGGAGTGAACCAGTGGATGGAAGACCTCTCTCTCTCTCTGCCTCTCCGTAACTCTGCATTTCAAATAAATACTCTTTTTTAAAAAATAAGGGTCTATGATCAATAAAGCTGGCATTTTCATTGGCTCAACCTCAAAGTTGGTAAGTTGGTGACTTCCTGAATTTCCTGCCTGAAATCACATAATCAGAATTAAAGCTTTGAAACGCTATTACTTAAGCTGTGTAGTATAGGGATTCTTAAAAAATATATAGACTTTATTAGTCTTGAAAGCATACTATATGACAGGGGATGCTACAAGTGATGCTATTAAAAATAGTTATAATATCCAAGCCCCTGGATCAAGCTGTCTTTGTCTATATAAATTCATTCTATTGTTATTTAGAAACCACTTCCTTCTAAAAGCCTAGGCAACCTAAGGTATCTAAATCTGTAAGTGCTTTAGGTTGAGGTTCACGGTAGGCATTATGGATTTCAGGGCAACTCTAAGTAAATTAAAATTTTTCCTGAATCACTTCACGCTCAGAAGGAGGGTTATGTGATGTCCTTACTGCCACTTTACTGATGCCATAGGGAAGAGTACTTTTATGTTCTCCTTCCTACCCCACCCCCAGAATATAATGTCATTTTAGACTCTAACTTGGCACTGATGATGATGATGATGATGATGATGATGATTTTTGACAGGGGGACATGAGAAAGAGAGAGAGAAGGGCGAGAGAGAGAGAGAGAGAGAGAGAACCCCAAATGCTTGCAAGAGTGAGGGCAGGGCCAAAGCTGGAGCAACAAGCAGAAATGCACTCCAGGTTTCACACACGGGTGACTTGAGTCATCATCACTGCCTCTCCAGTATGCATTAGCAGATAGCTAGAGTCAGGAGCTGGAACCTAAAGTGGAACCCTGGGCACTCAGATACGGGATATGTGCATCAACTGCTAACTTGGCATCTAGATGAACCAGAAGGTCTTTTTCAGTTCTATTATTACATGATTAAACTTTTTGGAGGGGGTGGGGAACAACTATGCTTGCTCTCATCTGCACGAAGTATGTCCATAACTATATGCAAGAAAAAGGCATCAACAGTAGTTCTCTGGAGGGAAACATGCTTTTCCCTGTACTGTGGCTTCTTGTATGGAGTTTCTTTTTAATATCACGCGTTGTTTACTAATAAGAATTCAAAAATACAGTAATTTAAGGAGACAAAACATTTCACTTGTAAAAGCACAGGGCTCCTCCCTGGATAAATGTTTACATCCTGTTCTTCTTCACAATGTTAACATTATTGTGATTTTTAAAAATAATAATTCTTAGGAACTGTAGGAGGTGGACCAGAGATATAGGAAATGTGCTTGTTTAAATCTGCAAATATTCTATTTATTCCATAAATATTTGTAACTATCTGGTATGTGATACGTCCTGGACTAGCTACTTCCTCTCTTCCATAAATTCTGGAAGGCTTCTATGTATAAATACTCAAGCATTTTTTTTTATTTGAGAGTTCTGCATGTTTAAAATGTTTCCCATAGATAAGTAGTGGTCTGTTCTCCATGCATGTACCAAGTGATAGCTCACCTGCAGGGAGAATTGACCCCAACTCTGCGGTGGGTCCCAGGTGTGTGGTTGTGGCCAACCTGCATTGACTACCTATGTGTGATTTGGAGGGCACGCTGTGCAGAGGGATGGACTCATCTTGACTATATCTTCAATATAGAGAAAAAAAGAGAAGATTTAACAAAAAAGAAAGAAAAAGGAAGGTGCTAGCGAAGGGGGGGGTGTGTGGACTGAAATTTGTGAAGTATAGGAACATCTTGAGCAAACTGTTCATTTACCCAAAAAACCAATCCCATTATTCTGTAAACAGCTGCCCAAGACATTAAAAGGACTCACCCAATCAAAGAAGCTTGCTACTTAAGACAACTTTGGTAAAACAATAGGACTTCCTTCTTACAGCTCAGGTTTTATGTAAATGAGGTGTAGAAAAGAACAATGCCTTTCATTTACTTAAACTCTGGATGTTTTCAAAGCCTTCAGACCTATGCCACTTCTCCCATTCTCACAGAAAGACCCTAAGAGCTGTCTTCACTTTCACAGATGAGGAAAGTCAGCGCCAGTGGTTGGAACATGTGCCCCATAGAGACCTGGTAAGAGAAAGGCTGAAGTTTAAAGCAGGGACCCAGCAGTGCCCTGCCCATGGGCACTAAGCAAGGGCCACCATGCGGCTCTCCAGAGACGGCTGAATAGAAATTCCTGTGCCTTTCATTCCAACGCAACAGAGAGCATGCCCTTGGCAGTCCATTCCTCCCAGTCCCGTCCACCCCACGTTCCCAGCGCTGCATCCTCCTGGAGCCCAGTTAGGATTCTGCCACTTGCAGCTCCCCACAGGCTCCACAGACTGCCAGTGAGGTCCTGTGCGTCAGCCCCCATCCACTCCTCAAATTCAAATGCTCATTCTCACCTCCTATTCTCCAACCAAATTGACTTGCACACCACCACCTAACGTGCCAGCAAGGTCAGGGTAGCATGAGACAGAACACACAGGTAAGGGTCCCATGCAAGAGCGCAGTCATCACATTATTTCAATGCAACAGTTTTTCCAAAAAATAAAAAATAAAAGTTAAGGCAAAAATGCACAATGAAACATATCAGAATTTCACATAAAGACAGAGTGGTTATTCGGGGTTTTTCTTCTTCAGGATGCAGACTGCCTCCGAGGGGCGCTGTTACCGACCCTGCAGCCGCTCCCCACATTTACTAGTGCGATGCTTCCCAAAAGTTGGTTCTCCTCCCAGCCCATTTCTAGAATCAGAATCTCTGGCTCTCACAGACGGCTTCAACATTCGTCAGTAGCTCTCTTCTCCCTGGAGGACCTGTTTGCCCTCCGGCTGGCAGTACTTAGAAGGCAGGCAGAACCACCCTGGGTTCTTTGCAGCGCCTTCCCAAAGCGCGGTGGGCCACTCAGTACCTCTTGGCTCAAAAGAACACAGAAATCATTGGCTCAAATCGGCGGAGTAGGGAAGGGACCCACATGTTTGATTGGTTGGTTTGTTGTCCAGAGTGTTGGGGGCGGGGGGTAACACGGGATTTGTTATCAAGATTTAAAAATCAGAATATTTTACATGAAAGCAAAAAAATCTAGATCTCTGTGGTGACTTGGAAAAAAAAATCAGGAAATCCACAAAACCTCGGTGTGCAATCTCACACAGCAGCAATGGGCATTCAGGGCAGAGCAGTGGCCCGGCCTTCACAGAGCTCTCCACTCACTCACATGTCCTGCCAGGCCCCGCTGGCTCTCGGAGTTTGCCACCCTAGGCATACAGGGACGAGCGCGCTGGATACAAACCCATCTGCTGGGGCCACTCGCCTTTTCCTGGAGAATAAATGCTTCCTGGTTGTCCTTTCGAATAGAGCCTTGCAGAGGGGCTCGCACATGCAGCCCACTCCTCTCCAGCCCACTAACTTCCCACTACCCGAGAAACTCTGACCAGTTTTTCTGCTGCCCTTCGCTCAGGCGCTCCCGCCCCAGGCCCTGCTCGTCCCCTCCCCCTCCCCCTCGCCCCTCCAACGCCTCTCTAGGGAGCGCGGGGCTGCTCCCCGACCCCCCGCCGCAGCTCCTTGCCCCGGGCCAGGGCGCTCAGGCTCGCCCACGGCGCCACTGGGCATGCTCAGAGACGGCCGCGGGGGCAGGTTGGCTCCGCGGGCGCTCGCACTCGGCGGCGGGCCGGCGGACGCGCGGCTGCAGCTGGAGCTCGGGCGCCCGGAGTTGGAGTTGCCGGGAGTTTCCCGCCCCCCACTGCTCTCTCTGCGCGCGCGGCGGCAGGAGTCGGCGCGGAAGCCGCCAGCCGGCGCGAGCCAACAGCGCCCGGGCGGGTCAGCTGTGTCCGGAGCCGGGAGCCCAAAGCGGGGCAGCCCCCAGGGAGGAGCCCCGCCAGCTGGGACGCGTGCCCTGCACTGACACGACCCGGGCACCAGCCAGGCTGCACGGTAGGGCCGGGGCGTGGGGAGCCAGGCGGAGGCCAGGCCAGGGGGGCGATGCGGTTGCAGCCGCCGCGGGTTTCGGGGCGCTGGCGCCCCGCCGAACGCGGCCGCCCCGGGCAGGGGCCAGGCTGCGGGGCGGAAGAAGCAGGCGGGCGCCCGGAGAGATGCTTTAAGTTGGCGGGGAACGGGAGAAGGGGCTCCCGCCCGGGCGCAGCTGCTTTGTGCGCGCGGAGGGGACTCGGGTCCCTGGTTCTCTCCAAACCTGGGACTGGCGTGCGGGCAGGACTGGGCAAAGCAGTTTTCTCCGGGAAAGTTGCGAATGGAGCCCTTCGGTCCGCCCTGTCCCCGCCATAGGATGGGCCCTGCAGGTGTTGCCTCGAGGCCCCCCAGTGAGGAACTGAACCTGTCGCCTCACGCCTAGGTTGAGACCCCACCCCCCGCATAAGTCCATGAATCACTCCGATCTTCGCGACCCCTGGCGTGTTCTAGGAAAATCTTTGCTGCCAAAGCTGTGGCGGGCTCCTTGGGCGGGTGCTGCTCCCTGCCCCCTAGGTAGCCTGGCCGCTTGCGATGCCCCCTCCCCACCTCCGACTTGGTCAAGGGCTGCAGTTCCGAATTCGCACTTGGGGTGCGCGCCGGAATCCAGCCTCGCACGCAGGGCGGATGAAGTGGCCGGAGTAGGTGGGTGGCCAGATTATCCCTCCAGCATTTCCTCAGAGCTACTGCGTCCCATCACCCACCCGTTCATCTTCGCAGAAAACAGGACCTGGAGGGCCAGGCGAGAGTTTGGAATGGCAGAGTCTTTCCGAGGAGAAAGTGCCTGGGATGTGTCTATCGTGGCTGCCGGCCCTAGGGCTTCCTAACGCACCCTCTTCCATTTCTCTTACTCTTCCTCAGGGACAGGGTGGGAAAGAATAGGGTCGGTGGGCCCACAGGAACGTCCACCTCGTCCCCTGCCTCCTAAGATCGCGTCTAGGCGACCCCAGGATCCTGGAACTGGCCTTGTGCAGATTGCAAAGGTCCAAAGGATGTCAGCTGCTTCCCTTGGCTTCACTTTTTCCACTTCTTGTTTCGAGTTTTGGGGCTTTGCCTGCACACGAGTCAGAGCTGCGCTGGCGTAGCCCGGGTTGGGGGGGGGTGGTGGAGAAGCTTCGGCGAGGCAGTGAGCCGCTGTTCGCCTAGGAGGCTGCTAGTGGGAACCGGTCCAGAAATGATTATGCAGGCTAGAAATATGCCTCTTTTCCCCCTCCGTTTTGGCTGAGCACCTTGGCTTTGGGTTTATGTGTTAAGTTCTTAAAGGGGCACCCGCATGCTGCTCAAGTGCTGTGTTTCAGGGGCTCGCCATTTTTTGGTGCGTGTTTTTCTCTTTGCTTTTTTCTTGGGGTTTATCTGCTCCAGGGCAGATTTCCAGATGTGGGACTCACCCCTCACAGGCCGTGTGCACCACACAGGTTCGAGGGTCAGACAGGCCCGAGGTCAGGTTAGAGCTTCACAGCTGATGGACAAATTATCGGCCACTCTGAAGTTCAGTTTTCCCTTCTGTGAAATGTGGCTAATTGCGGTCTTAGCCCCCTCCCAACGGCAGGGGTGTTGGGAGACTTGGTGTAGATAATGGGAATGAAAGCGCTGTGAAAACTTGAAAGCACATTTGCATCTTAGGTATTGTCTCTGTGCTCCTTACTCAGATGTTGTTTCGGATGAACGGATCCTTAATTATAACGTCTGTGTTCTCACCTCTGCCCACTCCTCATCAAGAGGTTTGGTTGCTAGGTCTTTGGAAATAGCTGTTTACAGCCCTCCCTCCTATTCCCCCCCCCCCCACCTGGCTTGATTTTAAGGTTGGGACTCCAGCCCTTATATTTCTCTCAGGGAGGCTGCTGCTGTACACTAGGAGACCCCTGGGGCTTCCTTATCAATGTCCATGGTCCTGGGTCCCAAAGTTGAAGTCAGCAAGGCCTTAATTTGAGATCCAGTGTTGGTGCAGTCAGCAGGCCCTGGGTTGGAGCTCTGATTTGGCCTCCAACAGTGACCTTGAACTGGGGACTCAGCATCTCCTTGGTGAAATCAGCCTGTGAGATTAAAAGCCAGTGCCAGTTGGAGGCAGTAACAGGCTATGGTGTGTCAGTCGGGCTCCGGAGCCATCCCAGGTGTACACTTTGCCTAACCCAGGGCACTGGTTCTCAGATGTAGCATCACAATCACAGGAGGGCTAGTGACAGCACAGTTTGTCAGATGACCCTGCTGAGTCAGATTCTCCAGATCTAGGAGGGAGGACTAAGGATTCGCATTTCTAACCAGTTCCAGATGATGCTAATACTGCTAGTCCGGGGGCCACGCCTGTAGAATCACTAATTTGTGGGATGAGACCATAGGCAGGTGAGGCTTGTTCTGAATCACCATTATTTTAGTAGCTGATATACAGGACAGCAGGGTTTCTGGGCATTTTAGGAAGTTGCTTTAAGCATTTTTTTATTCCAATACTTTTGCTTCTTACTGTTTTCCTGTTTTTGATAATTCTGATTGATCTTCAAATCAACACATTTTTACAAAAAGATAGGATTCTCCCTTCTTTAAGGGTTTTTGCTTATTTGAAAGGCAGAGCAAGAAAGAGATATCTTCCTTCCACTGATTCACTCCCCAAATGGCCACAGCAGCCAGGTTGGGCCAGATCAAGCCAGGAGCTCCACAGGGGTGTTCCTATGTGAGTGGGTGGCAGGAACCCAGGTGTTTGGGTTCTGCTGCCTTCTCAGGCACATTAACAGGAAACTGGATCAGAAACCAAATAATCAGGACTCAAACTAGTATTCCGATAAGGGATGTTGGTGCTCTCTTTCTAACTGCCTGTAAAAAAAAAATAAAAAATAAAAAAAAAATTCCTCCTATTCCACTGCTCCCCTGTACCATTCACCATCATGTCTACCTCATTGCTGGTTTTCCTAAGTCTCTGGTTTCTAGAACACTCTTGGGTAAACTGAGATTGGTGTGCTTTATGTTGATAAATCCAGCAACTACTCTGTTTCTTTTCTTTGGGGACCTCAGACGTGCGTGAAGAGGAGATTGCCTGCAGTTCTGATGGTTGGAAACTTGTGGTCTCATGAACAACAGGTTGAATCACTTAGGAACAAATTTTTTTTTTAAAGATTTTTATTTATTTATTTGAAAGTCAGAGTTACACAGAGAGAGGAGAGGCAGATAGAGAGAGAGAGAGAGAGAGAGAGAGAGAGAGAGAGAGGTCTTCCATCCGATGGTTCACTCCCTAGATGGCTGCAACAGCTGGAGCTGTGCTGATCTGAAGCCAGGAGCTAGGAGCTTCCTCCGGTTCTCCCACATAGGTGCAGGGGCTCAAGGACTTGGGCCATCTTCTACTGCTTTCCCAGGCCACAGCAGAGAGCTGGACAGGAAGCGGAGCAGCTGGGTCTTGAACCAGCACCCATATGGGATGCTGGCGTTTTTAGGCCAGGGCGTTAACCCACTGCGCCACCGCGCCGGCCCCAGGAACAAATTTAAAAGGAATGTGTGGTGGTGTTTTCTCTGAATTACCAGCTGATGTGAAGTATAGCCTGCGTCAGCTGAGCCAAGGGGTCAGACCAGGCAAAAAGCCCTCCGCACTTCGGTGACATTAGCCTTCGGTGCCATTAGCAGTGGCTGAGGCTCTTTTACTCTATAAGGAGGAGGAAGACTGGTTTTCAGGGGTAGCTGTGTAGTATCAGTGTGGTGCCCTATGGAGTTTAGCTTGTCACTAAGTACTATTTAGACTCAACCCAATCTTAAGTTCTTCTTGTTCCTCAAGCCATGGACCTGTGCTGAGAGCTCAGCATGACTGACTTTGACCATATGGTCTTGTATTTTAATTTTTAAAGAAAGATTTATTTATTTGAAAGGCAGAGTTAGAGGCAGAGGCACAGAGAGTGAGCGGTCTTCTATCCGCTGGTTCGCTCCCCAAATGGCTGCAATGGCTAGAGCTGTGCTGATCCGAAGCCAGGAGCCTGGAGCTTCCTCTAGGTCTCCCACATGGGTGCAGGGGCCCAAGGACTTGGGCCATTCTCTACAGCTTTCCCAGGCCATAGGAGAGAGTTGGAATTGGAAGCAGAGCAACCAGGACTCGAACCGGTGCCCATATGGGATGCTGGCACTGCAGGTGGCGGCTTTACCTGCTACACCACAACACCGGCCCCCTGTGTTGTAATTTTTTGATCACAGATTCTTCCTGAGGTTACTTCCTAAAGAAGAAATAAAGTTTATATAATGTGGCGGCCAGATGGACTTAATAAACGTACGAGGAGGTCAGTCAGCACTTGAGCTAGTTATGGTACTGTGTTATGTTGAACTATGTTATGGTGCCAGTGGAATTCTAGCTGACTTTCATGTTTTATCTCAGCTTTCCATTTGTGCTTTATTTTAGTGTTAAAATGATTAACACTAGAGAAACCTATCAGTAAATCAAAAACCCATTCAAAAGCTCAAGTGTATCACTTGACTGCTGTAGCAGATAAAACCGCAAGACCAAACCTGTCTTCCTGACATTAATCAGTGCTTGGCGAAGGAACAGCGTTTGAGTTACAGTTCTTAAGAATCAGTAGCTAATTTAAATGATGTCTTCCACTTAATAAATAGGGAACGTTACAGTGTTAAAAATCTTTACCAGAACTTGATGTTTATGTTGTGGGTGTTACCCAGACTTTTTGCTGCTGGGGTTTTCCAATGTGCGGGAAGCCTCTTTCCTTATCACTGTTGTTCACTTTTCCCAGCACTCAGTCACCTGAAATCCTTATTACCTTTAATAAATCTGTTGTGAGACAGTCATTCTTGTGCTTTATTCGTCTTTGGCCATCAGGGCTATTATTAATGTGTCACAGTGTCAAGGCCCATTCCTGGAATATTACTTTCAATCTTCCTTGAGAATACTTTCATTTATTTATTTTTTGACAGGCAGAGTTAGAGACAGAGAGAAAGATCTTCCTTCTGTTGGTTCGCACCCCAAATGGCTGCTACAGCCGGCGTGCTGCGCTGATCCAAAGCCAGGAGCCAGGTGCTTCTCCTGGTCTCCCATGCGGGTGCAGGGCCCAAACACTTGGACCATCCTCCACTGCCTTCCCAGGCCACAGCAGAGAGCTGGACTGGAAGAGGAGCAACCAGGACAGAACTGGCGCCCCAACCGGGACTAGAACCGGGGTGGCGGCGCCGCAGGCAGAGGATTAGCCTAGTGAGCCGCAGCACCGGCTGAAAATGCTTTTAAACAGAAACCCTAGTTACACTGCACTAGCTCATTTGTAAGATACATTTTTCTTTCACCTTTCAGCATTTTCCAACTTCAGAAATCCACATGGGTCTTCAAAATCATGAACACATTTATGGTACAATTTCTGTTTTTTTTCTTTTTATATAACCTGGCATGTCAATGAGTGTCTGCCAACTGATGACATCCTAAAACAAAGGGCATTTAATTCCTTAATCCAGTAGGAAATATAATTTCTATTCAGTGCTGTCTAGCTGATAGAACTGAACAGCAGTTGAATTAGCTCAGCAGTCCCAGAGTTTATTGGAAGGATGCTGTTGGGGTGGATATTATAAGTGTGCTCTTGTGAAGGGCACCGCAGTTTGGGAAGCCTTGCCTATTATTTTCCCTCTCATAGAGATTCTCAGTAGGCACAGCATCATATCAAAGACTGAGAAGTATTGCACTTCACAGTATCAACAATGACAACCTGGTAGAATTTATTCAAGTAGTGTTTGTACACTGAACTTTGTGGTTCTGTATGTGGTTTTACAACTGCATTCCTAAAGTAGCACATTTCAGCAATTCTAATATGTCATTTAACATGAGCTATGGATTGGGTTGGTGTTATCTAAGATGTCCCTAAATATAGGGACATTCATTGAATATGGATATTAAATGATTAATGAATTTGAGCAGTGGTTACTGTTTCTTCTTTTTTATTTCTAAGAAGAGAGAAAGGTTTTACTTGATGGTTGTTAAGAAAGTCTCCAGGAAGGGGCTGGACTGTGATAAATGTAAGTGATGGTAGCATTTTTCTAGAGAAAATGAGTATTTTAGGTTGGTGGTATAATGGGGTAGGAGTGTGAAGACTGCATATAAATAATTTTCCGAGCATATGAGAAAAGTTATTGAACCCAACACAATGCGACACTCGGTAAATCTCTGCTGGTGGCAAAAATATCTTAAGTTCCTTCTTGAGTCTGTGAATTCAGAAGTAGCCGGTGAGTTCTGAGGACAGGCAGGCAAGCTGTGGCTAAGCAGGAGTACAGACTCAAGATGAAAGCAAGGAGGAGTGGATGGCGCAGAAAACGGGAATGGAATTACTCTTGGGTGTTTACATCATAGTGGCTCCAGGTACAGAAGGATTCATTAAAATGTGGGCTTGGGGGCCAGCGCCGCGGCTCACTAGGCTAATCCTCCGCCTAGCGGCGCCGGCACACCGGGTTCTAGTCCCGGTTGGGGTGCTGGATTCTGTCCCGGTTGCCCCTCTTCCAGGCCAGCTCTCTGCTGTGGCCAGGGAGTGCAGTGGAGGATGGCCCAAGTACTTGGGCCCTGCACCCCATCGGAGACCAGGAGAAGCACCTGGCTCCCGGCTCCTGCCATCGGATCAGCGCGGTGCGCCGGCCATTGGAGGGTGAACCAACGGCAAAGGAAGACCTTTCTCTCTGTCTCTCTCTCTCACTGTCCACTCTACCTGTCAAAAAATAAAAAAATAAAAATAAAAAAAAATGTGGGCTTGGGTAAAAAAAAAAAAAAAAGGACAATTGGTAGAAGAGCTTCTAGCAAGAGGGCTGTTGATTGGAGTTACCAAAAACAAAACAAAACAAAACAAAACAAAAAAGCTAAAAGGCTTTTACAGCCCAATGATAATAAAAAGGCAAATAGCCCAATTAAAAATAGGCAAAGCATTTGGATAGACATTCCTTCAAAGAAGACATACAAGTGCCAATAAGGATGTACGTTTAGCACATTAATCATTAGGGAAATGCAAATCAAAACTATAGTGAGATGCCACTTTACATCCACCAGGATGGCTATGATCAAAAAACAGGTAATGACACATAGAGGATGTGGAGAAAGTGGGATCCTTGTGTGTCCTTTGCTGATGTGACTGTAAAATAATGCAGTCATTTTAGAAAAGACTTTGGCAGTTCCTTGACATGTTAAACATTGGCTACCTAATGACCAATTCCATGTTTAGGTGTATACCCAAGAGAATTGAACACATGCCCATATTAAAAACTTGTATATGAATACTCATAGCAGCATTATTAATAGCCAAAAAGTGGAAACAATCCAAATGCCCATCAATGGACGAATGGATAGACAACATGTGATCTATGCATACAGTGGAAAACCATTCAGCCACTAAAAGGATTGATGTTTTGTTCATGGGCCAACATGGATGTATCTTAAAAATATGCTATGTGGAAAAAGTCAGGCACAAAGGGTCACATTGTGGGGAGCAACTCGGACTAGACTAAGTTACTCGAATTAAGACTTATTCTATGCATCTGCTCTCCCACAATATGGCGCTGGGAGAGGAGTAAACAGCTTCTGCACAGCTGCCTCTTACCAACTTGACAAGCTGCAGGAGCTGCTCCTGATTGGAGGAGAGCAGCGTACTCGGCATGTGGGTAGCAGAGTTGGGATTGGCGGAAGAGGACTATAAAGGAGGAGAGAGACAACATGCACCAGGAACATCTAAGAGGAACACCTGAGGAACATCTGAGCAGCCCCCGAGAGAGCTGGCCGGCGGTGTGCCGCTCCGCCGCGGAAGTGGGGAAAGTGGCAGGGGGAACCGCCCTTCCATGGAGGTGGAAGGGTCGGTAGCCAACCCGGGAAGAACCAGCAGCAAACCCGGGGAGGGCCGAGCAGACGAAAGAACAGCGCAGGGTCCTGTGTCGTTCCTCCGCGAAGAGGGGGAGCGACATCACATACCGTGTGCTCTCACTGGAAAATATCCAGAATAGGAAAATCCACAGTGATGGACGTGGCTATGGGGAGTGACTGATGATGAGGATAGGGTATCTTATTTGGGTGATAAAAACATTCTGTCTGGCATTAGATGGTGGTGATAGTTACACAAGTTATTGAGTACACTAAGGATCCTAAATCGCATACTTTAAAAGGGTGAATTTTATGGTATATAAATGATATCTCAATTTTTCAAAATTGGAAGAAGGGACCAAAGGATTATTAAATTGGGTGGTGGTGAGAGGTGTCAGGAGTAAAGTGTCAGTTTTAAAAGGGCACCTCTTTGAAGGAAGGAAGATCTCTGGCTCATCTTTGGGTCTTCAGTGGTTCCCCTGTTACTTCCTCATCCAAAAGACCGTTCTCAGAATTACAAGTTTTGTTTCAAGTTGTTCCTGAGTCAGTGGGACAGTTTCCATGGCAAATGCCTTCTGGTCTCTGTTTTCTCTGGTTTCTGGATTTCCCTCCGGAGACTCACTCCATATTTAGGCTTCCTTGTTGTGATCCACCAGAGGGCATGCTGACTGGGCAGCTTACATTTAACTTCTCTCTTAACATTTGACTGTGGTCGACATTTTAACATCATTCTGTGTTTTCGGTGTGGAACTCTGTCAAAACTACCCTCTTCTCTTTTTCAAAAATCTCTGTGTCCAAACAAAATTCCCACTGTCTTTAGCATTATGTTGAACATCAGTGCATTTGGGCCTGGGGTGTTCATTATGCAAAGTGAGGTTTAATACCACTGGGGATGAGGTGGTTGACCCGTGGATAGAGACCCTTTCTTCTCTCCTCCTGCACAGGAAACTCCTGGGGGTCTTGTTGGGGGTGCTGATTCCCATTCAGTAGGCCTGCATTGAGTCTTGAGATCCTGCAGTTCTAACAAGTTCCCATGGATGTCATCCTGTGGATTAAACTTTGAGTGGAAGCTAATACAGCACAAAGAAGATGCCTTTAGAATGGGACAGAGCTGAAAAGGGGCTCCACCGTGAACTTGTGGGGCCATGCAAGTGAATTAACATATAGGCCACAGTGTTCTTGCCTGGAAGATCAAGGTAGGACTCAGCTCACAGAAATGAGCCAGCTGATGTACCCGGAATGTTAAATATTATTTGCCTTCTTCCCACAAGGGCCAAGAACTCCATGCATGAGGAGGATTAAGAAAAAAAAATATATGTGGGAGAATGCCAATGGGAGGAGCTTTTTTTTTTTTTTTAATTTGTGTGGGTTTGATTGGTGTGGGGACAGGTGCAGGAGAAGGGGGTATGGATCTTAATTTGCTTATTAGTTTTCAAATTACCATTGTTTGCATGAAGTCCCTGCTGATCTCAGCTGAGTCCGGATCGTCAGCGAAGGTGTTGGATCTCTACTCCGCCTTCCTGGAGGTGGTTCCTTTTTGACCAGGAGGAGGTTGTTCCCGAGCTGCTCAGTTGGTGCTGCGGGGCCTGGGTAGGGTGGAAGCTGCCACTCGTCTTTGCTCACCTGGCTACCATCCTCACTGGCTGACGGATGTCTGATAGAAATGAGAGGCAGTGAAGCTAACAGTCAAGCCCCTGAGCTTCCAGGGATGAGTCTGAGAAAGCTGCTTCCCTGTTGGCTTCAGAAAATCTAAGCGTGTGTTAGTTTACCTTCCATGAATCTGTTGACCCTGGGAAAGTTGAAGTGAATTAGGTTAATGGGGAGCAGTTGGCTGTGATTCTGCTACCTGGAACCTGTGCCAGTTGTCCTCAGGAGCCAGAGCGCCCTCTGTTGATATTTGGGACTAGTGATAACTCCAGCAGGCCTGCCTGAAGCATGCAGTTGGCATGAGGGTGTATTGGGCTGCATGTAGGACGATTCACCTCTGTACAGTGAACACAACTGCTCTACAGACCTGGGCTAGGGCACTCATGTCCTCATAGTGTTCCACAGGGGAGATGGTGGCTTAATAACTTTTTGTCTGTTTCTGTATCCTTTAACATCATTGGAGGTGGGAGGAAATGAAAGATTGTGTTTACTTAACAAGTTCAGGGATCCTTTTTTGCTTTCTTCTGGGAAGAGATACAGTGGTAGTGGTTAATGCTTAACTAGCAAAGACACAAGGGTAGTGAATCAAACTAACTTGTTGTCTGTATAGTTTGACATTCATTGCTTTCCTAACGGTGGGAGTTCTGCCTTATGGGGTCCTGTTTTGCTTTCTTTCTTGGATTGGCAAGTTTGGATCTTCAGTGCCTGATGACTTTGAAGAAAATGAAATTGCTCACTTTGTTACGATGCCAGAGCTGAGCATTTAAAGTGATGTTACAGCAGCTCACATAATCAATGATGAGATGCTCGGGTTGAAGCCTAAAACATGAGCCTCAATCGGACTTACTGTTCTTCCAGAAGGTAGAGGTGGAGGTGTGCTTTGCAAATGGGAGTTCTCTGGTTTCCCAGGCCAGTGACCTGTGAACTCAATGTGCTGTGAACTAGTCACTTCTGTAACCACTGTTGGGCAGGCAAGCTTGGTCAGTGAGGAGATGTGTCTGCAAGCTGTCTCTGTTCTTAGACTGCCTGGGAAGATGTTGGCTCACACGGTCTAAGCCAGCTGTACCTGGTGTGTGAGAAGTTAATATTATTCTCGAAGCATTTAATCCCCCATCATTAAATAGCAATAAGGAAGCTGCTTTGTTCTGAGAAGGAGCTGGAAGTGTAAAGCTAGGAGCTCTGGAAGGAAGTCTTTTTAAAAATCCATATACAACTATCACAATAATTTAAAAACCTCACCTTGAAGATAAAAGTTGGCAGGTTTATAAGGAGTTCCTCTCTCACAGTTCATTTATTGGGGAACAAGATATGAGATTTTTCAGATCCTCTTCCGACACTGAGAACACACATGCACTGATCTGTCTCGCCGTTTCATTTGCAGACCGTAGACACCTTCCTTAGGAACAGCTCTTAGTCTCAGACCCCAGCAGGCTGAACTTTCCAGAGACCCCCAGGTCTGCGTGGCTCTGCGTGGCTCTGCGTGTCTGGCTGCTAGTGGAGAATCAATAAAAGGTCAGCGAGCTGAGCCAGCTGCTTTTCTGGGAGTCCTCTTCACTGTTAAGTTTTGCCCAATATATTGTATTTTTGCTACTGACCATTTACCTAGGGGTTGTCATGTGCTATCATAGCACACGCTTCTGAGTACTTTAAGAGATATGGATTCCTTTACTCCTGAAGGCAGACTGCCACAGGTAGGCACTGCTACTTATCCCCATTCCACAACTGAGAAGCTGGGGAGAGAAGGGTCCAGTGACTCACCCAAGGCCCCACAGTGGCGTGTGGCAGGCAGCCTTCGCATAGCTCCCTTTCTTGGCTTCAGCTCGCAACTGTCTCCTTTTCTTGAATGAAACAAGATACACATTTTCTTCTTCCCTCCTCTGCATCTCCCTGGCTCCCTGTCTTCTTTCTGCCTGCTCCTAGGGTCCAGAAAAGAGTGACTTGTGACAGGTGTGTGAGCCCGGCCCATCTGCACGGGCTCAGGCTTGGGCTGAAGCCATTCACACTGGGGCTGTTTGGGGTGAACTCCACCACCCAGGGAAGGCCGAGACGTCCAGCCCTAGACCACTGAGCGTGTCAGGTGACCTCAATCAGTCACAGACCTTTCTGTGGGAGTCACCCGTGTGTCCTGTTAAGCTGCAGATTCCGGTGCCTTGGGTCCCGGGTGGGGCCTGGCAGTCTGTGTTTCTAAGAGGCTTTTGGGAAATGGCCAAGGCTAGCGTGCACCAAGGCTGTCGAGGAGCCCAGAGTCTGTGGGATGCCAAGCGTGGTACTGTAAGCCTTGTGTCACCTGAAAAAGACCCGACCCCTAATCTGGAGCCAGAGAGAGGCATGAGACATCCAGACAGCAACAGACTGCAAGTGGCGTGAAGACAGCAGGAGGGTGAAGTCAGAATGAGAGAGAAGCTGGGAGAAAGGGAAACTCGATGATCTCCAAATGCAGCGTGTGCCTTGTTCTCCCCTGGGAGCCGCCATGTTGTAGAGTGACTCTGGTGGCACGGCTGTCAGACAGAAAAGCCTTGAAGCTTCCTGTTTCACTTGAAATAAAGAACCCCCTAAGCCTCCTGAAAGTGACCCCTCAGGCTCCCCCGACTCTTCTTCAGTCTCTCCCAGTTCGCCCTGCTGGTCCTCCCCATGCCGCTGCGTGTAACGCTGTCGTAGGAACGGTTGGTGGGATGCCGAGTGCTGGTTTGCAGAGTGCTCTGGTGCTGTCTCCTTTGATTCTTAGAGTGACCCAGGCACTTTTTATAGATGTGTGGTGTATGGAGTCCGAGTCTCCCAGAGGTGATGGAGCAGAGGGCAGCCCAGAGGGTGGGAACGCGACCTGTCTCCTGGTCTTGGGCTGGGTCGGCCTGCTGAACCGCATCGGTGCCAGCGGGCACTTTACACGTTGTGTCCAGTTTGACTTTTCTCAGGAAGAGACATCCTGATGGGTTTGATTTTTCAAGAACTAACTGTATTGAAGCAAAATACATACACAGAAACTAGTAGAAATTTTGTGGGCACAGTTTAATGACTTTTCGTGTCGTAAGCACACCCATTTAATCTTAACACAGATTAAGCAAGAAAGCCATGGAGGTATCCCCCAAATTTCCCTTGTGCTCTGCTCTGGTTACTTCTTCCTCTGTAGTAGCCAGTGTACAGACTTCCCACACTCTAGGTTGCTTTTGCCTAATTAAAACATTTTTTGAGGAAGAGAGAGAGACTGAGATACACACATACACACAGAAGGAGAGAGAGAGAGAGAAAGAAAGCTAGCTCCCATCTACAGGCTTATTCCCCAAATTCCTGCAATATCTGGGGCTGGGCTGGAGCCAGGATCACAATCCAGGTCTCCCATGTGGGTGGCAGGAACTCAGTTCCTTGAGCCATCACCACCACCTCTCAGGGGCTGCCTCCGTGGGATGCTGGAGTCAGGAGATGTAGCAGAAAACCAAGCCCACACATTCTGATGTAGGATATAGCGGGCTGCTTAATCAGTAAGCTAAATGCCTACTCCCCACTTTTGCCTAATTTTGAGCTTTGTGTAAATGCACTTCTACTTTTATATTCTTTTTGTGTCTGGTTGTTAAGTTTTGGTATTTATTTTTAATTGACAAAAATCATATGTTGTGTACAACATCATGTTTTGCAATGCATATGTATAACAGAATGACTAAATCAAGCTAGTTAACATACACATTACCTCACATACTTATTATTTATTTATGGAGAGAATACTTGAAATCTACTCTGTAAGCATTTTTCAAATATACGATGCATTGCTGCTACCTACAATCACCAGGTTATACAATAGGTCTCCGTAACTTGCTCTTCCTGACTGGGGCTTTATGTCCATTGAAGAGCAGGTCTCGCAGACCTCAGCTCCCAGCCCCTGAAAATCGCCGTTCTGCTCTCTGTGAAGTTCCTGTGTCTGGCTTCTTTCCCTTGTTGATGTTTGGTAGGCTCATCCATATTGTGTGTGCAGCAGTAGTTTACGTATATGGTCGTGGGAAATAGCAAAAGACATTTCATATTCTGGTCCAGTGAGTACGGAAGATGCTTCCTTGGTGACTTAAAAAAGAAAGCACTGTTTGTAAGACTTGTCTGCAAAGGGATGGAACGTCCTTTCTCAGAGGAAGACGGAAGTAGGTAGCAGGGAGGGAAAAGGTGCGAATCCCGTGATCTCTCTTAATCTGTACAGTAACCCGGAAGTATGTGTTCTTTTGAGTGTTTGCGTTTTGTACGTGAAAAGCCAGAGGTTTAGAGAGGGAAAGGAGGGTGACTTGGGGTGAAGCCCAGATCTTCTCTCACCCCTGCCTTTCCCCGCCCTGCCCTTCCTTCCAGGGTTCAGGCTTCTGGACTCGGATTCTTCCCACACATGTGTGCCGGGGCCCTGGCTGCACATGGGAGCTTTTGAGGGCCCTGTGTTCTACCCATGTCCTGCCAGGACTCGTGGTCTGCTCTGTAGGTCTTGCTGTCTATATCTGCTGCTTTTTCTTCCTGACTGGGAAATGGTGACCCAGGCAACACTGCAAGATGTACCAATCGGTAATGTTTCTGTTGGAAATTATATTCTGTGTAGAAGATCATCTTTTTTGCAATGGAGACCTGAATAAAATCTGACCAGTAGTGGCAGAATGTTACTGACTTCTTTCATGTTCATTCATCTTGGATTTTAAGAGAAAAATCACCCCGTTAGTTTTTCCCGGGACACAATGGGTTAATTTCTGGGGTGTAGTGAAGGCCTTCAGAAGTTATTCCTGGAAAGAATGCCCTGGGCGGAGGGCTTTCTGTTAGACTCTGGAGCATTGAGCTACCCCTGAGGTGAGAGAGACCAAGAGAGACACACAGATTTGCTCGGCCATCCCAAACCCTTCCTGGATCACGACCCCCAACAAGCTGTCGTCCTCACCTGGGATTGGGAATGTTGTCTAAAAGCTGAGCATGTAGGGAGCCGAACTACTGTCTGTTCTTCTGGCTCAAAGTAAAGCAAAGAGGCCTCTGGGTTTCTCTGGAGACTGCGCAGTTGAGTGGTTTCTGTGTTTGGTGGTTTCTTTAACACCTGGAATCCTGCGCAGCCTTGGTTTTCAGGGTAGAACACTGGGTCCTGGGTGACCAGATAGCCAAATTTTATATACAAAGTAAATTTTATTTCATTGCTTCTCTCACAGTTTTCCCTGGGTAAGGTGAGATGCTTGAGGTTTTGTGAAAACCTCTGGTAGGATACGCATTTTCATACCCAGTTCAATTCCTGTAGACGGTTGCAGAGCAGGTGAGAAGAGCTGCCGGTTACTATGGAGCAGCTGTCACCTAGGGTGTGAGTACCTGATGTGGCCGCCTAAACCACTTTCCTAGCAGATTATATGATCTTATACACACCTGTAGTTTTTACGTGTCAGGGTTGGGCTTGGCAGGTGGATGCTTTGACCCCATTCCTCACCTCCTGCCAAAAGAAGAAATCATGCCTTATGTTTTAAACTTTACTGAACTGTCCAGAACGCTGAGGAAACACAGGTGTACATTGTGATAGTAGTAACGAACCACCCACTTCCTTGTGTATTTAGAGGGTGTAACTGACTCTAGTTCCGGGATGTGTTAACTAGGATGTAGGTCAGGTCTCATTGTTGTCCCTGGCAGAGGTACAGTAAACATGTCTCCCTATAAATAGCTGTGTCACCTTACAGCAGGACTGGGGGACCTTTTTCTGCCAGGGGCCACTTGTATATTTCTAACATCATCCACTGGCCGTACAGCATTATCAACTTAAAAATTACCCCGCTATAGGTTTATTGAGTTCCGAGTCTTGCCTGTGATTGCCTTGGCAGGGCCAGACCAAATGATTTCACGGAGTGGATGTTCTCCACCTCTGCTCTAGAGGTACTGCTGGCTAAAGATATTTTTTTTTCTCTGAGACATTTTTTTTAAGATTTGTGTTTAATAGGCCTCTTGGTTTGGAAATAGAGAACTCACTTCTGTGAGTACCTGAGCTCCCTTAATGGGATAGTAATTGTGTTGAAAGTTGTGTACGTGTATTGTGCTGGCCACTGTGCTAGGACATTGTACAGATTTTTTCCAGTTCTCTTAATTAGGTGCTGTTATTAACTGCATGTTGCAGAATCAGAAACCAAGGCTCAGAGAAGGTGTCCCTTGGTTACAGGGTCACACAGCTCGTCATTGTGGTTCTGGAATGAAGACTTGTGACTACCCCTGTGCTGTACCCCAGCAGTGAGCAGCTGGAGGGTGTGGTCAGGACCTGGGGCCGCTCCTGAGAAACTGGACATCAAAACAGGGAAGATCAGACACTTATTAATGAGAAGCATATCAGTATAGGTGACTCTTGTGTGATAAATATGCTCAACTTATGAGAGGGGTAGGGAAATTTTTTTTGATAGGGAAATTAATTACAGCAGATTTTGAGAGGAAATTGATTCTTGAAGGAGAGAGATTCCATTGATTTTTTTTTTGTAAGATTTATTTTATTTTTATTTGAAAGAGAGGTGGAGACAGAGAGGTCTTCCATCCGCTGGTTCACTTACCAGATGGCCACAACGGAGCCAGATGGCCAGAGCTGCACCTAACTGAAGCCAGGAGCCAGGAGCTTCTTCCCGGTCTCCCAGGTGGGTGCAGGGCCCAAGGTCTTGGGCCATCTTCCACTGCTCTCCCAGGCTGTAACAGAGAGCTGGATCAGAAGAGGAGGAGGCGAGGGCTTTAACCCTCTGCGCCACAGCGCTGGCCCCTCCATTGACTTTTAAAAGAGAGGGTAAGCTACTCAGCTTCCTAAAAGGGTTCTGACCTGCATCTGGAAGGGTTTATGCCGAGAGATTTGTGCTCCCCAGCTATTGGTTGGGAGCAGTTTCACCTGCACTAACTGTTGGAGTAGGTTTGTGGGTATTCCTCGAGCCTCCTTCTCCTGCCTTTATCTAAAGAAAAAAAATGCAGGGCAAAGTTCCTATGCAGAGCCCTACTTTTTCCCATGGCTGTTTCTGCCCTGGCTGGGGGGAAGGTGATAAATTCTTCCTTTACTCAACAGGATACCATTTCACAGTGCTGTATTGGGTTGAAGACAGCCCAACAGACTTCCAGGGACATGCCTCTTAGTAAAAGTTGGAGGTCGGGTTTAAAATCCTGCTAGGACATCTGTTTTTGTCTTTCTCTAAGTTCATTTTCATTTTATGTTGAACTCATGAATCTTCTCATTTATTCAGCAAAGGTGCCTACTGTGTTAACCCATTTCCATGGTGAGCAAAAACCAGACAATTTTCTGCTTTTACTTTTTTTATTTTTTATTTTTTTATTTTTTGACAGGCAGAGTGGACAGTGAGAGAGAGAGACAGAGAGAAAGGTCTTCCTTTGCCGTTGGTTCACCCTCCAATGGCTGCCGTGCGCTGTGGCCGGTGCACCGCGCTGATCCAATGGCAGGAGCCAGGTGCTTCTCCTGGTCTCCCATGGGGTGCAGGGCCCAAGTACTTGGGCCATTCTCCACTGCACTCCCTGGCCACAGCAGAGAGCTGGCCTGGAAGAGGGCAACCGGGACAGAATCCGGCACCCCGACCGGTGTGCCGGCGCTGCAAGGCGGAGGATTAGCCTAGTGAGCCGCGGCGCCAGCCAATTTTCTGCTTTTATAGAACTTTAAGAAAGGAGCCATATACAAAGTAATAGCATAAAAGGTCACATGACAACTGTCGTCAGGATATTGGGGATTCATATTTGAAGGGATTTGGCCTTGTTAAGAAATTGGGGCAGCCTACCTAAGGAAGCAAAGATGAGCTGAAATCCAAAGGATGAGTAGGAGCTTAAGAAGGAGATGGTATGACAGCGGTGATAGAATATGCAAAGGTCCTGTGGTAGAAGGAACCTTGGTATGAGTTAGGGACAGAGGCTGTCCTCCATAGCTGGCAGTGGAGGATAATGGGTATGAGACATAGTCTTCAAAGAGTCACAGGGGCTCCTAACATGGATTTGGAATAAAAGATTCACTTTGGTTGCATAAAGAGAATGAACTGTAGGGGTGTAGGAGGGCATGCAGATGAGCCAGCTTAGGAGGGTTTGTAGTGGTGTAGGAAGAAATGGTGACAGTGCAACCAGGTTTGTAAAGATGGAGAAAACTGGTTGCACATAGAAAACAGGTGATGTGACAGGATGTGGCCACGGGTTGGAAGTGTGGGGTGAGAAAAGGGGAAACACCATAGGCGGCTTCTCGGTCTCCAGCTTCATGACTGGTGGTGGCAGTGCCAGTCCACATTGTCATGTCTCTTGAAGTAGAAGGTAGACTGATAGCAGGACCTCCTACTAATTTAATTTTGAGTCCTTGTAGTGTTACATGTAGTAAGCACTCAGTCAGCTTTGCTGGATGCATTTGACGAGGAGGAGTTTCTTTAGAGGGGTGGCATTTGTGCTTGGTAGGAAGCAATAGTTAGTGTACTAATAGTGTCACTGGGGCACGAGGAAATTTCCATAGTTGCAATAGAATCCCACAGGCATTTAGCCACAAAAAGATGTGCCTTCAATTTTCAGGAAGCTTTTCCATCATTTTGAATATTTCAGCACTTAGAAATCTACATAATTTTTTAAATTTAGGCCAACCTTAACCCTTCTGATTCTCATTTTCTCCATAAGTAAAATAAGCCTAATAACAGCAAACTTTTGGGACAGCTTTGAAGCTTATATCGACAATGTTATGAAATGGGAGGGTTTTACGATAATTGAAGCAACCCCTTGAAGTCCTCCACACCACTAGTGGGAGCTGTTGCCCCAGAGGGCACAGGCCCCATGATGACAGTTGACACTTGGCAGATGGGGAATCTCTCTTGTGTGAGTGCTCATGCATAGGTCAATGCTTCTGTTAATTTTTTGGCCCAATTCTGTAAAATGATGAGTCAGTATGTTTTTGGTTGATGTGAATCTAAAAATAAGGGAGAGATTAGAGAACAATGGGTTAGATGTAGTTTTTTTTATTGAGATTGTTTTGAATTTTAAGTCTTGGGTGCTCAAAGCAAGTCATCACCCCAGTGTTGAGAGTGTCCGAGGATCAGTGATATCTCCATCTCTGTCTTTCTTCCATGTGGAGAGGTGTAGACGATAAGACTCAGTACCAGCCTTCTTGAAGACCTGAGTGAGGATCATTTCTGTCTGGGTGTGCTCACTGGGATCAGTCCTCCCCAAGTGCTTTCTCTCTCTGGAATAGAAAGCTTTCCTGTGTTGGAGGACATGGTTCAAAATAATTTGCCTGTGGCTGGTCTTTTTTTCCTGATATTTGCATCGATTCTCTTATATGCATTACATTCCAAGCCTCTTTACTTTTTCCATCTCTGTCACTTAAAAAAATTGCTGGAATGCTGGTGTATTTCTTTCTGTCTTTACACTGTATTTTTCTGTCTTTTCCACTCTCCATTTTCTCTTGGAACTCAGCAGTGCCATTGCCCATTGCATCCTTTATTGGAAAGCAGAGCATTGCTTAGGCTGCTTCTTAGGGTCCAAGAATGACATTGTGGTATTTCTACTCTACTTTGCTGCTCAGTTGTCCTGAGCATGCTAGAAAGAAACATGACTCTCTTAACCAGTTATGATAGAAAATAATAGCGCAAACCAATTTAACCTATTTTGTTCTCTATGTTAG
Organism: Oryctolagus cuniculus; assembly: GCF_051225735.1. NCBI lineage: Eukaryota > Metazoa > Chordata > Mammalia > Lagomorpha > Leporidae > Oryctolagus > Oryctolagus cuniculus. The sequence continues at coordinate 50,302,698 of NC_142878.1, forward strand.
CATGTAAAACATTGAGCCAAAAAGTACCACTCAGTCGTATATAGAACTTTTGGGCTAAGATGATTTAAATAGATTTATTGTCGTCTATTGTTATTTTCTTTTTTTTTTAAGCTTTTATATTAAAATGGAAGTGGGGATTTCATCTCTTTCTAGAAGGAATCTCTTCTGTATGTATTACAAAGTGCATTGTTTTGGGGACAGGAAAAGGCCTTCAGGTGTTGAATTAACCCCTTTGTCTTTTTATTCTGTACACCTCTTATCCAGATGGGGGAACAGTGCTACCATGAATCAGTGGTAAACTCAGGATTCTCGGTTGCAGTCTCTTGATTCCTCAGCTCATTGTGGCTTTTTAGAGCTTTAAAATGTTTTGAAGACTCATTGTTTAAAATGCAGCTTTCAGTCGAAGCTCCTTTTTTCCTAGAATTTGTTTCCTTGCGTCATGGTGGCAAGAGCTTTACCTGGTTTAGTACAAGGAGAGAACCAAGCAATGGCTTTGTCTTGTTCTAAAATTAAGATAAAAGACGTATGGTTCTATAAATAATATTTACTGAATTTGGCAATGTCACATGTGTGAGTGAATGAGTAATTTAGAGAGATACCAGTGTTTTCTGTCTGTTATGAGGACGAGAGCGAGTCTGTGTGGAAACATACTGTTCTTTCCCTAACATCTTGGTCTCTGTCAGGCGTGGCTCCTTGAACTCCTGGTTTTCCCCTCAGAGTTTGTGTAAGAAGTCAGAATGTGTTTAATTATCATTTAGGGTATCAGGAAAGTCTCATCACAGTTCATTTAAATCCTTCTTAATTAAAAAAAAAAAAGACCGTTATCTAGCAACAGGATTTTGTTCTTGTACAGAGGAGATGGGAGCCCATCAGTCAGGTGGAGAGAGGCCATGGCAGTTTCAGAAGCAAGGGGACTCCAGCTGTAAATGCCCACGACGAGTGGGTGGGCACCCAATACCTTGTCAGCCTCTCTGCACCCCACTGTTGAGGGGTGTGGAAGCTCTGTGTAACTGGCGATCTAGCATCCAGCTCTTACCCTTTAAAAGCTGTCTCGTACATCAGCTCTCCTGTTCCCTTGCCCAGCTCAGTGAGCCTTTTGTTCTGTGCTGCCTGCCCCACAGGATGAAAAACCCTGGAGGGAACAGTGTCTTGTCCTCAACTCAAGGTCTTAGTGTCATGATTGACAGAAGCTGGCCTCAAAAAGGACAAGAGACTAGTTATTACTGCCCTACAGGTTTTGTGGTGAGAACAAGGGTGCCAGGAGTACAGCTGGAAATCATTGCTGGGGACACAGTGGCCATGCTCTCCCAGGGAGCTGCAGAGCACGGTGGCTTCCTTTGCCCACGTGGCTGCTCCAGGCTCGTCCTTTCCCCTCTCCCTGGGGTTGGGTGCTGTCCTGGGTGTCGTGATCGGACGGCCACGCGGGCTGGACTTTGGGGACGAGGGTGGGTCAGCTTTGTTTCTCCAGGCTGTTGGCCTACTCCGTCTCTCTTTCCCAACTTACCTCCCGTTGTCACTTGAGTCTGTTCTGAAGAGTTTGAAGTGCTCCTTCTCATCGATTTGCTGTCTTGGCCGTCATTCTTTACACCTGGTCAAGGGTCCCCACCTCTTTGAAGCTCTTTGTGATCAATGAACTCTTGCCCGAGCTGCAGTTGATCTGTGCTACTCCTGTGCCAAATATAACTTATCATGCTCAAGTACGGTTATTGCCTTACAAGTCGAGACTGGAAATTTGAGGAATCTGACTGTCTTTTACATTTTTTTTTTAAAGAATTTTATTTATTTGAAAGAGTTACAGAGAGAGGTAGATCCGGGGGGGGGGGGAATCTTCCATTCTGCTGGTTCACCCCCCAAATGACTGCAACAGCCAGAGCTGAGCTGAGCTGATCTGAAGCCAGGAGCCAAGAGTCTCTTCCAGGTCTCCCAAGTGAGTGCAGGGGCCCAAGGACTTGGGCCATCTTTCACTGCTTTCCCAGGCCATAGCAGAGAGCTGGATTGGAAGAGAAGCAGCCGGGACTCGAACTGGCACCCATATGAGATGCCTGCACCGCAGACTGGGGCTTTAACCTGCTGTACCACAGATCCGGCCCCTGGCTTTTACATTTATGTCCTCAGCGTGGTGACCTGTGTACCTGAAGTACCCAAAAGGGGATGGATGGAAGGATGGGTGGGGCCCACTAAAAGAGAACTTCTGAAAAGAGAGAGGAGAGAAGACGCCTTTTTCCCTGGGGTACCTGGGAAAGGCTTTGGGAATGAATGATGAAGCTGTTTCTGCTGCATGCTTACTGAGACCGGTGTTTAGTAGAGGTTAGAAGTGTGTGAGGAAGAACCAGCCTGAGTTGTGCCGTTGTCAGCGTGAGCACCAAGTACAGACGGTCTCTGACTTCCAGTGCTTCAACTTGGAATTTTTCCATTTTGTGATGTGCAAAGGTGATACACATTCAGTAGAAATCGTACTTCGGATTTTGAATTTTCCTCTCAAGCTAGTGAAATGTAGTATCCTAGTCTCTCCTGATCTTGGGCAGAGGTAGCAGCCACAGCAGCCAGTCAGCCCCACCATCACTAGGGGAAGCTGTTAATGCTCCATGAGTGCTGTATGGCTAAGCTCTGGTGTTCAGTAGGTTCAGTGTATGAAATGCACATTCCACTTAATGGCATTTTCCAGTTTATGAGGGATTTATCAGGACCTTGACCCCGTTATAAGCTGAGCAGCATGTATAATTGGCGGAAGATAACATCACAGTCAACTGGCTTTCCTTCTTTAAAGCTCTAGGTTCTTTAGTAAGATTCAGTTTCTTTCGTGTGATAACCTTAGGAGGGTATTGCTAACGTGGGGATTAATTGAGACTGAAAGTGCTCAGCTCCCTCCCTTGCATGCCGTGAGGCCTCATTAGGGTAAATGCAACTGTTGCTGTTGCCGTTGGCCTCTGTGTGAGACAGAATGAGCTGGTGACTCTCATAAATCTTTTGAGGCAGAATGCTCCTGCTCTCTCAGATAAGAACTTTTTAAATCATAGCTAGTCACAGAATGAGTGTCCAGGAGTTCGGATTCATGGGAAATGGGAATATGCATTCTCTTTCCTCTTGCAAGGTGGGTGGTACTTGTATTCAGAATGGAAAGCACTTACCTATTCCTCTGAGAAGACTTTGCTCCTGCCAATGTGTGGGTCAAGAGCAGGTTTTTCACATGGGGCATTAGGTGGGAATCTTTCTGAGTGTTTGAAAGAATATGTCCTCTGCATTGCCGGTCCTATTGTGATACGGAATTAGAGGGAGGATGGTGTGTCTTTCCTACCTTCTCTGTGTAGTTGGTTGGGAAAGCTTGGTTTTGGCTTGTGAATATCATTGTTTTTGTATGTCTCTTTCTGTCTCTGCAGTTGGAGGGCCATTTAGCATAGGAGTTAGTTTCTGATCGTATTTAGTGTGCATGTGTGGATGCACCTCATCATTAATTCATTTCTCACTCTGCATGCAACTGCGTTTCTCACCTGGTCCTTCAGTGCTAGATCTGGTGATTCTCAAGAAAAAAAAAAAAGTTCAGTGTTTTACTATGTTGCTGCTGTTGCTAGCGATGATGACTGTGGTGTGTGCCTCTGAATTCTTAGAGTAATTTATAACCTGGCGGCTGCTGTTAGGGTGCATAGCTAGTACTGTTTGTTGCATAAATGTGGGTCAGTCCTGCCAAAGGGAATTTCTGAGCAAACAAGAAAAGGAATGTGAAAGAGCTACTTGTATATACACAAATAAGGCAGGAAGGACACTCTCCTGTAATGCTGACATCCAAAAGGTTGTGAAAGCTCACATAAATTATTTGGTGGTAAGATCTGACTTGAACAAAGGCAAGTCAGTTCATATTCTTAATTTGTCTTATTCAGCGGGGTGATTTTTAATTTTTTCTGTAGCAGTGTTACTGCATTTGAGCCCATGGGGTGCTGACATAGACCCTACTGGGAGCAAAAGGTATGTTACCATATTACCTTTCTAAAATGTCACCAATTCTGAATTCCAAAACACATCTGGCCTTAGGGGATTTGGATGGAAAAAAATGTGGACCTGTAGTAGTTTTATTAGAGTCTCTAAGCCTTTTTTCAGTTTACAATTTTCCCTTGAGGCTTTCTCCTTGACACTATTTATTTGTGGCATGCCAGTATGGATCTCTCTTGCCTGCCACTCAAGGAACACTTATTGAGATGCTGTAGGTAGGGCTCTTTAGTAGGTATATGGAATACTAAAAAGAATAAGGGCCAACATTGTGGCACAGCTGGTTAAACTGCAGCTTGTGCACTGGCATCTCATATCGGAGTGCCAGTCTGAGTCCTAGCAGGTCTGCTTCCCATCCGGCTTCCTTCTAATGCACCTGGAAAGTCAGTGGAAGATGATCCAAACACTTGAGCCCCTGCCACCCATGTGGGAGTCCCAGGTGGAGTTTTCGATTCTGCCTTTGGCTTGGCCCAGACCCAGATGTTGTGGCCATTCATGGAGTGAACCAGCAATGGAAGATCCCTGTGTCTCTCCCTCTGTCTCTCTCTGTTTCTCTGCCTTTCAAGTAAATAATAAGTAATTCTTTAAAAACGATTAAGGTTTTGGCTTTCCTTGGCCTATAGAAGCTCAGAGACCCATGAGAATGTGGAAGGGGCTACAGTAGTGGGCTGTAGAGTTCGGAGTTTGGCAAGATAATCACAGCTAGAAAATCTACCAAAAATGCAAAAGCAAAAGAGTGTGGAAGAGAACGAATCAGGAGGAAACTGTGTATTTGCTGTGGTCTTTGAAAAGTAAAGCCAGATACTGGAGCTTGAGAGGAGACAGTTTCTGTAGGGCCATATCTAAAAGCCAAACAGTTGAGTACATCCTCTGTCATTAAAGAGTCTTGAGGGGCTGGCGCTGTGGTGCAGCAGGTTAAAGCCCTGGCCTGAGGCACCGGCATCCCATATGGGCACCAGTTCTGGTCCCGGCTGCTCTTCTTCGAATTCAACTCCCTGCTATGGCCTGGGAGGTCAGTAGAGGATGGCCCAAGTCCTTGGACCCCTGCACCCGCACAGGAGGCCCATAGGAGGCTCCTGGCTCCTGACTTTGAAACGGCCCAACTCTGGCTGTTGTGGCCAGTTGGGGAGTGAGCCGGCAGATGGAAGACCTCTCTCTCTGTCTCTACCTCTCTCTTTAGCTCTGTCTTTCAAATAAAAAAAAATAAAATCTTTAAAGAAAAAAAAAAGAAATTTAACTTAAAAAATAAAATAAAGTCTTGAAACCTGGCTATGGCAGTATTGGATTTTTACTTCTGACTTCATCATAAGGGCTTCCGAAAGGAACTCATCCCAGTGTTATGGGCAACAGGACATTCACTAGTGTCCCTGATGATACGTTGCGTTGTATAGTGTTTTGGGGTTTACAAAAGATTTTCTTCTGCCTTAATCTCTTTTGTAGTAGTAGCACTGAGGGATGAGTGACATTAAGTAAGGACACAGGTTCCCAGAAGTGATTTGCCCGTGGTCATATCTAGCAATTGTCTGTACCAAGTCTCCCAATTCTGTGTCCAATTCTGCTTGGATGTGATGTTACAACATTTTGAAAAGTTGCTCAGTTACTGATAGTTAAAAGTGATTATCACCTGTGTAATTTTTATGTTTATGCCCATTGATTACTACTTGAGGACTTACAGTATTATGTGTGCTTTTGACACAAAGGCACATTTGGTGGATATTGCAAAGAATTTGTTGGATTGTTTCTCCTCCAGAGCCAGCACAGAACCGGGGAGAAGGGACAGCCACAAAAGCAGAGGACACATCATTTTCCTTGTTATATGTGCCATCAGGTACACTTGCAGTTTCTGTGTTTACTTACAACACCACCATAGGTGCTGCAGGGAATACAAAGTGTAAAACAATTAAATTTGAAATCCTTGTCACGAATTAAGTCTGTCTCATTCACATACCAAATTTCTTGGCTTTTGCTACAAATTTCTTTGTAACGAATATTGGGTATTGAAATCAAAAGGCTTCCTACACAGGCTGATTGGAATGATTAGGCTTGCACATTTAGTTTGCATTAGTTCTTGCAATAATTAGACATAATTTTACCAAATTCGAGCCATAGTTAACAATTAAGAATTTTAGAAGAATGAATCTTAATGGCCACCACTTGTTTATAACTGAAATAGTTATTTGGATCCTTAGACTTCTGTTGAAAGCTTTTTCAGTTTCCTTGTTGAAGGTCTTAAAATGCTTTTTGGAGACTTGTAGTGCCAACATTCAGATTAAGATCTTGTTTTATGGCTCCCTGCTTAAAACTGCTTTTTTGGGGAGAATTTAATCCTAGATTAACAAGTTACCATTCCTCACCATCTCTTCTTTGCAATAAGCACGCTGAGGAAGGCCAGCTTTGGGATGAGTGCGAGGGTTCAAGTGAAGATGCTGAGTAGGCAGCTGAATTTGTGAGTCAGAGATAAAATTGTGGCAATCTTGGTATAGGAATGGTAGATGAAGGTTCAGTCTTGGATGAGATCACCAATGAAACCACCAGAGAAAGGAGGGTTGGGATTGGTGGTTGTCATGCCACCTTCAGCCAGAATCCTGTTTCATTTGGCCTGTGTAGTGTTTTTGGAATATTTGAATGAGTTGCCCTAGTGTATGTTTCTGTTTTTTGGCTGCCCAGAGTTTTTTCCCTTTTTGGTAGCAGCACCCTAATTGCCTTTTGATCCAATCTGTATCCTCCCATCTCAGACCTGGAGCTGCTAACAGAGTTCTGCCTCTGGCTCCTAATGAAGTAGTGACCGAGGCCAGCCAGTTCCTCCTGAGTTGCCTCCCCACAGCGGTTGGTTCAAGAATGGACTCGTCATCTGGGTTGGCCCAATTAGAGGCACTTTTTAGGTTGCAGGGGAGCTCCAGGAAGAGAGACTTTCTTGTTTTCTGCTTCAACCTAGCGGGATGTAGGCTGCAGGTTCTAGCAGCTTCCTTGCCGCCATGGGGTAGAGCTTATCCGAGAAAGGGGACATGATGATAAAGAAATGCAGTCCAGAAGTAGAAGCTACTCCTGATCACATTGATTAAACCCTAAGCTTTCCAGTTAAATAAGCCAGTAAGTTCTTCTGGTGTATTCCCAGTTTGACCCAAGATTTCTTCTATTGACACTGCAAAGAATCTTAATTGATGCAGTTACTAAAATGTAAACTTGTGACTTTTTTTGGTTATTCAATTTATAATTATCTGTACTGTTCCTTATGTATGGGGTCTGCTGCCAGCTATCATGCCTGCTCTGTTGTGTTTTATTTATTAATTTTAAGCATTTATTGATTTATTTAAAAAGCAGAATTACAGAGAGGTAAAGACAGAGAACGAGGAGAGATCTTCCATCCTCCAGTTCACTCCCCAAGTAGCCACAACAGCCAGGCTCAAGCCAAGAACCTGGAACTCCATTTGGGTCTCCCATGTGAGGGGCAAGGGCCCAAGCACTTGGGCCATCTTCCACTGCTTTCCCAGGCACATTGACAAGGAGTTGGACTGGAAGCAGAGCAACCAGTCCTGGAACAGGTGTTCAAGCATCTGGGATGCCGGCATTGCGGGCTGTGGCTCTACCTGCTGCATCACAAAGTCAGCCCCAGTTAAATTAATTTTTAAAAATTTAAAAAGCATTTTTGGTGAACATATAACACTTGTACTTACTTCTATGTTTTAAATTGTAGAACTGAGAGGAAATTGAAAGACAGTTGTCCTTCATTTGTGTTTGTTGCTTGCTCCTATGGGTTGTTGGATTTTTACCTCGTGTAAGGTAAAAAGAGAAGGAAACCTAGGTTCAGGTTTTGAGGAGCCTACAAATAAATATTTAGAGGAGCCCAAATCTATAAACAGAAGGAGCTATGGCAGTAGAAAGGAAAGTTGGCCAACGGAAGGAGTTCTTCAGGGAGAAATTAGTCAATGTTGCCAATACCATCATGATGTAAAATAAGATAAATACTGGGAGAAAAAAATTCTGATTTGAATTTGGCAACAAGGAGGTCACTATTGACCTGAGCTGGAGCTGCTTCAGTGAGTGATCAGGCCAAGCAGTTTGGAATGGGTTGAAAAATGAATGGGAGGTTAAAAAAAAAAAATTGAGTGCATAAGAGGAGGACAATTTTTATTTCTGACAGTGAAAGGAAGCAGAAAAATGGGGCAGTGGTGAGATGTGTGAGGCTGAGCTGGAGTGCTTTAAAGGCGGGACTTGAATGTGCTGATGCATGATGGGAAGGATCTGGTTGAAAGGGAGGAGTTGCTTGAATAAACAGGAAAGAAGGGGATGATTGCTCTTGTGGGCCCGAGAATATGGGGTGGAATGGAATCTAAAGCCCAGTGGAGGGGTTGGACTCAGGTGAGAAGAGTGAACAGGATGCAACAGGAGGGATAGACAACAGGATGCATAGACGCACTACAGATGTTAGTCTGCTAACAGAAAGTTGTTGTGCAAAATGACTCCCATTTCTCTTTTAGGCAGCAAGGTCATCTGAGAATGAGGGTGGTGGTCTGGATGTCAAAAGAGAGGTTTGAAACTTAGGCAATAGGTAAGGAGAGTGATAGAATGAGTTGGCAAGAAAAATGTGTGGGCCAGCATTCTGGCACTGTCTGCAATGATGGCATCCTGTATGAGCACCAAGTACTTGAGCCTCTGCCACCCACCTGGGAGACCAGGATGGAGTTCCAGGGTCCTGTCTTCAATCTGGTCCAGCCCTGGCCATTGTGGCCATTTGGGGAGTGAACCAGTGAATGGAAGATCCATCTCTCTCTCTCCCTCCCTCCCTCCCCCTCCCTCTCTCCTTCTCCCTCCCTCTTCCGCCACAACTCTGCTTTTCAAATAAATAAATAAACTTTTTAATAGACAAACAAAAAACCAGAAATGTGCCAGAGTTGGCCAGCGTAGCCCAGAACTCATTGCGGTTGTTAACATGCATGTAAACTGATAGGATGTGCTTGCCTGTGTGTGACTTTCTCTAGTACTCAGGTGCTCAGTCGTACACACAGACAGAGTTGTAGTAGCCATCATCTAAGGCTGGGGTTGACAGACGGTGAAGGACTAACGGAGGGTGAGCAAGGTAAGTTTAGGGAGCTTGGCAACAGAATTATGGGAAGTGTGTTATCAAAATGATGGTGTTTAGAAAGGAAGCTGAGTAAGAAGGGATATGAAATGAAACTTCTAATGGTAGATCACAATCAGAAGGAGATTTTAATAAGGAAACTGAAGCTGAGGATAGTAAAGTTCAAGGGTAGAGCATTTGCCTGGGTGGTAGGTGGCTCAGGTGTAGTGGAAAAGAGAGTCACTAGCCATGAGGCTGTGGGGAGCAACTCGGACTAGACTAAGTTACTGGAATTAAGACTTATTCTATGCATCTGCTCTCCCACAATATGGCGCTGGGAGAGGAGTAAACAACTTCTACACAGCTGCCTCTCGCCAATTTGATTGAGCTGCAGGAGCTGATCCTGCTCCTGATTGGAGAAGAGCAGCGTGCTCGGCATGTGGGTAGCAGAGTTGGGATTGGAGGAAGAGGACTATAAAGGAGGAGAGAGACAACATGCACCAGGAACATCCAGATAACATCTGAGCAGCCCCGAGAGAGCCGGCCGGCGGTGTGCCGCTCCCCCGCGGAAGTGGGGAAAGTGGCAGGGGGAGCCGCCCTTCCACGGAGGTGGAAGGGTCGGCAGCCAACCCGGGAAGAACCAGCAGCAAACCCGGGAAGGGCCGAGCAGACGAAAGAACAGCGCAGGGTCCAGTGTCGTTCCTCCACGAAGAGGGGGAGCGACAGAGGCAGCCAGAGAATGGAGCCCAGAGTGTTGATGCCTCGAATATGAGGTTACCCATTGTATCAGTCCACTTTTTTTTAACTTTAAATTCCTTGGGAGGAGCTTCATGGGAAAGGAAAAGTTCATTCCAGCTCAGAGTTTGGCGGTTAGTTCAGGACCCGGCTGCTCCATAGTCTGCTGTCTAGTGGAAGCTGCCTGTGTCTAGTATGGAGACATGATGACAGAGCAGAGAGAAAAACCTAGGCTATGTAATAATCAACTCTCTCTTGAGAACCGCCCTCCAAGGGCTTGCCCCAGTGACCTGAAGACCTCCCACTGACTACTCATCTGAGCCACCACACTTAGGTGACATCTCCACCCTTAGTCCATCAGTTATTAGCATTAAGCCATCAGATTTTAAACACTGGGTTGAGTTTTGGAGAGACAAGTCCTACTGTACCCATAATACCCATGCTGACCACAGAATTAGGGGAATAGAGGGATATTTTGGCAAGAGTTCAAATGAGGTAATTGGGTTGACTATTTATCAAAAATAGATTTATATTTCCTATAAGCTTCCTTACCTTTGGTTTAAATGGAAATGCAGTTTGGTGAGTAGATGCAAATAAATCTGGGGTCCCCTTCTTTGCTCTTGAAGTATGTAATGAAGTGATATTTTATCAGGAAAAATGTGTCTCTGATCATTTCATGTTACTACAGAAAGTGTAAGGCATTTGAATCCCCTGAGTTGCTAGTCTTTAGCAGTTGGGATGATTTGGGGTTCTTCCTTTGCCTTACACGGTCATGTTGCTTCTGAAGGTGACTGGCAGTGCAATCCAAAACTTCAAGAACAGGCCAAGTTTAACTGGCTCCCTTGTGGCTCTCACTGTGATAAGCTTCAGGGAAAGTAAGTAGAAAGCTACGTTAGAGACATCTGTTTTCGCGTGTAATGTGTATCAGGCTTTGGCAGTAAGCGAAGCCAAGCAGGTCCACCAATCTGTGTTTATATGCAGGATTCTGAGAGCTCAGAAAATACATCTGAATGGCAAGGCACTGGAGCCAGCGTTGGGCTGTCTGTACTGGAGAGGGAGAGGGGTTTGAAAAACTTGTGAAAGGAAAGGAAAAAAACCCACTCGGGTTTTATAATAAGATGCTAAATCTGATCATCGTGAAACATCTGAAGGTCGTGATAAAACTTCTCAGTAAGTAATCAGGATGCAGTAATGTGAAATCTTAAAAGAAAAACAAATTGGGGTGTACAGTCCTGTGCTACAGCTCTGCTCGTTACAGCTCAGTGAAGAGATTAGTAAATGACAAAGCACCAGGCAAGAGTGTGTACGTTTTCAGGCTGAGGATGAGGAGGGAAGTTGGAAGTCCCTTGGCACTCAGGCTACCTGCCACAGAATGAACTGTTTCACAGCCTAGAGCAGCCTCGCTGTCGACCAAGCATTTCACTATGCTTTCTTTCAATCTGTCGTCTTATTCTCCCCTAAGGAGTCTGGTTATTCATCCCTGCTTTTGCTTTTCTTTTTCCATCCTAATACCTTTCTTCCCCCTTCTCCACATCTCCATTTGTCTATGCCTAGCAAGGTCAAACCCAGGTACAACATGGTGCACTAATTTTCATTTCTCTGATGCTTTGGTATTATTATTTGTATAACTTACTAAGTTAGTTCTTGATAGATTCATATATTAAGATTGTGATAAACCTTAAATCACTTCTCTCAAACTATTTCCAAGGAATTGCTTCTCTACCGAATTCAAGGCTTAACAATCAACAAGTTCCTAGTCCCTCAAGTATCAGTCCCAAGACTTGGGTTCTCCTAGCTGGGGTTCCAGGCCTTTAAGTACTGCTTCTGTTTTCTCTGATAAGGAGAACAGAGAAGTGCTGTTGAGCCTTGAATCTCCTAGGCTTATATTTTAAAATTTTTAAAATGTGTTTGTTTTCATTTTATTTGAAAGGCAGACAAACAGAAACAGAGACCTTTCATCCACAGGTTCACTTCCCAAATGCCAGCAACAGTTAAGGCTGGGCCAGGCCAAAGCCAGGAGCCTGGAACTCTATCCAAGTCTCCCCTGTGGGTTGCAGGGATTCAAGTACTTGAACCACCAGTGAGGCTCCCAGGGTGTGCATCAGCAGGAATCTGGGTTGGAAGCAGAGTAGCTGGGAGCCAAACCAGACATTCCAAATATGGGATGCAGATGTCTCAAATGGATGCTTCAGTGCCAGACTCTCTCCCCAGCTTCTGTTTTATGTTGGTTTACCCAAGTAATCATTCTGACCTTACCTTGAATGTATTTATTTCTTCCAACCTAAATGACTAAACCACTCGCTTTGTTCTTAACCATTTTCAAAGGACAAAAACTTAGTTTGTTCTGGCCAAGTCTTCTTGTGGCTATTTGTTCTCCCATGCTCTGTGTACTTTACTGGGTATTATGAAGCCTGTAATTGTGGAAGGTGAGCTGTAAGTCAGCCCCTTAGAGCTTCTTGGGCTCAGCAGAGCAGAAAGCGGTTCAGTTAAATTGCAACCAAGGAACTCTTGCCTGCTTGAGATCCTCTAGCAAGTCTCATTTGAGATTGCAGACTGTCAGGAATAATGCCTGGCACATCGTTGGTTATTGTTTAATGACACCTGTTTGTGTTGGACAGCTGATTAGCAAGGCCGTATATTGAAGAGATTTATAAACTAAGAACTTGTCTCTACTTAATGGGATGAATTAATGGATAACCAGAGATGTGGATTTAAAAGAGAACTTGTCTCCTAGGCAGGACAGGCTAGAAGCAGATGCCAGGGTCTAAAATTTACACAGAAAAAAGCAAAAGCTGGGACCTACTGAGGGGTAGCACTGTCCCCAGGTAATGGGTTTATTTGGCAGATTGGGCTCTGGGTCTAGCATTGTCCAACCACACCAAGGTCTGTGGAGTCTTCAAAAATTCATAGACAGCGCTTATTCGGAAAAACTTAAGCATGACTTTCAAAGTTTTTTTTTTAATTGCAAAATAAACTTTTTGTTTATTTCCACTTTTCCAAGAACTTTTTGAAGTTGCGGCTGAAAATGACTCTTGAGTGGGGAGTGTGGACAGGCAGGTGGAAAGAGATGGTGTCGGGAGAGGCCCCAGGCCTGGGTGATATGTCAAGAAATAGCACAAAGCATAGAGGTTTGATCCTCTGATATTTAATCACGATACCCCTCTCCAGTGGTTGGCTTCTACAGCTGGCAATTTTCAATAAATTCTAGGTCAGTACTTATAAAACCAGGAGAGTTTGAGATTATAGGGGTAATTATAGCCTTTTGTAATAATATAAAAGGTCACTGCTTGGAGGGTTTTAGAGTAAGAGAAGAGCCTGGGCTCAGGTGACTTCTGGGCCTTGTGGGAACCATGCATAGGCTTTGGGTAGGCACACTCTCAGTGTTCAGCTGCATCAGGAGTGAGTTGCGGCAAATCAAGTCAAGAACTGTGTGGCTGGAGTTTGAGATGCGTTAATCTTTGGGAATCCTATTGTTTTTCCTAAGATTCACTTATTTATTTATTTGAAAGAGTTGCACAGAAAGAGGGAGAGAGAGAGAGAGAGAGAGAGAGAGAGAGCAAGCGAGCACATGCGAGAGCGTGCGCTTCCATCTACCCCAGATGGCCGCAACAGCCGAGGCTGAGCCAGGGCGAAGCCAGCAGCATCTACTGGGTCTCCCACGTGGGCGGCAGGGGCCAAAGTACTTGGACCATCTTCTGCTGTTTTTCCCAAGCCATTAGTACAGAGCTGGATCAGAAATCTAACAGCAGGGACTCAAACTGGCGCCCTTACGGGATGCCGGCATCCCAGGCAGCAGCTTTACCCATTATGCCACAGTGCCAGCCCCTGAGCATCCTATTTGTATACTGCAAGAATGATGGGAAAATAAAGAAACTTGCAGAAGACCAATGATAGAACAAAAAGGAAGACATACCAGAGATCAGGCAGAGGCTGTGTTTTCTGAATGTGCTGAGCTGGGGACAGTGTATTATATTGCATGTCATCAAGAAGTCTTTGTTTCCCTATTAGGGAGAAAATCTGAGTGATCCGCAGCTGGGAGGATTTGGACAGAGGGAGATTTCAGGCCGGATGCCTGAGCAGACAGAACACATGCTGAATCTGAGCGGGCAGGTCTCAACCACTGCCCTGCCGAGCTGCCCACTGGGACCCAAGGCCTGTTCAATAAGCCGTCGCTGTCCTGGATGCTGGCTTTCACCTATGCTTCCTCTGAGAGTACGAAGCAAACTTTCACGAAAGTGCTACAGTGCTCTGATGTCCTCCAGGGCTTACACAGAGCCACATAAGTCACCGGAAAGCATTATGGCCCAAGACTACCCTTGGCCGAATGTCCGTGACTTGTGTGTTCCCAGGGAGTCTCTTGAGTTTTGAAGACATTGTGTCATGACCTGATCCTGTCAGCTTCCTGTTTCTTGATAACAGAGTGTCAGTTGCCCTTTGGAATACCACATGTTCTTGTATGTTCCGTCTGCTTCCGAAAGGGCTGTTTCTGCCTCTCTCACAGGGATTCTGAACGCAGCGTTTCTCCCCCACTGGTTTCCATAGGGAATCTAGCCCATCAAATAGGCTCTATTGAAAACCTGAAGGGTCACAGCTTGACATATGTGGTCTTTCACCAGCTTTGCTGACTCCATTCCTGCTTCATGTTGAATGTCAATCAAAGTTTTCTACCCAAATTGAGACAGCCATGCTGTCTGCTTTTCTACCCTAACAACTGGTAATAATATTGTTCATTTTTCAGAGAATTTTCTAGAATAAAAATTTGTGCTTTTACTGGGCTAAAACATACAACACCAGAGATGCTATTTTATATCTACTGTGTAATTGAGTCTTTGGTTATGCCACCACTGGACTTTCTGTATTCCTAATGAATGTTTTCCTGCATTCTCAGCACCATATATCTGAACAACACTCACCTCAAATTAATTTTGTCTGCTCTCCCTGCAAATTTCTTTCTTTAATGCAAGTCCGTAACTTTGCTTTCAGTTCTCATGCAAATGCCTATGTACTAAGAGCCTTAAGCACTCTGTGAATCCAACTCTACCTCTTCTACATGGTCCCTTGTAGCTTGGAATAGGTTTTCTGTTTGTTTGTTTGTTTTTAAGTTTTGTACTTCCCTGGGTTAATTTTACTGTTTCAACAGTCCTTTTCCTGTCCTATTAGTAAACTCACAAACCAGGAGTCTCCCTACAGTACAAAAACACACCTCACATATTCTTTTGAATAAAAGTTGTCTATGACATGCAGATATGTTGAAGACTTGTACCTTTTCTAGAATCATGTGAATTTCTCCCAGCTGTTCACTTGAGTAAGGATTTTTATGAATTTTCTTTCTCTTAAAAGAGTCACGGGAAATTTAGTGTAATTGGAAAACAGATCCCCAACACATCGGATTTGATGGGAGCAGTCAGGAGGTTACTCCCTCTATTTCTGAGGATTGCCTAGGCCCTCAGAAACGGTATCAGTTTTTAATGGGTTCAAAGAATTGGGAATCTGCTACCATTTGTGATTAGCAAATGTAAAGAGGAACGTAACTCCATCTTTTTTTTTTTTTTTTTTTTTTTGACAGAGTGGACAGTAAGAGAGAGAGACAGAGAGAAAGGTCTTCCTTTGCCGTTGGTTCACCCTCCAATGGCCACCGCAGCTGGCGCACAGCGCTGATCCGATGGCAGGAGCCAGGTACTTATCCTGGTCTCCCATGTGGATGCAGGGCCCAAGCACTTGGGCCATCCTCCACTGCACTCCCTGGCCACAGCAGAGAGCTGGCCTGGAAGAGGGGCAACCGGGACAGAATCCGGCGCCCCGACCGGCACTAGAACCCGGTGTGCCAGCGCCGCAAGGTGGAGGATTAGCCTAGTGAGCCGCGGCGCCGGCCTCCATCTTTTTTTTTTTTTAAGAGAAAAAATTAATTTGTACTCTGGGAAAAATAAAAGAGCCAGGTTTTAAAATAGATTACAGTATTCACTGATGAGGCTAAACTCTTTGTTTTTTGGGTGAGAAAAAGAAGAAAAGAGAAGAGAGAAAAAAGTGTATTAGGTTATAATAATAATAATAGTAGGCAGTACTTACTGAGCATGAATATGTCAGGTACTCTCCGAAGCATTTTCCATTTCTCATCAGTTATTACAGCAGCCCTGTAACACTGCCAGTCTTACCTGTATTTTATAAGTGAGAACCCCGTGTTGTACAGAGAGGTTCAACAGCTTCCTCAAGGTCACACAGCTATAAAATGCAGATCAGCCTTGGAAAGTTCACACTCTTAACTTAAGGTTATAGTGCCATGTATTGAGTCATTCTGACTTTTTTTTTGCTTGTGTTGAATACAACCACCACAATACATGTAAGCAAAGAAGTAGCAGTTTCAGATTTTCTTATAGTTTATTTAATCGCAGTATTTAAAAAAGGTTCCATGCAGTCTAAATCAAGTTTAATTAGACCCAAGTGGAAAACACAACAGTTATCCATGCCAGATTTCTGTGTTCAGTTATTAATAGTCATCAGTGTACATATTCTTTCAGTTATTTCTATGTGGAATAACTGAGACTTATGTTGGATTCTAAGGTATTGCCTAGTTCTTTAAGAATCTTTATCTTAAAGGGACACTTTTTCTAAAAAATAAAAGATCCATGTATGTTTGTGGGTTATGTCTTCTCTTGGAGAATGTGGTGTTTTCAGGTATGGAAGCTTGGCATTAATCTAAACTTTCCCTTCCTTGAGCTCATGGGAGGGGTAGGGATAGGGTGGCTAGACATACTCTGTCTGGAAGATGGTTGTCAAGTAACCAGGAGGAACCCATTCATTAGGTCCCAGCTATTCCTGTCTATCTCCAGATTTCTGTGATGAAACTGGGATTTTAGAAGACCCTTAATCGGTCCGTTTGGGGAACCAGCATTGTGGCACAGCAGGTTAAGCTCCTGCCTGCAATGCTGGCATCCCATGTTGAGCACCAGTTTGAATACTGGTTCTTCTTTGCTAGTGTACCTGGGAAGATAGTGGAAATTGGCCCATGTGCTTGGAAGATCTGTCTGTCTGTCTGTCTCTGTGTGTGTGTGTGTGTGTGTCCCTTTCTCTGTCAACCTACCTTTCAAATAAATTTTTGGAAAAAAAAAAGATAAGCCTTATTTCAGTTATCTAAATGTAATTTTTTTAAAACTACCAATTCTCCTGTATTTTGTATAGGACAACATAATGATTATCTTCCCCTTTCCAAATGTAAATAAAGATGTTCTTATTTTGCTTTGATAATTCAAAAATTTCTCAGTGATTCTTTTCAATATTTTCTTGATTATTATATTTTTCCTTCATCTAAGCCATAGTCATAGGAACATAACAAATAAAGTATTATATACCACTATTATGTAAAATAGCAGTTTAGAAATAAACATTTAAAGTAATATGGGAATCAGGGAAAATTCAGAGAAATAAAAAAAAAGCAAAACAAATTTTCATTGTTCCCTATACCCAAGAGGAGAAAAAAGTGCTGTTTTCATGTGTTTTCTTTTTCTGTGAAGAGTTTTAACACCGTTTTCTAGTAGACTTTTAGTCCTCCTTTGTTCAGATCATACTGTAAATGCAGTTTTGCTTCCTGTTATAAAGATGTCTAAGGTTTAGAGGGAACTGACTCCGAACCTCTGAGCTAAGCATACTGTGTCCTAGTTCAGCTCTGCTCATGTTTGGCTCGCAGCCGTGTTCGCAAAGAGCTCCATGGAACACCTACTGGGTGCTGGGTGCACGTCAGGGCCAGTGTGCTTCTGAGTGTCTCCCAGTATAGCTGGGGAAGACAAGCACCGTTTCCATGACTACTTGTAATTTTTATTTTCTTAACTTTTTTTGGTATGGAAATTTTCAAACATATATAAAAGTAGAGAGAATATAATAGACTCCATGTGTCTCTCTCGGCTTCAGCAATTCTCTATTTATGGCCAATCTTTCTTCCTCTAGACCCCAACCTCCTCCCCCTACTCTGGATGATTCTGAAGAAAATCCCGTCATCCTCTCTTACTGCCTTAGTAGATATTTCTATACACATCTCCAGAAGATAAGGATTCTTTCTTTCTTTTTAAAAAGATTTTATTTACTTTATTTGAGAGGTAGAGTTACAGACAGTGAGAGGGAGAGACAGAGAAGGTCTTCCTTCCATTGGTTCACTCCCCAGATGGCTGCAACGGCTGGAGCTGCGCCAATCTGAAACCAAGAGCCAGGAGCTTCTTCCTAGTCTCCCACGTGGGTGCAGGGCCCAAGGACTTGGGCCATCTTCTACTGCTTTCCCAGGCCACAGCAGAGAGCTGGATTGGAAGAGAAGCAGCCGGGACTAGAACCGGCACTCATATGGGATGCTGGCGGCGCAGGCGGAGGATTAACCTGCTGCACCATGGCGCCGGACCCAGGACTCCCTCTTTCAATAATCTAATGCCACCAATAGAGTCAAGCATGGAATATTTAATCAGTGCTCAAAGTTATGTTTTTCTCATTTTCTCTTCAGTTTGTATAAATATCCAATAAAATTCGTGTGTTCCAGTTGATGGAGGTGGCTCTTCAGCCTCTTTTAATAGATTCACCCTCTATCGTCTTTTCCTTGTGATTTATTTTTTGCTGATAGGACTGTTTATTTTGTAAACTTGTATAGTCTGGATTTTTCTGATTACATCTAAGGGAGTTAAATGGTAAATGTTTCTCTGTTTAATATATTCCTCTAGCCTCTGTAGCCTCTGTACAGGCTGGATCATTCAGGAATACTGTATGTGGCCTATTCTCATGGGGGGGCATAGAACTCTGGCTGTGTGTGCACATGCGCGCGCGTGTGTGTTTATCAAGGAGACAGAGAGAGAGAGGTGTTGTTAGCCAATGGTGATTATTGCTGTCTAAAGCCATCAATTCATTAGGGATCTTAAAATGTTATTTCCTGTCAATCAATTCTTCATTTATTAGCTAGACTACTTCTATAAGGAAAACTTGCTAGTCAACTACCTATTGGTTCTTTCTCTTTATTTACCAGTTTTCAAAAATATTTGGTTACTTACAAGCAGAAAATAACCTATAAGGTGGGTAGGTCTGAGGGGAAAGAGAGAGGTCATGTTAAGAATTCATAAATTTAAAAATATTTGTGTGGTGCTGACGCTGTGGTGCAGCAGGTTAAGCCATGACCTGCAGTGCTGGTATCCTGTGTGGGCGCCAGTTCAAATCCTGGCTGCTCTACTTCTGAACTAGCTCCCTGCTAATGTGCCTGGGAAAGCAGTGGAAGATGGCCCAGGTGCTTGGACCCCTGCAGCCATGTAAGAGACCCAGAAGAAGCTCCCGGGCTCCTAGTTTGGGCCTGGCATAGCCCTGGCCTTTGTGGCTATTTGGGGAGTTAACCACTGGATGGAAGATCTCTCCCTCTTTTTTTCCTTCTTTCTGTCTTCTCTGTAATCTGTCTCTCAAATAAATAAATAAATCTTTAAAAAACTTTTGTGTTTCAATATTTTGCATTTATTCTTATGAAAACTAAAATTATTCATCATTGGCCAACAGGAGCCCCTTTGTGCTGGCTCCTGAATTGACTATTAACTCTGGTAGTCCTTGATGCGGTCCTTGCTCTCTGTATTCTAGGTCAGTGTAGACTGAGGATACCTAGCAGTTCCCACGATCTCATTAGGGAGTCTGTGAGGTCAAAACAATTTTCAGAATGATGCCAACACCCAATTTACGGCTCATGCTCTTTCTCTTAGGTGTGTGGTATTTTCTAAAGGCCTCATGTTGGCTACTGAATGTGTGCAGTTGTAATCTTATGTTTTCTAGAATTTTTGAAGGTAAGCTCCTCAAAATCTTGGGTAATATCTGCATGTGTAAAGGAGTCTTTAAGACTAAAAATACTCGAACCATCTTTTTGGGCTCATCTTTTACATTTCCTCCTAAATATATGTAATCACTGGTGGCCTTTTAAATGAGTTCCCTTTTCATTTCAATTCTCTCTTCCTCTCCCTCTCTCTCTCTCTCTCTCTCTCTCTCTCTCTGTGTGTGTGTGTATTGACTTGCTTCAACTCTCACAGCCAGTAAGTGACAAAACTAGCAGTTTCAGGGAGTTCCTTACGTAAAGGTTTTCCCCTAAGACACAATCACTGAGGGCCACAAGTTAGGATTAACTAAAGATTAGAAACTGCAAATGCCACCCACTGAGACGGACGTGAACTCTTTAGGGATCATGAAGTAAAATTAGTTGTTTTTTCCCCCTCAAATGGATTGATCTTCCAAAGGGAAACATAGAGGCAGAGTCAGGATGAACGTTGGCTGTAGCTGCCTGGTATAATAAAAAGCAATGCGGCTGGTGCCGCGGCTCACTAGGCTAATCCTCCACCTTGCGGCGCCGGCACACCAGGTTCTAGTCCCGGTCGGGGCGCCGGATTCTGTCCCGGTTGCCCCTCTTCCAGGCCAGCTCTCTGCTGTGGCCCGGGAAGGCAGTGGAGGATGGCCCAAGTGCTTGGACCCTGCACCCCATGGGAGACCAGGATAAGTACCTGGCTCCTGCCATTGGATCAGCGCGGTGCGCCGGCCGCGGCGGCCATTGGAGGGTGAACCAACGGCAAAAGGAAGACCTTTCTCTCTCTCTCTCTCTCTCTCACTCTCACTCTCTCACTATCCACTCTGCCTGTCCAAAAAAAAAAAAAAAAAAAAAAAAAAAAAAAAAAAAAGGCAGTGCTCTGATTATGTTGTTTTCTAGTCACAGCCCGGAAATTTGAGATGCAGTAAAAGCTCATTTCAGTGTTAGCTTTTGAAGATTTCAGTCGTCCCGAGCAGAGCCTGCCTTGGCTGTGGACTTCAGTAATAGCTCCTGTATTTTCCAATAATTTCTGGACTCAGGATCCAATTGATTGCTCAACTGTGTAGTTTAGAAATATTTTTTACATCTTGAAATTAGTAGAACCAAATCATTCAAGAAAGGATGAGGAATGATGCCTTCAGCCTGGGGCTCTCATTTTTCCATCATTTATTATACAAATCCCTTCGGCTACACAAAACCACTGGGTTTTATAGTCTCTGGGGTGAGGCCTCAGGAGGATCTATATTGTCTCTTTCTGCTAGGCTAAACTTGGTAATCTATCATTTTGTCACCATTCCTGATGACTTTAGCGGTTCTTGACTGATGAACAACGTTAACTCTTTATTTCCCGAGTATGTGGAAGAGTTTCCATCATAAGACAAGGAAGTGAGGAAATGTGCTTCCAAAACAGCTGGCAGTGGCTTCCTAAAGTTAATACGTTTCCAGGAGATAAGCAGTCTTATGTAATGCCCTTGAGTATTTTTCTAGCATAAAGAACACCTGCTTGTGCCTGACAACCTGAGGTGCCATCTGGAAAAGTGTCATCCTGCAGGAACTTCGATCAGAGCCCACATCACCACTGATGTGATTCCTAAGTGCTTGTGGTTCAGGTGGTGACTGAAGCAAAGACCGTGTCGAAGACTGCAGGGCTGTTAATGGCAGATGGCTTTCTTTGTTGGAAATTAGATTTTAAATACTAAATCAATTTTTGTATTCATGAGAAAATTCATTTTTCACTGGTGTTTCATTTGTTACTTTTCTCAACGTAACTCTGCCCTGTTGTGCTTAGGTTGCTGCATTTTTTAGATAGATTTAATTGAAACGCAGATAACACAGAGAGAGGGGAAAACAGACCCTGAAATCTCTCATCTGCTGGTTCACTCCCCAAATGGCTGCAATGGCTGGAGCTGGGCCAGGCTGAAGCCAGGAGTCAAAAGCTTCTTCTGGGTTTCCCTCGTGGGTGCAGGGGCCCAAGTACCAAGGACCTGTGCCATCTTCCAATGCTTTCCCAAGCAGGGAGCTGGATCAGAAGTGGAATAGCTGGGACATGAACCGGTGCCCATATGGGGTGCTGGCATTGCTAACTCCTAGATTTCCATATTTGAAATGTCAGTTGCCTGGGCTTTTCTAACAAGTCATCTAGGTGAGTTTGATGGAACATCAAAATGTAAAGTAGAAAGGTGACCTTTTCACAGGGGTGGGCTATGAAACTCCATGTCACTATGATTGCTCTTGTCAGAATTTTCTTTCATGTTTTTCACTTGGACCAAATTGGAAAAAAAAAAAAAAAGCTTTAAGTTTCATGTTAAATTCATTGAGAAGATCCATATCCACATGGAAAGCATGTGATATATGTTGTTGAGAACCTTGAACTTATGGCTGGGGAATGCCAGGAATTGGGGTTCTGGCCCCGCCTTTCTGCACTTGAGTTTCCTGCTTAGAATGTTCAGCTTCTTCATAAAGACCTTGAAGTACTAGGAAGAGGAAAGGTGCTCTGTGTGTGTTTTCCATAAAATGCTGTCCTAACTAAAACGCTGGGTAAGGTAGGTGAGTACTTTCTAAAAACATGTTAGAAAAACATATGAAACATTTGCTTATGGTACAATTATTTATTAAGTGTGAAGTGGTCCGAGCAATTTGAATTCAAATTTGAAATTCAGGTGTGTGTGTGTGTGTGTGTGTGCTCATGCATGAGTTTACACTTGATTTTAACCAAAAGGCTGAGACGTGATGTGTGTGTTTACATTGTTCTTTCTTTCTCTTAAGAGCAAAGGATATAAAGCGTGGGAGGTAGAAATTGGAATTAATTTTAGTTGTCTAAATAAGTTTACTTTTAGAGGCAACTTTAGAGTAGTCTGTTGATCTGTTTGCAAGTCTGAAGTATGGGGTTATCCATCATCCACGGAGCCTTATCTTAACTCTTTAAGACAACTGCCTTGGCTCAAGTCTTTATGGTCAGAACTCAGAAGTCCGGGAATGCGTCTGCACGTGGGATCTTCTGTAACTGCGAGTCTCCAAGTGCACTTTTGAAACTCTGAAGACCTCTTCTCCCTGAATCTCAGAGAGCCACTGCCAGGAGCAGCCTTGTTTGGTTAGTTAAACACAACGGAAGAGAGGCTTATGGGGAGAGTGGAGATCGCTTATTAAAATACCATTTCTCTCCAGAGTGTGCCACTGTTTCTAGAAGAGATAAATAATGGCATTGAATGATTTGCAGTTCATATGGTGGCAGTCACTGCTGCTGAAAATTTGGCAACATGTCTTGTATGATTTGTGATATTTTGGCTTGATTTTCAATGCAAGTCATTTGCATTATGTCATTTAGAATGAACAGACTAAGTATGGGTGCCTTGGAGCACATTAACAGATTCCAATGGAACAGTAAAAGCAGCACCTTTTGGTTGAGGTCAGCATCAACTTGGAGTGAGTTCTCCAAGAGTGTGTGGACATCGTGGCCACTCTGCCTCCCTTGGTGTGCTGGGTTGGACTTGGACTTGGTGGTCTTCTGTTTCACTAGGGAAGAAGAGCTTTCCTGTGTGTTTCATGACGCTACACGAGACTGTGCAATGAAACATTTGGGGGCAGAAATGGATTATTTATTGTGTGATTTTGTATAATTTTTCTCTCTCATACTTTGAGGGACAAATAGAAAGGGGAAAAACAAAGAACCAGGGAATCTGCTGTTGTGATTAAGTAAGAAAGAAGCCCCTAGGAAAATGAGTATGAAGGGACTTCAAAAAGCTCCTGGAAAAAAATTTAAAAATACATTTATTTTAGTGCAAAAAATCTTGGAATCTTGTCGATCCCCCTCTTCGTGGAGGAACGACACAGGACCCTGCGCTGTTCCTTCATCTGCTCGGCCCTCCCCGGGTTTGCTGCTGGTTCTTCCCGGGTTGGCTACTATCCCTTCCACCTCCGTGGAAGGGCAGTTCCCCCTGGCCACATTCCCCACTTCCGCAGGGGAGCGGCACACCGCCGGCCGGCTCTTCTCGGGGGCTGCACAGGTGTTCCTTCAGCTAGATGTTCCCCTTAGATGTTCCTGGTGCATGCCGTCTCTCTCCTCCTTTATAGTCCTCTTCCACCAATCCCAACTCTGCTACCCACACGCCGAGTACGCTGCTCTCCTCCAATCAGGAGTAGGTCCCACAGTTTATTGGTTGAACTGGAGGCAGCTGTGTAGAAGCTGTTTACTTCTCTCCCAGCGCCATATTGTGGGAGAGCAGATGCATAGAATAAGTCTTAATTCCAGTAACTTAGTCCAGTCCGGATTGCTCCCCACAGAATCTCTGCATGGTTGTTTCATAATATAAATTTTTGTGAACTTTTTGAAGACCACCTCATAAGATCCAAAACTGGATATTTTAGAGAAGCCAAATATTGGGAAAAAAGTAGTAAGAATTCTCTACTTATTGAAATATTTTGAAATTTCAGTTTTTAATTGCTGCCTTGACTTGATGTCATTTGAAATCAAAACAAATTACTGGAAATGACCTTAACTGTCCTGCAGTCCATATTTTCATTTTGCTAATAAATCCAGTATTTCACAGTGGAAGTTACGTCTTACTCTCAAGATTCTCTGTGCCTATCTCTGGGTTCAGCACCTAATATCTGGTGGGCTCGCCGGGATAGTGTTTGCTAAAAGAAAATGAAACAAACCTTTTGACCAAAATACACTTAAACAAAATCTTAGGGAAAAAGTTGAGTTGTATGGTAGAAGATGTTTGAACCACTTTTCTTTTGGGAATTTAAAAATTTAGTCACTCCCTTTGAATTATTAGGTGCTGATTTTTACAATTCAGAAACTTCTGATGTGTGAACTTTCTTTTGGGTTACACATTCTCAAGCTAATATTCTCTTTTGCCATTACTTTGGGAGTTTTATTTAATTACTGTTTGAAAGTCAACAGAAGAATGAATAAATAGGGATTGTTGTTGCCAGTAGACACCATTCTCCATATGCCCAAAATTAAATAAAATATGGATTTTAAAGCTCCATCAGGAACAGCTTGTTAAATTAATTATAGAATTCCATGATACTTTAACATTCTAAAGGAATTTATCTTATCTGGTACATGGCCATGTTTAAAAAGCTGTACTTTAACTTGAGCTGTATTTTTTTTCTTTAAATGAATTGTGGCTATTTTCATGTATACATATGGGCCTAGGGTCTGAAATCTTTGTTTGCATAGGACTCAGGGAAATTTGTTGCTGAAGGGAGGGAATTTCCATGGTGTCTGGCTCAGAGAGGCACGTTCAGAACCCTGAGGTGGAGGGGAGCCAGGTGGAAAGATAGCCAGGCTGCACAAGTGGTTCTTGCATGGTGAAAAGCTACCAAAAGTGTGGCCTATCTTGGAGATTCTATCTGCCCTCCATTTGAGGACCATAAGATGTCAGGACAATAACTTGGATTTGTAAAAATGCTGGTTTGTGATACAAAAAGTGACTTGACTGTGAAATCTCACTGTGAGATGTTCAGAAGAATGAGGATGTGCTGGAACATCGCAGGAATACTTTCTTTAAAGAAAAAAAAATATTTATTTGAAAGGCAGAGTGACAGAGTGAGAGACAGATGCACACATAGGGTGGTGGCAGTGGCGTAGGGAGAAAGAGAAGTCTTTCATTCACTGGTTCACTCCTGAAATGTCTGTAACAGCTAGAGCTGGGCCAGGCTGAAACCAGGAACTCCATCTGGGTCTCCCACACGAGTGGCAGGGGCCCAAGGACTTGGGCCATGTTCTGCTGCATTCCTAGGTGCGTTAGCAGGGAGCTGGATCAGAAGCTGAGAAGCCAGAGCTTGACAGGACCCCAATATGGGATGACAGTGTCACAATTGCTTAAACTGCTGTGCCACAGCACCTGCCCCCAAAATAATTTCTTTTGTGATAAAACCTCAGATTTGGAGGAAAGAATCCAAGTAATCTTCCTTATTTTCTCTGTTCGTTCCAGAAGTGGTTATTGGGCACCTTTCCAACATGTACAATGCTGTGTTTTGGTCACTGGACACCATGGGCATAACTCCCTGCCCTCAGAGAGCTGCCAGTGAGGAAGACAGATGCACGAATGAGTGAAATGTGTCCGATAATAATGTGAGCTATGGAGAAAATTAAAACAAGGAATGGGATAGGATTTGTGCTGAGGGGTAAGGAAACCATGTTAAGACCTGGGGTCTTGCACTCCTCATGGCGATTCATTGGACTCACAGACATGCAGCAGCACAATCTTTACATGTTATATCTGATCATGCTGTCATGGTCACTGCTGCCTTTGTCACAGTCACAGTCAGAAAGCATTTATCCAATACCCATTAGCAGAGTTGTATGCACAGTGAGTCATCTAGCACCATGTTTGTCCTCAAAGCTGACAGTCCTCCCAGGGACACATACAGAGGACTCACTAATGATCAATAAGAAACCAAATGACTGTACGTATTCAACCAATGTTTATTGAATGATGGCATATACAAGGTATTTTAGAGGACAGCAAGTTGTTACCTCTGTATCATTCCACAGGAGATGTGGTCTCCATATCCATTGAATATCTAGATCACTTGCATAGCAGTGATTAGCATTGGAGACAGACTGCGATTCTGTGACGTACATCTCCCTTTGCTCATTTCACTGAGGCATGACTTTGAGCCAGGTGCTTTGGGAGCCTGCTGTGTGGTAGCTAACCCAAGAGTTCATTTGGCCACTTGCCCAGTGTCCACATTTCAGTGCAAGATAGTTGCTACCCATTGTTTAAAGCATGAAATGGGGGCCAGCACAGCGGTGTAGGTAAAGCCACTGCCTGCAATGCTGGCATCCCATCTGGCCGCTGGTTTGAGTCCCGGCTGCTTCACTTCCGATTCTGCTCTCTGCTATGGCCTTGGAAAGCAGTAGGAGATGGCCCAAGTCCTTGGTCCCCTGCACCTGCGTGGGAGACCCAAAGGAGCCTTCTGGCTTCAGATCGGCATAGCTCTGACCTTTGTGGCCGTCTGGGGAGTGAACCAATAGATGGAAGACCTCTCTCTCTCTTTTCTCTGCCTCTGCATCTGCCTCTCTGCAGCTCTGCCTTCAAATAAATCAATAAATCTTTTAAAAAGTACATAAAATGCTACTGAAGTGGAATATACTTCTTTGGGAATAATTATTCTGATAAGAAAGCCAGCCCTTAGTGCTGGTGTGATGGTTCTTGGTCAGAACATGGAGTTGTTGAGGGCCTCAAGGACTATACTTTGCATTTTGCTGTCCTTTATTAGGAAAATTACATGCTTTACTAGAATTTGCCAGCTTAGATATGAACCCCTCGGGGAGTATATTACTTGGGTGGATTCCAACAAAGACCCTAAGGATTGTGAAAGCAGGAGAATTCCTGTCCCTTACTTGAAGCAGAGCCTCTTGGTGAGCTGCATTTTCTGGGCCCTAATATCAGATCATTCACTTTCTTTCAGAAATAATACATCTGCCACGTTTGTGTGAGGGTCCTTGGCATTTAATAGACCAGATCAAAAGTTTAACTATATGAGAACATAGATGCATATATATATATATATATATATATATATATACACATGTATATGTGCATATACAGAAACAGGGCAGGGGAGATCTTGGAAGGGGAATGGCAGGTGATAAAATATAGTGTCAGAGGCTGATATTCCCATTTTCTTCTTCTGAGCTGAAAGCAAGAATGCATCTCCCAACCTACCTTGCAGTCAGGTGAGGCCACTGACCAGGTTCTAGCCCATAGAATGACCATGAGGAAGGAAGCTGGGCCCAACAGCCTGAGTCCCCGACTCAGTGTGAGAAACAGGAACATAACCTTCCCTAGTTCCTGTAGTGGGAGTAAGAAACATTTATACATTTCTGGATTTATTTAGTCTTTACTAATTAATCCTGCACCTGTTTATGGTAAATGAGACGGGCAAAGGTTACAGTTTCAGTGCCTTAGTTTTCATCAGGTGACTGGACCAGCAGTTTCCACCTGAATGGCTGAAACGGAGTTCTTGGATGAGGGTGGTTATTGTGCCTATAGGTTCAATCTGTGTGTTGATTACTGCACTCGCCATTAGCTACTTCCAGATGCCTGCACCCCTATGCACCTCCCCCAACCCCACCTAGTGCTGAGGGTAGGGTCTAGGGAGTGTAAACTGACCTTTGGTTTGCTTCTTTCCCTGGATTGTTTTA
Organism: Oryctolagus cuniculus; assembly: GCF_051225735.1. Lineage (NCBI taxonomy): Eukaryota > Metazoa > Chordata > Mammalia > Lagomorpha > Leporidae > Oryctolagus > Oryctolagus cuniculus. The sequence continues at coordinate 50,330,430 of NC_142878.1, forward strand.
GTGCCTACCTTGTGCTAAGTGCCATTTGTGGTACCTAGAAATGAAAGACACATGAACTCTGCCCTCGAAGAGCTAACAGCTCTGGTTGACCAAACCGCTTCAAGTGGGACTCTCAGGTGATGGTGACAAAACACTGAGATGGCTTCAAAAGTAATTGAGTTCATTGAGACCTGAGAGGTACGTTGGCTATAGGTGCTGTTTCTGTGTGATTTCTATCAGGTTTGCCCCCTGAAACTCAATTAGGTGGTCAACTGCAAACCCCAGTATACAAGTCCACTTAGTACTGCCTTTTCCACCCCGATGTCTGCCATTCCCAAAGGGCCATTTAGCAGTTGTGACAGACTGTCCAGAAAAAGTTGATTGAGTGCCCTTTTTCCCCTGAGTGGATGCTGAAATGAGGGGATTAGCAGATGCTGTTGAGAAAATCCTGCTCAACTGTGTTTTTGTGGTTAGTTTCAGCAGATTCAGTGGCTCTCTTCACTTGGCCTATTACAATATTTTCAAGTTAGAATTGAAATATCACCAACTTCTTGCTTCTTATTTAGTGTCTTCTTCTCTCTCTTCAATGTATGATATTGCTCCTTTTTGTCCTTGTTACTGTTGACATGTCTGTCTTCTTTTGAGATGCTATAGTCCTTGGAGATAGGTGCCAGGGCTTAGTCTTCTTTGTATTCTTTTCCCTAGTGCCTCGCTCCAGAGAATAACATGGTGCTTTATATCTTATGTGTAGCTCAATAAATTCTTGATGAATCAATTGATTACTTAAATTTCTTCTACTTCTAGCACTTCCTTAAGCTAGTCTTATGCTTGGTGAATAATTGCATGGAAGACATCACTTCTTGCTGGTCATTGTGTTCCTGTCAATTCATGTGATGTTTCATCTTGTTGCTTAACTTTGTGACACTGACCTGGCTTAGCCCATGATAACAGTCTTCCGGCACAAGATTTCAGAAGGGCAAGTGCTGACGTGCTACAGGGTTGTTGCTGAATGAGTAGAGAAGGATGTGTCTTGATGTGGTCTGAAATGTACTCCCAGGGCTCGTGTCTGGTGACTGATACTGACCCACATTGCTATTCTGTGCTTTTCTTGGCAAGACTCATTTTGTGTCTTATGTACTGCATTGCTCAGCCTAACAAAAGAACAACAGATTAATCTTTTCCTGTCTGGTAGCCAGGTTTGTATCTTGGGTTCTGCTTGACTCACCAAAGGTTCCTGAAAGTTCTCTGAAGATGGATGCATAAACCTCCATCATTAGGCTTGCTTCCCTAATAAAATTACAGCTAGCATCCTTCCCTTGGGGCTTTGTTATGCTCCTTCCTAAAGGCACATTTTAATGGTGGTAACAAAATGGTTTGGTGAGTTAAAAAGATTTGAGTTATTAAAAGATAGGAGAGATGGTATTTTCTGGGAAGAGGGCTTTATTCTCCTTTGTAATGGGAGGTTTCATCAGCACATCTCTCCCGGTGTGTACCACTGGCTACCCTCCACATCTTTGTTTTCAGACGTGACAATTGGACTTCCTCCCTTCCCATTCAGCTCGGAGGTGACTTGGAGAGCAGCTGGCCAGGACTTTTCTCTGATCTTGCAGTTCTTGAGTGTCTTGTAAGTTTAAAGTTCTTTTGCCAAAAGTCAGTAAAGTAGAAGATCATCTTCACATCTTTGAATCTTTGACCTTTACATTTCAGAATCTGTGATACGAACATTTCAGTGCTGAGTTGTTGCTTCAGTTTGACCATCTTTGTGAAGACAGAGAAATGCTGTTTCTTTCACAGGGTTTGGAAAGTCATAAGAATTCAATGGTATGGGATTCCCTGTCATAAATTAACTTTTTAAAATTCTAAGAACTTATATTGAAATAGAAGGTCTATCTTCTTTCAGAATAGTCTATGACAATTAATACTGAAGGAACTGCATTTTCCTGTATCTCAAGCCACTCTTCTAAATGATGTCACAGTGACTTGGGAGTATTTGTCCAGCATCATCTTCTTACTGGAAATAGTTTTAGAGAATGAAAGAGCAGTATGGTGGGTTACAAGAAAAGTACTGGGGCCAATGCCATGCCATAGTGGGTAAAGCTGCTGCCTGCAGTGCCAGCATCCCATGTGGGTACTGATTCAAGTCTTGGCTGCTCCACTTCCGATTAAGCTCTCTGCTATGACCTGGGAAAGCAGTACAGGATGGTACAGGATGGCCCAAGTCCTTGGGCCCCTGCACCCACGTGGGAGACCCGGAGGAGGCTCCTAGCTCCTGGCTTTGGATTGGTGCAGCTCCTGCTGCTGCAGCCATCTGGGTTGTGAACTAGCGAATGGAAGATTCATTCATTCTCTCTCTCTCTCTCTCTCCCCCTCCCCTTCAAATAAATACATATTTAACAAACAAAAAAGAAGTGCCTAATTTGTAATATACAAAGATTGGTGTTCTTTCTAATCTTGTCTGATGACATGAGCACACCTTTTATAGTGGCTTAAATGATGTTGTTAAAAGCAGTAATCTGAAGAACTAGCCTGGTGACTCCACATGTACATTTTCGACCAAAGATCTAGCAGAAAGTACTTCTTTGAACAGGGAATAACAACGGATAAGTTCACAAATATGGTTTATGGTCGGAGATGATGCTAAATTCTGCCTGCATTAGAGCCCCTGTGATGGGAAAAGAATCATCATCACACCAAAGGCTTACATACCTCACTGCTTTTTAACTGGTGTAATATGTCTCACATCAGCAACAATTGGAAGACACACCAAAAGACAAGAAAATCTAAATCTGAAGAGACAGAGTAATGAATAAAACCAAATTCTGATATGAAACAGATATTAGAATTATCATACAAGGAATTTAAAAGAATTATAATGCTTTGACACATTTAGTAGAAAAAAGAAGACAACATGCAAGACCATATGGGCAATATAGACAGAGATAAAAACTTTAGAAAAAGAGCAAAAGAAAATGCTAGAAATAGAAAACACAGTAACAGAAATGAAAAGTGCTAGGGGCGTGTTGAAAATTCTAACACTCTTATCACACCTTTCTGGGTCTTTCTAGGACTAAGCCTCATCCTAAAGTTCCCTAGAGTCGCCAAAAAAGTCATCTGATTAGCATAAACTCAGGTGTGGAATTTTGGGGTTAGATCCTGGCAGTTTATAGTCTGTGATTTGATCACTATCAGGAAAAGATAAGAAGCAGAGATTCTTTTGCACTCTTGCAACAACAAATATTTGAATGTGTGCCTTTATGTCTCTGCTTTTGGTTATTAGATTCTTCTCAAGTACTTAGTGATTAATATGCCAAGTAGAATGCAAGAAGACTTAAGCTCTCTGCCATAAAGTAACTCACACATCCAGCACATCACCATCCAGCCCACACTATTAAATGGATTCATACATCAGGATATTTTGACCATATAAATTTGAAAATATATTAATTATACAGATAATTAACCTGTCCTTTATATATCATGTAAATTACAAGGATGTGTGTTCACTGATATGTGAGTAATGAGCATATGTAACCAAGGTTGAAAACACTGTATGTTTTCCCACATAAGCAATAATATTTTTGACAATTCTTGAAAATGGCCAAAGTTGAGCTTTTTTAGAAAAAATAATTTATTTGATTTATTTCAGAGAGAGAGGGTGAGAAAGTGCATTTCCATCTACTAGTTCATTGCCTAAATGCCCACAATAGCCGGGACAAGGTCATACTGAAGCTGGGTGCTGGAAACCCAGGCCAGCTTTCCCACTTGGGTGAGCGGGACCCAACAATGAGCCGCTACCTACTGGCTTCCAGGGTTCATATTAGCAAGAAACTGGAGACAGGAGCTTGAGCCAGGACTGAAACCCAGGCACTGTGCTGCGGGATGCAAGCATCCTAACTAGCATTTTAACCACCATGTCAGATGCCTGCCCCAGCGTTGAGCTTTTATCCCTTGAATGCAAAAGAAAAATTATTGATATTTTAGGGGCCATTAGAAAAATATTTTTATTTATAGTAAAATAATATTACTCTGAAATACTTTTCAGTTAAAACAGCGAACAACAAAGACTGACCCTTCATGTGCAAGCTATGAATCTTACAAAATTTTTATCACACCTACAGTAGATGTTCAGGAAATACAGGTTGATTCCTGTGAACTTTTGAGCCCTAACAGGTGACCCAAAATAGTTGAGCTTTGTTTATTTAACAGAAATCTCCTGTATAAGAGATATCATGGTTTCTACCCAGGTAGTAGTCACCCTCTAGTAACATATGCAGGTTGTTTTCAAAAGGTTCATAGAAAATGTGTATTATATAAAACCTATGCATGGATTTCAGTTTTTTGCACCAAAATAAAGATAAATTTTCTTAAAAATTTTTTATTTGAAAGGGAGACAGATAGTTCTTCTACCCACTGGTTCACTTCCCAGATGCCTACTCAGCCAGGGCTGGGCCAGTCTGAAGCCAGGAGCCAGGAACTCAATCTGGATCCCCTATGTGGGTGGCAGGGACTCAACTTCTTTTTAACAAAATGTTTATTCATTCAAAAGGCGGGGGAGAGGGGAGGAGAGAGAGAGGGAGGTAGGAAGGGAGGGAGAGGGAGATCTTTCATCCACTGGTTCACTCCCCAAATGCCTGCAGGAACTCCATCCAAGTCTCCCATGTGGTCAGAAAGAACCAAGTACTTGGGCCATCATCCACTACTTTCCCAGTCGTATTAGCAAGGAGCTGGGACTGGAACTTGGGGTGCTAGCAGCTTAACCTGCTGCACTACAATGTCAGCCCTGGGAGTGAACATTTTTTAAAATATAGAATATATCTAGCTTTTTTTAAAATAAGATTTATTTCATTTATTTGAAAGACAGAGTTACAGAAAGAGGTAGAGATAGAGAGATATAGGTCTTCCATCGGCTGGTTCACTCCCCAGATGGCAGCAATGGCCGGAGCTGCGCTGATCCGGAGCCAGGAGCTTCCTCTGGGTCTCCCAAATGGGTGCAGGGGCCCAAGGACCTGGGCCTTCTTCCACTGCCATCCCAGGTCATAGCAGAGAGCTGGATCAGAAGAGGAGCAGTCGGGACTAGAACTGGCGCCCATATGGGATGCTGGTGCTTCAGGCCAGTGCTTTAACCCGCTGCACCACAGCACTGGCCCCTAGATCTAACTTTTTAAAAAGATTTTTTTATGTATTTTGAAAGGGTTACAGAGAGAGAAACTGAGAGAGAGATCTTCCATTGTTTTTCCCAGGCCGTTAGCTGGATCAGCAGTGGAGCAGCTGGGACCTGAACTGGTGCCCCATAGGATACGTAGCTTTACCTGCTACACCACAACACCAGCCCTGGGATTGAACTTCTTGTGCTTCCCAGGGTGTACATTAGCAGGAAGCTAGAAGCAGAAGGGGAGCCAGGACTTGAACCCAGGCACTCCAGTATGGGATGCATGCATCCCAAGCAGTATCTTAATTATGGCACCAAATGCCAACCTCTACATTTGCCTTTTAATTCCATTCTTCATGAATTTGTTGAAGTACCCGCAAATCACTTGATTGAAAGAGCTGCTTTGTTTTCCCCCAGATTCACTTGAACTGAGTTGTCTTCAGGTTTGTAGATCCTGCTGTGCTAAATGATTTTGATGTCAGTACTTTCCTCACCTATAGATTTGTCTCGTCTTGGCCTAATTTCCTCCTGGCCCAAGGTACTGCCACATATCCATACTCAGTGTCATCTATCATGATACCAAAAACAGTTCTCTACTTTATGTCCATCTTCTTGACATTTTTATTCGTTCATCTCTTGTACTTAATGATTTTTCCACTTTTCTTTAATTTGTGTACATAGACTGGCCTTTTAAGATGTGAAAGAAAATTATAGCAGATAACAGTTGTGAGTGCCCACCATGGTACTGCCGTATTTTGTGCAGGTTATCACATTTCACCCTCATGAGGATCCCATGAGGTGGGTGGTTAATATCATCATTGTTTAGAGGTGCAGAGACTGAGGTAGACAGAAAGGCACAGATACTGTGGTTGGGGTGGAAGAGTAACAGTGTCAGGAACTGGGATTCCAGCACAGGCAAGCTGACTGCAGCGCCTTACTGCCTGCCTTTCTGTGGTAGCTGCCAGTTGGGAAGGGTGTGTTTCAGTTTACTCTTGTGTCTTTGTGTACTCTGGAGCTGTGCCTCTGCTACCGAAATTTCCCTCCCCCCATCTGTTTACTTTGAAAGAGAGAAGCAAAGATGTGACACCAAGAAAGAGATAGTTTGCGATTTCACTGAAACTCCCAGAAGAGAGGATTTGGGGATTATTGTGTTGGATGAATTTCTAGGAAGGTAGCAGAGGGAATTGAGGCTGAGATTCAGGAATAGGAAGCCCACTTAGGGGGACCATGGGACGTGTACTGTGGAATTTGGTGAGAAAGGAAGGCAGGCAGAAGATCAAGGGCCAGGCACGCCATGCATTGTGAAATTCAAAACATAGTCAGATAACCATGGAGAGTGGAAACAATTTTGTACTTTTTTTTTTTATTTTTGACAGGCAGAGTGGACAGTGAGAGAGAGAGAGAGAAAGGTCTTCCTTTTGCCGTTGGTTCACCCTCCAATGGCCGCCGCGGCTGGCGCACTGCGCTGATCCGAAGCCAGGAGCCAGGTGCTTCTCCTGGTCTCCCATGCGGGTGCAGGGCCCAAGGACCTTGGCCATCCTCCACTGCACTCCCGGGCCACAGCAGAGAGCTGGCCTGGAAGAGGAGCAATCGGGACAGAATCCGGCGCCCCGACCGGGACTAGAACCCGGGGTGCTGGCGCCGCAGGCGGAGAATTAGCTTATTGAGCTGCAGCGTCTGCCCAACAATTTTGTACTTTAGAAAGCTGAACAACTTTAGAGAATGATTTCCCCTTTTGTGTTGCTGTGTCATTTTAACCTCACACCAGGGCTTATCTGAAGATAAAAAAAGAAATAATATCTATCATCCTTTGTTTTTGTTAAATATATTGTTGCTACTAAGACATCAAGGGAGAAAGTAAGCGATTGATCAAATTCTTAGGGACTAAAACTTTGAATGGCAAAATATTATGCTTATTCAGTAGAACTGAGTCTACTAAATGGCCCAAATAAATAAATAAATAAATAACCCAGGAGCTTTTGGCTAGTGTCTGACCTGTCATAAATAAATTTAAAGTATGGGAAGTAAGGTTGTTTTGTGTTTTTTTTTTTTTTTTTTTTTTTTTTGACAGGCAGAGTGGACAGTGAGAGAGAGAGACAGAGAGAAAGGTCTTCCTTTGCCGTTGGATCACCCTCCAATGGCCGCCGCTGCAGCCGGCGCACCGCGCTGATCCGATGGCAGGAGCCAGGATCCAGGTGCTTTTCCTGGTCTCCCATGGGGTGCAGGGCCCAAGCACCTGGGCCATCCTCCACTGCACTCCCTGGCCATAGCAGAGAGCTGGCCTGAAAGAGGGGCAACCGGGACAGAATCCGGCGCCCCAACCGGGACTAGAACCCGGTGTGCCGGCGCCGCAAGGTGGAGGATTAGCCTATTGAGCCACGGCGCCGGCTGAAGTAAGTTTTGATAAGTAAAGTTCACATAGGTTTATTGCTTTTACTTTTAAAATTGCAGAGCTTTTTTACTATTTCAACTATTGCAGGTGGGGTGGGGGAGAATGCATTCCAAATATAGATACTCCTCTGCAGTTTATATAGTACATTCATGGACATCAGTGTAAAGACTTTTACCTCATTGGAGCACTTTTCTCTGTATTGAGTTCTGAAGATAATGTTCAGATTTATAACTTACATGGTTTAAAAGAGTTTCTAAAATCTGATATGTGTGGTTTGTGGAAGAAAAACAATACAGCCTGCTGTTTGGGATCCCAGTATGTGTGCTACTTGAGAACAGAAGGTGGAGTGCAGCAGATCCTCTAAAACGGGGCAGTGTAGGCTAATACACATGCAAGTCGGGTTGGTTGCTGTGTTTCTAAGGTGGTTTTGCCTTTGTGATTGGCTTATGGATGAATGTCAAAGATAGAAGTTTTATTCCCAAGAAGGTTATTTTCCAAGAGCTACCTGATAATTTGGATACCCCTGAAGACAAAGAAATCATTTAACCTATGTTGTTAGGGAGTCCATGGACGCTAAGGACAAAGCTATTTTCCTTGGAGTTTCTACAGTGCTGGAAGTTGAGTCTAATGGCCCACTGAAAAATCTACTTTCTTTAAGAAGCATTCCCGTATCCCCTTACTAGGAACTAATTTATGTCTTCTGATTCGTTAATTAATCATTCATTCAGCAAAGTATTATTGAGCACCTACTATGTGGAATTAAAACTGTGTGAGCAAAAAAACCTAGAGCCTTCTGCTGTGGTCTGAATTGTTTGTGTTCCCCCAGATTCATATGTTGAAATTAATCATGGCATAGGCATCGTGGCCTAGCAATTAAGATGCCCACATGCCACATTAGAGTGTCTCGGTTCTAACCCTGGCTTTAACTCCTTGCTTATGCAGACCCTGGAAGGTGATGATTTTAGGAAGTGGGTCTTTGGGGGGTGATTAGGTCACAAGGACAGAGCTGTCATGAATGTTATTAGTGTCCTTCTTACAAGAGACCCTAGAGAGCTGGCTTATCTGTCCTGCCGTGTGAGGACACTGCTACAAGACGCCATCTATGAGCCAGGAAATGGCCCCTTACCAGACTTGGAATCCATTGACTACTTGATCTCTGACTTCCTTGCTTCCAGAAATGTGAGAAACACATTTCTATTGTTTATAAGCTTCCAAGTCTGTGGAATTTTGGTCTAGTAGCCCAGATACACTAAGACTCCTGCCTTGGAATTCATGGCTTCATGGGGGAAAACACAGAGCAAGTACACACAGTTAACAGGCAGTCTTATTACTGCGGTGATGACGTTCAGGTTTCTTACAGAAAGTGCTGTCTAAGCTAGATAGGAGTGAACTGGAGGAAGAGAACTACTTGACATAGTACTAAAGCTATTGGCAAGTAGCACTGAACAGTGAGTGACACCTAGTCCTAAGAGAAGCAGCAGCAAGGATGATCCTATTGAGAGAGGGGCTACCAGGTGCCTCAGGCTTATATGGCCATGTTGAGCTGGGATTGGATAGAGAGGATGGGTGGGTTCCTCCCCCAGCTCTCTCACCAGGATCCTGTGTGAGAAGTAGGACCCCGAGGCTGTGAAGTCATGGAGAAAAGGCAGTTCTGAGTTCTCTGCTCATCTGTCACAAAAATATGTCTTCTAGGCATTCTTTCTGTTTCCTCCTCTTCTTCTTTTTTAAGATGACATATTTAGCGTGGTTTGAGTTTGTGGGAACCATAACCTTGAATTGGTTGATTTTACCCTTATGTAAAGTACAAAAGTCATCTTGCATTAATATGTCTTTTGACTGGATTTATTTTGCCTTTAGGGATGATAAAAGCTCAGTGAGCTGAGCAACTAACATAGGCAATCAAAGTTCTGCATGTATTTGGAAACTGTCGTTTTACCATCCACACCCTTTACTAACAACAGATTACACACTCACATTCATCTGTGTTCTTCCAGTGACCTTAGAGCTGACTTGGGTGCTATAAGACAGTGCAACATATACTTAGAGATTTTAATTTATTTGCCATCATTCACTGCTTTTGTCAGTTCTTTCATTTGCGGGTAACTGCAGCTCATTCCAACCAATTGAGGAAAATGGGAGTTTTTCAGATGCCTGCATACAAACTGGAAGGGGGGATGGAGGGCCCAGGAAGTCTGGGTGCCTTCCTCTCTCCTTGCCCCGCCTCCCCCCATGTCTCTCTCCTCTTCTCTGCTCCTCATTCTCTTCCTCTTCCTCTCTGCATAGCTACATTTGGGGTGGCGGTTAACATGCTGGGTGGGATGCCTGCCTGCATTCCATATGGAGGTACCTGAGTTTGTGTCCTAGTTCACTCCCCATTCCTGCTAATGAGCACCTTGGGTGGAGAGCAGGTGATGACTCAAACAGTAGGGTTCTTGTTACCTTTGTGGGAGACTCAGATTGAGTTCCCGGCTCCTGGCTATGGCCTGGCCCAGCCCTAGCTGTTGTAGACATTTAAGGAGTGAACCAGTAAGTGGGAGACTTCTGTCCCTCTGTCTTCTAAAATAATTAAGCAAACATCAGCTTTCTTTGTAACTTTTGCTTGTATGTAATCAGTCTAATCCTCCCAGCTTCTCTCTGCAACTTAACTGACCCTAAGCATTCAGCTCCCATGGCTAACTGGGTATTAGCTGTTTTCTTTCAGAATCTGATTGGTTCAGCTTATTTCTCCAAGCAAGGCCATACAGCAGCTAGTGGTTTGAGGGCCCTCCCCCTGTTCTATTCAGCATGGAGTGTTAAGGCATCCTCATGTGGTTCATAAAATCAAGAATTGGGCAGCTTCTCTCAGAAGCACAAAGGGAGAAGCGGGGCATCCTGAGGTGTGATCCTTCCCTGACTGGCCCATAACTCATTTCGTACTCCTAGTTCCAAAGATACTTTATTCTGATAAAACCTGGTACTCATAGGAAAAAACACACATCCACTTATCCATACTAAAGTCTCAGTCATCGGCTGCATTGAGAAGTAGCCGTAGGACCACTTAAAAAGCATCATCTCAATCGGAATCTACAGTTGCCAGTGATATCCAGTTTTCAGTTGGCCCACCCAGCACTCATGGACTAAATGGTAGACATAACCACCATACATGCCACATGTACAACTGTGAAGGCTCGATGCTCATTCAAGAAAGGAGAGAAGACGTCTCTACCTCTCAGTGTAACTGTGAGAAAGACACATCATTAATTGGTCACTGGCTCAACATATGCTCTGCCTGATACGAGAGAGCCCACATCTGGTGCAGCCTCCTTGTTGACAATCTGAGGCCAGTTGTTTGGAAACAGTTAAGGTTTATCTCAGGAGCGGTGACTCCCAGGCCCTTAGCTTGTTGTTTTGTGCACTATGAACTTAGCTCCCTGATCTGTAAACAGCTACTTAGAGTCAGTTCTGTAGAGTGTTCATTGGCCTGGATCTTTAAAAAATACCACAGAATCTTCTCTTTTCTTCTGTTTTTCTTCTCTGTGCCTTCCTTATTAAAGTCTGGTTGTGGAAGTGAGGGTTTGTTGTTTTTTAGTGAGTTCTTCGGTAGTTAATGACATGACATAGAATAGAAATTTCAGCTCAGATGTGCATCAAGCTAGATTTTTTTTTCTGCAGTTTTTTCCCTTTGACCCCTGTTAACAAATTAAAGCATCCTAATTTTATAGTAGATATAGTATGTATCTATGGGAATTAGATTCTGCAATCCAGCTTGTTTATTTCTGAGCATTATTTCTCAGTTAATTTGCATGTGATTTCTAAGTTAATTGCATAGGGGAAAAATAAAAAAAGGTAGTTTCCTGCTCTGTATTGACATGCCTTTTTCATTTGCATGTAATCATTTGTTTTTTCTATCTCACTAACTACAGTGAACTATCTTTATATTTACACACTATTCAAAAGTATGAATGGTAGAATTAGAATAGTGAAAATGAGCGTAGTCATTTCATAAATAACTCAACAGCCAATAATGCATGCAATCACCAATCAATATCAAGTAACTTCAAACTAATTAAGGCATTGCTATTTTCTTTTTTAAAATGTTATTCATTGAATTTTATTTGTTTTAATAGATTTTTCTTAATTTGACTAATAAAATATCCTGATATCCAACCTACTCACTTTCTTCAGGGCTTCCCAACTGTAACCAGGTTGAGTTGGGCTTACTACAGAGAAAACCATTTCATCAACACTGATAGAAGTATATAGGACAATAGTCTGGTATTTTTAAGAATACCAATCAAGTTGATGAGCTTTTTTTTATGATTTATTTATTTGTTCAGACAGAGAGAGAATTGATCTTGCATCTACTGGATTACTCCCTAGAGGGCTACAATGGGCAGAGCTGGTTCAGGCCAAAACTAGGAGTCTGGAACTCCTCCATGGTGTCCCACATGGATGGCATGGGCCCAATCACTTGGGCCACCTTCTGCTGCTTTCCCAGGTGTATTAGCAGTGATCTAGATCCAAAATGGGGCAGCTGGGACTTGAACCTGGTGCTCATATGGGATGCTGCGTTGCAGGTGGCATCCCCCTGTGCCACAATGCTGGCCCTTTGATAAGCATTCTTGAATATACATTTTTGCCCATTTGGTTGATGGATTTTTCCTTTAGAGAAATTCATGGGAATAGAATTGCTGTTGCAATTGTTGTACCTATTTTCAGAGATTTTGATAAATATAGTGGAAGTTCCCAGGGGAAAAAATTTGTACCAGTTGCCTACATATGAAGCCGCTAGCATCTCGCCACGGTCACCCCTCCGTCAGACACACCTATCACCATCTTGTTTCTGCACTGCTTCCTTGGTGGCAGTTTGTTGGAGCAGTTGGCATGTTGGTAAGGGAGAGAATATAAGCATTCGTACAACTTGTAGGATGACTGTGTGATAGAGTATTTGCCTTGATTTTTGCTTATCTGGTGTTCCTGGTTCATTTCCTCTAAATTGCTGGTATGATTTCTTGATATTTGTTTTATTCTTCTGTTGGACAGTATTGTAAGTACTTTTTTTTTTTTGTAAACTGTGAATATATTTGTTCTCAAATATGTCAGTTAGTGTCCACACCAGGTACTGGCACCTTCAGTAACCAGACAGAAATCGGTCACTGAAGAGGCCTGGTATTAGAAAAACAGAGCAGCTTGGAGGATGATGGTAAACTCACTTTGAACAATGAGAGCAGGGAGTGGTGGGGACTAGTGAATTTGAGATTAGAGATTGTGGTGGGTGCAAATTACCAGGTTCTCCCAGTTTTCAAGAAAATCCTGAAATCTCTTTCACATAAAACATATATCTTTTAAAATGTGTACAAGCCAGGAAAACATGGTTTTGTGAAACTGTTCATTTGTGACCCCAGGTGTGTCCCCTCCCACTTCAGTAACAGTAACCTCTCTATACAGTTTTTAAAGTACTTTTTCTTCCATATCATCCCTAGCATTAAACTTGGTACCAAATGGGCACTTGCCAGAATTCTTATTTCTCTCAGACACCTTTTTCCTGTGGCCACTTCCCCATGACCGTTCGTTTCTGCTTGCTGTTCTGAGTGTGAAGGTTCAGTATCGAAGTGGCTCCCTGCAGAGTGTTCTCCACATTCCACCTTAGACCAGGGTCTGTTTGTCTCAGCTGAAGCAGCTCCGGACACACCCATTGTGTGGGTCCCCGGTGGAAACAGAGGCCAGAACAGGCATATATTCTAGGTCACAGAGCTAACAGCTTCTAAAAGCATTCCCTATGACTTCCCACTGAAGTGGCTCTACCTGGATAATCCATGCAGGCAGACCTAATTAAATTCTTTAATTACACTTCGAGGATAGGCTTAGTGGAGTATCTTCTGATCACCAGCCTCTGAAGGATTAAGCCATCCCTGCCTCTTCTTTTGCTATGGAGCAGCAACTTCAGATTCTTAATTTAGTGGAGTCAGTTGCCTGTTTTCCTTATCTTTCTCCTTTACTAGACAACTGTTTCCTTGACTATGTGTAATTTGTCTGGGATCTTCAACTCTCACATGTAGCACAAATCACAGTAATTGCTCAGTTAGTGAGGAGGGATAGTTCCTATCCTGTCCCTAGTTGAAACTGACTTAATAAAGAGCAGTATGAGCTAGGCATGGAAATATACATCAAGGCCAGATGAATGTCTTCTAGGAAGGCAGGGAGCGCTGGGCTCCACATTATTTGATTTCTCTGTCTGCTGGTTAGTGGTGAGTGAGAGTGACTATTATTCTTTATCCCTTTGCCTAGTTGCAGAACCCACAGGACCTGTCTATTGATTTCTTCCCAATGGCTGCATTGATTTGTTAACCTGTTGATTGTTCTTCTTCCCTACTCCAGTATGGACTCAAGAGGGGACTGGACTTTGTTGATCCTCAATGTCTAGGACTGTGCCACCATGTTAAATAAGGATATGTCTGAGGCCAGCTTTGCTCTTGTTTTTTTTTTTTTTTTTTTTTTTTTTTCCTTCCTGTTTCTTCTTTTTCCTTTTTCTTTTAAGGTCTATACCACTGTGTATCTGCCATGGGTAGCGATGTTCATTCGCAGCTGAGGTAGACTTCAGTTGGCTTCTGTCATCATTTTCTGGCTAGGCTGTTAATTCCATATGGTGAAGCAGAGGGGAACAGTGGAAATAGGACAGAATTGCAGGACGAAGACTCAACCCTTCTCTTGCTTGTAGGAGACAATTACACCTCACTACCTCCTGCATAAGTTTGGAAGGGGAAACAGGGTGCCTTTTGAGGAAAGATTTTGTGAAGTACACTGTGGTGAATATACTTTTGCAAATGTAAGCTGACATGCTTGTCTTTCTTTAGGGGGCAGGGCACCCCAGTTGGGAGCAGTCAGACCTGGGAGCTGATTTCCAAAGCTGCTTTCTTCTTCCTTTACAACAGTAGTTTAAAGTGGGTGGCGTTGTCCCATTTTGAAGATGAAGATAAAAGTTTCAGAACTATGTAATTTTCTTCAAGTATTATTCACCAAGTGAAGGCAACAAACAAGCTCAGATCCAGATCTTCTGATAACCAACGTAGACTTCTTTCCACCATTCGACATCTGTCAGGTTGGGGCAGGGGAGAAGTGACCACCATGTCTTGAGCACTTGCCCCAGCTTCTGGATCCAGATCCTGATCACATGAACTTGAATGTCTTTATAATTCGTACTGTTATACTTGCAGTAGTGTTTACTGAGTTTCTGCTAGGGCAGTATTTAGTTGATGTACTCTTTTTTCTTTAGTATCAAACACAGTACAACAGTTAATTCAGAAGTTACTTATTTTCTGAAATATGCTGATTAAAAAGAAGTTGACACTGAATGACAGAAGAGCTGATTGAATGGGACAGAGCCAGTCTTTGCATATGGACCTTGCATCTGACCTGGATTTGTAGGTTATTCTGTGACACCCCAAGACATAAGATAGAGATGCCCACCTCCCCACCCATCCCATGCACGTGGAGATTTCACCACCATTGGATGCCGCATCCTGCCCAGAGCACTCTCGTTTGTTGCTTCTGGGGAGTCTCAAGTGAACCTACAAAGACTCTTCAGTTACCCAGTAGGACCTTGTGCAGCTGCATGTGGAAATCAGGATAAATCTGGCACTTCTGGGAGCACTTTAATAAAGCACTGATTACAGATTGCAGACACCTGGTGTTGTTTTTGTACTGAGGCTGAAGGGTGCAATACTGAAGACCAGAACGGAGCTTGACGGATTCCTATTTTCCTACCCTATTGTTTTCCAATGTCTGGAATAAGTACTGAGAAACTCTTACGATGTCTGATCCAGGCCGTGACATGGTTAGTTTGTGCTTTCAAAAGACTATTAATGTCAGAATGTTAATTCCCGGCTGACAGTGGGCATGTCGCTTCACTGAGGAGTGTTCTGCCAGGTCTCAGAGCACTAAGTGTAGAAGAGCTTCTGTAAGTTGGAGTCCGCACAGAGGCCTGTGGGTTGGGACTTGGCCAAAGTTATTCTGTACTTCTTGGAATACCCCAGGCTATTCCGCTTGGGCAACCCATCATTGCTTTTGGCTTTGACAGCCAAATGAGAAAACATAAGCTGTGAAAATTCAAGGGGGAAAAGGTAATAACCAAAAGTCAAGAAGTAAAAATCTATGGGCTAGAGGTATTCTATTTCAGCACTTAATTCCAAACCAATTCCCAGGGAAAAGAATGAATCTAAGAAGCGTCCCCCACTGTGATTGATCATGTTTCCCCTTTTTTCTTCCTGCTTTCCCAACATACCACCAGTTCTTGCCTTCCACAAACTGGAGACTGCTGTAATCAACTTCATGCTCCTCTAACTTTTTAAAAGATTTATTTATTTTTTATTTGAAAGGCAAAGTGACAAAGAGATCTCCCATCCACTGGTTTACTCCTCAAATGGCCTCAATGGCTGGAGCTGACCATAGTCAGAAGGCAAGAGCTTATTCCGGGTCTCCCATGTGAATGGCGGGGCCCAAGCACTTGTGCCATCTTCCACTGCCTTCACAGGCGCATTGGCAGGGAGCTAGATCAGAAGTGAAGCAGCAGGGAATCGAACCAGATCCCATATGCAATGCTGGCGCTGTTTAGGCATCAGCTTGACCCACTACACAACAGTGTCAGCCCCAAAGCTTCTATAATTTTATTTGAAAGAGTATTACAGTATAGTGGAGAGCAATGTCTAACCCTGATCTTGACTTTGTTTCTCTTTAATTGTATGGCTTTGATATTATCCTCTGGACACCAGTTTCTTTATCAGTTAAGTGAGAGAATTGGATGAGATAGACAATCACAAGAACTCCTCTGGCTATTATAATTTTAAGCTTCAGGATGTCAAAATTTTTCCCTGTTCATTCTTTCCAACGTAGGTGAAATTTTCTGGTGGGTAGGGCCCAAGAAAGGTGTCAAGGAATGGTTGGTTGTTGGCTGGTTCATTGTTGAAGGTCCTGCTGAGATCCTTCTCAGTAAAGTGAAATGGATGAAATTCATTTTGCAGAGCCTCTTAAATTGGTGAAGTTTGGGGCTTTGCTGCTAGGGCAGCCAAGGTTACTTGAAGCAATGGCAGCACCAGATAGAAAGCACAGAAAGAATGGGAGGGGAGAGTAAACAGGAGACCCAAGCTGTGTTTTGAAATTTCAGAAGTAGGTAATAGAAGCAAAGGAAGTGAAGGAGTTTCCCTTGAGAATGGGCAGCAGTCTTAGTGACTTTCGTATTTAAGCCTTTTCCTTGTTGTTAGATAGCCTACAAGATTCGTAAAACTGCCTCAGGGCATCCATCCAAGATCTTCTTGGGAGTCGACTCCCCTTGCAGACTACTGGTCTAGAAAGGAGAGTGGGGAACAGCTGCGACGAGGTGGGCATGGTCCTGTTTCTGGGGGACAAAGATACATCATAGAATCTCTCTGCGAGCGTTTTGTCAACTACACAGTTTTATTTGTGGAATCAAAGCAAGTCCTATCTTAACGAGACTGTGTGATCCTTTTTGCCAACTAAACAGCATGATGTGCACAACTGAGATGAACAGATATCCCAAAAGAGTGAGTTCAGAGGAGAGCCTGCTGGGCAGGGCTGATAACAGTATCTCATCAACCAGAAAGCACATCTGATCAGAGACAAGACAGTGAAGCGGTTGAATTTGCCCTGATGTACTTGGAATGCATTCCTGCCACACCTTGTCCTGCCTCTCTCATTTCCGTGCTATGAGACAGAAAGGAAAAGCAGACTTGCTTTAGCAGTCCTGCTTGCTAGGATGACAACCCTGCTGTGCCCTTGAAAAGCTCTGCCATCCAGCACAGCTTACTTAGCTGCTCTGAGCTTTGGTTTCCTCATCTGTGAAATGGAATCTCTCTCCCCAGAGTGCCAACATATTAATAGGGATTTTTGAATACTCAAGTTCTGTATCTAAGTGGATGCCTCTCTCGTGTCAGATTGTGAGGAGGCTGACAGGAGAAAGTGCTTGTAGAGCCTGGGAGGGAGACTTTCCACCTCCAGTTTCTCTCTCTCTCTCTCTCTCTTTTTTTTTTTTTTTTTCCAGCCAGAGTAGACAGTGACAGAGAGACACAGAGAAAGGTCTTCCTTTTCTGTTGCTTCACCCCACAATGGCTGCTGCGGCTGGCGCACAGCGCTGATCCAAAACCAGGAGCCAGGTGCTTCTCCTGGTCTCCCATGGGGTGCAGGGCCCAAGCACTTGGGCCATCCTCCACTGCACTCCTGGGCCACAGCAGAGAGCTGGCCTGGAAGAGGGCAACCAGGACAGAACTGGCGCCCCGACCTGGACTAGAACCCAGAGTGCTGGCGCCGCAGGCAGAGGATTAGCCTAGTGAGCCGCGGTGCCAGCCCCTCCATTCAGTTTATACTGCACAGGCATAAATTCATGAGCCTGACATTGGATAGAACAATTAAAATTGAAATTGCAGCCCTTGGCCAGATCAGAAGTGTTAATGAATCTTATTGGAAATTACATTTGTGAAGTCGAAGCATTGAAGGGCACAGTGCCTTGCCTTTTAAACTGACAACCTAAGTTCAAGTAAAAGGGGCCCGGAAATGCTACATTTCTTCTGTAAAAGATTTCCTGTCAGAGTGTAACACTCTCTGATGACATTTCAAATACAGAAAAATCATCGAAGTTCTTCCAAAAAGTTGTAAAGTGGTGATATTCCCCAGTTGAGGCGTTCAAGTAGGAAATACTGTTTTACAGTTGACATGACATTTAGAGAATATTTAAAAGAAATTTTGCTCAGATTTTTTAAAATTTTAGAAAACGAGCTTATATTTTCTGTATTTTAGGTTTTTATATGTTTCCCATGCTTTAAGAATGGAAGTTCTCTTTAAAGGCTCTGGATCTTTTTAGTGTTATAATCTGGTCTGTTGTAAATTATAATTAGCATAACCAAAAAAAAATTAAAATTTACCTAAGATTTGAGGTAACAAATAGCTGCTATATATAAAAGTCTACCTTCATGCTCACTGGAGAGTACATTTATTTGTTTCTTTATTTTTAATAGTTGATATATATTTTTTAAAAATCTATTACTTGTCATAACTCAAGCTCTCCTTTAAGGTGAAAATGCCTGAAGTGGTACCTAAGCCTTCTGCTTTCTCCCAAGCATGGGGTTAGTTCTGCCTGTTTGTCCACACAAGTAAAAGAAACACACCAATTTAGCAAGTAGTACTGAACCTAGCAAATAATTAAAATGTTTATTTTATTGTGAAGTTAATCTTTGTGTAGTGTTTGCCTGTATTTGGATGTGATTGGACTAGATTTGGCTATTGCCACTGCTGTCAGCTGTGAGCGATGCTTTTCGGACAACACGTTGTCTTCTTGGTTTGCTAGCCAGCTCTTGGACACCACAGTGGCTGGCTGCTCCGTGGAAATAGAGTGTGGCCAAAAATTGGAGCTCTTTTTAGATTGTTTTCTCTTACTATCCTTTGTTTTTCCTTTTCCTTCATGTGGTTAAATTAAATGTTATGCCTGTGTCATGTTTTGGGTTGGTAATCCTGTAATAATCCAATGAGTGCCGTCCGGCTTGGTCTTCTTTCTGTCTGTGACTGTAGAATGAGCACACGAGTGCCAGTTTAACTGGTCTTTGGAATTAAATCTGTGAAAGTGGAGGTTCTGTTATAGAATCCCTGGGGATGAGCAGTCCTTAAGAAATCTTCATCTTCTTTGATGAACCCTCCATATCTCATGTATCTTGGTGGTGGTGGTTTTTTTTTTTTTTTTCTTTTTTGGGCTTTGTTCTATCATTTCTTCAAATGTAGTGATTGATGAGAACGTTAAAAAGTACATCCACAATGTAAATAAACTTGTGTAAACACAATTCTGTGGTCTGGATGTAGAACAAGGTTTGTTCTTTGGATGTTAAGCTTACAAGAATGTGCTTAACAAATATATAAACAAGGAAAGGGGATGAAAATAGTCTAGCTTTATAATTGAAGCAGACATGAGTCACTGGCTCAGAGAATCCTGTGAACATAATGTCTCCTACACAGCAAGAGTTAGTACATACAGGGAATAAAAGGCTAACCAAGTTTTGTAGGATCTGGAAGCCTAGAGGTAGAAAACAAAGTCTTCTTTTCCTTCCTTAAAGAGTTAAGCAGGTTTTGTTCTGCTGCAGAGTTGCGTGTGTGAGAGGGGCAAACATAAGCTCACATGTTCATCAGGCCACAGGCTTGGCATGAGCTGCAATTGCTCAGAGCAAAGATGCCATTTTCTTCTCACAAAAGTGTCTTCCAGGCCTTGTAATTATTCATTCACAGGGTTCGCTCTCCTTTCTTACGACTCTGTGAGGATGGGAATTCCTTTGAGGTTTTCAACACTGTGCTTATACCAAGATCTCAATAAAGTGCATTTTAATATGTTTTCCAGATTTGGGGGAAAGAGTATACCTTAAAACAGAAATGTTGGCCGGCGCCACAGCTCACTAGGCTAATCCTCTGCCTGCGGCGCCGGCACACCGGGTTCTAGTCCTGGTTGGGGTGCCGGATTCTGTCCCGGTTGCCCCTCTTCCAGTCCAGCTCTCTGCTGTGGCCCGGGAGTGCAGTGGAGGATGGCCCAAGTGCTTGGGCCCTGCACCCGCATGGGAGACCAGGAGGAAGCACCTGGCTCCTGGCTTCGGACTGGCGCAGCGTGCTGGCTGTGGCACGCTGGGGGTGAACCAACGGTAGGAAGACCTTTCTCTCTGTCTCTCTCACTGTCTAACTCTGCCTGTCAAAAAACGAACAAACAAACAAACAGAAATGTCTGAATGAATGCTCTAGACAATTTATAATGGAGTAAGGATACTGTCCTGTAGAATCTCTGGCCTATTTTCTTTCTTTCCAAGCAGAAATAATCATATTAACATTTTGGCAAGCTTGTTTCTGGATGTCCTTTTATGTATATAAATACACACATACAACTGTGCATTCATGAATTCATTTTCCATTTTGTAACCCCTTTGTTTTCACTTTATTATTTTGTGGTCATTTTTCCAAATCAGTACCCATAGGTCTGTGCCACAGTTTTAATATGAAGCACAATACTGTGTTGAATGGATGGTCTATGTTCTGTTTAATGAGTGAAGACTGAAGGACATTTAGTTTGTTATACTGTCATGCTCTTAAAATTGAACATGAGGCAAACATGCATCTATAACAGCCACACACATGGATGCTGCTCACACCATTCTCTGGTTCAAAGGGTTCCAACTCAATTATGAATCTTTGGAAGAGACAAATACAATATCACAAACCTTAGAAGTGGGTAAAAATGGCATTGTTTGTGTTTCATAAGAGCGCTTTTTAAATATCCTAATTTATAGTCTTGAAGCAAAGTGTGGAAGATGTATTTAGTGTTTATCTTGAATGTACATTTGGGATTGAATGTAGAAATACTTTGTAAATCACAAAGTGCTACAAAAAATTCACTGTTTCGTTACTAGGGCTTTACAGAAAATTGGTCATGTAATCTTTATGGAATTAAAACATTCTTTTGTTTATTTATTTGAAAGAGAGAGATCCCACTCATTGATTCACTCCCCAAATGCCCACAGCAGCCACAGCTGGACCAGGCCAAAGCCAGGAACTGAGAACACTATCCAGGTCTCCCACATGCGTGATGGGGGCCAAGCTACTTGACCCTTCACTTCCTGTATCCCAGGGTACACATTAGAAAATAAGAAGCTGGAATCAGGAGTAAAACTAGGACTCAAATCCAGGTACTCCATGCTGGGATCCTGGCATCCTAATAGGTATCTTAATTCCTTGGCTAAATACTTGTCCCTTATTGTACTTTTAAACTTTGAATGCTATCACCAGAGTATTTGTTAATTCATATTTGACTCCCCTTTTAGATTATATTTGTAAGAATTATTAGTTAAAAGTAATAATTGAACTTCATGGAAAAATTTATTGATGAGTGGAAGTTTCTGTCTCATTTATTGTTTATCCACATGCTACTTGCCATGGAGAAACTAAAATTTTCAACTTGAGAATGCATTGTCAAAGATTTAGCTTTGTTTAAGTCAAAATTTTGTATATTTAAAATTATTAACCTTTAGTTAAGTAAACTTTTATAAAGAGATTAAATTGACCTCAAATTATCTCACTGGTCTTAATATATGGAATCGGAAAAAACAAAATTGACTTTCTTTGCATAATAGTATGTTTTCTGACAGGTGAAGTTTTTAGAGAAGAATTAACACTTTAAGATTATTTTTAGGTTTAATGATTATGTAGTAACATCTGACTTGTAACATTTAGTATTTATAGGAAGTAATTTAACATTTCTCTACTGTGCTTTCATCCTTTACAACATGGAATGTTTCCTTGTCAAGATAATTGCATTTCTTTGTCAAGACCTGAGGTACAGAGAAGCAACAATTAAATGTGATCAAGTTGCAATCATGTTCTTCCTTTAGAATGTGCACTGGGCAATGTTGAGGGTTGACTGTGGTGAAGATAGAGTAGCACTGAAGTCCTTTAAGAGGAGAACTCATCAGAACCATTTAGGCCGGAGACAGTAGAAACCCAAACCAAGGCAGAAGAAGTGAGAATGAAAAAAACTTGGGGAGTCCAGAAATATTAAATGAATTCCAGAGGACTTGACTGGCTAGTCATTATGGAGGGGGTGGTGGAGGATTTCAGGAGGAAGGAGTTTGCCTAGGTTAACTCTAGGTGGAAATCCTTGGTCTATAGCTAGACAGAGCTTCCTTCCTAGTTTAAAGCTAGAAGGGCAGTCTGATCTAATATCTCATGGTTACATCAACCTTGCTCTTAACTCTGAGGACTCCGAGCATGTTGAGTGTATTTGCCTCAGTGTTGAGTCACGTTAACCAGATTATGAGCTGAAATTTAAGACCAGGGGTTCTAGTTACTCACTTATGATAGGAGAACTATAACTGTCACACCCTCCAGAGTAACTGAGTTGGCATGGCTAAGGCCGAGACATAACCAGAACGTTGCATATTAAACATGGGACCAGAACATAGTTCTTAATGAGCTAAGATAAATAAAATATCTAAGAGTGTTAAGTTAACCAGATGGCATCATTGTCTTATTAGAAGAGGCTCTTTCTTTTCAGATGAGAAATACTTAAGGTCTTTAGGTAAAGTCATCGTAGAATCTTCAACTTGGTGAAGAATGCCTTGTCAGTGGCAGTTTTGAATTTGTTGGACTCTCTCTGGTCTCCAGATCACAAAGGACAAACATCAGTTCTACCACTTGAAACCAAAGAGTTAGTGTTTGTATTAATCAGTTTTTCATCACTATAATGAAGTAGTTGAGGAGAGCTAACTTTCTAAGGAAAGAAGTTTATCTGTGGCTCACGGTTTTGGAGGTTTACAGTCTAAGATTGGGCAGGTCCCTTTGTTCTGGCATCTGGTGAAAGCATTCTGCTGGCAGACTTCCAGACAGGCAAAGAGCATGGCAAGAGACTGGCATATGTACTGTTGATGTCTAGGTCTCTTTCAGAGCCCCCAAATTTAATCATGGGGACTCTTCCTAACAAACCAATCCAATCACCTCCCAAAGGCCCCAGCTCCTAATACCTTAATGAGATTAAGCTTCCATGCTCTAAATACCATTAAAATAAGACATTAGGGACCAAGTCTTTAACACATGAGCCACTGGAGAATATTCAGTACTCAAACTAATATAAAAACCAGAGTAATGCAGGAGTACAAACATCTTACCCCTGTACCCCTTTATTCCATCTGCATGAATCTTGAGGGCATTTGATTGCAACTCCGACCCTAAAGGATGATCTTATTTCTGGTTACTTGGGTGGTGGAGGTCTACCTCACTACAGTAGCTATGTACTGCCAAAAAGGAGATACATGGAGTAGAGGGTGTGAAGTAGAATAAGGTAGATGAAAAAGGCCATGAGGAAGACCAAAACCCACTGTGATTACTTTGTTCAACTAGACTTAAGACAACCAGCTGCTTTGACTTGCAGATCATAGTGTAGGTTGGTGGATGGGGGGAGGGGGGCGGGGAGAAGGCCCACATGGGGGTGATGGAGCATGGAGTAACTAATGGTCATTGGTATACTATTGCTCTTCCATTCATTTTGCTTCCTTACAGTGGGTCTCTGCCCTGGGGTGCACTTCATTTACCAGCATTAAGACCCAAGACCTGATGAAGCTCCTTGCTTAAAACAAGAGAGAAAAAAAATCCTTGCCTTGTCTTGTATTTTCTCTTGAAATGATTCTTCCCTTCCATTCCCATCACCACTTTTATGGTCCAGGCTTTAGTTCTGTAGGCTAAGTGCTTTTAAATTAAGTAGCAGGACAACTGCCTGACTGCATAGGAACCAGTTAGAGAGTTGTTTGAAATGCAGACCCCATGATTCTGATTGGGTGGCTATAAAGGTGGGGCCCAGGGATCTGCATTTTTTCAAAGCTCTACATGCTGCATTCAGAGGTATAACCGTATTTGGGGTATTTTTGTGGAGATAACCCTTACAAGTTATTGTTACAAAGCAACAGCAGTGCCCCTTGTATCCTCTGATACTTTCTTTTCCAATCCTCCCTGTTAGCATTATCAGGCTAACAATTACAACATACACACATGTGTGTGTGACATAAGCCTGTTAGTATCATTGCCCTGAACAAAAACTTCTGATAATCTCAGAATTTTCTGGTGAGAGTGAGAACTATAAATCCTTTGCCTTACAACAGTACAAAGCCTCCCACATGAGAGACCATCTATCTGACTATCATGTAGAGAGTTTCAGACTCGTGGGTGAGAAAAGTAAGGCTTTGGTAAATAAATCTGTTTTCACCTTTTTGAAATACTCTTACCCTCTGGACCAGATGACTATATTTAATTATCCATGCCCAAGAATTAATAACCTATATGCATTATTTCGCTTAATTCTTCAGTTACAGAAGGTAGGTGAAGATATCCCTATGCTGTGGTTAGTAAGCTGAGGGTCTGAAATTTCAAGAGATTGACCTAGAAGTCATATAGCTCTTATATGTTGTAGCTAAAATTTTAGTCTAGGTATGCTAGATTCCAGAACTTGCACTCAGTGAAATTATCGATTTTATCTTCCTTATTTTTGCTTCTGTTTTCGACGACTGAGTTATCAGTGTAAGTATTAAAAAATACAACAGGGGTCAACACTGTGGTGTAGCAGCACTGGTATTCCACACAGGCACCAGTTCAAGTCCTGGCTGCTCCAGCTCCAATCCAGCCCCTAGCTAATATGCCTGGGAAGCATTGGAAGATGGTTGAAATACTTAAGTCCCTTCACCCACATGTGAGACTCAGATGAAGCTCCTGGCTCCTGGCTTTGGCCTAGCCCAGCCCTGGCCATTGAGGCCATTTGGGGAGTGAAAAAGCAGTTGGAAGACACTCTCTCTCACTCTCTCTCTCTCTCTGCCTTGGCCTCTCCTTCTCTCTCTGACTTTCAAATAAATAAATAGATCTTTAAAAAATACAACAAAAAGGGTCATTTATGTTTCTCACCAATTTTCAAAAGAAGAACAGGATTTGGTGAAACATATCTCTCTCTATTCTTTCTCTTTTGTCCAACAAATTTTACCCAATAAAATTATAGCTGTTTCTCTTTTTAAAAAATTTGTGTTTATTTATTCATTTATTTCTTTTGAGAGAGAGAGAATCTTCCATCTGCTGGTCTATTCCTCAGATACAATACCACAACAACTTGGGCTGGGCCAGGCTGAAGCCAGGAGCTCCTTCCGGGCTCCCCCATTGTTGGCTAGTACTCAAGAGCTTATGCCATAATTTGGTTGGTATGCTTTAGCAGGAAGCTGGATTCAGGAGCACAGCCAAAACTTGAACCCAGGCACTCCAGTATGGAATACAGGAGTCTCAAGCAACATCTTTACTGCTGTGCTAAACACCTACCCCTTCATATTTCTCTTAACTACGGTTTTAGAAAATTTGAGTCCAAGATGGAAAAGCAGAAGCCATGCCAGTTGGGAAGGTGCAGTTGCAGAATGCCTGATGGGTTTGGGAATATGGTTTGCTCTCTCCATTGTTTATAAGGTTATTTGAAGCCATCATGCTACCATTGGCTTTCTTTTTCACATGTCCCCATAACATTAGAGATGAGAGGCCTTGGAGCTTGGAAAGAACCAGAATGGGTTTCTCACTTAAAAAAGAAAAGTTCCTGGCAAATGATAGCATCTCCTGTGGATGCTGGTTTATGTCCCAGGTGTTCCACTTCTATTCCAGCTCCCTGTTAATGGCTTGGGAAAGCAGGAGAAGATGGCCTAACTGCTTGGGCTCCTGCCACCCACATGGGAGACCTGGAAGAAACTCCTGGCTCCTGGCTTCAGACCAGCCCAGCTCCAGCCATTGGAGTCATCTGGGGAGTGAACCAGCAGATGGAAGATCTCTCTCTCTCTCTCTCCATTTGTCTCTCTTTGTCTCCTCTCTCTCTGCAACTCTGACTTTCAAATAAATAAAAAGTTTTTAAACAATGTAGACAACTGTGCTGAAAGCATTTGTGATCTTGGTTTGGGAAGGATAATCTTGTGGACTTCCATCATTAATCATCTAGATTTAAGCAAAACCTTTGTTTTAATCAGTGGTCAATTCATGTAGGACAGAGACTGTATCTTAAGTTTTGTATCTGTAGTACTGAGTATAAGGTGGCACACAGTGGGTGTTATCTAGCCACTTGGCCAGATAACCAGATAACACAGATAACTTGTGTTATCTGGCACAGTTTTACAGCAGTCTGACCAATGCTCTAAGCTACTGTTTTTCATTTTTATGCAGGATCTTTGAATACCCTGTACAACTCTGTAACCAATTCTGATTTTTAGTTGCCTGAACAAACATTGGTTAGTGATTAAGATATGAACTATGACGAAGATGATGGAATGGAAAAAGTTTATTCGTGTTGCTTTTGAGCTTTTTGACAAAAAAGGTTTAGTATTTAGATTTAACCTCTAACATAATAGATGCAAAAAAGCTGAATAAAGAAGATGACTAGGAAAGTACAACTTTTGGAAAACTAAATCTAACATGAGGACTATGTATGTGAAGTTTTAGCAGGGAATGATTGTGAGTCAGCAACATACTTCCTTATTTTCTTAATTGTTAGACGCCCACTGACAGTTATCTACCAGAGCATAACATAGGAACTGCCAACTGACATGTCCAAAATACTTGGCATTAGTCAGATCCCTCTTTAGAATTCTGTGTCCACTTTGACTAAAGGAAAATGTAGAGAATTTGGCAAGGGTCTAGGGCATGGAAACTAGATGCAGAGGAGCGCTGGGAAGGCGGCCCCCTGGAAGAGGCTAGTATCTACGGATTTACCACTTAGCCTGATCAAACGCAGCTGAATGGTGATTACATTAATGGTCTTCTGCTGCATGTGTAGTTATTATGTAGAAGACTATAGTTAGCCAGGGAATAGAATTAGGGACCCGGATTTTCATTAGCGTTTTTGAAGGGGCATATAAAGAACCTCTTGACTTAAAGGACTGCTGGACAGTGGAAGACTTCGGCACAGGAAGTGTGAAATTGTGTTCAGAGGGTGGGCACACCTTTGCCAGTTAGTGTGAGGAGCAGTTGGGGTAAAAGTGGACAGACTGCCTAGATGCTGTTTTGTGCTGCTCATCTCACACTGTGTTGACATTTTCAGGGAGTATGTGAGTTTTCCCTCTTTGTATTTCTTAGACTTAGTACAAATATGAAGACCCCTCTTTTTGTTTCTATCATGCATTTCAAGCAAATAAGAGGCAAATAGGCTTGCTGCTTGTTATGTGAGTCCTGCCAATATTATGATTCCAACTTTCCTTTTCTTTTCCTTCTTTAGAAAATTTGCTGCGTGCCCTCCTCGCTTGCTCGACGATGAGTGCCAAATCTGCCATCAGCAAGGAAATTTTTGCACCTCTTGATGAAAGGATGCTGGGAGCTGTCCAAGTCAAGAGGAGGACAAAGAAAAAGATTCCGTTCTTGGCGACTGGGGGTCAAGGCGAATATTTAACTTACATCTGCCTGTCAGGTAATAAAAATTAGATATTCATGTTCCTAAGACAACTTCTATTCTCAGTTAATTCTGAGTTATCCAGGAGGATTTTACTCCCAGGTGGTATAGACATCTGCTCTCCCACTCCTCTTTCTATTTTTCTGTTGTCTTTCTCTGAATCTTATTTACTTGAGCGACCTCTATGTTGGCGGTCACGTTGTGTTGAAAAGCTAATGAAGTCCAATTTTAATGCGTTTTTCAGTTAATTTAGAGTATTTGTAAAGGGTTTGATATGTTCATACTTTTTCTTTCATGAGAGCATTGACAGAGTGAACTCTCCTCTGGTATTTTGTTGGCTTAGAATAATTCCTGATATTAAGAAAATTGTCATTACTGGCAGCCTGAGCTTCATGACTTTCTTTTTCTAGACACTTGTCAACCAATAATCAGTAATAGTTTGTCTTGAGGTAAATATTGGCACCTTATGGAAAGTGAGAAAGTAGATTTAGTTCCCAAATCTTTGCTTTGCCTGACAGCTGTTCCTTGTCAGGAAGAGGCGTCTGTTTTAGTAAGCTTAG
Organism: Oryctolagus cuniculus; assembly: GCF_051225735.1. Lineage (NCBI taxonomy): Eukaryota > Metazoa > Chordata > Mammalia > Lagomorpha > Leporidae > Oryctolagus > Oryctolagus cuniculus. The sequence goes on from NC_142878.1 coordinate 50,358,461, forward strand.
AATTGTGTTAGATTATGATTTTTTTCTCTTTCTGTTGTGATTGTAGGATATCTGTGGGATTTACTGTGGATTCAGACAAACTTTCCTGAGATAAAATTTGGATAAAGTTCTCATGGAGTTGTGGGTGATGCTAATCTGGATGCCTGGGGGCATTTGTAATATTTTGATAAAAGTTTCTTGTAATAGAGTGATGGAAGAATTAATCTTACCTCAATTCATCTTTGAAAAATAGCTTTAGCTGTGGCTTGGGAATAAAACTTCTATTGAAAGTATTTTTAGATTTTTAAAACATTAAGCCCATGATCATTTAGGTTTACCAGAATTTATTTCAAGGTAGAAATAATGTCTTATCAGAAAGAACATGTAAATTCTTAAGAATGTATCTTAAAATGAAACAATAGCATAATACTTTGATAAGAATGGTTTTTCAAAATAATGGTTAGAAGAAAGCTTTTACTTATATGAGTGTGAGAACTGACCCTGAAAAATTCATCTTTTTTGTCCCAAATATGCATTAGGTTAATAATTTGGTTATTGTTAGAAGACATTTCTATTTCTTTAATATGCTTAGCAGTGCCTAGCATATGGTAGGGGCTCAATTAATATCTAATGACCAAGTGAAAGAAAAAAGTAGCCTTTCTTAATATCTTCCAGTACTGGCCGGCGCCGCGGCTCACTAGGCTAATCTTCCACCTTGCGGCACCGGCACACCGGGTTCTAGTCCCGGTCAGGGTGCCAGATTCTGTCCTGGTTGCCCCTCTTCCAGGCCAGCTCTCTGCTGTGGCCAGTGCAGTGGAGGATGGCCCAAGTGCTTGGGCCCTGCACCCCGTGGGAGACCAGGATAAGTACCTGGCTCCTGCCTTTGGATCAGCGTGGTGCGCCGGCCGCGGCGGCCATTGGAGGGTGAACCAATGACAAAGGTAGACCTTTCTCTCTGTCTCTCTCTCTCACTGTCCACTCTGCCTGTCAAAAAAAAATTTTTTAAAAATGAAAAAAAAATCTTCTAGTACTTTGTTAAAAATATTCAAATCTTAAAAATATTTTATATTTTTAAATTTAGATTCTAGAGTTTTACTTGCACCAGTGTCCTGGCTTCGGTTCACTGAGCTTTCTTGTAGACAGGTAGGTGGTAGAAAGGTGGGTGGTCCAGAAGCTCCCTGAGTTTTGCTTATTAGTACATACCTCAAATTGAAAGAGAACAGTTTTGCTAAGATGCTATTATCTGCCTTTTTCTGACCATGAAGTCTGTAAGAGTGACACAGAGCCTGTAACAACATCATTTCAGTGAAATAGCCTAACCTTTTCCCCTGCCATGGGAGATAATGACCTGAGGCTTATAGGATAACTGCATTTCCTTTACAAATTACCAAGACCTCCAGCTTTACAGTCTGAAACTATGAGAATCGTTCTTTTGTTGCATTCTAATGGAGGAAAGCCTTTTGTTCTCAAAGTCCTTATGCTTTTCATGGTTTTGAATTTTGAGAGGATGGATTGATAAAGTAGAGCTGACATTTAAGCAGACGCTATAATGGAAATTGGGGCAGGAAAAAATGAAGTGATTTTGACACCCCAGTATTTTGCAGTTGGATTTTTCTTAAAAGTGGAAAGAAGTCTTAATTTCTAACTTATGTGAAGCTTAGAGGCATATCAGTCACATCCTTGACAGGGTAATGTTTTAATTAACAATTAATTAGTCAGATGTTTATTAACTACCCTTTTATGTGCTGAGCATTCTAAAGGTTTTTATTTATTTGAGAGGTAGAGTTAGAGGGAAAGAGAGAGGGGGGGGGGGTCTTCCACCTGCTGGTTCACTTCCCAAATGGTCACAATGGCCAGAATTGAGCTAACTGGGAGCCAGGAGCTTCTTCTGGGTCTCCCATGAGGGTTCAGGACCCAACTGCTGGGGCCATCTTCCACTGCTTTCTCAGTCTATAGCAGAGAGCTGGATTGGAACAGGAGCAGCTGGGACTTGAACCGGTGCACTTAGGGGATGCTGGCGCAGCAGGCAGAGGATTAACCTACTGCGCCACAGTGCCGGCCCCATGCTGAGCATTTTAGATGCTGGGCGTACAGTTATGAGAAAAATGTAGGCAGCTTCTCTAGTTTGGAGAGGAGGAAGCAGTAGACATTAACAAATCACTCACTAAAATAAGCATAATTATAAACTGCAAAAGAGGTAAAGAGAGAAAAGGCAGTGATGTGAAAGTGCAGAGCTTCTGGAAAAGTAGGGCTTCACTGGTTTTGATGACAGGATTGCGTGGGTGAGAGGACACTCCGGGCAGCGGGAACGGCAGCTTCATTAAGAGACTCACCAGGATTTTGGTTTTTCTCCTTTCTCCTGTACAGCCTATGGATGATCTCTTTGTAGCTCAACACACATGGGAGCTATGAAACAAAGCAGGGCACTGGAAGGGTGGTGTTCTTGCTGCTATTAGTGTGAGCTGCCCATGCTCTCTGGGAGGGCCAGACCCTCCACTGTTGTGGTTTGCGTGATGAAAACTGGCCCTTCGTTTTGAACAGGCAAACTTTGTCCACATGAAGTCAGTGCCTGCAAGTAATTTTAACCACTCTTCAGATAACAGGAAGAACTGAATTTTTTAAAAAGGGAAAAGTATCACGACTTGAAAAGCCTGCCCCAATTTGTATCTAGGCATAGTTGTTTTATGTGTATCCAGTGTCTCTATTGTTTCTACATGTAAATTTTAGTTTTCTGGTATCATACAACTTACAATGTAGGAGGTAGAGTTTGTGATCATAAGCTACATTTTCAAGTAGGCCATATATCCTCTGGAGAGATTAAAAAAAAATTAGAGGAGCTGAAGTGAGGGGGATAAGCTGTTCTTTCTTGGGTTGTATAGTTGTAAATCTGTAGGGAGAAGAATCTCTCCAGTCCCTCCATGGAGTCTTGGGGTCTTGGGGATCGGGTTTGTGTCTTTCTTTCTGGGTCCCCACCTGACTAATGCAGTGGGTTGCCAGTGCTTGCATACCCATGTGCCTCAAAGCATTGGTTTCTACTTCTCCTTTTCAGCAGAGACTAAAATGAAAATACAGATAATACCAAGTCGTAGCAAGCATGTGGAGCAATTAGAGCTCTTGTACTTTGCTGATGGGAGTGTAAAAATCCTGAAATGATTTTCATGAGCAGATTGGCAGGTTTTTTATAAAGTCAAACACACACAAAGTTTTATACAAATCCTTACAGAGTCACAAGACTGTAAGAATTTATTCAGACTGTAAGAATTTATTCACCTTGTCTTAGTATACCCCATAAATTGGCTGGAAACTAGCCTGCTTCTTTGTAAGAACTTTTCCCAGAAGGCCTTTTGAACCTTCAGATAAGTATCAGTATATCAGTAAACTTGCATTTGCACCTTTATTGTCTGTCTACGTGCAAAATCTTTATCTATGCTACCTCTTAATTATTCTCCTACAAGGGTTAGGTTGCTCAGGGACTGGACTTGATGATGTGTTCTTCCCATAACACTTGGCACAGTGCTAGGTGTGGACATGGTAGGTGTTGAATGGAAGATGCTATATGGGTTTTTACTTACTTGATTATAATGTAGGCTTTATATGTAACTTAGAACTGTTAGGACCCTTAGAGTGTGAAGCATGCCCTACCAATGACAATTTCCATGGTCACTTGTCCCCTCCATGATAATCTGGATCTATAAAACTAAAATAGAAACACACTAAGGTAAGTCAGTTTGCTATTAGAGGCCATTTACCTACTGAAGATACCCTACATTTCATGTTTAAAATCTGTTTGCCTGATCCTGTTTTAGTTCAGCATGTGTAATGCAGGATGCTGGCCTCATATCCATAAGCGATACAGAACTTCCTTGGCTGCGTCTCATTGTCTTCACATGTGGGAAGGAGCATGTGGGATCTTTAATTTTCGTGATTAGTATATTCTTTCACATATTTTGTTGAAACAGAAAAGTTTAATCTTTTCCAAAATAATTTTAGGCTTGTAGAGAGAGCAAGGTTGTCTTACTTCTTTTTAAAAAGGTTTGAATAGTCTTTGATGAAATAATTTATGTAAATAGATACTTATGGGAGGTAATGACACAGATTAGAAGTGTAGAACCTGGTGATGCTGTCCTTTATCTCAGCCCTCATGTTCCTTAGAAGAGCCTACAGAACTTCTCAAAGTGCACGTGGCCTGGTTCCACATTGTCTACTAATACAGCACCAGGGGTGGGAAGAATGCTAATCTGTAACTTGAAAGTGTGCGCAAAAGATTCTGAAGCTAAGGTTGAGAGGTCACTATTTGGGGCAGTATCCCAGAACTCTTGGGATCTTTGACGTAATGACATATTTTTGGTATTCAATTTTATTACAGAGTAACTTTTAGTCACTTTATTGTTGTCTCAACATGATCAAACCTCTGTATTTTTCTAGGCTTTCATTTATTAAGTTGAAAAGTTAAGAGGAGTGACATTGAGGTTCCTTTGGGCTTTAAGAGTCTAGGATTCTGAACTCCTTTGAAATTTTTCTACCAAAATTCATTCTTATTCCATGCGTATTATGTAGAAAGAAATTCAGGTTGTTAGTATCAAAGTGGGCACTTAAACATTTATGAGGGTTTGAGAAAATTCTTTATGGGGTTGTTACTGAAATTACAGTTGCAGAATTTAATCAGTGATCTGGTGTAAGAAAGCAGTTTTTTAAATCTGCTTTCTAATTCAGAATGGGTCCTAACCTAAAATCTATAAATATTAAAAGAGAAAGAATTCAAGATGGATGAATTTGGCCTTGAATGAAATGGCTTATTCAGCAATGGTGAGTTGATGTTCCATGAGTTTTTAGCTAGGAAAAATAAAAAAAAAATCACATTGAAATCAGATGTGTACTTAGGTGTTAGCAGTCCAAGAGGAAATGCAAACCAAGTATAGTAGTAACACATATTTATTAGTCTTATACAGGTAGTTTGTATCATTGCAAATATTAACAATTTTAGAAAAATATATTGAAGAAAATAGAAATCATTCATCTTGTGCATGTATATTATTTCATTCCAGTCAATCCCCACAGCATCCCTGTCAGTCAGGTGTTCAGTTCTTCATTTCAAAGATGAAGGATCCAGTGTTCATTGCAGGTCATGGTTTTAGGGGATTACTATTCTGGAAGTGGAAGAGTGGGAAATCTACCCGGTCCCCTTGACTGGAGGGGCCATGCTCATGCTGTCATAACCCCTCTTTTCATCTTTTTTCATATTTAACAAATTGCCTTTATTAAAAATAAATAAAAATGATATGAGATTGGATAGTCTCAGAACTTCCAGGCTCTTTAGTCACAGATATGACTGTGGCGAGGCTCTCCCCATAGGGCACAGCTCTGTTACTGGGAAGAGACTCACCCACAAGTAAACAGAGATTGCGTTAGAGCACACTGGGATGGCCAATGTACTCTGACTTAGCTCAGGATGTGCTGGAGAAGGCTGTGTTTTAGGGAGCAGTTTTAGCTCTAACTCTTCATGATTGATAGAGACATGGAGCACATTTGATCTACACGGTGACTTCTTACCTCATTTTCAGGGTTATTCATTTATATGCTTCCCTGTATTTATAATATATGTCAGAGTGAGCCTTGTATCTGTTTATTACAGAGCTTTGGCATATAAGTCTAGCTTTAAAACTTGTTTTAAAAATGATTTTATTTATTTGAAAGGCAGAGTTACAGAGAAAGAGATAGCAAGCAAGAGGGAGATCTTGCTGGTTCACTCATCAAATGGCTGCAATGGTTGGGGCTGGGCCAGGCCAAAGCCAGGAGCCTGGAACTCCATCTGGGTATCCCACACCCAAGCACTGGGGCCACCTTCAGCTGCTTTCCCAGGTGTGTTAGCAAGGAGCCAGATCAGAAGTGGAGCAGCTGGGACTTGAACTGGCATTCATAATGGGACACTGGTGTCATGTGCTGTGTCACAGCACTGGCCCCATAAAACTTTTTTTAAAACTCTAGAAGACAGTACAATAGGAAATGCAGTTATTTCTGGTGCCTTGATTCTATGAGTCTTTCCACATTCTTTTCAGTTTTTTAAAAATATTTTTAAAGATTTTATTTATTTATTTATTTATTTAAGAGGTAGAGTTACAGACAGTGAGAGGGAGAGACAGAGAGAAAGACCTTCCTTCCGTTGGTCACTCCCCAGATGGCTACAATGGCTGGAGCTGCGCCGATCCGAAACCAGGAACCAGGTGCTTCCTCCTGGTCCCCCATGCAGGTGCAGGGGCCCAAGCACTTGGGCCATCCTCCACTGCTTTCCCAGGCCGTAGCAGAGAGCTGCATTGGAAGAGGAGCAGCTGAGCCTAGAACCAGTGCCCACTTGGGATGCTGGTGCCTCAGGTGGAAGATTAACCCATTGTGCCATGGAGCTGGCCCCTCTTTTCAGTTTTATAAAAATAAAATATCCTCTCTTATTTATTGAGAATTTGGCTCTTCTATAGTATGTACATAGATATATTTTATTTTTTTATTTGTAAATGTTTACTTCATTTATTTTAAAGGCAGAGTGACAGGGAGAGAGAGAGGGTGAGGGAGAGGGGAATAGAGAGAGGAGAAATGAGAAAGAGATAGAGCTTCAGTCTCCTGGTTCACTCTCCAATGGCTGTAATGGCTGGGTCTGAGCCAGGCCAAAACCAGGAGCCATGAATTCCATCCAAGTCTCCCATGAAATTGACGGGGGACCACATACACGAACCATTTTCTACTGTTTTCCCTGGTACATTAGTAGGGAGCTGGATCTGAAGTGAAGCAGCTAGCATTTAAACTGGCACTCTGATATAGGATGCCAGCAATGCAAGTGGTGGCCTAACCCCCTATGCCATAGTGCTGGCCCCCAGACACATTTAAATGAAATGTTTGAACAACAAATATTGCTTACATGCAGCTAAAAGGAGAGTGTTTTCTTCTGAAATGTTTTCTGGCTCAGTGGTTGTCCACCAGGTGTCGTGTATCAGTGACCTTTAGCATAACCCCTGCCATGCACGCTTCAGATCTATGAAGGCTCAGTATGGGTCAGTGTGGCACCAGCCTGCTCTGGAATTAGTAAAAACAGTACAGATGGTATTTACTGGGTTCCTATTTCAGGCAGGATTCTATACCCTATCCATATATCAACTCTTGCAACAATGCTATGAGGTAGATAATGCAAGGGGTCTTCAGCACGCTCATGGGAAATGTGTATCGTGAAAAGCTATTTATGGATTTCAGAAATCTTTCAAATCAAAATAAACTTACCTTTTAATTCCATTTTTCTGCAGACGTTTGGAAGTGTCCTCTTAGTACTGTCCATATTTTGTAGATGAGGTGACTGCATTTACAGAGGTAGTTAGCTTGCTGCACATCGTCTGCTAGTGAGTCACAGAGCAAGGATTGGATTCCAGAGCCCATTCCTTGAGCCACTGTGCTCTGCTGCTCTTGTAGGCATGGGAACTGTAGGAAAGAAGACTTCCCAAACCAAACGTCTTTTCCTTCCCTCTCACACAGTGTTAGTGGTAGTCCTGTCTTGGCATTTTGCTGATCTCCCACAGGTTTAAGCTTCAATTGTTTTTCGACTGCATGTGGACAGTCCTATGAACCAGTGAGTGGGCTGCTAAGAAATCTACATGTTAAAGTGACATTGGTAGCCAATGTGTTTGACCATTAGAAGGAAAACTAATTCCCTAGGGAAGTTTGCAGTGGCAAAATTTGACAGGGGCAAGGCCACATAGGAATTTGTTTTGTTTAGTTGTATAATAGAAAAAGTAGATGCCTTGAAATATTTTTGAGAATTTCCATGGTTCTAGATCTCATCTGCCAATACTGTACGTTATTAAGAGCACAGGCCACGGTCAGGCAGCTTGGGCATGCAGGAGCTGAGACTTCCACCTGGGGCCATCTGAATCTGAAATATACACACTTATGTTATCGGTTTTCCCAGGCCGGGGTTAGGTGTGAGGACCGGAGTCCCCCCTTCCTTAGAAACAACGTGACAACGTTCCTTGAGCAGGCTGCTGTCATCTGCTAGGACGTGCAGGATGTGCTGAGGACCACTTGAGCCTCTCTAGTGAGTGGATTGGCCCAGTACCAGAACCAGATGGAAACGAGAGAAAACTCTGAACAGAAGTTAGTGCCAAAACATGTCATTAACAAAGGAAATCCGTCTGCGTGCTCTCCCACCACGCAGTCCTCTGTCGGGAACAGGAGTTTCTGGGCTGACTCACTTCTGTTCGTCTTGATTAGCTTTCACTCATTGTAAAGGTAGAGCAGGCGGCAGTAAGGGGGACCGCAAAGCAAGGCAGCCTTCCTTCTGGAAAGCGGCTGGCGAGCCACCGTGTACCGAAACAACAGCCACCCAGCCAGCCGCAGACCCAGAAAGCACTGTTTGCACACACAGGAGCAGTCTTTGTTTTGGGTGATTTTCTGAGTTGACACTTTCAGAAGTTGGTGTTCTTTGCTGTCGTATGGAGAATTTAGCTGTCAAGGCTTTCATTTGTCAGGGAAACATAGAGCATGAGCCAGGAGTTCCTATTCTCTTGTATTCTGCCCCAGCTATAGCAAAGCACAGGTTTAGGCTTGCGACTGGAATACTGACCCTGCTGACTGTCACGTCTGGGGCTGTTTGCTCTTCTATACAGTGGGGATGATATCTGTGTCTCAAGGGTATTGTGAAGAGTAAGTGACCTAGCTACATGTATAGATAATGCACAATACACAGAAGATACTTAGCTTTTTGAGCAATGTTATTACCTTGTTACTAAGATACCCACCAGATCTTTTCATAGGAAGATAATTCATCTGTATTCATCCGTAGTGTTTTAAAAACATGTTATTTGTATCTGTGACAGACATTGACGACCCCATGATGGGGGGCAAAACCACCTGCTAGCCCAGATTTGTTTGTCAAGTTTTTCTCTCCACCTCCTCTCTAAATTGCCTTCTCCTCTCAAGACTGCTTCTTTTCCCTTCTGTGTCCCACCCCTAACAGGAATCTCAAGGTCATTCCCATCCCCACTTTCTAAACCAGGCTTCTCTTGATTCTCTGTACTCTAAAATTATCTCCACTACCCCCAACCCAGACTAGAATACTAGATGAGGTATCTTTTTGCTGTTCTATTCCAGAGAGTTTGAAAAACCTCCACTGTAATCTGCACATTTCTGGGTGGATAGGGTGCTGAAGTCCATTGCATTTGGGCCTTTTTATCCAGCTTCATGGGGAGTTAGAACTGACTTAGTCAATCAAGTTCCTGTCCCTGAAATGGGAGATGTTATTTTCCTACACCTACCCTCAGCGGATCAAAAGAAAAATTAAAGCAAAACAAAACCAAATATTCTCTGGGGCAGTCGAGTGCACTGTTAAGCAAACAACAGAGCTGGGAGAGGCTGATACAAATGCCTGAGGACCCAGCTTTTCAGTTCAGCTCAGGTTCTTGTTTCTGTAACTCCTTCCTGTTACCCTTCCTTTACAAAGAGGGAGGGAGAGAGAATGAGAATAACATTTCCTTCTCTTATACCCCTGCTAAGCCATGTGCAGAATCTCCAGAAGTAACTACATGACCACAAGCACATGAGGTTGTGTCCAGTACCAGAAAGAGTAGATGACCTTCTGTGGCCATGCTCTGAGCACACTGCTCCTTCGGCTTCCCATGTTACCTCCGCCATCGCACTCAGCATTGCTGGGTTTTGTTTGTCAGTTGTTTTCTGTTTGCTTCTCGGGCTGTCAGCCTCCAGAGGTAGGGAACTCTGTTGTAGACTCCTCTCTGTCCCCAGTGCTAGGTCACAGGTCCCCTGTGGAATAAATGAAGCACCAGTAGGGAAATCAGACACAATCCCACTTCTTCTGAGCCTCAGAGCCTCAAAGCTTGGGGCTGACTTCTGGTTTGAGCTCTGAGCTCACACATTCACTCTGGGTTGTACCAGCTGGTGCTTGGGTTGACATTTTTTTTCAAGGTGCTGTTATTCACACTAGGATGTTTCTGGGTGGTTATTTAATTCCCTTGAAATTCATAGGTTACTGAACAGGAGATTTTATTCTACCCAATGGCCCAGTTACCAAGAAAGTACAGCCTTTCTGATATATTCATACTTTTAGGAGTCATCCAAAATGAGCAATTTATAAATGCTTCCGTTGTGGCCTGCAGTGGGAAGCTGTTATTGCAACATTTTGAAGTACCTGAGTGTTTCTCCTGAAGAAAGAGCCCCTATTACGGAGGTATAAATGATCATTTAATGGGCACTGACTATATCAAAACTGTCCCCAAATGCTCTTTTCTTACAGTAATCATTTTCAGTTCTACATTCCCTTAAAGAAGGCTTGCAGGGAACAAATGGAAACCTGGTTTTTGTTTCTTAGTTTTACCATCTGAGGATGTTCATACTGGCTCTTCCCCTCATCCTCTTCACACAAAATATTTTCCAGCCACCATGTGAGAATCCCCTGTGGCTTCAGTTACAAAACTTTTGCTGTACTGCATTTTGGTGTTTATATCAGTTTAACAAAGTGTCCTGCTGTGAGAAGCCTATAGGCTTGGCAGGTGGATTTGAGATGGCAAGAATATACGTGGTCTTGATCCTTGAGATCCGAGAGTCTGTTTTCATAAAAGGAAACATTTGGAGGTGAAAGCTGCCCTCTGCCACTTTCCAGCTAATGCACTTAAGCAGAGGTGATGGGAGTTTTATCCAGTCAGAAGCCTTTCCGTCTACGGACAGCTGACAGTCAACTGTGGTTTTGGACCCAAGAATTTTTAGGTATATTTCTCCTTACAAATGTATGCATACACTGTAAGGAAAAGAAACCCTGGAAAGTGCTACTAAGGTGGAAGATAGGCAAAGAAAAACCAATGAGGGGAAAATCATGTATAAATTATGGCTGGCTTTTCCTGCTTCCTGCTTCTTAATTCTTCTCTTACTTTATAATATTCTTGGTATAATTTTGTTCTCTTTTTACTTAATAGGGTGACTGATTATATTTATTCATTTAACTTTTTAAAAAATTATCTGTTAATTGCTTTGATAGAGAGTTCCCATCTGCAAATCCACTTCCCAGGGTTGGGCTGGAGCCGAAGCCAGAGGTCAGGAATGAAATCCAGGTCTCCCACATGTGTGGCAGGAACCCAATCATTTGAGCCATCACTAGGACCTCCCACAGTCTGCACTGGCAGGAAGCTAGAGTCAGAAGCCAAAGCTGAATATTGGACCTAGGCACTCTGATATGGGATGCAGGCATCTTTACTGCTTATTTTTATTATATTTTATAAAGATAAGCTGTGGCCTCTTGGGTATATGTAAGTATTTAATCCATTCAACAAATAATACACATCTTGGTTTTTTTTTTTATTTGTTTGTTTTCAATTTCACTATGAAAAATCATGATCTTGGTTTGCCTTTTTTCTTAAAGCAAAATTTTTTATTTTATTTGAAAGTCAGAGAAGCAGAGAGAAAGACAAACACAGACGGAGATTTCTCCAAAAGCCTGCAACAGCCAGGGCTGTGCTAGGCTGAGGCCAGGAACCTGGGACTCAATCCAGGTCTCCCAAGTTGGTGGCAGAGACCCAACTACTTGCATCATCACCTGTTGTCTCCCAAGATGATTAGCAGGAAGCTGGAATAGGAAGTTGAACCAGAACTCAAACCCAGGTATTCCAGTATGGAATATGGAGGCCCAAACAGTAGCTTCATCACTGTACACAATGCCGTCCTTTGTTTAAATAACCCATTTTACAATAAGGGAATACATGGATAGCTTGTAGAGGAAATGTACCCACTGCTAGTGTTTGACTGAGTGGGACTAGAACCTCAGTCCTCTGTGACCTGCTAGGTGCTCTGCCATGAACCAATTGACCATTTTCCAAAACCCAAGTCCATCGGAATCCCTTAAAAGTAAAATGTCCTGTTTTACTGTATATGCTGAACAACTGATTAACAATCCCCGGGACGTTTAGCAATGTTCTACAGTAAGTTCTCATTGAGGTTTAATGCCTGAACCCTTTAAGGTTACGCTGTGTTTTGACTTCCATATGCCTTTGCAGGTGTACATGCACTGTGCATGTGTGGTTGTGCAGAGAAAGGGAGGGGAAGAAGGGATGTTGCTTACCTAGAGTCAACTCTCATGTTCCTCAAAAGAGCTTGCTCTTTAGCTCATCTTCCTGTTCTGGTTCAGTTACAATTCATTAGACATCTTTTTATTGCATTGTTATAAGAAGGGAGTTGGGGGAAGTGGTAAATGTCAACCAAACATATGCATGCATTTTTTTCTAGATCAGTGCATTTAATTAATGATTCACATTTGACATTACATCAGATCCAACTTTGGAACCAACAGAGCAATTAGGGTGAGGGAAATTAACTTCTTAAAGAAGTTTTTTAAAAGAACTTCAGGTTTTCATATCTAGAAGAATCCTTAATCATCCTCAGGGCTAATGTTAGTGTTTTCATAAAAAATAAGGGCCACAAAGGTTGGAGGGTTTTGCCCAACATCATAGAATCACTGTAGTTAAGCAAAAGAAGCAAAGAAATGGGTTCAGATCTTCCTGCTAATTTCATTTTTGACTCTCCTTGAAATGGGGTTAGATGAGGAAGACATGTGATTAGTGCCTTGGCTGAATTGGAGGGTCTGTTGCTCTGCCTTTCCTTCTCACATTAGTATGCAAGAGGAGTTTGTACCACTCGATCTTAGAGGAGCCCCTCCCTCTGCTGCCAATCCCGGAGGTGGCTGTGTCTCTTCTAGGGTTTGCTTGTGGTAAGAAACCACTTACCGGTTTAGCTGCAAAGGCCAAGTATGCAGGCCTGTCCTTAGACTTGGGTGCCCATAAAATGGAAAGTACCTCATGGTCCCGTTTTGGAGGGGAAAGGCCAAAAATGTCTCAATGGGCAGCACTGTCTGATCTGTTGGGCTCAAAGAAGATATTGTGTACAATATTACCTTAAAATTTAAAACAGTTGTCTTGTAATTCATGTTTCACAATATGTTAAAACAGCAATCTATGTTCACAGTTTATTAATATACTGGGATTGATGCTTACTGGTTTATATATATATATATATATTTGTTTATTTATTTGAAAATCAGTTATGTAGTGAGAGGAGAGGCAGAGGGAGAGAGAGGTCTTCCATCCATTGGTTTACTCCCCAATTGACCACAATGGCCAGAGCTTCACCGATCCATAGCTAGGAGCTTCCTCTGGGTCTTCCCATGCAGGTGCAGGGGCCCAAGGACTTGGGCCATTTTCTGCTTTCCCAGGCCATCACAGAGAACTGGATAGGAAGTGGAGCAGCCGGGACTCGAACCGATGCCCATAAGGGTTACTGGCCCTGCAGGGTAGCAGCTTTACCTGTTATGCCACAGTGCCGGCCCCCATTGGTTTTTTTATGGAGGGGCTGCAGAGTCAAAAATGGTCAAGAGGTCCCTGGATGGAGCCCTGAGAGGTGGAAGGTTTTGTTGTACTAAGGACTTCTGACCAGTGGACTGGAACCGAGTGTTTTTAAATCTCTGGCTTTAGAAGTAGTTGCCCAAAGTGCTGAGCACATTGCTGCCCTGTGGAATCAGTCTTAAAGCTTCTACTCCCCATCCTCAGTCCACACCTAGATTCCATGGCTTTCTGGAAGGTGAAGAGCCAGCTTCTGTGTTGACCCAGTGTCGTGAGATGGGCAAGGTACTTGTCCAAGTGCTTGGCACTTAATAGTTGCGGGTGATGGGCTCGTCTTTCAGGGGTTGTCTGCCCTGCTTCTGGAGCCTCAAGTCTGGCTGATACAATTATTTAATTCTGTTTTAGCATTAGGCTTGATTTGCACTGCATGTACACTTTATATTGTCAGCTTGGGCCTGGTTTATTTAGTTCTGGAGCTTCTTGGCCTTTGGTGCTGTTTAAACAAGGGAAAGCTTACATTTCCTTTCTGGACCTGACATGTATTGATTCATCCGGGGAGCCTCAGTCTCTGCTAATACAGCAAAGTGCTTGGTTCCTGTGCAAGCAATTCTGTTTGAGTTACTGCCTTTCCTTTTTGGACATAATTATGTCTCTTTTCAATACTGATGCTTTATATGTAAGGGCCATCTAGACCACTTACTTCTAGCACTGCTATACCAGTGCACTTTGGAAAAATATTCTTTTGAATTTAATTCAAATACAGTAATCCCCCATTTATGCACAGCGGATGCATTCCAAACCCCTAGGGAAGGCGTGCAACCAAGGTTAGTACTGAGCCCTTGCTATACTCTGTTCCTATACATGCATATCTGTGATAAAGTTAATTTCTAAATTAGGCATAGTAGGACTAATAATAACTAATAATGAAATAAAACCATTGTAACAATATATTGTGTAATCACTGTTATTTAAAACATGGTTTTTTACTAAGATTTTTTTTTTTTCCATTTAATGCTTCTGGACCACAGCTGACCACAGATAACCTCAGGAAGCAAAGTATTGTGTCTCCAAAAGACATTCACATGTGTCACATCTTACATAAACATGTCGCAAGACTTTTTTTTTCTCCATGGAATTTGGAACTGTTAAAAATATCATTTTATTTTTCCCCAGAAATAACATAGCTCTGAGGTTAGACTCGGTTTTCTGTGTGTATTTTAGATTACCCTCCCTTCTTCCTGTTTGTACTGCTCCCCTTTCAGGTGTCCTGTCCAGCTCCGCTTCGCTGCTCTTGTCCTTTGCTGCTCCGAGCCTCCCTTTGCAAACCATCACAGTTGGCCAGTGTCCGCTCACTCTGAAATCATTCTTGCTCTTCCCCCACCAACATTATTAAAAACACAGGTGCTCAGGGTGACTGGTCTGAGATGCTGGTAATGAGAAATATAGTTAACAAAAATACTCGGGATTGTGTTTACAGAACGGCAACCCTTCTAACACTAGTGGTAGCACTTAGTAGGAACACAGAAAGCATTTACTGAGCGATCATTGTCACCCACTTTATCCCTTCCTAGATAATGGTATCTACAATTAATGCACACAGTATAACAACCCTGGAATTCCTATTTGGGTCATTGTTCCATAGTGCTTTTTTCCTTATGTGTCTGTTGGGATCATTGTTTTTATATTGTTTATATATTGCTTGGAACCTCTTGGTGTGGTGATGGTTTTTACCTTGAATTTCGAAAACAGCCTATTAATGGACTTTGATTTCACTTAATTTGGCTTCTGTTGGTTTTTGCATTTAAATGAAGAATGTACAGAAAGTGCAACTTGATACTAAATAGCTTTGCATTAATCATTTTCATAAATCAAATTGCTAATACCAAGGGCACTCAAGATTTTAAATGCCTCCTTCAGTTTCAGAAAGCATGTTTATAGTGATTTAAAAAAAATCACTGTGAATCCAGCCTTTCAGATAAAATTCTCTGGCTTTAAGATGATGATATGATAGGAATCTTGTTGCCAAGAATTTCCTACATAATATTTCAAACTTGCTTCTTTCCAAAATCTAATTTTATTTTGAGCCCCAGTACAGCTTTGTGAATGATAAGGTCAGAAAAGAAAGGAATCTTCTTCCTCATAAAATGAGCTCTTGGAGTCTGGACTGAAAATACCTTGCAGTCACAAGCAAGGGGAGAGTTTGGAAGAAATGGATTTAAGTTTGCCTGTGACCACTTTAATTTTTGCCTAGAAGCAGAGGAATAGGAATTACAGTATTTGAAGTCCTAGAAGATACAGCTCTTAGTGTTGTACAATATAGTTAGCATCATAAACACTTTGGTTTGTAGAACATTATAAGTGAGATTGGAATTGAAATTATTTAGTTAATTTATGAGTTGGAGTCACTTATTTTTAGCCTATCCATACTGAATCTGGTTAGAATTTGCAAGTTTTATGAACGATGCTTTGCAGAGCATCATTTTCCCAAGTCTCAGGTTAGTCTTGGAAAGATAGAGATCCCTTGTGTACTGACAAATCAGGTATACTATATCCATGAGAAGTTGCATTAGCCCTTCTGAAAAGAGGCTCCGTTTTGTCAGACATAGAGTACCAAGTCAGAAAAACCAATGGCACAGTAGTAGTGGCTAACCGAGTGACAGTTCTATGTTTTTTCAATTTCCAGGACCAGACCGGCGCCACAGCTCACTAGGCTAATCCTCCGCCTGTGGCGCCGGCATCCCGGGGTTCTAGTCCCGGTTGGGATGCCGGTTCTGTCCCGGTTGCTCCTCTTCCTGTCCAGCTCTCTGCTGTGACCCGGGAAGGCAGTGGAGAATGGCCCAAGTGCTTGGGCCCTGGCTCCCGCATGGGAGACCCAGAGGAAGCACCTGGCTCCTGGCTTTGGATCAGCGCAGCATGCCGGCTGTGGCAGCCATATGGGGGGTGAACAAATGGAAGGAAGACCTCCCTCCCTCTCTCTCTCTCTCTCTCTCTCTCTCTCTCTCACTTCACTGTCTATAACTCTCTCTCACTGTCTAACTTTGGCAAAAAAAAAAAAAAAAAAATTCCAGGGCCAAAGTAACTGCCCAGAAGTTATTTATGTATAAAGGTTTTTTGGAAAAAAGACAAATACCACATGTTTTCTCTGATTTTTGGTAGTAAATATATAGCAAGAATATAAAAATATTTAATGTATGAGTGAAATTTACATCTTTTGATTTGATTATCATTTATAGTCCTTGTCTGTATTTCTGCTGAACTGTGTTCTTTCTACTTGCTGAGCTCTTTATTTAGTGGAGCATTAAGCCTTTGACTATAAAGTAAATTAAAAGCATGTTATCTCAGACATTTAAAGAGAAAGAGAGCGGGAGTAGGGGGAGGACGGGAAGTACCATTATATTCTTAGAATTTTCTGTGAACCACATTAAATCTGTTCTCTTTATATTATAAAAAAAAAAAAAGAAAAAAGACTCCGGGGATGGAAAAAATGTGGATTTAAATCCTGTTTGTACTGCTGACTAGCAGTATAACCTAGAGAGGGTCACTGTGCCTTTCTGAGCAGTTTCCACTTACGTGAAGTGCTGGTTAAGTAATAGCTATCTCGGAGGGCTGTCGTAAGGACTTTTAAAACTTGTATGAAAAGATAGACATATACCGCTCTGCTTGGCCCCAGGATGTAACAGATGATTAGTAAATGGTGGTTTTCTCGTCATCCTCATCTGACATGTGCCAGCATTCTCTGCTGGCATTGAGGATTAAAAGTCGTCAGTCATCTGTCAGAGGCAGAAAAGGGTAGAAAGCAGCTGGAAATGGAGTGCATTCCTTAGACGGGAATCAGTGTGCCAGCAGGCTTTCTACTCCAAGGAGCGTGACGCCGGTCAGGATCCTGATCCCAAGTTTTGTCACTGCTGTATCGGCCTGAGCGCTGCATCGGTCATAAACCATGGGAGTTTCCACTTAAAGCGCGAATGAATGGTTTTGACTGTTGGGAAACGTGCCGTGGGGCTGGGTGTGGTGAGAAGTCAGCCACAGCTGAGCACGTGGCGGCTTATCCCTTCCTAGCCTGTGTGCCCACCCCGCTCCTCACCCAGACGTCGGGGACGACCCGTACCTGTGGGTTTGGTGTGTAGAGTAAATGAGACCACCAGCAAGGAGCCCTGCCCACCACAGACCTCAGCAAACACTGCTTGGCCATGTGCTGCATAGTGTGTGTGAGTGTGTGCGTGTGTGTGTGTACAGACATGCAAGATGGGAATCCTTCCTCAGGAACGTAGGAGCTGCGAGAACATCCTGAATGCCTCCCAAGGGGTTTTTTTCAAGGGAAGGAAGCAGTGGGACCGCAACCTGACAGCTCAGTGTGCTGCACCCTGGCCTCCACCTGGACCCTGTGAAGAGCAAGGCCATTGCTCTTTAAGTCATGGTTGATCTATGTGTCATAAAAACAAAGCAAGGGGCTGATGCTGTGGTGTAGAAGGCTATGCCTTTGCCTACAGTGCCGACATCCCATATGGGCGCCAGTTCTAGTCCCAGCTGCTCCACTTCCAATCCAGCTCTCTGCTATGGCCTGGGAAAGCAGTAGAAGATGGCCCAAGTCCTTGGGCCCCTGCGCCTGCACAGGAGACCTGGAAGAAGCTCCTGGCTCCTGGTTTTGGATTGGCGCAGCTGTGGCTGTTGCAGCCATTTGGGGAGTGAACCAGGATGAAAGACCTCTCTCTCTAACTCTACCTCTTAGATAAGTAAATCTTTAAAAAAGAAAGAAACATACCAATATCTGGCCCCCTGTTTCATGTGTGGTTTTTGTGTTTTCAGCTGATATGCTGCCGAGGCCTGTTTTCCTCCTCTTAAAACATCTTTGTTGGATGGGGAGCCTTAAGCTTCTGTAGACATCTCACCCAAGTCTGTGCACGGCTTAAGCCATGTGCCCCATCCCCAAACAGCTTGAATTCTCTGCAGTTTGATAACGTGCTGTAAGGATATAAAAGAATGTCAGAAACCCAATTTCTGGTTTATCACTTTATTTCTCCCACATTCATTTTTATGCAGATAATGCATTCCTGTGAATTTTCTTCTCCCATTGAGAGCTCTCAAAGCCAAGCCCTTCTTCTGAAGAATTATTCGGTAGCCTTTCAGCCAGGTCTCTGATTAGGCACCCACCCCTGCGTCTGATGGGGAGGGGTGAAGCCCTCTGCAGTCAGTGTGCCAGCCTCTGACTTGATGCTGGGTTCCTTACCAAGGTCCTGTTCTTTTCTTTGTAATTCCAGTTTGTTCAAAGGTGTGGTGATTCCCCCCACCCCCGCTTTAATTCCATTGACCCACGTGACCAAATACCTACTAGGCAATGTTTTTTTCATGTTCAGTGAACCACTTAATCATTCACCAGTTAAAAATTAAACTCTGTCTGGGCCGGTGCTGTGGTGTAGTAGGTTAAGCCTCCACCTGCAGTGCAGGCATCCCATATGGGCACCAGTACATGTCCTGGCTGCTCCTCTTCTGGTCCAGCTCTATACTTATGGCCTGGGAAAGCAGTGGAAGATGGCTGAACTGCTTGGACCCCTGTACCCACATGGGAGACCCAGAAGAAGCTCCTGGCTCCTGGCTTTGGATTGGCCCAGCTTCAGTCGTTGTGGCCATCTGGGGAGTGAACCAGCAAATGGAAGACCCTCCCTCCCTCCCTCCCTCCCTCCCTTTCTCCCTCTCTCCCTCCCTCTCTCCCTCTCTCCCTCTCTCCCTCTCTCCCTCCCTCTCTCCCTCTCTCCCTCTTTTCCTCTCTCCCTCTCTCTCTCCCCTTCTCTCCCTATATCTCTCTCTCTCTCTCTCTCTCTCCCTCTGTCTAACTCTACCTCTCAAATAAGTAATAAATAAAATTAAAAAAAAAATTAAACTCTCCTTTGTGCTTTTGAGTATGGGTTAGGGATCAGTAGCCAGCAGCTGCCCGGTACATTGGGGAAAAGTCAGCCAGGACTTCCAAGGCAAACTGACTGGGTTTATAGCCTACACGGACACCAGCTGTGTGATCTTGAGGACGTTACTTCCCCCTCGCTTTGTCTTGGTTTGCGCGGCTTGACAGCTGATTGTTTGGGGTGGTTTGTAGAGATGAGAGGTAATGTATGGAAAGCACCTGGCTTATTTCCCAGCATACAGTAGACGCTGTTGAATGGAAGCTTCTGCTCCCACGCTGTCTCTCCTGGTTCTCTACACTCGTTGCAGTATCCTGGCACTAGTCAGTGTGGAATCTTGCTGAGGGCAGCAGGGCCACATCCCCAAACCATCTGTTGGCTGAGAATCTCTGCACCCGAGGAGTATCCTGTCTTCCTCACCACAGCCACCTGCTGCCGGGGGGCTGTGACTATGGCCTCACTTTGCCACTTGGGTTTGAATGCTCCTAAATGTTGCTTGCTGCTAACACAGGTCCCACCAGTTCACCCTATAAGCAAGCCTAGAGCGCACAGGGTCCAGGGCACTTACATTCCAAGCTATTTCTCCTTATAAGCATGGGAGGCAGCCAGGTCCCTAGAGACCAAATAAAAAAAAAAAAAAAGTGAGATGCCTGAAGCATTTCCCTTCCACCAGCATAGAAGGAAAAAGAAGCTCTAGCAGGTGGTGGTGGAAACGTTAGGATGGGTGGCTTGAAGATGCTTTCACCTTAGACATGGCGCTTTCAGTCTAGTGCGACAGCAGCTCCCCAGAGGTTGATGGCTTTGCCGTTTCTCTAACAGGAAACCCACTAGCCCTTGGACTGCTGGAAGGAGGTGACACAGTTAGCATCCTCCCTAGGTAATTCTCCCTTCCTGCCACGTTCCACATAATTTTCAGAAAACAGTAGCTGAGCAATAAAGATCTTTCAGGGACTAGGATTGTGGCACAGTGGATTAAACCACCACTTGGCAATGCCAGCCTCCCACATCAGCATGTCAGTTCAAGTCCCAGCTGCTCCACTCCCAATCCAGCTCCTTGCACCTGGGAAAGCAGCAGCAGATGGCCCAAGTACTTGGGCTCCTGCTAGCTACCTGGGAGACCCAGATGGCATTCCTGGCTCCTGGCTTTGACCTGGCCCAGCCCCAGCCATTTGGGGGAGTGAATCAGCAGATGGAAGATCTCTCTCTGTCTCTCCTCTCCATGTGTGTGTTTCCCCTATCTCTGTCATTCTGCCTTTCAAATAAGCACATCTTTTTTTTAACAAGATCTTTCAGATGGGAGCAACAATAAAAATAGCTAGCATTAATTGAACATGTATGTGTCATTTTCTGAACAAAGCAGCTTTCATGTGTGACTTCACTTAACCCTTTACCAACCCTCCCCGAGACCCATGGATGCTTGTTACTCCTTTCTTTATATATATATATATATATATATATATATATATATATATTAATTTTTTGACAGGCAGAGTGGACAGTGAGAGAGAGAGACAGAGAGAAAGGTCTTCCTTTGCTGTTGGTTCACCCTCCAATGGCCGTTGCGGCTGGCGTGCTGCGGCTGGCGCACCGCGCTGATCCGATGGCAGGAGCCAGGTGCTTCTCCTGGTCTCCCATGGGGTGCAGGACCCAAGCACTTGGGCCATCCTCCACTGCACTCCCTGGTCACAGCAGAGAGCTGGCCTGGAAGAGGGGCAACCGGGACAGAATCCGGCGCCCTGACCGGGACTAGAACCTGGTGTGCCGGTGCCGCTAGGTGGAGGATTAGCCTAGTGAGCCACAGCGCCGGCCGCTTGTTACTCCTTTCTTCAGATGAGAAGACCAAAGACGCTCAGGAACTGGTCCAGTGGCAGGGCCAATAATGTTTGCAGTGAGGATGGAAACCGGTTCCTTCTGCTTCTAGAGCCTTAGCCCTTAGCCTCCATGGGACAAAGGTGCTGCCTGAAGCCACTTCTTTCTGTTCCAAGCTCACATCCCCTCGTCTGGGACTGCTTTCTGTCGGCAGAAGCTGAGGGGGAAGCTGTTGCCTGTCTGCTTTCGCATCACAGTAACTCACACTGCCTTGCAGCAAACCCACCTTACAGGAAAGACGACTCATCCTCCCTGCTTCTAAGTGACAGTGGGTCCAGACAGCACTGGCCTTCCCCGGCCAGCTCTTACACATTCCCGGTCCCTGTCTGTGGGCGCATCAAGGTCAGCTCACACACAGATCCCATTGTGCTCTGCCTTCCAGTCCCCGTGTTTTACCCAGTGAAAAGGCCCTGATGAGCCGTGCAGACACAGCGGAGGCCCCTTCCTGGAGATGGCAGAGTGTCTACGTAACAGAACGGTGAGCAGCGCAGCCTCTGCTCCCTCGGCCCTGGCTGTGCCACCTCAAGGCACTGATCTAGAGAGAGCCTTTCTTTAAAATCCATAGCGGCGGGCTGTGCTCGGCCGAGTCCCCTCCGCCTCTTGTAGTCCCCTCTCCCCACCACGGAGAGTCATTCACAGCTTCTTCCTGCTTCCCCTCACCTTGTTTACCCAGCTCCAGCTTTACACTGAGCAGAATAGAATCCAAGCGATTGTAACTCCTTAGGAAGCAGTTAGGGTGTGAAATAAATGCATTACCTTCCCAGCCATGTTTCCTTAGTTCAGAGCTGTGAGCATCATTTCAGGCCTGAGATTGGAAGCCCCTCACACCATACCAGAGATGATGGGTGCGTCTGTTTTCTTTGGAAAGGGGCTGGTTGCTTTTATCTCCAAGAGCCAGGGCCAGATCTCTGTCTCTCTTCTCATTCTTTGGCTGCCCTCGCAGCTGTCTCCATTGTTATCACCTCCACACCTCCCAAGAACTGCAAGAATATTCTCTGTGTGCCCCATAGTTTCCTGTCCTTGGTTTCATCTGTGTGCATTTTGGAGGTGATGCTGGCCTCTGCTGTCATCAGCAATTCTAAGCTTGATGCCACCGTTTAGCCTGAGTTGGTTTTATTTTTTTTTATTCATTTAATAAATATTTATTAGACTCTTACTGTGGACAAAAGTCAACATGATCTACTATTTTCGTCACATTTAGAGGAGGAGAGACATGGAAGTTCATCAGCTGTGAAGTCCTGAGTTGATTTGTATGAAGGAAAACATATAGCAGAGGACCTTGATGTCCTCAGTGTGAAGTTATTGACAAATGGATTTGTGAGGGTTGAAAAAAGTCTTCTAGGAGCCGGCATTGTGCTGCAGCTGATTAAGCAGCCACCTTCAATACTGGCTTCCCACAAGGGCCCTGGTTCAAGTCTCAGCTGCTCCACTTCCAATCCAGCTCTCTGCTAATGTGCCTAGGAAAGCAGTGGAAGATGGCCCAAGTCCTTGGACCCCTGCCACCCATGTGGGAGACCCAGATAAAGCTCCTGGCTTCAGCCTGGCCCAATCCTGTCTGTTATAGCCATCTGGGGAGTGAACTAGCAGACAGAGGATCTCTCTACCTCTCTCTCTCTCTTTAACTCTGCTTTTCAAATAAGTAAATAAATGTTTAAAAAAAATTTCCTAGAGTGGCTGGGAAAGAGGTGAAGGGAGAAGTAGGAGAGCATCCTACACTGATGAGCCACGTAGACACAGCGGAGGGCTCATGCGCAAGAGCCGACTCTCGCTGGCAGAAGAGAGGTAGCAACCTTGAGGGACACAAAGCAGGTGTCTCCAGGGACAGTGTGCAGAGGGAGAGTGGTCAACATTATGGGGAGGCAGCTGATAATGCCCCCCCCCAGAAGGGTTCATATCCTCATCTGAACAGCCTGTGAATTTTACCTTATTTGAAAAAAAAGGATTTTATAAATGTAATTAATTTCAGAATTTTGATATAGGGCAGTTACCCTGGTGTTTCATCCTGGTGGGCCTTAAGATCTATAAAGTGCATGTTTAGACACACACACACACAGTTTAAGGTGATGTGAGGCCAGAGGGAGACTGGGTTGGTGCAGTTATGAGTCTGGGAATGTTGGCAGCTGTTAGAAACCAGAAGGGGCAAGAACATACTCTCACCGGGAGCATGCAAAGGGAGTGTGCTTGCTGTCATCTTCAGTGTGGACTTTGGGCATCCAGAATGGTGAGATGATAAGCTTAGGTTGTAAGCTACCCGATTTGTGATGATTTGTTGTAGCAGCCACATACTTCTCCTCTGTAAGATTCCATGGTATCAACATTCAGGAATTCGGGCATTTAGGCAAGGCACATTCCTTTAGACACAAGGCATGCTGCAAGAGGTACGGAAGACGCTGTTCTTGCCCTCAGGAACATGTCTGTGTTGAGCGTTTGCGTTTGCTCACAAATATATGAAAAAATGACACAGATTTTGGGATATCTCCTTACTCTTAGAAGCTTCCCAGTGTGATTCTTCCTCTGGACTGGAATACCCTTTGGTTCCATATTTTCCAGTTCTGTGTATTTGGCAAAATTTGTTTATAGCATTGAACAAATCAAGAAGAAAACTCACCTTTGTTTGTCCTCTGCTTAGGTGAGGTGAGGTGCATATCTGACTCCTAGTGTATTATTTCTTCTTGAACAGCAGTAGTTTACAGTCTCTCAACTCGGAATTTTTGTTCTGATAAGAGAGTTTTAATTATGGGGTTGAGTTTAAATTTTCATAATTCAGAACATTAAATGCTGCTTGTAGAACTACCTTAGGAATTTAGTTTTATCTAGAAAAACTCAAAAGGAAAAATAGGACACTCTTCATGTTTGTTTTGACCCGGGCAAAAATATTAACCGTGAATTTACAGAGGTTTAGGGGAAAATCTATGCTAGGTAATTATAATAAATGATAACTATGTTCATGCTGACATATTAATATTCATATACATTTATGTCAGTAGGCCACTTCAAACTCTCCAAGTTTGTATAAACTTGCTATTTGTCTTCATGGTATTTTCTAAGTGATTGTTATTTTTTAACCTTTTTATTAAAAGTTGCAGTATGCAGCAGTAGAGAGAATAGTATAACAAACCTGTGTGTACCCATCAACTAGTTTGTACAGTTAATGTTACTGACCAGTCATACAGCATTTAGTTTCTATCTGTTTCCCTTAACTGGAATATTTTTATGTAAATCATATAATTGCATTCCTTAATATGCACACATCTAAGAGAAAGATGTTTTTTAGCTGAACTAGTTGGTTTTATTACCTTTTTTTTAAAAAACATATTTATTTATTTGAAAGTCAGAGTTACAGAGAGAGATCTTCCACCCCCTGGTTTACTCCCCAGATGGCCACAATAGCCAGGGCTGGGCCAGGCTGAAGCCAGGAGCCAGGAACTTCATCTGTGTATTCCACGTGAATGACAGGGGCCCAAATACTTGGACCATCTCCCGCTGCCTTTCCCAGGCCACTAGCAGGGAGCTGGATAAGAAGAGGAGCAGCAGCTGAGACATGAACCGGCACCCGTACACAACGCTGACATCACAGGCAGCAATTTTATTTGCTATGCCACAACACTGGCCCTGAGTTTATTACTTATTGAGGACACGCAGAATGTATTCCATGGGAAACTATTGGGCAACGGTTTCCAAATCTGATTTTTCTTTCACTATGTCTTGCTGACGTGACACTTAAAAGCATGTACTTCTGATGCACCATGGTTTGTAAGGGGCTCATCAAACTCCAGCCTGAACCACAAGAGATTTTTTTAAAGCACAATCAAAACACTAATATCACAAAAGCAAATTCCGTAATGTTCAGCTTTTCCAATTATCCCATGTATATTTATATCTCATATGCAAATTCAAAGAAAGTATCTTTTTTTTTCAGAGAGTATACATTTTATTTCAAAAGAGTGAAATATGGAACAGCAGAAAGATTAAAATAGTGAAAATATAGCAAAGAACTTTACGATCTGTTCAGTTTGGTAAGTGTACAGAAAGAAATAGAAAAATATAATAATTTACTTTGACATTTGTCTATCAGATTACGACAAATTTTTTAAAGTAAAGAAAGAGCAAAAATCGCATAGTAAAGCAATGGGATGAAGTAGAGTAACTTGGTCTTCCAGGCAGTATAAAAGAATGTATTTTTTGATTAAATATCCTCTTAAAATAGATGTCTAGAAAAATCCAGCATGTACTGGAAGATTAAGAAACACATGGTAAGGCCGGCGCCGCGGCTCACTAGGCTAATCCTCCACCTAGCGGCACCGGCACACCGGGTTCTAGTCCCGGTCGGGGCGCCGGATTCTGTCCCGGTTGCCCCTCTTCCAGGCCAGCCCTCTGCTGTGGCCAGGGAGTGCAGTGGAGGATGGCCCAGGTGCTTGGGCCCTGCACCCCATGGGAGACCAGGAAAAGCACCTGGCTCCTGGCTCCTGCCATCGGATCAGCGCAGTGCGCCGGCCGCAGCGCGCTGGCCGCGGCGGCCATTGGAGGGTGAACCAACGGCAAAGGAAGACCTTTCTCTCTGTCTCTCTCTCTCACTGTCCACTCTGCCTGTCAAAAAAAAAAAAAAAAAAAAAAAAACACATGGTAATGATTTCTAGAGGGTAATTGTCTTGATCCCTCACACTGTGGCTTAGATTTATCTGCTTCTGGACTTTATATGTGGAATCCTAGAGAATGTACTTCTTAGAGCTTGACTTCTTCCTTTCTGTGTTGTTTGTGAGATTCATTCACTTGTGTTGTTGCGTGGAACTGTAGCTTGTCATTCTGCTTGTTGACTAGAAGTCTTGTAAGTATATACTATTAGAGCTCATACTACTGTTGACTGACATTCAGACTTCTTCCATTGTTTGGTTATTACATATGGTACTGCTGTAAACATTCCGGTGTGTGTCTCTTGGGGTGTATACTTATGTATTTCTTAGGTAAGTACCATTAATAGAATCGCCATATTGAAGAGCATGACTTCTTCAGCTTCAATGTGTGGTGCTCAACAGCTTCCCAGAGGGTCGTACCAACTCTCACCAGCAGTATGCCAACTGATGAACACATGTGGTCATTTTAAGTCATTTAGTGAACAAGGAGGGTTACTGGATGAATCTTTGCAGTTGGAAATCTGACAGGTATAGGAAAGCCAGTTACTGTTTTTATAAATGAGAAATTTTAGGAAAATAGATTTTGACAGATTAAAGGGAAATTTCTCTTTTATTGTGTATACAGAAAATATTTCCAGACCTGGCATCATAGTGTAGCATGCAAAGTCTCTGCCTGCAATGCTGGCGTCCCATGTGCGCACTGGTTCAACCCAGCTGTTCCACCTCTGATCCAGGTCCCTGCCAATGGCCTGGAAAAAGCAGCATAAGATGGCCCCTGGTACCCATACGGGAGACCTGGAAGAAGCTTCTGGGTCTTGCCTTCAGCCTAGTCCAGCCGTGGCCATTGCGTCTCTTCCTCTCTCTATAATTCTGACTTTCAAGTAAATGAATGTGTGTGTGTGTTTTAAGTATTTCTATGTATAAATTACTTACCTCTGTATTTTCTGAGTGTGTCTCTTTTTGACGGTGAGGAAAATGGAAAATGTTCTGCCACAGTTTCTTTGAGAAAAACTCTTAACAGTTGTGATAACCGTTGGGAATTATCCTTCTTTCTTTTCTTCTCATGGCCAGCCAATGCTTAGCTAAGGAGCCCACTTTCCATCTCTTTAGTTGACTGTGTTACTCTTCACTGGAGTCCTCTTTAGTGGTTGCATTTCTCTGAAACTGAAGATAAAGAAAACTTCAAACTTGGGAAGAGAGAATCAGTACTCAGTTTAGAGAGAAAGATTGCCTTCTGGCCCATGCATTTTACACTTTCAGTGTTTGAAAATAAAAGATGTTAGATGTTGAAACAGTGGCCTTGTGTGATGAGGCAGCCAGCTATAACCAGCTTTCATCTGTAAGACAATCTGTATTTGCTCTAGCGGTGCTTATTTTCTGTTTGTCGATGATGAATTTAGTCCCAATTAGTTGGACTCATGTGGCTCCTCTGTTGGTTCTTTCCTCACCTGTCCAGCAACACTGTGTGTCTTCTTGTCCTCCATTAATTTTATGACTGAGGATGTGTAATATCAAGACATGCATCAAGTTATTTGAAAGAAATTAGGGTGGATTTTTAGATGTCTACTATCTTCTTCTCCACCTTATGCTGTGAAATGGATTTCTGTAACATGGGAAATGTCCATCTCCTTGAATACTTAAATCCGTTGATGTTTTTTGAAGAGATTAACAAGCAATCACACTGTGATAACCAGCTGTTTCTTGTTATGGGTAACAGAATCAATCACGTTTTTTATTATACTCAGAGAACATTTCTTTTCCTCTGTCACCTGATACTGATTTTTGATATATCTTATTGATTTCTGATTAATCTAGGAGTGTAACGAAAGAGAAGAACTGGTAAGGTAAGAATTATCAAAGATGTTGTCTCGTGTGCTCATGGTTAGAAGACAGTTCTCTTGTTGGACTTGGTTTTTCCATTTCAATAGAATTCCCTGAGCTCAGAAAGTCAACCTTGTGAGAATAATGTCAGGTTTCCTCTCTTTGGGCCAGTAACAGCATCTGTTACTGAATGTGAGACACATCCTTATCACAGGGCTTCTGAGGGCTGCCCTATCCCTGAGCCCCTGGCATTTACCAGGGATTCTTTGTGCAAAGCATCAGAGCCCTGGCCTTTGAGAGATAGGTGAGAAGTTTCATTAACGAGTGTAAAGTTAAGGCTTTTCATAATAAATCCAGATTCCCCTTGGAGATTCTTTGGGTTCAAGTGCTAGGCAGTGCCAGAGCCTGGGAATCTTATCAAAACCTCAGCTTTTTTAACTGCCACCACTATGGGTTTGAAATGGATTTTCATTCATTTTAGGGCTATTTCAACATATGGATTTTGTGTAAGCATTTTTGCTTTCTCCAGAGGAAACTGGAATTTGGTGCACTCCCATTCTCATGGATGTAATATTTTGAGCCTTTAGTATAATCCTAGTGCAATGGATATTGCATATGGAGGCTGTTTTGTGTGTGTTAACTTAATGTTTGTTTTCAGATTGGAAACTGATCTGACCTAAGAAGCCGTTAGTCACTACTTCAAGTCTGAGAAATCTTGAAGGCAGAAATCAATCTGTGTGGAAATACTCATTTATGTAGCAGGCTCGTCCTGCTGAGCGTATCCTTGTAAATGAAACCCACATCTTGAGAAGCGGCGTGTGGGGAGCAGGTGTCCCCTTTCAGGAAGACTGTTTGAAAGTGGTGATGTCATCCTAACTGGGAGATGTGTGGATTTGAGCTTTTTTTTGGTCATTCATCTTTACATTTGCTTATCCAATCACTGCCTATTTACGATTAAGTTTGAGCAGCCAGAGCCTCCCTGCCCCCATGTGTAAAGAATGCTCAGTGGCTAAGAATGGAAGTTTTGTTTGGAGAAGCATCTCTGTTTTGTGTGACTGATGCATGAATGATATTCTTCCTCCCATTCCTGACTTCTTCCCACCGCAGTTGGCAAAGACTCTTCTTGTCGGTGATTGGTCTTCGTGTGTCATTCTTGGGACTGCGTATGCTGTGCCTCCTGGCACTCTGTTGAAATTGTTCTGGATTTTCTCATTTACTTCTCCATTCTGTTTCTGTCACCACATTGTGCTCGTCAGTCCCTGTTTTCTTCAAAAAGCCATCTGTGTTCCCTTCTGTGAGCTGTTCCCCTCGTGGCTGTCAGTCATCTCTGAGCGTGAGCCACAGTTTCTTTTTCAAACCAGTTTGGTCCCAGAGAACCAGAAAGCTGTGAATTTTTTTGGCTTTCTGTTCACATACAGAGCTCTATACTTGTATAGTGTTACATTTCTCCTCTTTCTGTTTCAGAAATGTTGTCTTGCCTTGTTAATCAAGATTAAATGATTTGGGGAGACTTTTACCAATAGACAGGCCACTGTGAATTTGCTAGTTAAGTGAACACTTGACTCTGAAGGTAGCCTGCTTCAGTCTCTGTCTTTTTTTCTTGGGTTGTCTCTTCTGAGCAGTTTCCCAGTTACTTGTATTATGTAGCTTTTCGTCTTAAACTGTGAAGCTCTAGTCTCCTGAATTAACTGCCATGAGTCCTAGTCCTATTTGTCTTGGTCTTCCTTCTTTCAAAGACCAGTCCCTTTATGTCAGCTGTATAATCCATACCCTTGTACTTTCCCAAGGACTTTCTCTTCTGATCATCTCATCTC
Source organism: Oryctolagus cuniculus (assembly GCF_051225735.1). Lineage (NCBI taxonomy): Eukaryota > Metazoa > Chordata > Mammalia > Lagomorpha > Leporidae > Oryctolagus > Oryctolagus cuniculus. Next base: position 50,387,839 of record NC_142878.1, read on the forward strand.
CAACCTGCTCTGTGAAACTGTTCCCACAAACATCCTGATCATACTTTTGTGTCTCTCATTTAAAAAATAATGTGTTCTGGGGCTGACACTGTGGCATAGCGGGTTAAGCCACTGTCTGCAGTGCTGGCTTCCCATATGGGCTTTGGATAGAGTCTCAGCTGCTCTGCTTCCAATCCAGCTCCCTGCTAATGGCCTGGGGAAGCAGCAAAAGATGGCGCAAGGCCTTGGGGCCCTACACCCACATGGGAAACCCCAAAAAGCTCCTGGCTTTGGCCTGGCTCAGCACCAGCCATTTCAGCCATTTGGGGAGTGAACCAGTAAGTGAAGATCCCCCCACCCCCACCCCGTGACTCTGACTCTCAAATAAATAAATGCATCTTTAAAGCAAAAATCTGTTCAGGACTCCAGTCCCCCTGTCAAACAGTATTGTCTCCTGGAGGGATATCTGCTTTTGCATTGGGCACTTGTTAGTTCCTCCTTCACCCTTTAGCCCATTTGAGTCTGACTGAAATCCTGCCTTCTCAACTCTGTTCCAGACTTGGTTATGGGGAGCCCCTGTACTACCTAATAAGATAGTTGCTTTTCCCATTTTCTTTCACCTTCTGAGAATTCAACACAGTGAACCATCTGTCTGCCTTAAAATTGTTTCTCTCTTGCATCAGACATACCATACATATCATATCTCTCTCTTGGTTACCATTCTACTCCATCACTTGCTTTGATTTTTTTTCTCTGTTGCAGATCTCCTATACCTTAATTTTTAAATTTGGAGACTCTTTGGACTTTCATGGGCTATCTTCTTTCCCACTTTCTCTCTTTTCTTGCACTCTAAGTAATGTTATAAGTAAGTGCTATAGGCTATTATCTGTAGTACTGTTGTACGTACATTGTAGTTATGACAATAAAATAAACTCATTTATCCAAAATACACAAAATAGCTCATAATTTGCATTACTTATATATACTTATTGTTAGGTACTTTCACATCTTTTTTTCTATAAATTTATATAAATACTAAAATTTTTGTTGAAGGAAAAGAAAGTTGACTTTATCTTTCTTTGGTTTCAGATATTCAGCATCTTGGTTTTCTATTAGATGTCAAGTGTCACTCCCTCTTAGAAGGTACATGTCTCAGTCCACCAGATATTAAACATTTTAAGATCTTTTTCTTTTCTCTATCTATGTCATTGTTCTACTCTCTTGACATCAACCATTTTGATTATTTTTAGACTCAATAGGTCTCTGAAAGTTATCTAGTTACTAATTCTAGATTAAAATGTTTAGGTTATGTTTCTACTTAAGCTGCTTTGGTGAGAGATTCAGTGAATTCACATGTATTTATTTTAAGATTTCTTAATTTATTTGAAAAGCAGAGTTACACAGAGAAAGATCATCCATCTCCAAATGGTCACAATAGCTAGGGCTGGAGAAGGCCTAAGCCAGGAGTCTCAAACTCCATTTGGGTCTCCTGCATAGGTGGCAGGGACCCAAGCAACGTGGGCTATCTTCCACTGTTTTCACAAGTGAATTAGCAGGAGCTGGATCAGAAATGGTACAGCCAGGACATGAACTGACACTCATATGTGATGCCAGCACTACAGGCAACAGCTTAAACTGCTGCACCACAATGCTGGCTCCAGTATATATTATTTTTAAAATATTTTATTGAAATACAGTATACATACAAAGAAATGCACATAAGTGTACAGATAAATGACTTTTAATCTGATCACAGTTATAACCAACACTAAAACAAGAACAAAATAAGAACTAGTAACCTCAGAGTATTCATTATTCCCCCTATTTTTTTTATTTTTATTTTTTTATTTATTTATTTATTTATTTATTTTTTTTTTTTTTTTTGACAGGCAGAGTGGACAGTGAGAGAGAGAGACAGAGAGAAAGGTCTTCCTTTGCCGTTGGTTCACCCTCCAATGGCCGCCGCGGCCGGCGCGCTGCGGCCGGCGCACCGCGCTGATCCGATGGCAGGAGCCAGGAGCCAGGTGCTTTTCCTGGTCTCCCATGGGGTGCAGGGCCCAAGCACCTGGGCCATCCTCCACTGCACTCCCTGGCCACAGCAGAGGGCTGGCCTGGAAGAGGGGCAACCGGGACAGAATCCGGCGCCCCGACCGGGACTAGAACCCGGTGTGCCGGCGCCGCTAGGCGGAGGATTAGCCTAGTGAGCCGCGGCGCCGGCCCTATTTTTTTTTATTTTAATGTGTGAAATGAGTATATTGTCATTTACATGGTGTGATTCAGTGAAGTGATATTTATAACTATTTACCAATGATATGAAATCCACATAATTATTATACTCTATATGTTAACTACCACAAATAATAGACAACAAGTGATATTTGTCTTTTGGGGCCTGGCTTATTTAACTTAGCATAATTATCTCCATTTGCATCTATTTTGTGCAAATGTTAAGATTTCATTCTTTTTATGGCTGAGTAATATTCCATCATGTACATATATTCTATTTTCTTTATCCAGGCATCAGTTGGTGGACATCTAGTTTATTCCATATCTTAAGTATTGTGAACTGAGCTGCTATAAACACAGGAGTTTGGGTAACACTTTCATAATGCTGATTTCATTTACATTGGATATATTCCCAGAAGTGAGATGCTGGATCATAAATCTATTTCTAGTTTTCTGAGGAATCTCCATACTGTCTTCCATGATAGTTGTACTGGTTTCTACCAGTAGTATAGCAGAGTATCTTTTTCTCCATATCCTTGCTAGCATCTGTTATTTTTTATTTTAGTATGGTGGCCATTCTAACTGGGGTGAGGTGAAACTCATTCTGGTTTTTATTTACATTTAGCTGATGGCTAGTGGTCCTGAGCATTTGTTCCTGTATCTGTTGGCCACCTGTATGTCATCTAGTATGTACTGTTATTACCTGCATACATAAAGCACTTAGAACAGTGTTGGATAAATGTCAACAATTGCTGTTCTTCATACAGTTCTAATTATTCCATATCATAAGAAATTTCTTCAAGGAAAGGCATGTTCATCTGTTTGCAGGCAGAGAGGCAATGATGATCCCACTTGCCTTTTCAATAGGGTAGGGTTTCCAAGTGAGCTCCAGTGGGTTTCCAGGTCACAACCATGTCAGGTCCTTGGAAGATGCAGAGTCCAGGGGTCCACTGTATCAGAGTTGCCAAACCACACTCTGTAGGAGGGGGGTCAGGAATCTGCTTTTTAAAACTAATTTTCCTATTTCATTCTTATATGTGCTAAAGTTGGAGAATTGTTTAGGCCTTTAATAAGTTCTGAGCCAATAGAAGCAAAATAGCTTTTAAAACATCATGCATAGAGTGGTTACCTAATCTGTGATGTGTTCAATTGTAGATTTGGGTGTTTTTTGTTTTGTTTTTAGGGATTTATTTATTTATTTGAAAGGCAGAGTTACAGAAAGAGAGAGAGAGAGGTCTTCCATCTGCTGGTTCGCTTCCCAATTAGCCACAATGGCTGTGGCTGGAACAATCTGAAGCCAGGAGCCAGGTGCTTCTTTTGGATCTCCCACATAGGTCTCAGGGGCCCAAGCACTTGGGCCATCCTCTACTGCTTTCCAAGGCCCATTAGCAGGGAATTGGATTGGAAGTGGAGCAGCCAGGACTTGAACTGGCGCCCATACAGGATGCTGGCACCCTAGGCAGTGGCTTTACCTGCTATGCCACAGCACTAGCCCTGAATTATAGATCTTAAAAGCATTGGGCCTGTTGCCCCTATTGCTAGTGGGAAACGGAAGTCTGGTCAGAAGAATCTTTATCTGAGATCATATCGTTTGCTAGTGGCATAGTCAGGGCTAAGATTCAAATCTCCTGTCTCTGGTTTTGTTCTCTTTCCACACTCTGAACAACCATTTCATGCCCTAAAATGACCCAACGTTTTTTCAATATGCCTTCCACAAAGCAGGAGAGTGGACTGACCTAATGCAAACAGATTGTGACTGTGGTGAAACGAAATAAGAGTGACCTAGAGAAAAAGATAAGAAAGATACCCTAAGAAAATGGGTGAGAAGAGAAGCATAGGTTTCGATAATTGAAGGGTTTGGGAAAGTAAGAAAGAAGGTTACAGGGCAGACATTTGGCACAATGGTTAAGATACTTCTTGGGGTACCCAGATTGGAGCCCTAGCTCTGCCTCCATTCCAGCTTCCTGCTAGGGCACACCCTGGGAGGCAGTAGGTGCTGGCTCAAGTGTTCAAGTTCCTACCACCCTAGTGCAAGACTGGATTGAATTCCTTCCCTTTAGCATCAGCCTGATTGTTGTGGGCATTTGGGGTGTGCACCAGTACATGGAAGATCTTCCTATGTCTCTCTTTCTCTCCCTCTGTCTTTCTACCTAAGAAAGTGGTCTTTCTACCTACGAAGGACAGAGGGAGAGAGAGAAAAAAATTTCTAAAAAAAGAATGAGGTTGCATATGAAAATGAAAAGGAGAGCAAAGATAGAAAAAACTAGGATAGGATTGTAATAAGTAGCTGTTTAAGAGAGCAGTGTTATAGGTACATGTTTCAGCTCCATGTTGCAGGTGCTCATGTCCAAGTGTAGTGATGAGAACTTTAGATTGAAGCCCTTGGTTTAAAACTCCTTAACAACTTAGCTAGGAAAATCCAGAGTATTGGACAAGGGCCCAGTGTCCCTTCTGGTTCCAGCATCTCCAGCATCAGTGTGAACATGACAGAGACCCTGTGCGCTGCTGTCTGTTCAAAGCCCTTTCTTCATTTTCACTGGGGAACATTGTGGGCCTCAAAGGTAGCCCTCTCCCATGTTTCCCCGTGCACCCAAGCGAACACTGGCTGTGACGGCTGATGGCATGAGGGCTATGAGACCGTGATCCGTGATGCAGTTAAAAATAAACTCCAATTAGAACTTTTTTCCTTGGAGGTTGTAAAGCAAGAATAACAGCTGTGTTTATCTACCTCTGCCTGAGATCTGAGCCTGCCCTGCTCTGATTGGAGGTGCTTTGGCTGTTTGCTAGTAAGTATGGCCAGGCTGAAGGAAGTGATGAGAGCAAGAGCTCCCTGTAAGTTTTCCTGTCACTCATCTTTGAATATGGAAAAATATACTGTCAGCCTGCTCTCACTTAGTTTTTGGCACTGACAGCTTTTGGTTGATGCATGGTCTGAGTCCTCTTCCTGTGGAGGGAGCTACATTTTGACCAACTAAACAGAGATGGAGACTGGCAAGGACCAATAAAAGAGGAAAAAGTTCCTAATTTCTGTTTTAAATTTGTTTGGGAGGGAAAATAAAACATAGAATTTCAATGGCTGTATCAAAAGGTAACTTCTGAATCACCAAATTACTCTTTTTAAATAAGAAAATATGTATTCATTCCAGTTCTTTGGTACTCCAGAGTCAAAGCTGGCACTCCTACCATTCAAAAATTTTAATGATTTATTCAAAGGTCAAGATATAGACGTTATTATAACCATTGAAACCAATTTGTATTCCTTTCTAAATGTTATAATCCAATTACATAGCAGTGAATTTTATTAAATGCATTCAATTCAGTACTGAAGAAAAACTGATTTTTATTATGCATAGCAATTATGTTCTCAAATGCCCTTCTTTCCTGCAGAACTAACCCTGGCAGTTCTCATTCAGTTTACCTTTCAACGCAAACTTCAGAATTTAATTACTAAATGTCACAAGGAGCATAAAACTGGGAGATGGAAATGTTTGATTCTGGTGGAGTGTTCGGAGTGAATGATTTATTAGTTAGGATTCTGTTCAGCTGCATCTAACAAAAAACCTGAGTAAGCGGTGGCTTGGACCAATCCTGAGCACGTTTTTTTCCCCTGAGGAATCTGGAGTGGATTCTGCTGGTCCTCTGCCTTACAGCTCCTTTCACTTCACCTGGCACAGATCGCCTGGGGTTACAACTGGAGTGTTCCACCGCAGGGTTACGTTTGTCTTTTGGGAAGGAAACAAGAGGGAAGAGGCCAGAGGCCCAGGACCAAGCTGGCTTTCTGGAAGTTCTCCCGGAAACCCAGTGACTTCCCAGTGCGTTGTTCAGAACTCTGTCACGTGAGCCACCCTGGCTACCCCACCTCACCCAAATCGGGTTCTGTTGAGTGCCCTGTCAGTGCCCAGATAGCAGGCACATGTATTTTCTGAAAGAGATTCCACCTTAAGGACTTGACTGTAATAAAGTTAAGGTGTTTCTCTGACCTCCCTCCCACTTGTTTTCTCTTCCGAGCCGTGGCACTTCCTTCCCACCTTTATTGTACATATTGTGATTTTTCTGATAGCTAGCAATCAGTTTGGGAATAAACATGCACTTAGATTCTGGTTTGTGGAATTGAGATTAGGCCAACAGAGCATGAGTCACCCATTGTCTTTTGTGAAAAATTGCCTGCCATTGGTAATTGACTTGCTCTTTTTCATGGTCTTCAAAACAGGACCCACCTCCAGTCAACGGTGGTTGTGTTCAATATAGTGCAGAATAAAAAAAATCAAGCTGTCAATGGGCAAAGCGTGGAGACAAGATACCCGGTCATTTGATTCTGGCCATTTCATTATTCTTAGGAGAAACATGAGAGACGGCCATTCATGTATCATAATGACAGCTTTCTGGACAACATGCTGCCTCCCACCCAGTGTGGCCCCTGAAATTCTGTAGGGCAGTGGGAGTTGAATGTGGTAAATGCCACCACAACCCCCTCCTTCTTGCCCTTACCCACTGATGCGAACCCATCCAGATAGTCTGCCAAGCTCCCTGTCTTGCCACCTCCGGATGGAGTTGATGGCATTGTGCATCTGGTCATCCAGTCTGCTGAGTTACGGTTCTGATTATCCCCAGTAAAAATGAAACTCAAGCAGAACCACTGGAATGCATTTGCTCTCATATTTACTGCTCACTGGTGGGTTCAAAAGTCAGTTCAAGCCCTATTAGAAAAGAATTGATTTTTTTGGTTCTCTTGTTTGCTCTCTTTCCCTTCATTTTCTTTTAGGGATTCAGTCAAACTCTGTCCTGCAGTTTCATTGAATTCTTGCTCTTTGCAGGCTGACTGTGTCCCTGAGACCACATTTGCATTCTCTCTTCTCAGCAGTTAACCTCTTCACAATCCTAAGCTTCTCAAACACAGAATGCATTGAAGTAAACACATCACCCACAGAGACCTGCTGAAGAGGAAGTTGTAGCACTGCACATCACTGTAGCCTGATGGCATGCAGCGGCAGCTCCTGTGAAAGGACCTCACCTGCTATTCACAGACACTCGGAAGCTGGAGGAAGCATCTCCTGTTAGTCTCTGGGATGCACTCACACTTGAGTTATGCACATGCAATGGCATTCACTCAGGCGGAGGAGGGAGCCATGGAAGAGGAGGAGGAAGGCAGAAAAGAACAGATGTTTGGGAGTAGTAGTGCCTCGGGCCAAGTGGAAGGCTGCCTGGAGGCCGGGCATTGAGGGTGACCAGGTTGCTGGGCTGCTGGGGTAGGTGTTCGTGGCCATGAACCTAGTGGAAATAGGATCTGCCTTCTCTTGGGTGTGAATCCTAAGTCATCAGTGATCTAGTTTTTGCACACTGTTCAACAAATCCCGTTGGCCACTCACATCTAGCCTCTCTCCTCCTTACCCCCACACAGCCTTCATATCAGTGGCAGCCATGTTGATTGATGAACTCTGATATTCCTCTTCCTTTAATTGTTCTTTCTATTTCCTCACCCTGCAGAATTTGATTGGAACTTGCAACCTCACAACCTCACATGCTGTCTCACCCGAATGCCTGCACGCAGCCCCCGGTGTGAACTGATGTCCCTCCTCTAGGCGCCCATCATGTCCTTGGGCATCCTCATCATGGCCCTTGTTGCACTGCCCTGCCATTTATGTTTCCTTTCTTACTAGACAGCAAGACGTAGGGGTTAGTGACCATAAACACAGTATCTAGCATGGTGTCCGGCATCGTGTGGTTGCTCTTTACCACGAGGTGAATTCATGAATAAAACCAAAAGAACGTGGCTCTGTTGTCAAATTTTAGAACTGAATTTTCCATCTCTGCAGTCGACATACCAGCCCTTCTTTGCCATCCCCCTGAATGACTGCTTGGTTTTCATGTGGGGTAGGGGTGAGGCAGGGTGAAATGGAGTAGGGGGAAGCTGCTGCGGCAGCAGAGAGGGAGAAGATTGGTTTTGGAAAGGTTTGCATCCAGGCCAGCAGGTCTCTGACATGCACCAGCCTGAAAATAGACCTGCGATTCTTACCCGTCTGCAGCCAGCCTATTTACTGAAAGGTCAAAGAAGAGGCTCCCAGTGTCAAGCCTGTGGAGAAGTGATGAAAACCTGCGGGTGCTAGATGGAGGGAAAGGGGAAGATGAGCATTCTCTTAGCCAGACAGTACGTGCACTTCAAGGGCTTCTCACCTGGGGAACCACCACCTGACAGAATGCTTTCAGTGCGAGTGTGCAGTGTGCACAGTCGTTATCCTGACTGCGATTTTTCCCCATCCCTTTCATCAATGATACTCCCGACAAAGATTATCTTACACGGAAGGGTTAAAGTTTTGAGACTTTTTTTTCACTTCGGATGAGTATTTTGCTGTAAGTGCCCATTGCTTAGATAGGTAGGTCACTCTCCTAAATTAGTCTTTAGGGTTTGAACCATTCTCTCAGTTTTATTTATTTATTTATTTATTTTTATTTTGTTTTTGACAGGCAGAGTTAGAGACAGAGAGAAAGGTCTTCCCTCCCTTGGTTCACCCCCCAAATGGCTGCTCCGGCCCGCACGCTGCACCAATCCGAAGCCAGGAGCCAGGTGCTTCTCCTGGTCTCCCATGCTGGTGCAGGGCCCAAGAACTTGGGCCATCCTCCACTGCCTTCCCAGCCACAGCAGAGAGCTGGCCTGGAAGAGGAGCAACCGGGACAGAATCTGGCGCCCCAGCCGGGACTAGAACCCAGTGTGCCGGCGCAGCAGGCAGAGGATTAGCCTAGTGAGACATGGCGCTGGCCTCTCAGTTTTATTAAAGCATGACAATGTCAGATTTATCAAAAAAAGAAGTGACAGTTGGGGTTCAAGAGCAGGAGGTCAATGATGACTTCCCTGTAAGATACTGGGCCAGCAGGCAACAGAGTTCCTTTTTGTAAAGCATGTGGACTGGGACTTTGTTTCCTGTATTCTATGGAGGTCTGAAACTGCGCTGTGCCCTGCAGCAGCCACTAGCTGTATGTGGCTATCAAGCACTTGCAATGAAAACTAATCCGGGGGCTGGCGCTGTGGTACAGCGGGTTAAAGCTCTGGCCTGAAGCGCTGGCATCCTATATGGGTGCCAGTTCTAGTCCTGGCTGCTCTTCTTCCCATCCAGCTCTTTGCTATGGCCTGGGAAAGCAGTAGAAGATGGCCCAAGTTCCAGGCTTCGAATTGGCACAGTTCCAGCCATTGTGGCCATCTGGGGAGTGAACCAGCGATGGAAGACCTCTCTCTCTCTGTCTCTACCTCTCTCTGTAATTCTTTCAAATAAATAAAGTTAAAAAAAAATGCTTAATGTTAAAAAAAAAAAAAAAAAAAAAAAAGCAGGGGCCAGAGCTGTGGCACAGCAGGTTAACATCCTGGCCTGAAGTGTTGGCATCCCATATGGGTGCCGGTTCTAGTCCCAGCTGCTCCTCTTCTGATCCAGCTCTCTACTATGGCCTGGGAAAGCAGTAGAAGATGGCCCAAGTCCTTGGGCCCCTGAACCCGTGTGGGAGACCCAGAAGAAGCTCCTGGCTTTGGATCGGTGCAGCTCTGGCCATTGCGGCCATCTGGGGAGTGAACCATCGGATGGAAGACCTCTCTCTCTCTCTCTCTGCCTCTCCTCTCTCTGTGTTACTCTGACTTTCAAATAAATAAATAAATCTTTGAAAGATAAATAAATTAAAAAAACTAATCCCAATTAAGTTGTACTCTTAAGTCTAGAATATAAACTAGACTTTGAAGATTTAGTATGAAAAAAGAATAAAAATAACATTTCATTTATGACATGTTGTATTAGTAAAATGTATGATTAATCGTATTTCTATTTAGCATTGAGAAAATGAATGTTGTCAACATTTTATTTCTGCTGGACAGCAGTGGTCTAGAACTTCTGAGAGTTGCATTGTCTTGCTACAATACACAGGAGTACACATAGTATAAATTCAATAAATACACCTAACACGATAGCTTTGACTTGGAGATAATGGCCATTGCCATCAGTAAAACAGCAGAAAATATATAGTTTTCACCTCTCAGACCAACAAAGCTATTACTTCAAGGAGCAAAGTAATACAGTACAGATATACTCAGGGAAATGTTGCATAATCACATCTAATTGAGCCTTTTGCTGAAATCTTTTATTTATCTATGTTGGAACCCATTGTCTTCCAGTCGCCTGGGTGAGCAGCTATGGTTAGCATCAGCACTTCCCAAACTAGAATAGAAGTCAGGAAGATACTCAGACACTAGGAGCTGCAGTTATTCCATGTGTCCATATGGTCTGTTGATGCACTGTCTCTGTTGCCTTGGCCACCAGAGCACCATGAAGGGTTGCAAATGTTATTTCGTGACTGCAGGAAAACATCTTGTTATCCAGATTGATCTAAACCAACTGTCCTCCCTAGACAAAGGCGAATAAATGCAATGTGTTTAATAAATTTTCATACAATGAAAATGCAATTCAAGTTTGTTTTCTGATATTTAATCCCTAGCACTGATTTTTTTTTTCTTTTTTCTCTTTCTGGGTTTTTGGCACTATTTGGCTGCCTGAAGTTGAAGACTTAAGTAGAATTTTTCCCCTTGGGAATCAACCCTCCTGTTGTTATTCTACCCCCATGGATTATTTGAGGATATTGAACATACATGAAGTGCCTTCAATGAGAAATGACACTTTTCTGATAGGCATGTCCAGACAGTGGGAAGGAGACCTGATGTTTAGAATCATCATGAAAACTTCAAGGAGTGAGCCATTATGGAGACACTTTCTGTCCTGCCTCCAGGATGGCCAACCCTGACATGCATCCATTAAATGCAAATAAGCAATATTTAAAAGTTTGAATGTCACTCCTAAGAATGCAGTCCAGTACTGGTATAGCAAATTAACTTTGTGGCTTTTTAAAAAAAAGCTTTCTTTTATTGTTGAAATTTGAAAGAATGGCTTCCTCTGGGCCTCAGAATCTGGAGAGGGATTTGGTGTAGATGCTGATTTTTATAAGCCTCGGAGGTGGAAGAGCATCCAACAAATAGGTGCCTTGGTGGGATGGTATTCTTTTTAGCAAGAACAAAATATGAAGCATAATTAAGCATTGTAACCATAAAATCATCAAATAAGGGAGAAGGGGAATCCCACGAGAAACTAAGTTTTATCTTCGCGTGGCTGAGTTGGCTAGCATGGAGATAGTAGGAGATAAGTCATCCTAAGTGAGATGGGCAGCGTGCAGCACCTGATGGAGCAGCTCCCCTGGAGTTCATCTGCTCACACGCTGTGGTTAATACTGCTCTTGTATTAAAAATCGGTGAGAGCGCCATGGTCCCATCTATTCTGTTTTCAGTTCAAGCAACCAAATACTAGACTCTGATCTCCCCCTGTGTAAAGCTTTATATGATTTCTATTTGCTTGTACAATGTGTGCATCATAGATAAACAAGATGAATTGTTTCCTTCTCCACATAAAACTGAACAGGGTTCTAGCATATAATTTTGCACCAATTAGCATGTTGCTACACTTGCAGAGTGGCAAAGTATTCAGTGATTTTTGATTGGCAGTTCTAAAATGCCTTCCATCCATAAAGCTCAGAATACTAGGAGTAAAATGATGCCCCAAGTCTCTCAGAACCTGCGTGTGCAATGCTAGTTTTTTTTTTTTTTAAATCTCAGCCAAATGACTGTGCACATGCACACACAATAAAATTTAATGTCAGAAATAGTAATACTTAAATGTAGCACACAAGAAAATATTGTTCCTCTTTCTTTGCTTCTGTGTGTCCATATTTTTAAAACATTTATCTACTGTGATCAAAAGTGGAGATGTAAATTACTACATTTATTGTATTTCCAAGATGTGAGTTTTTTTTCTTTACATTTTACCATCTATGAAATTAGGATGCACCACAGAATCTGTGACATCTCTAGATTGTTATCAGCCAGGTGCCATTCACAACATAATTGTAGTTGCTTGTGCAGATTGGGCATAACTGCTCATATTGTTATCACTTGAGATAGGTTGAGTATATTTACCCATAAACTGCCTTCAAAAAGATGATGCTATTCAGTGTATAGTGAAAAACATGAGAACAGAACAATGTGTTATATGCTAAGTCGAAGTCCAAAAGCGTGCTCTCATTAAGCATGAAAGTATGTTATAAAATAGCACTGTGTCAGGTTTAATTGGTAGTCTCTTATTTAGTGTTACATAAGCAATAGTACATCTTAACGGTCAGCAATGACTTGGACATGATGAAGTCCAGTGCATAAGAAGATCAGGACCTTTTCAAAGTGAATGAATTTTTCCCCCACCTTCTTTTTTTAACTTTATTTTCTTATTACTTTACGTAAGGTATACACATTTCATGTATTTCATATGTACAGACTCAGTGATACTTTACCTCCCACCCTCCCTCCTGCCCACGCTCCCCCCCTCTTCCTCCTCCTCCCTCTGACATTCTTTCCATGGGTGCTTTTTCCAGCGTGTTGTCAACCATGAGGGCTTCTGTCTGAAGATGACATTTCTGACTCAGCATCTAGTATATCCCCCTCATACCTAAGCAGCAATCCACCCATGCTCTTGCCTGCAGTCACGTTGTGGGGTGAGGGAGGTGAATGCTGGTGCTGAAAAGACAAACGTTCTGCTTCCAGGCAGAAGTCTGGGACTGTTGGAAACAGAGTAAGCCACTCTTCTCCCAAATGACTGTAAGTTTTTACTCTGGCCTAGCACAGGGCTGTAGCCTTTGCCGCTCACCAGCTACAGGCACAAACACCAAGATAAGTTCAAAGACATCTGGTCCTAGCCAACCTAGAACTGCTTTTACACCAGTGGAAGAATCGGAGACTGTGGTGTGTTCTCACACTGCTCCTGCTTTGGATCTCCTGTGAGTGTGCATATGAATGAGAGTTGCCAGATTATTTCTGTCTGGTCTGCATGTGGGTGTTAAGTTGTTGCATGGTGTGCGTTCATCAGAAAAGGATTATAATTACCAAGAGCAATCAAATTTCTGAGAAGAAAGACTTTCTGGATGGAGATATGTTGGCTAATCTTGTGCTTCAGGAAAAGACATCAAAGAAAGAGCAATCTAGAATATTTGTATTTTAGTTTATTATAATTCTGTAATTCCAGGGCAATTGTATATTCTTAAAATAGATGTTTTATACTCTTTGCTGACACATTTACTCTTATCACATTTTTAGAAAATACTGTTATTTTGTATGCATAGCTGCCAACTCCATCTTAATATTTATACTTCCTGTTATAATTCCTTCACCACAGTTATCTATGGTAAGAGAGAGGGTCTTTTTCCTATTAAAATTCACATGATTCTTTCTTGTTTTGCCTTAGTTTGGCTTTTAATTTTTGCTGAGCTTTTTCACATGAACCATGCACTTAGATTTTTTTTCTCCTGGATTTTTCATCTGTTTCTCTGTTCTGATACTTCAATTTATTCTCTATGTCCTATCTTTTCTGCATCTTCTACCTTTTTCTCCATTGCCCAAAGTTTGTGTCTTTTTATAATTTGAAAACTTTGTACAGAAATTCCATCAAATTTCATCAGGATACCTTGTGGTAAAATGGTTTGTCATTGTGAGAAACTGAGTATGCCTGATGATCCTATGTTTGTGCTTTTTTACATTTCATATTTACTAAGTAATTTTACTCAAATTCTTCATTGGAATAGTAATAACTTTTCTAAACTGGAGATGTAGGTGCTGCAAATTTTTCCATGGAAAGATCAGTCTCCTAGAGAGGTTTTTTGGTATTCCTTTTGTGTTACTCATGCCGTTGCTTCAAGAAAGCTAAAGAACACTATGAAATGTATCAACTTTATAAATAAAAAATAAGTTACATTTTCTTTGAGATCTCTTAAAGGAGTATCTCAGTATTTCTTAAGGTTCTGAAAACCATCTTTTGTTCTTTATCAGGTTTCAGTATGCCTGCCTTAGGAATTTTGTTTTAGGGAATGACTTTATTGACTTTATAAACAAATAATTATACTTCCTCCTACTTTTCCTCCTTATACCTCTTGGATTTTATTAGCTGTTTTATTTTCCTTTTGTTGAGGACTATATTTACATTCTACTCTGCAAACATGCTTCCTTCAATTGTTTAGTCTTAGTTCTTTATGTTGATGAATTTAATACTTATTCCAGGTCGTTTAACCATTGCCTCTCCATTTTAAAGTACTTCAATCCTTATTTTTTTATTTTTATTTAAGGTATACAAATTTCATGTATTTCATATATAAAAATTCAGGAATTTAGTGATACTTTCCACCCTAGCCTTCCTCCTGCCCACGCTCTCTCCCTTTTCTCTCCTCCCTCTCCTATTCCCACTCTTAACTTTTGCAAAGATCTATTTTGAGTTTAGTTTATACTCATTAACTGCACTAAAGAGCTCAATAAATAGTCTGAAGAAAAAACTCACTGTTCCACAACAGTCGAGACAGGGTTGTAAACAATCATCGAATCTCAAAATGTCAATTTCACTCCTATACCTTTTAGGTACTCTCTTAGTTACCACAGATCAGAGAAGGCATATGGTATATTGTGGGGTTTCTTTTTTTTGTTAAAATTTTGTTCATTCTCTAATTTTAATTATTTCTTTCCTCCTACTTATTTTGGATTTGGTTTGTTGTTTTCCTAGGTCCTTAAGATGCATTAATAGTTCATTGATTTTGTGCCTTTCCAATTTTTTTTTTTTTTTTAATTTGGCAGGTAGAGTTACAGACAGTGAGAGAGAGACAGAGAGAAAGGTCTTCCTTCTGTTGGTTCACTCCCCAAATGGCCGCTATGGCTGGCGCTACACCGATCTGAAGCCAGGAGCCAGGTGCTTCCTCCTGGTCTCCCATGCGGGTGCAGGGCCCAAACACTCGGGCAATCCTCCACTGCCCTCCCGGGCCACAGCAGAGAGCTGGACTGGAAGAAGAGCAGCCAGGACTAGAACCCGGCGCCCATATGGGATGCCTGCGCTGCAGGCGGAGGATTAACCAAGTGAGCCACAGCACCGGCCCCCCAATTTCTTGATGTAGGCACCAACTGCTATAAAGATCCCTCAAAATCCTGCTTTTGCTGTATGCCATCATAAATTTTGATATGTTGTATTTTTGTCTTCCTTCATTTCCAGAAATTTTTTCATTTCTTTTTTGGTTTCTTCCATGACCCACTGTTCATTCAGGAGCATGTTGTTCAATCTCCATGTATTTGTATATGTTCTAGAGATTCTTGGGTTGTTAATTTACAGCTTCATTCATTGTGGTTAGAAAAGATGTATGATTTCATTTTTTTTTAATTTGCTAAGATTTGCTTTATGGCCTAGCATATGGTCCTGTCCTGGAGAAAATTCCATGCACTGGTGAAAAGAATGTATTCTGCAACTGTGGGATGAAAGCTTATAATATCAGTTAGGTCCATTTGTTCCATAGTATGGATTAGCTCTGTTGTTTCTTTGTTGATTTTGCCTAGTTGATCTATCCATTGATGAAAGTGGGATGTTAAAGTCCCCCATTTCTATTGTATTGCAGTCTGTGTCTCCCATTTGATCCATTTAATTTTTTTTAAATAGCCAAGCACCTGGACATTGGGTTCATATACATTTATTATGGTCTCATCTTCCTGTTGAGTTGATCCTTTAATCATTACATAGTGCCTTTCTTTGCCTCTTTTAACAGGTTTTGTATTAAAATCTATTTTTGTCTGGTTTTAGGAATGGTTATACCTGTTTTTTTTGTTTGTTTCTTTAGCATGGAATATCTTTTTCCAACCTTTCACTTTCAGTCTGCCTGTATCTTTGTTGGTGAGGTGTGTTTCTTGTAGGCAGCAAATAGATGGGTCTCTTTTTTTCATCCATTCAGTCAGCCTGTGTATTTTAATTGGAGAATTTAGGCCATTTACGTTCAGGGTTACTATTGATAAGTAACAACTTGACCCTGCCATTTTTCTATAAATACTCATGTCGTTTTATTTGGATTTCCCTTGTAGTTTTACTAGGAGCTTTTCTGCCTTCACATTCGTTCATCATGTTGGCTATCTTTCTGTGTTTCTCTGTGCAGCACACCCTCAAGCATCTTTTGTAAGACTAGATGAGTGGTGACAAATTCTTTCAGTTTCTGTTTATTTCACCTTCATTCATAAATGACAGCTTTGCAGGGTACAGTATTCTGGGTTGACAGTTTTTTTTTTTCTCTTAGAACTTCGATTATGTCTCTCCATTCTCTCCTAGACTGTAGGATTTCTGATGAGAAGTTAGCTGTGAGTCTAATTGGAGATCCTTTGAAAGTAATCTGGCATTTCTCTTGTGCACATTTTAGAATCTTTATGTTTTACTGTGGAGAGTTTGACTACAATGTGTCATAGTGAAGATCTTTTCTGGTCTCTGTGCCTTAGGCACTTGGATGTTCCTTTCTTTCTCCAAATTGGGGAAGTGTTCTGTAATTATTTCACTGAATAGGTTTTCTAATCCACTATTTCTTTCCACAGCTTGAGGAACTCCTAATACCTGTAAGTTAGGTTGTTTGATAGATCTTCAACACTGTTTTTAATTTTTCTTATTTTTCATCTTTTTTGTCTGACTGAAAAATTACCAAAGATTTGGCTTCTAGCTCAGCTATTCTTTCTTCTCCCTCTCCATGTCTATTGTTAAGGCTTTCCACTGTATGTTTTATTTCTCATATTGAACTCTTCATTTATAATATTTCATTTTGGTTTCTCTTCAGAATCTCAATTTCAGAGGATAATTTTTCATTAATGTCATGTGTGGATTTCTTGTCAATTTGCTTCTCTTTACTTCTGAATAATCTGGTGATTAATTTTTTGAATTCCATGTCAGGCATTTCATCAATCTCTTCATCTTCAGTTTCTAATATTGACATGTTGTTTTATTCCTCTGGGGAAGGTCATGTTGTCTTCATTATTCTTGTTTCTCAAATTTCTGCATTTATTTTTAGGCATTTGTGGAGATACTTCTTGGTTTTTGCCTCAGATGGCTTTTATCTTTGAACTGTTCCTCTGTGGCTTAGTGGTATGTCTACTCTTTCAGTGAATACCTAGAGGTTTGTGCTGGATGTGGCCAAAGGGCTCTGGTCTATGCTCCAGGGTGGAGTGAATATCCAGAGTGACACCCAAGTTTGGTGAGGTAGATCTCTTGTTAGCAGAAAAGAGGGTATGATACCCCTGTTGGCATAATCACACCCTCACCTCCTCTCTTTCAAGGTGATCAGTGCCTGAGTATTAGCCCACAGTGAGTGCAATCTCATCCATGCTGCCATATAATCGCGCAAAGGATCTGTGCAGTCCTCAGTGTGAGCACAGATCCCCTTGTAATCACCCATCCTGGGCAATCAGGGTGCTGTTAGCGTGTGGAGCCACACACAGTGATTGTCCAGAGACCCCTTGCGCCCTCTCCTGCAGTCACAGAATTCCCACAGTCTCAGCACACTGGGCTCCCACAGTCACAACATGCAGAGGATCCACTCTTTCCTGCTAGCCCGTCTCATCCACGGAGAGGCTGACATTCCCAGAGCCAGCGGCCTGTGGGTGCTCCACCTAGGTGGTTTCAGCCCTCAAGCCTGTGATGTGTTGAAAGGCTGAGGGCAACTCACAATCCTACATGGGTGCCCAACCCCCTGTCAACCCTCCCAGCCGGACTCAAGGTCAGTGGAGAAGGCAGATTTTTCCCTCTGGTAAAATCCCTGGATCACACACATACACAAGTGCCACTGGCCATAGCCCCTACTTGGTTCACGGTGGTGCCTTCTCCCTGCTGGTTGCAGGATGTGCACAAGAGCCTCTGCCGCTGGTACTGGTGGCAAAATGGCTCCTCCTGCCCTCCCATTGCTGGGTACGCACACCTGAGCTGCAGCCACTGCTACGGCTGTCAAGATGGCATCTTATCTCCACCAGTTATTAGATATGTTTACAAGAGCTGCGGCAGCTGCTACTTATGTCCAAAATAGTGCCTGCCCTCTTCTCAGCCAGCTGCTGGGTGCCATTTTAAGGGTATGGGGAGAGAGTGAAACATGCCCCTTTTTTTCACTGGGTTAGCAGACACCCTGTCCCGCTCAGGGCTCCAGGCCGGACTCAGACTGTGTAGTCCGCCAGGCTTTCCCTCTGGCTCTGTCGCAAGTAGCGTGGGTCACTGCAGTCTGATCTCACCTTGCTCTCCAAAGCAGGTGCTTTCTGTGGCCCTGGGCTGCTGGGGTTGTGTGTTGTGTCTGTGCTCATTTCTGCACGTCTGCGCCTTCCACACAGATCCCTCTCCCTTCCGTAGAGTCTCCACTGAGTGTTCTCGCCAACTCTCCCCTGAAAATGCAGTTTTCCCCCATCCTGGAGTGGTACACCTTTTCCCTATTCCTCACCTTGCAGGCCCTCTAGAGTCCTTATTTTTAACTTACCTGTTGTTTGTCATCTGAATTTTTTAAACATTCAGTTAACATGTAATATGTGTTACAGTGTTCAATACATTTATATAATGTATAATGATCAAATAGGGTAATTAACACTTCCATCTCCTAGGTTTTCAATTTATTGCATAAAGGAGTTATACTAGTCCAAGTTAAAAACACACCCCTAATGGTTACATTATACTTGCTGTGAGATTTTTCAGCTTGGGACAAGGAACAGACGGGTAGGTCTGCTCACTGTAAGGAAATCCTCCTGAAGTTTCCATGTCCGCAAGCACTTAACACCCAGGAACCCTCAGATAACCATTCTTAGTGTAGACCGGCCAGTCGGTACTAGGAACTGACGTACTGCACTGATCACTCTGTAGCTGAGTTACTTCTCCATATTCTGGATGCTCTAGCTCCTTTATCTTTATGATTTTGGAATCTTTGAACACCTCTCTTCCAGGTTTTCTTAAATATATAATGAGTTATTGTAAACTATAGTCACTGTCCCCTGCCATAAAACACTAGAACTTGTTCCTTGTAACTGTGTTTTGGGCCCTGTTATCCAACCTCCATCTATCCCCACTACCTTCCAGATGCTTGTAATTATTATTCTACTTTGAGATCAACTTTTTTAGCGTCACACAGGAGAGAAAACATGAAGCATTTGTCTTTCCGTACCTGTCTGATTTCACTTAAAAGGATGTCTTCCAGTTCCATCCTGTGTTTCACAAATGACAGGATTTCATTCTTTATAGTTGAATAATATCCCATTATGTATATGTAGCACATTTTCTTGATCCATTCATCTGGTGATGGACACTTCTTCGATCTTGTGAATAGTGCTGCCATAATTGTGGGAATATATATAACCAGTAGTGGGATAGCTCAGTCTTAACTTAGATCTATTTTTTAAAATGATTTTACTTATTTTTAAAGTCATAGTTACAGAGAGAGAGGGAGAGACAGAGAATCTTCCATCTGCTGGTTCACTTCCCAGATGGCTGCAACAGCTAAAGCTGGGCCAGGCCAAACCTAGGAGCCAGGAGCTTCATCTGGGTCTCCGGCATGGGTACAGGGGCCGAAGCACATGGGCATCTTCTGCTGCTTTTCCCAAGCCATGAGCAGGGAGCTGGATCAGAAGTGAAGCAACTGGGACATGAGTGGCACCCATATGGGATGCTGGCACTGCAGGCAGCGGCTTTACCTGCAGCAGCACGATGCCTACCCCCACCCCCACCCCCTTTTTTTTTTTGAGGAACTTATTGCTTCCAAAAAGGGTGCACTAACTTACTTCCATACTAACTGTCAGATTTCCCTTTTCTCTACATGCTTGCCAGCATTCCGACTGGGGGAGATGATTTCTCATTGTGGTTTTCATTTTCATTTTTTCACGTGTGCTTGCTTGTTGGCCATTTGGAGATCTTTTGAGAGATCATTTGCTTGACTTTAAACTGGCTGATTTGATTTACTGCTGTTGAGTTTTTCGAGTTCCCTATATATTCTAGGAAGTAATCCCTTACTGATGGGTGTTTCGTAAGTATTTTCTCTCCTCCTGTAGGTTGTTTGTTCACTCTGTTGTTTCCTTTGCTGTGCAGAGCTTCTTAGTTTGTATAATCCCATTTGTCCATTTTTGATTCTGTTGTCTGTACTTTTGGATTCTTTCCCAAAAAATATCATTTCTCATACTGATGTCTTGGAGTGCTTCCCTGTGTTTTCTTCTAGCAGTTTCATAATTTCAGGTCTATATTTAAGTCTTTGAGTTGATTTTTATATATGGTGGCAGATGGCCCATGGAAGAGGTTTAGTTTCATTCTTTTGCATATGGATATTTGGTTTCCCCAGCATCATTTATTGAAGAGATGCCCTTTCTCTCTCTCTCTCTTATCAAGTATCAATTGTCTGTGCATGTGTGGGTTTATTTCTGGGTTCCTTATTCAATTCCATTGATCTGTGTGTGGCTTTTTATGCAAATACTAGACTCTCTTAGTTACAGTACCCCTGTAGTATATTTTCAAATTAAGTATTGTGATGCCCCAGCTTTGTTCTTTTTGCTCAAAATTGCTCTGGCTGTTTGTGGTCTTTTGTACTTCTGTATAAGTTTTAGGTTTTTTTTTTTTTTTATCTCTATGAAGACTACTGTTTGTATTTTGATGGGGATCACATTGAATCTGTAAATCACTTTGGGTAGTGAAGACATTTTAACAATATGAATTCTTCTCCATGAACATGGGAATTTTTTTCACTTTTTGTGTCTTCTATTTCTTTCAGCCATGTTTTATACTTTTTGTCATAGAGGTCTTTTACTTTCTTTTTTTTTTTTTAATTTATTTGACAGGTAGAGTTATAGACAGAGAGAGAGAGAAAGGTCTTTCTTCCATTGGTTTACTCCCCAAATGTCCGCCATGGCTGGCGCTGCGCTGATCCGAAGCCAGGGGCCAGGTGCTTCCTCCTGGTCTCCCATGCGGTGCAGGGCCCAAGCACTTGGGCCATCCTCCACTGCCTTCCTGGGCCACAGCAAAGAGCTGGACTGGAAGAGGAGCAACAGGGACTAGAACCCAGCGCCCATATGGGATGCCGGTGCCGTAGGCAGAGGACTAGCCAAGTGAGCCATGACACCAGCCCCAAGGTCTTTTACTTTCTTCATTAAATTTATTCTGAGGTACTTTGTTTTGGTAACTTCTGCAGATAGGATTACCTTACTGAATTCTTAGCAAGTTCATTACTGGCATATTAAAATCCTACTGATTTTTGCATGTTGACTTTCTGTCCTACTTGTTTCACTAAGTTCACTTATCAAATATAGCAAATTTCTTTTGATGGAATCTTTAGGTTTTTCTCCATGGAACGATGTTGTCGGCAAACAGGATAATTTGACCTTCTCCTTTAGAATATGTATGCCTCTCATTTCTTTCTCTTGTCTGTTTGCTCTGGATAATATTTCCAGTACTCTGTTGAATAAAAGCAGTGAAATGGGCATCCTTGTCTTCTTCTAGATGAAGGAAACACTTTCAGCTTTTCTTTCTTTAGTCTGATATTGAATGTGAGACTGTCAGATATAGTCTTTATTTAAAAGATTTATTTATTTATTTATTTATTTATTTGAAAGGCAGAGTTATAGCAAGGCAGAGGCAGAGAGATGTCTTCCATCTGCTGGTTCACTCCCCAGATGGCTACAACAGCTGGAGCTGCACCAATCTGAAGCCAGGAGCCAGAAGCTTCTTCTGGGTCTCCCATGTGGGTGCAGGAGCCCAAGGACTTGGCCGTCTTTTACTGCTTTCCCAGGCCATAGCAGAAAGCTGGATCGGAAGTGGAGCAGCCAGGACTTGAACCAGTGCCCATATGGGATTCTGGCACTGTGGGCTGCAGCTTTACTTGCTACACCACTGCGCCAACTCCTAGATTTAATCTTTTATTATATTGAGGTTCGTTCCTTCTCTACCCAGTTTTTTGAGAATTTTTATCTGCATGTGGTTAAAATGATCATTTTGTTTTTCTTTTCATTCTTGTGATATGATCTATCATATTTATTGATTTGCATATATTAGACCATCCTTGTATTCCTGTGAAAAGTCACCATTTGATCATTGTTTATTATTCTCTGGATAGGATGGCTTTCATGCTGGAATATCTAATATCCTTTTCAAGAAGTGTGAGGATTCGTGTCCTTTCATGTTTGAGACTATTAGTGTTTATACTAATACTGCCTATTGGTGTTTTTACTTGAATAAGAACAACTGTGTATAGTACTCTTAGCTCTTACTTTCTGTCTCTGATAATTTTATAGCTGTTTTGTTGACTTCTGTCTCTGAATATTGCTTAGGAAAAATGTGAAGTCAATCTGATTTTCTCATTTTCTGAATCACTTTTGTTCAGCTGAATGTTAGAAAAATTCTTTTTACATTTAATATTTATCATATTAATCAGGGTGTTCTTTATATTAAGTTATATACTCTATAAAATCTACAAGTTTAATCTTTCACCTCCGGGAACATTTCCTGTGTCACATGTTAATATTTTATTCTTCCTTCATTGGGTTCTTACCTTTAGACATCAGTCATCTTTTATGGGATTATTTTTGTTCTCTATTGCTATTTTCTTCCCTTTCATTGTTACATTTTTGTGTTTTTACCATCTATATTTACTATTATTTCAATTTTTTGTCTTTGCTTCATCTAGGAGTATAATGGTTATTAATTCTCTGGTCCCTTAGGTAACACAGTGTGATTAAAATTTGATAACCTTTGGTCTTAAATGGACAAAGTAGTCCTAATTCTCAAGAATGATTTGTATAGACTGTAAAAATAAATAAAACATAATAATAAAATACTAAAAATAATCAAACTTTTGGGAAAGGGGTTAGCCCCTCAGCAGATGCAGAAGCTGCATGGTTTCTGCAGTCACTCTGCCTTCTGTCTCCTTTGCCATCTCATACTCTGATCTCTATGTCTCAGCTCCTCAGCCGCCTACTGCTGTCTATATGTGCTCCTTAGCCGGTTGCCAGTGATGTGGTCTTTAATGTCATCTATAAGACAGCTACTCCCAAATTTATATTTATATCTTTACCTCTGACCCCTTTCGCTGCTTCAAATCTTTATACCCAGGAACAGGCATTTAGGGTAGCAGTTACGATGCAGCTTCCCACAATGGAGTGTGTGGGTTTCACCCCAGCTCTGACTCCTGGATCCAGATTCCTCCTAATGCAGACCCTAGGAAACAGTGATGGCTCAAGGAATTGGGTTCCTGCCACCCATGTGCAGACCTGGACTGGACTCCTGGCTCCTGGTCTGGCCTTGGCACTGTGAGCATTTGAGGAGTGAACCAACAAATGGAAATTCATCCATTCATTAATTCATTCTCTGTGTGTGTGTGTGTGTGCACCTCTGAAATAAAATAACAAATCTTTATATGCAGCTGCTACTCACCATCTCCAGTTAAATGTCTAATAGGGTTCCTGCACGTAACCCAAACAAAGCTACTGATTTGTTCTTTGTTCGCCAAACTCCTTCTTCACAGCAGTTCTTGGATCTCAAATGGCAGTAGGTCATTCACCAGACTGTTCAAGCCAGGAATATCGGGGCCATCCTTGATTCTTCCATTTCCTTTATTTTTCCCATTCGGATTCAACCAGTAAGAGCTGTTGATTCTACCTTTAGAATATCCCTGACTTGACCTCTACTGTACATTTCTCTGCTACCCTGCGGTTCCAAGCCACCATCCTCTCTTCTGAACCTCCTGGTGTAGGCACCTGACTCTCCTCTTCGATTTTTATCCCCTATCTCTGTGACCCATTTCATACACAGCAGGGTAAAGAATCCTGAAATCATTTAGGTTTTACTTTTCATTGATGACAATCAAATGGCCCTAGGAATAAATCCAAATAGTGTTAATCCAAACCTTATGTGTAGAATACATCCAGATCAGTGCTGTAAATGAAAAGTTTCTAACCCACCTAGTGCTTCCCCTTTAGTGGTCTCTCCTAGCCTCTCTCTTGTTCCCCAGCCCTTTCCTGGCTATTCCAGGCACACTGGACCTCTGTATGTTTCTCAGATTTCCTTGGAAGCTCTTGTGTTTACTTCTCTGTCTTCTCATCTTCGGTTTCCCTCTTATATCCTCCTTGCCCTGCCCTGATTCTCTGTATGGCTGACCTCTGGCTATCTGGCTATCACTGCTGCTTCCTGGATCATACCTGCTGTGACCACCCCATCTGTGGAACTCCCTCCACAACCTTTGTCCCTGCTCATATTGTCCAGCTTTGGAAAAGGTGCGTTGGATCTTGGACCTAATTGTGCTTATCACTACTTGGCATTATCTTGCGCATTCCCCCCTCTCTTCACCATAATACAAGCTCAGAAGAACTTGTATCATACTTCATTGGTTCCTGTCCAGCACTACTCTCGTACCGGAAGCATGATGAAAGATGAATGAATGAGCTTTTAACATGGTTTTTCTTTTCAAAAAAGAAAAATGCTAATTCTACCAGGGAAAGTCTTGTGAAAGTTCAGAGAATAAGGAAGAAAATGAGTAATGCTCATATTGTTGAACTTTTCTCAGGACAGTTGAACAGTAGCTTGTCATGGGTGCAAAATATGCTTAAACTCAAAAGTATTAATTTTTACACATCTAGGTAATTCTTTGCATTCTCTTTAATGAAGAAATAGTATAATAGATGTTTTGAAGATAATTTTAAACTATTATTTATTTTGAGGGCTGAGAGTCTGAGCATAGAGACAGAGACACAGAGAAACACAGAAAGCTCTCTCTCCAGCTGCTGGTTTACGCCCCAAACGTCCATAACAGCTGAGGTTGGTCAGGGCTGAAGCCGAGCACTGGGGACTCGGTCCAGGTCTCCCGCGTGGGCGGCAGGGAGGTTCTCATTAGCAGGAAATGAATCATGAGCCAGGACTTGAACACAGGCACACAAATATGGAATACGTGCGTCTTAGCCACTAGGCAAAATGCCCGCCCCCTAACCATTTTTAAATTTTCTGACAAAGAATCAATCTCTAGTGCTATTGCCCAAACACACACTTCAGCCCTTGTCCACATTATTTTATGCAGTTGTAATTTTAGGAAAAGCTCAGTGTCCCAGTAGAAATTGCAAGATTTCTCTTTGTTGTTCTCAGTTCATTGTGATGACGGTCTGCCTGAATAGGATCACCAGAATAATATTCACAGAGAATGAGACACAGAGCATTTTACCCCTAACAAGTCATCATGAAACAGTTTCCTTCCAGAATAGTAAATGCAGGTAGAAGTTTTGTTCATAAAATCTGTGTTATAAGTAGCACAATGCCACAGTCACAAAAGTATACAAAGACTTAGCAGAAAAGATGTAGTTTATTTCTCCAAATACTAAGAAGTTCAGTTGGTAAAAACACATTAAAATAATGTCCGCAGCTGGAGGAAAACATAGATGGGTTGCAATATGACCAGCCTCAGCCTGCCTGGGCTGTTGTGAGCTCCGTGTGTCCGCCAGCTCCACCTGAATGCTGTCATCTCCTGTCTGAGGAGGGGGCCACTGCTTATAGTGCATTTCACTTCCAAAAGCAGATTCGTTCCATGCTAACAGAAATAGAATGAGTCTTGAAGAAATCTAGCGAGAAGAAAGATTTTCTGTACCTATGGCCTGCGGAATATTTGTCAGTTAAAACGCCTATAAAAGTTTCAGTGTTGGCATCTGAAGCACACAGCCGTGTTCTTCCTCGTATAGGATGAAGTGCTGCTTTGTAATTAGGTGGCTCCATATTTTTGAGATTCTCAAGGGGTCAGTGATACATGGCACTCCTACCTTGTCTTCCAGGCTGCTCTTTTTTCTTTAAACAATTTTATTAGTTAATTTATTTCAGAAATAGAGTTATAGACAGAGAGAGGGAGAGACAGAGACAAAGTTCTTCTATCTGCTCCTTCACTCCCCAAGTGGCTGCAATGGCCACAATGGCCGGAAATGGGCCAATCCGAAGCCAGGAGCCAGGAGCCAGGAGCCTCTTCTGGGTCTCCCATGCAGGTGCAGGGGCCCAAGCACTTGGGCTATCCTCCACTGCTCTCCTAGGCCAAAGCAGAGAGCTGGATTGGAAGAGTAGCAGCCGGGACTTGAACCAGTGCCCGTATGAGATGCTGGAGCTGCAGGCGGAGGCTTAGCCTACTACGCCATAGTGCTGGCCTCCAGGCTACTCTTTTTCTGATGGCTGGGGTCAAGAGGGAGGAGAGAGAAAGAATTTGAGTGGAACATACTTTGCTGAGAGTGATCCTTCCAGTTCACTGAGCTATGTGCGGGTGAAGCAGAGGTCACTTGCTCAGCCTTGGAAGAACGTTATTTCTCCACTTAGGCCTTGTAGAGTTGGCACAGTCTATAAAATTTTGTTGCCGATATAAATATCTAATTTGATGAAATTCTGCTTGTGCTGTGTATTTGTCCAGTACTGAAAATCTAAATGGGAAACCAGACAAATGTTTATTAGCTTCCTTGGAAGTTCAACAATAAAACTTCCCAAAACTGCTAACGTGGGCACAAATGCTTTTTAGAACTGCAGACTACTACTTTAAATCTCTACAGTCGGTAGTAAAGACAAAATAGTTTGCTGTATCAGAAGGGAAGTGGTTTGGATTATATATTGCCGTAAGTGTATGGAGACATTCCGAATCCGGCCCTTTGTTTCGTGTTTCATACCTTAAAGTGATTTAGGGGCCAGACAGCGTCAGCTCTGGGTAGACGTGTGGGACGCGATGGGAAATGCTGGCTGTGGCGACGCTCTGTGTCCCTGGAACTGAAAGACTGAAAGGTTTCTCAGAACGCCTCGAGCTTTGAAGAGTTTTATCTGACATGCCTGTGACTTTCCTAAGAGACTACTTTTCTACAAAGTTACAGATTTTATTGCGGTACCCAGTCTGTTCTTGGGAATGGTTGAAGAACAAATTGTGAAGAGTAGAGTTTTTAGAGGCCTTTACACTATCTCTAAGTGTACTTTTTGATTTGGCTGGCTGTTAGGCTTGACAGTCTAAAGGTTGTGTTTCCCTTGGTGGTTCTGCTGAATTTTATCTGATACCTTCTGTCATCAGTTGCCTTTGTGGTGTCATTTTGTATTTTTTCTTTTATAATCTAGTGCCTGTGTTGGGTTTTTATGGAAGTTTCCAACCTGAAGGAACTACTTTGATGGATACTCAGAGTACTTTTGTTTTTTAGTGAGTTTATTTAAAAAAAAAAAGATTTATTTATTTATGTAGAAGAGTTATAGAAAGAGAGAAAAAAATCTTCCATCTGCTAATTCACTCCCCCAGATGGCTGTAATGGCCAGGGCTGGGCCAGGCTGAAGCCAGAATCTTTGTCTGGGCCTCACATATGCTTGGCAGGGGCCCCAAACACTTGGGCCATCTTCAACTGCTTTTCTCAGGCTATTAGCAGGGAGCTGCATTGGAAGTGGAGCAGCCAAGATACAAGCCTGCACCCGTATGGGATGCCAGCATCACAGGCAGCAGCTTTACCTGTTAAGCTACAGTGCCAGCCCATTTACTGAGTTTAAAGAATTCTAAAACTATCTTCAGTTCTTTTTAAAATTTTGGGTTTTTTATTTGCAAGGCAAAGAGAGAGATCTCTCATCCACTGGTCCAATCCTCAAATGCCTGTAACTGCCTGGGACTAGTCCAGACCAAAGTCAGTAGCGGGGCGCTCAGTCCAGGTCTCCCGCATGGGTGGCAGGGACCACATTGCTCAGGTCATCACCTGCTGCGTCTTGTGGAGCTCATTATCAGGAAGCTGCAGTCAGGAATGGAGCTGGGATTGGAACCCAGGACTCCTGGATGGGATGTGAGTGTCCCAAACAATGCGTTTGTTTTTTTTTTAACTTTCATTTATTTATTTCCATTTTATTTGAAAGGCAGAGCAACAAAGGGAGATGAGACAGAGATCAGATAGTAGATCCAGAACCCAAACTGAGGTACTGTGAAATAGAAAGTGGGTCTCTTAACCACTTAACAACAACCCTTGTCTTTTCTTCCCAATACTCATGTGCCAGAACACTAGAAATGTTGACATTCTGGGAGTGTGTGGTCTCAAGCACCTTTGGAAGGAATAAATCAAAAATAAACAACAATCAGATATGACAGCTGCATGGCTGACACGGAGGCTGTGGGCTGGTGATTGCATGTTTTTGCTTTCATCACTGAGATACTAAATTATTTCAGCTATGTGTGTCTTGCTTCCATATTTAGGTTTATGAGTATCATGCAACTGCTAAAGAGTGGGAAAGTGATATCAGAAGCTGAGTAGGTTATCCAGTTCTAAGTTGTTTTCTCGGTGTGAGGTTTTTAATAGAAGAAATAATGGGTTTATGAACTAGAGACACTATTAAAATGGTAAGGGAACAACTTGGCGTATGGCTGTGACATGAGTGAAAATAAAACCTGAAAGAGAAAACAGCAAAAAGGAGCAAACTCTCAGGATGATTGGTTGTTGAGAAACATTGACAAGTGGTAAACCAGAAGCTTTCGATATTTCAAAAGCCTCTCCTACTTTCTAGTCCTGACCGCGTTAGTGCTGGCGGCTGAGCTCTCCTGTTCTCGTGTGTAACTGTGCACGGTTTTGAAGTTCTGGTTGTTAATGATGCATGCACGGGTGTAGGCCTGGCTTCCCACGGGAAGTGAGAAGAGGATGGCAGCAGGGTGCTGTCAGATCAGGGCAGAAGGGCTTGATGAGTCTGCACTCCGGAGGACTGTATGTCTTTAGGCAGGGCGTCTCAGGGTTTCAGTCTCCTACTGCATCCCCACCTTTCTCCCTGCTCAGTTGTCTGCATGTGCACAGGTCCAACAACACTGGAGAATAATTCACGGCTGTCTGGCAGTAAACGAAGATTAATGCGAATTAAATCCTTGATGTTCTCTAGAACTGAAAGGGGAAAAAAGGAGACTTTTTATTAAAGTTGCAAATATAAAAGGTTTGGGAATATTCCACTTTAAATGTTAACATAACTCACTGATGAGAGGGGAAAAGTATAATGAAGAAAAATAAGCCCCAAACATATCTAGTTGACATTTCTGCTAATGTCACCCAAAGGAAGGCTACAGCAATCCATCCCTTGGATGAAGGACGTAGAGAGTTTATGAGTCTGTCACAGCACAAAACCAGGGAGGAAGGACATTGTCAGAGTGATTTAGAAAATAAACAGACTTTTCTTTGAAGATGCCTTTAGAGAAAAGGTTATTTGAAAGGATGATTGTTATCAAAACTTTCTCAGCAAATAAAGATTTGGGTGTATCCCTCCTAGGGTTTCTTTTCTTTCTTTCTTTTTCTTTTTTAAGAATTTTACACGTAAGTATTCTCTGCCTTTGGCAATTATAGATAACATGAAGAAATATTGCTGCTTGTTCCACTTGACTCTGTTTCTGAAAGATGTCAACACAGCCCAGAGGCCGAGGAGGAAGCAACCTTGTTTGCTGAGAACCAAAGATTAACATTTGAGGGAAGGTGGATTATTCAGCCAGGAGGGTGGGTACGGAAGGACCCTCTGCAGGGTGGACCAGGGCATGGGGCCAGTGCGGAAACCACAGAGAAGCCTCCATTACTCAAAACAAATAGCCCTGTACTCAGAAGTATTCTTTAATAGTGGAGCGAAGCGCCTAATTCTACCTGCAGTGCCTGAGTATCATACTCATAGCGTGAGAAGAACACTAGAAAACCATCCATGATGGTTCCTCTAGACCTATTCCACTTATAAGATTCTACTTACTTTAATCTACTTAAAAGTTTGGATTTCTGCTTCTGCATCAGCAGGAAGTTGGAGCCAGAGCAAGAAATTGAACGCAGGTACTCACTCCATTGTGGGATATAGGCACCTTAACTCTGAGGCCAAATTCCCACCCATATGTTTTAAAAACATAAAGTTTCTATATGCCACTAGCCAAGGTTACCACCCTGATTTTAAAATAATGGAGTGATTCACCCTGGGAGGCAGCAGATGATGACTCAAAGGTTTGAGTCCCTGCTATCCACTCGGAAGACCTGGATTGAGTTCCTGGCACCAGGCTTTGACTTGGCCCAGACCTGGCCATTCTTGGTAACTGGGGCATGAATCAGTGAGTGGAAACTTTCTCTGTCACATGTTTGTCTATCTCTGTTTTTCAGTCTCTTGATTTAGAATATATTTCTGAAAAGCTAAAACTTACACAGTACTCACGTTTCTCCAGGTCCTGTTCTAAGTGTGTCATACATATTAACATGTGGTACTCGCAACACTCCTGTAACAGTGGTATTACCCTCCTTTTACAAATGAAGAACCAGGCCTAGGTTAAGTCATTTGCCAGTATTTACATCATCAGTTAACTACAGAACTGGAATGTGAACCAAGTGGCCTATCATCAGAATTGTTCTTAACCATTGTGTTGCACAATCTTGATTGTTTCTATGTTGGAAATAAATTTTTAAAGATTGTACTTGATAATTTACTTGTTTATAGATACGATCTTCAGCTGTGGATACAAATCTTCCTAGAAAGCACAAAATGAGGACAGCAGTGTACTAACTAATAGACTTCCTCAGCCCCCATGTTTTTCTCATTGTTCACTGGGAGTAAACTATGTGAAATCCAATTCTTTGACTTACTTGGCTGAAGTTGTTACATATTCCAAATACAAGGCTCTGAGGCAGACTAAACGCGTACCATTGCTATGTGGTAGAAAGCGTCCATATGCCTGGTCAGATCAGTGTCGGAGCCCAAGGACATCGAAGAGAAGCAGTTTTAGAAAGTGTGTTTAATGTCCCCTGTTAGTCCCACACTTCTTGTCCCAGTTTTGACTGCCTGCTTGCAATTCCTGTAGTGTTCTGCTCTCTTTAGCAAGATTCCACCCCATCCCCAATTTTCCACTAGGATATTACTAGATTCATTGGAAATCAAATAAATGCTTGTTTATTATACAAAGAAGGGAAGTAAAGAAAGAAGCAAGCATAAAAAAAGTCCTTTGCCAAAAATTAAATAAAACGGGGCAGCCAACAAAGTATATATTTGGGGAGCTGTCTGAATCCTAACTGCAGGCACATGTCCACTTTATTTTTTTTTTTTTTTTTTTTTTTTTGACAGGCAGAGTGGACAGTGAGAGAGAGAGACAGAGAGAAAGGTCTTCCTTTGCCGTTGGTTCACTCTCCAATGGCCGCCGCGGTTGGCGCGCTGCGGCCGGCGCACCGCGCTGATCCGATGGCAGGAGCCAGGAGCCAGGTGCTTTTCCTGGTCTCCCATGGGGTGCAGGGCCCAAGCACCTGGGCCATCCTCCACTGCACTCCCTGGCCACAGCAGAGGGCTGGCCTGGAAGAGGGGCAACCGGGACAGAATCCGGCGCCCCGACCGGGACTAGAACCCGGTGTGCTGGCGCCGCTAGGCGGAGGATTAGCCTAGTGAGCCGCGGCGCCGGCCACATGTCCACTTTAACAGCACTGTCCTATCTCGCAAGCACCTGCCCTTTCCCAGTTTCCTAGGTAATATATTGAGTGTACTTCAGGGAGACGCCAAAGTGAAATGCTCTTTTCCTTTGTGTGTGAGCTAATTTCCGATCAACTCAGAACATTGGTTTTAGTTACATTCTTCTCCCTTCCTGTTTTAATGTAGGAGAGGTAGGGAGATTATAAAAGCTATTTCTGTAGAATGTTTGCAGATTAGAAAATACTTTAAAAACTTGTTCTGCAAGCTTCTTCAGGATTTTCCACAATTAATTATGCAGTTACTACTGTTTTGATTAGTCCTCATCTGTGCTCTTCTCCATATCTTTAAAAGTGGATTTGAATTGCTGGTTCCCTAGAGATGGCTCAAAAATCCTGTGGGATTGTGTAGTGCCTGCCTGGAGAAATGCCAAAGACCTTCTTCTTGATACCTCTTTGGGGACAGGACTGATTGGCTAAAAAGGACAGCTTTCCTTTCCCACACCGTGATTTTAGTTTCACATTTTTGGAGGCAACTACCTGGGTTTCTGCTACATAATCCCACAATGTTTTCTGGCCCTTGTTACTTGAATTGTTTTGTCTCCATAGTCACTTTGCCCTATAGGAATTAGTCTGATCTCATTTCACTGGGAATAGTAGGGAATGTTCTAATCCTTGGTGCCTGGGGTCTTTGTGTTAAGCTACTTGCAGTGTGCTTTGTGTGAATCTGAAACTTGGGCAAAGGCCATCTTGGTCTAGGTGCATCCTGGAGCAAGTAATAGAAGTACTTTTAAGAGAATGATATCTAAGTCACATTTTGAGAGTAAGTAAATGGGGGCCGGCACCGTGGCTCATGTGGTTAATCCTCCACCTGTGGTGCCGGCATCCCATATGGGCACTGGGTTCTAGTCCCAGTTGCTTCTCTTCCAGTCCAGCTCTCTACTGTGGCCCAGGAAGGCAGTGGAGGATAGCCCAAGTGCTTGGGCCCCTGCACCCACATGGGAGACCAGGAGGAAGCACCTGGCTCCTGGCTTTGGATCAGTGCAGCATGGCGGCCATTTGGGGAGTGAACCAATGGAAGGAAGACCTTTCTATCTCTCTCTCACTGTCTAACTCTGCCTAATAAAAAAGGAGAGAGCGAGAGAAAGTAAATGAAAGTATGTTTAGAGGCATCCACATTTAATGAAGTTCTGCTGTGAGTTCATCTTAGAGATGAAGTCTCACTGCGAAGTCCTGCTGGGTCACATGTTTTGAAGAGGGAGTCCCTTTTTAAACATAAGTCATTTATCAAATCGAATACAGAACCCTGGGTGTGGACTGAACTGAAACCTGCTAGCCCAAGAAGCAGAGGAGTATCTTAGTATAGTGGGCTCTTTACTTTTTTTGGTAGCTAATTCTTAGCCATAACTTTTCTAGAGAAATTTGTAAGAAACAAAGGACTTCAGCAGATATCACTTCCTAGTAGTAATTTCCTGAACTTCCCTTTGAGAATTGGGTATTCTGTAACTGTGTGCCTGTAGCTTGTCCCTTGTCATAATCTGACATGTTAGATTCAGACATAACCCGGTGCGTGTCTGCCCTTGGAGTGCCCCAAGGACCCAGGGATGGGGACTTAGTCATCTTAGCATACCCTAGCATCAGCACAATGATAAATTCAAGTTTGGTTTCCCTTACCCAAGATACATGGGGCCAGATTTTTATTTTAGAATTTTTTTGGATTTTGGAATATTTTCATAGGGGTTCATAATGAGATACCTATAAATGAAATTCATTTATGTTTCATGGATACTTTAAGCAATAGCCTGCAGGTAATTTCTTTTTTATTTATTTATTTATTTTTGACAGGCAGAGTGGACAGTGAGAGAGACAGAGAGAAAGGTCTTCCTTTGCCGTTGGTTCACCCTCCGATGGCCGCTGCGGCCGGCGCGCTGCAGCCGGCGCACCGCGCTGATCCGATGGCAAGAGCCAGGTGCTTCTCCTATGGGGGTGCAGGGCCCAAGCACTTGGGCCATCCTCCACTCTACTCCCTGGCCACAGCAGAGAGCTGGCCTGGAAGAGGGGCAACCGGGACAGAATCCAGTGCCCCGACCGGGACTAGAACCCGGTGTGCCAGCGCCGCAAGGCGGAAGATTAGCCTAGTGAGTCGCGGTGCCGGCACCTGCAGGTAATTTCATACAATATTTTTAATTTGTACATGAAATGAAGTTTCCTGGTATAGAACTTTCACAGGTGGCATCGTTTTGGCACTTAAAAATTTCAAAGTGTAGAGCATTTTGGGATTTGGATTTTCAGATAAGGGATATTCAACCTGTATAGTAAGAGGTGAACATATGTTTTTCTTGTTAAATTCTTTCAAAGGAACAGGTCAGGAGATGGCTTAGTGAGAATGTAGACCCCAAACAAGGACAAAACAGTTCCTAATAAATAAACTAAAAGTGGGTAATGACTATTGCTACCTTGTTTTTTTTCCTGGCCACTCCTTGGCATTAAGATTTTATCTATTTCTGAGTAAACTGAACGGTCTGTGTAGTGACTTGTAATTCCGTGCCAGGTTAGACAAGAGTCGCTTCGCTCATTGTGAGTGTGCCCATCCTAGGTCTCCATCATCAGGACAGGCTTAGGTCTCTCTTTATCCTAGAGCTAGAAGAGCTTTTCCAGGCCATGTTCACAGAAATACAAACTGTTAATCAACAAAGCACAGAGACAATAAATCAATGGCCCATGGTTATTTGGAAACATGATGTTTGACAGGTGACATTCCAGGTCAATGGGACAAGGATGGATGGACTGTTCAATAAATGGATCCGTGACATTCAACTGTTCATCATGAGAAGTAGCTCATACCATATACTATAATCAGTTAAGGGAATTAAAGATCTAAATGTTTAAAAAGGCAAAGCTTTAGGCTTCAGGCAGAAAACAGAATTCTGTTCTTATTTTCTAAGATTGAAGAAGGGTTTCTTGAACAACTGTGGAAAGAACAAATCATTGAAGAAAATATTGTTCATTTGATCACATTGACATGAAAAACTTCTGTACACTAAAATGCCGTAAACAAAATGGGAAAACTCACATACCAGGAAGAGATACTTGTAACTTTATGTAACAGACAAAGGAACAGACCATAAGAATTTCTGCAGAACAGTAAGAACCACCCAGTAGAAAATGATGAGAAGTTAGATCAAGGAGCTCAAAGAAGAGGAAATCCAGACAGCCAATAAACATGAAAGATGTTCAGCCTCATTAGCAATCAGTAAGATGCAAATTAAATGAGATACGTCTTCACACATCAGATTGGAAAATGGTGGACTTTGATAATACAAACATTGAACGTATAGAGCAACATGAGCTGTAATACATCGTAAATGGGATGCAAACTGATATAACCTCTGTAATTGCTTGTACCTTAAATAGGAGGAGTCATGTTTATTTAAGCTAGTAGTGGTAGGACATGTTCTGATCCTCAGTAAGATCTCTGTGTTCATCTGTTTGCAATGTGCTTTGGAGAATCATAAGGCTTGGCTACTACTTCCGCCCTACAGAGACTGGCATGTTCAAAAGGAAACTGGCATGTTCATAAAAAATATCCAAGACAATGTTGTTTATAAAATTGCATGTAACTCTCTCTAAAGAGGGAAACAGATGGAAAAAATTATACTTTTTTTTTAAATGTTTGTTATATTTATTTGAATGAAAGAGAGGGAGGGAGAGAGGCAAGAGATATCTTCTGTCTGCTGATTAACTCCTCAAATGCCTACAATAGCCAGAACTGGGCCAGGCTGAAGCCAGGAGCTCAGAACTCAATCTAGGTCTCTAGTGTGGGTGACAGGGACCCAAGTACTTGAGCCATCACTTATTGCCACTCAGGGTGTGTATTAACAGGAAGCTAGGGTTGACGTGGAGCCAAGGTTCAAACTCAAGCACTTCAATATGGGATACAGGCATTCTAAGCAACTTACTGCCATGCCAATATGCCCACCCCAAAATCTGTAATATTTTTTAACATAATGGAATACTATAAAGCAATAAAAACTAAAGCTATGTTAATCAACATGAGGAAATGCTACAAACATAATTTTAAGCAAGAATAGCTAATTGCAAAAGGTTGTATTTCCCGTGCTACGATTTATATAAAGTTTACAAGCAGGTCCAGTGCTCTGACACAGCAGATGAAGCTGCTATTTGTGACTCCGGAGTCACAAATCGATGCATAGGCCCACGTCCCAGCTGCGTTGTGTCCAACCCAGCTCCAGCCAATGCACCTGGGAAAGCAGTGGACAGTGACTGAGGGTGGAGTGCCAGCCTCTTGCCCTGACCACTATGGCCATTTGTAGAATGAACCACCCAATGGAGGATCGATCTCTCTCTTTCTCCCTCTCTCTCTCTCTTTGTCATCTGTGTTTCAAACAAATAAAATGAATCTTTTTTTAAAAAAAGTTCTCAACTATAAGAAGTTTTTATGTTTTACAGGATCCCATATGTAGGAAAGTGAAATGTATGGATATTATTAACATATAATTCAGATTTTTTATTGCCTTGCTAGGAGCAAAGATACCTCGCAAATGGACACATAAAGGTATCAGTGATAGTTGCTATGGGTTATTTATATTGAACAAATACTTATTTGTACTAAACAAATACTTAAATGTTTGTTATTCTATATACATTTTAAATGTCAAAAATACTTCATATGAAAAAGAGAAGGCAGAAACAAAGAATACTAAGACATACAAATCATATTAAAGTTAAAATACTGAAAGCAGAGAGACTCAAAACTTGTCATAAGTAATTGAACTGGAAACAGCATTCTTTCATCGAAATTCGTTAATGGTCCGAGTCTGCTTCTCTGTCGTACTTTCTAAAGTACACGTTGGAGGTGGTGATGACAAGAATGCTCCTGAGGTTCCTCCTGTGTCAGAGGTCCAGTCTGCTTATGTGGGATCAGCAGCGAGTGCTTCACAGAGAGGTAAACTCAAGAATGGGTCAGAGTCCTCAAGTAGGAGTGTGCATTTGTTTTGCATCCAGTCTGCTGCTGGAAAGGACAGCATCTCCATGTCCTTTTAGGAATTGAGAGAATGTAGAGATGCATTCCTTCAAGAATTACGAAAACAAGCAGAATTGCACCACCATGATATAGTACACCATGATATTACAGAGGTGATAGCTTTGCCATGGCAAGAGGAAGGTATTCCCTTGGTGATGCATTTTAAAGAAAGAAAGAATAATGGCCTTGACAGCTCTGGTATATGAGAGCTTCAGCAGCCCTGGAAGCATGTTTGATCAGGAATCCCAGGTGGTACCGTCTGCTTCTGGTTCCCTACTCACTGACCGGGGGCTTTGGAGTGGCTGCTTAACCCTTGTAAGAATCCATTTTGTCCTCTCTGAAGGTTAGATATCTTAAGACAACTGATGTGGAAGTTGAGAGACCCTTCAGGACTGGAACTCCTCACTATCGTTCCATCCTGGGTACAAACGGGAGAAGAATGAGCGAGGGAGAGGAGGTCAAAGGAAGAAGGCAGAAAGAGAAAGTATAGAGGACTTAATAGAAGACTTGGAGGGTGACTCACTCTGGGGAGAGGGCTGCGACAGAAGAAATCAGATCATACAAAGACCCAGGTAAACAACTGAGGTATGAAAGGAGTCTCCCCAGTCCTGGCATATGACCCGGGGTGTTCTGAGGATGCAGGGGTGTGGGAGTCCGCTGGGTGGAGGGAGCCGCACGAAGGCGCATGGGAGCCCAGTGATAGAAAGGGTGGGATGCAGGGTCTGACCCTGAGACAAGAAGTACCTGGAGTGTGAGCCATGTTCTTATTTTAAAATGTAGTAGGAAGGGCAGTAGTCAGTAAAATAGGTAGATGGGGGCGATTTCCTTCCTATGAGAAAATGACTGTAGTTTACTCCCGAGTGACTAGGGACTCTGTGCCCGTGAAGTGTGCATCTTTGTTGGGGAGTACCAAGGACAAACTTATTGCTGGTATTAAAAAGGACTAACACAGTTTCTGTTATTTTAGTGCCAGTCAGTTCTAAACCTTAAATCAGTTTTCTTCCTACCCTCATATAGTAAAACCATATGCGTATTTAACAACTGAGGATTTACTAAGACACCTCTTGGTACCAAGAAAGAAAAGATACTGTAGACATCAAGTTAAGCTAGTGCTTCTTGGTGTGTGTGTCTGCAAACACTGGAAAATTTTTGTGAAATGACAATTCTTAGCACATAATTATAAATTTCTTCATGGCGATCACACTCTCCCCTAAGCCACTTATTCAACAGTTAGAAGGCCACCAAATTGGCCGGTGCCGTGGCTCACTAGGCTAATCCTCCACCTGGTGGCACCGGCACACCGGGTTCTAGTCCCGGTCGGGGCGCCGGATTCTGTCCCGGTTGCCCCTCTTCTAGACCAGCTCTCTGCTATGGCCCGGGAGTGCAGTGGAGGATGGCCCAAGTGCTTGGGCCCTGCACCCCATGGGAGACCAGGAGAAGCACCTGGCTCCTGGCTTTGGATCAGTGTGGTATGCCGGCCGTAGCGGCCATTTGGGGGTGAACCAATGGCAAAGGAAGACCTTTCTCTCTGCCTCTCTCTCTCTCACTGTCCACTCTGCCTGTCAAAAAAAAAAAAAAAAAAAAAAAAAAAGGCCACCAAATAGATTTCTGGTTAGAGCAGAGATTACATGGCTCAGACCAAGTATGCTTTTGGTGTATATGTGTGTGTGTGTGTGTGTGTGTGTGTGTGTATGGAGATAAAGGAAAGAGAAAGTTTAATCTATCCATAGAGGAGGTAGTAGACTTAAGTGTCTCAGTAACCGCCATCCAGCTTAGTGGGGGGTGGTCTGGCGTTTTTGGTGGGCTGTTGAGCCAACCCCTGAAGCCAGCTGGGGTCTGATATCGTGGTGTCTCAGACGTCAGTGCAGTTCCTTGGGAAACTTGCCTGATGGCTTGGCTTTATCACGAGGAGGTCATAGCAGGTACCTAAGTAGCTACAGAGCAGCATTTGGCTGAGATCTGAAAGTATTGTGTTAGGAGATTCCAGTGTCTCCTTGTCTTCATTAACTGGAATGAAACCCACTTAGCCTAGAGCCCATGCTTACTGCAACCAGAGGTGGCTGGATCAGGGGTCCTTATTGTCACACAAGAAAATAATTTCAGATGTGAGACAGAGTAGCAATAAATAGGGTAGCAAAGTTTAATGAAGAGTATACACCTGACAAGCCAGGTAGGCATCTCAGGAAAGAACTGAGAGCCACACCAGATGTGCTTGGCTACAAGGGCTCTCAACAGCAGTACTTTCCACCTTTTATTAAGATCTTGCATGTACCATACTGTATGAAGTCCTTTGCAAATATTTCTTTGAATCCTCACCACACTCCTGAGAGGAAGGCGGTGTTATTCCCATTTTTCAGATAAAAAAAATGAGGTTTATAAAGATTGTACAACTTTCCTACTAAGTAGCAATTACTAAAAAGCCGGTGGTATTTGAACCAGGTGTCACTCATACCACAGTCTGATTTACTAAGTATCAAATGCTTGCCTCTGCTGCCTCGTGTCTGTTGCGTAGAGCCAGCTGGGTCCCACAGGCCAGATTTCTAGATTGTTGCTTCTCATTGTCTCAGGTTTTCATGGGATGTGCACTAAGCCAAGAACCGCGCTTGTTTTCTTGTTTCCCAGAAGCCAGTGAAACACACTACAGTTTGTGGGAAAAGACAAGCTCCCAACGTGAACAGGCGTTGCTTGGCAAATCCTTCGTAATTCAGGAAAGGTTAGACGACTTGGGACACTTGGTGTGGAAGGTGAGAGACTGCGAGGTAGCTTGGAAGTGTGAAGGATGTGGCATCAGAGAAGCATTGGGAATGTTGACAAGTAGAGAAAACTGAAGCCACACGACCCCACTGGCATGGAGGCCTTGCTGGCTGCCTAACAGAACTTTTCCAGCTCAAGTAATGTACAATCATTTTCTCTAAAAAGGAGGCCATCTAAAAACTCAGGAGGCGTATGTTTTGTTGTCATCAAACTAGAAAGAGGATAGTTAAACTTTAACCAGCTAGGCAGGATAATACAACCCCTGAAAAAGCACCTCAACATTTTGGAAATGAAGTGGGAATGTTGTGTGGAATTGATCAAACAGTACAAATAATTGAAGACTTTAATAAACATGTTTTAAACTGTCAGGAAAGAGCCATTAAAAATGAGGTATAAATTATGGTCTTGTTATTTTAGAAAATGGTCACATTTAGCACATATCCCTTAAAAGATAATTCAGTATACTGTGGCAGGCTTTGGCATAGTGGTTAAGACACTAATTGGGACACTAGGTTTGAGTCCAGCTCCACTTCCCACTCCAGCTTCCTGCTAATGTTCAGGCTAGAAGGCAGAAGATAATGGCTCAAGTACCTGGGTCTCTGCTACCCACTTCAGAGACCCAGATTGTGTTCAGGTTCCTGGCTTCAGCCCGATCCAGCCTTAGCTCTTTGCAATCATTTGTGGAATGAACCAAAGACAAATCTGTCTATGTCTCTGCTTTGCAAATAAAATGAAACTAATTTTTTTAAAAAAATTTAAGATCTCTGCATATCCTTCCCCCCTCTCCCACTAATAAAAATAAATTATTTGGTATACAAACACAAAACATTCACACATCTCTCTCCAAATGTGCTTTCAGTATTGAGTTCCTAATTCTTGTTTTGATTTCTTTGCTTTATGAATACCTTGCATGAGTACACTGTTAAGTTTCAAGATTGGTTTGGTCTTGGTTTCAAAAATAGATAGGAAACTTCAAAACTTCAGTATGTCAAAATCTATGGAGGGGCCGGCAGCATGGCACACTAGGTTAATCCTCCCCCTGCGGTGCCGGCATCCCATATGGGTGCCGGTTCTAGTCCTGGTTGCTCCTCTTCCAGTCTAGCTCTCTCTCTGCTGTGGCCTGGGAAGGCAGTGGAGGGTGGCCCAAGTGCTTGGGCCCCTGCACCCACATGGGAGACCAGGAGAAGCACCTGGCTCCTGGCTTCGGATCGGCACAGTTCCGGCCGTGGCGGCCATTTGGGGAGTGAACCAACGGAAGGAAGACCTTTCTTTCTCTCTCACGGTCTATAACTCTACCTGTCAAATAAATAAATAAATAAACTTTTAAAAAAATCTATGGAAAGCTAAACATTCCAAAAGATTTCTCTCTTATTTTGTCATCCATCTGTTGTTAGGGGATAAATAAGTTTCAGTATTTTTCAATTTGACCTCTCAGATCCTCTCATCTTCGTAGCTATTCTCCATTTATTGCAAGTATACTTTGAAAGTCTAGGCTCTTGAGTACTCTAAGCAAGTAACTACATAGTTTTTTTCATAACATGCAATTCCATGACCTTTTAGAAGGCCCCTCTTATGCATGAATTTTGAAAATTCTTTGCACCAGAATCTATCTTTCAATGCTATTTCTCCACAAATGTTTTGCAATATTCTCATGCTTATAAAAAAATTAACCTCCCTGCCTCCCACTTCGTCACCCTGATTTATGCCTGCACATGTGCTCGCCCCCCCCCCCCAACTGCTGTGCCTGCTAACAGGTTTACATTTATTTAATTAACCAAATCACTGTTTTGCACAAAGAAAATCAAGGGCATGAGGCAGTCACAGGTGTGAAGTGTATTCATAGGTGTTTGAAAACTGTAGATGGGCAAAATCTCTCCTAGATCCCAAGCAGGAGCAGAATTTAATCTCGGCTACTAAGTGATTTGGGAGCAATTTGATATAAAAAAAATACTTGTTGAATCTTTCTGAAAATAAACAATTCTCTAAAGAAATTTAGTGGATGCTAAAGATAACAAAATTTAGATTTTTAATTTTCATTTATTCATCGGTTGCATCCAAAACATTTTTGTTTGGAATTAGGAAATCAGACAGGACATGTCTCTGCTAGGATACTTCTTACAGGGTACGTTCTCCTTCCATCTGCTTACTATGGCCTACTAGGGACTGCATCCTGGGAATGTTATTTGAAGCACTTGAGGAAATAACTTTCCTGAAACTGCTGGATGGCTGAGTGTGCTGAATCCCACTTTGTGCCTATTGCTCAAGCAAGAGACACACGACTTGGGCCTCTGTGACACATCTCACCCCTGGGGAAGAAGGAAGTCAGGAAAGATGTGTGGCAGCATTATTCTCCCAGAGCCCCTCTCATGACAACAGTGGGATTTCAATCTTCGCATGATGTTAGGTTCAGCACACCTGGTTTCCTTCTGCCTCCCAGGTGTAGGTGCTTGAACCAGCAGCCTTGAAATATGGAAGCGATGGTTACTTCAGAGTGCAATGGGGGAGAAATTTCTTTGGAATTCTTATTTCAGAATAAAATTGAAACTTTATATTTAGACCAAATATCTTCCAACTAATGCTCAAATTTAAGGTGCTATAATTTTGCTTTGTCCACATTTCATGTTAATAATCAGTTGTATTCTTTGGTAACAATGTACCAGCCACTGGTGAAACTGCAGTAATAGAGAAGATGGTACTAGAATGTTAATTAAGGCTTAGTGTTATGATAAAACATTTATGTTGAATAGATAAAACCTCTCTCCTAACCCATTTGACAGACTGCCAGTTTGAGAGTATTTTATTAAATGAAACTTTTTTCCCATTCTTCCATTTCACTAGCTAAATAAAATTTCCCCCTGGTTAGCCATCTGTGCCTGTAGTTAATTTTTTGGCTTTTGTTTTAAATAAATAATCAGTTCTTTAAAATTTAAACATTTTCATGATTCTTGTGAATATCAGCAATTCCTTCATACTATGTACATTGCATAATTCAGGCTCTTTTAACAATAATTTTAGATATGTACTGATGTAATTTAAATGAAACCATCACAAGTAATTCCTGTGTCCCCCATCCTCATCCATTTTTTGAAGAATAGCTTTATTGATACGTAATTCACATACCACAAATTTCACCCATTGAGAGTGTACATTTTAGTGCTTTCTAGTATATTCATAGAATTGTGCAAATATCACCATTCTGTTCACCACTATGGGCTTTTTTTTTTTTTTTTTTTTTTGACAGGCAGAGTGGACAGTGAGAGAGAGAGACAGAGAGAAAGGTCTGAGAAAGGTCTTCCTTTGCCATTGGTTCACCCTCCAATGGCCGCCGCGGCTGGCGCGCTGTGGCCAGCGCAATGCGCTGATCCAAAGCCAGGAGCTTCTCCTTGTCTCCCGTGGGGTGCAGGGCCCAAGCACTTGGGCCATCCTCCACTGCACTCCCGGGCCACAGCAGAGAGCTGGCCTGGAAGAGGGGCAACTGGGACAGAATCCGGCGCCCCGACTGTGACTAGAACCCGGTGTGCCGTTGCCACAGACGGAGGATTAGCCTATTGAGCCATGGCGCCGGCCATCACTATGTTTTTTAGTCTCTCTCTCTCTCTCTCTCACATACACACACAAACTCACACTTACACTCACACTCACAAACACAAACCCATTAACAAATAACACTCATCACCACCCTCATCTCCTGTAACTCCTGACAACTGTGAATCTACTTTCTGTCTCTATAGATTTACCTATGGACATTTCATTTCCCTTATTGTCATGTTTACTTAACATAATGTTTTTAAAAAATCACTCAAATTATAGTATGTACTGGTTCTTCATCCCTTTTTATCACAGAATACTGTTCCATTGTATGACTGGACCACACTTTGTTTATCCATTAATCAATTGATAGACATTGAGTTTGTAGTAAGTAGAATAATGGTACCCAAAGATGCCCATGTCCTGTTCTCAGATATGTACATATGTTAGCTTTACATGGTAAAAGGGACTTTACAGATATCTCTAAGGTAACAGCCTTCATGAAAAGATCCCCTGTGAGCCTGTTGGAGTCACATATGTCCTTAAATTGGGAGAGCCTTTCGGGTTCGTGGTCAAAGGGAGATCTGACTGTGAAGGAAACAGCAGAAGATGTAACACTACTGGAGAAAGACAGAGAAAGGTGTCATGAGTCACAGAACGTGGTTGGATTCTAGAAGCCGGTAAAGCAAGGGAATAGAGTTGTTGATGTTGTCTCCAGAAAGGCATGAGACCTATAGAACTGTTATATGGTACATTTGTATTGTTTTTGGCCATTAGATTTATGGTCATTTATTATAGCAACAATAGGAAAATAATACAAGGTAGTTTTTACTTTTTGGCTTTTATGATTGATACTGCTGTGAACATGTATGTAGGGAGGTGTGTGTGTGTGTTGACTCTCTTTTTTTTTTTTTTTTTTTTGTCCTTACCAAGAAGTAGAATTGCTGGGCTCTGTAGTAATTGTATGGATAATATTTGGATTCTTTTGCATGTGGATATCCTGCTGTCTCAGAACTGAAATGCACTTAATTACTAACTGAAATTGTTGACCCCTAGAGATTATCTCTGGTTGTTTATGATGCTACCAGTGCCCGGGGAAGGCTGTTGCTAAAGCTGTGCCCATGGACCTGCTGCAGTAGAGACAGCCTTTGCTCAGAGCCCTCTCGAATGAACAATATGTAATGATCCTTCTGTTCCCATTTGGGCTGCCAGTGCCGTGTCAAAAATGTGCCCAATAAGGGGAATCAGAAGCACGTGTGGTTATTCCAATGAATTATCTTTTCCTCTTAATTTTGTTTCATTCCTGAGAATAAAAGTCACTATGTGAGTTGCCATATTTAGGGATAACATTGGGAAAGGATTTTATATTACCTTGTTCTCACTTTAATTTGGAGTTGTTCGATTCTACACCTCCTAGAAATGATCAAGTGGACCAGTGGCATCATTGCATTGTCTTCCTCCTACTCTGATTTCCTTAGGCTATGTTTTCTGCGGAGGTTTTGCTCAGCTATCCCTATATTTAAGACTATTCTGTGCCAGTTTTAGTTTATTCATGACAGGATAAGTCTAGAGAATAAATATGGTCTAGGAATGGTCATGTTTGTGTCCAAGAGCTAATTGCCTCGAATTCCTAAACTGGAGTGGACTGTGTTTCTAAATCAGTGCTTCTCAAACTAAAATATGCGTGCATATCACCAGAGATCTTATTAAAATGCATGTTTTGATGCATTATGTCTGGGTAGAACCTGAGATTCTACAGTTCTAACAAGCTCCCCAGGGTATTTGCTGGTTGGTACATGGACCAGGCTTGGAAACTAATGTCCAAAGATTATGTAGACTCTGTTCTTGTTCAGACCCTGA
Organism: Oryctolagus cuniculus; assembly: GCF_051225735.1. Classification (NCBI taxonomy): domain Eukaryota; kingdom Metazoa; phylum Chordata; class Mammalia; order Lagomorpha; family Leporidae; genus Oryctolagus; species Oryctolagus cuniculus. The sequence goes on from NC_142878.1 coordinate 50,432,481, forward strand.
ATTCTTCCTAAAGTTTTCTAGAAACCAAAAAAAAAGCTATTTTTGAAATGAAACCCCACCCTGCCTACAAGCAGATCTATTTCAGGAGAAACCACAGGAACTGCAATCCAGTAGTGGTGAAAATCTTTAAGAAATTAAATCTTGGGGCTGGCACCTTGGCTCACTTGGCTAATCCTCCACCTGTGGCGCCAGCATCCCATATGGGCGCCGAGTTCCAGTCCCAGTTGCTCCTCTTCCAGTCCAGCTCTCTGCTGTGGCCCAGGAAGGCAGTGGAGGATGGCCCAAGTGCTTGGGCCCCTGTGCCCACATGGGAGACCAGGAGGAAGCACCTGGCTCCTGACTTCGGATCGGCGCAGCACCAGCTGTGGCGGCCATTTTGGGGGGGGGTGAATCAACGAAAGGAAGACCTTTCTCCCTGTCTCTCTCTCACTGTCTAACTCTGCCTGTCAAATAAATTAAAAAAAATAAAAAGAAATCTCTCAGGGGCTGGCGCTGGGGTGCGATAGGTTGATCCTCTGCCTATGGTGCCGGCATACTACAGGGGTGCTGGTTCTAGTCCTGGCTGCTCCTCTTCAGAACCAGCTCTATGCTATTGCCTGGGAAAGCAGTAAAAGATGGCCCAAGTCCTTGGGCCCCTGCACCTGCCTGGGAGACGTGGAAGAAGCTCCTGGCTCCTGGCTTCAGATTGGCTCAGCTCTGGCTGTTGTGGCCATCTGGGGAGTGAACCAGCAGCTGAAAGACCTTTCTCTCTGTCTCTCCCTCTCACTGTCTATAACTCTACCTGTCAAACAAATAGATAAAAATCTTTAAAATTAATTAAATCTCTCCTAGAAGAATTGCTGTTTCTAGTTATGCAGTTGCAAAGGCGGGATTCATACGTCCTGAGTGACGTCAGGGTAATACCTGTGGTCTTCCGGTGTATTCTCCACACCATGTCTCAGAAAGGTGTTAGGCAATTTGTGCTTTGATGAGCACATCGCCCAGTTGGCTGCTTTAGGTATAAATTTCCCAAGCTGATTTCAAAATGATATGGGGGTAGGAGTTGGGCCTCCCTTAACTGGTCAGTTTTACTTTTCTTTAACTTCATTTAAGTTTTCTTTTTTTTTTTTAACTTTTATTTAGTAAATATAACTTTCCAAAGTACAGTTTATGGATTACAATGGCTTCCCCCCCATAACTTCCCTCCCACCCACAACCCTCCCATCTCCCGCTCCCTCTCCCATTCCATTCACATCAAGATTCAATTTCAATTATCTTTATATACAGAAGATCGATTTAGTATATATTAAGTAAAGATTTTATCAGTTTGCACCCACACAGAACATAAAGTGTAAAATACTGTTTGAGTACTAGTTATAGCATTAATTCACACTGGACAACACATTAAGGACAGATCCCACAGTGACTCCTGTTGTTGACTTAACAATTTGACACTCTTGTTTATGGTGTCAGTGATCTCCCTAGACTCTTGTCATGAGTTGCAAAGGCTATGGAAGTCTTTTGAGTTCGCTGACTTCGATCTTAACAAAAAAAAGAATACTAAAAGGGGCTGGCGCCGCGGCTCACTAGGCTAATCCTCCGCCTGCGGCAACGGCACACCGGGTTCTAGTCCCGGTCGGGGCACCGGATTCTTCCCGGTTGCCCCTCTTCCAGTCCAGCTCTCTGCTGTGGCCAGCGAGTGCAGTGGGGATGGCCTAGGTCCTTGGGTCCTGCACCCACATGGGAGACCAGGAGAAGCACCTGGCTCCTGGCTTCGGATCAGCGTGGTGCGCTGGCTGCAGCGCGCCAGCCTCAGCAGCCATTGGAGGGTGAACCAACGGTAAAGGAAGACCTTTCTCCCTGTCTTTCTCTCACTGTCACTCTGTCTGTAAAAAAAAAAAAATACTAAAAAGGATAAAGTATTAAATTGTACATCAACAGTCAGGACAAGAGCTGATCAAGTCACTGTTTCTCATAGTGTCCATTTCACTTTAACAAGTTTCCTTTTAGGTGCTCAGTTAGTTGTCACCAATCAGGGAGAACAATGATATTTGTCCCTTTGGGACTGGCTTAGTTCACTCAGCATGATGTTTTCCAGATTCCTCCATTTTGTTGCAAATGACTGAATTTCTTTTTTTTTTTTTTTACTACTGTATAGTATTCTGTAAAGTACTTGTCCCATAATTTCTTTATCCAGTCTACTGTTGATGGGCATTTGGGTTGGTTCCAGGTCTTAGGTATTGTGAATTGAGCTGCAATAAACATTAAGGTGCAGACAGCTTTTTTGTTTGCCAGTCTAATTTCCTTTGGGTAAATTCCAAGGAGTGGGATGGCTGGGTTGAATGGTAGGGTTATATTCAGGTTTCTGAGGAATCTCCAGACTGACTTCCATAGTGGCTTGACCAGTTTGCATTCCCACCAACAGTGGGTTAGTGTCCCTTTTCCCCCATATCCTCACCAGCATCTGTTGTTGGTAGATTTCTGAATGTGAGCCATTCTGACCGGGGTGAGGTGAAACCTCATTGTGGTTTTCATTTGCATTTCCCTGATTGCTAGTGATCTTGAACATTTTTTCATGTGCCTGTTGGCCATTTGAATTTCCTCTTTTGAAAAATGTCTATTGAGGTCCTTGGCCCATCTCTTATGTGGGTTGTTTATTTTGTTGTTGTGGAGTTTCTTGATCTTTTTGTAGATTCTGGTTATTAATCCTTTATCTTTGCATAGTTTGCAAATATTTTTTCCATTCTGTCGGTTGTCTCTTCACTTTCCTGACTGTTTCTTTTGCAGTACAGAAACTTCTCAATTTGATGCAATCCCAAATGTTAATTTTGGCTTTGACTGCCTGTGCGGTAATTCCGGGGTCTTTTCCAAGAAGTCATTGCCGGTACCTATATCTTCAGGGTTTCTCCAATGTTCTCTAATCATTTGATGGTGTCAGGTGATAGATTTAGGTCTTTAATCCATGTTGAGTGGATTTTTGTGTAAGGGGAAATCTAAGGGTCTTGCTTCATTCTTCTGCACTTGGAAATCCAGTTTTCCCAGCACCATTTATTGAATAGACTGTCCTTACTCCAGGGATTTGTTTTGGATCTTTGATCAAATGTAAGTTGGCTGTAGATGTTTGGATTGATTTCTGGTGTTTCTATTCTGTTCCATTGGTCTATTCATCTGTTTCTGTACCAGTACCACGCTGTTTTGATTACAGCTGCCCTGTGGTATGTCCTGAAATCTGGTATTCATTTAAGTTTTCATGGCAGATATCACTAGATTCCCTTATCATGAAACTTGTATTTACCCAAAATATAAGGACTTAGGCTTGTATGTTAGATACCTTAGGAGTGATTTTTACTTTAAGTTATAGAGTGAAAGATTGGTTACTCTCTAAGCAGAACATAAATCTAAGAACATTCTTTGGGATCTCTCAATGTAAACCTCAGGCTCAGATTTATAAATGCATTAACTGTCATAGTTAAAAAACCATGTTTTTTTTTTTTTAATATATGAATTCCTGTTTTGAACCGTGTTAAAAAACCAGTTATGGAATTTTGGTGAATTTCTGAAAATATAAACCCATTCTTTGTTTATTTTATGATTGTTGCAATTTTCTTTTAGGTTCACACTTTATCTGTCTTTGCTTTTCCTTGGTACAGGAAAAGCAAGTTGGAGAGGGACAGAAAGAGAGTTGATTGATTGATGCATTGCACTTTCACCTGATAAAGATTATTTGTCTTCAGCTGGCTTAGAATGAGCTGGCTGAGGTTGTGTGTGTGCATATTGATTGGTAAAAGGAAGAGAAAAGAGAGGAAGGCTGTTGGTGTAAAATACCATGACCTCAGAGGTTATGCTAATTTCTATAACTTTAGGTTAAAGTCTCTATAGCTCAGCTTCCTCACCAGAAGGAAGAAGCAAGTACAAATCTGTGTATTATCTTATTGGACTGTGTTTACAAATATAAATGATTTACTCAACATATCATTCTCCATAGGTAAGAACAATACCGTATAGTGGTTGGCTTGGGATAAATATGAGTCATAATTGTAATTTGTATTAGTGAGATAACCTGAGCCCCATTACATTGTGTAATGTCTGGGTAACTCAGTGAACCATATGTTAGACTCTTGATAGCCACTATCTGGAGAAATTCTATCAGTACAGTTCGGAACCATAGTGAAAATGAAAGAATTTATAAAGCCATCCCATTTGTGCCTTTACCTCAGTTTAGTCATTTTTATTTCATGTCTACATTGAGGTCATCAGAGGAGTGGTTGGAGCTCTAAGGCAGTAATGATGTGAAATGCAATCTTGTACTTTTCTTTAGCTCCGAGAAATGTGATAAATTGTCCTCATTTGTGATTCCTCTCTCTCATGCTTGTAAAAGACAGTGTTGACCCAAACATTGTGATAAATAAGAAATGATAGTAGTGGTGAAAGCTGAGGGAGACTAATGTTTGCTTTGCAGCAATCCTTCTGCCTGGTGCTTACATGTTTGAAACAGTTGAAAATAATTTTCTGAAAACAAATACAAACTGTTAAGAGCTACATCCTTTGGAAATATGTGAGTGGAATACTCAAATGCTATGAAGCACAGTCATGAATCTTGATCCATCTTTATCAGATTCTTTATCAAAGAATTATGCACAAGCCATCCTTTTTTAAAAAAAGTGTATTTTTTAAAAGGCAGAGTGACAGAAAGAGAGAGAGAGACAACCTTCATCTGCTGTTTCACTCCCCCAGATGACCACAACTGCCCAGGCGGAGCCAGGCCAGGGCCAGGCCAAAGCCAGTAGCCTAAAACTCTACTCAGGTGTCCCACATGGATGGCAGGGGCCTAAGCACTTGGACCATCTTCTGCTGCTTTCCCAGGCACATTCATTAGCAGGAAGCTGGAGCAGATGTGGAACAGCCAAGACTTGAACTGGCGCTCTGATGTGCCTCAGTGCTGTCCCATAAGACATCCTTTAAATCCTTTAAAACGTATATTTTATTTTTTTAAATTTTCACTTATTTATTTGAGAGAGAGAGAGAGAAAGCATTCTCTTCTGTTTCACTCTCCAAATGCCTGCAGCAGCTAGGGCTGGGCTGGGGCTATAGACAGGAGCTAGGGACTCAGTCCTGGTCTCCTACATGGGTATCAGGGACCCAGTTACTTGAGCCATCACCACTGTTTCCTGAAATTAGCAGGAACTTAGAATCAGGAACTAGGGCTGGGTATTGAACACAGGTACTCCAGTATGCAATGTCAACATCTTAACCAGATTTTAAGCACTAGGCCAAATGCCCACCCCTAATGTTCATTTTAAATGCAGAACTTGTAAAGGGGAAGTATTTGTGATGTGAATAGATTATGAAAGAGACAGACATCTACAGAGAACCAGCAGAGTCCATGCCTGGACGTTGAGGGGCTGTGGCCCTGTTGCACAGCATGGTTGCTTGTGATCTCACAAATGAGGAAAGAGAAGGGATAGAAATTTTCTTTAGGAAAGGGGAAGACAATGCAGTCAGCCTGCCTGTGAAGATTTGTTATTACAGCATGTGCATAGATTTTTCTTCCTTTGACTTAAGGAGAGCAAGAAATCATTGCATTAGCTCGTATTTTGAAGTTCGGTTAAAAAACAAAACAGAAAGCCAGGCATTCAACTACGCCATTAATATGCCAACATCATATTCCAGTCTTGTGATTGAGAGTCTATAACATAGCACCATGCATATAAATAATGAAGTGCTGCTGATCTGCCATACTGAAAAATAAGGGAAGAACCAAGGACAACTTTAAAATATGTCTTGTGACCACAGTTTGGATGATAGTCCTGGCATGACAAATGATTAATTACAAACATGCTAGTCTCAACTCTGGGAGGTTAAGCTACTTACTTGTAAGACATAATCCGTGAGAAATTAATTTTAAATAACTTCGCATTTCGCATCAGAGTGACATGTTTTCTGATACTAGCCTTAGTATTGGTTACAAAAATGACATTAAAAGGTGATGTGTAATTGAAGGCTCCGTAAATACTGGTGGCCCAGGTTGCTGCAGAAGGACACGTTGACATCAGAAAGCGAGGTACAGCAGAGGAAAGAGAAGGCCCAAGCTGCCTACTGACTGCAGTGTTTCTTGAACCCTTTCCCACATCCTCAAACCCTCTTCTGGTGAAGAAAGCTCTGTGGGAAGCTATGTGGCCACATCTGTGTCCTATTTCCATTTTCTTGGAGTGTGCTTTTTTGAGACTGGTAAGCCTTAACGCAGGCAGCAGTGGAGTTTTTGCAAAGACTGAAGAATTCATCTCTTTGTCTTTCAAGCACAAGGTTAAACATGGAAATTACATACTACAGCAAAGCAGTGCACTTTTTTTTTTAAGGTTTTATTTATTTGAGTGACAGAGACAGAGAAACATCTTCCATCTGCTGGTTCACTCCCCAAATGGCCGTAGCGGCCAGAGCTGAGCCAATCCCATCCAACCCGAAGCCAGGAGCCAGGAACTTCTTCCTGGTCTCCCACATGGATGCAGAGGCTCAAGAACTTGGGCCATCTTCTACTGCTTTTCTAGGCCATAGCAGAGAGCTGGATAGGAAGTGGAGCAGCCAGGACTTGAACTGGTGCCCATATGGGATGCCAACACCACAGGCAGAGGCTTAGCCCACTATGCCACAGCCCCGGCCCAAAAGCAATTCACTTTTCAAATCCCTTGTTTAAAATAAATTCCAGATTTCCTGCTTTCTATGACACTTTGATTCAAGATCTGGAAGCCATGAAAATCTTTGATGTGCTAGGAGGAATCCTCCTGCTTCTTGTGTCAGCTCATGGTTTACAAGACTTATCTGTAGCCTGTCCTGAATTCTGGCTCCAGGTCAAAGTTAGATGGGGGTGCAAACGATTGAAATCTTTACTTAATGTACACTAAACTGATCTTCTGTAAAAAAAAAAAAAAAAAAGAAAAAGAAATTATCAATTCCCAACTTGACTCTCACTGGGATTAAACATGACAATAGGTCTGATCTGATTTCATCATCATTTACAAAAAATCATCTATTATTTTTCACTTTATGTTTCTGTGTGGGAGCAAACTGTTGAAATCCTTACTTAAGGTATACTAAGCTGATCTTCTGTATATTAAGATAATCGAAAATGAATCTTGATGTGAATGGAAGGGGAGAGGGAGTGGGAAAGGGGAGGGTTGTGGGTGGGAGGGACGGTATGGGGGGGGGGAGCCATTGTAACACATGAGTCGTACTTTGGAAATTTATATTCATCAAATAAAAGATAAAAAAAAAAAAAAAAAAAAAAAACAAAGTTAGATGGGAACCTTTTGTGGATCAACTGCAACCACAGGCTTATGGGCTCTATCTTGGAACTGGCTGTCTTGCAAGCAGAGTGTTGCCTGGTTACTTTGAGTTCATTTATACTCTTACTTCTGTGGCATCAGGAAATACAGATGCCTGTGGGGTATTCGTATTGAGAGTTCAGTTTCCTATGAACCAGTATTTCTAAATGTCAGAGGTCACGTCCCAATATCATGCTCTATCCGAAGAAAGTTCTCATTTACCTTCACATCAAAAGAAGTAGAAAATAATGGTAGTGCATCCAGAGAAACATCTCGAGGGCCAGTGGAAAAGAAAAATTCAACATGTCAAGTAGAAAATTTTGGGACTCATCCAGGGCCATCATTCAGGAACAGTGTTGCCCTTGGAGGAGTTGTAACATTTTCTTGGTCTTAAGTGGAGGAATTAAGCTATAAATTCTGGTGGTTAAGGCAACCTTACTAACATTGAGATTCTGACTATCTAAGGTTTGCACTACTTCTTAGAAGTTGGACTAGGACTAATGTCTATGGATACCATCTTCTTCCTTTTTAATAATGTTCCTTTAAAGTGAATTTGTGCTACTGTACACCATTATGAATTCTTTGAGTGGAGAGCAAAGGAGCTTTCTGAGACTTTTACATTTGCAATAAAGGCAATTTTTTAAAAAAAAATAAAGTTTTGACTATCTCGGGAAAAAAATAAAATTCCAGTGAAATCTAATTGCCTTACAGACTTGACTTTCCCTAGCGTACCTCTGAGCTAGCGTTTAAAGGAGTTACAGACAATCTCTTTTCCAAGTAGCCCAGGACACAAAGATGACCATTCTTGGTTAAGTGGTATTCATTTCCTGTTTCTAGGAGCGGCCCTCAGCAAGGAGGGAATGATTCCTGTTTGGCCACTAAAGAAATGAGTGGCCATGACAGTTGAGTTGCTATGTTTTGTTGAAATCCCCTCACTGACTTTTCCTCTTCAGCATCGATTAACATAGTTTGAGTTTAATACCATTTAATGATGCTATGAATTTCCCCCTAATTAGCCCCATCTCCTGGCTGCACTGAGATTGAGCCACATAATTCAGAATTGCAAAGAAGTAACAGCTCAAATCCCCTTTTTAACCCAGAGCCAGCTTCTGGAAATACCTTTAGTGAAGGATGCATTTAAAAATTTCTAACCTAGGGCCGGCGCTGTGTGTAACAGGTAAAGCCACCACTTTCAGTACCACATCCCATGTGGGCGCCAGTTCAAATCCTGGCTGCTCCACTTCCAATCCAGCTCTCTGCTGTGGCCTGGGAGAGCAGTAGAAGATGGCCCAAGTCCTTGAGCCCCTGCACCTGCGTGGGAGACCCAGAGGAAGCTCCTGGCTCCTGGCTTTGGACTGGCACAGTCCAGCCATTGAGGCCAATTGGAGAGTGAAACAGCAGATGGAAGACCTCTCTCTCTCTGCCTCTCCTTCTCTCTCTGTGTAACTCTGACTTTCAAGTAAATAAAATAAATCTTGAAAAAAATTTCTAACCTATTTTGACCAATGCCTTAGTAAAATAGAATAAAAATGAATTACTAGAAAAATGCAATGAAAAAGACAAGTTCTTATTTTTAAAAAAGTAGTATTAAATTCAACAGGCATCAAATTACTCTGTCCGTGTTCTACAAAAGTGTCTAAATGCATTATCCAAGTGTTTGTTTTGATTGCAGACCAGTACCAGGTAGCAGGATCTGCAGACCACACTTCAGCTGACATTAATCTGCTGCACTCATTTGTGCCTGTTGCCATTCCAAGTCATTGCATTCTTTTAATAAGTTGTTTGGAGGCTGGCCTTGTGGTATAGTGGGTTAAGCTGCCATCTGCAGCACTTGCATCCCATGTGGGTGCCAGTTTGAGTCCCAGCTCACCTTTTCCAGTCCATCTCCCTGCTAACGCACCTGGGAAAGATGCAGAGGATGGCCCACGTGCTTGGGCCCCTTCCCCACCACAGGAGACCTGGTCTAGCCCTGGCCATTATAGCCACTTGGGGAGTGAATCAGCAGATGGAACATCCCTCCCTCCCTCCCTCCCTCCCTCTGTCTCCCTCCTTCCCTCCCTCCCTCCTCTCCCCCTTTCAAATTAAAAAAAAAAAAACGCTTTAAAAATAAATACATAGTTTGAATCTTTAGGTAGGTAATGCATATACTTAAAATAAAGTTATTTAATTTTTAGATGAACAGAAGTAGATCTCTATTGAAAACTCCAGAACCTTCTTAAACAGTCATAAAACATTTGAAGAATTATTTAGCATACACTAGTTGCTGCATTTTACATTCTTTTCTTGGCATGCATTCTCTTATCCTTTTATAAACTCCAACTAGCCATCTCTCCCTACCACAACACCAAGTAGGGTTATCAAGTGATTTTTCAGTAGTAGCCATCCAAGATAACTTTATTAACTTAATTTTTAAAAATCTTGAATTATATCATTGAAAAAGCTAACCTAGTTCTTTAGTTGTGCTTACAATTGAAAGAAAGAGGCAGCTTTGGCCGGCGCCGTGGCTCACTAGGCTAATCCTCCACCTTGCGGCGCCGGCACACCGGGTTCTAGTCCCGGTCGGGGCGCCGGATTCTGTCCCAGTTGCCCCTCTTCCAGGCCAGCTCTCTGCTGTGGCCAGGGAGTGCAGTGGAGGATGGCCCAAGTACTTGGGCCCTGCACTCCATGGGAGACCAGGATAAGTACCTGGCTCCTGCCATCGGATCAGCGTGGTGCACCGGCTGCAGCGCGCTGGCCGCGGCGGCCATTGGAGGGTGAACCAACAGTAAAGGAAGACCTTTCTCTCTGTCTCTCTCTCTCTCTCACTGTCCACTCTGCCTGTCAAAAATTAAAAAAAAATAAAAATAAATAAAAGAAAGAGGCAGCTTTAAAGATTTTAGAAAAATAATCATAGTAAAGTCTAGTCTTAGATCTCAAGAAGTTGAAAATTTTTAAGGGTCATGAATTCCTTGTTAAGATTGGGTACATAAAAATATAACATTACTTGCACGGAATACCAGCTTGATGGGACTCCCATACCAAACACATTCCCTACCATTGGTGGTTAGATGATTGTTTTGTTTCCATTGTACAAGTTGAACAAGGTCATCATGATTAACCTGGATAGGGCTCAAGGGGATATACTTGTCTCACAACATTTGGAGGCCTTCCAGGTGGGCAAAAAGATTAAGTCTTCATGGGTGGAGAGTCCACAGACCAAAGGGTAAAAATCAACAGAGAGACTGACTTCAGTTAAAAGTTTTGAACTAGGCACATAACCATACACAACATGTTTAAAGGAAAACAAGGAGGAATGGAAGCGCTCCCCTGGTTTTTCTCAGCTATGTGCTTTGCTGCAGATGACACTGCTGGGGTGAGCAGGGTGATAGAAAAGGTTTGGGATACTGACTGAGGAATGGAAGAAGGCATCCATGTGGCTGAGCAAAGACACTGCCAAGAAGCACTACCAGAGAAATGACTCACGGTGGGGTTTTTGGAAACAGTTGGGTCTGATAGAAGATTCTGGTGTATACAGTGGAGACACCTGACTGGTTGGCTGTTTTATTTCCTTATTTATAAAATAGTTTAAGCCTATAGAAAAGTACATTCTGATTTAATGTTTTACCGTATTTTTTCTCTCTCTCTACCCCCCCTTCATCTCTCCTATTCTTACAGGTATAGCTGAAATCTTAGTACCACCATTCCCTTCTTTTCTCAGTTTTGCTTCTCAGAGGTGGCCTGTGGGTTGTTCAGGAACTGTTTGTTGTCCCTCTGAGGAATTTTATTTTTGTTTTCTGACTTTTTCACAGTTGGAAATTCTGGGTGGTGATTTTTGTTTTAGTATCTCTGATATTAACGATAATGATGAAAGTAGAAGGGATGAGGGCTTTGCTAGGATTTAAGTTGTAAAACTTAAGTTCTAGTAGTTAATTATCATATATATATATATATATATATATAGTCCTGTGATCTTCTAGCTTAAATTGTGATTTACAAAGTTTACCCTCATTAAAGACATATATTTTAATACCAAGAATGCTATACATAACTTGTCTTATGGTAGATGGGTGGAGAAGGGACTAGAAACTGACTATAATAATATACTTCATATAGTTGGTATCTTCACTTCGTTCTTTCATTTCCTGGAGCAGTGTTTAAGGGGCATATTGTGTGCTAACCACTACATTAAACTGAAGGGACACCAGACTTCAGGGATACTGATGCAGACAAAGATCCCTGCTTTCATGAAGTTGACAATGTATGTGTCAATAAATAGACAAGCACATATGTCAGATGAAGATGAAGCAAGTTAACTACACATTGGGACATGCACAAAAGGAGTGTGGGTTGGATGTGTGGTCCATGTTTTACTGTGGATTGTTGATGAAGGCCTTCACACAGGGTCATATGTGAGCAGTGGCCTGAAAAAGGTGGGGACAAGCTGCAGATATCAAGGGAAGAGCAGTCTAGGGCTCAGCAAGTGCATAGACCTCAAAGTGAGAGCATGACTTGAGTGGTGTGCACAGGTGCTGTGAGTTGTGACAGGAGTAGAAGGTGTGCTTGATGTTCACGTTGACTCCTGCAAGCAGTCCTATGGCAGGGGTGACACAGATGTTCTTGTGCCCATTTTTACACATGAGGAAAGGAAGGGCCAAAGAGGGTGACTCACTGAAAGTCAACACTTGCTAGTTGGTGAGAGGGTCGGGGCTACTGTTACTTCTGGATTCCAGAACGTTGCAACACGATTTTCATTTTTGAATGCGCCAGGACTCAGAAGATCACGGTCAGGTCTTCCTTTATGACTGATTCTTCGGTCGAATTGTGTAAGGTCCCTGGATGTCAGTCCCTGCATGAGTAATACGGATGAAATAATTTCTAAGGTTGGGTAGGAAACCAAACAAGATAATGCAGAATGGGCCCTGTGAACTCTAAAGCGCTCCACACATGAAGTGCATGGCTCCTGTGCTCAGAGTTCCTGACTGCAGGCCTGAAGTTGTAAATTCACACTATTCAAGGCCAAGTCCACGTGTCAGTGTGCAGCGCTTTAGATTCTGTGGGTGCCCGTATTCTGCTGTTTTAAGAAGTGCTGAGGTGAAGTGCAATGCAGACTTGAACAAATTTGGAACTGCTTCAGTAGTTGCATCTTCTTTCCTGCTTGTCCCTAAAGATAACACAGAAATGTAAATATGGTTTGATGTATTTAGCTGGCACAACTTCCACCACTGTGTACTTCACCTATTTCTATTTTAAGTGCTTTTTCCTTTATAATGTCTTGTTTCCTTTTATGTTCTGCCAAATCCCATTAACTTGTCCTTGAGCTGCCTAGTCTGAGGTTTAGCAACTGGTGGGTGATGGGATTTGCCTGGAGTGAGCCCCAACTGCAGGGAGTAACCAGCCCCGCCTGCAAGAGCTGTAGCTCAGCCTGCCTCTGACGGCTCACGGGCTGTTGCAAGGCCTGAGAGAGCTGCTGATCCTGCAGGCCTGGCACAGGCCGAGCCTTCTGAGGAAACTGGGACAATGTTCAGGTCTGTTTTGGTCTGAGTAGCAGAAGAAAGACAATTGTGGAGACAGACCTGAGAGAGAGTTTTCCAGGCTGAAGGGACAAAAGGAGGAGAGTCTAGATCCTGTAAAACCTCATTGATGGCCAGTGCCGTGGCTCAATAGCTAATCCTCCACCTTGTGGCGCCGCACACCGGGTTCTAGTCCTGGTCGGGGCACCGGATTCTGTCCCGGTTGCCCCTCTTCCAGGCCAGCTCTCTGCTGTGGCCAGGGAGTGCAGTGGAGGATGGCCCAAGTGCTTGGGCCCTGCACCCGCATGGGAGACCAGGAGAAGCACCTGGCTCCTGGCTTCAGATCAGCGTGGTGCGCCAGCCACGGCGGCCATTGGAGGGTGAACTAACGGCAAAGGAAGACCTTTCTCTCTGTCTCTCTCACTGTCCACTCTGCCTGTCAAAAAAAAAAAAAAAAAAAAAAAACCTCATTGACAAAAACAAAACAAAACAAAAACAACCTTGTCAGCCATGGTATGAGTAATGGGACATGAAGAGCAGATTTTAGGCAAAGATGGGGCACGACACATTTCACATTCTGGTTGCCAGGAGATGAATGGGGTTAGAACGCCTGGGCAATGGGCACTCCTTCTGAGGCTTGTGAATAGCGCCAGTTTGATAGGAATTTTGTCTTGGGCCAAGTGGAAGCCACAGAAGTGGAAACAAATTATATTCGGCCTACATGTATACATGACATAAACAGATCTTGCTAATGAATTGAATTATGTGGGAAAGGATGGGAAAGAATGGAACCAAGGGTAATTTCCAGTTTTTCCCTGTAATTTACTCAGCAAATGAGGGATTTCACTTGCTATGAAGGTGAAAGACTGAGAGAGGGGAGGTAGGTAATTCAGTTATGGTATTTGGTCATGTTATAGACCCCTAAGGGGGTTATTGTTTAGAGGGTTGCAACCTGGAGCTCAAGGAGTTGATGTGGGCTAGAGGTACAGATTTGAGAATTCTTAGGTTTTTTTTTTTTAAGATTTTTTATTTATTTATTTATTTATTTGAGAGGTGGAGTTACAGTGAGAGGGAGAGATAGAAAGATCTTCCATCCATTGGTTCACTCCCCAGTGGCCACAACGGCTGGAGCTGCACCAATCCGAAGCCAGGAGCCAGGTGCCTCTTCCTGGTCTCCCATGTGGGTGCAGGAGCCCAAGGACTTGGGCCATCTTCTACTGCTTTCCCAGGCCGTAGCAGAGAGCTGGATCGGAAGTGGAGCAGCTGAGACTTGAACCGGCGCCCATATGGGATGCCAGCACTGCAGGCGGAGGATTAACCTACTGCACCACGGTGCCGGCCCTGTGGAATTTCTTAGTTTTGAAGTTGTTTTTCTTTTTTTTTCCTTTCTTTTTCTTTCTTTCTTTCTTTCTTTTTTTTTTTTTTTTTTTTTTTTTTTTTTTTTTGACAGACAGAGTGGACAGTGAGAGAAAGATAGAGACAGAGAGAAAGGTCTTCCTTTGCCGTTGGTTCACCCTCCATTGGCCGCCATGGCCGGCGTGCCGCGGCCAGCGCATCGCACTGATCCGAAGCCAGGAGCCAGGTGCTTCTCCTGGTCTCCCATGGGGTGCAGGGCCCAAGCACGTGGGCCATCCTCCACTGCCTTCCCGGGCCACAGCAGAGAGCTGGCCTGGAAGAGGGGCAACCGGGACAGAATCCAGCACCCCGACCGGGACTAGAACCCAGTGTGCCGGTGCCGCAAGGCGGAGGATCAGCCTGTTGAGCCGCGGCGCCAGCCTGAAGTTGTTTTTCAAGCACTGCATTGGATAGTTGAAATCACCACCAAGGAAGACAGCATTGCCAAAACTGAGACCAAATTGCCCAACATTTTGAATCTAACAGAGAAGGAGGAAAAGTCCAAAGAGACAAGAATATGCAAAAGAATCAAAAATGAGGATTTGGTAACATATTTATAAAGAGGGAATACAAACTCAATCTGGACACTGAATGAATGGTAATTACTGGAGGCTGGGAAGGGTGGGGGGATGATGGGGTTTGGATAAGTTCCAAGTCAGAGGTAGATCAAAGGAATCAGTTCCTAGTTTTACACGGCATGGTGGGAAGACTATAGTTTACAATAACCTAGTACACATTCTAAGCACAAACATAAGAAAGAAGCTCTGAGCTTCCAGTCATAAAGTAATGTCAAAGAAGGGGCATTGTTGATCAGTATACATTGTTTGCACATATTGAAATGCCATACATATGTCAGTTATTGTTAATGTTTTTTTAAAGAAGGAATAATATCAATGTCTTTCATAGATGGGATGTTAATAATATTGTTCTTGAAGTATAAGAATAATTCAGGATTACTACCTTGTTTTACTTTTATGTTATAGTGATTATGAAAAAGCAACACACTTTCAATCTTTAAAAAATAAAAATAAAAGGTGTTAGTAAAATGGCACAGTCTTATCTATAGCGCAGTCTACACCCTGACACCATCTTATGCTCTAGCCCCCACCGCCATTGCTGGAAGCCAGATGGCCACATGGCCCAACCACCAATGTCAGCCCCACCCCCATCCTAATGGGATTCGCTGCTCCTGCTTCCCTGCCTGCCCCCCAGCAAAGTTTTAAAAGGCCCAGTTCCTAAACATGTGGCTGTCTTTCTCTCTGTCTCCTGATCTCTCTCTCTCTCTCTCTGTCTGTCTCTGTCTCTGTCTCTGGATCTCTCTCTTACACTCTCCTCTCTCTTTCCTTCTTTACCCCTTCCCTCTGTTCTGTCGGGTTTCCCCCAGTAAACCCTTTCCCTTACTCCAGTGTTTGGTGTGTTTTGTCGCAGCCTTACAAAAGGCACACAGAAGAGATGCCACTGGAGGTCATGGCGATTTCATTTTGAAAACGCTAACGTCTTGGTGTTTTCCTTCATCCCTGTAAGACATTGTAATGGAATTGAGGTGGTAGTGTATGGTTGTAGACAACTGTGTAAAATGCTTTTTATAAAAAAGATTTATTTATTTATTTGAAAGGCAGAGTTACAGAGAGGCAGAGAGAGACAGAGAGAGAGGTCTTCCATCTGCTGGTTCACTCCTCAAGTGGCCCCAATGGTTGGAGCTGTGCTGACCCAAGGCCAGGAGCTTCTTCCAGATCTCCCACGTGGGTGCAGGCTCTACTGCTTTCCCAAGCCATAGCAGAGACCTGATCAGCAGTGGAGCAGCTGGGATTTGAACCGGCGCCCATTTGAGATGCCGGTGCTGTAGGCGGCAGCTTTACCCACTACGTCACAGTGCCGGCCCCATTAAGTGCTTTTTTACACTCCACATTTTAGTGGAAGCAGTTTCCCATGTTACATGTCTTTACATACAGTTGTGATGCATATATATATTTACATACAGTTGTGATGCATATATATATATGTATGTATATGTATAAACTCGTTAAATGCTTCAAATCCTTGCATTTCCTAGTACTTCCTGCTTGTTCGTTTTTCCTCTTGGAAGACACAGTCGAGTGGATAAATCATCTCCTGGACCTCATATTTCCCTACACATCAGTTTACTGTGTGGAAAAGTAAAAAAGCAAACTGCCAGCCTAGAAATTTGGCTTAGCAAGATTCTCTGTAGTAAGGAAACCACTTGATATGGAAACCTTGCAATTCAGCACTATTCATTTTCCTTTAGTGAATGTTTTTCATGAATACTTCATTCTCGGGTTATAGTCATAACAAAACAATCATTTAAAATATCTGAATCAAATGACTAAAAATAGGATGACAGATATTTTTTAAAAGGAATGTTGCTGAGATATATAGTACTCTGAACTTGAAATTCTCTAAGAACAGAAAGCTAAACATATTTTCTGCTGAGACAAAGACTGTTTTGGCCTGTTGATTGAACTGTGTTATATTTAAGCAAACAAACAGTAAGTCCTCATATTAAAAAAAAAAAAAAACTAGGGGCTGGCACTGAGGCATAGCAGGTAGAGCTGCTGCCTGCAGTGCTGGCATCCCATGTGGGTGCCAGTTCGAGTCCCGGCTGCTCCACTTCCGATCCAGCTCTCTGCTGTGGCCTGGGAAAGCAGTAGAAGATGCCCCAAGTCCTTGGGCCCCTGCACCTGTGTGGGAGACCTGGAAGAAGCTCCTGGCTCATGACTTTGGATCAGCATAGCACTAGCCATTGCAGCCAACTGGGGAGTGAACCAGTGGATGGAAGACCTCGCTCTCTCTCTCTGCCTCTTTTCTCTCTGTGTGTGTAACTCTTTCAAATAAATAAATAAATAAATGTTAAAAAAAAAAAAAAACTAAGTAAAATGTTTACCTTACACCTACCTGATTTTGCCAATTTTTATTCATTGTAGAGTATCATTAATAGTTTTTTGTTTTTTTTTTAATTTTTGACAGGCAGAGTGGACAGTGAGAGACAGAGAGAAAGGTGTTCCTTTACCATTGGTTCACCCTCCAATGGCCGCTGCAGCCGGCGCACCGCGCTGATCCGAAGCCTGGAGCCAGGTGCTTCTCCTGGTCTCCCATGCGGGTACAGGGCCCAAGTACTTGGGCCATCCTTCATTGCACTCCCTGGCCACAGCAGATAGCTGGCCTGGAAGAGGAGCAACCGGGACAGAATCTAGCGCCCCGACCGGGACTAGAACCTGGTGTGCCGGCGCCGCTAGGTAGAAGATTAGCCTATTGAGCCGCAGCGCCAGCCCATTAATAGTCTTTAACCCTGCATATTTTTAACCTAAAGGAACAATTTATGGTCAAATGAGAAAGTAGCATGTATCATTCATTTTATAGTAGTAAGGTTTGGATTGAGAAAAATAGAGACCACCCTGCAACACTTCTAAATAAAGGGATGGAATTCATTTGTAGGCTTTTGTTTAAAAAAATCTGATTATTTTGAACAATGAGAATACATATTTCATCAATATGCATTCATCTTCTAGGGAAATTCTCTCCCTAAGAAATGATAACAATTAGATATAGTTGATAAAGCATACTGTGTACATGTGTGCATATGTTTTTTCTACTCAGAGACTTTTCCCTGAGGTTTTTGCAATGACTGCTTATTACAGTGGGTAAGGTGATTTCTTCCTCCCACAATTTAACCCTCACTTTATCTTTTTTTTTTTTTTTTTTTTTTTTTTGACATAGTTAGACAGAGAGAAAGAGAGAAATGTCTTCCTTCTGTTGGTTCACCCCCCAGATGGCTGCTACGGCCAGCGCACTGCACTGATCCGAAGCCAAGAGCCAGGTGCTTCTCCTGGTCTCCCGTGCGGGTTCAGGGCCCAAGCACTTGGCCCATCCTCCTCTGCCCTCCCGGGCTACAGCAGAGAGCTAGACTGGAAGAGGAGCAACCTGGACTAGAACCCGGGGTGCCAGCGCCGCAGGTGGAGGATTAGCCTAGTGAGCCACAGCGCCGACCTCTCATTTTAATCTTCGCATCAGATCTAAAAACAGTGTATATGTATGTACACAAAAACTTCATGAACTTCACCTATAAATAGATCCTATTTTGGTCTGACATAATCTATCCCCTGAAGGTTTTGTTTAGCAACTGACACATTAAAAAATTTTTACATATTCATTTACTGAAGTAAATGAAAGCCATCAGAATGGACAACACAAGTGGTTCCATCGGAGAGAGGGCTGGGACAACTGCATGGTTCTCTTCTTCCTTTGTCAGTTTTCTCCAAGGAAAACAGAGCCAGAGGTTCCTCCTTGTTACAAAGGGAACTGCAGGCCTCCTGTAGATTCTGAAGGTTTTCTTAAGCAGGCATGAGAGGAGACCAAAGACCAGACTCTTCGGTAGGGTGAACACAGAGAATCCAGACTCACAGACATGTGTTGAATGTCTGTTGCGTTCTTAGCACTTTGCAATTACTCTCTCAAGTTCCTCATGGGCTATGATACTCCCATAAATAGATATCACTAGCCCATTTTACTGATTAGCAATCCTAAACTTAGAAAATGGACATAACCTGACCTTGAATAGAAGTCTTCTGACATTTAAGGGATAAGAGGGACTTTGGAATAAGTGGTCCAAAAGAGAAGATCTAAATATGAGTCAGTTCTTTCAGATGGTTCTAGTCTGTCCTCTTTTTGGTCTCCAGTGGGGAAAGAAAGTATGTGTGTGTGTGTGTATGTATGTGTATGTGTGTGTATATATATATATCTATATATATATAATATATATATCAACAAATCATGAAAAATTCAAATTGTTTCTATTTGGAAATTTTTACTTGGACTTTTCTGCTTGCAAAAGACATCTATACATGTGGGAAACTGAAAGAGATTAAACAGCTTAGCAAAGGCTGCATTGTTACTGGTAACAAAGCCAGGACTCAAACTCTCAGGCTGAGATCTTTCAGCATCCTAATACCCAATATTTGAATGGGTCGATCAGTTTCCAGTGGTTAGCTGTGGTCAGGTAGAGGCATGATAGATGCTGTATTTGTCCTCCTTGGCTGTCAGAACATCACAGACTGGGTGGCTTAAAGAACAGACATTTGTTTTCTCACAGTTCTGGAAGCCAGAAGTTCAAGTTGTTGGTGGAGTTGATTTCTGGAGGCCTCTCTTTGTGGCTTATAGACTGGAACCTTCTTGTTATGTCCCCATAGGGCCCTTCCTCTGTGCTTGAACATTCTGGGTGTCTCTTCCTCTGTTGACACGGTTATCAGCCATCCTTCTAATCTCAATTGATCTCAGTTACTCTGTAAAGGCCCTGTATCCAAATGCAGTCAGATTGAAGACTAGAGCTTCAACATTTGAATTTCAGGGGGATATCACTCAATCGATAGTAGACTTTTAGAAGGAATATTTAAGTAGCAGGCTCCTATCAGCTTAGATGGATACTTGACCTCACCATGTAAGTATAAAGTTGGGACTGGTTGCAGTCACCTGTTCATATAAAGGCTCTAAAATGACTTTGGGTTTATGTTTGGATTGGAGATTATTTCATAATTCTGAACTCTGTTGATTCTATTACAAGCAAGTGACAAGGTCACTCATAAGAGTGATGTTCCTGCTGCCAAGCCGCTGACATTCTTTGCCCAGGCCCTAAAGGCAGCCCTTGACTTGTGTGACTGAATTTCATTGTTTGGGCTCCAAAGGGACAATATCAAAGCCTGTCTAGGTTAGGTCAGCCAAACTATGTTAAAGCAACAAAGAGAACAAAGATTTGGTCGAGATGAGAAGGAGGAGAATTGGAAAGATAAAATTGGTATATAAATACACATTTACAGGCCCTTTTATTAAACACAAAAAACTTAATCCTGGCAGATTTTTCATGGACTAATATCCCATTTTTATAGATGAGAAAATTGTAGCTCGTTGATTTTATATAGTTTGTACAAGTTTATAAATGCATGTGAAACTTTGCTTTAAGCTTGGGTGTTTTCCTTTGAATGTTCTGTGATTTTTTTTTTTTCCATTTGTGTTAGACCACTAAGATACAAATAACAAAATAAAGCTTTTGTATTCTGTAGCTTTTTTTTTTTTTTTTTTTTTTTTTTTTTTACAACAGACAAGTATCACTTCAGATCTTCGGGTTGTCTCTATGTGAACTTTTAGGCATCTTATAATTTGTAGTTTTCTTTAGGTACTAATTGCAACGCATCCCACAGAAACTGATAAAGAACCACCTTTACTGCAGGGCCTGTACCAGGCAGTACTGATAAAAAAGATGTGTACTCTGTCCTTAAGCAACTCCTAGAGTAGGAGAGAGGAAATTGGAGAGCAAGTGCATGGCGTACCAATCCAGAAGTGTCAAGGCCTTCTGAGAAACAGTGACCAGGCCCTTGGGCAGTTAAGGAAGGGGTGGCTTTTACACAGGAGCCGGAATACCTAAGCATGTTACCTTGATTCTTAGACAAGATCGTCAATTCTATGTTCAACACTGTTTCAATAAGACTGGGGGCGGGGGAGCCAAGAATGAGTAAGTCAAGCTCAGATACCAAAAGCTAGAGCTGTAACTGAGGAGGAAATTTTACTGGAAGGCCTCAGGCGCATATGATAATACAGAGGAACTCAATAAAGAAGAGTAAAAAATAAATAAAACTTAAACCTCTTTGAAATAGTTGCAAGTTATTTGCTATGAGCTACTTACAATGCAGTTAATAGCCATCTTTCATAGAACCACCAAGTTCAACTGCAGTGCACAGTCTTAGTCAAAGATAAACATATTGCAAAAATATATTACATAATTACAGTGATCCTTGGTGAAAGTCTATAGGTCACCTATTGGATATAGAGGTTTAACTCAAGACCTGCTACTACCTGGTATTTGGACAGAATACCCCTGCAATCACGTACAAACAGAAAAGGTCTAAATGAAGCTGTGTCCCCAGGAACTCTGATATGCCCATCTCACTAATGTCAGGATAAGACATTGCGAGATCTTATTTCTTTATTAACTCATGTTTTTCTCTCTTATTAGAAAATATGCTTAATTGAATTCTGCCAGTTTCCTATAAAACTATTAGGAGAGATGAACAAACAGTGTATAACTCAGCAGATTATCAGGTGGCTAGTGGATATTTGGTAATCAGTCATCAGCTGTCCATAGCACTGTGAAGATACCCAAAGGATGATGAGGTGGTCTCTCTTGGGATGCTTAATGAAGCATCTATGGTGGGCAGAACAATGGCCTCATCTCCAAATCTAGCCATATTAGGGATTTAGGGCTTCAACATATGAACTTCTAGGGGTCAGGGAAAAACAAAAACATTCAGTCCCTAACAACCATATATGTTTTATATCTAGCTTTGTGTTTTACTAAATCTTACCTTTTCATGTCTATGGTAAACATTACTACAACATTTAACATACATACAGCCACAACCAATCTCCTATTGCTAGACGCTTAAATCTTTTTTTAAAAATGTTTGCCTATAAAAAACAATTTTGCAATGAACACCCTTCTGCCTACATCCTTGTACTCATCCACTCATTAGCAAAAACATAGATGTTTCTTATATTTATTGCAAACAGATTTCTGTTATCTTTTATATTCATAGATATAAAATTGTATAATGTTAACATTTTATAAGAACAATGATTTGTTTGTTCAATGTGTATTTTATTTTAGGCATAATGTATACACAGTAAAATGCACAAAACTTAATGTACAGCTTGATGGAATTTTACAGCCATGAACGTGATTTGCACACCACCCAGATTAAAATACAAAACCCTTCTGCTGCCCCAGAAAGCTCTCTTATTCCACTCTGCAGTCAGTAGCCCCATCCTCAGAGATAGATACCTTTCTGATTCCTAGCACCGTACACGAGCCAGTTCTTGAACTTTGCAAAAGTGGAATCCTCAGTGTGTTTTTAATTATTTTAGGACTTGATTTCTTTCATTCAGTACATTTTAGAGATTCACCCATGTTCTTGTCATTTTTTTTATGTTGCTGACAAGCATTCTGTTATGTGACTATGTCGTAATCTCACCATTCTCTTTGTTGATGGACTTGGGTTGCTTCCAGGTTTGGTTACAATGAGTGAAGTTGCTCTGTACCTAGCAGTATAAGTCTTGATGAATATGATCACTCATTTCTCTGGTACACAGATCAAAACGGAATTGCTAGGTCACGGGAAGGTTGTGTTTATCAGGAAGTGCTGACAGTTTTCCAGTGGCTGTAACATTTTACACTCCACTCGTGATGTGTCAGTATTCTGATTGTTTCAGATTCTATGCCACTCTTTGCTTGGTGTTTCCATTATTTTGTTTAGGGGATGTTACCAGTTTGTTTAGCCATCCTGGATATTCATTGTCTTCCTTCGTTCATTTTTTTTGTTGTTGTTCGATCTCTGAAAAAGTGTTGTTGTTTAAAATGAACCTAAATAGTTAAAGTTGAAAACATTTTGAAAGAAGATGTTCATAGTATACCCTCTACTTAGTCCTGCTTTTTTTAGGTTAAAAATAGCCAAAAAAAAAAACCCTTTCTTTTTTTTTTTTTTAGCTTTTATTTAATGAATATAAATTTCCAAAGTATGATTTATGGATTACAATGGCTTCCCCCACATACCGTCCCTCCCACCCACTACCCTCCCCTTTCCCACTCCCTCTCCCCTTCCATTCACAAAAAAACCCTTTCTATACAATCATATAAATCCTTTATCTTTTACTTATTGATTTAAAATGAGTCTAGTAATTTGATTCCCCGTTTTCACTCTCAGCTTAGTTGTGTTTCTTGCTGTAAGTGTAAATTCCATGACTCCATCTTTCCAGGGGTGATGCACGCTGATGCTGCTGCAGCAAAGCTGTTCCTCCTTCTCCCAATTATGCATGCATCCCAGCTTTTATTGCCTTCATCTCTGCTTTAGATTGTGTTGGTCATCATGTATTTCTGATGCTCAGTCAGAACTGGGCCATTAGGAGTCAGGGTCCTCTAGGGGAGACAGACATTGCCATTGCTGTATAGGACAAGCTGGTGCATCATCGCCGGGGTGGTGGGGGGAGCAAGGAAGGCACGCAATTTGTTTTCATGGTTTTACGGCAGCATCACTGTGGACCCTGTCATTTCCCCTGTCTGATAGGGACTTTGGTTCCTTCTCTTCCGACTTCTTGAAGATGGGTCCATAAGCCTCTAAACAGCACACTGAAAATTCCAGCCTAAGCCACAGTAGCCCAGGGGAACAATTCTGCAGAACTTTCTCTTGTCATTTAGACCATTTATTTGCTATGGAGCTTTCCTAACATTTCTCTCGCAACAGAGATCTGACTCCCTTAATCTGTATCAGATGCGATGAGGAAGCCTGGTGTTTATCTTGGACTCCATGAAGGATTAGAAAATAAGTGAACACAGAGCTCTTTTCTTGCTGTTGGCAAGTGGCTGTATTTTGTTTTGGCTCTTGCACTGCTCTCCTGGAGTTCAGAGTTCTATTGGAGTCTGATGTTTTACAAAGCCTGGGATAGTGCCACACCCAGTAGGTGCTTTAATGAAGACATTTCCATGATGATGTCAGCCCACCTAGGTTGAAATGAAGTTCTGTGATGGGACTGAAAGACCTTGAGACCCACTAGCCTCAGGATTTCAGGGATGTAGGTTCTCCCTACAGATCACAGGAATATGCCTCTCCCTGAATATTGGTCCTAAGAAAACAGAAAAATTGAATATTAGGAAAGAAATTGAGCAGATGAGCCCAGTTGCTTGCACTCATTTTAATCTTAGTGTTTATAAATTACAACCTGTGAAACATATTATTCTGTTTGCCTATTGGATGATTTGCCACGTGACACTTTAAAGGTAGTCATGTAACTTCTCTGTACTGAAATCTTTTAGTGAAAGTTGGTACTAATTACATCCAAGTACCCTCTCATCTCCGAGGTCACTATAAGGCGTCCAGAAGTGTCACTCGCACTGTACAGCCAGGGTTCAAATCCTTACCAGATGTGTGATAGCCGAGCAAGCTGCCGTCTTCCTTGTTCCCCGTGGGAAATGGTGATAATCATAGCAGCTACCTCACAGGACTGTAATCACGATTCACTGAGACGGATAAGCAGTTCTGTTTCCTCCTGGACAACAGAGTTCCTCTGAAGGCTTTGTTCTGTGAGATAGTCCTGTGATATCCGTGCTAACTTGAATTGTGTTACCTAGGAAGTATATTACAACATCTTACTGCAGTAAGGAGGGAGATAAATTAGAATTGACTTTTTATTGACTATAATGCTTTAATTTCATTGAGATAAGTTTCTAAATCAAATTTATGTATAATATCTAGAGATATTTTAGAAAATACAAATGAATAGAAAAAATAACTCATGCACTCACCACTCAGATATAATCATTTTGTTTTATTTCCAATCACTCTGATATTTTTATATTCAGAGATTGACTTCATTTATTTACCAAGTTATAATCATTCTGTATAAATAATTTTGACCTCTTTTCATTTGTTATTCAGCAGTCATAAACACTTTCCCATTATTACCTAAGATTAATTAAGCATCACCTCGCTGGTTGCATAATATCATCTTGAATATATTCTTTTTGATTTATTTGCTTTTGATATTTATTGGACATGGTGGTTTTTAAAAATAGTTTTCCAGTTATATAAATAACGCTGCAATAAATATCCATGTTCAAAGTTTACAGGGTTCCTTATTTTTTTAGAGTAGGTTTCTAAAACTGAAGTTACTAGGTCAAGGGATATGAATAGTTTGAAGAACTTGAGTCTTACAAGGAACTTCCAGAAGTTGTTGCCGCCAGTAGGAAGAGTACATCAGGTTGTTTCATCACGTTCTGGCACCAGCACTGACTGTCGTCATTTTTCTGATCCACGCAAATTGGTAGGCAACCCGGATACTGCTGCTGTTCGCATTTATGTTTCATTGTGGGTGCCTAGACTTTTTGTCTTGGATTTGCTGATTGAAGGTATTTGTCCTTTTTGAAATGTCTGTTCGTGTTTCTAACCCAGTTATTTAGGAGTCCTAGTGTTTTTCTCACTAATTTGTGCAGTTTCTTTGTAGAGGAAAGAATGCTAGACCTAGATATACAGTAGGCAATAAGAATATTTCCTCATTTTTCTTTTTGATTATTTTAAAATTATACCAAAATAAATGAGAACTTGTAGTTAAATCTATACATCTTTTCCATTTTGAATTTTTTCTGTAGTTTTTAATTGTAGAACTTATTCACTCTGTAGAGGTTTGGTAAGATCTAGTTTTATTGATCTCCATGTTTTTCTAGGAGTTTACGTATACAAACACGTATCTATAACTTGGTGCTTTAGATAAATCTAAATACCTTTAGAGGAAAAAATGCTTTGGTATTTCCTTAGCTTTTCTTTATATGAGTCATCAAGATGGTCTGGATTCAAACATAAATTTCTGGCTACTTCAGTACAGGTTGAGTATCCCTTATCCAAAATGCTTGTGACCAGAAGTATTTCAGATTTAGTTTTTCAAATTTGGGAGTGTTTGCATAGACCTTACCAGCTGAGCATTCCTAACCTAAATATCCAAAAGCTGAACTCCAGAATGCTGCAAAACCTGAAATGCTCTTGAAATCCCAGGTGTGTGTGTGTGTGTGTGTGTGTGTGCGTGTTTTAGCATCATTAGTGCTCAAGAAGTTTGAGAGTTCAGAGAATTTTGAATTTGGGGACTAGGGATCCTCAACCTGTACGTGTTTAGAAAAGCATGCAGTTCAGTGGGCTTCCATTCTATTCCCTAGTGGTGCATCCACACTTAGGGGAATCGTGGTTGAGGCGTATTTTAAAAATGCCCCGTAGGTAAATCAATGTCTGGTCACAGTAGATGGACCCCTTGGCCTCTGAGAGATGCAGTCACAAGGAAACCTGTGGTGCTCAGGAAGTGTTAGCTGTGACAACCTTTGAGGTGAGCTTTCCCCATCTCTTTGTTGAACTGAAGTATTTCTAAGGCGCTCTGCAGCCCTGATGTTGTTGGATTTCAAGTACAGAAACACGTGCATACAGACAGCTGTGCAAAGATAAAGTAGCCTTCACCGCCTATTTACCAATCTGCGGAATTATAGACTTTGTTCATCTAACTGAAAGAGGTAGGGAAGTAAGGGCTGATAATTATTCTTATGACAGGAGCCAAACCACTTATTCCGTCAACACCTTTCCTTTTAGCCAGACTTCCACAGAGATTAAATGGTCATAGGAAACTGGCCACTGAGAACAATGGTACTGAGTACCTTCCTTTATGTATCACCCTGTGAAAGGCCCCTCCGTCTTTCAAAGCATCAAGAGGATACTGAACCTGTTCTGTTATTTGTGGGAATCCATAAACCATCATCCAAGTCTTCATCTCAGATGAGTTTTGGAAATCAGAATTTCTCTGAGTTCAGAAATGTTATATAGTACATGACCCAAATTTAATGTAATATCTGCAGTGGGGTTTGGGGCAGCCCCCTTAATCAAACACATTCATATTTTTATATCAGCATGCATGAATGTTCACAATGAGTTGGATCAGCATTGACTATAAGTAACCCCACTTAGTTTCATGACAGGTGCAGGTTTTGCCAGCAAAGCTTTCTGTATTTTGGAAAGTAGATAACGGATTGTGGGCCTGGGTAGTGCTTTCCAATTCACCATACTGGATTTCCCTTCTCAAAGCTTAAAGCTGATTATGATTCCTGTGCACAAATCTCTTACAGTTGTTCATGGCAGAAACAGTAGAACTAGACTCCAGCTGGTGTTAAAGACCTACCGTCTTGTATCTCATACGGCTGTGTGTGTTTCTTCCTTCCTCTCTACTTACAGCAGTAACCCTACCCCGTAATCCCTTTCACTCAGGTCCCAGCCACACTTACTTGCTCCGAGGTATTCCACACTTGCTTACCCCCAATGCTTTTGTTTAGCTGGTTCTCTCACCCGTGACAATTCTTATGTCCTATTTCTCCTTACTCCTAGCCCAGGTATCTTCTGCTGTTATTTCTAATCACCTTCCAGTCTCACATTCCAAGGATTCAGGAGTCTCTCTGAGATTTTCCTGATTGGAATGACTTCTCTCCTTAGTTCTGCCTCTTTGTTCCACGTCTTTATCATGGCTCCCCTGAAAAACTGCCAAGTATTAGAATAGCTTATACTTGGATGTGTGTATCTTCTACTAAATTATGAGCTCCTAGAGTAGTGGTTATCAAATCTTCATATGCATGAAATGCTACTTGTTATAATGCAGATTCCTGGATTCTCTCTCCTTCCTCCAAAGAGACAGGCTTTCCATAGGTTTGACTGGCACTTAAGTCACTGCATGCAAGCAGTTACTATGAGAAGGTCCTTGACGACTTAAACTCTTCTGATTCATCTCCTTGACTATGAGAAATCTGATAGCAGGTCCTGTCTTTTTTTTTTTTTTTTTTTTTTTAAGATTTTATTTATTTACTTGGGAGTTACAGAGAGGCAGAGAGAGAGAGAGAGAGAAGTATTTCATCCTCTGGTTCACTCCCCAAATGACCACAACAGCCAGAGCTGAGCCAATCTGAAGCCAGGAACCAGGAGTTTCTTACAGGTCTCCCACACGGGTGCAGGGGCCCAAGCACCTGGGCCATCTTCCACTGCTTTCCCAGGCCATAGCAAAGAGCTGAATCGGAAGTGGAGCAGCTGAGGTTCTGTTCTTAAAACAAGGAGCTATGCCAGGCCTCTGGAATCAGAACTGAAAAACTGGGGCCTGCGCTGTGGCGGAGAGGGTAAAGCCACCACCTGCAGGGCCTGCATCCCATATGGGTGCCAGTTCCAGTCCCAGCTGCTCCACTTCCGATCCAGCTCTCTGCTATGGCCTGGGAAAGCAGTAGAAGATGGCCCAAGTCCTTGGGCCCCTATACTCGCGTGGGAGACCCAGGAGAAGCTCCTGGCTCCTGGGTTTGGATTGGCACAGCTCCAGCCATTGCAGCCATCTGGGGAATGAACCAGCAGATGGAAGACCTCTCTCTCTCTCTTTCTCTCTCCCTCTCTTTCCCTCTAACCCTTCCTCTCTTCCTTCCTCTCTCTGCCTCTCCTCTCTCTGTGTAACTCTGACTTTCAAATAAATAAATAAATCTTTAAAAAAAATGAACTGAAAAGCTGATTTTAATTTTGTGGCTTCAACATCAGTGCACACTAAGTGCTGTCTTTACTTGTGGTTTCATTTCTCCTTTTTAAAGTGAGATTCTATTAGAAATGAAGTCAGCAACTATTATAGTTCCAGTAACATTTATATAGGAGGCTTCTTGGTAGAGTAAGACTTGAGTCAGTAACGCCTTAACAGTAATGAAATGTGGGAAAGAGGCATGGCCAGGGCAAAAACAGCCAAATGTTACTGGGCTGCTAGCCCAATACCCACCCTGCGAGTACTGGATTGTGGCCTTCTAAAGGCTGAAGAACTCATCCAGTGACATCTCCCCCTGAGGACATTCATCTCAGAAGTGTTGCTGCCTATTCTATATTTAGGCTTCTCAGATAAGAGAGTCTAGTTGTTGCCTGTTCTTCAGCCCCACCAAAGATACCTCATGCTCTTTTTGGTTTCTACTAATTATGATGTTGATGAACATAATGTAGCAACAGTGCAGTGAACTCTGTCTGCTGTAACTATGTTAATCATTTTATGTAAATTGTCTGGTTTACTGCTCTTCAGGCCAACCCTAGGAAGAAGTGCTGTTGCGTTATTTATGCCCAGAGAAGATAGGCAGTGTCCATGGTAACACCACTTGTAGGGGGCACGAGGACCTAATGCAGAGTTCATGCTCTGACAACTACAGCTTTTGAGGTTTTCAGTGTCCCAACTTATGCAAATGAAGCTCTGCTCTCTCATATATTTGAGAGGATTTTTTTTTAATTGTTAACTATGTTGATTTTGAATGAGTATAACTTCAATTCTGTGTGTTTGGACCACTGCTAGACAGCATTTGGCATTTGGAATCATGCCCAACAAGAGGATATACCACCATGAATAGCTAGACCCTCCCAGAGTTTTTAAGCGAAATTCAGTGTAACCCCTAGTAATGTCTTTCCTTTCACTGGGCACAGAGGCCAGTAAGTCTACACCTGTTTTTTAAGTCAGAGCTGACAAATGGGTCCTCTAGATGGAATTCAATCACATTGCATTTAAATCTCTTTTTTTTAAAAAAGATTTATTTACTTATTTAAAAGGCAGAGTTACAGAGAGGCAGAGAGAGTGAGTGAAAGAAAGAGAAGTCTTCCATCCTCTGGCTCACTCCCCAGATGGCCACAACTGCTGGATCTGTGCAAATCTAAAGCCAGGAGCTTCTTCCAGGTCTCCCACGAGGGTGCAGGGCCCAAGTCCATAGGCCATCTTCCACTGCTTTCCCAGGCCACATTAGAGAGCTGGATCAGAAGTAGAGCAGCCAGGACTTGAACCAACACCCATATAGGATGCTGGCACTGCAGGCAGCGGGTTTACCTGCTTTGCCACAGTGCTGGCCCCTTTAATCGCTTTAAATTACTCTTCTGTAGGGAGACAAATGGAAAGGAATAAACAGCATAATGTGGGAATTCTTTGTGGTTTATAATTAGTTTCATGGCTATCGTCAATCAAATAGTCATTTCACAAAGGAAAAGAAATCTGCACGTTCTGTTCCTTGCTCCTTGGCTGTTGGTACTGGAAAATACCACGCTTTGACCAGCTATAAATTAGACCAGTTTCAGTGAGGAAAACATTTCTGTGGAACAGGTAGGTGCTTAACACATAGACCATGATTAGTAATTGAGATGAAAATCGAGGCCGGCGCCGCAGCTCACTAGGCTAATCCTCCGCCTTGCGGCGCTGGCACACCGGGTTCTAGTCCTGGTCGGGGCGCCAGATTCTGTCCTGGTTGCCCCTCTTCCAGGCCAGCTCTCTGCTGTGGCCAGGGAGTGCAGTGGAGGATGGCCCAAGTGCTTGGGGCCTGCAACCCATGGGAGACCAGGAGAAGCACCTGGCTCCTGCCATCAGATCAGCGTGGTACGCTGGCCGTGGTGGCCATTGGAGGGTGAACCAATGGCAAAGGAAGACCTTTCTCTCTCTCTCTTTCTCTCTCACTGTCCACTCTGCCTGTCAAAATAAATAAATAAATAAATAAATAATTTAAAAAAAAAAGAAAATTGAGGTATTGACTTGGCATCATTTACTCAGAAAGAATCTTAGGTTAGAGGCCAGAACGAATGCATAAGAAGTAAAGAAAAATAGCCAGCCAGGTTTGAGGTAAATATCATAAATCCATGGGGATATAATATGGGAGGAATCGAAGAAATTTTCCTGAACATGAAAAACATGGGAAATAAAGACGGGAGTTAGAGTGGAAAACTTCAAAAAAGTTTCAAGGAAGTTATGCGAGCAGGAAACTTCATTCTCCATCAGTCTTTCATCTGCTTGGTAACAACTGCCCTATGGCACAGTGCAAAAGTTCCTTAGCCTGGGTGAAGAGGGGCTTGCATCTAAAGAAGAGTTACATGACGGCGGAGTGTGAGACACTGGTATGTAAGTAGCCCACAAAGCATACACATGTGAGCAAAGCAAGCTTTCAGATGATGAGCATAGCCTAAAAATACGCAGGATGCTCTGTGCATTGGGTGGTATGGAATCTGTTTTGAGCTTTTCTAACCAGCATTGCCTGCTTTTTTTTTTTTTTTTTTTTTTTGACAGGCAGAGTGGACAGTGAGAGAGAGAGACAGAGAGAAAGGTCTTCCTTTGCCGTTGGTTCACCCTCCAATGGTCGCTGCGGCCGGCGCGCTGTGACCAACGCACCGCGCTGATCCGATGGCAGGAGCCAGGTGCTTCTCCTGGTCTCCCATTGGGTGCAGGGCCCATGCACTTGGGCCATCCTCCACTGCACTCCCGGGCCACAGCAGAGAGCTGGCCTGGAAGAGGGGCAACTGGGACAGAATCCGGCTCCCCGACCGGGACTAGAACCCGGTGTGCCGGCGCCACAAGGCAGAGGATTAGCCTAGTGAGCCGCGGCGCCGGCCGCCTTTCTGCATCTGATAGAACTGTGTGCCCTGGGTCTCTCCCTGTTAACTAGACAGTCTCTGGTCTATCCTGCCCTGACTACCTGGTAAATATTTCCACCTGACCTAAACTCAGGCCAATATAGCACCTCCCTGCTGATACCCCTCCTTTGACCACCCCTTCCTTGTTAACCACACCATCCTCTGTCACTTTATCCAAGCTAGAAGTCTTACTGTTGACCTTGTTCTTCCAATTCTTTCACCTTTGCATTCAAGTCACTTCTAACTGCTGGTCATTTTACACACGTTAGTTTCTGGCCTACAGCTGTTCTCTCATGAGACACTGAGATGCTTTCCAGATTAATCTTTGTCTTTTCCTTTTCCAATAAGGAAATCCTCAATTCTGCCAGAACTTTTAAAGCTCTAAAATGTAAGCCTAATTATAATAGTCCTACTTAGTTTTCTGAAAAAAAAAAAAAAGTCCAAATTCTTTAATATGAGTTAGTCTGGAACCATTTAATGTTATTTGCCTATTTCTATGATCCTCAGTCCTGATTTTCGTTTTTATTTATATATTATCACCATTTTATATTATAGGGTTTTCTTGTAAAATGCCACTTCCTTGGCCAGCACCATGGCTCACTTGGCTAATCCTCCGCCTGCAGCACCGGCACTCCGAGTTCTAATCCCTGTTGGGGCCCCGGTTCTGTCCCAGTTGCTCCTCTTCCAGTCCAGCTCTCTGCTGTGGCCCGGGAAGGCAGTGGAGGATGGCCCAAGTGCTTGAGCCCTGCACCTACGTGGGAGACCAGGAGGAAGCACCTGGCTCCTGGCTTCAGATTGGCACAGCGCACCGGCTGTGGTGGCCATTTGGGGGATGAAGCAATGGAAAAGGAAGACCTTTCTCTCTGTCTTTCTCTCTCTCTCTCTCTCTCACTGTCTAACTCTGCCTGTCAAAAAAAAAAAAAAAATGCCACTTCCTCAAAAAAGAAGTGACAGATGCAGAGTTCAAACCAACGATTATTTTACTGTGAAGTTGTTTGTCCCTTAAAATGTTCTGTTTGTGATCTTGAAGTTGAATGTTACTAAGGAAGTCTGTTCTCTAACTTTGGCATTCTGGGAAAATGTTCATGGGCAGGTGCATATTTTATTCCCACTTGAAGACAAGAAAATGGAGTAGTTGATCACTGCACATCCTTTGCAGTGGTGGCTTTTACTGTGATTCTCTGTTGGGAATTATCCATGAGATTTTCATCATAATTAGAAATTACAGGTCCTCTTTAATCCCCCATGTTTTGCATAGGTGGATTCTTTTTTGTTTTTATAAATTGTTCATTGTTTAACACTCTTACGTGCTTAGGGGTTCCCACCCTAGCAAGGCAGCGCTGGGTGGTGAGTAACAGCAAAGACCCTGAAGCCAGGTGGCCCCAGGCCTTAATCTCTGTTCTGTTCCTCACCAGCTGGGTGACCTAGGCAAATTCCTTAACCTCTGGATACTCTTTCTCTATCTGTGAAATGGATTCAAAAAATTGTAAGTTCTTTAGATTTGTGGTGAAGGTTAAAGGCCAGGCATTGGAGTAACAAGTTAAGTTGCCACACAGGACAACTGCACTGCATGTCAGGGTGCCAGTTTCAAGTACCAGCTCCTCCTCTTCCAAACCAGCTTTGTGCTTCTGCAGGATGCACGCCCTGGAGGCAGCAGGTAATGACTCAAGCACATGAGTCCCTATCACCCATATGAGAAACCCAGATGGAGTTCTGGGCTCCTGGCTTTGACTTGGCCTAGCCCCAACTTTTGCAAGCATTTGGAGAGTGAACCAACAGGTGAAAGATATTCTCTCTCTTTCTCTCTCTCTCTCTCTCTCTCTCTCTGGATTTCAAATAAAATGAAAATAAGTAAATACATGTTAAATGCAGTTCGGTGAGTTAACTTGCACAGACTTAGAATAGGACCTGACACATAGTGAGTGCTCACTTCCTGAGTATAACTCCTGTGGTTTTTGTTGTTAGAGCTGTATTTATACATGCAAAATGCCAGTTCCCTTTTGTTATCTGTTATTATTCAGTCGAAGTGAGTGGTTTGGAGGCATTCAGCATCTTGGACGTTTGAGCGTCTGGGGTCTGCAGCCACCACGGAGAGCAGTGGGCAGGTGGCCCCGTCCCCTCCCTGGGAGGTGATCCCACAGGCACCCCCTTGCTGCTTGACTGCTGAGAGCTCCATTCTTGGACTCTTTCTTGCTCGGTGTCTCCCCACAGAGCTCTTCAGAGCAGCAGAATGTGTAGAACGAGGCTCTTTCTGCTCCCTGTTCACAACTGTGGGAGTTCTAGTTACAGTAGTTGATAGTTGCGAGTGCATGGGGTCCTCTCAGCTCCTTCCTCTCTCACTCCAGACCCCTGCTTGGTGCCATCTTGGCCATGTGCCCCACATTTGATATTCTTCCACATGGTCCATCGCAGCTCAGCAGCTTGGAGTCTGTGGGCCTGATGGAGCCGGTGTGGGAGCTGCACTGCCCAAAGAGTTCTCTCGAATGTTGTCAGGATGACACCCAGGGCAGAGGTTCAGAGCAAGGGTTCAGATACCTGCTCAGGGAGTCTGCTCCTAAGTCTCACAGGAGACGATGTCTAGCAGGAAGCGGCCCTGCCCTGTGTGACTCTTCTGGGAAGAAGGGGCCTTGCAACCCCAGGGGTGTGACTGGCCCAGCGCCAGGACTGCCATCTGACGATACAGCCCCAAGATTTCTTCCTTCTCACGATCATTTTGCCCTTACCACAGGTCACAAATATCTGGCTCCTTTTCCAAACCCTCTGACAACCTCTGAAATTTCTAAAGCAAAATAAACAAACAGAAAGATGCACAAATGAATGATAAATGAAATACTGCCACCTAAACTCCGGGCTAGTACTTAGAACTTTTCTTTCTCTCCCCTTCCTTTTGCCCTCTGTTTGTCTCTTCCTCTTTGTCTTTCTTCCCCCTCTGTTGACATTCATGTATTACCTGCTTATTGGCTGCCTGCTTTGTTAGACACTGAGGATGCAGGCATGTGCAAAATAGGCACTGCTACATAGGATGCAAAGGCTGGGGGGGAGGGTGTTTAAGAAAGGTAGAGGGGCCAGTGTCAAGCAGAAGCTTAACCTGCTGCACCATAACACAGGCCCATTTTTCATGAACATTTTGAAGATTGCTCTATGTGTATACTGCAGAGTTTTTTGCACAAAAATTAACTTTTAATTGCACTCTTCTACCAAAAAAGCTGATATAAACTAAAATAATTTAAAGAATATCTAATTATATTATATAAAGAGATAAGTGCTGAGAAATAAAAGTATTAAAATCCATTAGCGGCCAGCGCCGTGGCTCACTAGGCTAATCGTCTGCCTGTGGCGCCAGTACACTGGGTTCTAGTCCTGGTCCGGGCACCGGATTCTGTCCCAGTTGCCCCTCTTCCAGGCCAGCTCTCTGCTGTGGCCAGGGAGTGCAGTGGAGGATGGCCCAAGTGCTTGGGCCCTGCATCCCATGGGAGACCAGGATAAGTACCTGGCTCCTGCCATCGGCAGCGCAGTGCACTGGCCGCAGCACACCGGCTGCGGCGGCCATTGGAGGGTGAACCAACTTCAAAAAGGAAGACCTTTCTCTCTGTCTCTCTCTCTCTCACTGTCCACTCTGCCTGTCAAAAAAGAAAGAAAAAAAAAGGGAAAAAAATCCATTAGCATTTTTAAGATTTATTTATTTATTTGAAAGTTACAGAGAGAGAGAGAGCTTCTGTCTGCTTGCTCACTCCCCAGATGATCACAATGGCCAGAGCTGGGCTGATCCAAATTCAGGAGCTTCTTCCAGGTCTCCCACCTGGATTCAGGGGCCCCAGCACTTGGGCCATCCTCCACTGCATTCCTAGGTGCATTAGCAGGTAGCTGGATCAGAAATGGAACAGCCAGGACTCGAATCAGAGCCTACATGGGATGCTGCCGCCGCCGCCACAGGCAGCTGCTTTACATGTGACGTCACAGTGCCAGCTCTGAGCCCTGAGCATTTTTAAAGGGAATGGAACTGGTCGTGGAGTTGTAGGAAAGTTTCCCAGCAGATGTAACTTTTGAGCTGTCCTCCAAAGGATTAGTGGGGCTTAATAAAGAAATGAAGGAGCAGGAAAAGGCATTCCAGGAAGACAAAACTTCACGCCCAAAAATTGTGAGGTAGAAGCGTTGCATTTTTGAGGCATTAGAAGTTTTGTGATGGAAACATCAAAAGTCTTCCCTTTAGTGTTATCTTTCAATTTGGTTTTGGGGATTTTGTGTATATGTTGAACAAATCAATGTTCAAATCAACCTAACCATTTTTCTAGGTAACTTTTTTGAAGTGTTCAAGGAAGTAGGGGAGCCCTCAAGATTTATTCCATTGGTGGGTGGAAAAAATACTAGTTTACTTCTACTTAGTTAAATGAGATGGATGGCAGTATTAAAAATTAGTTCTAATTTCCTGGGAATTCTCACATTGTCCTTTCTTTACTGTGTATGTTGCAGGGGGGAGGCAGGGAATGAATGAGTGATGATGTGTTAGTGTGAAAAGAGATGGTAGTCTTTTACTAATCTTTTAATAACATTTTCTTGTCTTTGACATACAGGCTAAGTGTGTACAGAACATAAACAGAATATTCCAGGTCGGGTTAGCCACTATTTACCCTTCAGAGGGGGCAGTGCAGAGGAGAGATGGACTCAAACTCCCAGTTGATTGCTCCATCCTTTATTTAAATTTGTACATTTTTGCCTGAAAACAAAATGTTTATAAACTTAATAGAAGGATGCCGTGATTGGTGGAGACAGTCTCTCCTCCTAATCTAATTTTAGGCCTTATTTGCAACCCCACCCAAGATCTTGCCCCCGGGTATCTATGCACAAGAGATGTTATGCGTCCTTTCATAGGAAATCCCTAGAGAATGGGCACAGCTGATTAAGAGGGAAACATGAGAAATAAGAAATGGGTTTCAGCAGAGGAAGGAGGCAAAGAGAACACACAGGATGCACTCAGAGCACAGTCCAGAATGACAGCAGCACTTGAGGCAGACACAACCTGCCTGGCTGATTCGACCCTAACCAGGAATCAAGTTCTAAACTGGAAGAAAAGTGACAAATTTTAATTGTTAAAATTTTTGTTTTCATTTTATTTTAGAGGCAGACAGAGAAAGAGACAAAGACAGATCTTCCACCCACTAGTTCACTCTCCACATGCCCACAACAGCTGGGCCTGGACTAGGCCAAAGCTAGAGACTGGAGCTCAACCAGTGTCTCCCGTGTGGGTAGCAGAGAGCAGACCAGTAGAGTCATCACCGGCTTCCTCCCAGGGTGTGCGTCAGCAAGAAGCTGGTATCAGAAGTAGAGCAGCCAGAACTTGAACTCAGGGACCCTGATACAGAATGCAGGCATCTCAAGCCAAACTCCTGCCTTCGAAAAGTGCCAGGTTTAAATAAAGGACAGGGCAATCAGCTGTGAGTTTGAATCAACCTCTCCATAGTTCTGTTCCCTCTGCGGGATAAATAGGAGCTAATTGTAGACTGAACACCTTTTATAATCTGCTTCAATTTATTTCAAGAGAATAATTTGAAAATATAATTTATTTTGAAAGCTTGATGCTGTTGCCCCCTGTAAATCTTAGATTCCAGTGTTGCTCTTAAGAAGTCCAAAAGAATTCTAATTCCTGGTCTTTTCTGTATAATCTTTATTTCAATTTTGTTGGTATTGCATTCTCTTCCATTTTTTTTTCTTTTTGCCTCTTTGAGATTGTGCCTTTGAAACATAATCTCCCTATTATCATTCCAGTCAAGTTTAAGAGCAGTCACAAGTAAAAGCATATATACAGACCATTGTCTTAAAATGGAATTGGATTAACTTGTCTATGAAACATGAAGAAGAGAAGGATTTTGGCTTTGCTTTCCATACCTTCTCTTGACTAGTTAAACTTAATTGTGTAGTGTGTGTCTTGAAAAGGTGTGTACTGAACTTAACTGTGTTGTGTGTGTAAGCTTAAAATACAATAGGCAATAGCTAAAAGATTAAAATGCTCTATGCTATAAAATATACACCGATTTCTTTTCCTCTCTGCTAGCAAAGCATACTTTAAACCACACTAGTACCAAAGATTTGTTCTCCACACGATATTTGAATATACTAAGTAAGAAGCATCTGCAACCAACATCTCTGCCTCAAACCCCTAGAGTAGGCAGAGGGGTGGGTTTTTGATTTGCTTTTCGTACATTTTATGTGATGAGAATTCATAGTTGCTTCCCAAATGCACTTTTTTGGTATTTAATGTTGGGAAGTTGTGGCAAATCCGAAATGATTTGCTTGATTCCAGTGCAACCTTTCACATCAGCACATTCTTACTGTTCATTCCCGGTGCCTACAGCAAAGATTTAATAAGCCCTGTTTGCAAAACAAAAAGAAAGCCGGTAATGGCTCAATGGAGAGCCCCATTAATGTTTCAAACCACTGACTGTTGAATCCAAATATAGATTTTTTGGAAGGAGAGCTGAGGAGAGAGAATTTCTTCTAAAACATAAACCTTTTTGTTTCTGCTATGAGGAAAGAGATTAAAATTGAATCAGAGAAGTAGAAACATTAATAGTGGCAATGTGTTCCAAGTATAATGTTTGCTTGAAATCCCTTAGCGTCTAGTGATTATAAGTTAACAGGGTCAGAGTTTTGGTTGTTTTGAGAAGAAAATCAGATGGTTACATGACCTACCTTTTAACAAAAGATACAGCTAAAGGGACCAGCACTTGGCCAAGCGGCTGTGATACCCGTTAGGACACTTGTGGGTACCACATCCTGATTACCTGGCTTCTGTCTCCTATTGCAGCTCCTGATTGCAGCTTCCTGCTCATACAGACCCTAGAAGGTAGTGGTTGACTCAAATAGTTGGATTGTTGTTGCCCACATTGAATTTAGTGCCCCACAGCTGTTAGAGTCATTTGGGGGAGTGAACCAGCAGAAGGGATCAATCGATCGATCGATCGATCGATCTCTCTCTCTCTTTCTTTCTTTCTTTCTCTCAAAACCCTTCAAAACATATGGTTTTTTTTAAAAAAAAACTATGGTTAAATAAAACACCAAAAAGTAGAGAAAGGGTGTATCTAGTACAATAATTTAGGAGATTTTTCGTTGAGGCCTTAACTGTCAAGGGCTCATAAATTTGTGGAGGAAAAACATTTTTCGGCCAAAACTATATTCTCATGCAGGATATGAACCCTGACATCATTCAGTGTAAAGCAGAAGCTAGATGAAATCCTGTAGTTTAGAAATACAGCACATGGGGTTTCTCTCTCTCAGTGTTCAGCTGCCTCTTGAGAGAGTTCAGAAAGTAGAACACAAAGCTCAATACGTATGGATTGGATTCAAGGAATAGCAAGGTATTCTGGGAACTGGGAAACTTCTATTTTGATCCAGACTTATCTATGCATCTGTTGCAAATCCTTCTAAATTGCTTTATTGGTCATTTTTCTTTAATTCTAAGATAGTTAAAATGTAGATGGTATAAGCATAAAGTGATACAGAATCATGGTGACCAGGGAAGTCAGGAATAAGTCTAGACTCCATTAAGTGTTGCAGAGAAGATATAAATAAGATTAATATGAAATAACAGATCATAATGGTGAATTATTGGCAATCCACAAGGCAACTAAAACTACTAAATTCCAGACTAGGGCAGGCGCTTGGCGTGGTGGTTTACGTACTGGTTGGGATACGTGCATCCCATATCAGAGTACCTGGGTTCGAGTTCCAGCTCTACTCCTGGTTCCAGCTGCCTGCAAATGTGCGTGCTGAGAGGTAGCAGGTTGTGGCTCAAGCACTTGGGTCCCTGCCAGCTATGAGAGCCTTGGGTTGAATTCGCCACTCACAGCATAGCCTGGTCCACCTCCAGCCATTCTGGGCATTTGGGGAGTAAACCAGCAGATGAGAGCACTTTGTCTTTCACTTTCTTACTCAGCCTCGTAAATAAATATAACAATTTTTAAAAGATTCTTTTTAAAAGTAGTAAGAACATCTAATCTGAACTTGATAAGTTCTAGGTATCAGAGACTTCCCAGAGATGATTATATTGATAACCAACATTTATTCAGTGCCTAATATATGTCAGTCCCTGAACTAAAGGACATTCAATGCATTGTCTTATTTATGATCCTTACAGCAACTCAAATTCGTAGTTACTGTTAACATCGATACTTTATAGATAATGATATTGAGGCATGAAGTTGTAAAGCTAAGTAACAGATAAGACACTTGGAGACAGCTGTGTTTGACTCCAAGCAAAGTGTTCTTAACCAGCACCAACCGAGGGTTATAGCAAAGAGTAATCGAAATATCAAAAATACTGAAAAATAAAAAATAGCTAATGCTTTTTTCCAGCAAGGTATGTGCAGAAAGTATTTGTGAGACTGTGTCCTTCCCTGAAGGAGATCCTAGTCTGAGGAGCCCAGGAATTAGAGCAGTTGAGTAAGGAGACGAGGCAAAGTGCAAACACTGGGGGAGAGGCTAGCTTGTCTACCCTGGATGAGGGCAGATTCTCGAAGACTAAGTTCTGTCCGAGGACCGTACATGAAAGACAACCAGATTTATGCTGGGA
The DNA here is from genome assembly GCF_051225735.1 of Oryctolagus cuniculus. Taxonomy (NCBI): domain Eukaryota; kingdom Metazoa; phylum Chordata; class Mammalia; order Lagomorpha; family Leporidae; genus Oryctolagus; species Oryctolagus cuniculus. Next base: position 50,472,247 of record NC_142878.1, read on the forward strand.
CTCAAGCACACAGTCAGGTGTCTCTGTACATAGAGTAAACGGGTTCCCATCCACAAAAGGCAGTGTATTTCCTGTGACACATCACAGAGGAGTCACCAGGCCAGTGCTCTTTAGGGTCCTTTTAACCTAAAATACTTAGAGGTCAAAAATACTAAGGGAAGATCAGTTTGAACTTAACTCCGAATAAACAGGGAGGATTTCAGGAAGCAGGCGACTCTGTACTGACGTCTGGGAGAATGAATGTCATACATCTGTGGGTTGCTAACATGTCAAACTGCTCTTAATGCTAGAGATACCAGGAGACCCAGAACTGGGCCTGAGTGCATGACGTGGGAAAGTCTGCCCTTCTGGGCACTCAGGGGCCTCCCTCTGGGAGTAATGCTCTCTAAGGCCTGCCCATCCCCAGCATCTCCAGAGTCCTAAGCTGCTCTCCCACAGCAAGCCTGCCCAGCTTGCCCTGTGGCCTTGTATCTGCCAGATCTTGAGTATAGGAAAACAGACTGTCTGCCCAGGACTCTTAGTTGGAGCATGAGACGATTCAGCAACACCTGAAGAGGTGGCAGTCAGTTCTAAAATACCAGTTGTTATTGCTTCTAAAGAAGCAGTATTCTTGGGCGAATGTAAAAATTTGATATATCACGGGAACTTTCTGGTCTTCCAGATTTTTAGAGATACCGCACTAAGTTTTATTTTACCCTAAGTGACCAGGTTGAAGCCTTGAGACTTTTTCTTTCTAAATGAATGCATGATTTTCTATGCCTGGGCAAAAGCAGAACACGGACAGGGAAGGTAGAGACACTGATTTGGGGTTTCTTGCATTTCCTGGCAAAATTTCGTGATGCCTCCTTATGCTTTCTTAAGCTCCTACATAATTCCTTACATCTTTTCCCACAGAATTTTAAACATCAGTATTTCTTGTGTGTCTTTTTTTTATTTATTTATTTATTTTTAAACAGGCAGAGTGGATAGTGAGAGAGACAGAGAGAAAAAAGGTCTTCCTTTTTGCCGTTGGTTCACCCTCCAATGGCCGCCGCGGCCGGCACACTGCGCTGATCCGATGGCAGGAGCCAGGTGCTTCTCCTGGTCTCCCATGGGGTGCAGGGCCCAAGCACTTGGGCCATCCTCCACTGCACTCCCTGGCCACAGCAGAGAGCTGGCCTGGAAGAGGGGCAACCGGGACAGAATCCGGCGCCCCGACCGGGACTAGAACCCGGTGTGCTGGCGCCGCAAGGTGGAGGATTAGCCTAGTGAGCCGCGGCGCCGGCCTCTTTTGTGACTTTTATATGAAGGCAAAGCCACATCGAGGCACAGTGAAGAGTTTAGAATTCAGTGTTTTATTTTGAGTATGCCTCTCACAGGGCACAACTATGGAAATGAAGGGTTTATAACGAGTATCAATGACAGATATTACAGATCTGCATGTTTTTCTGAATAAAAGCATACTTTTTTTGGAAAACTGGCACTGAAGAGTGATTTGGCAGGACTTCTTGATGCCAGAGCATTCTCTGTAAATTCTTGGGGCAGTTGTAAAGGTGCATGCAGTCTTTGAAATGCCACGTCAGCGAGAGCGAGTGCTGCCCACTTCTTCTTGACTCTTGGCTTATGTAGGCAAAGCTTTGTTTTGTTGTTGTTGTTTTACTGTGTTTAGAAAAGGAAGCTATATTAGAACGACTGTCCTTTGGGAGAAAAAAATCAAAACATGTTTCCTTGAAATTTAAAATGAAAATTTGTTAATTGAGAATCAGAGCTATTACTACCTTTTGTTCTGGGATTTCTGTGATGAATGAAAGATGGAAATTTGAAGCTCTCTGCAGCAATTCGTCAGGTAATTTTAACCAAAATCCTTTGAAATTATGTGTGAAGATGTAAATATGTCCTCACATACAGAAACTCTTCCTTTTTTTTTTTCCTAGCATATCTTTGAAGGATCAGATGAGGCTGTAACTGGTCTCACTCCACAGAACACAAGTGGCTGATGGCTCCATTGAACCCCAGGGGCTTATGGGGCGTTCTCTTCCTTCTCTTTGTACTAGATAAGATACACCCAATTTGCACGAAAGCTGTACAGTTGCTAAAAAGTGACAAGATTTCTTACAGAGGGGGAGGCAGCAGCCTTTTAACAAAAAAGGGTTTTTGCTGTCCCCTCCCCCATCCCCATGTTTTAAACACAGCCTGTTATTTTGTTCTTTTGTTTGCCAATTATTTCAGAGCTTGTGTTGCAGGAAAGTTCCAATTCAAAACATTTTTTAAAAGCAGTCTTTCCTAAGGAAGATAGTATGACATTTCCATTTGTACAGTGATCCCAGGGGGAATTAGACACTAGGGCAGAACAAATGGTCAGTTAGCCAGCTCTGGGAACCAAAACAGCACAACAGAGACTCCAGGGACTAAAGCCAGGCCAGCAATTTCAGTGGGCCATGTTTCTGTAATAAAGTCGACCTCTGTGGAGCAGCAGGATTTGACAGTACTCAGCGTGGGGACTTTACAGGAGTAGGGGATCCGATGTCCACACAGTTCACGGGAGGCAGATGGCTCAGCAGCTGCATACTTCATATTTGAGATTTCAGCCACCTTGAGCACTGTCTCCATCCATGGTTTGTGACAAATTTTCAGAATTTCCTTGATCATAATTTTTAGCAGGATAATTTTTTTAACTTTTATTTAATGAATATAAATTTCCAAAGTACAGCTTATGGATTACAATGCCCCCCCATAACTTCCCTCCCACCCACAACCCTCCCCTTTCCCGCTCCCTCTTCCCTTCCATTCACATTAAGATTCATTTTCAATTCTCTTTATATACAGAAGATCAGTTTAGCATACATTAAGTAAAGATTTCAACAGTTTGCTCCCACACAGAAACATCGAGTGAAAAATACTGTTTGAGTACTAGTTATAGCATTAAATCACAATGTACAGCACATTAAGGACAGAGATCCTACATGAGGAGTAAGTGCACAGTGACTCCTGTTGTTGACTTGACAGATTGACACTCTTGTTTATGGCATCAGTAATCACCCTAGGCTCTTGTCATGAGTTGCCAAGGCTATGGAAGTATTTGAGTTCACCGACTCTGATCATATTTATACAAGGCCATGGTCAAAGTGGAAGTTCTCTCCTCCCTTCAGAGAAAGGTACCTCCTTCTTGGAAGACCTGTTCTTTCCACTGGGATCTCACTCACGGAGATCTTCCATTTAGGTCATTTTTTTTTTTTTTTTGACAGAGTGTCTTGGTTTTCCATGCCTGAAATACTCTCATGGGCTTTTCAGATGGATCCGCATGTCTTAAGGGCTGATTCTGAGGCCAGAGTGCTGTTTAGGACATCCGCTATTCTATGAATCTGCTGTGTATCTAGCTAGCAGGATAATTTTTATTACAAAAATAATAGTGGTAACCTTGATAGGATCATGAAAAACAAAAAGTGACATCATGTTAAAAAGTAGACATCTGAATAAAACATGGACTTCATACCAGTTTGGATTCATATTTGGTGACAAATATTCCTGCATAATTCAAAATATTAACAATAAGGGAAACTGGGTATGGGGTACAAAGGAATTCTCTTTATTATCTTTACAACTTTTCTGTAAATCTAACCCTATTCTAGAGTTCATTTTTAAAAATGTGTACTTAGAGAAAATTTGTGAAGTGCAAATAAACAGTATTCACAGGAAATTTTGTATACATTCGTGTACAGTTAAGTGTGTATGATTTTATGAGATATACATTTTATTTCATAATTTACTTTTCTAAGTATTTTACATCATTATAATCATCATGTAGCATTCAGTTATATGAAAATATACCAGAATGTAGTTAACCAACCCCTTCTTATTAGAAACTGAAATTATTGCCTGTATTTCATTATTGTAAGTAACGGCATGACTTAGCCATGTGAATAGAACCTTGGGGGCAGGCATTGCGGTTTGCAAGTTAAGCAGCCTCTCGGGATGCTTGCTTCCCCTATTGGAGCAGCAGTTCATGGCCTGACTGCTCTGCTTCCAACCCAGCTTCCTGCTGATGCATCCTGAGAGGCAGCAGGGTGCCTGGTTGGGTACCTGCCTCTCTCTCTTCCTTCCCCTTCCCTATAGCTCCCTTTCTAACTCGAGTTCTCTCTCCCTTCCTTCCTCTCTCTCTGGCTCCCTCCCTCCCTCCCTTCCTTCCTCCTTGTCTCTCTCTCTCTCTTCTTCCCACCATTCCTCCCTGTCATTCTGCCTTTCAAGTAGATGAAAATAAATAAATAAGCATAAAAAAACTTTATCTGGCCGGCGCCACGGCTCACTAGGCTAATCCTCCGCCTAGCGGCGCTGGCACACCGGGTTCTAGTCCCGGTTGGGGCGCCGGATTCTGTCCCGGTTGCCCCTCTTCCAGGCCAGCTCTCTGCTGTGGCCAGGGAGTGCAGTGGAGGATGACCCAGGTGCTTGGGCCCTGCACCCCATGGGAGACCAGGAAAAGCACCTGGCTCCTGGCTCCTGCCATCGGATCAGCGCGGTGCGCCGGCCGCAGCGCGCCGGCCGCGGCGGCCATTGGAGGGTTAACCAATGGCAAAGGAAGATCTTTCTCTCTGTCTCTCTCTCTCACTGTCCACTCTGCCTGTCAAAAACTAAAATAAATAAATAAATAAATAAATAAAATAAAAAAAAACACAACTTTATCACATTCACTCTATTCCCTCAGGAGCAGTTTCTAGAAATAGTGTTACTGGCTCAAAGGACGTGCAAACACACAAACTTTCAAAATGCTGATAGTTTTTATGTACTTGAATTTGAATTATATATCAAGTGGAGCTTATTATCCATGCGAGATTATATGGACGAGTGAATCTATAGTGGAGAGGAATTGGGCTAGAACTAGTTAGACAGGAAGTTGAAGGAGGTCTGATTTAAGAGGTCTATATATTTATCTATTGATTTACCTAGGGAGATCTGATTTAAGAGCTCTGTGTATTTATCTATTGAACTGCCTTGGAAGCTTTGCTGCGAATGATTGGGGGTGGGGAAGGGAACAAGAGGACGACTTAGTAACAAAGCCCTGTGGAGTCATGTGAAAGAGAGCTGAGCAGATGCAGGTCCGTGCAGGCTTGGCTAGGAGCAGCACTCGAGGCACAGTGCTCATTTTCTGCCACTGGCTCTGAGGAGGAGCCCTAAGGCACGTCTGCCTGAGATTCAGGCATCTCAGAGTTACCTCAGGATGAGGTCCTGCAGGTTAGGACCCGGTCCCTTTAAGTGGCCAGTCACAGAAATGGGACCGGATTGATGGGCAGTGCCCCTTCCGGTGGGAACCTGTCCTCAGAGAGAGTAAGGTGGCTCATACGGTAAGAGGACTGTTCCAAGATATAGGGAGGAGAGAACTAACAACAGGATTTCCGCCTCCTAGTCCATAGACAGCTAGAGCCGATTTGGAGCAAAGTAGAGTGAATCTTCCCCATTCGTGGGGATATTTGTGTATGAGCCTTGCATATCATCCCTGCAGGTGACCACAAGCCCTCGTAGGCGCAGCTCCTCTCCCTGTCCCACCCTTATGATAGCTACACTCCAGAGTGATGACCAAACCTGTGTCTGCTCCTAATATTACACTTACTCAGCCCAAGAGTGCCAGCCACAGTTATTAGCTTTTAGGATGCATCTGTACCATTGCTGGAAACAGTTCTCGAGTCATGTCCCTGTCTTTCTCCTGCTTCAGGGAGTTTAGGTAAGCTCCAGTCTAACTGGCTGCCCCCATGTCATGAGTGACTATCAATATGAAGTTGTGTTTCTCTGCTCACTTAACAATGATTTGTGAATGTCATCTTTGTTGTTTTACTCTGACTGGACATTCTTCACGTTTTGTCTGCTCCCAAGTATTCTCTTGCTATAGCATTTAAATAACTTTTTCATGATGTTTTGAATGGCGGTTCAAATATTGACTTGAGTGCCTTACAAAGTCTATTCCCTAGACAACAGATTGATTCTCTGCCGTAACTTGCGGAGTATGCCAGTGTGCACTTCATCTGCTAGCTGGAGCTCTGGCCACCCACCATGGAGAGATTCAGAAAGCCAGCGCGTTCCAAAGAAGGTGTCAAGCGTGCTGCCCTTGGGATTTACCCTTGAATTAGTGGCCTGTGCATGCTGACTACAGCGTAAGACTTTCAGCAACATGCTCACTATTCTTTCTGTGTAGGTTTGCAAAACTTCTCAGAAGGAGCTCCAGCCTCCAGGCAGCTTTCTAGTGATAACATCACCTGTGAAGGAAGGTGTGTGGTGAAGCAGGCAGCTCACAGCGGGGTGACAACTGTAAGAACAACTGTGTCGGGGCTGGTGTTGTGGCACAGTGGGCGAAGCAGCTGCCTGGGACACCAGAATCCCATAAGGGTACCCATTCAAGTCCTGGCTGCTCTACTTCCAGTCCAGCTCCCTGTTGATGTGCCTGGGAAGGCAGTGGAAGATGGCCAGCCTGCCACCACGTGGGAGACCCTGATGGAATTCCAGGCTCCTGGCTTCGGCCTGGCCAAACCCTGACTGTTGTGTATTATGGACATCTGGGGAGTGAATCAGTGGATGGAAGATCCATCCATCCATCCATCCATCTGTCTCTCTCTCTCTCTCTCTCTCTCTCTCTTTCTCTCTCTCTCTAACTGACTTTCAAATAAATAAAAAAAAGAATGATGTAAAAAAAATAGAATAATGTCTGAACAATCTCAGTGCATTTTGGATTTTCAGTGCAAGTTTAAAAACACCCTTTTGGTAGATGAATCTAGAAAACTTTATGAAATGTGACGCATCTAACCTTTCAGATGTTGGATTGCCCACAATGCTGTTCTGCCAAGTCATCTTCTTTGCCCTCTAGCTGTCCCTGTTCTCCCCTCTCATCTTTTTCAGGACTTGGGTGTACAGAATTAGATTCATCATCATCATTGGTTCATGACATGTTCTTGTCATTGAGCCATACATGGCCCACTTTTTTGTATTTGGTCATTTTTAATAAATGTTTCTTCTATTAATAAGTGAGGACTGGACTATTTCCAGATTTTTGCCTTGGTATCTCCCCTCACCGCTCATTCTCACATATAGAGCCTGAATTCCCAGCACCAGATGGTGGAGAGCAGTGAATTATGTACCCAGAGTGCAGTATGGATATGGTACCACTGCTCCTGTGTGTTTCCCAGCTACAGCCTTCCCTCTCTGTGCACAGGGGACACAAAGCCTTGGTAGACAAGTAGCATGGTAAACACGGAGGAGTGAGCTAAGCATTCCTGTGTCTCAGAGGAGTTGGGAATAGTTTTTTTTTTTTTTTTTTTTTTAAGATTTATGTCTTTATTTGAAAGGCAGAGTTACAGAGAGGCAGAGAGAGAGGGAGAAAGAGAGAGAGAGAGAGATCTTCCATCCACTAGTTCACTCCCCAGATGGCTGCAAGGGACAGAGCTGGGCTGATTCGAAGTCTGGAGCCAGGAGCTTCTTCCTACTCTCCCACATGGGTGCCAGGATCCAAGGACTTGGGCCATCTTCTACTGCTTTCCTAGGCCATAGCAGAGAGCTGGATTGGAAGTGAAGCAGCCAAGACTTGAACTAGCACCTACATGGGATGCTGGCACTGCACGTGGAGGCTTCACCGGCTATGCCACAGCACCAGCCCCGGGAATAGGTTTTACCATTGTCAGGGAAATTTTTGAAATCTTCAGTCTTCTTCCTAGTTGCTGCATTTTCCTCCCCCGCCCCCAATGTCAGAAACAAATCCCTCATGGTAACTAGTAAGGAAACCTTCCATTGGTTCCCCTGGGGAATAATGTTGTAAACAATATAATGAATTAGTAAGCCTGTTTTTAAAGTGTTTTCTCGGTATCTGAGCACAACTTAGAACATGACAGTTGAGGAATGTGATAGCAGTCTTTCACCCACAGACCCAAGGAGACCCTTTGCAGAGCATATGGCTGTCAAGCCTAGTGGTAGGAGCAGATTCATCGTTTCACAGTTGAAGAAGGTGTACACCAAGAGGATAAAAAGGAACAAGAAACAAATGACCCAGGCATTGCTGTCCCGAGTGGCAGGTTGGGAGCAGGCCCGGAGACACACTCAGTGGGGACTGTGCTGCCTTCCTACAGGACCTGGCCATAGTTGTTTGGGAATTGTTATCTCTGCCTGGCTTTTTATTGTTCACAGAGGGTGGCTTTTGCCAACCAGAGTCCTGTTGCTGTTTTGTAAAAAGAGCGCCTGGAGCTCCGGGAAAGAAAGGCAAGGTGGGAGGCCAGAAACATTCAAGGGAGAGGGAGAAAATGGATTCTGTCAGATTGTTTGTCCAGTTCCTCTCCTCTTTCCCTCATCTCTTCTTAAGGTAATTGGTTGGCGACTAGAATAGAATTGGCCATCAGACAAACCCTGAGGGTCAGGTTATCTTGAATGCAAGCAAGGAACTAAAAGTGTACCGAATGAGATCATGGTGTCTGAATGAAAAGAAATATTGATCCACAGCTGAGAGCTGGCCTGGAGCCGGGAAGAGGGCAACAGATTTTGGAGGGTAGGGAGAAGAAGGATCAATAATGTCGTGATGCTAAGTATTCATGCCAGTATCAAAGTGGATCACAGCAGAAGCATTAGGGTGTAGAACTCCTTACTCTTACTTTGTTCTTGTCTTTTTTTGAAGAAAGGCTCTGATTATCAATTTCCTTCTCTATGTAATAAATACCGATTGTGTATTGGACTGTAGAGCAGATACAAATAGCACAGCAAAAACCAGTCATATGTGTTCTTCTCTATGCAATGTTGGTCATTAATTATTGATAAGAATGGTGAATTAGCTGGCGCCGTGGCTCACTAGGCTAATTCACCTGCAGCGCCAGCACCCCAAGTTCTAGTCCCGGTTGGGGTGCCGGATTCTGTCCCAGTTGCTCCTCTTCCAGTCCAGCTCTCTGCTGTGGCCCGGGAAGGTAGTGGAGGATGGCCCAGGTCCTTGGGCCCTGCACCCACATGGGAGACCAGGAGGAAGCACCTGCCTCCTGGCTTTGGATTGGCGCAGCACGCCGGCCGCAACACGCCAGCCGTAGCGGCCACTTGGTGGGTGAACCAACGGAAAAAGGAAGACCTTTCTCTCTGTCTCTCTCGCTGTCTAACTCTCCCTGTCAAAAAATTTAAAAAAAAATGGTGAATAATTAAATAAATGAAAATTCCCTTCTTTTTCTTTAAAAGAAGCTATTTTCTTTCCTACCTCAGTGACATGGCTCCAGTAGTTACTGGGCTGTTAGTTTTTTTGTTTGTTTGTTTTTTGTTTTCCTTTATAAAGCATGTATTTTTATGCTTTTGTAGAATTTCAATAGTCTTTCTCAATTACTCCTTAAAATTTAGGGGATATTGAGGGGACAACTGGTTGGGCCAGTGCTTGGGATGCCTGCATCCCGTGTTGGATTTCCTGGTTCCCATCCAACTTTCTGCTGGTATACTTGGGAAGCAAGGAATGATGGCTCCAGGAACTGGGTTCCTGCCAACCACCTCGGAGATCTGGATAGAAATTCTGGCTCCTGGCTTCAGTCTGGCCTAGTCCCGGCTGCAGTGATCATTTAGAGGGTGAACCAGCAGATGGAGGATTGATTGTCTCTGTCTCTCTCTCCTCTCTCTCTCATTCTGCCATTCAAATAAACAAATGAATTTAAAAAAAAGAAAAATGTGTTTGAGATCTGTGGTTATTCAGATTAAACATTGTATAATTAGAACTTTAGGTACTATGTGCCTTTTTTTTTTTTTTTTGCTTTTTAAAATTTTTTATTTGTAATTAACACACAATTATTCTTAAGTGTTTAAATTTTAACTGAAAAGTGATCCCTGTTAGGAATTTGGAAAACATTATGCTGAGTGAAATAAGCCAATCCCAAAGGGACAAATACCACTTGTTCTCCTTGATAGGTGACAACTAACTGAGCACCAAAAAGGAAACCTGTTAAAGTGAAATGAACACTATGAGAAACGGTGACTTGATCAGCCCTCACCCTGACTGTTGATGAGCAACTTGATATGTTATCCCTCTTAGTATTTTTTTGTTTGTTCTACTTAATACTTTTGGTTGAATACTGTAATCAATACCAATTCTTCTTAAGTGCTGAAACTTAACTGAAAAGTGATCACTGTTAAATATAAGAGTGGGAATAAGAGAGGGAAGAGATGTGCAATTCGGGACATGCTCAAGCTGACTTACCTCAAACAGTAGAGTTAGACACATACCAGGGGATTCCAATTCAATCCCATCAAGGTGGCATGTACCAATGCCATCTCACTAGTCCCGGTGATCAATTTCTGTTCACAATTGATCATAATGATAGGACTAAGAACCAAAGGGATCACATAAACAAGAATAGTGTCTGCAAATACTAGCTGATAGAATCAAAAAGGGAGAGAATGATCCAACATGGGAAGTGAGATACACAGCAGACTCATAGCATGGCAGATGTCCTAAACAGCACTCTGGCCTCAGAATCAGCCCTTAAGACATGCGGATCCAGCTGAAAAGCCCATGAGAGTATTTCAGGCATGGAAAGCCAAGACACCCGGGGGGGGGGGGGGGACCTAAATGGAAGATCTCCGTGAGTGAGATCCCAGTGGAAAGAACGGGTCATCAAAGAAGTAGGTACCTTTCTCTGAAGGGAGGAGAGAACTTCCACTTTGACCATGGCCTTGTCTCAAAATGATCAGAGTCAGTGAACTCGGGGGCTTCCATAGCCTTGGCAGCTCATGACAAGAGCCTAGGGTGATTACTGATGCCATAAACAGGAGTGTCAATTTGTTAAGTCAACAACAGGAGTCAGTGTGCACTTACTCCTCATGTAGGATTTCTGTCCTTAGTGTGCTGTACATTGAGATTTAATGCTATAACTAGTACTCAAACAGTATTTTTCACTTTGTGCTTCTATGTGGGAGTAAACTGTTGAAATCTTTACTTAATGTATGCTAAACTGATCTTCTGTATATAAAGAGAAACGAAAATGAATCTTGATGTGAATGGAAGGGGAGAGGGAGTAGGAAAGGGGAGGGTTGCGGGTGGGAGGGACGTTATTGGGGGGAAGCCATTGTAATCCATAAGCCATTGTAATCCATAAGAAGAGGCATTTAGGTAATTAAATGATTCTCCCAGCATTAGATTAGGTATCTGGTAGCACTGAGGATCCCATGTGGAATTTATATTTGAAATTTATATTCATTAAATAAAAGTTTAAAAAAAATTTTTTTATTTATATAAGTTGGGCAAATTTTCTGTATTTTATATATACAGATTTAAGAGCATAATGATACTTCCTATCCTCCCTGCCCTCCTGCCCATGCTCAAACCCTCCCTCTTCCTTCCTTTCTTATTTTTTGATTTTTATAATGGCATACTTTCAGTTTATTTTATAATCAGAAACTGAACCATAATTCGGTAAGTAGAAAATTTAAATAAAGAATTCAATAAGTAGTACATAGAAAAACCACTGTTCCTCAAGAATGTAGACAAGGACTGTATACAATAGTCAATTCTAAAAATGTCAGTTTCACTCATATACATTTTTGTGCTCTCTATATTTTTTAAAATTTTATTTAAGGTATACAAGGAACATAGGGATGCTTCCTATCCTACCCTCCCTCCTGCCCATGCTCCCACACTTCCTCCTCCCTCTCCTATCCCCACTCTTAATTTTTACTAAGATCTATCTTCAGTATACTTTATACTCATAAGATTAACCCTACAAAGAACCCTAAAGAGTTCAACAAAAAGTATGAATAAAAAACACTGTTCCTCAACAGTAGAGACAAGGGCTGCAAACAATCATCAACTCTCAAAGTGTCAGTTTTATACATTACATTTTAGGTACTGTATTAGTTACCACAAGTCAGAGAAAATGTATTATATCTATCTTTGGGGAACTGGCTTATTTCAAAAAATACAATGGTTTCCAGTTGCATAGATTTTGTTGCAAATGTCAGGATTTCATTTTTTTTAATTTTCTAAGTAGTGTGTTCTGTATATTAATGACCACAAATCAGGCAAAACATGATATTTGTCTTTTAGGACTGAGTTATTCACTAATCATGATGAGTTCCAGTTGCATTCATTTTGTTGCAAAAGACATGATTTCATTCTTTTTTATGGCTGAGTAGTCTTCCATAGTGTATATGTAACACATTTTCTTTATCCAGTCATCAGTTGCTGGACATCTGGGTTGATTTCATATCTTAGCTATTGTGAATTGAGCTGCAATAAACATGAGGGTACAGATAACTCTTTTATATGCTGACTTCATTTCCTTTGGGATGACTGGGTCACATGGTAAATCTATTTTCAGATTTCTGAGGAATCTCCATGATGGTTGTACTAGTTTACATTCCCACCAACAGTGTATTAGGATATCTTTTTCCCCACATCCTCGCCAACATTTATTCATTCATTCATTCATTCATTTATTTTTGATTTGGGGATGATAACCACTCTAACTGGAGTGAGGTGATACCTCATTGTGGTTTATATTTGTATTTCCCTGGTATCTGTGTGTTTTTATAATTATTTGTTCTTGCTCACAATTTCATTGCAGTAAAAATAGTCATAAGCATAGTAGCCCCTTACTAGTGTTCATTGTTCACAGATCTGCCCAGATACCAAATAACCTCTGAAATAGAAAGAAATTACTGAATTTTAGGCATAAGATTAACAAGTAAGGATGAAACATGTCTTAGAACTGAAAGTCCCAAGATGTCTTCTGAGAAAATTCAGAAGTTTAAGAAGAGGCATTTAGGTAATTAAATGATTCTCCCAGCATTAGATTAGGTATCTGGTAGCACTGAGGATCCCATGTGGAATTTATAGTCAACATAAGTACATGGGGAATTTTATATATTGTAAAAATAGTATCTCAAATCAGTAAGGAAAATTGTACTGTTAATGGTAATGGAACAAACTGAAACACCAATTAGTAAAGTTGAATGTATGCCCTATACCATATTCCTTCATAAATTCCCAAAGGATGAAAATATCAATATAAACAAAAATTAAATTTGAAAAATAAGCAGGTTCCTTAGAGTGAGGAAGGACTTACTGTCACAGAAAAGCCTGAAGCTATGGAAGAAACCTGAAGCTACACAGAAACATGGTCATCAATACACAAGAGGTTAAGGAAGAAAATCTCTGAGTAAAATACGAAAGTAATCCAAAGTAAAATATAGGAATATTTATGGGAAAATGGCAGGGTAAAGTTGTTACTTATCAGTAATCATCTTGAATATAAATAGCCTCAACTCTCATTAAAAGACACAGACTGGCTGATTGGATTAAAAACAAAACCCATCTATTTTCTGCCTACAAGATCTCAGCAATAAAGATGCTTGCAGACTGGAGGTGAAATGAAGGAAAAAGATATTCCATGCCACAGAAACCAAAAAAGACTCATGTAGCCATCCTAATATCAGACAAAATAGACTTTAGTACAAAAACTGTTAAAAGAGACAAAGAAGGGCACTATGTAATGATTAAGGGATCAATTCAACAGGAAGATATAACTAATATAAACATATATGCACCTAATTACAGGACACCTGACTATTTAAAAGAAATGGTAAGGGATCTAAAGAGAGACATAGACTCCAAAACAGTCGTAACAGGGGACTTCAATTCCCCACTTTCAGCAATGAACAGATCAACCAGACAGAAAATCAGTGAGGAAACAGCCGAGATACTTGACTCCATAGACTAAATGGACTTAACAGAAATCTGCAGAACTTTTCATCCTACAGTTGCAGAATACAATTTCTTCTCAGCAGTGCCTTTAACATTCTCTAGGATTGACCACATGCTAGGCCATAAAGCAAATCTTGGCAAATTAAAAAAAAATCAAATCACAGCATTCATCTTCTCAGACCACAATAAATTGAAGCTGGAAATTAGCAACTCAGGTATCTCTAGAACATATGCAAACACGTGGAGACTGAACAATATGATCTGAATGAACAGTGGGTCATAGAAGAAATCAAAAGAGAAATCAAAAAATTCTGTAAACAAATGAAGACAACAATACAAAATATCAGAACTTAGGGGATACAGCAAAAGCAGTGTAAAGAGGAAAGTTTATAGCAGTTGGTGCCTACATCAAGAAATTGGAAAGGTACCGAATAAATGAATTACCTATGCACCCCAAGGAGCTAGAAAAACAACAGCAAACCAAACCCAAAACTAGTAGGAGATGAGAAATAATTAAAATTAGAGAAGAAATCAACAAAAATTGAAACCAAAAATACAATGCAAAAGATCAGCAAAACAGAGAGCAGATTTTTTGAAAAAATAAACAAAATTGACACACCTTTGGCCCAATTAACCAAAAAAAAAAAGAGAGAGAGGAGAAAAGACCCAAATCAATAATATTAGAGAAGAAAACAATTAATTCCAATTCTTTTCTAGTTATTCAAAACAATTGAAAGGGAATCCTCCCAAATTCTTTCTATGAAGTCAGCATTACCTTAATTCCTAAACCTGAAAAGACACAACAGACAATGAAAACTACAGATCAGTTTCCCTGATGAACATAGATGCAAACATCCTCAACAAAATTCTAGCCAATCAAATCCAACAACACCTAAGAAAGATCATTCACCCAGACCAAGTGGGATTTATCCCTGATAAGCAGAGCTGGTTCAACATTCATAAATCAATCAATGTGATGCATTGCATTAACAAACTGAAGAACAAAAACCATATAATTATCTCAATAGATACAGAGAAAGCATTTGACAAAATACAACACCCTTTCATGATGAAAACTCTAAGCAAGTGGGTATAGAAGGCACATTCCTTAACACAATCAAGGCATTTTATAACAAAACCCATGGCCAACATCATATTTAAGTGGAAAAAGTTGGAAGCATTCCCACTGAGATCAGTACCAGACAAGGATGCCCACTCTCACCATTGTTGTTGAATGTAGTCCTGGAAGTTTTGGTCAGAGCCATTAGGCAAGAAAAAGAAATCAAAGGATACAAATTGGGAAAGAGGAAGTCAAACTCTCCCTATTTGCAGATGACATGATTCTATATATATATGGAATCCAAAAGAATCCACCAAGAGACTATTGGAATTCATAGAAGAGTTTGGTAAAATAGCAGGATATAAAATCAATACACAAAAATCAATAGCCTTTGTATACACAGATGGTGCCATGGCATTAAATAGCACTCTGACCTTAGAATCAGCCCTTAAGGCATTCTGGTCTAGCTAAAAAGCCCATGAAGCATTTCAGGCATGGAAAGCCAAGACGCTATAGCAAAAAAAAAAAAAAAAAAAAAAAAAAAAAAAAAAAAAAAGTCCTACATGAAGGATCGGATTTCTGTGAGTGAGACCCTAGGGTAAAGAAGTGGCCATCAAAGAAGAATCTACTTTTCTCTGAAGGGAGGAGAGAACCTCCACTTTGCTTATGGCCTTGTCTAAGTACTGACGGATTGTGGATTCAAAAGGCTTATGTAGCCTTGGCAGCTCATGTCAAGATCCTCAGGTGATAACTGATGTCATACATAAGAATGATAAATGTTAATTGTTAAATTAACAACTGGAGTCACTGTGCACTTACTTCCCATGCAGAACCTCTGTCCTCAATGTGTTATATTTTGAGAATTAACTGTAAAACATGTTCTCACACAGTTGTTTTGTGTATGTGTGCACAAATTATTGAAATCTTTACTTAGGATAGAGTTGGTCTTCTGTGTACAAAGTTAATTGAAAATGAATCTTAATGGATAACAGGACGAGGAATGGGAGAGGGAGGAGGAGGTCGGGTGGGAGTGGAGGTAGAAGTGGGGTGGTGGGAGGGCTGGTATGGTAGAAAGAATAAGTATATTCCTAAAGTTGTACTTGTAAAATTTGTGCTCCTTAAATATAAGGTTTCTTTGGGAAAAAAGAAAATATATATAGTGACCTTCCTTTTGTGTAAATGAAAATATCTACTCACTACTCATATTTGGTTTTTCTACAGAAATAAACCCAGGAAAAAAGCTTGCAAGAGAGGGAGTAAAGAATGCAGTAGATGGACACAAAGGTCAGGGTTTTTGAACAATGTGGATGTATTGCCTATTTAAAAAGAATAGGTGGCCAGCAGGCAGCGGAGTATTCATAATTGGCTTTGAGGCCATTAGGTATAGATCATCATGAAAGAGCCATTCCATTCAGTTAACAAACACCCAGCTGACTGCCTTCTAGGTACCCCCTGAGTGGCCAGATTTCTAATATACTCACCGATGTTCATTGCTGTTTAACCAGGCTACACTGGCAAAGCAATACCAGCTGCATATCACTCCAAATAGATACCTACAGAATGAATTTAACACTTTTAAGAAGAAATTTTGTGAGAAGGGAAGCGAAGTTTAAAAAAATCAAATACTTTGATAAAAAATTTTAAGAAAACCAACAAAACTGACTACCTTCAGCTCAGAACACTACGTGGCTGTGGTTAAATTGTAGTGCCAGAATTCATTCACTTTCCACCTGCATCTAGTTCATCATTGCTCTAATTTTTAATGTTCTTAAACATTACCTCTTGAAATTGTTCAAAACCAGTAAGTACCTTTGCATACCCAAATGCCCAATTGCCAACTTTAGCCTCTTGACTTAGATTTTAAAATGCAATGAACCTAGCCCTGCAGCTGAATTTTTAATGGATAGCAAATCTCAAGGGAAGTAATAGTCTGTTTTCTCTCCACATCGTTCCCAACATTTAAACAGAAACACAAGCACATCACTGCTGCTTCTACATCAAACCCCTTGTGCTGTCCCACACTGGTAGTCATTGTTACAGCTCTGAGTGCCCTTTCACGAAGAGGAAGAAGATTGAGGGCAAACCAGAGTGTCAGAGCCTGGACAGAGATACTGGAGTAATTTCCTTCTCAAGAAAATAATAATGCCTTTGTGTTAAGGACAGGAAACAAGACCAGGAAGCTTGGGGTTCTGTTTTTGAATATAAATACATATTTAGCAAGATTACTTCCTAAACATTGAGTCTGAACATAGAGGAGTATCCAGGATTCTTGTCCAGGATATGAGTTGTCTTAAGATCCATCCCAGGTCAAGACAATCCAAAAGAAATCAGCTGCACTCTGGTTGGCATCATTTCTGTATTGTGAACCAGCCCATTCTAGATAGGAGGGCCCATCTGTTTAGCCATGGAAGCACAAGGATGGTTTGATTCAGATCTGCTTTGCTTCTCTTGTCTTGATCCCTGTAAGCCTTACCCATCTTGCTGGTTGCCATTCAAATGATGCTGGTCTTGCGTCCACCAGACACATACCTGTTGCCTCACTCTCCCTCTCTATACAATGTGTATTCTTTGCCTCCGCCAAATACCTGATTATATGCTTGCTGGTGGTTAAGAAATACACATCATGGTGTTTATCACATTATGGTTATATTTTAGCACTTAGGAACATGCCCTTTCTCTTCTGAAAGGCATACACATCCAAGGACAGTAGGGCTGTCCTTGGATCACCTTGTCCTTGTTTCTGCCTTTCAACTCATCCTCTCCCTCCCCCTCCCACCTCGCGTGCATCAGCTCTCCTTCAGTGTGCACACAGTAAATATTTGTTGAATGAATGTTATTTGTGCCTTCAGATTTCTTCCAGAATAAAAGAATAGTCACACTGCTTTATGCTCTGAGTGTTGGCAGTTTAAATTCCTCCTAAGTGAGACAGAAAATTTACATAAACTTTTCATATTCAGTCATGATTCCCTCCAGGGGAATTTCTGAAAGTTGCCACCACCAACAGAATAGCTTTCCCTTCCTGCCAAGAGACCTCCCCATGCCTTAAACCCACCCCACAACACCTAATCCACATTGCACAGTGTTTGGCAGGACAGGTGATCTGTCTGTCAATCTCAGATGAGTCTTCCAACTATGACTGGTATAAAGAATTGAAGATACTTCTTGTGTGTCGGATATTTGTTAATGAATAGATCTTTTACATTTTCTCCTCTTATTTGGAAATATCAGCCTTACCGTTTTTATCTAAAATGATTGTCTCTGTTTCTGATTTTATTAGACTTCTGGGCTTGACAGAAGGTGTATCACAGGACACCGCATGCACTTAAGTGACTCCTGGAACCATAGGATGTTGAAACTAGAAGGGGCCCATCGTGTCCCTTGACCTGGTTTCCTCCCACAAATGATAGAAGTGGGACCAGACGGGGAAAGAACATGTCTGCGGTGTCCACAGATGAGTAGGCAGAACCCCAACCTGCTGCCGGCTGTTTTGCATTCTCCCTCTGATGCTCGCTGCCCCCTCAGAATCACTGCATTACTCAGTTAGCTGCAGTCCAGAGCTGTTGGGTACAAGGCTCATTCCCTTTCCAGCCAGCTTCCTTTAAGGAGGGGATCGCTTAGTTTCCGGGCCAAACCCTATGTGTCTTGTGCTGTGTGGGTACATGAAGGAGCACATAAGTGCCTAGCATCCACTGCACCCATTTTAATGAGTTTGTGCCACTGACAGGGAGTAGGAAAGAGGTTCTCTTCCTCCCAGGAGACAGCAGAGCAGGCTGATCTGTATAGTGATGGGATCCTGTGCAAAGGGACGTGTCTAAGGCTCCCAGCAGGAACATTGTGTGTCTTCTCATACAAATTTCTTTTTACTTTGTTGTCTCAGCAAATAACTTCTATGAAGAAAATCCTCTCTTAATTAGCTTCACTCTTTGAATTAAAATGACCTTCCATCTATCATAACATTTGAACCGTAGTAGCTGTCTGCCTGGCTTACGCTTTGGTGAACAGAGCTCATTTCTTTTAGGACATAATTTGGATGCTGGCTGTCTTTCTCTGGAGCCTTTTAAACACGGTGGCTAAGATGGGATGGCTAGGATGGAGTCTGTAGCATAATGAGGTCTGTATCTGTGGGTAGCACTGGGGCAACCAGGCTTTCGACACTCCTCTTTTAAGTACCTGAACAACACTACGGAAATGTTGGCTAGAAATGGAGGCCAGCAGTATGATGAACAAATCTGAAACCAGGGCATAAGCATTAGACATCAGTATCTGCGCCCCAAGCTTTAATATACAGCTGAGATGCCCTCTCGCCTCCCCCACCCTCAGTTCAGGCTTCTGGCCTGGGAATCCTTGCTTCTTCGAAAGGAGGAGAGAGGGAGTGAGCCATTTACCAAGGACAAAGCCAGTGATTCTCCCTCCCTACCCCACCCCCATCTCTTAAAAACATTGCCCTAAGTTAAGATTTGGAAGTTCTCATTTAGAGTGCTCAGTATATGCTAATTTTGCTTGTGGTCCTATGGATGCTTCCCTTAACTCATTTACAGAGCAACAGAATTGACAATAGAGGTCTTTCACACCTGCCTGTCAGCAAAATCAGGCACCTTGTCTATGTGAGGTGGGTGCCCTGGTAAGCGTGGGCTGTTTGACTTGTGTTAGGAACAGACAGTGCGCAGAGCTGAGGCCCATTCAACGGTGTCTGTTATCTTTGGACTCTGTCCCTGTGTTCTTCCTCCACGCCCTCATTGTTCCCATCAGTCAGAGCATGGACTTTCATCTGCAAAATGAATCTCTTTACAAAAGAGACCTTGGGAGAAGGGAGAAAGTTGATGCTCTGGCCCAGCACAGAGGAGGAAAGCTAAATACTGCATGTAGAAGGCGTGACCTTCGCTGTACTTCCTTCTGTGGGGACATCACAATGGCTGAGGGCCAGAGTTAGAAGTCATTGTTTTCGTTGTCCATTTCATTAGAATCCTGACAGTCACCCTGTACCCATTTCAGTCTTTACTCTCCCCTCTCTGGGCATGTGGCTTTTCCAACAGTTACTCTCTCTTGCACTTGAGAGACAGAGTGGCTATTTCCTCCTCTTTTGTGAGGACCTCTGCTTCTCCTTCTTCTTCAAGTCTCCCTTTAGAACGTACCTTCCTCTGAAAACTCTCCTGTCTCTTCTAGCCTGTCGAACCCCCCATGGACAGATACGTAACAACCATTTGTTGATTGACTTTTTTTTTTTTTCATCCAAATGTAACCTGAAAACCCTAAAGTTGACAGGATTGTATCTTATTTTGCCCAGGGTAACAAAAAATTCATAAATAATAAAATCCTACTGCAATTTTATTAGGCAATATGTTTTCATTTGAAGGTACCTAATGCATTGTGGATTTAGAGTTTTTGATGATTTGTCACAAATTTGGCTGAATTCCTACCTGTTAGCGGGGTGGGGGTGGGGATACTTCCTGAGGAGATGAACAGAATGAATAAGAGATGCACAAAAAAGCTTTAAACTAATAAATTAAAAATGAAAACAGAACCTAGCAATCAGGATCAATCATTCGCTTGCAAACAGCATATTTCCCTTGTGTGTGTATATCAGATTCAGTACAGCAAAATCCCATTCTGAGTGTTGCAAAGAAAATACCCCCAAGCATTTTGGGGAAAGGAGAGAGAGTGTCTGCATTGTGGAGGAAAGTCCTGTGGCAGAGGGAGGGTCTGGAGCTGGCCCGTGAAGGACAGGCATGCCATAGATGTGCAGCCGGTGCCTGTGAGGGTGTCTCAGGCTGAAAAGTTACAGGAGCAGCAGATGCTTGCAAAGCCCTGAAGGCAGCTGGGCACTCTGGTGGTGTCAAGTCTCTGGCAGTGTCTACAATGGAAGTGTGTTGTAGAGAGTGAGGCTGGAGAGATGGGGGCCAGCTAGGCCTCCAGGACCCAAGGACAGTTGTGATCCACTACATAGCATTACTTAAAGAATTATACTGAGACTTATTTTCTGGAAATAAATACTGTAATTTAGACTTGAATTGTTGGGGCTCCTGAGTGACTTTACCCATCATGACTGCAGCTTTGGGGTGAGACACTGACAGCAGTACCGAGGACTCGGACCATCTGCACAGACTTCTTCCTGATTGTGAAGATCTGGAGATAGTGGTCTATCACCCAGAGGGCGGCCACCCTCAACATCACCCTGTGTCTGCAGGGTGCGCTGACTTCTTCCTGTAGAACTCTCAGTGGTGGGCTGACATCCTTAGCAGAGGGAGCCCACTGCAGAGAGGCAATAGTCTTATCCTTGTAACAACCTCAGACCCCAAAGTAGCCTTTGTTAGTAATCATGGTAGTCACATCTTCTACATCTACGTGCATTTGACATGGTTTTGCTGTTGTTTATAGTTTTGTGGTGTGGCTTGTGTGTTTGTGCTTTCCAGGGTCTCAAGTGCCTTAGAACTCCAACATTCACAGCAACCAAGAAAAGATTCAGTAGCATACTTGAGTCACTGTGGTCTGTTACATTACCTATAATTCTTGACTTGCCAAAAATGGGTTTATATTACAGGAACAAATGTACTGGTCTTTTCCCTTTTTTGTACCTCATTTTGCATTTTACTCAAGAATGAATATTCTATGAGACCCGTTTGGAATCCTTATTCACACTAGAGAGTGTCTAGGAATCACCTCCAGCATCCTTATGGTTGGTTTCCTAGACCAGGCACAAATTTGTACCAAGTTTTTTTCCATCTGACTTTATGAGCCAAGATGGAAGTGGGGCCTGGAGAAAAAATAAAAGCGGAAGTCTTGCCTTTAAGGCATGAAATTCTTTAGTGAGGAGTAGGAACTACCTGCGTCCCCCAAGAAGTTCAACAATGGACTTTCCTGCATGTGACAGTAGTAGTAAGTGAACATAAAGCGATGGAAACACTGCTACGACTTGTAGAGAAAGTCAGTCTGAAATGTCCATTGCAATTCCCCTCTAATCTCTCAGAGGAGGTGGCCAAAGAAAGGCCTAAAAATAATCGTGGAAGATAATAAGATCATGGACATGAAGCACCGCACTTTTTCTAGCAAACTCTAAGAGGGAGGGGTTCAGATCTCCTGATGCTGGATGTGAATTAGGTGTCTTCTGTTTGGCATTCAGGGGATGCACTTTTAAGCTATTCTTCTTAGATCTTCTCGGTGTCCAGTAAAGGAACTTGGAGAGCTCAGCTCTGGTCAGTGGAGGACAACACAGTTGGTGGTGCTTTGTGGTAGTAGGGGGTGGGGTGACCAAAGCCCTGTTTGGGTAGGCAGAATGAACCGAGGAGAATGAACATGAGAAAACTGGAGACCATTGACATAACAACTTTCAAGGGTATAAAAATAAAAACAAATGCAAATAAATGTAATTCTGACCTGAAAGAAGGGTTTCTTATGAGTGATACATGTTAACTATTAGGTGAACTGTTGATTACTTTTAAGGGAATAAAAGAAGAAACGTCTGTCTACTGGAGCTTGGAAGGCAAGACATGGCGTGGAGAATAAACCTCTAAAGAAATCTTTCGACCATTTGATTCTGTATTACTGTGATTACATAGGCCGAAGAGTAAACCATATTTATAAAATCAGTTAAGTGAACTTTAATTATATCAAATTGGTATAATAAGCTGAACAGAACTTTAGCTTTTGCATTAAAAAATGAAAATTACTGCTTTAGAGGGAGTCATTGGAAGTCATAATTTTTAGTATTTTTTTTAATCTAAGGACTTTATATTTGGCCCCTTATTCAGTTTAGCTTTAAAACTAGTATGGGTCGGGGCTGGCGCCATGGTACAGTGGGTTAATCCTCCACCTGCGGTGCCGGCATCCCATATGATTCTAGTCCTGGCTGCTCCTCTTCTGATCCAGCTCTCTGCTATGGCATGGGAAAGCAGTAGAAGATGGCCCAAGTCCTTGGGCCCCTGTACCCGCATGGGAAATCAGGAAGAAGCACCTGGCTCCTGACTTCGGATCGGTGCAGCTCTGGCCGTTGTGGCCATTTGGGGAGTGAACCGTTAAATGGAAGACCTTCCTCTCTCTGTCTTCCTTTCTTAGTGTCTGTAACTCTACCTCTCAAATAAATTAAAAATCTTAAAAAAAAAAAAAAACTAGCATAGGTCACTTTGTGATGCAAAGGTGGTGATTTCTGACCCAAATTTCAGTCAGAATAACCCAAGGTTTGGGGACAAAAACAATTTGATGAAAAGCTCCAAGATTGTAGGCCCACATGCTGTTTGATAGCCATTGGCCTTCAATTAATTAATTCTCTGATTGGTACAAACCTTCTCTATCCAGATTGCCACCCCTGCTAATGATTTTGTGCATATCATACCCTTACCTTCCCAGTGAGAAACACCTGGTGACATCCAGTAACACTGAGGAACTCATTCCATGGTGTAGACACCAGAAGGTTGGAGAAGCATTTAGCCATATCCCTGTGGCTGCCTTTGGTGTTTACTGAGAGCAGCGGCTTTTCTCTTTGTCATGGAGTAGCCGCTAAGTCCGATGACTGCTGTGATTCTATTGACCTTATCAAAACAGTCTCTAGCCCAGGCTGTAGGTCTGAGGCGGGGAAAGATACCAGGAGACAAGCAAATGGAGGCTTGAAGACAGCAGATCTTTGAGAAGAGCTGATGTCCAAGCATTGATAATTGGGCCTCCTCTCATTAAGACAATTTGTCTTCCGATTACGTTGCAATTTATGTGGATATTGTCAGTAGGGAGCTGAGTAGAGAAACCTCAGTGGCTCACCACTCACCCAGCACTACAGGGTCAGGTGTTTGATCCTTTTGTTCTGAACCTTCACCAAGGCTGTGCAATGGACAGACCCCGGGATTTTTCTTTGGAAGCAGTCCTTTAACACAAGTGGCATCATTTAATCCAGCAATGATTCCTAGGCTGCTGCATAAATACTAATGAAATGCAAAACAACGCACGCCACCTTGGAATTTGCAGCCGAAGTCACGGAGATGCTGGCTTTGTGTGTGAGAGAAGCTGCCCCTCACCACCTGTCAGAATTTGGGAGTCAGGTGTGCTTGTTTATTCTCTCCACCCTCCACCCCCACATTACCTTAAATGACCCTGGATAAAAAGAGAAAAACAGAGACAGGCCAGAAAAGAAAACAGGGTGGATGAGGTGCTTCTAGCCACAGTCATCAGAAATGCAGCAAACACTTGGTTATTTCTGATGGGAATGGAGATGCGTCGTGAGATGCATATTGGAGTTAGATTTGAGTTAAGACTCTGATTTAGGGCACCCTACCAAGTACCTGGGAGAACACAAAGAGCTAGTCTTATATTCTCTGGATATTTATGGCCTGGTAGATAAGACAGCAAACACACATAAATAAAAATACAAATCAGAGAGTGATCTTTATTCTGACATGCACAAAATGTGGTGCTCAGTACACAGAGACCTCCAATACACTGTCCATGACTGGGACCTGCGAACTGACCTTGAGGATTTCCATGTGTGTGTTGGATGGCTAAGGGAAGTAGAGTAGACAATCCCCTTTCCTCTCTGTCTGCTCTACTGTTATCTGCTCTAAGTCATTGCCGTGACCTCTCTCCTGGATGTTGCAGTAGAAGTTCCAGAGGGGTTTCCCTGCTTTTGTGCACATTCTTACAATGACCCATTTGCCCTGCAGCAGCTGGATAATTTTGTAATGAAAAATCAGATCCCATTACACCACTGCTTCCTATTTACACAGCTTTGTGCATCAGAGCCTCCATGATCTGCGCTTGCTTTGGTCTCTGACCTCACTCATTCTTTCTTTTCTTGTCATTATTTTGTCCTCCTGGTCTTTTTTCTCTTCCTTGAATACATCAACCTCTTTTCCACCTTTGGGCCTTGTGGGCTTGTGGTATCCAAAGAGTATCTTAGGGTTTGTATTAGATTTCTCTAGAACACAGACCTGGTAGAATATATGTATATTTCCTATAGATATATCCTATCTAGCCATATCTGTCTGTCTACTGGTAGAAGATGGATTATAAAGCATTGGCTTACACAGTTACAGAAACTGAGAAGTCCCGTGATCTGCCATCTACATGTTGGAGATCTAGGAAAGCTGGTGATGCAATTCAGTTAGGGTCCAAAGGCTTGAAAATGAAGGGAGCTGATGGTGAAAATCACAGTCCAGAGGCTAGAAAAGATGAAATAACTGTGCCACAGCATAAACGATAAAGTAAGAGAAAAGGGAGAATTCCTGTTTCCCCTGCCTTTTATTCTCTTTAGGTCCTTAAAGAATTAAATGGTGCCCAACCACGTGGAGAATGTCCTTCTGCTGAGTCTACTAACCCAAATGGTGTTTTGTTTTGTTTTGTTTTTAAATCTGGAAACACCCTCACAGACATACAGTGTTTAAGATGCACTGCTGTTGGCCTGGTCAAGCTGACATATAAAATTAACCATCGCAGGGTTTGTCTAATCTAGGGAGTAGAGAAGTGAAGTCAGGCGGATGAGGACAGAGGAAAAAGCAGTGGGTTTTACACTTGGGGAGGTGTGGCGACGTTCATGGAGCAGTTTCTGGAGAATATCAGGAGACAGAGAACTGAGCCGTTGAGGAGTGAGTGGGTAGCGAAGCCCCATAAGGAGGAAGCACATCTCAGTCTCTCTCACCACCATACTTCTCAAAAGAATGCAGAGAGTTTGAGGACTGCTCTGTCAACCAAAGATTCTTGTAAGAAAAGACGTTAAGCCTGTACACAGGCAAGTAGAAGTCTGTGCAATGGAGTGAACATGGTTTGTTTCCCTCCAAAACTTGCATTGCAACATAATCTTTGTTGTAAGACAGTAGGAGGTGGGTTAATGGGTTATCTCAAGAACATGTCTGCTATAAAAGCCAGATTGCCTCTTTCATACGCCCCCTGTCTCTTGATATGTGAGACCCTGAACTTCCTTGGGACTGTGCCTGCAAGAAGGCCATCCCAGGTGCAGCTTCTTTGATCTTGGACTTGAATTGTGAGCCATAATTAACTTTTTTTCTTTATAACTTTTGTCTACAGTGCTGTATTATTAGCAACACAAAACAGACTGGGACAATCTGAAAAGAGAGGATAGGAGCTTCATCTAAGATGAGGAGTACTTGATCAAGAAAGGTTCCAGAAGAGACAGGCAGAAAGCAGAGCATGGACCCAAACAGAGAGTTTAGCAAATAAGATATGCTCTCAATTGTACAAGTAGATTTTCAAAAAATCAAGTGTCAGAATTGCAGTAAATAAATTCACTTTGAAGTTTACAGATTATTTCTCTGTGGAGAATGCTTGGGTAGGTGTGATCTCATACTGACAGTCACCTTGGAATGCACCGGACAGGGCAAGGGGTGTGCTGAGATTCAGCTGTCCAGGTAGGTGGTTACAGATTCATAGCACCACCTCTGGGGGTTTTTTGAAACCCTGCTGTTATTGTTATTATTAATCCATTTTTGTTACTATATTATTTATATATCATGAGATAACTCTTTAATGTACACTTCAGTGAATTTTCTGTGTTTAAACCCATGCATGGCCACCTCCCTCAACATATAGAATCTTTTCAGGAGTCCAGAAAGCTCCTGTCTTCCTCCACCAAAAGTAATTTGTAAATTTGTATTATGAATACACCTGTAGAATTAGAAACACAATAAAATAGTAAACTGTCCATCACCCTGAAAGTTTCTTTGTAGCCCTTGGTATTCCCTCCCTTGCAACCCCTTCTTGGCCCGCAACATTCCTGCATTCCACCCACCATGTGCAGGTAGTTTGCTTTCTGTCCTGTGCATTAACTGGTATTTCTAAAAAAAGGCTTTATAAGTGGAAGCATACAGTGTGGATCCTTCTTGGTCTGCCTTCTTTCCCTCAGTATAATTGTCTTGAGATTCACCCATATCATAGTATGTATCAGTAGTTTATTATTTTTCATTTCCTCAGTAGTAGTCCATATGTAGATATGCCATGATTTATCCATTCTGCTGATGGAGGTCTAGGTTGTTTCCAGTTTTTGACTATTATAAGTAAAGCTTTTCTGAATGCTGGTATACAAGCCAACACTTATTATGGTCAGTCTTTTTAATTTAGTTTTTAAAATATTTCATAGTGGTTTTAATTTGCATTTCTCCAATGACCAATGATGTTAAGCATCTTTTTGTATGCTTTTTTTCCAGCCATATCTTCTTTAGTGATTTTGCTCAAATGTTTTGCTTAATTTTTTTGTTGGATTGTTTTCTCTTTAATAAGTTTTAAGATGTTTAGACAAATTCCCCTAAAACAAATTCTTTATCAGACAATAGATTTGCAAATATTTTCTCCTCATTCATGGCTTGTCTTTTTATTGTCCTGAAGAGTAGAGGATTTTAATTTTGGTGACACTCTACTTAATTTGTTCTTTCATGAATTGTGCTTCTAGTGCCATATATAAAAATTCTGTACCTATCCCTGTGTCGCAAGGATTTTCTTCTGAAGCCGGCACTGTGGCACCAACATCCCATATGGGTGCTGGTTTGTGTCCTGGCTGCTCTGCTTCCCATCCAGCTCTCTGCTAATGGCCTGGAAAAGCAGCAGAGGATGGCACAAGTGCTTGGTCCCCTGCACCCATGTGGGAGACACAGAAGAAGCTCCTGGCTCCTGGCTTTGGTCTGGCCCAACCCTGGCTGTTGTGGCCATTTGGAGAGCGAACCAGTGAACGGAAGACCTCTCTCTCGCTCTCTCTCTAACTCTGCCTCTCAAATAAATAAACCTTTAGAAAAAATATTTTCTGTTTTCTTCTGAAATTTTGTAGCTTTGGACCTTTAGTTTTAGCTATGTCATCCATTTTGACTTACTTTTTGTATTTTGTTGTTGTTGATTTTGGTTGTCTCAGGCAGGAGAGTAAGCCAAGCACTCACCTACATTGGATATAGTCACAGGATTGGAACTTCTTGGCCATACAGTATATACATGGTTAGCTTTCCAGGGATATTGTCTAGCATTTACCAAAGTTAATTCAGCTAATTTTAATTGTAGGTACTATTCATTAAAATATTTGACCTTTGTTCTTACTAGAACATGCTACTGGATTTTATTTCCTAAAGAGTGAAAGTGACAGATTCTTAGTTGCATCATTCCCTTTTTTTAGAACTCAGTAATGTATACCCTCATTTAGAATGCATGATGTAAAGTGGTGGTGGAGAGGATAGAGAGCCGAGAGTGGTAAATCTATCCTTGCTTGACATAGTTGTGATTAGATTTGACAGCTTGTACTTATTGAAAATGCAGTGGCATTTCATATTTAGTACCTGGTCCATCAGAAAACTTTGTATTGAGTCACAACCTCCTGAGTTGTGCCCCTGCCTCCCACTGCCTCCTGAACTTGTACCCTTGCTTTGGGCCTTCATGAAAATGTCTAAGCAGGATGCAAGCATTCTACAGACCAAGGAGATGCACTTCCCGAGAAAGTAGGTGGGGGGCATGGGGTGTAAAGATGTACCTGCTACTACTCATAAAGGTGAAGCAGGAGGAAATCATCCACAGACGGTAGGAAGGCAGGGGAAAACATAAAGACGGGTGAGCCACCAAGGGAGGAAAATGTTCCTAAAATTGGCAGTGACAGTGTAATTAAACCAGACATGTGATGCCCCTGGAGACATGGGAGATGAAAGTGTGGAGGAAACCAAGGAGACGATTGATCAGGTAAATGAATGCAAGGGGACAGCCACAGAAGCCCTACGTGATGGAGAGCTGCAGAAAGCCACTGACTGGTTCACAGGACCCTCCAGCCAAATCCTCACGTGCCCCTTCTTTATGCCAAGAGAGCCAGTGTCTTCATCAGATTACCAAAGCCAAATGCAGCATCTGAGACAGAACCTTTGAAATAAACCCATATACAGCTCAGCCTCACAAGGGGTCAGGGAAAGCATACAGACTTCTGGCCATGGGGAATAAGGAGCCCATGATCCTGCCCTTACCTGTGAATTGGATTAGATGGAGACGCTAGCACACTGCTGAAAGTTCAACCAAGGGCACAGAATATCGCAGAACACAGAAATAACGTGAGCAAAAATGTGAGGAGTAAGAGATCAGAGAATGAAAAGAAAGGGTTCAAAAGCCTCAAGAAGAGCAGGAGAGAGACCAGAGGGAGGAAGAAGACAGAGGACAGTCAGGAGCTCCGTGTGGCTCTTTTCCAGGTGCCTTCCCTGAGGGGGCCTGGTACTTTTCCTGGAGGATGCCTGGAATGGGAGGGGCATGCCTGGAAATGGCAGGAATGCCTGGACTCAAAGAAGTTCTCTGATCCAGAGTTCTTGCAGCCATGCAGGATCCAGAAGTTATGGGAGCCTTCCAGGATGCGCCCCAGAACCCCGCAAATATGTCCAAATATCAGAACAAACCCAAAGTTATAAATCTCATCAGTAAACTCTCAGCCAAATTTAGAGATCATAATGCCCTTCCATCAAAGCCTTGTTAGGGGCTGGTGCTGTGGCATAGCAGGTAAAGCCACCACTTGGAGTGCCAGCATCCCATATGGGCACCAGTTTGAGTCCCGGCTGCTCCTCTTCTGATCCAGCTCTCTGCTGTGGCCTGGAAAAGCAGTAGAAGATGGCCCAAGTCCTTGGGCCCCTGCACCCACAGGGGAGACCCGGAAGCTCCTAGCTTCAGATCAGTACAGCTCCAGCTATTGCAGCCAACTGGGGAGTGAACCAGTGGATGGAAGACCTCTCTCTCTCTCTCTTTCTCTCTCTCTCTCTCTCTCTCTGCCTCTCCTCCTCTCTGTAACTCTGACTTTCAAATAAGTAATCTTTAAAAAAAAAAACTTGTTAAAAGAAAAGCAAGTTTGATCATTTAATGGGTGTTGCAATACTACAAACCAGTGCATCTCTGATGTTCTCTTCAAAAGAGCTGGGATGGAGATAATCTAAACCCCTCTGCCTTGCCAAATGCTGCTGGAACAATTTACAGTGGTTCATCATTAAGGTATTCATTCAGATAATGTTTTCCTACTAGAAATCACAAACTAAACATTTTAAGCTTTAAAAATATGCAAAACAAAGTAAAAAAAACTGTTAATTCCTACATTGAGTTTTTCCCTTTGGATTACTGGGCAAGGGAGATATTTGAGTACGGGCAGCTTCAGTACAAATACACAAGTATGATATATTTTAATAAATGATTCCTTTTGATTAAACTGTTGAGATTCCTGGTATCTCGCTAAGACCTGTATAGGTGCTGGAAGTACCTGGCAGAGCACAGAATTCTTACTGTGTGTTATATGTTTTAAATGTGCAGGTTGCATTTAAATCTTGCACTATGGTAAAGGGATATTTTTTAATAATGCTATAAGAGTTGGATTTCTAAGCTCTATTCTTGTTCAGTGTATTAATACATTTTTCATATTACTTCCACATAGAAGAAATAAGGGAGTAGTTTTCCTTTTATATTTCTGTGTTTAAAATTACCTTTCCTGGTTGCAAAATGCCCAACCCCATCTGTCATACTTTCCCACTCAATCTTCTTAAGCTACAGATAGTCCTCTTTCTCCTCTGCTGGCATCATCGCTGCTATCATCCTCACAGCATAATTGTGAAAACACATTTATTGCTGGATTTAATTTAATATGTAATACATATGGTGACTGTAGGGTGATACCCTTAACAGCTGTAGTTTACTTGGCCATGAAATTGCCTGTTTAAGTGCTAGACTCCTACTCTGGCTAAACCTTGTCGTATTAAAAAACATTCTACTTAGGAAATACCTATTGCAGTCAAGAGTTTATTTTATACTATTCATCTTGATATTTTGAAGAGTATAAGACTTTAATTAATTGAGATCCGTAGAGAAGAACTTAACTTCTTCACCCAACATGAATTATACAATAGATGCCAGCCACGGCTATTCATTGCGGAGCTGTTGGCACTGTGAAAGAAGCATTGTCCTCTTGTTCACCTCTTCTTTAAATACTGCAGCCATACCCCCAACTCTGCTCTTTCTCCCTTTCCCTACAAGGATAAAGAAAATGATAAATCGCATGAAATAGATTTCTGAAATAGCACACCCCGCAGTCATAAATACATTTATTTGGATTTGTAACCCTTTGCTATACATAGGCAGACAGAAAT
Organism: Oryctolagus cuniculus; assembly: GCF_051225735.1. Lineage (NCBI taxonomy): Eukaryota > Metazoa > Chordata > Mammalia > Lagomorpha > Leporidae > Oryctolagus > Oryctolagus cuniculus. The sequence continues at coordinate 50,503,031 of NC_142878.1, forward strand.
ACATCTGTTAGATAAATGAGAAAAGGCTATACACTAAAAATCATGCTTTTAAATCTTATAGAAGCATTAACCATATAAACTTCCTTTCTCAAAATTTCCAATACATTCTGTGCTTAATTCAGAAAGACAAGCTAATTCTGGGTTCCTTCTTTAATTTCCTTAAATATACATTGCCTAATTATATTCTAATATTGCAGAATTAGCATAAATGGGGTAAAAATGAAACTGCTTTTCCAAAAACACACCTTGTGCTTTTAGAATTTTAAGTTCCACAGATACAAAATACATTCTTCAGTTCCATTGAGCCTCAGTATCATTTTTTAACTTTTATTTAATAAATATAAATTTTCAAAGTACAACATTTGGATTATAGCAGCTTTTTCCCCCCATAACCACCCTCCACCCGCAACCATCCCATCTCCCACTCCCTCTGCCATCCCATTCTTCATCAAGATTCATTTTCAATTATCTTTATATACAGAAGATAAATTTAGTATATACTAAGTAAAGATTTCAACAGTTTGCACCCACACAGAAACACAAAGTATAAAGTACTGTTTGAGTGCTAGTTATACCGTAAGTTTACATTGTACAACACATTAAGGACAGAGATGCTACATGGGGAGTAAGTGCACAGTGACTCCTGTTGTTGATTTAACATCAATATCATTTCTAAACCAGAAATGTTCTGTTCTTATGTTAATGACGCTATAAGGGAAAGAAAATGAGTTTTTTCTATCTAAAATATATAGTTGCTGGATATTTCTAGCTACATTAAAAGTAAAATGTGGCTTCAAAATGAAATTTTTAAAAATTCTCTTTATCTGCATCCTTCAAGTTTTAGTCGTCTGCCCCCCCCCCCTTTTAATTGTTTTGTTTTTTAGTTATTTAGTTGGTTTGGGGTATTTTGGAATAGTCTCTTCACACTGGGATGTGTATTTAGACACTGCTTAGTTTGGATTAAGTATATGCGTTGAAAGGCCATGCTCAGCAGTGGGACACATGCTCTTGGGGGACACAGGACCAGGTCCTTCCTCCCTCAGCAGCGAGTGAGAGCCTGGCCCATAGCTGCAGAGCAAGTAAAGGGAGAAAAGGCTGCAGAAGTGTTCCCGTCTCTGCCCACCTCAAGGGTATTTGAGCTCTAAAACTGCTTCTTAGCAGCCCTCCTAGGTAGAATGTACATTGAATTTATACCAAGTCTGACTTTTTCCTGAAGAGAGCTGCTGCTTGGCCTGCACTTTGCAGTGTGTAATGGATAATGTTCGAGGAAAGCCTAACATTAAACTTTTTCGCGTTTTATTCCTTTGAGCTTTTGTGGGAAAATGTAATTCATGCTGGAGTAGGGTAGCTGCTGCTTTGATGCCTTTGTTTTTTGCTACTCTGTTTGTAAACCTTCCCCAAAAATAGATCAAAAATGATGTTTACATCTGTTGCCAGAGTTGAGGAAGTAAGAGCAGAACAGGACTTTCTGAGTTGAGTTAACCCTTTCTGTTACCTTCACTGTATGTTACAGTGGTTGGTGTTGGACTTAATCTCTGAGAAACCACGAACAGCTGTCAGAATTCTGGGCATTGACTGCCTTGGCTCTGCCCTTTTTGGTGTTTTTGTTTGTGTTTCCTTTTTTGTTTTTGCAGATACATTCCATGAATCAGATCTACTGCAGCCTTCCAGATAAAGGGTAAACTTGCAATAACTAGTATTATCCAGGTTTTACAATTCATTGTGTGTTTCCCTTATGGCCAACATTGATGCAAATTGATTTTCTCTGCAGGTCTTTAGGGAAAAGTCTGAGGAAGTTCAAAAATCCCACACAATGGAAAGCCTTGGGTTGCTGAATCTCAAGCCGGATATCATGTTTTCAGGGAGGCTGAAACAGATTTACTTATGGGAGATTCTGCTAGAATAAGGATTGTAGGAAACAAGGTTGTTATGATATGGTTTAACCCTCGCATCTCTCTCCTTCTAGTCCACCAATATTTCTTTAACTTACTGACTATTGTCATTTTCTGTATTTTCACTTATAGTTCTTCTGATACCCTGTGTTCTGGTTAGAATATATTTGGATCCCTTAAATCTGTCACTTGGTTTTGAAATTGAACAATTGAACCTGAAATAAATTTTTAGTTTGTTCATGGCTTCCAGTGTGTACAACAACTGTTACTTCTTTGATTGAGGAACCCTGCATTTATTCATTCATTCATGGCTACATCAATTTGCACTGTGTATCAATTTATAATATATTAGATACTGTGGTCCTTGTCTGGGAAGGCCAGTGGGGAACTCAGTTCTTGGCTAAGCTTCTTGGTTTCGTGCTTCTGATTTTAGTAGTCTAAAGTTACTTGTGATGTACCTGAACCTGTCATTGACTTAGAAAATGAAATGCCCTTTCAAAATAAAAATCTGCAGATGTATTTTTATAATAAAAAGGTAAAATTATGACAAGGTAAAGACTAAAATAAAAGGGACTAGGTTTTTTAAGTACTGACTTTTAAAGCCTTCCATTGAAGCTGTGCTTTCCAAAAGTAGTGCTGCTTCCTTATTGTTAATTTGAAAATATTAAAACCAGCTCAAATTCCCTGTGCAGTTGGCATAGGTTGGTCATGTCACTGGATGTGGGACTATACCTTCATATTAAAACCAGTCTTCCTATAGAATGTTTGGTGCGGATGTTGATCCTTCTCAGGACTTACCCAAACTTCACCATTCATGTGCTTTCTCTTCTGGTGTTTCTTTGAAGGCATTTCCTAAACTTTGCATTATGTCCGTCATCATCATTGTCATCCTCTCTCTTCCCCCAGCTCCTCCTCATATTTGGAGATGGGAGTGTGGTCCAAAGGGATGAGGAACAAGTGATAGCAAACACAGAATCTTTTTTACGGAAAATCTCTCTCTTGGTGATGAGTCCTTTGTAGACTAGGACATCTTCCTCAAAGTCCTGTGCACTGATTCTACCCCTTATTTCCCTTTCAGGGACTGTTTATGGGCAGCACACATTCTTCTCCATTGACTTGGCGCTTATGACTGAAATGCAACCATTTTTATTGTTCCTTTGAATTTTAAAAAGAAATTATACCTTCTTTCTGAAATCCTGCAGATTCAAAAAATAGCCTGTCGGGCCCATGCGGGTCGTGTGAGGAATCTGAGCAGAGACCCCCGCACCTAAGATGGAGAGGAGGAAGCAGTGGGAGAATAAGGGTAGGGCCCGGAGACAAACTTGACCATTGCATGGGTTGTTCTGGTTTTGGAAGTCTGGGTTTCTGTAGGCTGTGGACTCAGCATCTACTGTGTCCCTGAATCATGACGCACTTAGAGCAGTAGTGTGAGCAGCAACAGACGAGTGCTGTGTAGAGGCGCCCATGCTCCACTTCCACTGACTCCTGCAGGGCTGAAGTTTCCTCGTTCAGAAAGCAGCAGATAATGACGTAGATATTTTTGTTTTTGGAGCTTTTTAAGCATTTGGTTGTTTTGCCTGATAAAGTTGCTGGTGCAGCTTCTAATCTTGTATTTCTTTCTCACGAATACTGTGAAAACCCACCTGAAATGACCATACATTAGGTTTAGAAGAGCAGCGAGGAGACTAGCTCCAAGTAACCATTTCTCACCTTGGACTGTTCCCACCACGTTGGGTCAGAGGCCGTGCTTGGTCGTGCCCTTGCTTCCTGAACCCACAGTTCAGAGACTATTCTTCTGTTCCTCATTCCTCAGTCACCTCTGATACAGTCAGGAGTGACCCTGATAAGATTTTATGTGGATGTCACTTTCTTCTAACTCTAAGCTGTTTATTTCTCATCAGCAATCTTTTTGAAACCAAAATGCCTGGCCATTATGCTGCAGCTGCGCAGAGCGCTCAGGCTGTGATAGGACTCTGCCCTGCGACAGCTCCAGTATCTTAGAGATGATTCATTCTGCATTTCAGCTGCCTGGCCTCAGCCTCAAACTCTGATGTAGAAGTGATTGGTTCTTCTTGAGCACCTTTGCTTTTTATTTTTTAAAGAGAAATAGCCACATAAAGTTATGATTTCAATCAATGTGTAAGAGAAATGTTTATGTGAATGTTAGACAATATACAGAAATACCTATGAAATGTGAGGGAGTAGAGGATATAGAGGTGGTCAGTAATCACTTTGTCTACACAATGATTATGTGTTTTCTTTAAAATAATATTTTAAGGCTGAGACAAATTTGTATCCAGGCAAAATTGATTTTTTAGAGTGGTTGAGAGACACTGCTATGAATAGTGATATTATAAGGGAAGTAACTCTTTGAAAAAGGTGATCTCTCAGCCACTGGGTCTTGCGGAGGAACCACTAGAGGAACATAAGCTTGTCTCCCTTTTTTGCATAAAATACAAAGAACTTTTTTTTCCTTTCCCTGACAACCTTCTTAAAAAAGATTTCTTTATTTCTTTGAAAGGCAGTTACCGAGAGAGAGAGAGAGACAGAGAGACAGAGAGGGAGAAACAGAGAGAGGGGAAGAGAGAGAGAGTGATTGAGATTCTACTGACTGGCTCACTCCCCAGATGACCGCAATGGCCAGGGCTGGGCCAGACTAAAGCAGGAGCTTGGAATTCCATCTGGTTTCCCACATGGGTTGTAGGAGTCCAAGTACCTGAGCCATCTTTTGCTGCCTTCCTGGCACATTAGCAGGGAGCTGGATTGGAAGTGGAGCAGCCAGGATTCAAACTGGGACTCCGATAGTGGCTGCCAGCATTGTAGGCAGCAGCTTAACCTGCTGCTCCACCACACCAGCCCCTCTTTGTCAGTCTTTATTTGCTCCTCCACAAACTCTATTTGCCTGACTTGCTATAAGACCAGGTTTGAAATGATTATGTCATACCTTGCAATTTTCCAATAGGGTACAAGCAAGACCAGTAGTCTCTACTTTTTGGAGTAATTAGGTGTCTGGTTTATCCTTGTTAAACATCTCGTACAGGAGCCATCTTTCTGAAAGGCCTCTTTAATTCATGAGATGGAGCTGTTACACCTCTTGAGTAATGGTGGTGACATTCGGGGCATGACAGCTCCCTGGGAGCATCACTGCTTCCTAACTACAGCTGAGATGTCCTATCAGTGATCTCCTGTGCTCTCAGAGGCTTAAAAGATGAGGCATGAAGCCACAGATCCCTTTTCATTTGTTCAGGAATAACAGGAAAACAATTTGGATTTGGTTGCCTCCACGCTTCTGCCTGCCTCTGATACCAGCACAGCAAACAGTAGGCACTGGGAGTGAGAGAGGGAGAAGCAGAGGCTTGAATACTATCCAGACTTACTGAGTGAGTCCCAGTGGGTACTGTGGGGAGCAACCGAGACTAGACTAAATTACTGCAACTGCTAAGACTAATTCTATGCATCTGATCTCCCACCATATGGCGCTGAGAGGGAATAAACAACTTCCACACAGCTGCCTCACCAATTCAACTAACAAGCTGCAGGAGTTGATCCTGCCCCTGATTGGAGGAGAGCAGCATGCTCAGTGCGTGGGGAGAGAACGCCAGGAGAGTTGGGATTGGTGGAAGAGGACTATAAAGGAGGAGAGAGACAACATGCACCAGGAACATCTGAGGAACCCCTGAGAGAGCCGGCCGGCGGTGTGCCACTCCTCTGCAGAAGCGGGGAAGCGGCAGGGGTGCCGCCCCTCCACGGAGGCGAGGGAGAGCGGCAGCAAACCCGGGAAGGGCCGGGGAAAGAGAACAGCACAGGGTCCAGTGTCGTTCCTCTGTGAGTGGGGGAGCGACAGGTACATGCAGGGGTCCTAGAATAGCTATTTCCAGTTAAGTGAGGACTTTTTTTCCAGTAATTTTTTTTTATTCTTTATTTTATTGGAAAAGCAGAGAGGTGGAGACAGGGACAGAGCAGTAGATCTGCCATCTGCTGGTTCAACCCCTAACTGCCTTCCACTGCTAGGGCAAGGCCAGGCTGAAGCTCAGAGTCCAGAACTCAATTCATATCTTCCACACTGGTGGCAGGGACCCAAGTACTTGAGCCATCAGTTGTTGTCTGCAGGGTGTGCACTAACAGGAAGTTAGAATTGGAAGCGGAGCAGCACCTGAACCAGGAATTCCAATATGGGATGCAGGTGGCCCAAGCAGCATCTTAACTGCTGTGCCAAGTGCTCGTCACCCTCATCACCCTCATCACCCTCATCACCCTCATCCCCCTCATCACCCTCATCCCCCTCCTCACCCTCCTCCCCCTCCTCACCCTCCTCACCCTCCTCACCCTCCTCACCCTCCTGACCCTCCTGTTAAGGTTTTTAGCTATATCTTTTAGAGTATCTATGTTGTAATAGTCTTTAATCCCTATTTCCATTTGCCAATCACCCATTTTACCCAAGAGTAGACTTCAAATGCCAACCCCTCTCTAGTTTGAAATTAATAGTATTTATGATTTCTTTATTTACACTATTTTCTGTTTAAGGAAGATAAAGCTGTATATCCATTTGTGACTTTATATAACGTATCTGGTTTTTAAATTTATTAATTTATTAATAAATTATTCTTATAATTTATTAATTTATGTAAGTGAAAAGTGAGTTTATCAAAAAGGAACTGTTAAGGAAACAATACCTCAGGATACTATAAAAGTCATTTGCATTGTTACTAGAAAAAATTTATAACATATAGGTGGCAGCTTAGACGATCCATGTGGGGAAGAATCCACATCTTACGTATTTGAGGACTAAGTGGACATGATAGTAGTCTGGCTGTTGCTTTCCATAAATGTTTCATAGAGGCAAACGTTGAATATTTTATCCAGGCTTGAAATAGACCTGTTTTTTAAATTAACAGAATTCAGTGGAAAAAAAAAAATGAAGGGGACCTACTTGGATAAATTGATCATAGATGTGTTTTTCTGTGAAGTGGACATATAAGCTAGAATCTGGGTAGTATGCAAGAGACAATCATGGGGAAATAAGGGAAATAACATTTCTGCAGTGAGGACAGCAGGTGCAAAGAAGTAGAAAGAGATTGGTGTTTCCCAGGAACAAAAATTTTAGTGGACAAAATGGGAGATGGGATGAGGGAGTCCTCAAGGGTGAGGTCTTTCAGGTCATTGTGGGTCATGGTAAGGGACTTGCAGGAAGTTTTCTTAAAGATAGTTCAGTCCCATGGACAAGCCGGTCAGAGAAGCCAGCTTGGGGGCAGTCATGGCGTATTGCCTGAGATGCGGCTGCTTCAGGAAGCCTCCCTGACTCCCCAGCTCCACTTTGGTCCTTAAGGCACCCTGCCCCCAAGGCGTGGGCCAACTCAGGTGTCATTTACCTTCCCAGTATCCCCTAATGCACTTCTGCATCTTTCTTACCTTCCTCCTCAACCAAATTCTTTTTTTTTTTTTTTTTTTTTTTTTTTTTTTTTGACAGGCAGAGTGGATAGTGAGAGAGAGAGACAGAGAGAAAGGCCTTCCTTTTGCCGTTGGTTCACACTCCAATGGCCGCCACGGCTGGTGCGCTGCAGCCAGCGCACTGCGCTGATCTGAAGGCAGGAGCCAGGTGCTTCTCCTGGTCTCCCATGGGGTGCAGGGCCCAAGCACTTGGGCCATCCTCCACTGCATTCCCTGGCCACAGCAGAGAGCTGGCCTCCTCAACCAAATTCTTGACTCAGAATTGTATCTTATTCAGTCTTTGAATTGCCAAAGGATGTATTCTGTGTCTGCCATCTAATAAATGTTTTGTATTTGTTGAATGAATGAATGAATGAATGAGTGAATGAATGAAATCACATTCAGTGCTTCTCAGTAGTCTGCCTGCCTCAGAATTACTTGGGAAGATGGGCCAGCGCTGCAGCTCACTAGGCTAATCCTCTGCCTGCAGCGCCAGCACACTGGGTTCTAGTCCCGGCTGGGGTGCCGGTTCTGTCCCGGTTGCCCCTCTTCCAGGCCAGCTCTCTGCTGTGGCCAAGGAATGCAGTGGAGGATGGGCCAGGTGCTTGGGCCCTGCACCCGCATGGGAGACCAGGAGAAGCACCTGGCTCCTGGCTTCGGATCAGCGCGGTGCGCTGGCCATTGGGGGTTGAACCAACGGCAAAAGGAAGACCTTTCTTTCTCTCTCTCTCTCTCTCACTGTCCACTCTGCCTGTCCAAAAAAAAAAAAAAAGAAATACCTGGGAAGATTTAAAATGTGGGTGCCAGAGCCATACTCTCCAGAGGTCTGATTCACACAGTTCGGGTGGATGAGGGCACTGATGAGCAGACGGAGTGGAGACGCGGGGGGAAAGGCTGATTGTGAGCGGTCTGTACTACCCTGAGAGTGATACCCTTTCCTCGTGATGTGGAAAGCGTAACACAACCACCCCAGTGCCAGCTCCTTATACAGTAGAGCATTACGCTTTTGATACAATGTAAATGTAAAATATGTCTTCTGAAAATAATAAATAGGAAGTTGAAAATAAATACAATTATTGAAAATAATGGAATTGGGGTATAGCGTGAGAGTGATTGGATATATAGCATGATATGTTTCTTTGGTCTTTTTTATATTGTCGATCCAGGTAATTTGTTTGCATTTTCCAGAGTGTGTTATTAAAGCTTTGCTTTGGAAGGGGACGGTAAATCATGCTTTTTTCACTAGACATCTGGAATTTGATGACTGATTTAGTTTTTGTCAGCCACACACCTTGAAAAACACCAAAACAAGGAAGGAGTTAAAACGTGGTCCCTTCTAGTGTGATACCGAAAAAGTCTGGCAATTGTATATTTGCACAAGTATTTTGATTTCAAAAGGGGAAAGTTTTTACTTAACTCTGTATAATGTAATGTGTATATAATCATATCATTTTAAAGCACCTGCTTCAAAATAGAAATTGCGATGTTATAATTAATAACAATAAACAGAAATTAAACCAACTGGGCTCAGTGCCCAGAAAAACTAGCCAGACTCCAAGAACTGGGCAAAGAATAAACTAATAGGGGGAGAAAAAGAACGGATAGAGTCGTAACTGCCTCCATTTTTGTGACTGCCCTGCAAGGTGACACTGTTGGGGACATTTATCATTGTGGGTGGGGTTCCTGCCCACCTCATCTCAGTGACAAAGTCCCAATGGAATTCACCTTCCTGAACTGTGAGTCCTAAACATACCAGTAGCACACATTGTGTTTGAGATTTTATAATGCTGTAAACTACTGGAAACAAACGGGCCAGTGGTGAAAACAGAAGCTCCTAACAACTGTCAAGGCAGAAGGAAGGCCTTCATATTTCCCAGGATGCTTGAGTGCCATCTGATTTACATAAACAAAGGAGGAAATCCTCTTTGTGCATTTAGGGGTGTGTGTCTAATACAGGAACCCATGTTTTCCTGTTATTGAAAAGTATTCTTTAATCTTTTAAGCACATTTTTAGGAGCTGCATATATTCCAGGTGCGTCGTTTCCTTTAACATTACAGTGCAAGTGCAAGGCACAACCATCAGGGAAATCTATTAGGTCTCCCATTTGTGTCATTGGAGACAGAAAAAATAAAAAACAAATTAAGTGGATGAGCAAAACCTTGGGCAGACTGATAATGTTGCCTGAATTTAGTTAGGGGAAGAAAGGCCATTTGTGAATAGAAGACTATAAAATTTCCTCTGATCATGGGTGTTAAGGGAATGATGGCTTTTAACCATGAAAGCAAATATAATTGGTGTGAAATGTTCAGAAGCTTTTAACCAAATATAACTGAAATAATGGCCAATAAACCAAAGTATCATTTGAAGTTAAAAAAAAAAAAAAAGTTTGTTCAGTTCTGGCTAGGAGCAAAGGGAGAGTGTATTGAAGCTATGAAGACAGACTCCAGTGTTGAGACTGTAGGGCCCACAGCAGTCTCTCCCACAGCAATGGCCCAAGACGCTGAGACTGCAGTAGAGTGTGGAATGCATGAACCATAGCAACTTCTTACGACCAACTATGATTGCGCAGGTGCTTCTTGTCCCTCAAGAACTCTTTTTGCCACTGATTGACATCTGCATAGTTATTGGGAAACAGGGAAGCCATGGGATTATTTAAAACAAAGAAAGATGCCATGGTTGCTGAGTGTTCTGCAAGTCAGTGACTAGGGTCAAATCCATTATAGCCAATGGTGCTTTCCGCTTTGCCTACTTCCTTTACAGCATTATACCTACCTAATCGTAGTGATTCCTGCACCGGGGCTCGGAGGGAGCTTTTAGGAAAGCCTTTGAAGATCCTTAGTTACCCACTCCCACCTTCAGTCTCTAAATCACAAAGTCAACAGATGTATGAATATTCAGGGTGCTGTTCCGGTGCCAGGTGCTGGGCACCCGGCTGAGAGGAGATGCTGTCATCTTGCTGGGGAAGAAGCGACCAAGGCTGGCCCTGCAGCTGGGGTGACCTCAGGAATTCATGTGTGATGCTGTGTGCCTGAATGTTAGAGTCGTGATCAGATGCAAATAGATACAAAACTAGATAAAGCCAAATAGTTCTTCTCTTCCTCCTTCTCCACCTCCCCTCCCTCTCCTCCCTTCCCCCTCCTCCCTTCCCTCCTTCCTCCTTCCTCCTCCTTCGAATCATGATCAGATGCAAATAGATCTTTTAAAAAAACGATATTATAAAATCAAATACTCCTCCTCCTCCTCCTCTTTCTTCTTTTATTTTATTATTTTTTGGATGGGGACGTGGTCGCTGAGGTGGCATTCCTTATCACTGAAGTGGGCCATGTTTATGCTGGGCTGTAGAACTAGAAATAAGTGTTGTAGTTCCCCGGGGGAGCCAGTAACCTTCACTTCCTTTAAAAATCAGCCTTTCCCAGTGCACCCTACCTAATGCTTCTTGCTCTACAAGCTGTAATTGTACATCTGTAGCCTTCATTAAACGCACTAGGGGTGATTGACTTATTTTCAGTTTAAACGATGAAGACATAAATGAAGCAGCTTTTACAATTTTAATCATATTGCGGACTGCTTGAGAGGAGATTATAACTTCTGTGTCTTTTGCCTTCTCTCCTAACCTGAGGCAGGCCTCTTCACTGGTAGTCTCTCCCTCCCTGTCTGTCCGTCATTGTGCATATGCATAGTAGGTGCATGCAAAGGCAACACTGAGTGGGAAAACAAGCCCAGTCTGCAGACCCACTTATCCAACTGGTCTTCTCTTGGCAGTGACAAACAAGAAACCCACACAGGCGTCCATCACGAAGGTCAAACAGTTTGAAGGCTCCACGTCGTTTGTTCGGAGGTCGCAGTGGATGCTCGAGCAGCTTCGCCAGGTTAATGGAATCGATCCTAACCGGGTGAGTGAATGGTCCGACGCTGAGCAAGGCCTTCTTCTCACAAGCTGGTTCTCTGATTGACCTTGGAAGGGGTGGTGACGGAATCATTCCTATCAGGGCAGTTTCTCTATGTCAATTAGGTGACTAAAACTTTCTGATGCCTGTTCCTTTCTTATGGGAAATTACAAATCTTTTCACCATGTTTGATGAAGAAACCTATGGTGACGTATATTGGAGTGCTACTTCTAGTCATGTTTATCAGCAAAGGGCAGAGTTCAGATGATCATATCCACAGTTATCAATATGAGGAAACCGTGCTCATCAAAGCTTCGTTTAGCTCCTGACATCACCAATGACTCGATTTATTTACCCCAAATCAAATGAGAGGCAACTTAGAAACTGTATATTATGATTCCATTGATTTAATAAAACACGTTATGGTGTAGTTATCAAAATGACAGCTCCTTTGCTCACCCACACACAGCACTCAAAACATCAGTAGTGAAGGATAATAAAATGTAGGATATATTAAAATAATAAAGGAGACTATTTCCCTGCCTAAGTTTAGGGAAAAAATTAGTACAGAATATTGCTGAAGGACTCCTTTCCCAAATAATTGGAAAAACAATATATGGTCTGAATTGTGATATGTTAGTGTATAGTTAGATTAGCTCAGTTTCTATATTTGCTCTAGAGGGACGTCTGCAGATTCTGTATTATCTGGGATTTGGTTAATAAACAGAGAAATGTGGACTGTCTACACATGTGAGTCGTAGTAAATATGAACCTTGTGCTGGGACCATAGTCTTCGTTTTAACTTTTATCAGTATTCTAGCATTGGTAAGCTGGAAGCAACAGTTCTTATAGACTGAGATCACTAATTTCATTGTCTTTTCCAGGATTCTGCAGAGTTTGATTTGTTGTTTGAAAATACTTTTGACCAGTGGGTCGCCAGCACAGCCTCAGAAAAATGCACCTTCTTCCAGATCCTCCACCACACCTGCCAGAGGTACCTCACAGACAGGAAGCCGGAGTTTATTAACTGTCAATCAAAAATTATGGGAGGTAAGCAGACATTTGTATGACTTCCATCACTCTGTTCCCTTATACTTTTACGTAAAATGTTAGTTGTTCAATAGCCTAAGTAAAGACAAAAAAAAAAAAGCAATCAATATACTCAGAGCTAGCCAGCATGAGAACTTTTCTAAGGAGTTCATGTGTGCTAAATCCAGACACAGTGGCATGGTTTTTGCACTCATTCAAAAGCTGGACTTTTTAGAAGAATTAGCCCATAACCGAGATTACTGGTACTATGAGAAAAACCTGTCTCTTTATTAGAAAAACTATTCAGCTTCATTGCTTGACTACCTTTTCTAATTTCATCGCGGAACACTGATTAAGGGGAGCTTTTACCTGTTATTTCTCAAGATGGTTTACAAGTACTATACAAATTCCAGAAGAAGCTATCACTTTCTTTCAAATAACAGGTCAGCATTCATTCCTTGAATGGCATGCAAGCTGAGTTAGGATAAGTACTGTAAGCCAGCCTTAAGGGGCGAATGCAGCATTGGCAATGTAATGAGAACTATTTAAATGGTGCTTACACGTTTCTTTTAGGTAGCATTGCTTTTTAGGGAATTCAAACTGTGCAAAAAAATGTAAAAACCTTGCCAGTCACTCTGAGCTAGGGAGGATGTTTATATGTTTATATCATTGGTCTTTTCACTGACATGCTTTCTTGATTTTGAATTTTGTAGATGTACCAACTTTTCCTTAACGAAATGTAAAATGAAGATCACATGAGAGATAGTACATTTTCTCCTGGGTGGTACACATCTTTCATGTGAACATGGGACAGAATCCATTGTTCTGTCCTAGCAATGATTGCACACTGTCATTTTGCCATTAATCTACCACATGTTGTATGGAGAAGTCACCGTCCAATTCTTTGTTATCATCCACTGAAGTGCTCGTATTACTCTTAAATGAGAAGTTGCTTATGTCATAAGAATCTCGACAGATCTAAGCCATCAATGCAGTCTTTTATCACGGCTTCCTTATTTAGTCCTAGAAAAATAGAAGAGGTGATGAGTAGTGCTTATTTTTTCAGAGATGCCGTATCCTATGATATGAAAGTGAGAAACATTAAACGTAGGTGTCTAAAGGAAAATTCTGATCAAACATTGACCCATTTAGGAAATATAATGAGACATAGCATTCTATCATGTCTACACTACATATGCTCTTCACATGATTCCTGCTTTGGAAGTCCAGCCTTAACAGACTTAGCAGAGGGGTGAAACACACCAGGCATAGGACTATGCTTTCAGGAAGTGGGAAATTGGCGAGGGAACCCCAGCTCTCCCTTCTTCATCACTCTGACCCCTGGTTAGATTTATTTCTTGTTCTTCAGTTCCTATTCTGAAACCTTTCCTTGTTGGTGCCAATACAAGCATATGTTGGAAAACTCAAAAAAAAAAAAAAAAAAGAAATTAAGTTTATTTTGATGCATAGTTTTTTTAAAAAAATACTTATTTTCCATGAACTTTCTGAGGATCACCTTGTATCATCAGTAGCCTGAATGGCTAGCACTTAAGCACTGAATCTACTCTAAAAATAATGCGACATATGGACTTGGCATTTCAGTTGCTCTTGGAGAAAAACTGCCCCTCTTTCCACGCCCCACCCTGAGAGCCAAGTGAGACATCCTTAGAGCAGACCCCGTGCCATGGAAACCACTGCACACCTCAGAATGGAAATGAGGGAGGAAGAAAAAGACCCCAGATTCACTGACCTGGCAATGAAGACGAGCCACCCCCTTCCTCCTAAGTTGGGGACAGATTTGTTAACCCTTCTCTTCCTCCTTCCTTGTACCCCCTCTTCTACCTCTAAAGCTCTCATGACTTCTTTCAGGTGTTTTCTTAACATCCAATCATACAGTAAAAAAAATTAAGCACCTGCTGTGTGCTAGTCACTGCTGCTTCCTGGATACAAAGACTGCTTCTATATTTGGTCCCTTGATAGACCTTTATAGCCACTGCCCATCTCCCAGCCTGGAAGATGGCGTACGGCCTCTGTATTGTGTTCTTCCTGTACCTCCGTGCATGTCCTCAGCCTTCTCCACTCTTTCCCACTCAGCTGCTTCCATCAGGCATTGGCCCCATCCTACAGGCATCTCCCATTGCCCATGAACCCCAAATTGTGCAGAGCTGAGGTGAGGACCCATGTGTCCATATGAAATTGTTGGTATATGTAATAAGTGAAGCTGAAGATTGGTTTCTGAAGTAAGAGAGAGAACAAGTTATGAAGCCAGGATCAGAATTGGCTTTGTCTTTTATGACTGTCAGTGTCGCTCATATTTTCTGTATTTCCCAGGTGGAACCTGTGGAAGATAGGCTGGATGATAGCTAAACCTTTCCAGTCTAACATGTATAATTTATTTTTTTAAATGCATTTTTTTTCTTTTTAAGTATTTTATTCGAAAGGCAGAGTTGCAGGGATTGGGGGAAGAGAGAGAGAGAGAAATATCTTCCATCCGCTGGTTCACTTCCCTGCAATAGCTGGGACTACATATATGAATCAATCATGTTGTAATTTGTTAGCAATATGTATGTCATGAATGAATGCTGTCTTATTTAAACAGTTGCTGATCCTTAATAACAATTGTACCAACACACATTAATGAATTAGCATATTGAGAAGTCTCCTTGGTGATAGTACTGAGACAAAAATAATGTGGTTTTGGAGTCATTATGTTGAGACCCCTTTAACTTTTGGGCGTAGTCTGCATCGTCAGCAGGTGAAATCTATTCCCAGTTTAATATGTTTTGGTATCTCCTTATAATATGGGCCATAGATGTTAGATATTATTATTTATGGTATGGTGAAACTGATAATTCTATGATTTTCAGAGAACTAATGTTGGTGTTCATGGGCTGCCCTACACAAAGTTCTTTACATGTGTTATCTTACTTTGTTTTTAAAGCAGCCTTTAGAAATACAGTTTATTATCTCTATTTTACAGAGAAGGAAACAGGATTGGAGAGATTATTACATAGCTTGCCAAAGGCCAAACAGTGAGTGGGAGAGATAAGATTTCAAGACAGGCCCCTTCTGCCCTAAAAGCCTTTCCTTAGGGCCTCTGAATAGTGTGCTCCAGGATATGCCATTATGTTGCTTCAGTGTGGCGCCCCCTGGAATTGTACTGGAACTGCTGGGCCTATTTTAGCCAGCTCATTTCTGAGAATTAACAATGGAGGGTGGGATGAGAGGAACAGAGTATGAATAGTTTTAACAGTTTTCCTATGTCTCAGCTGCATACAATTGCAATAGCAATTCAAGCTTTTTTTTTTTTCCAAGAACCATAGAGTCATCAAGGATCTTTAAAATCATTTTGCTTGTTGTTGTTGTTCATTAGAAAGTGTGGAGAAGACGATGTGACCCCAGCCACAGGGCTTCTCAGGTACTGTGCATGTGGTGGCTGCACTGGGAAAACTTGGGTGCAGAGATCTGGAATGTCATTATCAGGATCAGAGGATGTGGAAGCCAGTGTGCCTGACTCTCACTGAACAGCACTTCCTCCAATGCCAAGTCAACATAAACTCATCATTTAAATATCTGTAATTCCATGCACTTCTACTCTTGATGGATTGTATATATATCTCATGTAGCCATAGTTTCCTTTTTCTTTTGGAGGAAGTCAGTTAAACAGAAATGAGATGAATTCTTTGGCATCATTGAAAGTCTCTCCTCCAAAACGCTATTTCCTCATCTCTACAGAACAGATTGGGGAGCTCTGATCTTCTGATGCTTCGTCAGGGTCCAGGAAAGATAGTTGTAAAGTCTCCAAGGCCTTCATACATTGAGAGAAGGCAAGATTCTCTAAGGAAGTGTAAAAGGAAAAGTGTTGGCTTCTCACCCTCTGTCAGCATCTTCGTGGCTGTCTTTTCTTCTCTAGGTGGCTGGAGGATCAGCAAGCTAGGGCAGTCTCCAAACTCATAGCTAACTTCCACTCTGCCTCTCTTTCCTTTCATTAACAGCAGTCGTGTTTCAAAAATACAGAGCTGTTCATTTAGTTGCTGGGTCCTTGAGCTACCCAGCAGCCTATAGACGTTGAAGGCAGAGGCATGGCGGCTGTCCTGACTGCTTGAACAGAACAGCGCATCACAAGTGACTCAACTTCGTATGGATCAGACCTGTTCTTCTGAGATGGAGTTGTTATTCCCTCTGTGTGTCAGCAGAGATGATGTCATACATGTGATGACACATCCGAATTTCCAAGGTGCCTTGAAGGAGTTAATCACATGTGTTAAACCTTAGATTCCAGAGGAGAGAATTACTGTTGACTAGTTCACTTCAAAGCAAAGAGCACGTCATCTTAGATAGTCTGCATGTCCTAGTGAGTCAGGGTCCCAAGGGAGACCTTTGGTGCACTCACTTGAATATTCTTAAGAGAATGGGAGCAGACTCCGCGTGGCTCTCAAATTGTTATTTTATTTTCGCTGACTTTTTGTAGTGGTTACTGCTGGCCTATTATTTATGTGCTTAATTCAGGTTAAGTGTCCCTCATCTGAAATGCTTGGGACCAGCACTGTTTTGGATTTGTGTTTGTTTGTTTGTTTGTTTTTCAGATTTTAGGATGTTGGCATATACCCAAAGAGAAATTTGGGGGTGGGACCCCAGTCTAAACTTGACGTTCACTTATGTTACATATACACCTTATACACATAGCCTGAAGGTAATTTAATACAACAGTCTCTTGCATGAAGCAAAGTTAGCATGTTGCAGCTAACAGGGTGGGGAGTCTTTTCCCACTGGGGACACTAAATGTACTGTGCACTGTGTGCCTGCGGTTTCACTGTGACCCATCCCTTGAGACCTGGGGTGGAATTTTCCACTTTGTGGCATCAGGTCAGTGCTCAAAAGCTTTCAGATTGTGGAATGTTTCAGATTTTAGATTTGGGATTTAGAGATGCTCACTCGGTATGGCACAGTATAAAAATGTGCATCCACATTGGCAGTCTTTGTTAGAACCCACAAAGTAGGTGCCTTGCTAACTGTTTTCATTTTCAATACTACTATAAATTATTCTCGGAGGTGAGTTAAAACTAAAGCATTGTTCTTCAACTCTGAACCCAAGCACCCTAACTCATTCAGTTACCTGTAGAGACTTCGCTTACTCCCCATGGGTCATTCTGGAGGGGCCCCGCCCACCATTGTTCCAGCCCTGTTGTGCGCATTTTCTCATCCACAGGCTTGTGCTCAGCGCTGCTTGTATGTCTGGGACGCAGCAGGCTGTGGATCTGCTGACTTCCCTTCTCTTTAGGATGGAAATCAGACATAAACACACAGAAAACACTGTGCTAGCAGCAAGCTGATGGCTGAACTGCATTTGAAAGGATGGTTAGCAGTTGCCAAACACATCAGGGCGAGATGAAATGAGCTGTCTCTTACTGTAACTGTTCATCTAGACACTTTTATTTCAACGTCCGCTGTATGCAGAATGTGAGAGTGGCAGACTGCTTTTCCACAAAGCCGGCTGTTTTGAAGTTCCTTCTACTTTCATCAGCAGCAAAGGGTATTTCATCAGCGCTGCCCTTTTATGCATAGTCGTCCAGCTGATGGGAGAAAGCCTGGACTTCTGAGTGCTGTTGGGGTTCCAGGGACACAGAACTCTGGAGATCTCCTTCATTCTAGGCCAGCCCTCATTTGCCCCTGCTGATTGCTATTCTAAAGGAAACCCAAGGGCTTTGCGCTGAACTCCCCTGGGGTGGAACAGTCTTAAGATGCAATCAAAGTGTGGCTTTATATTGTACTTTTCTTCCAAACAATGCAAGGTCATCCATCTGTGAGATGTGCAGCTATTTCACCTTGAGAATGCCCCAGCCATGGGCATGTGTTAGGTGAGATAAAGAATCTTAAAAACCAAAACAAAACAAACAGGAAAAAAATGTACTTTCTAATAAGGTTCTTATAAAAAAAAAAAAGAGGGAAGATTAATATGATCATATCTAATGCCAGTATGTTAATATGAGTTAAGGAAATCTATAACATTTTATAACATTTGCCATTATTTTTACATTTCTGCCTTCTTTTTTTAAGATTTATTTATTTATTTGAAAGGCAGAGTTACAGAGAGGCAGAGAGAGAGAGAAAGGGAGAAAGAGATGTCTTGAATCCACTGGTTCACTCTCTAGATGGCTACAACGGTGGCCGGAGCTGCACCGATCCGAAGCCAGGAGCTTCTTCCAGGTCTCCCACGTGGGTGCAGGGGCCCAAGCACTTGTGTCATCTTCCACTGCTTTCCCAGGTCATAGCAGAGAGCTGGATCGGAAGTGGAGCAGCCGGGACTTGAACCGGCTCCCATATGGAACGCGGGCACTGCAGGCAGTGGCTTTACCCACTAAGCCACAGCACCAGCCCCTCTGTTTTAATATTTAGTATTTTCTGCCTATGAATAAAGGCCTTATGGGGAGTGATCCTCACATTGCTGCACATACTCCAACCACAGGTGTGTTAGAATGAAATGCTTACTTCTCGAGAATAAAGTCACATATAAGTTGCCCCTACTCCTCAAACTGAAGTACACTTGGGGATGCACGCACACACACCCCACACATACACACACGCAGACACGCACATTCACACATCTCCACATTAGAGACTGCAGTTCACAGACTGAGTTGAGTTGTATGAAAACACCACACTGTTGCTTCTTGGCGCATGTGTAGACATGGTGGAGGAGGTCAGGCTCCTTAGCAGATGCGCTGTTGTCACAGAGCCTTGCAATGCTTGTTCCTATTCTTTAAATCAAGAGAAATCCATCCTGTACTTCCTCTAGAGACTATTTTTGTTGCCCTTTAAAAAAGTTAGAAAATAAAATACTTCATTTATCATCAACCATGGTACAAATGAGGAAAATGATTCTTGGGGAACTTACCCAAGACCCCAGAGCTGTTAAGGAATAGAGCTGGTCTTCACTCAAGACCTGTCACTCATAAATGGAGATTATGACTTCCAAGTCCCTTAATAAACACAAGTCTTCTTTTCCTTATATTGATTCAGCTAAGCAAAAGAGAGGATGATGCCAGTTTAACAAGGTCTTTGGGCATATTGAATTTAAACTTATGTAGTAAATGACTATTAATTATGTTAATCATGTACACACACAGACTTATCATCCACTCCTCCATGCCTCTGTCCTCCTCACTGCAGTCAACACATCTTTATCTAGAATGTGGTTTTTTTTTTTAAGATTTATTTATTTATTTGAAAGGCAGAGTTACAGAGGCAGAGGCAGAGAGAACTTCCATTCACTGGTTCACTCCTCAAATGGCTGCAACTGCTGAAGCTATGCCTATCCGAAGCCAGGAGCTAGGAGCTTCTTCCTGGCCTCCCACACAGGTGCAGGGGTCCAAGCACTTGGGCCATCTTTTACTGCTTTCCCAGGCCATAGCAGAGAGCTGGATCGGAAGTGAAGCAGCCGGGACTCAAACTGGTGCCCATATGGGACGCCGGCACTGCAGGCAGCAGCTTTACCTGCTACACCACAGCGCTGGCACCTAGAATGTGATATTTAATATAGCATTTTTCTTATAAAATTCTTTTGGAATGAAAAATTAAGAATTAAAGTTTTAAGGTTGGGCATTTGATGCAACAGTTAAAACACACTCCAGACACCCACATCCCATATTGGAGTGTATGGGTTCAAATCCTGGCTCCACTTCCAATTCCAGCTTCCTGCTAATATGCACCCTGGGAGGCAGCAAAGGGTGGCTCAGGTACTTGGGTTCCTGTAAACACACAATGATAGGAAAAAAGGGGGAAAAGGCACAGAACAGAGAGGAGGCACTATATGAATCTATAGCCAGACCAGATATATTCAGAGAAAATGAATTCATAGAGGTGGGTGACCAGCTGCCAGAGTGCACATTGATGGAACACGTGGCAGAAGGCTGGGCCCACAGGGGCCAGGCCTTTTTATATTTTAGGAGGGCTAAGGATAAGGTGGGGGGTGTAGCAGGTGGAGGTGAATTCCTGGAATTGGTCTTTCAGGTGGCCGTGGGTGACCTTGGGAGCTTAGGAAAGAATGTAGGGTGGGGTATGAAGGCAATAAGGTGTGAGACTCAATTGAGGTTCAAGGGCAAGGAATACATTCCAGTGTTTCTCTCTCTTTTGGACAATGAGGAGAATGGCTGAGGGTTATGTCTTTGTTCCATCACACTGACAGACCCGGATGGAGTTCCCGGCTCCTGGCTTTGGTGTGGCCCAGGCTCGGCTGTTGCAGGTGAACAAGTAGGTGAGAGATCTCTGTCTGCCTCCTTCAGTTTTTCTACCTTCAGATAAAATGAAAGTAAATAAATAAATTTTTGTTTTTAAAAATAAGAGTATCACTAAAAATAACAATGTAGATATTTAAAGTATACAATTAGAAAAGTCCAGGTTGGGAAATTTTTGTTGATGTTATTAGAATCCTAGCAGTGTAACCATTGTATCAAACACAATGTGTTCATGGTACTTTGTGACCCACAAACATAGCGATATGTTATGGTAGAACACTGTTGACTAAGCGTGACATTTTTTAAAAATTTTATTTAAGATGTACAAATTTCATATATACAGATTCAGAAACATAGTGATACTTTCCACCCTACCCTCACTCCTGCCTAAGGTCCCACCCTTCTTCCTCCTCCCTCTCCTATTCCCACTCTTAATTTTTTCTTTAGATTTATTTATTTTATTTGAAAGTCAGAGTTACACAGAGAGGAGAGGCAGAGAGAGAGAGAAAGAGGTCTTCCATCCGCTGGTTCACTCCCCAGTTTGCCACAATGGCCAGAGCTGTGCGGATCTGAAGCCAGGAGCTTCTTCCAGGTCTCCAATGCAGGTGCAGGGGCCCAAGGACTTTGCTCTGCTTTCCCAGGCCATCGCAGAGAGCTAGATCAGAAGCAGAGCAGCCTGGACTGGAGCTGGCACCTACATGGGACACCGGCACTGCAGGCAGCAGCTTTACCCGCTACGCCACAGCACTGGCCCCCCTACTCTTAATTTTAAAAAGATCTATTTTCAGTATACTTTACACTCACAAGATTAACCCTACACTGAGAGTTCATAGACACACATTTTTCTTTTTATTGCTTATTGGCTACTAGCTACCCTGAAATGCATGCTGTGAAACAGCTGGTAGGTTATACTTAGTCGTCCAGAGCTGGGAGTGACTTCAAGCATTAAATGCTTTTGAATCATCCCTGTGTGTAAAATCTTGAACCCAATCGAGGCTGCATGAGGGTCTTTGCAAGGTATCCTTTAATGGTTTGAAAAAGATCATGAACATATTTTGCCTATTCGATGGTTAAATGATCTGCAATTAATGAGAGACATTTCTACTTTCAGAATCAACCAGAAGACATAAATATGCAACTTGATATAGTGAAAAGAGCACAGAACTGGATTCACTTGCTAGAGGGGAGAAGTTTCTAGTGATACACAGAGCAGTGTGGTGACTATAGTTCACAGCAATCTACTGTATATTGTCAATATACATAGAAGAGAGACGCTCAAAGCCTCCATTCATAGTCATGACAAAGAGACATTTGAACAGCATATACTGTATACATTTATTGAAATGTCACACTGAGCACTATAAATTATGAAATTGTCACTAAACATTTTTAATATTTAAAGAGATGGAAATGCTAACTAACCTGATTTGATCTTCACACATTGAATAAATGTGTTCTTAACTCACTGTTCTCCATAAATATGTTCCATTGAAATAAATTTTAAGATCCTTAAGTAAATCTTTAAATTTTAAATGGGCTTTTGGAGAACTGGCAATAAATGCCTGAATATTCTCATTTTCAAATTGGAAATTATAATGCATGTATTTACAATATCATGTGAATTCTTCCAGTGTATTTATCAAAAGGCTTTACTGGGGAGAGCATTTAACCTAGCTGTTAACACACCTGTGTCCTGAATCACAGTGCTGGCATTGGATTCCTGACTCCAGCTTCCTGCTAACGCAGACCTTGGAAGGCAGCGGTGATGCCTCAAATAATTGGGTTTCTGCCACCCCCGTGGGAGGCCTGGATTGAGTTCTGAGATCCATTTCTGGCCCCAGCTGCTGCAGGCATCTGGGGAGTAAACCAGCGGATGGAAGCACTCCCTTGCTCGCTGTTTCTTTGCTTTTCAAAAAAAAAAAGAGTAACTTTTGGAAAAGCCTTTTCTTATGAAAGAAAGCAGAGAATATTATTGAGTTTTCCTTATCCATGTTGCCCTTAAGAATTTCGGGGGGGGGGGGGGGGAAGTAGTCATTTCTTTGTTTCGAGTGGAAATGAGCTGAGCTATGTTGTAGACATTTTAAATGCTTGGGATGCTGAGTTATTGGCCATGGATTTGTGGAATGCTGAATGTGTTGCATTCTGTGTTTGACATTTATAGAGTGCATATGTTATTGCTGACTTACCCAGAAAAATGATGTTTAAAATATATCCAGTAACACTGTGCCAAAGATCAGGGCACATAATTCACATCTTCCAGTAGGAAAGAAAAAAACCAAAGCACATTTCCTGAGCTTTACAAGAGAATGGAAATACTGTTTTTCCAGAAGCATGTCCTCAGTCCACAGTACTTCCTTGAGTCCATTTCTCTTTCCACTGCCAAAAGCGGAGGTGCATCAGTCAGACTGTAAATCATTTAGGGTTGTTAGACCCGAAGTGGTATTGCTGAAGCAAACATAAAACACCCTTTGTTGCCTATACTTTTAAATTTACAAATAAATATAATTTTGAAAAGAATTTAGGGGTCATAGGTTTAGCCAACCAATTTTCCAAGAAATGTATTAGAAAAAACACACACAAAAAAACACTTCACACCCAGTATCACCATAATTTCAAAAAAAGGAGGTTTGGGGCCAGCTCTGTGGCACAGTGGGTAAAGCTACTTGCAGTGCCAGCATGCCATATGGGTGCTGTTTCAAGTCCTGGCTGCTCCACTTCTGATCCAGCTCTCTGCTGTGGCCTGGGAAAGCAGCGGAGGATGGCCCAAGTCCTTGGGCCCCTGCACTCACATGGGAGACCCGGAAGTAGCTCCTGGCTCCTGGCTTCAGATCGGCCCAGCCCTGGCCCTTGTGGCCACTTGGGAGTGAACCAGCAGATGGAAGACCTCTCTGTCTCTCTCTCTCTCAGCCTCTCTCTAACTCTCTTTCAAATAAATAAATAAATCTGTTTTTTTAAAAAAGGATAAAAGGATGTTTACTTTATTACTAAACAATGAAAAAGCATAATCTTTGAGAATAAAGGGACTTTTTCTTAAGTTGGAAACATTTACCTTTAAGAAAAACTTACTTAATTGTCCTTATTTCACATTGGCCAATAGAAAAAAAAAAAACAGGCACTTAGAAGCTGTTGCTTTGTTGTAATACAGAAACATCCAGAACTAAAAATTACATAGAATTTCAGAGAAGAGAAACTCTAAATTCTCAAGAACAGTAACTGCTTCTAAAATTAGTTATTGAGTGACGAGGCAAATTTATTCCTGCTCCGGGGAAACCATTCAACACACACACCATGGGACAGCAGCTCAGAGTGTCATCTTCGGAGTTGAAGGCCAGGCGTCTTCCTTATCTGCAAAGAGGGCAAAGAACTGGAGCACAGCACCCAATAAAATCAGCATGGAATCTAAACTTCCTGAACCCTCTCATGAACGGGGGAAGGACCTGGCTTGTTTTTTTTTTTTTTTTTTTTTTTTTTTTTTTTTCATGTTCTATTCTAAACTTTTAGCTTTCTGTCTGATCACTAAAGTAAGGCCACAGTCACTCGTTGTGGCATGGGAACTTGTCTGAAGTTTGGACTCTGCTGCAGATTTGAAGTTGGAGACTTCAAATTTAAAAGACCAAATAGCAGTGGGCATTGTGGCGCCGTGATTCAACGCAGGGGCCTGCATCCCACATCTGCCTGCCGGGATGGAGTCTTGCCTCCGCTTCTGATGCAGCTCCCTGCTCGTGTGCCTGGGAGGCAGCAGATGATGACCCAAGTACCTGGGTTTCTGCCACCCACATTGGATAACTGGATGGAGTACCTGACTCCTGGCTTTGGGCTGTCCCAGCCCTGGTTGCTGGGGCCATTTAGGGCATGAACCAGTGATTGGAAGATCTGTCTCTCTTTATTTCTCTTTCACTCTCTTACTATCTCTCCCTCACCGTCTCCCACTTATTTTCCCTCTCCCTGTCCCTCTTCCTCTCCCTGTCACTCAGCCTTTCAAATAAAAACTTTATAAAGAAAACACCAGACTCAAACCATGTGTGTTTGATGTCTAAGCAGAAACCCATTATTCTTTTTGGAAAAAAAAAATGTAAACTTAATGTGCATAATTGCCTGTGCTGCCACACCTGGTAGAAAGTGACTTTGAAATGGAATCAGGGCTGGCACCGCAGCTCACTAGGCTAATCCTCCACCTGCGGCACCAGCACCCCAGGTTCTGGTTCTGGTCGGGGTGCCGGATTCTGTCCCAGTCGCTCCTCTTCCAGTCCAGCTCTCTACTGTGGCCCGGAAGTGCAGTGGAGGATGGCCCAGGTCCTTGGGCCCTGCACCCGCATGAGAGACCAAGAGAAGCACCTGGCTCCTGGCTTCGGATCAGCGCTGGCCGCAGCAGCCATTGGGGGTTGAACCAATGGTAAAGGAAGACCTTTCTCTCTGTCTCTCTCTCTCACTGTCCACTCTGCCTGTCAAAATAAAAGAAAGAAAGAAATGGAATCAGTAGCTTCCTCACTGAACCTGAGAACACTGCAGTCAGGATTGGCTTCATGCATCTTATCACAAGGCCTAAAGGAGCCTTCCATGATTTACATAGACTCCACACAGATGGAAACTTCCTGTGACTCTCCCTTTGTATTATTTATCATCCCTCTATCCCATCACCTTATTTTCCTAGTTGGTTGATTTTCTTGATCTCCCCTGTTGCCATTCATTTTAAGAGGTTTATCACTTGCGGAATTCTGTTTTTCACTAGGTCAGATTCAATGCACCTATCTGTGATAAAAGCCAAAGCTTGAAGCGGGCATTGTGACACCGTGGGTTAAGCCCCTGCTCGGGACTCTTGCTATCCTGTATCAGAGAGCTTGGAGTCAAGTCCCAGCTGCTCTGCTTTCCATTCAGCCTCCTGCTAGTGCATCCTGGGAGGCCGTAGAAGGCGGCTCAAGTGCTCGGGCCCCTGCCCGCTGCGTGCGAGGCTCAGATGGGATTCCTGACGCCTGGCTGCAGCCTGGCCCAGCCCTCGCTGTTGCAGGTACTGGGGAGTGAACCAGCAGATGGGTTTGCTTTCACTGTCACTCTCGCTCAAGTAGATGCAGATAATAAACTTTTTTTTTTTTTTTTTCAAAAGAAAACTTCCTTCTGATGGTTGATTTCTGGAAATGTTATATTATTTTGGAGACCAGATAATGGGGGGAAAACACATTTTGTAATTTTAAGAGTTTTTATGGTATCAGTACGTAATCCTTATGTATTTTGTTAAAGCTATTGACATTTTTTTAAAGATTTATTTATTTATTTAAAAGTCAGAGTTACACAAAGAGAGAAGGAGAGGCAGAGAGAGAGAGGTCTTCCATCTGCTGGTTCACTCCCCAATTGGCCACAACAGCTGGAGCTGCGCTGATCCAAAGCCAGGAGTCAGGAGCTTCTTCCATGTCTCTCATGCGGGTTCCGCTGCTTTTCAGGCCAGAGCAGAGAGCTGGATCAGAAGTGGAACAGCCGGGTCTCGAACCAGCACCCATATGGGATGCCAGCACTTCAGGCCAGGGTGTTAACCCGCTACGCCACAGTGCCGGCCCCCAAGTAAATCATTTTTTTTAAAAATCCCTTATGGCCAGCGTCGCGGCTCGCTAGGCTAATCCTCCGCCTTGCGGCGCCGGCACACTGGGTTCTATTCCCGGTCAGGGCGCTGGATTCTGTCCCGGTTGCCCCTTTTCCAGGCCAGCTCTCTGCTGTGGCCAGGGAGTGCAGTGGAGGATGGCCCAAGTGCTCAGGCCCTGCACCCCATGGGAGACCAGGAGAAGCACCTAGCTCCTGCCTTCGGATCAGCACTGTGGGCCGGCTGCAGCGCGCCGGCCGCGGCAGCCATTGGAGGGTGAACCAACGGCAAAGGAAGACCTTTCTCTCTGTCTCTCTCTCTCTCTCACTGTCCACTCTGCCTGTCAAAAAAAAAAAAAAATCCCTTTTACTATTCACAAGTTCCAGGGACTAGTATGCAGGCATGTTTGATAGCTGTTGTTCTGCCTTCTACGCCATGTTCCTAAGCAATTCCAGCAGCTACACTGGATCTCGTCGTGTAATATTGTCTTACATTTCAATGATTTTCCTCTCATATACTTCCCACAGACTGTAGTCCTGTGCTAATCTGTTACCATTGAAGACACTGAAGTTTAGAAGCACTTGAGCCTTCCAGGGCTGAGAGCACCTGCTGTGTTCTGCGGTATCCAGAAGTTCCCTGCTTTACTAGCTGGGATATTTGTGCCCTGGCCCTTTCTTTGCTGAGAAATTTGTGTTCCCGTAATAGTTATAGACGTTCTCCAAAAGTTTCTGGGAAGTCTTAAGGTACTTGACATTTAATGTTTTCAATGATGAAAATATTGCAGGTCACTTGGCTTTGTTAAAATCATCCTCTTCTTTGATGCATCTCTGCCCTGCTTATAAATAATTTTTCAGTGTTCTTTTTGATAGCCTGACAAATCCCTTTTCAGTGAAGGTCAAATTTATTTCATGCATTATCATTACAGACAAATTCACATTCACTGGTTACATCTATCTATTTGGTCCAACGCCTGTTTACAAGTGATGCCACCTGCACACCTGCAATGCAGCTTCCACGTAGTTGGACAGCTTCCTGCCTTGTGTAGGGTGTGTCACCCCTTTGCTCCAGTGATGTGTTACTACTGCTGGGACCTGTTTCTAATCTCAGAACACTTCTGACACCAAGTATTCTGACATCCAAAGCAATTCTCTAATTTTCCACAGGCATCATCTGGGTGTCCTACAATTTAGCTTAATTCTGACATCTCCCAGAGTTAGTGCAGACCCAACAGCTTAAGGGATCAGTCCCACAAGATTGTGCCCAGTACGATGCCTCCATCCTACTCATACTTCTGTCCAGTTTGGCTGCAAAGCAGAGGTCAAGCCTTCTCCTCAGGTTCGACAGTTTGTTGTAACAGCTCACAGAATTCAGGGAAGCACTTTTCTTACATTGCCAGTTTCTTATGAAGGATATGGTAAAGGCTGTTAGTGAACAACCCAGTGAAGGAATTCCTGGAGCAGGGTGCACAAGGGTCCTGCGTGCTGGAGCGTCTGTCCCCATAGCGTTGAGGAGTGCCATCCCCCCGGCTTGTGGAGATACACTCATCTATGGGGAAGCTCTCCAAACCCCATCATGTAGCGGGTTTTACTGAGGTCTCTTTATGTGGAACATGACTGATTAAGTCATTGGTGATTGGCTCAATCTTCAGCCCCTCTCCCCTCCTGGAGTGCAGGGATCAGAGGTTATGGCTGAAGGTTCCAACACTCTGATCCCATGGTTGGCTCTTCTGGCAACCAGCCCTGCTCCTCCAAGAGTCAGTGCTTCAGCATAAACTCTGGTATGGTTGAAAGGTACTTATTATGAATAACAAAAGATGCTACTCTCATCTTTATCACTTAGGAAATTCCAGTTCTGTGCCAGGAACTGAAGGCAGAAGCTAAATATATTCGTACATATTTACATTCTTAAATTCTCTCTGGCTGGTATGGTATAATACAATGTCATTAAAAAGAAAAAGGCTTTGAATACACAGACCTGGGTTTGAATTTTCTGTTGTCATGTACTGGACAGGTGGAGTCTGTTACTGGCCAGTGAATCAAGTACTTAACCTGCAAGCATGGTTTCCTCTCCTTAAATGCAATACTAAAAGCTAACCTGTAGGGTCATTGTCAAGGTTAGATGACATCATGTGTGAAACATTCAGCACGGTGCGTAGGGAGAACTGTGGGACAGAGTGAGCGCTCAGTGGTAGATATTAGAATTGATGCCCTGTCTTCCTGTCGTTCTGCCTTCCCTTGTGTTAAGGGAATCAGTATAGAATCTGATTTCCAGTCAGACCCAGAGGAGGGAGTGGGAACAGACAACGATGGCTCTGAAAGCGTCCCTTTACATCAGCTGGAGTGGAGATGCAGTCATGTGTATTTGTATTTCCATTTTTCTTATCTTCCAAGAAAAAACCAGCAAGTGATTACACTAATAGTTACCATCCTGAGCTCCTGTTGGATACCAGGGAGTTTTTATAGTTCATTTAACTCTAAGAAATGGTTGCTGTTATTTCTGTTTGACAGGTGAAAAAGTTGAGCCTCAGATGATTTAACCTGAAGTCACAAAGATAATGAAGACAGTCAAGATTTGAACCCATTTCTAAACTCCATAGTTTCTTCATATTCCCTTTTAGAGAGAGAGAAAAGTAGACCAACTCTTCCAAGCAGCTATCATTATGCATATTTTTGTCTAAAAGTTCCAAATGTTCTTCCAACAAAATTTGTTTCTATTCTCATTGCACTGCCAATTAGTATTGTTCTTGACATTGAGCAGTGTTGTATTTTCAGTATAACACTTGGAGTATCAAATACACAGCTTTATCAAGGTTAAGCACTTGACTGTTAATGTTCATTTTGCTAATGCTGTTCTTTCTTCTGGCATTTCAGATCACACTTTCTTTTGCTCTAGAAACATATATTTGAAATAATATTATAATTCAAGAGGAATATGCAATTTCATTTGTTGAAATTAGATAAAATTTCAGACATACACATGTTATATATATATGATGTATGTGCCTGAACTCCTGTGCTTCCAGGCAAGCAACGTGCTTGGGCAATGAAGGAGAAGCCCTGGGTAAGGCAGCCTTCAGAACCAGAATATGCAGGAATCTACTTTAAGGGATGAAATGTGGGACAAATGTGACAGAGCTTTCTTCAGTGACGATTAAGAAAATAATTGCAAAATGATGACCCCCCCCTCTTTTGTGCATATTATATTTCTCAACTTCTTCCCTTAAAAGCTAAGTAAACACATGCACAGATAGCCAGGTTTCTCTGTGATTAGGTAACATTGCCAAAGTTGGCAGCTACAGCGCAGATATTGATGGACAGGACTGGCAAACTGCTGCTGCTTCCCATCCCTTTCTTTTCTGGTTAAAAAAAGTAAATTGGAACTGATCATTTGGGGCCATCCACTGCCAATTAGCAAGGCAGTAAATACGAGAATCTGTCAGTAGGACAAAATCAGCTTTTTCTTTGCTCATGAAAACAACAGGGAAAATAAGTATTATCAATGCTGATCAATGTGGAATTTTTGGATTGTTGTATTGATAAAAATGAATGCTGCAGAGATTGAATGTTGGAGCAGTTTGGCATTGTAAATGTGTGTTTTGAAGCTCCTTTAGTGCTACCACATGCAAATAAAGGAAATTGCAAATAGCCACTTTCAGAAAGAGAAAAAAAAAATAAAAAATAGAAACCCAACAGAATCATAGAGCAGTTAGCAAAGACAAAGCTGCCTGTTTGCTAAGCTCCAGGTCTGTCTGAATGGAGAAGTTTGAATTCTGTGTTACAATAGAAGCTGAAAGTACCCCAAACAAAGTAAGAGACTGCCAGATTTGCTCAGAACCAAGTCTTCTCAGCCCAAGACGGGGAGGCCTGCAAACATGCTGTGAACAGCAGCGTCCCTGGCGAGTGGCTTATCAGAATCTGCATTCCAGGGAAGCAAGAAAATGCAGACGTAGACTCTTAACCAAGACCTGGATCCAGCCAGGTACTACTAGCTTAGGACCCGCTCTGCTGTATCCAGAATGTCACCCAGGCCAGCAACCTCAGAGCATCCCTTGAAGTCCTTGTTGCTTCAGGAAACAGTAAAACCGCTAAATAGGGAGAAAGGGCCAAGGCAAAGGAAAATCCCCCACTTAAGAATGTGCACAAGAAAGTTCTACAGTATATGAGAAAGACAACAACAACAACAAAAAATTGAGAATGGAATTTCATTTCCTCAAAGGAAACGAAAATAACATAAATCGAGTATATTTAAGATGCTCAAAAGATGGAGGAATTTTACAAAACAAAAGCAAATTAAGAGATGAGGATAGTAGAGAAAAAGAATTCTGGAAATAAAAAATTTTTGAAGTATTTGATAGAAAAGCTATAGAGTAGACAGAATCACATTCATGAACTGGAAGATAATCATGAGAAATTCCCCCGTAATTCAGGGCCGGACAATGAGGATGACAAAGAGCAGTCACAGTCACACCTGAGAGAGAGGCTGAGGGGCTCTTCTGTTCATCACAGAGGCTGTTTTGAACAAAACGAGGATGCGAGGGAAGCAGCATTGCAAAAGACAATGGCCAAAACTTTTCCATAATCGAAGTTCCTCAGTAAGAATGCTACCAAGTGCCACACTTGAAAATAAAAGTTTACCCAGAGAAAAATATGACAAAGCAGCAACCATTCAAGAGAAAGTGAAAATCTTGAAAGCTACCAAAAATAAAGGCATTTTTCCTACAATAAAAGAACAAATGTATGGCTTGTCATTAGCAATTAAGAGATTCCAAAAGTCAAAGATTGATATTCTCAAAGTTCCAGAAATTACTGTCATTCTAGAATTCTACACCCAACTAGATTATAATCTAATAGATGGCCGGCATTCTGGCTCAGTGAGCTAAGCTGCCACCTGTAATACTGACATCCCATATGGGTGCCAGTTTGAGTCCCAGCTGCTCCACTATCAATCCCATTCCCTGATAATGTGTCTGGAAAAGCAGTAGAGGATGACCCAAGTTCTTGAGTTCCTGCCATCTTTGTGGGAGACCCAAATGGAGCTCCAGGCTCCTGGCTTCAGCATGCACCAGCCTTGTCCCCCCCCACCCCTTCCCTTCAGATAAACAAATCTTTTTAAAAAAAAATTTTTAATAAAAAAAATTTTGTAGTGATATAGTTCTAGTTCCCCATTTTTTTGTTTGTTGCTTTTGATTACCAAAAAACCTTGTTTTCTTTTTTAGATTTTATTTATTTGAGAGGTAGAGGTACAGAGAGAGAGAAAAGTCTTCATCCACTGGTTCACTCCCCAGATGGCTGCAGTGGCTGGGGAGCTGAGCTGATCTGAAGCCAGGAGCCAGGAGCTTCTTCCTGGTCTCCCATGCGGGTGCAGGGGCCCAAGCACTTGGGCCATCTTCCATTGCTTTCCCAGGACATAGCAGAGAGCTGGATCGGAAGAGGAGCAGCCAGGACAAGAAGCGGGCTTGCACCGCAGGTGGAACCTTAGCCCCCTACACCATAGCACTGACCCCCCAAAAAAAACTATTTAATCTACAGGAAGATGGTAGAAATTCCATTCCTTTCTCTTACTGTGAGAAATGGAGAAATGTGGCATTTAAAGGATGCTGTCAAGGCTAATGTGTCTAAAATTAGAGAATGGGACAGACGGTGCCACTTCCACTCAGAATCACAGAACTCTGCTTCCCGTGGCTGGCCGGGCTCCCATCTGAGAGGGAAGGCCCTCTTAATGTTTTCAGTTTTCATTTCCAACACCTGTTGGCCTTTGAATGTTCTGTGTCTTGTTCTTTATTAGTAGCAAGACTTAACTAAGGAAGGGAAGTTGAGTTGTGTGTGCATGGAGGTGTTTGTGCTCAAATTTGCTTATTCCTCCTAGTACATTTCTGTAAAGAATTAGAGAAAACTCACCTAATAATAGAACATGAAGAGCCCTGAAGTATACTGGTCATTAAAGAAAAAAGTCTACATTTTCTTCAGTTACACGATTAAAGACTCTAACTTGGGGGCCGGTGCCGTGGCTCACTTGGCTAATCCTCCGCCTGCGGTGCCGGTATCTCATATGGGCACTGGGTTCTAGTCCCAGTTGCTCCTCTTCCAGGCCAGCTCTCTGCTGTGACCTGGGAGGGCAGTGGAGGATGGCCCAAGTGCTTGGGCCCCTGTACCCGCATGGGAGACCAGGAAGAAGCACCTGGCTCCTGGCTTCAGGCCAGTGCAGTACCAGCCGTAGCGGCCATTTAGGGGTGAACCAACAGAAAGAAGATCTTTCTCTCTGTCTCTCTCTCTCACTGTCTATAACTCTACCTGTCAAAATAAAATTTTAAAATGTTAAAAAAAGGACTATAACATGGGGCTAGCAATGTGGCGCAGGTTAATCCTCCGCCTGCAGTGCCAGCATCTCATATGGGCACCGGTTCTAGTCCCTGCTACTCCACTTCTGATCCCGCTCTCTGCTATGGCCTGGGAAAGCAGTAGAAAATGGCCCAAGCACTTGGGCCCCTGCTCCCACGTGGGAGACCCAGAAGAAGCTCCTGGGTTCAGATCAGCCCAGCTCCAGCCATTGCGGCCAATTGGGGAGTGAACCAGCAGACAGAAGACCTTTCTCTCTGTCTATAACTCTTCCTCTCAAATGAGTAAATAAAATCTTTTTAGAAAAAGACTAACAAATAATGATGCTGTTTTGAAAGTCAGTGAAGCTCTCAATTGGGAAGGTGAATCCAGGTCTTTGACCAGAATGTAAACATAAGGGGAAGCTTCTCTTTGGTTGCCAAACCCTGAGAGATCATTAGCTGTTGTTCTTCCTTGTGTTGCTATTTCCAGCCACCCACAGCTCACCAGGGCATCTGCAACACTTACACTCCCTGGAGATGACTCAGGCTTTCTGGCAGACACCCCACAGTTTGGGAAAGTGCTAAGATAAAGATTCTCATCCACAGCTAGTCCTGTTGGAGCAGCATCGTAGAGCTCTTTGGTTATTGCTAATGTTACAGATTCTGCCCTAGTCTTTGCCGAAGTGGGCACAAGTCTGATGGCACAACTGTGGTCCACTGTGGTGGTCGGGGTTCTAAGAACTAAGCCCCAAACTCCTGGGACCTCTGATTCCAACCTGGTCACACTGTTCCTCCTGGCCACTGCGCCGAAAGCCACAGAACATTTTGCTTTTTCCCTTGCTTTTGATGAAAGTCATCAAGTGCCCAAATGTGAATACAGAAGTAACTGAACACCTGGTTATGTGGCTTGAGAGTATAGTTAGTTGGCAGTGAGATTTCAGATTCCAAATGCTTGACATGCTTCCTTCCACTCCTGAGCTTGAACAGAGAAAGATGGTGCCACGACTGCTTCCCTCACAAGTATCAGTTTAACCATTTTGATGGAAACAGCTGGTGGACCCTGGAGCGCTCCCAGCTCTCAGTCTACTTTTCACCTTCAGGAATACCGAATTGCTGTGCTTTTACCAAGCTAAGGATTTGTCCCATTTTCTTGCCTCTTCCCTGCTGTTATAGATTATTCTTCCCCCTTGTTTTAGATTATTTGTGTCAAGTTACATGTATTCCAAGTAGGCAAAGCATTCAATTACCTTACAAAGGAATAGAAAAAATTACAATGCCATATATACTATGTAACATCTAATAATTACATCTGTATCTATTAACATGTGAATTAAAATATTCATGTTCTTGGTGCCTTGTAGCCCACAAAAGGAAATGATTAGTACATTTTGTCAAACTAATCCCAATATGCCGATACGTTAACACATTCAGCTGCAGCTGCAAGTTAGTAAGCCATATAAGGTAAGGCTTTAATTATAGCTCCATCTTGCAGCAAAAGTGCTTAATTAGACTCACAAGAACTTACTTGAAGCAAGATTTTTTTCCTAAGGATTTAAAGAATTAAGAAAAAGAGTATCTTTTCCCATTCATGTTCCTTTTTCTTTTATTGATTTTTTTATCCATCTTTCCACTCTTTTTGCTTTATTATAAGAAATAACATAAGGAAACTCCAGTCTACCAAGTGATAGATGCCCCTTGGGCGCTCTCTTTGGTGCGTGTTGAAATTGTGAACGTCATCACAAATCACTGGTCAGAACAACACTCAGTGATGCTGCAGTAACAAACCTTACTGGCTTACCATATTATTACTCCAGGGTCTGCAAGTTCAGTGCCTTCCTGAAGCAACTAAGTAGTTTCTCTGGGATCCACCTTGCTTGTTTCTTTGTTATTTTACCATCCCAACACATGCCTTCCCTAGTCAGATTCCACAGAGGAAAAGATTGCTAGAGGGCTTCCCAGGGGCTTCTCATTACTTCTCCCCAGAAGGAACCCTCATTGCTTCTACTTAAAACTCATTGGCCATGTTACCAATCTACCTGCAAAGAAATCTTGAAGATACATTTTCCGTATTTGGGAAGAAGAAAAATGCAATGCAATGCAATGTTGCAGGCAACCAGCATTAGTTCTGCCAAACCCTTCATGTGTATTAAAGAATAAAACTCATGAGAAGCACTTTTTTAAAATCTTAATTTCAAATCATGGGGGCCAGCGCTGTGGCATAGCAGGTAAAGCTGCCACCTGCGGTGTCAGCATCCCGTATGGGTGCCAATTCAAGTCCTGGCTGCCCTAATTCCAATCCAGCTCTCTGCTATGGCCTGGGAAAGCAGCAGAAGATGGCCCAAGTCCTTGGGCTCCTGCACCCTCGTGGGAGACCTGGAAGAAGCTCCTGGCTCCTGGCTCCTGGTTTTGGATTGGCACAGCTCTAGCTGTTGCACCAATTGGGGAGTGAACCAGCGGATGGAAGACCTCTCTCTCTCTCTCTCTCTCTCTCTCTCTCTCTCTTTTTCCCTCTTTCCCTCTTTCTTTCTTTCTCTCTGCCTTCCCTCTCTGTAGAACTTTGCCTTTCAAATAAATAAATCTTTTTTAAAAAAATTTTCAAATCATGCAACTTGAATTTGATCTTGGGCTAGATTCTGCTTTTCCTCTTTTAGGAATTTGTGGTACATTGTCTGCAAACAAGTCACCTTAAATGAGCCCTTCTCCCTTAGGTACCTCCCTCCATGTTTCTTAAAATTCTGCTTTTTCATTCCCATCCTTGCCATTTTAATTTTAGTTCAAGACCCTGTTACCTTTTCCTGGAATATTTGCACTCATCACCGGTCACCTAACTTCTGTCATTATCCCCTCCCACACCCACCCCACTCCTCACCATCCAGATCATCATTACTTCAGCACTGAGCTCTGCCCACCTTACAAATTCTAAGAAGCACTAGCATCTGTATTACTCACTCCACCACGTGGTGTGTAAGAGTCACATGCCTTACCCATTCCTCAGTATATGAAGATCCTTCCCACAGGTCTGTAAACGGCTCCTCATGCCACTTAGACAATCCAAAGAGTGAAATAGGAAATACTTTTAAGTTGACAGAAACCTTATCTTTTAGCTGTGATTGTTAACATTTTAGCCTGTATTTTAACTAAAAGTGTATTCAGTGTATATTAAAAAAATTTTTTGTTTGTTTGTTTGAAAGGCAGAGTTACAGAGGAAGAGAAGGAAGCAGTGGGGGAGGGAGAGAAATCTTCCATCTGCTGGTTCACTCCCCAAATGGCTGCAATGGCCAGGGCTGGGCCAGCCCAAAGCCAGGAGCTAGGTGCTTCTTCCGGGTCTCCCACATGGGTGCAGGGACCAAGCACATGGCCATCTTCTGCTGCTTTCCCAGACACAACAGCAGGGAGCTGCATCAAAATAGAACAGCCAAAAAATTCATTTTTTAAAAATGAAAGTTCAGCACTTAATCCTTTAAAAACGTGTGGTATTGCAACAGGCATGTGAAAAATGTGCCATCCTTCTTATTCTAACTGAAAGAAACAAAATCTGTTTTGGTTTTCACTCACTTTGTGTGTCAATTTTTATCACCAGAACCATAACAAGGATTTGGGAAATAGTGCTGTTTTTATTGAAAATTATTTTTCCAGGCTGGCATTGTGGCATAGCAGGTGAAGCTGCCGCCTGCAATGCCAACACCACATATGGGTGCCAGTTGGTGTTCCAGGAGCTCCACTTTCAATCCAGCTCCCTTCTAATGCACTTGGGAAAGAAGTAGAAGATGGCCCAAGTGCTTGGGCCCCTGCACCTGTGAGAGCTGAAAGACGTTCTGGGCCTCTGGCTTCTGCCTGGCACAGCCCCAGCCATTGCCACCATCTGGGGTGTGAACCAGCAGGTGGAAGATCTCTCTGCCTGTCTCTTTCTGTGTCCCCCTCTCTCTCTGTCACCCTGCCTTTCAAATAAATAACTGTTTAAAAAATAATTTTCCTTCCATATCATCAGATATTCTGAACTTGAATATTTTTAACATGGCTATATGTTTGATAGAATTTTTAAAAGTTCTCAGCAGTTTAGGAAATGTTGTATAATGGCAATTTTATTTTGCCATGTCCAGAAGTTGACATTCCTGTGTACTGATTAGAATAGCACAATCCAAAATGCATGCCCATGAAAATAAGAATGTAGGTGTGCATAGTGACCTCATTCCATCCTTACAAAGCCAAAACACATTCTCCATTACCTATCAGTTCACTATCAAGTCAACAAATATCTGTTGAACAACCACTAAATGATAGCCATCATGCCTGAAGATGCTGGGAAATGAAGGGGCTACTCCTCTGATTGAGAACCTCCTGGTTTAATGAGGTATAAAATAAGTGGAGTAGTGGTTTTTGGTGCAGTCTATTGAATGCTCTATTGGAGACATGCAAAGGGTGCCATAGGAACGTAGAATACCTCCTCTAGTCTCAGGGAATCAGAACCGGATTCCTGGAAGAGGAGTAGTGGCCCATGTCACCAGGCTGATGAGGAGGGGAAGAAACCTTAGAGAACAGCCTCTGAGCATCCATCATGCTCACATTCTAGGTATAACTTAACATGAGGCTGGGACAAAGGCAAAATCAAATCTTGGTACTTCAGACTTCACCTTCCAAGGTATACCTTCACTGTGGTGACTCATAAAACAAAAAGAAAGACTTGGATTCAAATCAAGATGTTAACAGTGACTAGCAGTATACTTTTGGGTGTGCCTTTGTGTTTCATCAGTTTCAGGAGAGGAGTAGTGGTTATCTGTCTTGAAGGGTAGCCATTAGGATTAATAGAATAATGAATGTGAGGCATTTAGCACAGTTTGTGGCACATGGCAGGCACTGACCAAATCCTGGTTTGGAACAATAGTAGTACAAGTGGAAATGGATTACATTTTCAACTTCCAGAGGTACAGGCAGTTGGGCCTTCTTTCCTTCGGTTTTTACCTCGATAATATGAATTGAAAATGTTTGTCTTTAAAATAATACAGTACAGATTAACTCCTTGTTGTAATTGGTAGTAATTTGATTGCACTGATGGAAATTGCAGTGGCTTTTAATGACCAGTTGGCAGGATTTTCAGAGCATCCTGCTTATGAAGTAAAATGTATCACAGGAATTCATTAGCAATCAAAGAAAACTCATTAAGACCAGAGAATGACTAATGAGTAGTAATGAAACCTTTTGGAGTTTCATTATAAATTTCAGAATTGTTAAGTACGATACCAGAGAGATAATGAAAATGCCCTCTACA
Source organism: Oryctolagus cuniculus (assembly GCF_051225735.1). Classification (NCBI taxonomy): domain Eukaryota; kingdom Metazoa; phylum Chordata; class Mammalia; order Lagomorpha; family Leporidae; genus Oryctolagus; species Oryctolagus cuniculus. The sequence continues at coordinate 50,540,652 of NC_142878.1, forward strand.
ACCATCAGCCTGGATAGAAATTGTATTTGACACTGTTTAGCATAACTACTCGTTCATCACTGTATATCCAATCTGTCTATAAGGTGGGATTCTCAATTGTTTAATTCACCAAATTAAAACAAGAAATAGTATGATTCTCAAGTTCATGTGCATATTAGAACAGACAGAGTCAGAAAGAGAACCTGTGGTTCACTGAGCTCTGTGCCAAGTTCTGTTACCCTGGATGACAATACCTGAAGCATAATTGAGCAAACTTTGAAATTTTTTACTGCCAGTATCATAAAAGGAAATTGCCGTGGCTGTAGACGGACTGACTTGATTATCTTTATTGTCTCCTGAATAACAGGATTTTACTACAATAGGGACCTAGTCCAGTTATAAAGTGACACTGACAATTAAAATAGGAGATGTTCTATGTTACGCTTGGCATACTTGGCCTAAAATTTAGCAGCAATGTAACCTTCTTTCTGTAGAAGTTTGTCTCATTTTTCCTTCCAGATAATACATTTCACACGCAGAGTTTGAGGTGAATGATATGGCCAGTTTAAGGACTGCACTATCAGAAGAGCATTTAGTAGTAGCAAATTTTCTTCACAATTCTTCAGTACTTTTACACCAAGTATATGGGCCATGAAAAAATATCCCTGGTGATATATACTCACGTTCCTTAGAAGTGCGTGCTTTTTTCCCTGTGGACTTGTTGATCATGAGCTTGAAGCTTGGTGGTACAGATAGAAATCATAGAATAATTGATGTGAACATGCTCACTGGGACACGGTGTTACGTCCCAGTCGAAAGCGAGGGGGTCGTTCACTTGTTTGACATGAGACAGTCGTGCAAAGTTCTGAAAAACCATCATTACTCATGACAATAGGTTTGAAGAAAAATCTGAATTAGTTTGAGTAAAGCTTCTCTAAGACCAAATGGGGCTGGACACAACCTACCTGTCACGTGCATGTTTTCTTAAAGAGCACAATGAGTTTGTGTTTTGCTTTTTGTAAAGGACATTCAACATCAGACCTCATCCTTTACTCCTCAAGCCTCAAATAGTTTTACCTTTTATTGTCTTAATCCAAGATAATTTAATTTCCCATTCTGTGTTAATAAATTGGCCTCAGTGAGATCTCTTTGTCTGGCAAAAGTTTCCATATTTTCTGTCTTTTTACCTCCCAGTGTTAAAAAGTTTCTTATTTTCAAATGACTAGTAGCTGCCATAGGATGCATATGATGTGTGGTTCTGGCACTCTGGCATCAACTAAACAGATGGGGATAAAACACTGGCAAGGAAGTCTAAGAATTCACGATCAAATTGTCTAAACAGACACTTGAACCAATAATGACAGTATATTAAAAACAGGAATAGAGGCATCAGTAAAGTTATATTGCAGCATGGAAGAAAAAGTACAACCCTCTTTTTAAATGTTGAAGAGTCCAGTTCATCTACTTTTCTCTTTTGCTTTTAGGTACCATACATGCATGCATAGATTTCAAAAGTGTTTGCCTCAAAATAAACTTAATTTCATTTATCTGTGAACTTTTCAAAGTCCCCGTGTACCTAAGAAACCATCGTTAAAACTAAAGTCAAGAGATTTTCATTTGGGTTTTCTTTTTTTTTTTTTTTTTTTTTTTTTGGACAGGCAGAGTGGACAGTGAGAGAGAGACAGAGAGAGAAAGGTCTTCCTTTTGCCGTTGGTTCACCCTCCAATGGCCGCCGCGGCCAGCGCGCTGCGGCCGGCGCACCGCGCTGATCCGATGGCAGGAGCCAGGAGCCAAGTGCTTTTCCTGGTCTCCCATGGGGTGCAGGGCCCAAGCATTTGGGCCATCCTCCACTGCACTCCCTGGCCACAGCAGAGAGCTGGCCTGGAAGAGGGGCAACTGGGACAGAATCCGGCACCCCGACTGGGACTAGAACCCGGTGTGCCGGTGCCGCAAGGCGGAGGATTAGCCTAGTGAGCCGCGGCGCCGGCTCATTTGGGTTTTCTTAAGAGTTTTATGCTTTAGCTCTTATGCTTAGGTCTTTGATCTGTTTTGTGTTAAATTTATATGTGTTGTAATGTAGAGGCCCAATTTCATTATTTTGCATTTCCAGCTGTGGTCATTTGTTGAAGACTGCACCCCTACACACACACACACACACACACACACACACCTTAAATTATCTTGGCACTCTTGTAGCTGCTGCTTTGATACATTAGGTCCTGACTTTAGTTTCCACCATGCCAGGTCCACCTTGGTTTTCTTTAGCCTCTCAGGTTATTTCTTTTCCGCTTACTTGGCAGGCATTTTTACCCCTCTGTTCTCTAAATGTTAATATTCTTAAAGGTGAGTTGGGGCAAGTAGATTCCTTCCCTTCTAGACAAGCAAATGTATTCCCATAATCCTTGTACTGATACCTGGCACATTTTATCTCCATCCCAGACTTTGGCACAGAACTTCACACAGGAGCACCTATTTGCCTTAATGACTCTACCTGGATATCTCATGAGCATTTTAAGCACATAATATGATCCAAAATGAAATGCTTTATTCTCCTGTCTGCTCCCCCTCCAAGAATATTTGTTTTCCTGACAGCTTTTTATTTTTTATCATGAAAATGATACCACTGTCTACCCAGTCGCTTAAGCCAGAAACCTAGCATTCATAGGATGTCCTTCCATGTCCTTCATCCCTCACATTCAATGCTTTGATACACATCTTAAATCTTTCCATTTCTCTCATGTCCACCAACATACTCCTAGCACAGCCTAGTAGCTTTTTGACTCAACTGTTTCCTGTCTTGCTGCTCTTCCAGCACTATAACCACAGTAGTAATTTCAAAAATGATCTCTGTCCAGTTGGCCCAATTTTCAAACCCTCAGTAAGAGCTCTCGAGACCGTGGTCTGTAAGCCCTGTGTATTCTGGCTCCTGCTTATCTCTGCTCTCTTTTCAAGCCCCAGTCCCCCTGCCCCTACAGCCACACTTGTCTTCCTTCCATATTGTCATAATAAGGTAATCATATTTCCATATTGTAATCATGTTAAATAATATTTGTCTTCCTTTCAAGCCTTTACAGCTTGTGTCTTCACACCACAACTTGAACAATGCCTCTTTAGACAAGTAGTCTCAAAGAATCTTGAATCTCCTCCTTTTGAATACACTTTCACAGCACATTCTGCTTGGCAGATTTTTTAATTTCTTTACTGTTCAACTGCCTGGCACTTTTTTGTATTTTAATAATTTGTTTTTAATTACAACCGATGTGCTCACACGTATGCACCTATACATGTCATTTTTTGAACTATGCACACTCTATTTCCAGACCCTAAGCTCCTAGTCTGGCTTGGGTTTAGAAAGCATGTCTATTTTGCCTACAACTGTGTTACTAGCTTGTTGCAAACAATAGGTGTCCAAAAGCCTGTTTCGATGAATAAACAAACCAGCAGAGACTTTGAAAAGGTGGTGTGACATCTGATGACTGTGAATCAGCAGGTGTTCAGGAAGGAAGGGCATCACTGGTTGGATAGCTAGAGTGCATGAGGTCTCCGTGGCAAGAACAAAGATGGTGTGTCTCAGGACTTGATTAGATTACAAGACTAATGCGGCGTCTCTGCTTGTAGAGAAAGCATTTTTAGTATTTTCGCTTTGTTTCATGCTTAATGTATTAACTATTTGTACTAAGCACAGCTTGGACAATAAAATCTTAAACTTTTAAACATCATTTGTGAAGCTAAGTTCATCAAATTCCCTTAAACAACTTAAGCTGCAATCAGGATTTAATAGGAATGATTCATTTCAATACTTTATATCCTTTAAATAGACAAAACATATGCAAAAGTAACAATTATAATACTTAAAGGAATATTTTATTTAATCCTATTATGAACTGAGCCCATGGGTTTAATTTATGTCTCATTATTTCTTTACTTCTTCATAGGTCCTCCAAATTTAATCAAAGCGCTTTTTGTCTCCCATTTCCTGAGTCTGAATGAATTGGGCTGACACACAATTAGTTTTTGAAGGAGACACAGGGCTTGGTTTCTTCTCCCAAGCTGAGTTAAACTTGAATCCATTTATATCTCTCTGGGTCTCTTTTTATAAGAGAACTTCATGTATCACATTGGTAGCACTATTTAGGCCCATACTTTTCACATGCATCTACCATTTTCAACTTGGTGGGTTTTCTTCCAGAATGGTGCTTTTATTTTTTGGGACGGCAGGGGTGTTGGCTTGGCCAGCTTTATATCATTCTCTATTATGTCAGTATTATACATTGATTTAGCATAATTGGAAACATACAGATACATTATTAATCTTACTGTAGTTTTTGTCAAGTTATCCAGATGTTTCTTCTCCTAGAGATACAACCTAGTCTGAACGTATCACCAAATTTCTAAATAAGAGGACACATTCACTATTTTGGGATGTGTACTGTCACTCTTTCTACTTAGTGGTTCTGTGTATCCATTAATGCTCATCAACCCTTTCTGTAACAGTTTCTACTCTTTCTGAAATCCTTTGGCTTAGTCATAGTTTCCTATATTTACCCATTGCTCCTAGAATGGAGCCAAATTATATATATAGAGGACGGTGCTGTTGCATAGTGGACAAAGCTACCACCTGAAGTGCTGGCATCCCATATGGGCACCAGTTCAAATCCTGGCTGCTTCACTTCTGGTCCAGCTCTCTGCTATGGTCTGTGAAAGCAGTAGAAGATAGCCCAAGTCCTTGGGCCCCTGTACCCACATGGGAGACCTGGAAGAAGCGCCTGGCTCCTGGCTTCTGATTGGCCCAGTTCCGGCCGCTGTGGTCATTTGGGGAGTGAACCAGCAGATGAAAGACTCGTGCTCTCTCTCTTTCTCTCTCTGCCTCTGCCTCTCTGTTATTCTGCCTTTCAAATAAATAATTTTTTTTTGATAGGCAGAGTGGACAGTGAGAGAGAGAGACAGAGAGAAAGATCTTCCTTTTGCCGTTGGTTCACCCTCCAATGGCGCTGCGGCTGGTGCGCTGCAGCCGGTGCACCGCGCTGATCCGAAGCCAGGAGCCAGGTACTTATCCTGGTCTCCCATGGGGTGCAGGGCCCAAGTACTTGGGCCATCCTCCACTGCACTCCCTGGCCACAGCAGAGAGCTGGCCTGGAAGAGGGGGCAACCGGGACAGAATCTGGCGCCCCGACCAGGACTAGAACCTGGTGTGCCAGCGCCGCAAGGCGGAGGATTAGCCTAGTGAGCCGCGGCGCCAGCCAAATAAATAAATTTTAAGAAAAGAAATTTTTAAAAAGTGTACTAAGACCAGCTCTCTGCTGTGGCCAGGGAGTGCAGTGGAGGATGGCCCAGGTGCTTGGGCCCTGCACCCCATGGGAGACCAGGAAAAGCACCTGGCTCCTGGCTCCTGCCATCGGATCAGCGCGGTGCGCCGGCCGCAGCGCACCAGCCGCGGCGGCCATTGGAGGGTGAACCAACGGCAAAGGAAGACCTTTCTCTGTCTCTCTCTCTCACTGTCCACTCTGCCTGTAAAAAAAAAAAAAAAAAAAAAAAAAACTAAGAAAAAAATATTTTAAATATATATATATTTATATATATAGGTAAATACTTAGAGGAAACAAAATACCTAAGTACTTTAATATTCCCTATTAGTTAAAATCAATAAAATAAACATACAATTATAATCATTTTTGATGGCCGGCGCCGCGGCTCACTAGGCTAATCCTCCGCCTAGCGGCGCCAGCACACCGGGTTCTAGTCCCGGTCAGGGCACCGGATTCTGTCCCGGTTGCCCCTCTTCCAGGCCAGCTCTCTGCTGTGGCCAGGGAGTGCAGTGGAGGATGGCCCAGGTGCTTGGGCCCTGCACCCCATGGGAGACCAGGAGAAGCACCTGGCTCCTGGCTCCTGCCATCGGATCAGCGCAGTGCGCCGGCCGCAGCGCGCCGGCCGCGGCGGCCATTGGAGGGTGAACCAACGGCAAAGGAAGACCTTTCTCTCTGTCTCTCTCTCACTGTCCACTCTGCCTGTCAAAAAAAAAAAAAAATCATTTTTGAACATATTATATTAACTTTCTCTTATCATTAAGAAATTCTGGCTTCTACAAAGTTTTACAAGATTACCATATTATCTTCATTCTTCTAACTGTTACTGCTGATGAGATTCAGTGAGCTCTGTTTTCAACTGGCCTGTTTTTCCTGTTAGCACTGTCCACAATCTTTCAAGATAACCTTGCCATCTGGCAGTGATAAGAACTATCAAACCTATCTAGTTTTCCTTGCCCCAAGGCATAGAACTGACTACTTTGCAAAGAACGTTGTGTTTTTTGTAGCAGAAAATATTGCTAGACACCAAAATCTGAGTGCTATGTTTGCATTTGTGAACTGACGCTGGAAAGAAAAAACCCACAAAGTGCTACCACTGAGGATGGGAACTTTTAGGGACAGAGTTGGACACAGTGTTCCTTATGCTTTTTATTCTCATTGATTTTTTTCCCTTAATTTATGTTCTGTCATGTCCATAGTAACCTACGTTATATCATACCTATCGTATCTATAGTAAGAAACTGATAAAAATGCTAAGATTTTCTAAAACATGTGAAGAAATAGTGAGGTGGTAGGGAAGGGTTAGGGCGCTGCGGGGGTGAGATGTGAGTAGCCTGGCAGTGGAGCAGGAAGGGGCTCCCTTGTGGAGTGTGTCCTGTTGGGGGTGAGCCAGCAAGCACAGTCAGGTCTGTACGGCAAGAGGATGAGGGACTGGAGCACCCAGAGACCAGTGGCAGGAGCACCGTCAAGGATAATAAGGTGGAGAGCCAAGTGAAGAGGACTTGATGGGACAGGGAGCTGTGGACTCTGGGAACATTTGTTGTGGACTATGACAGAGGTGGAGCCACATGCCCATGGAGTCTGGATGGACAGAAGGGCCATTAATTTACACTGTGCACAGAGGGGAGGGAGGGAAACACTAGGTTAATATTAATGCGTGAGTTGTGAAGCAGAGAGTGTAACCTGTCCGGCTCACGTTGGTTCTGTTATAAATGTACCAACTGAATCAGTTGTCACCAGTGTCACAGTGTGCATTGAGCTCATACTGCATTACTAGGACCATGCTAAGTAGACATTTATTTTCATTTTCATGAAAGAACCTAAGAAAAATAGGTACTGTTTTTATCGCCATTCTCCCCATGAGCGACTGCAGGTACCTGGAGCGTAGGTAATTTAACTGAGGCCACACAGATGGCATTCGGCAGAGCCAGACTCCATACCAGGGAAGGAATGAAGGAAATAATCACACTACTGAGGGTAAGTCTCAGTTTTAATGTATTCTAGAAGTCCAGGATCCTTCCAAAGCAGTAGCCAACTTGTGCTCCAGTAGCCAAGTGGAAGAAACATCAAAGGCATTGAGGGGGCCGGTGCTGTGGCGTAGTAGGTTAAGCATCTGTCCTGCAGTGCTGGAATCCAGTATGGGCGCGTTTCTAGTCCCGGCTGCTCCTCTTCCGATCCAGCTCTCCCCTATGGCCTGGGAAAGCAGTAGAAGATGGCCCAAGTCCATGGGCTCCTGCACCCATGTGGGAGACCCAGAAGAAGCTCCTGGCTCCTGGCTTGGGATCGGCCCAACCCTGGCTGTTGCAGCCATTTGGGGAGTGAACCAGCACTCTTTCCCTTTCCCTCTGTCTCTCCCTTTCTCTGTAACTATGCCTCTCAAGTAAATAAATCTTTTTTTTTAATTTAAAAAATAAAAAATATTGGACTTAATAGGTCATCGGTAAATTTGAGAGGACCATGTTAGTACAGTGGGTTGGAGACTTTTTGCTGAAAATTCAAAATGATTAGAGTAATAACAGTAAATGTAGACTACCTCTTCAAGCATGTTTGTGGTGAGATAAGTCTCACACAGAAAAACAAACATTGCATGATCTCCCTCACAAGTGCAGTCTTTAAAAGTTGATCTCATAGAAGTTAAGAATAGATTAGTGGTGGGCCAGCGCCATGGCTCACTAGGCTAATCCTCTGCCTTGCGGCGCCGGCACACTGGGTTCTAGTCCCGGTCGGGGCGCCGGATTCTGTCCCAGTTGCCTCTCTTCCAGGCCAGCTCTCTGCTGTGGCCAGGGAGTGCAGTGGAGGATGGCCCAAGTCCTTGGGCCCTGCACCCCATGGGAGACCAGGAGAAGCACCTGGCTCCTGCCATCGGATCAGCGCGGTGCCCCGGCCTACATTGGAGGGTGAACCAATGGCAAAGGAAGACCTTTCTGTCTGTCTCTCTCTCTCACTGTCCACTCTGCCTGTCAAAAAAAAAAAGAAAAAAGAATAGATTATAGTGGTTACTAGAGACCAAGGAGAGCTGGAGAGGGGGAAGAAGTTGTTCTCGGGCGCATCGTTATGGTTGCATTTAAGGAATAGGTTCTGGTGTTCCATCACATGGCAGGATTGAATATGGTTGACAACAATGCATGGTATACCTCATGACAGTTAGAAGGGGTGGTTTTAAATGGACTCAACATAAAGAGATGGTGGAAGTTCCAAGGGGTAAATATGCTGATTTCCCTGAGCTGATCATTACCCGATGTATTCAGGAATCAAAATGTCTTCTTCTGCTTCAAAAGTATGTATTAATATCGTGTGTCAACCAAGAACAAAGAATGTGCATGACAATGACAATAAGGAAAGACAGATGATTGAAGTAGAAGCTTAACAGAAAGATTGTTTTGTGCCAGACACAAAGTCTCTTTAAAAAAATTTTTTATTTATTTATTTCCTTGAAAGGCAGAGTTACAGAGAGAGAGAACGGGAAAGGCAGAGATAGAGAGACCTTCCATCCACTGGTTCAGTCCCCAAATGGCCACAATGGCCAGTGCTGGACCAGGCCAAAGCCAGGAGCCTGGAACTCCAACTGGATCTCTCAAGTGGGTGGAATGAGCCCAGGTGCTGGGGCCATCTTTCACCGCTCTCCCAGGCACATTAGGAGGGAGCTACATCAGAAGTGGAGCAGCCAAGACTCAAACTGGTGCTCATGTGGGATGACAGCTTGCAGGCAGCGGCTTAACCCACTACACCACAACACCAGCACCAAAGTCTGTCTCTTTAGTGATGGCTCAGGTTGAGTGTTTGGTACATGCCAGACGTCATAAATGCTCCACTTATACACTGCTTCATTCATCTCTCCAATAACCTGGTGAAGTAGGCAGTAGACCTAGCCTCATGACCAGAGGAAGCTTAAGTGCAAAGGAGTAAGTAATTTTTCAAGGTTGCACAGCTAGTAAATACCAAGCTCAAGATGTTGAATAGAATTCATCTTTTAGCCAGTAGCACTGTATAGAATGTTTGCAAATTGTATGTATTGGGACTTGAAATTATAGTTATTAAAGTCACCAGCTTCCAACTGTAATGAAAGCTCAGATCTACAGATCATAACTGGGTTGTCACCAGACAAAGCCAAAGACAAGAAACAAAATCCATATTACCAAATTTAGAGCCACTGTAGATTTTTAATTTCAGAACAAAGGTTCACTCTTAGAATTTGCATTTCAGCTGCCTTTCTAAGAGCCTCCTGTTCTCCAATGGAAACAGAACCAAAAGTGACTCTTGTAAGACCATGAACCCTTGCAAACATTTGTTGAAATACCACATCATACCCCATATATATGCATACTTATTAGGTGTTAGTAAAATCTTTCAAAAATGTTTAAGGAGCTGGAAATGCTAACTAACCTGGTTTGATGATCATACATTGAATACATGTATCTAATTGTTATACAGTACCCCTAAATGTGTATGATTAAAATAATAATTTTAAAAGAAGCAGGACTAGGGGCTGGCATTGTAGTATGGTGTCGCTCCCCCTCTTCGCGGAGGAACGACACAGGACCCTGCGCTGTTCTTTCGTCTGCTCGGCCCTTCCCGGGTTTGCTGCTGGTCCTTCCCGGGTTGGCTGGCAACCCCTCCACCTCCGTGGAGGGGCGGCTCCCCCTGCCACTTTCCCCACTTCCGCGGGGGAGCGGCACACCACCGGCCGGCTCTCTCGGGGGCTGCTCAGATGTTCCCCTTAGATGTTCCTGGTGCATGTTGTCTCTCTCCTCCTTTATCCTCTTCCACCAATCCCAACTCTGCTACCCACACGCCGAGCACGCTGCTCTCCTCCAATCAGGAGCAAGATCAGCTCCTGCAGCTCATCAGTCAAATTGGCGAGAGGCAGCTGTGTAGAAGTTGTTTACTCCTCTCCCAGCACCATATTGTGGGAGAGCAGATGCATAGAATAAGTCTTAATTCCAGTAACTTAGTCTAGTCCGAGTTGCTCCCCACAGTATAGTGGGTAAAGCCACCATCTGCAACACCGCATCCCTTCTATGGGCACTGATTTGAGCCCCAGCTGTTCCACTTCTGATCCAACTCCCTACTAATGCACCTAGGAAAGCAGTGGGGGATGGTCCAAATGCTTGAGCCCCTGCACCCACATGGGAGACCTGGATGAAGCTCCTGGCTCCTGGCTTTGGCCTGGCACAGCCCCAGCCCGTGGTGACTGTTTGGAGAATGAACCAATGGATGGAAGATCTCTCTCTATCTCTACCTCCCTCTCCCTCTAGCTCTACCTTTGAAATAAATAAAAATCTGTACCCAAAAAAAGGGAGCAAGGCTAAATGAATACTAAAGACACATGAATTTCTCTGCATGTCTAAGTGCTTAAAGGAACGTAAATAAAATCCTAAATGTTTAACCCTTCTCATTGGAAAGAACTGAGAGGGAAGTATGAACTCAGCCATCATCAGGGCAGGGAGGAGGCATTGGGCTTTTTTCAGTCTTTCCTTAGCATCTGGGGCATTGTCTGCTATTTGGGAAGAGGCTGGAGTTCCACTAAATCACCTTAACATAGTCAACAGGAGACAGTTACCTGGTATTGGTAACTTCAGCAATAGATAACAGCAAGGTCTCCTTCAAGTAGGCTTTTGATTTTATGGGCTTACAAAATATTCCTGAGTGCCGAGTCCATTTATCTTTGTCATCAGCTCCAGGCAACAAACAAGTTTCATGATCCCTGAAATTAGCCACCAACTGGAGACAAAAGATAATTTCGGAACTGCCATTCAGCATACTATATCTGTTCTGCTGCCTCCATAAAGCAAGCCTTTTTAATGTAATTACATGACTTGTCTATCTGTTGCTAAATGGATGAGGACAGCCTGGATTTATTTATTTTCCTCCGTTAACTTAGGAGTCAGGGTAGTTTACTGTAGCATCTCCCAGTGTGAATTCTGTAGAATTTTATCCTATGCAAAAAGCACCTTTGCGTAAACATATCTGGGCATCTTTGAATCATACCTCTGTTGCTCCACCCCCATCTCTTTTTCACTTACTGTTTATATTTGTTTATTCAAGGTTTTCCAAAGTTCTGTGTTAAAGGAACCAGGCTAGGTCACATTTCACAGTCGTTTCGTCATGGAATTAAGGTGTCCTTGTTGCACTTTATGAGCCCACCGAAACACTTTATAAGCTCGCGGAACTTAGGAAATGCTGGCATAGCCATTAAGAACTTTAGGGTCAATACTTGGGGGATCTTGGGTAAGCTACTTCACTTTCCTGAACAGAGTTCCCTTAACTCTAAAATAAGGATAAGAGTATCTTCCTTTGAAGGTTTTTTTTTTAACTTTTATTTAATGAATATAAATTTCCAAAGTACAGAATATTGATTACAATGGCTTCCCCCCATAACGTCCCTCCAACCCACAACCCTCCCCTTATCCACTCCCTCTCCCCCTCCATTCACATCAAGATTCATTTTCGATAATCTTTATTTACAGAAGATCAGTTTAGCATACATTAAGTAAAGATTTCAGCAGTTTGCTCCCACACAGAAACATAAAGTGAAAAATACTGTTTGAGTACTAATTATAGCATTAAATCTCAATGTACAGCACACTAAGCAGAAAGATCCTATGTGAGGAGTAAGTGCACAGTGACTCCTGTTGTTGACTTAACAAATTGACACTCTTGTTTATGGCATCAGTAATCACCCTAGGCTTTTGTCATGAGCTGCCAAGGCTATGGAAGCCCCCTGAGTTCACTGACTCTGATCATTTTTAGACAAGGCCATGGTCAAAGTGGAAGTTCTCTCCTCCCTTCAGAGAAAGGTACCTCCTTCTTTGATGACCCATTCTTTCCACTGGGATCTCACTCACGGAGATCTTTCATTTAGGTTTTTTTTCCCCCAGAGTGTCTTGGCTTTCCATGCCTGAAATACTCTCATGGGCATTTCAGCCGGATCCGCATGCCTTAAGGGCTGATTCTGAGGCCAGAGTGCTGTTAGGACATTTGCCATTCTATGGGTCTGCTGTGTATCTCACTTCCCATGTTGGATCATTCTCTCCCCTTTTGATTCTATCAGCTAGTATTTGCAGACACTATTCTTGTTTATGTGATCCCTTTGGTTCTTAGTCCTATCATTACGATCAATTGTGAACAGAAATTGATCACTGGGACTAGTGAGATGGCATTGGTACATGCCACCTTGATGGGATTGAATTCGAATCCCCTGGTATGTTTCTAACTCTACTGTTTGAGGTAAGTCAGCTTGAACATGTTCCGAATTGCACATCTCTTCCCTCTCTTATTCCCACTCATATTTAACAGCAAACACTTTTCAGTTAAGTTTCAGCACTTAAGAAGAATTGTGAATTGATTACAGTATTCAACCAAAAGTATTTGAAGGTTTTAACCCCTCACCATAACACCCGCCACCCAGTAGACAGGCGGTGAATGGTAGCTGTTCTAGATAGTGATTGGCTCATGTTCACACTCTATCTGTGCCCAGCCTGAGCTAAAAACATCTCCTTTAGGATGACCCAAGTGTTTGGGCCCTGCACCCGCAAGGGAGACCAGGAGAAACACCTGACTCCTGGCTACGGATCAGTGTGGTGCGCCGGCTGCAGCACGCCAGCCACAGCGGGCATTGGGGAGTGAACCAACGGAAAAAGGAAGACCTTTCTCTCTGTCTCTCTCTCTCACTGTCCACTCTGCCTATCAAAAATTTTTTTAAAAAACTCCTCCTTTTGGAAAGGCTTGATATACCCAGAATTGTTTTTTAAAGAATTTATTTGATTAGTCATTACCACAAAGTACAAATGAAATTTACCCTTTTTGGAGAATCTCCATCTTAAAAAATACTAGAAGTTGTCCAGCATTGAAATTCAGTGATGTTATTTAGTATTGATTAGTCAGTGTAATGTAGAAACAGCTTAGTATTACTTGTAATCTTGTCTTAATCTTAGATAATTAATGGACACTGTAAATTAAAAACCAACTTGTTTTACCAGGTTAACTTCTGCACTTATTCCCTCTCTTTGTAGAAAGAAAGCTAAATCATCATTGTTGTCTACATTCGCATGCACTTATAAGACGTGCAGTACAAGTCACAGTACTGAGCAGGGCCTGCTTTGCAGCATCTGTTACCACTGAAGGGAGCCTTTCCTCCTAGTGTCCCCGTGGTGCTGAGTGACTTTCAGACAGCAAAGACCAAGCCAGGTCTCCATGGATCTTTATTTTGGTAGAAGTGCTGAGGGGTGAGACATTCACATTCTCCAAGTAGAGAAAGGAAAGAACAGCAGCTTGAGTGGATCCCACAAAATATTAGCTTGAGTGTTACTAGTACTGAACCAGACAAGTGTAACTATGTCCTACCCATGAAAGTTGTCTTGCTAAGAAAATCAGTACCTGGAGCTTAGCGGGTAAAGCTGCCTCCTGTGATGCCAGCATCCCAAATAGGTACTGGTTCAAGACCCTGCTGCTCCACTTCCCATCCAGCTCCCTGCTAATGTGCTTGGGAAAGCAGCTGAGGATGGCCCACGTTCTAGTCCCCTGCACCTGCATGGGAGACCCAGAAGAAGCTGCTGGCTCCTGGCTCCTGGCTCCTGGCTCCTGGCTCCTGGTTCCTGGCTTTGGATCAGCCCAGCTCTAACTGTTGTGGCTATCTGGGAAGTGAACCAGTGGATGGAAGACCTTTCTTTCTGTCTCTCCCTCTCTTTCTGTCACTCTGCTTCTCAAATAAATACAAATAATCTTTTTTAAAAAAGGTTATTAAAAAAATGCTTATGGAATAGAAGCAGCCCAAGGAAAAACTATTAAGAAATTTGTTTTAAAAAGAGTATCCAGAGATGAGCCTGTCTAGTCACCACTAAGTACAGGTGTGCATATATATATATTTTTTTTTGACAGGCAGAGTGGACAGTGAGAGAGAGAGAGACAGAGAGAAAGATCTTCCTTTTGCCGTTGGTTCACCCTCCAATGGCCGGCGCACCATGCCGATCTGATGGCAGGAGCCAGGTACTTATCCTGGTCTCCCATGGGGTGCAGGGCCCAAGGGCTTGGGGCATCCTCCACTGCACTCCCTGGCCACAGCAGAGAGCTGGCCCGGAAGAGGGGCAACCAGGACAGAATCCGGCGCCCCGACCGGGACCAGAACCCGGTGTGCCGGCGCCGCAAGGTGGGGGATTAGCCTAGTGAGCCATGGTGCTGGCCGCATATATTTATCAATCGTTAATTTTTAGGTGATTTTCTATTGCCTTGCTTTCTAAACAGTATGAATATCTTACATTCAAATATGTATACCATCTACCCAGAATTCTGTTTAAATTGCCTCTTGACTGACTATAGAATGAAGAACTTTAATTACCAAGAGGCATCCTGAAGTCTAACATGAGCAAATGAAACCATGCTGCAGAGTTGCTGGGTGTATCTGGTGTACTTCTAAAAATCTCATCTCTTCTTTCTCTCCTGTTGTCACTTTTCAGTATACTTTATTCTCTTTCTCTTCTTTTTCTATACATTTCATTTTCTTTTAATTGTATTTCCTAACAGTGACTGAATATAGTCTTATAGCTTTATCTCAAGTTGCTCTCTCAGTAAAGTCTTCTAAATCATATAACATAAAAGATTCTGGCATATATATTTTTAAAAGCACACACCAAGTGGAACTGATGTGAAGGCAACATCAATGAAGTAAGACTGGTCTCTGCTGTATCTCCAGAGACTGTAATTCCAAAGAGAGTTCACTTTATTTGCTGTGGCTGGCAGCTTCCTCTCAGTCTGCATGAATAAATTTGGGTATTAATACGCGTCCTGTCTGTTTACAGAGAATTACTGTTCTGTCTGCCTCAGGAGATGCTTTTTTTCCAGATTTAACTCCGCACATATGCTGGGTCCCAACTTTTGAGTTAGGCATCCTATTTACAAAGCTTGTCTTGATATAATGAATATGTCTTCAGCAACACACTGTGCTATACACAGTAGGATATACAAAGATATCTATGAAGTATCTTCCATGAGCCCCCAAACACTTAGTTCCATGATAAGGGAAATGAGAGGGAGACGTGCAGTGGAACTGGGTGGGATTGTGTCATTTTTCCAGAGTTCCCTCCAGATCAAATGTGGTGTTAGGGAGCTACATGGACAAACTTCCATTGAGTACCAGCAGACACTTCAAGGTATCTTCATCTTCATCTTCATCGTGGCCATGTGAGATGAATGGCATCATCCACACTTGAAAGAAGAGAAAGTTGAAGATCAGGTAGATGAACTCATTCGCTCCAAGTCACTCTGTCGGTTGTCAACACAATGCTGCCTGCCACATGGCATGCACTTCTTGAACAGTTTGGATGGTGAATGGCTCTTTCAAGGAAGCGATTTGCAGCATACACCAAGAACCCCAAAAGGCACGATGCCCTTTGAGCCAGCAACTCCATTTCTAGTAATTACTAGAGGTGTGATAAAGATTTGTATATATGCAAGGCAATGACAGTAAACAGGACAGAGAGCCACACAGTATAGGAGGTAACCTTTAGTTGTATGGGGTTAAAGGAAGGGAGAAATCTCGACTAGATTCCCAGGTTTCTGGCTGGATTAAACAGCTGGGCAAATGTTGGGGTTATTCACTAAGCAGGGAACTTAAAGGAAAATCACGTGTGAAGGCAAAGGTAACACCGTCAGGTTTAGACATGAATTTGAAATGACTCTGGGGCACAAGCTTATGAAAGGAAAATAGTTGGTCATGGAACCCATCAGCTGGGTAAGATTGTCCTCAAAGAGTTTATAGAGTGCAAAAGTGAAGAGGACAGGACAGAACCCTAAAATTCCAATAGGAGCAAGAGGCTCCCCCAGAGAAGAGAGTATATGAAGACAAAATCTAAGTCAAAAAGAAAGAACCTGAAGCTTTAGGGGGTAATCACGAGAGGGAAGTGGTGTGCTCCGGGGATTTGTAACGCAGCTGAGAAGTCATTGCGTCCGCAGGCGAAGACGTGAAGTGAGAGAAGAGTTGCCTGCGACTGCACCTGACTGCACCTGACTGCCTGCCCAGGAAGGCTACGGCAGTACTGGTGGAACTGAAAGGAAGGAGTGAATGAAATTGACCTGAAGCTTGGTAAAGGTGATGGGATTTCACTGGGCCTGAGATCTGGTAGAATTAAACCTGGAAGAGGTCGTTTCAACAGAGAGAATGAGATTGTTCCGTTCATTCTCATGCCTGCAAATAACCGAAGGTGGGCCGCCTATCGAGCGTAGTCAGCAACCTCATCCTTGACTAGTGAACACAGCATGAGGTTCTCTCTTAGCTGGAGCAATTATTGGTTCAACAGAATTCATAAAACTGGCTGTGGTGTTACCTGATCTCAGGTACAAGATTAAGTCCTGACAAGAAAGCAGTATGGCTTAGGAGTAGCAGGGTCATTCCAGAAACACAGGTGTATATACCTTGTAGGCGATCATTTGGGTCAGTGCTAATGGGAAAAGACAGGTGTTAGTTATATTTCCTGTTAATTTTATGGTAGCAGATTCTGAGTTCCCTTTGACTGAAGGCAGCTATTCCTATCTATGAATTCGCAGATTCCCCGACTCATCTTTTCCCAGTCCTCTGATGGGGAGGCTGTGGGTACACGGAATGACTCACGAAGAGGGATTTTCTCGTGACCTTTCAGTCCCTTCTCCATCTTCCCATTCCACCCCATTGACCTATATTCCTTCTGGAAAGTACTTAGCTTGCAATGAAGCATGAGCAATAACTCTTAATTTACCAAGAGGAATGCTTTAAGGACAGAAACAGTCAGGCGTGACCTTGGAAAATAACCTGTCAAAACCGATCTGTATGTAAGTCTGCCCACAGTTCTGTCATAGTGATCGCTTCCCCAACCCCACACCACATCTGCAAAAAAGGTGATGCAGAGTAAGCGAAAGTCACAGGAAAACTAGGTCCCAGTGACTCGCCCTGTCACTTTTCACTTGATATGATCTTGTCCAAGCCTCTTAGCCTGCAACAGTCACAGTCTTCTCAGTAGAACAGTCAGACAAGATAACACCTGGGGAAGTGCTTTATCACTGCAAAGATCTAGGCAAATGATGGGCAGTGCGGGTGGGGTATCACCATGGTCATGGGTCTGCCACGCAAGCGGGACCCTGTTCTGAAGACCCAGACCTTCCATGCCGACCCATGCCTTCAACCACATTTCTCCGGAGTGGCATCTGCGGATCTTGATTTGTGTAGCATCTGATCCAGCTAACACTAAGTTAATCCCATTCTCCTTCCCTTGGTGCATAGTTGAAGCCCTTGAAATCCATCCCTAAAGAAGAAAAACAGAAAACAATTTACTAAGTGCTTACTGTGGGCCAGGCTTTTATTTGGCCTGAAATTCTTTTCCACAGACCACAGACTGTTCCTACAGAACAGAAAGTAGGAAGCCTTTGCAGCCGAGACCAGTGGAAATTACATTTCTATTAAAAGCTGTCTGTGGCTAGATGTATCCATCTCAGGTACAAATTTAAATGAGGTAATAAACTTATTCAAAGACATAAAGCTATTACATAAAATGCCATTAAACATCTTCCACTCAGTGTGAACAAAACCCAGCCATAAATTTCCTTTGGCTATCATTTTGCGATTCGCCAGTTTTCCACGGGTTATGCATCTGCCACTTCTTGACCGTGGAATTTTGCTACCCAGTACTGGTGAAGGGAACGTCACGAACACTTGACCCTTTGAGATGCGATGGTAGTCAGCTTTCTCGGTGTCATAACTCTGAAATGTAGGAGTGCCAGGTTTCTCCGCGTGCTGACTTCTGTAACTGTTTTCTACCTACGGCCAAGTGCAGTGCTGAGGCTCCGTGTTTCATATATTAGAGATCAGAGAGAAGGAGGCCCCACCCTCAGAACCCATGCATCTGCTCTGAATTTTGAGACTGACTCACAGCTTCTGACATGGAACCATACACTTGGGAGTGTTGCCTCCCTGCTGGAAGAAGGGGCCAAATGGAAAGGAAGAGTTGAAAGAAATATGGAGCATTGTAACTAGAGAAGTCCTGTGGGCCCAGTTTTCCTGTGGACACTTACCTAAACCACGAGCCAGGAGGAAATAGCCATAGCGCCCAGAGACATCTCGTTGAACTTGCCTAATTTATTTTGAACTTGTCAGGATTCCCTTTTACCTTTGCAAGCCAAGTCCTAAACCGAGATGTGCCCGCCCCTAGGAGCTTCACCAGACAGGATGCTGGCCGGTGTGGAAATGACTGGCAGGTCAGTGATGGGAGTGGGAAGAAGCATCCAGAATTTGCCCGGGTCCTGTGCTCAGGGGGTGTTCCTGCACGTGAGTCAGTCAGATCCAACTAGAAATGTCTCTTTGTGTCCTAGACACTGGAGGCCTCGCTGGGGTGTGGCCTGCCCTGTCCTTAGCAGATGGTCTCGCCTGCAGGGGCTGGTCGCAGCGGGTCAGCCGGACCAGCTTCTGATGGCCCTGCCGTTCTTCTTTCAGGAAACAGCATCCTCCATTCAGCTGCCGATAGCGTGACCAGTGCGGTGCAGAAGGCCAGCCAGGCCTTGAATGAGCGTGGAGAGCGGTTAGGCCGGGCAGAGGAGAAGACAGAAGACATGAAGAACAGCGCCCAGCAGTTTGCAGAAACTGCGCACAAGGTGAGCCAGCAGAGGGCCCGGGGGCCTCGCTCTCGGCGGCTCGGGAGCTGAGGTTCCAGGAAACTTCATTTAGATTGTTCCTCATGATGGGAGACAGAAAAGCACGTTTACTTCACCACCCTTCAGATAATCCCCGTCTACTCTTTACTAAGCACCAGAGGTGCGAAAAGTTCCTTTTTTGCCTAATTGCTTTGGTTATGTCCTTTCTGATGCGCTCATGCCCATCTCTGCCTTTCTGACCTTGGAGCCTTAGGAAATGTGGATCCTCCTTAGCTCCTGCCCGGAAGTTCAGGGCTCAAGTTTCAGGCCACAGGATGAGAAGGGCACCAGGAGATCAGGTCTCAGACTGCTCTCCCTCCCCTGACCAACGCTGGAAAGAAGCCGCGGAGGCCCCCAGCTGCTCGTGCTCATTTGCCCATCCAGCTCCTTGCTCAGCCTGTGTCATGATCTCTTCCCAAGGTGCAGAGCGAGCTTGCGAGGCCCAGAACAGACCACACCTCAGGCTGATATCTGCAGAGGTTGACTTCAGGGCTTCAGTTGCAGAACCCTAAGCTTGATCAGACCAGTGCCGAGCAGCCAGCTAGCTCCCCTCCTGCCTCTGCATCAGGAGAGGCGAGTTTCCCACGTGACTGATCGTGCACCCTGCGCGTTCCCACGCTCACAGAGAGCCGTGCCTTTCAGTAGGGACAGGGGGGATGTACACTGGCAGCCACTGTCTGAGGCTGCCACAAACCAAAGGGGAGAGAAGCCCTGTTGGTCAGGCGATAGGAGGATTCATTACTGCCCTGTCCTTTGGGTCAAAGGGCTGCTTTTATCTGGCCAGTGACTCAAAGTGTGGTTTCCAGAAACACCTTCTGCTGATGACTTGTGTTGACATGTCAGACCATGATCTGGCCCTGCAGGTGGGATTTTCAGGTGACCTCTCAGGGAAAAAAATGAGTTTACTTCAACTGAGGAAACAAACATGAACAACCAGTGTCAAAAACCAGCCCCGCACAGCTGAGGCGGCCTCCCCACGGCTTCAGGCCTGACCGGGAATCTGATTCCAAGCGGATGTCTCCTGCCCTCCCTCCCGGCAGCCCCTTCTCGCAGACTTCTCTGTTGTGTTGCTGTTCTCTGTCGAGACAGGCTCTTGCCACTCTGGTACCCTGGGAGAGAACTGATCAGATCTGTGGGAAGACAGGGGTGGGGGCAGCCCCCTTGGAGCCCACAGTCTCAGACTGCTGTAGTTATTCTATGGGGAGAGAACTCAGCTTGCAGGTTTCCTGGCCCCTTCCTCCCTTCTCCCGCCTCTGTGAGATGGAGAGGCCAGAATTCCTGCTGCGGTTTGTGAACAGTAACCTGAGTGATTTAGATGAGGAGTGGACAGTGGAAATCTGGGGAAACGTTGAAAGCCTTGAGTGTGGGAAGAGAAGGCTAAAGGGAGTGGCACTGTACCCAGCTGCCTGTCTGGCGAGGGTGAGAGTGCACACAATTATCTTGCTTGTCTTCCCACACAAAATAGAGCAATCAATAGAGCACTGATAAAATTTGTTAAAACAGGAGTTCAGGTTAACGATTAAACCATGAGCTCAGTGACTGAGCAGGACTGCGAAACCACTTTTTCTAAGGTGGAGTAGACAATGCCTGGATGCCATCCACATAGGCGTCCCTCTCAGAGGGGCCTGTACAAACACCAGAGTGGATAACCTCAGCAGATGGCCCAAATTCCTGGCCCTCGTTGTCCTGTTTCCCTGACACTGTGGCCAAGTTTGCTGGGTGCTTGGGAAGGCAACATGGTTATAGCAGTTAGTGTCTTGTTAGAATCTACTGTCATTCACCAAGACTGTGACGTTGGGCAGTACTTAACTCCTCCAAGCCTCGGTTTCCTCATCCATACAATAGAGCTGATTAATAATAATGCCTGTGGAAAAAAATCAAGTGAGTCCAAAGCTATTAGCACACATAAATCTAAGTTGCTATTGTAAGTTCCATAAAAATAGCTACTGCCAAGCCTTGAGTGACTTATGGGCACTGGAGAGGAGTTACAGAATTGTTCCTGGTGACCGAGGACCCTCAACACAGGGATGGGGCAAGAGCACAGGTGAGGGGGGAGGGGGGTGACCTCCTAAATGTTGACATCATCTCAGCACACGGCAGCCCCAGAACAGGACCCATCAAAAGAAACTGATGAGGCCACCAAAGACAAAGAGGCCCCTGGCTTTGACCAATGGGAAAGTCCATGCCTGGCAGTTACCCGCTCCCCGTAGAGAGGGGTGAGGCTGGGGACCGTTTCTACCTGCTTTGGTTCTCCCTGCCCGGCCCCCACTGTGGGTGTTATAGGGGAGCAGGAGGGGCTGCTGGGGTCTCTTGGTGTGCGAGGGAGCGTGAGACAGTGTCAGAGCCAGACTTGCAGTCTTCCAAAACTGAGATGCATGCTTCCGCATCACCGGCATTGGCAGTTCTCCTGGTGGGCACACTGACCTCTTTCAATAAGTTGTAGCTGTTTCCCAAGGGCCTGGCACCACTGATTTGGACTCGCTGGTGTAGGCTGATCGTAAAGATGTCATTTCACTGGCCAACTCCCAGCTGGGCCTGCTGGCGAGGGGAGAGCCGAGACGGCCCTGGACTCCCACCCCCAGACAAACATGGTTCGGCTGACTCATAGAGAGTGGGCTGCATTTGCAAGTGAAGGCACAGTGCACATGGTAGCGCCCTGAGCAGAGAATGGCAATTCCAGGTGACAGCTCCTCCAAGCTCCCAGCTGAATAGGGGCAGCTGGAGACTGTGATCCATCTTGCTAGAGAAAGTTTACTGTCAGCTTCTGATTTTTCCAGGGCTCCTGTAATATCCCAGGTATGAGAGTGACAGAATCACTTTGGCACATTGTGCCATCAAGAGAAGTGGGCGCTTATCCCCTACAAAGCAGATGGAGAATGATCCCTGGTCCCCCAGCGCTGGTTAGCCTGGCATGAGGAAGTGTGGTTCCTTCCTGAGCTGTGGGCTTGGCACAGCCCCAGCCTTTGGGAAAGCGCTACTCAACCACAGACGCAGGCCTGCCTACTTCCCCTGCCCCAGAAAGCACAACGTGGCCGTGTTTGCGGCGCGTTGCCCGGGCGCTGCCACAGGCAGTGAGTCAGCAGGCGAGAGCATTACCCACACACAGCCATCCTCAGATGACATTTCTTGCAGAAGAGAACACTGATCTGCCCTGTTTTGCACAGGCCTACGTTCGTGGGGGAAGGCAGGGTGAGTGGCATGTCTCTCCCTGGGAGGGAGTGGCTCTCTCTGTCTGTGCTGCTGTTTCCCCAGGGTCTCTAGGCCACCAGGGGACTCAGGAGCTCAGACCTCTTCAAGTATCTCCTTGGCATCAGCAGTGATCTTCTGTTAGCATTGTTAGGTGGAGGAGGTTACATACCATGGAGGGAAAGCCTTCCGTGAGATATTAAGAAAACAATATATATGTAAAAGAAATTGTGAACTCGAATAGAAACTTAAGACCCGCATGAACCCACAAGCATTTAGAATTGGAGACTTTTATAGGCATGAGTTCAAGGTCATACAGCAAAGTTAGCAGCAGGTGTCCTACCTCATTTAATCCAATGCTCTTTTTGCTCTCCCACCCAGCCTCCCACATCCTAAAGCTCCTAATTCCCAGGGAATTAAACAGCAGTCAAATAATGCCACTTTCTGCAAAAATACCTATCATGGTCTATTCAGGCTGCCATAATGAAATTCCAAAGACTGGATAGATTATAAACAGCAGAAATGCATTTCTCACAGTTCTGGAGGCTGGGAGGTCCAAGACCAACGTGCCAGCAGTTTCTCTGTCCAGTGAGGGCTCACTGCCAGTCTCATAGATGGTGCCTTCTCTCTGTGTCCTGGTGGAAGGGGCTAGGGGTTTCCCTGCAGCCTATTTTTAAGGACCCTGATCCTATTCCTGAGGGCTCTTCCCTCCTGATCACTTCCTAAAGGGCCCACCTCCTAATAACAACACACTGGAGTTAAAGTTTATTTTTTTAAAATATTTATTTATTTGAGAGGCAGAATTACAGACAGTGAGAGGCAGAGACAGAGAAAGGTCTTCCATCCACTGGTTTACTCCTCAAATGGCTAGAACTGAGCCAGTCTGAAGCCAGGATCCAGGAACTTCTTCCGGGTCTCCCAAGCGGGTGCAGGGACCCAAGCGCTTGGGCCATCTTCTCCTGCTATCCCAGGCCACAGCAGAGAGCTGGACTGGAAGAGGAGCAGCCGGGACCAGCGCCCATATGGGATGCTGGCACCACAGGTGGAGGATTAACCCACTGCACCACAGCACCAGCCCCAAGTTAAAGTTCCAATGCACAAGTTTTGAAGGGACATAAACACATAGGCCATAGCAATACCTCAAATGGCAAAATGTCCGATCCAGTTGTTTTTCTGCAGATCCTGCTGAGCAGGCCCAGGGGTGTCCTTCAGCTCCACTCCAGAGTCACAGTAACCAGGATGTGGTTCGGGCAGCAACACAGTCACTGGTGAAGATTAATGGCCGTGTGCACGAATGAGCCACAGCCTGTTACGTGAAAACTAACAGCACAGTGACTGTCAGGACAGCAGCACTGATCAAATATTTATGGTTGGAATTCATCATGCACAACCCTTAACAGCTCTGTGTTAATTTTATGGTCTGCGTTTCTAAATAATGTAGGAGAACTCAGGCAGAGTGAGAAGTGAAGGCCATCCAGTGAAGGGGCTCGGGGTACCCAGGGTGGGACGGCTCTGCCGTTCCCCCAGTCGTGTCACCTAGGTCCCTGAGGTCAGGAGTTACTAGCCAGCTCCACCCTTGTTGACAAAACCCCACAGCCCTCAGCATGACACGCTGGGGATACACAGAACTTCACAAACACTGTGAAGGTGACAGTTGACCGCTGTTGGTGTCAGCTCCACTGGCGCCACCAGACGGGGTTACCAGGAGCTGCTTCAGCTGAGGCTTCCCACGCAGGGTTAACGCTGCAACAGGAGGGCTGGTCCGCACATCCCCTCTCCAGCACTTGTAGAAATGTTGGTGCTGGTGGTCTCACTGGTGTGCCCACCCTAGGGTTGTAACTTCTCTGTCGAACACATCAAGAAGAGGAGGAGGAGACTCAGGATGCCTCCTGGGTTTTGCTGGGGAAATGGGTTATTGGTATCTTCTAGAATGGTTGCTCTGGGTCAAATCAGTGGGGTCCACTTGACTAATTCCTGAAAGACAGAGGACCTAGTCATGATGCAGATGACAGGGCATTCTTCACAGTTCTTGCCTGCAGACAATCACTTGTTCTTTGCTCAAGGGAGTCCTGAGCTGCAGGACGCTACCCCTGGTCACTGCCAGCCTCAATCGCAGAGATTAACCCACCACTGTCAGACTCTGCTCACGAGAGCAATCAGGGTTCAGCTTCTGCTCCGCCTTTTGGTTCACATCAGTGTATGTGCTCCTTGGAAAAGACCTAAAGAAAGATACAGATAGAAAAAGGCAGGGACAACTTTACATTTTGTACCCGCATGTCATTCCTTAAGTGCATCCCATGGGCTCTAGCTAGACTTGGGAAACTGTTGAGTGGTACCCAGTATTGCCTTTTATAAAGACCAAACATTGATAGACCACATTCCTCAAATACCAATGAGAGAAGTAGTAAAATCAAGGTCTAGATTTGGTCCATTAGTCAGCCTGCTCTCAAAGACAACTTGAATTGTCAAGTGCTTTCCTCGGTTGACTGCCCAGGCCAGATATGAAGTAGATTATTGCAGGTTGTGTCTCTCTCTACAGACTGTTGATTTTTTAATACTGCATGAGGCATCAGAAGAAATCTTACACTTCAGGAGTGTTGCGTTGATTTTTCCATTTGTTCCTTCAGTAGAACTCTGCCCACCTGCACATATGCAACAGCAAGGTGTTGCCAGAAAGAGTTTAAAAGTCAGTGCTAGATGAACTACTGGGGGAATGTAGTGCTTTCAGGACACCACTGTGAGTAGCAATGATGATCTGGCAGAGAGGGCAGAATCGGTGCTGCTGCTCCTTTTGGGTCCGGGAGGCAGCCATACAATGAGAGTTCCTGCTAATGAGGTCTCACTTTGCTCTTCCCTTTCTTTCCTCAGCTTGCCATGAAGCACAAATGCTGAGGACCTCCCTGCCTGGTGACCCTCCTAAGAGAAACGGAAGAGATTGTTCAGCAGTTTTTACAAGAATTCTGGACCTCCACTCGCTTCTTTTTTTCCAATATATGGACATTTAGAGTTTCTTGTTTTTCCTTTTCAGACATTAATACGAAAGGAAAGGTGATGTGTTTATACATCCCCCAGTGATCTTGCTAGGAAACGCTACAGTAACATCAGCTTCATGTTGCTTTTGTTCTTCCCTGTGGAGTATGTGTGTGTGTGCATGTGTGTGTGTGCGCGAGTGTGTGTGAGTATGAGAGAGAGAGAGAGAATGTATTTTTCTTTTTTTAAAAAAAATTGTAGTTTGGATATAAACTTTGGACCACATAATAAACTGCGCTGTCTCTAAATGGCAACATGTATTTCCCCCTGATTAGAAGCAGGAGCATATTTTCATGTGGTGACATCAGATATTATTGTTCTAGGTGAGAATAAAAATCAAGCAGTTATTGAGTCTCCTCACTCTCCAGCTACTCTCAATATGAAGCATAAAATTAAAATTGTGTATCCGAAGACATGACTCTGTATTATGGAAAACATTTGGATTTATCAGGGGAAACAGCAGTCTTAGATTTTGCTCATTGCTTAGTAATCTTCTGCATGAACCATCACCAGCATTCAAAAAAAAAAAAAAAAAGCAAATCAGAATCACAGATAGAAATCTACTTTCTGAGCTACAGCTTCAGTGCTTCTGCTGCTTATTTCCAGGCTGATTATCTGGAATTACCATATGAAGGATAAAAATTTGAAAGTGAAGATCTAAGGAAAAGCCTACTCAACAACTTGTGTATGTTCATGGATGCTTCTGTCTTTTGTCACTGTCACAAATGATAGTGGCTTGTATTAAAAAGCTTGGATTTTCATCAAAATTTGGTTTGTCTGGGTAAAAGTCTGTGTAGATGATAATGTGAAAAGATGCTATGTTTTAAATATTCTCTTCTCTTCTCTCCAAAGGCATGACTGTTTTTAGGCACCTACACAGTGCCCTGAGAAATGGCCTTCAGTTTCTTAGTATCTGGTTGGGGAGATTTTTATGTTATTGTGGTCTATTTATTTAACATAATTTAACATGTGGTTTTCTTGAGGAATTGCATTTTATGGCAGTTGCGACTTGCCTCGTCTGACATAAAACAGCACAGACACAAGTCCCTTACATTGCAGTCAGATTGGATGGAGTTGATCACACACCTCCTGAACGTGTATGACTCAAGGCAGGGCTGGGTTTAGAGTCTGCAAGTTTTGTTTCCTAGAAAGTTAAGAGGCTAAACATAAAACAAGCTGGGATTTTTCTGCATGAAACCACATCACAGATGCGCAGGTCAGCCTCTCCCTGCAGTTCGTCATTTTTAAGCTGCCCAAACCTTCAGGACCCCTTCCTGTTCCTTTATATCTGTTGAGCCAATTGAGTCTTTGTGAACTGTGGTCTCTTACATAGCAGTAAGATGACTTTGGGATGATTAATGCAGATTTAAATAGCTGAAGTTCTTCTGATAAAGCCTTCCCAGGGTGACAGAGTTTATTAGCAAAAAACAGTCTAGGCAGTGTGTGTCAGAATGGAGATGGGATTTGCCAGAGACCAGTTTCTGAATCCTCTTAGAGAGATTATCCAATTCTAGAAAGCTCTCAACCAACTTATATAGTAAACTAGGTAAGTTTACTGTAATATTTCATATGTTTCTATTTTATTTGTATTGTCTTTAAAGTCTAATGAAACAAGGAACGTGCCATTTGGTGAACACTACTAGAAGCATTTATAATTTCTAAGAAAAGACCCAAGGGTTACTCCAAATGAGTTATGTTTACCAACCTCCCTTCAGAAAACATGGGGAGGCGGGGTGGGGGAGGGGTGAGGAGTCACCTTCCCAATATAGATTCTGATTTTATAGATAGATAGTATAAGTAATTGAAAGAATAAATCTAAAACCTCCTGAGCATCAGCCCAGCAGCAAGAAAGTCGGTTGCCAAGTATCTAGCAGCAACCTGTGGGACTGGCTTTTAACGCAGCCGAGGAGGGCGTAAGCACACTGTGAGATCTGAGGTTCTTCCTCCCTGGTAAAATTGTGATACAAGTTTGCACACCTCACCCTCTTTCCTGGCTGTTTATCCTTTTGGACTAAGATCGGAAGTAGCCTAGATTAAAGCAAGTCCATCTGAATCTTTATTAGCTTCCTCTACTGATTTGTTCACAAGCCATGGTCATGACCTTGACTTCCCTGTGTCAAAGTCCCACCAACCCAGTGGCCAGAGCAGGAATCCTCTCCCTCCTCTCCCCTCAGGCTCTTGCAGAGGAGCCCCAGGATAACGTGTGAAGTTTCTTGCTATCGTTTGGAAGGTGGAAGGTGCTGCAATACAAGGTGTCGATACAGCATAACCTGGAGAAAATGACAAAACTGACTCGCATCATTTGGGTGGACTTCTGTTTCATTTCTGCATTTCACTATGAATTTGGGGAAGACTATTTTTCTGTGAAGGTCTTCTCAAATTATACTGGCAACACATGAAGAGAAGAAACTTCCCAGTATTACCACTTCTTCCTGGAATGTAGCTGTAGTAGTATTCTTTACTAGTATTCTTAGATACCTGTGTACAGGAAGTACGCAGCTATTCGGGTCGGTGTTTCCTGTTTAAAGAATGTATTTGTAAAATGTAACAAGATCAGTAGTTAACTTTTTTTAAGCTCTGAAAAAAACTAAGATTATGTGTTAGATTTAAAATTACAGTGAATTCTGTCTTAATACTACTTTTGTGGCTAGCAAAGGTTGTGTGTGCATTTATATAAAAATATTTACAGAATGCCCTAATCAAGGGATATTAAAGATAGGTTGTGCTCTTAATTTTTAGAATTGCAACATTGCTGATGTATGTTGTACAATTACTAATCCTTCAGAAGTTCCCTAAGATGTAAAACATAATTTTTGTTTTATTCAGAGACAAGTAACACCTGCTCTACTGATTCACTATTACAGCAAGCCCTAATTTTGTCATTAAATATTTTACTGTGATGAAAGTTTGTTTCTCGGTTATTTGTGAAGTCTGTAAAACACCACAAATAGGTACACAGCACCATACTCATACCTCATCACTAGGATTAGCCTGATGATAAAGTTCCATTGCAACTGTTCTAATGGAAAAGCTTGAAATGTAAAAAAGATTAAGGAGCTAACCTTAATTTAGACAACGGGCATCTATCCTGCAAGTGTTGTTTTGTTTTTCCTTCTCACAGATGAGATGAAGCCGATTCATAGTTGCCCTCCTGCTGATATTAGTGATGTACTCCATAACTTACTCAATGTGTGCCCTCATTCAGCAGCTAGTGCTGTGTCCTGTGATTGGGAAAGACCTGGCCATATTCTATCGACTTCCTGCAAAGTAAAGGCGACGTATTGCGTTACCCCATTTGTTTTCGAGAGAAGTGATTCGGGTGCCTGCGGTAGCAGAATAGCATCTTGGGGCTGCCTTGGACGCTCTTTGAGCAGGCAGCGCTTTGAAATACTTCTGGGAGGGCCGCAGGTGGAAGGGAAAGAGAAGAAAGGATGAAGATGGGGCTGGCTAGATGACAACTGAGCCCTACGTTACTGAAGCCTTTCAAGTCATCTGCTCTTACAAACTAAACTGGTAGCCAGTTGCCTTGCAAATATGATCTATTGTTTGCCAGTTATGCCATGACCAACTTTCACATTTTATGGGAGAATTAATATAAAAAGTGTTTCCAAAATATCAGTGGTGCCCTTCCCCCACTGTCACTGGGAACCTGCTTAGGGAACAGCATTGACATCATAACCATTGTCTGTCTAAACAAGCATTTTGGAGTAGATGGGGGAAAGGGAAGTAGAGAGTAGAAAGAGAGTGGGTGGGATTTACCAGAAATAAATTTCAAGCCAAACTGCAAACGTCTGCCTTTGATTGCTGTTGATACGGGTTCTGCATGCCTCTCCTGCTGGCGTGGGCTGGCCCGGGTGGGAGCGAGGTACACTTAGGCATGTTCCCCGGGAGCCCCTGCGTGGCACCCTCTGGCCCATCTAGGCAGGAGATGGTACGTGCAGGGGTCAGTCAAACTGTAAAATGCCTCAGGGGCAACCATTATCACAGCAAGAATTCAGAGAGGTAGGAGATGTGGAAAGAGAACACCCACCCACAAGGCAAATCTCCTGTGTCTCTAAATGTAATGTGCCCACAGTCCTCTCTAACAAGATGCTGCAAAGGATGGATTTTCTTTTGGTTTGCTTTTTGACACTTCAGAAATTACACAGAGAATGATTCTGTGCAGTCAAGCCAGCCTGGTGCACAATCTATATTTAAACCTTCACCCCCAACCTGTTGAGCAATCTCCCTTCTCCCCTCCACGCCTTTCTCTTTGTTCTCGGCCCTTGTGAAATCCTGCTTTAGCCCACCCTTCCTAAGGGGTTACCTATAAATAAAGTGCTGATTTATAGCAGCTTAGGGCAGTTCCTCCGAGCAATTGGGGAGCGATCAGAAATGCACATATTTTATTCCCAATCTGCCATTTTGGTGTCCCTGGTCATCTGGACTTTTGCAAAAAAAAAAAAAAAAAAAAAAAAAAAAAATCGGCAGGCCCTGGATGATGGGACACCTGGCTTTCCAGATGCTGAGTGGAATTAAGCCAGCTAATTAAAGCTGCCAAGGAAATTAAATGTTAGTGTGGAGTTAAGCTCTGTGACTCCTGTAGCACCACCTTCTACCATGACCCCTTCTATATTTCCCCCACGCTTCATCCAGAGCCTCTGGATTTCCTGAGTCCTGTTTTCTCTTCACACCTCCCCCCCTCCCTCCCGTGAGGCTCTCTGCCACATTTCTTCTTTCTGCTAAGTCCACAGCCTGGGCATCGCAGGTCTTCAGGGCGTCTGTTTCAATGACCCATTCCCCCACTGCTGGACACGGTGCAGTGAGGGAAAGTGGCCATGCCTCCACCCACCTGCAGGAACAGACCTAAGGGGCTCTGCCTTGGTTTGGGATGTGTGCAGTTGGCACTCCCATGGCTCTCATCTGCTAGACATTTATATTCTATTGATTGTCTAGGAGTGAAGAGCTTTTAAAAGAACACACATTTTCCTAAGTGCGTTTCCTGTGCTCAACCAGTGCAAGGATGCCTCTATGTGCAGCCGGGCCTCACACATCCTCACCTAGGACTGTCAGCAGGCGGGCAGCAGTTTCCAGCCCTGCAAGTCCCGGTGTCACTTGCCAACATGAGGTTTGGAGCCTTGGTCTGAGGACATTGCATCACAATTGCTTTGCCACTTGATTATTTGTCAGATGACACAGAGAAGAAAAACGAGCCTGTGAGTTCTACCCTGCGATCTAAAACAAGGCTTGGATGCCTTTCTGAAGACAATTACTGATGTGTGCTTTAACCTCGTGCACCAGCTGATCTGTTCAATAGCAACACCACGTCCCTGGTGACAGAAGCCCCGAGCTTTCTGTTAGTTTGTGTTAAAACGAGCCCTTTCTTAACTTTCAAGGAAGGAAAGCCTGGCTCCTGCTATTGAGCTAGTCTCTCTATTCATAGCACAATGGCTTTCTGAGGAATTTATTTAAGGCCAGCAGTTACAGTGGCCAATACTGGTAGACACATTTACATTTCCAGAAACTTTCCAGTTTTTTTTAAAGATTTATTTATGTATTTGAAAGGAGAAAGAGAGACAGAATCTACATCTGCTGGTTCATACCCCAGATGGCTGTGATGGCCTGAGCTTGGCAGATCTGAAGCCAGGAACCAGAAGCTTCTTCCAGGTCTCCCACGTGGGTGCAGGGGCCCAAGAATTTGGGCCATCTTCTGCTGCTTTGCCAGGTGTACTGGCAGGGAGCTGGATAGGAAGTGGAACAGCCAGGAATCACCCATATGGGATGCCCGCCACAGGGGTGGCTTTACCTGCTATACCACAGATTTTGCCTCAAAACTTCCCAGTATTAAAGGAGGCTCAGGATTTGCACAGAAGGAAAATGTGGGAAAGGGAATGCATAAATTGCGCCCCACGCTGCAGCCCCCAGCGAGCAATAAACCATAGCATCCTTTAGCTGGCATGGACAATGGCAGAGCGCCCCCTTGTGGCGATTTATCGGGACCTGCATTGCCTCATGACAAAGAGTGGCTCCAAATGGCCCTACTCTGCTTTGAAATCCAGCTCCGGTTTTGCTACTATCTGGCCTTGGGTAATTTCCTACTTTCTTGCCTGTTTTCTTATCTTCGAAATAGGGGTGACCGTCGAAGGTCATTTTAAGAATTAAATAATGAATGATAAAGCTTCTAGTCCTGTGCCTGCCTCTTGTTAAGAGATCAAAGAATGTCAACTCCACTTCTCTATGACGTAGGTCTAAAACAAAATGGTGAACTTTATAGTCTTGCGAGGCTGCAGACTGTGCTGCTGACTGGCAGGGTGGGCATACTTCCCTAAAATTGAGGTTGGCACAGGCACACAGGGCAGACATTGGCCAAGCATCTCTGGCCATTTTTATGGCCCAGGACATGGATCCCTTGACATTCCATAAATGCCAGTCCTGGGATAAAGAAGGTTCCTGCCCGAACAGCCACTTTCTAGGAGAAATTTCCAAAAAGCCTAAATTCATGTGAGAGAAGTCAAGAGGCACTAACCTTATCATCAATGTTATCAACTATGGGGTGATCAAGAATGGTTTTATGATCTGGGATGCTGACATGTCCACTGGACAGTAATTCATACTGCTTTCTTAAAAAGAGAGCTCTCTTCAAAAGAGAGCTGTGGTGCAGTAAGATAATCCTCTGCCTGCAGTGCAGGCATCCCATATGGGCGTAGGTTCTAGTCCCGGCTGCTCCACTTCCAATCCAGCTTTCTGCTATGGCTTGGAAAAGCAGTCGAAGATGGCCCAAGTTTTTTGGCCCTGCACCCATG
This sequence comes from Oryctolagus cuniculus, assembly GCF_051225735.1. Classification (NCBI taxonomy): domain Eukaryota; kingdom Metazoa; phylum Chordata; class Mammalia; order Lagomorpha; family Leporidae; genus Oryctolagus; species Oryctolagus cuniculus. Next base: position 50,572,582 of record NC_142878.1, read on the forward strand.
TGGGAGACCCGAAAGAATCTCTTGGCTCCTGCTTTTGGATTGGCCCAACTCTGGCCGTTGCAGCCTTTTGGGGAGTGAACCAATAGATGGAAGACCTTTCTCTCTGTTCCCCTCTCTCACTGTCTGTAACTCTACCTCTCAAATAAGTAAATAAAATCATTTTTTAAAAAAAGGTTCAAGGTCATTCTACAGATGTATTGATGTGATTCCAAGGACTCTGGGGAGGACTTTCTCAAAAATAAACCATTCTCAAATGACCTAAATTGAAAGTGATTTAAAGAGAATTATTGACTCTATGAATTGAACCCTGGCCTGCAGTGAAAATAGTTCTAAGGGGAAAAGGGAAATAACTATTATCTCACCGATGTGTAAATAGCTGATAATGTGGCTTTCCTGGAAGCATTCAGCTAAAGAAGGAAAGATGGTCTCAGAAACTCTCATTGTCAGAATACTGTTTCCTATGGTTGCCATGGTGCTACTATTTGTTATGCTGAGTAAACTCAATATTATGGGCATGCATTTGACCTAACTGTAAAGATGCTCACATCCCATACCAGAGTGCCTGGATTTGAAAACTGCCCCTGGCTCCTGCTAATACCTGGTGGTTGTGGACATCTGGGGAGTGAACGAGTAGATTGAAATTCTGTGTGTGTGTCTCAAATGAATTAGTTAACTTTTAAACCCCACATTATTAGACCTAGGTAAGAGGGATCAAGCTCGTTATAACAGTGAACATTGTCCATCAAAATCCAATTATACTCCTCTCATTTGTACAGTGCCACAAATTATTTTTTAAACAAACTGCAAGCCATAGAAGTCTCATCTTGAAAAAGTAACTGGAATCTTTCCTAGCAGAGAGCCTCCTGGCTTCTTCATCAGATTTGTGTGTGTCCATGTAACTTTTTGAAAATACCGAGTGTTGTGTTTCAGAGAACAATTCCCTCCTCTGTGTGCTGCGACCTGGGGAGTGAAGTGAGCTGGGGAATGTGGGAAATACCAGTCACCACAACCTCCTTCTCCCACTGCTCCCTCCTACAGGCCCCACCTTGGGGTAGGGGTGGTCTCGTGACTTCCTTGCCCCCTTCACAGGAAAGACTCCGTCTCAGACACTTGGCCCCTACTTGCCGGCCTGTGAAATGCAGTGAGGGAATAGTGGGAGGCAGCTGGGCTTTCCTCCAGGAAAGGACTGGGAGCAAGACAGGCTCATGGGGACCAGAGTGGGACAGGTCAGCCTGGGTGCAGAGGACCCCGTGGCTCTGGTAACTCCTGCAAGTTCTGAGTCCTCTTAGAGAAACACCTCTCCACCTGCTTGGGAAGACGACCTGAAAACCAATGGAACAAAACACTGAGCTCTGTCAGACCTGCTCTCCCTGAGCGAGGGCTGAGCAGAGGTCCATCCAGGTCCCTACTGAGACTGGTTTTCCCAAGATAAAAGTAACAGGGAGACGGCCACAGAAATGGTCAGTCTTGGAAATTCACTGGGAAAGAGTGAAAGGAGTAGTGATTGGTCAGGCATCCCACAGAAACAGGATACAGACAGAAGGATGGTCCAATGATGTGCTTTCAGTGTAGCAATTGGTCAGGCAACCCAGTGAGACCAGATATAGACAGAAGAATGGTCCAATGACGTGCTTTCAGATGAAGGGAGGACTCCACTGCCCTCACCTGCATTCACTGAAAGCAGAGCTGTATCCTGACCAGGGGTGCTGGGCAGCCAGTTCTGTGGCAGCCAGTTCTGTGCTCCCCTTTGGAGATTCCGCCTGGCCTGACTTTCCCTTGGAAATAGCAGGAGAAGGACTGGAAGAGGCATAACTGGCTCCCCTCCAGCGTAATGCTGAACAGGCTAAGCTGTCTACTTCATGCTTTGTCCCTCTGGCCCCCAGGATTGCCCATGGTGCTGAGCCACATCAGGCTGCCCTCACACCTGCCGTCCACCAGCCATGCAGGAGAAGCGATGTGCAGACACCACAAGGAGCAAGGCATGTGGACCAGAGTGCACCCCCCAGGCTTCCTTCAGGTCCCGGTACTGTCCTCTGCTTTCAGTCCTCCTCCCCGAGATGCAGCGAGGGTGGATGAAAGGTGTAAGGAAGCTGCTGTTGCCACAGTTGGGGCAGAGATGAACCTGAACAAATATTGTCCTCACCGAGTATAATAACAGGAAGGGACAATGGAGGGAAAGTACTGAGTCCACTTCCTGAGGTCATTCAAACCGTCCTGCCTATCAACAGATGATGGCTTCTCAAGGCCACCACAAACCTTAACTCCATAAGCAGACCACAAAAGATGTTAGGATTGTAGGCTTTTTATTTAAGAAAAGAAAGTCTTGGAGTGAGTGCTTGGCCCAGGAGTTAACCCACTAATTGGGACAAGCATATCCAACACTGGAGTGCCTGGGCTTGGGCCTGGCTTGAATCCCAATGTCATCTTCCTGATAATGTAAACCCTGGAAGGCAGCAGGTGATGGATACCAGCCATCATCCACGTGGGAAACCTGAACTGAGTTTCCTGGCTCTTGGCTTTGGCCTGCTCCAGCACCACCACAACTCCAACCTCCACCTCGCAAATAAATAAATATTTTAAAAAAGAGGAAGTCTAAAGTATAGCTCCCAGATCTGCTCAGCATGAAAGATCTGTCCCCTGAATTCAGTGAGGTCAATGAAAGATGAATCCAAAGAGATCATTCAGAAAATGCCATGAAAGATATAGAAATTAACCTCAAAAATAGAGAGAGACAGGGGCTGGCCCCGTGGCCCAACAGTTAAAGCTGCCTTGTTACTCATTATGCCTTCACAGGCCTGGCCGCTTGCACCTCTTTCGCACCCAGAGGTCCTCGTATACGCTGTTTCTGCTGCCAAGGCTACTTTTGTCCCTAGGCCTCCACGTGGCTGACCTTGTCTGCATATCTTGTCCATGAAGTGTCCACCTACAGGTCAGAAAGACCTTCCCCAACCCCCATGTCTAAAGTAAACTAGGGTTTTCCAGTTATGGCACCTCCTGTTTCCTTTTATAGAACTTATGGAAATGAGTTTTTGGCCATTTGTGCACTCTCTCGTTGTCTCACTCATCATACAGTAAGACCCCAGAGGCCAGGAACCAGTGTCCTTTTGCTCCCCAGGGCGTACCCAGAGCCTGCGATTCACCAAGCACTCAGAACGTCCCATCTAAATGAATGCACCGGCCTTTCACTTGAAGCCTCCACGCAGAAGACAAAGGAGAGCTGGCTGGAAAAAAAGTAAAATAGCTAAACATAGGAGAAATACTCAGCTTCACTCAGAGTGGGAGACACGCACATTTTTTAAAAGGCAGAGTTCAAAAGTTGATTATATTTGATAATCAAATCAAATTAAAAGGGAATATGACCTGGGGCACACTGTCACCATTTATTTGGATGCAAGATGCTGGCACCTGCCAGCCTACCTCAGGCCTGTGCTCTGCCCATCTTTTAGCCTCCAGCTTCTCCTGACCACCCAGTACTGTGTCTACCACTCAGATCACCGTTGCCTGGCCCAGCCTCGTTAAAGCAGTTACTGTACAATAAGTTTCTCCACCTCTCAGTGGCAGAAAGCAGTTATCAGAAGGCTCTTAATTCCCCCAAACAAGTAAATCAATGAAATAAATATGCCCGGCTTGTTACTGTCCCGTAGATGTGATATTGGTGGGTACTTCTACTCCCTTAGCCCAGCTTCTACAACTATGCATTTTCCTTGATTCCTCAGTACTTTCTCTTTCTATGGGATTCCGGATCCGGCAAGGGAAGAAGGAATAATGAACTGTTAAGCTGCAAATTATTTATCTGCTATGTGAGACAAGCCTTGTAATCATCTAGGCCTGCTATCACGTTATTCTCTCTCCGTTCCCAAACCACCCTTCTTTACCCTGCGTTGTGATACCGGAACTCTGCAAACACTGCACCTGCTACTTCTGGAACCCTTAGAAGTTAACCACTTTCTACTCACTAACAATTCCTTAAATTACGGTCCTCCCGTTCACACCTGTGATGTGAATTCCTGACATTTGCTCTGAGGCGACTCCCAGGCACTTGGCACAGTTCCTGTTCCAGATCTTCACCATTCTCCCCAAGGTTCTTACAGCCAATCCTTTACATTTGCCAAATGATCCAACTTGCTAAGGTCAAGACTATCCTATTTAACATAATCCCACTTCCCTCACCTCTTTGTCTAAGTCCTATCACATCCTTAAACTTCCACCTTTAACAGCCCCCTTCTTGTTTCAGGAGGATCCGTGTTAGGACCCCCTTTTCCCTGTCTTTTCCGACTGCTTCAAGGGCCCATTCCATTAACAACAGACTCATTTCATTCTGTCTTTAAAGTTTATTTATTTATTTGAAAAGTAAACTGAGGGCAAGGAGGAGAAAGAGATCTTCCATCAGTCCCCAGATGCCCACAACATCCAGGCCAGGACAAGCCAAAACCAGGAACCTGAAACACCATTCAGGTCTCCAGTGTGGATGGCAGGAGCCAAGGACTTCAGCCATCACCTGCTGCCTCCCAGAATGACATTAGCAGAAAACTGGACAAGAAGCAGAGGTGAGATTTCTTCAGGCACTGGGTTATAAGAAGCAAGTGTCCAGGGCAGCAGCTTAACCCACTGCACCATGTGCCCACCTCTGCCTGTGTCTCTCCCTCTCCATTGTTCCATCTCTCAGAGGACAAATGATCGTCTCCCCATCACGAAGTCATTTTAAAACTTCCCCTTGCCTTTGTTACTTCCTATATACCATCTTCTCACCACCCCTGGCCAGCACTATGATGACTGGTCTTTCAAGGATGGCCCAGCCAAGATTCAATGACCAGCGGAAATGGATTCTTCTAATCCCCATTTCTCTGTCCTGCCTGATATCTGACATTGGTGGGCATTTCTACTCCTTCCTCTGGTGTGTGCCTTCTTCCCAACCACTACAAACATATTTTTCCAAAAATTCTGTCCTGCCCCCCTCTGTTTTTACACTTTTTCAAAGTCAATGAGTGTAATCCATAAGCTGATTTTTAAAATTTTTATGCAATAATATAATTATACTTCAAAAAGTTTATGGAAAGGCATATTATGACAAAATTATGTGTGGATTTCAAAAATAAGCTTATCTTTTAATTTCATCTTTCCATGAGCTTTTTGAAGTCCCTTCATACTACTCTAGCCTTCACCTTTCTCTGAACTCCAGAATTGAATTTCTGGCTTTCCTGCTAGAAATTTCCACATGACTCAGTAAGTCTAAATTTCAATTCATCTCTGCCTACATGCTTGTTTCCCTTCTTTTAACATCTTATCCAGGCATAAAACCTAAGCACCCTTTGATACTCCCTCCTTTTCCTCAACTATAAACTAGGAATAATAATAATGTGTACATCATGGTATTTTGTAGGAATAAAATTTTGTTGTAATGCCATCAGGAGAGTTATTATTTGTTCTAATTAATATCATCCACTTGAGTAGTTGCAAGTCCATCAGTTCTGCTTCCCATACACTGCCTGTCCTATTTTTTCCATCAATGCCACTAATATAGCTTTAATCCTCATTGATATTTAACTGAACAACTCCAGTTCGTTGACATCTATCAATAGTCTACTGTTCGCAATGTGTTTTTTTTTTTTTTTTAAGATTTATTTATTTGAACGGCAAAGGCACAGGCAGAGAGAGAGTGAGAGAGAGAGAGAGGTCTTCCATCTGCTGGTTCACTCCCTAGATGGCCGCAATGGCCAGAGCTGAGCCAATCTGAAGCCAGGAGCTTCCTCCAGGTCTCTCATATGGATGCAGGGAGCTGCTTTGCTTTTTTTTTTTTTTTTTTTTTTTTTTTTTTGCCAGACTGACGTAGTCACTTTTGTTTATAAAGATTTATTTATGTATTTATTTTGAAAACCAGAGTTACAGAGATGTGTGTGTGTGTGTATATATATATAGAGAGAGAGAGAGACAGAGAGACAGAGAGAGAGAGAATCTCCCATTGACTGGTTCACTCCCCAGGTGGCCACAACAGCCAGTGTTGGGCCAGGCTGAAGCCAGGAGCTTCATCCAGGTCAACCACGTGGGTGGTAGGGAAGCCAAACACTTGGGCCATCTTCCACTGCTTTTCCCAGGCCATTAGCAAGGAACTGGATCAAAAGTGGAGCAGCTGGGACACCAACCTGCACCCTTATGGGACACCAGCATTGCAGATGGTGGCTTTACCTCCTACGCTACAACTCCACCTCCTGAACTAATCACTTCTTTTCGTTCACTCCCACTGTTTTTCTTGGTACTCTGGAACACTGTACCATGTTTGGTAGATGTAATTTTTCTTCTTGCAGGAAGGTGGCACCCAGAGGACTGATACTGATTCTCAGTTATGCCTCTAAGAATACACATTATTCAATACTCAATAAATGTATGTTCATATATTAAATGAATATATGAGCAAGAACATGCTATTTTAAAACTTCGTCATTTCTTTCCTACACCTCCAATATAAGAAAAGATCAACTTCAAGGATTTTTCCTCTGTAACAATATTTCACAGCTTCTACTTAGACATTAATTCGGGGATATTGTTTTCTCTTTAACCAAAGTCTCCTGAGAATTGTATGTGTATATTTACACAAGTTCACACACACACACACACACACACACATACCGGACAAATCATTTTTCTAAACTTCACTTTCCTCACTTGTAATATCAGAAAATAATACTCATTTCATAGGGCTGTTGTAAAGATTAGATGAGACAGTGCACATACATTACTCAGCATTTAATTTATAACGCATAGGTGTTTAACATGTCAGCTTTATCACAGTGGCAGTTACATGTATGTTTGGCTATGAGAAAGATGAAATCTGCTTTCACAATAAAATAGATTTCAAAGACAACTGAAACCACAGGCACCTGTGAGCTATGCCAATGACTGTGTCCTACAGAGAAAATCACAAGACCCCGACTGCACATGAAGAGGAAGGACGGAGGGAATGCAACGTCCCTGTCACCACAGGCAAGGAGGAAAGTCCGAGCACGGGGACATCAACATCTTGACCACCAGGCCTCTGGCAGTGGGGGTGCTAGTGGGGGTGAGGTTGTGGCAGCGGTCGGAGGCACAGTTCATGCTTCCTGCCTGTCAAGCTGGGGGTGAAGGTAGAGCAGAGGTGATAGACCTGGTCCATTTTAAAGAGGGTGGCCCGGGGGGAGAACACTGTTATGAACTCCTCTATTCCACATGTCTACACTGTCTGCTGCAAGTTTCCTCCTAGACTCTACTTGGGAGACGTATGTATGTAGACCATGCTCATAGTCAACCTAAGGCACATAGTCGCACCAAGAGCCAGAAGAGACTTGAGAGAAAGTACCCAGCCCTAGTTGGTCTAACTCACCTGGAAAGGGAGTTCTAGGCAGATGGCTTCAACCTGGCCCAGCCCTGGCCATTGTGGCCATTTGGGGAGCGAACCAGCAGATGGCAGATGACAGATTTCTCTCTCTCTGTCTCTCCTCTGTGTGTGTGTGTGTGTGTGTGTGTGTGTGTGAGAGAGAGAGAGAGAGAGAGAGGGAGAGAGAGGGGGAGAGAAAGAGAGAGAGACTCTTTCAAATAATTAAATAAATCTTTATTTTTAAAAAAATCACCTGGGTAAAGAGAATCGAAAATGAATCTTGATGTGAATGGAAGGGGAGAGGGAGTGGGAAAGGGGAGGGTTGCGGGTGGGAGGGATGTTATGGGTGGGGGGAGCCATTGTAATCCATAAGCTGTACTTTGGAAATTTATATTCATTAAATAAAAGTTAAAAAAAAAAAAAAAGAAAAGAAAAGAAGGGCCAGCACCGCGGCTCACTAGGCTAATCCTCCACCTTGTGGCGCCGGCACCCCGGGTTCTAGTCCCAGTCGGGACACCGGATTCTGTCCCGGTTGCCCCTCTTCCAGGCCAGCTCTCTGCTGTGGCCAGGGAGTGCAGTGGAGGATGGCCCAAGTCCTTGGGCCCTGCACCCCATGGGAGACCAGGAGAAGCACCTGGCTCCTGCCATCGGATCAGCACGGTGCGTCGGCCACAGCGCACCAGCCGCGGCGGCCATTGGAGGGTGAACCAACGGCAAAGGAAGACCTGTCTCTCTCTCTCACTGTCCACTCTGCCTGTCAAAAAAAAAAAATCACCTGGGAAGAATTTCTCTTCTTTGACAGACATGGTGGCACTTTTGGAACATATTCATGCACTGAAAATCTTTACTCCCCCTGGCTACCCTAGAGAGGCATAAAGATCACTGTCAATTTAGTACAAGGAATATATTTCCTTTGTTCAGACCTATGGGAAACATGGATAGATGGATTGATGGATGGATGGATGGACGGATGGACAGGTGGATGGATGGATGGGTATGATTCCTAGATAACAAAGTACCAGGACAACTTAAGAGTCTAAATTGAAAGGGTCCTTGTGGTAGACTAAATAAGGCCCCACAAAAGTACCTATATCCTAACCCCTGGACCCTGTAAATATGTTACTTTCATGGCAAAAGGACCTTGGAAGATGTGATTAGGTGAAGGGTTTTGAGGCAGGGATATTATCCTGTATTTTCCAGGTGGTCCAATGTAGTCACAATGATCCCTGTAAGAGGGAGCCAGAGGGTTAGAGTTGAAAAAAAGTGAAATGATGATAAAGGCCTGGGAGAAGGAGAGGGAGAGGGAGAGGGAGAGGGAGAGATTAAAAGACAAATTGCTGGTTCTGGAGGTGCAGGAAGGGGCCACGTATCAAGGAATGTAGATGGCATATAGGAGTTAGAAACAACAAGGAAACAGATTCCCCCTAGAGCTTCCATGAGTCACAGCTTTGCTGGCATCTTCATTTTAAGACTTCTGACCTCTGTGGAAGCAAAATAACAACTATTTCTTTAATCCACTAAGATTGTGGGGATTTGTATAGAAGCAATAAGAAACTAATACAATCCTCAAACTCCCAGGTGAAGTGTGTAAACTCTCAGATGGGGAACTGGGGTCCCTCCAAACCCAGGGAAAGCCAATAGCTCTTCTCAGGCCAACCTTGGTTCTGGCTAACCAACATTTATTTAGACCATCTGGATCTGTCCTAGAAAATGGAAATAGAAATTAAGATGCCCCTCACTCTCAAAGTGAGATCCATATAAAGGAAAACAAAGTTTTAAGACAGAAAATGCTAATGCAAATGGTGAAAAATTCATCTACAACTCCAGGCATTCAGAAGAGGCCACCATCTTTGCTTGTAAGGAAATGCTTCTCCTCCTATTCGAGCATCCCATAATAGGCATGGGGCTGTACATCCAGGTTCATGCAGGGAAGTACAGATTTATATGTGCTGTCTAGTATCATCATGAAAAGGGGTCACTTTAATTCTTAGAAGTACCTAGTTTCATGATAAACCACATGGCCACGGGAATGGGGCTTTAGACATGAAGCCACCACACACATAGCAATACCCTGTTAGGAATAGCTTTGAACTGAATCTCAATGCAGAATCAAAAATAATCTTCAATTTTTATGCCTCTGAAGTCTTAATACACTTGTGTTTGATTGACTGGGAGTAAAACAGACGTTTCCATAATACTTGACACACAGTACTCGGATTCTCTTTCTGGCAAAGTTGAAGTGAGGAAACTGAAATCACATTATCAAGTGAGACACAATGATTTTAATGCTGATACTCCCTGCAGCTATAGCAGATGGGGAAAAGGTGTTGTGCTGTGTTTTGTTTTGTTTTTTAAAGTGCTTAGGAGAAGGACTGGGGTAGGGGTGAAGGAATGGAGAAGAGAAGAGGAGGAAGAGTAGAAGAGAAAGTTGAGTTCCAGCTGTCTTGCCATGTGCACCAGGCCTGAAGAGCCATCATTTGAATCTACTCATGAACTTGAACCTCAAGGTGCTACTCTTTCAAAAACAAGTCCTGTTCCAGGTGGAAGATTTAACAGTCATGTGCTCTTCAACTTGGAGTCTGTACTTGTAGGTTCTTGGGAGTGCAAAGGTGAGAACCTTGTGTGGTGCTTCTAATCTGTCACATCAAAGCATATGTGGGCCGAATCGTGACACTCAAATGGGTCCATAAAGGGATGAAAATTAGAATGCTGACAAAATGAGTGCATCAGATTATAGGCAACTATTCAATATGCTCAAGTTCACACCTACCTTTGGGGAAATTTAATAAGACTCTGTCTTCCAGCTGTGTTTTTTTTTTTTCTTATCTAACAACCAACTTATTGGCCAGAACGAGCACATTTAATACTGGATGCCTTTTAGGGGCCCCTCTTCCTTTTCTGAAATCTCTCCTTTTGTTCTCCTCCCTGGGATAACACCAAGGGCTGGCACCTGGTCAGACAGCAGTAAGTTTTAGTCCAATTCCTCCCTTTGGGCTTTGTACCGCCATACTCCCAGCCTCCTGGGAGCAACAGTGACTTTTCTCCCAATATATCTGTGTGGTTTTGTGAGGGGAAGAGAAGAAACAGGTGAAAAGAGGATGCCTAAGTGGAGAAGCAGGGGGACCGGGAGGCCGCAGGAGGGGAGGGGGTGGGGGAAGGATTGGAAGGAAGAAGGAGGAGGAAGGACAGGAAGAGAAGACGAGTGCCATGCTGAGGGAATGTGCTAAATGTTCCGGTCAGTGCCAGACCCTGGGGCCCCATGTGTGTTAATGTCTCAGACAAGCTGCAAACGGGCCTGTGGGAAGTCGTAGCAGTCGCCAAATCCTTGACAGCTAAGATTCTTTGCAGAGTCTGTGAACAACTGCCCGCCTGCCAGTGGCTGACTGAAATAATAGCTGTACCTCCAGGATCATGTGGCAGACAGATGGCGGAGGCAACCCATCCATCTGCCAGCAGCCATTTCATAATTCTCACTGTCCTGTCAGGTGGGATGGCAAGGCCAACACAGCCTTGCTAATTATCCAAGCTCATTAGCCCACTGTGGTTTTAAAGACAGTGCCCCCACGCCACCCTGTTCTGCTCCACTACCACAGCCTCACCACGCCAACCCCTACTCCTAGGAGCTTTGGGGCATGTCTTTTGATACCCTTAGAAAAAAAACAGGTCTTCAAAGCCTAAAATCTTTACTGTTTGCTAAGTGAGGATTATTTATTTTTTTCATTTTTTTTATTCTGTCCTCTTTCCCTCTTGCAACTCCAAAAAGGGGTTTCTCTCCTTTCCTACTATTTGTTGTTTCCATGATTCTGGCTGATTGGTATTCTGTATTTCAAAGACTCAATCATTTGTTCCTGTACTGTACCAAGTTGCCATTTTCTATTTCAAGTGCCAGACACTTCTCTTATCATTTTTATAGCACGCATTAAGCCAAAGACTTCCTTTCGTTGCAATATTTATGGATTTAGAGAACCTATAATAGCTCAATATCATCCCAGTACATCTGAGATCCTTGGTTGTCATTTAAAAGCAATTTTTGAGAACTCACTATGTGGATGTGAAAAAACAGTGCGGTGGAGAGAAATAGGCGAAAGGGCTGACTTTATGAGCATTAATCTGTGCAATGACACAGGGCCCCATGCTTGCTTTAATACTCTGCAGCCATCATGTTAACACTCTTAACCATTTTTGCACAAGAGCCTCACATTTCCATTTTGCAGTGAGACTTGCAATTTATATTACTGGCTCTGCTGCCGTTCTTGGAAAAGGATAGAAGAGAAGGGAAGGAAGACCTCCTGATCCACACAGAGAGGCTGCAGAGATGCCTGAAACAAGCTATTAATGAAGGAAGGAGGTTTACTTTGGCTTGCACTTTTGAAGATTGATATTCTAACATCAGGAAGGCCCTACTAGTTCAGCCATCTGGCAAGGCCAGAAGACGGCAATCACAGGACAAGCACAGAGGAAGAATTGCACAGAGAGTCAGGAAGTACAGAGAGTGGCTAGGCTTAACTCGGCTTTTACAACAACCCCTGTGTGAGGACTTCAAGGACACAACCCCAATGACCTAAAGACTTCCCACTAAGCCCAACTCCTAGACACCATAATTGGATTAATGTTTTACCCTCTCAGCACCATCAACCTATGGCTTTAACTTTGGGATTTAATCATCCGTTTGAGAACCACAACGATAGCAGAGCCTCAGAGCTGCTTGGCCTGGGCTATGGAGTGTCCCTGGGATGAGAAAGTGTTTCCTGTCTATCTCCCAGCTCTTCTACCCCTGAAGACGTCCTTCTAGGTCAGTTAGCCTACACACAATGTGGAAAACGCATCTAATGAAGCAGGCATCAATAGATGGATGGTTCCCAGTTGTAGGGAATCTCCAAACAATTTGCAGTGTCTACAGAAGAAATAGATACAACCCACAAAGAATGCCCAGGACAAATGATTTCACTGGTAAATCCAACCAAACTTTTAAGGAAGAAATGACACTAATCTTAAATAATTCTTCCAGATTCTGATATTCTATAGCACAACAAGGTGACTATAAGTCACAATAATTTATTAAATATTTCACAAAGAACTGGAAGGGAAGAGTTCAAATTTCCCAACATGAAGAAATGATAAATATTTAGGGAGATGGAAATGCTAATTACCATGGTTTGATCATTATGCATTGTATATATGTATGGAGTTATCACACTGTACCCCATAAATATGTATAATTATTATGTGCCAATTTACAAAAAGACATAGTAAAAATATGCAAAATGACTCTTCCAGGGGATAGAAAAGGTACATACTCTTCAAATCATTGTGTGAGGACAACAGAACCATGATAATAAAACCTGATAGAGACATTGCCAGAATAAGAGATTACAAGCCATTCTTTCTAAAAATATAAAAGAAAAATCTTAATCACAATAAGCAAAATCAAATCAATGATTTAGGAAAAGATAATACATCATAACTGGGTGGTATTTAATATAGGGATACAAGAGTTAACATTTGAAAAGTCAGCTTGTGCCCTTCATAGAGTGACAGAATAGACCATACATCTGGGACCAATGTTGTGGCAAAGCAGAGAAAGCCACTGCCTGCAACACCAGCATCTCACATAGGTGCTGGTTCCAGTCCGTGCTGTTCCACTTTCTTTTTTTTTTTTTTTTTTTTTTTTTTTTTTTTTTTGGACAGGCAGAGTGGACAGTGAGAGAGAGAGAGACAGAGAGAAAGGTCTTCCTTTTGCCATTGGTTCACCCTCCAATGGCCGCCGTGGCTGGCGCGCTGCGGCCGGCGCACCGCGCTGATCTGAAGCCAGGAGCCAGGTACTTATCCTGGTCTCCCATGGGGTGCAGGGCCCAAGCACCTGGGCCATCCTCCACTGCACTCCCTGGCCACAGCAGAGAGCTGGCCTGGAAGAGGGGCAACTGGGACAGAATCCGGCGCCCCGACCAGGACTAGAACCCGGTGTGCCGGCGCCGCTAGGTGGAGGATTAGCCTAGTGAGCCGCGATGCTGGCCTGTTCCACTTTCAATCCAGCTCCCTGCTAATGTGCCTGAGAAAGCAGCAGAGGACAGCCCAAGTGCTTGGGCCCCTGCACCCATACAGGAGACCCAGAAGAAACACCTGGCTCCTGGCTTCAGCCTGGTGTAGGCCCAGCCCCAGCCATTGAGGCCATTTGGGGAGTGAACCGGCAGATGGAAAATCTCTTTCTCTTTCTCTTTGTCCTTCCACCTCTCTCTGTATGATTCTGCCTTTAAAATAAATAAAATAATCTTTAAAAGATTATATGACCATAATGGACATAGAAAAAATTTTATAAAATTCAATTATCATTCATATTAAAAATCTTTTATCATACTATGATAAATCTGATAACATCTGGGGCCGGCGCTGTGGCGCAGTGAGTTAACGCCCTGGCCTGAAGCACCGGCATCCCATATGGGCACTGGTTCAAGACCCAGCTGCTCCACTTCCTGTCCAGCTCTTTGCTATGGCCTGGGAAAGCAGTAGAAGATGGCCCAGGTCCTTGGGCCCCTGCACCTGTGTGGGAGACCCAGAAGATGCTCCTGGCTCCTTGCTTCAGATCAGCACAGCTCCAGGGAGTGAACCATCGGATGGAAGACCTCTCTCTCTCTTTCTGCCTCTCCTCTCTCTGTGTAACCCTGACTTTCAAATAAATAAATAAATAAATAAATAAATCTTTTTTAAAAATCTGATAACATCTACAAAAAATAGGCCCCTGAGATGAAAAAATGATCAACATTGTACTCACCAGTGCAAGGCAGTGCCCATTCATGGCTATGCCAATCAACTAAGTCACCCCTCCCTCCCCTCCTCTTCAGCACTGGAGAGGAACAGAAGGCCTAATGAATAAGATGGAATTGGAGTAGGGAGAGTGGTTGACTGAATCAGTAAAAATGAAACCAACTTTGCAGCCTCTCCCTACCTCCACACCCCATGTTCCTTCCCACTGAAGACTTCTATCTTGTGCAAGACCAAGCCAGACAGGGAGAGATTTCAAACATAATTTTAAATCAAGTTTTGATTTTTGACTCTTACACCAAAAAGTGGGCCAGGCATTTTAGTTATTGGGGTAGCATTTTTTGTTTTGTTTGTTGTTGTTGTTGTTGTTGTTTTGACAGGCAGAGTGGACAGTGAGAGAGAGACAGAGAGAAAGGTCTTCCTTTGCCGTTGGTTCACCCTCCAATGGCCACCACGGCCAGCGCGCTGCAGTCGGCGCACCGCGCTGATCCAATGGCAGGAGCCAGGTGCTTCTTCTGGTCTCCCATGGGGTGCAGGGCCCAAGCACCTGGGCCATCCTCCACTGCACTCCCGGGCCACAGCAGAGAGCTGGCCTGGAAGAGGGGCAACCGGGACAGAATCCGGCGCCCCGACCGGGACTAGAACCCAGTGTGCTGGCGCCGCAAGGCAGAGGATTAGCCTAGTGAGCCGCGGCGCCGGCGGGGTAGCATATTTTGTAATATGTAGTGGGCACAGGAGAATGGCTTGCTCCAGATTTCATCTTAGGGGTGAGAAAGGCTATATCAAAGAGCAGATGTGAGTGAGGCATGTGGGGGATAAATGTGCTTTCTGTTCCACCCTATGCTAAAGCTCTTTCAAAGCCCTGATTGTACTACAGGTGTTGCTAATGTGACCGCTGGTGGTGCTCAGATAACAAACACTTCCCTTCCTCCATACATTCCTCTGTGTACTGAAAAGAGAACTTCCCTCTGTCTTCTTTCAAGACTCACCTCTTGGCCTTGATTGTTTCTGAGGAGCCTATTGCATCCATCCTAGGCTGACCAAGAAAGTGGATTTTGCAGGGGCCACAGGTGGTTGTTTCTGGGTCGAGTGTAAGCAGAGCTATTTTGGGTGATCACCAGCTCCACCCTTACCATGCCCCACTCACTAATTCTGAACCAAAGCAAGCAAGAACAAAGCATGTGGGCTGTGGGAAACTGCATGTAAAGACAGAGCAATGCCTCTGAAATTCATAGCTCTGCAAGTCTGAGACAATTACCAGTACCAGAGTTCAATATTGGGGCATATATTTTTAAAAGTTTCATTTTCTGTTCTTCATATTTGATATATTTTATTTATCTGAAAGGCAGAGAGAGAGAGAGAGAGAGAGAGAGAGAGGGAAATATTTCCCCATTCATCCACTGGCTCACTCCTCAAATGCCTTTAACAGCTGGGGCTGGGTCAGGCCAAAGCCAGGATTCAGGAGTTCAATCAATTTGTCCCACTTAGATGGCAGAAATCCAAGTACTTGAGTCATACGGCAGTCTTTCAGGGTCCACATTAGGAAGCTAGAATCAGGAGAGGAGCCAGGACTTGAACCCAGGCACTCCAAAATGGGATGCAATTGTCACAAGCAACATCATAACCACTAGACCAAATGCCCACCTTAGGATACATTTATTCTGAAAAAAAAAAAAACATTATTATAAGGACTTAGTAGATATGATCTCTATCTTCAAAGAATCAATAATTAAAAACCAAAAATGGAACTAATATAAAAAGTAGTATAAAATACATATAAAATGAATATGCTAAGTTATTAAACATTGCCTCAAGACTGATATGACTGGCAGTGAAGAGTCCAGTATATCTAAAAATTGAATTGATAATTAAAGGTCATTTCTCATTATCTGACTGTGCCCCATGCCAGATTTTAGTAGGGCATTTGGCCCACTTGGCTATGTTTTTCCTTGAAGTTCGTTTCTTGTCTTATTCTTGTCTAAAAATGTAAAGCATTGCTGAGGTTGTTCTGAGTTTATGTTGTGTTCACTTTTAATGTGTGCTGATTTGAAATGGGAAGCAGATGGACAGTGGGCCCAGAGATTAAACTCCATCTCCTGTAATTAGATCATGTCGATTAAGGCTTCCATGGGGTCCTTCTCCTCACTACCAACTGAAAGAGCTCTCCAGTGGGGCTCCTTGAAGAATTTGGGAATGAAGGGCTTATTCAGTTCCTCCTTCAAATTTATTCACAGATACTGAACCAACAGGCACCAAACTGTCTTTGTCTCTTTAGTTTTTCTCAAGTATTTTAATCGCTTGACTCTCAGGTTTTTTAAGAGTTGAAACTAAGAAAAGGGAATTCTAATAGCCCCTGGCTGAACTTTGCCTCTTTTTTTTTTTTTTTAATATTTCACTTATTTATTTGAGAAGCAGAGTTACAGTCAGAGACGGGGAGAGAGAGAGAGAAAGGTCTTCTATCCACTGATTCCCTCCCAAATGGCAGTGACAGCCAGGGCTGAGACAGGCTGAAGCCAGGAGCCAGGAGCTTCTTCCTGGTCTCCCACATGGATGCAGGGGCCCAAGGACTTGGGCCATCTTCTACTGCTTTCCCAGGCCACAGCAGAGAGCTGGACAGGAAGTGGAGCAGTCAGGACACGGCCCAGCACCCGTATGGGATATTGATGCTGCAGACAGGGCCATAGCATGGGCCCTGCTTCGTACTTTTGAGAGGGCAGAATTTACTTGAGGAATAAGTGGGATGCCTCTAGGCAGACATCTTCAGAGCCTTGAGAAAGTGCTGGGCTCTTGAACCTCAGCCTGTAGCTTCTCTTAACACGGGCAACAGGCAAGAACTTGGAGACTGACAGCCCTGAGTTTCAATCTTGGCCTAGACGGTTATTACTTACCTGTAAGCTATGGTGTGCTGGCTAGTTGTTAACAAAAGTCTCTCCAAATAACTAAATAAAGCCTTGATTTGTAGAATATGCCAATGTCTGTGGTGTAAATACTTCCACCGTGGCCAATACCAGTCAATACTGTTGGCTCTCATAGCCCATATGAGCTCGCTCCAGCGGATGCCTGACTGTAAGCTCCAGCTTCTTCATTTGTATGAAAGGGATAAGGGAACTTCCAGGGTCACTATAAAGACTGAAGTAATAACTGCAACATGGCTGAAGCACCATGGGTTCTCCCTGCGTATTATCTGCTTAAGCTGAGCTTTATGAAGTGGCTTCATGCTGCTGAGCACTCCAAAAAGACAGAGCCACAGGCTTTGAAATTTTAGTCACTGAATTTCACTACCCAAGTATGACCAGGAATCTGGGGAGCTAATGCACACCAAGCTTGTAAGAGGCAGTTGCATAAATTACAATGCCAATTTACTACTATGTTTTAGTATGTACATGGAATAATAATTTCCCAGACCTCAACTGGGTCACATAGTCTAATAAAATATTTTCTTTTGTGGCTTAGGAATTTGTTTATATGCAAAGTGCTGCAGAAGCCGAAGTGTTGGGACTGGCACTGTGGCATAGTGGGCTAGGCCTCTGCCTGCAGTACTGGCATCCCATAGGGGCACCGCTTCAAGTCCTGGCTGCTCCTTTTCTGATCTTGCTCTCTGCTGATGTGTCTTGGAAAGCAGTAGAAGATGGCCCAAGTGCTTAGCTCTCTGCACCCACATGGGAGACTGGGAAGAAGCTCTTGGCTCCTGGTTTTGGATAGGCCCAACTCTGGCCATCGTGGCCATTTGGGGACTGAATTAGTAGGTGGAAGCCCTCTCTCTCTCTCTCTCTCTCTCTCTCTCTGTCTCTTCCTCTCTCTGTCTATAACTTTGCCTCTCAAATACATAAATAGGTCTTTAAAAAAGAAAAAGAAAAAAGTGTGTTAATTATATTTAAATATGCTTAAATAACCGGGTTTAAGAAATTAAATTGGGGCTGCTCCAAAATACCCTGGGCTTTACAGTAGTATGCAGGGACTTCAGAAAGTGTGTGAAAAATGGAAATAAGAATAAGTTCATATTGACACAAAATTTTTTTAATCAATACATATGTCATAAAATGTGTATTATTTTTAAAAGCTCGGATTTCAATTTTTTGCACCAACATAAGCTCATATTTTAATTCCATTCATGAACTTTTTGAAGTACCCGCACATGTCCCTGGCTTGAGAACCAAGATGGGTGCTCTGCAGTAGTCTTGCAGGCAGCTAGTTCTTATGCTGATGCTGTAGAAGGCCGGATAAGTGGACATTGTTAAGTGGAGGGTGTACTTAACCCGTCCTGAAAAAGTCCTGGGAGAGATGGAGATTTACCATTCTCATTATACTGTTACGCATATTGGTACATGATAAAGAGGTAAAGGTACACAGATAATCATTAGGAAAGTTCACACTAGAACTCAGCAGACTTTAGTGCTTTGGTGTTGGACAACATAAAAAAATCATAAATCTAGTGCAGGAAAAAAATAGATGTATAGATAAATATTAAAAGAGAGAGGTGGAATGAATCTGTAGGCGGTGATGGAACCATGTACAGGATGCTATGGAAGCACTAACACAGGAAAATGAACCCATAATAGGAGAGGAGATTGAGTATAGGACATGGTTGATTGATATTCCAGAGATGGGGCCTCTGAGTCGAATGCTTAAAAATTAAGTAAGAATTACCTTGGAAAAGAGGGACATTGCAGGTTAAATTAATGAGAAAGCCAGTTCTAAACAGGGTTTAGCACAGGAGACATTTATTAAGGTATACTCCAAATGAAGACCTCAGCCATAAAAGCTCTAGAGTTGAAGTGCCTCCTTCAGAGTTTTTCCAAGTAGGAATAAAGGAACCAGGTCATTACACAGTCATATTGATCAGTCCTTGAATGAGGGCTACTCCTGGAAGGAGGTGTGACTTAGAATAATTTTCTTCAAAAGAGAGCTGACAGCTGAGGGCTGTGTTCCAGCAGTGACTGCAGGTGCTGGGGAGACCAGTCCCTCATTCCTGAAGGGATCTGGATGATGGAACACATCGTCTGCCACAAGGGGAAGGGAGTTTCTCTAGAGAGGATGTAGTTGCCATGCAGGTGGTTCAGTGTTTGCCATGGAGGCAGACCCTGAGACAGAGATAGACACTTGCACAAATGGTTTATTAGGGATTGATTCCGGAAACAACACCTTTAAGGGACTGAGGGAAGCAGGCCTGCGTAAAGGGAGAAGTTGGAGTCATCATTCAGTCAGTCCCACAAGGATGGCCGCTCAGAAAAGTCCTGAATCAAAGTAAACGAGGTGTTCCTAGTCAAGTCATTGGCTACAGACTGACCCCAAGAAAGAGTACACAACCTTTACAAGGCACCTCTCTTCTGTGAAAAGTGAATCCTGGACCAGCTGTGAGCCATTGGCAGCCAACACCCATGACAGTTGAGGGAATGAATACCCTGGTCTTCAAGTATCAGAAATGTTTGCTCCTGTCCCCTCCATGTGGAGGTGAACAGTTGCTGGCTCTCCTTCTGACTGAGATGGAAAGGAACACATTTTCCAGCTCAGCGGCCACACAGCATGTACTTAACGCTGTGCTAGTGTGCTATTTACATAGCAGACACCACTTCTGGTACAGCACAGTAGCAGGAATGGAAGTTACTACTTGGTTGAGTTTGCAGTACTCAGTTGACATCTTCTAAGCTCCGTCTGGGCCAGGGTGAATTAAATGGGGATCGTTAGTCTTGAATTCTTCAGTTATCTCAGGAGGGTACTAATCTCTGCCTTGGAAAACATCGTCTGTTTTTGCTTTTTTGCCTTTTTTTTTTTTTTTTTTTTTTTTTGGCATGGAGGAGGGATTATATTCAAGGAATCAATGTTGGAGTTCCGCCAACTACAACATGAGTGTTGATTATTTATTTGGGGAGTAGAGAAATGACCATCAGATGGAGAGTGAAAGGGAAGAATCAAAGTTGTCCTCCAAAATTCTAGTTTGCTTACTTGGATTGATGAGGTTTAAAAAAAGGAGAGAGAGAGAAAATATTGGAACGAGAATCAGAGTAGGAAAGAAGACAGTGATGAACTTTTGGATATCTTGAGTTTGAACTGCAAATGCCTATAGGACAATTAGGTTTTTGAGGAAGTTGGAGCAACTTCATCTAGAGATGGTGGTTGACCCAGTAAGAGTGGATAGATCAGGGCTGATGTTGTATAGCGGGTAAAGTTGCCACCTGCAATGCCAGTATCCCACATAGGCACTGGTCGGTGCCTGGCTGCTCCACTTCTGATCTGCTAACGTGCCTGGGAAGGCAACATAAGGTGGCCCAAGTCCTTGGATCCCTGGCATCCACATGGGATACCAGAAAGAAGCTTCTGGCTCCTTGCTTCAGCCTTTCCAAGCCCTGGCTGTTGCAGTCACCTGGGGAGTGAACCAGGTGGTGGAAGATCTCTCTGTCTCTCCCCCTCTCCCTGTAACTCTGCCTTTCAAATAAATAAATAAAAAGAGCAGATAGATGACCTGGGCACAGTGAATACATGAGAAGAAGGGAGTCCAAGTCAGCATGTGGTAAGAGCACTATTTAAGGACCCTCTCAAAGGAGCAAAAAGAAATGGCCTCCAGTAGCAAAAGAAATGACTTGTTAGAGCCAGGAAAGGAGAAACTTAAATGTGGAACATCAGTTCTGTAGAGAGATTCTCAAAGAAAAATGTGGGTCTTTTTTTTTATTTGGCAGTGTAAGGGCCATAGTGATCTTAAAATAATGTAGAGAATATTAAAGTGGTTTGGGGAGGACCAGGATAGATAAGTCAGGTTACAGCACAGTGGGAAATGTACAGAAGTGAGAATTCACAGAAGTCAGCACAGAGACCACCCTAGCCAGGAAGTGGCTCGCTTCTCTGTAACACTACTGTTTTAACTTTAACATCACCATAACATCCTAGAGAGAAAAATACTGAAGTCCTCTAGACCCCCTCCCAATGGAATCAATGAGAAAGAGCTCATTATTGCTTCTGAACGAGAAAG
The DNA here is from genome assembly GCF_051225735.1 of Oryctolagus cuniculus. Lineage (NCBI taxonomy): Eukaryota > Metazoa > Chordata > Mammalia > Lagomorpha > Leporidae > Oryctolagus > Oryctolagus cuniculus. The sequence continues at coordinate 50,593,653 of NC_142878.1, forward strand.
TATCACTTTCCATAATGGAGGCATTTAGATGTTCTGCTAATCAACTGCTTAGACTGGTTGAACATCTGTAGGCTCTTTATCTTTGTTAATGGGGATATTTCAAAGAGCCCAGCTTAAGGGAATTTTATGACTGGGCAAGTTTTATTCAGTGCTGGGTTTCCTAACTCCTCAATTAGAAACCCTCCTTTCCTTCCAATCCCCTCCTCTCCAAATCACTCCTTCTACCCACCTCTGCAGCTGGAAAACAGTCTGGATACAAAATTGCATATGTCTACACTGTTTACCTAGAGTATCCTTATACCTGTTATCAATTTCAGGTGGAATCAACCTGAAATTTACTTGGGACCTTGGAAAGGGAGAGGGCTCAGATGTCTCCTAAAAGGACAGGGGAAGTGCAGACACAGGCATAGATTATGAATTTGCGGTCCATGTCAAATGGGCTCACAGATGGCTCTTGGGGCTTCCAGTAGTAAGACTGTACTGTCTGCCACTTTGCCTTTGTGAAACATTCAGCACAACAGTTTACCTGGGAGTTTCCCACACGTTTCACCTGTAGTGCTGCTGCTGATGCAGATGATGTTGCAGAAGGAGGATGCACTGAAACCCTCCCATAACCCTCTCCTTCACTTTTTTGTTTTTACTTCCTCCCAGCTTTAACTCCCTCTCTTCCTTAAATGCCCGTGGTTTCTAGAACCTGAGAGCATGTTCAGCTATCCTCAGGGGTCAGGGATTTGGAAGAGCGCCTGGCAGGACAGAGCCTTACCCTTCCAAATGACCTAAGACTATTATTTACCCCTAAAGATCCCACTCGGGGGAGCTGTGTCTCCTTGCAGGGTTCCCACAAATTCCTTTGCAATAGCTTTCCTGTGGCCCTCTTCCTTTCCTCATCCACTCACTCACCCAATTATTCATTTACCAAATAATCTTCGAGCAGCCCTGACTTTCCAGACACCGGAAAATACCATCTTGTAAACAGAGTAGTAAACAAAACAAGCAATCCCTTCCCTTGTGATCATATTCTACTATGTAATCTACTATGTGATCTACACATTCTGCTTAATCCCATGTTGTCCCTACTCATTTTTTAAGAGAAATAACATGGAAGCAAAGATGAGAGTTCAGAAGGAGAATGGATGGTGGAGTAGATAAGGGGCTAGCGTCAGAACACAAGAGGAATGAGAAGTGCCTCGCAAAGCAAAGTGGTTTAAAAAAAAAAAGAGGAAAAGTTACATTTATAATTTAAAAAGGAAAAGATAGTGTTCATCTTTCTTTTGTATTTATTTCTATGCTTATGAAAACTTGATTTCTTTAAATCATCATAGAATGAATAGAAGGATGACTTTTCTTTCACACATTGTCAGATTTTACTTCTGACTGTTGCCTAAGGTTTCTAACAGGACTTTAGGGGGAACAGGCCTGTCTCCCCTCCCAACCCCAGCATCACTGTGTCAACTATTTGTTGTTGCACAAGTGCAAGACTGCATGCATGAGGAATACTCAGCCCCTGTTTTTGAACCACAATGTGCTCCAATTAGAAAATATAATTCCAGAGTAGCCCATTCTCTGCCAGTTTCCTTCCATGAAAGAGGCCATTTTCCTGGTTTCTGCTGAGGAAGGTTTGTAGGTGGAGGCAGGCCACACCATGGGTCTGATCTTCAGTCATGTTTTGTGAGGCCTTTTCTCTTTACACATTATACAAGCATAGAGGCTGTGTACTAAATACTGACTGAAGGAAGGAATTCCATTTCCACTTTCATACTCTTTCTCACCTAAGAGATCCTTATTATCTTCATTGAATAAGCAGCCAAATGACCAGAAAGAAAAACAAGGCACAGTCTACTTTCAATGTTTCCATCTAGAAGTGGATAAAAGGTTTCTTTTCCGCTGGTCTTCCTTTATGCCAGACACTGACTCATTCTTAATCTAAATAGACACATTGACTTGTGGACTCTGGTTATCTTCTGGGCACTGGAGAGAAGAGCAGATGGTTTGCTAGATCCGGCAATTCCCATGAGTTTATCCCCTTCCCTCAGCAGATCATTAATTTGGAGCTTCAGCACTAACACTTTGCCTTCAAAAAGATTGGTAATGAATAGAGTTTCACACCATCCCTAAACCCAAAGTCCAAGAAGGAGAGCTACCTTTCACTATTTCAAAGAATCCCAACAACATAACAGTGTAAGATACCCCCGCCCCCGACTTCAGACTCTGAGAAGATCATATTCAGGTAAACCTCTCTAGGCCAGGCCTATTTTTCTCAGATTCTGGGTAAGACTTGGAACCCCAGTATGCCTGTGCTTCAATGTGTAGCACAGCATTAGCCAGAAGGCATTTAATGATCATCTTGGCAACTTCATTTTCCAGAAATCCGTGATTCTAAAGCCACTGAACAATTCTCATACAAAACACTGGAAATGTAGCTTATAATACACCCAGTGGGTTTTGAACACAGGGCTGGATTCAGAGCAAAGTAGGGAAATTCCAAGGAGCTGTGAGGAAGAAGGTGCTACAAGCAGAGCTGGAAGCTAAAATAGGAGCGCATTTCAGGAACCATGAGGCCTGTATGGTAATGGCCATGTTGGAGGCACAAACAAGGCTTGACTCAGGCAATGTAGGGAGTGGGAGAGACACAACGGAAAAATCATCTCAGCAGCAAAGGGACGGAAGAAAGCAGGCTTCTCTCACCTGCTCACCATAGGTTCTGGCTGGGAATTTATAGACGTTTCCTTTCAGAATTTCTAAGCTGCCATTTGTCTACATGTGGGCTTGATATTCTAATTTACTCCCTGCAAGATCCAGGAAGCCCCCACAGAAACATTTCCTTATGCTTTCTTGGGTAAATGTAAACACACATCTAAGTTCACATGATAATCTGAGAAAATAGTTAATACTTTAGTTAGGAACACATGGTGATAGATGAACACGTCTGTACAATTCTTATTTTAATGTATCTATAAATCTTTATATATATCTACCTACATAAGTAGGCTTGTACAAAATGCATCTATAATGTAAATGAGTCCCTCTCAAGCAGCTCCTTTTACTGTCATTCTAAAATTTGAGGCAGAGAAAATTTCTCAGTTATGGAGAGATGCTTGAGTTTGGTTGGTTCCAGCCAACTCTGTATGTTGGCCCCTGTCCTACAGCTTTGAGAAGAGCGGTCCTGAGGATATAGATGAGGCTGCAAGATGTCCTCGGAGTTGGGAATCATTTTATCATTCAGAAAATGCATGGGCACCTTCAAGCCAATGCAACTGAGTGCCTGAAATGAGCACAGTGGAGTGTGCATTTAGCCTAGTGGTTAAAATGCCAGTCAGGATGCTCATGCCTAACAATCAAATGGTTGGGATCAACTCATCTCCAGCTCCCAGTTACAGCCTCCTGCTGGTACAGACCCTGGAACACAACAGAGATGGCTCAAGTAGTCGGATTTCTGCCACTCACGGCAGAAACCTGGATTGAATTCTTAGTTTCTTACTTTGGTCTCAACCCAGCTCAGGCTGTTGGGGGCATTTGGGGAGTGAGCCAGCATGTAAAAGCTCTCTCTATAGATATCTTTATCTTTCTGCTTCTTTTTTTTTCAACTTTTATTTAATGAATATAAATTTCCAAAGTACAGCTTATGGATTACAATGGCTTCCCCCCCATAACATCCCTCCCACCCGCAACTCTCCCCTTTCCTACTCCCTCTCCCCTTCCCTTCACGTCAAGATTCATTTTCAATTCTCTTTATATACAGAAGATCAATTTAGCATACATTAAGTAAAGATTTCAACAGTTTGCACCCCCATAGAAACACAAAGTATAAAATACTGTTTGAGTACTAGTTATAGCATTAAATCACAATGTACAGCACATTTAGGACAGAGATCCTACATGAGGAGTAAGTGCACAGTGACTCCTGTTGTTGACTTAACAAATTGACACTCTTGTTTATGGCGTCAGTAATCACCCTAGGCTCTTGTCATGAGTTGCCAAGGCTATGGAAGCCTTTTGAGTTCACCAACTCTGATCATATTTAGACAAGGTCGTAGTCACAGTAGAAGTTCTCTCCTCCCTTCAGAGAAAGGTACCTCCTTCTTTGATGACCTGTTCTTTTCACTGGGATCTCACTCGCGGAGATCTTTCATTTAGTTTTGTTTTATTTTGTTTTGTTTTGCCAGGGGACCCAAAGAACTCTACTAAGAGACTATTGGAACTCATAGAAGAGTTTGGCAAAGTAGCAGGATATAAAATCAATGCACAAAAATCAACAGCCTTTGTATACACAGGTAGAATTACACAGAGAGAGGTCTTCCATCCAAATCTTTCTGCTTCCTGAATAAATAAATGAATCAATGTAATTTTTTAAACAATTACTGTGGCTTTAGCACCCGTAGTGAAATAAAGCTAGTTCTATCCCTGAAATACATTTGTTTAGACCACACAGCTTTTCCATCTGTGCCCCTACAATTCTCAATGAAGCTCTGGGTTCCCATTTCTTTCTCTCTTCTTCTTCTGTCTTTTCCTACCCTGCCTGCTATCCTGAACCGTCAGCTCTAAATCAAATCATTCCAGATTGCTACTTACCCCATGGAGTAATTTGTCCTGTGCCAGCTCCATTAAGTTGTCTCTTTTTTTTTTTTTAATTTTTTTTTTAATTTTTTTTTAATTTTTTTGACAGGCAGAGTGGACAGTGAGAGAGAGACACAGAGAGAACGGTCTTCCTTTGCCGTTGGTTCACCCTCCAATGGCTGCTGCGGCCGGCGCGCTGCGGCCGGCGCACCGCGCTGATCCGATGGCAGGAGCCAGGAGCCAGGTGCTTTTCCTGGTCTCCCATGGGGTGCAGGGCCCAAGCACCTGGGCCATCCTCCACTGCACTCCCTGGCCACAGCAGAGGGCTGGCCTGGAAGAGGGGCAACTGGGACAGAATCCGGCGCCCCGACCGGGACTAGAACCCGGTGTGCCGGCGCCGCTAGGCGGAGGATTAGCCTAGTGAGCCGCGGCGCCGGCTAAGTTGTCTCTTAAAATCCCCTTACTTCTATGGCTTTGGCTGACAATTGGCCAAAAGAGACACTCGTGTGGGATTTGGAAGGCAGGTATGAGACAGCAGTGGTCAGTGGCCGTGGGCCATCAAGGTCAGACGCAGTGACTGAGAGATGCTAAGGTGCCAGTGGGTTCCAGCTTGTCCTCGGTCTCCTCTCTGTCCAGATCGCCTTCCTGATTGTCAATTCTGTTGACTAAGGATAGCCCCAGGCCCTCACCAGGGATCCACAGATCTGCTGTGATCTCTTTCACCAGGTCCCATTTGGGAGGCTGGACATGCCTGGCAGGATGTTGACTTCGTTGATCCTCCAGCTTCCCTCCTGGACCGCCCCTTCCAGCTCCTCTCATAACTGAGGTAGGTCTGATTCCCAGTTCCTGTAACAGACCCCTCATCGCATGACAAATAGCGGTTGTTTCTCCGATTGACTGTGACTGATTCGCCCTGTTATCTGCTGCCCAAGAGAGGCCTGTAATACAAGCTGAGTGATAAATATTTGATATATCAGGGTTTAACCAGGGTGTCTTTCTTCTGGGACTGTGAAGTGACATGAAATCAAACAGAAAAGACAGGGTGGTCCTTCCTAAAGGAAGAGCATCGACTGCTAGTCTACAAAGCGCGTTCTCAGGTCACTTTACTGGCTCAAAACATCATTTTCTGCTCTGCTGCTCCTGTCCTGCCCCTCACGCCTTTCAGTGCTTGGATTCACAGGCTTCAGGCCGTGTGGATCCACCAAGCTGTCTCATCCTCCCTGTTCCCCTCTCCCCTTCCCCACGCCCAGTTGTGTGCTCAGCATTTCTTTTTCTCCCGAGCATGGGGGCGAGCAGACAGGTCACCATTCTCACACACTGCACAGAGCCCTGAAAAGGAGTGCTTCTGGGCTGTGGCTCTGACACAGCGAGATTCCTCTCTGGGACCGCAGAGCAGCACACCAGCCACAATATGGGCAACCTGCATCCTGGCACGCATTTTTCACTCGGCGAGTACACCCCAGCAAGTCCCATTTGGCTTTTTTTTTTTTTTTTTTTTGGCAGAACAATTTTGTAGCATTTCCATTTATTACACATTTAATTGCCTTTTAATTGGTGCAGCTGTTTTCATCATGTTGGAGGCTTATTGGAACTATCTTCCTTAGAAGCTGTTTTAGGCTCGCTTCCTGCCCTAGATTACATTATTGACAGTCAAAACTTTGTTCTTGGGCCTCCCAAGTTTAAGCAAAGATTTACTGTCTAGTATAAGAACTTTTGATACCCGTAATTCCCAAAAGCAGTGGGAAAAGAACAGTACTAAGAAGTGGAGGTAATTTCAGTAACCAAAACTGCTATAGTGTACCAAGTCCATGTCAGTGTACAAGTAATCACCGGTGGATCTTGGAGCCCAGATCTCGAATTTGAATTCTAAATCCAGGGTGATAATTCGGCTTGGTGGTAAAGAAGCCACTTAGGATGCCTGCGTCTCATACTGAAATGCCTGGATTCAAGTATTCAAGTTGAGTGGCTCCACCCCTAATTCCAGATTTCTGCTAATGGGCGCCCTAGGAAGCAGCAGGTAATGGCTCAATTACTCTGGTCTCTCTCACTCACTTGGGAGTACTGGACTGAGTTCCTGGTTTCCAAATTTGGCGTGACTGCCCTAGCTGCTGCAGGCATCTGGGCCATGAACCAATGATATGAACTCTCTGTCTTGCTGTCTCTGCCCTTCATGTATAGCAAAAAATTAGTTAAATACTTACTGTAAGCTACTATGATCCAGTCCCTTCATTGCTTTACATGTATTATCTTATTTAATTCTCAACACAACCTTTCAAGATCAATCTACTATTTCCTCCATTTTATAGATAAAGAAAATGAGGTTTAGAGAGGTTAGATAGCTTACCCAAAGCTACACAGCAAGATATGTAGAATAAAAGACTTTCAGAACTACAATATCTTATGGAATCGCCTAGGAGATAATGCATTTGAAAGTCCATTAGAAGATTAGAGTGAATCAGTATCTCCCCAGATCATGGCCATTCTAATTGAGGAGTATAATGATCAGTGGTCTGAAGTCACTTGTGAAATTAGGAACAAGAGAGGTAAATATTTGGTCCTGATGGCATTGTTGGAAATCAGAACTTGTCTTGAGTCAGATGGAGGGTAGGAAGAATGGCCACAGTGATGGTGACATCTCAAAGGTGAAGATGTCTTGAATTCTGATCCCGTTAACCAAACCAAGAATTATCCTCTTGTCTGCCCTCAAAGTTAGGACGTAGGACAATCAAGAAGCACTGGTCAGTGCCTCGTGATGCTGACTGAGTAGGGGTCTATGTTGACACGACTGTGATTAAAAAGTTCAGCTGCAGTTATGGCTCAGGAAGTTGAGTCCCTGCCACCCATATGGGAAACCTGGATTGAGTTCCTGGCACCTAGCTTCAGCCTTGGCCACTGTGGGCATTTAGGGGGAGAGAATCAGGAGGCAGGGTCAGACTCTCTCTCTCTCTCTCTCTCTCTCTCGTATAAAAATTAAAGTTCGGCTGCAATCACAGGTGTTTTAGTAATTGACATTATTTCCTGAATCCAGTCAAATTAGTATTTTTTCTTTCCTAGAGGGTTTCAAAATATTACTGCTATTAAATTGAAAGAGGGGGAAAGAAGATAAAGGGACAAGTACTTTTTTTAAAAAAAATCACCTTTATAGTAAACATAAGAATCTTACTACACAAACTAAAATGGCACAGCATGTCGGATATTCTTTAACGAAACTGACATTGAAATTCTCCGGTCCCCTGAACTGATGGGAAATTCAATATCAGTCATTGCTAAGGTTTATTCCTCTCCGCTCCCTCCCCCAGGACATAGGCAAGTCCTCAAGTTCCTTTGCAGAGCAGGCTATTCAGGACGGCCCCTCTGGCAGCTGGTCCCAATCGTCTTTCAGGCTGTCTCACATCATTCCAGGTGCAGCTCAAAAGTCCCTTCTACAGAGAGATCTTCTCCGACACCATCCCTATCCCCACTACTATGCATTATTGTCTTCAAAGTGCTTATTTACATACATTAATGTAGTTCATTGATTTTAATTATCCATTTCCCATCTCTCTCCGACCCCTCCCCTTATTAATAATAACAGCAAACATTTATTGAAAGCCTACTGTAAAAAATTCATAAATCCAGGAAACTGGACTCCTTTAATTCATGAAATAATCTTGGCTGATAGCGGGTATCTGGAAGAGGGTGAAACTCGGGTCTTTATGTCTCTCCTGGTGAGTTTAGGGAGCTGCCCTTGTGTGAAAACACTTCCGACTCTGGCATTCTTTACTTACTCCCTAACTCCCAAATAAGCAACATCGCATCCTCATGGCTACTTCCTCCTGTTTTGAAAATAAGAACTAGGGGCTGGCATTGTGGCATAAAAGGTTAATTATACTATGGTACAGGGAGGCCTGGGGGAAAAGAACCTTGAATTAGGCCTCTGACTGCCCCAGTTGATTATCTGCTATCTGCCCAGGCAGCCCCAGAGTGACCCTGATGTTATTCTGTTACTTCTGGCTGGTGCTGGGCTGGTAGGCTGTTTTTCTGCCTGGCAAACAATTTTCTGCCCATAGTAATGTGAGAGAACAAGCAAAATTAGCCAGAAAATTCTTCCGAGTCTGTTTCCATCTGGGCACCAGATCCCTCCATCTGAACTCACTTACTCCCTCCCCCATTCCCCCTGCCCCCGCCATCCACACTCTGGGACCCAATCTCCTTTTGCTTCTCCAGGATCTTTTTACTATTTGCTATATTATCAGAAGCATCAAACAAGTTGATGTGACGACATCTTTGGGTTGGTTCAAGAGAGGGAGCCAACATCTGATATTAGGTCCCCATCTAAGCAGGAATCATCTGTATGTGTAACTCCCAAACCCCCACTCTAAAGCACATCTACCTCTCGGAGTGCTAACTTCTTTTTATTTATTTATTTATTTATTGACAGGCAGAATGGACAGTGAGAGAGAGAGACAGAGAGGAAGGTCTTCCTTTGCCGTTGGTTCACCCTCCAATGTCTGCAGCACGCCGGCGCACCGCGCTGATCCGATGGCAGGAGCCAGGTACTTATCCTGGTCTCCCATGGGGTGCAGGACCCAAGCACTTGGGCCATCCTCCACTGCACTCCCCGGCCACAGCAGAGAGCTGGCCTGGAAGATGGGCAACCGGGACAGAATCCAGCGCCCCAATCGGGACTAGAACCCGGTGTGCCGACGCCGCAAGGCGGAGGATTAGCCTAGTGAGCTGCGGTGCCGGCCCAGAGTGCTAACTTCTACCGTTCAACAAACGTCCTTCTAGCTCATGTTCAATATCCAAAGTCAACACAGGATCTTCTATTATTTCATCAATCTTTAAGCATCTTAGTATCCTGCAAAAATGGATTTCTATACAGACTCACATAAGTACAAATTCACAGTATTACTCCCAGATTCAAGGCTTTATAGCAGGTAATATTGTCATTCCCAAATTACCACTTTTGATCACTGACTTTCTTAACATTTATTGATATTTAACACCTGATACTTTGAGCCTTTTTACCGTTTTTCTTAAGTAGAAAAGGCTTCTACATCTCTCTTTCTAGCCATATTTAATGCGTCTCCAGCCTTCACACTAACAACCCTTCTACTTACATCCAGGATTGCATCTTTTGGTCAGCCTAGCCGTGCTGGTCTTATTCTCATTCCTCATCTGAATTGTAGCCATCTTTCAAAGTTCAGCTCAAAAGCTCCCACCTCCTGGGAGCCTGTCTTCATTGCTTAACCCAAAGTCATCTCTCTTACCTTTTGCAACACAGAGTCTAAGTAGAGTCATCTGTGCGTACTTTGCTGTAAATATCTGCATTCAGGTTCTCCAGAATTCTGGGCTGTCTACTTCCATCACAAGACTTTCCACCAAATTATAGATACCTCCTTTCCTTTTCCAATTTATTTTTTATGTTTTAAAAAGATTTACTATTTATTTGAAAGTCATAATTACAGGAAGAGAGAAGGAGACACAGAGATCTTCCATCCACAGCTTCACTCTATAGATGGCTACAATGGCCAGAGCTGGGCCAGGCAGAAGCCAGGACCCAGGAGCTTCTTCAAGGCCTCCCATATGGATGGTAAGGTCCCAAACATTTGGGCCATCTTCCACTGCTTGTCTCATCCCCTCATCAGGGAGCTGGGGCAGAAGTGGAGCAGCCAGGATATAAATCAGTGCCCATAAGGGATGCCAGTGCCACAGACTGTGGCTTTACCCAGTGTGCCACAGTGCTGGCCCCTCCAGTTCATTCTAACACACACAGTGGTTTAGTGATAAAAAGAAACTTTTCTGCATTGGAGCAGAAATGTGGGTGTGAGTTGTGTGTGGCACACCTTATCATTTAGGTTCAGGGTTTCGAGCCACTCACTTTGCTTCTCTGATTCCTATGTTCGTCATCTACAAAGGAGGTTGGATCTGAGGCTCCATGTAGGATTCAAGCTGCAAATACATGTTTAAATCTGCGCCCCTGTGTCTTGAATTTTTTCTTTAATTATGTGAGTGAATTAATTTACTTACTTATTTATTACTGGCTGTTACAGCACTATAAGAAAATACTGGTGCTTAGTGTAGAGCTAATCAAGGACTCAGTGGTGATCCTAGATGCTGTTGTAGTCCTAATTCTTTAGGAGGTGAACCCTAATCTGGTTGGTCACCATCATAGGCACATTTATAGACATTGTCTCCGGAAAACAGAGCACAACAGGCCGCTGGCACTGTTTTTTTTTTTTTTTTTTTTTTAAGAGAAGTCCAAGTTTCAGATGACTCATGTGTGTTGCGTAGTTTTCCTGAGCATATGTCTTCTAGGTGATTTTTCTTTTTCCAGAAATTGGAGTCAAGTTTCTGAAAAAAGAAAATCCATTCCATTCACCGTATTGTATGTTTTATGGCAGGAGCTTTACTGGGAGTTACCACAATACTGGAAATGGTCTGAGGCTGGCCAGGAGAAAAACGAAAGGCCTGACCTCCTTGCTGAGGCTGGAGCCCTGGTTCCAGAACACGGACTCCCACTGCGGACTGCAGAAAAGGAAGCAGAGCTGCTGTGAGTGAGGAAGCCCAAACTCCCTTGAGAACGTCAGGAAATCCAGTGACAAGGAGCAACCTAGAGAGAGAACGCTGAAGCCCCAAAGCCACCCCAGCCGCGAATCGACTCCTCCCCTAACGCAGAATTTCTGAGAGATGTTGAGGCCTCAGTCACAGCTCAGGCCTCACTCAGGCACACAGTGGAGGGGCTGACTCTCCACCGTCACATCAGTTAAAACCCAGCCAAGCAGTGGGAATTCTCTGTATTTTGTTCTATTATTAGCATCCAATTACCATCTGCTGGGATGCTATAGGGAAGTGCTATTCTTCTGTGTCAGCAGGCACACAATGCAGCAGTTTGGTGAGCAAGCTGAGTGCTTCCAGCACTTAGAAAAAAAAAAGTGGTGAAATAATTTCGCTTCTGCCCTGAGGATCTCATACCCACTGGGATTCCGCTGGTGTCAGGATATAGTTATCAAGTTTGACCTTATAAAGAGAGGACCCCTCCCAGTGTCATGCTGAACTTCACACTGTGAAACCCTTTGCCCAGGCCTAGCTGGTATATTCAAGGCTGACCTCACAGTACCCAACTGCTTCCTTCCTTCCTCAACACAGCGCTGGAGAGCCAGGCTCCCCTCAGCAGCAAAGAAGCTGCTCCATCCTTGGGAACTGATAGATTGAGGCACAACTGTGCAGGCCCTGGCCCTTGCCTTTTCCTGACTCAGTCCACCACCATGAGGGAAGCCACAGACTTCTTCATGGTAAGTGGTTTGATGGATGAGGAAAGCGTTTGTGCGTGTTTCATGGATATAAATAGTTTGATGGATGTTCATCAGCTCACAGTTTCTCTTGGTGACTTCCTGAGGTGATCGTTCTACCAAAGTTGGAGAAACTATGTCTGGAATCTCTCTTAGACAACCAGAAACTTCTTAGAATGCTTAAAGGAAGTAGAGGATCTGGCACTGTGGCTTAGCAGGTAAAGCCACCACCTGCAGTGCTGGCATCCCATATGGGCACTACTTTGAGTCCTGGCTGCTCCACTTCTGATCCAGCTCCCTGCTATGGCCTGGGAAAGCAGTAGAAGGTGGCCCAAGTCCTTGGCCCCTGCACCTGTCTGGGAGACCTGGAAGAAGCTCCTGACTCCTGGCTTTGGATTGGGCCAGCTCCAGCTGTTGTGGCCATCTGTGGCCAACCAGTGGATGGAAGACCTTTCTCTCTCTCTGTCTTTGCCTCTCTGTAACTTGGCCTTTCAAATCAATAAATAAATCTTTAAACAGATAAAAAATGAATAAAAAATAAAGGAAGTAGAACAAAGGAACCACAGAGTATTACTAGAGTGATGGAAGGGGAGAGGCTGAGAGAAAAGACAGGGCACTGTGTCAGCAACTAAATGACAGCACCCACTCACCCCAAATCTCAGAGATGCCTCTGAACTACAAGATTTTCACTTCTGTTCCATTCAGCTCTGGAAGTTCCTACTTTGACTCCTTGATGCATTCCATTCTTGTTCATCCTCCCACACAGGTGCTCTATTGTTTCAAATGGAAAGGCATTGGAGAAGGTCAAGGAGCAGGCTCCTCCTGCCTCAACCCTGTAACTCAGCGGGCGGCCTTCAGGTCATGTGTCCCTCTGTAGCCAAGGAATTCCTTCGCCTGAATCAGAACAGGACCAGGGGCTTCTCATGTTCCATCCCCATGGGCCCACACCCAAATCTCAGCCCCGTCCTGCTCACAAGCAAGAAGGAGCAAACACAAGAGGGAGAAAGTGTTCACTTCAGTGTCTGAAACGGAGATGGTAGGAGCCACCCACAAGGTGTCTGAGCCTGGGGCAGCAGCCTCAGGCCATCTGATTTCACCTTAGAGTTTCAAAATTATACTTGAAGACTGGCGCGCTCTCTCTCTCTCTCTCTCTCTCTCTCTCTCCCCTATTTAAAGGTGGGCTTGGCCTTGCACTGAAGGTGCCAGTGAAGAGTCCTACATCCCATTGGAGTGACTGGGTTTGATTCCCAGCTCTGGCTCCTGGTTCCCACCTCCTGCTAAGACAGATCTCAGGAGACAGCAGAGATGGCTCATATTGGAATTTGGGTCTCCCACGTGGCAGACCAAGATTGAGTTCCCCACTCCTGGCTTTGGCCCAGCCCAGTCCCAGCTATTGGGGGCTGTCTGTCTCTCAAGTTAAAAAAAAAAAAACAAAAAACAAAAAACTCCCAGATATTATAGCAGGAATTTCAGAAAACCAAGAAATGTTTCACAAGAATTACACATTTTAGTCCCTCTTCTATGTAAAGTTTACAGCTGTGCCAAACAAAATTAGGTAAGGCTTTCTTCCTTAGAACCCTCCATCTCCATCTCCCTGCCCTCATCCATTGCCCTCATCCAATCTCTCAAATTCTCAGCTTTCCTCAGATGACAGGATCTTCAGGAATACCTTTTTCTGATAACACATCCTGCTCCCAGAAATACCATCAACCCATAACGCTGTGTTTTGTAATTAGTAGTGTCTCAGAGTCAACGAAATATAGTATTAAGCAAGGTTATGTGTTAGGAATATTACATATTATCCCACTTAATGTGTACAAAATCCCACAAGGTTGGTAATATTTTTATCCCTATTTCATAGTTTAGGGGAGGAGACCCATAGACCGAATGTAATTAAATTGTTCAAAGTTCGGTAAGCACAGAGCCCAGATTTGAACCTGGGTCTTTCAACTCCAAATCCCATGCTCTTTCCAAAATAGCATACTGCTTCGCAAAAACAAATAGCACTCTCTCCTGTGCAGAGAGAGTGTGGGCTCAAAATGAACAATAGGATTTCAGAGACTGCTCCACTGCAAATGCACACGAAGGCAGCACTTGAGGGACGAGCAACACATGCAGAGTACGCACAAGCTTGATGAAAACAGCCAAAGTCAGAGGAGGGCAGCCTCGGTTACGGCACTGTGCAGGAGGAAGGCACTCTCCTCAGAATTTAAAGCAAGCACAGTACATCTCCCTTAATTGAATACTTTCACACTGAATATTTTGAGGAGCTAATCATCTGAGTCTCCTGCAAAATCAAAGAGGACAGCATACCAGCACACAACAGCAGAGAAGCAAGACTTGGACACTGTACCTGGCTACTCCAGATAAAGAGCTCCTGCCAACTGCCTGGAGGGGAGGAATTGGTGGTCCCAATTAAGCTCAAAATGGTTGAAATGCTGATTGAAGGAATCCAGTAAATTCGTACAAGGTTATCCATTTTGACACTTCACTTAAAAAACATACCTTTGTTACAAGGATATTGTAAGCACCCAATACAATAGCATTGGGCTCATGTATACGGTCCCAGCCAGGAGTCCCTTGTGCTAATGCTCGGGGAGGACCATTATCCCTGCCTGCCCTCCCCACCACTCAGAGAGAAGGATGCTAGGAGTTGGACAGGGGAAAGAAAGTTGCATGGTTGTTGCTGTAGACTGAGTTGAGGTCAAAAGAATAGCAATGATCAGCTCTTGTTCCTGACAGGGATAACGTAAAGACAAAAAGGATAATGCATAAGCTTTCCCAGTTGTGGATTGGTATTCTTATAACATGAGAGTTAGTCAAAAATAATTCCTGTATACTCAATCGTGGGCACAATTTATTTTCTAAAAAACATGTAAAAATGTTATTTAGGTCGCTTGAGTTCAACGAATTCAGCAATAAAGGATTTGTTAAACACCTTTCTCCACTGGGCACTGTACTAGGTGCTGTTTTTATTAAAGACTAATTGGGCATTTTGTTGTCTAGGGAACAGTAATTGCTCTGAAATGTGAGCTGTTTTGAATAATAGCTATCAGTTTAATAAGGATTTACTCTGCAGACTTTATAGGCACAGAGGGAAAGGGTTTCAGAAAAAGAATGGAGCTTACAAGGCTCACGCAATTCCATTAGACAATATTTCCCAGGAGTCCCGGAAACGAATGCTGCTTTTCCCTATGGGAGTATTAGGGTCCAGGCCTGTTATTAACCAGAAGGAAAGAATATGTTCTAAAAACCCAACAATTGGCTAATCCAATCTTTCCAGGATGGCCTTAGCTTAAGATACGGCCTCTCAAACTTGTCAGAGAGAAGCTAGTGCATTTATTTGGCCAGGGCTACTGAATACTTAGTGAATATTGGTGGAAAGTAGAAATAAGTTCAGGTAATAACAGAACTGCCAGAAGAATAGGAAATAAAGAAGGGAAAGGTGTTGGCCTTTGTGTCAACTAAAAAGGAGACAGACATATGATAAAGAAGCAAGATGTGGGTCAAATTTTATGATCTCATTGCATATGATCAAGATGAAAAGAAATATTTTGTGGTAAAAATTTTGTTTCCCTGACCCTTATGTAGTAACCCCACACAAGTTTAAGGTTCAACTCAGGTTCTCTTGTAAGTCTTCCTTGGTCCCTGAAACCCAAATAATTTCTCTTGAGCTTCCATCAATGTATTCCTCCCACAATACACTTCTCCCAGAATGCCTGCTATGGAGATGACCCATGCACATTCCACCTGCTCTCCTGCTCTGTATACTCCAACAGGGAAGGCTCTGTACACGTTTTGTTTCTTCACAGTGCTTAGGACATAGCACAGGCTCAGAACAGATATTGTCAGGGAATGAACTCATAATGGGTGAACAAGCAGTTTTCTTAAAATTCAGAATATTGGGTAAATTTCTGTACCACCAAGAAATTGTGTTTCAGGAAGTTCTGCGTCTTTTGGGAGTAAACATAACAATTTTTTCTGATTGTCTTAGAAATATGCTTTTGGCTTAAGTTTATTTGAATCAACATCCAAGTGAGGTCACACAGAACAATTGGTTATTACCAAACCATTTCAGTCATTTTTAATCTACCCCTCTCTTTGTATTCCTATGCATGTTTATTGAGGGAAATCAAGTAATCTTATAATCTTATTGTAGCATATTCAGCATTCTAGATTTCACTGATTGTTTCCTCTGGGTATTGGTCAACTTGTTCCTCAATCCTTGTATTTCCTGCACACTAGTGGATCTAAAGCTTGATAGGATTTAAGTGAAATGTGTTTGGAGAGAAAACTTTGTGGGGCCGGCACTGTGGCTCAGTGGGTTAAAGCCCTGGCCTGAAGTACTGGTATCCCACAGCTCTCTGCTGTGGCCCGGGAAGGCAGTGGAGGATGGCCCATGTGCTTGGGCCCTGCACCCCATGGGAGACCAGGAGAAGCACCTGGTTCCTGCCTTCAGATCAGTGCGGTGCGCAGGCCACAGCGGCCATTGGAGAGTGAACCAACAGTAAAGGAAGACCTTTCTCTCTGTCTCTCTCTCTCTCTCACTGTCCACTCTGCCTGTCAAAAAAAAATTAAAAAATTAAAATAAAATAATTGGGCTCCTACACTCATGTGGGAGACCCAGAAGAAGCTCCGGGCTCCTGACTTCGGATCACCGCAGCTCCGGCCATTGTGGCCATCTGGGGAGTGAACCAGTGGATGGCAGACCTCTTGTCTCCACCTCTCTCTATAACTCTGTCTTTCAAATAAATAAATAAATCTTTAAAAAGAAAAAACAAAACTTTGCAAGCTGTGCTTTGCTATTACATGGCATCATGATGTCTTCTTGCTTTTTGTAAAATGAAGATTGACCAGATTGTGATGCCCATTAGAAAGTTTTATATTAAGCTTTAAAAATATAACCTTTTCAGTAACCATGAAGACCATTACTGAACCCCATTATTCCATTATAGGTTGCAAATCTGTGATTTTTCACTTTGATAGTTCCTTCTGCATTTATGACTGGACTTCTATAAAGAAGTACTTAAACACACCCAATATCTAATACTCTAAAAATACATTGTGTAGGGAAAGAAAAGAATAATTAGGGAAAAGTGTTTGAGAGAACAGCTTAGATACCACTTGGGACACCTGTATCCCATATCAAAGTACTCGGGTTCAAGTCCTGGCTCCAGTCCCAACTCCAGTTTCCTGGTAACGCGCACCCTGTAGGTAGCAGGTGATGGCTCATGTACTTTCATTCCTGCCACCCATCTTCTTGGCTCCCAGCTTTAGCCTGCTCCGGCACTAGCTGTTGTGAGTATTTGGGTTGTAAATCAGTAGATACTCTGTGTGCGTGTGTGTGTGTGTGTGTGTGTGTGTGTGTGTTTACCTTTCAAATAAATGAAATAAGGAAAAATTAAAAGAAATATTTAATCTTTTGTTTAACTTATTAATTCCCAGAATAATGAATTAGTAAAATCCAGTGGTGAACAGTGAAATATTGGTTTGTTAGATTTGGAGTATTATTACAAACTCATGAATTTTTCTGTATTTCAGAATGTTCCAAACAATTGAATTCATTATTCTTTTTTGATGTTTAAATTATTTTGTCTTAGACCAGTGGGGACTTCAAATTGATTTCTGTGTGCTTTTATCCACACCATTTACTTTGAAAAATTTCAAGGACACAGAAGGGTTTAAAAATTTATAAAATGACTTTCTAAATACCATCAAAAGCTGGTAGTGTTTTGTTACTTTTGCTTGACTTTTCTTTGTGTTGAACCTTTTGGAAGTAAACTGCAGTACTCATGACTTTAAATATTTTGCTTTGCATTCTGTGAATGTAAAAGCATTATCATTATATTTCCATTTCATATGGAAAACAGAGCTGGAGTGGTGCTACTTAATAGAAATATAACGTATATACAATACTAAATTGTCTAAAAGACATATTAAAAATAAAATATATACATATTAAATATGCTGTGCTATTTTGTCAAACTTTTTTGTAAGAAATGGATGCTAAAAAGCTTTTAGCATCTATGAAAATAATCATGTGGACTTTTCATTTTAAAATAATATGTAAATTGTATGAATTTGCTTTCCAATATTGAAGCATCCTTACACCGTTGAAACAAACTGCTTGGTTGAGATGTTTAGTGGTAGTAATAGTAGTAGTGGTAGTTTACTTTTCATTATGGGAAACCTTAAGCAGGCAACAAAGTAGCTGGAATAGCTTAAGGAGCCACCATGCAGCCATCATTTGTCGACATTTGTTGAAGATGAGTGATCATCACATTTCCCCCACTCCCACTTGATTCTTTAGGTGAAAATTCCAGATACCCATTAATGCTTCAGTTTTAAAGTAACCACGACTAAGTTGTTACAACTAAAACATTAACAATATTTCTAGAATACTGTGAAATATTGAATCAGTGTTCCAGTATTCTTCATTGCCTCATATTTTTATAGTCCATTTGATTAAAGATCCAAATAAGTTTCATACATTCCAATGGTTGACATGTAATTTAAGTATATTTTAATTTGTAGGTTGTCCTCTAAGTTGTTCTTTGCCTTGCATGTATACGTTGAAGAAATCTGCATCATTTGTCTGATAAAGTTTGCTTTATGTTGATTTGTTGGTTGTATCTCTCTGGTACCATTTACAATGCTGCTGTTTCCTGCTCTCAGTTTCTACTCTGGTCTCTTCTTAGTCCCAGTTACACATACAGACTCCCTCTGCTACAAAAGAGGCCACGTGTTTCACTGAAAATCACTTATAAAGATCCAAGGACAGTTTACTGCCTGCCAGCCCAGGCACTGCAGCGTGAGTCCTGACAGCTGCCCACAGGCTAGTCTTGTCTGGCCCCCAAGACCCAGCTCAAGCACAAGAGAATGTAATCATGGGTGGGTGGGAAAGGACCCATAGCTTAGAAACTCCATGTCCCCAGTAGGAACCAATATCTAACGCATCCATAGACAGGGTCTAAGGAGCAGCGAGAGAGAGGCCTGTTCACAATGTCACCACCTTCAGGAAAGCCCATTACCAGGGTTTCCCAGCAAATATTGATCATTTATTCATGGTCTTCCTAGTCTAGATGAAGTTTAACCATAACCAGTGTCCAATTTTCAAGGCAACAGAGCAAGGCTAGGTTTCAATTTTCTAAAAGGAAGAAGGAATATTTTACTTATTCTCATTTGTATTTCCTATAAATTGGTAGATCAATGGGCTTGATCAGATTCAGGTTCACTATTGTGTCAAGATCACTTTGCAAATGACTTTATGTATTTCTTTTTTTTTTTTTATTTTATTTGAAAGTCAGAGTTACACAGAGAGAAGAGAGGCACAGAGAGAGAGAGAGAGGTCTTCCATCTGATGGTTCATTCCCCAGATGGCCGCAATGGCCGGAGCTTTGCCAATCTGAAGCCAGGAGCCAGGAACTTCTTCCCGGTCTCCAACGTGGGTGCAGGGGCCCAAGTGCTTGGGCCATCTTCTACTGCTTTCCCGGGCCATAGCAGAGAGCTGGACAGGAAGTGGAGTAGCCAGATCTTGAACTGGCGCTCATATGGGGTGCCGGTGCTTCTGGCCAGGGCATTAACCCACTGTGGCACATTAACCCACTGTGCCACAGTGCCAGCCCCTTTATGTATTTCTAATAGGACACACATAATGCCTGCTGGTGTCCTATTTTATAATTTAGCAGCCATTGACTCTCAGCACTCAGATTAATTAATTTGGGGCACATAGAAGGTAATATTCTAACTGTTTTCTACTTATCAGCTGAAATATTTTCATAAATAAAAATTCCCCTTGAGAAACTATTTGGTTGCCCTGAGGTAACTTCCATTAATAAAAGGAAGGCATAAAGGCCTGACTCTTTCCTTCATTTATATCTATCATAATTAATCTACTAGCATCTTTCACTAGTAACAAATGAGGAAGCAAAGAAGTACAAAGGAAAAAAAAAAAGGCAGTACAAAGGAGGATAAGAGAGCTGAAATGGAGAGAGGGAAAATACAAGGATAGTAAGTGGCTGTATCTCCCCAAAGAGAGAAAAATAAAAGATCTGTTTGAACTAATTTGCCAAATTCTATGTGAATAAATTTTAAAATTTGGGTGAGATACATAACTTGTTATGAAAAGACAATTACCCAAAAGATTGGAAAACACATTCCATGGACAGCACTAGTCCCAGATAGCTTCATAGGGGAATTCTACTCCATTTTTAAAACATAGATCATCTGGAGAGAGCATTTGGTACAGTAGTTAAAATATTTCCCTTCTTGCCTTCTTTTTGTTCTATTTGAGCCCTCAGAGCAGTAACTGATGCCTTCCCACATTGGTGAGGGCAAACTTCTTTACTCAGTCTACCTAGTCAAATGTTAATCTCTTCCAGAAACACGCTCACAGAGATACCCAGAAGTATTGTTCTACCAGTTATCTGGGCATCCCTTAGCCCAGTCAAGTTGACTCATTAAATTCAATCATTATATTTACCAAGTCGAGGTGAATGAAAACATTCTTATGGTGAAGACACCCACATTCTACATCAGAATACCCGGGTTTGAGTCTTGGCTCTGCTTCTGATTCCACTTTGCTGCGAATACAGATTCTGGGAGGCAGTGGTGATGGCCCAAGTAATTAGTGTTCTTGCCTCATGGCTCAAGCCCCAACATCTAGTTCTCTCTCTCTCTCCCTCTCTCTCTAATAAATAAAATAAACAAAAAAACTTCAAATAGTAAAGAAAGAAATGAGACATATAAGATAAGTTCCCAGTAGTATGTTTGAGGGGATGCTTGCTAATTTTCCTAAGTGTCTTAAAATTTTTATCATGTCTTACAAAAAAGAGATATAAAAATATATAAACTTTAACATCAGCACATAATGGTCATCTAAAAGTTCTTCCTTCACACTTGTTCAAGCTTGGGAGAAAAAATTACATGTGCTTCTGCTGAAGTTGATCATTCAATATTCTGATGATTCTGAATAGAGCCTCTATTTGCCTCATTTGTCTCAGTTCCAGTCAGACTACATGCTGCATAATGCATCAAAGTTATATTTATTTATAGCCTATTAGTCACACAAGCTCTTTGCAGAGATGCTAGAAGAACTTTTTTGAAAATTGGGGAAATAAATTTTATGGTCTATTTTTCATCCTTTCTGTATATGCCTGTAACAGTGGGATATTCTAAGATCATTTTCAACAATTGTGCCTGTAATCAAGACTTTGAATGCACCGGTTCTAGCAGCAAAGGCCAAATGGTGATATTTTACATAGAAACCTGTGGGGAAAGAGGATTAGAGCAGCCTCCTACTAGAGAGCAGGAGTCCTCCAGAGGTACCTGTTATTGAATCTACCATCTACATTCTAGGGAAGAAACGACTGAGAATTATGAAATAATTTAATAACCTTGGGAAGTGCTATAAATAAAGATTATGAAGAAAAATGGTCATGGCGAAGCATTTGCTTAAGAACCAGAAGTGATCACAGAGCAATACAGATGGTAGGGCTTATGGAAGCTCAATCTTTCCTAGTCCTTGCTTCTCCAATTCCATGAGGGAATTCAAGGGAAGAGAAATGGCCTCGCTGTGGTCTTAGGGGGTCAGTGGCTAGCAGAATACTGTGCTAATACCACAAAGGGATTTTTAATTTTGATACATTGTATTTTTCATTTCTGCAACCTCTAATTGATTCTTTTTTGTATCTTCCATGTTTCTCCTTATTATATTCAAATTTTTCTAAAGTTTTTTGAGAATACAACTTAGTTACTCTAAAGTCCTCATCTACTTATTTAATCTACTTATTTAATTTTTTTGAAGATTTATTTATTTATTTGAAAGGTAGAGTTTCAGAGAGAGGGAGAGAGAGTGTGAGATTTTCCATCTGCTGATTCACTCCCCAAATGGCTGCAACAGCCGGGCCTGGAACTCCATCCAGGTCTCCCATGTGGGTGCAGGGGCCCAAGAACTTGGGCCATCTTCTGCTACTTTCCTAGACACATTAGCAAGGTGCTGAATCAGAAGTAGAGCAGTTGGGACTTGAACCGGCACCCAAATAGGATGCTGACATTGTAGATGGCAGCTTAATCCACTACGACACAAGGCCAACTCCAAAATTTGAAGTTTTTAAACTGAAATAAGCTTAATTTTAATTCCATTTTTGAACTTTTAAAACTTCTTTTGTATTTGTTGAATGTCTGCTCTGTAAAGAATATATATATATATATATATATATATATATATATATATATATATTTGGCCGGCGCGCTGCAGCCGGCGCACCGCGCTGATCCGATGGCAGGAGCCAGGTACTTATCCTGGTCTCCCATGGGGTGCAGGGCCCAAGCACTTGGGCCATCCTCCACTGCACTCCCTGGCCACAGCAGAGAGCTGGCCTGGAAGAGGGGCAACCGGGACAGAATCCGGCACCCCGACTGGAACTAGAACCCGGTGTGCCGGCGCCGCAAGGTGGAGGATTAGCCTAGTGAGCCGCAGCGCCGGCGAAAGAATATATTATTATCAGAGGCTGGAAGGATGGATAGGTAAGTCAGACACTGTTCTTGCCCTCACGAATTTTACAAATACTGGGTCAGCACTGTGGCATAGCAGGTAAAACCACTACCTACAGCATCAGCATCCCATATGGGCACCGGTTTGAGTCCCAGCTGCTCCAGTTCCGATTCAGTTTCCTGCTAATGTGCCTGGGAAAGCAGCGGAAGATGGCCCAAGTGCTTGGGTCCCTGCACCCACATGGGAGACCTGGAAGAAGTTCCTGGCTCCTGGCTTCAGCCTGGCCCAGCCTTGTTTGTTGCGGCCATTTGGGGAGTGAACCAGCTGATGGAAAACCTCTCTAGGATCTCTGTCTCTCTGTAACTCTGCCTTTAAAATAAACAAAATGAATCTTTTTGAAGAAAAGAATTTTACAAATGGAAGAGAGAAAGTATAGAAACAACCTTGATAGAAGAACAAAGGCTGCCCTGATCTTTTCTCTTTAAAGTCAATCCCTCCTCACACATTCCCCCACTTCAGCCTCGACTGTGGTGAAGGCAGAGCCAACAGACAGCATTTGCTTACTTGACTACCTTTTCCTGTTGTTGTTCTTTGATCTCTCTGGCCTGGTGTTCTGGTTTTAGGTCAGGTAGTCCCTTCCTGGCCGCCTCCTCATTATAACAAATGCTTGAGGCTTTGTGGTGGAATGAGAAGACCATGCCAAGATGGCCGCTGCCAAGCGAGTGCAGTTACTCAGGAATGGCTTTGAATACCACCTGGCAACGGAGCCTGCCTGGCAACAGGCTGTGATTGGATGGTTTTGAAACCCACATGGCAAACAGAGCCTACCTGGCAACAGGCTGTGATTGGATGGTTTTGGAAACTGCCTGGCAACAGGTTGTGATTGGTTGGGGCATAGACCGCCCCTTGACCGGATTGGCTGGTCTTGGCTATATAAGCCATTGTAGTAACTGAAATAAATGAGTCTGCAGGCTTTTTGCTTCAAGCCCACTTTCACCTGACTCCTGGGGTCTGTGTGGTGACTCCGCACCTCTTGCCCCCACCACGCTCCTCCTCTCAGAAACGAATCCACTGCAACATTGTTGAGAAATCAACTGCAACATGGCTTCATCTGCCCATTCATTCCTCACCAATCACTGAGTGCCCACTATTGGTCAGGCCCAGTCCTGGTCCTGGGGACAGAGACTGCCTACAGTGTTGTGAATAAAACAGGGGCTGTCCTCAGGACCTCACCCCAACTCTGTTTGAGTTGTACTTTTAGACCCTGTGTACTTCCCTCATCTGCGGTCACCCATCCTCCAAGAAACTGATATATTCTCCACTGGCCACAGCTCAGACAGTAATAAAATTGTAGGCAAAGAGCAAGGATAGAGAAAGATCTACTGGCTGGCACCGCAACTCACTAGGCTAATCCTCAGCCTACAGCGCCGGCACACGGGATTCTAGTCCCGGTCGAGGCACCAGATTCTGTCCCGGTTGCTCCTCTTCCAATCCAGCTCTCTGCTGTGGCCCAGAGTGCAGTGGTGGATGGCCCAAGTGCTTGGGCCCTGCACCCCCATGGGAGACCAGGAGAAGCACCTGGCTCCTGCCTTCGGATCAGCGCAGCACGCCGGCCAGAGCTGCCATTAGGGGCTGAACCAACGGAAAAGGAAGACCTTTCTCTCTGTCTCTCTCTCTCGCTGTCCACTCTGCCTGTCAAAAAAAAAAAAAAAAGTGTGGCTGATCTATGGAGACATTATGGGGGGCAAGTTTATCCCCACCACTCCTCAGAACCATATGTTGAAGCCTCAGGTCCCAGAAGGTTTATATGACTAGGTTTATATGAGATCAGGAAAGTCCAGCCCCCATGATGATTAGTGTCCTTATAAGAACAGAGAAAGACTAGAGCTGGCTCTCTCTGCCATATGAGGATGCAGTGGAAAGCCATCCAGCTGCACACCTGGATGCAGCCCCTCCCCCAAGAACTCAACCACACCAGTACCCTGACCTTGGATTTCTCGTCCTCCAGAACAATGACGTATAAACGTCTGATGTGAAAGCCACCTGGTCTGCGGTGATCCTGCAACAGCAGACTGAGTCACCATGTTACACACAAGCTGTCACTTCTGCGGCTTGAAGGGTTAGCCCTCAAGCACCTGAGCTCCCCCAGGGCTGTGGGCAGTGGGGAGTGGTTCTGCAGAGTAGTCGGGGAGTCTCTGCTGAGCTCTGCACAGACTCACAGCCTCTACCAGAGCCACGAGGAGGACACAGGCCCAACCTGGAGCACCCGGAGCAGCTTTAGACCAAGTTGTAACCACAGACACATCACAGCCCTCACTCCTCATAAGAAGAGATGTTGCAGCCTAGGAAGAACTTAAGTCCTCTGAACCTCAGGTTTCCACCCTTACAAATTTTAAGGGTCAAAATCAAATTGTCCCTGACAGCATACAGTCTGCAAGAAAAGACTAAAAAGAAGCCTCTTTCTTGTGAAGTAGAAATCATCATAACAATACACATGAAACCAAAGCACCCATTCACTTCTCTAAAGTGCAATGGGGAAAAAAAAAAAAAAACCTGTATGATAAGCAGCAAACTACCATGTTAGAATGGAAAATACTTAAAACATCACTCCCAGAACACCAAACAATTTATAAGATGATTAACCCAGAGTGTTCTGACCGCTCAGAGCCAGCAAGGCTGCTGTTGACCCTGTGTGTGATTTCCAAAGCATCCACACATAGGATTCTGCAGCTCTGCCACTGACATTTGAAATGTTAATTCAAGACTTTTTCTCCATGTCATTTTGTTAAACATAGTGCATTGACTTTGGGGAATGTAATATAAATCTTTTAAATGCAAGCATCACTCAAAAAACTATTGAGAAATGTGTACATTTTGTGAAGTTTGGGCAATAAATCCAAGCAAGAAGTTTCTAATGGGAGACTGGAGACCAGAGTATTCAGGGTTGACTTGAATACATGAAAGCACTAGGAATGAGTTTACCAACATAGTTTTTCATTAGTATCTAAATAATATCACCTAAGGCATATCAGAGAGGGAAAACCAAGCAAAGCAAGTAGGGCCTTAGACAAACAAGAGCAAAAAAAATCTCTGCTATCTGACTAGTGATTTTCAGTTCACAAAACCCTTGCAGGCACATTATCTCCTGATTGCCATAAAACTCCTATGAGGCAGAACAGATTTTTTTTAACCTCTTCTTTGTTTCTGAGGAAGCTGAAGTTCAACCAGCCTAAAGGACCAGTTGGAAGTCACACACGGTCTCAGAGGCAAGAGCTGAGTCTTCTGTGCCCAAGGTTCTTTATACTTGTTCTCTGGTTATACTGGGGGTTCAGCCCCATGACCATCCCTCTCTTTTCCAAGCCCACAGCCAGCAGTGAACAGCCAAGCAACTAAGAGGTGGGAAATGCACCTTCATCAGTCTCCACTCAACTGCCTTTGTTAAGCTCACCATGTCTTGCCGAGTGTGGCCAGTCAGTCTCAAGTTCACAGCGATCTCTTTATCATAATTTTCTGCAATAGTAATGTTTCCTATTTGCTTCCCAAAAAAGTGAATACTTTGGCAATTTTAAGCCCACCATCCTGGTTCAAGACAGAAACAGTAAGAAACTTCTGTTGGCCTTGGCCTTCCTCTCCAGTATTCTCCCAAGACCTTGACCTTCCCATCACCTCCTCAGCACTCCCACTGCAAGGACTCACTCACTCAGTCTTTCCCAGACTATGAATCCTCCTTAATGTCCCCTTCACAGAGGCGCAGAACAATGGGCTTGGATAAGACCATGGAAGTAGTGCAGTTAAGATCAGTGGGTCCTGCTTTGGAAGCAAACACCTAATCACAGTAGCTTAACAACAAAACTCACACATGTGCTGATGAAGGTCAACAAAGGGTCTCTGCTCTCTGGGTTCACTCAGGACCTCAGGTTAACATAAGCACCACTTCAACACTGCATCCATGATCCCACCATATATACACATATCACTTCTACTCATATTCTTTTGGCCAAAACCAATCATATATCAGTGCTTAACTTCAAAGAATTGGGAGATAAGATGCTACTCTATGCTAGCAATCATGCCAGGAAGTCCAGTCTTCATCTGATGCCCAGAACTCACCAGTAATAGATTCACAAAAGGCCTCAAACTTCACCTGACTTCTTTTGTGATAGGACCCTGTCCACCTCATAAATAGCTGAGATCATCTGAAGGGGGTTCTTTTTGTTAAAAACAAAACTCGTGCATTGACAATAATTGTACATATTGATAAGGTCAAGTATGACAATTTCAGACATGTGTGCAACATGTCACGACCAAATCAGTAATTAGCATTCCTATCTCCTTTTTTTTTTTTTTTTTTTTTTTTTGACAGGCAGAGTGGACAGTGAGAGAGAGAGACAGAGAGAGAAAGGTCTTCCTTTGCCGTTGGTTCACCCTCCAATGGCCGCCGCTGCAGCCGGCGCACCGCGCTGATCCGATGGCAGGAGCCAGGAGCCAGGTGCTTTTTCCTGGTCTCCCATGGGGTGCAGGGCCCAAGCACCTGGGCCAGCCTCCACTGCACTCCCTGGCCATAGCAGAGAGCTGGCCTGGAAGAGGGGCAACCGGGACAGAATCCGGCGCCCCGACCGGGACTAGAACCCGGTGTGCCGGCGCCGCAAGGTGGAGGATTAGCCTATTGAGCCACGGCGCCGGCCCAGCATTCCTATCTCCTTAAATATTTATCATTTCTTTGTGTTGGGAACATTCAAACTCCTCTATTCTAGCTCCACATAAAATATAGAAAAAGTTGTGGACTACAGTCACTTGCCTGTGCTATAGAATGTTTGAACTTATTTTTCCTATGTAACTTATATTGGCACCACTTATCCAACCTTTCCTCACCTCTACTGACCATTGTTCTATGTTCCAGCTCTATGACATCAACTTCTTACATTCCACATATAAATGAGAATATGAGGGTTTTGGTCTTTGTGTGTCTGGATATTTCCCTTCACATAATATTCTCCAGTTCTATCTATGACGCTGCAAATGGAAGGATTTCATTCTTTTAAGTTTTGATTTGCATAGCCGTGATTAGTGATGTTGAACACTCTTTCATATATTTGCTGGCCGTCTATATTTCTTGTTTGAAAAATGTCATTTTTATTTAGATTGTTTTTACTCTTGAGTTTTTTTGGTTCCTTACATATTCTGGATAGTAATCCCTCATTGAGTGGACAGCTAGGGAATGTTTTTTTCAAGTCTGTGAGTTGTCTCTTCTCTCTGTTGACTGTTTCCTTTGCTTTGCAGAAGTTTCTTAATTTGATATAATCCCATTTGTCTAATTTTGCTTTTGTTGCCTGTACTTTGGGGATCTTATCAAAAATAATCACTGTCATATCGGTGTCTTTAAGTGTTTTCCCTATGCTACTATTCTAGTAGTTTCATAATTTCAAGTTTTAAATCTAGGTCTTTGATCCATTTTGAGTTGGTTTTGATATGATAGAAGTATGGATCTAGTTTCATTTTCAGCATATGGAAATCCAGTTTTTCTACCCCCATTTATTGAAAAAATTATCCTTTCTCCAATGTATATTTTTGGCACTTTTGTTAAAAATCAATTGAGCTGTATAAGTATGGATTTATCTGATTCTCAACTCTGTTTCATTGGCCTGTGTGGATTTTTATGCCCACATCATACTGTTTTGGTTTCTAAAATCTTGAAGTATGTCTTGAGATAAAATATTATAATTCCTTCAGCTTTGTTATTTTCATTAAACATTACTTTGAATATTTGGGGTCTTTTGTGCTTCCATATGAATTTTAAAATTTTTTTCTAAGTCTGTAAAAAATGTAATTGCTGTTTTGATGAGAATTGAATTGAATCTGTAAATTGTATCTGACAGCTTGACCATTTTAACAATATTAACTCTTCCAAACATATGATTAGAGGGTGGGAACTTTCAGCCCTACAGAGAGAACAGGAGCTAGAGTTTGGGTTATAAAAAGTCATCAACAGGGCCGGCACTGTGGTGCAGCAGGTTAAATCCCTGGCCTGAAGCGCCGACATCCCATAAGGGCACTGGTTCTAGTCCTAGCTGCTCCCCTTCCGATCCAGCTCTCAGCTATGGCCCGGGAAAGCAGTGGAAGATGGCCCAAGTCCTTGGGCCCCTGCACCCATGTGGGAGACCCAGAAGCAGCTCCTGGCTCCTGGCTCCTGGCTCCTGGCTTCGGATCAGCACAGCTCCGGCTGTTGCAGCCATCTGGGAAGTGAACCAGTGGATGGAAGACCTCTCTCTCTGTTTCTACCTCTCTGTAACTCTGTCCTTCAAATAAATAAAATAAATCATTTTTTAAAAAAGTCATCAACAAGGAGAGTCAGAAAGCTTCTGGACTGGTGAACACACTGATGTACTGGGAAGGCAGATGCCCAGAGAGGGCATGGAAGCTGAGCATCCAGCTCTCCCACCACGGATTGCCAACGTATCTCTTCCATTTGGCTGTTCCTAAGTTGTATCCTTTAAAATAAACTTGGTAAGTGCAGTGTTTCCTGAGTCCTGTGAGTCATTCTAGCAAATTACCAGACCTGGGGTTGGGGTGAGGGTTATGGGAACCCATGTGGGCAGAAATGTGGGTTGTCTGGGCACCCCATTTGCAGCCATCTGAAGTGGGGGTGGTTTAATGGAACCTTCTTGTGCAGGGTCTGATCTAACTCCTGATAATTAACCTCAGAACTGAAGTATTAGATGCCAAATTGGTGTCAGAGAACTGGAGGACTGGTATGGAAAAAACCTCACACATCTGGTATTAGGAATGGTATCAGAAAAACCACCATAAATATCCACTTAAGAAAATCCATAAAATCTTCAGTGAACTCAACAAGTATACAGCCTTTTTCTCACGCTTAGGTCTTGTATGCAGCAGGGGCTGTTCTAATGCCTCGGGGAGACTTTGCACTCTACTCTAAATCAATCTCTTGACAGGTTTCTGCTTCTTGGCCCAGTTAGTTTAGAGTCAGATGCTATGCTTGAATTATCAGTTGCCCTTGGGTCCCAGCTTGACTTGAGGATGCTGCCCTTTGCCTCAGGATCAGTACAGCTTTACCTCCACACAAGAACAAGCTCCTGTGAATCCAGCCATCTGCTTATCTGGGAACGGAGTCTGGATAGAGTGTACTCTAAGAAGCACTGACAAACAGAAATTTTGGTTATGATGACAAGGAAGCAAAAAGAACTTCATGCTATATGAGGGATTATTAAAGACCTTAGGGAAGGACTGGCATTGTGGCACAGCTGGTTAAGCCAACACTAGTGGCAGTTCAAGTCCCAGCTTCCTATCCAACTTCCTGCTAATGCACCTGGGAAGGCAGAGGAAGACAGCCCAAGTACTTGGCCCCTACCACCCATGTGGGAGATCAGGATGGAATTCCTGACTCCTGGCTTCAGCCTGACCCAGCCCTGGCTATTGCAGCCATTTGGGGAATGAACCAGCAGATGGAAGATTCATTTTCTCTCTCTCTCTCTCTCTCTCTCTCTCTCTCTCTCTCACTTTGTGTGTGTGTGTGTGTGTGTGTGTGTGTGTCCCTGTCTCCCTCCCGCTCTCTGCCACTCTGCCATTCAAATAAATCTTTAAAAAAAGACCTTAGGTATATTCAATCTTTGGGAAAAAGAGAATGGAAGAGAAAGATGAGAGTGGCATTTGAAACACTGAAGAAAGGTTGAGAAGAGGATTGCAACTTGCATCTGTTGTTAGATAACTCAAAGAGGTGGATTCCTATTGAACACATAAATTGACCAGAGATCCTTCTCATGAGTTAGAGTACCCTCATCCTATAGTTAGAAATGTTCAAGTGTAAGGAAAATTGCTGATTTGTTAGCAAAGTCATAGAAGAGGCTGTGGGTTGCCTCTAAAGATCACTCTAGAGTTCTCTTACATAGACTCAGAACACAGGGTTTCTAATTCTAGTCACATAAGCACTTATTCAAAATAGAGGGGAGATGAAAATCACATCTTAAAAGTGCAAATAACTAAAATGAGTCTGGAACTCAAGTATCCAGCTTGTGTAAACAGTTTGAAAACTGTAGGATCATTTAAGATGTGAAAAAAAATGATGAACACAAAACTTTTTATAATTAAGTAGGTTAAGTGCCTTAGTGGAACTCAGTGTGAATCTGCAGAATAGCAATCAGTGAAATGTGAAGTTATAAAAAGCAGTGAGGCAAGATGACTGTGTTCAGCTTCTCCAGAAAGAGATGAGCCGTCACAGAGAGGAAATGGAGTGATGGAGTTGGGCTACCCTGACTCTGTTTGTTTCCTGAGGCTCCTTCAGGATGGCAGGGCAAGTTACACCTCCCTTATACCTGTTGAGCAAGAATAAAGTGGGAGGTTCGGAATCAACCCCTGACGAAAAAAAAGCTCCTTGTGAGATTTATTAATGCCTGAAATAATTACTCCAGAGTCATGCCTAGGAGACCAGCAGAGAGAGGAGGAGGAGGAGGAATCAGGAACAGAAATCCCTAGACCACTGCTTTAGCAAGATCAGACGCACTCCCACTGATGAAAATGACATTTAAGAAGGTCAGTGCTGAACTTATCCAGTCAGCTATGCTCTCAATGAGCACACACTAGATGATCCATTTCTGAGCAACTGTGGGCAGTTACAGGTCATAACGAGACAATACTGTCATCAAAACACTGTTCCTCGTGTCTTTCACCTCCTAGTCCTTAAAATCTTGCACATGAAATACACTTGCCATCCTGGTCTGGTCGCTTTTCAATCTTCAGAGGACTAGATCTGCCCTAATAATCTTCACTTTTGTTGTCTTGTGCCCTTGAAACAACACTGGCTCAGGAAGGAATAAATTTAATTCCAGCGCCCTCTGCTGGCCCTGTAGAAGGGCAAGGCACCTGAATTTACATCTGTACTTGTCAAATTTTTCACTACCAGGAAGCCATTTAATTATTTTATTAACCCTAGGGACCTCACACTTTGAAATCTATCTTCCAAGAAAACTCCATCTGTTAAGAAATTATTAGTCTACCAACTTGAATTTATCAAAATCATAGAAAATTGCTAATCAGAATTTGTGATCAACATGCAATAACCATATTTGCTTCCATAAAGATCATATGTTTCCAGTGAGACATAAAAATTTATCTTGTGCCTAGCCTGTAAAACCTTATTGTGGATCATTGTACAATTTTTCCAGGGTTTTTAACATACTGCAACACATATAAGGATCTGGTCCTACCTAGACAGCTAGGTACAGTCAGAGTATCGTACCTAATGTTGTAAAAATACAGATAGAACATCTGTATCAGTACCCATCAATAGCTGTATTTCTGGGCTATTCTTATTATACTAGTAAGTACTTCTGGATGATGGCTGCATTTTCTCTGTCACTTGGATATAATTACTCAAACTATTCTGGTGTTAATAGCTCTTCTAGAATTGCAAATATCAAAGCTGAGTTTTTGAGTATAAGCTTAAGGGTAGCAAGGAGATAGGAGCAGGGGGTTGTGGTGGTTGTAATCCCTGTTCTTGGGAAGAGGGTGGGGTACATGACTAGGGATTTCTGAAATCCAGTCTCAACTAGCTTCTTGCACCTGTGCCCTAGCAGGTTCAAATCCATTACATAAAGGTCCAATTTCATTCACAAAGAGAAAGTTGTTGTGTTCGTGGCAAAGAAGAAGGGAACACTGCAAAACACAGCAGTTGCAGAGGAGTGCAAGGGATGGGGCCTGGGTAGAAGAAGGAAGGGGAGGAGAAAATTCAAAAGACACAAGGGGGCTGAAGTGGTATGGCAGGTTAAGCTACTGCTTGTGCCACCAATTCGAGTACTGGCTGTGCTGCACTTCCAATCCACCTGGGAAGGCAGCAGAAAATGATCCAAATATGTGGGCTCCTGCCACCCATGAGAGAAACTTGGATGAATTCCTGGCTCCTGGCCAGGCCTGGCCCAGACTTGGCTGTGAATTTGGGGAGTGAATTAGCAGATAGAAGATTCTCCCTTTCTTTCTTTCTCTCTTTCTCTCTCCCCACACCCCACGCTCTGCTTTTCAAATAAATAAATCAGAGAGAGAGAGAGAAAGAGAGAGAGAGAGGAGGTCCTTTGTTCTCACTATGCCTGCCACATATTAGGACTCCAAATATTTGGTGGATTTCCATAGGTTTTATGCATACCTCTTCTAGAAAGCGTTTAGCTAAGTACAGAGCTTGACCACAGACACTAATAACTGTGACTACTAATGTGATAGGCAGGGACAGCTTGCTCAGTGGTGGAATTGAATTTTTGTCATGTGGTTAAGTTTTGTACATAAATTTCTTTCTTGGAAAAAGATGACTGCATCTCATATTAATTTTTAGTGTAGATCTTTTCTCTTTTAAAGAAAAATTTTATCCTAGTGCAAGTGTAACATGCAAGTGGAAAAGCACACAAAGTGAACACAGCTGTGTAACCAACACTCCCATCAAGAATCAGGCCATTTCAGCAGCCAGCAGCCCTCTGCATATCTCCTCCCTGTCAATCTCCACAGCCCCAGTCTCAACTATCCTGACCGCTAACATTGCAGATTTATTCTGCCTCTTTTTGAAGTACACACATCCACACACCCATACACACAGAGTATATACTCTTCTGGGTTTAGCTTCTTTGGCTCAACACATTTTTGTGAGTAATTTATGATGTTGGTTGTGGTTTGTTCATCCTTGCTGCTGTATTGTAAGTATTACAAATATGACGATGTTTCAAAAAGTTCACAAAATTTGAATTAAAAGGTAAATTTACTTTGGAGCATAAACATTTGAAATCCAGGCATATGAGAAGTCATCAGAAAGTTCATGGAAAATACATATTATGGAAAAACTGTGCATGGATTCCAAAGTTCTTTGCACCAAAATAAGCTTTTCTTTTAACTCTATTTTTCCACAATATTTTTGAAGTACTCTTTTATTCCACAATTTTTAGTTGAATCCTTATAATAAGTTGATTTCAGCCTTTTACTATTCTGAAGAATGCTTATATGAGCCTTCCTGTGCATTTGTTTTGTATACATACACCCATTTTTGCTGGTATATGCCAAGAAGTACCATTGCTGGATCCATAGGATGTGTGTAAGATCAGTTTTCACAGATTCTGCTGAACAATTGTACAAAGTAGCTAGGCCAATGCTGTTCGTTACCTTTGTACAAAGCCAGATGCCAGAGATGTTCTAGGAGGACAAGGAGCAGGGACTGGGGATAAAGAACAGGGAATGTGGAGCTTGTCCCTAGGCCTAGGATTTGGAGCCTAAGGGGACTTTATGGGAAAGAAAACTAAATAATTGTCAAAGCAGTAGGCTCTACCAATCACCAGCTCATCACTGGAGCAACCTGAAAGCCTGCTTCCCAAGAAAGGAAGGCAGAAGAGTAATATAAAAGATGAGGAAGTCGAAAAGCAGAAAGGGTAAGATGGATACCAGCCCCAAATACCCAGGCACTGCTAACAATTTTACCTTCATAAAATGTCAACGAAAGGCTGGCTTTGAGGTGCACTGAGGTAAGCTGCCACCTGCAACACTAGCATTCCATTTTGGAGTGCTGATTCAAGTCCCAGCTGCTCCACTTGTAATCCAGCTCCCTGCTGATGTGTCTGGGAAGACAGTGGAGGACAGCCCAAGTGCTAGGGCCCCTGCCACCCATATGGAAGACCTAGTTAGAGCTACAGGTTCCTGGGACCAACCCTGGCCATTGTGGCCATCTGGGAGTGAACCAGCAGATAGAAGCTCTCTCTCTCTCTCTCCCCTCTCCCACCCCTGCCTTCCAAATGATCATTTTAATTTGCTAAAAAATTTTATTTCTTTTAATTTTTGAGATAACATTTTTAATTTACATTATAGTCAAAGGCTTAATGCACCACTTAAAAAAGAGTTCAACAAATAAAAATTTAAAAGAACATAGTTCAGCAAGAATATAGGCAAGGGCTACAAATAATCACATTTTTAAAAATATACATCAAGCTAGTGTTCCAAAGCCTTGACCTCAAGGGACAGATTAGAACCAGAATGCAACAAAATATGTGTTCTGTGTTTACACATATGCATTTATCGCACAATTTTCTAAACTTTCTTGGGGCTTTGTAAGTCTTAAAGTTATTCATCAGGACAGCTCCTCTTTATTAATTTTGGAATAAGTCTTTTTTACCACTGCTGGTATTCACAGGAAAATAATAAAAGCTTATCTTTGAGCTTCCCCGTAAGATTTTTTATAGGAAGTTTAATTTGCAAATAAGTAA
The DNA here is from genome assembly GCF_051225735.1 of Oryctolagus cuniculus. Lineage (NCBI taxonomy): Eukaryota > Metazoa > Chordata > Mammalia > Lagomorpha > Leporidae > Oryctolagus > Oryctolagus cuniculus. Next base: position 50,628,218 of record NC_142878.1, read on the forward strand.
GCCAAAATGAAAATGCCAGATGCTGTTGGATAGGAGGATCAGCTTTTCTATTTAAATGTGCTCGTCCCTCTTTCAGCTGGATTCAGGGCTTTCCTCTGAATGTCTCAGGAAACTCATTTGCCAAGAGTGACTCAAAATTAACCCACTCTGTGAGGCTTGGTTATCAAAGCAGAGAAAAAGGCAGTGTTCTGTTTACAAAAGGAAACTGATTGCTATTTATGAAGCCCTAAAAAATGCATGTGCATTTTACACTTATCTCCTGGCAGTTCAGAAATGAGCCCTACAGTAATTTGGTCTCTGTCCTCTCCTACCTGAGTACGTGACCCTCCACATCTGCCTTTTCTCAAATTGGTTTTCAGCCCTGAGGCTGTTTGCTCTGCAGCAGGTGCCGATAGCAGATGACTTCACACACACAGATAGGAACTGTCTATCCTTGTAGAGAGCAGCCCTGTTTACACTTGCATGCATTTCCTTGGGGTCGTTTTTTGTGAATTAAACTTGGCACAGCCTTTCCTATTTGCTTTTGATCTGACATGCTGGACAAGAAGTTCTGTTCATTTGCTGCCTCTCCAACAACTGTGACCAAGAGCATTATCCAGTAGGAGGTCTATGGGAACTGCCACTATCAGCGGCCAACAGGCACACTTGAAAATTCATGAGCAATTTGTAAAGCGGGAGTTCTTCTCCTTCAGTGCCTTAACTGCCCTGCCACTGAGAGGCTGACAGAGTCCATACAAAGAGGGGGAAATCGGTTCGGTGGTGGCACCCATGCACCGTGAGATTCTGGCAGCTGCAGATTTGCCTCTGAATAATACTCCAGGGTACATACACTGGCACAGCCAAATCTTAGCCAGGCTGGCTGAACTGCAAGTCAATTTGTCTACAGGACCTCCATTTTGAGTATTCCCCCTTGGACCTTCCATAAGCACACCTGAACACCTGTGCCACCATGCCTCCTGGGAACTACACCAGCTATCTCCCAAGTCAAGCAGTGACAACGTTCTGGATGAACACAGTCCAGGGACAATTTAAGAAACTATGTTTCTATTTCATTCAAACATAATTTTGTTTCCATTTTTCAGGAATTGCCACCGGATACCTCCCGTGCAACGCTCCCTACTTTTCTTTAGACTTTCTCTGCTGTACCACTCCAGTTGATCCTATTAAAGGAACTCTATTTGTCGAACCAACACACACACATACACAAGACTTGAACCCCACCCCTCCCCCAGCACTCTAGTTCAATTCTGGACCATTTATTTTTGGAAATGTTCTTTCCTTTCTGAAAAGGTACTTTATCTTGAAGAAAGAGAAGCAATAACTCAAAATTCCCTGCCAACATCAGATAAAAGAAAAACTTCCTTGAAGAGACCAGGGCCATCGAATTCCAGAATACTTGAAAGTGCACAGAAAGCCCGTTTAACTCTTTTCCAAAATTGTTCTTCTGTTCTTTTAGCCTCTCAAACATTTAAAATAAACAACATTTATTTAATATTCCTGATTTCTTTTGTTGGGCTGAACTTCTAGCTCATACTTTCACTGCAACTGTACAGCATTTCATTATAAATGTTTCTTTAATTATGTACTAAAAGTCCCTGTGAATTAGACAGGGACTATGTCAGTAAAATGACTTTCAAGCATTTCGGGTTCTAAAAAACTGACAGTAAATGAAATACTGGAGCACAATCAGTACCCTGTCTATAAGCCAGGATAGACGGGACAGCAATCCTGAGCTGGTCTTCTGTGTGGATGCCAACCCTTTTTAAAAATGTTTTATTATTTATAAAAAGGGAACAAACGTCATGTACTTCATACAGACAGTTTTAAGAGCATGATTCTTCCCACCCTACCCTTCCTCACTCACTGAATTCTACCACCCCCCTGCTTTTCTTATTTTTCTTTTAATTTTTCCAATGACATACTTTCAATTTTATTCATAATCACAAGCTTAACCCTCCACTAAATACAAAATTCAACAAGTAGTAAGTAGAAAAACCACTGTTCCTCAAGAGTATAGACAAGGAATATAAATAATAATCAAATCTCACAATGTCAAATACACTCATATACATTAAATTTTTGTAATACTCTGAATACTAGTTACCATAAATCAGGGAAAACATATGATATTTGCCTTTTTGGGACTGACTTATTTCACTAAGCATAATGATCTCCAGTAGCATCCACTTTGTTGTAAAAGACAGAATTTCAATCTTTTTAACAGCTGAGTAGTATTCTACTGTTTATATATACCATAAATTCTTTATCCAGTCTTCAATTGATGGATATCTGGGTTGGTTCTAGATCTTCGCTATTGTTAGGTGAGCTGCTATCAACATGGGGGTACATATAACACTTTCATATGATGACTTCATTTCCTTTGGGTAAATTCCAAGGAGTAGAAATGGCTGGGTAATAATGTTGGTATAGTTTAAGATTCCTGAGGAATCTCCATACTGTCTTCCATCATTGTCCTAGTTTATATTCCACCAATAGTGCATTAGGGTACATTTTTCTGACATACTCACCAACATTATTATTTTTGATTTTTGAATAATAACCATTGCAACTGAGGTGAGGTGTAACTTCACTGTGATTATATTTGTATTTCTCTGATGGCTAGTGATCCTGAGCATCTTTTCATGTGTCTGTTGGCCATTTGTATTTCATTCTTTAAAAAATGTCTGTTCAGGCTGGTGCCACAGCTTAATTGGTTAATCCTCTGCCTGCGGCACCAGCACCCTGGGTTCTAGTCCCAGTTGGGGTGCCGGATTCTGTCCGGGTTGCTCCTCTTACAGTCCAGCTCTCTCTCTGCTGTGGCCCGGGAAGGCAGTGGAGGATGGCCCAAGTGCTTGGGCCCTGCACCCACATGGGAGACCAGGAAGAAGCACCTGGCTCCTGGCTTTGGATTGGCGCAGCATGCCGGCCCCATTGCGCCAGCCGTAGTGGCCATTTGAGGGGGTAAACCAACGGAAGGAAGACCTTTCTCTCTGTCTCTCTCATCTCTATCTCTCACTGTCTAACTCTGCCTGTCAAAAAAAAAATCTTCATATCCTTAAGCACATGTCTTAACTGGATTGCTTGTTTTGTTGTTGTTGAGTTTCTTGAGCTCTATATTCTAGATACTAATCCTTTGTTGGGGGACTGGCACTGTGATTAAAGCAGGTTAAAGCCCTGGCCTGAAGTGCCAGCATCCCATATGGACGCTGGTTTGAGACTCATCTGATCCTCTTCCAATCCAGCTCTCTGCTATGGCCTGGGATACCAGTAGAGGATGGCCCAAGTCCTTGGGCCCCTGCACCCATGTTGGAGACCTGGAAGAAACACCTGACTCCTGGCTTCAGATCGGTGCAGCTCTGGCTGTTGCGGCCATCTGGGGAGTGAACCAGTGGATGGAAGACCTATCTCTCTGTTTCTACCTCTCTGTAACTCTGTCTTTCAAATAAATAAAATAAATCTTTAAAAAAATCTTTTGCTGGATGTACAGTTTGGAAATATTTTCTCCCATTCTGTTGGTTGCCTATTTGTTGAGTATTTACTTTTCTGTGCAGAAGCTTCTTAGCTTGATGTAATCACATTTGTCTGTTTTTGCCTTTATTGCCTGTGTTTCTGCAGTCTTATCCAAGTCTTATCCATTGCCCATGCCAATGTCTTACAATGCTTTCCCTATGTTTTCCTTCAGTAATTTGATGGTTTCAGGTCTTAGATGTAGAGCTCTGACCCACTGTCAGTTGGGTTTTGAATAGGGACTAAGGTACGAGTCTTGTGTCATACTTCTGCATACAGAAAACCCTTGATAAATCTTGCCATCACATCCAACTCTTCAACTTAAGCTGGGCCTCATTGCTAGGCCAAGTTGCACAGAATGCTGGTGGGCAATTGTTTTTGTTATTTGTACTTCCAGGTTCTGAATGTTAATCATTACAATGACTGATTTTTACCAAATCCTCACTTAAAGCAAAAAGTTAGGATCCCAATTCACTGGGAAAATAGTCAATGAGGCACAAAAGCCTGCATTTAACTACAATCATATTTTATCTTCCTCCCTGTGGCTATGTCATCATCTCAACTTCAACAATTAATCTTAGGAAGTGGCACAGTTTTGTTGAAATAATGAAAATATCATTTATTGACATGTAGTTAATTTAATCTTAGACCCAGAGGCTATAAAAAGAAAAGAAATTGCATCGTTAATCACACGATATTTTCATAGAAGGGGAAATACACATATTCAGAATCATTAAACTTGAAAATCAAGTCAAAGGAGTCTTCTGGCTGCTTGTCTCCATCCAACTCAAAAAGAGTCTTCATTTTAGAGCTCCCTTAAGACTGAGTGACTTGATTAGCTGTGATCATAAATGGATAGTGGTAAGTTGAACATATGTATATCAAAGATAATTCAGAAGTTAGCATGAGTCATTATTTTTAAAAGTATACAATGAAGTCTTATAGACATAATGAACTAATTTGAGTCTTCATTGCTGTTCCTGTTTGTGACTAATTTATGATGGAAATCTGTCAGTCTATTATAATATGAATATTATTGTATCCTTCTCCTTGGCCTTATTTCTTAAAGACAAGTAAATTCTTGATGGATATGTACAAATGTTCCAAGTCTTCAAACATGAGAATCTAATGAATAATTTCCATTATAGTCTCATTTTTTAAAAAAAGATTTTTATTTATTTATTTGAGATGCAGAGCCACAGACAGTGAGAGGGAGAGACAAGGAGAAAGGTCCTCCATCTGCTGGTTCACTCCCTAATTGGCTGCAACGGCCAGAGCTGTGCCGATCTGAAGCCAGGAGCCAGGAGTCTCCTCTGGTCTCCCACACGGGTGCAGGGGTCTAAGGACTTGGGCCTTCCTCCACTGCTTTCCCAGGCCACAGCAGAGAGCTGGATTGGAAGAGGAGCAGCCGGGACTAGAACCGGCGCCCATAAGGGATACTTGTGACACAGGCAGAATATTAACCCACTGCACCACAGTGCTGGTCCCATATACTCTCATTTCTGACCTAGATCCCCATAAAAACTACACAAAGTAGGGTGCCTAGTGGAATTTAAAGGATCCTAATTCTCTAATCTACATGTACCACAACTCCCTCCTAAGTTAGTTTTGAGACAATCAAATAAATATTATCCCTCTTTCCTGTCCAAGTTCAGAACCAACTAATCAATAAACACAGAAGTTAGAAAGATGGAAATCAACTATTAATGGCACAGCTCTTAGAAACCCAGCTTGGGTGTGAAAGACAAGTGGACTTACTACTCTTTCCCAAATTAAACTCCCCAGCCTTTGTGCCTCACTAGTTAGGGCCAGCCTGCCCTTCAATCTTGCCACACTGGGGACATCATAGGCCAGCAACATGCTCTCCATCTGCAGGCAGCTCTTTTTTTTTTTTCATTATTTTCTTTTTTTTTTTTTTTTTTTTTTTTGACAGGCAGAGAGAGACAGTGAGAGAGAGAGAGAGAGAGAGAGAGAGAGAGAGAGAGAGAAAGGTCTTCCTTTTTCCATTGGTGCACTCTCCAAATGGCCGCTACTGCCGCCGCGCTGCGCTGATTCGAAGCCAGGAGCCAGGTGCTTCTTCCTGGTCTTTCAAAGAGTGCAGGGCCCAAGCACTTGGCCTTCCCGGGCCACAGCAGAGAGCTGGCCTGGAAGAGGAGCGACCGGGACAGAATCCGGCGCCCCAACCGGGACTAGAACCCGGGGTGCCGGCGCCACAGGCGGAGGATTAGCCAAGTGAGCTGCAGTGCAGGCCTACAGGCAGCTCTTAAAGAAGGAGAAGCCAAAAGGGGTAAAGAGAAGCCAGAAGTGCCTCGCATGCCCAGTTCCGTCTCCCAAATGCATTGAGCTGTTCAGTTGTGTCCACCTTGACCCCACTTACCAGGAATAAGCAAGCGAGTGGTGAGAGGCAAGCAGTGTTATTCCATTGCAGTGGCTCTCAAACTTGAGCAGGTAACAGAATCACCTGGAAAGCTTGTTATAAGTGCAGATTACTAGGCCTCTCTTTCTAACTCAGCTGGTGTGGGTAAGACCTGAGAACTTGTATTTCTAATCAAGGTCCCAAGTGATGCTGAATCGCTGCTCTAATGTGGTGATTCTCATCCTGGACAAACACTGGAATCAAGAGGAGAGGAATAGGTGTTCTCTCTTCTTGTTCCTCAGCTCTTAAGCCATTAGGCTTAACTCTGAATCCTGTGGTTTGTTGTATCCATATGTGCCTCAATTTGGAGGAAATCAACTCTGTAACAGGGATGAGACACTCCCTCCAGAGGAAGGAATCAGCTCTCTCTCAGACGAGTGTTGCTGCCACTTAATAAGACTTCTCTCTCAGTAATCACTATTCTTCCTCCATGGGACTATGAGTGGGACAGGGTTGATTTTTGTTCCCAGAAAGCTATGAAATAGATTAGACCATAAAGACCATACTGGACTGATGCACCCCCTATTCTATTTTCCATCCTAAATTACATTCAGCCACACAGTCCAAAATACCTCATCAGAGATTCTACAATGAAACTAAATGAAGACATCAAGATATCATTAATATATCAATAATAAAATTTTCCAAATTTGAGTATAAGCCTTCTTCCATCATGATTTTCCCAGGTTGAATTTATAACTCCAAAATCAAAGCCCCTTCTTATTAAATTCTAAAATCAAACTATCTCACCTTTGTATTAAAAATCAAAAGACATTAGAAACCCAAATTCCATCCTCCCCACTTCTTGTTCTTCTGAGTTCATCAGGGGAATATTCCCTACCTAGGTAGAACTGTGGTTCTCAGCTGCAGTTGAGTTCTCTCCCAACAGAATAGATTTAATTACCTCAGGATCCTCAAAGTTCAGTTGTATCCATATGTGCCTCATTTTGGAGAAAATCAATGAAAATGCTAACACTGATCAAAGTACCCATGTATTTTAGAAAACATAAATCCATAGCAGTTAGCAGATATCCCAGGCAAAACTCTCTACTACTTACTATTCCCAAATATCATAGCAGAGACCCATGATATCTGAGGGGAATGATCTAAAGAAATGGGACTGAATTGTTAGTTTCAATTTTGCTGGGTAACTGGTCATTCTATGTCTTTGTTGGGAGAATATGAGTTTGAACTCAATATTTAATAATATCTCCCATCTACAGGCCAATTACATTATTTTCACTATATCAGTGGGAGGGGACAAGAAATCCATATGTGCATAGTGTCTTAGCAATTTGGAGGTAGAATCTGATACATAGCTAACTCTCCTAATAAAACTCAGAAATTTGCAGTAGTTGCCCTCCTAGTCACTGGATCTCATCATGAGTGCCTTTATTTCCAATCAATATATAGAAAAATCCAAATTCCATCTGCCTCTGAGAACAGCGTGGATTAGGCCTGCTGACTTGGTCTCCTCTGTCTCTTGTTGAAGAAGCATTTTCAGTCCTGCACCACATTGATGGTTCTCCCTGTTTCTTATTCTGAAATTACTCCGGCCTGGGGAGCCTGCCTCTCAGGAAAGGCTCCTCCTCATCTCTCCTTCCTTTCAGCTGGAAAATCACTCTCAGCAGATCCCTAAATGGAGGCTGCACTGCCTGCAAAGCCTGTGTCCCAGAGCCTGGTGAAAAACAAGACTTCCGCCACATGTTCCTCAGAACCTGTATTTCCTGTCATGGAATGTTCCAGGCCCTGAGCAGCCTCTCTCTGACCTACACCTTCTCTGTAGCAGCAGAATTTGACTTTAAGGACCTACTCTGCTAGTTCTCTTTAGAAAAAGTCAGTAAATTTTATTTTAATCAGCCGTATTCAGGTATAATTTATAACATTCACCATTTTAAGTATACAGTTTGATGAGTTTTCACAACTGTGTACTCACATAACCATCATGACAATCAAGATACAGAACATCATTCCCCAAAATTCCCTAGTGTCTCCTTGAATGCATATGCTCCCCTTACCCATAGCCCAGAAGATTCACTGATGAGCTAGCTCTCTGTCACTATATTTTACCTCTTTGAAATGTTATATAAATGAATCATCTGGTATATCATCTTATAGGTCTGGATTCACTCACTTTCCATATGCTTTTGAGACTAATCCACATTGTGAATTTGCAGCCAAGCAATGAAAAATGTGTTCCATCTCCTATACTTAAAAGTCTGACATTCTCTTTTCCCTCTAATCAAAGCTTTGTCTCAGCTCTCTCTTTTACTGAGAGCAGTGCAGCTCTTGCACATTTGTAAGACTGGCATTTGCTGCCCTGACTATAAAAACAGCTACTTGCCTGTGGATAAAGTTGCCATTAGCTGCAAGGTCAAAACTCCACTGGACTATGCTTACTAATATCTACAGCACAAAGCTGCCAGACCAGGTCCCACCAGTGCAAAGCCAATCACAACCAGCCACATGTGACAGCAAAGTCCTACAATCCTTCAAGTTAAAAATGAAAAGTTTATGTGACCCATGCTCACTCCACCTAAGGCCAAAAGCCACTCAATCAAGCCCTTATGGTTTGAACTCTCCAAACACAATTGCTTGTTTGTCTCTAAAACTTCCTGGATATGTTCACATGTTGGGGGAAAGAATGGTAGTTATTAGATTCCATCAAATTCCATCACCCTCCTCACCCTCCTGTACCAAAGTCAATCATCATAACTGATCACATGGATTATATAGTAAGACTTATTTCCCCCACAGCCAGCCCCACATAGGTCTCGGGTTTTATTTTCATTCCTATATCACCTACAATTCTCTAAGTAAATGACACTTGCTGTGTTTCACAAGGAACAAGCTTACTGGAACCCTGGGAAGATGATGATGGTGGGAATTTTCCCACACAGGGCAGTGTAGGCGGAGGCTCAGACATGTCCAGGACCCCAGCAGGTATTCCTCTGCTGGCTGATCCACAGGCAGTGAGCAGGTATGTTGGCTAGGTTAGGCCCTGCCTCTCTTGGTAGTGACTGCTGTTATTCATAGATCCCCCAACGAAGTCAGTTTTTTCTTGTGTGGCTTCTGGCTGTCTCCACAGTTGCATCCAGGATCACCTGTGCTACCTTCCACCTTCATCCCAAATGACACTCATAATGTCTCCTGAAAGCGGGGGGTGGGAGGATCATGGCTGTCAGCTTTTTCTATGTCTAGCCATCATTATTACATAGACTATGTTCTATCCCTCTTGGGGTTATTCCTTTAAATGCTTAGGAGCTCAGTTTGTAAGTCAAACCAAAGAAAATAAAACTAAATGTTTGCTTTTTTTCTCTTTCCATCTGGATGAGGGGGAGAAGGGTCTGGACATGTAGGAAAGTGTGAAGAGTTCAGAGATCCTACTTCAGGATCCTAAGTCAGGACACAGCTTGCCCACACTACACCCAAAGGATCTGAGTCCTCTGAACAATGTTCCTCAGACACCCAATCTGTTAGAGTTGTCCCATGCAAGGAAAATCATTAGCCAACTGAGTCTCATCAAATGACAGTCCTGGTAGCAAAGTAAGCTGGGAATGGACAGAGGCACAATGGCTGAGAAAAGTTAAACAACATGAGAACACATGTGCTAAAAATAGAGGCAGGGTTAAGACCCAAGTGCAGGCTGCTGATACATACTCTGATACTGAGCTTACACCTGAAGTGATGCAACAAGATTTGTTGACAGCAAGCACAGGGCAAGACTGGGACACGGGGTGGAGGCCAAAGCAGCGGGGATGCTTGTTCCTCAGATGAACCTGCCACAGGGAAAGATGAGCGAAGACAGGCAGGAATCTGCTGGGCCTGGTTCTGTTCTGTGTGTTGGGGAGCAGGCATCTGGTCACCCTTCTCCAAAGGACCTAAGTTCCAGTGGGACTCTCTGTAGATGTTTATTGGTTGCTTCTCATTCAAAGCCATTTTACAAGACCAAGAATTTTCCACCTACACTTATAAATAATACATAGGTATAAGACAGAAAATTTAGTGGAGAACCATATATATCTCAGGGAGATAGAACTGTGTGTGGCAGAGCTGAAGGTGAGACATGCACTGAAATCCCATCAACGTTACTCCCCTCTGAGCTGCTCTTTAATCTGCTGTAATGACATGATGTTTTTAAAACTGTTCCGATCAGCAGAAAGAGTTTTGATGAGATGCTGAGGTAAACTCAGAGTGAGTCAGAGATACAATGGGAAAAATTACTGGTACCTGGAAGATTTTGAAATATTGGCCTTGCCCTTAAAGTTCCAGAGAAAACAGATGCTTAATGGGTCTTCAAAGCCAATGAAGGAAAGACAGACTTTTTCCCAGCTGACTTCTCAGATTCAAGGCCATACCTGCCAAGTGTAATGTGGCTGGATCCTAACTGGTGCCCTGGGCAAGGTGCATATAGAACAGTGGGTACAGGAACTGTGGCTGTCCTAAGATGTCCTCTTAATATTTTTGTTTATTAATTCACTCATTTGAAAGTCAGAGTGACAGACAAAAGGGAGTGGGAAGAGAGAATCCTCCATTTGATGGTTCACTCCCCAGATGACCACAACATCCAGGTTGGGCCAGGCCAAACCAGGAATCAGGAACTCCATCCTGCTCTCCCACATGGTGGTAGGATCCCAAGTTCTATGGCCATCATCCACTGCTTTCCCAAGAGCATTAGAAGGAACCTGAATCAGAAGTGGAACAGCCAGGACTCGAACCAGCACTCTGATATGGAATGCCAGCATCACAAGTGGTAGCTTAACTCCACTACACAGCGACGCTGGCACCAGAAAGGTCCTTTACACAGGCTGGGTCTGCACTGTCCACTGGGCAGTCACGATTCTACTGCTCTCCAGTCAGAGCAGAGCTGCCATCACCTCGGCCCTCATCTTACACCACAATGTGTGCATTCACGGCACTTGAGCCCCATTGTTCCCCCTCCTGTTACTCAAGCACACCTTGGGGCCCTGGGCCTTGCTCTCCCGCCTGGAATGTCCTTGCCCAGACTGACTTCTTCTCACCAGTGAGGTCACTCCCCAGAGGCACCTCCTTCACCAGGCCCCTTTCTTCCCATCTCCATGTTTTATTTTCTTTGTGGTAATTATTACTCCTATTTCATTATTTATTCTTCCACAGTCTCTCTTTCCATTAGAATATGAGTCCTATGAGAGCAGGAACCATGACTCACTTGTCACTGCTTTGTTCCAAAGTCCTAAAATAGTATCTGGAACATAGCACATGCTCAAGAAATGTTTGTTAAATAGGTGAGGGGAAGCATGGTAGTGGGGGAATAGCCAGTGCTGCCCTACACAGGAGACCGCCTGCTGCCCTCCTCCAGAAGGGACTAACTTGCAAAGTATTCTGCAGGCCTCAGTGGAGGGCACCAGGGCACCACAGCTCTTCTCTCTCTAGGGCTTCAGTATTTGAATCTGCAGTTGATAGAAACAATTCTAGAGTTTGTGCTGACCCTTAGGTCTGTTATGTCCCTGGTTTTCAAGATGGGGTGGAAAGCCATCAAGTTTGTCATTTTTTAGCACAGTGATCATTTCCTAACCCATGTCACTCAGTGGTGACCCATTTTTAATGACAGCAGTTTCTCTCCTTTCCTTTGAAGTGTTAGTCACAGCCTGTGGCCTGTCCTGCTTGCAGGGCTTGGAAGGCAAGTCTGGGGAAAGTTGAAGAACTCCCCAACACAGTGTGGGAGGATTGGTTCACTGCTCCTAGTTCTTTTCAAGTCAAAATGGTGAACCTGATAAGATTCTAAGCAAGTGTCACTCATGTACTTCATTTACAGTAATTTTAGAGTTGGTGGAAATTTCCCTAGGGTCACCAGGAACAAGTTTCTAGCTGGTGCAACACTTTCCATGACATGGTTAATGAATAATTGTCCAACCTTTGCTAGGACAGATTCGACTACACTGCAGGGCAGGCAGCCAATGTTTTACCCACTGGGAAAACTTTTCTGAGGATATTTTCCAATAAAATTGATTCTTTATTTTTCTTTAAAGAACGGTCTCTGTGGGCAGTTGGTAGATATTTTTAAGTTTGGGATTCGAGCCATATGGAGTGAAATATTTGGAAATGTTTAGAGCTATTTTGTCCCTTATGAAAACAAGATTGAGAATAACCTAAGAGAAAATATAACACCATTGGCTTTCCCATTCATAAACACATTCTGCTTGGCGCTTCTCTGACATTCTGTGAGGTGAGTGAGGCTGGAGCTTAAATTTCATTTGCATTTATCCCACTGTTATAGGAAATTACTTCTCCTTGGCTAACTCTTACCATACAAATTGCTCTAAAATCAGATTACAGCTGCGTGTTTTGATTGATTAGTTAATTCTGCTTTTTCTAAAAAAAAAATTCATATATGTCTCTTATCAGTGAGACTGAAGCTAAGATAGCAATTACAGCCCTTACTTGTGGGTTTCCGAGGATATTTTAACAAGAAGCTGGGCAGAAGCAACCCCTGTAAAAGGTGAGGCAGAAACAAACTTCATGACAATCAAGAGTAAGTCTGTCGACTATCCCAAGGAATCACACGATTTCATTACATGTGATTACGTCAACCCGACAGTAATGCTAGGCTATTCCAGGAGCTACAAGGGATTGAAGATGAATTGAAATTTAAAGTGTGCACTCAGGGGGCCCAAAGAAGGCTGTCGCTGATTCCTTCCCCATCCACAGTAAATCATTTAATGTGGCCTCTGAATATTCTAGCCAAGCGTCACAGGGCTACCTATTGGTATAAGAGAAGTCGAGCCTGACTTTAGAAGGATGTCACGTGTGCTCTGGGCTCTGGGCTGGACATCCTGGTGTCAGCCCCAGCTCTGCATCCACCAGCTCGGCAACCTTCAGCACGCTTTTGGACCTCTCTGCATTTGTCTTCTCATCTGCAAAATGGTAACAGCACTTTTCTCCCAAGGTTTGCCGGAGGATAAGATAGCACACACGTGAAGATCCTAGACGGGTGTGGAGCTGACCTACATGATTAGAGCTGTGGCAGCTGCCAGGTTTGTGTCTATTTTTCCCTGGCAAGGGCCTGTCCAGCTGCAGACATGCTGGCTGGGACCACAAGTCTCAGCAGTTCCCAAGTTTATCCTGCTGTAAGGTGACCTTGGAGGATTTGTGCCCAGGCAAGCTGCTGAGGCCTTTTCTGGCCCTTTGTTCTTCAGCAAGCACTGCCTCTTTGCAATGGGGATAATTCGGGGCAGGAGGCTGAAACGCGTGCAGTGCAGACAGAAGCGCTGAGAAGGCGGGTGAGAGGAGGCTAGGAAAGAAAATCCTGGATAATGTGTTTAATTTGATCCGTTCCCTGGAGTCATTAAAATGCATCCTCCCCTGGACTCTAAAATTCTTGAGCTGAAATAATCAGTCCAACAAGCGTTTTGCTGAAAATAATGGAAGCATACTTTACTGTGCATTCAGACTCCTCAGGCCTGTTGAAACACTGCCCTCCTGTGTTTCAGGATGGGAGCAACCTCACTGAAAAATGACACAGCCAACCCCGTCTCTTGCCTGACAGGCATACCTCCCAAAACAGCGAAGCGCAAGGCCAACCCCAGAATGATTCACCTAACATAAGAGCTTGGGATGGGGGTGCCAGCCATCGGATATCCTTGTTCATGTTCTAGAGACACACAAATGTCTCTGTTGTTCACTTTTGAGGAGTTCACAATTTGAATCAGGGAATTGTTGACTTTTACAGCTTTCTCCACAAAGGGAGAGGAAAAATACTTAACAGAACGGACCAGTTTCCTCACTCTGTACCTTATTCATTTTTTAGAAGACATTTACTTGAAAGGCAGAGAAAGAGAGAGAGAGAGAGAGATTGAGATTTCATCTGTTTGTTCACGCCATCAAATGCCAACAATAGCCATGGTTGGGCCAGACTGAATTCAATCCAGATCTTCCATGTGGGTGGAAGGGACCCAAGTACTTGAACCATCACCTGCTGCCTCCTAGGGGGTACATTAGCAGGAAGCTGGAATCAGAAGCAGAACTAAGACTCAATATGGAATGCAGCCATCTCATGCATTATCATGACCACTGTGCCAAACACCTGACTCCCTTTCTCCTCATATTTCTTCATTCCTCCCTCCCATTTGTTAAGTAGCTCCCAAAGCAAGTAGTCAGAATGTGGGCTTTGGAATCAGGCAATCTGGGTTCTTCTCTCCAGCTACATAATCATAGATTTATCTGTAATCAATGGGTCACCTGGAATTTGAAGTGACACAAATCTCATTCCTCTTTTTGTAGAAGTCCCAAGCACTCTTCCACATTTCTGTAGACTGAGGAGTCACTTTCTCATGACCAGTTCTCGGCTCCAATACCTACCTCCAAAGTTGCTTTCTCTGCTCATTACCAGGCTTACCCACTCTGACGATGCATACATTCATGTATATTTGACTGAACACACACACTCACACATGTGCCTGCAGTAAGCTGAAGACCAAAGAGTATAAGTGTACATTACAGCATGTAGTGTCAAATACAACACCAGCCTTTCCACAGCCAGCAGATTCCCCTAGCAACATGGGTCCTACTACCCTAAGCCTAGAAACATCTCCTGTCTCCCCTTCTCTGATTCTGGGCTCACAAAGAACAGTTTAGCTACTTCTCACGGTTGCTCAAGCTCCTGACAACTCTCCAAGACTCTCAAGTCTTCCCTCCAACTCAACTGCTTGTATAAATCTATTTTCTAAAGCAAAGATAGTTCTCTCCTAAGAGGAATATTATTGTCCATAATCAAAATAATGAAATTTCCACCCTTATTAGCTTAGGTTATAATTTTTTAACTTTTATTTAATTAATATAAATTTCCAAAGTATAGCTATGGATTACAATGGCTTCCCCCTCGCCCATAATTTCCCCCCCACCCGCAACCTTCCCCTCTCCCTCTCCCTTTCCATTCACATCAAGATTCATTTTCACATATCTTTATATACAGAAGATCAATTTAGCATATATTAAGTAAAGATTTCAACAGTTTGCACCACACAGAAACACAAGTATAAAATACTGTTTGAGTACTAGTTATTGCATTAAATCACAATGTACAGCACATTAAAGACAGAGAGCCTACATGAGGAGTAAGTGCATGGTGACTCCTGTTGTTGACTTAACAAATTGACACTCTTGTTTATGGCATCAGTAATCACCCTAGGCTCTTGTCATGAGTTGCCAAGGCTATGGAGGCCTTTTGAGTTTGCTGACTCTGATCTTATTTAGACAAGGTCATAGTCAAAGTGAAGGTTCACTCCTCCCTTCAGAGAAAGGTACCTCCTGTGGGGAGCAATCCGGACTAGACTAAGTTGCTCGAATTAGGACTTATTCTATGCATCTGCTCTCCCACAATATGGCGCTGGGAGAGAAGTAAACAGCTTCTGCACAGCTGCCTCCAGTTCAACCAATTAACTGTAGGACTTGCTCCTGATTGGAGAGCAGCGTACTCAGCCGAGTTGGGATTGGCGGAGGAGGACTATAAAGGAGGAGAGAGACGGCATGCACCGGGAACATCTATGGGGAACATCTAAGGGAACCCGTGCAGCCCCCGAGAAAGCCGGCCGGCGGTGTGCCGCTCCCCTGCGGAAGTGGGGAATGTGGCCAGGGGGAACTGCCCTTCCACGGAGGTGGAAGGGATAGTAGCCAACCCGGGAAGAACCAGCAGCAAACCCGGGGAGGGCCGAGCAGACGAAAGAACAGCGCAGGGTCCTGTGTTGCTCCTCCACGAAGAGGGGGAGCGACATAGTGGTGCCGTGACTCGGATAGGAAACCTGACTTGGATAGGAAACTTAGGACGGATATGAAACTTAGGAGGGAAGAAACGGGAAGAACTAGGGAAAATATCGGAGAGAGAAACTAGCAAACAGCCTAGGGAAAAGCCGGACGAAAAGGGTGCCGGAAGAAGCTATTGAAAGCCTAGGCATAGATTCGGATACGGACTACGGGGGGAAGCTGGGAGAAATCTCTAAGGTCGAAAGTGAAAGTGAAAGCTAGAACAAACAGACTCGGACGCGGACTGTGGGGAGAGGCCAGGAGAAATGAGGGAGGAATATTGTTGGAGGAAAGCTTGGGGAAACATACCGGGTAGAGAAAAATGTTAGGGAAATTGAAGCCGCGGGGGGCAGGCCGAGGCGGAAACGAAAGCCACTTTGGGATTCTCAAGTTAGCCCGGGAATAGGGGGCGAAAAGTTGAAACTAGAAGCTGAGACGCAAGCCAGGTTGGGATCCGTCTGATTAGCCCGGGGAGCAAAGGACGGGAAGCCAAACCATGGGGCGGAGACGTACGCTGGGTTGAATTCGCCAGGCTAGCCCGGGGAACTTGGATTGAATGCTAGTGGTGGAGACGCAAGCTACGCTGTGTTACTCGCGGAAGCCGCCGCGTGCAGAGAGAGCACGGGGCGTGAGTAGATAGGGAACGGGCTGGCGTAGGCTGTGGTTCAGACGCGAAAGGGTTAAGCGTGGAGACCGCGGACCGCGCAAAGCCGGGAAGCCGCGCAGATGAGGCGCGGGCTGAAGCGGCTCAGAGCCGGCGAGGCGCGGAGAAGCAGCCTCGGGGCGGAGCCCGCTGGCGGGGCGAGGTGCCGGGAAGCTACGGGGATAAGAGAAACAGAAGTTTTAGAAGTAAAGTGAGAGAAATAGGAATGCTGGAAGATAGAAGTAAAATGGGAGAAATAGGAATGCCCGGAGATAGAGAAATAGAGAGAAATAAGGCCTCCCCTCAACATGCCAATTAGAAGGCTTGGATTCGGTCTGCCCGATTAGTGAGGCGATGAGCACCTGGGCGGCTAGCCGCAGGTCACCGAAGACAGGCACGAATTAACATCAGTAAAGCTTCCCCACAATGCAACAATTAGGAGGCTTGGATTCGGTCTGCCTGATTTAAGGCGGTAAGCGCCAGCAAAGCTCGACCAGAGTATGAGCTGCAGGTCACCGAAGATAGGCACGAACCAACACTAATAAGTCTCCCCCACAATAAGGCAATGAGAAGGCTTGGATTCGGTTTGCCTGATAGGTTTTGTAAACACCTGCAGGCAGTTCTAGCAGAGCAGAGCATGCGCTGCAGGGCACCGAACACACGCACGCATCAGCGCCTAAAAACCTCCTCACAATGGCGAAGAGAGGACCCGGATTCGGTTTTCCTGATTGATAGGACTTGTAAGAGCCTGTGGCAACTCTAGCAAGTACAGCAGAGTGTGTGCTGCGGGACACCGAAGACAGGCGCGTATCAACGCCAAAAAAATAAAAAGAAAGGGGGATCTGTGGGGAGCAATCCGGACTAGACTAAGTTGCTCGAATTAGGACTTATTCTATGCATCTGCTCTCCCACAATATGGCGCTGGGAGAGAAGTAAACAGCTTCTGCACAGCTGCCTCCAGTTCAACCAATTAACTGTAGGACTTGCTCCTGATTGGAGAGCAGCGTACTCAGCCGAGTTGGGATTGGCGGAGGAGGACTATAAAGGAGGAGAGAGACGGCATGCACCGGGAACATCTATGGGGAACATCTAAGGGAACCCGTGCAGCCCCCGAGAAAGCCGGCCGGCGGTGTGCCGCTCCCCTGCGGAAGTGGGGAATGTGGCCAGGGGGAACTGCCCTTCCACGGAGGTGGAAGGGATAGTAGCCAACCCGGGAAGAACCAGCAGCAAACCCGGGGAGGGCCGAGCAGACGAAAGAACAGCGCAGGGTCCTGTGTTGCTCCTCCACGAAGAGGGGGAGCGACACCTCCTTCTTTGATGACCTGTTCTTTCCACTGGGGGATCTCACTCACAGAGATCTTTCATATAGTTTTTTGTTTGTTTGTTTGTTTGCCACAGTGTCTTGGCTTTCCATGCCTGAAATACTCTCATGGGCTTTTCAGCCAGATCTGAATGCCTTAAGGGCTGATTCTGAGGCCAGAGTGTTTTTTAGGACATCTGCCATTCTATGAGTCTGCTGTGTATCCCACTTCCCATGTTGGATCATTCTCTCCCTTTTTTAGTCTATTAGTTAGTATTTGCAGACACTAGTCTTGTTTATGCAATCCCTTTGACTCTTAGTCCTATCATTATGATCAATTGTGAACAGAAATTGATCGCTTGGACTAGTGAGATGGCATTGGTACATGCCACCTTGATGGGATTGAATTGGAATCCCCTGGCATGTTTCTAACTACCATTTGGGGCAAGTCCAATTGAGCATGTCCTAAATTGTACATCTCCTCCCTCTCTTATTAGGATATAATTTTTATATTATAGATATCATATGGGTTTGTGAACATTTTACTATATCAATAAAAATTATTCAAAAGATTTATGTCACATATTTCAGCATCAGAATGAGTAAATATTCCTGGGGAACAGTTGGGTCCAGAATATGAAAGACTTGAGAAGGGTCAGATCTTGATGGGCACAGGAGAATTGAGGTCAATAATTAGGAAACAGAATGTTTGGGTCTCTCATGGGGAAAGAGGCAACACATTATAAAGATGGGTGCAAAAATGGGAAATACCCTTGGAATGCTCCATAAGTTCACTTAGGCTCAGCTCTGTTAACGGATGGAGCAAACATTATTCTCAGTATAGCTTGGGCTGAAACACTAGAAATTCAGAACATTCTAAATGTTATTAAAGCAAGAGGTGGTAGAATAATATATCCAACTGCTTCAAGGTGGTGTGCATCAGTTATGATCTATGCTAATGTCACCTGGTGTACACAGCTGGAAAGAGACCCAATTAAGATAGAATTCTGGGAAAGAGATGCTTACCTAGCTTTTTACGGATTCTGAGTCCTAAAATCTTCACATTAGTAGGGTCCCTCCTGAATATGTGTTTATATAACAGTACCTAGAGGGATTCTTTAACTCACAGCTTTTTGAAGATAACAAAGGTAGCAATGTCTGGGCCCTTGCAAGAAGTTAGACCCATATAAAATGTACTATATAAACATCAACTCATTAGAGTGTGTCCTAATCATCATTCTGCCTCACTCATTAGGAGTGTGTGGGAACCCTACCTGGCATGGGTACAGCTTTCTTTGCTGTATCTCACACTGCTCCTACCACTGCCAGTGGGGCTGAGGATGGACACTTGCTTCCAGGACCTATGAAAATCGAAAGTATTTTAGAAATATTTGTTTTAATCTTGCTTTATTTCAGTTGCTTAAGCAAATGCTATGAAACAGTCATAGAAAAATCCCTTAAAAATTCTTGTTGGTCTGTCACTTAAAAAAAAATCCAACTTGCTCCATTAGCCATTGCCTTGGTGCCCCCACCCCTTTGTTTCTGTCCTCTGTCCTCACCATTTGCTGAATTCCTGATGCAGCCTCTGCATTTGGGGCCTGTTTTTGAGTCTCAGACATGAATTTTGAATCTAATGATATGGCCTATCCCTGAATTCCCAAGCCTTTGTCCTAGAACTTGCTTTTAGACCCCTGTTGTTCTATATCCACAAGCCAGCCTCATGCCTTTTCCTACTCTTTTAATTACCTAATCTCTACATAACAAGCCACCTCAACAAAAAACTTCATAACCTAAGACCACAATGCCATTTATTTGTTTATGATTCTGTAACTAGAGCAAGTCTCAGTAGGTATAGCTCATTTCTTTCCATGCACTGTCAGCCAAGACAACTTGAAGACTGCTGGGGAGTCTACTTCCAAGATGGCCTTATTCACACAATTGGCTTGTTGGTGTTGACTGGCAGCTAAAACTCACTGGGGGCCCTCAGTGAGGGCTTGAGTTCTCCTCCATAGGGCCTCTCCACATGGAAAGCTTGAGCATGGCTGTCTCAGGGTAACAGGACTTCTTATTTAGAAGTTGGCTTTCTCCAAAAGGCAAAAGTGGAAGCTCTCAGGCCATCTTAGTGTCTGGGCTTAGAAATGCCAAAATACCTCTTCTACCATACTGTATGGGTCAAATGAGTCCCCAGGTCAGCCAGACTCGAATGGAGAGAAAATAGACTCTGTTCTTGATGAGGAACAGGTATACGGTTCAATGCTGTTGCAATTATATTCAGAAGTACAGATACACTACACACCTACCACACCTAGGCCATTCCCATACCCCTCCTAGCTCTCAGGACTCCAACACAAAAAAATTGAGTTATGGGCCTTTCAATACCCAGATGTGATCTTGGAGGGAAAGACATTGCCTCAGTAGACTTCATGGAATATGCTGCATGATTCATGTATTAATGAGAATGACTCTTCAATTCTTTGTCCCTTTAGGTTGAACATTTTGGGTCTACGATATTTGAATCCAAGTTTCTCCTTTGCCTACAGGGTGTTTTTAAATTCCTCCTTTCAATGAGAATCAATTTCTATTTCTACATTGAACTGAAAATGACTTTTCCATTGAGCTATGACATGACTCATAACTCCATACAACATCCACTAGGAAACAGAAGCTCACTGGCCATGTGGGCCTACTGATACCCCCTGATTCTCAGATTACCAGTCTATTAAAATACAGACATGCAACTGTTCATCTATGTGCCAGGGCAAAGCAAGCAAGAATCTCTCAATGAGAAAGCCCTGAATGGCATGCTTACAAATGTAGGAAAATTTGGTGTTCCCCTACCCATCAAACTGCTCCAAAACTTGGTGACCATTCTGATTTTATATATATATATATATATAGAGAGAGAGAGAGAGAGAGAGAGAGAGAGAGTCAGTTGTAGTCCTGGCTATTTCACTTCTGATCCAGCTCCCTGCTAATGCACCTGAGAGCAGCAGAAGACGATCCAAGTGCTTGGATCCCTGTACCCATATAGGAGACCTAGAAGAAGCTCCTGACTCCTGGCTTCAGCCTGGCATAGCTCCATCCATTGCCCCCTGTGTCTCTCCCTGTCTCTGTAAATTCTGCCTTTCAAATAAACAAATAAATATTTTTAAATGTTTCTTTAAAAATAAATAATAAATAAAACCATTTTTTGTTCCTTCTATATCCAATTTGCTTAGAGTTTTCATCATGAAAGGGTGTTGAATTTTATTGAATGCTTTCTCTGCACCTATTGAGATAATCATATGGTTGTTCTTCTGCAGTCTGTTAATGTGGTGAATCACATTGATTGATTTGCGAATGTTGAACCATCCCTGCATACCAGGGATAAATCCCACTTGGTCTGGGTGGATGATTTTTCTGATGCGTTGTTGCATTCTATTGGCGAGGATTTTATTGAGGATTTTTGCGTCTATGTTCATCAGGGATATTGGTCTGTAATTTTCTTTCAATGCTGCATCTTTCTCTGGCTTAGGGATTAAGGTGATGCTGGCTTCATAGAAAGAATTTGGGAGGATTCCATCTTTTTCGATTGTTCTGAATAGTTTGAGAAGAAATGGAGTTAGTTCTTCTTTAAATGTCTGGTAGAATTCAGCAGTGAATCCATCTGGTCCTGGACTTTTCTTTGTTGGGAGGGCCTTTATTACTGTTTCAATTTCTGTCTCAGTTATGGGTCTATTTAGGTTTTCTATGTCTTCATGGTTCAATTTAGGTAGATTGCATGTGTCCAGTAATCTATCCATTTCTGATAGGTTTCCCTGTTTGATGGCATACAACTCTTTGTAGTATTTTCTGATGATTCTTTTTATTAAATAAAACCATTTTCACTGAATCTTACAGGTTATGTAATTTAGGGATTCATGCAGTCTTTTATTTATTTATTTATTTATTTTTTTGGACAGGCAGAGTGGACAGTGAGAGAGAGAGACAGAGAGAAAGGTCTTCCTTTGCCGTTGGTTCACCCTCCAATGGCCGCCGCGGCCAGCGCGCTGCGGCCGGTGCACCACGCTGATCCGATGGCAGGAGCCAGGAGCCAGGTGCTTTTCCTGGTCTCCCATGGGGTGCAGGGCCCAAGCACTTGGGCCATCCTCCACTGCACTCCCTGGCCACAGCAGAGAGCTGGCCTGGAAGAGGGGCAACTGGGACAGAATCCGGCGCCCCGACCGGGACTAGAACCCGGTATGCCGGTGCCGTTAGGCGGAGGATTAGCCTAGTGAGCCGCGGCACCGGCCAGGGATTCATGCAGTCTTGACTGAACAATTCTTCTGTCCCCCCCACCCTGTACACTTCTGATACCATGACATGTACTGAGGTCACTCAGTGGTATTCAGCTGGAAGACATACTGGTCTACAGGGTCTAAGATAGTCTCCTACGTGCCTGGCACCTTGGCATGAATGACTGGAAAGCTGGGCTCAGTTGGGAATTTTACTGGAGTGTCTACATGCATCCTCTTCAGCATGGTGGTCTCAGGGTTGTTTCATGGCAGCTGGCTGCCCACCTAGCGAATGTTCCAAAGGAACCAGACAAAAGCTATACAGCCCTTTGGCACTTAGCCTTAGAAGTTACACATGTCCTTCCAACCTCATTCTCCTAGCTACTAGAGAGTCACAGGCCAGTTAGATTCAAGAGCAGGGAATTAGATACCCTCTCTTGATGGGGCATAATATGGTCAAGTTGTAGAAGAGCTTGAGGAATGTATGCCATTGTTGCAGCTATCTTCAGAGCATGCTGCCTGCAACACTGAGTCAGACCTCAGCATGAAGTTAGAGAAAGTTTAGGTGAAGTTTCCTGCAGATCTTGTTCCATGTGTATCCTCTCTGTTGTTTCCCTTACATTCACATTTTATCATGGTTTCTAGTAGCTTCCAATTTCCCAGCCCCAGATTCTACCTCGTTCTATCAACATTTTCTGGTACTTTCTCCCTTATAGAACTTACCTATTTTACGTCCCATTTCCTCCTGACCCCATTAGATGATTGGAGGCGGCACTTTGTAGTGAAAAGAGCACTGAACTGAGAAGTCATGTCCTAATGCTTCTGCTAATGAGCTGTGTCATCCTGGGCAAATCACAACCATGGCAATTTTCTCATTTACATGATGCTAGGAAATTGGGTTTGGGGGAATAGGATAAAATGGTCTTTAGCTTCAACTCCAATCATTTCTAAACCTAAACTGAGCTAGCAGCATAAATGGATGGCAGTAGCTAATCACTATAACCTTACTAACAATATTTACTCAGCATCTACTTTAAATAATTCTGGGTCACTGTAGAAAATAATAAAAAATATCAAAACAAAATCCTTACTAAAGAAGAATTTTAAAAAGATTGATTTCATTTGTTCGAAAGGTAGAGTTAAGTAGAGAGAAGAAACAGAGAAAGAAAGAGATCTTCCAACCACCGGTTCACTCCCAGTGGATCTCCATTGGCATGGCAGGGATCCAAGTACTTGGGTCATCATTTGCACCCCCCAACCCCCCGCCCTGAGTGCATAAGAGGAAACTGGACTGGAAGCCCAGAAGCCAAGACTGGAACTGGCACTCTATTACGGGAATGGTCATCCCAGGCGGTGGCCTAAACACTGGCCCACAACACCCAACCCTGTTTCTGAGTTTAAATCCTCACTTTGCTTAGCTGGATAAACAGAAACTTTGATTTTTCAAACAGATTTTTTTAAGATTTATATATTTATTTGAAAGGCAGAGTTACAAAGAGGAGGGGAGAGACACAAAGAGAGAGAGAGAGAGAGTTCTTCTATCCTCTGGTTTTCTTCCCAAATGACCACAATGGCTGAGGCTGGGCCAAGCCAGAGCAAGAAGCCTGGAACTCCAACTGGGTCTCTCCCACAGGTGGCAGGGGGTCCAATCACTTGGGTCATCTTCTAATGCCTTCCCAGGTACATTAGCAGGAAGATGATAGGAAGCAGAACACCAGGAAGTGAACCAGAGCTCTGATATGGGATGCTGGCATGGTGTGCTATGGGTTAACCAGTTGTGCCACAACACCAGCCGCACTGCAGAATTTGAGGGTTCACTGGAAGATAATGATAGGTAAAACATCAACAAAAATGTGAAAATTCCACTGAATTACTGACCATGAGTTATTGCAAGTAATGTGAAGTTCACATAAAGTCAAGGTGGTTTTTAAGATAAGATTCATTTAACAGGGTTTTTGGTTGTTTGATTTTTTTTTAAATATCTAAGTCAAAGGCAGGGATTATATGAGGATATTATTACAGTGTCAGGGCCTGCAAAATGTATATTCAAGGGACAGTATTGGGAACAGCAGTTATGATGCTGCTTGGGATGCTTGCACCCCATATCAGAGGGACTGGTTCAATTCCTGGCTCTACTGCCCTTCCAAATCCAATTTCTTACTAATTTACATCCTGTGAGGCACTGGTGATGACCCAAGCACTTGGTTCTGTCTCTGCTCATAAAATAAAATTAAACTAAATTAAAAATTTCATAACTATATTTTGGCTTGTGAGAAGAATACATCATAGAACACCACCATACATTGCACCTGAAGCCATTCACCTTCAGGAAAGTCATATTATAAGAGGATGTCAACTGAGAAAAAAGCTTCTAGGAAATATTTTTTTCTCCTTCTCCCACCCTGAAATGAGAGAAAATAAAGCTTATCTCTATCTTCTTTGGCTGTAAATAGTAACAGAGAGAAGTTTGAAATACAAGCTAGTTGGAGGCTTGTCTAAAGAACCTATTTCTATCTTCTCTACTATTAACCTAGTAATTTAAAAAGATAAAGTAGGAAGTGGGTATTCAATCTAGCAGTTAAGATTCCCACATCTCACATTAAAGGGTCTGGGTGTGAAACTCCTGACTCCAGCTTCCTTCCAAGGCAGAAGATGGGAGGGCAACAGGTGATGGCTCAAGTAATTGGGTTCCTGTCACCCACATGGGAGACCTAGATAGCCCAGCCCAACCATTGTGTACGTTTCGGGAGTAAACCAGCAGATGGGATCTCTCCCACCCCCCTCTCTCTCTCATAAAATTTTTAGTACCAAGGAACGATATATAAAATATCCGATATCCTCAAGTCTCCTCTCTTAATTTTACTGCAACTAAGTTTTACTCCAACTTAAGCAAGATTGAGAAACAGCCAACTCATTGCCACAACACAGAATGTATGGGCAAGTGGGTAGATTTTAAAAGGATCCAGTGATTGGAGGTAGCCAGAGTGCGGAGACCCTCCCAAGGACTAGGGCCTTTTGAGGCTTCAATTTATATTTCTTCATGACTAGTGATGTTGAGTACATTTCCATATACTAGTTGGACACTTATATATCTTCTTTGAAGAAATGTCAAGTCTTTTATCCATTTTTAATTGTTATTATTTTGCTATTGAATTGTAGGAATGCATTACATATTTTGGATGTTGACTCCTTATTATACATGGTTTGCAAATATGTTTCTTATTCTATAGGTTGTCCTTTCATTCTATCAATTTTTTCTGTTCCTATGTAGAAGCTTTATAGTTTGATTTAGTCTCAATTGTATATTCTTGCTTTTATTGTCTAAGTGTCATTTCCAAGAAATCATTGCCAAGACAAATTTCATGAAGTTTTTCCCTTGTTTTCTTTTAGGAGTTTTACTGTTCTGGGTCTTATGCTTAAGCCTTTAATCCATTTTGAATTCATTTTTGTGTATGCTGTGTATTTTTACTTTCTTTTACCATGTTTTATTTATTTTGTGTATGCATGTGAATACCTTGTTTTCTGAACATCAGTTGCTGAAGAGACTTCCCTTTTTCCACTGTGTATTTTACATCTGTGATGAAGATCATTGGCCACACATATGTGTGGTTTATTTCTAGCCTCTCTATTGTGTCCCATTTGTCTACCTTTATGCTAGTACTCTGCTGACTTAATTAATGGCTGCTTTGTACTATATTCTGGAATATGGAAGTATTCCAAAATCCCTTCTTTCCCAAGATTTGCTCTTCATTCTCAAGATTAATTTAGCTATTCAGGATCTTTTGTGATTTCATACAAATTTTAGGACTGATTTTTTTCCATAGAAAATGTCATTAGGGGCCGGCGCCGCGGCTCACTAGGCTAATCCTCCGCCTAGCGGCGCCGGCACACCGGGTTCTAGTCCCGGTTGGGGCGCCGGATTCTGTCCCGGTTGCCCCTCTTCCAGGCCAGCTCTCTGCTGTGGCCAGGGAGTGCAGTGGAGGATGGCCCAGGTGCTTGGGCCCTGCACCCCATGGGAGACCAGGAAAAGCACCTGGCTCCTGGCTCCTGCCATCGGATCAGCGCGGTGCACCGGCCGCAGCGCGCCTGCCGCGGTGGCCATTGGAGGGTGAACCAACGGCAAAGGAAGACCTTTCTCTCTGTCTCTCTCTCTCACTGTCCACTCTGCCTGTCAAAAAAAAAAAAAAAAAAAAAGAAAAAAGAAAATGTCATTAGGATATTGATGAGTATAGCATTGAGTCTGTATAGCTTGTCTCTGTCTCTCTTTTACACTCTCCTTCTCCCTCTTTCTCCTTCTTTGCCCCTTCCCTCCAGCCTGATGGATTTCCCCCAATAAACTCCTTCCCTTAAAAAAAAAAGAATCTGTATTTCACCAGGTCCTCTGGACATTTTAGTAATATTAAGTCTTTCAACATATGAATATGAATGTCTTTCCATTTATTTGATATCTTTCATTCATATGTTATAGTTTTCAGTGTACTAGTCTTTATGATCCTTGACTAAGTTTATTCCTAGATATGTTATTTCCAGTGCTATTATAAATGGGATTTTACCCTTAATATCCTTTTGGATATTTGATTGTTAGTGTACAGAAACACAACTGGTTTTTGTATGTCTATTTATTTATTTTATAGAATTCCTTTATTACATCAACAATTTTTTGTGAAGTCTTTATGGTTTTCTTTTTTTTCTTTTAAAGATTTATTTATTTATTTATTTATTTGAAAGTCAGAGTTACACACAGAGAGAAGGAGAGGCAGAGGCGGGGGGGGGGGGGGGCGGGTCCTCCATCTGCTGGTTCACTCCCCAACTGGCCACAATGGCTGGAGCTGCGCCTATCTGAAGCCAGGAGCCAGAAGCTTCCTCCAGGTCTCCCATGTGGTTGCAGGGGCCCAGGGACTCAGGCCACACTCCACTCCCCTCCAAGGCCACAGCATAGAGCTGGATCGGAAGTGGAGTAGCCTGGACATAAACAGGCACCCACATGGGATGCTGGCACCGCAGGTGGCAACTCCACCCTCTATGCCACAGCGCGGGCACTGTCTTTATGATTTTCTAAGAAGTTTTGTCATATGCAAACAAAGACAAATCTACTCCTTCTTCTATGATTTGGATGCCCTTTATTTCTTTTTATTCCCTGACTGATCTGACTGAGGCTTCCATTACTATGTTGGATACAAGTAGCAAGATTGGGCATCATTTTCTTGTTCCCAATCCAAGGGAGTAAATTTTCAGTTTTTTCACCACTGAGGATAATACGCGTGAAGTTGTCATTTATGGTCATTTATGTACATTTATGTACAGAGGTACATTCCTCTGACAAGTAGTTTTCCAAGGGTTTTTATCCTGTCTTCCAGTAAGCAGCCTTAGGTAATGATTGAAAATGGATCGCTACTCAATTGACCCAGAAAAC
This sequence comes from Oryctolagus cuniculus, assembly GCF_051225735.1. Classification (NCBI taxonomy): domain Eukaryota; kingdom Metazoa; phylum Chordata; class Mammalia; order Lagomorpha; family Leporidae; genus Oryctolagus; species Oryctolagus cuniculus. The sequence continues at coordinate 50,655,527 of NC_142878.1, forward strand.
CCCATAAAATCATCCAAATCAAGAGATTCAAATATCCATGTTCACATTAAGAACACTTGAGAAACTTCCCAAGCCATCAAGGGTATGCATACCCAAAAATCCACCAAGTATCTGAAAGATGTCATATTAAAGAAGCAACATGTGGGCCAGCACTGTGGTGTAGTAGATTAAGCCTCCGTCTGCAGTGCCAGCATGCCATATGGGTGCCAGTTTATGTCCCAGTTGCTCCTCTTCCAATCCAGCTCTCTGCTTATGGCCTGAGAAAGCAGTAGAAGATGGTCCAAGAGCTTGGGCCCCTGTACTCATGTGGGATACCTAGATTGGCCCAGTTTTGGCTATTACAGGCATTTGGGAGTGAACCAGTGTTTATCTATCAGTGATTATCTATCATCTAACTATGTACATATGTATCTATCTACCTACCTACCTATCATCTAGCTCTGTCACTCTGTCTTTTTTTTTTTTTTTTTTTTTTTGACAGGCAGAGTTGGACAGTGAGAGAGAGAGACAGAGACAAAGGTCTTCCTTCCACTGGTTCACCCCCCAGATGGCCGCTACCGCCGGCGCAATGCGCCGATCCGAAGCCAGGAGCCAGGCGCTTCCTCCTGGTCTCCCATGCGGGTGCAGGGCCCAAGCACTTGGGCCATCCTCCATTGCACTCCCAGGCCACAGCAGAGAGCTGGACTGGAAGAGGAGCAACCAGGACAAAATCTCGCGTCCCAACCAGGACTAGAACCCAAGGTGCTGGCGCCACAGGCGGAGGATTAGCCAAGTGAGCCGTGTCACCGGCCTGTCACTCTGTCTTTCAAAGAAACCAACATTTAAACTTGGAAACAACCAGTTGGTTTCCTGTGTTGGCTATTTCACAAGACTGAGTTGGTTACAGGTTTTATACTTTTCTTAAAGGATGAGTGTATATAATGAATCAGATTTAAACAATACAGAAGTAAGTGTGGTTGTGAATCACATTGAATATTGAAGAATGCCTCATTAGAAATAGAAGAGTACATGTTAATGACTAACAGACTTGATTACTAACTGAGTAGGTACATTACATTCCCACACTCTTTCCCACATGGGATGTTATCTATATGAAGGGAGGGTCAAACAAGGGGGTCAATCATCATTCTTCTCACAATGATCCTAAGACTGAAAGTTCACTCCTTCTGAAGATACACTAGATGTTTCATTGGTCACTGTCAAGGGCCACTGAAAGGTATTGTGACCTGCAACCCCCAGCAGGGTATCTCCACGGCTCAGTCACCATGTTGATGACTCAAGCCTCTGTAGTCCCCATTTAAGTCCACAGTTACTAGCTGACTTGCACACTTCCTCCTCAACACTTTTAACTAATGACATAACTTGCTAGAGATTATAAACTCAAATCACTGTGATTTAAGTTTTTGCTATCAAATCCATTATACAATTTTATGAACAAATACAAGTGAGGAGCTCAAAGGCTCCAAACAGAATAATAATAAGGATGGGAAAATGTTAAGTACCCTGATTTGATCAGTACAGATTGCATATACTTAGTGAAATATCATGCTATAGCCAATAAAATGTACAATTATTAAGTGTTAATCAAAAAATTCTCAAGATATTTAAGGAGATGAAATGCTAACCTGTTTTGACCACCACACATTGAATACATATAACAGATTAAAACTCTGCATCTCATAAAAATGCTTAATTAAAGTAATTTGTGAAACTTATGGGTAGGGGCCGGTGCTGTGGCATAGTGAGTAAAGCCACCACGTGCAGTACCAGCACCCCACATGGGCACTGGTTCGAGTCCCAGCAGCTCCACTTCTGATCCAGCTCTATGTTATGGCCTGAGAAAGCAATAGAAGATGGCCCAAGTCCTTGGGCCCCTGCACCCATGTGAGGAAGCTCCTGGCTCCTGACTTCAGATTGGCACAGACAGCTCTGGCCATTGCAGCCAATTGGGGAGTGAACCAGTGGATGGAAGACCTCTCTCTCTCTCTGCCTCTCCTTCTTTCTCTGTATAACTCTGACTTTCAAATAAATAAATAAATCTTTAAAAAAAAAAAAGAAACTTATGGGTAAGCATTTGGCCGAATGCTAAGATGTTCATTTATATACCTGTGCCACAGCATTAGAATGCCTGACTCCAACTCCTCACTCCAGCTTCCTGCCAATGCAGACCCTGGAAGGCAGTGGTGTTGGCCCAAGTTCCTGCTACCCATATGGGAGATCTGAATTAAGTTTCCAGCTTCTGGCTTCAGCCCAACCCAACCTCGCTTCCTGAAGTGACCCAGCACATGGGAGTTCTCTGTGTGTCTGTCTCTGTCTGACTCTCACATTTTAGAAAACAGTAAAGAATTAAGGGATTGTGTGTTCTATATTTGATGTCTTCCAATTTCCTACCTATCTTAATTTTACTGCAATTAAATTACATTATCTTTTTGTTTAAAAGTCTCACATGCTTATTGTTGAAGATTAAGAAAATATGACAACCTATATGGAACAAATTACTTAAATATCTATAATCCCTCATCAGGAGAGGAGCCATCACCACTGACACTAAATTTTTTTCCAATAGAGTCAGTCTGTACTCATTTGAAACATGCTCTCTTTTTCACTCAGCAGCACATGGTGGGCATTTTCTGGCAACAACTGAAAACGCTCCCTGTTCTCAGTGCTGAGTCAGAACACCACATGTTTAAAAATGATTTTTCAAAATCTTGGTTAAAAGAAAATTCAGTCTAAAAACATAATTTTTAATGATTTTAAAAGTAACTCCAATGTTTTGTTAATAAAATTGATTATTACTAAACATAGTCTGAATCATTTGGATATGAACATATTGGTTGTCTTTACATTTTTGCATTGAAACAGTCCCAGTTGGCCAGTTTACAAGTAAGATAATCAAGGCTTATTTCTAATTCCCAAATGTCAGAGGCTTAACACAATAAAAATGTATTTTATAATCACACAATGTTGAAGACAGTGTGGGTAGCTTCATTCCTTGCTCTACAATAAGTATGATCAAGGATATGTGCCCCTTCTGTTTAGAATGGTCATTTAGAACACTTGACAATGGAAGGAAGAGAGAGCAGGGAGTCACACAGGTGGTTTTATGTTCAACATTTCTTCTCACGTCTTATTTGCATAATCAGTCACATTATCTGAATGAGTCTGTGAGGGAGACTGGGAAATAGAATCTTCCTCTGTGACTATTAAAAAAGAAATGGAGGAGCCAATGTGAGCACAGCAAGTTAAGCCTCTGTTTACATCACTTGCAGCTCATATCAGAGTGTCAGTTCAAGCCTAACTACTCTACTTCTGATTTAGCTTCCTACTAATGCACCTGAGAAGGTAAGAGAAGATGGCCAAAGGGGCTGGCACTGTGGTGTAGTAGACTAAGCCTCCGTCTACAGCACAGGCATCCCATATGGGAGCCAGTTCATATTCTGGCTGCTCCACTTCTGATCCTGCTCTCTGCTATGGCCTGGGAAAGCAGTAGAAGATGGCCCAAGTGCTTGGGCCCCTGTACCCGCGTGGGAGACCTGGAGGAAGCTCCTGGCTCCTGGCTTCAGATTGGCACAGCTCCAGCCAGCCATTGTAGAAATTTGAGGAGTAAACCAATAGGTGGAAGACCTCTCTCTCTCTCTCTCTCTCTCTCTGCCTCTGTAACTCTACCTTTCAAATAAATACATAATCTTTTAAAAAGAAGAAGAAGAAGGCCAAATATGCAATCCCCTCCATCCATGTGGGATACTCGGATGGAATGCCTCTCTCCTGGCTTCAACCTGACCCAGACCTAGCTGTTGCAAGCATTTGCAGAGGGAACCAATGAATGAAAGATATCTCTCTCTCTCTCTTTCTCTCTCTCTCTTTCTCTCTCTTTCTCTTTCTCTCTCTCTCCCCTTGTCTCTCCCTGACTTGCTGTCACTCTGCTCTTCAAATAAAGACAATAAATAATTTTTTTAAAAAAAAGACACTGACTAGTAAACAACTGACAGACCACTTACAAATTAGCTGTTCTGGGGCCGCCTCTGTGGCCAGCAGGTTAAGCTACCACCTGCAGTGCCAGCTTCCCACATGGATGCTAATTCGAGTCCCAGCTTCTCCACTTCTGATCCAGCTCCCTGCTGCTATGCCTGGGAAAGCAGCAAAGGATGGCCCAAGGCCTTGGGCCCCTGCACTCTTATGGCAGACCTGGGAGAATCTCCTGGCTTTGGCCTGGACCAGCCCTGGTCATCACTGCTATTTGGGGAGTGAACTAGCAGATGGAAGATCTCTTTTCTCTTTTCTCTCTCTCTCTCTCTCTCTCTCTCTCTCTCTCTCTCCGTCTTTCTCTTTCTCTGTAACTCTGCCTTTCAAATAAATAAATAAATATTTTTAAATGAACTGTTCTTATATCTCTATCTTAACCCCGTTTGTTGTTTTCAGCCATTGTAGAGCTGTTCATTGTTCAGTCAATTTGATTTCATAATCCAAATCTCTCCTTGATAGTTCCAACAGCCAAGTTACTGTAAGGAAACACACACACACACAGTATCTCCCCACAACCCACTGCTACCAGTTGCTAGGCTAACAGCATAATCTGGGTATGTTAGCAATAGATCCTTGCAGTAAGCATTATTCTCTGTCAGATACTGTGCTGGGTGCTTTACTTCTATGCTTTATCTCAATTGATCTTCATAGAATTACATGAGGCAGGCATTAATTATTATTCTCATTTTACAGATGAGGAAATGAAATCTAAGTACAATAATTTGCCCAAAGTCATACAATGACAAAGCTCCATTAGCTACTGTACTGTGCTGGTTTCCTGATAGGAAAGCTACTACCAGAACGAGGAAGAAGAAAGTCACATGGGGCATGAGTGTCAGGCTTTTCCAATCTTCCTGTCACAGTGATTCTAAGCCATACTCTGCTCCTCCTGGCAGCGTTGTCCTCTGTGACCCAGACTGAAACTGCATGTGGCCCAGCTTCCCGTTGCAGCACAGAGCAATGTTTATCACTGCTCCGCTCTGCCTCAAAGCTTGCTTTGCTTTCCAACCTGGACCAGGAACAGATCCGGTCCATAGCATGACTGTAAGATGCAGTCTGGGCCCCTACTGAGTCACACTTGATATATTGCTGTGTTTTATCTTTAAATATTTACATGTGCCAGTTTTCCCTCAGCAACCAGGGGATAAACTCAAGACAAAAACCACATGATTGCCTGGTACAGTACAAGGCACATCAGAAGCATCTGAGAAACTGGTGTTGATTTAGCTTAGGCAGTCTAATGATGTGGGTATCCTATTGTCATCTCTGTACCCAGTTTACCTCTGAAAATCAAAGGTTTTGGCTGAAAGACACCTAGGAGCCTGCTCAGCTGTGCAACTGTGCATAGTATTGGGGGGTGGTCTTAGTATGGTCACATACTCCCTGCCTAATCTTTTCAAACACATGTGACCTTAACTGGGTTTACATTAAAGAAAGTTACATTTTAAAGTGACAAAACCCTATTATCATAAAATGACTAATAATGCAGCCAAGAGCCATAAAGTGAATCTTGCCCAAGTCATTAATCAATTGATACACTTTAAAGAGAAGCTTCCTTATGCATATTGCTAGTCATTTATTCAAATCAAGTAAATATTGTCTGCATGGTCCACTGAGAAATTGTAGGAAGATTTATTAAGGAATTGAGAAGATTAAATTTCCTGGAGAAACTTCACAATTAAAGATTCTCTCAACAAAAAGTTTTCAAGGAGCTGGGCAGGCTTTATGAGCTATGCCCTGTGTTTGCTCGTGTGTGTGCATCATGGGGCTGTAGCAAGTGGTAGAAGGAAGTGAGGTCTGAGGTTCAAGGCAACTCCACCCGTGTCACCAGGGTCAGCAGACCCCCAGACCCAGGAACAATACTTCTCAGATTGTGACAAAGACCCTGGCAGCCTTGTGCTTTCTCTTAAGCCAACTGGCTTGCTTCCTTTTCTGCTTTGCAGAATCAAAAGTCCCAAACTTAGGTAGCTTTCAGTTCAGTGTGGTGACGGCTCACAGCAGTCTTATTCTATACCTGCTGTTGCTACCACAAGAAGAGGAGAGGAAAGGACCTCCAACCAAAGATCTCTCACTAGGTAGAAAGAAATCTTCAAAACATCTTCAAACATGAGGCTGCTGGATAGTTCTAAACAATGACCAACTTTATCATTAGCCAGGAAGTAATAATAGCCAGCATCAGAGTAATCCAAGTTAGGTGCCAAGTTAGGAGGAAGTTTAGGCCAGGTTACACCCACCTAATGGCAAAATATCTAATAATCCAGGGAATTTCTCTTAAGCACACACTTTAAGTTCAAGCAAGCAGTTAAATACTTTTGTTTCAAATGGGCTCTGATAGCATTCTAGGACCATTGCCTTGAACTTCTTCAGTTTTGTGATCTAAAGTTATAAATCAGCTCCACACACACTCAGGAATATACATAATCCAAAACATGATTAGAAAGCTGTTTCTTTTTTCCCCCGTAAATCCCAAACACCTACAGGGCCCCTGATCCCTCAGGGGTTAAGGTCTCTACAGATATGGAGAAATTTTCCTTCTTCCTTTTGGAGAAATGATGGTAACAGAGGAAGGATCTACATGGGCAACAAGATATCAATCTCCTTTTCAATCTTATAATTTAGTCATTCTCAAGGAAAACCTTGCGACTTTTGGACCGAATTTAATGTTTTTCAAATTATTTATTTCAAAAGAGAGAGAGAGACTCCTCCCACTGGTTCACTCCTCATAAATCAGTGACAGCCAGGGATAGGCCCCCATGTGAGTGGCAGGGACCCAACTGCTTGAGCCATCATCTGCTTCCTCCCAGGGTGCATATTAGTAGAAAGCTGGAATCAGGAGCAGACCCAGAACTCAAAACCAGATACTTCCACATGCTATGTGAAAATCTCAAGCAGCATCTTGACTGCTGTGCCAAATGCCCACCCCAGGCTTATCTTCTAATTCCATTTCCATGAACTTTTTGAAGTCCCCTGATTGTTCCTTCTTATTCTCCTTTGATGAGTCGTCCTTCTTCATGGAACCTTTCAATCTTGTGGCATTCTGGGTTGTAGCCTAGGTCTTTTCTCGTCTTTACTCCAAGGCTTCAACTGCTATGTCAGTGATTCAACAATGCATACATTTATCACAGCCCTCTCGTGTGTGCTCCAGAGTCACACATTTCTCTGAATACTTCCCTGACCTCTGCCAGTTAGTTGTCCTGTGCCCTGCTGAGCCCCCCACCATCACTAACCTGTATTCTCTTCATTACTTTCCCTGAGGAAATGGCACCACCATCAGCCAACAGGGTTTGCTACAGATCGGGGGCTTTTCCTTCTTTCCAGGCCAGATCAGTCACCAGATCATGCCCACTTTCCTGCATAATCATGCCCTGATCTGCTCATTTCCTCTGTCTTCACCTCCTGTCATCACTTCCTAGCCTCTCTTCCCACTTCTGCTTTTGCCTCTCTCTCCAATCTAAAGCAGACACAGTGAGCAGTCACGGTGGGTTCTTATAAGCCCAAACTAACCTTCAGCCAACTCTCAGTGCTCAAATCCGGGCATGATCAACAAAGCCTCACCCTTGCCTGTCTCTCTAGCCTCATCTCTCTGCTCCCCTTAGTCTCTACTCAGCAAAGAAAGCAGGCTTTTTCAGGTCTTTCCAAGAGCAACACCCTCCCCTCCTCTCAATCTTTCCCATGCCATTCTTGTTGTCCAGGATGCCCTTCCTGCCCTTACCCTAGTCCCCTTCTCCAGGACTGAATTTAAGTGTCATTGTCTTGGGGAAGCCTTTTCTCACTCTCCAAACTGTTAGGGCATCTATCACACTGTCTCTTAGCACAATGTATTTTTTCTTCATTGCATTTATCAACTGTAACTGAGTAATTATTCCTCTGTGAGTTTGATAGATTGCTTGTTGGGACTGCACAACAGTCCAGAGCATGTGTGCTGGAGTCAGACCACATGGAATCAGATTCAAGCCCTGTCATCCATTTACGTCCCAGGGAAATCATGCCACTTCTTTGTGCTTCCAGTTCTTTATCTGCCAAATGGGGTTCACACTGTCAGTTTGGACATGTGATTGGATAGTAAGTCTCTCCCTGGCATATAGTAAGCATTCAGTAAGTATTAGGAATGAAATCTTGGGAGGAGCTAAATATTTGTTTTCTGAAAGAATGAATGTTTTTCCTATAAAATAGAAATGACAGTATTTTCCCTGCCAACCCCTGAATGTGGAATCCAGGTGAGTGTGAAAGGCTGTTTCCCTCATGGCAACTCTAACTGTGGAGCCTGATACTGTTGTTTGCAATCAACCTTATGCCTTACTTTGAGTGAACAAAATGAAAAAAAAAAAAAACTCAGTGGATTCACTTATTATTTTACAAGATTAAAGTAGAATTGGAGCTGTATGCCCCATGGTCTCACATGTCCCATGGTCTCACGTGTATTTCCCAGATAGCAAAGACCACATCATCCTCATTCCCACCAAAGAGAGACAGCAACGTGAGGAGCACAGGACTCCCTGCCCTGTGCAAAGAAAGCAGGGGCAAGGAAATTTGCCTGGCTCTCCTTGTCCTGGGCAAGCACAACCTCCCAGCCTCTGGGGCTGACAATCTGGCACTTGACCCCTGGGGAAAATTGTAGCTTTTAGTAAATGAATAGACCTTGAAGTTTTCCTTCAGGGGAGCAGGTACTATTTAAAGCTCTACAACAGCAGAATACTAATGTACAGCAACAGCAGGAGCGTGAAAGTACACTGCAATGCATGATAGGGCCCTAATTAATCAAACTACTCCGCCCCGGCTGCAGTCAATGCGTTTTCTCTAATTAAGTTCAGTGCCACATGGAAGAGTATAGTCCAGCTATGAATAGAGTTCTAGAAGTTTATGGATTCCGAGGGTTAGGAGATATCTCAGGGCCATTAAACCCCAAAGCCTATTTCATGCACATCAATAATTCTCTCCTTGATGTGTGGCCAAGCCACAAGCCCCAACCTTCTTAAATGGGGCCCGTTAGCACAAGGATTAGAAGGCCCTGGATTGTGCCTAATGTGGAGACAGCTCTCTGTTAATCCACCCAGTGGGACTCTGGGTAAAGGGAGGACAGACATTTAAATACAGTAGGGAAGACACAGCCAAGATTTGTGGTTAGAAATAAGAAAGGATATGGAGAGACAAAGGAGAATTCGGTGAGGATTTTAATGAGGAAGAAATAGAGTGGAGCTAGAACCAAGTCTTCCCACCACATTGGGAAAAATACTATTCTGAGATGCCTGCAAGTCCCAGGGTGAAATTGCAAGCCAGGGTCTAACCCATCCCAAACAATGAGAGTGCAAGAGGAACATAAAAGATTACTTAAAGTTACTGAGTGATCCACTGGATTGGGGCTCTGAAGCCTGGGTTGCCAGGTCTAACCCCTATTACCACTTGAGCCATTTGGGTTAGGGGCTTACTCAAAGTGGAGGGATTCCATAGTTGTCAAAGAACTCTTAAAGTTACAGGCACCCAGCAGACTCGATGCTGAACTACTTTCTGTTAAAGCAGGTGTGGTGGGAGCCCTCCATCTTGCTCAAGAAGGTTGATACACAGCTGCCCTAGATGCCAGGCATTTAGAAGATGGGGCATTGTAGAGCCAACCATGATAAGTAAATATATAACAGTCTGAATATTCTAGAGGGCTAATGGGACACAGAACCTCTAACAGGAAATGGCACAAGATACCATTCCAGTATAATTTCTTTCTTCATGAATCTCCTTTAAGAATCATTCTAAATGTCACCACATACAAACTCACTCAATCATGTCAGTGGAACTGTACCTTGCCAAATTCCCAACTGCAGCCCAGCTCCTGCTCAGAAACCCATCACTGCATTGGTGGTGACACCAAGCCTTCCTAGGGCTCTTCTCAACCCAAGACTGAGCACAACTAGGGTACTGAGGCAGATCCAGTCCCAGGAGGAATGGGCCTTCTCTGACTTGCAGCTTTGCCTTGAGGACTCCTGACAGCTTGGCTGAACTTCCTGAGATTTCACAGTGGTCAAGGATGTTTCCATCCAACATTCTTCTCCTTCTCACCTTCCCCAGGGGCCAGGCCTGCATTGCAACTGATGGCTCACTCATCCTCCATGGCACCCCTCCCTATTCCTCTGCAGGTATTTTCCAAATACATGTCTTGGGCCTCTCATCTCATGTTGGTGCCTGCTTCTTGGAAGACCTGGAAGTACATTTTGTTCATCATTTCATGACTAGTTAAATGAATGATTGGTTTTCACTGAATGGTTCAAGTGGTTCAGTTACAGGCATCAGGCCAGTCTCTGTTGAAAATGTTATTAAAATGTTTGCCCAGCTGAACCCAAATAGAAGTCTGTGTCAAGAGCTAGCAACGGATCTCCTTTTCTGGTCTCTATGTTTCTTGACTGGTTTTCATTATGGCTTTAGAGATTTATGGAATTGAGAACTCAAGCAGTATCAATGACTGTCATCAGACAGGAACAGGCATTTTCAGAAGACCAGACTGGAGGAGCTAATAGAAGCCAGATTAGAATGGGGGACTGCGTGCCTCTGAGCACTCACTGGTGAACCAAATACCAGTAGCTTAGCAGCTATCATTTGAGACTGTCCCTCCCAACGCTACCAGTGTTTTCCTGCCTTACAAGGAGGAATGGTGAATGTAGTGTTTGTGTGAAAGTAAAAAGCATTAACCTTCATGCATCATTGGTGGGAATGCACAATGATGCAATCACTGTGGAAAGCAGTTTTTTGGTTCCCCAAAAAGCTAAACATGGACTTATCACATGACCTAGCAATTCCACTCCTACAAACATACTCAAAGTCATTGAAAATAGGACTCAATCCAATACTTGTATGCCAATGTTCATGGCAGCACTATCCACAATATTCAAAATTTGGAAACAACCCAGGTGTCCACCAACAGATGAATGAATAAACAAAATGTGGCCTATACCTAAAATGAAGTATTATTCAGCCTTTAAAAGGAATGACATTCTAACACACACTACAACATGGATGAATCTTGAAAATGCCAAGCTACATGAATGAAACTAGACACAAAAGGACAAAAATGTGTCATTCCACGTGTATGAGCGGCCTGGAATGTGCACATTCATAGACAGAAAGTGGACAGAGGTTGCCAGGGGTAAAACAAGGTAGAAACAGATAGTGTTTAATGGTCAAGAGTTTTTTGTGTTGACGAGAAATTTTGGAAATGGTGGTGATGGTTGCACGTTATTGTGAACTTAATTAAAATTGCCTGAGTCAAAATGACAAACTGTTGCATGTATTTTACATGTTAAAAAATTAATCATGTAATATGCCATTAAAAACACTTATTTGTACACTTTATGTGGCTGACATTTTTAGTATAATTATAAGTCAATAAGGCTGTTTTTTAAAAATCAGAAGTACTGTGGCAACTCTGGACCATGAAACCTTGCTGTGGGATCCTGGAAAGAGGGCCAAATCAAGGGAGGTGTTATCTGTTTCCATCTCCGCTGACCAGGGGACAGCAGCAGCAATGGCCCAAGCTCAGGGCAGGTGCATTTCCTGAGCCAAGCGGGCAGCTCCTGTGTCAATTAACCTGTGGGAAGCCCCTGGGAAGAAGTGAGGTGTATGAGAGCAAAATACCAAAGGACCCCCAAGGACTGAGAAAGAAGCAGATGCACTGAGGTCACAGAGACAGCCTGTGTTATTTTCTGGATTGATCCTTTAGTAAAGTGGGGCTCCCTGGTGCCTCCTCAAGAGAGTAGATATGAACAGAAACTTAGAAAGGGGCAGAGAGACCAATGTATCAAATTCCCACTGGTGATGGTTGTTGAACTAGCCCCACCTAAACATGCACACCAGTGTGACCACAATTACACCCTTCAACATTTGTAACCCAACGTGGTCAGTCCAAGGTACATGATATTCATGTGAAGTGAAGAACTGATGCAGTTATTTAGATAACTTTAAAAAGAATAAAGACAATTTCTGTCTTAGAACATCAGTTTCCTGTTCTTGCGTGTACAGCATTTTAGCTCTAAATGGTAGATTTTCTGTATTTTCCATTTCCAGTATGAGCGTATACAATGAAGGAGTGAAAGAAAATATTATGATTCTTGTCAATGCAGAAAAATGACCTGAACAATCTGAAAGAGACCTTTCTCATAACTCTGGCAGTGACTGCCCCCACTGAATCCAGCAGTTCTGTCAGCTCGAATGAATGAAAGCACTTGTATGTTCCAGATTCTAAGAGAAAGACACAAATATATATACGTGTGATGATGTTAAAATAGGCCTCCATATTCTCTGTTTTAGCTGTGCTTTCTCACACCCATTTCCATGTTAAAATAATAACCAGGGGGCAGACAGTCAGCACAGGTCTAAGACTCCCACTTGGCTACTGCCTCAAGGCACTGGAATGAAGGCGTTTCGAAGCATACAAAATTATGAACTATGTGTGTGGCACAGTCAACAGGCCTAAGTATTATGGGAAAATGTTTTATTTGGGATTATCGCTACTGACAATGCAATTTTTTGCCTTTAATTTTGGGGAAAGATAATGTGTGATTCCACATGCATAAAGGGATGTATAGAAGAAAGTCTCCCTTGTACCATCACCTCTTGGAAATGACAATTGCTCCTAGTGCCTTCCAGAAACTGGTTGGAGTCCCAGCTGCTCCACTTCTGATCCAGCTCCCTGTTAATGCACCTAGGAAAGCCAATGCACCTAAGATGGCCAAGTCCTTGGGCCACTGCATCCACATAGCAGACCCAGAAGAAGCTCCTGACTCCTGGCTTTGGATCAGCTCAGCTCCAGCCATTGCAGCAATTTGGGGAGTGAACCAGTAGATGGAAGACCTCTTTCTTTCTTTCTGTGTGTGTGTGTGTATGTGTGTGTCTGTATATGTCTGTCTCTACCTCTCTCTGAAACTCTTTCAAATAAATAAAATAAATTTTTAAAAAGAATTGGATGCATCTTATGGAAATAAGTGTCTTTCCATGGTTACATGAAGGCCATATTCTGTGTAATGTAGAAATACCCACATAATAGCTATACCTTTTAAGCTATTTTTCTCTGGTCCATTACTCTGCAGGGGTCATTTGAGTAGGCATTGATGATGATAAACCTCACAGTTTAGAAGATGTTAAACCAAGCTGATCAGAGCTCACATAGAGAAACAAATTAGTTAAACTGAAGTAATCTGAGCTAATGAAGTTTGATTCTAAACATCCAGATCAATTAAGCTTGAAGCAGTTGCTGGGGTTCCTGCTCTGTAAGGCAGTGAGAGGCTGCTATATAAAGGACAGGGGCTGGGAACGCTAATTGAGAAGGCCTGGGGGCAAGAAGGATGGAACCACTCGGTGCTTTGCTGTTGGAGGGTTACATCCTATCAAAATAGAGGAAAAGTGGTGATGCACCTGTGTGTACACTCCTCACTGACTCACTGAGGGCCTCATGGGTTCCAGTATTCAAAAGACCTGGTATGTGAGGTGTGGCCAAGCCTTCTGGAGACAGACTGCCCTGTGAGGAAACAGGCTTAGGTGCTGTGAAGCGGTTTCCATGGAAATGTGGGAAGCTCAGGAGCTAGAAGTCAGGAAACTGGGAGAATCCAGTCCTGATTCTGCCAGGAACTAGGTGTGTCTCATATCTCTGAGCCTTGGTTTCCTGAGCTATGAAATGAGAGATCTAGACTGGCTCACTTCTTGTATCCTTTTCATCTCTCAAGCTGTCAGTGTCAAGCCAGATCTTCCCTGCAGCTGACAGGAAGCTGTCCCTGTGGAAGAGTGCATCTGTGCTGCGTGCAGGTGCAGGCTTACACACTTGTAAATGCATGTGGAAAGACTGAGAGTAAGAGGGAGGAACTAGGAAGCAATTCCCAACCCAGCCCTATCCCGAATTTAGAAAATTAAACATGTCCTTCAGCCCTCTCTGGTTATGTGTCCAATATCGCTTATTAAATGAAGGTAGCTCCCAATAATCTCTTCCCTTTGGACAAAATGACTTAGAGAAAAGAAAAAAAGTGTATGTTTCCATGGAAGCACAAAATCCTCACAGTTCTATAAGTCGAGAGAGAGAGGTGTGCCTTGAAGAGAACAGTGGTTATGTCTCCTTGAACACAGATTTGATTAATATCAAATAGATCAAAATGTGACAACACAATAAAGTGTTTGAGAGAACTATGTTATTAAAAGGGATGCCAGTCTTTGACTATTTGAAAAGCACATATTGACCTTTAGGCTAATTTTTATGGGCAAAATTGTGATGTATTTTGGAGGGAAGAACATACATGTGACCAGAGATGGATCATGTTAGATGGAATTGTTGTTCCCAATAACTTGTTCCCATCTTCTAATATAATGATTTATTGTAACTTTTTTTTTGTCATGCAAGTTGCCTGAACCCTTTGGAGGGAGAATATGTCCCCACCTCACATATTTGAATGTGAGACATGATTTACTCAATGAGGTGTGAGGACAAGTGCATATTTGAGCAAAAGCATTAAATGTGATCTCAGGGATTATGTTGCACTGCTTCTCTCTTTCTTCTGACCATAAGGACAACTTATCCCAGAAAAGGTCTATTCTAGAGGCTAGAATGAAAAGTCACATTGAGTTAGGTCAAGCTAAGTAGAGCACAGCTGACTCATGGCCTTCATATAGCATGAACGACAAACAAAGGTTTTTGCAAAATATTGAGCTATTGGGGCTATTTGAGACTGCAACAATAGCTGATTAATATAGAATCATTAGTGTATAAGTAATGTAGTTAAGACCATAGCACACAGTAAGCTCACATAGCACAGATTAAGAAATGGACTATTCCTGGGAAGAAGAGACTCCAGAAAAACAGAAGTAGTAGTCATGGACAAAGACATCATAGAAAAAGCAATACTATAACCAAGGGTTTTTTTTAATGTTTTATGGAAGAGAGCATGGACCAATATGACAAGTACCATGGGTCTATAGAAAAGAAAAGGACGCAAAAATAATACTAAATTTAGCAAGGAAGATGATACAATGACTTTAACAAAGTGAACTGGAGAAAAAGCTGGAATAACAATGATTGGACAGAATATGAGGTAAGAACAGACAAAATGTACAGATGACATTTTATGAAAATAAATTTTCTTTAAAGGGAAGTGGAGACATGGAGAGGTAACCAGAGGGAGTTAAGAGGTTTAGGAAATGTTTCCTTGTTTTGTTTTCCAGATGAGAAATAGTACAGGATGTTTATATGTTGATAGGAAAAAAATCCGATAGAAGCCATCCTTTACTTTAAAGTAAAATGATAAACTGATACTCATTTGAATAATGAATATTGCCTTCTTCAGCTAATTGGGATTTTAATTCTTATGTTGATAGTGTTTGATCATTCTGTTGCCAGGAATCCATGCAAAGATATTAGAATATTGTTGTGCTCATCATTCTCTTCCCCCCAGTTCCATGAGGATCTTAGGGATACAACTCAACAGGAGTAACAAGTAAGAATTAAAATATCACACTACTAATGGTTGGTCAAGAACCCAGTACTCCAGATCAGCGTCATAATAATAGTTGACTAAGACTCTGTAGCTCAGGCTTCTTGCCCAAGTCCTGAGTTTAATTAATGGGATCTTGACATCTCTTAACAACTGCACGAAGGTCAATTAAAGAGAGTGATCATGTCTTGAATCCACTTACACATCCCCAGAGGAAGAGGGAGCAAGAAAGCAGGTGCAGAATTTTTTCTTCTTATGTCACAATTCCCCATCTATTATTTTGGCCGAGCCAATGTCTTGAGTTCTAATAATTCACCTTAATGACTTTTCCTCCCTTTGAATGGGCAGCTAGCAAGAGTTTAGTGTAGTTCATCATGCAATGCCAAGTTCTTCTCAACCTATACTGGTGATTGGTAGATAACTGCTATTCTCCATGGACAACTCATTTGTATTTAACTAGGGATCTCTGAACACACATTCCTAACCCAAAGGTATGGTCTTCACAGTGAAAATTTCAGACCTTCAGGCACAGGATTGGAGAAGTGACTTAGGGAAATGCTCCTAAGACCCTCATTTCCATAGAGGTACAGTTGGTTCATGCAAAGTTCAGTCTTCTTTGGGGACCCTTACATATGCAGAATGTACAGGTTCTTCACTGTAAAGCCTCTAGAAATATCCCTTAGATTGTCTTCTGTCTCCCTCCCCACCAGGATGCTGAAATGGATATTCTCTTTGCAAACAGACCATAACTATCAAACCACTTGATTTTTATTGCAAATAGAGAATAATTGCACCAGAATTCAGTGCCCGTGCTTTTTGCGTAGCTCAAAGGAAATTTCATAATTCAGAATTAATTAAGCAATAAGAGAGAACAGGAGGCATATTTTGGTGTATTAATTTATGTCAAGTTCAAGCTCATTCCATCTCTGCTGCCCAGTGTGAATAATTATGCCATTAATCCAAGGCAGGAGGAGAGCTATTGTGACTGCAACACATTTCTAAAGCAAATAAAGAAAAATGTCACTTCTCCCCTTCAACTAATACTCTGAATAGATCTACATAATAATAATAGTTTTATTTATTTATAGGGTATAAATTCCCTCTGGCTCAATAAACCACAGGATAAGCAAAAAGCTAGTTAAAGAGGAAAAACAGAACTTTTCCAGCTAATTCTGAAATGAAGAATTGGTCAGGGGAAATGGTGAAGGCAAAAAGCTGAAAACTGAAGACTAAAAGGAAAGCACAGTGATGTGGCTTTTTCATTTTCCTCTCCCCTCCCATTGCACAGCACTCCTACCGTGACCCAGAAGCATCGCAGCTGTTTGGGAGAGAAAAGTTCCATGAGCATTTAATCATCCCTGAACATGACCCTTCATTCCATATCTCCTTTGCTGTCAAACAGAACAGATGGGCCTAACCCTTTCCCCACTTTTAGATGCCCCTCCAAGCCATGAGTGGTTTACTGAGCACAGAAGTATTGAGGGATGTGTGGATTCCTCTCTGTACCTCTCAGGATGAATCAGCAATGCATAAGTATGTGTGTGGCCTTTCCAGTATCACAACACTGAAGAGAGGGGATAAGAGACAGACAGAGGGGCCGGCGCTGTGGCGCAGTGGGTTAACGCCCTGGCCTGAAGCAACGGCATCCCATGTGGGAGCCAGTTCTAGTCTTGGCTGCTCCACTTCCTGTCCAGCTCTCTGCAATGGCCTGGGAAAGCAGTAGAAGATGGCTCAAGTCCTTGGGCCCCTGCACCCACATGGGAGACCCGGAGGAAGCGCTAGCTCCTGGCTTCGGATCGGCACAGCTCCAGCCATTGCGGCCATCTGGGGAGTGAACCATCGGATGGAAGACACCCCCCCCCTCGCCTCTCTTCTCTCTATGTAACTCTGACATTCAAATAAATAAATAAATCTTTAAAAAAAAGAGAGAGAGAGAGAGAGAGACACACACAGAGGGGTTGACACTACAGGCAGACCATTTCACATTTCCTCTGGGACCAGAAGGAACAGGTTCAAGGTCCACTAGGCAGGCCCCTGATGCCAGAAGTCACAGAAGCAGTAGGGAGCAGTCTACCTTCCTGACTCCAGGCCTTCTGCAGACATGATGTTGCCCTGGGTGCACACAGAGCCCTGCCCATTGCTGCCAGCAGAGCACACAAGAGAACCCAGAGCCACAACATCAGAAAGGCTGAGCTGGGAGATGGAACAAGACCTTCTCATCCAAGGCCCCAAGACTTAACACGGGGTCTAGGACACAAGAAGACTTGAGTCAGTGTTGCAATGAAAGCAGTGAAATGCTCCCAGTCTGCCTATCTTGTGCTATTTGACTTGAGGAAGTCAGCTTACTTCACTGTGCTTTAGTTCCCTACATATAAAGTAGCAATAATGCTGTATTAAGATAAACTATTTTGGGAGTCCAGAATCTTTTAATGATTAATTCATATCCTCCCACATCATTAAGTGGCCATGATGTACTCCAAGATTTCAGCAAGGAATAGAACAGTCTCCTTTCATAACTCTTATATTTTATTTAGGAAAGTGCAGGCCCCAAACACACAGGGAATTGAGCAGTCCACTCTCAGATGATAAAATCCCCAAAGAAAAATAAATCAGGAAAAAGGACCAGATATGGAGCCATCTTTGATGGGTGATTGGGAGAGTCTCCTTTGAGGAGATGACATGTGAATAGATATGTTAAGGAAGTGAAGGAGGAATAGAGTTCTGGTCTGGTAATAGAACATTCAAGAAAGAAGAAATATCAGGAGCAGAGGCCCAAGGACTAACAAGGAGGAGACAGTAGCTAGAAAGGGGTGAGGGATGAGAGTGTAGAGGAGGCAAGCTCAGAGAGCAGACTATGGGGAAGACCTTGCATTTCATTCTGAATCAAATGAGTGTCCTGGTAGGGTTTTATATATGGGTGACATAATCCCACTTGCAATCTTATGAGGTTGCTCTTATTTAAGTGAAGGAGGTGGAGAAGAGGCAGAGCACTCAGGACATTACTGCTGGATCAGAAGAAAGATGGCAGAGCTTGGACTACGAGGGCAGTGGTAAGAAGGGGTTATAGCTAGAATGTGCCTGGAAGGCGGAGCTAACAGAAACCACCAGTGACTTGGATGCAAGATGTGGAAAAGGGGAGTCAGGAATGATTCCGAGGTTTTGGGTCTGTGCAGCTAAGTAGATGGCAGTGCCAGGGAGGGGAGAGAGCAGAGATCAGGCTTTGGAGGGAGGGAGTAAAAAAAAAAATCTGCTTTTCACACAGTTACATTTGTTACCTCTTTTGCACATATTGAGAGAGTTGAACAGGCTATTTGGAGCTGCATGGAGAGATCAGAGCTAGAGCTCATTCTATCCAGCTATGCACATCAGGGCCTAAATTAGATAAAACACATGGGCACTCTTGGAGATCTCTATAGGATTATGTGAATGAAGGAACAAAGGACTAATTGACTCCTCTGGGTTGCTGCATTAAATGCTCTCACTAGTATTTTTAGTAACTAATCCTTTCTTCTTTCTCTGAATTGATGTTTTATCCAATAAATTAGAAAAAATAATGCAATTTTTTCTTGTAACTCAATAAAACTTATTATTTGAAAATGGCTTCTACTAATCCCACAATCTTGTTTTTCCTGAGTGGCTCCCTCTTGTGGAAAAGATGAAATCTGCTTTGGACTTCCTAGTCTAGAAGGTGAAAGAACTTAGGTTGGACACCAGAGGGCACCATGCAGACAGTCCATGGTACAGGGAGTTTAAAAGGTGGTGATTTAGAGCTCCAGGGCTCTGCCCTTCCCACTCTCCCTAGAGCATAAATAGGGGCTCCTGAAACTCTGAGGCAATGGAGGGCAGCCTCTAGGTCATTGCTTTGGTCAGGGGTCACAGGGCCAGCCATGATTATTTCAAAGGAGCCCCCTGGCAGGCCAAATGCACATCAGAGGAGGGGGAAAAAAAAAAAAAGGCAGCTGCAGAGAGGAGAAAAAGAAGGGAAATAAGAAGGCAAGTGAAAAGAGGGGACCCCAGTAGTGACTAATATGGAGAAGGGTAAAATTCCAGGAAGCCGTGGTCAGAAGGGGCCATAGAGACCTTGCTGCAGCTTCTATTTCGCAGAGGAAGCACTGTGGTGGCTCCCTGGGGTCCAGGTGAGAGGCCTTCCCAGGTAGCTGTGCTCTGAGTCGATGTTCGTGACCGACCCACTGGCTCATCTTCATGGAGTACACGCACTTTACCAGCTGCCTGCTACCTGGCATCAGCCACATTTGGAATTAACCTCTGGTTTTCCTTGGTTGCTGGCCCATGAGCTGGGGAGATATTTCTACACCCTTTTGCCTTCTTATCTGTAGAGTGAAAATAATAGCAGTATTGTGTGAGATTGTTGAGAGGGCTCTACAGTAAATAAGATATGTTGGTAAAGTTTCTGCTTCATTTTATCCTCTCAATAAGCAATTCATAATGTCTATGTCAGACAAAGGATTCATGCCTTTAAGCAATAAAGGATTCTTACAAATAGGGGAAATGGGCACAAGGTATGACAAATAATTCACAAAAGGAAATAAGCATATGTAAATAAAATTAATTTCATGATTAATCATGTACTTTTGGATAAAAAGTACAGCAACAATGGAAAAATATTTTTCTTTCTCCTTCATTTCTTATTTAAGTTAAGTTACAGCTTTTCCCATTATTATACAAACCAAATACCTGGACATTAAAGTTGACTACACTACTTCCTCAAAAATGGGGCAATTTGAGCTTCAAAATAAATGAGCAAAAATGATTAAAACCTATTGAGTAAAGTAATAATTAGTAATTCCACACTGACATAAATAAATGTATAAATAAATAAATAGGAAAGCCTTTTCTCCATAGAATAAAGCAATTAATAATAAATGTAGAAGGATCGAAAGCATTAGGAAATTCTCATTTAACAGTCTTCCTAATACCAATCCTTTTAGGCACAAATTATTGCCACTAGTAGAACTTTGAGGACTAACAGGATATTACACAGTTTCAAAGTAACTCCCCAGAAGATACTCACTCCTAGCATAAGGCAAAACAGTAACTTGACTGACTGGAGAAACTTGGAGGTAGGAGTGTCAGGTTGCCAGCAATGGGCTCACTGACAGCATGAGCCTCCACGTGGGATGCACTGAGAAGGACTCCCCACCACCAGAGGCCCTGCCAAAAGTTCAAAGTTTGGGTCTAATCTTGAGGTGTGGTCAGACAAACCCAGGTCAAAGGCCACTCTGCCCAACAGTGGACCTGCACTCTTAAAAACTAACAAGACACATAGAAAGGTCCAGAAACCGCTCCAGACTGAAGAAAAGAGGGAAAGACTGAAATGTATTGCATGGTCTTAAATTTTCTTTTGCTACAAAGGACATTATTGGAACAATTGGAGAAATATCAGTAAGTTGTACAGGTCATATAATAGCATCATAACAATATCGCTTTTTCAAAAGATTATTATGTGTATATTTGAAAATCAGAGTGACAGAGAGAGGAGAAAAGAGAGGGAGAGACAGAAAGAGAAACAGAGATATCTTCCATCTGCTGCCTTACTCCCCAAATGCCCACAATAGCTGGGGTTAAGCCAGGCCAAAACAAGGAGACAAGGCCTCCATCTGGGTATCACACGTGGGTAGCAGGAACCCAAGCACTTGGGCCATCATCTGCTGCCTCCCAGGCACATAAGCAGGAAGCTGGATTGGAAGTGGTGGCATGTGGGGAGCAACCCGGACTGGACTGAGTTACTGGAATTAAGACTTATTCTATGCATCTGCTCTCCCACAATATGGCGCTGGGAGAGGAGAAAACAGCTTCTACACAGCTGCCTCCAGTTCAGCCAATAAACTGTAGGACTTGCTCCTGATTGGAGGAGAGCAGCGTACTCGGCGTGTGGGCAGCCAAGTTGGGATTGGCAGAGGAGGACTATAAAGGAGGAGAGAGACGGCATGTACCAGGAACATCTAAGGGGAACATCTATCTGAAGGAACACCTGTGCAGCCCCCGAGAGAGCCGGCCGGCGGTGTGCCACTCCGCTGCGGAAGTGGGGAAAGTGGCCAGGGGGAACCGCCCTTCCACGGAGGTGGAAGGGACAGTAGCCAACCCGGGAAGAACCAGCAGCAAACCCGGGGAGGGCCGAGCAGACGAAAGAACAGCACAGGGTCCTGTGTCGTTCCTCCATGAAGACGGGGAGCGACAGTGGCAGGACTTGATGGGATGTGGGCATCGCTAGCAACAGCTTAACCTCCTGTGCCACAACACCCTCCCCACAATGTAAACTTCTAGTTTTTATATTTGTATTGGGAAAACAGTTTGGAGAATTTTGGTGTAAAAAGGCAGTATATCTGCAGATTACTTATAATGGAAGAGATAAACATAAAATACCAACATTTAGAATATTGGTGAAGGGTATATAGAAATTCTTCATATTAATCTTGCATCTTTCCTGTAAATCTGAAGTATGTCAAATTAAAATATTCCTTTTTAAATTGACTTCTCCCTTTTCCTTATCCCATAAATGCAGTTATCACCTAGCCTCTATGCTCTTATGATTCTAGTCCTTCACCAGTCAAGTCCCTTTTCTTTGTCTATCCTGATACAAACCACCCATCTTGCATGGTCTGGCTCAATAGCAACAAAAACATAGTCAATATTTTAACGATAAAACTTAGAAACTTAACCTTTCCAGCATTTCTTTTAACCAACATTGAATTTGACAGTCTTAATTAGCAATAAGACCAAAAAAGGAGAAAATGCTATAAGGAGAGGAAAAATAAATAGTTCATTAACTTAGGTGATATTAGTGTCTAAATGACTCAAAAAATTTATAAGCTATTATAGTTAATTATCCTCAACAAGAACAATACACAAGAATGAACTCTTATACAGCAACCAATTAGAATATGTATATTTGTAAAAGGTAACATAATAGTGATAAAAGTTGCAGCAATCCTAGCAATAACAAAAGTATTTAAAACATGTATAGAGCAGAATAATAAAAGTTTATAAAGACCATAAAAGAAGACTTAATAAATTAAATACACGACTACATTGATGAATAATGTAGCAGATCTACACATTATCTATTTTAAACCTGTTCATCACTTTCCTTTTACTGATAAAAACCCAAGGTTTGGGGAGAGAGGAACATGAATGTGTTTTGCCAAGTTTGTTTGCATATAGGCATAGCTTTTGACAGGGTTCTGACCAGTGAGAATAAACAGAAGTCTGAAATGGTTTCTATTTTGCTATTTTGATTTTCCACCTGTTTTTACTTATGGATGGTACATCAGCCCTGTTTATTCTTCGTTCTTCTTGAAAGAAATCAAATGTGATGCCTAGAGTAGCTGCAGCCATCTAGTGACAAGGACACAATAAGCAAAAGGGTGAAAACCAATAGGTGCAGACAGAAGTGCAAGTCTCTGATGAGAAAAGCATTGTGTGGTTACTGCAGCATGCCCAGGCTACTCAGCTCCAGACTGATTATCATAGAAAAAATATGAACCCATACTATGAGTACTACCATACACATACCATACCATACTGCAATCTAAAATGCCACTAAATGTTACAGAATAACTCAATTTTTTAAAAGATGACAATTCTCCCAAAATTAATTCATAAATTCAGGAAGATAGGTGTGGTGATCTTGATCTGACCAAAAAACATCACAGCTCTCTGTGGGGTTGTGCGAAACAACAGGAAGCTGCCACATTCGGTTCTGGGCTCTGAGGCTTTTGGGGGAACTAATTCAAACACTAAGGCTGTGTGCTTTCCTCACTGCATTTACCACCTCCTTGCACCCCATGAGCATTCTGCACTGTGTGGTGAGGATGCTGAGCATCCTCTTCAATGCTCTGTGAATGTGCGCAGGGCCATTGTGACCCAGGGGCATGCTGTGTGTTCTCTGAAGTTTTTAAGACAACCAAGCCTGTCCACATCAACACTTCTACCCCCTTTCCTTGGCAACAAACTTCAGTGTTTCAATAGCAAAGCAATTCTGTTTGTGTCTTGTATATATCTCAAAAATCTTTAGTGAAAAGAACACTTTAATTTCTCACGCATGGCCCCTCTTCCAGGAGCTAAGCTCAGACAGAAAGCTGAGTAGTTTCCTTACCCCTCCCTCCTTCTCTCTCGGCTTGCAGCATCCCTCTGACCCACCACTATTGCTCCACCCTGAAGCTTTCAAATGGATGGCCTTGGTCCCTCTCCTAGTTTCTAGGGAAGTAAGCTCTCTTACTGGCTGGGCCCCAGGTGTACAGCCTCTTTTGGCTTCTAGTTTCGATTTTATGGAATTTTAATGCAGCTCCCTCACAAGTTCATCTGCTTCCTCCTCCCGCTTTACCTTTAAAACTCTAATTCCTCTCTATCATCTCTCTCAGGGCATGATGTGGCTTCTTTTTCTCTAGCCTCTGTACCTTCAACTTCCATTCAACAATTAGAGGAGTATTTATCAAGCATATACTACAAAGTCAGGGTATAAGCAAGAAATATTAAAAGGATGAGGGCAAGGCCGGCACCGCGGCTCACTAGACTAATCCTCCGCCTTGCAGCGCCAGCACACTGGGTTCTAGTCCCGGTCAGGGTGCTGGATTCTATCCCGGTTGCCTCTCTTCCAGGCCAGCTCTCTGCTGTGGCCAGGGAGTGCAGTGGAGGATGGCCCAAGTACTTGGGCCCTGCACCCCGTGGGAGACCAGGAGAAGCACCTGGTGCCTGCTGGATCAGTGTGGTGCGCTGGCCGCAGTGCGCCGGCCGCGGCAGCCATTGGAGGGTGAACCAATGGCAAAAGGAAGACCTTTCTCCCTGTCTCTCTCTCTCACTGTCCACTCTGCCTGTCAAAAAAAAAAAAAAAAAAAAAAAGATGAGGGCAAAATTGTAGGTATAGAAATGTTTACAGCCAATGTGCTAATAAAATAGTGAAGAATTCACTTAATCTAACTGGAGCTTCTCCAATAATTAACTGGTTGAATAAATGGTGACAGATTCACACAGTGAAAAATTGGGCAATACTCACAATTACTCAAGCAGGAAAGTGGTTCTGAAAGAGGCCAAAGATAGCCTGTATCGAAATCACCCAGGGGATGTTTAAAAGTACAGATTTCTTAGTACAGAGCTCAGCTACCAAGTCAGAAATTCAGGGAACAGAAGTTGGAATCTACATTTTAGCAAGATATCCAGTGGTGCTTAAAGTACATTGAAATTTAAAAATAACCATGGAAGAACAAGACAGAGTCTTTAACCAAGACTAATGATTCAATAGAGCTTGACTAATTTTCTTGTAACTCTCCCCTTGAAAGGAGTACAAGAAAATGAGTATGGGATAGGGCATTAGACCTAGTAGTTAAGACCCCACTTGGGATGCCCAGGCTCAAGTCCCAGTTCCACTCTTGATTACAGCATCCACTAACGTGCACCATGGGAGGCAGCAAGTGATGGTTCAAGTGGTTGGCTCCCTGTCACCTATGTGGGAGACCCAGACTGAGTTGCAGACCCCTGGCCACTGCCTGGCACACCCATGGCTGGGTGAGCATTCAGGAAGTGACTCAATGCATGGAATCTGTGTGTGTGTGTGTGTGTGTGTGTGTGTGCATCAAATAAAATTTAAAAATAATTAGTTAATGGTTTAAAAAGAAAAATTATAGGAGGTGGAGCTTCCTATAATTGCTGGACCTCAGCTAAGTGGCTCTCCCGAGTACCAGCCTTGCAGCCTGAGATTCAAATCCACATCTCAATACCAAACCATAGACATTATGACTTTTATTTAAAAACTGAGCAAAGTGGTCTCCAAAGAAAATTGCCAACAGCCAACAAGCACCTCAAGAAATGTTCAGCATAATTAGTCATCAGGGAAACACAAATCAAAACCACAATCATTCACACCCACTAGGATGATACATTTATAAAAACTAAGGGAAATAGCAGTATTAGCAAGAGTAGAAAAATTAGAATAATTGTGCATCGCTTTGAGAATATATAATAATATAGCCACTGTTCAAAACAGTTTGAAGTTTTCTCAACAATTTAAAGACAGAATAACCATATGACCCATAACTTCCACTCCTAGGTATATCCCACAAGAAATGAAAACAGACATTCAACAGGGCTGACATTGTGGTACAGCAGGCTAAGCTACCACCTGCAACACCAGTCTCATATCAGAGTCCCAGCTGTTCTGCTTCCAATCCAGCTCCCTGCTGATATGCCTAGGAAGGCCACAGAGGATGGCCCAAGTCCTTGGGACCCTGCCTCTCATGTGGGAGACCCAATACAGTACAGTTCTGGTTCCTGACTTCAGTCTAAACCAGCTTGGGCTGTTGCAGCCATTTGGGCAGTGAACCAGGGGATAGAAGATTCTCATTCATTCTCTCTCTCTCCCTCCCTCCCTCCTTCCCTCTCTATCTCTCTCTCTCTCCGTGTATGTGTGTATAAAACTTTGCCTTTCAAATAAATTATCTTTTAAAAAAAGAAGATAGACATTCAAATACATTTGTATCTATTTTTTTTTGTACACAAATGTTCTAGCAGTATTAGGCACAAAAGCCAAGGAGTGGTTATATTCAGCAGCTGATAAGTAGATAAACATAAAATAGAATACTCAAACAATGGAGTATTAGTGTTCATAAAAAAGGAATGAAGCATTAACTCATGGATGAGCCTTGAAAACATTATGAAGGCCAGTGCTGTGGCATAGCGGGTAAAGCCACCACCTGCAGTGCCGGCATCCTATATGGGTGCTGGTTTGAGGCCCAGCTACTCCACTTCCAATCCAGCTCTCTGCTGTGGCCTGGGCAGGCAGTAGAAGATGGCCCAGGTCCTTGGGCCCCTCACCCACATGGGAGACCCAGAAGAAGCTCGGGGTTCCTGGCTTCATATCAGCACAGCTCCAGCCATTGTGGCCAACTGGGGAGTGAACCAGAGGGTGGAAGACCTCTCTCTTTGTGTAACTCTGACTTTCAAGTAAATAAATAAATCTTTAAAAAAATATGCTGGGTTAAACAAGTCAGACACATGATTCCATTCATTTTAAGCATCCAGAATAGGCAAATCCACAGAGATAGAAAGCCAACTAATATTTTCTGGACACAGGGAAGAACAGGGAGTAATTGCTTAATACACACATCTTTTTCCTTTTGGGGTAGTGAAAATGTCTTAAATTTAGGTAGAAGGGATGGTTATAAAATGTTGTGAATGTACTAAATGCCATTGACTTGTGTGTTTTAAAACAGTCCATGATTAATTGTGTATCATGTGAATTCTACTTAAAAAAGAAAAAGCCATGAACTTTCCAGGTCACCCAGGAGCATTTTGTGAAAGTTAAATCCAAGAATACCTGGATTTCCCAGCATCTTCTGTTTGAAGTGGGGATGGAAATAATTAGCTCAGGCTTGTACCCTTGAGCTTGATGTGTCCATGGGCATCCAAGTGATGTGGACGAAGTCAATTAGAGTTACCAGTATGGAGCTGGGGAGAGAGCTCTGGATGGGAGCTTAGATTTCAAGGTCACCAGGCTGGAGGTAGAAGCGTAATCTATACATGTGAGTGAAGGGTCTCAGAGGCCCCCAGACAAATGAAAAGTGGAAGACAGGCCCCAGTGGAAAACTCCGGTCATTGGCCCTGGAGAACTTTTCTCGCTAGGGTAGCCTTTACGTACACTCACTGTTTTTAATGAAAGTGGAGTGTGGTATGCAGTTTTCACCTCTGACTTACACGTTACTGAAAGTGCCCACAAGCACCTCCCCATCAGCTTTCCTCTCTCGGTGCCTCTGGGCCTGGGGAGGTGTGAGGAGGGGCCTCCCTCTGGTTTCCCAGCATCAATCCCAGGTGTTTGCGGTGGCCTGACTGGAGAGCCCACGTGTGACGGGTGTGTCGCAAGAAGAGACGTAGGCTGAGGCTGAAACAAAGCCAGGTCATACTTTTTCCCAGATCTTTCAAAAATTTATTTGAGAGAGAGAGAGAAAGCAAGCGAGCAAGCTCTCATCTGCTGGTCCACTCCCCAAATGTCCACAAGGCTGGGACTGGGTGGGGCCAAAGCAAGGAACTGGAATTTGATCTGGGTCTCCTATCTGGATGGCAGGAGCTCAGTGACTTGAGCCATCACCACTGCTTCCCAGAGTCCACATTAACTGGCATCTCAAGTCAGGAGTTGGAGGTGGGAAGCAAACTCAGGGCCTCTGATTGGAGATATAAGCATCTTAACCCCTAAAGCAAATGCCTGCTACTCTTTCCAGATCTTTTCTAGTGCTTGACTTGGGACAAATTTTAGGCCATAACTAATATTTAAAATCACATTTTAAAAAAGAAAATATGGTAAACTTTAGTCATTATTTAATTGAGATAAGAGGTGTAAGGGTATTCATTATACTATACTTTCTATGTTCTTTATGTTAAATTTTGAAATAATTTGAATAGAATATTTAACATTGTCATTATTTAGATTCAACCAGTTTTTGTTCCAGATGCAAAGCTCTCTCGTACATGACACAAGTCTGCAAGATGGACTAGTCTAGTCATAGTTTCCTATCCCAAATAACAGCTTAGGTTTTCAGTGACAATAAATAAAGCCATAGAGCAGAAAGATAGTTAACAGTTATCCCTTGGGTCAATGAGAAGTGAAAATAAAACATGATCTTCTATCCATTGGGTCACTTTCCAATTGCCCACCCGGGTCAGGCCAAAATCCAGGAGCCTGGAACTTCGTCCGGGTCTCCTATTAAGGCAGCAGGACCCCAAGTACTCAGGTCATCATCTGCTGCTTCCCAGTGTGTGCATCAGCAGGAAGTTGACTCAGAAGAAGAGGCAGAACTCAATCCCAGGCACCCTGATATGAGATGAAGGGGTACCAAGCAGCAAGCTACCCCACTATTCCACAAAGTCTACCCCAGGGTGCCTTTTTCTAATGTGTAGAGCAGAGCCACATGGTATAACATGATACCAATGTCATCACCTACTTTTGGTTTTTTATTCTTGTAAACGTAAGGATTTTCTAGATTTTGGTTGGGCAGGGAACAAAGAAGAAACTTCAAGCCATGCAGCTAAGTCTTTCTTCATAATTGGCACCCCTACCCTGGGTTTCTGATCTGCCTGCTTTCATGGATGGCCATCCCTGGCTGGAGGTTAAGTTGCTTGGGTTTCCCCTTTCTGTACATTGTCTGTTTCCTGGGTGCCCTGGCTGCAAGAAGTCTCCCTAGTCTCTTTACAGGATCGGGGTGTGCCCTTTAGTGCCATATCTGAATGTCCTGAGCTGTTACTCCTTTTCCTGAAATCTCCATGAGACCTCAGCCTTGAAAGCATAGACCCAGGGCCGGCGCCATGGCTCACTTGGTTAATCCTCCACCTGCAGCACCGGCATCCCATATGGACACCGGGTTCTAGTCCCAGTTGCTCCTCTTCCAGTCCAGTTCTCTGCTGTGGCCCGGGAAGACATGGAGGATGGCCCAGGTGCTTGGGCCCTGCACCCGCATGGGAGACCAGGAGGAAGCACCTGGTTCCTGGCTTCAGATCGGCGCAGCACACCGGCCTTAGTGGCCATTTGGGGGGTGAACCAATGGAAGGAAGACCTTTATCTCTCTGTCTCTCTCTCACTAACTCTGCCTGGGAAAGGGAAAGGGAAAGGGAAAGGGAAAGGGAAAGGGAAATTCCGGAAAGGGAAAGGAAGCATAGACCCATCAACAGACTAAGCTTCTACAAGTAGGGGTGTACATTCAGAGCTCAGGATCCCAAGGCTGAATGACATACTTCCTTGCCTTAAAATGTGCCTGCCAGCAAATGATGACAATGCAGCCATGTAAGCTGTGCACTAGAGGTGGGAAAGACATGGAGATAGAGGAAGGTGCCCCCTGAAACTTCATCAGGAGTGAATCAAGGCTTCTAGAGGTGGTGGTCTTGGAGGAGAGATCTGATCAAAAGGAGACAAGCAGTCTCAAGAAATTCTGAGTGTGCCAAACAGCCCATGTCATTGCCACATGGAGAGTCAAAACTGGGCATTTCCTGAAAATCTCAGGTAAGCCTAGAAGACTGTTGCTCCCAGTGGGAAGGTTAATGATACAGACCAGGCTTAGCACTGAGGCTTCCCCATGCCTACATTTTTGACATTTCAAGAAGCTCATATCTGGAGGTGAATGTGTGGTGCAGTGGTTGGAATGTCCATATCCCACATCAGAGTCTGTTTGGAGTCCTGACTCCTCTGCTTCAATTCCAGCTTATGTGCAATCTGGGTTGCTGCAGGTGGTGACTCAAATACTGGAGAACCTGCCACCCATGTGGGAGACCTGAATGAATCCCAGACCCCTGGCTTTGGGCTGGCTTAGCGTTGGCCATGCAGGTCATTTGGAGAGTGAAACAGCAGATGGAAGATTTCTCTTTCTCTTTCTTTCTCTCTCTCCCTTTAAAATGAAATGACATTTTTTTAAAGGTTCATGAAAAAGGAGTCAGGTGATAAGATTTTAACATGAAAATCTCATTTTGACAATTTTGTGAATCATGGCTGGATGACTGCAAACACCAAAGGGAAGGTGACTACTGGCTAAAACCCAGTCGTGATCTCTGATCTACATCAACACTGTAGCTGGAGTGGTGGGGAAGAGGGCAGTGTGCAGAAAGACACTGAGGAGAAAAGCTGAACAGTCCTCAGTAATAGAGTTGATGTGGGTAGTGAAGAATGGAGAAAGAAAGGTTTGGCAACAGGGTAGACAGTAGTACTATCCACCAAGCAAAGGAAAAAGGGAGGTGATCAGGTTCATGGACTTAAGTGATGGGCTCTGTATAGACATATTTAGCCACAATTGTAATTATAAATGTGTGAATTTCTTTGGCTAATGTATATCTCCTCAAGCTTAGAAACTAAATCTGTTACTGTTCACGATTGGATTCCCAATACTTTGTAAAGTACCACTCACAGAGATAGTACTTAATACATTCTTTCTGAATAGGAGAATTGCCCAGAGTTAAACATTCCATTTCCATGTGGATTATGTAAAAACGTTTCTCCAGGGACTGATTCTCCAATGTTGCTATAATTTGGCTTCCCCAAATCAGCGCCCAGCAGTGGAAAGTTTTAAAGTTTGCAAGAAACAGTATCTCTATATCTGTAATGCCTGCTGTGCTGTCTATGGGATTCCAGCTGTGGCTACAATGACTGTAAAGAGTCAATGGCTCTTGAGACGTAGTGAACCCTGGGAGGGTGATTTGTGGTCACTGTAGTTAAGAGCAAGTTTGTGGTTATTGACTAAACACAGCCTTAACTCATCCTCTCAGTATTTTGCATTTTTTCAATGACATATTTTCAAGGGATTATTTTATTTTTGTTAAATTTTGGGCATTGAAAGAGGTGTCAAGGTTTTTACTATGGCTGACTTGGGCCACACTGGAATGTCTACATCCATCTGGGAGCTGTAGTACAGGGGGTTTCCACACACTGTGACCCCGTTCACCATGTTCCTATTTTCTGCCTATTGCAGAGTTCCCTGAGACTGTCTCTGATGCCTTCACCTTGAATCTGGCCAGAGTTTCGGTAGACGGACAGATCTCAGGTGATAACACTGGTGTAGCACCTTGGGCATGTGGCATACAGTCATGTTATATGATGAAGGGGAAATCACATAGAATAGCTGGAGTCAGTGGAATTCCTACAGAAGAAAATTTACTCTTACATGAAAAGGCAGCACTGAAGACACACAGTTGCTGTTTTCTTAAATCCTGGAAGACAGAGATGATATAGAGGGTGACTTAGCGACCCTGATCTCAGATAATGAACACAAAAGCACAAACCTTTCATGGGAAGAGAGCTAAGAAGGGGTATCCACCAGGAATAATATCCCAGAATTATTAGGAACTTCAGTTCTGCTTCCCTCCCAGTCTCTCTTTAAAAATAAACAGAAATGGGGCTGGCATTATGTGATGGGTTGAGCTGCCCCTGAACACCAGCATCTCATATGGGTGCCTGTTCGAGTCCCAGCTGCTCCACTTCCAATCCAGTTCCCTGTTAATGTGCCTGGAAAAGCAGCAGAAGATGGCCTGGGTCCTTGAGTCCCTGCACTCATGTGGAAGACCCAGGAGAAACTCCTGGTTCCTGGCTTCCCCCAGCCATTACAGTCTCTTGAGGAGTGAACCAGCAGCTGGAAGAGTTCATCTTACTCACCTCACCATGAATAAGACTGACATAAATTCTCTTTATTATTCTGTTCTTCATACCCCAGTTATGCCAAACTTATAAATGGAGATGAGTGGTGTTATTTCTATCTTTGTGGAAGTGTTTTTAGAATGTTAAAAGCTTTTTTTTTTTTTTTTTTGAATCTCAGTAGAAATTAGTAGTACCACCATCTAGGTCAGCTCTGTATGTGGAAAATTTCTTTTTACTACTGAAGTAATTTCTTTGATTATTCCAGCATTGCTCAAATTTGCAATTTCATCTTGAGTTGGTGGCAGGCAGTGATGTTTCTATTTTGTCTAACATTTCAAATTTTCCACATAGTTTTAAAAGACTTGTTCATTCATTTGAAAGGCAGAGTTACAGAGGCAGAGGCAGAGAGAGAGGTCTTCCATCCACTGGTTCACTCCCCACAATGGTCGCAATGGCCAGAGCTGCGCCAATCCAGAGCCAGGAGCCAGGAGCCTCTTCCAGGTCTCCCATGTGGGTACAGGGGCCCAAGGACTTGGGCCATCTTCTACTGCTTTCCCAGGCCACAGCAGAGAGCTGGATTGGAAGTGGAGCAGCCAGGATCTAAACTGGCACCTATATGGGATGCCAGCACTGTAGGAGGGGGTTTCACCTGCCATGCCACAGCACTGGCCCCTCTATATAGTTTTTAATGAAATTCTTGACATGTTTAAATTCCCTGAAGCATTGGGAAAATATTACTTTTTAAATTTCTGATATTAGGGGCCGGCATTGCAGCATAGTGGATTAAGCAGCTGTCTGCAATCTGGCATTCCATGTGGGTGCTGGTTCAAGTGCCGGCTGCTCCAGTTCTGATCTGGCTTCCTGCTAATGTGCCTGGGGAAAGTAGCAGAAGATGATCCAAGTGCTTGGACTCCTGGCACTCAACGTGGGAAACCTGGAGGAAGCTCCTGGCTACTGGCTTGGGCCTGGCCCAGCCCCAGACCAATGTGACCACCTGGGGAGTGAACCAGTATATGGAAGATCTCTCTATCTCTCTCTTTCTCTCTCTCTCTCTGAGTGTGTGTGTGTGTGTCCCTCTTTCTCTGACTTTGAAACAAATAAGTCTTTTTTTTTAAAAAAAGAGGAAGGGGCCAGCACTGTGGCACAGCAGGTTAACGCCCTGGCCTGAAGCACCGGCATCCCATATGGGCGCCGGTTCTAGTCCTGGCTGCTCCTCTTCTGATCCAGCTCTCTGTGTGGCCTGGGAAAGCAGTAGAAGATGGATCAAGTCCTTGGGCCCCTGCACCCACATGGGAGACCCGGAAGAAGCTCCTGGCTCCTGGCTTCAGATCAGCGCAGCTCCAGCCGCTGCAGCCAATTGGGGAGTGAACCATCGGATGGAAGACCTCTCTGCCTCTCCTCTCTCTGTGTAACTCTGACTTTCAAATAAAAATGAATAAATCTTTTTTAAAAAGAGGAAAAAAATAGTATATTAAAAAAAGTCTTCTCTTTTTCTTGATTAGCTTATCCAGAGGTTGATCGTGTTATTAGCCTTTTCAAATAACCTTTGCTTTATTAAATCTCTCAACTGTATGTTTGCTTATTGTTTCATTAACTTCTGCTGTCTCAAATTATATCTTCCTCCTACTTCATTGAGCTTATTTAATTTGCTAATTTCTAACTACATAATATATATAACCAACTCAAAGACTTCGGTTTTTGTGATTTATGAGCATTAATACTATATAATTTCCTCTACCTATTTTAGCTGTATTCCACAATTCTAATAAGTATTGTTATTGCTATTATTCAGTTCAAATATTTTATTTTTATAAATTATATTTTGACTTACAGATGATTTTTAAAATGTATTTCTTTTTATAACATTTTGGAGATTTTCTAGTTATCATGTTATGGATTTCTAGCTTAATGATGCTGTCACCAGAAAATGAGGTTTGATTTATGGCCCAGTAGATGATCAATTCTGGCAAATGTTTTTGTGTGTACTAATAAAAATATATATTCTGCAGTGGGTTCGTTTAGTACTGTAGAACTATTAGGTCCACTTTGTCAAGTGTTCTATTTAAATCATGTTTATTGTGCCAGTTCCCGAGATGATAGTGAATTTATTTATCTCCTTGCAGTTCTTTCACTTTTTGTTTTATATATTTTCAGGCCCTGATTCAAATCATTAAAATTTCAAGTCATTATGTCTTCCTGATTAGTGGAACTTTTTATCCATGTGAAATGATCCTACTTCTCTTTTTTTTTAAGATTTGTCGCTCCCCCTCTTCATGGAGGAACGACACTAAGCCCTGCCTAGGCTTCATATCCGAGTCACGGCACCATTATGTCGCTCCCCCTCTTCGTGGAGGAACGACACAGGACCCTGCGCTGTTCTTTCGTCTGCTCGGCCCTCCCCGGGTTTGCTGCTGGTTCTTCCCGGGTTGGCTACTATCCCTTCCACCTCCGTGGAAGGGCGGTTCCCCCTGCCACATTCCCCACTTCCGCAGGGGAGTGGCTCACCGCCGGCCGGCTCTCTCGGGGGCTGCACAGGTGTTCCTTCAGATGTTCCCCTTAGATGTTCCTGGTGCATGCCGTCTCTCTCCTCCTTTATAGTCCTCCTCTGCCAATCCCAACTCGGCTGCCCACACGCCGAGTACGCTGCTCTCCTCCAATCAGGAGCAAGTCCTACAGTTTATTGGCTGAACTGGAGGCAGCTGTGTAGAAGCTGTTTTCTCCTCTCCCAGCGCCATATTGTGGGAGAGCAGATGCATAGAATAAGTCTTAATTCCAGTAACTTAGTCTAGTCCGAGTTGCTCCCCACAAAGATTTATTTTATTTATTTGACAGAGTTACAGAGAGGCAGAGAAAGAGAGAGAGGTCTTTTATATGCTGGTTCACTCCCAAGATGGCCGCAACAGCCGAAGCCTTGCCAATCCGAAGCCAGGAGCCAGGAGCTTCTTCCAGGTCTGCCACGTGGGTTCAGAGGCCCAAGGACTTGGGCCATCTTCTACTGCTATCCCAGGCCATAGCAGAGAGCTGGATCGGAAGAGGAGCAGCTGGGACTAGAACCGGCACCATATGGGATGCTGGCGCTTCAGGCCAGGATTTTAGCCTGCGGCACCACAGCACCAGCCCCCCTACTTCTCTTTACACATGCCTTTGTCTTAAAGTCAATTTTTCCTGGCATTAACACACCTAGAATGGTTTTATTTGGGATACTGTAAATATAATGTATATTTCCTTTCTTTTACTTTCAAATTTTTAAGCCTACTGTACTGGGAACATATTATGTTTTGCTATTAGAGCTAATCTGATATTCTCTTACTTCTAACTGGAGAATTTAGAATGTTTGCAGTTAATATAGTTATAGAGATACATGATTTTATATCTACTCTTATTTAACACTTTACATTTGTCCAAAATGTTATATGGGGGTATGTGTTTGCTTTAAAGATGCTTATTGGGGTCGGCGCTGTGGCGCAGCGGGTTAAAGCCCAAGCCTAAAGCACCAGCATCCCATATGGGCACCAGTTCCAGTGCCAGCTGATCCGCTTCCTATCCAGCTCCCTGCTAATGTGCCTAGGAAGGCAGTGGAGGATGGCCCAAGTCTTTGGGCCCCTGCAACCCACGTGGGAGATCCTGAGGAGGCTCCTGACTCCTTGCTTCGGATAGGCTCAGCTCCAGCCATTGTGGCCATCTGGGGAGTGAACCAGCAGATGGAAGACCTCTCTCTCTCTCTCTGTGTCTACCTCTCTCTGTAACTCTTTCAAATTTAAATAGATAGATAGATATAGATCTTTTTTTAAAAGATGCTTATTAATTTAAAAATAGTTGGGGCTGCCAGCATTCTATATCAGAGCACCAGTTGGAGTCTTGTCTGCTCTGCTTCTTTCTTATCCAGCTCCTTGCTAACATGCCTGGGAAGACAGTGGAGGATGGCCCATGTACTTGGGCCCTTGCCACCCACATAGGAGGCTCTGATGGAGTTTCAAGCTCTTGGCTTTTTGGCCTTCCCAGCTCTGGCTGTTATGGCCATTAGGGTAGTGAACTAGCAGATAGAAGAACTCCTTTTCTCTTTCATTGTCCTTCTCTCTCTGTCACCCTGCCTTCCCAATAAATTAAATAAATCTTTTAAAAATGTAGGTTTTCAGTTAGGTTTACAGAAAAACAGAGAGAAAGGTACACACATTCCACACACACACTCTGACCCCACGTATGTTCAGCCTCCTCCAACACCCATATGCCTCATTAGCGATGCATTTATTAGAACTGATGAACATACACTGACACATCTTCATCACCCAAACTCCATGGTTAACATTAGGTTTACTTTGGTGTGGTACATTCTATGGAGTTAGACAAATGTAGAATGCCATGTGTCCATCATTACAGCGGCAGACAGAGTAGTTTCACTCCCTAAAAATCCTCATCCTGCACCTATTCATCTCCCCACTCCCACCCCTGGCAACTGGTCTTTTTACAGTCCCCACAGTTTTGCCTTTTCCAGAACGTTGTATACTTGGAATCATACAGCGCCTTTTCAGATTGGCTTCTTTCACTTAGCAATAGACACTGAAGGTTCCTCCATGTCTTTACATGTTTTGAGAGCTCAATTCTGTCTCACTTGTTCTCGCTCTCTGCCTTTTCTACTGTGAGAACACTATATAACCATATTCCCTGGTCACTGCCAATTTTGAAAGTTATTATTTCCGAACAGGTCAAAGAAGGAGGTACCTTTCTCTGAAGGGAGGAGAGAACTTCCACTTTGACTACAACATTGTCTAAATATGATCAGAGTCGGTGAATTCAAAAGGCCTCCATAGCCTTGGCAACTCATGACAAGAGCCTAGAGTGATTACTAACGCCATAAACAAGAGTGTCAATTGTTAAGTCAACAACAGGAGTCACTGTGCACTTACTCCTCATGTAGGATCTCTGTCCTTAATGTGATGTACATTGTGATTTAATGCTATAACTAGTACTCGAACAGTATTTTACACTTTGTGTTTCTGTGTGGATGCAAACTGTTGAAAGCTTTATTTAAAATATGCTAAACTGATCTTCTGTATATAAAGATAATTGAAAATGAATCTTGATGTGAATGGAAGGGGAGAGGGAGCGGGAGATGGGAGGGTTGCGGGTGGGAGGGAAGTTATGGGGTGGGGAGCCATTGTAATCCATAAGCTGTACTTTGGAAATTTATATTCATTAAATAAAAGTTAAAAAAAAAGAAAGAAAAAGAAAGTTATTCTTTCCCTCACAAGCTCAAAGTAAATAGCTTAGTGGCTAAATTTTAGAGAGGCTCCTGTCCTTGCTGAATGTTAAGAAGACAGGTTGGGGCAGCATTTTGGCGTGGTGGGTAAAGCTGCCGCCTGTGACAACAGCATCCCATGTGGGTGCCAATCCATGTCTCAGCTGCTCCATTTCCAATCCAGCTCCCTGCTAATGGCCTGGGAAAAGCAGTGGAAAATGGCCCAAGTGTTGGCCCCATCACCCATGTAGGAGACCCAGATGTAGCTGCTGGCTCCCTGGTCATTGTGGCCATCTGAAAGTGAACCAGTGGATGATTTTCTTTCTCTCTCTCTCTCCCACTCTCCCTCCCTCTCTCTCTCTCTCTTTCTAACTCTTTCAAAATAAATAAATGTCTTTTTTTATTTTATTTTTTTAAGAATTTTGGAGGATTCCCTCTCTTTGAATTGTTTTTTTTTTTTCCATTTATGTGACAGGTAGAGTTATAGACAGTGAGAGAGAGAGAGACAGACAGAAAGGTCTTCCTGTTCCGTTGGTTCACCCCTGAAATGGCCACTACAGCCAGAGCTATGGTGATCCAAAGCCAGGAGCCAGGTGCCTCCACCTGGTCTCCCATGCAGGTGCAGGGGCCCAAGCACCTGGGCCATCCTCCACTGCCTTCCTGGGCCACAGCAGAGAGCTAGACTGGAAGAGGAGCAACCGGGACTAGAACCCGACACCCATATGGGATGCCAGCGCTGCAGGAGGAGGATTAACCAAGTGAGCCACGGCACCAGCCCTAAAAAAAAAATTTAAAACATGGGGCTGCCACTGTGGTGTAGTGGGTGGGGCCGCTGCCTGCAGTGCTGGCATCCCATGTGGGCGCCAGTTCGAATCCCGGCTGCTCCACTTCCGATGCAGCTAGAAATGTGCCAGGGGATTTCAGCTCAATCTTACCAAGGAGGCAGGTACCAATGCCAGCGCACTTGGTAAACTGATAAGTATAAATACACAACCGATCAAAAAGATAGGGTATGTGTCGATGAGATTTCACAAATAAGACCAGTGTAAGCAACTAATGAAGGATAGAATTAAAAGGGAGAGAATGATCCTGCAGGGGAAATAGGACACACAGCAGACTCATAGAATGGCAGCACTCCTGCCTCAGAATCAACCCTTGGGACATTCAGATCTGGCTAAAATGTCCATGAGAGTCTCACAGGCATGGAAATCCATGACACAGTGGCAAAAAACAATCTCAATGAAAGATCCTGGTGAACAAGACCCCAGCAGAAGGATCAGGCCATCAAGGAGAGAGGCGCCTTTCTCTGAAGGGAGGAAGAAACCTCCACTGTGATACAGCCTTGACTAAACAAGTTCAGAGTCGGTGAACTCAAGGGGCTTCCATAGCCTAGAGAGCTCATAGCAAGAGTCTCAGGTGATTGCTGACATCATAAATAAGAGTGCCAATTGTTAAATCAACAACGGGAGTCACTGGGTAGATGCTCCCCACGTAGGATCTCTGTCCTTAATGTGTTCTACTATGAAACTTAAAAACAACACTACTAGTCGAATAATACCCTATACCTTGTGCAGTTGTGTGAGTGCAGCCTGTTGAAATCCTTGCTTAGTATATACTAAGTTGATCTTCAGTATATGAAGGTAATTGAAAATGAAACTCAATGAAGGGCGGGATGGGAGAGGGAGTGGGAGAGGGGAGTGCCATGGGAGGGAGGGAGGTAGGGGGGGAGCCACAACAATACAAAAGTTGCACTTTGTAAATTCACATTTATTAAATAAAAAAATAACTATATAACAAAAAAGGAAAAAGAAAAAAAAGAACTTAATACTTTACCCTTTTAGTATTTTTTATGTTCTACTTAAAACTATTGGTTGAACTCTGTAATTAATACACAATTACTCTTAGGTGTTTAATTAATGCTATAACTAGTACTCAAATAGTATTTTACACTTTATGTTTCTGTGTGGGTGCAAACTGTTGAAATCTTTACTTAATATATGCTAAATTGATCTTCTGTATATAAAGATAATTGAAAATGAATCTTGATGTGAATGGAAGGGGAGAAGGAGTGGGAGAGGGGAGTGTTGTGGGTGGGAGGGAAGTTATGGGGGGGGGGGGAAGCTATTGTAATCCATAAGCTGTACTTTGGAAATTTATGTTCATTAAATAAAAAAAAAAAAAAAAACATGGGGCTGCCACTGTGGTGTAGTGGGTGGGGCTGCTGCCTGCAGTGCTGGCATCCCATGTGGGCGCCAGTTCGAATCCCGGCTGCTCCACTTCCGATGCAGCTCTCTGCTGTGGCCTGGGAAAGCAGTAGAAGATGGCCCAAGTGCTTGGACCCCTGCAATCGGGTGGGAGACCCAGAGGAAGTTCCTGGCTCCTACCTTCGGATTGGCACAGCTCCAGCCGTTAAAGCCAACTGGGGAGTGAACCAGTAGATGGAAACCTCCCTCTCTCTCTCTCTCTCTTTCTCTCTCTCTCTCTCTCTCTGTGTGTGTGTGTGTGTAACTCTTTCAAATAAATAAGTAAATCTTAAAAAAAAAAAACTATCCATGAGTAAATGTTAGCAGTCTTCAAAAGCATGACGAGTTGGTTTTCTTTTGGGGCTAGTTCCTACAAGAGCCTAATTTGTCTATACAATCTCTTTGCTGACTTCAGAACCCTATCTTGGGCCAGCACCGTGGCTTATTTGGCTAATCCTCCGCCTGCGGCACCAGCACCCCTGGTTCTAGTCCCGGTTGGGGCGTCAAATTCTACATTGGTTGCTCCTCTTCCAGTCCAGCTCTCTGCTGTGGCTCAGGAAGGCAGTGGAGGATGGCCCAGGCCCTTGGGCCCTGCACCCACATGGGAGACCAGGAGGAAGCACCTGGCTCCTGGCTTCAGATCGGCACAGCACCGGCCGTAGCAGCCATTTGGGGGTGAACCAACGGAAAAGGAAGACCTTTCTCTCTGTCTCTCTCTTATTAACTCTGCCTGGCAAAAAACAAACAAACAAACAAACAACCAACAACAACAAAAAAACACAACTGTCTCCCTGAATTTTAAAAATTCTCTTTTCTGGATTTAGGGGGCTATCTTATACTTGTTAGCAAAATCTATAGATGGTGAAGGGGGACACTCCACTTCAGGTCATCAACATTTGATGATCAAGCTGTCAAACAATGGAAATTAGAGGAGAAAAAAACCAAGAAACATGTTCAAGGAAGTGTTCTACCCTAGAAGGTATGGGATAAAAAATACACAAAAAAGAAAACAGCAATGCCACCACTCACTTCTTGCTCCTCAGGAGTAGGAGTTTAAGCTCTTCTTCCTTTTCATCAATTGCTAGCTCCTAATAGGAAACTTGGTCTTATCTCCTGGTATGAGGGTAAGATCCCAGAGACGGGAGACACGGTGATGAAACAGTATTGTAGTTCTGAGTACAGCAAGGTGAGAATGCTTGATGGCTCAGAAGTGAGCATGGAGGCCACTGTTCAACTCCTTGTGAAGAAGACTTCCATCACCGTAAGTCTCATTCCTTGGCCTAGTGGGTCAGAATGGCCAGAATCTGCCATGGAAGTCATCTTCCTTGAGGATAATAACATTCATCTGTCTTACAACTTGCAGTTTTCATATCAATTGTCCCATCTGAGCAGTGTGTGGGACTGGAATCGATGTGGGGACCTCCTGTTCTGAAGATTTCTAATTCCATATCCATTGGAGAATGACCTTTGGGCAAGGGAGGGATGCAGAGAAGAAAAACATAACCAGGGAAGCCATTTACTTAGGATTTATATCTAAAGTAGCTTATGGGATATAAAGTTCAGTGCAAATGCTGACATGGAAGTGATTCTACATTTCCTTATCTTCCTTAAATAACACCAGACTCAGAGCAGCTCATCTGGTACCAGAAAAATGGAAATAGTCTCTAACCCACAGGCCATGATGATTATGTTCCATTCCTGGTTTCCAAGCCCACAGTCGGCCAGCTCTAAGCAAGGAAGCCATGCACGTGTTAGGAGATTCTTTGCTGGCCCTCAGTCCCTGGGTACCTGAGTCAATCTAACCAGGCATGATCAGCAGGCATCCCCTTCGAGGTCTTGCGGCCAATCTGGGTGATGCTCTGGAGTTAAGTCAAGTCACAGCTGTGGATGAATACCCTATGACCAAAACACCCACACTACCAATACCAAACTCATTTTCATGTGGGGAAATATCTTCCTCCTGGTTCCTGTTACCCTTAAAGTCATGCCTCCTCACATCCTGTTGATCACAAAGCCCTCTATAACAGAATATCTTAATGATTTTGGAGAAAAGAGTTGACTTCACACTTTGAGTGTGAGTGCGAGTGCAAAGATGTGTCGAGATTATGCTTGAAAAAGGAAAAGGAGAGGATCAAAGCGAACCAAAATATGTAACAACTGCACTCATGAACACACACATTTATGTACCTACTTATATGTACATAGCTAATCATTAATATAATCTATTAATTATTATCTATTATTATATGTACATAGCTAATATATTAAAATTCATGTTTATAAATATGTATATTTAAAATATGTATACATGTGCATAAGTATGTAGATAAATATTTGTTTAGGTACACAGAACATCAATATAGATACAGATATATGATTTCATTTAGGAAAAGTTTCTATAATGAAAGACATTTAAAAACCTCTATTGAAGCCCACATCTTCCTTTGATAGGCAAGGATAATGTGGCCCAGAACTGGCAATTGAGCCACAAAACTGAAGGGGAACCCAGGGCTGCTAACCCAGAGATGAGGTCTCTTCTAGCTGAGATAAAAGCTCAGAGCTGCAAGAGGTCCCAAAGGTGATCTTATGCCCATGCCCGTAGCAACTTCCCAGTCCTCCTAATATGTGTTACAGCCTCCATTGCAACAATTCCCCGGAGAGAAGGCAGCTAGACTCACTGGAGGAACCACTCCCACAGGAACTCACATTATAAGAGAACCTCCCTTTGCTGAGCTGAAGTCTGCCCACTGTGGCTTCCACTAGTTCTACGAGTGGCAGAGAGAAGAGTTTGCAGCTTGACAGGCACTCATCCTGTGTGTGTATGTGTGTGTGTGTGTGTGTGTGTGTGTGTATAAGCATGCATATGTGTACACACTTTCTCTAACCATCTGGTCTTGATCACATCACTTAATATCTCAGTTTGTTTCACTTAAAACTCTGATTAATGATAACTCCCACCGGCGCCGTGGCTTACTAGGCTAATCCTCCACCTTGCGGCGCCGGCACACCAGGTTCTAGTCCCGGTCAGGGCGCCAGATTCTGACCCGGTTGCCCCTCTTCCAGGCCAGCTCTCTGCTGTGGCCAGGGAGTGCAGTGGAGGATGGCCCAAGTGCTTGGGCCCTGCACCCCATGGGAGACCAGGATAAGTACCTGGCTCCTGCCATCGGATCAGCGCAGTGTGCCAGCCATTGGAGGGTGAACCAACGGCAAAAAGGAAGACCTTTCTCTCTGTCTCTCTCTCTCACTGTCCACTCTGCCTGTTAAAAAACAAACAAAAAACTCCCATGCAGAATGTGCAGAGTTCAATGAGATAACATATAAACTCCCTTACACACGTTTTAGAATATAGTGATGTAGCATGGGTTAACACTAATGCTCTTTACTTTCCTTCTTCCCTAATTTCCTCTTATCTGTATTCCTGTTTAAACAACTAATTATGCTACAAAATGACATCCTCAGTTTATCTGAAGACGGTTTTGATGTTCTCCACTTCACCTCATCTTTACCCCACATGAGTCAGCTGGGAGTTAATTCCGCAGTGAAGATCCTCTTCTCTGGGACATTCAGCAGAGCCCAGAGCGGATATACTCTTTGGATAAGTCTTTCCTACCCTTTTCATCTCTTATGACCTCAATGGGGACAAGAAAAATACTTCTTCCTCCCCTCCTCTCAGTCTTGTGAGGAATGAGGCAAAGGTGAGATTTCTGGAGAGAAAGGAGCGAAGCTGGGGTTCGCACTGTGGCATAGCAAGTAAAGCCACCGCCTGCAGTGCCAGCATCCCATATGGGTGCCAGTTTGAGTCCAGGCTGCTCCTCTTCCCATCCAGCTCTCTGCTATGGCCTGGGAAAGCAGTAGAAGATGGTCCAAGTCCTTGGGCCCCTGTACCCACATGGGAGACCCGGAAGAAGCTCCTGGCTCCTGGCTTCGGATCGGCACAGCTCCAGCCGTTGCATCCAATTGGGGAGTGAACCAGCAGATGGAAGACACCCCTCTCCCTCTCCCTCTCCCTCTCTTCTTCTTCCTCCTCCTCCTCCTGCCCCTCCCTCTCCCCCCCTCCTCCTCCTCTCTATGTAACACTGACTTTCAAATAAAATAAATAAATCTTTAAAAAAAAAAGCAAAACTAAAGACTCGAGCTGATACTAACCTCACCTGTTCCAGCCCTATTATGTCCTCAGGAAATACTGGGTTGTGTGTAGGTATTTTAGATGCTCATAGCTGCACAGCCAAAGTCTAGCACATGATGCCAAAGGGGCCTGGATATCTGACTACTCAGAACCTCAATACCTTGGTAAATTAAACATGCTCCAGCAACAGATCCCCAGTCTTCTAGGCTTAGAAACCGGAGACAAGAGAACACACACACAAAAAAATCTAGAGAATAGTTCTGGCAAATGGTTCAGCTAGAGAATATAGAGAGAATTATGGAGTCCTTGGACCCCCCAGTGAGTCAGTAAGTCATCGTACCACAGTGCCATTGGCACATGTTCTCAAGGCCCTGCAAGCTTCTGCAAAACCCTACTTTCTCATGGTACAAACTCGGAAGGGCTGACTGGAATGGTCCAGGCCTCCTTCACTATTGTGTGTATTTCCCACACTGATCTTGAGTTTCTGGTCAGAAACAGATAAGCTAAACAGCAAGGGGTTATCTACAACTGAGTCATACCCAAGTATCTCGTATGACATATCACAACTTGATGTCATGTCAAGACTGGAGGACAGCCCTTAAAGCATTCAGATCTGGCTGAAGAGCCCATGAGAGTATTTTAGGCATGGAAAGCCAAGACACTCTGGCAAAAAAAAAAAAAAAAAAAAAAAAAAAAAAAAAACAAAACACTAAATGAAAGATCCCTGCGAGTAAGATCCCAGTGGAAAGAACAGGCCATCAAAGAAGGAGGTACCTTTCTCTGAAGGGAGGAGAGAACTTCCACTTTGATATAACCTTGTC
This sequence comes from Oryctolagus cuniculus, assembly GCF_051225735.1. Lineage (NCBI taxonomy): Eukaryota > Metazoa > Chordata > Mammalia > Lagomorpha > Leporidae > Oryctolagus > Oryctolagus cuniculus. The sequence goes on from NC_142878.1 coordinate 50,699,546, forward strand.
TAAGATCAAAGTCGGTGAACTCAAAAGGCTTCCATAGCCTTGGCAACTCATGACAAGAGCCTAGGGTGATTACTGACGCCATAAACAAGAGTGTCAATTGTTAAGACAACAATAGGAGTCACCGTGCACTTACTCCCCATGTAGGATCTCTGTCCTTAATGTGTTGTACAATGTAAATTAATGCTATAACTAGTACTCAAACAGTATTTTACACTTTGTGTTTCTGTGTGGATGCAAACTGTTGAAAGCTTTATTTAATATATGCTAAATTGATCTGTATATAAAGATAATTGAAAATGAATCTTGATGCGAATGGAATGGGAGAGGGAAAGGGAGATGGGAGGGTTGCGGGTAGGAGGGAAGTTATGGGGGGGAGCCATTGTAATCCATAAGCTGTACTTTGGAAATTTATATTTATTAAGTAAAAGTTAAAAAAAAGAAAAAAAAAAAAAGACTGGAGGACAGACATGGAATATGACACTGAAATCCTTAGGCATGAATTAGGGTATCCAAACACAGCATTTGTTATTAGACCTGCTCTGTACTTTGAGATAGAGAAAAAAAAATCAGTTTTGCAATCATATATCCGTAGTTCTGATAAATGATTCAGCAATACACCTCTAACCTACCCCAAACCAAACCATTCACCACATCCCAAGCAGACATGATAAGAAAGCTCAAAGTGTGGGACCCTGAGCAAGACAATAAGAAAACGAGCCCACCACCCCCTAAAGGTTAAGGTGTGACCTTCACACTCTGTGGGAAAAAAAATGCTTTGGGTAAGGGAGGTGGCTTTGGTGGACAAAGTTCCTGGAAAGGTGGGGGCTGGGGAGTCTTCAGAGTGACCTAAGGTCATATCAAAGGTGACATCACAACCCAGACCATTGCTCTCCTACACCTTGTTCCTGTCTAAAAGTGTAGTCAACACCAATTATTCTTCTGAGCCTGTATTATTACACTTGTTCCCATTTGGTGGAGGTGGACTCACTGTTCTTATCCAAGCCCACTTTCCTCTCCCAGCCCTATAGTCTTCTTTCTACCTATCCCAGGCATTTAACCACTCCAAATTGTTACTGAATTGCCCTTGAGCCAGCATCCAGATCTTGTTCTTCTCCACACTTCTGCTGTTATTGTTGACGGAAAAGCTGGGCAATGACTAGAGCAGGCAACAAAAAAAATCAAAGAATATTCTAGTGGATACCAAAACTCTAGAATGCTCATAGAGGTTTATCTGTCTTCTAGAATTCTCCCCCTCCCCATCCATGTCTTCTCCATCTTTACTACTACAGAGGAGACATGGAAGTATCACATGCCTCACACAAAACACACCCTAAGTTCACCTTACTGACCAGACTTTTCTTCAAAACATTTTTGATGTCCTATAAATACTCCAGAAATCCAGACTAGCATCCCATCTTGATAGGAATACAGAGATAGCTCCTGAGACAGGAATTTCTTCTCAGTGACATAGATGGGTCCATGGTCAAATGAAACCAACTTAGGTCAAATATAGCCCTTTATGCCTATTGCTTCTGATTTTACCATGACTTACATGAGTGATCAGGCTCAAGGAAATCAAGTTACAATAGCAGACTCAAATGACATTATGAGTGTAGGAGTGCTTGCCATAGGTCATTCTTGTTTACCTACAATTGTAGAATGGGCTGCCTACTTACAACAAAGACCCTCTGTGTTTCAGTGAGAAACTAAGGACCAACAGGAATTCCCCTCAAGGGACAGGAATGGCATTCTTCTAAATGTTGAGGAAGGACATCAAGGGCATAAAGAATAAAAGCAAAGGGTGTGGTTGTGATTTACATGGACTTTTTCATCATCATATGGTAACAACTAAGGTACCTCTCTCTTTTAAGTGAATCAGAGCTATATATCAGAGACATAAACAGAAACTTTTATTCCTCAGCATCTCCTTAATTCTTCCACAGAATTCTTAAACAATACAAGAAATGAAGTTTGTAGTTATGGACAAGGTTACAAGTTTTGGAATAAGATCTCCACATTCCAATCCCTTATTCACCACCTGCAGAATCTCTCTTTTGAGCTACATGATGTGGGATAAGTTCCTTACCTTCTCAATGTCTTAGATATTTCATCTATGAAGTAGAGGAAATACCAGGAGCTAACTCAGGTGTTGAACTAATGACTATTAGTTCACCAATGAATATTAGCTGGTATTATGATGTTGGGTATTATTTTCTCATTTGCTCAACAGGTTGATTCATTTGTCTTCTTTTCTAAATGCATTTTTATTATTGATTTTTGCTTACACATTAATTCTTAAAATCACAAGTTACAGATAGTTTTCACTCTCTTTTAGTTTGGGTCTCTAGTCATATACATAGGAAGACAATATAATCTCTCCACTGAGCCTTTTTTCTGGGTAGGATGCTTTCTTAAGGATTTGCCTGAATCATGCTAATCTTGTCTGCATGTCTACCACCCTGGTAATTTTCCCTTTCCCTTACATTTTTATTATTGTTTCTAGATTTAGCATAACTTTCCTAGAGGGCCATGGCCATCTGACTAGTTATTGAATTAAAAAAAATTTCTCCTTAACATCCCACTCTCTCCACTCTCAGGCTAATCTGTATATCATGTTAAAATAACTAAGTTCAGGTTCCCAACTCCTGAAGAAACAATCTAAATAGGGAGTGTGGAAGGAATGAGACTGGAGGGGAAAGGCAGAACCTAAGATCATGGGGTTTTGTATCCTCCTCTAACTTCTCCTGTATGTGTGAGGAGCTGATGACTTCCAAAGATGCTAAAGCAAAGGAGTGAATAATGAGTGAGATTTAAGAAGTTCAGCAAATCACAGAGTTGCACAGCCTGAGCAGGGACAGACAGAAAGCCTGAGGTTCTCTAGCTTAAAGGCAACAGAATGACCCCTCCAGATACGAATCAGAAAAAGGTTCCAGAGAGTCATGCTCTGTTGACCCTGTCACTCCAGCACTGACCTGTTACTTCAAACTTCAAAGATCACCTGAAATCATGAACTATATTCTGAAATCATTCTCTGGTTTCAGTCTTTGCAAAAATTGAGTTGGGCTGCCCAGACCCAACTAGATAGAAATAAAAAGCAAACACTTCAGTGATCACACAAACAAGGAATGATCCTTGCAAACACAGCTTGGAAAAGTCACTAAACAAATGAATGATTTTACCATTGGACAAGCAGTGTCCCCTCCCTAGGTGAAGGGGAGGAAGAATGTGATTTCCAGAGTTACCAATTATAACACCCAGGATGGACAGTTTTCAACAAAAAATTATAAATAACACAAAGAAACAATGAAGTATAATGCATTCATAGGGGCTGAAAAAGAGAAACTGACATAAGACATTTTGAGAAGCCCAGACATTGGATATCCTAGATAAAGATTTGAAACTGACTACTTTGAAAATTCTCAAAGGGTTGAAAGAGAAAAGGGAAGGAACCCAAAGAATCCAGTAATAGTGAATGAGAAAGTAGAGAATATGCATAAAGAGAAATTATATTTGTGAAGTTGAAATATAAATAAACAAAATGAAAATTTTACTAATGTGGTTCAACAACAGATTTGAGCAGGCAGAGGGAAACATGAGTTAAATTTAACAGCAAATTATTCAATTTGAGAGGCAGAAAGAAAACGAAGAAAAAAATAACAGAGTCTAAGGAACCTCAGGGTATGTTATCAAGAAGACTAAGATATGGGGGCCAGTGTTGCGGGGCAATAGGTTAAGCTGCCACCTGGGAAGCCAACATCCCATATGAGCACCAGTTTGAGTCCCTACTGCTCCACTTACAATCCATCTCCCTGGTAATGTGCCCAGGAAGAAAAGCAGCAGATAGACCAAGTACTTCGGCCCCTGCACCCACATAGGAGACCAGAATAGAGTTCTGGGCTCCTGGTTTCTAACTGATCTAGCCCTGGTTGTTGCAGCCATTAGGGGACTGAACCAGTGAACAGAAGATCCTTACCCCCTTTTTCTCCTTCTTTCTCTGTAACTCTCCCTCTCAAATAAATAAATATTTTTTAAAAAGAATATGGAGTCTCAGAAGGAGAAGGAAAAAGAATAAAAAATATTTGAATACATAGTGGCCCCAAACTGAAAAAAATTTGATGAAATACCTAAATATATACATCCAAGAAGGTCAACAAATTTCAAGCAGAATAAATTCAAAGAGAGCTACACTGAGGCACATTATAATCAAACCTGAAACCAGTGCAAAGAGGAAAGTTCCAAAGCAGCAGTAGAGAAGTGACTCACCATGGAGAAGTGATTCTCAGTAAGATCACTAAGTGATTTCTCATCAGACACCAGGGGGTCAACAGGTAGTGAGATGATGTATCTTAAGTGCTTAAATTAAAAAAAAAAAAAACTATCAATCAAGAATTTTGTATCTGAACTGTCCTTCAAAACTGAAGGATAAAGAAAGATATTCCCAGATAAACAAGAGTAGAACAGCCTACAATAAATGTAAAGATAGTCTTCAAAAGGACACTGGATGGTAACTTGAAATCGAAGGAAGAAACAGAAATTTCTGGTAAAGGCAACTAGATAGACAAATTCAGAAGGTAGTATTATTGTATTTTTGTTTGTAACTTCTTTTTCTTTCCTATGATTTAAAAGCCAAATGCATAAAATGATAGTTTACATAAACTGTGTTAGTTGACACAATGCATGTAAATGTAATTTATGACAATAATATAAAGGGGAGATGGAGCTATATGTTACAACATACAAATGCATATTGCTGAAGCTTTGGTATCAATTCAATCTCAATCAATTTAAAGTTAGGATATTAAATGCAGTCTTGTGTAGTCATTAAGAAAGTAACTTAAAGGGCCCAGTGCTATGGCACATCGGGTTAACGCCCTGGTCTGAAGTGTCAGCATCCCATATGGACGCTGGTTCGAGACCCAGCTGCTCCAATCCAGCTATCTGCTGTGGCCTGGGAAAGCAGTAGAAGATGGCCCAAGTCCTTAGGCCCCTGCACCTGTGTGGGAGACCCAGAAGAAGCTCCTGGCTCCTGCCTTCAGATCGGCGCAGCTCTGGCTGTTGCGGCCAATTGGGGAGTGAACCAACAGATGGAAGACCTCTCCCTCTCCCTCTCTCCCCCTCTCCCTCTCTCCCTCTCCCTCTTCTCTCTCTGTGTAACTCTGACTTTCAAATAAATAAATAAATCTTTACAAAAAAAGAAAGTAACTTAAAAATATACAGAAAAGGAAATGAAAAGGAATTCAAAATAGTACACTAGAAAAAATCATTCAAACATAAAAGAGGGCAACATTGGAAGACTGAGGAACAAATACTATATGAGACATACAAAAAATTTAAAGTAGCAAAATAACAGAAATAAGTCCTTCATTATCAGTTGTAAATGTGTTAAACTCACCAATTAAAAGATACATTAGCACAAACTGAATGCTTCTTTCATGAGATTTACTTTAGTGTATAAGGCATAAAGAGGCTGAAAATGAAAGAATGAAGAAAAAAATAATCCATGCAAGTAACAAAAAAGAGATCTGAGGTGCTATGCTAATATCAGAAAAAATATACTTTAAGTAAAAAATTGTTCAAAGATTCAAAAATATTATATGTTGATAAAAGGATCAATACATCAAGAAGATATAAACAACATTATACATTAAACGTCAGAGCTCCAAAACTATGAAGCAAATGTTAATGGAATTGAAAGTAGAAATAGTTCTATAAAAAACAGTTGGAGATCTTAATACTCCACTTTCAGATAATAGACCATCTAAAAGAATAAGGAAATAAAGGACTTTCACAACACAATAATCCAACTAGATCTAACAGACACACATAGAACACTCTAACAGCAACAGCATACACATTCTTCCCAGGTACAAATGAAATATTCTCCAGGAAAGATCACAGGCCATAAAACCATTTTTAGTAATTTCAAAGAGACTTAAGTATTATAAATTATCTTCTCCTGCCACAATGGAATGAAGCTAGAAATCAATAAAAGAAGGAAAACTGGAACATTCACAAACATGGAAATATATGTAATATACCCTTAAGTATATATTTATGTATATAATATATATTATATGTATAAATATATAAGCAATATATATTGTTAACTATATACACAATATACTCTTAAATAGCCAATGAGCCAGACAAGAGGTCACAAAGAAAACTAGAAAACATTTTGAGGGCCAGCGCCATGGCTCACTAGGCTAATCCTCCACCTTGTGGTGCCGGCACCCAGGGTTCTAGTCCCGGTCGGGGCACCAGATTCTGTCCCAGTTGCCCCTCTTCCAGGCCAGCTCTCTGCTGTGGCCAGGGAGTGCAGTGGAGGATGGCCCAAGTGCTTGGGCCCTGCACCTGCATGGGAGACCAGGAGAAGTACCTGGCTCCTGCCATCGGATCAGTGCGGTACGCTGGCGGCCATTGGAGGGTGAACCAACGGCAAAAGGAAGACCTTTCTCTGTGTGTGTCTCTCTCTCACTGTCCACTCTGCCTGTCAAAAAAAAAAAAAAGAAAGAAAGAAAAAAGAAAAGAAAAGAAAACATTTTGAGATGAGTGAAAATGAAAATGTAACATCCAAAAATTTGGGGATGCAGCGAAGTCAGTGCTCAAATGAAAACATCTCAATTATAAAATAAGAAAGATCTCAAATCAATAACATAAATTCACAGCTGAAAAGATTAGAAAAAGAAGATCAAACAGCCAAAGACAGGAAATGAAAGAAATAATAATGACTAGATCATATCTAAACAAAATAGAATTAAACCAGAAAGCTGATTTTTAGAAGACCAAAAAATTTGACAAGCTTTCAGCTAGCCCAACTAAGATTCATATTACTAAAATCAGAAATGAAAAGAGAGACATTACTACAACCCTAGAGAAGCTAAAAGAATTATGAAAGAATACTATCAACATCAATACACCACAAAATTAGCTCACATAGATGAAATGGACAAACTTCTACCTGCACAGAAACTACCGAAACTGACTCAAGAAGAAAAAGATCAGAGCATACAAATAACAAGAGAAGAGACTGAATCAGTAAACAAAGTAAAGACAATCCCAAGACCAGAGCGCTTTACTGGTGAATTCTACCAAGCAGTTAAGTAAGAATTAACACCACTAATACCCAACTTTCCCCACAAAATTGAAGAGGAAGGAACACTTCCTAAAAAAATTCTGAAGCTAACTTATCTACCAAAGCCAACCCAAAAGAAAATTATTTTATAGATACAATGAGCCTAACAAAATTCTAGCAAATCAGATCCAGCAGCACAATAAATGGCTTATACCCCATGACCAAGTGGGATTTATTCCCAGAATGTAGGGGGTGGTTCAACACGAGAAAACAATCATTGTGATATACCACCATGTAACAGGATGAAGAGGAAAACCATGTGATCTTATCAATGAATGCAGAAAAACTATGAAAAATTCAAGACCCCTTCATGATTTAAAAAAAAAAAAAAGATCAGTGAACTAGGAATAGAAGTTTCTTAACATCATAAAAGGCATTTAACAAAACCTCAATGTCATCAGCCAAAGTGGAGAAAGACTCAAAATTTCCCCTAACTCTAACATCAGGAACAAGACAAGGATGCCCACTTTCATCACTGCTATTCAGCATTGTTCCAGAATTCCTAGACAGACAATTAGGCAAGAAAAAGCACCCACCTGAAAAGGAAGAAGTAAAATCATTCCTTCTTGCAGATGATAGGACTTACTAGAAAGAAAATCCCAAAACATCCATCAAAAAACTAGTAGAGGTAATAAGTGAATCTGACAGGGCCATTGCCATGGTGTAGTAGGCTAAGCCTCCAACCACAGTGCTGACATCCTATATGGGCAATGGTGAGTCCCAGCTGCTCCTCTTCTAATCCAGCTCTCTGCTATGGCCTGGAAAAGCAGTAGAAGATAGTCCCAAGTCCTTGGGCCCCTGCACCCACACAGGAGACCCGGAAGAAGCTCCTGGCTCCTGGCTTCAGATCGGCCCAGCTTCAGCCGTTGTGGCCATTTGGGAATGAATCAGCAGATGGAAGACCTTTCTCTCTCTCCCTCTCTCTGTATATAACTCTACTCTCAGATAAATAAAATCTTAAAAAATAAATTTAAAAAAATGAATCTGACAAATTACAGGATAGGAGATCACTTATGTTTCTATACACCAGCAATGAACAATCCAAAAAGGAAATTAAGAAAATAGCTCCATTTATGAGAGCACCTAAAAATAACAAAATACCTAGAATTAAATTAATGCAAAAACAGAAACTTGAGCCTTCAGAATCCAACCATTTAGAGATACTCAGTTGTTGCTATCACAGAAGTGGTCCTGGTCTACCTAGACACAACGTCCCACTTTCAGTGTAGTGAGAACATCAGCATAGTTTGTTTAGCAAACATTTACGGTGAACTGAACGTGTGCTGGGCCTGTGCTGTAAGTGTGACCCTCTGCACAGAAGACTGAGAACCCTAAAAAGACAATGGCCGACCCTTGTCTAGCATGCTTTCTGACTTGACATGGCATCAGTGATTTAGGAACCTGAGCATCCTTTGGGGAACCATCTCTTTCTACCAGTTCATGCAGTCTCTGAGACTGGCCCCAAACTAACCTAAGATGTAGGAATGACCTAGGCTTATGAAATCAATGGATTTAATTCCTAGAATCACAGTAATTTGTTCATTTGGGTCAATCCACACCAACTGCAGGACTTTTGTTTTAAAAAAAAAAGGTGGGGAGGGGAGAGGGGCATTTGTAATTAAGCATGATGTTTAAAAATCTCTCAGTAAAGACACTGCCACAATGAATGGGTCACTAGGTGGGCTCAGTAGATGGTGACCATGGTTTATCTCTGCCTTGTGTATCACTCTCTTGGCCTTGCAAAACTCTATTCCAGTCATTGGTGTTTCTGTCTCTTCCACTAGATGACCAGCTCTCTATGGAAGGGAGGAGACATATCTCCAACATGCTCGGTCCTAACACAAAAGAAAGACCCAAACATTCATCTGCTGAAGGAATTGTCCTGATGGACTCAGGTGTCTGGGGCCTCCCACAGTCCTCACTTGTACCCTGGGGTTCCTGCTCTGGGCTGGGACAGGTGGTGGTTTGCTGTGAGTCAGCAGCTGTGGGTACCGATGCGGTCACTGCACGATTCTCACACAACCTCTTAGAAGACGTCATCAGGCTCAGGCAGTGGGGGTGGGGCGCTTTCATAGAAAGCTATCCACAAAGAAGTACCGGAAAACATGAGGTCACTGAGCCCACCCTTTCTCCTCTCTCCGCCCCCACCCCGGGAACTAAAAGAGAGTAAGGAGGAAGCATCAGCAGCTCCGAGCTGCGCAGTCTTTCCTGGGAAGATGCAGCCACTTCTGCTCCTGTTGGCCTTCTTCCTGCCCCCCTGGGCAGAGGCAGGTGAGTGCCCACCCCCGCCTCAGAGGCCTGACCCCACTCCACGGTAGGCACAGACCCCCTGCCCCCTCCTCACAACCTGACACGTCTTCTACCAGCAGCATTCTGAAGCCCCACTCCAGTGCCATACAGAACTCCAGGTACGAGGCTGGGTAACGGTCAGCCAGAAGGCTGGGCAGAAGGCTGTTCTCAACAAGGGCCAGAGGCTGCTATTTCCTCCTCTACACCCCTCCCCATTGACTGGAAAGCAAGACTTTCCTAGAAATGCATGACAGATGGGAAAAGAGAAAACATTAATTCTCCTGAAGAAGGTAGAGAGGACCTAGCTTCTGAGTCTGGGATGAGACAGCTGCTCCCTTCCCCATCTGCTTAGCAGAGAAGCCCAAGGTCAGCTGACCCCAGAGTCGTAATCATTGCCCTAAGAACTCAGCCTGCCCAGGGGCAAGGCCCGGGTGAAGCCAGGGCAGGTGTGCCAAGTGGCCGGCTGGGGACAGGATGCCACAGGCACTTTAGCCTTTCCTCAGTCCCTGTCTCCAGCTCTGTTTTCTTCCCAGGCCTGTGGTGGCTCCCCTCCTTGCAGGGTTGAGTCACTGTGGAAGACCCGAACTTCTCTGCTTCCCAGAATCCTACCGGCACTGCCCTCCTAGCCCTCATCGACAGGTTAACACGGGCCACTGCTCCACGCAGCCAGTGAGCACTTACTGATGTCAGGCCTTAGGAGACAGGCTGTAACAATGTCTAGGTCCCTAAATTCAGCTCCTGGCCATGAGTGCCATCAAGAAAAGGCCCGCCCCTTGAGTGCACATGAGCAGAGTTTTCCTGCAGGGGAGATCATCGGGGGACATGAGGCCAAACCCCACTCCCGCCCCTACATGGCCTATCTTCAGTACTGGAAAGATAATAGGAAGAGGACATGCGGAGGTTTCCTGGTACGAGAGGACTTTGTGCTGACAGCTGCTCACTGCCACGGAAGGTGAGGAACAGCACACAGCCCACTCCCCACCCCAAACCAGGAAAAGCTGCACAGAGACTCCCAGGGCTCCCAGGAACACGTGTGCAGGGGGCTCCTAAGAGGGTGAGAAAGAGGACAGGAGAGTCTTGTGGCAAAAGGCAGGTTGGTGCCAGAGGCCTTGCTCAAGTGGGGAAGAGCAGAGGGATCAACTCTGCCGTACTGAGAGCTAGGAGCTTGCTTTGGCATCAGAATGCAAAATGAAGAAACCCCGTGTGTTTTCCTGTGAGTAAGTGACCCCTGAGAACCAACAGCTACAACATTCCACCTCCACTGTTGAGAAGCGGAGGGCACAGACAGCTCAGCCCCAGGGGCCCCTGGTTTCCTGGATTCCCCCTCACCTGCAGCCCTACCCTGCCCCAGCTGTCAGCTGGTCTTCACAGCTCCTGGGCTGTCTCCCCTGTGCGTCCACACCTCCCCATCCCCACTCTGCTCCCTGTGCAGCTCAATAAATGTCACCCTGGGGGCCCACAACATCAAGCAGCAGGAGAGGACGCAGCAGGTCATCCCCGTGAGAAGAGCCATCCCCCACAAGGACTATAAACAGAAGGGCTATATCAACGACATCATGTTACTGCAGGTAGGGCACTCCTACTGCTCTTGCTCTCCCTGGTCCTATTGTTGACTCTCCCACTGTAAGGCTGCTCCTTCCCTCCATTCCATCCTGGCCACTTGGCCTGTTCCGGTGCTCCAGAAAAGAGGGAAGATGGGGCAGCCTCATCGTGGTGTCCAGGTCCAGATGGTCACTGGCTGAGACAGACTATCTTGCCTCTTCCCAACAGCTGGAGAGAAAGGCCAAGAAGACTAAAGCTGTGCAGCCCATCAGCCTGCCCAGGGGCAAGGCCCAGGTGAAGCCAGGGCAGGTGTGCCAAGTGGCCGGCTGGGGACAGGATGCCTCAGGCACTTTAGCAACCACACTGCAGGAAGTGGAGCTAACCGTGCAGCAGGACCAGGAGTGCGAGTCCCTCTTCCGCGGCTATTACAGCAGGGCCACGGAGATCTGTGTCGGGGACCCAGAGACCAAAAAATCTTCCTTTAAGGTGAGACTGAGCAATCACCCGGTTTGCCTCTAGGGAGGGAGATGTTTGGGGGAAGATTTGGAACCTGGAGACCCAAGCAGTGGGGGGCTCCCTCACCTACCAGCAGAAGCTTAGAGTTACTGCCAAGTAACTAAGTCCTCAGCAGCTACAAAAGGGAGTCTGTTGATTGCTGCTCCTCTGGAAGGATGGGTTTGCACCACGCTGTCCCACCCCAAGTCACAGAGATTAAAAAATGATGCTCCTGAATGTGCAGAAATTATAACAGGGGGCTTCCTCAGAGCCGCCACCCACCTAGGTTAATGGGCTCATCCTCCATGCAGGATCTCAGCCCCCTGGTCTGCCTTCAGGCCTTTTTTTTTTTTTATATGAAAGACAGAGTTACAGAGAGAGGTAGAGACAGAAAGAGAGGTCTTCCATCCGTTGGTTCACTCCCCAAATGGCTGCCATGGCCAGAGCTGCGCCAATCCGAAGCCAGGAACCAGGAACTTCTTCCGGGTCTCCCATGTGGGTGCACAGGCCCAAGGACTTGGGCCATCTTTTACTGCTTTCTCAGGCCATAACAGAGAGCTGTATTGGAAGAGGAGCAGCCAGGTCTAGAACCAGTGCCCATATGGGATGCAGGCACTTCAGGCCATGGCTTTAACCTGCTGCGCCACAGCGCCGGCCCCACCTTCTAGTCTTTAAATAGTGGCCTGGAACTCTCTGAAGGAGAGGATCCCAGGATCTGGGGAGAAGATGCAGGCAGGACTCTGGGGTGAGGTGAAGAAGAAATGCTGTCCAGGGTCAGAGCTTGGCAGCTAAGGGGCCCATGGCCTGCCTTACCCTCTGGCCTCCCACATGCAGGAAGTGCCATCTGCCTTCTCCAAGAAGGGTTTGGAATGGCAAGGAGGGCAGGGTCAGGAGGAGACCAGTTCAGCCTCTCTCTCTCTCTATTTGCAGGGGGACTCTGGAGGGCCCCTTGTGTGCAACAACGTGGCCCAGGGCATTGTCTCCTATGGACCAAAAGAAAGAAATCCTCCTCCAGTAGTCTACACCAAAATCTCAAGTTTCCTACCCTGGATAAAGAAGACCATGAAAACCCGCTAACTGCAGGAAGAAAACTAAGCCCTCTCTGTGACTCACCATCTTCCCTTGAACTAGATCCACAGTTACCCCAGGCAGGTGCCAGCAACTAAATAAAGGTCTCTTAGCTGAGTGGAAGGCTGGCTGCTTGTTTATTCATTGACCCTCACTCACCTGTGCTAAGCAGGCCATCGATGGATCCTGATGTTTGCTTTTTCCTCTTCCTTCTCTCCTCGCCACCTCCCCAAACCCCACACACGGCTCCTTCTTACCCCATCCAGTCTCTCTAGGGCCTGCCCTTCTGCAAGGGCTGAAGCTGGGCCCCATCAGGAGAGATCATGGACCCCTCTGGTCCTGGGGCTCGAGATGAACTCCCTGCTTCCCCTGTGTTATGTAACAGATAGAAGGGGATAACACCAGAGATTTTTTTTTTTGACAGGCAGAGTGGACAGTGAGAGAGAGACAGAGAGAAAGGTCTTCCTTTACCGTTGGTTCACCCTCCAATGGCTGCTGCGGCCAGAGCACCGTGCTGATCCGAAGGCAGGAGCCAGGTGCTTCTCCTGGTCTCCCATGGGGTGCAGGGCCCAAGCACTTGGGCCATCCTCCACTGCACTCCCTGGCCACAGCAGAGAGCTGGCCTGGAAGAGGAACAACTGGGACATAATCTGGTGCCCCGACCGGGACTAGAACCCGGTGTGCCGGCACCGCAAGACAGAGGATTAGCCTATTGAGCGGCGGCGCCGGCCACCAGAGATTCTAGAGGCCAAGCAGGTGCAGCTGGGGTCCCTGCTCAGGGACATAGCCCCACCCACTGTGGCAGGGGCACGGCCCTCCTGAGCAGTACATTTCTCCCTCACAGTTGGGGTGGTGGGTGGCGGGTGGGGCTGGTCCTTAAGTGGCACCTTATTCACAATTGAACTTAGTTTCCTTCATGCCCCTGCCCCAAAGCCCAGAGCCCAGCCTGCCCTCTAGCCCCCAGCCTGCCCCTTCTTCCCCATCCCTGATGACAGTTCTCAGACTCTTGTCCTCTCCTCTCCAGACCACACTGATTTAAGCTGGTTCCTTCCTCATAGTCCCCCTCCTAGGACATCCAGAACCTCCTGTGGTTCCATCAGGGCTTCACCACGGGGAGTGCCAGCTCAGTTCAGGCTCAGCTCAGGCTGTGGCTGAGAAGAGGCCTCAGAGGGACCAGGGCAGTGCTGGCACTAGGCATGCCCGCTGAGGACAGGGCTGGCAGGGTCTCTCTCCAGAATCCTCAGCCTGGCCCCATCTCTCACCTGGGCAGGACTAGTTCAACCCCCTCACTTACAGTCCAGTGTCCTCCCTCAAGCTCAGGACACCTGAGCAGCCTGAGCCCCTGGCAGCCCATCTCTCTCTCTCTTTTTTTTCTTTTTTTTTTTTGACAGGCAGAGTGGACAGTGAGAGAGACAGAGAGAAAGTTCTTCCTTTTTTTGCCGTTGGATCACCCTCCAATGGCCGCTACGGCCGGCGCATCATGCTGATCCGAATCCAGGAGCCAGGTACTTATCCTGGTCTCCCATGGGGTGCAGGACCCAAGGACTTGGGCCATCCTCCACTGCACTCCTGGGCCATAGCAGAGAGCTGACCTGGAAGAGGGGCAACCGGGACAGAATTCGGCACCCCGACCAGGACTAGAACCCGGAGTGCCGGCGCCGCAAGGCAGAGGATTAGCCTAGTGAGCTGTGGCGCTGGCGCCCATCTCTCTTGACCACTGCTGGCCTCTAGGCTGAGCCTCCCTGCTGGGCTCCTGAACGTCACCCTCTTGCATTCAGAGGGCTCCTCTTGGTAGCAGGTCTGGAAAGCACATTTTTTCCCATCAGCAACAAACAAATACTTACTGGTATTTAGTAAGCGTCAGATATTGGGGATATGCATGAACACAGTAATGGATCAATCACCTGATCCCAAGTGAAACTGACAGTTAAAGACTTTAACCCCCTCTCCATCTTCCAACTAGTCCATAAGGCCTAGATCTATGTGTAAGATCCATGGGAATAAAGTATTTGTATCTGATTTTTATTCCTGATATGGTTGTATGAATACTACTCTAGAACAAAGCAGCATATGGGATTTGGAAATGACTTTAATCATTTGGTTTCTGGGTGTGAAGTTACCAAACTATGTTTATTCCCCCAGATAATCCCTTTCACCTAGCAGACAGGGCAGCAGGTAGAGAGGAGGAAGACTCCTCAAAATGGGAGAAAATATTTACAACTATGCACCTGATAAAGGATTAATATCCAGATTTTATAAAAACTTAAAAAAATAAATAATGCGGGCCGGCGCCGTGGCTCAATAGGCTAATCCTCCACCTTGCGGCGCCGGCACACCAGGTTCTAGTCCCGGTTGGGGCGCTGGATTCTGTCCCGGTTGCCCCTCTTCCAGGCCAGCTCTCTGCTATGGCCAGGGAGTGCAGGGAGGATGGCCCAGGTGCTTGGGCCCTGCACCCCATGGGAGACCAGGAGAAGTACCTGGCTCCTGCCATCGGATCAGCGCGGTGTGCCGGCTGCAGCGGCGGCCATTGAAGGGTGAACCAACGGCAAAAGGAAGACCTTTCTCTCTCTGTCTCTCTCTCTCACTGTCCACTCTGCCTGTCAAAAATAAAAAAATAAAAAATAAAAAAAAAGAAGCAACTTTATAAAAAAAATAAACAATGCAAACAATCCAGGTAAGACATGGACAAAGGATCTAAATAGATTTAAAAAAATACAAATGACCAACAAACACATGTAAAAATATTCAATATCACTAACCATCAGAGAAATGCAAAGCAAAACCACAATGGGATTCCATCTCACTTCAGTTAGTATGGCTATGATCAAAAAGACAACAAATAAAAAGTGCTGGCAATGGAGTGGAGAAAAGGCAACCCTTACATACTGCAGATGGCAGTGCAAATTGTCACAGCCATTATGGAGAGTAGGATCCAGGTTCCTCAAATAATTAAAAACAGAATTACCATATGACCAGCTATTTCAAAGGAAATGAAATCAGCATTGAAAGAGATACTTGCACTCCTGTATTCATTGCAGCACTGTTCACAATAGTCAAGATCGGAAATCAATCTAGATGTCCCTCACTGGATGAATGGATAAAGACAGTGTGGTATATGTATACAGAGTGGAAGATTACTCAGGCATGATGAAGAACGAAATTCTGACATGGGCAAAATGGATGGAAATGTATGCTAATTGAATAAGCTAGGCCCAGAAAGACAAATGCCATCTGTTTTCTCTAATATGTAGAAGTTTTTTCATATATTAAATTTAAAATTGTGATTATTAGAGACTGGTGCTGGAGATCTGACCATGGGTGGTAAAGTGTGTGAATGGTGGTGCAGTCATGTGAAGGCAATGGGTTCTGCTGTTTGCTGGAAGAGCAGGAGTACTATAGTCTGTGATGAAGGAAATGCCTGCCACGATTGGTTTATGCTGTGTCTATCTGTTGAAATATTGTACTATAGGTCATCAAAGAAGGAGGTACCTTTCTCTGAAGGGAGGAGAGAACTTCCACTTTGACTACGACCTTGTCTAAATATGATCAGAGTTGGTGAACTCAAAAGGCTTCCATAGCCTTGGCAATTCATGACAAGAGCCTAGAGTGATTACTAACGCCATAAACAAGAGTGTCAATTTGTTAAGTCAACAACAGGAGTCACTGTGCACTTACTCCTCATGTAGGATCTCTGTCCTTAAAGTGCTGTACATTGTGATTTTATGCTATAACTAGTACTCAAACAGTATTTTTTACTTTGTGTTTCTATGTGGGTGCAAACTGTTGAAATCTTTACTTAATATATGCTAAACTGATCTTCTGTATATAAAAAGTGTGGGGAGCAGGGCCCGTCTCCCGTAACATGGCAGGGCCCATCGCCCAGGAGACAAATAAGTACTAAGACTGTGGACAAATAAATACTGAGGACAAATACTGAGATTACCGAGACTAGAATAAACTACTGGAACTGCTAAGACTAACTCTATGCATCTGATCTCCCACCATATGGCGTTGAGAGGGAGTAAACAACTTCCACACAGCTGCCTCACCAATTCGACCAACAAGCTGCAGGAGCTGATCCTGCCCCTGTTGGAGGAGAGCAGCGTGCTCGGCGCGTGGGGAGAGAACGCCAGCAGAGTTGGGATTGGTAGAAGAGGACTATAAAGGAGCAGAGAGACAACATGCAGGAGGAACATCTGAAGAACCCCTGATTGAGCTGGCCGGTGGTGTGCCGCTCCTCCGCAGAAGCGGGGAAGCGGCGGGGGTGCCGCCCCTCCACGGAGGCGGTGGGGAGCGGCAGCAAACCCGGGAAGGGCCGGGGAAAGAGAACAGCCCAGGGTTTGGTGTCGTTCCTCTGCGAGTGGGGGAGCGACAAAAGAGAATTGAAAATGAATCTTGATGTGAATGGAAGAGGGGAGGGAGAGGGAAAGGGGAGGGTTGTGGGTGGGAGGGAAGTTATCGGGGGGTGGAGCCATTGTAATCCATAAGCTGTACTTGGGAAATTTATATTCATTAAATAAAGTTAAAAAAAGAAATATTGTACTATATCTCAAAAATGTACATATATTTCTGAGTAATATAAAATTTTCAAAATAAACAGAAAGGAAGGAAGACCACTAGGGAAGCCTTATTTTCATTTTGTTTAAAAGTCACAGGTATGAATGTCAATGCACAGATAAGATAAACACCATCTGCTGGACATAAATGTGGATGGCCAGCTCCTGCCTGGACACAATCAAACCTTAATCAGGGAGACTCACTTGGTCTGAAAAATTAAGAAATGCTTCTAATAGTTAGACAGTCACGGCTATGGGTATGTCCATGATTCCCAAGACTGCCATCATTAGGAAGTTCTTGGGTTAGAGGCCACACATAAAGTATGTGACTTCCTATTGAATAAGGGTCTCCCTGTGTCAGGTTCACCTTGCCAAACACTTCCTGCAGCCACTCCTTCAAGGTCTTGTCACTAACAGGGTACTGTCCAGCAGATCAGCATAAGTTCCAGCTCCAGGTTAATGCCTCCCTGTCCCAAATATATGCAGAACCATGTGTCTCCCCCTGGGACCATGTAACTCTGATGGGGACGTCCTTTCACACCTGAGGTGCTGCAACATCCCTTCACTTTAAGTCCATGTGTGTCCTAAAAGGTGAGGTGAATCTCTTAAAGGCAGCATATAGTTGGAATTTGGTTTTCCACACCTATGTTCAGTCACTTTATGTCTCATTAACTAAAGAATTTAATCAATTTATAGTCAAAGTAATTGTGAATAGGTAAAGACTTGCTATGGCTACTGTGTCATTTGTTTTCTGTTTGTTTTATAGCTTTAAATTGAAGACAGATACGAAGCATTCTTACCTGAGCCTGACTGAAGTAAACTGAAATTTCCTAGTTCCTTCACCTGTTTCTCCCATGAGTCAGGAGTTGATTTCCTACTGAGAACTCTTTCCTGTAGAACGCTCCTTAGAGTTCAGGGTGGGCACTGTTTTGAGACATGACTTAGATGTTCTTTATATAACTGACATTCCTTTGCATGGGAACAAGAAACAATAGCCTTATGAGGATTCATGCAGCAGGTGAAGTTTTGGAAGGGAATGAACCAGGTTTGTGGATACAAACAAAAGCTACTTCCCCTAGTTCTGGCCCCCTTTTATGTATTCAGCTGTCCTTGAGTAACCTCTATAAGCTGGCAGTTACAGCCATGTACTCAAAATACTTCTAGAGAAGACCTGGTAGCTGTGCCATAAAGGACTTACAGGGTTTCATTGCTATGGCAAATTCACATAGAATATTAATTCTCAACCATTCAGGTTCAGAAAGCTGATCTCATCAACATGTCAACATTAAAGCCATATGTTAGGCTGGACTCAAATAAGATAAGATTAGAAGATGATGTGTAAAACCAGATTGCCATATTTTTTATGAGAAACTATTGTCACAGCCCTGGACTACCTACGTTCTCTAGATGATCACCTAAAGGCAGATCAGCACAGGAAATGAAGCTTGATCAACTGTTGCCTAAAAGTCAAGGAATCAGATCCAGCATGGGTGAGTATACTGAGTTTTTAATGGCATGAGGTTTAATCCAAGGCTCCATCTCTAAAGGATTCTCTTGTCAATGCATGGGCTCTAGTCTGTTGTCCACATGCTGCCACTCACTATGTCTGTATTTTGACAGAAACTGCTAGTGCTCACAACAATCTCCTCATTTCCTTTTTTCTTCGTAGACTAGATTTCTCATCAACAGATTCTGGAAGTTAAGTGAACCTTGGGTAAGACCGATTTAAAAAAAAATACACCACATCTAAGCACATCATGGTCAAAAGGGTGAAGATCAAAGAAAAAGAAAAAACTTTGAAAGCAAGCAGAAGGGGGGAAAGACACATTACTTGAGAAAAACCAACAATCAGAGTAACAGTAAGATACTCATCAGAAACAATGAAAGCCAGAAAACGGTGAAATGACATTTTTAAAGGGCTGAAAGAAAAAAAGAAACAAACTAGAATTCTATATCTGATGAAAACACTGCTCAAAAATGAAAGGACAAGGTCCGGCACTATGGCGTGGAAGGTTAAGCCACAGCCTGCAGGGCCAGCATCCCATATGAGTCCTGGTTGCTCCACTTCCAATCCAGCTCCCCGCTAATGCACCTTGGAGAGCAGCAGATGGTCCAAGACCTTGGGCCCCTGTACCCACCTGAGAGACCAAGAGAAGGCTCCTGGCTCCTGACTTTGGCCTGGCCCAGGCCATTGCAGCCATTTGGAGAATGAACCAGCAAATGGGTGATCTCTCCCTCTCTCCCACTCTCTCCCTTTCTCCCCCTCTCCCTCTCTCCCTCACCTCTTCTCTGTTATCTCTGCTTTTCAAATAAATAAAATAAATATTTTTTTAAAATGAAAGAACGGCCGGCGCCGCGGCTCACTAGGCTAATCCTCCACCTTGCGGCGCCGGCACACCAGGTTCTAGTCCCGGTCGGGGCGACAGATTCTGTCCCAGTTGCCCTCTTCCAGGCCAGCTCTCTGCTGTGGCCAGGGAGTGCAGTGGAGGATGGCCAAGTGCTTGGGCCCTGCACCCCATGGGAGACCAGGATAAGTACCTGGCTCCTGCCATCGGATCAGCACGGTGCGCTGGCCGCAACGCGCTGGCCGCGGTGGCCATTGGAGGGTGAACCAACGGCAAAAGGAAGACCTTTCTCTCTGTCTCTCTCTCTCACTGTCCACTCTGCCTGTCAAAAAATTTTTAAAAAATGAAAAAAAATTTAAAAATGAAAGAATGGTAAAGAGCTTTTCAGAAAAGCTGAAGCTGAACAAATTTGTTGCCATCAGCTTGCACTGCAGAAAATACTAAAAGAAGTCTTCAAGTTGAAGGTCAATGATCCATTTTTTAAGTAGAATGGAAAAAGCAGAAATGAAAGTGTAGCAAAATAAAATATAACTAAATAGAAAGATTTTGCATACATTTCTTTCAAAATGATTGACTATTTAAGGCAGAAATGCTATAGGATTTATGGTGTATGATATAAATATAGGATAAAAAGGAATTCAAAGAAGGGAGAAGACATGAAAATACATCATTACAAGGTTCTTATGTGAAACGATATGACATTAATTCAGAATAGATGAAGCATGTGAAGGAGGCACATTGCAATCTTAGAACAAGCACTAAAATAATTTCTGGAAACATAACTGAAAGCTAAAAAAGAAAAAACTTAAGTAGGAAAAAACACAGTAAAAGAAAGACAAAGGACTAAATCACACAAACAGAAATCCAGGCCTGTCAGTAGTTGCATTATTGTCAAACAGCTTCAACCCTTCAGTTAAAGGGATTATCAGTCTGGATTGAAATATGCAAGATTCAATTCTGTGCTGCTTACACAATCACGAAAAGACATGGACAAGATCAGGGTAAAATTATGGAGAGAAAAAAGATACATCCCAAAATACCACTGAAAAGAAAAGTACCTTGTCCGAGAAGTGCACTGTTTATGTTCTAAGTTTTTGGCTACTTTGGAGACGAGGTAGTGTCTCAGCAGAACTCTCACTTCCATTTTTCTCATGTCCTACTACCATTTCTCCTAACATGAGTGCCGTTGAGAGCTCTTCCTTTTTTTTTTTTTTTTTTTTTTAGAAAAAAATTTCTTTATTTATTTGAGAGGTAGAGTTACAGTGAGAGGGAGAGCCAGAGAGAAAGGTCTTCCATCCACTGGTTCACTCCCCAAATGGCCACAATGGCCGGAGCTGCACCGATCCAAAGCCAGGAGCCAGGAGCTTCCTCCAGGTCTCCCATATGGATGCAGAGGCCCAAGGATTTGGGCCATCTTCTACTGCTTCTCCAGGCCATAGCAGAGAGCTAGATGAGAAGAGGAGCAGCAGGGACTAGAACCCAGCACCCATATGGGATGCCAGTGCCGCAGGTGGAGGGTTAACCCACTGTGCCACAGCGCCGGCCCCAAGAGAACTCTTCCTTCTAGTTTGCATGTGTTTTACTGTAAAGTACCACATCTTCTGCCTATTTTGATATTTTTCTTCTATACTTTTAGAAATTTTACATATTAGATTAGCTATTTAATTGTGGTAAACTTGCATGTTGCAATTATTTTTCTCAAGTTTACATCCGTATTTTAAACTTGTTTAAAACTGGAGTCTGACATATGAATTTTTATGTAAAAAATTTATTTATGAATCCTTTAATATTCCTAAATTTAGAGTCACTGCTAGGAAGGCTTTCCCCACTCTGGGTTTATAAAAAACTCTACCCACATGTATTTCTAGTATATGTATTTCTAGTATATGTATTTCTACTATATATATAGTATATATATATATATAGTATTTCTAGTATATTTGAGTCTCTTACCTACTTGAATTTTATTCTGGTGACTCATGTGAAATATGACTCCAGCTTGATATTTTAACAAATGTCTGTCTAGTTGTCAGGATATCAAAATGTCTACCTTTTCCCCAATTAGTCGAAATGTCTCCTTATTTTAAAACTGCATTTTTGTATATACTTGGGAATATTTCTGGATTTTTCTCGCCTGTTTCATTGGTCTGTCTTACTATTTCTGAGTCAACCCCAAAATGTTTTAGTAAAGAAATTTCATAGAATGTTTTTAATACCTGATAAAGCTAACCCTCTCTGCTGTTGCTCTTTCTTTTCTTGTTGTGGTTCATTATTTTCCTAGTTATTCTTTGATGTTTACTTTCCATGTGAATTTTAGAACTTCTGCAACATTAGGAGAAAAACTTTTTGGCATTTTTATTGGAATCACATTAAATGTACACATTAGATTGAAAAGCATTGGCATCCTAACAATATGGATTCACCTTATCTAGGAAGTAGGAATATATTTCTATTTCTCAAGTCTATTTTACACCTTTAAAGTTTCCCACAAATAAATTTTTTACAATTTTGATTAAGTTTTTCCTAAGAAAGGTTTATCTTTTTTGTTGCTTTTGTAATACATGTTCTTTCTAATTATATCTTTTTTTATTTTATTTTTTGACAGGCAGAGTGGACAGTGAGAGAGAGAGAGACAGAGAGAAAGGTCTTCCTTTGCCGTTGGTTCACCCTCCAATGGCGGCCATGGCATCGGACCGGCGGCCGGCGCACTGCGCTGATCCGATGGCAGGAGCCAGGTACCTGGTCTCCCATGCGGGTGCAGGTCCCAAGCACCTGGGCCATCCTCCACTGCACTCCCTGGCCACAGCAGAGAGCTGGCCTGGAAGAGGGGCAACCAGGACAGAATCCGGCGCCCCAACCGGGACTAGAACCTGGTGTGCCGGCACCGCAAGGTGGAGGATTAGCCTAGTGAGCTGTGGCGCCAGCCTCTAATTATATCTTAAAGTTGGCTGTTATTTGTATGTGTAAAGACCACAGATTTTCTGTAAATTTTGAAAAAATCTCAACTCTATAGAAAAAATCACAAGTACGACACAGACAAACTTATTTTCCTGAACTATTTGAGAGTAAAGGTACTAACATGGCGCTCCATTATTTCCTAAACCCTGAAGTATATAATTTTTACAAACACGGATGCTCTTGACATAACCAATATAACTATCAAACTCAGTAAATTAACATCAATATAATCATTGCTTTCTAATTTTTAAACAGTGAGAAGTCTGACATATTTGCCTTAACATATCTATTTATTTAATTACTCACCACAGAGATTTCTATCACAAGTCTTTCATCACCACCAACACTCTTCTCCTATGATGTTCCCTCCTCTCACCCCAGGCCTTGACCCTCCACAGCCAGTAAGCAGTCTCTTTATTCCAATGTCTGCCTTACCCAGCCCAGCCTGCTCTGAGGAATTGTACCAGACCATGTCCACTGACAGAGGCCAGTCACCCTCATTGAGCTCAGAAACTATGTATTAGACCAGCCTCCTGCATCTTCCTCACCCTAATTGGGCATCCACTCACTGTGCCGCTCTCCTACACACATGCTCTTCTCACCTCATGTGTGTTCTGACATCCAAGTCCAAATGCCCAGTGCAGGGTGTCTGAGCCCATATGGAATGAGGAGGATGTATACGTGTAAAGGAGGCCTGGTGTGGGCATCTTCCTCACCCCACCCAGGCATGGACACCCTACTCTGAACTGCTGTGACTCCCTACACTGCCTGGATCACTGTTGACAGCACAACTTTGCTTCTTTAACTAAGACTTTGTTACTATTTAAGAGAATTGGGATCAAGATGTTGAGAACCAACTTCTAGTTCATAAGTCTCCTTTTGTTTCCCTTAGGAAGACATTGTCATATATTTTGCTTAGCAAATGGTACAAGATATAAGAAATGTAATTCTCTGCACAACAGTTTGAAAATACTACTTGGGTTCCCTGGCATTGGTTCCCACTTGACATGGTATCAATTATTCATTAAAGAGAACATATTTTGGGGTATTTAACCCTCTTCTATTTTCAGTGCACACAGATTAAACAAAGCAGACCCCAGCCTATCCATTGGCATTGACCAATCAGTGTTTTCAACTCCTTGAGCCATTTCTACTTGTACCCAAAACAGTGTGACAGAGTGTACATTCCTACATGACTGCAACTGTGTATACCCCATCCCACCAGCTCTTCTTAGAGCAAGACTTCAACGCTCCTCCCACTGAGAGGTGAGCTCTAGGCGCCTTCCTTCTAAATCTGGGTGAGAGCTTTAGATTGCTCTGAGCAATGGAATATGATACAATGGATACCATGACTTCAAATCTAGGTAATAAAAAGCACATAGCTTCTGCCTGGCTTATTCTTTAAGGGTTTGATCATCAACCAACATGCAGTAAAGAACAATTATATGCAGTGAGAAAATATGGAGAGACCCTAGTGGGGAGGAAATGAAGCCCATAGATGATAGCTAGTATCAATCGCTGATGAGTGAGTGAGTGAATGAGACTTCAGAGGGTCCTGAAGATCCCAGTCTCCAGGCTTTTATCTACCCCTGCTGACACCAAGGAGAACAGAGACAAAACTGACCAAACTGCAGATTCATGGTCAAAGGATATGTTGTCTTAAACCACTCAGTTCTTTGGCAAATGAAACGCATCTTCTTCCCACACTGTTCAGCCCATTCCTCTAACCATGGCCTTTACCTATCATATCCAAGACTGATGATTTTGTCTCCTCCGTCAGAGCCAAACAATCTTATCTCTAATGTCTCTGACTCTCCCATGAAAAGGGGCCTCAATAAGCAATCATACTGACAGTCTCAAGAGAGTCAAGAAAATGAAGGTGTTCTTGTGTCTATCATGATGATACCTAGGTTTTTGAGGTTCAAGAACCCACTAGTGGCTAATGCAGTATTTCCAACCACTTGTGGCCTTGGGATCCTGTTTTCTGCTAGTGTGGTTACTGCTGGGTAGTCAAGAGCTATTGGTGTTCATGTGGTTACCGGTAACTTCTTACTCAACTCAGGCCTGAGGACTTAATCACGCAAGGCTGACATAGTCTCATCTGATAAATCCCCACAAAACCAGCCAATGCTGCGGGTTTGAAGACAAAGACAGACAAGCAGCTGTTTTCTGAGCAGCCTTCCCAATAAGATGCATCCACTCCTGCTCCTGTTGGCCTTTCTTCTGTGCCTCAGAGCTGAGGCAGGTAAGTGACTGCTCCATGAAGAGAGCCCTAGCTCCATTCCACATGCTGCTCCATTGCTACACCCTGGCCCTGGTCCAACTCCAGGAACTTTCTGAACCCCAGGTGCAGTCTTCCCTAAAGACTGGCAAGTCAGATGCTCATCAGAAACCCATTAGGAATAACAGAGCTACTCTTCATAAGTTGCTGTCTCCCCTCAAGCCCTGCCCTGTCATCTGGAGAGTGGATTCTTTTACAGAAGCATCTGGGAAAATGTTAGAAGCTGTGAATGAGAAATAACTGATTCCCCAAGAAATTGTAGCTTGAAAAAAGGAACTGGCACGGGGCCGGTGCCGCGACTCACTTGGTTAATCCTCCGCCTGCGGCGCCGGCATCCCATATGGGCACCAGGTTCTAGTCTCGGTTGTTCCTCTTCCAGTCCAGTTTTCTGCTGTGGCCCAGGAAGGCAGTGGAGGATGGCCCAGGTGCTTGAGCGCCTGAACCCGCATGGGAGACCAGGAGGAAGCACCTGGCTCCTGGCTTCAGATCAGCACAGTGCGCCGCCCTTAGCAGTCATTTTGGGGGTGAACCAACAGAAGGAAGACCTTCCTCTCTGTCTCTCTGTCTCTCTCTCACTGTCTAACTCTGCCTGTCAAATATTTAAAAAAAGAAAAAAAGGAAAAAGGAACTGGCTTCTGTATCAAAGTAAATTCCACTAAATTTCTAATTCAAAATAAAACATACCCTCAACCTTTATCCCTTTCTCCAAACATGCCATTCCCAAGACGTAGGACACAGTTGACCTCAAAGTTGATATCCTGGACCCTTTAACGCTTGTTTTGGTTCAGCTTCATTTCTCTCTGGTCATTTTTCAGTTACCGAAGGGTACAATGGCTTTGTCAGGCCAACCTCTTCCTCCAACTCAGAGTTTCTCCAGTGCAACCCACGCAAGCCTCACCCAGAGGCTAACTGGGAGCATTCCTTCATGCATCCAAGACACTGACAGCGTACCTACTTTGTGTCAGGCTCTTGCAGATAAACATCAAACACAACTCAGCATCTTGAGCTCACTTTGAATATTACAGACTAGCAAAGGCTCAGTGGGCTCTGGAAAACAAAAGGAGAAAGAGAATCTGGGAGCGTCTGAAACAGTATTCTTCAGGACCTACGCCAGTGCTTGTTCTAAAGTTTGTCTGTCAACATAAAATTTTGAAGCACAAATTAAGGAAAAACGACCACTCTTCTCTTCATCAGAGAGAGAATCAGAGTCTCGTGGGTCACCGTGCAAGCCAGAGATGCTGCCCAAAGAATCTGTTAGGCCCCCTTCTTGGTTGCTGCCAACTGCTATAGGCTCAGCTATCTACTACTCCCCCCACTCTGCCCTCCCTATAGTTTATTCCAGTCTCCCCTTCCCCAGCTTTCAGCTCTATGAGCACAGAAGGCAGAACAGAATTTTTCTTCCAGGGAAAATCATTGGAGGCCATGAGGCCATACCTCATTCTCGTCCCTACATGGCATTTCTTCAGATCAAGACTCTTTTTCAAAAAATAACCTGTGGGGGTTTCCTGGTACGTGAAGACTTCGTGCTGACAGCAGCTCACTGCAGGGGAAGGTAAGCTCATGGCAGGGTCTCCTACTATTCTATGGACACTCCATGGGGAATTCTCTTTTTAGAAGCTGTGAATGTAGGCCATCTGTTAACACAGAAGTGTTCAGAGGATAGGTAAACTTTGGATGGAAAGGAAGAGCTCGTTCCAAGTGGCACATTAAAGACAGAAGGAGCATTCTAGTTAAAGGGAGATGGGAAGGAGGTCAGTGCTGTGCCTGGAGCCCAGAGTGCAGATCTGAGAACTCGAGACGTTTTTTTTTCTTGGAGATAGTCAACCTCTGTGCAAGGCTAAGAACCTACATCTGCTGCAGGAGCTACCATCCAGTTCTGGTTGCCAAGAAGTGAAGGTCACAGAAATGCTTGATCTCAGTCCACCCATCTCCTGTAACTCCTTTCAACTCAAGTTCTGCCTTGCCTTGGGCTGTCTGTTTTCCTACAAGGCTTCTGGGCTGTGTCCCCTGTGACTCCTTTTCCCTCTAATGTCTCTTTACAGTTCAATGAAGGTCATCCTAGGGGCCCACAACATCAAGGAGCGCGAGAGCTCCCAGCAGGTCATCCCCGTGAAAAGAGCCATCCCCCACCCAAACTATCAACGTAAGAAACCTCACTTAAATGACATCATGTTACTCCAGGTAAGACATGTCAGTCCCCAGAGGCTTGAATCATTTAACCCTGAGGTCTCTGAAGCCCCATGTCCTCATTCCCAACTTTCCTTCCCAACATGACCCTTTCACTTGTCCCAGGCCCATGAAGAAGGCAACTCTGTGGCTGTCTCAAATCTTTGTGGGTCACTGGTTGATTAGAATTCCCTCCTTCTGCCTGCAGTTAAAGAAGAAGGCCAACCTGACTGACAAAGTGAGCTTCCTCAGGCTGCCCACGAAGACAGCCCAGGTGACGCCGGGGATGGTGTGCAGTGTAGCTGGCTGGGGGTCAACTGGTGTGAAAAAAACCACAGTGACACTGCATGAGGTAGAGGTCAAAATCCAAACGGACCAGGAATGTATGTTTTACTTCAAAAGCTATTACAATGAAAGCGTCCATATTTGTGTTGGGGACCATAACATCAACAAGTCTTCTTCACAGGTGAGATCATCAAAACTGTCCATCCCCTGCCTTGGGCACAGTAGACCTCTGTGGAGAATTAGCCCATTCCTATGTACTCAGCCTTCTAGCAGTCAAGTCTGATTCTCTCTCCCTGCAGGGAATGAGCAACTGACAGGCAGAGGCTACTGTGGGGAGGGAAGGCATATCAGGCCCCAGTTGACTGGAGGGAATAGTCAGGACCTTGGCTGGAGCTCTAGTTCTGAGGGATGTCACAAGGCTTGCCTTGATCCTGCTCTCACACATACAACCCACTACAGAGAACACCCATCCCCTGAGGAGGTGGTGGGAGGCATGACCAGGAGGAGACCAATTCAGCTTTCTTTTCTCTGTCCACAGGGGGACTCTGGAGGTCCCCTCGTGTGTAATGATGTGGCCCAGGGCATTGTATCCTTTGCAAAGCAAGATGGGACCCCACCACGTGTCTATACCAAGATCTCAAGCTTTATGCGCTGGATAGAAGAAACAATGAGATCCTTCAAGCTGCAAGGGCCAGACTGAAATGCCTCCAGGATTGATCTGCCCTTCCTCTTCTCCGGGGCTGAAGCCACAATGCATTGGGTGGAAGTGGTGGTGGGAAACCTGCCAAGTACTTAATAAACTTCTAGAGTGGAAGTTGTTGATGCCTCCTTTATTCACCAAAATGACACCCCATAAGCACCTGCTGTGTGGCCAGCAGCCACTGGTTCACACTTCTGATTCAGTTTATGCTTTAGCTTTCTTTATACCCCACCTTGAAAACCATGGTATATTGATACCAGCTCCAAATGGACCTCCCTAGTGTGGGCTTCCCCAGGCAGGCTCAGTGTAAGCTTCCTCAAGGACAGGGAGACACTGCCCCAGGGGGAAAAATGATTCTCTCTCTTAGCTCATCCATGTCACCCTCTCACCTTATTCCCTACCTACACCCCTTCCCTGTCACACCCCAGAGCTGATATGGCCACATAAAAGAATCTGACTTGGAAGGGGGATTAGTTAAGGAGCCTCAAGTTGGGGGCTACTTTTCCACTCTAGCAAAAATGGGTGGGAGTCTCTCTGGCAAAGGTGTGCCTTACCCCATGTAGGGCTCCCTCTTCAAATCAGGGCAGCTAGCAACTGGCAGCATGCCAAGTTCCAGGAAGGCCCTTCAGCACTCCCAGACCCAGCTGAATGCCTGTTGCAGCCTTGTCTTGAGTTCAGAGCCTAATGTACTTCCTGGTCTCCTGGAAGCTCATCTCCCTACCTCCTCAAATGACCTGAAGGGTGCTCTCCCATCTGGATCTGAGCCAGCCTCCCCCTGTCTGTCACTGTCTAGGATGCCCAGAATGCTAGGAGGAGCAACCTGCACTGTTCATCCCAGTGATCTCAGCAATTAGCCTACCCTCTGCCCTGTCCCGGGAGGAAGAGGAAAGCAGGGTGTGTGCTCAGAACTCAGGGCTACCCCTTTCACGTGGACAGGACATCAGTCCTTTGCAGCCACATGATTGTCCTTCCTAAGCTCAGAGCCCACCAACTGATAGGTCACTCAGCAGCCTGAGACCTCCCAGCCCAGCTCTTTGGGTCGCTCCTGAACAGCCTGACCTCTGGACTAGGATTCTCCGATCAATACCCTGGGCTGGAGTGACCTTAAAGTAGAGAGGCTGCTTCTCCACATCACGACTGAGCAGCACCGTTCTGTGATCACCCAATGCATCAGTGCCTACGGGGCACCTCTGCATGCTGTGCTGCAGGGATACAGCAAAGCAGCCCCGCCAGCATGGAACGTGTGTGCGTTTCTGGTTTGCCATGTCACCTTGCCACAGAGCTGCTTGGCCTGGATCTGGCTTTGAAATCCACAAGAATCAAAGTCATCTTGTTTTAAAAATGGTGATACTCACTTGAATTTCATCTGTTACATGTATCACAGTAGGTTATGGGGTTTTTAGAAGGAACAGGAGGTTTTCTCGTCCTGTCAGGACTCAGGAGAGCTCCCTCCTGAAAGGGGAAGTACAGATGATAAGGGCACAGAATGTGAATAGATCTGTCTTGATTTGATTTGCATGCAGTGGGTATGAGCCTTGGTACATAAATTCAGATATATAAAAAATGCTGTATCTATGGGCATTTGGTGTACCGGTTAAGACACCACTTGGGACACTTGTAACCTGTATCTAAGTGCCTGGGTTCAAGTCCTAGCTCTGCTTCCAATTCACTGTACACCCTGGCAGCCAAAGAGTGGTGCCTCAAATATTTGGGTCACTGCCATCTGAATGGGAAACCTGGATTGAATTTCTGGCTCCTGACTTCGACCTGGTCCAGCCTCAGCTGTTGCAAGCATTTGAGGAATAAACCAGTCGATGTAAGATCACTCTCTGTTTCAAATGCCTTTTACATAGATGAATGAATAAATAAATAAATAAATTTTCATCTTTAAAAAGTGTTCTATTTTCCCCTAAATTGAACTGGGTCCCACTGTAAGCCTGGGCTGACCTAAAATGTAATTCCAGTTATTACCAAGGCCTAGACACACCCAAAGTTGAACCCAATTAGAGAGGTTTCCATGTACCTGAAAAATGGAGGAAAATATTCAGATCCTCCATGAGTGATGCTCAGTTTCTATTACTGTGTGCCACGCCAGCCTCATGAGGTGTATACAGAGAGAGGCCCTGGCCGATCTGCACACTGCTTCAGAGTGAAACACGGGCTTCAGGCATGAGGCAACACTTCTTCTCGCTGCCCCACCCCTAACACCCTACCTCACGCCTTAGACTTGAGAGATCATGGTATCCTTGAAGGTCTGTCCCTTCATCTCTTTGCTCTCAAAGGCACCCTAGAGCATAATCTCTTGGGCTTTAAACAAATACAGGAAGAGCACATGACAACACACAGCTTCCAGTTCTGATCTTAAAAACAAATTGATAAGCCACAAAAATAAGAAGAACGTGGCTTCCTGCAAGGTACAAAAAGAACAAAATGCAACAAGCAAAAGGAAAATTCATATATTTCCAAAGGTTGCAAACTCAGCACATACATTCTCAGGTTAGACGTTGTGGATTTTGTGGCTAAAAAGTAGGGAAATGAGTGTCACAGACTCAGAGTCTTCTTCAATGAAAGAAGAAACTAAAATCCAGAAAGTTGAAGTGCCTGGCCCAAGGTCACACAACCAAGGCATCACAGACTCCAGGCTGGGCCCAGACTTCTCAGCATTTGAGAAAGTCCTTTTCAACCCAGGTCTGAGTCCTCGACTCCTTCTCAGGGCCAGAGGCCTGCAAGATCATCTGACACCCGCCGCATGCTGACTTCCCAGCCTTGCATCCAGTGGGATTGCCAGCCTCTGTCCAGGAACACTCCCTGGAGAGGAAGCTCCTGGGCTCACCAGTGACCTGCTGTGCAGCAACACCGTCATAAGCAGCCTACCTTGTGAGAGCTGGGTGAAGACATGGGAAGTCCTGAACTGAAGCAATCTTGGAATCATGAGTCCCAGCTTACAGGCAAGAGTTCTCCAGGCCTAGGGAAAATGTATCTCACCCGCATACTCCGGAGAACTGTGTCCTTCTGACCCTGACTTCCACTAGATCCTGTTACCTATCCCAAAATGAGTCTAATCCTTCCCAGAGATGCAGAGTGGGCCAGCTGAGCCAAGACGGTCTAAGTGTAGGTAACCGATCTCTCCTCATTTCCATCAGCCAGCACAACAGGGAAGCTGAACCAGAAACAAAACCACCAATGCTCAGATAGCTCAATAAACCCTGAATCACACAGGTGAGGAAACATTACCCCCAACAACACAGCAAGGAAACAATAAATAATACGTAACGTCAACCAACTATGAACTTTTCAAGGACAGGAGTCACATCTCTCATATCCCTGCATGTAGCTCACTAAATAATTATACATTCGTCCATCAGAATGAAGAGTCAAGAGCCGAGGAAAGCGGATGGTGAGGGCTGTTACTGGGGGGCTTTGGTGGTTCAGCCTTTCTGCCGGCTGCAGCCACAGCCTCCACAGCCTCCACCTTCTCGTTCTTTGTTTCGCTTTTGGCTTATGACTCAGAGGCAGGGGAGCTAGTGCAGTGATGGTGTCATTTTCTCCTAAACCAGAGACCTTTGACAAACCACTTTGCCTGATGACACCCATCAAAACCAAGAAGGACCAGCCTAGGAGGTCTGTGCAGTCAGTGAGCCCACCCTCCCTTCCTCCCCTTCCGGGGCTCTGTGTCTGGGAGGAGGAAACACCAGCAGCTCCAACCAGGGCAGCCCTCCCGGGAAGATGCTGCGGCTCCTGCTCCTGTCGCTCTCGCTTCTGCCTCCTGGGACAGGGACAGGTAGGTGAGCATTTATCCCAGAGGCCTGAGCCCATCTCACAAAACCCCCTGGGCTCCTGATGCTTCTGCCTAGCACTGGTCAGAAAGTTACTCAGTTAGAGTCCAGGAACTTTTTGAGCCCCGGTTCCCATCCCAAACCCAGAATCATAAGTCAGGTGCTAGGTAGACATCCCACAAGGATGGCAGAGGGAGGGCTCCTTAAGGGGTTTAACAGGTGCCAGCCTCACCCTGAACCTCTCCTTCATCACCTCACAGGTGTGTTGTTCTTAGAAAGGTGTTTGGCAGGGGATGTGAAGGTACAAAAGGCAAGCAGTTAAAGTCCCTCCCTCCATCCCAGGAAAGGGCCGCTCAGACACCCAGGCTGCAGGCGTTGGGGCTGTCACTGAGCAGGTCATATTACACAGTGCCTCCCACCCTTCAGTCCTGCCCAGGAGGAAAGCCCACGGGGCGAGTGATCTCAGAGCTGGCATCCGCAGCCCTCTCGTTGCCCGGGCTCTACCCTAGGCCTCCCTAGTCCATTTCTGGCTGGTGTCTCCCTTTCCCCTTGTCTTCCCAGACCCTTAGCTGCTCCACTGTCATTGGTGGTATCCTCCTCCAACATCCCTGAGACCCTAAATCCCACCAGCCCTACCCTACAAGTCCCAGCCAGAGACTAACTGAATACCATTCATTCATGCAGCCAAAAAAAAAAAAAGAAAAAAAAAAATTACTGAGAACCCAGGACGTGCTAGGCCTTAGGATATGAGGGTTTTAGAAAATCTAATAAGCTATAAGCTCACAGGTAGATTATCAGAACATGGCACCATCAGGATATTAGCAAAGGCTCCAAGGGCTCAGGGAAACTTAGAAAGAAAGAAGGAACCAGAGCAGTCATGTGCAGGACCCTCTGGGACTTCACCCCACGAAGACAGAGCGGACCTCTTCCATGTGCCCATGGGATGTGGGACATGGAGGATGAGCACCGGCTGCCCTTCCTCAGAGCAAGGTTCTGAGGCTTGAGTTTCATTAAAGGTTCTTGTGCCTACCAGGAGAGCCATACACAGAGCACAGGCGCTGTAGGGCACCAGAGACCCACCTCACCTCCGACCAGAGCCTCTCCCAGTAACCCTATCTGCCAGGCTTTTCTTACAGAGATCATCGGGGGCCATGAGGCCAAGCCCCACTCCCGCCCCTACATGGCATTTGTTCAGTTTCTGGCTCAGAGTAAGAAGCGGTGCAGCGGTGTGCTGGTACGAGAAGACTTTGTGCTGACAGCTGCTCACTGCCTGGGAAGGTGAGGCGCTGCCGACGGCCTGCACTGTCTGAGGCTCCACAGGGGCAGGGGAGCTGCCGGGGCCCTGGTGACACAAGCCCAGGAGAACTCATCAGAGAACAGGACTGGGACAATGGAGGGCTGAGGAACAGCATAGGGAAGAGCTGGGGTCTCAGGGGAAAGAGAAAGCGGCACAGTTGAGAGGAGCAGCATCACACTGGCCACGTAAAGGAGGGGTGGGCCTGGGAAGTACGCACAAAGGGTTCAAGTGCAAACGCACTCGCACAGTTCCACAATGTTGCCGGCTGGCAAGAGGGAGCACACGGAAGTTCTACTCTCAGTGTTCTTTACTGTCTCCCCGCTCTTCTTGAGAAGCAAGAGGCACAGTCAACTACTGTCCCCTCCACTGCCCCAGCTGTCAGCTGCTCTTCACAGCTCCTGGGCTGTCTCCCCTGTGTGTCCACACCTCCCCATCCCCACTCTGCTCCCTGTGCAGCTCAATAAATGTCACCCTGGGGGCCCACAACATCAAGGAGCAGGAGAGGACGCAGCAGGTCATCCCCGTGAGAAGAGCCATCCCCCACAAGGACTACAACCCCGAGGACTACACCAACGACATCATGTTACTGCAGGTAGGGCACTCCCACTGCTCTTGCTCTCCCTGGTCCTGTTGTTGACTCTCCCACTGTGAGGCTGCTCCTTCCCTCCGTTCCATCCTGGCCACTTGGCCTGTTCCGGTGCTCCAGAAAAGAGGGAAGATGGGGCAGCCTCATTGTGGTGTCCAGGTCCAGATGGTCACTGGCTGAGATGGACTATCTTGCCTCTTTTCCCCACCAGCTGGAGAGAAAGGCCAAGAAGACTAAAGCTGTGCGGCCCATCCGCCTGCCCAGGGGCAAGGCCCGGGTGAAGCCAGGGCAGGTGTGCCGAGTGGCCGGCTGGGGACAGGTTGCCTCAGGCACTTTAGCAACCACACTGCAGGAAGTGGAGCTAACCGTGCAGCAGGACCAGGAGTGCGAGTCCCTCTTCCGCGGCTATTACAGCAGGGCCACGGAGATCTGTGTCGGGGACCCAAAGAAGATGAAGACTGGTGGCAAAGTAAGGTTCCAAGTGTCTAGAGCAGTCCTGGGGAGAGAGGAGGTTGAGGGAGGTCTGGGATAATGGGAGTGGTAACCTCCCCATGCCCTCCATCCTGAGCTTAGGAAGCCCGAGTCTCCCAGGAATCCAGTCTCTAGTGCACCTCCTGGGTGGATCGGCAGTGGGGAGGATCAGTCAGCCCACAGCAGCAGCAGAGCGTCCCTGAGGACTGGAGAGAAAGGCTGGGCTTGGGTGCAGCTGCAAGAAAGGGTCAGGGCCTGGCTGGAGCCATAGCACTGAGAGAGGCAGCAAGGCCTGCCCTGGCCTTGATCTTACACACAGAGCCTCTGACAGAGGCCACTCACGGGGAGGAGGGGTGTCCAGGAGGAGATCAGCTCATTCCTTCCTCTCTCTGCCCACAGGGGGATTCTGGGGGGCCTCTTGTGTGTAGCAATGTGGCCCAGGGCATTTTATCCTATGGACAAAGAAACAGGACCCCTCCAGGAGTCTTCATCAAGGTCTCAAGCTTTCTGCCCTGGATAAAGCGAATAATGAAGGGCCTCTGACAGCAGGCGTAAGACTGACCTTCCTCTGTGGTTGAGCCTCTTTCCTGGGGCAGAAGTGAGAATCCTGT
Organism: Oryctolagus cuniculus; assembly: GCF_051225735.1. Classification (NCBI taxonomy): domain Eukaryota; kingdom Metazoa; phylum Chordata; class Mammalia; order Lagomorpha; family Leporidae; genus Oryctolagus; species Oryctolagus cuniculus. Next base: position 50,734,107 of record NC_142878.1, read on the forward strand.
AGGGTGGGCAGTGGGGGATGCAGCATCGTAATAAATGGATCTCCAGAGTGAATATGACGGAAGCCTTATTTATTCATGAACTACCTTCAATACAACTGGCAGCTGTCAATTCTGGCTTTTGCTTCCTTCCCCGCCCCCAACCCTCCCTACTGTCTAAAGCCCATCCATCACATGTCGGGGGTGTTTAGTCTGCTGCCAGGGCTGGGTGTGAACACCAGTAATGAAGGACAATCTCTCTCCAAAAACAAAACTCTCTAAATCAACCCCTCCCCCCCAAAACCTGGCAGAGAATGGAACAAGGCAGTGGAAAGAAGATAACTCCGGGGACCAGAGGTCCAGGGATCATGCGTGGACACTCAGTTCAGTATTTCCAGGGCCCCTCTGTCCAGCAGGCAGTCCTCTCCATAGCCAGGACTGCCTACAGCTGGGAGGCTGAGATGCACCTCCCTCTGCTGCCCCTCAGCCTGTCTCAGGTCTCATTGCCTTCCCCTTGGCCTGGCACAGTGTTCAGTCAAGCTCCTTCCTCCATGCTGGCCTTTCACATCAGTCCTCACTTGATGGACCTTCCAAGTGTTTCTGGTTTGGGGCTATATGGATAATGCAGCCATGGCCTTCCTGGACATGTATCTGATGGAAGTGTGCACGTGCTTCTCTAGGGTGTACATCCAGGCAGGCATGGTATAACCGGTATCCCCCCATGATTTAAATTGGTGCTTCTCTGGTATCCTTTTTTATAGGCTTATGGACCACTTGGATTTCCTGTTTTGAGATGAGGTTGCCCAAGTCTCTGTCCATTATTTTATTGAGTTGATCTTTTCCATATTGATTTCTGAAGTTCTTAATGTAATTTGAATATAAGTCCTTTGTTGATTATGCGTGTTACGTTTACCTTTTCTTACTCTATAAATTGTTTTTTGCTTCTCTCAATTTTAATATTTTAATCCACTAATTCTTTCCTTTATGTTTGCTTACTTTTGTGTACAGTGTCTACAATCTCTGCCTATCATGAAGATAATATTACATTGTATTTTCAAGTCTTTATTCACACTTGAGTCCATAATCTACTTAGAATGGATTTTTAGATACTGTGTAAGATAAAGGTCAAGATTCATTTTTCCCACATAGAAAATATGTGTGCCTATAAGACACCAGGAGGACTTCTATATCTTAGCATCTTAACTGGGGAGAAAAAATAAAATAGTGTTTTCTCTGCTGTGATAGGGGCTACAACCTCCATCAAAAATCTGCTTGCACAATGCCAGCCACATGGAGTGCCTTCCTTAATCAGTTATTGTGAAGTGCTATAGTAATTGATTTTCAAATGAAAAGTCCACTATACATTGCTAGGAAACACCTGAGTTACTCATGGCATATCTTTTGGCTTATCAATGGATATGGTTTGCATTTGTATTCAAAAGTGATATTGGCCTGTAATGTTCCTTCCCCATATTGATTTTATTGAGTTTGGCATCAAGGTTGTGCTAGTTTATAAAGGAGATAGATAACAGTCACTCTCCAGAAAAAATCATACAGCCTTCCTTGAAGATTTTTCTAGAAGTACATACTTTCCATGGTTATCAAAACTAGAACTCAGATTTTGTGAGTTCAGCACATTCCCTCAGAACAACAGCAGTTTCTTAAATGAGCTCTCATTATTCCTTCAGTTTTGGCCTGATAATCACTACTGCATTGACAGTTCCTTGAGGCTTTAAGCTATTTTTTATTTTTTTAATTTATTTTTATTTGGAAGCCAGAGAGACAGAGATCTCCCATCCACTAGTTCACTCCCCAAGTGTGCACAACAGCCAGGGCTGGGTCTGGCTGAAGCCAGGAGCCTAGATCTCAATCCAGGTCTCCCACAGGGCGACAGGGACCTGACGACTTGAGCCATCACTGCTGCTAATTCTGTGTTTAGCAGGAAGCTGGAACTGGGAATGGAGATGGGACTTGAACCCATACACTCAGATATGGGAAGCAAGCATCCCACATAGCATCTTAACCACAGGCCAAATGTTACCCTGCTCTTAGACATTTTAAACAGCTTTGGTTTGGTTGCTTTTAGTTGGAATGTTGGCCTGAGATACTACATCACTGTTAATGAAATCCCCTATCCACATCCTTATTCACAACATTGTGTGCACATTTTATGTATCTTTTTTACATATCCGGCTGTTCTTTTTCCTTTATTTTTAGGTGAGACTGATGTTTATAAACATAACAAAATGTTGAAAAAAGCAAAAAAATTAAATTTTCCCAAATGCTAAGGCACTAATAAAGCTAATATACTATTTTCTCTTTGTTCCCCTTTTTTTAATATTACTTCTCAGATGCATAAAAAAACTTTTTAGCACATATGTTAAAGAAGAGATTAGCTTTGTATAAAATATAAAGATAAGTGAAACTGTGTATATTTATGTGTAAGGAGAAGACTCTTTCATAAGTTTTGCAAGTGAGCTTATCATAATTCATAGATTATATCAGTTTTCAATTCTATTGTTTTTGAAAAAACTATACCAAATTACAATGGCTTTCTGTGCATGCACAGATTCCTATCAAGGTCTTCTTTTTTTTTTAACTTTTATTTAATGAATATAGATTTCCAAAGTACAGCTTATGGATTACATTGGCTTCCCCCCCCAATGACTTCCCTCCCACCCACAACCCTCCTCTTTCCCGCTCTCTCTCCCCTTCCATTCTTATCAAAATTCATTTTCAATTTTGTTTATATACAGAAGATCAGTTTAGTATACATTAAGTAAAGATTTCAACAGTTTGCACCCACATAGAAACACAAAGTGAAAAATACTGTTTGAGTACTCATTATAGCATTAAATCTCAATGTACAGCACATTAAGGACATAGATCCTACATGAGGAGTAAGTGCACAGTGACTCCTGTTGTTGACTTTACAAATTGACACTCCTGTTTATGGCATCAGTAATCTCCCTATGCTCCAGTTATGAGTTTCCAAGGCTATGGAAGCCTTTTGAGTTCTCCAACTCTTATCTTATTTAGACAAGGTCATAGTCAAAGTGGAAGTTCTCTCCTCCCTTCAGAAAAAGAGAGAAAGGTACCTCCTTCTTTGAAGACCTGTTCTTTTTTTTTTTTTTTTTTTTTTTTTTTTTGACAGGCAGAGTGGACAGTGAGAGAGAGAGAGACAGAGAGAAAGGTCTTCCATTTTGCCGTTGGTTCACCCTCCAATGGCCGCCGCGGCCAGCGTGCTGAGACCAGCGTACCGCGCTGATCCGATGGCAGGAGCCAGGTACTTCTCCTGGTCTCCCATGGGGTGCACAGCCCAAGTACTTGAGCCATGCTCCACTGCACTCCCTGGCCACAGCAGAGAACTGGCCTGGAAGAGGAGCAACCAGGACAGAATCTGGTGCCCCAACCGGGACTAGAACCCGGTGTGCCAGTGCCGTAAGGCGGAGGATTAGCCTAGTGAGCCGCTGCGCCGGCCATGAAGACCTGTTCTTTCCACTGGGATCTCACTCACAGAGATCTTTCATTTAGGTGTTTTTTTTTTTTTTTCCCAGAGTGTCTTGGCTTTCCATGCCTGAAATACTCTCATGGGCTTTTCAGCCAGATCCGAATGCTTTTAGGGCTGATTCTGAGGCCAGAGTGCTGTTTAGGACATCCGCCATCCTATGAGTCTGCTGTGTATCTCGCTTCCCATGTTGGATCGCTCTCCCCTTTATTTATTCTATCGGTTAGTATTAGCAGGCACTAGACTTGTTTATGTGATCCCTTTGGTTCTTAGTCCTATCATTATGATCAATTGTGAACAGAAATTGATCACTTGGACTAGTGAGATGGCATTGGTACATGCCACCTTGATGGGATTGAATTGGAGTCCCCTGGTATGTTTCTAACTCTATCTACCATTTGGGGCAAGTCAGCTTGAGCATGTCCCAAATTATACATCTCTTCCCTCTCTTATTCCCACTCTTATATTTAACAGGGATCACATTTCAGTTAAATTTCAACACTTAAGAATAACTGTGTATTAATTACAGAATTAAACCAGTAGTATTAAGTAGAACAGACAAAAAAAAATACTGAGAGGGATAACGTATTAAGTTGTTCATTAACAGTCAGGGCTATGCTGATCAAGTCACAGTTTCTCATAGTGTCCATTTCACTTCAACAGGTTTCCTTTTTGGTGTTCAGTCAGTTGTCACCGATCAAGGAGAACATATGATATTTGTCCCTTTGGGACTGGCTTATTTCACTCAGCATGATGTGTTCCAGATTCCTTCATTTTGTTGCAAATGACTGGATTTCATTGTTTCTTACTGCGGTATAGTATTCTAAAGAGTACCTTATTGTGGTTTTGATTTGCATTTCCCTGATTGCTAGTGATCTTGAACATTTTTTCATGTGCCTCTTGGCCAGTTGGATTTCCTCTTTTGAAAAATGTCTATTGAGGTCTTTGGCCCATCTCTTAAGTGGGTTGTTTGTTTTGTTTTTGTGGAGTTTCTTGATCTCTTTGTAGATTCTGGTTATTAACCCTTTATCTGTTGCATAGTTTGCAAATATTTTTTCCCATTCTGTCGGTTGTCTCTTCACTTTCCTTACTGTTTCTATTGCAGTACAGAAACTTCTCAATTTGATGCAATCCCAATAGTTGATTTTGGCTTTGACTGCCTGTGCCTCCCAGGTCTTTTCCAGAAACTCTTTGCCTGTGCCAATATCTTGAAGGGTTTCTCCAATGTTCTCTAATAACTTGATGGTGTCGGGTCGTAGATTTAGGTCTTTAATCCATGTTGAGTGGATTTTTGCGTAGGGTGTAAGGTAGGGGTCTTGCTTCATGCTTCTGCACGTGGAAATCCAGTTTTCCAAGCACCATTTATTGAACAGACTATCCTTGCTCCAGGAATTGGTTTTAGATCCTTGATCAAATATAAGTTGGCTGTAGATGTTTGGGTTGATTTCTGGTGTTTCTATTCTGTTCCATTGGTCTATCCATCTGTTTCTGTACCAGTACCATGCTGTTTTGATTACAACTGCCCTGTAGTATGTCCTGAAATCTGGTATTGTGATGCCTCCGGCTTTGTTTTTGTTGTACAAGATTGCTTTAGCTATTCGAGGTCTCTTGTGCCTCCATATGAATTTCAGCATCATTTTTTCTAGATCTGAGAAGAATGTCTTTAGTATTTTGATTGGTATCACATTGAATCTATAAATTGCTTTTGGGAAAACGGACATTTTGATGATGTTGATTCTTCCAATCCATGAGCATGGAAGATTTTTCCATTTTTTGGTATCCTCTTCTATTTCTTTCTTTAAGGTTTTGTAATTCTCATCGTAGAGGTCTTTAACGTCCTTGGTTAAGTTGATTCCAAGGTATTTGATTGTTTTTGTAGCTATTGTTAATGGGATTGATCTTAGCAGTTCTTTCTCAGTCATGGTATTGCTTGTGTATACAAAGGCTGTTGATTTTTGTGCATTGATTTTATATCCTGCCACTTTGCCAAACTCTTCTATGAGTTCCAATAGTCTCTTAGTAGAGTTCTTTGGATCCTCTAAGTAAAGAATCATATCGTCTGCAAAGAGGGATAGTTTGACTTCTTCCTTCCCAATTTGTATTCCTTTACTTTCTTTTTCTTGTCTGATGGCTCTGGCTAAAACTTCCAGAACTATGTTAAGTAGCAGTGGTGAGAGTGGGCATCCCTGTCTGGTGCCAGATCTCAGTGGAAATGCTTCTAACTTTTCCCCATTCAATAGGATGCTGGCCGTGGGTTTTTCATAAATTGCTTTGATTATATTGAGGAATGTTCCTTCTATACCCAATTTGCTTAGAGTTTTCATCATGAAAGGGTGTTGAATTTTATCGAATGCTTTCTTTGCATCTATTGAGATAATCATATGGTTTCTCTTCTGCAGTCTGTTAATGTGGTGAATTACTTTGATTGATTTGCGAATGTTGAACCATCCCTGCATACCAGGGATAAATCCCACTTGGTCTGTGTGGATGATTTTTCTGATGTGTTGTTGTATTCTATTGGCCAGAATTTTATTGAGGATTTTTGCATCTATATTCATCAGGGATATTGGTCTGTAATTTTCTTTCAGTGCTGCATCTTTCTCTGGCTTAGGGATTAAGGTGATGCGGGCTTCATAGAAAGAATTTGGGAGGATTCCATCTTTTTCGATTGTTCTGAATAGTTTGAGAAGAAATGGAATTAGTTCTTCTTTAAATGTCTGGTAGAATTCAGCAGTGAATCCATCTGGTCCTGGGCTTTTCTTTGTTGGGAGGGCCTTTATTACTGTTTTAATTTCAGTTTCAGGTATGTGTCTATTTAGGTTTTCTATGTCTTCATGGTTCAATTTAGGTAGATTGCATGTGTCCAGGAATCTATCCATTTCTGATAGATCTTCCTGTTTGCTGGCATACAAGTCCTTGTAGTAATTTCTGATGATTCTTTTTATTTCTGTGGTGTCTGTTGTTACGTTTCCTTTTTCATCTCTGATTTTATTGATTTGGGTCTTTTCTCTTCTTTTTTTAGTTAGTTGGGCCAATGGGGTGTCAATCTTGTTTATTTTTCAAAAAACCAGCTCTTCGCTTGGCTGATTTTTTGTAATGTTTTTTGGATTCAATCCTGTTAATTTCTTCTCTGATTTTAATTATTTCTCTTCTCCTACTAGATTTGGGTCTGGTTTGCTGCAGTTTTTCTAGGTCCTTGAGATGCGCTGAAAGCTCATTTATTTGGTACTGAAGGGTTAAAAAGTTAAAAGCAACTCCCCCCCGCAACCTCCTCTTGTGAACTTTTCCTGACCTCGTTAGACTTGCTCTGCATAGCCATTCTCTATAAAGTTAATTAGTCAGTAAATTACCCCAATGTGATCGTAACCTTAGTTTCACCTAAGTAAGATAGAAGAAGTCACCATATATCTCTTTGCCTCCTGGACCCCTGACCCCACCATGTGTCCCTTATCGCCATTCAGCTGCATTCCTAGGTATCATCAAGGCAGTTCCTGCAACCTTGTTATGTTTGTTGTGTGGCCCTCCCTTTGGCAATAGGAGGCTTTTTGATACTCCCTGTATAGGCCATATGGTTCTCTGAGGTCTAATCAGGCCCTTACTCGATATCCTGTACTCCCTGTATTCATAAATCAACTGGTTGTAAAATCACTTAACTTGTATCAATTGTTTACTCTATACCTCTGTCTGATCTATGCAATGATTGATTTTCTTTGTTTAAACATGTATAAAAACCCTAACCCAAGACTATTTGGGGCCGCTCGCCTGTACTGGGACGGGGGCCCCGACATGTCGGATCATCAATAAACCTTACCCTTTGTTAATTGCATGAGAGAAGGTCTCTTGGAGCGTTTTTGGGGTGGCAAGAGCAATCCAACCCTAACAGTACCTTTCCAATTTCTTGATATAGGCACCTATTGCTATAAACTTGCCTCTCAATACTGCTTTTGCCGTATCCCATAAGTTTTGATATGTTGTGTTGTTATCCTCATTTACTTCCAGAAAGTTTTTGATTTCTCTTTTGATATCTTGAATGACCTAGTGTTCATTCAGGAGCATGTTGTTCAGTCTCCATGTGTTTGCATACTCTCTAGGGTTTCCTGAGTTGCTAATTTCCAGCTTCATTCTGCTGTGGTCTGAGAAGCTGCATGGTATGATTCTAATTATTTTAAATTTGCTGAGACTTGCTTTATGGCCTAGTATGTGGTCAATCCTAGAGAAGGTTCCATGCACTGCTGAGAAGAATGTAAAGTCTTTAGATGTAGGATTGAAAGTTCTGTAGATATCTGTTAGATCCATTTGGGCAATAGTGTCGATTAAATCTGCTGTTTCCTTGTTGATCTTCTGTCTGGATGATCTGTCTATTTCTGAGAGTGGAGTATTGAAGTCCCCCAGTACTATTGTATTGGAATCTAAGTCTCCCTTTAAGTCCCTTAACATATCTTTTAAATAGACCGGTGCCCTGTAATTAGGTGCATATACATTTATAATAGTTACATCTTCCTGTTGAATTGAACCCTTAATCATTATATAGTGCCCCTCTTTGTCTCTCTTAACAGTTTTTGTATTAAAGTTTATTTTGTCTGATATTAATATGGCTACACCTGCTTTTTTTTGGTTTCTGTTGGCATGGTATATCTTTTTCCAACCTTTCACTTTCAGTCTGCATGCATCTTTGTTAGAGAGATGTGTTTCTTGTAGGCAGCAAATAGTTGGGTTTTGTTCCTTAATCCATGCAGCCAGTCTGTACCTTTTAACTGAAGAGTTAAGTCCATTAACGTTTAATGTGACTATTGATACATAGTGACTTTGCCCTGCCATTTTCCCGGAGATATTTTCTAGTATATGCTTTGAGCTTCCCATGCTCTTTTACTGGTAGGTTTTCTTCCTTTACCTTCTTTCATATTGATGGCTGTGTTTCTGTGTTTCTGAGTGTAGCACATTTTTAAGTATCTTTTGCAGGGCCAGACGAGTGGTGGCAAACTCTTTCAATTTCTGTTTGCTATGAAAGGTCTTTATTTCATCTTCATTCACAAATGAGAACTTAGCAGGATATAATATTCTGGGCTGGCAGTTTTTCTCTCTTAGCACCTGTGCTATGTCTCGCCATTCCCTCCTAGCCTGTAGTGTTTCTGATGAGAAGTCTGCTGTGAGTCTAATTGGAGATACTCTGAGAGTAATCTGACATTTCTCTCTTGCACATTTTAGGATCTTTTCTTTATGTTTCACTGTGGTGAGTTTAATTACAACGTGTCGTGGTGAGGATCTCTTTTGGTCATGTTTACTAGGGGTTCTATGAGCTTCCTGTATTAGGATGTCTCTGTCCTTCTCCAAACCCGGAAAGTTCTCTGCTAGTATCTCACTAAAAAGGCCTTCTAATCCTTTCTCTCTCTCCATGCCTTCAGGAACTCCTAGAACTCGAATGTTGGTTTTTTTAATAGTATCCTGTAGATTCCCAACAATATTTTTTAGATTTCTAATTTCCTCTTCTTTTCTTTGGTTTGACTGTATGTTTTCCTTTGCTCTGTCTTCTAAGTCTGATATTCTCTCTTCTGTTTCGCTGACTCTGTTTTTTAGACTTTCTAATGTGTTTGTCATTCGATCTATTGAGCTCTTCATTTCATTTTGATTTCTCTTCACTATCACACTTTCCTGCTCTACTAGTTTCTGCGTTTCATTTTGATTCTTCCTTAAAATTTCATTTTCACGAGAGAGATTTTCAATCCTGTCCAATAAGGATGTCTGTAGTTCAAGGATTTGCTTTTGAAAATTTCTAAGTGTTCTTATCATAAATTTTTTGAAATCCGTATCTTGCATTTCTTCTATCTCATCATCTTCATAATCTTGGCTTGGGGTGTTTTGTTTATTTGGAGGCGTCATATAGTGTCATCGTTGATCTTGTTCCCTCGATTTTTGTGTTTGTTGCTTGGCATGTTAATTCTTCTTCCCTCACTGTGAGTTTTGTTTTTTTTTTTTATACTGTGTCTGTGTTAAGTGGACTGTCTGCTGTTGGAGGAGCCTTGGAGGCTTGAGATGGGTGTGGCCTGAGAGCTCTGCTTGGTTCTTCCGGGTTACGGGTGTGCAAAGGTGATACCCTCAGGTTATGCGTGGTAAATCTCTCTCTATTTAGTTAGTTAGTTAGTTTATTTTTTTATTCAGGAGGTAAGTAATACCACACGGCTGAGCAGAATTGATGGTATTTAGCTTCCAATCTCTGGCTTCTACCCAAAGAGTCTGTGCGGGCTCAGTTTCTCCTGCGGACTCCCACTGGGTTGCCTAGGCTACTGAATTGTAGCACCTCAGTTCCTTAGCTCTACCCTTTTGTTATGTATATGCAGAGTGGGGCCTGCTCTTTGTTTCTTGCTAGCCTTTGCAAGGTTAGCGGAGAGAGAAACTCCTCTGTACCAGTACCCCCCCACACCTTTTTTTTTTTTTCCTTCTCTCCTGTAGTCAGTCTGGTGAACTTTCCCGCCTCAAAGCCCGCTTCCCTCTAGATTCTGTCCACTGTTTCCCCGCCAATGTCTTGGGTTACTGAGCTCACCTCCCCTTCCAGCGCCAATGTGTGGACTCGCAGCTGTGGGCGTCCCTGCTCTCCCCGCTGGTCGTCTGTGTCACATCCACTCCCCTTCCAGCACTGGTGCTCAGACCCTGTGGCTCCTGCAGCTCGGCTTCCACGCGGTGGGCGACCTTGTCAAAGTCTTCTTATGTTTAATGACCACTGTGTTGTTCTGTAGTGATTTGTTGTGCTGTTCTCCCAGGGTGGAGAACATTTTACAAGGAGTACAGAAATGATTATACTCTTTTTCAAGGGTATCTCCTCTGGGAAAGAAAATGGGAATTAGCTTGATTGGCTTTTTATGTCATCAATGAAATGGGATCATCTCTCCTGTTATCCAGCTGAAGTCTGACAGCTCTCAGCAAAACCAAGTCACTGAGCCTTTCATGCACACAGCAATCTCTGGGACACAAATGTCTTCACCTTGGGTAGAACACCAGGAAGTAGCAGTCTTTAACTGTGTCGTAATTTTTCCTGAGGGTTTATTGGAGTTCAAAAGGCTTGAAAAAGTAATTATGAGGGGTCAGTGCTGTGGCATAACAGGCTAAGCCACCTGCAATGCTGGCATCCCTTATGTGCACTGGTTCGAGTCCCACTGCTCCACTTCCAATCCAGCTCCCTGCTACTGCACCTAGGAAAGCAGTGGTAGATGGCCCAAGTGCTTGGGCCTCTGCAGCCATGTGGGAGACCTGGAAGAAGCTCCTGGCTCCTGGCTCCTGGCTCCTGGCTTCAGTCTGGCCCAGCTCTGACCATTGTGGTCATTTGAGTGAACCAAGGGACAGAAGATCCATCTATCTCTCTCTCTTCTCTTCCTCTCTCTCTCTCTCTCTCTCTGTCTCTGTCTTTCCCTCTCTTTCTCTGTAACTCTGCATTTCAATTGAGTAAAATAAACCTTTAAAAAAAAGAATAAATTATCAGTGTGTCAGAGCCCTTTCTTTCTCCAGCATCATCCTCCACCTGCTTGGGAGAGGGCTACTCTGTCCGTCTTGACTCCTTCTAGAAAGAAGCGGAACAGCAGAGGTCTCATCAGGATGGCCCTGGGCTAAGGGGGTGAAGGCAGGCAGGCTTCAGCTGCCCTCTTCTGCCTCCTTCACCCTCCGCCTGGTGTCCTTGCCTGTAACCTTCACCACACCTCACCATCTTTCATTCGCCCTCGTCCAAGTCTTACAAGTATATATGAATCAGCCATCGAGGGGACTTGCAGTCACTTAGAGAAACCCTGAGATTCCCAAGGACTGCAGGTCTAATCCCAGAGCAAGGGGGCAGCCGCCAGCTCTCTGCCTTCGTGGGGGTGTTACGGGATTTGGCAGTTGAGGGCCCTGGCACACATTGCCCAGAGGTCCCTTCTGGTGGCCCTGGTTCTGTGCCTGCTGCTAGCACTGCCTCAGCGGCTGTGTGGGCGACCACGAGCTGGCTCGGATTACTTCCTCTTCACCCCACCACTGGCAGTTGGTGGGCAAACGTCCCGGCAGCCTCGGGTGATGAGCAGGACACAGCACTGTGAATTCTCAAGTCCCCCTCCCACCCCTTCCTTCCTCTCGCAGGGACTAAAGGTTGGCGACAGGAGGCACAAACAGCAAGTGGCCAGCAGCCTGTCAGGGAGGATGCAGCCACTCCTGCTCCTGTGGCCCTCTTCCCTGCTCCCTGGAGCTCGGGCTGGCGAGTGACCCCTCCCGTCAATTCTGGAGCCAGAAAAGCCAGGTACATGCCTAACTCTGTAGCATTCAGCAAGTTATTTGAATTCACATTTCCTTAGTTTTCTCATCTATAAGATGGGACTATTATTAATACTGACCTAGACCCACTACAGGAGTTAAATTAGGTGTGTACCTAAAAGCCCCTGGGCATACAGTAAATGCTATGTAAATGTGCTCTACATAAATTAAGGTGGCAGTCCATGTTTTAGGGCTTAGGCGATAAGGATACAGCAACAGAAGTCCCACCAGTTCATGTCTAGAGTCTCACACTGACCCTCTGGGAGGGTCCCGAGGAGGAGGAAAGGACCAGGGAACTTCAGGGAGGTCCCAGGCTCACAGCAAAGCGTCTTTCCTCAATACCTGAGGCTGAAGCTGGAGCAAGCCTCGCTCTGCCCCTCTGGGGAGGGGAAGTGGAGCTGAGGCCTGGCTTGGAGATTGGGTCTCCCTTCACAAGCCAGCAGGGTGTGCTGCAGAGGCCTGGCACTGTCTCCCAGTGTCCGGCACCTGGCGGGGTCCAATCCTCTCCATCAGCTCCTCCCTGTCCTCTATCACCTCTCCTGCCTTCCCCAGCCTTCAGCCTTTCTGGAGCCACCAGTCGGGTGCCCGCCTGAGCCAGAGGGTAAGTGCGGAATGCTTCCTTTCAGCGGAACACATCGGAGGCCGAGAGGCCAGGCCCCACTCCCACCCCTACATGGCATACCTCCATATCCAGACTCCGGAAGGCCTGAGATTCTCTGGGGGCTTCCTGGTGCGAGAAGACTTTGTTTTGACGGCAGGACACTGCTGGGGAAGGTGAAGAACTCGGGAGCTTCCTGGGCAGCTGGGACCATGGGCCCAGGAGGGCTCATCAGAGGATCCATGAAAGGGTGAAAAGGAGACAACCAGGGACAATTGCAGGGGTCGGGGGAGGGTCTGAAACAGGCCTCTGTAAATGAGGAGGACAGAGCACATGGCTAAAATAACCAGGAGGAAGACAGCACATACTGGGGCTCAAAATTGGAACTGCAGCTACTTTTCTGGAAGAGCAGACCTTCAGGTCACTGTCGTCCTGCTGTCCCTCACTCGGGTACAGAGAACGAGAGGGCAGAGCTCGGCCCCAGGGCCCTCCTGCTCTCTCCATTCTCAGCAGGGGTAGTCTTGCCCCGCTCTGGGCCGTAGAGAGCCCCACTGCAGAGCTGCTGGGCCCAAGTTCCTGCAGCTCCTACCGAGCTCGAGGTGAGCCTTTGCTTTTCAGCTCAATAAACATCATGCTGGGGGCCCACAGTTCCAGAGGCTGGAAAGGACCCAGCAACGCACTGCCGTGCTCAGAGCCATCCGCCACCCTGCATATAACCAGCAGAACACGCAGAATGACATCATGCACTGCAGGTACCGCCTGCCTCACCCAGCTGGCTCCCTCTCAGCGTGGTAGCTTCATTGGGTCCTGCACCCACGGAAGAGCAAGCAAGGGCAAGGCTCCAGGGGGGCAGTGGAGGGCGGGGCATGGGGTGAGAGCCACACCACCAGGCCCTGCGCCTTCCCCGGGGGGCCTCAGCTGAACAGGAATGTCTACCCGCTTTCTATCAGCTGAGGAAGAAAATCAGGCGGAATCGAGCAGGGAGGCCCGTGGCTCTGCCTCAGACCCCGCAGAGGCTGAGGCCCAGGGCCTTGTGCACAGTGGCTGGCTGGGGCCTAATCAATCAGAACAGGAGAACACACCGACTCCACGAGGTGCAGCTCAAAGTGCAGAGGGATCGGGAGTGCAGCCGTCGCTTCAGCTTCTACCATGGCCAAACGCAAATCTATGTGGGCAATCCAAGGGAAAAGAAGTCTGCCTTCAGGGTAAGGCCATGGGCATCTGCCAACAGTGCCACGATACAGGGGTTTGGGCAGACCGGAGAGCCATACTCCTCCCCACAGCTTCATCCTGGGGCCCAGACCAGGGTGGGGTAGAATTTTATGTCCCATCAATCCAACCTCTGGAGGAACAGGAGGAAGACCCACACATACAGATTAGCAGCATTTTCCTGGTCCAAGGTAACTTGACAAGGACTGAGCTGTTGTCAGTGACCACAGCTAGAGATCAAATTCAGTGTCTGAAAGATCCAGACGCTTGACTCTGCACCCCCAGCAGCCTCCCATCACACACATCCAGCAACTGAAGGAGCTCACCCATCCCTGCCCTCTCTTAGGACAGCAGGAGCAAGAGAGGCCTGGCTTAGGGTCCCCTCCCCTTCTCTGTCCACAAGGGGACTCTGGAGGCCCTCTGGTTTGTAACAGTGTGGCCCAGGGCATTGTGTCCTATGGAAATAGGATGGGGACTCCTCCAGCTGTCTTCACCAGGGTCTCCAGCTTCCTTCCCTGGACAACGAGACCAATGCGATTCTCCAATGGCAGGACCAGACTGGGACCCCTGCCCGACTGACTTTCCTTCCCTGGAGTCCCAAGGGTTGCCTTCCCAGTTCCAAGGATTGCCAGGGCCTTACTACATGTCCCAGCCAGAGTGTGAATCGCCAATTTCTCATTTGTTCATTAAATACCATTCAGTACTGTCGTAGCACTGTCTCAGTACCGTCGTTTGGACTGCTATCACACATTACCACAAACATGGTGGCTTATCAAAATAGCAACTTATTCCTCTCCATCTGAGAGCACGGGAAGGCCAAGATCGAGGTGTGGGCACATGCAGTGCCTCTGAGGGCCACTGCCTGGTTCACAGATAACAATGTTCTCATTGTAGGAGGAGCAAGGGGACTCTTTAGGGTCTCTTTTATTATTTTAATTAATTAATCTATCTATGTGAGACTGACAGAGCTCTGATTTTCTGGTACATTCCCCAAAGGCCCACAATAGGAGTAGGCTGGGCCAAAGCCAGGAGCCAGGAACACAACAGGGTCTCTCTCGGGAGTGGCAGGAACCCAATTACTTGAGCCATCAGCACTGCCTCCCAGAGTCTGTGTTAGCAGGAAGCTGGAGTCAGGAGCCACAGCTAACAAGCAAACCCAGGTATTCCAGTGTGGGACTGGTAAGCTAAGCACTTGTTCCCAGGACCTCTTTTACTGGGGCATGAATTCCATGCACAAAGTCTCCGACCTTATGACCCACTCATCTCCCAAAAGCTCTACTTCCAAATCTATCACTTTGGGGACTGGATTTCAACATATGAATTTCAGAGGAACACAAATATTCAGCCCATAACAAGAACACAACTAGCATAAACCGGAACAGAGAGGAGCTCCTCCCAGAAAATGGGGTCTCTTCCCCAGAACTCCCTTGGGCCCTAGGATCAAGATAGGCTGCTTCCCTCCTTAAGCCATCCATTCCCCAACTTCCCCAATCTCACTTCCTAGCTGCCTTGGGGAAAGCGGAAGGATGCCTCTCTCCCCATGGCAAAACTCTCTCCATCCCATGAGAGAATCTCCCCCTATTCCTTACCAAACTAGGCCCTGATAAAAACTGTGTCACTGGTGTGTGTGCATAAAGACAGGTGGACTGAAGGTACAGAAATGAATCTCCATAAAAAGCCCAATTTAATATATGGAAAAGGTGGCATCTCAAATCACTGGGAAATAATGAGCTTTTAATAAATGGCATTAGAACAAGTAGATAGCTATATGGGGGAAAACGGTACAATTGAATTCATTCCTCAGCCATACTTCCAAACAAACCTCAAATAGATCAGAGATCAAAATGCTAAAAATAATAACAATACTCTAAAAGTAATGGAAGACAGAAGAACATTTGCTTGCTTGAAAATGGCTAACAAACACTCAAGTTCATAAAGCGCAATTCATGACAGCCAAAAGATGGAAGCAACGCAAGTGCCTATCAGTGGCCAGAGTTCTGGTCCTAAATCCTTGCCCAGTACCAACCCCACTGCACCGTAAACCAACATTCTCGTTTTCAGTGTGGTGAAAATCTGCTTTACATTTCCGATACCCTGAAGTTATACAAAATGCTACACCAACTGTTAACTAAAATAACAATATATTTGCCTTAATGACTGGCCTATGATTGTCCACATTAAATATTATATCAAGTAAAAGATGACTGAAATCACATAACTTAAAATCATGTTTTAAATGCAACAAGTGTAACTGCACAAAACCAGCTGGGAGGTTTTCCTAGGTGCATCAAAATGTTAATTACTCATTTCAGTGTGAAATTTACCAACTGAACTTTTGCAGTTTCATAATCTTAGAAAAGTCACTGAAGATGTTTTATCAAATCCCACTTGCTATGTACAGAAATGCTTTGGTAAATCTGGCCATTATTTTTAGATGCATTTCTTATCAGTATAAGCTACTAATCAACAAAATTTTAATCAACAACACATCTTTGGCCACCCTCAGCCATTCTCTCTGTGTTTGCAAACTTTCTACCATTAGGAATTATTTAGTACTTCCATGCTCAAAGGATAACAGTCTCATTATTAAACATTTGCACTGGTAAGTAGAAAGAACAGCTGATGGTGGGGAGGAAGGAGGAGAGAGCTGTGGGAGAGTCCCTCATTCAGTCCTTCCTCTGTGACACTGACGTGGAGCCCCAGACTCAATCCCCAGGAACCTCGGGGGGACACGTCGCAGGTGCACTGCTTTCTCTCCCGGTCAGCACTCCCAAGGCAGCTCTGTGTCTCGGACTGCTCTGCTGAAAAGGTTTCTACAGACCCTGAAATATGTGTGATGCTCGCTGTTTGCAGGCGGACTCTGACTCCATGTGGGTTCTCTCTGCTTTCCCACGTTCAGGTGGTCTACTCCACCCCCGCCACCCCCCTACACACACACACACACAGACTTGCTCAGGGCATACACACGTCCCTCTCCATGTCTCACCAGGGTCCTGATCCTCCAACATGGACAAGTGTGGGTCCAAGGGACTCTCCCTCCAAGGGGAAAAGCGCCTGCAATGCCCTAGTGAGCAGTGTGGCCTCCTCCTCGAGTCCAGCCCACAGGAGCAGATGCAGGAAGCTGGGCTGCGGAACTCCTGAAGCCCCAGAGACTACTCTTCCCAGCAGAACCCCTTCCTTTAGGAACCCCTCACACTTCCTTGAGGTTACAGCAGCCATTGGCTCTCCTCCGTGAAAACTCTGTGGGGCCAGCCACGGTCTTCCTTGGGGTGCCAGCCTTCCTTCTATCTTTGCAAATAATATACTAGCCTGCACTCTGGGCTTAGGCCTGGAGGAGCAGAAGAAAACATCTTCCCCAAGGTCAGGCCCACTCACTCAGCAGCCTCAACATACTCCAGCTTACCCCTTCTGGTCACAGCTGGCAGCCTCACTCCTACTCGCACCTCCCCTGCTGTTTACCTAGAGCTTAGCTGCCTCTCGTGTGAGAAGAGGCTGGAAGACTGTGCTCCTCCATCCATCAGCACATAAATGATTGTGAGGATAAAACAGCTGTGGATAGCACTGTGCCCCAGACAGACAACAGTGAGCATGACAAACGCCTAATGATCTGGTGTCAGGGTGACCTCAGTCTGCATTTCACAGATCCCTGGGCTTTGTGCTCAGAGTTCTCTGTGACCCAGACGGGGGTGGAAATCAATGAGGGAAGAGTATTCATTGTTCACATAAATACCACAGTTTCCATTTTTATACAACATATTCAGCTGGCATCATCTCATCATTGATCTTAAACAATATAGATGATTGGCATTTATGAAAGTATCATCACATCCCAGGGTTTCAAGTACGAATAAGGAAGAAGAGAGGAAAGGGGTCAAGACCAAGACTTCACCCCACCACAATGAAAACAGATCTGCCGAGAGTTTTGAGTATATATCTGGCATGGACAAAATTCTCAGAAAAATTTTCAGTATTAAGGACAAAATACAGATGATTAAAGATGAAGGAAGATTTTTGATCATTTATGTCCCAGGGTTTCAAATCACAGTACTCTAGAGGAACAGGACATGAAAGAGATCAAGACCTCACACTACCCTCTCTCTCTCCATCTCTCCCTCTCACTGTAACTCTACCTCTCAAATAAATAAATAAATAAATAATCTTTAAGAAAAAAATAAATAAGGGGCTGGCGCTGTGGTACAGTAGGTTAATCCTCTGCCTGCAGCGTTGGCATCCCATATGGGCAAGGGTTCTATTCCTGGCTACTCCTCTTCCGATCCACCTCTCTGCTGTGGCCTGGGAAAGCAGTAAAAGATGGCCCAAGTCCTTGGGCCCCTGCACCCATGTGGGAGACCTGGATGAAGCTCCTAGTTCCTGGCTTCGGATCAGCACAGCTCCGGCCGTTGTAGTCATTTGGAGAGTGAACCAGCAGACGGAGATCTCTCTCTCTCTCTGTCTCTGTCTCTGTCTCTTCCTCTCACTGTCTATAACTCTACCTCTCAAATAAATAAATCTTTAAAAAAAAAAAAAAAAAGACCTCACCCTACCAAATGGAGGCAGAGCTGCCCACAGATATAAGTTTTGGCATGAACTATTTTAAATATATTTAAATATTTGACATGAAATTATTTCCTGGAAAAAAAATCCCTGTATTAAAAAAAGGGAGAAATACAAACACAGAGGCATGTTCACTTGTCTCTTTCCTTTAATGTATAAGGCCCACAAAGGAAAAGGACCCTCAGAACCATTCAATGACTATTCCACAGGAGCGGGCTGCCTGGTCTCTACCACCAGGTCTCTACCAGCCAGGACTCCTCCATTCACAACACTTGGCTCCTCACTCTCTCTTCTCTCCAAAATCCTATATCCTGCGGCCATCCCTGCTGCTCTGATGATATCTACAAGAAAGGATACCCCAATGGGACCATGTGTTCCATCCCATTTCCTGCCTCTGGTCTGGAACTGGCCTCCCTGAGGTTTCCAGATATCTATGTGTATCGATTGAATAAGTGGTATGTTCAAGAAGGCTTTTATCAGTGTAACTGACCAGGTCATTCAATCACTCAGTTCTGGAACCTCAAGAAGAAAGATGGGGAGGAGAAGACTAGGGGCAGTGACTTAATCATCACAATGAGATGCTGGGAGCAGGTGGCATCTCAGGAGATTCTGGGCTTAGCCTGGGAATGGAGCCCAAGGGGCAGCACAGGGTTGACTTTAACAGCTCACAGAAATTTCCCTATCAAAAAAAAAAACACGGCAAAACTCTCAGCAGGGCAAGAAATAAGCCAAATGAAACATGAGTGGATTCACTGGTTAGTTGGTGCATCTCCCAGAGTGAGTAAGAACTCTGTTTGTCCTCAGAATCTAACAGCATTGTGTCCAGAGAATCTTCACAAGCCTAAGAGCACATGACTGCATTATGACCCAGTGTTGTAATGCACAGCAACTTACAAAACCATTTCAACATTGCACAACTTAAAATGTTTCTTTTGGGGCTATTACAAGAAGCAAAATTAGAATAGATCACTATGCTATGAATAGCCCTGTCTAGACAGAAAATGGAAATACCCAAGCTGGCCCCTTATATTCTAGGCATGATCATTATTTACCAATCATCTAAAGGGAAACAGGGGTTGCAGGACAATATGTGGCTGTGTAAGACACTCCACTGATTCCCACTGAGACATTAATTTCAACAGCTATTGAAAGCCAGTTTGGAGATCACAGTGCCTGGTTTTAGTGTAACAGTAAGAAAAGATGCATTGAGGAAATCAGGAAGGAAAACATTGCCTGTATCATCTCTCCTGCAACTCCAATTAGCACAGCCGGGAGAAAATGCCTTGCCTCCCTCTTGGGAGAAGGGGAGGGAATTGAGTCCAGATCTTAGACTTGAAATCCAGTGCCAGTCCCATTAAGATGAAAACCACTGCCTGACAGGGCACCAAGACTCCTGTCCCCAGACTCACAGCTGGTGACTTTTTTCGACCCTCCTTATCCAAGCGCCTAAAGGATTACTTCTACCAACCCTTCCTGAACCTCCAGCAGAAAGTGGAGCAAGACTCCAGCTGCTGGGGAGTGAGGCAGGAAAGGGAACCTCGGACTTTTAGTCTTGGAGATCAGTCACTACTGTGAGACCTTGTGCCTGATAACACCCAAAGGCCTCTACTCTCTTGCCAGCACTCGTAGGGATGGAGTCTCCAGACTTCCCCCAGCATCCGGTAGAGACCCACACCCCAGCAGGACAGATCATCTTGGCAAGTGTCAGTGCACACGTCATGTGGATTTGACACGTACCCCTGAGACTGTGCAGGGCCTGGTGACTATGTCTCAGTTTAGTGTCTACCTTGGCAGCCACGGGGCTGCTTTTCTCACATTTCCTCCATCCTTGAGTAGACAACAAAGAGCCACAGGATACTGGCAGTACCAGGCAGAAAAAGCCTAACATTGGGCAGATGCTATGCCCACATCAATACCTACAGGTGGAACCTCTGAACCTGCCCTGGAGCCAGGTGGAGTTCCGTGGCTCTAATCTGTCAGACTTACACTCTGGCCAACATCACCTGTGTCTAGTTGCAGTGACCTCAGAATATGAGTCCATCTCAACAGACAGAGTACAGTGGGATAGGTTTTGGTTCTACCACTGCGTATTACTAACCTGGGCAACATGTATGTTCCAGGTGTGACCTACCACTGCAGTATAGCTGGCCATAGGACTGGGCATCTAAGCCTTTTCAATCTTGGTGGAAGGTTTGTAGGGACAGACTACTCCTTTTTGGATGTCTCCCCAGTTTATTCTGAACACGCCAGCTCTGGATTTGGGATAAACATGAGCCCATGGCATGAGCAGTGATAGCACATGGGTACTGGACTTATGGCCTCAACTTAGGGTGACATCTAGTGTTGAAACGATGGAAGAGCCCAGAGGCCCAGACAGAATAAGCCAACTGCTTAAAATTTCTGGAGCAACAGCCAAAACTGAAGCCAGACTACAAATATGGAGAACAATAACTAATCCTTTGATGCACAGATGATATCTACACCAAGTGTCAAGAACTCTTGGGGAAGCCTGACCTCAACTAAAATATTCCAAACATCAAATATCTCATATATGAAACTTGATGCTCAGAAGAAGAACCTTAAATGGCTGTTTTGTGGAAACTCAATGACTTCAAGAAAACACAGAGAAGTGGTTTGATAATCTAATAGAAAGGCTTGAAGAGTGAGATGGAAACAACTTTTTAAAATCAAATGGAAATCTTTCAACTTAAAGCACAGTAAGCAAAATGAAAAATGCAATAGAAGGTGTCAATAGCAGAATAGATCAAACAGAAGAATAAATCAGTGAGCTTGAAGACAGGCTATTTGAAAGTACATAGATCTCAGAGGGGGGAAAAGAATTGACAGGAATAAAGAAAGCTTACTGGGACTCTGAGACAGCATGAAAGGAACATAACCATCTGAGTAACTGGAATTCAAGAGGAATGTGGGAATGGCAGAGGGGTAGAAAGCATATTCAAAGAGATAAGAACATAAAACTTCCCAAATCTAGAGAAAGAGACACTACCCAGGTTCAGGAAGATCAGAGACCATCATTCAGATTCAACTCAACTAAGTTTACCCAAGACATAGTATAATCAAGCTCCATAGGTTAAAGATAAAGGCAAGATTCTCAAAGCTACATGAGAAAAGTAATAAATAACACACAAAGGAATCCCGATATGCCTGCCTGCAGACTTCTTAAAAGAAACCTTACAGGCGTGGCCGGCACCGTGGCTCACTTGGTCAATCCTCCACCTGTGGCACCAGCATCTCTTATGGGCACCAGGTTCTAGTCTCGGTTGCTCCTCTTCCAGTCCAGCTCTCTGCTGTGGCCCGGGAGGGCAGTGGGGGATGGCCCAAGTGCTTGGGCCCCTGCACCCACATGGGAGACCAGGAAGAAGCACCTGGCTTCTGGCTTTGGATCAGCGTAGCTCTGGCCATAGTAGCCATTTGGGGGGTAAACCAACGGAAAGAAGACCTTTCTCTCTGTCTCTCTCTCTCATTGTTTAACTCTGTCAAATAAATAAAAAAGAAAAAGAAAAAAAAAGAAACCTTACAGGCCAAGAGGGAGCAGAATGAGACTTTTACAATGCTAAAGGAAAAAAACTTACATCCAAGATTACTATTTTCAGCAAAGCTGTTTCTGAGATATGAAAGAGAGACAAAGATATTTCCAAACAAAACCTGAAAGAATTTATCACTAGACCTATCTCACAAGAAATGCTAAAGGAAAGTCTTCAAACTGAAAAAAAGAGATGCTAATAAGTAGGAAGAAAATATCAGAAGATATAAAACTTACCGGTAAAGAGTAGTTACACAGGGGCCGGCACTGTGGTGCAGTGGATTAAGCTCTTGCCTGTGATGCCAGCATCCCATACTGGGAGCAGTTCAAATCCTGGATGCTCCACTTATCCATCTCCCTGCTAATGCTCCTAGCAAAGCAGCACAGGATGGCCCAATGGGCCCCTACCACCCATTTGGGAGACCTGGATGGAGTTCCAATCTTCTGGCTTCAGCCTGGCCTAGCCCAGCCCTGGCTGTTGTGACCATTTAGGGAGTGAACCAGTGAATGGAAGATCTCTGTTTGTCTCTACCTCTCTGTAATTCTGCCTTTCAAATAAATAAATATTTTTTTAAAAAAGAGTAGTTGCAAATTCTAAAGGTTCTAACATAGTAAACATAGTGTGTAATCCATTCACAACTTCAGTGTGAAGATTAAAAAGTAAAACAACTAAAAATAACTACATTAATACACAAAGAGACAGGCATTATAGCAAGATCTAAAATGGGTCATTAAAAATTCAAAATGTGGAGTTAAGAACCTGTAAATGATAATGACAATAATACCAACCCGGCGTGAGCCAGACATCACTCAAAGGAAGACCAGGAGGCTGTGATCTTAATGAGAGATGCCAGGACAGCCTGGACTGGGAAGTCAATAATAACACCAGAGCAAACTGCACAGCACAGAGAGAAGGATTTTGAGTGGGCACATAAGTCCAGGAGGAAACAGGCAGGGTCCTCCTGACTCTGACGCTTTCTTCTCCCCCCAAAAGACCGACGCTCAGTTGAAGAGCAGCTGTTGAATCAACTGGGATGTACCACATGGACACACAGCATCCTCATATCAGTCCTGGGACAGTTCTCTGAGCTGAGTGAAGTTTCATTTCCTCATGTAGAGGCTTGATGAAAGCGTCCTGTGGGTGAACGAGATGGTGGATTTTGATGATAGGTGTGTTGACACCGTTAGTGGAGATGATCAGTTAGATCCACCAAAGATCATGCTCTCTACAGCGTGTCAAGGCAGCATCTATCTGGCATAAAAACTGTGTCCCCAATAGCACTTGGGCACAACGCAATGAAGATTGGACTTTGAAATTCTGTGAGTGCTGTAACAAAACTAGGAAAACATAAAACAGATCACTGTTGATGTACAGTGCAAATGCAGAGCTGCTTTGCCCACATGTCTGTATATTCCACAAAAGATGCCAATGCAAATTTTGGCAAGCTCCACAAAATCTATAAACTTCTTATCATAGAAACATAAACATACTACTAGTGTGCCCCGCACACTTTGTCCGTAGCACCGCTAAAGTGTGGCATGATCCTGAAGCTTTCATGTGGAAAGTGCCCACTTCTCAATTGCCTCAAAATGTGTAGGGTATGTAACGAGGCTTCTGACTTTAGAGGAATGAGATGAGTTTGCCAAATGCCTAGAACGTGGCTCTCACTCCTCCTGGCCATGGACACGTGCTAACATGTGGCCTGCCAGTGAGTCACAGCTTCAATGTGTGGGACTGAACATGTATCATTCTGTAATTTGGAAATACATCCAGGAAGAAAATAGAGAAAGGGAAACATTGAGAGGCTGACTGCTGCTCCTTCAAGCTCTCTGATGGCCTGCGGAAGTCAACACGGAAGCTGGAAGAGGATGAACTGATCACATGTCAGTGCTGAAAGTCCTGTGCAGGCTGGCAGGAATCCATGGTGAGGAAAACTGTCTCGGATTTTGGACCTAGGCCAACCTCTGAACTCAGAAATGTGTCCCCAGGGGAGAGCAGCTCTGTAAAGCTAGCCTTTCTTGTTTCTTCAATAAACTGTAGTGTATTTGGAATGCAGTTCAAATTTCCCTGTGCTTTAGGAGAGTGCTTTACCACTGTTTTCTGAAGAAGAGAGGTTTAACGTGGGCTAACATTCCTTGTGCTTTGGAGTGTTTGAAGATGCTGTCACTTTAGACAGGCAGAGCCTGTGGACTGAGTCTGCAGATGCCCAGGACCTGACTGACAAGCAGCTGGTCTACCAGGGCAGTCAGCAGACACAATGTGGATGGGCAGTGCTGGAGAGCTATGATCTGCAAATCAAGAAACTGGCTGTGATTAGCAAGTAAAAGTCGCAGCATAGCATGTTTTAACCCTGAGTGGAGAGGATACTTTTTGGCACAACAGGTTTCAGCATCATGGAAATTTGTAAGAGCACTGCTGAAAGGTAAAGTGAACACAACGTCACCATGTTCGGTTCTGTCACTCCCTACGAGGAAAAGTATATTTGTCTAGGCAGGGGCTTGAGCACTGAATTTTTAGACAAGTAAATGGAAAAGGCAAAAATTTTAGTGTGTCTTACGATGGAAAAAAGACTGATATTGATTTAATTAAATATATAGTATCTTCCTCGACTGTATTGTGCTTATATTTGTATTGAAAACAGCTTATGTGTTCAATAATACAGTGTTTTGTATATTAAGAAAACACAATAAAATATCTAAAAATTCAAATTACTTCTTCTGGTGTAAAATATTAAAGTAAATGTGTTGTATCAGATATAGAAAGAAATACTGTTATACATTCTCATACATATTCTTCAATAAGTCCTAAAAATTAACACAAGAAATTGCCACTGTTAAGTAACCCTGGTGTCAATTTGCTTAAATAATAGTAATTTTACATAAAGAAACCTTATTTTTGTGGGTGTGTATACATTTAGCTTTATTGTAACAAAGCAATTTGTACACTTTCAGCATTTAAACCTGAACATCTTTCTCTTCCAGTGGAACAAATTTAAAAATATCAGGAACAAAATTACAATAGAGACTGTCAGTAAGATTCATAAATACTTTAAATATGCATCTATTTAAAAGTGCTTGTGGGGCCGGTGCTGTGGCCTAGTGGGTAAAGCCACTGCCTGCAGTGCTGGCATCCCATATGGGCGCTGGTTCGAGCCCCAACTGCTCCACTTTCGATCCAGCTCTCTGTTATGGCCTGGGAAAGCAGTAGAACATGTCCTAAGACCTTGGACCCCTGCACCCACATATTAGACCCAAAGGAAGTTCCTGTCTCCTGGCTTTGGATCAGCACAGCACCAACCATTGCAGCCAGTTGGGGAATGAACCAGCGAATGGAAGACCTCTCTCCCTCCCTCTCTGCCTCTCCTTCTCTCTGTGTAACTCTTTCAAATAAATAAATAATTAAAAAAAAAAGTGCTTGTGAAAAGAGTTAACATGTATGTATGATTATTAGTTACACATTTATTCTCTTACATATATTTGGGTGGGTGGGTGGGTGTGTGTGTGTTTCTGCTTGTCAGCTGGATTCGGTCCTGGGTTAGGGCTCTAAAAATGTTAGTCTCCAGCACTAGAGGAAATACTAAGAATTTTGACTTTCTGTGGCACAATCATTGCCAAAGTTCCCCTCCTAAGATCAGGTAAGTAGGGAAAGGTGCGGGTGCACGGTCCTGAGGGAGGGGGGCACAGTGCAATGGGGCATGGCTGGCAGCAGGAAGAGGTGGGGTAACCACGGCACCACATCCTCTGTGTCCTCCCCTCTCAGCACTGGCTTGGGGCTGAATTGGAATATTGAAAACAGAAAAGAGCATCTTTCAAAGTTCCCATGAAGCCAGAAAGAGGGGTCTAACCTGTACCAATGCTGATTTGATCAGGTCAGTGCACAAGTGTGAATTTGTGGCTTTGTGAGGAGTGTTTGCAGGTGAGTGACCAGAAGCAGAGGAAGGTTGAGAGGAGCTTGATGCTCCAACACTGCTAACAGAGCACATTCAAGAAAGAGTCAGCACACTGGAAGAAAATCTTTATTAAGAGTCAGACAGCTGGGGCCAGCGCCATGGAACCACAGGTTAAGGTGCCGCCTGCAGACCCCGCATCTCCTATGGGCTATATGTGCTGGTTCAAGTCCCAGCTGCTCCACTTCCAATCCAGCTCCCTGCTAATGTGCCTGGAAAAGGAGCGGAGGATGGCCTGAGTTCCTGGGCCATTGCACCCATGTGGGAGATCCAGAAGAAGCTTCTGTCCAGCCCAGTCCTAGTTCTTGTGGCCATTTGGGGAGTGAACCAGCAGATTTCTCTTTCTTTCTGTCTCTCCTTCTCTCTTTGTAACTCTGACTCTCAAATAAATAATAAATCTTAAAAAAAAAAGAGCCAGACAGTTGCCCTAAGGTATCAGTGCTGCCTCAGACACAGCATCTGTTGCCAAGCTATGCCAGAGAGATTTATTTTTCCTGGAACTAGGAGAGAAACCTGAAGATTCTGGTGAATATTACAGGATGCTCCAGAAGACACATTTTTCCACACTAACGTTCCCTTGGAGTTGTCTGGCACACAAAGAGAAGGCTCAGCTAACACTCCTCTGGCTTCCCCACTGTGAGCTCATTTTCTTCCTGTTCCTCCCAGACCCTCCTCTTAGGATCCCTGTGTTCAAAGGGGAGGAGACTAAAGTGCTCACCATTCATCTTGGCTCTGAGTGGGAGAAAAGTCGGCAGTTCTCTGGGGTGCACCTGCAGGTGAACCTGAAGACCCAGATGCAGGTCTCCCACAGGGATGGTAGGGATTCAAGCACTTGGGCCAACTTTTGCTACTTTTCTCAGACTATTAGTAGGGAGCTGGATTAAAAGCAGAGTAGCCAGGACATGAACCAGTGCCCATCTACACCACAATGCCAGTCTCAATGGGAGCAATTTCTTGTATTGAATGTTAGGATTAATTAAAGACTTAATATGCGAGAGAAAGTAACAGTATTTTATAATGTGTCTATCATTTAATATACTTTATTTTCATAAGTTATTCCTCCATGAAGAACTTAAATTTTGTCAAGTTGTATCTTCTTAATATACAGAAAACTGTGGATTATTACACAAATATAAGATATTTTCTTATGTAAGCATAGCATATAGTTAATTAAGATAGTATCTACAGTTAATTAAATAACAATATCACAGTATTCTATCTCGTGATACACTAGAAAAGTTTTGCTTTTCCATTTCCTTGTTCAATAATTCAATGCTAAAATACATGCCTAGACAAATTTTTTCCTCAAAGGTAGTGAGAAAACTGAACACAGTTAAGAGTCAGATTCACTTTGACTTGCAGCAATGCTCTTACCAAGCCCTGTTACAGGCAATCCCACCATCACAGGATATCCTCTCAACTAAAGGGTCAGAACATGCAATGCTTAGGCTTTTACTTGCTAATTACAGCTGGTTTTTCACTTGCAGATCACAGCTCTCCAGCACTGCCCATCTACCTTGTGTCTGCAGACTACCCTGGTAGACCAGTTGCTTGTCAGTCAGGTTCTGGGCATCTGCAGATTCACTCTACAGGTTCTGTATCTTCAAACACTCCAAAGCACATGGAATTTTACTGTATGTGAAAACAGTGGCCGTAAAGCAGAGGAAGAATTTAAACTGTATCCTGAATAAACTACAGTTTACAGAACAAATAAGAAAGGCTTGTTTCTCACGGCTGCCCTCTCCTGGTGACACATTTTTTAGACCACAGGCAGACTGTCCCGGCATGGGCCTTTGCCAACCTGCCTACAGTACTAAGCGCAGATGCAGTCAGTTCATCCTCTTGCAGGTTTTGTTGACTCTTCCAGATCATCAGAGAGTTAGAAGGAACAGCAATCACTCTCTCAGTATTTCCCTTTCTCTATTCTCTCCCTTGACGAAAGCATTTGGCAGGCTCATCTCATTCCTTTAAAGTCAGAAGCCTCATTAGGTTCCCTTCACATTCTAAGAGAAGTGGGCACCTGTGTGCCTACCTGCCAATCAGAGTAATTAACCACTCCACTTTGGAAGTGGATTAAAGGCCTGGAACACAGTGGGCCTGCCCCTTCGTCCCCGTGCCTTCGGGGCATGTGGCCTTCCCAGCCTTCGGGCCACCCACTCTGTGTTTTCTGGTCTGCATGCTCTCCACATGGATGGCTCCTAATGCCCGGTATGGATTCAGATCTCCCTCTCTCTTTTAGGTAGGTCCCTCACTCTCCTATGCATTTCTTTCACTAAATAAAAAGCTTAAAAACTTAAAGAAAGAGAGAAAAGTGGTCATTTTTCATGGGAAAGCTTCAAAATCACAAGTAAACACATCAATCCACGCTGTAGCAGTGCTGTGGACGAAGTGTGCAGGGCACATACATGTTATCATTATGTTCTGTGGTAAGAAGTTCATGGACTGGGTGGAGCTTGCCAAAATTTACATTTGCATCTTCTGTGGAATATATAGACATGTGGCCAAAGCAATATTACATTTGGGGTATTTGATCTATTTTTATCTTTTCCATAGTTTATTAAAATTTCCATTGAATTTCAAACTCAAATTTTCATTGCATATTCCAAAGTGCTATTCAGGGCACATTTTAAATGCCAAATCGATGCATGACTTGACATGCTGTAGAGAGCATGGTTTTTTGTGACATCTAATTGGATTATGTCCACTGAAAGTTGTCAACACATCTGTCTTCAAAATCTACCATCTTGTTCACCCACAGAACATTTTTATCACAGTGTCTACTTGAGGAAATGAAACTGCTCAGCTCAGAGAACTGTACGGGGGTGCTGTGTGTCTATGTGGTACACTTGTCTACATGTTGTATGGTTTGCTCTTGTTTCATTATTGACTTCCCAATCCAAGTTGTGCTTGCATCTCTCATTGACATAACACAGTCTTCTGGTCTTCTTTTGAGTGATGTCTGACTTGTGCTGGTATTGGCATTTTTGTCATTATCATTGTCATCTTCTTAGCTCTTAATATGGTCACCAATTTCATAATGATAAAATTAAGCACTATCTCAACACAAAGCAGAAACGTTAATCCACAAACAAGTTCAAAACAGTCTATAATATATACAATTAAAAAGTATTTGTGGGGCCGGCGCAGTGGCAGAGTGGGTTAAAGCCCCCTGGCTTACAGCGCTGGCATCCCATATGGGCGTCGGTTCGAGTCCTGATTGTTCCACTTCTAATCCATCTCCCTCCTAATGCACCTGGGAAATCATCAGTGGATGGCTTGAGTCCTTGGGCCCCTGCACCCATGTGGGAGACCTGGAAGAAGCTCCTGGCTCCTAGCTTCAGATCGGCACAGCTCCAGCCATTGTAGCCATCTGGGGAGTGAACCAACGGTTGGAAGACCAGACCTTTCTCTCTGTGTCGCTACCTCTCTCTGTAACTCTGTCTTTCAAATAAATAAAAATAAATCTTTTTTAAAAAAGTATCTATGAGGGTAGCCATTTGGCCTTGTGACTAAGTTACCAGTTGGAAGCCTACATCACTCACTGGAGTACCTGGGTTTGATATTCAGCTCCAGTTTTTGATTCCAGCTTCCTATTAATGCAGAGCCTGGGAGGCAGCAGATGAAGGCTCAAGCAGTTGAGTTCCATCATATGAGAGACTTGGATTGAATCTCCAGCTCCCAGCTTCACCCTTGGTGCAACCAGAGCTATTGTGGACATTTGGCAATTGAGTTACTTAATGGGAGAATCCTCTCCCCTCACCTACTAAATAAATAAAATGTAAAAGTATCTGTGTTGCCCAGTCTCAGCACACACATCAATGCCACAAATCACAGCCACTATGATTTGTTTTCAGGGCAAAAATAGCCACAGTGAATATGGAAGGTGATCATCTATGCATAAATACTGACATCAAGCACTGTGCTTCCAACTGGGCAGCTACAGACTTTTTTATACTTTCCTTCAATCTTCACACCAACCAATAAAGCTGGGAGTTTGTGCTTCCTTGCAGAGTTCCTAGAAGCAGAGCATTCAATGCGAACACCATGACAGTCCTGGGCAAACCTTTCCAACTAGAGACATCTTTGCATCCAGTGCCCTTCTCATTTCATTTAGGGGCTGAAAGCAGTTGTGGATTCGTTAGAATAAAACACACAAGAAAAACTTGCAATTCCACAGCTAAGGCAGACAACTCTGGTCGCAGAATGCACTCTGCCAGCGTACAGAAACAGAGAAAGTAAATAGAGGTCATGAGAGAGAGTGCAGGTAAGGATCTGGGAAAGGAGGAGACTAAGAGGAAGTGAGTGAGTATTCAGGGTGCAGCGCCAGGGGATGGGGGAACCTCAAGAGATCATAGGTAGCTCAGGATAGACTGTGACAGCTCAGGGAAACTTCTCTAACACAAAAAAAAAAAAGATGATAAAACTCTCAACTGTACATAAAATCAGCCAAACCATCCATGAGTGGCTATAAGATTTAGGTGGCATTATACCAAGAGTGATCATAGCCTCATCCCTTCTCTGCAGCCCTGATGGAAACAGGCTCCCACCAGGTCTCTCTGGCCCATTTCCTCATCTCACTCTGATTTCTAATCTTCTAGTCTCTTTCCCTCCTTATCCTGAAAGCTCAGAGTTTTAGGACAATACATCAGGGGGTAAGGGGGAAGGTGTTCAGATTCTGTTAGGAACTCTTATACCCAGAAGCAAGCCAGACAGACTATTTGGGGACTATTCGTTGTGTATCCAAAAAGCTGCTGTGGGATATTTACTATGTGCCTAATTCAGAATAGGGGAGAAAGAAGGCAAAGTTGTCTTCCCCAAAAGCTCCTCATGTTTGGTCTTAGAAAGCAACCCCATCTGGAAGCAAGCAGGATCCTGGGATCTCAAATATTTTGGACAAAGAGGCAATCATGGTGGGTTAGAGAGAGTATTTTCCAGGTCTTCTGAAGAGTGTTACACAGAACACAGATCCTTTTCTGCTTAACATATATGTGAAGCTTGTTTGATAAAGAATAGCACTGAACTCCTCATGTTTACAAAAACATTGATAGGGAGAAGGTTTGGTTATGATGCAAGGCCATCATGCTACCTACAGAACCCATGATCCTCATCTCCAAGTGTAGCAATCTCTACAAAAGGTACTCTTCACCATCCATGTCCAAGTCAGACTCTCCCAGCATTAAACATCCTGCGTCCTGCCCCCAGGCCTGTACTCTGTGTTATGAACACAGAGATGCAGAGCAACCTTTCTCTTTCAGGAGAGATCAAATGGGGCAGAGAGGTCAGACTCCTGGCTCTACATGGCAGCCGTTAAGTTCCTACAATGTCAAATAGGCCTGAGATACTGTGGGGTTTTCATGGTGCGAGATAACACCATGATGACTGTGGCTTATTGTCATTAAGGGGATGAACAGCAGGGTTTTTGGTCTTCCTGGGAATTTCCATCACTGGCCAAGAGACCAGAGTTCAGGAAGGCCCCTATGAATGTATGGTAAAAGGCTAATAAGGACACACAAGAGACTCTCCAAGCTCATCCAAAATAGAGGATTTGAGTGTATAGGAGAAGGGCTGGGTAACAGGGTGAACTGCTGTTGACCCAGGCCTAGTTCACCTGTGCACAGCAAAGGACAGGAATATGCACATTCAGACCAAGGCAGGACACAATTGCTCATCCCCGCCTCCCAATTTGACTCAGCATCTGGTCTACCTTGCTGAAACTTGAGCCTGCCTTTAGAGACTGACTTGTAGCTATTCTGACTAACCCTGTCCACCTTCTTTACAACATAATAACTGTAACCTTGGGCATCCACAACATCAACAAAAAGGAAACCACTTTTCAAGTCACTGTCATCTCAAACCCACTCTCCACAAGGACCATAATAATAAGTGAAAGGTCAACACACCATGTACTGAAGCACCATCCTACTGACCTCTGCTATGCACACAAAGGTTACTGGGGAGCATCCCTCTTATTGAGAACCTCAGTCCCACCACCACTCCTGTAGTTGGCTGATCTCCTGGACCCAGTGCAACAGAAGGGAGCCTGGGAAGCTCTCCTGGCAGAGGAGGTACAGGAAATCCCACCCCTGTTCTGAGCATCACTACGAAGGCCAGACCAGAATTACCATCTGTCGCCTTTAGGACCAGCTGCTATGTAAGGCTCAATTCAATGCAGTTGTGAAGACCATTGCTCCACAAGCTTAGCAAGTATGTTGTCACACCACAGCAAGTGGGTCTGGAAGTACAGATTGAACAGAAGTGCAGGCAGTCTTCCTAAGCTACACAAGTCCATCTAGCTGTGTGTTGGGGACCCTAAAGACAAGAAGGCTACTGAAAGTGTAAGGAGATGGGCACCTTCACAGTCTTGCCCCAGGAGTAGAGTGATGCTGAGGATACAAGGCCAGGACTGCACCCTACCCCACAGCCACTGCTAGGTCTGAGTCATTCTGTGGATAGAAGTACCCTTTTTCAGCCTGTTGACCTCCTAGGATCATACCAAGTCCCTGGAGCTGAGAAGGGGCTCAGGGGCTTCTTAACTTTTGTTAAGATGGAGACAGACTTTTTAAACACTATTGGCTCCACTTTATAAAATTAAAACAAATAGAGCATTGGGACAAGCAGTAGTGGATGCTGTTAGAGGAATGGTGTAAGAAAAATCAACCACAAAGAAAAGCAAAACAAGAGAAAGCATCACACATCAGTTCATGCCTAAAGATTATACTATCACATTCAGCACTGTTTTATAACCATTGAGGGAATTCCTAACAGGTGACACTTATTTGTAGAAGATGGAATAAGGAAGGCAGAAACCCATTGTTGCTTTGAACAAATTTTCTTATTAACAAAATAAAGAGCCATTCTTTTATTTTGGAGGATGTTTCTGAAGCATTAACTTTATTCTGCCTAAAAGACATCCCAGAGATGTATCACTTGTATTGTTAGTACAATGTCCCTAGGAATGAAACAGATGGTTGACTGAAAAAGTACTGCTGACACACATAAACAAAGTAATTCTAAAACTAGAGGCAGAAATCTAAGCGAAGACAACATGTCCTTATCTCTAAGTCAATTAAAAGATCCAGACTGTCTCAAGTGAGGCAGAAATAAGGGCACAGGCATTCAAGGGGCACAGGTATATCCTATAAATTTTCTCCACACTGACTACAGAGAAGTCTGTAGGTATTTGCCAGGGTGAATGCACAGACAAAAAGGAAAACTGAGTCCTTCTAAGGGTTATTAAATATGGGTTCAGAACTCTTCCTGGTCATAGCCACCATATGCCCTGGGTCAGAGAGCAGGCTAATAGAGATGAGAAGATGTTTTATTTTCCTCTTGTTACTGCATCTAATTGACTTAAAACAGCACAAGGAGGGAACAGAGCTATGGTATAGTAAGCTAAGTCTCCGCCTTCAGTACCAGCATCCCATATGGGCACCAGTTCATGTCCTAGCTGCTCCTTTTCCAAACCAGTTCCCTGCTGATGGCCTGGGAAGGCAGTGGAAGATGGCCCAAGTTCTTGGGCCCCTGTACCCACAAGGGAGACCCAGAAGAAGCTCCTGGCTCCTGGTTTTGGATCAGCTCAACTCTGGCCATTTAGAGAGTGAACCAGCAGATGAAAGATCAGTCTCTCCCTCTCTCTGTCTCTAACTCTGCCTCTCAACTAAATAAATAAATTAAAAAAAAAACACACACACCCATACACAAGTGTATTATTCTAAAGTTCTAGAGCTCAGAAACCCAAAATCAGACTCAGGAGGCTGAAGTCAATCCTTCCCCAGAGCTCTAGACACACTGCCCACCACATGGGCTCAGTCCAGCTCTCATGCTAGCCCAGCCCTGGGATTAGAGACTAATTACTTCCCAGCCACTCAGTGGCCTCAACCTCTTTGTAACTTACTTCTTCTCAAGGAATCCACAGCTTGGCTCCCAGAATAAGACTCTCTTGCCAACCACTGGACCATTGCCCCCTTTGGAGTTAAAGATTCTCTCTATAGGATGACAGGAAGGTTAGGCTCCTACCATTGGTACTTAAATAAATATTGATCAACTAGCAAAGATCAGGCCCTGTTCTGGACACTGGAGACTTGGCAGTGCATGAAGTAAGGCATGATCCCTGCCCCACTGGGATGTACTTGATCTGAAAGTCACAGGTGCAGGTCCCATGTGCTGGGAGTCCTATAAGGCCTACACTTGGGTTAGATGTCAACTGAAATTTAAGATCTTCTAATTCTAGAGCAGTAAACATCTCTCTCAATTGTAAAACACACAACTGTACACTTAACACTGTAATTAGCACAATAATCCCAGAAGTGGATTTTGTTGCCCCTGGAATGCAAGGTCATTTTTTATTTAGCCTCTTGTTCAATGGCTGTGCTCTCTGGAGCCCCAGAAATGGAAAGGGAGAGAACAGTAAGTGAGCTGCCATAGGTCCCCGAGTCACTCACTTGAATTGAACGAGAACATCTCTGTCTTTTTAAGGTATAGGCAGAATATAAAACTCCCTGGTCTTAAATGTAAACTGGTACAACCATGATGGAAGACAATATACAGATTCCTCAGAAGTGTAAAAATAGACCTACCACATAACCCAGCCATCTCACTCCTGAGAATCTACCCAAAGGAAATGAAATCAGCATATGAAAGAGTTACCTGTACTTCCATGTTTATAGCAGTTCAACTCAGAATAGCTAAGATATGGAATCAACCCAGATGTCCATCAACAGATGACTGGATAAAGAAAATGTAGTACATATACATAATGGAATACTACTCAGCTGTAAAAAGTAATGAAATTCTATCTTTCTCAACAAAATGAATGCAACTAGAGACCATTATACTTAGTGAAATAAGCCAGATACAAAAGGATAAATATCATTTGTGGCCTTTGATTGTGGTAGCTAATATTACAGCACAAAAATATTTAATGTGCATAAGTGAAATTTACATCTTTGGAATTGATTGTAGTTTATAGCCTTGCCTATATTCCTGCTGAGCAGTGGTCTTTCTACTTTTGACTTATTTAACTCTTTATTTAGTGGAGCATTAAGCCTGTGATTATAAAGCAAATTAAAATATATCATGAATAGAAAAAAATAAAGGAAGAAAGATAATTATATTCTTAGAACTGTATCTATGAACTACATAAAATCTGTCTTCTTTATATTAATAAAAACCTAAATAAATAAAATTCCCCAATCTTAAAAAGTAGACATTTTGAAGTCCACTGGTAGAGAACCATTTCGTTCTTTGGAATAGGAAGAAACCGAGGCTCAGGCTGGGAAGTGACTCCATGAGGTCTTTCAGCAAGTTACCCCCAGAGCCAAGAGGGGAGCTTTGGTCTCTCAGCTGCTAGGCGAATGCTTATCCAACCAGGAGATGTAACTCCTAAGGCATCAAGAGGCCTTATAGTTCACCCAGCCATGTCCTTCCCTGTGGGGAGCAACTCGGACTAGACTGTTACTGGAATTAAGACTTATTCTATGCATCTGCTCTCCCACAATATGGCGCTGAGAAGGGAGTAACAACTTCTACGCAGCTGCCTCTCACCAACTTGAGTGATGACCTGCAGGAGCTGATCCTGCTCCTGATTGGAGGAGAGCAGCGTACTCGGCGTGTGGTTAGCAGAGTTGGGATTGTCAGAAGAGGACTATAAAGGAGGAGAGAGACAACATGCACCGGGAACATCTATCTGAAGGAACATCTGAGCAGCCCCCAAGAGAGCCGGCTGGCGGTGTGCCGCTCCCCCACGGAAGTGGGGAAAGTGGCAGGGGGAACCGCCCTTCCACAGAGGTGGAAGGGACGGTAGCCAACCCGGGAAGGGCCGAGCAAACAAAAGAACAACGCAGGGTCCTGTGTCGTTCCTCCACGAAGAGGGGGAGCGACACTTCCCCACCAGCATGCATCACAGCCTCCATGTCCAAGCGACCACCTGGCTGGCTACTCTGGTGCCATCTGGACAGAGACCACAGAATTCAACTTCTTCTCTTTTACACCCTACATTAAACCACATGTACAAACAACACATGTGCCACCTGGTAGTCCAGACAGTGCTTAAAGATATTTTTTCATGCACCTGCTCCACCCCAACCCAGACTAATTCTACTGAGTTCTGGTTAAATACTTCCACTCCCTCCTCTGTCAGTTATTCATCTGTCCTGCATGAGACATCTGGGAGTCCATTCACTACACAAGACCCTCTCCTCTGGAAATTCTCCTAAGGCTGCAGCTGGAGCCCTAAAAACAAGTTCCCCTAAATCCTATACAACTGGTGCTGAAATAAACTCTGACAGGCAATGAAGCCAAGATTACTGGGGAAAAGGCCCAATGGGAGCTCAGGTGAGGGTCAAGCCCAAGAATGAGATAAGGGGCCCAATCTTCCTAACACAGTCACCATTCTCCTCAGGGAAGATGAGGCAGCCTAAGATCACTCTTATCTTGGGATCATTCTTTGTTTCCTTTGGGGGAAAAGTGACTTCTTTATCAGCTCTCTGAAACAGCTGGTTGAGAGGACAGAGATAGAGCACTTCCATTCAAATCTAAACCTTCTGTGATCTTGATGGTTTTAACAATAAGAAAGTGATGAACTTGAAACAACCAACAGCCTTAACTAGTTTTCTTCTCATTCCAAGTTACTCCCAGGAATCTCCTCAATTCAAGTAGCCTGGAAAAAAAAAGTTCATCATTCACACTCTGAGATTCACTAAATGCAAATCATTCTCTAGTCAGTATGTCACAATCTCCAACAGGACTAACTCCCCCATCATTGTTCCCTAAAAAATGTCCAGACTTTACACACTCAACCCCACTGGCTAGTATACCTGCAGGCACAGGTCTAAAGGGCACTTCACTTACCTTGTGGAGGTTCAAAAGAGAAAAAAAGAAAAGGAGGGGGGGCGTGAAGTTAGTTACCCACAACCACCAGCCAACACAAAGCTCTCTTGTTCCTAGGTCCTAGTCTGGTCAAGGTCCTGAAAGCTAGTCCTGCTTGTGTCTTATTTATGTCATCATTTGTCTCCCTTTCTCAGCAGATTTTAGACACTGTTTTGGAGAATTGGGGCCTGGGTTCTAAATTCTTGCCATGTGCCTTCTGTCTTACTCTGGATTCCCCACCCTAATGCTGGTTCACCTTCTTCCCATATCCTAAGCTTGGGGAAAAGGCAATTAACACACTTCAAAAGCCATACTAATCTCCTAACAACTGTAAGGAAGAGCTCCTGGCTACTGCTCATCACCTTCCAACCTCACACAACCCAGGCCAAATCATGAGAATACGGCTGAACATTCTTGCACAGTCAGAGCAATTTCTAAGGCATAAACTCAGCAGTGCAATTCAACCCACAATTGATGAGGTCCTGGGGACTGAAAGATAAATAGGATAAGGCCCTGATTTTAAAATTTAAATTATGACACAAGCAATAAATACATAACAGGTTATCTATAAAATAATGTAATAAGATACAGCAGGTACAGATATAAATTGTTATGAAGACATGTATTAATCAAATTTTCTTCACTCTAATAAAATACCTGACACAGACTACTTACAAATAAGAGGTTTATTTAGGTTAGTTTTGGAGGTTCTAGAGCCTGGGGCTGATATCAGCTCAGTTCTGGTGACAGCCCCCTGGTGGATGGTGGAAAGTGTGAAAGGACCTGTGACACCCAGCAGTAGAGAAAGGCACACAGAGTTCCTGGACTTTGAGCCTGATATTGTAGCTGAATGGCACTATGAAGCTTTCACCCATGAGGGAGTGATAAGTCTATTTTGTGAATGAAAGAAGGATGGATTGAGTATTTGGTGACCAACAGAGCACTCATGCTTCTAGTTCCTTTGTCTTCTAGGCTCCACTAGGATTTCACTCTTTGAATCCATTATGATCGAGTAGGGCTACCAGAAGTTTTCTTAATGACTCATAGAAAGAAAAAAATAGGAAATACAAAAAAATTAGTATAAGACTCATACAGAAAATGGTGAAAAGTTCTAACATACAATGAAATTGGAAACCTGAAGGGGAAGAAGAACCGTAAAGCAGGAGTAATATCTGAAAGCCTAGAGACCAAGAACTTTTAAAGCTGATACAGTTATGGAATTAAAAAGCAAAAGTGTTGGAGCTGTCACTGTGGTGCAGTAGGTTAATCCTTTGCCTATGGCGCCAGCATCCCATATGGCCACCAGTTCTATTCCTGGCTGCTCCTCTTCCGATCCAGCTCTCTGCTGATGGCCTGGGAAAGCAGAAGATGGTCCAAGTGCTTGGGCCCCTGCACCCACATGGAAGACCCAGAGGAAGATCCTGGCTCCTGGCTCCTGGCTTCAGATCGGCCCAGTTCTGGCCATTGCAGCCATTTGGGGAATGAATCAGCAGATGCAAGAACTTTCTCTCTGTCTCTCCCTCTCACTGTCTTTAACTCTACCTGTCAAATAAATAAAATCTTTAAAAAAATCACCTATTTTGGTGTGTTTGTGTCATTCTTCAATGCAGAGTTGATTTTACAAATGTCTGCCATAGCATATGTTTGTGCAAACAGGGCACAAAGAGGAGTCTCATAAACTGCTGGTGACAGCACAAGTTGGAACAGCGATCTTAGAAATAGATTGGTATTTCCTGTTGGAGTTGACAGTGCGCATATGCGGAGACCCAACGACTGCACTCTTAGTCAAAGGCAATAAAGACTCACGCAAATGTGCACCAGGACAGAAGTTCAAGAATGCACTTACTGGTATTATCCATAGCAACCAAAAACTAGGCCAAAAAACCCACAATGGTCCTTTATCTGTAAAACAGGAGGTAAACTGTGGCATATTCACAAGATGGAAACAATGACCTACACAAAACAGCGTGGGGACATCCCACAAACATAACTTTAAATGAAAGAAGGTACACAAGAATACCTTCATATCATCCAATTTATGCAAATGTTTTAAAGACTAAATTACACTGTCTAGAGGTGCATAAATAGGCAGTAAAAATACAGCTATTTCTCTTTTCAAAAGTCAGGAACCAGATGGATTCAGAAAAGTAAGGGAAGGATCATCACAAAAGTCAGGTTAGGGGTTACTTTCTGTGAGGGTTCAAGGATGTGACCACAAAGCACACTGGCTTCTGAGTCCTGCCTATAGTGTATCTCTTTTTGTTGTTTTTTTTTTTAAGGATGTATTTATTTATTATTTAAAGATTTATTTATTTTTATTTGAAATGCAGTTACAGAATGGGGGGGGCGGGGGTGGAGAGGTCTTCCAACCAATGGTTCACTCCCCAGGTGGCCTCAATGGCTAGAGCCACACCAGTCCGAAGCCAGGAGCCAAGAGTTTCTTCCTGGTCTCCCATGTGGGTGCAGGGGCCCAAGGACTTGGGCCATCTTCTACTGCTTTCCCAGGCCATAGCAGAGAACTGGATCAAAAGGAAGGCAGCTGGGACTTGAACCGGCACCATATGGGATGCTGGCACTGCAGGCAGCAGCTTTGCCCACTATACCACAGTGCTGGCCCCTCTTTTTGTTTTTTAAGATTTATTTTATTTATTCAAAAGGCAAAGTGATAGGGGTGGGGGAAGAGAGAGGGAAAGATAGAGAGAGGTCGTCCATCTGCAAGTTCACTCCCCAGATGGCAGAAACAGTGATGCGCCAGGCCGAAGCAAGAAGCCAGGAACTTCATTCAGGTTTCTGTCGCTCCCTTGCCCGCAAAGGAACGACACTGCTCCCAGCTGATCGGTCTTCAGTAGACTTTATTTAAACAGGATAGAAAGAGAAACCCTCGAGTAAGGGGAGCTCCGAAAGAAAGGGGAAGCTCCCGTTACTATTTCACGAATGGCTTATATAGTATAACATTGCAGAAGCATGTAATGCAAGCTTAGTCCATGCTACAGTCCATGCGGCGGCACTCCAATCGGGTGCCTGATCACGCACAGTCCATGCGCTCCTTGTCCAACCAGAAAGGTGATCACACGCCTTCATCCAATCAAGCTCCTGGTCACGTAGCAGGCAACTTGGGTGCTAACAACAAGCTTCCACCTGGTGTTTTCTCAGCCTTGGTCAGTGGGAAAAGAAGTACGGGAAGCCCCAAAGCCATAGTTGTTTTGACTCTAGCCTGGGGTTATGGAAAGGTCCCGATATCACAGCTCAACAGAAACCATAAACATCCACACAGCAGTAACTATTGCCAATGGTCAGCAAGCTAAGCCTTAGCATGTGGGCCCATGGCCGGCTCATGGGTCCCCACATCTCCCCCTTTTTTATTTAATTGAGAATGGCCTCTGTCTTAGGTTGCCCTCAGTCATCTCTGTCCTTACCCGTCATCAGTAACTCTGGCAGCTTGGCCTAGAGCCCTGTCTTAGGTTGATACAGGATGCTGAGCGTCTTACCTGTCATTGAGTACCATTCCAGCCCAACATTAGGTGAGAGATGAAACATACAGCCAAATATCAATTATTCTGATTACAAAAGAGGTTTGGTACAAAGTTTTAAATGATGAATTTCAGTCCATACAGACTGTAGCGAAGTCAGTATAAAATGCAGAACACACGGGAAACATCCCATACAAAGTAGGAAAAGCAGCAGTGGTCCAGCCAGCATTAATAACCAATGAATCCATTGAAACCCTCCAAATGAATAGTGGGTTAGTAATAAACATATGTTGCATTTTACTCTTAAGTTTATCAATAACAGTCTCCTTATATGGCACATTGTTAGTAATGTTAAAGCAATGTCCCCCAGGTACAGGTTTACAACTTATATGCTCTTTTAACAGCAAGTAATTGTTAGCTGCATGGCTTAAAAGCACTCCTGAATGAACTTGATCCAATTCTTTGACTATATTGAACAGTCCAGTAGCAGTAGGATTAATTGTTTTGGTCACCAAACATGTAAGCCTTCATAGTCCACGATTATTTCCAAAAGCCAGTCCAGGAACACTTACTACTGATACAGCCATGGCAAGGGCAGTGTCCTCTCCTATTAGGATGATGGTGTTATTGTAGTCTTCAGGTAAAGCACGCCGCCATGCTCTATCCACTGTAAATACAGATGTTAGCATCAGGGCCACACGGCCCAGGGAGAAATTGCAGAAGTTATCAGAGGCTAATGATGTAAAGGCATGTTGGTTACATAGAAAAACCCATCCCTTAGGAGTCCATGTCCCATATCAGTACTGGATCAGGTTCATTCCATTGATTGGTGATAGGATCCCTCCATTTCACCATTGCTCTTTTTACAGCTGTTTTTAAACAGTTAGAATTTAACAGAGACATCAAGAGAACATAATAGATTACTTTAACTTATTGCTTTAACAGAGGATCAGATTTTGATTTTATGTCAAAGAAAATAGACTAATAGTTTTGTAACCAAAAATTTCTTCTTCCCATAACATTTTGCGACTTTCTCACACCTTTTGTAACTTGCTCAAACCTTTCTTTTCTCCCCCCCCCCTTTTTTTTTTCATTTCAGTATAAACCAGCCATTAAGATAAACAATTTTTACAAACCATGTCCTTTTTTTATTTAAAAATATCTTTTCCTTTTAACTTTTCTTATCAAGAACACGTTTTATGTTTGTGACCTTTTACAACAAAATTATGGTGTCTGGGACTGTAGCAGTCAATGGGAAAGTAACTTTGTTCAAATTCCTGTAATTCACAGTCATTTTCCAGGTTTCGCCTGATTTCTTAACATGACAAATTAGATAATTCCTTTTAGTGATTATGGGAATCATCACTCTAGCACTAAGATAATTTTTTACTGTTTTAGATTTTTTTTTCCACCTGGAATTTTGTATTGTTTACACTGAATAATCTTAGTTGTCTCTGGCAGCGGTACAGAGGCTTGATATAATTTTCCTACCACTACCTAGCAGTTTGACTCCAAAGGGCAGCATTTTCTTTTTCCCAATTTACATTTATCCTGTACTGTTTTTTCTAATTGCTTACACATGCATCACTATGCAGATAACAAAATCCATTCTCACTTCCCCAAAGCCTATAGTTCATCCCCATTTTCTACCAGCACCGACTGCAAAACTTCAATAACTTGTGGAGACTGTGCACTCTATAACTTGCCATCCCAATTCTCACTCGATTCTGAGCAGAGAGCCCATCCTTCACCAAAGAGGCAAACTGAAGGTCTTTCCAGCCAGGAACATCACAGGTTACACATGCAACTTCAGTTTTCTTTTTAAAGAAAGGCATTGCTTTGCATACTTGCGGATCCTGCCAACTACGCCAATTTGTGACAGCAAGTTATTTTTCAGCTGTCTGCTGTGCACAGACTTAGTTACTTTTAGCTTAATCCGCAAGAAATACGCTGCAAGCCTTGTAGTGCACACTAAAATTATTTAGAGGAAAGATGGTAAAGGAACATAGATTAACAGAATGTTGCAATAAACATGGCTCCATTGCTTTAATGATACTATAGCAAGACAGTCCACTGATCCCTGTAGGGAGGGCCTGAGGCTGGCCCCGCTTCCAGTTTCCTGAACTCTGTTCTTTAATGAATTACCTTATTTTTTTTTTTATCAGTTTTGGAGTTACATTCATTGGCCCAATGCCTTCCCCTATAGCACGGGGGAAAATTTCAGGAGGAGCCTTATTTTGATCTTTGACTTTTGGACAATTTTTGAACATGTCCCTGCTGCCCACATTTATAGCACCCCCGTTTATTGGGCATAACCCTCCTTGTTGATTTTTGTAATGACATACCATGTAGAGCGGCAGGTCCTGAATGCCCTGTTTTTAAGTGAATTCATTTTGCTAATCCCTCATCAAAGTAACTGTCACAGAACACCTCAGTCACAGTAGCCAATTGATCCATATCTGCATTGTACTTATGTTTGGTAGAATTTACAGTACTGTGGGCATCACTAGGCAATCTTCACACAGCTCCAGAAAAGGATCCATACTGAGAATCAAACATC
Source organism: Oryctolagus cuniculus (assembly GCF_051225735.1). NCBI lineage: Eukaryota > Metazoa > Chordata > Mammalia > Lagomorpha > Leporidae > Oryctolagus > Oryctolagus cuniculus. The sequence goes on from NC_142878.1 coordinate 50,776,607, forward strand.
ATCAATAATCATCACGGGCACATTTAACATTCAGCTTGACTACATGTTCCCCAGGGGATGAAACAGCAGCAGCAGAGGCTTGCTCTGGCTCCCCCATAAAGCCCCCAAGGACAAGGGTGGCTCATTGCCAAGATTTTAGGCAAGCAGTGCGTCCCGTCCCAGATCTTGGCCAGAGAGCCGAGACACGAAGCATGCCCACCTGTTTATCAGAAAACACTCCTTTATCCCCCTCCCCGGGAACTGGCCAGGCTCCCAAGGAGCAGGAGAAGGTCATCCAGCAGCCAAGTTTCTTGGTTACCAGAGCCAAATCTAGGTACAAGCCTCTCCATCCCAAAAATTCGTCCTTATGTTTGACCCTAGAGTTGCACCAAGATATAGGCATAATTAATACATCATAAGAATATAATACAAATTTTTCATACAAATATACATTTGGCAATTAAACACAATAATATTCAATGTGTTTTAAGGATAAATTGAAACATATCTGAGGGAGAAATAGTCTCTTATTATCTGTACTTGTTACATTTTTGCAGGTTTGTGGAATCTTAACTATTTGCGGCATATTTTGATTTACATTTTTTTGTAAAGCAAATCAAGCATAATTTGCTCAAGCATTCCTGTCAATAATAGGGGTAGAGTTAGTACATAAAACAAAAACAGAATGGGTAGTCTGGACACTTTGTTACCACAATTTCTCATTTCACATAGTAATATTAACTTTACAACAGGTAACATTTACTTCAAATGAAATATTCAAATGTAGGGTGGGGGTTGTCCAGTGTACACTGATCTCGGGTAAATGCGCAGACAGTGGCCGCTTTAACAGGCGTCCCCGTAGATTTTAATAAACGACTCAGTAGCAAGCGCAGTTTGGTGGTGGAGGGAGTGTTGCCCATAATCCCAAGGTTATTCCTCCCGCCTTGAGTCCGCTCGTTTTTAACTCCCACCTTACAGGCGCTTTGATTCCGCCTTTGTAGGCGCTTTGATTCCGCCTTGCGGGCGCTTTATTTCCCCGTCTTCTTAGACGGGACCACGGTTATCCCTAGACGTATCGTTTAACCCGTCTAGACTTCCGTGTATGCACGCTTCACTTTTTATTCTTTTTACCCTGCTCTAGGCAGTCCCTCGGCGTGTCAAGCACGTTTGTTTATCTCCACAGTACTTACCTCTTTCAGCAATCCGAGTCACGGCACCACCTGTCGCTCCCTTGCCCGCAAAGGAACGACACTGCTCCCAGCTGATCGGTCTTCAGTAGACTTTTATTTAAACAGGATAGAAAGAGAAACCCTTGAGCAAGGGGAGCTCTGAAAGAAAGGGAAGCTCCCGTTACTATTTCACGAACGGCTTATATAGTATAACATTGCAGAAGCATGTAATGCAAGCTTAGTCCATGCTACAGTCCATGCGGCGGCGCTCCAATCGGGTGCCTGATCACGCACAGTCCATGCGCTCCTTGTCCAACCAGAAAGGTGATCACACGCCTTCATCCAATCAAGCTCCTGGTCACGTAGCAGGCAACTTGGGTGCTAACAACAAGCTTCCACCTGGTGTTTTCTCAGCCTTGGTCAGTGGGAAAAGAAGTACGGGAAGCCCCAAAGCCATAGTTGTTTTGACTCTAGCCTGGGGTTATGGAAAGGTCCCGATATCACAGCTCAACAGAAACCATAAACATCCACACAGCAGTAACTATTGCCAATGGTCAGCAAGCTAAGCCTTAGCATGTGGGCCCATGGCCGGCTCATGGGTCCCCACAGTTTCCTACATGGTGGCAGGGCCCATGCACTTGGCCATTTTCTGCTGCTTTCCCAGGTCATTATCAGTGAGCTGGGTTAAAAGTAGAGCAGCTGGGACTCAAACCAGCAGCCCAATATGAGATGCCAGCATTGCCGGTGGGGAAGGTGCTTAAACCACTGTGTCATAGCACCAGCCCATATTTTTTGTTTCTTGTCCTCAGTGATAATACTCAAGCAAATGCTCCAAAGTCATTCATCACCCTATACATGTAAGCTATAAATTCTCCCAACTATGAAATCTATTCCACAATTTAAAAAACAAAAATCAAGCCAAGAGGTAGACATAACATCTAATTCCATAGGTGAATGAATGGATAGAGAAAACAGGGTATATACATGTAATGGAATATTATTTGGCCTTGAAAAGAAGGAAATCCTATTGTGCACTATAACATGGATGAACCTTGATGAAATATGCTAGGCTAAATGAGTAAATCATCCAAAAATTACTGCATAATTCCACTTGTATGAGGTATCTAAAGTTGTCAACACCTCAGAAACAGAAAACAGAATGGTGGTGCAAGAGGCTAGGGGAAGAAGAAAAAAATAAGTACTTTTTTTTTATTCAATGGGTGCAGAGTTTCCACTTGCAATATGACAAAGTTCTAGAGATCTGTTGTACCAGATCTTGTATATAGCTAATATCACTGTACACTCAAACATGGTTAAGATGATCAATTTTTCAGGGGACCAGAGCCATGGCTCACTTGGTTAACCCTCTGCCTGCCGTGCCGGCATCCCATATGGGCACCGAGTTCTAGTCCTGTTTGCTCCTCTTCCAGTCCAGCTCTCTGCTGTGGCCCGGGAGGGCAGTTAAGGATGGCGCAAGTGCTTGGCCCCTGCACCTGCATGGGAGACCAGGAGGAAGCACCTGGCTCCTGGCTTCGGAACGACATAGCACCGGCCGTAGCGGCCATTTGGGGGGTGAACCAATGGAAGGAAGAACTTTCTCTCTGTCTCTCTCTCTCTGTCAAATAAATAAAAATAAATAAAAAAATTAAATATGATCAATTTTATATTATGAGTTTTCATCTACAAATGAAAAAAAAATTAACCTGTAACCAAAACTGCCCTCTCTTATGACAGACAAATGGAAAGAGAAGAAAATATGCCATAAGGCTGGTCTCCTGACCCCTGGGCTCAGGGGCTGGCTGACTCCTTTCCCGGCAAATGCAGATCAAATGAGCTTCATGCAGGCATGTGAAAAGGACAGTTGCTGCCAATACAGACTTCCTCCCACTGCCCACCAGATAGGAGAAGATTGCCATTGATAGACTTGATCAGAAGATGCACAGAACTGTCTGTTGCTGGCCTTGTTGATACTGGTAGCTGATACGGGGACTGGTAGACTCACAAGGTTTGGAGAGAAGCATTTTACATGGAAGAGGCTTTACTCAAACCTATGGGAAAATATAGGTAAGGACCACCAAGCATGAGTCTTAACACAGTGAACGGAGGTGGGCCAGAGCAGGGAATATCACACAGCCAGCTGTTCTCTGGTCTCTGGTCTGCACTGAGCCTGCCACAGACGTGAAAACACAAAACAAGGTGCTTCTCCTCACCTCAAGGGGCTTCTCCCTTTTTCTAGGAGATAAAGGAATCTACCTCTCTTTCATCTTTTACTTCCCTGACTGCTTTGTTCACAGAACCTTGTAATACCAGCACAATTCTAAAAAGAGGCAGACTATTTCAGGCATAAAGAAAACAGCCTAGAAGTTATAGGACTAAAGAATAAACAACAATGGACAGAAGAAACAAAGAAAAACTTCGTAGTAAAGCTGGAAAAGAGAACTACAAATGGTCTCCAGCTAAAGTACAGAAGAGACAAATTATCCAGTCCCTATCCTTGGAAATACAAATCTCCTTGGGGCAGTCAAGTTTACACATGAAACAAGAATAGGAGTCTGGTATTCAGTTTAAGTTTCAAAATAAATTATATAGACACAATCTAGGATTTCTGGAAAGGAAATTCTTGTTGCATCCTGTAAGAGTTTAAGATGTACAATCATGGGGGAACCAGCATTGTGGCATAGAGTTAAGTTGCCGCCTGCAACACCAGCACCCCATATGGGCACTGGTTCGAGTCCTGGCCTCTCCACTTCCAGTCCAGCTCCCTTCTAATGCATGTGAGAAAGCAGTGGAAGATAGCCCAAGTCTGTGGGCCCCTGCACCTATGTAGGAGACCCAGATGAAATTTCTGGCTCCTGACTCCACTGGTTCACTCCCCACATGGCTGCAACAGCCACAGCTGGCCAGGCTGAAGCCAGAAGCTTGGAGCTCCATCCAGGTTTCCCACATAGGTGGCAGGGGCCCAAGCAATTGAGCCATCTTTGCTTGCCTTCCTAGGCTCATTAGCAGCAAACTGGATCAGAAGTAGAGCAGCCAAGACTCTAATCAGAATTCATATGGGAGGCCGGTGCTGCAGCTCACTTGGCTAACCCTCCATCCGCAGCGCCGGCAGCCCCGGTTCTAGTCCTGGTTGGGGCGCTGGATTCTGTCCCAGTTGCTCCTCTACCAGTCCAGCTCTCTGCTGTGGCCCGGGAAGGCAGTGGAGGATGGCCCAGGGGCCCAGGTCCTTGGGCCCTGCACCCACAAGGGAGACCAGGAGGAGGCACCTGGCTCCTGGCTTCGGATCAGCACAGCGCGCCGGCCGTAGCAGCCACTTGGGGAGTGAACCAATGGAAGGAAGACCTTTCTCTCTGTCTTTCTCTCACTGTCTAACTCTGCCTGTCAAAAAAAAAAAAAAAAAAAAAAAGAATTCATATGGGATGCCACAATCATGTCACCTGCCCTGAGAGTCTTCTTAACATGATAATTATTGCCTAATTTATTATACTTTATACAACCTATTTACAAGGAGGTAGATGATTGTTATTTGTCATCATGTTGATCAAAAATCATTTCCCTATATTTTCTTTTTTTTTAAGATTTATCTTATTTATTTGAAAGGCAGAGTTACAGAGAGGCAGAGGCAGAGAGATAGAGACAGAGAGGGAGAAAGGTCTTCTATCTGCTGGTTCACTCCCCAGGTGGAGAGCCAAAGCTGAGCTGATCTGAAGCCAGGAGCTTCCCCCAGGTCTCCCATGTGGGTGCAGGGGCCCAAGGCCTGGGCCATCTTCTACTGCTTTCCCAGGCCACAGCAGAGAGCTGAATCAGAAGTGGAGCAGCCAGGACTTAAACCGGTGCCCATATGCAATGTCAGCACAACAGGTGGTGGCTTTACCCACTATGCCACAGCACTGACCCCTCCCTGTGTTTTCTACCCCTGGGTTTGCCTTCTGGACCCTAAGGGACAAGACTGCTTCCCCTCATGAAATTTGAGTCTCCTCACCTGGTTTTTCTTCTTATTCTCCAGTTTATCCAGTGCCTCTCACTCTGCAGAAGCCCTGTGCAGAACGTACTATACACAGCCAGCATCCCTCCAAAGGGTGAGAATTCTGGGAATTTTAGAGGTGAGATCACAGTGTGGTGTAGACAAGCTTCAGACCCATACAGATTGCAGCCCCAGTTCTTCATCGACTGTGGATCTGGTATGCACCTCTCCCTAGGCCTACAGACAGGATGTCAGCTCACTTCTCCCCGTGCAAAGAAGCAAGATAAAAAGAGAGACAGAGAAAGAGGCAGACAAGTAACTGCAAATAGAAGCCACATTTTTCTTGCAGTACAATATTGAAAGTGGCATCCTATTACTTTCTACATGTCCTATCAATTAGAAGAGAGTTAGTAAAGGTAGCCATACTCAGTGAGGGAGAATACATAAGATTGGAAACACTAGCAGATTGGCATCATAGAGGACCAAGTTAGGGGCTGCCCGTCACAATATTAGATGCAAAAATAGCTAAAGTTTTAGAAAATAAATTTAACATCATGGGTTAACAAACATGATTAAGTAATGGATATCATAGACAGCCATTTGTGCACCACTATAGTCCTCCTCAATCAAATGTCATCCAAAAGGACCACTTGGGGCTTTATCTCTTTTATAGGGATAGGAGGAACCAGATGGAGCAACTTGTCCATGACTTAAGAAGGAATATCTGGCATGCCCCAAATCACTGAATCCTTAGGTATTTTACCTAATAGTGTTTCTTATTCTTTGAGAAGAATGAGTCACAAGTGGGATTTATTTCTCATTGTCTGGTATGCACACATCTTATAAAAGTGTCTAGGACCTCCTGCATCCCAGATCCAATAAACATATCATCACTGTAAGGTACCAGTATGGTGTCTTGTGAAGTGAACAGACGATCAGGTCCCCTGCCAGAATTGTTGATAGAATCCCAAGTGAAGGCATAATCCTGCTTCCCCAGATCAATGGCTGCAGGAAGATAGACTCATTTGCTCCGGCAAGAAAACTACACCACCAAGAGCAGTTTCAATGAGAGTCCCCATCAGGGGAAATTTACAATAATCCACGATAATTCTCCAAGAGTCAGCTATCTTCTGCACAGACCAAATAGGTGAGCCGAGTGTGAATGTGGTGGGAATCGTCACTCTTGGACCATTCAGTAATTTGTCAGGCATACTCATTTCTCAATCTCTCCATGAATATAACATTGCTCTGGATTTACTGTCATGGTGAATAAAGGGGGTTATGGTGGTTTCCACATGGCCTTCAACGCCATATAGCTTTCAGTCTGCAAATCAGTCAACTACCTTGGAGATTATGCTCATTGCTGAACATTTCTCTTCTACCTCTTCTGAATCTAGAGAGATATGGACCCACCAGGCCCTTTATGCATTAGGCAAAACTGTGTTGATCATCTCCATTAGCCCCTCCTCAGACTGGTGATACAGAGATATTTTGGGTCTTCAGGGATTACTATCCATTGAGAACCAGAAAACAAACCTTGAATACTTCTCATTTTTTTCTCTAATTCATAGTTACTCTTGAAGATAGTCACATGTGACTTTGGACATGCAAGGAGGAAGATAAACAGGTCACATTTTTGGCAAGAGCACTCAGTCCCAAGGAGCTCTGGGTCAGTGATGTGGTTTGAGTCTAAGAACTAGTTGAGATGCCTTGTAATATGCAAGATTTGTATTAGAACACTTGTGCTTATACGAATAAACTAAAATATGATAGGCTTCCCTATGAAGACACTGTGATCAACTGCCAAAATCAGAGACCTCTATTTGTCAAATTATTTTAATTCTTCCCTCAACTCTTATACCCATTATTGTAACCAAGCCCACCTGTCTCTGGCATGCTGGCCTTCTCTACCCTGGAATCCCATAATCACCTTGGAATCCAGGGACCCCAGTTCTATGGCAGCAGTTCCCATAGCCATTCTGGGCCTGCAGTGAATACCCACCAGAGAATTTGCAGCTGCCAGTGCTTCTTCCCTAATGCAATTCTTTTTTTTTTTTTTTTTTTGACAGGCAGAGTGGACAGTGAGAGAGAGAGACAGAGAGAAAGGTCTTCCTTTGCCGTTGGTTCACCCTCCAATGGCCGCCGCGGCTGGCGCGCTGCGGCCGGCGCACCGCACTGATCCGATGGCAGGAGCCAGGAGCCAGGTGCTTTTCCTGGTCTCCCATGGGGTGCAGGGCCCAAGCACCTGGGCCATCCTCCACTGCACTCCCTGGCCACAGCAGAGAGCTGGCCTGGAAGAGGGGCAACCGGGACAGAATCCGGCGCCCCGACCGGGACTAGAACTCGGTGTGCCGGCGCCACTAGGCGGAGGATTAGCCTAGTGAGCTGCGGCGCCGGCCCCCTAATGCAATTCTCACAGCTGTCCTTGTACCTCCTAGCACACACCTGTGGATGAGTAAGCCAATCTCATGTAATAAATTCATCTTTTGCTAGAGTATACAAGAGAAGATCTGGCATCTCAACCTCATAGACTATCGGCCACTGTTGGGTCCATATTTCAATCTAAGCAAGCAGTCAATTAGAGCCACTTCAGTCTGCTTGAGCTAACGGACTGACATTAGACTCTCTACTTGGTGCATTCCATCAACAAAGTCAGCCTGGCCAACATTATCTTCCCTCTACCTACCTCATCACCCTAAAGATCCATTCCCAACTGCATTGCTCTTGATATAACTTAGCAAACATCCATCATTTGAGTGTGTGTTGCAATTCTGTATGTGTCACATGTATGTATGTGTCACACTTACATCTGGGGTCTGCTGAAATTTGCACCTATAGATCTATAAGTGATAAAAGACAGCTGAGGGACAGGATTAGGACCTGTGGAGAGGCAACTACTTTAGGGATTCCTATCACAGGTTCTTCAGGCAAGGAGTACATAAGCTCTTCCGACAAGAGAATATGAACTGCTTTTACTGGCAAAGAAGGATTTGATGATCTTAGATCCCAGTTGCATCGGAATCTGCCCAAATAAATTTCCATCCCCACTTTCAGAGTCCTATTCTTTCCCAATCAATGCTTTGAATTCATGTAAGAGACCCTGCTAAGTGGAAAATTAAAAATGGATTGAAAGCCACCCTTAGGATGAGAGCTTCATTTGTTTGTCAGAAATCTCAGAACGGAACTTATAGGAATTTCTTTTATGGCAGTGATAGAAGATTCAAATCATAAATTTGGAATTGAATACTCCAAAGTTCTTCATTTTCTTTCCCTAAGTTTCTTAGTGTGCATAGAAGCTATCAACCAACCTGGTTATGCTACTTATTTCCACTAATATGTTCTATGGCAGCAAATATTCAAACACCCAAAGCCTGTATTTGATTACAGATTTATACAGTGATCATTTAAGCAACTGCTTAGCTTTTGCATACTGTAAATGATTATTTACAGTGTAAAACTGATACCCTTTACATTAAAAACAGAGCCACTGATGGTTTTAAATACATTCAGATTAGAAAACCAAGAGGGGGGGCCGGCACTGTGGCGCAGTGGGTTAAAGCCCTGGCCTGAAGCGCCGGCTTCCCATATGGGCACAGGTTCTAGTCCCAGCTGCTCCTCTTCCGATCCGGCTCTCTGCTATGGCCTGGGAAAGCAGTAGAGGATGGCCCAAGTCCTTGGGCCCCTGCACCCACGTGGGAGACCTGGAAGAAGTTTCTGGCTCCTGGCTTTGGATAGGCTCAGCTCCAGCCATTGCAGCCATCTGGGGAGTGAACCAGCGGATGGAAGACCACTCTCTCTGTCTCTACATCTCTCTGTAACTCTTTCAAATAAAAATAAATCTTAAAAAAAAAAAAGAAAGAAAACCAAGAGCGATAATCCAGGCCAATCTAGAGAATTAAGATTAGATTTCCCTGGTCCCAATCCCAGAACTAGTATTTCTGCTATTTAAGATTAAACTGGGAAGCATAATTAGAATGAATAATGTAAAGTAAATGAATAACTTGGTAGATGCTTTGGTACAACAGCTATAATCACCACTTGAGATACTCACATCCCATATCAGAGTGCCTGAGACTGAGTCTCGCCTCTGCTTCCAGTCCAGGTTCCTGCTAATGCACCTCAGAGGCAGCACATGATAGCCCAAGTACTTGAGTTCCTGCCACCATGTGGGACACCTGGATAGAGCTCCAGAATCCTGGCTTTGATCTGGCCTAGCACCGGCTGTTGCAGGCATTTGGGGAATGAACCAGTAGATGGAAGATCTCTCCTAACATACCTTCATTTTTCAAATAAACAAATATTTTCTTAAAAAATAAAAGAATTATTATAAGTACCGTATCTTATAAAAATGTGGCAACTAATGCAGAAATCCTCTCTAGATCTGTGTTGTTGTTGTTGTTGTTGTTGATGATGATGATGATTTGTTTTACAGTCCAGAAAAGCAGAGTGATATAAGGAAACATCTTGTGTTGTAGTCCATGGTTCCATCCCTAGTTCTCATGGTTAAAGGCTATGGTACATTGTCAAGTGATACAAATTCTCCCAGCCTCAGTTTCCTCATCTACAAAATGTAAGCAATAATAATTCTCAGCGTTGATGTGAGGATGAATGAGAAAAAACACAAACCTGAAATATATCATATGTTATTTTTATCTGATGTAACTTTATTACCCTTTAGCATCCAGTGTTTCAATTTTTGTATTTTTTTAATATAAACAACAGATTTTCGTGCATTTCATAGGCACAATTCTAAGGAGATACCAAATGTCATTTTTTAAAAAGATTTCTTTATTTGAAAGTCAGAGTTTACACAGAGAGAGAAGGAGAGGCAGAGAGAGAGGGAGAAGTCTTCTATCTGCTGGTTCACTCCTCAGTTGGCCACAATGGCTGGAGTTGCACTGATCCGAAGCCAGGAGCCAGGAGTTTCTTCCGGGTCTCCTACGTGGATACAGGGGCCCAAGGACTTGGGCCATCTTCTACTGCTTTCCCAGGCCATAGCAGAGAGCTGGATGGGAAGTGGAGCAGCCAGGACTCGAACCGGCGCCCATATGGGATGATGGCACTACAGGCGGCGGTTTTGCCTGCTACACTACAGCACTGGCCCCCAGATGCACAATACTTGATATTTAGCTTCTTTACAAGAGGGATGAATCTTATAATCAATAGCAAGTTATTGTTTAATTGAGGGTACTTTTTTCTTCCTTGGTGGCACATAAAATGAAGAACCTAAAGTAATACTTGAATAATGACAGTGCAAGTATCATTTCGTTCTCAAACTAAAAGTGACTTTCAATACACAAGTGAAAAAACCCAACCTCCCTAGAAAACACAAATGTTATCCTTTATAAATTACATTTCTTCCTTCATTTGTTGGACCAAATCATTATGCCCCTCCCTTTTTACTCAGATTAAATGAATAAAAAAAAAAAACTACAAGTTTCAGAGTCTGACAACATTAACTTTGGATTTTGCTGCTATGTGACATTCTCAGTGTCCATAGAGTGCTCCATGATTGCATACAACAATATTTACCCAAAAGGACTGTTAACAAAGATCAATGAGAGGATGTATGTGAAGTCTTATTAGTGTAAAAGATATTGTAAATACTCAATAAATTCTCGCTTTTTCCTTCCTTCTGTCAATTCTACATTCTATTCATTATCTGGATTGAAGAAAAGGCTGATCTAGTTTGCCAACACCAACTACAGTCTGCAGGCTAAATTACCTGCCATCTGTTTTGAAAACACTGTTGTCTTGAAACGCAGCCACATCCATTTGTTTTCATAACCTCTATGACTACCTTTGTGCTAAAACAGCAAAGTTGAGTGATTTCCCAACAACAGTATGGTCCTTAAAGCCAGGAATGCTACCAGAGATCATCAATATAAAAGTTTGCTGATCCCTGTTTGAGATTCCCACAGCACCTAAAACTCTCCTCTCCATTTGTGTAATTATTCAGCCTCTACATCTAGAGCTGTTTTGGGTGAGAAAGGTGCATGCCTCATCCTAGGAACCAGGTCTCTTGAGATCTGACCACAGCTTCAACACCAGCAGAGTCATAAGAACTTCTGGGGGCCGGCTCTGTGGTGCAGTAAGTTAATCCTTCACCTTTGATGCCTTCACCTTTGATCCTATATGGGTGCCCATTCTAGTCTCGGCTGTTCCTCTTCCAGTTCAGCTCTCTGCTATGGCCTGGGGAAGCAGTGGAAGATGGCCCAAGCACTTGGGCCCCTGCACCTGTATGGGAGACCCAGAAGAGGCTCCTGGCTCCTGGCTCCTGGCTCCTGGCTCCTGGCTTCAGATCAGCCCAGCTCCATCTACTGCAGCCATTTGGGGAGTGAACCAACCAATGGAAGACCTTTCTCTCTGTCTCTCCCTTTCACTGTCTATGACTGTACCTCTCAAATAAATAAAATCTTCAAAAAAAAAAAAAAAAGAATTTCTGATAGGAAGATAGCCAATCCAGTGCAAAAGACAAAAACATAACTTGGTATACTCTGTGGTTTCCAGCCCTCCCCCACTCCTCTGCCTCTGGGGTTATAAAGCAGGGGCAGGGAGAGAGTGATCAAAGCAGTTTGCCATGGGCAGCATCGCTGGGAAAATGCAGGCTGTGCTCCTTTTGTTGGTCTTTCTCGTGCCTCCTGAAGCTGCAGCTGGTGAGTCTATGGGATAACTCCCTGTCCTATGGTCCTCAGCCGCTCTTCCAAATGCACCAACCTAAGTCAAAGACAGGGCCTCCTTGCAAGTGTTCCAGGGGAAATCTGTGCCTGGAAGAGTTAGGCTCTCTCCTGCAGCTAACAACAGTTTCCCTGGGACAAAAAGTCGTGGGTGGAGAAAGAACCAGAAAGCTGGCTTTGGAAGTTCTGTTTAACCTGCTTTCTTCAATATACTCACAATCCCTATTCAAGGCCCTTCTCTGGTCTTATTGTTGTTTGGAGGCAGTTAGCATGAGGATGTTAAAGCAGTCTTAGTGAGGTAACAGCTCAGAATTAGGATGGTTGTTGTGTTCTGAGAAGATACAGATTGGGCCGGCGCCGTGGCTCAATAGGCTAATCCTCCACCTTGCGGCGCCGGCACACCGGGTTCTAGTCCCGGTCGGGGCGCCGGATTCTGTCCCGGTTGCCCCTCTTCCAGGCCAGCTCTCTGCTATGGCCAGGGAGTGCAGTGGAGGATGGCCCAGGTGCTTGGGCCCTGCACCCCATGGGAGACCAGGAAAAGCACCTGGCTCCTGGCTCCTGCCAGGATCAGCGCGGTGCGCCGGCTGCAGCGGCGGCCATTGGAGGGTGAACCAACGGCAAGGGAAGACCTTTCTCTCTCTGTCTCTCTCACTGTCCACTCTGCCTGTCAAAAAAAAAAAAAAAAAAAAAAAAAAAAGATACAGATTGGCAGGATGAATTATAATAGGGAAAGTCCAAAAATAAGGATGAGGCTCAAATGGAGACCCTCAGCTTTCGTCCCCCTATTCCCTTGTCCAGTGCTATGTTGTTATAAGACTCTGTTTGAAGACCCAGCATTCTCTTCCAGAGGAGATTATCGGTGGCACTGAATCCAAGCCACACTCCCGCCCCTACATGGCCCATCTGAAAATCATCACCAAGCAGGGCACTTTTGCCTACTGTGGTGGGTTTCTCATAAGCAGAGAATTTGTGATGACAGCTGCTCATTGTAAAGGAAGGTAAGAAACCTTTGATATACCTCCTTTTCATGGAGGGAACTTGTTATAACCAGAATTACACCCAACTCTGATGTCTCTGATGCGATCTGCCCACCTCTAGCAATGTATACTGGGATGACCTGGGACATTTTGTTTGTCGTCTCCATCCCCAGAGGACAGAACTTTATGCAGGGCAGCTCAGGTCAAGGCAGGCCACTTCTGTCTTGGGCAACAAGAGTTCTCTCCGTCCCATGTGTCTGCCAGGGCCTTTCCCTTTCTGAAACAGCTGTGATGGGGAGAGGGTGTGAGGAGGCCTCTGTCCTGAGTAAGGTCCTCACATGATCCTGTCTCAGGAATGGGAGGGGTGTGCCTGGTGTCCCTTCTCCAGATGAGTCCTTCTGAGATCTGTACCTTTTCCTGTCTCTCTCCCCTGTCAATAGGCACATTACTGTCACTCTTGGAGCTCATGATGTGGTGAAGAAAGAATCCACATGGCAGAAGATAGATGTTGTCAAACAATTCGTTCACCCCAATTACAACTCTTACACCAAACTCAACGACATCATGTTACTGAAGGTGTCACTGTCTATCTTGCACTTTTCAGTTCTCCCTTCCTTAGCCCCTCAACTGCCCGTACCTTTCTTTTTCTCTTCCAACCCATTTTTTCAGCCCTCCAAACCTGCCATCCCACTGGGGAGAAACTGCTGGCCCTGCCCACGACACCTCAATCAGACAACACCCCACACTCACCGCCCACCCTGGAACTGGTCATCAATACTCACTCTCTCTCTCTCTGCTCACAGTTACGATGGCCCGCCATGCTGACCTTCGCTGTGGGGACAGTTCCCCTGCCTTCCCGAAGAACCTTTAGCCTGCCTGGAACAATATGCCAGGCAGCTGGCTGGGGACAAACAGGAGTGACAGATCCACTGTCCAATACCCTAAGGGAGGTGAATCTGAGACTCATGGATGACGAGGTCTGCAACCACTTCCTATTTTATGACCATGGACTCCAAATGTGTGTGGGAGATCCCAGGATGGCAGGATCTGCATTCAAGGTGACCGCATACCCCCACATAGGGGGACGGCATCCTTGGGAAGGGTTGGGGTCAAAAAGTTCCCTAACACAGGGACTGGTGTCTGTGTGGGTTCCTAGGACTATGGAAACTGGAGTCTTCCTAGATTCTGTCATCCCCACACCCCCAAGTCCTGCCTCTAACTTTCCCACCTAGTCCGCCATACAGGGCTCCAGGAGAAAAAGGAAGAAGGGGAAGAGAGGCAGGATGTAGAGCTGTGGGCCCAGGTGAGAGAAGGACAGGGAGAGAAGTAAACCCCTACCTTAGAACTTCATGAAGAGCCAGGAGTTCTGACCTGCCTCTAACTTTCTTGGGGCTAACCAGGGCCAGACAGATCAAGGATGGGGTGACAGTAGGGAGGGCACAATCTCTGTTCACAATTTGCTTTCTCTGATCCACAGGGGGATTCTGGAGGCCCACTTCTGTGTGCGGGGGTAGCCCAAGGTATTGTGTCTTATACAAATCAAAATGCACAGCCTACTGTCATCTTCACCCAAATCTTCTCATATATGCCCTGGATTAAAAAAGTGCTAAAGGGGCAAGTAGCTACAGAAGCCTGGCCAGCCTGAGGGAGATTCCCCGAGCCAGGGCTCACTGTGCATATTCTCTGGATGGCATGGTGCAGCCCGAGCCCAGGGAGGTTCTCAGAGGCACACAATCCTCAGCTGATTGCTCCCCAGTGACCCTCAATAAAGATGCAGCCTCCAGCCTTTGTGTGACTCCCCTCTGTGCTCACTTCCCCTGAGCTGCTCCACTCCCCTCATCCTTATCCTACCCTCTGCCTCGAACAAAGATTGTACTGGGCTCCTTTCTTGACAGATTGATAATCTGGTCACTGGCCGGCACCGCAGCTCACTTGACTAATCCTCCACCTTGCGGTGCCGGCACACCGGGTTCTAGTCCTGGTTGGGGCGCTGGATTCTGTCCCGGTTGCTCCTCTTCCAGTCCAGCTCTCTGCTGTGGCCTGGGAGTGCAGTGGAGGATGGCCCAAGTGCTTGGGCCCTGCACCCGCATGGGAGACCAGGAGGAGGCACCTGGCTCCTGGCTTCGGATCGGCACAGCGTGCCAGCCGTAGCGGCCATTTGGGGGGTGAACCAATGGAGGGAAGACCTTTCTCTCTGTCTCTCTCTCTCACTGTCTAACTCTGCCTGTCAAAAAAAAATAATAATAATCTGGTCACTAGTTTGCCTGTGTACTGTTTGATGTTATAGATTATTAAAGAAAATATTTAGAATTTAATACTCAGCCTAGGAGCCAGCTTTGTGGCATGGTGGGTTAAGCCTCACTACAATGCCAGCATTCCATATGAATGCCAGTTTGAGTCCCAGCTGCTCCACTTCTGATCCAGCTCCCTGCTGACGCACCTGGAAAAGCAGCTGAATATGGCCCAAGAACTTGAGGCCCTGAAACCCACATGGGAGATCCAGATGGCGTTTCAGGTTTCTGGCCCAGCCCTGGCCACTGCAGCCATTTAGGGAATGAACCAGTGAATGAAAGATTGTGCTCTCTCTCCCCACCACCCTCCTAACTCTGCCTTACAAATAAACAAAATAATTAAAAAAAAAAAAAAAAAAAAAAAAAAAAAAAAAAAAAAAAAAACAGAGTAGGGGCTGGCACTGTGGCATAGCAGGTAAAGCTACCACCTGTTGCTGCTAAGGCCCTGTCACCTCTTCACCCCAGACTCTAAGGACAATGTGCACATGGGGCAGCCCCTCTTCCCAAGACGTTGGGCAACTGGGCATGTGGAGAGGGTCATCAGCCCCCCTGACTTGCCAGCATCGCATATGGGCACTGGTTCAAGACCCGGCTGCTGCACTTCTGATCCAGCTCTCTGCTATGGCCTGGGAAAGCAGTAGAAGATGGCCCAAAGTACTTGGGAACCTGCACCCGGCTAGGGGACCTGGAAGAAGCTCCTGGCTCCTGGCTTCAGATCAGCCCAGCTCCAGCCACTGTGGCCATTTGGGAAGTGAACCAGTGGATGGAAGATCTCTTTCTCTCTGCCTCCGCCTCTCTGTAACTCTGCCTTTCAAATAAATAAATAAATCTTTTAAAAAATCCAGAGTAATATTGGCATGGATTTACTTTGCCCTTCCTCCTTCTGCTTCTTTTCCCAGTCTCCCAAACCCGAACCTCAGTCCCTGTGATCTGTCTGTGCACCATAGCAAACTTCCACAACTGTTTTCACAAGGGTCCCAGGAGAGAGATCCCCACCTCAGTGTAAGCCTAGCCCAGAACCACATCAGAGCCACCCAAATCCAACTGTCATCTTCCTCAGAGATGCCGCACTGTCTCCCAGTCCTCCCAGTCCAGGAATTCCTGACTCAAGGCAAGCTCTGCAAAATTTGCTTCTCTGCACGTACAGCAGCACCCTGAGTCCCCACAGCCACCAGCACCTGAGCAGGCTCGGCACCCTCACAGCTCTACGTCCTGGTACCAGGGAAGTGGGGCACAAACTCCGGGTGATTTTCTGGAGACTGCAGCTAAGGCAACCCACATAGGTGCCACGGGGGTCACTAGGAGGCCCAAAAACACAGACACGGCCCTGTGTCCACTCTACTGTGAGAAACTGCTGCTCCTCCTGGCCCCAGGACAGGACCCGGCACCTCCACCTTCCCCACTGCCTGTCAAGCCCACAGATCGGGGCTCCTGGCTTTGACACGGAACAAAACAGATATAAACTAAAGTACGTACAATATACAAGACCTGTTAAAAAAAAAAGTATTAGAACAAAAGCACATGCCCAGAAAAACAAAGCCTACAACTAACTCAAAAATAGAAAAACTTACATCAGGCAGGATTTAAAAGCATTTTTTTCTTAACTCCAGTTTTAAATTTGTGTAAGTTTGTAAAATTTGAAACAATGAGCACAGACACTGAGCGTGTTTCCTTAGGGGACCTGAACACACACAGAGTTGCTGCCCTGTCACCTCTTCACCCCAGACTCTAAGGACAATGTGCACACGGGGCAGCCCCTCTTCCCAAGACGCTGGGCAACTGGGCATGTGGAGAGGGTCATCAGCCCCCCTGACTTGCCTGGCCCACAGAAAGTAGCAGATGGTGGAGATACCTGGGAGCTGGGCTGAGCCTACAGGCTGAGTAGGAATCCAAGGGCTTCCAGTGTGGCTACCACTGCAGACCAAACAGCCTCACATGGGTCCCTGGTCAAGAAAGAGCAGCTGGTGGTGGCCAGGCCACCCCAACAAAGATAAGAACTTCAGGGTAGATGTGAGACTTGGCAGTTAAGGTGTCACTTTGGACACCCCCATCCCAAATGGGAGTGCCTCGGTTTGAGTTCTGACCCTACTCTTGATTCTGGCTTCACGGTAATGTACATCCTGGGAGACACGGAGATGGCTCAAGTAGTTGGGTCCCTGCCACCCATGGGGAAGACCTGAGTTGAGTTCCTGGCTCTGTTTCAGCCTGGGTGGGGTATCTGGGGAGTGAATCAGCAAATGAGATCTCTCTCACGCGCTCTATCTCTCAGATAATTTTTTTCAAATGAGAGTATCATCAGCACTACAGTGTTAGCTCTGAGATGTGGTGGCAGACAGCAAGAATGATAAGAGCATCACCGCATCACGAGCTCAGCGGAAGAAATGGTGCAGATAAGAGAAATCTGTCCAGCTGCACGAAGGCTCTCGATGCACTGAGCCCTGGGGCCACCCTCCCTGCCACCAAGATGCCCACAAGGAAGATGCCAAGAGGACTCGGTGGAAGGGGCAGTAAAAGAACCCATGTAGAGATCGGAGAGGTTGTCCGCTAAACCTGTTCTCACAAAACTGCAAATAAGGCCAATAAAGGCAGCAGGAAAGGATAAATTTTCAGGGGAAAAAATGTAAACCAAAGGGAAAAGAGGCCAAAGTAGTGACCAAGAAACTAAAGAAGTTTTAGCTGCAGAAAATGGAGAAACTAAGAACAAGAGCCCAGCTTCTGGCAAAGCAGAAGGGAAGGCAAGTCTGACCCACACCACACTCCACATCTCATCAACACTCCCTGTATCCCTTCTTGTACAACCCACAGGAATAGTTTTACCAAGTACTTTGCAAATGAAAGTTTTTTAGTGGCTCCAGCAACATTTTTAAGAGGGAAAGATTCCCACCTCATGCCATTTTTTTAATGTATAAATGATTTTTTTAAGATTTATTTGAAAGGCAGAGTTACAGAGAGGCAGAGGCAGAGGCAGAGAGAGAGAGAGAGATCCTCCATGCACTGGTTCACTCTCCAGATGGCCGCAACGGCCGAAGCTGCACCAATCCAAAGCCAGGAGCCAGGAGCCTTTTCCGGGTCTCCCACACGGGTGCAGTGGCCCAAAGCCTTCAGCCATCTTATACTGTTTTCCCAGGCCACAGCAGAGAGCTGAATCAGAAGTGGAACAGTCAGGACTCAAACTGGTGCCCATATGGGATGCTGGCACTGCAGGCAGCGACTTTACCCACTAGGCCACAGCGCTGGCCTCTAGTCTGTATTTTTTAACTGGAGAGTTGAGGCCATTTATATTCAAAATGACTATTGATAAAAAAGGACTTTGCCCTGCCATTTTTCCATAAAAATATTCCTATTTTTTACTTTGGATTTCCTTTGTACTTTTACTCTTCCTTTACCTTATTTCATAGTGATGACCACGTTTCTGTTTCTGTGTGCAGCACATCCTTAGGCATCTTTTTTTTTTTAAGATTTATTTATTTATTTATTTATTTGAAAGTCAGAGCTATACAGAGAGAGAAGGAGCAGGAGAGAGAGAGAGAGAGATCTTCCATCCGCTGATTCACTCCCCAGTTGGCTGTAAAGGCCAGAGCTGGGCCAATCCAGAGCCAGGAGCTTCTTCCAGGTCTCCCATGTGACTTGGGCCATCTTCTTCTGCTTTCCCGGTCCATAGTAGAGAGCTGGATGGGAAGAAGAGCAGCTGGGACTCGAACCAGCACCTTTATGGGATGCCAGCACTGCAGGCGGCAGCTTTACCCACTATGCCACAGCGCCAGCTCCCCAAAACATCTTTTTGCAAAGCTGGACAGTGGTGGCAAATTCTTTCAATTTTTGTTTGCTGTGGAAGGTCTTTATTTCACCTTCATTCATAAATGAGAGCTTTGCAGGGTATAGTATTCTGGGTTGACGGTTCTTTTCTCTTAAGGCATGGAGTATATCTCACCATTCTCTCCTAGCCTATAGGGTTTCTGATGAGAAGTCCACTGTGAGTCTAACTGGAGATCCTCTGAGAGTAATCTGGTGTTCCTCTGTGCACATTTCAGAATCCTTTCTTATATTTTACTGTGGAAACTTTGATTACAATGTGTCGTGGCAAAGATCTTTCTGGTCATGTCTATTAGGAGTCCTATGTGCTTCTTGTATTTGGATATCCCTTTCTTTCTCCAAATTAGGGAAATTCTCTGTTTTAGTTCACTAAAAAGGCCTTCTAATCCTTTCTCTCTTTCCACGCCTTCAGGAACTCCTAGTACCCATATGGTGGGTCATCTGATAGTATCCTGCAGATTCCCAACAGTGTTTCTCAGTTTTCTCATTTCTTCTTGTTTTTTGTCTGATTGTATAATTTCCTGTGATCGCTCTTCTAAGTTGGATATTCTTTCCTCTGCTTCACCGATTCTGTTGTTGGGGCTTTCCAGTGCATTCTTTATTTGCTCTATTGAATTCTTCATTTCCAAGATTTCATTTTGCTTTCTCTTTAAGATCTCATTTTTGTGGGAGAAATTTTGTTTCATGTCATGCATGGATTTCAATAGTTCATGCATTTGCTTTTGATTACTTTTTTTTTTTTGACAGGCAGAGTTAGACAGTGAGAGAGAGAGACAGAGAGAAAGAGAGAAAGGTCTTCCTTCCGTTGGTTCACCCCTCAACTGGCCACTACGGCCAGCTCACTGCGCCAATCCGAAGCCAGGAGCCAGGTGCTTCCTCCTGGTCTCCCATGTGGGTGCAGGGCCCAAACACTTGGGCCATCCTCAACTGCACTCCCGGGCCACAGCAGAGAGCTGGACTGGAAGAGGGGCAACCAGGACAGAACCCAGTGCCCTGACCGGGACTAGAACCCGGGGTGCAGGTGCCGCAGGCGGAGGATTAGCCTAGTGAGCCGTGGCGCTGGCCTCTGATTACTTCTAAGTAATCCTATGATCAATTTTTTGAATTCCATTTCTGGCATTTCTTCAATCTTATCATCTTCACAATCTAGTACTGAAGTGTTGTATTTTTGGGGGGGCATCATGTTATCTTCCCTATTCTTGTTTCTTGAATTGGTATGTTTGTTATTCAGCATTTGTGGAGATATTTGTTGGTTTCTTCTTTAGTTTTGTTTTTTTTTGTTTTGTTTTGTTTTGTTTTGTTTTGTTTTGTTTTTGCTGTGG
The DNA here is from genome assembly GCF_051225735.1 of Oryctolagus cuniculus. Classification (NCBI taxonomy): domain Eukaryota; kingdom Metazoa; phylum Chordata; class Mammalia; order Lagomorpha; family Leporidae; genus Oryctolagus; species Oryctolagus cuniculus. The sequence goes on from NC_142878.1 coordinate 50,796,796, forward strand.
TGGCTTTTATCTTTGGACTATGTATGGATCAGTGAAGTGTCAACTTTCAGGTAATACCTAGAGCCATGTGGTGGATGTGGCCAGGGAGCTCCATTAAGTGCTCTAGGGTGAAGGGAGTGCTAAGGTGATACCCAGCTTAGATGTGGTAAGTCTCTTTTTTTTTAATCAGAGGGGAGATTTTTCTGCTCTGTTGGTGCAGACTCGGCTCATTTCCTCTCCTCAAGGAGACTACTGCCTGGGCGCTAGTCCCAGTGTGTTTAATATTCACCCACACTTCCACAAGGACCATACAAAGGATCTGTCAGTCCTCAGTGTAAGCAGATTCCCCAGCAGTATCCCTCACCATGGAATCCGGGAGCCCAGAGTGTGGAGAGCCTTCCACAGCGACTGCCCGAAGTCCCAGCCAAGCCTGAGTCTTCCCACACAGCCTCGGTGTTTTCATAGTCCTAGCACTCAAGCCTCCCATAGTCACGAGCACCCAGCCCCCCGTCAGTTCTCCCCACTAGACTCAGGAGTCCACTGGGCTTGTTGCTAGGCATGGACACAAGCTGGCAAAGCTGTTACATATGTCCAAAATGGCACTCAGTCTCTACCGGCCATCATAGGACACCACCGCAGGATGATCAGTGAGAGTGAAGCGTGCCCCCCCTTTGTTCCCCTCCAATTTGGCAGGTCCACCATCCCCCACAGGGCTCCAAGCCAGACTCCCTGCAGCCTTTCCTGCAGCTCCATTGCCAGTGGCGTGGGCCTCTGCAGTCTGGTCCCACCTCTCTCCAAAGCTGGTGAAGAGGCTCTCCGCTGCCGGAGTCCCAATTTGTGCGTGTCCACACCCTCCATGTAGGTCCTCTGTGTTTCTCTAATTTGCATGGAGTTTCCTCTGCCATTTTCTCCCTAACCCTCCCCTGAGACTGCCCATAGTTTTAGAAACTATTATAAATTATTAAAAATTCTTCCTTATACATAATGAACAACAGCTTGTCAAAACAGTATATAATTATTCCTGGAGGCAATCTAGTCATAAACAACATCCAAACTACACCATGGGACTGTCCAACAAAAACACCACTGCCCCTTTTTTGGCCTAGACATTGTAGGCAGCATCAGACATCAACACCCCTCTACCACTCATCCTCACTGGAACGATTCTACATGATGCACATATGCTATTCAAGTCCTTCTCTTCTAAATCAAATTGTACACTCACCCATCTCACTAGGTGTCTAGGTTACAGGACTGTACCCTAAATGCAAGAGAAGTTGGAAAAGTTCTATGTTAGGAAATCAAGAACCACAATTGGGAATTCCTCTAACACAGGAAGAGTGTGTAAGAGAGACTGAAGAGCCATGTACACGACAAATGTCCATTATCATTCAGCACTTAGCTGCCCAACATCAACATGTACTCTTTTTCCAAACTTAAATTTCCTAAAAACAAATATTCTGCCACTGGACATAACTCTATCATTTATACACAGGAAACTGGGACTTGACTAACCAGAATTGAAATAACCCAGCCTTTGCTAGTGTTGTGGCATAGGAGGTAAAGCCCTGCCTGCACTGCCAGCATCCCATATGGGAACTGATTCAGGTCCCAGCTGTTCCACTTCCCATCCAGCTCCCTGCGAATAGCTGGGAAAAGCAACAGAAGATGGTCCAAATGCTTGGACCCCTGCTACCGACATGGGATACCCAGGTGGAACTCTTGGCTTTAGCCTGGCCCAGCCCTGGCCATTGTAGCCATTTGGGGAATGAATCAGCAGATGGAAAATTCTCTCTGTTTCTCCACCCCCTTCCATCTCTAACTTTCAAATACATATTTCAAAAAAATGAAATAATCCAGTCTCATCCATGACTGCCTGTGGGGAGCAACCCGGACTAGACTGAGTTACTGGAATTAAGACTTATTCTATGCATCTGCTCTCCCACAATATGGCGCTGGGAGAGAAGTAAACAGCTTCCGCACAGCTGCCTCCAGTTCAACTAATAAACTGTAGGACTTGCTCCTGATTGGAGGAGAGCAGCGTACTCGGCGTGTGGGCAGCCGAGTTGGGATTGGTGGAAGAGGACTATAAAGGAGGAGAGAGACGGCATGCACCAGGAACATCTATGGGGAACATCTAAGGGGAACATCTAGCTGAAGGAACACCCGTGCAGCCCCCCAGAAAGCCGGCCGGCGGTGTGCCGCTCCCCTGCGGAAGTGGGGAATGTGGCCAGGGGGAACTGCCCTTCCACGGAGGTGGAAGGGATAGTAGCCAACCCGGGAAGAACCAGCAGCAAACCCGGGGAGGGCCGAGCAGACGAAAGAACAGCGCAGGGTCCTGTGTCGTTCCTCCACGAAGAGGGGGAGCGACAACTGCCTGCAGCTCTAAATACAGCATCTCTAAGTGATGTCCATTTTACAACTAACTCAGTCACACTCTTACCTTGATAGTCTCTGAACTGTAGACTAAACCATAAAGTTTACCACCAATGCACTGCATGTCAGATAGCAGAAGGAGGGGACACGTGAGAGAGAAGAAGGGAATCTGTTAAAATACACAAATACACACAGGACCCAACAAGGAAGGAAATGTGTGCAGATGGTAAGGTCCTCATTTCTGTAATTGGTTCCCTAATGGGACCTATGCCCTTCCCTCACCTCAGCCAGGCAGGTGAGACAAAACCTGAGTCTTGGTGGATTGAACCTTGGTGCTGTGATGCGATCACTCCCTCTCTCTCCAATTCTCATGAGTGAAAAACAGAAACCCTGAATTAGTTTAAGCCTCTGCTATTTTGTTTTGGCTGATGCAGGACCATAGGACAAGACCTCCAGCTAGAGATGGAGATACATTCTGGGTTGGCAAAATGCTCCAGGAAAGGTTGCTATTTTGAAAATATAATTGCCAATGAAAAATCTCAATTTCAGATAAACAACATTTTTTCAGTATAATAACACCTCATTCAATATTTAGGGCATACACTAAAAATTATTTATTGTTCATTTGATATACAAAATACTGGGCATTCTGCTTTTTACCTGGCAATCCTAGAGAATGCATAAAGTCATTTTGGACTTCCTATGATGTCCAGGTGTGAGAAGGCATTAGGGGACGGAATGTGCATAAGTGTTATTCTAGAAAGGCTCAGAGATGTGACAGGGCTTAGGATGTTAAGCCACGCGACACCAAGGACCCAGCCAATATATGCTAAGGAATCAACCACCCCTGTCACAAGCCCAAGCTGAGAGCAAGGGTGTGGTGCAATGTGTATGTCCCCTGAGCGTCCTCATCTCTGAATGAAATGACTTGTAAATCCTCAAGGGAATGACATGCCACCACATGTCACGCTCTGCCCTGGGCTCTCCACTTCGTGCTTGAAATCCAGCACTGATGGCTAAGAGCTGTGTGACTGTGGTCACATTGATGTGTCTGAGTCTCAAGTCTGCATGTGCAGCCTGACGGGAACAATACTGCGCAAGGTCTTTGTGAAAAACAGACTAAAAATCAAACCCTGAGGCTGGGAGTATTACATTTCAGCAAACTCAAGCTTGATTCCTAACATGAATGGGAGACACCAGCCCACCCACTAGAAAAATCCTCCTTCTCCCTCTGTACTTCCTCTCCCTGTCGGTCATTGATATTCCTCTAATGCTCTTTGGTGGAAGAGCACAAAGGGTCCTTACTTGGAATCACAAAAAAAAAAAATCTAATTCTGAACCATAAGCCTTGACAGTTGGATCTATCTGATAAAAATACCTACTTGTGGGATTACTATGAAGATAATGCTATCAAACATCTGTGACAACAAACGATATCCACAGCTGTTAGAAAATGCCATCTGCCTTTGTGTTGATGTGTGTAAAGCCCTGCCCTGAGGTCTGATCCCTTTGGCACCAACTTTCCTTGGGTTTCTCTCTTCTGCCAATGAGCAATCTGGTTCAGAGGAAGAAGGAGATCCAGACCAGTGTTCTGCAAAATTGCAGATAGACATCTTTAACTGGGTGCTGGTCAGGTTTTAACAGGTAGTGGAATAGAAGGAAAACTAACAGAAAGCATTGTACATGATTAGGATAAGTACTGTCTCCTGAAACTTTTTATTCATCTACATGTGCATGTTTTGTGCTCATGTATGCATATGTGTGTGTGCACATTGGGTTTTTTTTTTAATTCTTCATGTTCTGATTTTTTTTCCTCAAAGAAACCTTTTATGTAATGAGTGCAAATTTCATAAGTACAACTTGAGGAATATAGTGATTCTTCCCATCATATCCGCCCTTCCACCCCACCTCCTCCTCCCACTCCCATTCCCAGTCCCATTCTCCATTAAGATTCATTTTCAATTAACTTTGTACACAGAAGACCAACTCTATACTAAGTAAAGATTTCAACAGTTTGCACACACACACAAAAAAAAACTGTTTGAGAACAAGTTTTACAATTAATTCTCATAGTACAACTCATTGAGAATAGAAGTCCTGCATGGGAAGTAAGTGCACAGTGACGCCTGTTGTTAATTTAACAATTAACACTCTTATGTATGATGTCAGTAATCATTTGAGGCTCTTGACATGAGCTGCCAAGGCTACAGAAGCCTTTTGAATCCACAAAGTCCTTCAATATTTAGACAAGGCCATAAGCAAAGTGGAGGTTCTCTCCTCCCTTCAGAGAAAAGTATCTCCTTCTTTGACGCCCACTTCTTTCCACTGGGGTCTCTCTCACAGAGATCCTCATGTAGGACATTTTTCTGCCACAGTGTCTTGGCTTTCCATGCCTGAAAGTGCATTGGGTCTTTATCTCATACTGTGAGCCACAACCTTAGAAGTACATGGGGCCAGTATCATGACATAGCCAGTAAAGTTGCCACCTGCAATGCTGGCATCCAATACAGGTGTTGATTCATGTCCTGGCTGCTCTACTTCCAATCCAGCTCCCTGCTAATGGCCTAGGAAAAGCAGCGGAAGATGGCCCAAGTGCTTGAAACCTTGCTATCCACATGGGGGCCCAGATGAAGTTACTGGCTCCTGGCTTCGGCCTGGCCATTGCAGTCATGTGGGGAGTGAACCAGTGGATGGAAGAGCTCACTCGCTCGCTCTCTCTCTCTCCCCATAACTCTTTCAAATAAATAAATAAATCTTCAGGGGAAAAAAAGTACACGTGCTTCTGAATGCTCACTGTAAAGACCCCCAATGGGCTTTTAAATCAGCTCCCCCCTAGGAAAGACAGGATCCCTCCATTTCCTGCTCTCCACTCCAAATAAGGCACCAGGGTGTAGAGGCTTCATCCTAGGAATCAGGACACTGGAGTTAGGGCCTCAGTTTCACCTCTAGCAAGACAGAGGGTAATTCTCGGGGAACTTCTAGCCAGAACATAGAGTAGAATGAGAGAAGGCAACCTAGCTGAGTAGTCTGTAGTTACCAGTCTGCTCCGCCCCTGTCTGCTGGGGCAATAAAACCCCAAACTGGAAAACACAGCCAGTGCCTGCCGGGCAGCCTCCCTGAGAAGATGTCCTTTCTCTCCCTGTGTCTGCTGCTCTTGCTCCTGGGCTCCAGAACCGAAGCTGGTGAGTATCGGGTCCTCCCCCTGCAACCTGCAGGAGCCGCTAATGAAACCAAGCTGTTCTGTGCGAGTAGAGCTGGCTCTGACACAGGGCCCCGGGAGCTGTCTTCAGGTATCCCAGAGTGACGTTTCCACTGGGATATACTCACCTCCTAATCTGTAGCCTAGGTGAATTCCCAGAAATAAAGCGTTCCACATGGACTGCAGGAAATCCCGGAGCCAGTGGGAGGAAAAAGGGTATCCTTGGGGAAACAGGAAGGGGCCCCTCAGCTTCTGAGCTTCAGGCATTCACGCTCCGCTGTGATTTGGCCATTCTGTGTCACCGCGCCTGGGCTGTGGGACTCGAACAGCTTGTCCTGCACAGAGAGGAGGGTTGTGGGGGAGAGGGCATCTGAGAGGGAAATATCTGAAAAGCACCAAAAGCAGAGTCAGCTGTTGCCGCCAGAGGAAAGAATGAGAATGTGTGTGGGAGGTTGTGGGTGGTGAACACAGATCCAGGAGACCTAAGGGGACGCGGGGCAGAAGAGAGGGCAAGGATGTGCTGCAAGGGATGCCTGGCACAACTTCAGGGTAAACAGTGCCCCCTCTGGAGAGAGTGGTGATGTCTACGATCAGGCCTTGGGGTTCTCTGTTCTAGGGGAGATCATCAGAGGCACAGAGAGCAAGCCACACTCCTGCCCCTACATGGCCCTCCTGGAAATCACCACTTCCCAGAACCCTGTGCGGTGGCTTCCTGATAAGACGGAACTTCGTGCTGACAGCCACTCACTGCGCAGGAAGGTGAGACAACAGAGTCCTGTTTTCCTCTCTGTCATAAACAACCAGGGTATCAACGTGGCACACGCCTGAGGAGGGGGCCTGAAGAGGGGCTCCTGGACCCGCAGCAACTTTCCTGGGAGAGAAGACCCCTGGGCTTAGATAAGTTGGCCTCCCAATTGGAGAGGCACCCTGAGCCTCAATCATGGTGCTCAGCTCCCCTCCAGGGGAACAAGAGGTCTCCCCCAGGGTCCCACCTGGAAAACTAGCTCCCCTCCCCCCACCCCAACACATAAGACATGAGGCTCACTTTCCAGGACCCCGGCAACTCTGAGCTGCACCATCCATGCCCTTTCCAGCAACACTAGCCTGGCATACTCGGGATCTACAACCCATCCTTTCTGTGGGAGACAGAGGACAGGGTCCCCAGGGACACCACCACATCCCCTCTCCTCTGATATCTCTGGCTCCAGAGAGCTGGCCCCCACACAGGGCTCCCTGAATTAGGAAACCTCAGCCTTGGCCCCTCCGGGGCCTGGTCATCCTCGTTGCAACCCCCAGGGGTCCTGGAAATTGTGTCTCCTCCCTGAGTCCCCAGACAGCATGGGTGGTCCTGGAGGGGGAATGGGTGGAGTCCAGTGATGGACTCCAGCTCCCTTTACTCGGAAGCGGCACATTCCCAGATGACATCCCAAGCTGTCACCCTGTCCTTCCTTCTTCCTCACAACAGCTCTATAAAAGTCACCCTGGAAGCCCATAACCAGAGAGAGAAAGAAGGCACGTGGCAGAAGCTGGAGGTTGTAAAGCAATTTCCTCATCCAAAATACGCTGACTTTTTTATTCGCCATGACGTCATGTTGCTGAAGGTGACATCTTCTCCTGTCTGCTTCCTGTCCTCTTAGGCTTCTCCTCCAGGTCCCCACTGCCTGCCTCTCAACTGTTCCCTCTCCCCTGAAGCCCTGCGCCCTGGCCCTCCCTGCTTGCCTCCAGCTGCCGCGGTGCCCAATTCTGGCACCGACAGCCCCTCATTCCCCTCACAGTTGAAGGAGAAAGCCAACCTGACCCTGACCGTGGGGACGCTCCCCCTCCTGCCCCAGTCCAACTTTATCCCACCAGGGAGGATGTGCCGGGCAGTTGGCTGGGGAAAAACAAGTGTGAAAGAGTCACACTCAAATGTTCTACAAGAGGTGAAGCTGAGACTCCTGGATCCGCCGGCCTGCCAGCACTTCCCAGATTTTAACCACAATCTCCAGCTCTGCATGGGCAAACAATGTGTTCAAGGTGATCGTCTGCCTAGGGTTCTTCTCCATGATCCCCTTGACAGGGACCAGAGTTCTCGCGGAAGGAGATGGCATCAGAAGAGCGTTAGCCAGGGACAGGTCTGGGCTCACAGGAATTGTCCACCTTCCTCTGGCCCAGGCCAGGGTGCCCATCCATCCCTGTCTGCTGCACAGGGCACATGGAGTAATACAAGGAAGGGACATGAGAACTAGATATACAACCCCAGGAGCAGCCCAGACCCCTGATTCCAGGCCTGACGGGGTCCAAGCCGGGACCTACAGGCAGGAGTGGTAGACTTCCCTGGCTCACCTGTGTTCATATTCTCTCTCTCTCTCTCCTCAACCCCAACAGGGAGACTCTGGGGCCCTCTTCTGTGTGCTAGGGTGGCCCAGGGCATTGCATCCTATGCACACAAGAATGCAATGCCCCCATCTGTCTTCACCCGAATTTCCTACTACCGGCCCTGGATCAACAAGGTCCTGAAGGAGAATTAACTCTGGAGCCTGGGTCAGCCTGAGCGGGAATCTGGAACTGCGCCCGTGCTGGTTCTCTGTGCTCCTCACCTCCGCTCTCCTCTGGTTCCTGCTAGAGTCCTGCAACACCCCTGAGCCTCCAGAAGGCTTCTGCAGGTCACAGAACTCTCAGTAAAGCTCAGTGAAGACTCAGCTTCCAGGCCTGAGTATGTGTCTCCTCTCTTCTTCTAAGCTTGGCGACCTGACACCCAGCCCAAGCAACTAGAAGATTTGGAAGAGGAGTGGGTAAACGTGGGTGTGGGTATGTATGAGACTCAGAAAGAGACATAACAGAGACTACGACAGAGACAGAGTCAGAGCGGAAGCAATGAAAGAAAACCAGGGGTGGGGTGGGCATTAGGCCACAGGGTGAGATGCTCGCATCCCATATTGGTGTGCCTGGGTTTGATACTCAGCTTCAGTTCCTGATCCAACTTCCTGCTAATGCGAAACCCGGGGGGTGGCAGACAACAGCTCCAAAAATTAGGTTCCTATCACCCACGTGGGACACCTGAATTGAGTTTCCAGTTCCTGGCTTCAGCGTGACCCCACCCTGGCCATTGTGGGCATTGGAGAAGTAAAGCAGCAGATGGGTGCACTTTGTGTGCTTCTCTGTGTCTCTATCACTCTGTCTCTCTGCCTCTTGAGTGAGTGAGTGAGTAAATAAATAAATAAATAAATAGGTTTTTTAAAACTAAAGGAGCAGAGGGCCAGCATTGTGGTATAGCAGGTTGGGACACCACCTATGATGCCAGCAGCCCATAAGGAGCACCAGTTCAGGTCTTGGCTGCTCCACTTCCAATCCAGTTCCACGTTAATGTGCCTGGGAAGGCAGCAGAAGGTGACCCAAGTCCTTGGGGCCTTGTTACCCATGTGAGAAACCCAGATGGAGTTCCAGCCTCCTGGTTTCAGCCTGGCTAGGCTTGGCTATTACAGCCATTTGGGGAGTGAACCAGCAGACAAAAGATCTCTTTCTGTTTCTCCCTGTCTCTGTAACTCTGCCTTTCAAATAAAATAAATAAATCTTTAAAAACAAAATTACAGGGGCAGACTTTGACATGGTGATAAGATGCCACTTGGGCTGTCCACATCCCACGTTGGAAGGCCTGGAGTCCCATCCTGCTTCAAATCCAGCTTCCTATTCATGTGCACCCTGGGAGCTTCCTGCTAATGTGTGTGCTGGGAGGCAGCAAGAGACGGCCCAAGTACTTAGGTCCCTACCACCCACAGGAGAGATCCAGATTAGGCTCTTGGCTCCTGATATCAGCCTGCCCCGGCTCCACCTCTTGCAGGTATTGAGAAGTGAATGTAAGGATGGAAGATCTCAATCTCTTTCTCTCTCTCTCCCTCCCCCTTCCTTCAAATGAAATAAAAAGTAAATAATTTTAAATTAGAAAAGAAAGTCCAAAGAAAAAAAGAAAAGAAAGGATTTCCCTGGAGACTGAAGATCCATACTTGCATTTTAAACAAGAAATGACACCAGACCCTTCCTTACCTTAATCATCAGTCCTGCATCAGTTCAGACTTACCTTTAGTAATATCAAGAATAACTAAGGACATTTTGAATTGCAAATCAGATATAGGATATTTAGAGATCCCTGCCTCTCCCCACTAGAAGCTGGAGTCCACACACCTCTTCCCACAATGTGACAAGCTGTGATTGCTGAAATGTCTCCAGGAATTACTAAATGTCCCTGAGGGCTGGGGAAGGAGGGAATCACCCTTATTTGAAGACCAGTGGTAAAGTATATCACATGAAGAAGGCAGGTGGTGCCACACAAGGCCCTCCACATAGCCAACCTTGACAAGAGGAGATAAACCATCTGTGAGGCTTCAATCTGAGATGCAAAAGAGACATGACCCAGCGATGGCTGTTGCAGGCATTTGGGGAAGGTACCAGTGGATGGAAGATCTCCCTTCTCCACCCATCTTCCAAATAAATAAATTTTTTTAAAAAAAGGAAGCTTCTACATAACCAAAGAAGCAATCAACAGAATGAAGAAACAACCTCTATCTCATAAAGATTTTATATGCAAAATGCATAAGGAACTCAAACTCGACAGCAAGAAGAACCTGATTTTAATCATAGGCAAAGGGCCACTGGCATTGAGCATGGAGAGGGTTCCCTCCAACTAGACTGCGACCTTTGTTTACCTGCTCCAAAGTAAGTATCCATGAGGCACCTGGGGAGGAAAAGTGAGGAAGTGCAAGAGCCAGCAACCTACGGTGACCCAAAGGGGCATGGAGGGGCTGCTCTCCAAGGATAGGGCCTCGGGGGTCACCCCTCAACCTCACCCCAGCAGCCAACAGAGGCCTCTCCCTAGACCCCCTACCAGGCAAAGAGGAAGCGGAGTTGAGGAGAGGAGGAACCTAGTCCAAGGGCTTACATTATGCTTGTTTCTTTTTCCTTTCCTTCCCCACGGGATGAAGCCCCAGGGCCCTCTTGTTTTCTCCCGGGTCCCCACTTCCCAGCAGAGCCACTTCATGCAGTGTTGGGATCAGAGTGGGAATGGCTCTGCGCCTTCTCATCCCCACCTAGCTCGCCCACCACCAGCCCCACAACAGGCATGGAGGTCTTACACATCCCTGCAGAGCCAGGCCTGTCTTCCATGGCTCTTCGGAAGCAAGGGCTCCCCTGGAATCCCCGGATCTCCTATCCACCCTACCGTTGCAAATGACACAGGGACAGCTGGCGTGCCCTCTTAAAGTCATGGCTTGGCGTTCCTTCTGAGTCCTGCCCCATACCACTCCCAAGTCCCAGAATCTGGCCATGCTCCATCCGCAGCCACCTGCCTAGCCCTTCTCGTCACCACCCTGCTTTGCCCTGGTATCAACCCAGAACCCAGCTCAGCTGCAAGACGCCAGCATGTCCTCCTCCAACCTGCTTGTCCCCTCTGCCAACTCTTGTCCCTCCCCTTCTAAACCCTCCCCTGACCTCCTGGACTTGAGCAGGTTCTTCCTCCACTCGGGGCTCCCAGAGCCCGCAGGGATTGCACCAGGACCTCTCTCCTGTCCCAGGCCCTGGCTGAACAGGGACCAGACCTCTAAGGCAGGAAGGGCCTCTGCTGGAAAACGACTCAACCTTTCACATCTGCCCAGCGCCACGTGGAACGAGAACCGCCTGACAAGGGAATCAGTGGCAGCAGCTCTTAACCTGACTTGGGGACAAGGCTCCCTCTGCTGGCCACCTGGAGTATGGCACCTTGTGAATAAAAAGGTTCCTGGTGTCTGCGCTGGCAGTGTCCCAACCACAGGGACACAAAAGCCAACATCACAAGCTCAGGATTTGTCCTGTCACAGCTCATGGTCTTTGAGAGTTCTGCATGATGTTAATATCCCAGAAGGAGCACAGCCTATCTAAAAATCTGTCTGAAAAAGAAAACTGTATCAACCTTGTTCTGAGGAAACTGTAGGATGAGGTCTATCTCTGATGTGGAAATAGTGCAAAGGTCACATATTTTATCTCATTTAATCCTAGAATCACAGGATGATTCATGCTAAAATTTATCCTGAAAATTAGTATTGCATGGTGGTTAAGCTCATCACCTCTGGACGATCCACCCAGCGTTATAATATAATATCTACGTGACCTTGGGGAAAATACTTGCTTCTTTGTGCCTTCATTTCTCCATGTCTCACTCAGCTGTTTTCAGCGCTTTATATCTCTCTTTTTTTTTTTTTTTTTTTTTTTTTTTTTGGCAGGCAGAGTGGACAGTGAGAGACAGAGACAGAGAGAAAGGTTTCCTTTGCCTTTGGTTCACCCTCCAATGGCCGCCACGGCCAGCGCACTGTGCTGATCCGATGGCAGGAGCCAGGCACCCATCCTGGTCTCCCATGGGGTGCAGGGCCCTAGCACCTGGGCTATCCTTCACTGCACTCCCGGACCACAGCAGAGAGCTGGCCTGGAAGAGGGGCAACCGGGACAGACTCCGGCGCCCCGACCGGGACTAGAACCCGGTGTGCTGGCGCCGCAAGGCGGAGGATTAGCCTAGTGAGCCGCGGCGCCGGCTTGTTTTCAGTGCTTTATAAATACTTGCTTAAAATGCATAAGGGCCCCAGATAGTTAGCTATCCTTGCCATCACCTAGTCCAAAACCCTAACTACGAGTAGGACATGAAGAGGTAAAAGGGATCCTATGGTCACACAAAGTTTCTGGCACTTAAACAAGAACCCTTCCTCTATGTCTAATTCTCTTAGGAACTGGAAAACTCATTTAAGGGAGCTTAGTTAACACCTGCCACCCTAACCAAATGCTTAGATTCTCCCATTGCACCCTCACTAAGTGATCACCAAGCCTAGGTGACTCCTCCACTCTCAGACTACTCAGATGATGAGAAAGTTCTTGAGGGGCTGATGTCATGGTGCAAGGGGTAAAGCCACTGCCTGCAACCCCTGCATCCCATTTGGGCGCCAGTTCAAGTTCAGGCTGCTCCACTTCCAATCCAGCTCCCTGCTAATGTGCCTGGGAAAGCAGAAGATGGCCCAAGTGCTTGGGCTCCTGCCCCAACATTGTAGAGCTGGAAGAAGTTCCCGGCTCCTGGTTTTAGATCAGCCCAGCTCTGGCCATTGTGGTCATTTAAGGAATAAGCCAGTAGATGGAAGATCTCTCTGTGCCTCTCCCTCTCTCTCTCTATTACTCTGCCTTTCAAATAAATAAATCTAAGAAAGAAAGAGTTCTTGAACAAAAATGTGCATCCTGCTCATTTCTGATGAGAGTCTACATCTGCCTGCTTTGTTCATACCGAATTAAGTTTAACTCCAAGGCCAAGACTACCCTCCAAATGTTTAGACAGCTAAGGGTCCTCTCTGTCTCTGCCTGGTAGCTATCATTCCTCCAACCACCCCACTTAACTAGACATGCCCCTAAAGTTCAGGGCTGATGCCTTCCTGAGAAAGATTCCCTGCCTGTCCCGCTGGGGTGAGACACCATGTACATGAATGGGAGGAAGAGCCCCACCCTGACCCCCAGAAAGGAGGCTTTGGTGAGGCTACTGGAGGTCTGGGGCAATCCAAGGACACAGCTTAGAACAGGGTCACTCCCCTGTGAGATCCAGGATTTAGGTGTAGCTGATAAGAGGGTTTGGTGATGTCTGAGATTTGCTTTAAAATAATTAGCAGATTGAGGGGGAGCAATAGCTGGCATGAGGAAGGGAATGTTGTGTAAATAAAGCTAAACTGACCATGTATTGATTAAGGTTGAAGCCAGGTAATACATACATTGAGTTTACTAGACAATCATCTCTACTTTGCATATGTTTGAAAATGTTTGTAATAAAACCCTTTTAAACATTTCTGATGGACTATCTACTAAAAGATGACCCCTTCCTCTCTCCTGGAAATAAGACTCTTCCCTTGTGTAAGACAGGATGAGGAGAAGCTTCTGAAACCCCTTCCTCTCCTACATGGAGCCACTGCCCTGCCTCAGCTCCAAGCATAGCATAATGCTGAGGCTAAAAAATATGGGTGTGGACCATACTTCAACCACGTGACAATGAGTGTACCTGTTTAGGAGACTGCAGGTGATGGGGTATCTTAAAATTAACTTAAAACAACTACACTGAATTTTTTTATAACAGACATGATCGAACATCAAACACAAAGGAACAAGGGATTCTTCCTGGGGAAACTTCTGGGGTTCTGGAATATAAATGGAGAGATGGCACACATGCCAGATAAACCTTCTCAAAAGATTGCAGAACCAGGTCCCCAGGACAAAGAGCAGGAGAGACCGTGACTCCCCAGACCCAGTGTTGAGGGAAGTTCTCTGGGAGCTACCGTAAGGCGGCCTGGAAGCTGACACTACAAGTCCTGCTATTCAGGGCCCAATGCCCGGATTCAGCCCGTGGCAGCGGCCCCCACACAAGAAAGACCAGAGCCTCCAGCTGTAGAGATTTGATTCTGAGATGCTGGGGTTGCTCCCGCTGCTCCGCCTCTGGCTGGTGCTGAGACCCAAATGTGGGGAATTATGTCAGCTCCACCCTTCAGCTCAAGAGGTTAAACACAGGGTCAGCATTGTGGCATAGCGGGTTAAGCCACCATCTGTGATGTCACCAGCCTATATGGGCACCAGTTTGATTCTCTGCTGCTCCATTTCTGATCCACCTCCCTGCTTATGTGCCTGGGAAAACAGTGGAAGATGGCTCAAGTGCTTGGGCCCCTGCACCCACATGGGAGAACCAGAAGAAGCTCATGGCTCCTGGCTTGGACCTGGCCCAGCCCTGGCCAATGTGGCTATTTGGGGGTGAACCAGCAGATGGAAAATTCTCTCTCTCTCTCTCTCCTACTTTGAATTTCTAATAAATAAATCTTAGAGAAAGAGAGAGAGTTAACGCAACCCAAAGGGAGAGGATGTCCCAGGCCTGTCCTGCACAGCACTGACCAAGGCACAGCAGTGCACATAATAAAAGGAATTCATGAGAAGATGAGGTTCTAAGCAGGCTTGTGTATTCCTCTTCCCCCTGTAAACTATCCCATGACTGACTTCCCTCACACAAACCGTCGGAGGCTGCCCTTCCATGCAGCAGCTCTCTGTCTGCCAGGCTGCAGGGAGGCAGAGAGAAAGCTCGCAGACATCCGTCCAGGTTCTGTGATCCGTGGCTGGAGCCATTATTTACTGGGTCTCTGGTTTTGATTAAATCACGTGAGGCTTCTGTCCTTACTCAACCTTTCAGTGTTTTCAACTGATTTGGGTAGTTTATGTGTTTGGGGTTTGGGCTTGGGCTTTTGTTTCCAGGCTTTAAGATGATCAAATGCAGCTGCTCCTCTGAAGAGGCGTTGGCTGCATTGCTTTGGGCCCACTTCCTTATCAATGAGCGCATCATCAGGCGGGGGTAGGCAGGAAGCTCCGAGCACTCGTTTCCATGATGATTTTCCTGGTGAGACTCTCCTCTGAGCCTCATCCAGCACATGACCTTATCATCTTTGCTGAGCCTCCTGGCTTGGAAATGTGCGTGGACACTGACACATGCTTTCCATTACAGCTCCACCTCGGGACCATGAGACAATCACATTGCCTTGCTCTTTGGCCTTTATCCCCAAAGGGCCTTTCTGTCGGGTCCCAGCAAACCACCATGCAAGATACCTTAGGAAAGTCCAATGGAGGGACTCTTGGCAAAGGGGGCAGGGGTAGATGGTGCACCCCAGAGCTTGCAAGAGTGAGAAGCCATCTCTGCCAATTCAGCACGAAGGGGTCGGGGAAGGGGCAGTCACTGGAACTGGGAAGGAAGAGGTGCAGCTCTGCCTCCGCTAGCTCAGCTGTCGCTACCCGACAGGAGCCGAGGGTGGTGGTAGAGAAAGGAACACAAGCAATGGTTGAAAGAGTGTGTGAAGAAATTCCACCACCTTGCTCTTCTCCTGCCAGCGCTCCTACTGGCAACTCTCCCTGCAAGCCACAGGACAGGGTGGCTGCTGAAGCAGCTCACAAAAGGTGGGGCTCAGAGCAGGGTGGAGAGCTGATGTGAAGTCCAGTCTTAGTTCATATTTTGAGACTATAACAGAATGCTTGATGCTAGGTAATTTATAAAGGAAAGAGGTTTATTTGGCTCACGGTCTCTGGTGGCTGAAAAAAATTTTTTTAAGATTTATTTATTTACTTGAAAGGTAGAGTTATAGAGAGGCAGAGGCAGAGGCAGAGGCAGAGGCAGAGGCAGAGGGAGAGGGAGAGGGAGAGGTCTTCCATCTGCTGGTTCACTCCCCAGATGGCCACAACAGCCGGAGTTGAACTGATCCAAAGCCAGGAGCCCAAAGCCTCTTCTGGGTCTCCCAAGTGAGTGCAGGGGCCCAAGGACCTGGGCCATGCTCCAATGCTTTCCAAAGCCACAGCAGAGAGCTGGACTGGAAGTAGAGCAGCCGGGACTTGAACCGGCACCCTCACGGGATGCCAGCACTGCAGGCAGCGGCCCTACCTGCTTCACCACAATGCCAGCCTCGGCTGAAAATTCTAAAAGCCTTACATGACCATCTGCCTATGTCTCAATATGGCCCCAGAAGCAGAAAGAGAACTGGCCAGGTGCAGAAGGGCCAAGAACACACAGTGGCCTCACTTTACAGCAACTCACTCATAAGAACTAAGCCAGCTCCTGGCTTTAGCGACATCTTTTTGGAGACCTCCATGCCATGAGAGCCAAGTGGAGGAAGATGTGAATGTGCAGACTGAAGAGCAAAAGAAAAAAGATGAGACAGAGGTCCAAGTAAACTGCTGGCTGTGTACTTGTGATGGCCTAAGGAGCAGAAGAAAGAAGTGCTGGACACCAGGACGCTGGTACAAGGTGCTGGACTGCTTGCTACTATCTCTAATTTGTCTCAAAAGACCTGAAATGTCCATCACCAGTGGAACGTTGAAACCACCTATGAGACCCACTTTGCTGACACCAAAACAGTCCCTGACGGCCCTCTGTGCTGGGCCTGTGGCATTCTGGACTAGTTCCGTTCTCAACCGTGGCCAAGTGTAACACATGTACAATAAATCATCTCTTCTGCTGTCTTAGCCAAAGAATCAAAAAAAGAAAAAACCTAATCCAGTCACATGAGACCTACCCCACTCCCAAGAGATGCGTACTAATCCCTTCCAAGGTTGGTGCCCTTCTACACCCAGTGACAGTTATAACATGCAAAGGCTGCAACACTACCATAACCAAGACACAGAGAGAAGGTCCAGGTTACTCCTCTGAATAACATAAACCAACAGGAGTGTTTGCCAAGGAGTTGGGATGGGGGTGGGAGTAAAAAAGGATGCCAGAGGAGGAAGGTAATGATGGTTAATAATGGCCTTGGGGCCAGCATCATGGCATAGAGGGTTAAGCCACTGCCTGCAGAGCTGGCATCCCATATGGGCATGAGTTCAAGTCCCAACTGTTTCACTTCCAATCCAGCTCCCTGCTGATGCACCAGGGAAAGCAGAGGAAGAGGCCCCAAGTGGTGGGAGACACAGAAGAAGCTCCTGGCTTCAGCCTGGCCCAGCCCCAGCCATTGCAGTCATCTGGGGAGCAAACCAGAGGATGGAACACATCTCTTTCTCTCTCTCTCTCTCTCTCTTTTTTTTTTAAGATTTATTATTGACTTGAAAGTCATAGTTGCACAGAGAGAGAAGGAGAGGCAGAGAGAGAGAGAGGTCTTCCATCCACTGGTTCACTCCCCAGATGGCCACAACAGCCAGAACTGCACTGATCTGAAGCTAGGAGCCAGGAGCTTCTTTTGGGTCTTCCATACGGGTACAGGGGCCCAAGGACTTGGGCTATCCTCTGCTGCTTTCCCAGGCCATAGCAAGAACTGGATCGAAAGTGGAGCAGCTGGGATTCGAACCAGTGCCCATTTAGGATGCCGGTACTGCATCCTAAATGCATGGATTTACCTGCTATGCCACAGCACCAGCCCCTCCCCCTGTAACTCTTTAAACTCTTTAAAACAAAAATAAATAAATCTTTAAAAACATTAATAACGACTTAGGACCAACCACACCATCCCTATAAAGGTATGTTTTCAGTTAAGTTCTACAATGGGCGGGGGCAAGGGGCGGGAGAACTTTACCCAATCAGTTAAAGACCTTGAAAACAAACACTGAGGTTTCCTGAAATAGAAATCTCTTCAAGCCTGCAACCCAGAAATGCTGTGTGAGTCGCCAGCCTGCTGCCCTGAGGAATTCAGGCTCAAAATTGCAACATCAACCTGAATTTCCAAATTTCCAACCTATCAGCTTACCCTACAGATTTCAGACTTGCTAGTTTCTACAACAGTGTGAACCAACTCCTTAAGATACCTCTCCCCCTCCCCCATGCAACAGAAAAGAAGAGAAGAGAAGAGAAGAGAAGAGAAGAGAAGAGAAGAGAAGAGAAGAGAAGAGAAAAGAAAAGAAAAGAAAAGAAAAGAAAAGAAAAGAAAAGAAAAGAAAAGAAAAAGAAAAGAGAGAGAATGAGGGAAGCAAGGAAGGATGGATGGATGGAAGGGAGAGAGAATTGATAGATAAACAACCCAGTTTCAGACCTCTTTGGGTGGGACAGTGCCAAGGTGTATTCCATACTATATCCCAAAAGTCCAGGTGAGATACATCCCCAGTTGCCCACAGAAGTAATCTGCTCAGTAACACACTATGTATTTTCTCTCCTTCTTGTTTTACTTCTTCACTCCTCTGTTAACATTTCCAGGAATCACATCACAATTAAACAACCTTCACCCAGATCCTTGTATTAGGATCTGTTTCTGGGGAAACCCAATCTAAAATACTCCAGAACATCAAGATTTGTTTTAAAATACTGTCATTAGTACAGGTGGTGTTGAGGCAAAGGCAATCAACTAGAGCAATGGGACAAACAGTCTAGAAACATTTGGTTTATGGCAAAGGAGGAACTGCAGAGGATTGGAAAAAGAGAGTCACTGATATCGAGTATTGAATATTGCTGGGCCAAGTCAATATTCATGAGGGAAAGTGAAAAATTTGACCCCTATTTCACAGACACACAAACATCAATTTCAAGTGATCTACACATGAAAGGTGAAACTGCAAAACTTCTAAACTATGTGCTAGGAAAAGATCTTTATCATCTTGGAGCTTAGAAAAAAAATTTTCAAGCACATAACAAGCACTAACCTTAAAGAAAGTTTCTCAACTTTTTTTTTTTTCATAGGCAGAGTGGATAGTGAGAGAGAGAGACAGAGAGAAAGGTCTTCCTTTTGCCGTTGGTTCACCCTCCAATGGCTGCCGCGGCCAGCGCACTGTGGCGGGCGCACCACGCTGATCCGAAGACAGGAGCCAGGTGCTTCTCCTGGTCTCCCATGGGGTGCAGGGCCCAAGCACTTGGGCCAGCCTCCACTGCCTTCCCGGGCCACAGCAGAGAGCTGGCCTGGAAGAGGGGCAACCGGGAAAGAATCCGGCGCCCCGACCAGGACTAGAACCCGGTGTGCCGGTGCCGCTAGGTGGAGGATTAGCCTAGTGAGCCACGGCGCTGGCCCTCAACTTCTATTTATATTTTGAATCAAATAATTTTATTTGTGGGGAGCTGTCCTAGGCACTGTAGGATATTCAGCAGCCCCCTGGCCTCTTTCCCACCAGAGAGTCCGCTGCTCCCCATCCCCAGTTTTGGCAACCAAAAAATGTCTCCAAGCTATTGTCAAATGTCCCCTAGGGTCATGGTTGCCAGATTTAGGTGGAGGAAGAAAAAATAGGATTCCCAGTTAAATCAGAAAATTAGATAAACAACTACAAGAAAAAATACATCAATAGAGGTAGAGACACAGAATAATATGTCCCAAATGTTGGCTGAAAAATCCTTATATTAGCTTTTTTCACTATTTATCTGTATTTATATTTAACTCTGTGTTCTATATTTTATATGATAAAATCACCCCATCATTTAGATCCATTGCCATGGAGAAAAATTGACTTAATAAATTGAAATATCACAAGGACTTCTAATCATCAAAACATGTCTTTGAGAGGATGAAAACATAGCGATAAAAGGAGAAAGGAACAACAAAGGGCTTACATGTATAACCCACAAAATTATACCTATCAATCAATAAGAAAAATCAGACAACTCAATAGCAACACAAATAAGATGTGAACAAAAGTTAATAAAATAAGATAGCGAAATGGCCAATAAACACAGAAAAATTACCCAATGTCATCGGCACTACAAACTGCTCTAAAGTTTGGAATATAGTATCTGTTCACGATTCTGTGATTTAGGGATTCAGAAAGGACACAGAAGGGACACCTGGTCTCTGCTGCAGTCTGGTGCCTTACCTTGGAGGACTCAAAGGCTGGGGGCGACTCACCAAGGGCATCTTCATTCAAACACCTGGCAGTTGTTGCTGACCATTGACGAGGACCTCACCTGGGCGACCAGCAGGAACACCAGTGCATGTCCTCTCCATGACCTTTCTTCGTGGTTGGTTCTGACTTCCTCCTAGCATGGTGGAAGGGTGCTAAGAGTGAGCATCCCAAAATAATAAGGTGAATCTGTGTGACATTTTTATGACCAATCCCAGAGGCCATACCGCTTGAGGCAATCATAAATACCCATTCGGGATCAGGAAAGGGACATACATCCATCACTTGATGGGGAGTAGGAAGGCTCCAGAGTAGCATGTGAAACTGAGACACTGGTGCAGCCATCTTGGGAAAATGCAATCTGTCCAAAAAGCTGTGAATCCCTCCTCACATTCTGCATCCTCTCCTTTCTTCCCGATTTCCAGAGTTCTGCCTCCTCTTACAGTTCTAACGTCCCAGCTATTAATTTCAGGTGATGATGGTGATGGTGATGAGGATGCCTGGCATTTATCAAATTTATGTACTATGAACTGCTCTCAGAAAGTTAAATGTTTTAACCTATTAGTCTTCATAGCAACCCTCTGAGGCACTGTTACTACTGTTATCCTCATTTTACAGATAAGAAAACTAAGGTACAGAGAGGCTAACAAATGTTCCTAAAAATCATACAACTGTTGGGGCCGGCACTGTGGTGCAGTAAGTTAATCCTCCACCTGCAGCACCGACATCCCATGTGGGTGCACTCTTACCACCTTTCTTCCATTTAGTCAGTAAATACCAATTAAGCATCTACAAAATGAAGGCACTCTTCAAAATTCAGGGCTAAAGCAGCAAACAAGGCAAATCAAACCCCTGCCACTGTGGAGAATACATTCTGGTGAGGGGAGACAGGCAGCAAACAAGTACATGTGTATGCTCAAGCTGACTTACCTCAAACGGTAGAGTTAGAAACATACCAGGGGATTCCAATTCAATCCCATCAAGGTGGCATGTACCAATGCCATCTCACTAGTCCCAGTGATCAATTTCTGTTCACAATTGATCATAATGATAGGACTAAGAACCAAAGGGATAACATAAACAAGAATAGTGTCTGCAAATACTAGCTGATAGAATAAAAAAGGGAGAGAATGATCCAACATGGGAAGTGAGATACACAGCAGACTCGTGGAATGGCAGATGTCCTAAAAAACACTCTGGCCTCAGAATCAGCCCTTAAGGCATGCGGATCCAGCTGAAATGCCCATGAGAGTATTTCAGGCATGGAAAGCCAAGACACTCTGGGGAAAAAAAAAAAAAAAAAACCTAAATGAAAGATCTCCGCGAGTGAGATCCCAGTGGAAAGAATGGGTCATCAAAGAAGGAGGTACCTTTCTCTGAAGGGAGGAGAGAACTTCTACTTTGACCATGGCCTTGTCTAAATATGATCAGAGTCAGGGCCGGCGCCGCGGCTCACTAGGCTAATCCTCCGCCTAGCAGCGCCGGCACACAGGGTTCTAGTCCCGGTCGGGGCGCCGGATTCTGTCCCAGTTGCCCCTCTTCCAGGCCAGCTCTCTGCTGTGGCCAGGGAGTGCAGTGGAGGATGACCCAAGTGCTTGGGCCCTGCACCCCATGGGAGACAAGGAAAAGCACCTGGCTCCTGGCTCCTGCCATCGGATCAGCACGGTGCGCCGGCCGCAGCGCGCCGGCCACGGCGGCCATTGGAGGGTGAACCAACGGCAAAAGAAGACCTTTCTCTCTGTCTCTCTCTCTCACTGTCCACTCTGCCTGTCAAAAAAATAAATAAATAAATATGATCAGAGTCAATGAACTCAGGGGGCTTCCATAGCCTTGGCAGCTCATGACAAGAGCCTAGGGTGATTACTGATGCCATAAACAAGAGTGTCAATTTGTTAAGTCAACAACAGGAGTCACTGTGCACTTACTCCTCATGTAGGATCTCTGTCTTTAATGTGCTGTACATTGTGATTTAATGCTATAACTAGTACTCAAACAGTATTTTATACTTTGTGTTTCTGTGTGGGAGCAAACTGTTGAAATCTTTACTTAATGGATGCTAAACTGATCTTCTGTATATAAAGAGAATCGAAAATGAATCTTGATGTGAATGGAAGGGGAGAGGGAGTGGGAAAGGGGAGGGTTGTGGGTGGGAGGGACGTTATGGGGGGGAAGCCATTGTAATCCATAAGCTGTACTTTGGAAATTTATATTCATTAAATAAAAGTTAAAAAATAAAAAAAAAAACAAGTACATGTGTAACACATTAGATAATAATAAGTGGTATGAATCATAAAGCAGGATATAGGACAAAAGTGATAGGAAGATCTAGAGGTGAAGAAAAAATCGGTTTTAAATATGCTTGTAAAATAACACTGAAGAAGACAGACATTTCATTAGAGACCTGAAGGAAGTGCAATCTGGGAGACACATCATTTGGAGGCATGGCATTTCATTTTTTATTTTTTTAAGATTTGTTTATTTTATTTGAAAGTCAGAGTTACAGAGGGAGAGGCAGAAAGAGAGAGAGAGACAGAGAGAGAAAGATCTTCCATCTGCTGGTTCACTCTCTAGATGGCTACAATGGCCAGGACTGAGCCAGGCTGAACCCAGGAGCCAGGAGCTTCACCCAGGTGGGTGCAGGGTACCAAGTACTTGGGCCATCCTCTGCTGCTCTTCCCAGGCCATTATCAGGGAGCCAGATCAGAAGTGGAGCAGCCTGGACAAGAACTGGCACCCATACGGGATGCTGGTGTCATAGGAGGCAGGTTTACCTTCTGCACCACAACACCAGCCCCAGGAATGGTATTTCAAGTAGGGGAAAAGCATTCAGGTTTTGTGGGGCTCAACTTAGGCCCGTGTGGCTTCAACAGGATGGGCTGCAGGGAGAGTGATAGGCGGTGAGGTTATAGAGGCAGATGAGGACCAGATCACCAAGGGTCTGGAAAGTCATGGTAAGGTCTTTGGCTTTTACTCTGAAACCAGAACCTGTTGGAAGACTTTAAGCAGAAAAGAGACCTGATATAAATTTTATAACACCAATTCTGTTGTCTCTATTCTCTCAAATAGAGAATGAATTGTAACAGAGCAAGAAGTAAAGCAGGAAAACTAGTAGGGAGCCTCCTGGGATAATCCAGGCAAAGGATGACATTAGCTTAAGTTAAGTGGTCACTGTGGTAGAGGTGGTGAGAAGTCTTATTATGGATTTATTGCATTTACTGACTTATATCTTAAAGATATAGCCAACAGCACCTGCAGTGGATCACCTCTGTATCAGGTCTCCCTTGGTCCCTTCCCCAGGGCCTAGCCTTCCTCTACCCACCTTCCACTCATACGGGGCTGAGAAGACCACAGAACAGGGCCACTGCCATCAGCAAGGCCAGGGTGTGTGTGTGTGTGTGTGTGTGTGTGTGTGTGTGTGTGTGTTTGGGGGGAGAGGGGAGTTGGTTCTTCATAAATAATTTCAGAATTCTAGGACCAGGGGAAACCAGACCCAGGAAAAGTTTCCAGATGGTCATTTACAGCCCAGAAACAGAACAACCAGAACAGGGTCAAGAGTGTGCAACCTGCAGTCCTTCCACTGAGTGGGCAGTAAATGAAACTGATGGGCTAGTGAGGCCCCTGGTGGGGCATGAAACGTTGCTGTGTTCAACAGTTAGTTGCCCTCAGGTCCAACCTATACAAAACAATCTCTCTCACTCACACTCACACTCTCTCTCTCTCTCACACACACACACACACACACTCTTCCAGTGCTGACAAAGCACATAGGAGGGCAATTCTTGGGTCATTTCTCATTCGCTGACTCAGAAACTAAAAGCAGAAACATCCCAAGGGCATTTGGTCCCCACAGCAGGTCCCAGCCAAGAGCAGCAGAAAGAGATGCTGCAGGCTCAGAAGATGCCAGCTCCTGAGTTAGGCCCCACAGGGAAGAGGTAAGGGCAGATAGTGGAGGGTGGCATCTGGAAGTCTTCATGGAGGGAGAGAAGTGAGAACAGGTGCAGCCCTGGAGAACAGACAGCATCTCCACAGAGGGCAAGGCGCAGGGGATGCAGCTTTTATTGCCACAGTCCCTGAAGTCAAAACAATCTCTTTTGAACAAAAAAAAAAAAAAGATTTATTTTGGGGCCAGCATTGTGGCATAGTAGGTTAAGCCTCTGCCCACAATACCAGCATCCCATATGGGCACCGGTTCGAGTCCCAGCTGCTCCACTTCCAATCCAGCTCCCTGTTAATGAGCCTGGGAAAGCAGCAGAAGACAGTCCAAGTCCTTGGACGCCTGCACCCACATGGGAGACCTGGATGGAGTTCCTGGCTCCTAGCTCTGGCCTGGCCCAGCCCCAATCATTGTGGCCATTCAGGTAGTGAATGGGAGAGCTCTATCTCTTCCTCTATTAATTCTGCCCTTCAAATAAATAAATAAATCTTTACCCACAAAACCTGGATTTTATAAGGAAGTGCAAAGATGGGCCTAGGAAAAGGCTCAGAAACCTAACTACAGTTTGGCCAAGCAGAGAATCTTTGTCATAGCAACAATTCTAAGGCGCACTTTAGTTTTTGGTCTCTGGAGACTTCCTTTAGTTGTCTGGCTAACTCCACAATGCATTTAAATGGAAATGTGTTCATGTATATCCAGCTTATCCAGGAATTTTGCACTGGGCATTTTAGGATATAATATACTACTGCAGTGTTCCTCCCATGTGTTTTTGTAAGATAACTGAGGTTCAACATGTAGAACAGTTTAGAGAGGAAAAACACAAAAAATTAAGGAGATTCTACTATTACAGGAACTTCAGAACATCTGAATGAGGATGAGGATGCTGAGAAAAAAATAAATAGGTGGATCTGAGAGATATTTAATAAGTAAAATAAACAGGATTTCAGACCCCCCAAAAATGATAAATAGTAGGACGTTTTTACAGGAGTTAGGAGCTCGGAGAATTCTGAGTTGCCGCGTAGATTTGGGAAATCTTCTGTAAAACACTGTTAACTAAATTCAAAACACAGATAACTGGGGCAAAGTGCAGTGTGGGAAGAAAAGAAGCTCTCAGAAATACCAGCATTTTAAAAACCTAGAGGTAAAGGTGTACGGTCAGCAGTTAAGACGCTGCTTGGGGCACCTGCACCCCACAGAAGAGTGTCTGGTTCAAGTCTTCCTGCTAATGCACACCCTGGGAAGCAGCAGGTGATGACTCAAGCACTTGGGTCCCTGCCACCCACAGGGGGAAACCTGACATTGAGTTCCTGCCTCCTGGCTTTGGCCTGGCCCAGTCCAGCCCTGGCTGCTGCAGGCATCCAGGGAGTGAACCATGGAATGGGGCATCTCTTTACATAGATCTCTAACAAAATAAAATAAATAAATAAATAAAAATTTCTTGAAAAGAACTTAGAGGCCCAACAAGCAACAGACTGAGAAAAAGCTAAGAGGAAGACCCGGAAGAGTATGAGACTTTCACTGAAACCAAGAGATGAGCATTTCCAACCCGAGTCAACAGGCAGCAAGTACCTGGTGATATGAGAAGTCAAGAAAAACGACTTAAAACTAGGCATCAGATATGATGTTTGCTCTTGGCGGGAGGGGGTATCAGAAATTGGGGGTGGGGGCCGGCGCCGCGGCTCACTAAGCTAATCCTCCGCCTAGCGGCGCCGGCACACCAGGTTCTAGTCCCGGTCGGGGCGCCGGATTCTGTCCCGGTTGCCCCTCTTCCAGGCCAGCCCTCTGCTGTGGCCAGGGAGTGCAGTGGAGGATGGCCCAGGTGCTTGGGCCCTGCACCCCATGGGAGACCAGGGAAAGCACCTGGCTCCTGGCTCCTGCCATCGGATCAGCGCAGTGCGCCGGCCGCAGCGCGCCGGCCGCGCCGGCCATTGGAGGGTGAACCAATGGCAAAGGAAGACCTTTCTCTCTGTCTCTCTCTCTCACTGTCCACTCTGCCTGTCAAAAAAAAAAAAAAAAAAAAAAAAGAAATTGGGGGTGGGGAGAATGGGGTGGAGGTGGTAAGGGGGTGAACCAGTAAGTAGAAAATAGAAACTTAATTTTTTTAATGACATTTACCTGACGTCAGCACTGTGGCACAGAAAGTTAAGCCTCTGCCTGCAGTGTTGTCGAAGTCCTGGCTGCTCCACTTCCTATCCAGCTCTCCGCTATGGCCTGGGAAAGCAGCAGAAGATGGCCCAAGTCCTTGGGCCCCTGCACCCTCGTAGATAGACCTGGAAGAAGCTTCCGGCTCCTGGCTCCCGGCTCCCGCCCCAGCCTTTGGCCATTTGAGGAGTGAACTCGTGGATGGAAATTTCCTGTCTCTCCCTCTCCCCTTCTCTCTGTACCTTTGCCTTTCAAAAATAAATAAGACATGTAGCTATGAAAGTAAAGAGAAAGAGAACATTAGCTGGAGCTCGGAGGACTGGAGGAGTTATTTCAAGGTTAGAACAACTCTGGCCTCTAAATGCCGACAGGAAGGACCGGAGCTAAAGAGCAGATAAAACAGGCTCCCTAGAAGGAAATTCACAGTATCGGAGAACTGAGTTGCTGGGGTTACTGACCCATTAAACAGAAAGGTCTTCCAGAATCCTGCAGTATAGAAAGCGGCGGGTTTTAAGGCAAGGATTGTGTTGGAGCTTTTTGGTTTGTGGTTTCATGTGTGGTTTTTGTTTTTCTTTCCCCGCCTTGCACCAGAATCTTCCCTCTTCAGCAGCTTTCCCCTATCCCCGTCCACGGTCTAATTATCCCGCCGCGTCCGCCACAGTGCCACCCTCACCTTCCAATGACAGACACAACTTATCTTTAGAAGTTCTTCCGGGTCACCGGGAAGAGCCACGCCCAATCTCGAGAGGTCCGCTTAAATGGACCGCGCTCCCCGAAATACGCATGCGCAAAGCTGTCTTGGCCGCCGTCAGAGAGACAAACCCCGTACGCTTTAAACCTTGCGCAGGCGCACTAGGTCGAGGTCGCTATGCGAGTGCTCGTGGGTGAGGGAGAGCTGAGGGGGGCGGGCAGCAAGTTTAGCCAGAGATCGGGGGCTCGGGGTCGTTGCCGACAGAGCAATGTCTCGCGCTCTGGCAATCCGACCTTTGCCCCCTGGCCCGAGGAGCCGAATCTCCCCTCGGCCCCATGACCTCTGCCAGCCGGGCCCCGCGGGGAGGGCGAGGGGAGGAAGGGAACGGTCCAGTTGGCTGGCGCCCGAGGTCGGGGCCACCAGCGGGGCGGAGAGTACACTGTTCGCATTTTCCGATCAGGTGGCGGGACGGGCTTCATCGGGACAGCCCTATTCCAGCTGCTAAGAGCCCGGGGCCACGAAGTGACGCTGGTCTCCCGACAGCGGGGTCCCGGCCGGATCACCTGGGTATGTCGGTGCCCTGGGAGCCGGGGCGGCGGGCCGAGGTCGGCGGGGCGGGGCCGGGGGCACTGTGTGCTTTCCCCGACAGGATGCGCTCGCCCAGTCGGGGCTGCCCAGCTGCGACGCCGTGGTCAACCTGGCCGGAGCGAACATCCTCAACCCTCTCCGAAGGTCAGCGCAGGCGCTGAAGCAGATGTCCTTCAGAGCAAAGGGGGAGAAGGGGCCGACTCTGAGAAGAACCCGTGAGCTGTGGATGTAGCCAGATCCCTCACCCCCACGCCCCCACGCCCCCCTGCACCTGCTCCCAACGGGCCGGTTGACTTGGGTCCCCACATGTAACCCAGCGTGCCCAGCACAGATAGGCCTACATGTAACCCAGCGTGCCCAGCACAGATAGGCCTTTTCCTCTACGGGACGCAGACCCTTGCTCTTAAGCCACAGCGCAGGCTTTCACTAGTAATGGGTCTGCGGCGGCCCGAGGAAGACGGGTTGGGCTCTGTGCATGTACTGGTATTCAGTAGCTTTTCATCTCCCTTGTTTCTCCTGCAGGTGGAACGAAGCCTTCCAGGAAGAGGTTCTCAGCAGCCGCCTGGAGACCACGAAGATACTGGCTAAAGCCATCAGCGAGGCCCCACAGCGCCCCCAGGCCTGGGTCTTAGTCACAGGTGTAGGTATGCCCCCAAACACCACCCCCTTATGTTGGCAGGAAGGGGCCTGCAGACTGAGAGGCAGCTCCGGCCCTTCGCCAGCTGTCTGCAGGCACAGAAACTTGCTCCACCTTTGATGCGTATCATGTGTACTTGCAATGCGAAATGGAGACCGTCAGAGGAAGGAGTGGTGGCACCGCTCCCAGTGCCAGGGAAAAGCCCCCCGAATCTCACATCCCTTGCTTCTCACACCAGTATTTTTAGAAACAGTTCTTGATTGTTGTGTGTCACATTTGGGACCAAACCATTGCAAACAATTGTAACTTACATACCAGCCACTATTCTTAGTGTGTTATATGTATTGCATCTTTTATTCCTCACAACATCCCTATGAGGTAGTTACTATTATTCCCATTTTTAAAATGCCAAAAAAAAAAAAAATTCCATACAGAGAGATTAAGTATCTTGCTTAAAGTCACAGTTACTAAATGGTGGAGCTGAGACTAAACCGAGGCAGTACCGCATCCCCAAGGTTCTAACTCTTACACCCTAGCAGCTTTCAGCTTAGCTCTGCAACCAAAAGCAAGTAAGAATCCCCCCAGGACAGAAACAGGTCAGGTCATGGGGAAGCGCAGGGGGACATGGCCACGGCTCTGTCCTCCCATGGGGAGATCTAAGGGCCAAAGAGGGCGAGACCAAGGGGAGCCAGGGCACCCAGGACAAACTAGTGCTATTCCACCAACAGCTTACTACCGGCCCAGCCAGACTGCAGAGTATGACGAGGACAGCCCAGGAGGGGATTTTGACTTTTTCTCCAAGCTCGTAGCCAAGTGGGAAGCTGCAGCCAGGCTTCCTGGAAACTCTACACGCCAGGTGGTGGTGCGCTCTGGTGAGAAGCAGGGGTCTGGGTATCAGACGAGGCTGGGATTGCTCCTCTGGGGGAACGGTGGAGCCAGGGGGTTGAAGTTACAGAGAAAACGCCAGCACTTCTGGCCAGCCTGCAGATGGGGGGGGGGGGGGGGAGTCCCAAAGAGCTACACCCTTCAACTGTTAGAGCTGAATCCACCCGGGGAGTGAGGACAGGGAAACAGACTCAGGGGGAAGCAGTAGCGCTCCTTCGAGGCTGAGGGGCCTCCTCACCATCTCTTGCCTGCTCCAGGAGTTGTGCTGGGCCGTGGTGGTGGCGCCATCGGCCACATGCTGCTGCCCTTCCGCCTGGGCCTGGGGGGCCCCATTGGCTCAGGCCATCAGTTCTTCCCCTGGATACACATTGGGGACCTGGCAGGAATTGTGGCCTATGCCCTGGAAGCAGACCACGTGCAGGGAATCCTGAATGGAGTAGCCCCAGCCTCTACCACGACCAATGCGGAGTTTGCCCAGGCCTTGGGCACTGCCCTGGGCCGCCCAGCCTTCATCCCTCTCCCCAGTATTGTGGTGCAAGCTATCTTTGGGCGAGAACGTGCCATTATGCTACTGGAGGGTCAGAAGGTGGTCCCACGGCGGACACTGGCTGCTGGCTACCAGTATTCCTTCCCAGAGCTCGGGGCTGCCTTGAAGGAAGTCGTAGCCTAAGTGGGAGGGCTCATGGCAGGGGCTGGAGGACCTGTCCCTGAACAAAGGTTTCCTGGTTACATAATCCACCTGGGCTCAGTATGCTACAGACCCAGTACTCCTCTACTTGAGATCTGAAACCGTCTGGATTTTAGGGACTCCTGTTCCCCTTCCTTTGCCATTGTTCCATCTTGTGTAACTAAGAGACTGTCCCTTACCCCCTTCAACTCCTAGTAAAATTCCCATGTTTGGTTTGTCCCCATGCCCCACTGCCGGCCCAGTTCTATATGCTAGAATGCTCTGTGGTTTTGGCAATAAAGATAAATGATCTCACCAGCATCGACTCATCTCTGGTCAAGGTCTCTCCTGGAATTTACTTCAAGGAATGTCATCCTAGATGACTCTCCCCTACATGGAATTTTGAAAGTTCCAACAGGTGACACCTCTCACCCTTTCTTTCTTGGTCCCTCTGCTGCCAAAAGAGCTGGTTACAAATTTAGGGCATGAGAGTATGAAAAAGGGAGCAACTCGAAGACAAGAGAAAGGATGACCCATTTCCAGTGAGTTCTATTGTCACCCTGCACACCTGTTCACAGATTCTCATTAGGATGCCAGCAGAGGAAAGGCAAGACCCAGTTGTGTCAGCCTTCAGTCTGTGTCATCAAATGGCAGTGAATTAATAAAGCAGTCACACGTTGGTCCCAGTTTATCAAGCTGCAGCAGAAAAAAAGCAATATCTCTGCATGCAAGAAGCTTAAGGCATGTCGTATCTGGTTGCAGCCACTCAGTCAACCCGGGCCCTTAGCATAAAAGGGAAGATATTTCTGGCCTATTGTATATCCAGTATCATTCAAAGTAAAAAGGGCAAGAAACCAATAATGAACTATAAGCTTAACCTTCTGGGGGGAAAAAAAATCCCAAGTATTCATCTAGGACTCTTTTTATCTACCTATGATTGTGATATCTGCTATAACATAACCAAAAGTACTTGCCCATCCCCGCACCCAGTTCCAGACCATATCAACCAAACTCTTCCTAAGGATCGTGGGTGGTCTGGATAGCTGTTGCCTCCAGCGCACCTGGTCTTGTCTACAGCACACCTGCCCCCACCCCCGGTTAATATGGTCCAGTGTAAATCAACAGGGCAGGGTGAAGACGGTAGGACCCAGGGACCCTCCCCCTCCTCATTCAGCTCCTCCCGCAACATCCAGCTCCCAGTGCCACTCAGAGGAAGGCAGAAGTCAGAACCCGGAAAGGATGTTGTCCAGGGACTCGCTGCAATGCCCAGGTGTAACCCGGGGTCAGGGCACCTGGCCTTCTTTATCTGGCCTTGCACACTAGGAAACTGACCAGCTTGTATCGTTCCTTAGGGGAACAATTGGTCTCAAAAATAGGAGTAATGGAAAAGCATATTTTAGGCTGCATTAAAGGACTACTGGTTAGTACTACCTATACAGGAGACGTGCTACCTTGGGAGGTAGAAAATTCCCCAGCCCGGGATTTCAGGCTGGACTCAGGGCAACCATGGATAGGAATCAGGTGGCAAGAGCCTGTCTTGATTACAAAGGCAGACTTGGTCTGCCGGCTGGTGAGCTACCTTCCAACTCTTAATTCTTTAGTTTCCATATCCCAGGTTGCTGGTCCATCTAGATACAACCTCTGTGAGCCCTCCTATCCCTTACACACAAAGCAGAAGTGTGCCTTGCTTTGTCCGTCTGCTGTAGAGAAAATGTTAGGGCCAGGTGACATTGACATTGTCGTGGCAGAGCCTGGTTTCATCAGTTTGCCAAGTGTTCTCACACTTCAGCAAGTGCATCTAACCAGGGACTCTGACACATCTGTTCATGTGTAAACAAACATTTGAATGCAACAGGAGAGCTGCCATTATAGGAACCCTGAGAGTATTCTGGTAATGCAAACAGTCACCCCTAATTTACCTATTTTGTAAATATGGATTTTGGAGGTTGCCCCAAAGGGACGCAGCCATTGTAGGGCATATTACTGAGGATGCAGTATTAAAATCTAGGGCATAGGCCCTAGCGACAGAGGCCCACGTATCTCTGAAAGTGAGGTTTGGTTAGGGAGCCTGTGCGGCCACAGGCAGACACACCTGAGACTTGGTCCGAGTACTCTCCTCTGAGGAGCTTTCCTCTGTTCCCATGTCTCCTCCCAATGGTCACCTTCCACCTGACTCATAGGCAGAAGTGAAGGCCAAGCAGCTCAGTCACAGTCACAGACATGCACAGCTGAGACCAGAGGCCAGGTCTCCCTCTGCCTTCTTCACCAGCTCCCTGCACCCTAACCCAGGGGACCCCATAGCCCTCCCGAGACCAGCCAACAGCCAGGAGCCCAGCGAGACCTGGAAAGCCTGCCCTCTCTGGCCATGCAGAGCCGCAGCCGGGAGGAAACAAGGTTCTGCTTCCTTGCTACCTCCCGCCCACCACAGTCTCTGCCCTAACAGCCTGGGCTGTGTCTGGAGGACTTACCCTTTCCAGCAGCCCCAGCTCTCTACAGAAACCCTGTGCTAAGGCAAAGCTGAGAAGTTAAGGCTGAGCAGAATTTCTTGAGCGCTGGCTGAGGTGCCGACACAAGGTGAGACCTGGACACTCTATGCACCTGTCCCGGATGTGCCCCAGGCAAGAGCATTCCCTGCACCGAATGCCCAAGCAACCAACTCAGAATGAGTCTTGGTCAGTCTGAGCAGCGGTGGGTCTCTCACGGAAGGAGGTGGAGCTGGGGGTTGGGGGAAGTGAGAGCTGGCGGGGCAGCAGCCACTCGGACAGGGGAGGCTCAGAAGTTGAGACTGAGCAGGGCCTCAGACAGTTGGTTGATGTCCCGGCAGTACGGCTCCCGCTGCAGGATGAAGTCCACCTTGTGGTCCTGACCCAGAAACACCTCCAGCAGCTGGCGTCGGAGCCGCTCCGTCTCCCGGGTCTTCCGAATGCCGCTGCTGCCTTGTTCCTCTTCTTTTCCCTGTTGCTTATTATTGTGTCCTGCGACGCCCTTGGGAGGATGCTGCGCCTTAGAAGACCCCTGTGTCCTGGGAGGAAGCAGAAAAAGAAGAGTTTATGAGCAATCCAGAGGGAACGTCCGCGTTGGCCCATCTGCCCTTCTCACTTGCCCTGCCTATTCCTGGTCTGGGGAGCAAGCCTGAAGTTCCCCAAGAAGACCACTAGGCGGCAGTATCAACCCACTTCTAGAGGGAGACAGAACATTCTTTGGAACCAAGAAGGTGAACTCTGCCTTACTCTCTGGTTCGCCTAAATTGATCACCTTCTCAGTGGTCTAGCAGAGGGCAGGCTGAGTACTTCTGCCTATCCTTACAAGCAACTATCTCCCAAGTAACTCCCACTGGTCAGGGGAAACATGAAGCAGGGGTCTCCCTCCCACCCAGGGTCTCCAGGAAGCCAGCAAAGGCCACTGCCAAGACAAACTACTGCAGAATGAAGCTGGCCCCAACTGAAGTCGTGCCTTCGCCCAACCTCCAGGCCCCCAGAGGGCGGGCCAGGGCTAGAGGCTTCCTGCAGGAAGGCTGGGCATTACCTGGCTGGCTTCTTCAGGAACTCATCCAAGGTGGGCCCGTTTCGCCCCAGCGGGTCATCGGGGACCATGAAGAGGTTCCCCACGAAGGTGAAGGGCAACAGGCTAGGTGGGGGAAAGAGAATGCATTGTCACGGAACGGCTCCAGCCCACTGCCCAGGCAGCTAAGTCCACCACCACCAGAAGCTGCTGGCTACCACTCCTCAAGGCAACTTCCAGAGTTCTCACCCGGTGGCCAGAGCAGAGCTGGCTTTAGAGAAAAGTCTGAGTCCGTGCCCTATCCTCAAAGGAGGGCTCCCTCACCGCTCTCTGATGATTGCCATCCACTTGTCGGACTCCTCCGCCAGGTCCCGGAACTGGTCATTGGACACAATGATGCCGTCGGTCTCCTCAGCCAGCTTCACCATGAACCTGTCTCAAAAGCCACGGCAACCGTTCTGGGACGCCCCAAAGTGCCAACCCAACCAGCCCTTCTGACTCGCAAGACCCACTGTGGGGTGACGGAGACCTGCACCCCTCCTCGCCTTGATCCAGCTACGGGTAACCGGATGCAGATGCCAGGGTTAGAGAGGGAACGAAGAGGGATCTAAGGAGGTCTCCCAGTAGCCCCCATGGGCTCCGGGCAACCCCTTCCCCAGCACTCTGTGCCGCGTTAGTAAGGGACGGTGGACCTGGCTCTGCGTTGCAGCCCACTGCACCCATCGCCCAACTGATCCAGTGTGTTCTCTGGGAAGCCTCCACTCGGCCCCTTTCTTTGGCAGTCCCACCATTACCGCCTTACCGGTTCACATGCTGTGACTGTGATACGTGAAGCCTCCTTCCGTTCACCACCCCCCAGTCTCTCCTGCTTCCCCAAGCAAGCAGGCACTTTCTCTGCCACAACTCTCCCACACTTGCTCTTTATCTACCAAATAAAACCCACATGCCCAAGCCCAGCATCTAAAGCCCCCAAAAAACCCAGATCCAAGCCACCCCTTCTGCCTTCTCTCTCAGTACCACCTAATGCACTCCCAATTCCTGCCCCAGTCAGTGATCAGATGGCACCCTGCTCTCCCAACATGCCCTGTACCAGACTGGCTGCCACTTCTCAAATGATTTCCTCCACGTGGAAGGCGCTTCCCAAACCTTGCTGATGAACAGAATCAGCAGGGAACTTTCCAGAAATAGATGCCTGGGCCCCACTTCAGTAATTCTGATTGCACGGAATCAGGGGGTGGTGAATGGTGGTCTTTTAACTCGTTTAGATACCGAGAGATCAGCCCGTCCCACATCCTTCAGTCAACAGAAAACTCAAAACCTCTCCCGCCCCACAAAACCCCAGCCAGAAGGGGGCTCCCTTTCCTCTGCATTCAGAAGTGTTTGATTTAGTTTCTTTGGCCCTGTGAAGTCAAGAGTCAGATCTTAACACCCAGCACTAAGCAGGCAGCACTATGTGAAAGACAGTGTGGGGGCCAACGCTATGGCGTAGTGGGTAAAGCCACCACCTGTTTTGCCGGCTTCCCATATGGGCGCCAGTTCAAGTCCTGGCTGCTCCTCTTCCAATCCAGCTCTCTCTGCTCTGGCCTGGGAAAGCAGTGGAAGATGGCCCAAGTGCTTGGGCCCCTGCACCTGCGTGGGAGACCCAGAAGAAGCTCCTGGCTCCGGATTGGCACAGCTCCGGAGAGTCATTGCAGCCAATTGGGGTGTGAACCAGCAAATGGAAGACCTCTCTTTCTCTCTCTCCCTCTCTCTCTGCCTCTCCTTCTCTCTCTATGTAACTCTTTCAAATAAATGAATAAATCTTTAAAAAGAAAAAGAAAGACAATGTAGTACACCCAATCCTTAAAACCAGGATTAGGTGTGCCAGGTTCTGGTTTTCAGTTTCTGTCTGGGAAACTGAGTTTGTTTCAGTAGGCCTACACCTGCACTCCAATTTCACTGTCACTAGGCAAACTCCCAACTCATATTGTATCTTCTGCCCACCACATCCTACACAACTGCCCAGACACATGCCTTTAAAAAATTCACTAAAACAATCAAAAAAATTTTTAATTTTAAATAAAATTCGCTAAAACCAACTCCATCTTCTGTTTCATTGCTAGTGTGGAAAGAAGGTTCCACACACTGGATAACCTGTGAAATGTAAGCATTCAGCTGAATGCCACTGTGAAGGACTACAAGGCAAATGTTTGAAAAGTCAAAGCACAAAATCACAATGGCTTGGAAGCCAATGTTTTATTTTCTTTTTTTTATTTTTTTTTTTTTTTTTTTTTTTATTTTTAGACAGGCAGAGTGGACAGTGAGAGAGAGAGACAGAGAGAGAAAGGTCTTCCCTTGCCGTTGGTTCACCCTCCAATGGCCGCCGCGGCCAGCGCGCTGCGGCCGGCACACCGCGCTGATCCGATGGCAGGAGCCAGGAGCCAGGTGCTTTTCCTGGTCTCCCATGGGGTGCAGGGCCCAAGCACCTGGGCCATCCTCCACTGCACTCCCTGGCCACAGCAGAGGGCTGGACTGGAAGAGGGGCAACCGGGACAGAATCCGGCGCCCCGACCGGGACTAGAACCCGGTGTGCCGGCGCCGCTAGGCGGAGGATTAGCCTAGTGAGCCGCGGCGCCGGCCTGGAAGCCAATGTTTTAAAACTAAATAATATCCTAAAGAATAAAGTTGCTATAAAAAATTTTAATTGGCTAATTAGCTTTTCAAATCTGCCCAGGTTCCACAGCATGTATGCACACTGTGTCCAGGGTGTATTTTTTGTTTAAATCATCAAGCAGCCTCAGTGTCTATTTCTCCTTTCTCAGAACAGCTGACCACTCTGTCTTCTGTTTCTGCTTGTACAATAGGAATAACAACCTCCACCACACTTAACTGAGTCCATACAAAGTTAAGAGGAAATGGGGCTAATGCTGTGGCATAACA
Source organism: Oryctolagus cuniculus (assembly GCF_051225735.1). NCBI lineage: Eukaryota > Metazoa > Chordata > Mammalia > Lagomorpha > Leporidae > Oryctolagus > Oryctolagus cuniculus. The sequence continues at coordinate 50,832,606 of NC_142878.1, forward strand.
AGTAAAGCCTCTGCCTTGCAATGCACACAGGCATAGGTTCGAGTCCCAGCTGATTCACTGCCAATCCAGTTCTCTGCTAATGCACCTGGGAAAGCAGTGGAGGATGGCCCAAGTCCTTGGACCCCTGTACCCACATGGGAGACCCAGAAGAAGCTCCTGGCTCCTGGCTTCAGACTGGCCAAGCTCTATGTGTTGCAGCCATTTGGGGAGTGAACCAGCAGGTGAAAGACCTTTCTTTCTCTCTTTCTAGCTCTACCTTTCAAATAAATAATTTTTTTTTTTAATTTTTTTTTTGACAGGCAGAGTGGACAGGAAGAGAGAGAGACAGAGAGAAAGGTCTTCCTTTGCCCTTGGTTCACCCTCCAATGGCCGCCGCGGCCAGCGCGCTGCAGCCGGCGAACCGCGCTGATCCGATGGCAGGAGCCAGGTACTTCTCCTGGTCTCCCATGGGGTGCAGGGCCCAAGCACTTGGGCCATCCTCCACTGCACTCCCGGGCCACAGCAGAGAGCTGGCCTGGAAGAGAGGCAACCGGGACAGAATCCGGCGCCCCGACCAGGACTAGAACCCGGTGTGCCAGCGCCGCAAGGCGGAGGATTAGCCTAGTGAGCCGCGGTGCCGGCCCAAATAATTAAATCTTTAAGAAACAAAAAAGTCCAGAGGGAACATCGCTGTGCTGTTGTCTAGCACCCTGAATGAGGCAATTCCAGGCCTCATTTTCATTTGCTATTCACAGAGGGTGAATGGATGAGGAGGACCTGAGACAAGGAGGCTGGTTAATCCACTAAGAGATAAGACCGTAGTCAAAGCCGGAGTAGTGCAATTTGGGGCTCAAATTCAGATCTTCCCATCCAAGGCAGAGCTCCTTCTGCCTCACCATATACTGCACAGTCCTACTGCATTTCTGCATTGTACTTGTTCCTTTGACTGCATACTCTGGTTTTTGTCAGAATGCTGGGGGAGCTTCCCCTCAGGTTTGGAAATCGGGTTATAAGAAGGCACCTGTCAGCCATTCATGTCACCAGTCTTCCCACCTTTCCATCAAACCAGCATTATCTGGACAGACCACCACCATAAAAGCACGAGGTGTCATTTAGCTTGATGAGAATGAAGAATGAGTGGTGACCAGGAAACCTACCTGTCTACACTCTATGCAGGGCAAGTCCTCCCAGTCAAGAGCACACAGGGCATCTCATCTCACATGGAGGAACAGCTGGCCCCTTCCCCACAACACAGGCTTGGAGGCCCCCCAGTGGGGAGCTGCTCTCCCACCCTCAGTCTCCGGTGGGCTCCCTGAACCCCAGGAGGGGAGCAAGTACCTGTCATCGTAGGAGGAGATCCTCTTGCCATCCATGACTCGCGAAGGGGTGAGCGAGAGCAGGCTGAGGGAGTACAACTTTTGCAGGAAGTGACTCTCTACAGAAAGAGAGGAATACACAGGCAGCTCAAGGCGCGGACAGAGCCCACGCCAGGACGCGGGTGGCCGGGGCCGCACTCACCTCTGACCTTGGAATCCCTACTGAAGCGCCACTGAGGCACAAAGACGGTTATGTCCCGGTGACCACGGTCCCAGAAGTACTGCACGGCAATGGCAATGCCCCGGCTGGAGAAGTGGTGCTGGAGCCCATGCCTGCAGCGGGAAGGGTCAGTGCTCTGGACACCCTCAGCCTGTGTCCCCAAGGCGGGCAGAGAGGCCTGCCTCAATCCCCTCCCCAGGACCCTCGCCCTTCCCCCCATACTCACACCATGGCCACGTTGCTGCCATCGATGACAATGTGGCGGAGGCCTGGCTGGCCAGGCACGTTGGCCAGGCACAGGTTGAAGGGATCCTGCAAGGCCTCCTGGAAACGCTGCGTGCCGGTCACCAAGTTGCCACCTCGGGCACCTCGCTTCCACGGGGAGCCCCGGCCCCGAGCCCCAGCCTGCGGCTTGTCTGCCCGGTCGCCCCGGTCGCCGCGGTCGCCCCGGTCCCCACAGTGCCAGCGGGGCTCAGGGGCGGGTGGAGGGCTAGGCACTCTTGGAGGCGAGGCGCTCCCGTTGTGGAGCCGCTGGAGGAGGGAGGCTCCCCGTTGCGCCGCCCGTTGACAGGGGCCGTGGGCACCAGGAGGCTCACCTTGGACGCTGAGCCCTCCTCTCTCCTGGGGCACTCCCTCCTTCCCCGGGGCCTTGCCTTTCAGGGGTCCCTCCTCCCCGGTCCTTCCACCTGCTGTCTGTGTCCTGAAAGCTACTTCTCTCTCCCAGGCCTCTCCCCCAGGCAGCTCCTTCCACCTCAACTCCATCTCCCTGGGACCACCCAGTCTGCCCACCTCCTTCAGCATAGCATGACCCTCTTCCCTTGCCATCCTGCAATCTCCTTGCCCCATAGACCCCATGTCTAGGGAGCCTCTGGCTTCCCCTGGGGGAGCTCTGAGCTCCCTGGGGTTCCCCTCCCAGGACGGGGGCACCTGCAGCCCACGCCCCCTGGACACCTCCTGCACCAGACTCAACAGCTCCTCCTGGACAGCCAGGGGCAGCTGCAGCAGGGCGGCCCTGTGGTCATCCGGCCAGGACTGCAGCAGGGCGGAGAAGTTGCTTGTCACTCCAGCTCCGGGCGAAAGCCCGGGCCGGAAGTCGCAGCTCAGCCTCTCCACTAGCTCCTCCACCCGGCTCTGAGCCATGACAAAGGCTTCAGTCAGGCCACCGACCACCAGCAAGCCAGGCGCCCGAGGCACTAGGTGGGCACAGGTGCTCCAGGCCAGGCAGTCCAGGAAGAGGCCCCGGGCTCCCAGGAAGATGCAGTGCAGTTGAGGTGGGTAGTGGATTTCCTCCTGCAACTCCGGGCTACACAGCCCCTTCAGGTACTCCTGTGGGAAAGGCCAGACAGAAGAGGCTGCTAGAATCCTCAATGACTTCAGGCCAAGACTCTCCCCTGAGCTCCTGGTGTGAAGCCTGGAGTTATCCAGAGGGACACTGCTATTATCCCCATCTTACAGATCAAGAAACTGAGGCTAAAACTCCAGCCTGACTCCAGAGGAAGCCATGAGGCCACACCTCCACCCCGCAGTGAATTCCCTGGTGGGGGCCCCACTAGGTCAGCTGCGTTCTCTCTACCATCCCAGAGGGCACACAGTGACTCATTCCCAAGTCATGACAGAACCTGGACTGCCCCCGGCAGAAACGAAACCAAAACTACAAACAGAGGCGGGGAGTCCTGCAAAGCCCAGGTGCACCGAGGCTGTAGGCACCTCCCCAGGCCCCTCCTCCACCGGGGAAGGAGCCCGGGGCCCTGGAGCGACCCGCGGAGAGGAGGCGTCACCTTGGCTCGGCTCACGTTCTCCTTGGGGCCCTCAAGCTGCAGCCAGATGTGAGGGTTCTCGGGACAGTCCTTAGGGAGGACGCTCATCCCCACGCCGAAGATGCGTTCCACGCAGAGCTGCTGCTCCCGCACCCGGTCCTCTGCCGCCGCAGACACCGCAAAGCGGTCAGGGGACTGGGCACCAGCCCCCCAGGTGGGCATGGCTGCTGCGCCCGGCCCTGGAAGGGGAGAAGGCGGCTCAGAGTCTCACCGTCCCCTCGCCCGCACCAACCATCAACAGGTCGCGCATTAGTCACGACTTCGGTAAACAGCCCCAGGAGGTAGCAGGAGTCCATCTCCCGGACAGGGAGGCAACGGCAGCGTCCTCTCCTAGGGGACGTCACCCGGACCCAGCTGCCTAAGCGACCCCGAGCAGGGAGGGAGGCGCTCCGGCGGGCCGGGGGCTGGTTCTCCTCCGGGGCCCAAGTGGCTTCTTAAAAATGAAGCCCGCTGCCCTCCGGGCCCCGGGCTGGCCACTTCCAAGGCTTCGGCCACGCCCCCCGCGCCCCGCCACCGCCCCTCCCCCAGCCTCCGCGGCCCCCTCCGTCGCGCCACGCGCCCCGCCGGGGGCCCAGGGGCTGGGCCCGACCCGCCCACAGCCTCTGCGGCCGCGCTCCCCGCCCCGGCCCCCGGCTCCGTGCTCCCGGGCACCTACCTCCTCGGCCGCCTGCTTCGGCCTCGGGTGCCGCTGGCGCCTCTCGGTGCCCTCCGGGCCCCCGGCTGCGCCCGCGCCCCCAGCCCAGGGGACAAGGGCAGGGGGCCGGAATCTGGGCGGGCCTTCCCGGGCTGCTCACCCAACGGGGACCTCTCTCCGCCACATCTCAAAATTGTTTTTTTCAGTCACTTCCTGGCCTGGGGCGGAGTCAGCGCGGCTCCTCCCGGGGCTGGGCCTGCAGCGGGCCTGGCCCGCGGCCGGACTGAGCGCTCCCGCCCCCCGCCCCACCCCCCACGCCCTCGGGGATCCGCCCGCGCCCGCCGACCGGTTCGCTCCCCGGCCTATCGGGGTTCCTGGGGTTCCCGCCACGCTCTGCGCAGTTGTTTCTCGGGAAGAAGGAACCCCTGGTGGAAAGCTGGTCCTTGAGGCTGTGTTAAACCAGAGAGGGAAAGTGACTGATCCAAGGTCACCAGATAGTGACGCTCTTGGCCCAAGTGCTTTGCCACCAAAAACAGCCGTGGTTTTGGAAAAGATAAATGGAAAGATGCCGCCGTGGGGGATGTTGAAGAGAGGAGGGGTTAGGAGGAGTGGGGGTGGGGGCTGGAGGAGCTTCCACCCTGCTCTCCACCGCCCGGGTCCAGCCTCCTGCTGACCTCTCCAGAGGGGCTGCCTTGGAGCTCCGGGTTGGCTGCAGGCCTCCCGCCCTGGCATCGTCCCTCCTCTCCCTCCCAGGGCCCAACTGCTGTCACTTTATGCTTTGCCAAGGAGGAGGGGACTGCAGTGACAGCAGGAGTAGCAGAGTGGGAGGCAGGACAGCGCGTGGGACATAGAGCAGTATGGGAGGGAGGTACCAAGGCCAGGTGGTGGTGAGACCTGGAGAGAGGGCAGAGTGGGAGCAGAAAGGAGCAGGAAGGGGTAGGAGACAGGGGGCTTAGGGGTGGCAGAACCACTCAGCTATGTCAAGAGGAAAGCGACACCAGCTCCCAGGTGCCCTGCACAGATCCAGGCTGTGCTTGGCCCTAGTGCTTCTGGTCCTGGGGGCCGTGTGGGCCCAGGAGGGTTCTGAGCCTGTTCTGCTGGAGGGGGAATGCCTGGTGGTCTGTGAGCCTGGCCGAGCTGCAGCAGGGGGGCCTGGAGGTGCAGCCCTGGGAGAGGCACCCCCTGGACGAGTGGCATTCGCTGCGGTCCGGAGCCACCACCACGAGCCAGCTGGGGAGACTGGAAATGGCACCACTGGGGCCATCTACTTTGACCAGGTAATCCCCTAACCCTGTCCTGAGGATCTGGAAAGACCCAGCAAAGACCTGGAATCAACTGGCCAAGCCCGCTTTGCTGTGCCTTGAATGCTAACAGCCCCTAGTTCCTCCCTTCCCTGCCTTACACACCCCCTCCTCGCCCCTCGACACTGTTGCTTTGGAATCTGTACCTTCCTCTCACTCCTACTTGTTACCCCTCCTTTGCCTCCCTCACTGTCCCAGAGCCCCACTCAGCAGGGTCTGCTTCCCCCAGGTCCTGGTAAATGAGGGCGGTGGCTTTGACCGGGCCTCGGGCTCCTTTGTGGCCCCTGTCCGAGGAGTCTACAGCTTCCGGTTCCATGTGGTGAAGGTGTACAACCGCCAGACTGTGCAGGTGATCTGAATGCTGGGCCCCACCCCTAGCTCTGGAGGGGAGGGAGAGGGCATCGGTGGTACCCAAGACCTCTGGGCAGACCCCTCCCCTGCCCCCATTGACTCTGGCCTGAAGCCAGGAGCAAAGGGAGAAAGGGCCCGCCTAGAAGAGAGTAGAGGTTGCCTGGTGTCCAGCACTGGCCATCTCTCAGCCCTCCCAGGAGAATCCATCAAGCCCCAACTTCCCGAGAGGAAGCCCTTGGGAGAGTGGGCTTCTGAGCTAAGGCTGGAGTATGGGTGCTAACGGAGCTCCCCTCCCCAGGTGAGCCTGATGCTGAACACATGGCCTGTCATCTCAGCCTTTGCCAACGACCCTGATGTGACCCGGGAGGCAGCTACCAGCTCTGTGCTGCTGCCCCTGGACCCTGGGGACCGGGTGTCCCTGCGCCTGCGTCGGGGGAACCTGCTGGGTGGCTGGAAATACTCAAGCTTCTCTGGCTTCCTCATCTTCCCACTCTGAAAGCCCACTCTTCCAACCCCTGGCCCACTGCCTTCTGCCCTCCCCTGCCCCAGAAACAGCATCTTTGGGGCAGGAGCCTCCCTCAGGCTGCTCCGTATTCCACCTCCCTGCATGGGACTGTGTGCCAAACACCCAAGGTTAAGATGGTGCTGGGGCATCTCCAGACCTGGCACTTGTCACGCACCCACCCAGCCCCCAGTGGCTCTCCCCACCTCCCTCTGCAGCCCTTCCTGCCTGCAGCCCCAGGAGCTGGGCCGTGTTTGGCAAAAAGGGAGACCTGCACTGCTTTGCAGTCTCTGTTCCTCCTGTTCCCGCACCCCAACTTCCTGCTGAGTGCTATTCAGAGACAGGTGGTACAGGTGAGCCTGACAGGCCCCCACAGGGGCCCAGATGGAGCAGCCCTGACTCCTTCCTGTGAGGAGTGCCAGCACTGCGATCTCGGCCAGCACCATCAGAAGCTGAGCCAGAGTATGCGCTAGGGCGGGAGACTCAGAGGCAAGCAGAAGTGGGGGAGACCCACAAAGCAGCCGGAGCCTGTGACTGGTGAGGCACGAAGGGGGCATACATGTAGCATGAACATGGCACACGTTCTGCATGTCTGTTGGGGCAGCCAGTGGGCAGAGATCCCGGCCATCCATCTGTACTAATTCCCAGATGGACTGTCCCTCATCTCTTTGCCTGAGACTTGGGTGTGTGTGTTTGCTCTGGCCAACAGCAGGTGTATGGAGTTAAAGGTGGGGGTAGCAGGTCATCTGTGTGCCATGGAACTTATCAGTGACCCTGCATCCCCTTGCTGGGCCACCTCCTAGAATGTCTCCATCTTTGAAGCCTGAACTTCAGTCACTCCAACTCTGAGTGCCACCTCTTTCCTGCCAGCTCTCTCTCGCCCACCTTCACTGGACCTGTTTCAATCTTTCTCCACGTCTCTTTTCTTTCTCCTCATCCATGCTTATCCTCCCTATAAGCTTCCTGGGATCTCGTGATTCATGAGATCAACCACTTTGCTACCAGCATCAAAATCAATCTCTCTCTCTCCTCTCTCTCTTTATCTCTGTCTCTCTCTCCCACACCCTCTCTTTCTTATCCCACTGGTCCATCATAGATGAATCTATCTCTAAAGTAACAGAGTGGCAGTCAATGAGACAGTATAAGATCACTGGAGAGAGAAGGTGTGATTACAGTTTGAATCAAGGGTTATGGGATACAAGCAGGTATGCTGTGTGGAAAACAAAGGTGAAACTGTATTATAGCCAAATCAAAAAGGTATTTAGTAATATATGAGTTAAATGGGAAACACTAATGTGAATTTGTGATGTTAAAAAGAAATAACTTTTTCTTTCACCATTGGGCCATAGTTTGTGACTAGGAAGAATAGTTTAAGCAAGAGAGGAGGTTATTTCTGTCTCACATACAAGAGTCTGCAGAGAGTCCAGGAATAGATGGCAGTTTTATGATCAACAAAGCCCAGTCTCCCCCTTTGCTGTTCTACCAGCTTTCACATGCCAACTCGTGACCCAAGATGGCTCCTTCAGCTCCAGCTATTACATCAGCCCAACAGGCAACAGAAAGGAGGAAAGAAGAAAGAGCACACCTCTTTCCTTTAAAGCTTTCTCAAAGTTGGACCCAGCATTTCTGATGGCATGATATTGGCTACACTTTAATCACATCTGGCCATACCAATTCAGGAAAAGGCTAGGAAACACCGTCTTTTATGCAGGCAGCCATTGTCTATGCAGCTAAGATGCAAGAGTCTTATAAGGAAGAAAGGGAGATTAGATGTTGGGAATGACAGCTACACATTTTTCAAAATGCAAACAGGACAGATCAGTTTGTAAATAATGATAGGCAAGTTACTCTATTACGTTTCATTTGCTGTGTAGCAAATTCCCACAAATTTGGTGACTTAAAACAACACCTAATTATTATCTCACAGCTTCTAAAGATCAAAAGTCCAGCAGAGCACGACTGGGTTCCCTGTTCAGGGTGTCACAAGGTCAAAAGCAAGGTGTAGGCAGAGTTGGAGGCTAAGAATCCACTTCCAAACTCGTTTAAGTTTAGTTCCTTATGGTTGTAGCACTGAGGTCTCTAGCTCACTCCATCCTGCAGCTGACACCAGTGGGCCAAGTCACTCCAAAGCTACCAGTCTCTCAGGCCTTCCCTCCTGCCCTCTGAAGTCACATTTCTCTGACTTTGGTGAGACATTCTCTGAGTTAAGAATTCATGTGGTTAGATGGGGCCCACCAAGTTAATCCAAGATAATCTCCCCGTTACCTGGATTATGTATAGTTCCTTTGGACATACTAACACTCTCACAAGTTCTAGGAATTAGGACATGTATATGTCTGAGACCTTTGCATATCATAGTCATCAGACTTAGAGATGACATCACATAAAGAAGCACCAGTACAATACACTAAATGCATGGAAAATGTGCAGACTTGAAAAATCCCTATGATACAGAGGATAAATACCAGCTTGGGTTTTCATCACTCTAGAAACGGAACTAATTCCCAGATTCCCAGCCAGGAATTCACTGATTAATAATCCAAAGCTTTATGTGCCCTGAAGTAGTGTTTTCCTTTTGGATATACCAATTCAAAAATTGATCTGCACCGAGATGTGTTCATCTCTTGGGTCTACAAATCCATGTTTATAATGGCCTTAGGTATAGGTGTCATACATTCTATAGTCCTTGCATTAATGCGTGCATTTTACCAAAATGCTTGAAGCTTTTAGAGAAGCTGACATGGGACAGACGATTCTACTGAAGTATTTCGGAAGATTTGATTAAGTTTGCAATCAGTGTTTGCCTTGTAAAATATATAGGTCTTGATTGATTGGTTATATAAATAGTGACTAAATATTTAGACAGTTTTTGCCTAAGTAGGCTTGTAAAGTTGATTAAACAATAAGTAAAACACAGGTGTTAGTGTGTGTTCCTCTGCAGCTACCATAGATCCTCAGACATTAAAGACCTTAAGAATCGAACCCAACTGTGCACCTTCCCTGTGCCCACACCCTGGCAGAGAAAAGTCCTCGGGATGAAGGACCCACTATGGACCTGAAACCAGCCACGCCTGATCCCCAATACTCCAATTCTCCTCTGGTTTCCTTTGCCAGTTTCTTTCCTCATTCACCCCAGGATCCAGCTGCAGTTCTGTTCTGTCCTTCATGAACCCTGGCCCCACCAACTCGGCCCCCCTGAGCCCCCAGCCAACTCCCACCTGCCCTCATCCCCCACCCCTCCATGAGCAGCACAGAACCTCTCCTACTTCTCTGAAAAACAGAAAAGCCAGGCAGGAACCATTGCCCCATGAACTCACCTTGCCCCCCATGCCTGCTCCTCATCTGGCTTAGCAGAGGGCGAATTCCTTCTTCTATCAGGGTGACTATCTCCAGCAGCTGGCCACGGATCTCCTTCGCTGCGGACATCCTCTCGTCTTTTATTCTCCTTGCCACTCACTCCTTCCCTTCAGAAGTTGGAGTTGAAGAGCCCAAGACTCCCCACTCTGAAAGGGAAAAGGGTGTGGAGGTAGCTACAGATGTAGTTAACTCCATCTGCCTGCATAGCTCCTAAGTGTCCTCTTGCCTCCTTTGTAGAGCCACGTATCTTAATACAAATGGGTTGTGCTCACCAGTTGCTCACACCTGTGAATCACGGGTGAACTCTGGCCTCCACTGCTCCACCTAAGCTGCCCTCAGCTGATCACCTGTGGTGTCACTAGCGTCAACTGCCCTGCCTAGTCTTCCTGCCACCTCAGGGCTCCCTGCCATTTGACCCTGTTCCCCACACCCTCCTAGAAGCATTCTCTGCCCCGACTTCCCACAGTGTGCCTCTTGGGCTTTGCTTCCCACTCTCTGCCCGTGTACCCTTTGTAGGACCCCCTTCCTCTGCCCATTTGTAAATGTTGGTTTTCCTCACAGTTCCACCCTGGAATTTCTTCTGTCCCAACACACCTGCAGGAGCACAAATGGCCATCTGTGTGTTGACAGCTTCTACATTTGTATCTATCCAGGGTCTCCCTCCCTAACCTCAAACTCACACGTTGGCTATTGGCCCTCAAGTCAACAAGCTGAAATCTGAAATGATAGTCCCTCCTCATTCAATCTGTTCTCCCCACTCCTTGTTCTCTATGTCTGTGAGTAGAACTTCCTTGTTACCTAGGCTAAAAACTAAAAACCAGCTGTTATCATCAATTTCTTCTTCTCCCATGACCCCACAGCACAGCAATCGGTTCCATGCCTTGCTCTCTATTCACCCTGGCTCAGACCAGCACTCTCTCAGCCACAGAGCTGTATCAGCATCCTGTCACCCTGGCCTTCAGTTTTCCTCCCCCGTCAAGCCACTGTCCACGTGGCAGTTAACTGAGTGCCACCCTGCACGGGCTCCCCATGGGCTCAGGGTGGAATCCGTATTGTCCTAACATGATGTGTGAGGTCCTTCACACTCTGGCTGCTGCAGTCGTCACTGCTCCATTTTCCACCATCGTCTAGAGTGTGGCGACCTAAGCAGCAGCACACGTGTTAGCCGTGGGGAAAATGGCACTGCTTGGAAAAAAACAGTGTGGCGTTGGAGTCAAACTTAAGAGGACCAAGAGAATTGGGCTTTGGACCAAGGCAGGTGAATCAGGTCTTGTTTTAGTTTGTGAGACCTAACTGAAATAGAGGAATCTTACCTGATACTATGTAATGCATTAATAAAGATGCAGGTGCTGTAGACTGAGGGTGGAGTGAATATATTGCATGAGAGGCAGCAAGCCAGTGACTTTATGCTATGCACAGGAATCAGCATTCAACTCCAGTCTCTCAGTAGCTGCACAAGACAGTCTGAGTTATTTCCTCTCTGTGCCTCGTCTCCTTCATCTATAACATGCAGATACTAATTGTGTCTGTCCTCAGAGAGTTGGGAAGTACTTAGTACCATGAGCACAGAGTGTTCAAGTTAACTGTTACCATGTGAATTAGTAAGTAAATTAAAATCTGTGCAAGTCCCAGGGATTCTTGGACAACCTTTAAAAAGCAAGTAGCATGTTTGTTTTGTGTTATGGTAACCGTTTACCTGTAAGCCTTCTGATTTCCAAGTGCATTCGCTTTTATTGACGAACACGAGAGCTTAGTAAATGGTTGCTAGGAAAGTATGGCATGGCAAGCCATGGCTGGACCCAATGTAAACTCGACATGAAGACAGGAGTACACAGCACGCTCTTCATCCTCACAGTTCGTGTTAGGTCCTGGAACCATGTGCAGGCTGTCTACCTTGTCATTTCTTTGCTAGAAACTGGAGGAAGCCCCTCTGCCAGTGCCAGAGAAGGAAAATCAGCGATGAATGTCAAGGAGAGAAGCAATGTCGAGTAGCCAGCCCACCGTGTCCACAGTATTCACCCCTCCAAAAATAGGAGCATTCCACATCTCTGCTCAAACCTTATAAATCGTTCAGTGGTGAAGAAAAGAATCTCTGCATTGGAGGGGTCAGAAAACAGTGGAGAGGGCAGATGTCTGGCACAGCAGTTAAGCCACCCTCCTTAGGGTGGTCACATCATATATCTGAGTGCCTGGTTTGAGTCCTGGCTCTGCTTCCAAATCCAGCTTTGTGCTAATGCACACCCTGGAAGGCAACAGGTGATGGCTCAAGTACTCGGGGCTCTGCCACTCGCATGGGAGACTGGGACTGAGTTCCAGTGCTTTGGCTTCAGCTTGGTCCAATCCCAGCTGTTGAGGGAATCTGGGAAGTGAACCAATGGATCTCTGTGTGAGTGTGTGTGTCTCTCTCTACCTTTCAAATAAAACAAAATAAAAATTCAAAAATGTTAAGCAACAGTGGGGAAAATCTGACTATTGCTTATATTTATTTAGAGTAGACAATAAAGGGATTTTGCCACGCCACTTTGCTAATAGTGTTCCACTTCTGCTCGCAGGCCTGTACTGAGTGTGTGTGTGTTGCTTTTGGTGAAGGGGCTTGGAGAAGACCTCTCTGAATGGCATGTGCACCAGGACCCCAGGCCCCTGCATCACGGGCTCCTGTGCCATGCTGCTCCCCTCATCTCCCGTCCTGTATTTGTTCAACTGTCTTCCTTTCTCGCCTGACCGAGGGCGCCAGGGCAGCAGCAGTGATGTCACGTGTGGGACCTGTTACCTGCCCACGCCTTGACAGAGCCTGGCATAGTGTGGGGAGCAACTCGGACTAGACTAAGTTACTGGAATTAAGACTTATTCTATGCCTCTGCTCTCCCACAATATGGTGCTGGGAGAGGAGAAAACAGCTTCTACGCAGCTGCCTCTTGCCAACTTGAGTGATGACCTCCAGGAGCTGATCCTGCTCCTGATTGGAGGAGAGCAGCATACTCGGCGTGTGGGTAGCAGAGTTGGGATTGGTGGAAGAGGACTATAAAGGAGGAGAGAGACAACATGCACCAGGAACATCTAAGGGGAACATCTATCTGAGGAAACACCTGGGCAGCCCCCGAGAGAGCCGGCCGGCAGTGTGCCGCTCCCCTGCGGAAGTGGGGAAAGTGGCCAGGGGGAACTGCCCTTCCACGGAGGTGGAAGGGACGGCAGCCAACCCGGGAAGAACCAGCAGCAAACCCGGGGAGGGCCGAGCAGATGAAAGAACAGCGCAGGGTCCTGTGTCGTTCCTCCACGAAGACGGGGAGCAACATAATGGTGCCGTGACTCGGATATGAAGCCTAGGCAGGGTTTAGTGTCATTCCTCCATGAAGAGGGGGAGCGACATAATGGTGCCGTGACTCGGATAGGAAGCCTAGGAGGGAAGAAACGGGAAGAAGTGGGAAAATACCGGAGAGAGAGACTAGCAAACAGCCTAGGGAAAAGCCAGACAAAAAAGGTGCCTGAAGAAGCTATTGAAAGCCTAGGCATAGACTCAGATACGGACTATGGCGGGGAAGCTAGGAGATTGAAAGCGAAAGTGAAACCTGGAGGAGGCTTGGACTCGGATGCGGACTGTGGGGAGAAGCCAGGAGAAATGAGGGAGGAATATTGTTGGAAGAAAACTTAGGGAAACATACCGGGTAGAGAAAAATGTTAGGGAAATTGAAGCTGCGGGGGCAGGCCGAGGCAGAAACGTAAGCCAGCTTGGAATTCTTTAAGTCAGCCCAGGGAGCAAAAGACGGGAAGCCAAACCATAAGGCGGAGACGCGTAAGCTAGGCTGAATTCGCCAGGTTAGCCCAGGGAACTTAGATTGAATACCGGTGGCGGAGACGTAAGCTACGCTGTGTGATTCGCGGAAGCCGCCGCGTGCAGAGAGAGCACGGGGCGTGAATAGATAGGGAACGCGGGGCTGGCGCGAGGCCATGGTGCGGATGCGAAGGGCGTGGAGACCGCAGAGTGTGCGCGCGAAGCCGAGCCGCGCAGAGCCGGGAGCCCGCCGCAGGGCGGGTGCCAGGAAGCCGTGCAGATGAGAGAAGCGCGGGCTGAAGCGGCTCAGAGCCAGTAAGCCACCGAGAAGCAGCCTCGGGGTGGGCGCCGGGAAGCCGCAGGGATAAGAGAAACAGAAGTTTTAGAAGTAAAATGAGAGAAATAGGAATGCTGGTAGATAGAAGTAAAATAGGAGAAATAGGAATGCCCAGAGGTAGAGAAATAGAGAAAAATAAGGCCTCCCCTCAACATGGCAATGAGAGAGCTTGGATTCGGTCTGCCTGATTACGGAGGTGGTGAGCACCTGCGGGCGGCTAGCAGCTTATGCGCCGCAGGTCACCGAAGACAGGCACGAATTAACATCAATAAGTCTCCCCACAACATGGCAATGAGAGCTTGGATTCGGTCTGCCTGATTAGTAAGACGATAAGCACCTGTGGGCGGCTGCAGGTCACTGAAAACAGGCACGTTATCAACACCAATAAGTCTCCCCACAAGACGTCAATGAGAGGGCTTGGATTCGGTTTGCCTGATTGATAGGGCTTGTAAGCACCTGCAGGCAGTTCTAGCAGAGCAGAGCATGCGCTGCAGGGCACCAAACACAGGCACGCATCAGCACCTAAAAACCTCCTCACAACATGGTGAAGAGAGGGCCCGGACTCGGTTTGCCTGATTGGTAGGGCTTGTAAGCACCTGTGGGCAACTCTAGCAAGCAGAGCAGAGTGTGTGCCGCGGGGCACCGAAGACAGGCACGTATCAACGCCAAAAAATAAAAAGAAAGGGGGATCTGTGGGGAGCAACTCGGACTAGACTAAGTTACTGGAATTAAGACTTATTCTATGCATCTGCTCTCCCACAATATGGTGCTGGGAGAGGAGAAAACAGCTTCTACGCAGCTGCCTCTTGCCAACTTGAGTGATGACCTCCAGGAGCTGATCCTGCTCCTGATTGGAGGAGAGCAGCATACTCGGCGTGTGGGTAGCAGAGTTGGGATTGGTGGAAGAGGACTATAAAGGAGGAGAGAGACAACATGCACCAGGAACATCTAAGGGGAACATCTATCTGAGGGAACACCTGGGCAGCCCCCGAGAGAGCCGGCCGGCAGTGTGCCGCTCCCCTGCGGAAGTGGGGAAAGTGGCCAGGGGGAACTGCCCTTCCACGGAGGTGGAAGGGACGGCAGCCAACCCGGGAAGAACCAGCAGCAAACCCGGGGAGGGCCGAGCAGATGAAAGAACAGCGCAGGGTCCTGTGTCGTTCCTCCACGAAGACGGGGAGCAACATAATGGTGCCGTGACTCGGATATGAAGCCTAGGCAGGGTTTAGTGTCGTTCCTCCATGAAGAGGGGGAGCGACAGCATAGGGCAGGAGCACTGTCAACACTGAGTGAATGATGGTGCACCCATGAGGAAGCACAGTGCTCTCCTGCCACTCCACACCCCCACATGCTTTACAGAAGTCTGAGCAGGTGAGGAAGGCAGCCGAAGCCCCACGTTGGGAAGCTTGGCCAGGGTTAAGAGATTCTCTGAGCCTGAGTGGGGAGAATAGCAGGAGCTCCTGGGGCAGGAAGAAGAGTTATGTCAGCTAGCATGCAATGAGTACTTATCCCATTCTCGGCAACCCACCAGCCTGTTCACACGGATTAGTTCATGTGATCCTTGCACTGTCCCATGGTTTAGGAATTGATACTTTGTATTTTACAGACAAGGAAACTGAGACCTCAGCAAATAGACCATAGGGTGGCAAATACAGAGTCAGTATCCAAACCTAGGTCCGTCTGCCTTGTTTCCAAAGGTGTCAGTGGTTCAGAATTAACACCATCCATCCGCATTCCCACTGCACCCACTTTAAAGACATGAACTAGAAAGCTCACCAGTTTGCAAGCCCAGACCGGGGCTCCCCTCCCAGCTCTGCCATGAGCCAGCCGTGGAACCTTCTGGGTATCATCTTCTGCATCTGGTGTCCTCATCTGCACAGTAAGAGTTGGAGCAGATCCATAGAGCCGGCAACGTGGCACAGCAGCACAGTGTGTTAAGCCACCATGTGCAGTGCCGGCATCCCATGTGGGTGCCTGTTCGAGTCCTGGCTGCTCCACTTCCAAACCAGCTCCCAGCTAATGCACCTGGGAAAGCAGCAGAGGATAGTCCAAGCTGCTTGGGCCCCTGCTCTCATTCGGGGGACCCAGAAGAGGCTCCTGGCTCCTGGATGGCCCAGCCCTGGCCATTGTAGCCATTTGTGGAGTGAACCAGTGGATGGAAGATCTTTCTGTCTTTCCTTCTTTCTGTAACTGCCTTTCAAATAAATAAGTAAATCTTTAAAAAAAAAAAAAAGGTACTATCCAAACCTTAAAATATCAATCTTAAAAACATATAGCACTTTTTTTTTTTAATGGAGAATGGGACTGGGAATAGGAGAGGGAGGAGGTGGGGTGGGAGTGGGGTTGGGAGGGCAGGTATGGTGGAAAGAATCACTATATTCCTAAAGTTGTACTTATGAAATTTGTGCTCATTAAATGAAATGGGGGGGGGGAACACATCTAGAATAGTTTTGACCAAGTTGACACATAAATTGGCCATCATAAGACGCTCAGGGGGAAAACAAACGAAAGCATAGCAGCAGTACCGGGCCGCCCTCCTTTTCCTCACTTCCATAATTGCCTGAAGCTAGAAAGAAAAGAACCGGACACTGGCCCAATTTGATCCGTTTATTGACAAATCAAATGAAAAAAAAATCATTAAAGGAAGGGTATAAGATTATAAACGTGGTAACAGGGGACTGCACACAGCACCGGGATGGGACAGTGAGGTGGACGCACTACAGAGGGCAGAGCGGGGTAGGAGGAAGGACTGCGCTGTCTGCTCAGAATGCCACAGCTCACCTGCACTCTCAGCTGCCACCCAACCACTCTCCCCTGCACAGGGCTCACAGCTGGGAATGGTTTCAGGACAACAGCCACAGAGTTTGCCTACAAGATTTAGAGAATGGGAGTTGGAAGGAAGGTGGGCATAGGACTTAGAAGGGTTCCCTTGCCTTAACTTGCTGCCAGAACCCTTTTCGTGGTGAACTGGGACCAGGAAGCTCAAGCCATGAACAAGCCATGTGACTTCAGGTAAGTCCCTAGGCCTCTCTCGTGTGCTGTGAAAGACTCCAGTTAGGCTCCACAGGAAGTTCTCCTCGACTCCAACACTTCGCAATGCCAAGTGTCCTGGAAACCCCAGCTGGGCCAGGAAACTGACTCACCTTCCAGAGAAATGAAACCACAGAGACCAGGCACTGGCCTGCATCTGCTGCCTACTCGTTCTGTGGCAGCAATTCAGAGGCACGAGTGATCTTTGCTGAGTATGGCTCTGAGGGAGGTTTTGCTCTACACAGAAGGCAGGTCTAGAGGGATTGGGGGGAGGTAGTGATGCAAGAGAAGCAATCATACACTATATAGGGTCTGGGGGTACAGGATATAATGGAGGTGGAAGGAGTAGAGGGCTATGGGCTTTGGGATGGGGTTGGGATTGCTGGGAGGTAGAGCCTTGCCATGTGCCGGACTGCTCATTTCAGATACCGGCCCCCACCCCCACCCCATCAAACAGAGGCCAGGGCCCCTTGGTCTGGTAAAAGCAGCTCTCTAGGTAGAGATGCCACCATGGGCATCAAGATCCTTGATTCCTGTGGGGTCAACACCCTCAGAGCAGGGGTCAGGAGTTGTCTCCATTGCCTGGAGTCAAATGAGGTAGACCAACTCCCCTGCAGCCCTGCCTTTCCCGTGTTCACACGTGGGTGGTCTCCCAGCCTCCCTCCCTGAGCCCTTGTCCTTGAGGCCCAGAAGGACTGCCAGGCCTTCCTGGATAGCAGGCCAGGCTGAGCCCAACCTAGGAAAGCTGGCCATGAGGCAGGCACCTCACCGCAGTCCTCACGGGTGTGTGTCAGTGACAACCCTGACGACAAAGCCAGGACAGCATGGGTTGGGGGCAGGAACCCACACTAGAGGTTTCTAACTGGAAGAGGACAGTGGTTCTGGTTCTCCCTGCCAGAGCTACACTGTGTCATGGTTAAGACAGCCAGGTGTTAAGACTCGGGGGTCGGGGCTGAATATGCACGCACACATGTGTGCAACTGCACGCCTGCACACGTGTGAAAGGGAAAAGATGTGGAGCCTGGCCTACCTTGCAAAGGGGACTTTCCACTCCCCAGTGTAAAACTGCCCAAGGCTCACATCTGAGAGCCTTGTGCAAATTCTCCCAGATACCCCAAACGGGTTGTCTCCACGGGGACACTGGTCCCCAGTTCAAGGCAATTCAGCAAAGCTTGACATAGCAACTTCTCAACAAAAGGCACAATCAAGGGTCCCGAAAGGGCTGAGAGCACTTCTAGGGGCAGGGGGAGGCCTAGCAGCAGAAACCCAGGACCCCTGGGCAGGAGGCCTCCCCACTGCTCCAGCTCACTGCTCCAAGACCTTGAAAGACAAGGGTGTGCCACTCTTGGCAAAGGCCTTCATCAGGCTGCTGGGATAGATGCAGCCCAGCTTCTCTGGGGTCGGAAAGCCCCACACCCTGTAGAGAGACAGGCTCAGCCGGTCCCCGATATAGAAGGGACCCACCCACTTGGCACTGCTGCCGTTCCTGGGGAGGGACAGCAGGAGGACCTGGTCTCCCACGTTCCACTCCTTCTCCTGGCTCTCCCGCTGGAAACGCCTGTTCTCGGACTTGGAGCTGGCCTTGTCCGCCCCCCTCCAGTGCAGCTCCAGCAGCTCCCCGGTCAGCTGCAGTAGGAAGACGTCCATCTTGAGCCCTTCAAGGTTGGCACTGCTCATCTGCCACCACAGGGGCTCACTCAGCCTCATCTCCCCCCCGGTCAGGACCTGGAAGGGCGAGGCGTCAGCCGAGGAGGCCCTGAAGGCCAGGTGCAGCAAGGGCAGGGAGGCCGCCCACTTCCGGCCATGCAGGAAGATGAACTCCTTGAGGGCCCTCTTGAATTCCCAATAGGCCTCCGAGCTGGCCAGGCCGGGGAACTGGAGGTCCCTGCTCAGAGTGGTGACCTGGGCACCCAGGGCCAGCCCGCAGCTCACCAGGACGTGCCGGGCAAACTGGGGGCCCTGGGCTGCCTCCAGCCGCACGGGCACGCCCCACCTGGCAAACACGTGCTGAAGCAGCACCTGGGCCACAGCCATGTGGGTGTAGGGCTTCAGCGGGAACGCCTCCACCCACCTGGTGTTGGGGTCGGCCACGATGAGCACGTGTTTGTGGCCCTCCTCACTTACAGTGATGGGGCCCACCACCTCGATCTGCAGGTTGGACCAGGGGGCAGTGGACCTGAGGGGCCAGGGGGACTCGATAACCTTCAGCTCACTGCCTACGAGGTGTCGGGGGATGCAGAACAAGCAGCTCCTGCAGTAGTCCCTCACGTGCTCCTGCATCCCGGGCCACCAGCCCAGCAGCCGCAGCTTCTTGTAGGTCTCCTCGGGCCGCTGGTGGCCCCCCATGGGGACGTCATGCACCGAGAAAATCAGGTCCCTCCGGAGCTGCCGGGGGACCACCCAGACCCTGGGCTTCTTTTCTCCCTTGAACAGGAGCATGCCAGTCTCCTCGTCGAGGCTGAGAAAGTTAAAGGCGGGACTGAAAGGTGAGCAGCCGGAGAGCTTCTGCCCAGCCTGCAGCTTGGCAATGATCTCAGCCAGGGTGCTGTCAGCCAGCTGCAAAGCCAGCAGGTTGGGCCTCGAGCCCGGGCCATGGGGAGTCACCACAGGGGCTGGCACGTCCTTTGGCAAATTCCAGCACTCCCCACCGCCCTGGGCGCCCTGCTTGGCCAGGTTGTCCACAGTCACGGCAAACAGAGAGCCCCGGTAGGAGGTACGGTAGATAAAGGGAAGGGAGGGGAGGCCAGAGGTGAGGTCTATGATGTAGGAGAGGAGGCTCGGGTGAGGTAGTGGAGCCCCATCAGAGGAGAGGAAGCCCCGAACCTTCCAGAGGGGCAGCAGCTCCCAGAGGAGGTTGAAGATCCAGTGGCAGTGGGTGAGGAAGACCACCGGGAACGGGGAGTGGCCAAAGCGCTCCAGGCCACAGGCCACAGCCGCCAGGTGCGCGTAGGTAGGCGTGTACGGGGAACAGGAGAAGGACAGCGAGACAGGGGGGCTGTTGGGGGACAAAACGTAGAGACCAAAGCCAGCACACCACTCATCATCGCGGTAGAAGCAATAGCCGGCCATGTGGATGCAGACAAAAGTGGACAGGTCGGAAAAGGGAGGCAGGGCCTGGAAGAAACGGGGCATGGAGGACGCAGGTGTCAGCAGGCGGTTCTCCCCGCGCAGGCCCTGGAGAAGGGTCAGCTCCAGGTCCCGCTTGCCTTTGTCCTGTACCAAGAGGGACCATCGGATCAACCAGGCTTTGGACACCCTGCGGCCCTCCCGCGCCTCGGGGTCCACTGTGGGACGGGAGGCGTAGGAAAGGTCCAGGACCACGGGAGTATCTCCGATCCAGCGGGAAAAATGCTTGAGGGCCCAGGCCACGGCATAGGGGCTGTCTCCCCCAGACTGGGGGCCCTCACTGTCCTCGTCGGGGAGGAGGGGCTTGGAGGTATAGGCGACAGGGTGCTTCCTCCCAGAGTGCTCCTGGTGGAGGATGGCCGTCAGGGCCACCTGGCTCACGGTCACCTCCAGGTGGAAGGGCAGCTGGGAATCGGGGGCCGTGAGGCACAGCGCGGACACCAGGGCTCGCTTGAGAGCCAGGAAGGCCTTCTCGTGCTCCCGGTCCCACTGCCAGTCTGGCTTCTGCTTGAGGAGGCTGTGCAGGGGGCCCATGAGGACCTCGTAGTCAGGGATGTCTTCGCGGTGCGAGTCCATGAACCCCACGAAGAAGGAGAGAGCGGTGAAGTTGCTGGGGACTGTCAGCTGTGCCAGGTGGGCAAGCACCTGCTGGCAAGGAGCTTTCCCGTCCCAGGGGATGCCCAGGTGGGGAGAAGCCACCCCTGGCAGGAGGTCGATGTCCAGGGCCCCATCGGGGGGGTCGTGGAGGCTGAGGCACCGGAGGATTTCCTCCGAAAGGGAAGGGCACTCGACTCCGAACACTGAGGCCAGGGAAGAGCCAAGGTCATCCTCCTCAGCGGGCTTCTGCATCCCCTGCCCCTCCTTCTTCACCTGCTCCTCCACCTCCTTCTTCTCCACTTCTTTCTTCTCCTCCTTCTTCTCCACTTCTTTCTTCTCCTCCTTCTTCTTCTCCTCCTCCTTCTTCTCCTCTTTCTTCTCCTTCTCCTTCTCTCTGACTCCTCCCACTTTCTGTGCACTCTCTGCAGGCTCAGGGTCAAGGTCACCACTCGATTTATGGATACTGGCTGAGCTGGGAGGAAGAGTCTTCCACACCTTCAGAAAGTTGCCAATATCGGCATCCAACCTATACCAAAACAGAGGGACGGGGGCAGCCCCACCCCAGAGGTCATCACCCACCCTACTCCTCAGAGTGTCCCTGAGGCTGGGCTGGGTGCCAGGCTCAGCCAGGCCCCTGCCCACACAGACTTCTTCCTCCTGCGTGCACCCGAACCACAGCCTCAGAGACCTGCCTGGGCTCTGAAGGCTCCTCAAGCCAAAATGCATCAACGAAGTCACGCTGCAATCACTTTTAAGGCCACCAGTTGGAGAAGAAATGACAGAAGGCTTCAACCTGACCCCAGCATGTGCAGCCCAGCGGTGACCACAGCAAGCAGGAGAGCCTACAGGGGACCTGGGAGGATACAGCAGACTTGGGTGACATCACTGGTAGAATGAGACCTGGGGGCCTGGCCAGGGAAGCAGTGGCCTGCTCCCAAGGTCCTGACCAAGGCTCTCTTCTGGCTCTGAGGAACTGGAAAGTGGGCAACAAGAGGCCTCACAGCGGGTGGAGACCAGAGGATTTGAGTTACTGCAAACCAGTTTTGCTGTCACCAGCAAAGTGACCTTGGGAAGGCCACTCAAGTCTCAGATTCCCCATCTATAAAATGAGACAGTGGTCACTCCCTTCTGGCTCGAGCTGTAGCTCAAAGGAGATTATAAACATGCAAAAAGTCCTACTTGGGGGGCCAGCACTGTGGCATAGCAGGTACAGCCACCACCTGCAGTGCCAACATCCCATATGGGCTCCGGTTTGAATCCTGCTGCTCCACTTCTGACCAGCTCTCTGCTGTGGCCTGGGAAAGCAGTAGAAGATGGCCTACATCCTTGGGCCCCTGCACCCACATGGGAGATCCAGAGGAAGCTCCTGGCTCCTGGCTTCGGATTGGTGCAGCTCCGGCCATTGTGGCCATCTGCGGAGTGAACCAGTGGATGGAAGACCTCTCTCTCTCTTTGCCTCTGCCTCTCTGTAACTCTGCTTTTCAAATAAATAAATAAATCTAAAAAAAAAAAGTCCTATTTGGTTTATACTCTAGACATCACAATAAAGGCCATTCACGGCAGCGCTGGTACCATTAGCCTAAATGGAAGTAGCCAAATGGGCCTCAACTTGCTGGGTGGGTGTACGCTCATGCTATGAATACCACACGTGAGCTCCATGAATGAGCACAGCGTGTATCAACAAGAATAAATAAACTGCTGAGTGCAAATGCCAGGTGAGGAAGGCAACATAAGGTGCTGAAGCATGTGTAGAAACGTTAACCATACTGCAAGTGGACGCACCAACACCTGGCAGAAGGATAAAAACGTGAAAGAAGTCAGATCACTCTGCTCACCGATGAGCATTGGACAGATGTCGGCTAGCACCAGGGAGAAGTTTCTGGCCAGTCTCGGGGGGCCTGCTCTGTTACCTGTTGGGCTTCTTCAGAAACTCATCCAAGGTGGGGCCATCACGGCCCAGAGGGTCATCGGGCACCATGAAGAGATTCCCAGCAAAGGTGAAAGGGAGCAGCCTGGATCCGGGAGAGAAGGGGCAAGGTCACAGAGGAGCTCTTGATTCGCCAGTGCCCTGTGGCTGCTTGGTGTCCCCATCTCCCGGCCGGCCCCTCGCCCTGCCCCAACATCCTCCCTCCCCATCAGGCTTCCCGACACCTAAGATGAGAGAAGAGCTCAAGCGCCCAGGCAGCCATCTCACCGATCTTTGACCATCAGTTTCTTGGAACTATTCATCAGGACGTGGATCTGCTCGTTGGTCACAATGATGCCATCTGTCTCTTCCGCCAGCTTCACCATGAACCTGCAGGGAATGGCAGGTAGCACAAAAGACCTGGTAACCAGTCCCTCACTTCCCGAGGCCTCGGAGAAAGTGAATTTGCATCTTCACATTAAGGTGCATCAGACGAAAACATTGCCCTTCACAGCCGTGCCCCTGCGCAGCGAGCTGGGGAGGTGAACTTGGATGCATACACTCCAACCACATATACAAACACATGCCACTATTATACACATAGGCATACATATATACATGCGCAGGACAGAAACCCGTATAACTCGTCCACATTCACACATGTATATTTACTGCTTCTGTTTTCACATCTGTAAAATACCTATCCCATACTGCTGTGAAGATTACATGCCATGAAATGTCTAGGTCAGTGGCTGCCACACAGCATATGCACAGATACTCCAGTGTTACACTTCCCCAATGCACAGTATCCATATGCGTGCCAAGACACACATACGCACTATGCTGACACACCTGAGAACACATATCTGAATCAACAAACCCACTGCCAACAATCACCTCTAAAGAAGCTGTGACCAGGAAAGAAAGCAGAAGTTCCCTACTGCTCAGCATTCGCTGAAGATTTCCATTCCAGCTACCCTAAGCATGCCGTTCCCCAAGTACCCAGCAGGGGGGCCTTCTGCAGAAAAATTGTCTTCCCTCAAACCTGGGGCCAGAACTTAGAGGCATTAAATTTAGAGCCACCAAAAACTCCTGTTAGTGCCCTGGAGAAGGGTACTGGCTGCTCCCAGGACACTCAGCTTCTGACTCCAGCTTCCTGCTAATGCAGACCCTGGGAGGCAGCAAGGATGGTGCAACCGCCTGGGTCCCTGCCACCCACTCAGGAGACCCTCAGGGTTCCTGTGGTCCCAGCACAATCCCAGCTGTTTCGGGCATTGGGGAGTGAACCAAATGGTCTGTGTCATTCTGCCTTCAAACAAGGGAAAGTGTTACAACTTCAGTGACCCCAAAGACCTCACCCAAGCATGTGGCTCTCAGAGGAGGGACGCCTGAGCTGCACTGCCCTACCCTGCCTTTCCCAGGTCTAAAACCTCAGTGGGTGCCAGGTCTTGGGAAAAGTGGAGAGAAACAGAATTTCTCCCTCCCTGGCAAGGGCAGTCCCTAAATGAAGCAAAGACTTCTGTGTGCCCAGGACGAGTGACAACAGCAGACCCCTCCAGCCCGCCCCAGCACGGGCAGGCACACGGCTCTCGCTCCCTGGGTGCACGGGTCCTGTACTTGGGCCTTAGGTAGACCAAACCAATCTAGCTCCACCATCCAGAGCCCTGCCAGGGCCCCATGTACCTACAGCCACACACACACACCTCCTCCCAGTGCCAGGGTTAGGGAGAGGAAGAGATCAGAAGAGTGCCTTGAGACATGAACTTCAACCCAAATAGGAACCCCAAATCTGGGGTACCTCTGGTGCTCACTCAAAGGCTGCAAGTCCCCTGGGCTGCTGGGGGAAGAAAGCCTGTTAACTCAGGGACGTGGAGCACCCATGTGACAAGATCAGGAGCAACCCCTGGGCTTGGTCAGAGCCGACCTTGAGCCCTCTGCTCCCAATGTCCTGCCCTCTGCCCTCAGACAGCCATGGCCATCCCCATGCCCCTGACGGGTCTGCCTCCATTTCCCTGCAAGCCTGGCCTGCCACAAACAAGGCGTGGGGACTGGCACACCTGTAATCGTAGGTGGTGATCTTCTTGCCGTTCTCAAGCTGAGACGGGGTGATTGAAAGCATCTTGAGTGAGTGTAGCTTGTTCAGAAAGTGGCTCTCTGGGGGAGAAAGGCAGAAGACAGACACGGTCAGGAGAAGGGCGGAGTGGAAAAGGCCAAGGTGGGGTGGGGGCAGAAGAGCAGGGAGGAGAAAAGTGGAGGTAGGGGAGCAGGGCGGAGGGCTGGCAGGGCAGCAGACACCTCACCTCTCACCCTCCTGTTCTTCTTCAGCTGCCAGGTGGGTATGAACACCGTGACCTCTCGGTGGCCCCGGTTCCAGAAATACTGCACCGCCATGGCAATGCCTCGGCAGGAGAAGAAGTGCTGCAGGCCGTGCCTGGGGAGGGTG
Organism: Oryctolagus cuniculus; assembly: GCF_051225735.1. Taxonomy (NCBI): domain Eukaryota; kingdom Metazoa; phylum Chordata; class Mammalia; order Lagomorpha; family Leporidae; genus Oryctolagus; species Oryctolagus cuniculus. The sequence continues at coordinate 50,857,288 of NC_142878.1, forward strand.
GGAAGAGCTCAGGGGATGGAGGCCTCCCCCAGAGTCAGGCCTGGGGCAGCAAACAGGCAATGCAGGGGTAGGGGGGTGAAGGGGTGGGGGAGAGGCGGGGACGGGACACAGACACACACACCCCAACAACTTCCCTCTCCCTACTTCAGCCTCAAACATCCCAGGAGCGCCTCCTGGGGGTAAGCCAGTACCAGACACAGGGTGCGTGCGTGCGTGCGTGCGTGTATGAATTTGTCTCTCCCTCTCTCTCTGTCACTCTTTCAAACAAATAAATAAATATTTAAAAAGAGAGAGAGAAGAGGAAGTCAGCCTTTACACTCAAAGCCTGTACATTTAAAGCTTAATGCAAACAAGACTTCCCTGACCACCTACTGTGTACCTGAAGTGCACTCAGCACAAACGCCCTACATGTGGCAAATGAAGCAGTGTTGCATATATTTCTTTGGTTTCTAAAGATTTATTTACTGTGACCGGTACTGTGGCATAGCGGGTAAAGCTATGAGTCCTGGCTGCTCCTCTTCCAACCCAGCTCTCTGCTAAGGCCTGGGAAAGCAGCAGATGGCCCAAGTCCTTGGGCCCTTGCACCCGCGTGGGAGACCTGGAGGAAGCTCCTGGCTCCTGGCTCCAGATCAGCGCAGTTCTGGCCATTTTGGCCATCTGGGGAGTGAACCAGGGGTTGGAAGACGTCTCTGCCTCTGCCTCTGCCTCTGCCTCCTTATGACTCTGCCTTTCAAATAAATAAATAAAACTTAAAAAAGAGATCGATTTACTTATTTATTTAAAAGGCAGAGTAACAGGGAAAGGAAGAGACAAAGGAAGAAAACTTTCATCCTCTGGTTCACAACCCCAAATGACTGCAAGTACTGGGCATGCTCTGGGCCATAGCCAAGAGCCTAGAACTCCATTCAGGTCTCCCACATGGGAGGCAGGGGCCCAAGTACTTGGGCCATCCTCTGCTGCCCTCCTAGGCACCTTAGCAGGGAGCTGGATGGGAAGTGGCACAGACAGGACTTGAACTGGAGCTCTGAAATTGGATGCTGGTGTCACAGCAGCAGCTTAACCCACTGCACCCTAACACCGGCCCCTCTCGTGTGTATATCTGCTAATGCCTCCACAGCAACAACTGTCTGCGAAGGAGATCTCCAAGGGCTGGCCGCTCAGGGGAAGCTTCCCACAGGAGATATGCATTTGGCCTTGAAGTTTGCGCAAAACGTTCAAGAGCCAGCCTGGAGGGAACACGGGCTTCAGCAGATCTGAACCCAAGGCTGCCCACTCTGGGACCCTTGGGCAAGCCTCGGGGACCCTGGGTAAGACTCCTCACCTCTGAGCCTATTTCTGCTCCACAAACGAGGGAAAGCAGAAAACAAACCAGCTTTGCAGGGCTGCCATGTGGGGTCTGTGCACACTGCCTGGTGCACAGAAGCCAACGTGTACTACCTCCCTCCCCTCTTCTTCCCCGAACTTGAACCCCATGTCACCCACGTGGAGGCCAGGGAGGGATGTCACACTCTCTCCCCGACACCCGCGGCTACTCACACCATGGCCACGCTGCTGCCGTCAATGACCACTCTCCTCAAGCTCTGGTTCCCGGGTTCCCCCGACAGGTTCAGCTCGAAGGGCGTATTCAGGGCCTCGTGGTACCGCTGGAAGCTGGTCACAGTGTTCTTGGCCTGCTGGTTGCGAGGCAGCTGCCTCGGGGTCCCCTCCCAAGCCCCCAGGAGCCCCTCCATCTGAAATGGGTGCTTACTGCTGGCGGCCAAAGTGCCACCGGGCTGGCGACCCTGCCTGCCAGCCTCCCCCTGGCTCTTTGGTGAGGCGGTACTACCCCTTGACGAAGGCTGGACCTCCCTCAGAAGTTTGGCCACATCCAAGGCAGGCTTTGCCTCCGTGGGCGCCTTCTGAGTTGCAGGTGTTTTGGGAGCTTTGGGAGCTTTGGAAGCAGCAGGTGCTTTGGGGGTTGTAGGTGCTTTGGGAGTGGTAGACTCTGTTTTCCTGCCAGCCCCCGACGGAGCTTTGGGTGTTTTGGAGCCAGCAGGTGGTGTCTTTGCTGCAGGTGCCTTCTGAGCTGCGCGAGTTTTGGGATTTGCAGCCGCCACTTGAGCTGTTGCCGCTGCCGCTGGCTGCCCAGCTGCATGTGGAGTCGTGGGCATCACTTGAGCCGCTGGCTCTGCTGGAGCCAAAGGCACTTTCGGTGTTGCGGGCTCTGTGGGCACCGCCGGCCTCCCTTGGGCTGTAGGCACCTGGGTGGTGGCTGGCAGCTCCTGAGGGGTGGGTGGGTTTTCAGCTTTGGGGACTGCTGCAACCAGGGGCACTTGGTGAGTTTCAGGCACTGTTTGAACTTCAGGTACTGATTGAGCGGTCTGCCCGCCTTGAGCCGTGGGCACCTCTTGCCCTGCGGGTGGCACTGGAGAGGACCCCTCTCCCAGCCCCTTACAATCCGACTGCGTATTATTGCCCTGATCCCCCGGCTGACCCCCAACTGGGAGGCAGGGTGCAGAGGGCAAAGGCGGCCCTATCTGCGGAAGACCCAGCCTCACCTCGTCCTTTACATTCGAGGCCCCTGGGACCAGCAATACACTCATGATCTTCTGGGGGGTCTCTGGCTTCGGGCAGTTCTGTAGGACCGTCTCTGTCCCCAGCCCCTCATCCAGTCTACAAGCTGGGCTCTCTGCACTGGGCAGAGGAACCAGCTCCTTCTGCTTCCACTCCAGGTTTAAGGGCAAAGGAGCCGGCCCTGGCAACTTCAACTGAATGGCGCCCAGCGGCCTCCCCTGCCAGAAGGGGAAAGTGAAGCACGCCTGGGACAGGAGCCAGGCCAGGTGCAGAGAATGCAGCTCATTGATCCTCCAGAAAGTTGTAGCAATAGCCCCCGGCCACAAGGCGGGCCCTGGGGCCCAGGCCCTCCACGGCGGGCACACACTCAGGGCTGACACAGGAGGCTGCAAGGGGAGTTTATCGTCCAGCCTGTGGGCCTGCCTGGGCTGCAGCAAGGCTGGTGTGCTGATGGCGGAGACTGGGCTGCTGGTGGCTTGTGCTGGCTCCTCCTCGCGAGCTCCGTCCGTACCACTTTGTTTGCTGGAGCCGACCCTGGAAGAAGCCCAAGTTTGTTGTAAAGGTCGGGGGGCCCACTTGGGCCAGGACAACTGCTCTTTACTTGGGGTGGGAGAGCAAGGGCAGGGTGAGGAGAGCCAGACACATCCTGCAGAACTTACCGTACCAGCTGGTTTGCCGTCTCCTGCTGTGTGCTCTGAGCTGAGGTCAGGGACCTGGTGGCTCCCAGACTGGATAATCTCTTGGAATTTTCGGAGCCCCCATTCCGAAGGGCCCCCATCTCCAGGAAGGACCCAGGACTCTCAGCCACGGATACCAGGGCTGAGCCCTCCTTCTGCTGCTGGGGAGGGCAGATCAGGACCTCTGGGTCGGAGTGGGGATTGGAGATGCCAAAGTGGCCAAGCCACTCGATGATGTCCTCCTTGCCAGCGGCATCACGCACCAGGCTCAGTAGCAGTTCCTGGACTGCGGGGGGCAACTGCAGCAGGTCCCCTGCATGCTGGTCCCCACGGATCCAGACCAGGGCCCCAAAGGCCCGGGTCACCTCGGCCTCCCAGACACCTCGGGGGGTCAGCAGAGAGGCAGGGCCCCAGCGCAGCCGCGCCACCAGCTCCTCCAGCCAGTTCTGGGTCATGATGAAGGACTCGGTCAGCCCGCCTACCATCAAGGAGCCAGGGGGGCCAGGCACCAGGTAGGCCAGGGTGCTCCAGCAGAGGCAGTCCAGGAAGAGGCCCCGGGCCCCGAGGAAGGCACAGTGCAGGATCGGTGGGTAGCGGACCTCTTTCCACAGCTCGGGGCTGCACAGGCCCTTCAGATACTCCTGGCAAGATGGGGCAAGCAACAAGAGCCATTAGGGGGCTGCCCCGGGTTCTGTCCCTTCTTCCCAGCCGGCCAGCCCTCTCCAGCCATGTGCCCTCCCCCTGCCCACCATGAGCCAAATGACTCCCCAGGGCCAGTGGCTCTCTCCCTGCTCCTGCTCCTGTGGGGAGCAATCCGGACTGGACTAAGTTACTCGAATTAGGACTTATTCTATGCATCTGCTCTCCCACAATATGGCGCTGGGAGAGAAGTAAACAGCTTCCGCACAGCTGCCTCCAGTTCAACCAATTAACTGTAGGACTTGCTCCTGATTGGAGAGCAGCGTACTCAGCCGAGTTGGGATTGGCGGAGGAGGACTATAAAGGAGGAGAGAGACGGCATGCACCAGGAACATCTATGGGGAACATCTAGCTGAAGGAACACCCGTGCAGCCCCCCAGAGAGCCGGCCGGCGGTGTGCCGCTCCCCTGCGGAAGTGGGGAATGTGGCCAGGGGGAACTGCCCTTCCACGGAGGTGGAAGGGATAGTAGCCAACCCGGGAAGAACCAGCAGCAAACCCGGGGAGGGCCGAGCAGACGAAAGAACAGCGCAGGGTCCTGTGTTGCTCCTCCACGAAGAGGGGGAGCGACATGCTCCCTTGCACATCCTGCTCCCCAGGGAACCGTGACAGAGTGGGCTCACAGTCAAGAGACTCGGTTCCAGTTCCAACTTGATCTCGGTAGATTAGGTGGGAAATGTGTCATCTCAGGGCTAAACTAGACACTCCTGAGGTCCAGCCCTTCAGAATTAAGAGCTCAGGGAAAAGGGATCGCACTGTGAGCCCCCTCCATGGGCCAAGACCATCTGCAACCTGGGGCAAGTTATTTCTACCCTGTCCTACCCCCACCCCCCAACACACGCAGGCTCCAGCTTCTACCTGTGCTTCCTCACCTTGGGGCCAAGAGTGGTTTCTGCCTCATTACTACTGTGATGCCTCCGTGGGCCCATCCACAGCGAACACCTGGGACGGCACACCTACCCCCGTGCCACCAGCTCAGGAGTGCAGCGGAGCTTGCCCAAGGGCACACAGCTAAGGATGACTGGGTCAGGATCGCCACCCAGGTCTGCCTGACTCCGCAACCAGAGCCCTTCCCACCTCTCCCCGCTGACTGCTCAGGGACGACAGGGTAAGCCTAGGGGATTCTGGGTAATCGCCCCTCCAGAAGGTCTCTAGCACGACCTGTACCTGTGACCATGGCAACTCTGTTGCCCAGAGGAGACACAGGAGGAGATAAGGCACTCGGCCAGTGTGCAGGGAAACAGCCGCCCCTCCCCACCGCATGCACACAGTGCCTGGGCCAAAGGCAGGGCTCCAGCGTTCACAGGGCTCACGCTCTCAGCCTTCAACAGCAGCAGGGGTGGGAGAGGTTGGGTGCCTCCTCCCTAGGACTGAGCATGGCCCCGTAAGCCCCAAGGGGGCATGAGCTTAATCAACCATGAGGACAGCACTCGTCCTCCGGTTCTTCCACATGTGTCTGGGACAGGTAGCCCTCTGCTCACTTTCCCCAGACAGTTGCAGATCGAACACTTCATATTGGGTGCCCAACAGCCAGCACCTCTGCTCAGGCCCAGGCCACCCTTCCCTGCTTGGGCCTACACTCATCTCCTCTACCTGGCCCAGGCCGTGGACTTGCAATCCCTTCCTGCAAGGGGAAGCCACGTCTAGCCCCCTTGCAATCAGTCCAAAACCAGCTCAACACCTACTGAGATCCCAAGCCGACCCCTCCCAGGTGAACCTCAGCAGGTCCCACTCTCACAGACCTGAACAAATGCGTACCCCACATTCCAAGGACATGGAAACAGGGTGTGAAAATGAAGAGGTGTGCTGAGAAGACAACCATTGGGGGTTTCTTTCTCTTTTTGCATGTTTATTGTTATACCATCTGTTCAACTTTTTTAATTAAAAAGTACCCAGAAACTTACATTATGTTCAAAATAATAAAATCTGAACTAACATTTATTGAGAATTTACTATGTGTCAGGCACTTTACACACATTATATCTCACTTGTTCCTCTCCCAACCCTGTAAGGAAATCACTATGAGGCTCATTTTGGGTGCATAAGGAGGCCACGTACCCAAGGTCCCACAAGATCGGCTGGGACACTCAGGCTGACTCCACGGCTAAGTCGGGGGTCTTAACCATGATGCTATCTGTACTGCAGACCAAGGAAAGGGAAGGAAACGACAGGATTCTTTTTTTTTTTTTTTTTTTTTTTTTTTTTTTTTGACAGGCAGAGTGGACAGTGAGAGAGAGAGACAGAGAGAGAAAGGTCTTCCTTTGCCGTTGGTTCACCCTCCAATGGCCGCCGCTGCAGCCGGCGCACCGCGCTGATCCTGGCAGGAGCCAGGAGCCAGGTGCTTTTCCTGGTCTCCCATGGGGTGCAGGGCCCAAGCACCTGGGCCATCCTCCACTGCACTCCCGGGCCATAGCAGAGAGCTGGCCTGGAAGAGGGGCAACCGGGACAGAATCCGGCGCCCCAACCGGGACTAGAACCCGGTGTGCCGGCGCCGCAAGGTGGAGGATTAGCCTATTGAGCCACGGCGCCGGCCAGGAAACGACAGGATTCTACAGCAAGCAGTAGCCCAGAAAATACTAGAACAACTCAACCGCCTACAACCCACACAGATCTTTTTCCTCCAAGAGAAGAAAAAGTAGAGGAGGAGGAACATTGAAATAGGTAAAGGATACAGAGGATTAGAAGAAAGCACAGAAAACATGTTTGTAAAAACATATTTCCTGGGGTCAGGGTTGTGACGTAGAGGGTCAAGCCGCCGCCTGCGGTGCCGGCATCCCATATGGGCAGTGGCTGCTCCGCCTCCTATCCAGCTCTCTGCTGATGGACTAGGAAAGTGGCAGAAAACAGTCCAAGTGTTTGGGTCCCTGCGCCCATTGGGGAAACCCAGAGGAGGCTCCTGGCTCCTGGCTTTAGCCTGGCTCAGCCCCAGCCATTGCAGCCATTTGGGGAGTGAACCAGTAGATGGAAGGTCTCCGTCTCTCCCTCCCTCTCTCTCTGTAACTCTGCATTTCTTTTTTTTTTTTTTTTTAAGAATTATTCTATTTATTTGAAAGAGTTACACAGAGAAGGAGAGGCGGAGAGAGAGAGATCTTCCATTCCATTGGTTCATTCCCCAAATGACTGCAACAACCAGAGCTGAGCTGAAGCCAGGAGCTTCTTCCAGGTCTCCCACGTGGGTGCAGGAACCCAAGGACTTGGGCCATCTTCTACTGCTTTCCCAGGCCATAGCAGAGAGCTGGATCAGAAGTGGAGCAGCCGGGACTCGAACCAGTGCCCACATGGGATGCCGGCACTGCATGTTAGGGCTTTAACCTACTACACCACAGCACCGGCCCCTGTAACTCTGCATTTCAAATAAATCAACAAAAACTTTTTAGGAAGCCTCAGAAATCTGAATATAGATCTACCATATGATCTAGCCATCCCACTCCCGGGAATTTATCCAAACCAAAAGAAATCAACATACAAAAGAGTTAGCTGTACCACTATGTTCATTGTAGCACAATTCACAATAGCAAAGATATGGAATCAATCCAGATGTCCATCAACTGTTGACTGGATAAAGAAATTAGGGTATAGGCACACTATGGAGTACTATTCAGCTGTAAAAAAAAAAAAATGAAATCCTGTCTTTTACAACAAAATGGTTGCAACTGGAAACCATTATACTAAGTGAAATTAAGCCAGTCCTAAAAAGACAGATATCAGATGTTTTCCCTGAAATAAGGTAACTAATAGAGCAGCTGAAATGTAATGCATTGGAGTGAAACAGACACTGTGAGATTCGATGGTTGTCTACAGCCCTTTTCTCTTCTGTTGCGAAATAGCGGGTTTTTTTTCTCATTTATTTTTTCTTCATACTATTTGTTGAAGTCTTTTACTTAGTGTAGGGTTAACTATATTATCATTAAGTAAACTGGAAATAGATCTTTGTAAAAATTAAGAGTGGGGAATGTGAGAGGGAGGAGGATGGGTTGAAGCATTGGTAGGGGGGAGGTCACCATGTTCCTAAATCTGTATATATGAAATACATGAAAGTTGCATGACTTAAATAAAATTTAAAAAAATAAAAAAAATTTTAATGAAAAAAAAAAAAAAACATATGTCCCTAGCAGACAGTGTTCTCAAATCTCTGTTAACACCACGCTCCCCCATAGCACCAGCCCCAATCAGCTGTTTGTCCCTCACCCGTATTTATACAAGGGTTACCAGAAATATGAGAAAAACTGCGCCTGCGAAACACAGCGGCCATAACACACTGGGAAAAAAGTTAATGGAAAGAGGAGAAAGTAGGTAGGGGGAAGGAAATGCCAAAATGTTGACTATCATCACTCTCCTCAGCTAGATAACAGCACATGGCACACACTCAGAGAATAGGGTGGGGCCGGTAGAGCCACCGCCTGCAGTGCCGCCATCCCATATCAGTGTCGACTGCTCCACTTCCGATCCAGCTCCCTGCTAATGTGCCTAGGAAAACAGCAGAAAATGGCCCAATTCCTTGGGCCCCTGCACCCAAGTGAGAGCCTCGGAAGAAGCTCCAGGCTCCTGGCTTCAGATCAACCCAGCTCTAGCCATTGTGGCCATCTGGGGAGTGAAACAACAGATAAAAGACCTCTCCTCTTTCATCTGTAGCTCTGCCTCTGCCTTGACCTCTGCTTCTCAAATAAATAAATCTTTGGGGAAAAGAGAGAGAGAGAGACAGAGAGAGAGAGATAATACAGTGTTGCTTTTTTTCAGAGGAGAGAATGTAAATGACTTCTAGCCATTAAAAATATGATGGCATAAATATTTCTTGAAAGATCTGAGAAAAAGGCTGGAAGACAACGTTCAGGAAGCCTTCAACAAGCAGAGCAAAGTTGCCAGCATTGTGTCCCAGCGGGTTAAGCCACTGCCCGTGACGCTGGCATCCCATGTCTGAGTCCTGGCTGCATTCCTTCCAATCTAGCTTCCTGCTAATGTGCTCGGGAAAACAACAGATGATGGCCCAAGTATTTGGGCCGCTGCCACCCACAAGGGAAATGGGGATGGAGTTCCTGGCTCCAAGATTCAGCCTAGACAAGCCCTGGCTGTTACAGGCATTTAGGGAATGAACCAACAGATGGAAGATACCTCTCTCTCTCTATCTCTCTCTCACTTACTCCACCCCCTGCCACCGCCTTTCAAATGAATTAGTCACTCATTAAAAAGAAAAGAAAAATTAAACGTAAAAGCAAAATAGAAGAAAACAAATAGGAAACACTCAGTGTTTGAATAGGAGTTCAAGAAAGAGAAAATGCAGGGCTGGTGCTGTGACATCGTGGGTAAAGCAGCTGCATCCCATATGGGCGCTGGTTCGGATCCTGGCTGCTCCACTTCTGATCCAGCTCTCTGCTGTGGCCTGGGAAAGCAGTAGAAGATGGCCCAAGTCCTCAGACCCCTGCACCCACGTGGGAGACCTGGAAGAAGCTCCTGGCTCCTGGCTTCAGATCAGCTCAGCTCTGGCCATTGTGGTCATCTCTCTCTGCCTCTCCTTCTCTCTGTGTAACTCTGATTTTCAAATAAATAAATAAATCTTAAGAAAAAAAAGAGAAGACAGAGAAAGCACAGGGGAGAAAATCACCCACAGGCCGGCGCCGCGGCTCACTAGGCTAATCCTCCGCCTTGTGGTGCCAGCACACCAGGTTCTAGTCCCGGTGGGGGCGCCGGATTCTGTCCCAGTTGCCCCTCTTCCAGGCCAGCTCTCTGCTATGGCCTGGAAGTGAAGTGGAGGATGGCCCAAGTGCTTGGGCCCTGCACCCCATGGGAGACCAGGAGAAGCACCTGGCTCCTGCTTTCGGATCAGCACGGTGCGCCAGCCGCAGCGCGCCGACCGCGGCGGCCATTGGAGGATGAACCAACGGCAAAGGAAGACCTTTCTCTCTGTCTCTCTCTCTCTCTCACTGTCCACTCCACCTGTCAAAAAAAGAAAAAATCACCCACAAAACAGTCCCCAGATTCCCTGCAGACCATGAACGGCCCGACAGAAGGGCCGGCTGCGTCCATCAGAGGTGACCAACAGTGGATGCACACAGAGCCGCACACAGGAGCTGCACGGGGAGAGCTCAGAACACTCGGGGACACTGCAAACCTCCAGACAGAAGCAGGATCTCTACCACGGGCCAGGGTATAGCTTCAGGCTTCAAGCTCCCGCAGAGCAAGCTGTCCATGTCCTCCCACTTCTGAAAATAATCTCCCATCCATAATTCAACAGCTACACTATCGATCAATCAAGTGACCTTCTCACACACAGCCATTTCTCGCCTACAAAATCTTTCTCGGGAAACATTTGTCTTAGTCTGTTTTCTGCAGCATAACAGCACACCTCAGACTTGTCCTCTACATTGATGAGAGATGTATTTGTCTGGGAAGTCCAAGAGCATGAGAGCAAGGCTTGGGAGGGCACGAGGGCACGTGAGACCAGAGAGCTGGCACGAGGGGCCCACACTTGTAGCCAACCCATTCCCGTGATCTCTACTGGAACCTCATTCTCCAATAACAGCCTCAGTGTACTTAGGAGGGCAAAGCCCTCTTGACTTAATCACTTCTGATCACTATTACAAAGGCAATGAGTTTTAGAGGGGACACTCAAACCAGGGCACTGATGGAGAAAAATTTTCCAGCACATCAAGGAAGAAAACTTAGAAAGAAGATTGAGCATAGAACAGAAGCAAAAACAATCTCCAGGCTGACACTGAAGTGAAAGCTCAGAATTCTCTCATCCAGTGAACAAATCCTTACTGGCCACTGGCGCCACACCAGGCAGTTTTAGGATGACAACTGTCATCGCGGGACAGGAGGGTACAATCCAGACAGCACGCTGAAAGCAGGTGTCTGTGCACCCTTTGCTACTGCACCGTTTTTAGCTTGATGACACCACTGATGGATATATTCTACCAACCTGAGAAAGAAAAAGCCATGTGGTCCAGGAAACAAGGTATTTAACAAAGGAAAAGGCAGTGTGATGCCAAGGGTGCCAGCAAACTGAAGTCTCAGGACGACAGGTTGCTGGCCTGGAAAGCAACTGACCAGACAGAAGGAAAGATGTCTCCACGGCAGGGAAAAAAACTGAAACAGAAAGAATATCTTGAGGGGCCAGCCCTGTGGCATAGTAGGTAAAGCTGTGGTCTATAGTACCAGCATCCCATGTGAGTGCCAGTTCTAGTCCCGGCCACTCCATTTCCAGTCCAGCTTTCTGCTGTGGCTTGGGAAAGCAGCAGAAAATGGACCAAGTCCTTGGGCCCCTGCACCCACATGGGAGACCAAGAAGCTCCAGGCTCCTGGCTTTGGATTGGCCCAGCTCCAGGAGTTGCAGCCATTTGGGGAGTGAGCAACAGATGGAAAACCTCTCTCTCTGCCTCTGCCTCTTTGTAAGTCTGCCTTTCAAATAAATAAATAAATCTTTAAAAAAAAAAAAAAAAAGAATCTCTTGAACTGGTAGACTGAGCTTCTAGAAAATTGTACTGAGGGTGCCGTTGTGACATAATGGATGAAGCCTCCACCTGCAATACCAGGATCCTAAATGGGCATTGATTCAAGTCCCAGCTGTTCCACTTCTGATCCAGCTCCCAGCTGATGCACCTGGGAAAGCAGCACAGGATAACCCAAGTGCTTGGACCCCTGCACCCACATGGGAGATCCAAAAGAAGCTCCTGGTTCCTGGCTTCAGCCTGGTTTAGCCCTGGCCATTGTGGCCATTTGGGGAGTGCACCAGGATGGTAGATCTCTCTATCCCTCCTTCTCTTTCTCTCTCTCTCTATAACCCTAACTTTCAGATAAATTTTTAAAATAAATAATTTTTTTAAAAATGAAAGAAAGAAAAATTCTACTGAGAAACTCCTGGGAGATGTAAGTGTTAGTAATAGGCACAAAGAAAACCAAACAAACTGAAAAACAGGAAGTTCTTTAACCTCAGTGAAAACAAAAAGCAAAAAAGAAATCACAGCATACTTCCTCGCTTACATGTGACCAGTGTGTGCATGGCACAATGAGGCAAGTACCGAATGCTGACTGAACAGACAAGTGAAACAAAACTAAACTGGGAAGCAAGAAGGAGCAGCATTGTAGGGGAGATAAGTCGGAGCCGAAGCTGTGGCAAAGTGGATAAAGCCACCACCTGCGGTGCTGGCATCCCATATGGGAGCCGGTTCAAGTCCCGGCTGCTCCTCTTCTAATTCAGCCTCTGCTGTGGGAAAGCAGTGGGAGATGGCCCAAATGCTTGGGCCTCTACACCAGAAGAAGCTCCTGGCTCCTGGCTTTGGACTGGTCCAGCCCCAGCTGTTGCAGCCATTTGGGGAGTGAACCAACAGATGGAGGAGCTTTCTCTCTCTGCCTTTCTCTGTCTGTCACTCCGTCTTTCAAATAAATAAGTAAAATCTTTTTTTAAAAAGGAAAAGCAGTGTTAGGCGTCCCCAGCACCACGAGGAGGGCTGACTGGTCCCTGGCTGGGGGCCGTCCTGATTTGTGGCATCTGCCCATTTCCCATGGCATAAGCACTCCCACCATGACCGATTCCTGCATGGCCTTGCATAGGTAACAGAATTCTAACAGGCAGGAAACACTTTCCTGACCACAGCCAACTTCCGTGGTGCTGCTCTGAGTTACTGTGGCAAAGGGGCAGGTGAACCTCCACCTGAGAGCCAAGGCACACCCTGTCCCAGAGTTCCTGACCCTCCTCTCCAGAAGCCACCGTCTGTGGGCTCCCATCACCTCTCTCCCCATCCCTAGAGAGGAAGAGACAAGCACATGCCCTCTCCTCCCTGCTGCCCAGCCTCGCAGAGCTGCGGAGGAGGGCAGAGGGGCTGAGTGGGGCTTGTCCCTGACCATTATTTATTTATTTATTTTTGACAGGCAGAGTTAGACAGTGAGAGAGAGAGACAGAGAGAAAGGTCTTCCTTCTGTTGGTTCACCCCCCAAATGGCCGCCATGGCCGGCGCGCTGCGCTGATCCGAAGGCAGGAGCCAGGTGCTTCCTCCTGGTCTCCCATGCGGGTGCAGGGCCCAAGTACTTGGGCCATCCTCCACTGCACTCCCTGGCCACAGCAGAGAGCTGGCCTGGAAGAGGGGCAACCGGGACAGAATCCAGTGCCCCAACCGGGACTAGAACCCAGGGTGCCGGTGCCACTGGCGAAGGATTAGCCTAGTGAGCCACGGCACTGGCCATCCCTGACCATTATTAAAACCTCCTCTCCAGAGGCTGATTCCACCTCTGAGAGGCCAGGCCTCCCCAGCATCTGTTTGGCTACCCAGGACTGTGATTTACAGCAATGTCTTCGACAAGTTAAAGGTATTGTTGAGCTCCACAGAGATTTTCCTGGAAAACCAACTGCACATAATACAGAAATCACCAGGCCCTTCTCCAGATGAACCTGTATGTGTCCTGACCCCTTCACCTCTTACACCCAAACCAGCTACCGCACCCTCACCCTCCGCCATCCTGCAGCCTGTCGCCTCACAGCGTCCTCTCTGCCACCAGGCTATATATAATAGCCCATTATTATCAGAGCGTGTGATTCCTTGTCCTGACACCCGACAACCAAGATTGGGGTGGGCCACACCATCTCCACGTGGAAACCACTAGGCAGGCAGCCTTACCTTTGGAAATGTTCCTATCAGATTGCAGGACCTCAGAGTATTTAATTCAAGCCACTCACTTTAACCACAAGGAGAGGGGAGACTGTCTCAAAGTTACATAGCCAGTTCATAACACCTGACATCTACACTCCGTAGCTCTGTGCATTTTGTAAAAGTATCTCAGGTGCCTCTCACACCCCTCCTTGAAGTCGGTATTGTTATATTCTGTCTTACCAATGAGGAAATAGGCTCAAGAGAGGGGAAGTTTTTTGATCCAGGGCACTAATTAGAAGGTTGCAAACCCCAGGCTGTAACTCTGCCCACCACACCCCTCTTATCCCCGCTGTAACTTGGTGACATCAAACCCAGACCTCCTAACTCCTGGGACAAAACCCTATTCTCTCCACCTTTCCTGCCCTGCTCCAAATCCCCAACAATCTATACTTTCTGTTCATTCTGTTCAGGAAGGGTGGGAGTTACCCAGCAAGGGAAATGGGGAGATGGAGACGGGGACAGGAGGAGCCACTGGTTACATTAGCAGGGCTTAGGGTGGGAGCTGGCATGTGAGGAGCCCTGGCTCAGAGAAAAAGCCTTGTGGCAGCCACTGGTGGGGCTGCAGCAGAGAGGCCTGGAGAAGCTGATCCAGGATTTGAGCAAGGAGCTAGCCCCTTAAAAGGGTGAGCTGCTGTGTTTTTTAGCAACAAAAAAAAAAAATTAAGAACCCAAAGAATCCACAAGGCTTCTCTTGTGAACCCACCGTCTCCTAACTTCTGGACCGTTTTCCTCTCGCTGGCGCCTGCACATCTGTTCCTTGCACAGGCACCTCTCCCCTCCCCCAGCACCTCTGCTGGACTTGGGGAAATTGCTGACGCAGCACCTCAACAGAGGGGCCGAGGGAGGAACTTCCCAAGCTCGCCTGCCAGGCTGCTGGCTACGCTCTGGACCTCCCCCACCCATGGCCTTGACCAACTGGGATACTGGTTTAGACTCAGCTCTGGCGGAAGGTATGTGTGTTGGCAAGAAGGTGGTCGGGCAAAGGGAAGACATAGCATTCCTTCCTACCCAGGAAGAGATAAGATAAGGGGCTCTAAGGGAAGAGGGAGACCCTTGGCCGTGACTGGTGTGGGGGGGTGCATGTACCTGACAATCCCAGGGAGAGGAGCTTGGAGGAGGCGAACTTTGACCTGGCCTGTCCAGCGCCCAGCTCACAGAGCAGGCCCTTTCATGGAAAGGTTCACAGCCTTCCTCCCAGATTCCCACCCATCCCACAGGCCTGGCACCCTCCAAAGCAGCTGCACCCCACCCTGAGGCCCTGCAAGAGATATCCAGAGAGTGTGGTGGGGAGCCCAGAGCCCTGGCTACGGTCCAAGACCTCCCACCCCCCACCTACCTGACCTGGCCCCCTCACTCTCTGTGGTCCCCAACGCCTGACCCGTGAATGCCAGCATCTCTCTAGAAGTGTGGCTCAGGACCCCTCCAGCCCTAGCCCACAGAGGCTGCAAGGGATAGCCTGGGATAGAAGGAGACTTAAAGGGGGCAGAAGGACCCAGGCCTCCCCCCAGGCTTTGGTTGGAGAACAAAGAGAGCGCAGAAGTGCAGGGTCCCAAGTTGCTCGCCACACAGAAAAGCCAGGCTGTGGATGCTGGGGCCTGGCCAGCGAGGGGTGCGGAGCGACACTCACACCGAGGCGGCGCCCTCGAGGGGCAGAAATGACACGCAAGAGAGGGGTGGGGCAGAAGAGAAAGTGGGAGCCAGAGGGGAGGGGGGTGGGGAGGGAGGGACGAAGCCAGGACTGCGGGTCTGGAGAGGCGGGAGGAACTGCCGAAGTCGGGTCGGGACCGCTAGGGACCACGGTCTCCCCGGGGCAGGAGCAGTGGGGGGAGGGGGGTCTGGCTGGGAGGGAGGGGGTGGGGAGAATGAAGCTGTTTACCTTGGCTTTGCCCGTGTTCTCCCGGGGCCCCTCGAGCTGCAGCCAGAAGTAGGGGGTGTCCGGGCGGCTCTGGAAGGCGTTCAGCTTGACCCTGAAGATGCGCTGCACTTGCAGGCGCTGCCGCTGCACCCGAGGCTTGGATTTTGTCTGCACCATGAACCATTCCTGCGCCGGGGGGTCGCCCCCAGACAAGAGCATGGCTGCCTCTGGAAGGAGGGAGACTGAGGGAGACGACAGTGTCACCCAGGTCCCCACGCCGTGGGCCCCCAGCCCCGGGCCCCGCAGCCCAAGCCACGCCCCCTCTTCCCCGCGGCGCGCCCCCAGCCGTGGCCTCCTGCCTGGTGGCTTCTACCCACCCGCCGTGCACAGGCGCCCGCCCTCCCCAGCTCCGTTGCTTTCGGCAGCGGCTGCCGCGACGAACTCTTCCTGTCGGGGGCTGTAACTGGGGGTGGGACCGACCGGGCTCCCGCCGCCCTTCCCTCCGCCCCCAGCCTGCCCCCTCCACCGCTCCGCCAGCCCCTCCTGGACAGACTCGTCCCGCGTCTGCCGGGGGCGCTTGAAGGGGCGGGGGGCGGAGGGGGGGACCAGGAGAAGAGGAGGGAGCGGGAGGGTCCCGGAGACCGCTGCCTTCCACAAGTGTTGGGCCAGGAGCCAGAACCCAGAGGTCAAAGTGAATTTCCTTCCACGTTCCCCTTCCCCTGTTGGAAGGGAGAATTGCTTTGGGGGCGGGGAGACTCTTTTCGGGAGATTTGGGACAGGGCTTTCTCCGCCCCGCCTCGCTCCCCGCCTCCCAGCCGCTGCCGCCCTCGGAGGAAAGGGTTAAGCGCAGGGTGGGAGCCCGCGGAGGCCCGGGCCTCAGGAAGCCCCGGGCTGGAGAGCAGGCAGGAAGGAAAAGGTCAAGGCAGCGGCGCCCCAGCCCCCACCCAAGTCTCGGGACCGCCAGGGGCTGGCGGGCAGCCCAGGCCCTCCTGAAGCCCCCCAGGGCTAGAGCGCAGGGGAGAGCTGCCAGAGTTTTCAGCCTGGCGCTGTGGAGGGAAGCCCTTTCTCAGCGAGTGTGTGTGCTATGCGCAGAGAGGAGGGATGGACTTTGAGTGACAGCCAGCCGGCAGCCTGCGGGGTTGGAACTGGACGCGACCTGGGGGGCCACTTTCAAGGCCTCTGCCCTGCCCCGGAGGCACCCTCACCCCCAAGACGCCTTATACAGCCCTGCGGCCTGTGTTAGAGCATAGGAACAAGACCTGGAGGAGACAAGACCAGGAACTCATCAGGCAGAACAGGCTCATCAACTGGAGACAGACCTGAGAAGTTCTGCGAGCCCCCCTGGCCTACACACCGACCAGGGGCTTATATAGCCAGGGCGGCATTCGGGCCCGGGTGGGCCGGCGTGAGGCGGGGCTCCGTTGCTTTGCGCGGGCTCTTTCAAACCTTGGGCGGGGTTGAGCTGGTTTTGAGGAAAAAATGCAGGGGGGAGGGAAGTTTCTCAACGGGGTGGGGAGGTTGGGATCTGCTGGGTCATGTAGGCAAGGAAGCGAAAAGCAGAGCTAAAGCTTTTGTTCTTGCTCCACCAGCCTGAACGGAACCTGGCTCGGGTGGAGGTGGCGTCTGCGTCCCAGGCCTCAGAACCTGGACCACAGTCTGACCCGCACGAGCCTGCCCGCGGGGACGGAGGGCCTCAGATTTTAAGTTGGGCCCGCCCTGGAACATTGGGTACAGGGCCACGGTATGTGTTTGTGTGCAGGCCAGGGGCCAGGAGGGCCCCAGTGCCAGGAAGGGGCCTACTTGGGGGTCTGGGCGGCTGCCAGGAGCTCCAGCCATTCCTAGTCTCTCCTGGACTCAGCCCATCACACCCCACCCCCACTCTTTGGTTGGAATCCAGAAAAGGAAAAAGTTGACCTGTGTTCACTCTGGCTCCAAAGCCTTCTGCTGCACCCTGCCTGGCCCCTGGCCTGCCACTCCAGAGCACCTTGAAGCAGAAGGCTCAGGGGGACCCCTTGTCCCCCCTCTGCCTGCCCCTAAGTGCTCGCCCTTCACCGAAGGCTCCGGCCTCACTGTACTTCTGGCTCTCCTCTCAGGCCAGGTAAGAGCCACAGCCCTGCTCCCCACGCCTCTAATGGATGCTCAGCTCTTGTCCCCCTCTGCCAACTGACTGGGGACTCTGGCTTAACCCTGTGTTGGAAGAGGCCATGAGGAAGGTGAGAGGAGGGCCGGTTTAGGAGTCAGGAACTTACACAACCTCCTTCTGTTCCGTAGTGCATAAGCATGTTGATAACAGGGGCAGGCATTTAATGTACGGTTAAGTTGTTTGGAACATCTACATCCCTTATCCGAGTGCCTTGATTCGAGTCCAGACCCTGCTCCCTGATTCCAGCTTCCTGCCTGAAGGCAGCAGGTGAGTCCCCCTACCCCATGTGGAAGACCAAGATTGAGCTTTTCTTTTTTATTTATTTATTTGACAGGCAGAGTGGACAGTGAAAGAGAGACAGAGAGAAAGGTCTTCCTTCTGTTGGTTCACCCCCCCCCCCAAATGGCAAATGACCACTATAGCCAGTGCTGCGCCGATCTGAAGCCAGGAGCCAGGTGCTTCTTCTTGGTCTCCATGGGGGTGCAAGCGCCCAAACACTTGGGCCATTCTCCACTGCCTTCTCAGGCTACAGCAGAGAGCTGGACTGGAAGAGGAGCAACCGGGACTAGAACCCGGCGCCCATATGGGATGCCAGTGCCCCAGGCAGAGGATTAACCAAGTGAGCCAGGACGCCAGCCCCGAGATTGAGCTTTTCAACTCCTGGCTTCAGCCTGACCCAGCCTCAGCTGGTGTGGGCACTTAGAGTGTATACATCGTTTTGTCTGTCTTTCTCTCACTTTTGCTCTCCCCCTCCCTTTGTCTCTCTGCCTTTCAAAGAAAAAAAAATAGGGGTGATAATGGTATTATTATCTACACAAATGTTGGAAATCACATCAGACCCCACAAAGTGAAGCCTTTGACCCAATGCTTCGCCTGGAGTAGACAGCTAGTGCATATCAATTCCCCCTCCCAGATTTTTTTTTTTTTTTTTTTTTTTGACAGGCAGAGTGGACAGTGAGAGAGAGAGACAGAGAGAAAGGTCTTCCTTTTGCCATTGGTTCACCCTCCAATGGCCGCCGTGGCCGGCGCTCTGCGGCCGGCGCACAGCGCTGATCCGATGGCAGGAGCCAGGTGCTTCTCTGGTCTCCCATGGGGTGCAGGGCCCAAGCACTTGGGCCATCCTCCACTGCACTTCCAGGCCACAGCAGAGAGCTGGCCTGGAAGAGGGGCAACCAGGACAGAATCCGGCGCCCCGACCGGGACTAGAACCCGGTGTGCCGGCGCCGCTAGGCAGAGGATTAGCCTAGTGAGCCGCGGCGCCGGCCTTCCCCCTCCCAGATTTTGTCTCCTCCTTGTCTCTTGTCTCTGTGGAAGCTTACTTCCCAGAGAGCCCTCCTTCTTTCTTCATATTTTCTGCTGACCATCCCTGACCTCCTGCCTCCAGCCTGGATGTAGTAGATTTGGCCAGAGAGCCCGGTTTTATTGAGTATCCACCAAGAGCCAGGCCCTGGACAGAGAGCATCGAATCAGATGGGTATCCCCCTGCCCTCATGGACTGGGGGAGGAAAGAAGAGAACAGTGTGCTCTCCTGGAAAGACACAAAGGTGGAGAGAGCATGGGTGGGCCTCCAGTGAGGAGCTGTTCCATCTAAAGGGAGATCGAGAACACGGGCACTGGGACCGCCTCCAGGAGAGCTCTCCCCAGCTCCAGCACCTACAGGGATTCCTCAGAATTAAAACATGTTTGATTGTGTTGGAGGCCTTCTACAGCTGACTCAGATCTACCTCCCCAGCCTTGACCCCCGTTCAAGTGTAAGGAGTGACCCCCGTTCAAGTGTAAGGAGAAGGAGATCTGTCTAGGCACGTCTGGCAGCAGGGTAGCACACCCTGTCAGGTGTTTGCTGAGAAAGGAGAAGCCTCCAAGAGGAAAGCGCGTTTTGATCGAAGCAGGGCCCTGCATTGTGAGCTCGGGAGAGTAATAGCTCCTTATTCCTCTGAGACTCCAGAGGGAGAGGCAGGCCTGTCACTCAAAGACCCAGCCCAGGGACAGGTGTTACGGCAGAGTGGGTGAAGCCAGTTCTAGTCCGATCCAGCTCCCTGATAATGAGCCTGGGAAAGCGGTGGAAGATGGCCCAAGTGCTTGGACACCTGCACCCATGTGGGAGATCTGGAAGAAGCTCCTGGCTTCAGATTGACCCACCTCTAGCCATTGCAGCCATTTGGGGAGTAAACCAGTGGATGGAAGATACATCTCTCTCTCTCTCTCTCTCTCTCTGCCTCTGCCTCTGCCTCTCTGTAACTCTGCCTTTCAAATAAATAAATAAACCTTAAAAAAAAAATACCCAGTGTTAGTAAAATGGCGCAGTCTTACCTATGGCACAATCTACACCCTAGACACACCATCCTTGGCTCTAGCCCCAAGAGCCATGGCTGGAAGCCAGGTGACCCCATGGCCCAACCACCAGTGTCGGCTCCACTCCTACCCTAATGGGACTCGCTGCTCCTACTTCCTTGCCCACCCCCACCCCCAGCAAAGTTTTAAGAGGACCTGTTCCTGAACACGTGGCTCTCTCTCTGTCTTCTAACTATTTTTTTTTTTTTTTGACAGGCAGAGTGGACAGTGAGAGAGAGAGACAGAGAGAAAGGTCTTCTTTTTGCTGTTGGTTCACCCTCCAATGGCCGCCGTGGCTGGCGCGCTGCGGCAGGTGCACCGCGCTGATCCGATGGCAGGAGCCAGGTACTTATCCTGGTCTCCCATGGGGTGCAGGGCCCAAGCACTTGGGCCATCCTCCACTGCCTTCCGGGCCACAGCAGAGAGCTGGACTGGAAGAGGAGCAACCGGGACAGAATCCAGTGCCCCAACCGGGACTAGAACCGGGTGTGCCGGCGCCGCAAGGCGGAGGATTAGCCTAGTGAGCCCCGGCGCCGGCCCTCTGTCTTCTAACTCTTGATCTCTGTCTCTCTCTCTCTCAATCTCTCTCTCTCTCAATCTCTCTCTTAGGCTCTCCTTCTCCCTCTTTTCCTTCTTCGCCCTTCCCTCTGGTCTGTCAGGTTTCCCCACCAATAAACCCTTTCCATTACTCCAGTCTTTGGTGAGTTTTGTGGCTGCCTTACACCCAGCTCAGATCTATACCTAGGACTGAGAAGCCCTGTGACCAAGGGAGTCCTGCTTGGGACCTTTGTGTGGGAGGAACCCTGAGGGGAGACAGGTTTATCCTGACTTTGCCACAGTCCCCAAGCAGCCTTCATTTCTAGAGGGCTGTCATCAATTCATAAGTATACTCCTAGGGTTCATAGAATTGTCTGCACACTAAGCAGGTGAGGTCAAAAACCAAGGAATTCAGAGTTACTTCTCTGTATGTCACTGAATACAGGGCTTCCCCAAATTGGTCAGGAGCTGCATAGGAACCATGGTACTCGAAAGAGAGGACTGGAGGCTGGTGCTGTGGCATAAGCAGTTAGACCACCACCTACAACAATGGCATCCCATATAGCCATTGGTTCAAGTCATCTGCTCCATTTCTGATCCAGCTCCCTGCTAATGTGCCTGGGAAAGCAACAGATAATGCCAGGTGCTTGGGCCCCTGCACCCACTGGGGTAGAGCTCCTGGCTCCTGGATTCAGCCTGGCTCAGTCCTGGCCATTGCAGCCATTTGAGGAGTAAACCAGCAGATGGAAGATCTCTGACTCTCTCTCCGTCCCTCAATCTCTCTGTAACTCTGCCTTTCTATTTTTTTTAAGGTTTATTTATTTATTTGAAAGTCAGAGTTACACAGAGAGAGGAGAGGCTGAAAGAGAGAGAGGTCTTCCATCCGCTGGTTACCTCCCCAGATGGCTGCAACGGCCGGAGCTGCGCCAATCCAAAGCCAGGAGCCAGGAGCTTCTTCTGGGTCTCCCACGCGGGTACAGGGGCCCAGTGACTTGGGCCATCTTCTACTGCTTTCCCAGGCCATAGCAGAGAGCTGGATCAGAAGAGGAGCAGCAGGACTAGAACCAGCACCTATATGGGATGCCAGTGCTTCAGGCCAGGGCGTTAACCTGCTGTGCCACAGCACTGGCCCCAACTCTGCCTTTCATAAATAAAATAAATCTTTAAAAAAAAATAAAAGGATGATTGAAGGAAGTTGAAAGAATAGATCTTTGGGGGCCAGAATTGTGGTACAGAGGGTTAAGCCCCTGCCTCTGACAGGAAGAGGTGAAGAGACAAGGAGAGAGAGCAAAAGAGATCTTCCCTCTACTGGTTCACACCGCAAATAGCTGAAAAAGCCAGTTCTGGACCAGTCCAAAGCCAGGAGCCTGGAATGCCATCCTGGTCTTTCACATCGGTGGCAGAGGCCCAAGTGCTTGGTCCATCTTCCACTGCTTTCCAAGATGTATTTGCAGGAAACTGGATCAGAAGTGGAACAGCCAGGACTGGAATGAGCACTCTGATATGGATGCCACTATGCCACAATGCTGGCCCCAATCATTTTTTAAAAGATTTATTTATTTATTTGAAAGGCAGAGTTACAGAGAGGCAGAGGCAGAGGCAGATGGCCGCAATGGCTGGAGCTGAGCTGATTCAACGTCAGGAGTCAGGAGATTCTTCCAGGTCTCCCACACAGGTGCAGGAGCCCAGGCATCTGGGCCATCTTCTACTGCTTTCCCAGGCCATAGCAGAGAGCTGGATCAGAAGTGGAGCAGCCAGGACTCGAACAGGCACCCATTTGGGATGTCAGCACTGCAGGCGGTGGCTTTACCTGCTATATCACATCACTGGCCTCCCAATCATTTTTTAAATTATCATGCTATTTTGCTAGATTTTGGGGTGCTTGTGATACTTATCAGTTGTAATGTGTAATTGAGTTTTATCTTTCTGGTTTTTTTCCCAAAAACTAAAAGCAAAATGCAGAATACCATGCTAACTTCTATCTTTAAAAGGAAACAAGCAGGGGCTGGCACTGTGGCATAGCAGGTAAAGCCGCTGCCTGTAGTGCCGGCATCCCATATGGGCACCGATTCGAGTCCCGGCTGCTCCACTTCCAATCCAGCTCCCTGCTAATGTGCCTGGAAAAGCAGCAGAGGATGGCCCAAGTCCTTGGGCCCCTGCACCCACGTGGGAAACCTAGAAGAAGCTCCCAGCTCTGGCCGTTACGGCCATTTGGAGAGTGAACCAATGAATAGAAGACCTCTCTCTCTTTGCCTCTGCCTCTGTAACTCCACCTTTCAAATAGATAAATCTTAAAAAAATAAAAAATAAGAAAAGGAAAACAAACAACAGAACTCAAGAACTACTGTCAAGAGTGTCCTTCCTATTGGCTTAAGCTTCAGCAGTCCAGTTTACAGGACAGACTGGTGCTACCCTCTTCGTACCACACAAAGAGGAAATTTTGGGGCCAGTATTGTGGTGCAGCAGATTAAGCCACTTGAGAAAGCAGCAGAGGATGGCCCAGGTCCTTGGGCCCCTGCACCCACATAGGGGACCCAGAGGAAGCTCCTGGCTCCTGGCTTCAGATTGGCCAAACTCCAGCTGTTGCGGCCATTTGGGGAGTGAACCAGCAGATGGAAGATCTCCGTCTCTGTCTCTGTCTCTGTCTCTGTCTCTCTCTCTGTAACCTCTCTGTAACTCTGCCTTTCAAATGAACAAAAATAATAAAATCTTAAAAAATTCTCTTAGACTGTAAAACCAAGCTTATAAGAAAAGTGTTTCTTATAAAGAAAACACACAGCCGCCTTTTTTAAAGATTTATTTATTTATTTATTTATTTGAGAGTTACAGAGAGAGGGAGAGATAGAGAGAGAAGTCTTCCATCTGTTGGTTCACTCCGCAAATGGCCACAACAGCCGGAGCTGGGGCAATCTGAAGCCAGGAGCCAGGAGCTTCTTCCAGGTCTCCCATGCGGGTGCAGGGGCCCAAGGATTTGGGTCTTCTTCCTCTTCTTCCTCTTCCTCCTCCTCTTCCTCCTCCTCTTCCTCCTCCTCTTCCTCCTCCTCTTCCTCCTCCTCTTCCTCCTCCTCTTCCTCCTCTTCTTCCTCCTCTTCTTCCTCCTCTTCTTCCTCCTCTTCTTCCTCCTCTTCCTCTTCCTCTTCTTCCTCCTCTTCCTCTTCCTCTTCCTCTTCTTCCTCTTCCTCTTCCTCTTCTTCTTCTTTTTACTTGACAGGTAGAGTTATAGACAGTGAGAAAGAGAGAGAGAGAGAGAGAGAAAGGTCTTCCTTCCATTGGTTCACCCCCCAAATGGCCACCACAGCCAATGCTGCACCGATCGGGAGCCAGGAGCCAGGTGCTTCTCCTGGTCTCCCATGCAGGTGGAGGAGCCCAAGCACTTGGGCCATCCTTCACTGCCCCCGCCTCCCGGGCCACTGCAGAGAGCTGGACTGGAAGAGGAGCGACCGGGACTAGAATCCGGCACCGCAGGCAGAGGATTAACCAAGTGGACTAGGTCCATCTTCTACTGCTTTCCCAGGCAATAGCAGAGCTGGACCGTAAGTGGAGCAGCCAGGACTTGAACCGGCGCCCATATGGGATGCCGGCACCGCAGGCAGAGGCTTAACCCACTATGCCACAGCACCAGCCCCACGCACAGCCACTTTATGTTAACTGCCTTTTGTCTCCCCCAGCAAGTCCTCAAAGCCAGAACATCTTAAAATTAAGTGCTAGGCCCCTGTCTCTCTTCAGTCATACCACAAGTTAACAGATGGTCTCCAATACCCCACTATTGGCCAACAATCCTATAATGAACATTCAGTGTTCCACACCTGCACAAGTGTTCTCTAGGCCAGATTCCTAGAAGCAGCATTGCAGGGCTGAGGACTACGCTTAGATCGTTCTCCAGAGTTGCGGTGCACTCTCCTGTGGAAGACCGTGTGGCTGATAAAAGCACCGAGGCGATACTGCTTGGATTCCTAGAGGGGGTGAGGTGCACAGGGCCACAACAGGCTGAAAAACAAGACAAAGGGCAGGATTTCAAAAACCGGAGTGGGCGGGGAATACGAGTGGGCGCTTCTACTTCCTGCTCCAGAATCCTTGCCATGTTTTCAGTTTGCTTTTTTTTTTTTTTTAATAGAATAGCTATACCCCTTATAAATGTTCAGTATTAACAGCAGAAAGTGCACATGCTATTAACAAATGCTCCGGTGCCCACAGAGGACACTTTTGTCCTATTATTAAGAAGGCTGTATGGCTCCCACCTCGGCCCTGCACTGGTCTCCACCATCCCTGGGACTCAGAATGACTGTTTATCTTGGCTGGAGCTGGCAAAGAGCGCCTCTGTCCCAGACATGACACCAGATGCGGTGGTATCTGCCTTGCCTCGGGCCTGGCATATTTCCAGCACGTCTTAGAACCAGCCTAGGGTTGGGCTCCTGTGGATCTGCTCACTGGCTTCCCAGGGACACCAGAGCACCCACATTCACTCCTCATTTACTGCCATGAGATCTTGATGCACTTGGAGCAATGGGTGCAAAAAACCCAACAGCATCAGCGTATCCGAGCTCTGTGGGTGCTGGGCCTGGCCAGAGGCTGGAGGTCTGAAGGGATGAGGGGGTCACAGCAGTACAGTGGATGCAGGGCACGTGCAAAGATTGACCTAGAAGCCGCTGAGGGTAGGATAGGGTAGGGGGCTAAGCTGGCCACATGGGGGCTCCAGATCAAAGGTCACCACAGGTAGGCAGAGGGGCACTTTTAGGAATCTCTAGCAAAGGTGTGATGAACCAAAGCTACTCTGATGCTAAGCCCCCCCCCCCCCATCCCTAGATCATCAAGTCCTACAGACTGGTAACTCTTTCCTGCAACCGATGGGTTCTGAGCACCCTCTGTGTGCCAAGCTCAGTTCTAGGTGCTGGGCTACGTCAGCGATCACCCTCCTTGCCCCAATGCTATCTTTGCCTAGAGTAGAAAGAGTAATTGCATTACTTCTTCACCATAATTGTACCAGGCATGATGGAAAAAATGGACTGCTGTAAGTCCTGCAGTTAAAAAAAAAATCAACCTTACCTGAGTTTCCTAAACTTACCTTGAAAACCACCTTCAAAGGGAAGGCCCCAAGCACCTTTTTTGGTATATATAGACCTTATTTTTAGGGTGGCTTTAGATTCACAAGAAAGTTGAATGGAAAATAGAGTACTGGAGATCCTCCTGCCCACACAAGTGCACAGCCTCCCCCAGGCTCAACAGCCTGCACAAGGTGATACTTTTGTTCCAACAGAGGAACCAACATGGACACATTAACAATCTAAGTGGGCAGCTTATATTAGAGCCCTCTCAACAAGAATCACACTGAGACTCCCACGGAGAGGCAGTGGGCAGCCTACAACGCTTCTAAGCAGACTGGATAGGTGGATGCGCTTCACTCCCTGCTTCTCCCTGTCTGGCCCAGGAGTGTGTCCGTATCTTCTGTGGTTGTGTCAGTTCAGATGCCAACGACACTGGCTACCAAAATGAGCTTTAAGTTGGTTGACCAGCTTCCAGATCATCCACTCTCCCCTGACCCTATTCAATCCTGAACCAAGTCTCTGGTTAGTTGAAGAACCCCACTTTCCCTGTGGCCTGAGCTTATACAACCATTGTCAGCCACTCCCCTGCAAGGGTTTTCCAATGTAACCATCCATAGAGCCCATCTGGTGGTAGCAGTTGAATATGGTGTTTAAAAGCATAAGCTCTGGGCCAGCGCCGTGGCTCAATAGGCTAATCCTCCACCTTGTGGCGCCGGCACACCGGGTTCTAGTCCCGGTCAGGGCGCCGGATTCTGTCCCGGTTGCCCCTCTTCCAGGCCAGCTCTCTGCTATGGCCAGGGAGTGCAGTGGAGGATGGCCCAGGTGCTTGGGCCCTGCACCCCATGGGAGACCAGGAAAAGCACCTGGATCCTGGCTCCTGCCATCGGATCAGCGCGGTGCGCCGGCTGCAGCGGCGGCCATTGGAGGGTGAACCAACGGCAAAGGAAGACCTTTCTCTCTCTGTCTCTCTCTCTCACTGTCCACTCTGCCTGTCAAAAAAAAAAAAAAAAAAAAAAAGGCATAAGCTCTGGGGATGGAATTTTAATGCTGTGGGTTGAGCCACTGTGCAACGCCAGTATCTGATATCCACTGCCAATCCAGCTCCCTGCTAATGCACCTGGGAGAGCAGCGGAAGACGGCCCAAGTACCTGGGCCCCTGCTACCCTGCTCTCTCACTACCCCTCACTCTTTCAAATAAATAAATAAGTTTTTAATTTAGACAAAGCATAAACTCTGATATCTGCAGCCCAGAGAGGACATCCTAGCTCTCAGAATCCCAATTTCTCTATCTTTAAAGAGAGGCAGGGACTATGATGAGCCAGAGATGGACTGTTCCCTCTATATGAACCAACAGTTACTTAACTCCAGCAGCTGGTTGCCAAGTCTCCTTATTTTTAAGGGGGAAAGATAGCAAACTTGATGTGCATGTGAAATCTAATTTTCTGTAGTAGACGGAGAAAAATGGCCACAGATTCTCCCATGGCTATATTTGCACTCTCACAATGTGACATTGCTGCTGCCCTACCAGAGGTGGCATCTCATCTCTCCCAGCCTCCATAGCAGAGAGCTGGATTGGAAGTGGAGCAGCTGGGACTCAAAAGTGGCAGTTTTACCCACTATGCCACAGTGCTAGGCCCCAGAAAATGTTTTAAACCCCCTAAGTTGGGGTGGGGGAGGTGGTATGCACATATCAGTAGATAGCAAACACCTTGCCAACCATAGGTCTCAAGGCTCCAGGTACTTGAACCAGCACCCATATGGGATGACAGCACTGCAGGTGGTGGCTTTGTCTACTATGCCACATGCCAGCCTCCCTACATTTTTAATCCTAACAGACAATAACACTTTTTCCTGCACTTTATATAATCCTGTAAGACACAGAACTGGGGAGAGCATTGTGGTACAGTGCATTAAGCCACCACATGACAGGCCCCCATCCCAAATCAGAGTGCCTGACATCAACTCTCACCTCCACTTCTGACCCAGCTTCCTGCTAATGCACACCGAGAAGGCAGTAGATGATGGTTCAGGTGCTTGGGCCCCTACCACCCATGTGGGAGACCTGGATGAAGTTCTGGGCCCCTGACCTTGGCCTGGCCCAGCCCCAGCTACTTAGGGCATTGAGGGAGTGAACCAGTGGATGGAAAATCTCTCTCACTCAATTACTCTCTCTTTTCCTCTCCCTTTCTCACTGGACATTTTCTAAAAAAGAAACTTTGCTCAATGATGAATTAATAGTGACAATTGGGGCCGGCACTGTGGCATAGCAGATAAAGCTGATGTCTGAAGTGCTAGCATCCCATATGGGCGCCAGTTCGAGTCCCGGCTGCTCCACTTCCAATCCAGCTCTCTGTTATGGCCTGGGATAGCAGTAGAAGCTGGCCTAGGTCCTTGGGCCCCTGTACCCGAGTGGGAGACCCAGAAGATGCTCCTGGCTCTTGGCTTCGGATCAGCTCAGCTCTTGCCATTGCGGCCATCTGGAAGATGGAAGACCTTTCTCTCTGTCTCAGCCTCTCTGTAACTCTGCCTTTCAAATAAATGTGAAAGAAAGAAAGAAAGAAAGAAAGAAAGAAAGAAAGAAAGAAAGAAAGAAAGAAAGAAAGAAAGAAAGAGAGAGAGAAAGAAAGAGAGAAAGAAAGAAAGAGAGAAAGAAAGAAAGAGAGAAAGAAAGAAAGAAAGAAAGAAAGAAAGAAAGAAAGAAGGAAGGAAGGAAGGAAGGAAGGAAGGAAGGAAGGAAGGAAGGAAGGAAGGAAGGAAGGAAGGAAGGAAGGAAGGAAGGAAGGAAAAGACAAAACCATTTTGACCAAACACCTCAAAGAAAAAATGGGAGAGGGAGCGGGCAGCACTATGGTTAAGCAGGTTAAGCTGCTGCCTGTGATACTGACACATGCCCTACATCCTGGCTGGTCCACTTCCGATCCAGCTCCCTGCTAATGTGCCTGGGATAGCAATAGAGGATGGCCCAAATTCTTGGGCCCCTGCACCCATGTGGGAGACCTGGAAAAAGTTCCTGGCTCTTGGCTTCAGCATGGCCCAGCCCGGGCCATTGCGGCCATTTGGGGAGTGAATCAGCAGATGGAAGATTGATCTCTCTCTCTCTCTCTCTCTTTCTCTTTATCTCCCTCTCTATCTATGTGACTCTGATTTCAAATAAAATAAATTAAATCTTTTTTAAAAAGAAAAGAAAAAAAACGGGGAGTCTTGATGGAAACAGGAAGTGAAGTATAGCTACATGCACCTGAAAATGGAAAACCCCACACCCAGCAAAGCATGGACAGTTAGCCAATAGGGGTCTAAGTTAAGAAATGTTAGAATGTCAGGATAGAGGAAATAAGGTCAAACCATCCAAAATGAACTGAAGCTTATCTCTCTGCACTTACGAAGTAAGAGTGTAAGTGTCCCAACACCTGACTGTATCTGAATACTATGGCTCCCTCTCCTCAGCCGGGGCCCAGGGCAGGCCAAGACCTTGGCCCCCTATCTTCCCCTTCCTGCCGCCATCAGAGGCAACAAGGGGCAAAGAAGGGTCTCTGAGGCTAAGCGGCATCCTTAGAGTAGAGTAAGGAAGGGCAGAAAAACTCTGCCCCTAATTCTGTGCATACTCAGCCCACATTCCGCGTCCCCACTCTGCCCTCTCAGAGGGGTCCGGGGCAGAGCGCGGACACCTGTGTTATGTCTGGCCCCTCTGAGAGGGGGGTCTCCTTTGGTGATAGAAGCTCCTGGAGAGGTAGCATTGGAAGGGAGCTTAGGCACTGTGAGGACAGTCTGAGCCCTTCATTCTGCTCCTGAAAAAGCAAAGAGTGGATGGGCATTATGAGGCAGTAACTGGTCAGCTGCTTAGGATGCTTGGTTCAAATTCCAGCTCCTTTGCACTTCCTATCCAGTTTCTTACTAATGCACCTGGATGTCAGCAGATGATGACCCAAGTGCTTAGGTTCCTGCCACCATGTGGGAGGTCTGGATGGTACTTCTGCCTCCTGGCTTTGAAACCATTTTGCTTATCAATATTTCTGAAATTAGTAAGTGGTATGGGTTCTTGCCACAAACTCAGGGAAGCATTCTGAATACTGGCTCAAATAGACCAGGTAAACATGGTGATTTCTTTAAAAAAAAAAAAAAAGATTTATTTTACTTATTTGAAAGACAGAGTTATAGAGAGAGGTAGAGCCAGAAAGAGAGAAAGAGGGCTTCCATCCAATGGTTCACTCCCCAAATGGCCACAATGGCCAGAGCTGATCTGAAGCCAGAAGCCAAGAGCTTCTTCTGGGTCTCCCATGTGGGTGCAGGGACCCAAGCACTTGGGCCATCTTCTACTGCCTTCCAGGCCATAGCAGGGACCTGGATCGGAAGTGGAGCAGCTGGGACTTGAACCAGAGCCCAGACGGGATGCCAGTGCCA
The DNA here is from genome assembly GCF_051225735.1 of Oryctolagus cuniculus. Classification (NCBI taxonomy): domain Eukaryota; kingdom Metazoa; phylum Chordata; class Mammalia; order Lagomorpha; family Leporidae; genus Oryctolagus; species Oryctolagus cuniculus. The sequence continues at coordinate 50,887,162 of NC_142878.1, forward strand.
CAGGCCGGGACTTTAACCCACTGCACCACAGCACTGGCCCCACATGGTAAGTTTTAAGGATTTTATTTAGTGAGAGAAATACATAGGAGAGTGAGGGCTCTATCTAAGTCTGAAAAAAAAGTCTAGAAACAAAGTTGGGGCCGTACCAAGCAGAGAGCAGGCCAGGAGCCACAAGAAGCAAGCATTTGGTTATGAACAGCCACAAGCAGCTTATCAAGGTATCCAAGCAGGCGCAGCCCAAAGGCCACACGCCCTGGAAGGCCTGGAGCAAAGAAGGGAGGGGCCCACTGTCTCCAGGCCTTTTATCCACTTCCAAAGGGGAGTGGTAACAGAGCCTGATTGGCAGATAGGCATACCGATAGGGTCAGGTAGGGGCATGAGATCACACAGGGGGCGTGGTGAAAGTGTGGTCTCCCAGCTCACAAATCTAATCAATTTTATCCTATCTGCCTGCCTACATCAGCTTCAGCCTGGCCCAGCCCCATGAGCTGTTGCAGTCATGTGGGCAGTGAACCAGCTGCTGAAAGATTGATATGTCTCTCTTCCATTCACTGATTCACTCCCCAAATGGCCACAATGAATGGGACTTGGCCAGGCTGAAGCCTGGAACCAGGAACTCCATCTGAGTCTCCCACATGGGTATCAGGGGCCCAAACACTTGGGCCATCCTCTGCTGCTTTCTCAGGCCACCAGCAGGGAGCTGGAGCTGGATCTGAAGTGGAGCAGCCAGGACACGAACCAGCACTCATATGGGATGCTGACATCGCAGGCTGTGCCATGCCAGCCTCTAGCAAATAAATCCTTTAAAAAGTGAGTAGTATCTAAACAGGAGCAGAAATCCCAGGACCTTTAGTTGAAAGTCTAAAGTTCAATCTCTGGGCTGTGGGGCTGCCTCATTGGAAGGCTGCCCTGAATGTTTACTTCCCGTCTGCACTCTCGCCTGTGAAAAGGAATGGGCTGTAATGTTGTGGGAAAGATTGCTGGCCCTTGGCCGGCGCCGCGGCTCACTAGGCTGATCCTCCACCTTGCGGCGCCGGCACACCGGGTTCTAGTCCCGGTCAGGGCACTGATTCTGTCTGGCACCAGCCGCGGCGGCCATTGGAGGGTGAACCAATGGCAAAGGAAGACCTTTCTCTCTGTCTCTCTCTCTCACTGTCCACTCTGCCTGTCAAAAAAAAAAAAAAAAAAAAAAGATTGCTGGACCTTGAGTGAGCTCTATCCCCGGCGAGCCTTGTGACCCTAGGCATACGATGTCTAGGCCTCAGTGCCCTCAGAGGGCCCATGGGGATACCCCTGGGGACGAGCTTCTCAGGACTGTGGGGAGAAGGGTCCAGAAAGATGAGCTGTGTATGTGCAAAGGGCTTCCGGAGGGTCCAGGGACACAGGGGCCACTCCTGGAGTGTTCTCTCTCTCTGCTGCTGCTGCTGCTGTCCCTGAGGCCCTCTGAGCCGTGGTTCAGGACTGCAGCAGGAAATGCTTCAAGTGCCCTCCCCGCCAACCACCTCCTGCCCGTGGATGGCTCACAACCCCCGGTGGGGGAGAGATATAGGACCAGCGGCACACTAGGCTAATCCTCCGCCTTGTGGCGCCGGCACACCAGGTTCTAGTCCCGGTCGGGGCACCGGATTCTGTCCCACTCTGTTGCCACTCTTTCAGGCCAGCTCTCTGCTGTGGCCCAGGAGTGCAGTGGAGGATGGCCCAAGCACTTGGGCCCTGCACCCCATGGGAGACCAGGATAAGTGCCTGGCTCCTGCCATCGGATCAGCGCAGTGAGCCGGCTGCAGCGCGCTGGCCGCGGCGGCCATTGGAGGGTGAACCAACGGCAAAGGAAGACCTTTCTCTCTGTCTCTCTCTCACTGTCCACTCTGCCTGTCAAAAAAAAAAAGAGTCAAATGATGGGTGATTCTGGGAAGGAGGGAGTAGTCTTCTGGGGGTGGTCTGAGAAACTGCAGGAGAGGGCATTTCTGGGGCGCTCACTCAGGGTCAGGGGTAGGGGGCATTTCTCTTTCTAACCTTGCCCCAATGTTCTCACGGCCTCAGCGCAGCCTCCACCTCCTCCTGCCTGTGGCTGCTGCCGCCTGGCGTCAGGCCCCCTTCCTAGCACTCCCGGTCGATAACGTGTGCGACAGTCCCAGAGAAGGGGCTGAGCCCGTGCCTCTGGGAAGAAAGGGAGTGTCTCTTCTGCAGATTCTCCAGCCTGGACAAGCAACCGCCCCGATGGAGGAAAAGAAAAAACCAGGGAGAGTGACTGCCGTGCAACCTACACCCAGAGCGCAAGGCATGGGACATGTCCGGACGAAGGCAGAGCTACCAGCGCCCTGGCCCCAGGTCTGTGTGGAGAACACAGCCCTCAAAGCTTCTGGAGGGGCTGCCCTCCGGCCAACAGCTGCAGCTCCTCCCCTTGGCTGCCTACTTCCCGTCATCTTGAGGGTCTGCTCCCAGTTTTTCCACATCACAAAAATTGAAATCGCAATTTTAAGACTCGGGGCTTTGTGTTTTGCAGAAAGTCCGCAGATGTGTGTTTGAGGTTGGGGATTTGGAGAGAGCTATAGGGTATCAATAGAATGTTCGCCTGAGAGTATGAATGCAGACTCCTCGGATAAGGGGGTGCTTGTGAGCTTTCTCTGGTGTAAAGTCCATCTTTCTCCCTCTCCATCATCTATTTGTTAGAAGCAGGTTGCTGGGCACAGGGCACACGCAAGGCAAGAGGAATTAAGCCTCACCTCCTGGAGCAAGGGGTGTCAAAACTGTGTGTTAGTGGGGCCGGCGCTGTGGCACAGCGGGTTAAAGCCCTGGCCTGAAGTGCCAGCATCCTATATAGGCGTCGGTTCTAGTCCCAGCTGTTCCTCTTCCGATCCAGCTCTCTCTGCTGTGGCCTGGGAAAGCAGTAGAGGATGGCCCAAGTCCTTTGGCCCCTGCACCTGCACGGGAGACCTGGGGGAAGCTCCTGGCTCCTGGCTTCGGATCGGCACAGTTCCCGCCATTATGGCCATCTGGGGAGTCAACTAAGCAATTGAAGACCTCTCTCACTGCTTCACCTCTCTCTGTAACTCTCTTTGAAATAAAATAAAATAAATCTTTAAAAAAATGTGTGATAGTGTGCTAAAGCCACCCTCGCAGTTGGTTTATGGAGGGCAGGTGCTTGAAGGCTTTGCAAGTCTGCTGTCTTTCCTTAGAGTTGCATCTATTGATTTGCACACCCATCAGTGGATCTTGCCTGTAGCGTTCTTACTGAGAATGCTCTGACAGTGATTTTCCATGTCCCTCATTTCTACAGTTATTAACTAGAATTCTTCTGCAAGGAAGATAGCACCTCCTTCCCCATTTGGTTATTTATTCTATCATTTATTTATATCATTATAGATTTATAAATATATGTTTTATCTTCGGAGTTTGATTCCATTATTATTAATATTCATTACATTGCTCAAATGGTTTCTGCTTTGGTCACTGGAGATTCTTTTGGGTTGTCTTTTGTGTCCTTTTAGTATGGCCCCTCCTTCTAAAATGATTTATTTAGGGGCTGGCGTTTGTGGTGCAGCACGTTAAGCCTCCGCCTGCAATGCTGGCATCCCATGTGGGTGCCGGTTTGAGACTGAGCCACTCCACTTCTGATCCAGTTCCCTATTAATGTGCCTGGGGAAGCAGCAGCAGATGGCCCAAATGTCTGGGCCCCTGCACCCATAAGGGAAACCTGGAAGAAGCTCCTGACTCCTGGCTTCAGCCTGGCCCAGCCCGGGTCATTGTGGCCATTTGAGGAGTGAACCAGTGGATGGAAGATCCTCCACTCTCTCTAATCCTCTCACCGTCTTTAATCCTCTCTCTGTAACTCTGCCTTTCAAATACATTTTAATATATTTTTATTTATTTATTTGCTAGGCAGTGAACTGAGCCAGAAACTCAACAAAGGCCCTCACAGAGGGGCAGGAGCCTTGAGCTAACACCACTGCATCCCAGGGTCTGCATTAGCAGGGAGCTGGAGTCAGGAGCCACAGTCAGGTCTTGGAGACAGGTTCTCCAATACGGGCAGGAGATGGGTGTTTTGACTGACATCCTAACCACTAAGCCAAATGCTTCTCTTGACACCCCTTCTCCTCCTTTTAAGCGTATCCTTACTTTCTGGCTCTTCAAGTTACTCCAGGCTCATCTTGTAGGCTCCCTGCCCAGCTCAAGAATTAGCCATTTTTCTAAGGAAGCCTTGTCTCCTTTTACTGAAGAATGATATTTAAAAACCAAGATCTAGACACTAAGTGTGTTTGTTGCTAATGAAGTGTCCCCTTCCTTTGGGCACTGTTGGCAGACAAGGCTAGCAAATATGTTCATATACAAACCTATATATGCACTGCCCATCTGGGTTAAGGTCTAACTCTCTGTGTGGGCATACAAACATATCACATAGATACCAGGACTGTACAGCGGCATGTAGATGTCTACAGATCTCTGCATAGGTATTAGAGATATCTACATGTGTGCTATATTATACGCATACACCTGTGTGTAAAGTGAACTGGAGTCCATACGACATCTCCATCTAGCCTCCCTACCACAACCCAATCATGCCTCCTATGAGCTACAATTTGTTTACATATTTATTCAACACAGGTATAGTGTAGTTTCAGAATCATTCATCTATAATCTGTAACAAATGTAGCAACTATACTACCTGTATACTTCTTTTTATCTCCAGCTCACAGCTTCAGTTACAGCAGTGTCTTCCAAAGTTACAGGCTTCATCTTTTTCTCCACTGCCACCTTTTCATATATATTTGTGATATGGTGAGATTCGTGTGCTAAATTCATGTGTTAATGATATCCTGGCATTGAATGATTTTTTTAAAATCTCTATACAGTTAAATTCAGTTCTGTGGCTTTTGACAACTGCGTAGAGGCTTGATGTCTCACAGAAGAGTCCCATCACCCTAAAAATTCCCATTTGCTAACTCTACATGCCCCTTTTTCCAGAAAGCCCTCCTCTGACCATTCCCCAAGCATAGATCAGAAGCCCAGGCTCCCACAGTATTGTGAATTTCCCCATCTTTGCATTTGTCATTCTGTGTTCAAAATCCTCACTCCTCATCTGAACCTCTGTGAAGCAGCACTTCCCAAAGTGTCGCAAGCCAATATTGAGTGAGGAGTCACTAGGATGTAGGCTCCCTAAGGTCAGGGACATTTCTGTTGTGTTTATCATCATGTCCTCAGTGTCTGGCAGCGAGTAGGCACTTGTTAATTATACTTTAAAAGATTTTATTCATTTAAAAGGCAGAGTTACAGAGAGAGAGAGGGAGGGACAGAGACAAAGGTCTTCCATCTGCTGGTTCACTCCCCAAATGGCTGTGACAGTCATCAGTCAGAGCTGGCCAGAGAAAAGCCAGGATTCTGGAACTCTATCTGGGCCTCCCAGGTAGGTAGCAAGGGCCCCAAGCACTTGGGCCATCTTCTACTGCTTTCCCAGGTGCATTAGCAGGGAGCTGGGTTGGAAGTGGAACAGCTGGGACTCGAACCAGTGCTATATGGGATGCCAGCATCATAACAGCAGCTTAACCCACTGTGCCACAACCCCTGATTCTAATGTTTTCTGGATGAATGAATTTTCATGTAGGTGGCACCTGGCCTTTAAGTTGGCCCCGTGTGACATTCTAACCTGGTTAGATGTCACCTCCTGGTGTTCACACATTGAATCAGGGCTGCCTGGTGCAACCAGCAAGGTATGGTGGAGGTGACAGAGTGTGACTTCCAAGGCTGGGGGATCGAGTCTCCACCTTGGCTTCTTAGACTACTCAGGCTGGGGAAGGCCAACTGCCACGTCACGAGGACACCCAAGCAGCTCTGTGGAGAGGCCCAAGAGATGAGGACCTGAGCCCTCCAACCACCAGTCAGTGCCCGCCTGCCAGCCACAGGCGTGAGCCACCGAGAAGCTGAAGGCTCCAGTTCCAGCAGAGCCACTGGACGACTGCAGCTTCGTGAAAGTCGCTGAAATGCTCAGTAAAGCACCCCAGAAACTGTGGGAAGAGAATTCTTTTTTGTTGTTTTGAGTCACTAGTTGTGTGTTTGTTTGTTTGTTTGTTTGTTTGTTTTTAATAATATGCACCCAGGAATAGATGAGTGGTAGAGTCCTAACAGAAGTGAGGATGCGAGTTTGGGAAACACTGGGTTGAACAGCGGAAGGCATTTAGTCATGGAGGGCTCTCCAGAGCTTGCACCGGGAATCCCCACTCTCTGACACTTTCTCCTTTTTCGTCAAGTTAACTTTTCCAGTTTGAAAATTCAGTTGTACGTGGACCTACCATTAGGCAGTATCTCAAATGAAATGACACCAGGATTGCTCAGGGCCAGCAAGAGAGGGAGAATCTCCTAAGGAGTTGGTCTTCAAATCCCTACTCTAACGCCTTTCCAAAGTCACCTTTCCCTCGACTCCCACAAGTCCTGGCTGCATCCACCCGGCTAGGGGGACCACGCCCTTGCCTTCACCTCAGGGGCCAAATATGATCACCTTTATGTAACTTTCCACAGCGCAACTGAGATCAAAATGATTGCTTTGCAAGAAACTCAGCGTAATGTGTTGAATTGGGACCCCAAAATAGATATGATCAAGTCCTCACCCCAGTAGCTGTAAATGTGACCTTACTGGAAAATGAAATCTATGCAAATGTATTCAGGTTAAGAGGAGGTCCTACTGGATTAGTGTGGGCCCTAAATCCAACTGCTGGTGTCTTTAGAAGAGAAAGAAGTATAATTGGACAGAGGAAGCACAGAGAAGAATGCCATGGGACATCAGAGGCGGAAGCACCAAGGATCGCCAACGATCGTCAGAAGCAAGGAGAGAGGCGGGGAACGGATTCTCCCCCAGAGCCTGCCAAAGCAGCCTGTCCTGCCATCACCTGGAGTCAGACTTCTCACCTCCTGGATTTTAAGGCACTAAATCTGTTGCTTTAAGCATCTAGCGGTGGTTTGTTAGGTCAGCCCTAGGAAAAGAAGACACTTAAGAAGGACTAAAAGGAATTACTCAAAGGAACATAGAAAGAGGCACACCACCCAGCCATGCAGCTGCTACACTGGCCAACCTTGGTCTCCAGCATCCACACCCCTCCCCCACCACCACCCTGGTCAGGATCCTGCCTCACTGCGGCAGAGGCACTTGGACACACTCGGGCCTAACCAGGTTCCTCTAGTGCAGGCCTCACAGGCAGAAGCACACAGAGGTGCTCCTGCTACTCAACCCAGGGCCTGAGTAACAAATCCACTCCCCCACCCCGACCCTGGATCTGCTTTCTCCCAGAATAACTGACACTGGGATACCTGTTCCGTTCAGAGCAAGTCTTGCTTCTGCCTATAAGGGATGTGACCATGAGTTTATCTCAAAACATAGCTTGTCTACCGCTACTACAAGAGACGGACTGGGCTCTCGGCTCTTTCCTGGGATGCCTGCCTGGCCTGTCAGTTGTATTCTCTTCTTCACTACCTCGCTTCCTGCTGCTCTGTCTCATGTCTGAAATTCTTTTCTTGTGTAAAGATAAGGAGCCCTGATCCAGCCATTTCTGGTTGCACTAAGCATGGGCCCTAGGCTGAGTCGGTTTCATCCTAATTTAAAGAGACAATGGAATCTCCTAACACAATACTTTATCTGTTTCAGTCTCAGCCAAATAATGCTTTGTAGCTACTTAGGTATCCTGCTATGACCTCCGACCTCCTCATGATAAAGCCAAGTCATCAGGCAAGTTTCCCAAGGCACTGCACTGACTTCCGAGACACCGCGTTATCAGAACCCAAGTGGCTTCAGTGGCTGGCTCAGCAGCCCACCCTCCATAAACATCGCCGTACCACCCCTACTGAGCAGGACAGCGATTCTTGAGACCCAAAAGTCCACTACCTTCTCATCTGTGGATAAACTTTATCTTTCTTTCACCCAAGAGAGAGATAGAGAGAGATACAGAGAAAAGATCAGTTAAATGTCCATTCTCTGAGCTCCTAAACCCCAGGACTTCTCCACCATTACACGTGGTCATTTTTTTTTTTTTTTTAAGATTTATTCATTTATTTGAAGAGCAGAGTTACAGACAGAGAAGGAGAGACAGAGAGAATCTTCCATCCACTGGTTTACTCCCCAAATGGCCGCAACCACCAGAGCTAGGCCAGGCCAAAGCCAGGAGCCAGGCGCTTTTTCTGGGTCTTCCACGTGGGTGCACGGGCCCAGTGACTTTGGACATCTTCCGCTACTTTCCCAGACACATTATCAGGGAGCTGGATAGGAAGTGGAGCAGCCAGGACTCAAATCAGTGCACACATGGGATGTTGGTGCTGCAGGTTGCAGCTTAACCCACTATGCCACAGTGCTGGCCCACACACGGTCTTATAAGTGCCTACTACTGTGTTTGGCTCATCCACCTCTCTCTCTCTCTCTCTCTCTCTCTCTCTCTCTCTCTCGACAAACCTAGAGGCTTGCACATGGTAGGAGCTGGACAGTTGCTGGCTGAGCTAGGACTCCATTGCAGAGCCTTTGCTATTCTCTGAGCCTCACCTTTAGCTAAGCAATGGGTAGAGCCCAGACTTCTCTGGCTTGAACTCCTGCAAAACCCTGTTTTGTGGTCTCCCTAATACCTCTTCATATGACTTCTAAATCTCCAATATCTCTCTCTCTCTCTCTCTCTCTCTCTCTCTCTCACACACACACACACACACACACACACACAAACCACCCCTATATCTATCCTAACTAATGAGTGAATGACTCATACTTCTTAGCATAGCCTATTGGAGCACCCAAAGTCTGGTTCCTCCCCACCTGTCTGGCCTTGACTTCATACACTTAACCTGCAGGCACAACGCAGTCTCTCATCTTTATGCTTTTTTCATCCAGAAACCACTCAGTCCTCCTTTAGGACCTGTGCACAAAGCACCTGCCCCAGTGACATGTTCTTGGACCCCTCCCCCTTGAGCTCAGTTCCCAGTACTTCCACAGCGACATGCCACTTCCATTTGTCTGATTAAAACACTCTGCTCCAATGTGCAGGCAGGAAGCTCTCCCCCACTACTGATGGCATTGTCCACTCCTCCAGATCAAGGCCCCATGTGGTGTCCATGTCCCTCCTCCTCCCCCCAACACGGGGCTTGGCACAGAGCAGAGGCCCTGGAGGACTTTGTGGGGAGTTGGCTAAGTGGTCAGACCCAAGGCCACCAAAACCGGCTCCCAGAAAAGCAGTTGAAACCCAGGTGCCCTTTGCATCTGGAATCTCTGGAGTGTGTGTGATGTCACTTCTGCACAACCTTCTTCTTCATACAACATAGAAAGTCCAGCGGTGAGCTCCAAGGCATCACAGAACTTCCTCCGAGTAGAGCCCAAAACCCAGCTGCAAGATTTCTCCACAAACATCTGGGAGGCCAGAGAAGGAGCCTTGATGAGTTCTGACAGCAGCTGCCCCTGCACCTGGGCTCAAGCTGTGCCCGAGACCATGCTCTCGCTCAGATTATCTAAATAGCAGAAAAGGTCCGGAGAAGAGAGGTGTGTTGCAATGTGAGGAGAGTTTGCACCTTTGCCTCCCCTCACCACCCCCCCACCCCCCCACCCCCCCACCCCCGCATACTTTTCCCAGTGAGCTGCCTCCCGCCAGCACAGCCCACACAGGGTTCGGGGAAGGGAGCAGGAGAGCTATTCTGGAGTCTGCACTGGACAGCAGTGATACTCGGCAGATGATTCCAGTTCTGAAACTTGCCCGTGCTGAAGAATCTTTAAAATGCAGATAAGGGAGCAGGTGTTTGATGCAGTGGTTAAGCGGCTGCTTGGGGAGCCCATATCCCGTATCAGAGTCCCTGGGTCCCAGGATCTAGTCCAGGCTCCACTGGAATCAGCTTGATTCCATCTTCCTGCTAATGTGCACCCTGGGAGGCAGCAGGCGATGGTTCATTATTCGGGTCCCTGCTACCTACATGGGAGACCTAGGGCTTCAGTGTGGTCAGCCCCAGCTGCTGTGGGCATTTGGGGGAGTGGACCAGCAAATGAAAGATCTCTCTTTCTCCTTCTCTTTCCCTGCCTTTCAAATAAATTTAATTTTTTTTAAATCAGATAAGAAGAAAGTGCAGATACTTGAGCCCTGCTTCCAAGAATGTAACTGATTAGGTCAGGGTTGCCTAGGAATCTGCATTTAAAGCAAAAGCATAAAAGGCTCGCTAGTGATGTAAATGCTTGGAATCCTCAGGCCACCCCTTGAGAAACCTTGGCCAAGAAAGCCTCCCCCCACCCCCCCACCCCCACCAGCTGGAGACCATCCTCTTTCTTCTTTCTCACAGCCTCAGGGAGCTACAAGTCTCCGGGGATTCTGGGAAGCGACAAAGACCCTGGAGTCCCAGAAAGACAGCATGCAAAGGCCCCCAGGAGGCCAACTCACATCAGAAGAGAGGCCTGTATCTGTGGACCCAGAGGGCAAAACATGCCCCTTGCAGAGCAGTCGCAAGGAAGGAGATGTGAACTCAGTGAGAGGAAGAACTTTCTGGCAAACCTACCGTATCACTCCCAGCTTCAGCAGTCTGGTGGGAGGGTTCTTGCCTTCCTTGACTAAGTAGTCCCTGGCAGGTGACAGGGCCCTTCAGAATGCCCTCCCCAAGGTCTGACCAACTGCCTATTCAAGAACTATTTACTGAGTTGAACTATAATGAGCTGTTTACTGACTGCTGCCCCATGATGCTTGGAAGTAGGCTGCACCTACTAACTACTCAATAAATGCCTGACAGCGAATGAAGAGCAGTGCCCTGGCAGAAAATGAGGAACATCCACCCTGTGGCGCAGCAGGTAAAGCCACCCCCTGTGATGCCAGCATCCCATGTGGGCGCTGGTTCGAGTCCCACTGCTTACTTCCGATTCAGCTCCCTGCTCATGCACCTGGGAAAGCAGTGTAAGATGGCCCAAGTGTTTGGACCCCTGCACCCACATGGGAGACCTGGATGAAGCTCTTGGCACCTGGCTTTGGCCTGGCCCAGCCCTGGCCGCTGCAGCCACCTGGGGAGTGAACTAGTGAAGATCTGTGTGTGTATGTGTGTGTGTGTGTGTGTCCCTCTCTCTGTGTAACTCTGCCTTTCAAATAAGTAGAATCCTTAAAAACAGAAGTCCACCCTGAGAGGCAGTTGAGTCCCCCTCACCACAGTTTTCATTCACATGTAGGCTGACCCACTCCCACTCCGTGGGAGACTTTGGGGGTGGAGCTGAATGAGACCGGATGTGACAGGGAGATTATGAGATAAGGACTGTAGGATGGGGGATTGAGGGGTCTTTGAGAAAAGCAGCCAAGACCCTGTGAGCTGATCACTTGGTTCACAGAAGTGTTCATGGTGAGCGGCCACAGGCAGGGATCACCCTGGTTCTCTCGTCCTCTGATCCACAGCCAGCTTCTGTCACACTAGCGTCTGCGCTCCTGGGTGCCTGCCAGGGCTCGGTGGTGGATCGCTGAGCACAGGGAAGTCCCCACCAGCCTGGGCGGAGGCGTCTTCCTGAGTGCTGACTCGCTCGATGTCTTTTGGGTATGGCCAACTCAAGCTAGTGGTACTCAATGCCGGTGAGTGTGCAGGCTCCAGGGGAGCGGGGAGGGACAAATCCCTCCCCGGAAGGCCAGCACAGAGCACGTGCAGGACAGAACAGGAACGCACACAGTGCCCTGAGCCCCAGGGCAGGTGGCATTCGGAGTTGCTGGAGACGCTGCCTGGCTTTCCACTGTCTCCCCCTGAAGCACAGATCTTTCCAGAACATCTTCATCATTCCCAAGGGTGAGAGACTCCCAAGTGGAGACAGATCCATTTCAGCTCCCACCCTCACTCCAGGGCCCAAGGTCTCAGAGGCCTGGGCCTCCTGGGTCAGGATGTCTGAGTGTGGGTTGGAGACAGGAACCCAGGAATGTGGCTCTAACCTGTTGTTGATTAGCCATGGGACCTTGGCCAAGCCCCTTTCCCTTGCTGTATCTCACATCCTGCCTGGGAATGACCAGACAGACAGGGGCTTTCTCACCTTGGCTAGGAATCAGACTCACCTGAGCGGCAGGGATAAGGAACTGGAGGCGACAGTGCTGGGCCCCCATTCCAAAGCCCCACAAGGAGTCTGGATCCCCAGGGAGGATGGGCCTACTGGAGCCCTAGCCCTCAACCTCGGCCCCAATCAGGGGGCCCTCCCCACCCACTCCCCAGTCCCTGCACTCGGAGGCTCCGTGGGAGGCATCTTTCCCGGCCACACACCATCTCCTTCCAGCCTCTCAGCCCCTTTGGGCCACGATACAGTAAGCCGCCCACCCCTCCCTCCAAAGAGCTCTAGAGCCCGAAGCAGCGGTCAGGGAGTACTTTATTACCCATCGCCCTGCCCCTGCCTCCCAGCACCGTAGCCTGCACGGCCTGCACCCTGTCTTCACGCCAGTCAGTTCTGGCACCTGGTCCTGGCTGGTCCTCCACCCTCCACCCTCCTCCGCCCCCAGGCCTCCACGGCAGCACCAGGCCTGGGACCATATCTCAGCTGGGGGGAGGGGAAGGGAGCCAGGGGCCGGGCAGAAGCTGGGGAAAGAGGAACCAGAGTGGGTCCCTGGTCCAAGCCTCTGGAGCCACCACCCCAGGAGGGAGGGACAGGGGGCAGGGCTGAGTCGGGGCGGGGGTTGCTGAGCGATGTTTCAGGCAGGAGGTTCTTCTCCAGGAGGTGCAGGGAAGCCACTCAGGTCTCGGCCAATGATCTCACTCACTGTAAAGGAGGCGCAGGTGAGAGAGCGGGCTAGGGGTGGCTCCCCTTCTTTTCCAGAGACCCCCAATCCCTCCCAGGCAGGCCTCAGGCTACAAAGCTCTCTGACTTCTCTTTGACACTTGGTCCTAATCAGATCTTGCCCACTTCCATCCTCGGGGGTTCCCATCCCCTGGCCCAGCCCACTGCTGCTGGCTTGGCCTGAGGTCAAGGCAACCTGTGTCACCCAGAGGTGGGTGTGGCCAGTGGGCGGAAGGAGAAGCAACACAAGGAGGCTCCCTGTCGGCACTCCTGACCACAGTGACCATCTTCAGGGCCAAGCCAGGGTGAGGGAAATCACACAGCCCCAGGACCTCGGCCTGCCATCTCCCCTCTCTGCAACTCTAGGCCTGAGTCTGCAAACCGAGGGGGCCATATGGGATGACCTTGAGAGGCCCTCTAGCCCTGGGATTCTGTGACCTGGGGTAGAGGGCAGAGGCAGGAGAAAGGTACCCTCTGGAATCAAGTGAACTGGACTCAGGAGGTGATGCACCCGAGAACTCACTTCCTAGAACCCTGCAGCTGGCCCCGAGAGCCTGAGGCCAAGCAATCTCCGGGAGGCCAAGCTCCAGCCCTCAGCAAACATGCAGAGCCACCTCTCACACACATGCACACCCACAGTCCCTGGTCCCACACCCACCTTCCTCCAGCGTGATACCCTGGACAGGGGCACTGTCTCGGAAGCCGCTGCTGTAGCCACCCCTGGATTTCTCCTGCTCCGGAGCCCCCTCCCCAGGGCCATAGCCTGGCCCTACCTCATCATAGCCCTCAGCAGGTAGGGCAGGAACACTGCTCTGTGGGGGGAAGGGGCCTTCAAGTGGTGGGGATGAAGGGAGTGGAGGCCGAAAGGGGGCTGGAGGAGGAGGCGGGAATGGAACCCCCAGGGGGAAAGAGGAGCCGCGGCCTCCATATGGGTCACTAGGGAAGGGCCGGGGAAGGAAGGAGACAGGAGGGGGGCGGGCACAGCCTGTGGTGCCCCCAGTCTCAGGGAACATGCGCAGGCCCGGTCTGTAGGATGGTGGGGGCCCCGTTTGGGGGTAGAGAGGGGGTGTGCCATAGCCGAAGCCTTCCGACAGGTAAGGAGTTTCATAAGCGGGGTCTTCCTGGGGATAGGAGGGGTAGGGGGGCCTGGGTGGTGAGAAGTCCATGTCAGTGCCAAAGGGGGGGCCCGGTGCGGAGGGGAATCCCCGGAGAGATGAGTCCGGCAAGGGCTCCTCCTTGAAGATCACTGGGGGAGAAGGGGGAAGGGCGGGAGGACACGCTAGTGAGAGGCCTGGCAGTCTCTTCGTGGGCACCTTCCAATCACCCTCGCCCCACCCCCACCCCCCGCAGCCAGGGTCTCCTGCATCCCTCTGCCCTTGCTCAGCGCCCCACATGGGCTGTCCTGGAGCGCACCAGGCAGGAACTTGAAACTCTGGGTAGGACTGCGCTTCCTCCGCCCATTGGAGACGTAGAAATAGACCTGGACTGGCCGGGACACCCGCTTGTTGCTGTACGCTGGGACGGTCAGGGTCAGCGTCACCTGCGGGAGAGCAGAGGGTGAGGCAGAGGATCCCCTGGGCATCCAGCCCCAGTCCAGCCTTGCCAAGGACTGAAACCTTACATCCTGCCTCTTCCCATTTGCTAAGGAGCAAAGTTCATTCCCTAGTGATGCACCTGCTTCCACGGTGGCCACACCACCTCCTCCAGAGACAAGTAGGTCGCTGCAGAGCCCACTCCCATGGGCAAGGGGAGCCAGCTGAGACCTCCCTGAGTTCCCCCACCTCCCCTCCCACCTCCCAGGGTGCGCACCCGAGTGACACCCCTACCTCATTGCTCTGCAGTCGGTTCACCGTGGCCTCCTCCTCCCATTGCAGCTTTCCATCTGGCGAGGGGAACAGGGGGCTCCAGCTCAACACCACGGGCCCTGCCCTCTGCCCCTGTCCTTCCCCCTCCTGCTGGAGCCCAGGCCAAATCCGCTATTCAGAGGAGCCCACAGCCTGTTTACACAATAGGCCGGAAGAGGCAGGCTTTCAGCTGTGCCCAAGGTACAGGCAAGCAAACTGAGACCGAGGGACATGCCGGGGCCAGCCCAGGCACCAGAGGGAGTCGGTGACAGAGCATCTCTTAAACCCTCTACCCAACTCCAAACATCCTTTCCCTTGATCATCCCGGGAGAAGGGGGAGGGATGGAAAAGGTCCCAACTTGAAGGAAGACAAGGAAACCCCTGGGGATGCTCTGACATGGTCCCAACTGAGAAATCTGGGTATAGGGGTCGGGGCTTTCCAATGACCTCTGGTTGTTGGCTGCCCTTGGAGCCTGTGGCCTCCCTTTCTCCACCTCTGAAATTCCACCGTGGGGTATCTCATGGGCTCTTGTAACCACAACTCAAGAGGGGCCCCGAGGGAACTCCCTTCGTACCCTATCCACACAGGGGTAAATGCACTCAAAGCTGACTCCTCTTTAATAAGCGGGATGGGCATTTCACACATCTGTCGAACCCCTGCGGTGCAGACTGCTGTCACATATCCCCCCCACTGGAAGGGCTGAGAGAGGGAAACCAGGGCTCAACTGGCAGGGCTAGCGGCAGTGCCAGAGATCTTCCTCGTGCTGGTTCCAAGCCCTTCTGTCTTCCCTCCATCCCCAGTTGGGTCCTTACCTGGGCCCCTCTCAATGAACACCACCTTGGAGTCCGGCAGGAAGTTGGAGCCAGTCAGCACTAGTTCCTCGCCTCCTCTCACCGAGCAGGCGCTGGGGCTGTAGGCCTCCACCTGGGGCAGCTCCTGGGCCGAGCGCTGGGCTGCAGAGCAGTACAAGAAGAGGCCTGGCTGGGCTGGGCATGGGGGGAACAGCCTCTCCCCTCCTCTCCTTCGCCCTCTGGACTAACTGCCACAGGGCCCCGGGGGAGCCTTCCTTCAGGGGGCAGACACATGGGTAAATCAGCAGGATCCATGGGGTCACACAGACCACATATGGAACCACTCCTGGAGCAGAGAGGGAGGTAACTACGGCAGGCCAGGGAGTTTCCCAAGCAAGCTCACGGGCCACCCCAGAGGCAGGTAGGGTTCAGGGTCACTCTGGGCCCACGCCAAGACAGAGTCAAGCCAGAGGCAAGCACCATTGGAACACCTCTCCTCCACCCATGGTGGAAATCAGGGCTGATCCCTCTGTGGGCTACCTGGATGGACACACAGGGCATGGAACACCACGCAGGGGAGACGGACAGACAGACAAAACACACAGACAAGAGTCCCAAGGGACAAGGGGATGGCCCAAGGCCTCTGCTCACAGCACTCGATGGGCACCGACGCCGCCTGCACGGAGACGACCTTCCCACCGCCCTGGGGCACGTGTACCCGGAACACCAGCCGCACTCGGGTGTTTTTGCGCCCAATGTCCGTCTCGCCCTTCCGCAGCTCAATGTCAGAATTCCGAAGCTTCAGGATCCCGGCACAGTCAATGCTGAAAGCAAAGGCAGATGGCACACCCTCCCAGCTGAAGCCAGAGCGAGACTCCTGCTCTCCATCCAAAGCCTCAAATGATTTATGGATGCCTAGGGGGCTGTTTTCTAATCAGAGACTGCCCCCAACCAGAGCCCTCTTCTAGAAGGTGAGAAGGCCTGAAAGCCGGCTCCTAGCAATGATGTCTAACCAACTCTAGCAAGAAGAGGGAGAAGCGCACCCAGCCTAGGCCCGGTGGAGAAGCCTGCCGACAGGGGAAGCTCAGTGGGGACTCACTTGGCCGCCATGTTGTTCTCGGGGAGCAGAGTCATCTCCAGCACCTTGGTGCCACTGACGACAGCTTCATAGCTGGCCGTGGCCACCATCTTGCCTGTGATACGGTGCACCTGATAGAAGGCATGAGGCCGCAGATTCCTCTCGTCTGCAGTACCGATGAACATCTGTAGGGTCAGTGGCTTCTCACTGTAGCCCAGGAGCTGTCAGATGGAGAGAGAGAGCCCACCTAATCAAAATTTCCACTGTCTCCCACTCCTTTATCCATCCCTGGATTTTTAGTCCACCACGGGGTGGGGATGGTGAAAGATAAAGGATATCCTGCAAGGGATTCTCTGGGGGAATTGGGCACCAGTTGTGGAGAAAATGTGGCCTGGAGCTCGCTGTTATTCTTGGACTAAGGCCCAAACTGGGCTGGGCAAAGGAGAAAGGGCTTCCAAGGGAGACTGACCCAACTCAACACAGAGACAGCCTAACTCCCAGTGACCTTCGGCCCCAGCTAAATCCCTCCCCCACATCTGGCAGACATGAGGCTGGAGTCCCATGGGATGAGTTGAGTGGGGGTGGAAGAACGGAGGAGCAGAAAGTATATCCGGGTCCTGGAAGTGCACCCTCCTCCCCCCAGGCTGCCTGCAGGGGTCAGAGCCGAGAGGGAGTGTGGGAAAGGGCAGTGCCACGGGGCTGCATGGCTGGAGTCTACCCACAGGGATCTGAGTGGGAGAAAGAAGATCGGGCCTGCCCCTGGCCCCTTACCTTGACCACGGGGTGACCGCCAGGGGCTGCTTTGACGGCTCCACGACTGCCCTCTGTCTCGTAGTGGGCCCGGTGGTGGGCTCTAGGCTGTACCTCGATCCTCAGCTCCAGCTGCTCATACTGGCTGGGCAGAGGCCAATCCAGAGGGGGCAGGGCAGAAGTCCTGGGTGGGAGAGAAGAGCACTGACCATCCCCAGCCTCGGACCCCAGTCAGGATGGACTGGGTCTGTGAGGAAGCAGAGGGCGTGGTGTGAGAGAAAGAGGATAGAAATCATGGTGGAAATCAAGTCCCGGAGCCCAGGAGCAAGAGCAGACGGGGCAGAGCCCCTTGAGATGAGGTATGGGAGGTGACAGCAGGCCTGGGACTCCCTTCTCCCCGGCTCTGAGCACAGGGTTTGGGGTGGGGAGGCTTTGCCTGGATGCAGAGGAACCTCAAGCCCATTCTAATCCCCAGATGTGGATCAAAGCCATCAAGAAGTGTCATTCAGACCAGAAAAGGCCTCAGACATAAACTCCTTTGTTCTACAAATACAGAAACCGAGGCCAGCAGCCATCGACCATACCTAGGACAGAGTACGGAGTACATTCCGCTCCCTGGCCAGCTCCCCTTCCATTGCTTGGAGTTGGATAGGTAGAGTTCCAGGGAGCTAAGGAGTCTGGAGTGGGTGACTGCTCCTGTATTATGCTTCCAGGTACCCTAAGCCAGTGGACCCCTACTGGTAATGACCCCGCAGGTGATATGTGGCATGGGGGCATGTCCGGTTGTCACAGCTAGGGGGAGTGTTGCCACTCGCATCTAATGTGTAGAGGCCAGGGCAGGGGGCCTGCTTAACAATCCTACAGTGCCCATACAGGGCTGCTGGGCCTGAGAAACCCCAGCGCAACTTGTGTGACACAGTTTCTTTCCTCTAGACCTTTCTCAGGATGGAGCCGGCTCAATCTGACATCTCAAGGTTTGAGTGTGGACTGGTAGAATTGCCAAGTTTTAATACAAATTCTTTGACCTGCAGGTATGTGCTAGTTTATTCATATTAGCAGCTAGACCCTTAAGCCACTGGGTCAGGCTCTAGAGATGAAATATAAGAAAAGAGGGACTTCCTGGAACAGAGTGTAGGGCAGGCACCAGTGTGAAGGGGCGGAGCGGAAGGTCCACACAAAGCCCACGCTCCCAACCCAGCCCCATGTGGGCTCACAGCCGGGCTGGGGCACCCCCAAGGACTGCTCCTTGCTTGACTAGGCCTCCTAGAGCAGCATGAGGTGGGCTGGATTTTCTCTAATTGGCCCTTAGCAAGAGGGGTGCATTTATTCTAAATCTCCTTAAAACTAGGCCGGCGCAGTTGCTGTGCTGGCTGTGGATGCTCTTGGAAATGCTTAGATCTTTGAAGAAACCTGGTCTCTTGACCCTCCCATTCCCCAGTAGGACCACGGGGAGAGCAGTGGTGGCAGGCGCACTCCTCACCTGAAGACGGGGCTGTGTCCCCCAATGCGGGCCTTGGACCAAGCCAGTGGGGAGGGCACCGCCAGGTAGTCCATGCCAGCCACCTCCTTCCGGGCACCCCCAGCGGGAGTGGGGGCCTCCTCCGCCCCAGAGGGCAGCTTCCCATTGCACGGGGCGGACTCCTCCGGCCGAGGCAGGGCCACCGCCTGCTCGCTTGAGGTTCGCCGCGTCTTCTGCGGGATGCTCTCAGCTGGCGGGGCCCCCATGTAGTCAAAGGGGCCGGGTGAGCCAGGGTCTCGGGCCAGAGGCAGGGGTGGTGGTGGAGGTGGCTCAGGGCCCTCTTCCCCCAAGCTGCCCCGGCGGGACAGCGCCGGGGAGGCCGAAGATGGGGTGCCCGAGCTGGAGTAGCGCCGCTTGCCGCACGGGGATGAAGGCCTGGGCGAGGCCGGCGTGGGCCCAGGAGCGCTGAGGAGGAGCCAGCTGTCCTCCGGCCCCCGGCCTCCAGGACTTGGCCCGTACAGGCTCCAGGGATCCTCGGGGGTCCACGGCCTAGGGGAGGCCCGGGGCGAAGGCAGCGGCGAGCCCAGGCCGAAGCGGGAAGCTGCCTCGTTAAGCTCCGACTCCACCTCGTCGCAGGCGGCGTACAGGGCCGCCTCGTCCGAGGCGTCCGAGAAGAAGCTCCACGAGGACAAGCTGCTGCTGCCCGGGCTCGGACTGAAGAAGGCACTCCCGCCCTGGCCGCCTGCTTCTCGGTAGCCCCCAAAGCCTTCTGGTGGGGGGTAATCGCGGGGAGAGCCGTCCCCCCAAGCGTCGGGGTTGTCGTCCAGGGAGGCGGGCGGGTCGGGCGTGGGAGAGATGGAGGTGATGCGGATGCTGGGACACTCGAGGACGCGGCCGCCCCCGGGACCCCCGGCACCCCCTCCTGGCCCCCCGAGCCTCACCGACCGGGCGGGCTGGCTCTCCCAGGTGCCAGGTGAGGGGGCCGGGCGTGGCGGCGGGGAGTGCATGCCGGGCCGAGGGGGCGGAGGCCGGGGGATGCCAATAGGGGCAGCGCCATAGGGAGGGGGCTCCCCCAGGGCCAAACGGCAGCATGGTGGGGCATCTTCCGAGTCCGGTTCTGTGGAAATGGGGAGGGGGGGCGGGAGAAAGAAGCTGGTGAGATTTCAGGGGTTCCCGGAGTGTCTGGCCCCCCAAGTTCTACTCTGCGCCCCCCTCTGCAGCAAGGAGAGGTCTTGGAGCCCCAAGATCAAAGCAGAGGTGACGGATGTCGGGATGTGGGGCCCTGGCCCTCTGGCGGAACTTCACGGTGTGGGCCGGTGGCCCTTAGCCCCCAGCATAGGACTCGCTCTGATCGGGTCCCGAGGTGAGGGAGGTGGTGGGGAGGGGCTAGCGCTGGGCCTGGAGGCGTGTTTAGCAAGGCGCTGGGCTGGGCTGGGGGCGACTCACACATGAACCCAATTAGCAGCGGTTCCCAAACCCCCAAACGGTGCTGGCAGGAGCCCCAGTTGCCATCGCAACCGTGACCAAGGGAGGCGGGGGGCGCCAGCGCTGCGGTGACGCGGGAAGGCGGCTCCTCCCTCGCTCCCCCCCAGTCTGGGGCCGAGGGGCTGATGCGTGCCGGGCCCAGCCGGGGTGGAAGGGGGGTGCAAGCGGGCAGCGCGGATTCCGTGCGAGCGGCGGCCGCCGCCCCCGGCTCCGTCCCCGCCATCTGCCTCTCATTGCGGCCAGACGGGGAGGGGGAGGGGCGCCCCGGCGCGGCCTGCCGGTGCCCCAGACCCCCGGCGTCCGCTCTGCCCGACCAGGGCTTGGCCCGCACGAGCCAAACTCCGGGGCCGAACCTCTCCTTCCCCGGGCTAAGCCCCCGACTCTCGGATCCGCCGTGCTCACCCGCCCCCAGTCGCAGTGACAGTCGGCCCCGCCGGGAGGCGGCGCGCAGCCAACGGCACCCCCACCCCCACCCCAGCCACGACCTAAAAAGGAGAAAGTGCAGCCCGGGCCCCCAGCCTCACTTCCGCAGACCGGGGCGCCCCCTGACCCCCCTCAACCTCTGACGCCCTCATCCCCCCCGCCCGGGCTCAGTGCCCTAACTTCCCCAGACTCGGGTCCCCGGCCCTCCTCTCACTGACCCAAGAAACCACCCTCCCCAGCCCCGCACTAACCTTCCCCCGACCCCCCCGCGCCCAGCGGGGGGGCCTCCTTCTCCTCCCCGAACACCAGCTTAAATTCCAGCTCCTCATCCTCGCAGCTCGCTGCCCCCATGGATCCGACCAGAGCCCCCGGGTCCCGGCCTGGGTGGGAGGGGGCAGCTCGGGAGGCTGCTGTCTCTTCACCCGGGTGGCTCCCTCCCTCCCTTTCTCTGAGACGCCCCCTCCTCCGCCGCTGTCGCCTCCCTCCGGACGCCCCCTCGTTATTATAGAAACTTTTCCAAACTTTTTTCCCCCAAACTTCTTCAAAGCGGGCCCCCCCCCAGCCCGTCCCTGATTGGCTGCCTGGGATGCTCCAGCCCCTCCTCCGGGGATGAGATGGGAAAACCACGCGCCCCTCGTCCTCCCCCACCCTCCCTCCTTCGGTCCGCTCTCCAGTCCCTCCCCCTCAAAGAAAAAAAAAAAACTGAATTGGAAAACGGTCCCTGCAGCGTGATACGACCCTAATGATGCCTATTGGCCCGGAGTCGTGACAATCATTGCCCGCAGCGATCCCGGGCCCGCCTCCTCCCTTGGTCTCTGTTAAGGGCTCTGGGTCCGAGCGCCTTAAAGGGGCCACATTTTGGGCCCCCGGTATAGACGGCCCATGGGAGATCCTAAAGTTCTAAAGACTTCCGCAGCCAGCATCTAGCAACCTCTCCTCTCCTCTCCTTTTCCCCCAGGCCTGAGGCCTGCGGGCTCTCGGGTGCACGGTACTCCTGGCAGCTCTGAGAAGGAATAGGCCATTCCTCTCAATCCTGCCCCGTCTGGGCCTTCTGGAAAGCTTTGCCCTGCGGAATGAGAACCTACCCCCTCCATCCCTCCTCGTCCTCCAAAGGTGAAGAGGATTTAGTTGGCCTGGATCACTCTCAGAGCGGCCAGAACCTGGGAGGAACTGGTCAAAGTCCCCCAGTCCCTGATGGGCGTAGATCCAGGCCAGGCTTTGCCACTGCTCCTGTCCCAGCCACCCAGAGGGGCCATTAATTAGCCTTCACGGGAAGTCAGCTCCCTCCTCCCAGAAACTATAGTCTGGAATGAATCTAAGGTCCGATGGCATCCCGATCCGGCCCTCCAGAGAAATCCTGGCCGGGTTTACCAGGAGCCCGAGCTCCGCGACCTGGTGGGCCCTAGGGCTGGACACCTGTCACCTGGGCAGTGGGAGGAAGGAAGACCCGGTCTGGAATTTCCAGGAAGGGCAGGCGCGGAGGGGCCCAGGTGGTGTGAAAGGTAGTTAGACGGCAGGTTTGTGATTCGGAGGGAAGCTGCTGCTGGGCGCGGGGTGCAAGACCCACTCTCCCCCTTACATGCACCCCGTATGCTTCAACCCCTCTCTAAGAGGCCCCAGCGACCTCCAATCTCGAAATCCTTCCAGTTCGCGCCCCTAATGGCGCCCAGCCCTGCCCTCGAAGGGTTAAACGCCGGCCCTCGGGTCAGACGTTTACAAACACTCGGGAGTCGGGCGGGGACCGCGCCCATTACTCTAATGAGAAACAGGCTCCGCGGGGCTGGGGGAACGGGGCAGGGGGGCTAGCCCGGCCGAGGCGGCTACTCTCCCTCCCCTCAGTCCTCCCTCGGGCCCGCCCAGGAGACCCCCTCCAGCCCCCGGGGACCCCGGTGACGTGCGGAGCTGCCCCGGCTCCGAGCCCAGCGCGGCGGCGCGGGAGGGGCGGGCGGAGAGAGGAGAATGTTCCGAAGCGAGCGGGGAGGCGGCTGGGTATGCTTTTCCTTTCTGCCCCCCCCCCCCAACAACTCCCACCTCTCCGGTTGGTCTCCTCAGGTTACATTTCCCTTCCAGTTTCATCTCGGAAATGCTGGAAGGAAAAGACGCCCGAGGAGCGAGAGCGAGGAACACATCGAGGCCACGACCGACCCGGGGTCCCCGCCAAGAGCAGCGCGCCCGAAGGGGGACGCAGAGACCCCGAGCCCCAGCCCCGCGCCCCCGCGCGCCGCCCCCGCGCGGCCCCTCCCGGCGCAGCACGAGCAGACGCGCACATTCTTTTCAAATGTCATATTTCCTTTGATCCTGGGCAGTGTTTCTCCATGTGTCTGGCCCCGCTCCTGCCCAGCCAGCCGCCTCCCCCTCGCCTCCCTTTGTTTTCCAGGAGCGCCCGCCCCTCCTCCTAGCATCTGGAAAGGCCCCGCGGGCTGGCGTAGGCCCCCACTCCCCTGGTGACTCTGGCCTCTCCTCCCAGTGACTCAATTTCCCCTCTGCGGGTATGGGGCGGGGGCTGGGAGCAGCGCAAAGTGCGGTAGGAAAGAGCCGGAGACGGCTAAGCGTGCCAAGCCGCCCCTCTCGCGGTGGGGAGGGCAGCCCCCCAGCCCGGAGAACCCTCTAATCCGTCTGGGCTGCGGCAGAGGGATGGAACGTATGACTTCGGAAAACTCCTGCCAGGCATAGTCGGAGACCGGGAAGCGCGCGGAGGTGCAGGCTTAGGCTGCCCCCACTTCTGCCCCCTGGCGCCCGCAGAGAGGCAGCCGCTCTGCTTCCGGGTTCGCGGGTTCTCGCGCTGCCGGGCCTTGGACTTAGCTCGGCTGCCCCCTAGCGTGCGCACCTGAGCACAGCTCGGCTCCCTTGCCCGGGTCTGGAGAGCGAGCGCCCTGGCTTCTGCCCTACAGATTTCTAACAAGCATGACTCCACGGCCTTGGAGGCGTCCGTTATTTTTAAAATTACACCAGGTGCGATCTCTTGTAGACGCACACAATATATGTAGTAAGCCATGGCAGTTCACTGTTTTGGGTGCTTTTACCATCCTGTATTAAGCATTTTCCTTGACTTGCTTTTTTGCCTCAGTTAACAAATGGCTTGTGGATCCCCTGTAAGGACATGTGCATATGAGAAACAGTGATCAAAGCTTCCAACTCTGCTGCTGACAAAGTGACTTTTGCTAAGATCTATTTATCTATTTGAAAGAGTGACAGAGAGAGAAGGAGAGACAGAGAAATCTTCCATCCACTGGTTCACTCCCCAACCGCCGCAACAACTGGGGCTGGGCCAGGCCGAAGCCAGGAGCCA
The DNA here is from genome assembly GCF_051225735.1 of Oryctolagus cuniculus. Lineage (NCBI taxonomy): Eukaryota > Metazoa > Chordata > Mammalia > Lagomorpha > Leporidae > Oryctolagus > Oryctolagus cuniculus. The sequence continues at coordinate 50,911,000 of NC_142878.1, forward strand.
GGAGCTTCTTCCAGGTCCCCCACATGGGTGCAGGGGCCCATACACTCAGGCTACCTTCTGCTGCTTTCTCCAGGCCCATTAGCAGGGACCTGGATTGGAAGAGGAGCAGCCGGGACTAGAACCGGCGCCCATATGGGATGCCTGCACCCCACAGCGCCAGCCCCATAATGTGACTTTCTAAAACCAAGTTAGTAGCAGAGGTCCAAACCCAGGTTTCCAGGGTGGAGTCCAGTGCTAATTTGCTGTATCACATTTTGCATCAGACTTAGACTTGGTTCCCCAAAAAGGCAGAGCCTGAGACAAGAATAAGAGGCAGGTAGTTTACAGGGGAAAGCAACCCCAAGGGCTCAAGAGGGAAAGAGGAATGAAGGAAGAGGGAAAGTCTATCGGAGGCTGTGATATTGAGCCGCTGCTCATCAGTTGTAGCAACCGGAACATCGCCCCACGGGACACTTTCTGAAGAGTCACATGGACTGGGATGGAAGACAGAAGAGAGGAATATTGATCCTCCTGCTCCTGTGCCCAGGTCAAAGTCATCCCATGACTGTGAATGTTCTCATTCTTCCAGTTTATACAAGGGCCAGTCGGCGTGGTGGTGTCCCACAACGCTGTAGCAAAGCAGCCCCTGGACCAAAGGCAACAAGAAAAAAAATATATATATATAATATATATATATATCCATAAAGGCTGTGTGTGTGTAAATAGGAGCTTTGCATAGGACCAGGTTCTGTTGAGTGACTGATCTCTGGAAAAATGATGGATGGAGATTATGTGAAGCAGGAGAGATCTACAAGATCATGCATGTGGGGCCAGCATGGTGGTGTAGCAGGTGAAGCCAACGCCTGCAGTGCCGGCATCCCATATGGGTGCCAGTTTGAATCCTGGCTGCTCCATTTCTGATCCAGCTCTCTGCTATGGCCTGGGAAAGCAGTGGAAGATGGCCCAAGTCCTTGGGCCCCTGCACCCGTGTGGGAGACCCGGAAGAAGCTCCTGGCTCCTGGCTCCTGGCTTCGGATCGGCCCAGCTCCAGCCATTGCGGTCATCTAGGGAGTAAACCAGTGGATGGAAGATCAACATCTCTCTCTCTCTCTCTCTCTTTCTCTCTCTCTGCCTCTCCTTCTCTCTCTGTGTAACTCTTTCAGCTAAATAAATCTTAAAAAAAAAAAAAAATCCTACACGCAAATGAAAAACACATAGTATTAGGGAACCTGTATATCCAGAGGCAGTTTTAGGCAATGAGCACATGTGTGTATAAGCCAAGCCCCCAAGAATTGCCACTTTTATTAATCTGGAGTACATCTCAGCTTTGACATCTCCCTTTTCCGCCCCTCCATCTCTGTAGCATTTCCCTTCATTGCTCCCAACACAGACTCTGAGTTTTCCTGGCTTAGACTTTCAATAAAAATATCTAATATCAGTGGCATACCTAACATATTGACAACTGGAGCATATTTTTAAAATTCTTCTTCTCTATACAAATATATTTTAAATATTAATGATAGAGAACGTAATAATGACTAGAAAATAAACAGTAAAAGCTTTCTTTAATTGGCTACTCATAATTTAAAATATATAAAAGACTGGTAACACATACACACATGTGGGCACTTCAAAAGTTCACGGAAGGCCGGCGCCATGGCGCAATAGGCTAATCCTCCGCCTTGCGGTGCCGGCACCCCGGGGTTCTAGTCCCAGTCGGGGTGCCAGATTCTGTCCGGGTTGCCTCTCTTCCAGGCCAGCTCTCTGCTGTGGCCCAGGAGTGCAGTGGAGGATGGCCCAAGTGCTTGGGCCCTGCACCCCATGGGAGACCAGGAGAAGCACCTGGCTCCTGCCTTTGGATCAGCGTGGTGCGCCGGCCGCAGCGGCCATTGGAGGGTGAACCAACGGTAAAGGAAGACCTTTCTCTCTGTCTCTCTCTCTCACTGTCCACTCTGCCTGTCAAAAAAAAAAGTTTTTTTTTTTATTTAAAGACTTATTTTATTTATTTGAAAGAGTTACAAAGAGGTAGAGACAGAGAGAGGTCTTCCATCTGCTGGTTCATTCCCCAGATGGCCACAATGGCTGGAGCTGTGCCAATCTGAAGCCAGGAGCCAGGAGCCAGGAGCTTCTTCCGGGTCTCCCACACAGGTGCAGGGGCCCAAGGACTTGGGCCATCTTCCACTGCTTTCCCAGGCCATAGCAGAGGGCTAGATAGGAAGTGGAGCAGCCAGGATTCAAACTGGCACCCATATGGGATGCCAGCACTGCAGGCATTGGCTTTACCTGCTCCAGCCTCAGGTAATTAAGTTAAAAAAAAAAAAGTGAAATGAACTTCAAGATGCAATGACTTTCAACAGCCCTTTTCTCGACTGTTGAGGAACAGTTTTTTGTTGTTGTTTTTTCGTGCAAATTGTTGAACTGTTTACTTAGTATAGAGTTGGTCTTCTGTGTATAAAATTAATTGAATATGGATCTTAGTGAAGAATGGGACTGGGAATGGGAGAGAGACGAGAAGGATGGGTGGGAGTGTGGGCGGGAGGGTGGGTATGGTGGGAAGAATCACTATATTCCCAAAGTTGTACTTATGAAATGCATGAAGTTTGTATTCCTTAAATAAAAGGTTTCTTTGGAGGAAAAATTTAAAAATTTTTTGAAAGTTTAAAAAAAGTTTATCTTGGGGGCTGGTGCTGTGGTGTAGCAGGTAAAGCCGCACCGCCTGCAGTGCTGGCATCCCATATGAGAGCCAGTTCAATTCCTGGCTGCTCCACTTCCAATCCAGCTCTCTGCTATGGCCTGGGAAAGCAGCGGAAGATGGCCCAACTCTTTGGGCCCATGCACCTGCATGGGAGACCCAGAAGAAGCTCCTGTCTCCTGGCTTCAGATAGGCACAGCTCTGGCCATTGTGGCCATCTAGAGAGTAAACCAGCAGATGGAAGACCAATCTCTCTCTTTCTCTCTATCTCTCTCTACCTCTGCCTCTCTGTAGCTCTGCCATTCAAATAGATAAGTAAATCTTTTTTTTTTTTTTTTTTTTTTTTTTGACAGGCAGAGTGGACAGTGAGAGAGAGAGACAGAGACAAAGGTCTTCCTTTACCGTTGGTTCACCCTCCAATGGCTGCTGCGGCCGGCGCACCACGCTGATCCAAAGGCAGGAGCCAGGTGCTTCTCCTGGTCTCCCATGGGGTGCAGGGCCCAAGGACTTGGGCCATCCTCCACTGCACTCCTGGGCCACAGCAGAGAGCTGGCCTGGAAGAGGGGCAACCGGGACAGAATCTGGCACCCCGACCGGGACTAGAACCCGGGGTGCCGGCACCGCAAGGCGGAGGATTAGCCTATTGCACCACGGTGCCAGCTGATAAGTAAATCTTAAAAAGAAAAAAGTTATTCTTGGGAGTAAAAAAATTTGAGGCCGGCGCCACGGCTCACTAGGCTAATCCTCCACCTTGCGGCGCCGGCACACCGGGTTCTAGTCCCGGTCGGGGTGCCAGATTCTGTCCTGGTCGCCCCTCTTCCAAGCCAGCTCTCTGCTATGGCCCGGGAGTGCAGTGGAGGATGGCCCAAGTACTTGGGCCCTGCACCCCATAGGAGACCAGGATAAGTACCTGGCTCCTGCCATCGGATCAGCCCGGTGTGCCGGCCGCAGCGCGCCAGCCGCAGCGCGCCGGCCGCGGCGGCCATTGGAGGGTGAACCAATGGCAAAGGAAGACCTTTCTCTCTGTCTCTCTCTCTCATTGTCCACTCTGCCTGTCAAAATAAATAAATAAATAAATAAATAAATAAATAAATAAATAAATATTTGAAATCCACACATAGTTTTTTTCATCATGCAAGTGTTCTATGAATTTTTGAGGGCTCTTCACATGTATGCTTCTATAATAATACAGTAAGAAAGGGAAAGTAATGAGCAAATAATTATATTAATATACTCTTTGTTTTTAAAAAAGAAAAATCTCATACTGATCTATCCCAAGAATCAGTAATAGCATTCCAATTTCAGTTGTGAGTCTTAATTTCTGTGAATTTGTCAATGTCTTGGTTAAATTGGTCTTCACATACATGTCTTCAGTAGTCAGTGTAGACAGATGTGCTGATCTGTCTCACTGCTAGTTGATCAATGAAAACGTGTAAACAAGCTCAATTTTGTATTGTGACATCATTCATAGTACCTCATTCCTCTGTCTATACCCTGAAGCCACTCCCTACCCACAACCCTTTGTTCCCTCTCCTGGGCCCATGATTCTCTCCTTCTCTATCACTCCCTTTCCTCCAGTCATCTCCCAAAATTAAAAACAAAAAAGAAATCCCCTTGGTCCTTCCTCATTCTTAAATCTGCTGTGCACTCCTCTGTCCCTCGCTTTGCTTTCAAACTTCCCAGCGGCAGCTTCTACCTCCTCAGATCCTCCTCACTCAAAGCAAAACATCAACTCCTCTGTCAAAAGTTGCAAAGCCATCCGTACTGCAAAATGCCACCAGCTACGTGAGCCCTCACCGCGTTCATGACCTCTAACAGATGACCTGGTCACATCACACGTCACCCTCCTGAGCTCTGGCACAGCTCCGTGTGAGTGTGATTCATCTGCATTATCAGTGTACTATCTCAGGTCTACAACTGAACTTTCACGTTGCTCCAGGCTTGCATTAGGGTTCCCAGAGAAACAAAACCATTAGGATGTGAACAGAGACAGAAGGATTTGTTGTAAGGAAATGATTCACATGGTTATGGACACAGGCACTGCAGATTCAACACTCAAGAGAGCCAATAATGTAGATGAGGCCCAGAGGTAGACAACTCCTCCTTTCCAGGGGAGGCTGATCATTTTTTTCCTCTATGATGGCCTTCAACTAGTTGGAAGAGGCCCTCGGCCAAGCTAGTTAGTCAAAACACCTTCCAGGTTCACGTGTTCAATGAACCATCACAAGGTCTTTCTCCCACATCCCCTTGCCAGTTCTGATGCAAATACAGCCCAGAAAGGCAGGGGAGTGAGAACACCCCCCCACACACACACATACCAGGTGCAATCCTCAATCAATCAATACAGACATTGGCAGAGGAATGTTCCAGCTTCCTGTCTTTTTCGTGGATAATTATTGGAGGCATTCCCTAAATTGGAGCTTCTACAGGAACGAAGCCTCGGTCAACTGCACGCTCAATAAACCCCCTTTACGCTAGCTTCTCCTCCTTCCCTACTTCACTCTGTTCCCTCGCTCCCGCTTCCCAGGATCCCTCCCCAAGACATACCTGAATTTAAATCCACTTTCAGGCTCCTTCTTTGGAAAACCCAAATTTCTAAGCCTTCTCACTAGCCGCTGACTCTGATGATCCGCTCCTCCCTTGGCTGTCCTGCTTCTGCTCCGGCCTCTGTCCTCGGTTGCTCTCATTGGGTTCTCTTCTACTGGCCCAAGCTTGAATTCAGATGCAAGGTTTTCTGTTCACCTGCTCCTTCCCTTCTCCCTCCATCGGCCCTCCTGGTTAATGCCATTCGTTCACTGAAGCTTCCCCCCCAACCCCGCACGCATACAGACGTTTTATTAAATTCATCTAAAAAGAGGCAGTAATCACATCAATCTTTTTAACAGATATCTTGGGTCACTTGAGAGGCCAAACAGATCCAAGGAAGGAAGATGATAAATACTTAAGTTAATCAAAAGGCACCACAATATCACCTAAAACCTACGACCACAGTGGTAGGTAGTAGGCTAGGGAAGATCAAGCTGTGACAAAATCATCTAATCTGAATGTGAGCGGTTGCAAAGCAGGAAGTTAAGTTTTCTTTCTAGAAGACACGGTGAAATGATCACTTGGGCCCAAGAAGGGGGCCAGAGAGTGAGGAGGCAGGCGGGAAATCCCAGCCGGTCATCTCTATCTGTCTTCCCCATTTTAGGATAAGCTCTAACAACCTGGTACAGGCTGTAGACAACTATGCTGGAGCAAGCTGAGTCTTCTGCTGACAGTGTCTTCAAACACCAAGGGCAAAACAAGGGGTGGGTTTATTTTATTTTGAAAAAGCCTCAGAAGCTACGCTATCATAAAGGGACATGACTGAACAGGGAGGAAACAGAGTCCCCTTGTGAGTTCTCCTGATGGCTCCTGCAAGGATCATGGAGATGCGGATCACTGTGTTTTGAGGCAGTGCTTCATCTTGTCCTCTTGAGAGATGGTACTGGTGACTACTACCACTTTTTTTTTTTTTTTTTTTTTTTTTTGACAGGCAGAGTGGACAGTGAGAGAGAGAGACAGAGAGAAAGGTCTTCCTTTTCCATTGGTTCACCCCCAAATGGCCGCTGCAGCCGGCGCACTGAGGCTGGTGCACCGCGCTGATCCGAAGCCAGGAGCCAAGTGCTTCTCCTGATCTCCCATGCGGGTGCAGGGCCCAAGGACTTGGGCCATCCTCCACTGCCCTCCCGGGCCACAGCAGAGAGCTAGACTGGAAGAGGGGCAACCGGGACAGAATCTGGCACCCCAACCGAGACTAGAACCTGGTGTGCCAGCGCCACAGGTGGAGGATTAGCCTATTGAGCTGCGGCGCCGGCATGACTACTACTGCTTTAAAGCACGCATTGTTTATGGAGAAATGGCTAGACCAGAAAAGATTCCGTGACTGAAGACAGCATAAACTCTGGTGGCTCCAGCTGAGAGAAGTGCATCAGCTGCATGGCAGATTGTGCCACAAGTGTCAGCCATGTCATCTACAAGGATGGCCACCGTTCCTTTACATCTCCCACTAGCACCATGCAGTCCACTTCATGAGCCTTCTTCCGCTCTTTGTGGATCAAGGCAAAGTCCACACTCAACCGGTCTGCAATGGAGGTCACTCTCTCAGCTCCACCAGTGTGGGGAGCAACTCGGACTAGACTGTTACTGGAATTAAGACTTATTCTATGCATCTGCTCTCCCACAATATGGCGCTGGGAGAGGAGTAAACAGCTTCTACACAGCTGCCTCCAGTTCAACCAATAAACTGTAGGACCTACTCCTGATTGCAGGAGAGCAGCGTACTCAGTGTGTGGGTAGCAGAGTTGGGATTGGTGGAAGAGGACTATAAAGGAGGAGAGAGACAACATGCACCAGGAACATCTATCTGAAGGAACACCTGAGCAGCCCCCGAGAGAGCCGGCCGGTGGTGTGCCGCTCCCCCACGGAAGTGGGGAAAGTGGCAGGGGGAACCGCCCTTCCACGGAGGTGGAAGGGTCGGTAGCCAACCCGGGAAGAACCAGCAGCAAACCCGGGGAGGGCCGAGCAGACAAAAGAACAGCGCAGGGTCCTGTGTCGTTCCTCCACGAAGAGGGGGAGCAACACACCAGCATCAGGCGAGACATCTATTCTGTGATGTTCTCCTTGATCCACTTCAGGACAGCTGGCTCGAAATACAAATTGTCCACTGGGATATCAAAAAAAGCCCTCAATCTGAGATGCATGTAGGTCCATGGTGATGATGGGATTGACGCTTGTCACTGATAGCATGTTTGCAACAGCTTGGCTGAGATTGGAGCCCAGCTCTCATCCTTATCCTGCAAAGCATAAGGGAAGCATAGGATGACTGCCGTCACTGGCTGGCTGAAGCAATCTTGCAGGCATTAATCATGACTGGAAGCTCCATTAGATTGTCTTTGATTTCAGCACAACCACTCTGAACAACGTAGACATCCTCTCCATGTACACTTCCGCCAGTTTCCACACAGGTCTTGTGGTTGCTGAATTTATTTGTAACCACCTTGCCCAGTTCCAGGCCCAGGCGGTCAGCAGTTTTCTGGGATAAGTCCTGGTGGGAGCTGCCGCTGAAGATCTTAACATTCGACATCTTGGCCTGCGATCCTAGGCACTCTTCGCTCAGCCATCACTGCTGCTGTAGATAGGAACAAAAGTCAGCCAGAGACCCAGTGCTAAGTCAGCCAGAGACTCGGTGCTCACCGCTCCGCCATCTTCCATCCACTGTAGCTTGATTCTCACCACTTTCCCTGTCTGGTCTCGCATTTTCTCCTTAGAGGATCCTTTGAGTCTGCCACCCATGGCTCTCACTCAAATACAAATGGATTTCAGAAAGTTCATGGAAAATGGCATTAACATACAAGTTTATTTTAGTTCAAAAACTTTTAAATCCATGCATAGTTTTCTCGTGATACACATTTTCCCAAGACTTTTTGAGGTTCCCTCATACACAATCTATTTCCATATAATCTGTGTCCTTCTATGTTCTGTATCTCAGTTTATAGCATTACCATTCTCTCAGTGTCCCAGAATAGAAACTGCAAATATTTCCGCTCTCTCATCCCCCAGATCCTTCTATTAATATTTCAGAAGTATCTCTAGACTGGGCTTCCTCCTCTCCATGCCTGCTGGCGTGAACTCTGTCTGAGCCTTGTCATCTTTCACTTGAGTTGCTCTGACACTGTGGTCTAGTTCTCCCTGTCTTCTGTTCTCTCCATCTCCACCCATGCTCCAGGCAGCCACTGACTTGGTCTTCCTAAATCACAGATCCAATCATGTTGTAACAAAGCTCAAAATCTTTCCACAGCATCCCATGTTAACACACAGCAAGGGAAGGAGTCATTTAAGCATCTTTAATTCTCTGTTGGATGACATCTCCACCTCTATATCACAGCTGCAAGTGTGGAGGTTACCTTCTTCCATCCAACACCTGATCCGAGCTACCCACATTCCCCATTGGTATTCCCTTATCAAACACTAGCCAGTCTGGGATCCTAGCTCATTCACTGTGCCACAACACTGACATCTCCTACTGGAGCACCTGTTGGGGTCCTGGCTTCTCTACTTCTGACCCATCTCCCTGCTCATGTACCAGGTGAAGTAAGTACCTGGGTCCCTGCCACTCATGTGAGAGACCCAAATGGAGCTCTGGGCTTCTAGCTTCAGCCAGGACCAGTCCTGGTTATTCATTTGGAGAATGAAACAACAGAGCTCTCTATTACTCTCTCGATCTCTTTCTCTCCTTCAAGTAAATAAATCAGTCTTAAACACACACACACACACATACAAACACACACACGGGGGGAGGGGCACTGTGGCACACCAAATTGAGCTACGGTCTGTAGCGATGGCATCCCATATGATACCGATTCCAGTCCCAGTTGCTCCATTTGCAACCCAGCTCTCTGTTAATGCACCTGGGAAAGCAGTTGAATGTAACTCAAGTGCTTGGGCCCCTGCACCCATATGGGAGACCCCAAAGAAGTGCCTGGCTTCTGGCTTTGGCCTGACCCAGCCCTGGTCATTGCAGTCATTTAGGGATTGAATCAGCAGATGGAAGATTCTCTCTCTCTCTCTCCCTCTAACTTCACTTTCAAACAAATAAATAAATCATTTTTAGAAAAAAAAAATAAGTAAATCTAATGTTTTCAAAATGAACCCCCAGGGCTGGCCTTGTGGTGTACCCGGTAAAGCTGCTGCCTGCGACAGCAGCATCCCATATGGGTCCCAGCTGCTCCACTTCTGTTCCAGCTTCCTGCTAATTCATCTAGGAAAACAGTGAAAGATGACCCAAGTCCTTGGGCCCCTGCACCCTCATGGGAGACTGGGAAGAAGCTCATGATTCCTGGTTTCACTTGGCCCTGGCAGCCATTTGGGGAGTAAACCAACAGATGGAAGACCTCTCTCTCTCTGCCTCTGCCTCTTCCTCTCTGTAACTCTGATTTTCAAATAAATAAATATCTAAAAAATCGTGGTGATAATTCATGGTATATAAGCATACATACATCACAATTTACCAAACTGTATGCCTTTAATTTGTGCAGCTAATTATATTTCCGTTCTACTCCAATAAAGTTGTCAAAGTAGTTAAGAAACGAATCATCTTACATGAATGAAAGTCTTTCTTTCCGATTCTATCAAAGGACTTCACCCAAAAGGGAATGTAGTTGAAAGAACATAGATCAAAAACAAACAAACAAACAAACAAAAAAACATAGATCCAGGTTTAAAACCTTGCTCAGACACAAAGTCTTCGTCTGAACTTCAGCTGTTACTTAACCCCTAACACTCTCCACGGTTTCTTCTTCCACAAAATGGGATTGGTAGTACTGTGCCTCACAGGTGTCTTGCTGAGGCTTGAATAAGTGCACAGAAGAGAGTCCGGAGCACATCCCAGGCCCCGTGTCTATTAGGCCCCAATCCTTAGCTTGGTTTCTGTTCCCTTCCTCGTGGAGGGGCACCTTAGTCACTAAGACACTCAGAGGAGAAACAATGTGGCGGAAGCGGGCAGAGAGTGTGTCTTGGACTGTGTTCCCCTGAGACTGGGCCTTAAGACTTCCCGGGGTGGTCCCAGGGGACAGAAACAAACGAGGAGAAACTGCCAGACCTGAGCGAGCTCCAGGCGCCGGCCTCGGTGTAGCCAAGAGGCCCTGTGAGGCGCCCTCAAGGCACTTCCGGAACCGGAACTGGGCACCCACCCGGGCCCTCCATTGGTTGGTGGTGCCCTCAGAATACCAACTTCCCTCTCCACACTCTGTCAGCCGTGGGAGAAAAGCATTCACAAGTCAGGGGACTCCTACCACGGCGGCCGCTCAAGTCAGAGGTGGCACGCGCACTTGTGGCCAGGGCACCCTCCCCGGGAGGCTCTTCCGGGGGTCAACCATGGCGAGCGCCTTTGTGCCAGGCAGACAACGGTCGGGTGCCATTCAGCAGAGAAGCCAGAGGGCCCGGATGAAAGTTCTCCGTGGTGAAGCCACAGGCAGGGGCTCCCTCCCTCGGGATGGTTGGCTGGGAGGGGTTGGGGGAGGAATACCTGAGCCATGAGTCAGAACAAGGCCCCGGGAGGAAAGGGTGGGGCCGGGATTGGATCTGCAGGAGAACTAGCCGCTCTGTCGCTACTCAGTCCCGAAATCTGTTTTCTCCGCCCACGCACTTAATTGTGATCTAGAAACTCTCGCAGCTGCAGGTAACACGGCTGGAGGGGGAGGGAGGCACCGGCCCTGTGTTTTCACGCCTTATTTCATTTCATCCGCACAGCAACCCAATCCAGACACCACGAAAACGATTAAAAAAGCTCAGGAAGGCTTGCGCCGCCTGCAACGCCAGCATCCATCTTGGAGTGCTGGTTTGAGTCCCAGGTTTCTCCCTGCTAATGCACCTGGGAAAGCCGCAGAGGATGGCCCAAGTGCTTGGGTGCCTGACCCCCACATCCGAGAGCAAGGTGAAAGCTCCTGGCTTCAACCTGGCCCAACCTCTGCCACTGTGGCCATTTGGGAAAGGAACCAGTGAATGGAAGATGAGCTCTGTTTCTGTATCTCTCTCTTTCTCTGACACTCTGCCTTCAAATAAAGTTTTTTGGAGAGATTTTATTTTTTAAAAATTTTTATTTAAGATTTACAAATTTCATGTATTTTTTAAAAAATGTTATTTTTCTTTTAAGATTTATTTATTTATTTGAAAGGCAGAATTATAAAGAGAGGAAGAGAGATCTTCCATGTGCTGATTCACTCCCCAAATGGCCACAAAGCCAGGCTGGGGCGAGCTGAAGCCAGGAGCCTGGAGCTTCTTCTGGGTCTCCCACATGGATGCAAGAGCCCAAGGACTTGGGCTATCTTTTGCCACTTTCCTAGGCCATTGCAAAGAGCTGGATTGGAAGTGGAGCAGCCGGGACTTGAACTGGCACCCATATGGGATGCTGGCACTTCAGGCAGAGGCTTTACCCATTATGCCACAACACCAGCCCCTCTTCTTTTTTTCTTTTAAAATTTCATTTATTTCTTTGAAAATCTGAGTTAAAGAGAGAAAGAAAGAGAGATCCCCTATCCACTGGTTACTCCCCCAGATGGCCACAATGGCCAACTGGGTTTGGGCCAGGCCAAAACCAGGAGCCAGGGACTTCCTCCAAGTCTCCCATGTGGGTGCAAGGCCCAGGTATTTGGGCCATCTTCTACTGCTTTCCCAGGTGCCTTAGCAGGGAGCTGAAGTGGAACAACCAGCTTTACCTGCTACGCCACAATGCTGGCCCCAATAAATAAAATCTTAAAAAAAAAAAGTTAATGCAAACTGGATTATTTTGGTTTGCAAAAACATTTGAAATCCATGCATATGAGGGGGTATCAAAAAGCTCATGGAAAATGTGGATTATAAAAAAAAAAACCTATGCATGGATTTTAAATATTTTCCATGACCTTTTTGAAGTACCTTCGTATAATTAACCAAAATGCAGAGAGGTTGAGTAACTTGCTAAAGATTGAACAGCTGGTAATTAACACAACAGAATTCAATTCCAAGTACCTTGACTCCAGAGCTTGTGCTCTTGACCATGGTGCTATACTCAAAAGGAACAAAAGTAGGACACTGGGGAAGCGATTTGAAGGCATAGCCTGCTCCACTATGATGAGAGAGGCTGGGAGAGCACAAATATTGGGTCAATGAAGGGAGAAGGATGCTACTCTAACAGAGAGTGTATGAGTATTATATTGTATGCATGGATGGACGCTTGTTTTTAGCTGCTCAAAATCTTTTTAATCTACTATAGAATCAAATGAAGTTCTCCCTCCCAATCGCCCTGGCCTTGAGGGTGCACACAAGCAACTTGGGCTCTGCCAGTGGGAAGCAACTCTGAAATGAACTCCAGGACGAAACAGATGAGGCTCAGGGATTCCACCTGCTGGGCCAGCAGTTCACATGTGGGGCAGGTGAGGTAGAACGCACCACCCTCTCTGTCCCGCTAAGGAAAAACACAGGGGCCTGTGACCTGCTTGCAATCCTACAGGGCATGCCCTAGCACCGGAAGGGTCTCTCCAAAAGACAGAACCCTGAGAGCAGACAGAAGAGAGGCCAAGGGGAAAGGTCCCCCTGTAACTCTTCTCTGCTTTATCCCTGGAATTGGTGACTTTTCTGAGTTGAAACAGTTTGTTTGCCCTCCTCCCCGACCCCCTGCTGGTGAGGGTTGGTTTTTCGGTGTCAGAGCAGAGATAAGGGATCCCCTCCCTGAGCTGGAGCAGCTTCCCACCAATGAGAGGGATCTGCACTGCCACAGTCAAACAAGATTCCATCCCTTATGTTTGTTGTTCGTGTCCAGACCAAAAAACATTGGATCTTTTTATTTCTTTTTTGTTTTTAAGATTTATTGTTTGAAAGGCTGTGTGACAGAGAGACAGAAAGAGATCTTCCATCCACTAGCTCACTCCCCAGATGGCCACAAGGGCAAGGCTGGGCCACGCTGAAGCCTGGCTGCTCTGACAAGGGATGTCGTTAGGTCGCAAGCTGCCACTCCAGCAACCTGCATGAGAGTATGTTCGAATCCTGGCTGCTCCAATTCCCATCCAGCTCCCTGCTAACGTGTCTGGGAGGGCAGCAGAAGGTGGAGCAAGGGCTTGGGTCCCTGCCACTCACAGAGGAGATCTGGATAGAGTTCCAGGTTCCTGGATTTAGCCTGGCCCAGCCAGCCCTACTCATTGAGGCCATTTGGGAAGCGAGCCAGAGGATGGAATATCCTTCTCACTCTGCTGGTTCACTCCTGCTGAAGCCAGGAGCCAGGAGCTTCCTCTGGGTCTCCATATGGGTACAAGGACACAAGGACTTGGGCTATCCCTGCTGCTGTCCCAGGCACATTAGCAGAGAGCTGGATCGGAAGTGGAGCAGCCAGAACTTGAACTGGCACTCATATAAGATGCTGGCATCACAGGCAGCAGCTTAACCTGCTATGCCACAGCACCAGCCCCTAGGGCCCACTTCTTAAGGGTTCCCCTATTTCCCAAAACCACCACACTGAAGATTAAACTTTCCAAACATGAACGTTTAGGAGACAAACTCACACTATACCCAAACCAGAGCATCATTAAACAGTAACTCCCATTCTCTCCTCCCTCTGGCCCCTGGAAACCACCACTCTACTTTCTGTTTCTATGAATCTGAATATTCTGGGGCTGGAGACTGTGACATAGTAGGTTAAGCCCCTGCCTGCCGTGCTGGCATCCCATGTGGGCCCCCATTCAAGTCCCTGCTGCTCCACTTCCTATCCACCTCCCTGCTGAAGGCCTGAGAAAGCTTGGGCCCCTGCATCCACATGGGAGACTCCAAAGAAGTTCCTGACTTTAGACTGGCCCAGCTGCAACCATTGCAGCCATCTGAGGAGTGAACCAGAGGATGGAAGATCTCTCTCTCCCTATCCCCCTCCCCTTCCCCCTCTCCCTCTTTCTCTCTCTCTAACTCTGCCTTTCAAATAAAAAAAATATTTAGGGGCCAGCGCTCTGGCACAGTGAGATAAAGCCGCCGCCTCCAGTGCTAGCATCCCATATGGGTGCCAGTTTGAGTTCCGGGTGCTCCACTTCCTATCCAACTCTCTGTCATGGCCTGGGAAAGCAGTAGAAGATGGCCCAAGGCGTTGGGCCCCTGCATCCACGTAGGAGACCCGGAAAAGGCTCCTGGCTCCTGGCACAGCTTTGGCCGTTGTGGTCAACTGAGGAGTGAACCAGTGGATGGAAAACCTCTCTCTCTCTCTGCCTCTCCTTCTCTCTCTGTGTAACTCTATTAAATAAATAAATCTTTTTTTTTTTTTTAAAGAATATGTTGTTTAAAGAGAGAAAGAGAAAATCTGGATATTCTAGGTATTTCATGTGAGTGGAATCATGCAATATTTGTCCTTTTCTGATTGGTTTACTTAATACATCTTCAAAATTCACTCCTGTTATAGCATGTGATCCTAAAAGGAGTCAGAATGGGAATGGTCTCCGGGTCTCCCATGTGGGTGTAGTGGCCAAGTACTTGGGCCATCATCCTCCGCTGCTTTCCCAGGCCCCTTAGCAGGGAGTTGGATTGGAAGTGGAGCAGCTGGAACTCAAACCGGCACCCATTTGGGATGCCAGCACTTCGGGCCGAGGCTTTAACCTGCTACACCACAGCGCCAGCACCTGGAGAGTCTTCTTAACCCAGCTGGGAAACCAGCGTGAGCTAGGAAGCAAGTTTGATGATGAGAGGGACAAAGAATTCCATTGATCAGTCAGGAGAGATGCAGGCTCTGGACTCAGGGCCACGTACAAGGCCAGGGGGCTGGAGTTGTCTGTGACCAGACTCAGGAGTATGATGAAGATAAACAGCTCCTCCAACAGGCCCCAAAATAGAACTTTTTCTATGTTCTGGGAGAAAATGTTTGCTGTTTTACGCTTATAAACCCCTACACAAGAAAGCAGTGGAACTCTCTTTCCCCTCCTGGCTATGTCTACCAGAGCTCCTTATCTTTCCTTTCTAATAAACTTTTGTTAGAATCACATTTTTGTGTTTTCATCTGCTTCTTACTTCATCGCACATACAAGTTCCCAGAGTTCATTTCAGCTGATACAACAGCATTTTTTAAAAGATTTGTATTATTTATTTGAAAGGCAGAATGACAGAGAGAGGAGAGAGGGATCTTCCATCTGCTGGTTCAGTCCCCCATATGGCTGTAATGGCCGGCACTGGGCCAGGCCAAAGCCAGGAGCCTGGAACTCCATCTAGGTCTCCTACACGAGTGGCAGGACCCACGTAACTGGGCCATCTTCTGCTGCTTTCCCAGGTGCATTAGTAGGGAGCTGGATCATAAGTAGAGTAGCTGGGGCTTGAGCCAATGTTCCCATATGGGTTGCTGGTGTTGTAGGTGGTGGCTTAACCCACTGCACCAGAATACCCACCCCCATGTGATAGAATTTTATCAAGGCTGAATAATATTTTTAAATTCTTTCAACTTGAGAAGGTTTTAATAAATATGAAACACAAATAAGAGGAAGTTGTAAATTTTTGTTTTTACTTATTTGAGAGACAGAAGACAGAGAGACGTGAGAGAGAGAAAGAGAGAGGGAGAGATAGAGCGAGCTCCTACCTGCTTATTCACTCTTCAAATGCTCATAATGGCTTGAGCTGAAGCCTGTAGCTGGGAACTCAGTTTAGGTCTCCCACATGGACTGCAAGGCCCCATCTACTTAAGCCCTCATGACTGCCCCCAGGGTGTACACTATCAGGGAGCTGGAATCTGGAGCAAAGTTGGGTATCCAACACACACAGGCATTTCAATTGCTAGGCCAAATACCTGCCCCTATGTTTTAAGGATAAGTAAGTCCACTGTATGCATAGATCACATTTTGTATATCCATTCATCCACTAGTAGACATTTGGGTTGTTTAAATTTCTTGGCTATTGAGCATCATGCCGTCATGAACACTGGTGTACAAATATCTGTTTGAATTCATGCTTCCCAACCCTTTTAGGTACATATCCAGAAGTGGAATTGCTGGTAGCGGATATTTTTTCTTTTTTTTTTTTAAGATTTTATTTATTTATTTGAGAGATAGACTTAGAAACAGTGAGAGGGAGAGACAGAGAGAAAGGTCTTCCCTCTGTTGGTTCCACTCCCCAAATGGCCACAACTGCTGGAGTTGTGCCGATCCAAAGGCAGGAGCCAGGTGCCTCTTACCAGTCTCCCACGTGAGTGCAGGGACCCAGGCATTTGGGCCATCTTGTACTGCTTTCCTAGGCCATAGCAGAGAGCTGGATTGGAAGTGGAGCAGCCAGGACTAGAACCGTCACTCATAAGGGATGCCAGTGCCGCAGGAAGAGAATTAACCTATTGCGCCATGGCGCCGGCCCCAGCAGATACTTTTTCAAGTCAACGAGCCACCCTCATTTCTATGTGTCCTCCTGCTATGATGCCAACTAGTTTTATGGTTAAACTTACTGGCAGGTGATGCTGCGGCGCAGCAGGTTAAAGCCCCAGCCTTCAGCGTTGGCATCCTGTATGGGCACCAGTTCAAGTCCCAGCTGCTCCACTTCCGATCCAGCTCCCTGCTAATGTGCCTGGGAAAGCAGTGGAGGATGGCCCAAGGGCTTGGATCTCTTGCACTCATGTGGGAGAGCTGGAAGAAGCTCCTGGCTTCAGATTGGCCCGGTTCTGGCCATTGTGGCCATTTTGGGGGAGTGAACTAGCAGATGGAAGACTTCTCCCTGTGTGTCCGTCCCTCGCTCTTTAACTCTGTTATTTCAAATAAATAAAATAAATCTTTTTTTAAAATAAACATATTGGGAAACTGCTGTTTCTCTCTTGTATCTCACATATTCCCTCTGGGATACTTTTTCTTTAATTTCTTGATGCACATGCATTAGAACTGTCTTTAGGGAAGAGCTGTGGGTGATAAACTCAAAAGTTTACTGATCCGGGTCCTGCATGACGGTGGCAGAAACACAATTACTTGAGCCATCCCACTGCCTCTCAGAGTCTGCCGTAACAGAAAGCTGGGATGAGGAGCCAGAGCTGGCCATCAACCCCAGGCACATCAACACAGGCTGCAGAAACCTCAACTGGCATCTTAACTGCTAGGTTAAATGGCCACTCTTTATTTAGATTCATTATCTGATTATCGCAAACCGTGAAGTCCTTAAAAGTTCAAACCTGTTGACTATTGTTCTTGCTGATTCTCTCTCGTGGTGCTTTTAAGCTTTCCATATTTAGTATTTTTGTGCATGAGTTTATATTTGATTGAATTGAATCCAGCAGCCTGGACTGAAGATGCTTTTACCCAAGGAGAATTAGATTTGTTTCTGCTGGACTCCAGGGGATATGAATCTAAATTTTTAATTTTAATCTTGAATTAAGTAATTATTTATTTTTTAATCAATGTTAAATTTTTCAGTTTATGGCTTACTTGATCAAAGAGAAAGTAAAAATTCCAACCACAGATCCACATGAGGCCAGATGACACATGAAGACATTATTTTTATGAATTTTAACATCTAGTACTACAGACTAGGCTGATTTTCTTGTAAGTTCCCTTTGCAAGCACGTGGCCTTTTTCCTTTCCACTAAGAATGTGGCCACTCTGAGGGTCTCAGCTTTATGGGGAAGCTCCGGTTTGTCTCCAGCACACTGCTGTTGAGGCTTGGTCCCCATTTCACGAAGCTGAGAAGCAGCTGGGCTTTTAGAACTGCTGGGGCCCTCCAGGGGGAATGGCTGCCACTCCCCAGCGACTGGAGGGTGGACGGTCAGAGAGAGGCAGCGCCAGTTCTGCCTCTTGTGTTTGTGCCTGCGTGCCCTTCGCTTTCCACCACAAGCTGAAGCAGCACAAGGCCTTCACCCGAAGCTGAGAAGATGCCTTTGCCCAATCCTGGACGTCCATCCCGGCCTCCACAGCCAACCTCTTTTCTTTGTAAATAATCCAATCCCCAGGCCGGTGCCGCGGCTCACTAGGCTAATCCTCCGCCTTGCGGCGCCGGCACACCAGGTTCTAGTCCCAGTCCGGCCGCCAGATTCTGTCCCGGTCGCTCCTCTTCCAGTCCAGCTCTCTGCTGTGGCCCGGGAGTGCAGTGGAGGATGGCCCAAGTCCTTGGGCCCTGCACCCCATTGGGAGACCAGGATAAGTACCTGGCTCCTGCCATCGGATCAGCGCGGTGCGCCGGCCGCAGTGCACTGGCCGCGGTGGCCATTGGAGGGTGAACCAACAGCAAAGGAAGACCTTTCTCTCTGTCTCTCTCTCTCACTGTCCACTCTGCCTGTCAAAAAAAAAAAAAAAAATCCAATCCCCAATATTCTGTTACAGAAGGAGAAAATAGACTCAGACAGGGAACAGGGTCAGATTCGGCTCTCCTGTCTTCCTAGGAGCTGGACTTACTCTCTGGTTCTCTAACCCCTGTGCTCCCTACCCGGTCCTCACAGCTCTAGGTTGCTGGCCTACTTCCCAGGAAGCAGGTATTTGGGGAGCAAACCAACAGATGGAAAATCTCTCTCCCTCCCTTTCAAATGAATAAAAATAAACAAACTTTAAAAAGGATAGAAAGCACATAGCAAGGTGAGTGCCCTTTGTGTGGACTGGCACACGACCCACACGGTTGGCTC
Source organism: Oryctolagus cuniculus (assembly GCF_051225735.1). NCBI lineage: Eukaryota > Metazoa > Chordata > Mammalia > Lagomorpha > Leporidae > Oryctolagus > Oryctolagus cuniculus. Next base: position 50,929,767 of record NC_142878.1, read on the forward strand.
AGCCCATAAAGAGCTATGTGCCTTGGGCAGGCTCTATCTAAGTTCCCATACTTCCAGCTAGGTAGGCAAAGTCTAGACACCTTTGGTCTGCCTGAAATCCTGGAGGCTCTGCGTGCTCCTGAGGTCTGAGAGGCCCACAGCCGAGCACCTGCTTGTCAGGAACATGAAGGACTCGGGCTATTTGGGTGGAGGAGCGTTCATCAAGGGAGAGGGTAGGGAGCTCTGAGATGCTTCCACAGCAAAGCACTCCACCATGTCAGATCCTCGGCTGGGCCGCCACATCCTGCCTGACCTCGGAGCCCTGGAAGTGGGTCCTGGGCCTGCCAGTGCCATGAGCTCCTCTTGATGAGGCAGACAGGTTCCCATTCATGTCCGGGACTTGTCTCTGCAGGAGCAGGTCTCAGGGACTGGGCAGCAATACAAAGGGTCTTCAAAAACTTCAGGGGGCTAGCGCTGTGGTGGGTTAATGCCCTGGCCTGAAGCGCCGGCATCCCATATGGGCGCCAGTTTTAGTCCTGGCTGCTCCTCTTCTGATCCAGCTTTCTGCTATGGCCTGGGAAAGCAGTGGAAGATGGCCCAAGTCTTTAGGCCCCTGCACACATGTGGGAGACCTGGAAGAAGCTCCTGGATCCTGGCTTCGGATCAGCACAGCTCCAGCCGTTGCGGCCATCTGGGGAGTGAACCAGCAGATGGAAGACCTCTCTCTGTGTCTCTACCTCTCTCTGTAACTCTGTCTTTCAAATAAATAAAATAAGTTTTTTAAAAAAACCTTCAGGTAAAATGCATATTGTGAGAAAACTATGAATAAATTTCAAACATTGCTTGCATCAAAATTTATCTTTTAACTCCATTTTCCGTGAACTTTGTGAAGTACCCTCATACAGATAGGGACCCCTCACTTTACTACTGGGGGGCTTCACACCTTCCCCCAGTCACTTGCACCACAGCTCAGTGGTATAGGCAGAAGCATTATGTAAAAATAAGATATCCTTGATGGTTCAGTGCCTGGATGTAAATTATTTCCACGTGGGCATGGGTGAGGCAGGTAAGCTGTCACTGTCTCTATTTTCTCATCGATAAAAAGCTAATGGGGTCAGCATTGTGGCAGAGCAGGTAAATCCCCCACCTGTAATGCCAGCATCATTTGTGGGCACCAGTTCATGTCCCAGCTGCTGCACTTCCAATCCAGCTCCCTGCTAATGGCCTGGGAAAAGCAACAGGAGATGGCTCGCAGGAAGCACTCGCCAGAGGAGAAAAGCGCTGCTTTTCGTTGAGGGCCGGAATGTAGCGGTGGTGCGGGTCAGAGAAGTACTCACTCCCAGCGCGGGGAGGGAAATGGAATCTGCGCCGTGCAGATTCCCCTCACGTCAACCAAAACCCGGGCCGCAAAAGTCACTCCAGCGCAAGGCTCCTGCTCACCACTGGCACCTGCTTGCCTGATGTCCTGCGTCAAGCGTGGTGGGCTGCGGGCGCTGGGTGCGCAGGACAGAGGAAAAGCCTCCCGCGCCGCCAGCGGCCGGGCACCGCGAGAGACGTCGGACAGACGGCAGGCTGACAGCATTGAGCTTCAGGGACTCTGGAGCTCCGGGTACGGCCAGGACTTCAGGGACTCTCAGACTCAGGGTATGGCGGCTGGAGGACAAATCCTCAGGGGTGCCTGCACCTCCCTAGTGTCTCTCCAGGCGCTGGAGAAACCCACGTTCGTTGTCGGCAAAGGCGAGTTCTGCGCGGTGTTCCCGGAGCAGCAGAGGCAGTGGGGCTGTGATCTGGCTACTGGCTGGTGGGTGTCTGGTCCAGGAGGCAGAGCCACTGGGCTCTTGGGACTCAATGGGTAAAGAGAGAGGAGGGATCCTCCCAGGACCCAGCGCAACTCCAGCTCTCTCTGGGAGCCCAGGGAGGCAATATCCAGGGGAGGTGAAAGCCATGGCCAGTCTGGGTAACCAGGACTTGCTGCTCCTGCTGGGGGTCACCAAGAACCTGGAGCGGAACTCAACCTCCGGCCAGCTCTGGTGACCCCATTCATGGAGAAGTGCTCCCTGGCCAGGTTGTTGCAGCCCCAGTGCCCTTGGCCCTGGCCTCTCCTCTGGCCGGGGCTACAGGAAGTAGTGCTGGGATGTGTTACCTGCACAGCCTGAACCCCGTGCTGCTGTTCCAGACCTCAAACCCTCCAACATCTTGCTGGACCCAGAACTCCATGCCAAGGTCAGCCCACCCACACCCCTGCCCAGCAGCCAGAGCTGCTCCAGTCCACCCCCCAGCCCCCTCCACGGGGCCTGGACCAGTGGCCACCCTGTCTGCCCTCAGCCTCTCCCTGTGGGCACAAGGGGTCAAGGTGCAGCCAGGAGTTTTGGCCCCTGACACTCTATGTAGTAGAAGCCCTGTGACACTCAGTTCCACAGGCCGCTCCACCAGATTCTCCAAAGAATCATGGCTGACCTAGCCCCACCTTCCAAGGTACCTGGATCTCCCACCCAAGGACCCCCTGACTACCCTTCCTGTCAACCTCCATACCCCTCCCCAATCTTTACAAAACCAGACCAACTCTTGCAGGGGGTGGGAGATTCTGGCTCCTCCATCCCCTACCCTCTCCTCGTCCCATCCTTTGCAGTTGGCAGAGGCAGTGTCTAGGGAGCCAGGGGGCACCCTGGACTACTTGGTCCCAGAATTGTTTGCCAATGGAAACCTGAAGACCTCTATGGCCAGTGATGTCTGCAGGTAAGATAGCCTACACACGCACATATCCCGGGTGTTTACAGCTCTCTGGGCCTTTCTGGGGGTGGAAGGTGAGAGAGAGGTTGAGCCAGTCGTTGGGCCAGGCCTCAGCTTTGTGTCTCCTGCAGCTTTGGGATCCTGATGCAGGCAGTGCTGGCTGGAAGGGAAGCTAAGTGTAAGCCTCTGTGTAGACACGAGGGTCCTTAACCCTAGGTGTCCACCCCCAAGCCCTCTCTGCCTGCCCTCCTGCTCAGCCTGCCCCCCTAACCTCCCCTTTGGCCAGCACTCCTGGCCCCTTCTGTGACGCAGCAGACGTCCCCTCACATGCTGCAATGCCTCCTCTTCCACCCCAGGGGTGGTGCCCACATCACTGCATGGAGCCGTGGGTGAAAGGCAGAACCAGCCCCCCTTGGCCGAGGTGCCTCCGCCCAGTCCTGAGACTCCTGGTTGGCAGGGCTGCAGGAGTCGATGCAGCGCTGCTGGAGCTGTGAGCCCAGAGACAGACGCTCCTTCCAGGGTGAGCTGGCTATGGAGCTGGAGGCTGGGGGAGGGGGAGGGCTGGATCTGGCAGCAGGGGCCTTTTCCCGAGGAAGGAACTTCCACTCACCTTCGACCTGCTCTGCTGTCCCTCAGAATGTCGCCCAGAAACCCACAAGGCTGAGAAGCGTGGCATGAACTTGTTCTCCAGGGACCCAGGGACGAATCCGGTAATAGGCACCCATTCCTTGCCCCTTCCTTTTCGGGGCTCAATTCTTCCACCAGGACCTACCTATAGGTCCAGGATACCTTACGGGGGAGATGGGACAGAGAAAGGGCTAGAGATCATCTAACCCGACCTGCTTGTTTACAAATCAAGAAACTGACACCCATTGGGAGAGGATCCCACTGAGGTCACACATCATGGCCTGAATTTGCCCCTGGGTCTCCCAGCTCTCTTCAGTGCCAGTTCTGTGAGCCCCTAAGTTCCATGGCCTCTATAGTGGTCCAGAGAGGTTCCAGAAAAAGAAAAAAAGACCTATCAGGATCTCAAGTGTCAGTTGCTGCTTCTCTTGAGCTTTTGCAAAGCCAATTCTGAAGGAAAAGGCACAGGGAACTGGCCTTGGCACAGCCACTGCCCGGCCCTGACTCTACCTGCACTTCCCCCAGTGAACACAAGGGGCCGCTGTCCATCTGCCCCATTGTTTTTGCTGACCTCTTTCGGACTGTTAAACCTCTCTTCGTTCTTTCTCTTAAAAGGTCACTATTTGTTATCTTAGACAACTCTTCCGCGGTGCATATTTGGAAACAACAACTCACTGACTATATAACAAACAACTGCCTGTCCAGCAGGGCCCGGTACCCTCCCGCATGGGTGTGAGTGCTGGCAGCACCCCCATAACTAGGTTGGAAAGAAAGCCAGCAAGAAGCTGAAGACTAGGGGACAGTGTTATGGTGCAGCGGGTTAAGCCGCCACCTGCACCGGTTGGAGTCTTGGCTGCTCCACTTCCCGGGCTGCTAATGCACTTGGGAAAGCAGCAGAGGATGGCCCCAAGTGCCTGGGCCCCTACCATCCCAGGCTCCTGGCTTCCACCTGGCCCTGGCTGTAGTAGCTATTTGGGGAGTGAACCAGTGGATGAAAGATCTCTCTCTAACTCTACTTTTCAAATAAATAAATCAATATTTAGAAAGAAGAAGCCTGGAGAGGGCTTTGAGGCCAGCTGTCTCCAGGAGTTAACCCCTTGTGGTCCCTGGCTTTCCAAGTAAATCCAGCCGGGCCCAAAGTGATTTTGTAATCCGCCCCAACCCCCATCCATCCCCCACCACTGGGAGTCGATAAAGGCAATGGAAGTTTGGCATCAGCCAGGAGGCTGGGGAGGGGCAGCCAGGGAGAGGGCAGCACCGCGGGGTGGGGTGCAGGAAGTAGGAGGCTGGGGGCTGGAGGCAGGCAGCCGCGTGGCACACAAGGTCAGGGCCCAGCTGGCGGCAGGAAGGAATCCCAGATGCCTGCTCTAATCTCAGGGTGGAGCGCTTCCCCTAGAGCCCCGCCCGCAGCCTACACTCTGGGGTTAGAGGCTGTGGGCCCGCACCGCCTTCTCCCTCTCCTTCTAGACCTCGGGGGCTCGGCCACAGCCACGCGCGCGTGTGTTGGGCGGAGGGGGAGTCTCCGTGGGAACCCTCAGACCCCAGCTCTCCTCGTGAGCTGCACTGTGCCCGCCTCACCTTCACCTCCCTCTGCCACCCACACGCCAAGTTGCTTCCTAGACACTGGAGCCGTCTGATTCGCCGCTGGCGGCCAGGAGGAGAGGCTTCGCACAGAGGCGCCCCTTCCCACGGGGCTGTAGCGCGCGAGACCAGGAGGCTGGGGGAGCAGTGCCCGTGTCCTGACTTAGATCCAGCGCCCGTGGGGCGCCGCGGTTCTCACCAAGCTTCGCTCCAGCCCTGCTCAGCCTCCGCACGTGCAAGCGACCCGCCCCCGCTGAGAGTTTGCCATTCGGCCCGCGCCAGCCCCTCGCGTCTCTCCCACGGCCCACACTCCCCTTCCGAGACGGGGGCCGAGTGGCGAAGACCGTGAGATTACGGGAGACGATCGGAGCGAGGGAGGAGGCCCGGCGAGTCCGGCTGCCGCACGGGAAGGGGCCGGGCCGCCTCGTTGGGGAAGTGGGAGGGGGCCGTGGCGCCGGGAGGGAAGCGCCTGGCGCCCAGGGCACTGGAGCCACTAGTGCAGGGCAAGCGTGACTCCGCATCCCAGACCCCCAGGCTCCCTCGCGGGTCCTAGCCCACTCGGCGGCTGCAGCGTGGCGAGCAGCGAGTTCGGGAGAGAGGGGGAGCACGCGGCTTCTTGGCGTCAACGGCAAGTCGTGTCCCGCCCGGTGGTGAGGCTTTTGCTGGGGCACGTCCACAGTCTGGGGCTGAGGGAGGAGAGGAGGGCTGGGGCTGGGGTCCCCTCACCTCCCGCTAGGAGCGGGCTGGGAACCGGACGCGATGGCGGCGCGCGCGGGGAGTCGTGGCTAGGAGCAGGTGGGAGAGACGCGCGACGTGGGGCCTGCGGGGCTGCGGGACCTCACTCGGCGCGGGCCCTCCCCAGGCCGCGGCCACCATGGCGCGCCTCTTCAGCCCCCGGCCGCCTCCCAGCGACGACCTCTTTTACGAGACCTACTACAGCTTGAGCCAACAGTACCCGCTACTGCTGCTGCTGCTGGGGATCGTGCTGTGCGCGCTCGTGGCGCTGCTCGGCGTCGCCTGGGCCAGCGGCAGGGTGAGCCGGGCTGCCGCTGCGGGGTGCCGGGAGGGTCACCGCCTAGGGGGTGTTGGGGGGCTGAGATGTAGGGGAGCGGTGGCCTTTTCGATGTCTGCTCTTTGTTGGGGACCAGAAACGAAGCGTTGAGCCTTGCTCCTCACTGCGGTGACCCTGGCCACGTCCCTGCGCCCTCGGCAGGGAGGGAGCTGGGTCCAGGATGCTGAGCGCTTCTCTGTGAGGTCGGACAGACCTGTGAGCCTCCGCGGTCTGCTGGCTCTACAATAAATCCAACACCGGATTTTCCAGTTTTCCAGAGGGGAAATTCTACTCAGAGCCCCGAGGGAATTCATTTCCTGGCTTTCTCTCCCTATTAGGGGATGTGGGGCAGTTGTACCCAGACTCCCAGAAGGCGCCCTCCATCCCGCTCCCATTGAGTCCCAAAATAAACCCCCTTTCAGTTTATCTTTGGGGAGGAAGGGGCTCATCCCTTCCATATCTGGAGACATCTTGCTCCTGGTTCTCTCCTTCCCTCCATCCCCCGTGGAGACAAGGTTGGGGAAATCCCTGGGCGTAGTCCTCACATTGCTGGTCCACCCCAAAGTCCGGGAAGAAGTAGGTAGGAAAGGCGGGGACAGCAGTGGGATTTGTAAGCCGAGGAGCTGAGGCAGGTGGCAAGGTTGCAGCCCTGGCGGCCCGGGAAGTGCGGGGCGCCCCCTGCTGCCCGAGCGCTACTTTGCGCCATGCGCGAAGCTTTGAGCTGCCTGGATGCAGCTCAGTGAATGGGCCGCATTTGCAGACACTCGTTCCTCAGTAGATTCTTGTGAGCTAGGGTCCTCCACTTGCTTGGGGACCCCAGACTGGTACTGTGGTTCCCATCTGACAGATAAGAAGTCAGGCCCAGAAAAGTCATGGATGCACAAATAGTCACTATGGGATCCGAGCCACTTCTGGATAGATGTCCCAGGTTCCGGGGGCGGATATAGGTTGAACCACAGGAGCCTGGCGACTCTGCAGATAACAAACAGCAAGGTGTCGGCCATCCTATATGGTTTGACCTCATATGAACCACAAGCGGAAGTGCCCTGCTTCCTTTTCTACTGGATTTGAGACACTTTTCAGAACTGGCCTGAGCGGCTACCTGCTGTTCTTCCAGCCAGTTCGTTCCTTCTCCCGCTGCAGGAGCTTACCCCCACCCCCACCCCCACGGCCTCGCGCCCTCATCTGGCCTCCCGCACTCCCTCCCTGCAGGAGCTGATCTCAGACCCGAGCTTCCTAAGCACCGTGCTGTGCGCGCTGGGCGGCTTCTCGCTGCTGCTGGGCCTGGCTTCCCGCGAGCAGCGACTTCAGCGCTGGACGCGCGCCCTGTCCGGCCTCGTGTGGGCCGCGCTGCTAGCGCTCGGCCACGGCTTCCTGTTCACAGGGGGCGTGGTGAGCGCCTGGAACCAGGTGAGAGGGCAGGCAGACCAGGGGGTGGAATCGGAACGCAGCAGCCTCAAACTCCCGCCCAGGTCAGGAGCAGCGCAACGCAGGCCTTAGGCTTCCTGCGCCCCGTCCCCAGGTGTCCTTTTTCCTCTTCGTCATCTTCACGGCGTATGCCATGCTGCCCTTGGGGATGCGGGACGCGGTCGCTGCAGGCCTGGCCTCTTCACTCTCGCACCTGCTGGTCCTGGGGCTGTACCTTGGGCCACAGCCTGATTCGCAGCCGGCGCTGCTGCCGCAGGTGAGCACGCGCTGGCCCCTCCCTCAGACTAGCCCCGCGCTGCGCGCTGGTCGGCTCCTGCGGGAGTTTGGGAGTTTGCCGAGCTGTGCTTCAAGGCAGGGCGCAAAGCTGGGAGCAGGATACCAGCACAGACAGTCCGGCTCGTGCCCTCGTGAAGCAGGGCTACGTAGCCCAGAAAGTTCTAGGCCAATGGGGTAGGGAGTTATGGCTCGCTCAGGGATGCGGGGAGCAGCGGGGCGACAGACGTGAATGATTGGATGATGGAACCTACAAAGGGCATTGCAGGTGAAATCGGAACTTGAATGGTTTTGTGCAGCAGGAGCAGGGAGGGGAATGAGAATGGGGGCAGGCGTTGGGGTGGGGGGCGGGGGAGAGGATGGTCCCAGGCAGAGGAAAAGTCCATGCAAACGTCTATAGACTTAAGAGGCCATGTTGGCACGGCAGCCAAGGGTATGGAGGACGGGCACCCCTTGTCCCGTAATACTTAGGATCCTCGCTGGGGAGCCACCTCCCCCCAACTCCAGCTACCTACATAGACACCCCCATCCCCTCCGGGTCCGGCGCCCTCTGTGACTGGCGCTCACCCGCAGCTTGCAGCCAACGCAGTGCTGTTCGTGTGTGGGAACGCGGTGGGGGCGTACCACAAAGCGCTGATGGAGCGTGCCCTGCGCGCCACCTTCCGCGAGGCGCTCAGCTCCCTGCAGTCGCGCCGGCGGCTGGACACCGAGAAGAAGCACCAGGTCAGCCGGTGCGGGAGGCACGGGTGGGAGCGGTGCTGCGGGGAGATGCTCGGATCCCACAGCCGAGTGACTGAGCAGCTCGCCTGCCTTCTACCGTCCCTTCTCCTTTGTATAAAACGGGCTGTTGCCCACCGTGGGACGTGGTGGAGGGGTTCAAACGGACTGAAATTTACAAAAGCAATTCTAAAGAATGTTACCTGTTCAGTGAAGAACTGGAATTCAGGCTTCCTGCCGGGAGATTGGTCCCCAGCGGGGATGCAGACATGACTGGGGGCTGGAGGAGCACCCACAGAGAGCACCTGGTGGGGGCTGGAGCAGTGGTGAGCTCCTGGGTGGTTGGGGGGGGGGTCTCATAGTCGCCTCCTCCAGGAACACCTGCTGTTGTCCATCCTTCCTGCCTACCTGGCCAGGGAGATGAAGGCAGAGATCATGGCTCGGCTGCAGGCTGGACAGGGGTCCCGGCCAGAGAGCACCAACAACTTCCACAGCCTCTATGTCAAGAGGCACCAGGGAGTCAGGTGTGAGGAAGGAGGGCTTGGGGGGTGGGGGAGGCGGTGGGCAGAGACCCAGCCCCACTGACTGTGTGCCCCGTGCAGCGTGCTGTATGCTGACATCGTGGGCTTCACCAGGCTGGCCAGCGAGTGCTCCCCCAAGGAGCTGGTGCTCATGCTCAACGAGCTCTTTGGAAAATTCGACCAGATCGCCAAGGTCAGGCCTCCCCGGCCACCCGCAGACCCTCAGACACCCCAGCCTGGGAGCCCCTTCTGAGGGAAACTCCCTCCCTGGAAGACCCCAGTCCCACCTCAGAGTCAGGGTGGGCTCCCAGGCACTCCAGCAGAAGCAACAACCCTCTCAAACGTGCCAGTCCTGCTGCTGCTCCCTAACTCAGACCTCCACAGACGTCCCAACCACAGGGCCCTGGTGGGGGTGCCTCTGGACCTGCAACTAAATCTAGGGAGGCTTTCAGAGGCTCTAGCCTAGGGAGGCCACTCTGAGAGAGACTGCTGCCCCAGGCGGCCCCAGCCCTGCACTCGTCAGCCCCCGGGCTGCCTCCAAGCAACCTATTTTAGCCCTCCACCCAGCAGCCCTTTCATCCTGAGACCACATGCATGACCCCAAATCTAGGTGCCCCCTACACGTGCCCAGTCTGGGGAGAGCCACAGACGTGCCTCCTGAGAAAGACATCTGCATGGGAGACCTCAGTCAAGTTCAGGGAGACCCTGCACATGCGCAGTCTCAGAAGTCTTCCAGACCACTGCCCTCCTCGCTCCTTCTAACCAGTGTCCTCTCCGCACACGCACCCCCTACTCCCAGGAGCACGAATGCATGCGGATCAAGATCCTAGGGGACTGCTACTACTGTGTCTCCGGGCTTCCAGTCTCCCTGCCAGACCATGCCATCAACTGCGTACGCATGGGGCTGGACATGTGCCGGGCCATCAGGTCAGCTGAGAGGGGACAAGAAGGGATCAGAAGGGATGGATGTGGGAGGGGCAGGAAGCAGGTGGAAGTCCTTGAGGGAAAGGGGTGTGGCCTTGGTGGGCAGGGCTGGAGGCCTGACTCACCCTGTCCCCGCCTTCCCTACCTCACCCCGCACTGTGCTCAGGAAACTGCGGGCAGCCACTGGTGTAGATATCAACATGCGTGTGGGCGTGCACTCGGGCAGCGTGCTCTGCGGAGTCATCGGCCTGCAGAAGTGGCAGTACGATGTCTGGTCCCATGACGTCACACTGGCCAACCACATGGAGGCAGGCGGCGTGCCAGGGTGAGGCTGGGGACCCCAGGCAGCTACAGCAGGAAGCAAACCAGGCCCTGCGAAGCACTGCCAACCTCTCCTAGTTCCTTCACAGGAGAACAATCCCTACAGGGCTCAGGGAGATGCGGGGGTACAGGGAGGGGTGCTGGGAGGCACAGGACCCTTCTTTAAGTCCCCGGTCCAGAAGTGATCTTTGGGAGAAGTGAGACGTTTGGAGGCCCTTCCTGCTCACTTCCACCACCCCCTCCTTCCAGACGAGTGCACATCACGGGGGCCACGCTGGCTCTGCTGGCCGGGGCTTACGCAGTGGAGGACGCAGCCATGGAACACCGGGACCCGTACCTTCGAGAGCTAGGGGAGCCGACCTACCTGGTCATTGATCCCCGGGTAAAAGCCCAGCCTGGGCCCCTTGGGCTGACCCACAGGAGCCACCCATAGTCAGCAGGCCTGGTCTCTTCTCCCTCGCTGGAGAGGGGTTCCTGAGTCCCAGTGCGGGGAGGGGCTGAGGGAGGGGACAAGCCTCCGTGTAAGCGGTGTGGGAAGAATCGATGAGTGTCTGTCCTCACCAAAAGCCCTCATGCTGCAGGCCGAGGAGGAGGACGAGAAGGGCACAGCAGGAGGGCTGCTGTCCTCTCTCGAGGGCCACGAGCTGCTGCGTCCGTCTCTGCTGATGACCCGCTACCTGGAGTCGTGGGGTGCAGCCAAGCCTTTTGCCCACCTGAGCCACATAGACAGCCCTGTGTCCACCTCCACCCCTCTCCCGGTATGTGCTGCCCCACTGGGGGCCCTGACGCTTAGGGAAACTCACTTCACTGTCTTCTTCAGGCTCTGCCCCCACCACCAGTGAGTCACAGGATCGTGGGTGACATCTCAAGGTCATGAACTGTGTAGTTGTCTCAGTCATGAGTTCAGGCCCTTCCTTCCAGAGAAGGAGCAAAGATAACTGGCCTGCAGGCTCAGCTCAGAGAAGATGTGAGATTGTGGACACCATGTCTGGTGTTCCCCAGCCTCCACTCGGGAGAGCCCCTTGCCCTGGCTCGACGAGAGCAGCCTACCTCGCTTCCACTCTGCTTTCCGTGCTGCACACACATCCCACCAGGAGATGTCTCTGTTTCACTCAGGCCCTACAACCGCACACTCGCGTCTAAAGTTCCCAGTGGGGACCAATGGGTCACTGCACACGGACAAAACGAGGAGACAGTAAAAAATCACATGTGGACTTGAAGAAGGCAGTCATGCTGAGCAGGCAGGGGCTGTGACCAGGAGAGGGAAGGCAGTGGGTCCACGCTTGTCTAGGTGAAGCCAGGGCAGGGCCCGGGGGTACCTACTGACCTTCCAGATGGAGGAGGAGCCTGGGTCTCCCCTGCCTGCTGGCTCCAGGGAGTGATGATCACTGAGGGCTGCCAGACCCCCTCATGCAGGGACTCAGGTCCTGTCCTCAAAAACAGGCGCCAGGATCAAATCCTGTCCCCTTGGCCTGCTCTCCTCCGTCTGACTCAGTCTTGCCGGCTACCTTCCTGCAGATGGCCCCAGAATCTCCTCCACTGGGCAGACCTGGTTGGCCTTCCTCTGTTCCATCCTCCTCCTCTCCCCCAGCAGGCAATGCAACCAAAGATCAGTGGACAGCAGGGAGTAGGGAGCAGGGGCAGTGGTGGGTCAGGGAAGCACTTAATTCTAAGCCTTAAAATGGGGTTAGCAAGGGGGCAGAAGGGGTTGGCTGGCAGGTGGCAGAGGAAGGAAGGCCCAGCTGACTATTGCAGGAGGGGGTCTCCGGGGTGGGGGTGGAGTCATGTGTGGGATTTACAAGAAGGCCAGGTGACCCTGGGTGCCGTTCCCATGGGAGGAATGGCGGCCAGAGGCCATGCTAGGGCTCCTACCACCCTCCACTGCTGCACAGGCTAGCAAGTACTGGGGGTGAGGAGCAGGAACCCCTTGCTCAAGGGCATCGCCTGGGGCGGGGCCTCACTAGCCCAGATTTCACCTCTCAGCCCCTGGAGTCCCACGGGCTTGGCCAAAGGCTCAAACTCTCGAGACTCACCATTAGTTCACTCTTCAACAGCGGAATTTTGGAGCACTGGGCAATGTTGGTGCACTCCTTTAGTGCTCAGCCATTGATCCCTTCCAGGTCTTTGAGCACCCACGCTGCGGAAGGTGCTAGGCTAGTTCTTGAGAGAATAGAAAAGCATAGCATGTTGTTTTCCCTGCCTTCAGATACCTTACAGCACTGGGGTGGGGGGCAGGTTGTGGTTTGGAAGATGTTAGATCCAGGCATAGATGCATAGGCTCATACCCAGAACATACCATTCCCCGCCCCCAGCACTCCCTCCCCTTCTTCCTTTCCCATATACCAGGTCTTAGTTTGGTAGATGATGTGACCCTGTGACCCTGCCTCCTTCACATGAACCAGAGAGAACAGGGATGAATGGCGCCATATTTCTTATCCTGGACAGTGGCCTCTGAAACTTCTCTCCCTCTGGGTTGCTTGGTTTGCCTGCTCATGTCATGCCTCTGTAGCCACTGTGCCTCCCTCTTGGTAAAGAAGAGAGAGGCTGTCATCAGGCTTATTTCCCGTCCTCGGCCCCCTTCCTTGTTACCCACCCTCACTGCCTCTCAGCTCAGCTCTGCATTGTCACTTGGGTTTATTATTTTTTCAAAGAATTATTTTATTTATTTGACAGAGTTACAGAGAGAAGGAGAACCAGAGAGAAAGGTCTTTCATTCCGCTGGTTTACTCCCCAAATGACCACAACAGTCAGAGCTGAGCTGATCAGGAGCCAGGAGCTTCTTCCGGGTCTCTCACATGGGTGCAAGGGCCCAAGGATTTGGGCCATCTTCCACTGCTTTCCCAGGCCATAGCAGAGAGCTGGATCAGAAATGGAACAGCTGGGACTCAAACTGGTGCCCATATGGGATGCCGGCACTGCAGATGGGGGCCTCACCCTGCTGTGCCACAGCACCGGCCCCGTCATTTGGGTTTAACTCAGTGGTGTTTGGGGCATCCAAGGGTGATGAGAGTCCTGCCCTTGGAATCTGTGCAGTCTGTAGGGAAAGTGAGGCACAGAGAAAGCCACGCCCATCTATAGAAGATAAGGGGCAAGGCCAGAGTGAACCAGCGGATGGAAGATCTCTCTCCATAATTCTACCTTAAAAAATTAGATAACTAAAAAGTGCAGAAAAATAAAAGACAAAGGGCTGCGCAGTTAATTGATGGAAACTATGAGGAACGAAGTGTTACAGACCTTGGGGGTCTAAAGAGTCAGAGGAACCTTTAAGGAGGAAATGTGGGGGGCGGGGATTGGTGGGGAGAGAGAGAAGTCACGGGAACAGGGGAACCAGCCAGGTCAGATGTCCAAGGTCAAGGACATGGGTCAGGCATGGGGTGCGGCTCACTGTCTGCCTCCCTGCAGAGGCAGCACTCACCACCTCCCCCTCCCCTACCCGTGTTCTCCCAACAGGAGAAGGCCTTGGCTTCCTTCAGCCCCCAGTGGAGCCTGGACCGGTAGGAGGTCTGAGTGTCGTGGACAGTGGGGCTGTCTGGGCGACCTTCCTCTGTCCTCCCTGACGCGGCGGCTGCTTTGCCAGATGCTTTGGAGGATCTCCATGCTGACAGGCTTGGCTGTCACTGTGCAGGAGCCGTACCCCCCGGGGCCTAGACGATGAGCTGGACACCGGGGATGCCAAGTTTTTCCAGGTCATCGAACAGCTCAACTCTCAGAAGTACGGACAGCAGAGGGGCTGGGAGGGATGGAAGCTCCGCGCTCGTCCGGTCGAGCAGGGGTGGAGCTCCTCCCTGCAGGGGTGTGAGGGGCTGCCATGGACAGAAACCTCAGCTGACCACCCCCTCCTGCCCTCACCGCACCCCGCCATGCCCTGCCCATCCCTCTGAGGCGCTGTCTCTGACCTCTCACCAGACAATGGAGGCAGTCGAAGGACTTCAGCCCACTGACGCTCTACTTCAGAGAGAAGGAGATGGAGAAGGAGGTGGGCTGCGGTGGGGGTGAGGGGGTGGGGGACACCAGAGAATTTCCCAACCTGAGAAGAGATCAGGCCCTGGGTCCCCAGCTCTGCTTCCTTGTGATTCTGGGGTTGAAGGGTTTGTGCCTCTCTCGGAAAGGAACGTCACCCTATAGATTGAGTTATTGGATGGTGGGAGGGGGCAGAAGGGCAGCTCCTTGGAGAACTTGAGCTGGTGTTGGGGGGAGTAAGGCCGGGAAGCCACCTCTTGCCTGGGCCTTGGTACCTTCAAGGTGACAGACACACTGGTGCCCTGTCTCCACCCCATCCCCTGCCTCCCTCCCAGTACCGTCTCTCCGCACTCCCTGCCTTCAAGTACTATGCAGCCTGCACCTTCCTGGTTTTTCTCTCCAACTTCATCATCCAGATGCTGGTGACAGACAGGTGAGGGCCCCTGACCCCTGCCTAGGGGACATTTGCACAGGTGCTAGGAGAGGTGAGGACTTGTTCAAAACTCAGCCAGGTTAACGAGCTGTGGCCGAAAGGCCAAGAGAGCGAGCTGATGCGAGCTGAGCCATGAGCTCCTGTCCCCTTCCAGGATTGTCCCTTCTTGGTTGGTTTCTGTTCCTCCGCATCACTGCCCTAGACCCTCCACCCTTTCCAAGTCTTCAGGACTTTGGATCTTTTGTCAGACTGGATCCTGGGGCAACCTCCCTCCTACCCCCCCACACCCCATCTCCCACCCAGCTCCCACAGCACCCACCCAGCACACAGTGTGCTACAAGGCCTCCCTCTTGTCTCCTTTTAGGCCCCCAGCTCTGGCCATCACCTACAGCATCACCTTCCTCCTCTTCTTCCTCCTGCTCTTCGTCTGCTTCTCAGAGCACCTGACGGTGAGGTGGGCCGAGGGGCGGGAATGGTGACCTGGCCTGAAGAAGGCCCCCCAGCCTCCTGACTAAGACCCTCATGCTCCTCCCGCAGAAGTGTGTCCTGAAGGGCCCCAAGATGCTGCACTGGCTGCCCACACTGTCCGGCCTGGTAGCCACACGCCCTGGACTGCGAGTGGCCCTGGGCACTGCCACCATCCTCCTCGTCTTCATCATGGCCATTACCAGCCTGGTGAGGACAGAAGGGCGCTCCCTGCACCCCCATCAGCGCATGTGGGGCCTGCCAGGGTCTGCCAGGGGACAGCTTGGGTTTGGAGGGCAGCTGCACTAAGGCCTGGAGATACTGGAAATGTTGTGCAAGTGTGAGGAGAAACGTTACAGCGCCTCCCCAAGTCCATCCTCGGGGAGTTGATAACACTGCTGGGCCTCTCTCCTGTCATTTTCCACGTAGGCAGCTCTTTATTACTTAGCTCACTTGGCTGATTTTTCACAGACCTTAGAACCATTTCTAGAATTCTATCCCTGGAAGGCACCTAGCACTCATCCTCTAGCCAAGTTCCAGAAAAGGAAGCTAAGGCCCAGAGAGGTTAAGTGGCTGGCGAGAGCTCACACAGCAGGTCCTTGGCAGATGAGTATTTAGGACACCCCGTCACACACACAGAGAGATTCTGCCCACGGTAAGGGCACTGGTGCTGAGGCCCCTTGCCAGTCGGAGCTAGCACAACCCACCCTGGATGGAGGGTGTCTGGATTGGGTGGAGGAGTCTGGCCCTGGCTTACCCCTGGGTCAGTCGAGACCCAGCACAGGTCTCCTTGTTTCCTCTGCAGTTCTTCCTACCAGCATCGCTGGACTGTCCACCCTGGGCTCCCAATGTGTCCTCCATTGCTTTCAACCTCTCCTGGCAGCTCCCTGGGTCCCTGCCCCTCCTCAGTGTCCCAGTAAGTGTTCCTCAGTCACCTCCTGCAAACCCTTCCGCAGCAACCCCCTCTCCATGCCCTGTGTGTGTGTGTGTGTGTGTGTGATAGAGAGAGAGAGGCCACCTGGCCCCCGGGCAGGCCCTGGGAGGGACTGGACAGGAGCCCGCGGGCATCCCTGGCCGCTGCCCAGGGGCAGGTGCACGCCTGAGCTCCTTGCCTGGCGCCCTAGTACTCCATGCACTGCTGCGTGCTGGGCTCCCTGTCCTGCTCCCTCTTTCTGCACATGAGCTTCGAACTCAAGCTGCTGCTGCTGCTGCTCTGGCTCGTGGCCTCCTGCTCCCTCTTCCTGCACTCCCACGCCTGGCTGTCCGACTGCCTCATCGCCCGCCTCTACGTGGGACCCTTGGACTCCAGGTGCGCATGGTTGCCGGACAGGCCCTCAGGGACAGGGCTGAGATGAGACACAGTGGAGCTGGGCTTGCCTCACTCACCTGAATCACCTACAGGGCAGAAGCGGAGGGAGGCTGAGAGTGTCGCGGGTGCTGGGGGCAGGGAGGAGGCCAGCGGGAAGGGACAGAGAGAGGGACAACCCCGCTCTGTGGCCTCCACAGGCCGGGCGTGCTGAAGGAGCCCAAGCTGATGGGAGCCATCTCCTTCTTCATCTTCTTCTTCACCCTCCTTGTCCTGGCTCGACAGGTGAGTCACCCAGCTCAGCGCCCTCCTCCCCAGGGCCTCCTTATGAGTGGTGAGGTTGAGGTCCCTGTATTTGGGACTTGGTCGCTCTCATCTTCAGGATTGAGCCCAAGTGGCCATTGGAAGCTTCTAGGCAAGCAGTCCTGCTACCTTTCTCCTTCACTGCCCAAAGGGGGCGCCCTCGAGTTCTCCCTCTTTCTGCTCACGCTTCCAGTTCTGCACACACTAATCTGAATCCGGTTTCAAGCGCAGTCTCTCTGCAAAGACAGTTGCACCCTTTGCCTTTTCTCTAAACTCGAGGCAGCAGGGGTCGGGGTGGGGGATGAGCGCTCAGGAGCTGGGGCTTCCCCCGGCCCCCCGGTGACCTTCCCCAGAATGAGTATTACTGCCGCCTGGACTTCCTGTGGAAGAAGAAGCTGAGGCAAGAGCGCGAGGAGACAGAGATGATGGAGAATCTGACCCGGCTGCTCTTGGAGAACGTGCTCCCTGCACACGTGGCCCCCCAGTTCATTGGCCAGAAACGGCGCAACGAGGTGAGTCCGAGCCCAGACGCCACAGGGATTAACTATGCGTCGGGATCCTTAGCTCGTCCTCTCTGCACCTGGTGGGACAGGAGGTTGCCCCAGGCTTTGCCCTCGACAAAGACTTATTTATTTGAAAGGCAGAGTTCCAGAGAGAAGGAAAGACAGAAAAGAGAGAGATCTTCCATCTACTGATTCACCACCCCCAGAGGCTGCAGATGGCCAGGGCTGAGCCAGGCTGAAGCCAGGAGCCAGGAGCTAGGAACTTCTTCCAGGCCCGAGCACCTGGGCCATCTTCCACTGCTTTCCCAGGCGCGTTAGCAGGGAGCTGGATCGGAAGTGAACAGCCTGGACACAACCAGGGCCCACATGGGATGCTGGTATCGCAGGTGGGGGCTTTCCTCAATGCCAGGCCCAAGGAGTGTCTTTTCTAACTCACAGCTACTCCATACCTTTCAGATGCTTAGTCATGTGTTGATGGGAGTTGCCTGGATACAGTCCACCCGTCTGTCTAGACCTGCTCTATATAATATGGTAGCTACTAGCCGTGTAGCCACTGAAGTTACTTAAAACAAAAAAATTCAGTTCCTCAGTGGCGCTAGCCACATTTCCGGTGCTCAGCAGCCACATACGGCTGGTGGCCACCAAATTAGGTGGTGCGTTTATGAAACATTTCCATCATCACAGAGCTTCCTATTGGTACTGCTGTAATGCCTCAGCAATCTTGCTCCAGTCACACCATCAGCAAGTTACCCACGTGTTTGGACCACCTCATTTGTACCACCCCCACCTGGCCCTTTGTGTTACAGAAGTGTCCTCCACTATGCTGAGGGATGTCAGAAGAAACAATTCAGGGGCTGTGCACGGCCTTCTAACCCAACTGCCTGCTCTGGTCTCAAGACCAGTAGTTCTGGGGCCACAGCTGTGGTATAGTAGGTTAAACCAATGCCTGTGGCACTGCATCCCATATGGGTGCTAGTTCAAGTCCCGGCTGCTCCACTTCTGGTCCAGCTCTCTGCTATGGCCAGGGAAAGCAGTGCTTGGACCCTGTGGGAGACCCAGAAGAAGCTCCTGGGTCCTGGCTTCAGATTGGCCCAGATTCGGCCGTTGAGGTCATTTAGGGAGTGAACCAGCAGGTGGAAGATCTTTCTCTCTCTCTCTCTGCTTTTCAAATTAATAAATAAATCTTTTTTTAAAAGACCTATGGTTCTTTCTGTTTCTCCTGGTTTATTCTCTTACAGACACAGGGACTCTTTTCACTATCCTGTTTCTGTCTTCACATTGGCTTCCAGGAAGCTCAGAGCCAGGATCTAGGACTAAGAAGGCTTATTGGCACCCATGATGTGAACCAACCTCACCACATCTCATCCCATCCTTATCATCTTACTCTTGTTCTCCCTCTGCCCCGTATTCACTGTTGTTGCCTGGTTTTATCTCTGTGAGCTGACTTAGCACCCCTCAGCAATCAGAAAGGATATAAAAATAATTCCCAGTTGTAGCTGTGACTCCTTTCACGTGGCTGTGAGGCGTTCCTGGCCCCGACTTCTGTCTCCCCTAGAATCACAATGAGACCCAATACTTGACTGCTGAGCCACATCTCTGGGGTGACCTGGCCCTGCTCTCCTCTCCCCTTCCCAGTGGCTCCTGAGTGGGGGACCAGGAGTGTGGGGACCAGAAGAGGGGCCCCATGCAGCCCCAGAAAGGGGGAGATGTGCGCACACCCCTCACCCCGGCCTCCTGCCCCCAGGACCTCTACCACCAGTCCTACGAGTGTGTTTGTGTCCTCTTCGCCTCCATCCCAGACTTTAAGGAGTTCTACTCGGAATCCAACATCAACCACGAAGGGCTCGAGTGTTTGCGGCTACTCAATGAGATCATTGCTGATTTCGATGAGGTGACAAATCTCAGGGCCCCCAGATCCATGGCCTGCAGTCTAGAGCTCCCCCGTAGTCCCTCCCCCCACCCCTCCACTTTGCAGTCCTGGCCCATCCTCCCCTCCCTGGCGCTCCCTCTCCTCCTCTGATGCCCCGGCTATACCCATCGCCAACACTCTCCTTCCTGCAACCATTCCCAAACCCACAGCCTGGCCCTTTAGCCCCCCAGAAACCTGGTGCTGGGCTTCGGGGAGAGGGGAGGGCAGGAGCAAGAGACTGAGGTACGGCCTCTTCTCTGGACAGCTGCTCTCCAAGCCCAAGTTCAGCGGGGTGGAGAAGATCAAAACCATCGGCAGCACCTACATGGCAGCCACAGGCTTAAACGCCACCTCTGGCCAGGATGCCCAACAGGTCCAGCAACAGGTACGGCGATGCTTCCTTGCCTACCAAGCCTCCTCTGGGCTCTCATTGGTGGGCCCGTAGTGGGACTTACGCCTGTGCCCTCACGGGCTCATCCTCGTGCGCAGGCCCACTGCCAGGATGCTGAGCGAAGCTGCAGCCACCTTGGCACCATGGTGGAATTTGCAGTGGCCCTGGGGTCCAAGCTAGACGTCATCAACAAGCACTCGTTCAACAACTTCCGCCTGCGTGTGGGTAAGGGCCTCCCCTGCTGGGGCAGTCTGGTGCCTCCTCACTGTTCTAAGCTCTTCCTGCTCCAAGTCCTCAACTGCTCTCTAGTTCACCCCTGTCCAGACTCACTCCCGGGGACGGGCATGAGGCCGATGGGCCAGGAGCTACCTGGGGCTCATATTCCCTCTCCTAAGCCACACTCCTCCCTCACCAGAGACCACACCTGGCCTCTCGGCCCCGAGGCCCTCTCCTTCCTCCCACTTCCTTCCCCCCTCCCTCCTTGATGCTGCCCCCACCAAGACCCCTGTTCACCACATCCTTTGTCAGGGCTGAACCACGGACCAGTAGTGGCTGGAGTCATTGGGGCCCAGAAGCCACAATATGACATCTGGGGCAACACGGTGAATGTGGCCAGCCGCATGGAGAGCACCGGAGTCCTGGGCAAAATCCAGGTGAGGGCGCCCCCGCTGGTGGCCTAGTTGCAGGGGGGATGAGGAGAGGCCCACTCCCATGCTCACTCATCGTCCCTCGATTGCAGGTGACTGAGGAGACAGCCCAGGCCCTGCAGTCGCTGGGCTACACCTGCTGCATTCGGGGCATCATCAAGGTCAAAGGCAAAGGGCAGCTGCGCACCTACTTCCTGAACACGGACTTGACGCGAACTGGGCCTCCCTCAGCCACCCTGGGCTGAGACACTCCTCCAGGATCTTCCACGAAAAGGCTCTGAGACGTCTGAAGCCAGCTGCTGATAGACCTAGAGACGGCCTCCTCCTTACCTGTCAGCAGGGCGGTTTTTCCCCAGGCCAAACTGAGCATGCTGGAAGCGAGCGATTCTTTTTCACAAGGTCAAGAGAGAACGGCCTCGGCCTCGCTACCAGCCTGCTTCCACTCGTCTGTACACCTCGGAAGCATAAAGAATTTTAGCCACATAACTTGAGTCTCTGCTGCTCCCCACCCACAAACATCAGAAGGAATCTCCAAGGAAATATCATTTCGCCTTTATTCATGCAGCAAATGCCAAAGAAGCACCTATCATATGCTTGCGATGCAGAAGAGACAAGGGGTGGAGGATTAGCTTGGGTGTCCCGTCCCCCCAAGTTGCACCTGCTGTCCTCAGATTGGCCAGTCACACTTTGCAGTAAGGAGCTGTGGGCAATGTGGGTGTTCTGTCCTCAGGTCACCGGATGGCCTCCTTCCTTGCTTTGCCGCCTTCTGCCTAGATGCTGCCACTTTTATATGTCTTGAAGCACGGGGATGTTTCCTTTTCACCTGCTCCTATTTTGGAGGTCCATGGGAGGCAGCTTAATACCCAAGTTGTGTTGCAGATGTTGTATGTGGATTTTTGATTTTGGTCTCCTAGTTGCTTCTTCTTCTTCTTCTTCTTCTTCTTCTTCTTCTTCTTTTTTTTTTTTGTTCCCCTCTAACGGGAAAGCTCCCTAAAGTACACTGCTGCCACCACTACCGCCTCTTCCTAAAATGCCAGCATGGCCTGGGCCGAAGCTCTCCTAGACAAGAACGGGAAGCAAGGGCTCGTCCCTGTCGCTTTCAGAAATCTTTGTCTCCTAGCGGTGACAATGGCCACAGCAGGTGCCAGGGTTTGTCCTGGGGCTGGGCAGATGCTCTTGTGCCGAGTTCTAGGCGCTGAGATCTCATGACCGCTTCCCTAGAACGCAGAGAATCAGGCAGGAAGCTGGACAGAGACCCGTGCGGCTGCAGGCTGAGGGACACTGTATGCGGCGCTCTTTTCTCACAAGGCCTCGGGTCACGGGGGTCTTGGACGTGAGTCCGCTTGAGTGGTCCTGGACAGCCTGCTTTAGGCTCGCTAGACTTTTTCCAAGTGTGACCCACAGACTTCTGCCCTCAGATTCATGGGTGTGTGTGTGTGTGTGTGTGTGTGTAACTGGATTGTTCTGTCTGTGGGTCCTTTCCAAAACTGAATCATGGGGAGGTTGGGACTCTTGAGAGCGTTTAGTTCAGGCACCAGGAACAGCCCAGTGCCCTCTAACGCACACACAGACGCCCCACCCCTAGGGTTGAGTTCGGTTTTCAGGGGGATGCTGCCAGGCCAGAGGTGCCCTCACCCCAGCCCCCTGTGCAGGCACAACATTGGCCAGGCTGGCGGGGGTGGTGGGCAATCCGCCAGTTCCCCTGCTCAGTTCACTCCAGAGGATTAGTGGAGACAGTGAGGCTCTCGGCGGGGCCAGGCTCCGGGGAGGCGGGGGTGTCCCTCACGGTGTGGCCCAGGGTGCCCCCGCGGCGGGAGCTGGACACCTCGGAGGCTGTGGCCTCCAGCAACTTGGCGACAAAGCCCACGCCAGCCCTGCGCAGCAGGCTGCCGCCGGCGCACGCGTACAGCACGGGATTCACGCTGCTGCTCAGGAAGGCCAGCGTGATGAGCACGTTGCGTGCAAGGAACAGCCGCTGGCCCGTGGGTCCTGCCCAGGCCGGCTGACCTGCCAGCGCCCGGGCCGCCTCGGCCATGTTCACCACGTGGTAGGGCAGCCAGAAGGCAGCGAAGGCCAGGATGATGAGCACCACCAGGCGGCCGGTGCGGCGGCTGCGGCGGAAGCGCCGGGCCTGCAGACGGCGCCCGATGTCCGAGTAGCTGGCCACCACGGCCAGGAAGGGCAGCAGGAAGCCCGTGAGGGCCTCGAAGAGCAGGTGGAAGGCCCTGTGGCTTTTGCTGGGGTACAGCGGGAAGCAGACAAGGCTCCTGTTGTCTGGTCCCAGGCTCACCTTGCGGTACACGAAGACCGGCGTGGCCAGCAGGAAGGACACCACCCAGATGCCCACCAGCACCCGCAGGACGATCGCCTTGGTGCGCAGCTTCTGGGACAGAAAGGGGCGGGCCACGGCCAGAGAGCGGTCCAGACTCATGGCCGTGATGAGCAGGACACTGGCGTACATGCTGACTCCGCAGATGTAGTAGAACAGGCCACAGCCGGCCTGTCCAAAGCACCAGGTGCCCCGGGCCACGTAGTGCAGGAAGAAGGGAGCCGTGAGCAGGACGGCCAGGTCGGCCAGGGCCAGGTTCAACACCAGCAGGGCAGTGACGGAGCGCTTCTGCATCCTTTTCAGGATGCTCCACACCACAAAGCTGTTGCCAGGCAGCCCCACAACCAGCGCTGTGGACAGCAGGATGATTGACAGCAGAGAGATGTAGGAGGAAGCCCCCGAGGAGGAGGCCAGGGGGGAGGTAGTGTTCATGGCCATGGCGGGGACCTGGAGGGTGAGGGCGGACACGCGCATGAGGGCAGGAGCATTTCCTGACACCCTGGACACTGTCACCTGAGAACTTTGATCTGCCTCCAAGGGGAGCAGCAGCAGAGGCACCTCGGCCACCTTCTGCCCCCACCCCCGGGTTGCTGCTGACTTAACCTGCCTGGAAAGGACCTGATTCCGCAGAAAACACTAACTTCTGAACTGGGCCACGGGGCCCCTTCCTGCCTGCAGACCCAATTGCAAAACATACAGTGACAGCGGCAGCAGCCCTTCAGCTTCCTTCTCCTAGGGAGACCCTGAAACACAGATCCAGAGACCCAGAGACTTTCCTCGCCAGGGCTGCGCCCCTGGCAGGCTAGCTCCTGTGTCCCCTGCCTGTACCCTAGCCCCTCAACCCCGGTAACTCCCCCCGGTCACCTGCTCACACTCCCCGAGAGGCCCCGGGTCCCCCAGGAACCACAGTGCCCAGGGAACGAGGGCAAATGCACCCGACTGCTTTGCCACTGGCCGGGCTTTTCTTGGGAGACTGCTTTGCACCTTCACTCGTGGCTGTGAGCATCCCCTCCCTTCCCCTCCCCTCCCCACACCTGCCCCAAGATACTTACAAGCTTCGCCAGGCACTGGCCGGAAGCTGGTGCTGATCCCACGGTCAGGGCAGAGTGCTATAGCCTATCTTTGGATCTGCCCAGTGCCAGGGGCTCCTGGCCCTGGTTCTGGGTACTGTAGCTAATTCAGAGAGGAAGTACCACAGGACAGGGGAGGCGGGAGCAGCAGAGGGGGAAGACCCATCTTCCTGAGGGTGGGTCCACCCCCTCCCTTCCCTAGGAGGGGGGATGGCACTGCACTCCAGGGCCACGGAGCAGGGGAAGAGGACTCCACAGGGGTGGGGCCAAAAGAGAGGGACCCAGGAAGGGGCAGTGGGCGAGGAAAGAAGGGCATGGGGAGCGACTAGGCTGGGGTGCGGCCTCAACATGCAGGTGTGGACTGGAGAATTCAAGGTCATAAGTGGGGTCTGTAGACATAGGGAAGAAGCCAGAGAGGGAAAGGGGCCAGAATGCTGGTATCCACCCACACTTCCCAGTGTATCAATGCAAACGTCTGTGCGCTTCATGCCAACAGCACTTTTTAAAATGTTTTTCACAGAAAAAAGTAAATGCTGGGATAGGCTGGCCTGAACAGGAGGAGAGGAGGGAGGGTCCGGGGGCCCTCGGGCCACCTGCAACAGAGCAGGCCAGCATGCAGAAGAGCCCCTTCCCCGGATGGAGGGACGTCTCCTTTCCTGACACCTCCCGCAGGAGGCAGGAGCTGAAAATGAAAACTCCTTTCAGCCTGCCAGGAGCCTTGTGGCCTCCCTTTTAACACCAGCGCCGCTCGGGTCCGTGGCCCTCGCCAGGGCCCTAACTTGCTTGACTTAATAATAATAAATAAATTTTAAAAGCCAGAGTGGCGTTTACCCAGCAGGCGTCAAGCCGAGGATATGATGAAAAGAAATTGGGCTGAAACCACAACAAGAACTGAACACAGAGCAGAGGAAGGGCTTTCTGACCGCACAGGGTGTCTGAAATGGGGAATATGTAACAGGAAGTTAGGAAACCTTGCCCCACAGCCCCATCACACACAAGGACAGGAAGAAGCCCCAGCAGTCGGGGCTTCGGGATAGAAGCTTCTGGCTCAGGGCTCTTGGGCCAACCAGAGGGCCCTTCAGAATTGTCTAGCCCTTCTCTCAGGCTGCTCCCCACCGCAGCTGCCCCCATGTCCCTTCTTTCTCCACCCAGGGCTAGGTGGTTTAAACCCACTTCCTGCTGCCCTTGTTCTGAGCTCCACTCCAGGCTCAGTGTTGGTGGCCTCAATAGGACCCTGGGGACTGGACTACCCTCGTTCTCATGACCTGTGCCAGGGCACAGGCGGTTGTGTGAACTAACGGACAGGCTGGGGTGATGGCCTGGGGAGCCACTTGGGTGGCCACCTCAGTTTGCTGGGGACACTGATGGGGCTGGGACAAGGGATTCCCGGTGCTAAAACTGAAGAAGTGCTGGGCCGACTGAAACAGGTTGATCATTGCAAAAACCACATGGATGTGCACAAGAATCCCATTCTGCACCTCCCATGTCTGGAGTGTCTGGACCCAGACCAGGTTCTAGACCTAGAGGTAGAAAAGGCAGGGGATGAGAGGTGCTGGGGGAGGGGTCGGGGAGAGCCCGGCCGTCTTGGCAGAGAGGAAGGAGAGAAAGGAGAGGTGGCATACCTCTCCTGCACACAGCCTGCTATTCCCGGCACCCCCTCCTCACCAGCCCTCAAACGTCCCCCACCTGAGTGAGTCATTGACGATGCTCCTGTGGCCTTTGGGGGAGGTCAGTGTCTGATGCCCAGGGCCCCAACACCCTGTCTCTCCTTGTGACCCCTCTCCCAACCGCATCAACAATAAGCAGGAGAACCCGCCACCCCCACAGCGTCACTCTCCCCTTCCAGAGCCAGTTTCCCCCCTTGGGTGGCTCTCACAGACACACACACACACACACACACACACACCCCGAATGGATTCCATCCTCACCTCCCCCCAGGCTCACAACTGTGGCTTCCTCTTTCTTCCTTTACATCCAGAGAGGGAGGTGCTAAGGGCTGGCAGGGCAGGGCCCCGGGAAGGCCCAAGTGACCCAGCGGGGAACCAGGTGGCTTAGGTATAGCTCAGCCATGATGAGCCACCGACAGGAACACACTTGGGTCATCCTCTAGTGGCTTCCCGGAGAGTTTCACAGTCATAGCTACTGGCAGAGGGCGAGCAGCGCCGGCGGGCGGGTACACACCAACTGCAGGTGCAATGTCTGCTCACATGAGCCATCCTCATCCTCACAAGCCCTCAAGTGACCGTCCTCCGTCGAAGTGTCCCCAGATGCTCCCGAGAGGCGACTTCCAGGAGGGGACACAGAGAGGGGCGGCGCCGAGCAGGCGTGGTGCAAGGTTTGGTGTCAAAGGTCCCAATCCAGACTGCCCCTATGCTGCCCGCCCCCAGGGTCCCCGTTGTCCTGGCCCTGGCCCACCACCTGTAGGCGAGGAGTCGTTCGGAGCTCCATGGTCCCTTCCCTGGAGCGGCTGCCCCCTCGGGCCTCCCCGGAGCCCTCGAAGAGCTTCATGAGGAACCGCGGACCCGCGCGGGGCAGCAGGTCCCCGGCGGTGAAGACGTAAAGCAGCGGGTTGACACTGGAGCTGAAGAAGGCCAAGGCCGTGGTGCCCGCCCGCGCCGCCTGGCCCGCGCCGCCGAGCCTGGCCAAGGTCCCCTCGGGCGGAGCCAGCGCGGCGGCCGCCTGCACCAGGTTGACCGCGTGGTAGGGAGCCCAGAGTAAGCCGAAGGCCAGTACGATGGCGCTCACGAGCCGGCCCACGCGGGTGCCGCGGCGCCCGGAGCGCCAGCGCGCGGCCCGCAGCCGCGCCAGCGTCACGCCGTAGCAAACGAGCACCAGCCCGAAAGGCAGTACGAAGGCCGTCAGAGTCTCCAGGCTCAGGTGCACGGCGGCGTGCGCCGGCGATGGGTGGCACAGCTGGCATATGCGGTCCCCCCAGAGGTGGCGGTAGACGGCGGCCGGCAGGGCGAGGAGCAGGGCGGCCAGCCAAACGGCCAGCAGCAGACGGCGGGCCAGGGCCGGGCTGCGCAGCCGCGGAGCCAGGAAGGGGTGAGTGACGGCCAGGCAGCGCTGCAGGCTGAGCAGCCCGGTGAGCAGCACGCTGGCGTACATGCTGAGCGCGCACACGTAGTACACCGCCTTGCAGCCCACCTGGCCCAGCGGCCACGCCTGGCCTGCCAGGAAGGCCACGAAGAGCGGCGTGAGCAGCAGCACCGCGCCGTCGGCCAGTGCCAGGTGCAGCACCAGCGTGGCCGCCAGCGGCCGCCCCCGCGCCGGCCGCCAGCCCACCAAGCTCCACACTACGAAGCCGTTGCCCGGCAGCCCCAGCAGTGCCGCCACGAGCAGGAAGGCCATGCCCGTGGCCCGCGAGGCCTTCCAGCTCAGCAGCGTCTCGTTCCCCGGTGGACGGTAGCACGGCATCATCCTTCTGCGCCTACAGGGGACTGTAAGGGGCACAGACGGTGCTCAGGGGTCGGGTGGGGGGGGAGCCCAGCCACCGCTGACGCCTGGTGAGAGGGGACTGTGCCTCCCTTACTTGCCCACCTGCAGCCTAGTGCGTCTAGCCCGGAGCCCTGTCTCCCATGAGGACCCGGGGCCCCAGCACTGCTCCTTGAAACCCAGATCCCCCTCCTCCCCCACCCGACTCCTGGCTTCCCTGAGCCCCCAGTCCTCACTCTAGCTGTTGCTGTCTCCGTCTACCACTCTAGCCTGGGTCCTCCTTCTGTGTCCAGCCCCATTCCTCAGGGCAAAATTGGGCAAGGGCAGACCCACTTACCCAGGTGTGGGGGGGCAGGGATGGGGTCCCGCGAAGGGCCCGGGGATTCCACGAGGTAAAGCCGCTGTGGGTGAATGCCTACTTCTGTCTGCTGCCTGTCAGGTTTGCAAGAGGGTGAGGCCAGCATAGGGAGGGACAAGATGAGGCTCATCCCTCATCCTGCACCCTCCCATGGCTTACACATGCAGGCTTGTAGGAGCCTGCCTCCCCAGGAAACAGGCTAAGCCGGAGAGGCACACACAAGCTTCCCTGGCTGGGGAGGGAGAAGGGGTACTCTGCTGCTGCCTGAGCATGGCTCCTGCTTCTGCCCTCCTGCCTCCGCCCAGCCCTGCCCAGTCCTGCCCAGTCCTCCAGCCCTCCTTTCCCCGCACTTTTGTTCTCTGGCCTCTGCGGCCTGCACTCGGCAGAGCAGGTGATGCAGGCAACTCATTGTCCCAGCGGCTCTCACTGCCTGTCTTCAGTCTCCTGGCTCTGCTGAGCTCCCCTTTGTCCCCAGCCCCCAACCCACCCCCTCATCTCTTGTATTGGGCCCTGCCCCAATCATCCCACCCTCAGGGCTCTCCCTGGGCTGTTAATGACAGCTTTTCAGCGGAAGGCATGGTGCTGGGTTCTGGGGACAACTGGGGGTGCATGAGGCCTAAGGGACTTTAACAAACCTGAAGAGACTGTACTGCCAGACTTCTCAGGACACAAGACCGGAAGAAAGGCAGGGTGCAGAGGTGGAGACACTGCAAGCCCTGTCCTCTGCAGAGGTCAGGAAAGCTCGGCCATGAAGATGCTTGCGGGGGACCTGGTGGGTGGGTAGAGTTGAAGGAAGGGAAAACCAAGGCCTCTGCTCAGTCACCAGCCAGAATTGGGAGTTCCCTGGGATCAAGGACACTGAGAGCATTGCCTTACTTCAGGTGTGTCCAAAGTGGAGTCTGAGTTGAGGGCCTGGGGACAGGTGATCCTGGATTTGGAGGGTCAGCTCAGGAAGCAGGAGCGGGGGAGCAGGGAAAGACGGGAGAGAGGAGAGCCAGTGCGAGCATGGAGTTGAGTCCCTGGTGTAGGCCTTGGCGACCTCTGGGACGCGTACAGAATGCCCAGGACACAGAACGGGGACATTGCTCGTTGTCCGAGGACTATCCTGGAGGCATTAGCACCCCTGTACATGCAGTCTGTACTTGTCAGGGACTGACTGGGCTCCCACGGCTTCCGATAAAGCTTGTTCCATCTGGACCAAGCCCCACAAGTAACAGCAGGAGAATTCCCAGAAGGCTGTGCCCCAAACCATTCTGAGATGGAGCTTGCTGGGATCCCAAAGAAAGAAGCACTGAATGCAGGGTGATTAGTCCAGAGCTTTGTGCAGCCTCGCGACAGACAGCGAGAGAAATGGATATTCACCTGGGTACGTCCACAGAGGATCAGGGCAAGGCGTTTATATAAAAGTGTAAGGGTTTGGGCTCAGGGCTGAGGCTAGTTTCTTTGTGTTTTGGACAATGACCTAAACACTTTTATCAGTGCCTGGGAATGTCCAGAGACCCGGCTTGGGCTCAAGCCTGCAGGAGAAATGAGGTTGGCCAACGACACCAAGAAGGCAAAGGACTGCTTCTTTTTCTTTCATTTTCTTTTTTTAAAGATTTATCTAATTGAAAGGCAGAGTTACAAAGAGAGAGAGATTTTCCATCTGCTGGCTCACTCCCCAAATGGCCACAACGTCCAGAGCTGAAGCGATTGAAAGTCAGGAGCCAGGAGCTTCTTTTGGATCTCCCTAGTGGGTACAGGGGCCCAAGCACTTGGGCCATCCTCTGCTGCTTTCCTAGGCACATTAGCAGGGAGCTAGATCAGAAGTGGTGCAGTCAGGACTTGAACTGGCGCCCATATGGGATGCTGATGCTGCAGGCAGCAGCTTTACCCGTTAGGCCACAGTGCCGGCCCTGGGCCCGTGTTTCTCAGTCAAGGCACAGAAAGAAAGCACAGGGACCTGGGAGACCTGGGGGACCCTACAGGCTCCTTGGGCAAGAAAACAGAGCCGGCACTCATTTGAGATGTTCCTTGCCAATGAATCTGAGCTTCTACTTGTTATCACAACTACAACTGAGATCAGAGATGGTCACAAGGCACCAGAAGTTTAAGTCCTGGGACCAGAGTTGTGGCACAGTGGGCTAAGTCACCACCTGCAAAGCTTACATCCCATATTCAGAGTGCTGGTTCAAGTCCCAGCTGCTCTACTTCCAATCCAGCTCGCTACAAATGCTCCTGAGAAAGCAGAGGAAGATGGCCCAAGTGCTTAGGCCCTTGCCATCCATGGGGGTAACCCAGATGTAGTTCCAGGCTCCTGGCTTCAGCCTGGCTCAGCCCCAGCCATTGCAGCCATTTGGGAAGTGAACCAGTGGCACGGAAGGTCTCTGTCTCTCTCTGTTACTCTGCCTTTCAAAAAATAAATCTTAAAAAAAAAAAAAAAAAAAAAAACGCTAAAGTCTTGATGACATCAAAGGATGCCCTGGCCCCATTCACTTTTCCTGTACGTCCATTAACTGGTAAAAAGAGAGAGGCCAAAGAGAAGGTGGCTACTCCAGTTGGGTGGGGCAGGCAGCTCTGGAAAACGAAGCCAGGAAATGTGGAGCCAGTCCTTCCCCTCTACCAAGGAGAAAGGGGCAGACAAGCAGGAGGCCAGGGTCCCAGAGAGGCTCCTGGTGATCCTGGACCCGTGGAGCAGGATCCATCCTCTCTCTCACCACTCCAGGCACTGCCTCCTCTGAGTTCTCTAAGCCCTGCCCATCCTGTTGTCCCCACCCTAAGGCCATTTCCTCACCAGCAGCCCCGCCTCTTTTCCAAAAACTGCAGCTTGTGGCTTTTCCAGGAGGCAGCAGCACAAGAACAGCGCATATCAGACCACACATACCGAGAGCCAGCAACTGGCCCTAGAAATTCCCTCCATAGAACTAAGCACACCAGAGGCCGCATTCCACTATTTCACATCGTTTCTGTTTGCCCTCACCTCACACACACACACACACACACACACACACACACACGCATGCACGCGCTCTCAGGGCTTTGGCTGGGTACCCCTTCCTCCCCTCCTCCCTCCCTCCCCTTGGACTTTGTCCTTCTTACTGGCTAGGCAGGGGGGCCAGAGTCCGGGCTTGACTCATCCCCACCTCACCAGCGCTGAGACTCCAGCTTTGTCACAGACGACACCACTCCAGCCCGGCAGAGCAGACGGCCACCGCACCCAGCTCTTCTACTGCTTGGTCCACCATGGAGTACCTCTCAGCCCTGAAGCCCTCAGCAGAGGGCCTACTGAGGTGACTTCTAATCCTCCTGGCCACCCTACCATGGGCACACAGCGGGACAACTGCTCCACTCAGCTGCTAGGAGACTCACTGCCCCTCCTCTGCAGTGGGTTTGGTACCGCCCCTGAACTACTAGCCAGGCCCCCCACCCTGTGGTCTCCCCCTCTCTCCTTTGGCTAATCTGCAAACCTAGCTTCCTCCCTCACTAGCCCTCTAGTCACCCCACCTCCTTCATCCCCCTTGCTCTCACCAAGCCCTCCGGGCTCCTTCTCGAACCTTCCTTCCCAACCGTCAGGTCAGTATCTAACATGAGCTCCGAGTTCGGCCGCCGGGTCTGGACCTCAGCACCCCCGCCACGGCCCTTCCGTGTCTGTGATCACAAGCGCACCATCCGGAAGGGGCTGACAGCTGCCACCCGCCAAGAACTGCTTGATAAGGTGAGAGAGCCAAGTGCCCGGATTCTATGGGAAGGACAGCTTAAGAAGAGTGACAACATGGGATGATGAAGCACAAAGGGCCAAGGTCATGCAGCTGCCCCTCTGAGAGCTAAGAGCAGTGGGGATAAACCCAATCATTTCCTCTGTCTTGGGGCCAATTCATTTATTTTCCAGGTAATGGGTTGTTCTTTGGGAGTAAACAGTGGATAGAGGGTTGAAGGGATGGAATTCAGAGGTCAGTATGGTATGGCAACTTCCATATGACAACCCAAGTTCAAATCCTGAGGCTGCCACTTCCAAGCTGTCAACCCCTGTGGAGTTATTCACCCTATTAAAACCTCGGTTTCCTCATCTACAAGATGGGAATGATAATGCAGCACCTCTTAGGGTTGTGAAAAAGAATAAGTGGATAATGTAGGTAAAGCGCTCATAATAGGCACCAAGGGAGGATTCCAACAGGTTAAACATCACTGGCACTGAAAACAGCTCTGGTGGGAGAGAAGGGGCACTGTAGGTAAGAGACTCCAGCTAGTTTATCCGTTGTGATCCAGTAGGAGTGGCTTGGAGGGAAGCAGGGGGAAATGAGACTGGCATGGTAGGAGCAACAGGAGAAAGGGCCAGCCACTAATGAGGGTCCCCCAACAACGAAAGAACCCTGAGAGCTGCAGCCTTCAGAAAGATGGCAAAGCATTAGGAAGTAGTTGCGCTATCCACCAATGCCTAGAGCTGACCTGTGGACGCTGGGCTGCGGGTGGGTGGGAGTGGGCACAGGGTAAGATCTGCCATCTCCCTCTTGCTTCTTGCCACTGGGCAGGCCCTGGAGACCCTGCTGCTGAGGGGAGAGCCAACACTGGTGCTAGAGGAGGATGGGACGGCCGTGGAGAGCGAGGACTTCTTCCAGCTCCTGGAGGATGACACCTGCCTGATGGTGCTGGACTCGGGGCAGAGCTGGAGCCCTGTCAGGGTGAGAGGCCCTGGCTGGGGCTGCTGAAGCCATCACCCCTAACTGCTTCTCACGCCTGACCTCGACCCTGGGAGAGCTGTGGCACTGTCAAGGACAGCACAGAGTGGACAGACAGTCCAGGCGCGGTGGGCCTGACCCTGTGCTGACGAGGATCAATGGTGAGTGTCAGGGTGTGACGGTCCACTGCACTGCCTGGTGTCTTGCAGAGCGGGGTGCTGTCCTATGGCCTGGGCCAGGAGAAGCCGAAGCACAGCAAGGACATCGCTCGCATCACCTTTGACGTGTACAAGCAAAACCCTCGAGACCTCTTTGGCAGCCTGAACGTTAAAGCCACGTTCTATGGGCTCTACACCATGAGTTGTGACTTCCAAGGACTTGGCCCCAAAAAAGTACTCAGGTCAGAGATCAGTGTGTCAAACTTCCCATCCCCTGCAACTGTAGTTCCTTCATCCCTTCGCCTGCACCCACTTAGCTCTCAGTGCGCTCTGCCCTGCTGTACGGCCTCCCGCCGGGTTCCCCTAGTCAGCTCATTTGCCCTCTGCTCTGCAGGGAGTTCCTACGTTGGACCTCCGCGCTGCTGCAAGGCCTGGGCCACCTGCTGCTGGGAATTTCGTCAACCCTTCGCCACTTAGTGGAGGGGGCGGAGCAGTGGCAGCGCCAGGGTCGCCTCCGCTCCTGAGAAGGGGCCGAGCTTCTGCCTCCGGACTCGTTCCAAGGGACTACACTGTGAGGACTGTCAGAGCGTCAGGTTTCACAACCTGCAGGCAAGAAAACACCTAATTTCCCACTGAACTCCGACCCCAGCGTGAGCAGAATGCCTCATACCCTTCACCCCCTTTGCCAAAGAACATGGTCCCATCCTAGCTACGCTGCCAGCCCCCCACTTGCCTGAAGGCCACAAGGCCGTCCCCCCCCGCATCTGATCCCATCCTCACGGCTGCCGCATCTGGCTCCCCTCCAGCTCCTCCTGTCTCTGAGCTCCCACTCAGCACATTGATAAGAGATAAGCGCCCGTGGACTTCACCTTCAGATTTCTACTTTGTTGTATCCTTCCCACAAAAAAATAACAAAAGCATCTTCAATAAAAATATAAAAATGTTTACTAGTAAGAACTTTTGACTCCAATTCAAACCCCAAAAGAACGAGACAGATACCTCCTTCCACCCTCCCCCAGCCTGCCCAAGCCCAGAGGCCTCAGTCTTCAAGTATGGAGTTCAGTGCCCGCCTGCGCTTGGCCACCGCACTCTGCTGCTGCTCCCAAGCCTCTCGTCGCTTCAGGAAGGTAGTCAGGGCCACATTTCGAGCCACATGGTGGCCAAAAGGGTCTCTTATTAGCTCCTGGTTCTGTTCCCCTGCAAAGGAACGGCTCCTGTTTAGTGTCATCCCTGCTGGAAGAGACCCTGGGGCGTGAAGTCCCTCCATTTTCCTCAGACCCTGGGGCCGCCCCAGGACACAGTGAACACCTGTCTCTGCAAAGCCCAGAAGCCAGAAGTGGGGGTGGGAGCAGAGGACGGCACCATCAGCCAACAGAAGGGAAGGGGAGATCAGCGGCTCTGCACTCAGGCCCAGGGAGACCACTTTTTGGAACGGAAGTGAAGCCCACGCCCCAGCCACCCAGCCACGTGGGGTAAGAGAAGGGAAAGTCTGGGAACACCAGAGGCACGCGTACCCACCTAGCTCGGCAGCAATTTCCTTCCGGGCCCCCAGGGCTGCTCCGCTCCAGATGGCGTCTAGCACGCGGCTGCCATGGCGACTACAGGCCAGAGCCACATACTGTCCCTGCATGGAAACACCAAGGTAAGGTTCCTCCAGGGACGCCCACACCAGTGATGTTTTGAGGGGGAGGGAGGGAGAAGTTTCAGAAGAATCTAGAGGCTGGGTCAGAACAGTCTAGGAACCATGAGTCTCCTTTGGCTCTGAAAGTACCGCCCTGGGGGCAGCCATGGTCTCTGAGGAGAAGATGGCAGGGATCAAGCAGGAGTCGGAAGTCTAACCTTCAGGGTCTGTAGCACCCGGCGGCGCTGCTTGCGCGACACAGAGGGGCTGGTCAGGATGGCATCGAGCACGTGCGAACCAGCAGGGCTTTGGGCCAGCGCCAGGAGCTGCGGTCCCGTCAAGGCACTCAGACTTCGAAGTATAAGACCAGGGTTGGAAAAATGCAGCAGATGCTGAAGCAGTAGAGAGCCAAGGACTGTCACTTCCCCCAGTGCCCTGGCTGCAGCCACTTCCTCCTGGAGTACACAGATAGGAAACCACAAGGCAGTCACCAAACCAGGAGTAAGAGCCCAACCCAGGATGCTCATGGCTGCAGGAAGTTAAGGGCCTCACCACCCTCACCTCAGGGGTGAGAGGACTCCCAGGTCCCAGAGGCCTGGCTCCCAGGCAGGCCACTGCGGGCCGTCCTCTGCCTCACCTGGTGCTCCGCAGGCTCCGACCCCTCCTCCTCCATCAGTCCATAGTACACCTCATAAGCCATCAGAGTGGCAAAGAGAGGCACACAGGCCACTTGCCGGGATGCGGGCTCTGCACAGTGGAACGCCTAGAGGGGAAGACAGAGCATGACGAATGTAAGAACTACCCTACCCCTGCCCTCAACTTTCTAAACAGGAAAGACAATCAGGGCAGAGGAGAAGGGCCGGCTCCGTGGAGTGTAAGCTCCATAAGGATAGGGTCTTACCTGCCTTGCTGGGTCACCAGCCTCGAAACACACACAGGGAGAGAATAAGCATTTATCCCTAAGTACATGCTCTCTCAATCTCACTACAGAGCTGTGGGATAGCTTTCAGCCTCATTTCTCCCGGTGTCTGTGAAGACCCTCAGCACTGGCCCTCTTGGGTTCTGAGGAATAGTGCTGAAGAAGTAGCTGAGTCCTAAGGGTAGGATCTGGACCAAAGGCACAGACAGACTGCAGGTGACAGCCACTCACCTCCAACAACAGCTGCAAGACCTTGGCTTGGTGGGCCCCAACTCTACGGCAGGCTCCCACCAGGGCAACGACCACCCCTGGATGGCCCTGGGCTAGTATAGCTTCCAGGGCAGGGCTCAGCTCCTCGAACACAGGGGACAGCTGAGGGAAAAAAGGAGTAAGAATGTCTGGCGTTCTGGTCAAATCTTCCTGCTGAAAATAGTTAGTGAAAACATGAAAAGCACTGCCAACCTTAGGACTGTGTTTGGGCTGAGTAAGGCTCAGGACAAGGGGGCAGTCTCAGAGGCATCACCTCACATAGGCAGGGGACTCTAAATTTACAAGGGAGAACTAGGGGTAAGGAAAGATTAAAAGTAAATCTGCCCTTCCACCCTAACACCCAACCCATGAGACCACAGAGGTCTGCTTTGGTGCTAAGCAGCAAAAGAAAAGTGAAGCTATGGCAACAGCCCACACTCCTGGGGGTCTGCAGTCAACCAGCTCTGGGGGGCCATGCAACCGCAAACTTAAACTTGGATTAAGCCAGTCTCCTACTGGTGCTCACTCCTCAGAGGAGCCAAAACAAATCCTCTCTGAGAACAGAGTCCCTTCATCCTAAGCTCTGGATCCTAACACACTGTCATAGACATATAAGGAGAGGTAGACACGCAATAAAATAAGGCCCAATGAACAAGAACTAGCAGAAACAGACCCAATGCAGGTTTCCAACTCACCAGCTCTGGGGTAGTGACTGCATCCAGTAAGCGCTGCAAAGGGAAGTTGGCAATGGGATGTGCAGCCAGGGTCTGCAGCTGCCCCTGGAGGTGATCCTTAAAGAGGCTCTGGAGCCTTGGGGGGTCTGACACCAGCAGTACCTGCTCCAGGAGTCTGGAGCTTGTCTGATCCCGCAGAAACAGCAGCAAGGGGCTGGGGACAAGGAGAAGGGGTCAAGCAATCTTTCTCCATTTCATCCAAAATACAGTTGCACCACTTCATTCCTTTTCTTATTTTTTTTTTTTAAATATTTTTATTTATCTGAAAGACAGCTACAGAGAGAGGGGAAAGAGACAGAGACAGAGAGAAAGAGAGCTCTTCCGCTGGTTTGCTCCCTGAAATGGCTGCAACAATTGGGGCAGTGCAAGGCCAAAGCCAGGAGCCTGGAGTTTCTTCTGGGTCTCCTACGTGGGTATAGGGCCCCCAGCACTCGGGCCTCCTGCCACTACTTTCCCAGGAGCATTAGCAGGGAGCTGGATCAGAAGTGGAGCAGCCGCATCTCAAACTGGTGCCCATCTGGGATGCCAGCATCGTGGGCAGTGGCTTAACTTGCTATACCACAACACCAGTCCCAACCCCATTCATTTCACACATCCCTTCAACCTTGGTCAATCCCGAGACCCTGACCATACCTGCCATCTGCTGAGGAATTGCGAGTACTCAGATAGCCAATCACAGCATTGCAGAGACGGGCACAACACTGGGGGAGTTTGCGGTGTAAGATCTGTAAGGCTACTTGAAGGCAGAAGCTGGAGATCTTGTCAGTGATAAACACTGTGGGCAGAGGGCAGAAATGATAAAAGACATTTTCCAAAAACCAGATGACCTGCACTACTCAGACCTTAAGCAACCAGGCAGGGGGCTGCAGACAAAGAGGGCTTTGGTGCATCAAACCAGATGGAGGTTTGAAGAGGAGGAACTTGCGCTAAGAGCCTTGCTTGGTGGTAACCGCGGATCTAGCCACTCCCCCTAGTTCCCTCCTCACCAGCAATGTCCTTCAGAAAGCAGGAGCTCAGGTCCTGAAGGCAATTCAAGAAGGCTTCAGGAACCTCAAACTCAGCTGGCTTGCACTCTCGAGCTGGGGCCCTTTGCGCTTCTGGAGCAAGATCAAGAACACGCACAGTGATGAGGTCACAAACTGCCACCCAGGGAAAAGAACACTTCCACAGATGAACAAGGACCCAGCTTGGAGATGCAGAACTGATGT
Organism: Oryctolagus cuniculus; assembly: GCF_051225735.1. Classification (NCBI taxonomy): domain Eukaryota; kingdom Metazoa; phylum Chordata; class Mammalia; order Lagomorpha; family Leporidae; genus Oryctolagus; species Oryctolagus cuniculus. The sequence continues at coordinate 50,966,569 of NC_142878.1, forward strand.
GATACAAATGCACCCTCTCCTCTGGAGGGCTGAACTGACACAACATTTCTAACGCATCTGAGAAACTTTGCCCGGTCCCCCATGACCCACAGAAGATAATTTAAGCTCCTCAGCCAATATCAAGGCATTCCAAAATCAGGCCTCACTTCACTCTCAAACCTTACTTCCTAGAGTTTTTCAAAATACAAGTCATAGCTTATGACTGCATCATAAAATCAAGTTAGTGGTCTTCACTTGCATTTTTCTTAATAGAGCAAAATAAAACGAGACAGGAAAGAAGAAGACATCAGAGTAGGCTGCGTGTCGTAAGCAGAGAATTTTCTCTTGGACTCTTGTCTTATCCCAATATGTGCACATACCCATACACACTCACATGCATGTCGAATCACGTTAAATTAAAAAAAAATTAACCAATTTCTGGGGCGGAGTCGAGCCTAGCAGTTAAGCCCACATCCCATAGCAGAGTGCTTGGGTTCAGTACTCGGCTATAGCTCCTGATCCAGTTTCTTGCTTAACGCAAGGAGGAGGCAGCAGTGATGGCTTGGGTAGTTGGGTTCCCACCAACCAGTGAGAGACCCGGATTGAGCTGCTGGCTACCAGCATCCTCCTTCGCTCAGTCCAGCCACTGTGGTCACTGGGGAGTGAACCTCAAACACTATCACCTTGGCTCTCAAATTTAAAACAACAACAATAAAATTTTGTTTCTTACTATAAGTAGGGGTTTAAAAAAAAAAGATTGAAATCCACTGGGGCAGGCGCTATGGCATAGCAGGTAAAGCACCAGCTGTAGCACCAGCATCCCATATGGGCGCCGCTTTGAGCCCCAGCTGCTCCACTTCCGATCCAGCTCTCTGCTGTGGCCTGGGAAAGCAGTGGAAGATGGCCCAAGTCCTCGGGCCCGTGCACCCACGTGGGAGACCCAGCAGAAGCTCCTGGATCCTGGCTTCAGATCAGCACAGCTCTGGCCATTGTGGCCAACTGGGGAGTGAATCAGTGAATGGAAAACCTCTCTCTCTCTCTCTCTCTCTCCCTCTCCCTCTCCTTTTCTCCCTGTGTAACTCTTTCAAATAAATAAAACTTTAAAAAAATAAGAATTAAAAATAATAATAATAAAAAAAAGAAATCCATTGCTCTGTGTGAATTGCCTCCTCCTGCCTTCATCCTAATAGCTGTCCCCTAAATATACCTACACCCTTACCTCTGGGCCTCTGCACACACTAACCTTTGACCCACTAAACCACATCCTAATTTCTCTGCTAATTCTTCCAGTTCAAGCTCCCTCATGAAGACATATTTTTCTACTTACTCTCTCCATCTAAATTTCTTAAACTCTCCTTCCCTCCAGGTCACTTCCCTCTCTTATAAAACTTACCTGAAGATTGGGAACCACGGGGCTTGGCTCTGTCAGACTCCAGAAGAGCCCCTCCTAACACTTGCAGTAGAGTTCTGACCACGAAGCTGCCATGTGTGTCTCCACAGTAGAAAAGAAAATCATCACACACCTCAGCGGCGAGTCCCAGGACCAGCTCCTCCAAAGTCTCCAGGGTACCAGCCTTCCCAGCCGCTGCCGCCTCCTCCTCCGCCTCCTCCTCCACCTCCTCCTTCTCCTCCTCCTTCTCTGCAGGACTTCCTAGCAAGCGTGGCAGCTGCAGCAAAGCACTCTGCATCACATGGACCCCACACCGATGACAGGCCACAAAGCGGAAGTTGGGGCGCAGAGCAGCCCATACTCGACAGAGAGGTTTCAAGGGACTGAACCCCAACAGTTCCTGCAGCATCTCACTGCCAGTCCTGTTTGTGGCCAATGCTAGGGCCTGAGACTCCACTTCCTTCAAAATATTGTTCACCATCAGCTCTGGAAAGGCAAGAAAACAAGTAAGAGTATTTAAAAGATACTGAAGGGTGGACTTTGTGGCCTAGTGGCTAAAGTGGCCATCTCTGATGCCAGCACCAGCAGCACTCCATACGGACTCTGGTTCAAGTCCCAGCTGCTCCACTTCTGATTCAGCTCCCTGCACTGCACCTGGGAAAGCAGTGGGAGATGGTCCAAGTGCTTGGGCCCCTGCACCCACGTGGGAGACCTGGAAGAAGCTCCTGGCTCCTGGTTTCAGTCTGGCCCAGCCCTGGCTGGTGTGGCCTTCTGGGGAGCGAGCCAGAGGATGGAAAATTCTTTCTCTGACTTTCAAACAAATAAATCTTTAAATATATATACATACATTTTAAATAAAAGAGATGAGAAGAGATCAAGACTATGTTCCATCATTAAGCCAAAGGGCGGGAGTCAGTGGCAAAGAAGAGGACATGGAGCTGAAATTAAGGGCACACACGCTAGGGACCCACGAAAGTTTCCCTGCCTGTCCCAGATTTTCTGCTCTTGGTCCTATCCCAAAGTTGCTTCCTACCTCGTTCTTCCCCGGTCTCAGGAGCCTCTTTCAGCGCGGACAGAGCCCGGCGGAAATACCCCAAGGCTTCGGGGCTCAGGTGGGGGTAGGCATCTAAAGCTGGCTCGGAGCGCCCATCAGGAAACTGCCGGGGCTGCTGTCTGCGGCCTGGTGGGGCGCGCCCCGACCCCTTGGCCCCGCGCCCCCGTTTACTGCCAGCTGGGAGTCGGCGCCCCGCCTTGTGGGGGGAGCGCGGACCCAGCCCCATGTGCGTTCCGATCCCGCTCGGACTGCGAAATCTCCCCAAATCGCAGGTCCCTCCTGCGTCGTCAGGTATGGGACGCAAACCACGCAGTTTAGACAGGCCGTCGCGCTCCGGACTCAGTGAGCTACGTCATAGTCCCGCGACGTCCTCGGGCGGATGGGGTGGGTGTGTCCCGACAGGTCGCCCCGCCCAAGACTCCGCCCCCGCCGCCGCCGCCGCCGCCGCCGCCGCCGCCGCCGCCGCCGCCGCCGCCGCCGCCGCTGCCGCTGAGAATCGATTCGGGCGGACCCGGAGACCTTGGAACCCCGCCTCCGCAATGCCAGCAGGATCGCGGCCAGCGGCAGGACTTTCAGCCCAGCCTCGCACTCTGCCCCGCACGTAATCACCTCGTTCCGCCCCTGCGGCCAGAATCGAAGTTCTCGAACTCGAGGTGTGGCTCGCTAGGCGGAGAGAACCCCAGAGGCGGCGCGGGTGGCAGGTAAGGGGCGCGAGCTCTCCGCACTGAGCTCAGGGTCTCCCTGCTTCGCTGTCACCCCGGTCGCCCGGACTGCGTGGGGCAAGCCCTGCGGGGCTGCTCTGCTGCATCCCTGCACCCGTTAGCCCCGCTTAGTCGCAGTAGGTTCCCCGTCCGGGACAGCTGCCAGCCCCGTCTTCGCTCTCCGGGCCTCTCGGAAGGGACAGTCAGCCTTGACTTTTCCTCTCCCCTCCGCCCGTGCCGTTAGCGGGATCCCGCCTCCGCACAGCCTCCGCAGGCTTCCGTCAGAGCAAGGCCTTGCTTCCACAGGTGTTCCCTCCTTGCCTGGGAGCCATGGCACCTCCCATGAAGGGCCAAGTGTGTGTGGTGACCGGTGCCTCCAGGGGGATTGGCCGTGGCATCGCCCTGCAGCTCTGCCAAGCGGGGGCCACGGTCTACATCACTGGCCGGCATCTGGACACCCTGCAGGCCACTGCTCAGGAGGTGAGTGGCTGCCTGAGAGTCCTCCCCATTCACCGCTTGTCTAACCCATTCCTGACGCCATAATATTCCTCAACAGAGCGTGAATATGTACTCACAGTGGAGTACATGAACCCCATAAACACAAGGGCACTTCAGAAAGCTCGTGGAAAATAGGACTAAAAGATAAGTTTATATTGGTACAAATTGAAATCCATGTGTAGTGTTTGCGTAGGGGACACTTTCCATGAACTTGTTTGAAGATCTCTCATATGCATGAATTTCCAAATACTGTGCAAAACCAAAATAAACATCTTTTAATTCCATTTTCCCCTGAGCTTTTCAGAGTACCCTCATCAGCTGGTCATGAAGACAGTCCCTTGAAAAAACTGAGAGCTCCAGGGATTGGGAATTGCACTAAGGGGTTGAGGACCTGTGCTTGCCTCTCTTTGGGGCACAGCTTTATTGATCTGTACATTTCCACTCGACTTTTCTACTGGATTTCTGTTCAGTTGAACACCTATGATTTGGACAAAAGCACTGGGGCTGCCAAATTAATAGGAAGTCATCCCCCACAGGAAGTCAGATGCAGAAGCCACGCATTTCAGTGTGACGTGGCGTGGGAAGTGACTGGAGATGTGCAGCGTTCTCCAGGGGCACGGCGAGGGTGGAATATGGAGATGACGGGAGCAGCTGGGGAAGGTGTTCTAGAGGGGGTGGTTCATGAATTGAGCCTTGGAAGGTAGGAGTCAGGTAAGGGGATTAGGGAAAGCACTCTGCAGAGGAGGGCGCGTACGTAGCGAGCGATGGTGACAGAGTGGATGTTGAGAGCTAAGTCAAGGGACGTGTGGTGGGGGAGGGGCTGGAGAGGAAACTGGGGGTCTTAGGTGACCCTGGTAGAGAACTTCAGCTTTATTCTCTACGAGATGCTGATACAGTTAAAAGGTTTTTTGTTTGTTTGTTTTTATTTTAATTTTTTTTATTTTTTGACAGGCAGAGTGGACAGTGAGAGAGAGAGAGAGAGACAGAGGGAAAGGTCTTCCTTTTCCATTGGTTCACCCCACAATGGCCACTGCGGCTGGCGCGCTGCGCTGATCCAAAGGCAGGAGCCAGGTGCTTCTCCTGGTCTCCCATGGGGTGCAGGGCCCAAGCACTTGGGCCATCCTCCACTGCACTCCCGGGCCACAGCAGAGAGCTGGCCTGGAAGAGGGGCAACGGGGACAGAATCCAGCGCCCCAGTTAGAAGATTTTAAACAGATTTCTGTTTGAAGTCATTCGTGATGGCTGGGTTATGAAGAGTTAATTTAAGGCAGAAAGAGTGGGGGTCAGCTGAGCGTTTAGGAGCTGTTGCAGTAGTTCAGGCAAGGGCGTGAAAGGCTAGGACCCAGAACACGGATGTGAGGAATGGGAGGATTATTCTGGAATAGGGTGCTCTTCCGCTGCAGTGGGATGAAAGGGACACATTTATAGAGGGTGAGGCAAAATGGGAAGTACAAGTGGTGCGTGCTTGATGGCTTGGATTTCTTCGGTTCGCAAGCAGGAGCTCCAGTGAGAGTAAGAGGACTGGGACCCAGGAGAGTGGAGCCAAGGCCATGAGAGATGGACTTGACCAAGGACAAGGACAAGCGGAGCTACTTGGTCCTCAGAGCAGGCTCTGTGCCTTATTTGCCTCTTACCTCAGCTCACAGAGTACAATGTCATATACATGACAGCCACTTGGTTTCAGCCTTGAAATGTTACGATTGAAATCTCCAGCCCGCCTTGTTTGTGATAGTGCATCCTAGCATGGCTGAAGCTTCCCAAACAGACACCAGAGGGCAGTACAGGCCACCGTGTGTCCTCATCTGCTGGCCCGGATCCCTGCCATTGCCTTCTCAGTTCCAAGTCCCCAGTGTGGGGCTGTGAGTGCCTATGCCCTGTCGCTCCCCAGGCACAAGCCCTCGGGGGCCGGTGTGTACCCGTGGTATGCGATTCCAGCCAGGAGAGTGAAGTGCGGAGCCTGTTTGAGCAAGTGAATCGGGAACAGCAGGGGCGTCTGGATGTGCTGGTCAACAACGCCTACGCTGGGGTTCAGGTACCCTTTGACCTTTGATCCCAACCCCACATTCCAGGCCTCTCCTGGTCCCAACTCATATCCCATCCACTTCCTGCCTGCCTTCTTCCTCATACCTTCCTGCCTTCAGATCATCCAAGTGATTCCCTCCCTGTGCATTCTAGCCCATCCTGAACGCCAGGAATAAGGCATTCTGGGAAAGCCCCGCCTCCATCTGGGATGATATCAACAATGTTGGACTCAGGTGGGTGCTCCCTTTTCCCCACTATCAGGGCCCAGGCGTCCTCACACCCAAGCCTTTCCCTACATGGCCCTCCATCTCCTTCCAGCTTCCCCCATCTGTCTCTTTCTCTTCCTTTCTATCCTATTTGTCAGATCGCTGCAAAAGTTCCCTTCAAGTGAGGCTCCACCTGAGAAGGACAACTTTTGCCACATTTCTCTCTGTACTTGTTCTCTGAACAAGCCCTTGGCCTCTGCCTGACCAAATGCAAGATCCGAAGGGAGCTTCCCCTCTAGGGATGTACACAGCTTGTCCGTACTTTGACAAGTGATTGCAGGGTGGCCTCGCTTCTAAGTCAAGAGCAGGTTAAAAAAAAGGGTCAACCCAAGCCCTCCCTCCCCCTCCTTAGCCTCTGCATCCTCGCTGCAGACCCACAAGCAAGGGCCCTCCCAGGTCAGAGTGGGAAGGCAGGGGTGTCCCAGGGTCACCCGTACATCTGGCATGGGAGTGAGATAAGACCCAGCGGTTAGAATTGCCTACAGGGTATGCAGCAGTTATGTCTCTGTGGGTTACTGTTGGAACAGTGTCACCCTGTCAGACCATGAGGCCACACCTGATGCGTGTGATTGGTTACCTGTGAGAGTAACCAAGAGATTGTCTGCAGATCTGTGGCTGTGGCACGTGCAACACCCGCTGCTCCAGTTCCCAGCCCAGTGGTAAGCCCAGAGACAGGACTAGAGTGTAGCTGGTGATTTCCCAAGTGGGAGAGCAGGGAGGACAGAGGGGCACAGCCAGCCCAGAGGCAACTAAGGAGAAGCCAAAGAGCTCAAAACTTGCCAGTGCCCATACCCATAGCCCTTCAGAGAGAAGCCCCACACCCCTTAAAAAAAAGCGTTCTTTATTTGAAAGGTTGAGTGGCAGAGGAGGGGTGACAGAGACAGAGAAAGAGGTCTTCCATCTGCTGCTTCACTCCCCAAATGGCTGCAACACCCAGTGCTGTGCCAGGCTGAAGCCAGGGGCCCAGAACTCCATCTGGCTCTTCCACATGGGCCGCAGGGGTCCAAGTACTTGGGGCATCTTCTGCTGCCTTCCCAGGTGCATTAGCAGGGAGCTGGCTCAGAAGCAGAGTAGCTGGGACATGAGCTGGAGCCCGTATGGGATGCCAGTACTGCAAGCAGCAGCTTAACCCACTGCGCTAAGGTCAGCCCTAAGGAGGCTCCTTTCACACCCTCATCTTTTGCTGCTCAGGGTTTTGAGCCTGAGGCGGAGGCTCCAGACAGGACCCCAGCCCCAGCCCCAGCCCCTGGGCCCTGATGAGTTCTGCAGCCTCTTGACATCTCACCTGCACCTCCTCTCACCTTCCCCCCCACCCCACGCCCCCCCGTAAACTTCCTGCTTTGGCTCTCTGCATGACCTTGGGCCGGGCTTTCCTTGTGAAATTATAACTCAGTCCAGGTCTCCAATGTGGGTGGCAGGGACCCAGCTACCTGAGCTGTCACTGCTGCCTCCCAGGGTCCCCATTTGCAGGAAGCTGGAATCTGGAGTGGAGCTGGGACCCAAACCCAGACACTCAGATGTGGGGTGTAGGCGTCTTAACCACCAGGCCAGATGCCTGCCCTGTACAGTTTAATGTGGGTGATGGCATAGGTGAGGGAGAAAATCCCACTCACCTACAAGATGTTGTTATCCTTTTCTCACAGTTTCCCTGGCTGTCATATGTTCGTCATTCTCATTGAGCTTTATTTTGTCAGTTCCTCCAAAAAGTCTTCCTGTGATCTAGCTCCAATTGACTAAATTTACACAGAACTGATGTTTTACATGCCAATCCTTCTTTGGACAGTCTGCCCAGCACTTGTTTTTCCAGGTAGACCTTATACAGTTTTAAAGTGTTTAGCCCCTGAACTATGTTATGTTAGCATTGCTATTGAGCCAAAGCCTCTTTCTTCCACTGCATCCACTAATGATTGCCGTTTCCCATCTGTGAGTGGTTAATTTTACCAATTTTCCCTTGAGAGTGTGACTTCAAGCCCCTTGGTTACTCTGGTCTGCAACCACCCCCTCGCCCCCTTCTCTGTGCTGCACCCCCCAGCTGACTGCAGCCACTAGAGGGCGCAGGAAGCTGCCGGGTGCTGCAGCCTCCAGGCCAGCACTCACGTGCTTCCTTCTTCCCTGCCCCACTTTCTAGAGGCCACTACCTGTGCTCGGTGTACGGGGCACGGCTGATGGTCCCAGCTGGCCGGGGGCTCATCGTGGTCATCTCCTCTATTGGGGGCCTGCAGTATTTGTTCAACGTCCCCTACGGCGTGGGCAAAGCCGCGGTGAGGACCCAGGACATGGGTTGGGGAAGTATAGGACAGTGACAGTACCTAGAGCTCAAGAAGCGCAGTCCCTGGTGGTCAGAAGGGTGAGGCTGGCTGGCCCTCACCTCTCCCGCTGCCCCATCACTAACAGTTCCTTTGCTTGAGTGCCCTTCACTGCCAGTGTGGGCATCACACACACACACATGCACGCACGCACACGCGTCCAGAGGCAAGCGGGCAGCTGAGATGTCAGGGCTCCTGGGAAGGACAGGGCTGGGACAGGGAGGGCGGGGTGGCGGGGAGAGGGGTGACAACATGCGGTGCCCTGGCTCTCATCCCGCCCTCCATCCCTCCACAGTGCGACAGGCTGGCTGCTGACTGTGCCCACGAGCTGCGGCGCCACGGGGTCAGCTACGTGTCTCTGTGGCCAGGGTTGGTGCAGACAGAGCTGCTGAAGGAGCACATGGCAAAAGGGGAGCACACTGAGGACTCCATGTTTAAAGAGGTTGGCAGGGGAGGGCGAGGGAAGCAGGGAGTACCAGGGAATGGGCCTTTCCATGCTCAGAGACGAAGCAGGAAGTCCCAGGAGCTCGTGGACTTACCGTGGCAGCACAGGGCTCAACACCGTACACACAGCCGTCTCCTTCCTCCTGTAGGCGAGACGCGAACTCTGCCTCACAGGTGCCAAAACCACGACTCGGAGAGGTCAAGAAGCTTGCTCAAGGTCCCATGTGTTCTTAGGCAAAAGGCTGTGTCACTCTGCAGCCCGTGCACTTGCCCCTGCCGTGAGCCAGCCTAGAAGGGCCAGATCCTCATTGCCACTACCAGGTGCTTCCACCTAGAGGCAGTGGGTTCTGGTGCTGATCAGAGCAGGGGGCAGGGGCTGGCGCCTCCCTGCAGGCCCTGCGTAAGGTCTCTGGCACCTCCTTCTCCTGGACCAGAAGCTGAAAGGGGGGACGAGATCCGGGCAGTGCTTTGAGAAACTAACCTTTCACTTCTCCGCCCCTGTGTTTCAGCTCAAATCACGCTTCTCATCTGGAGAAACCACAGAAATGAGCGGCAAATGTGTGGTGGCTTTGGCAACAGGTGAAGAGATTGGGGGCGACTGGTAACAAGAAAGGGCCTGGAGGCTCTGCAGGCTGGGGGCAGCCAGTGCCCAGCTCTGGTTCAGGAGGTGGTGGAGGACTGTGCCCTTCTCTCTCTGGCTTTTGGAAAAGGCCTTGACTGTTGCTCCTTTGGAGGCCCGAAGAGTAGAGTCAGGGTTCTCTCAGTTGGAGGTTTGGGAGCCTTAGGAACTGACTCCTGGGAGGTGCTGTCCAGCGCTTTCCTAGCAACACAAAGAGTTCCCTAGGGCTCCTGAGCCTGCCTCAGTGGGGCCCTGGCCGGCTCCTGGGCTTGCCATCTCCAGCTGTGTGTGTGCCCACAGACCCCAACATCCTGAGCCTGAGTGGAAAGGTGCTGCCCTCCTGTGACCTTGCTCGGCGCTATGGCCTCCGGGACGTGGATGGTAAGAGCCCTGGCCCGGCGCCAGCCTTGCCTGCCCCTCCTCCTGTTCCTTGTTCCCGCCTTCTCTGTCAGCCCCTTCAGCCAAGTCGTGAGGGTAGAGGAGTAGGAAACTCCAATCCTCCTCCTCCTGTGTGTCCCCAGGCCGTCCTGTCCAAGACTATTTGTCTGTGAGCTCTGTTTTCTCACATGTCCCCGGCCTGGGCTGGCTGGCCTCCTACCTGCCCGGCTTCCTCCGCATGCCCAAGTGGATCATCACCCTCTACGCTAGCAAGTTCTGACCCTCCTGGCCTGACATCACAGCTCTGCTCCTCTCCCGCTGCTTGGGGGGTTGGGCCTATCCCAGTGGAATAAAGCAGGCTTTCTGGCCTACCCATGCCCTTGATACGGAGAGAAGGCCCCTGGTGTGTGTGTGGTGGGTTCTGAAGGCCTTTGTAGGTCCTTCCTAGTGCCTTGGTTTTCATTGTTCCTACATTTTGCTTTTTGCTTCATTATTGACAAGTTCTCTAGGGGTTAATAAAGATCTCATTTCTCCTTCAGTGTGTTTTTGCTTTTTTTAAAAAGATTTATTTATGTATTTGAAAAGCCATGTTACAGAGAGAGAGAGAGAGAGAGAGAGAGAGGTCTTCCATCTGCTGGTTCACTCCCGAAATGGCTGCAACGGCTGGAGCTGGGCTGATCTGAAGCCAGGATCCAGGAGCTTCTTCTGGATCTCCCACATGGTGTAGGGGCCCAAGGACTTGGGCCATCTTCTACTGTTTTCCCAGGCCATAGCAGAGAGCTGGATCGGAAATGGAGCAGTCGAGACTCGAACCGGTGCCCATGTAAGATGCCAATGCTATAGGTCGGGGCTTTAACCCACTGTACCACAATGCCAGCCCTGTTTTTACTTTTTGTCTTTTAATTGGAAAGGCAGAGAGAACCCTCATCTGCTGGTTCACTCCCCAAGCCAAGGTTGGGAGCCAAAGCCAGGAGCCTGGGTCTCATGTGGGTGGCAGGAATCCAAATACTTGAGCAGTCCTCTGTTGCCTGCCAGTGCGCACATCAGCAGGAAGCTGAGTCAGGAGCGAAGGAGCCAGGACTGAAACCTGGGGGCGCGGGCGTCCCCAGTAGCATCCTGACTGCTGTGTCAAGTGCCTGCCCTCCACAGTGTGTTTTTGAGCACTGGTTCTGTGCTATGCAAAGTGTTAAGTGTTGGGAGAAAGACTCTGAGATGAGTCCAAATGTGGAGGTTCTCAAGGGGCTGTGTCCTTTGGTGTAGGCCCCTTTTCTCCAGACCTCCCTGCTCTTCCCACAGGGCCCATGTCCCTGCCTCAGCTGATCCGCAGGCCGCCCTCCAAGCAGAGAGGCCAGGTCTCCCAATCTCACCCCAATTTTCCACTCCCTCGTTCCACCACCTCTTTGGGGCTGCCTGCTGCCTCCCTGCCAGGCCTCATCTCTGAGGAGGGGCCAGTCCCGTGAGGGTGGATCCCTTGTTTGTGATTTCCTGGAACTCAGGAAGAAGGTACTGCCTGAATCTGAGGGAGGGGCAGCTGACGGCACAGACCCAGTCTCATTCTTCCTCTCATCGTTTCTGCATAAAAGCAACTCAGGACTGCGTGAGCCCTGGAGGGCTGCCTTGCCTTGTCCCAGCCTGAGGCGAGGCAGCAGGTGTGCTCCCAGGAGGAGCCAAGGGCTGTTCTGAGGAAGGCTTCTCACCAGCAGCCTGCGGGGCCATCCAGGGTGATGGCCTGGCTGCCGTGAATCAGAGGGGCAGGGACTGCTTCTCTTCTTCGAAATCTGCGGGGCGAGAGCCGAGGCTTCCCACGCTGGCCACGGTGTCGGCAGAAGCTGTAATCACCCTGTGGCTTGCTGGGGATAGCCCCCGGTGGCTGCTGGAGCAGCTCGCTGGCTTTTGAGCCCCTCTTCCAAGCCTGTGTTCAGCAACTTCAGGTTGCTGCTTAAAATCAGCCTGCGTCCCAGAAATCCACGAATGCTACCAAGAAGGGCGTTCTGAGAGAGAGAGATGGAGAGATCCATCTGGCTTACTGGCATGTGACTGGTATAGGGATCCTTGGAACCACATACCCAACCCCCCCATGGGCCAAGACACCAGCGGAGATAACGGTGATTAGATTTCTTCAACAGCCTCTCACCCCTGAGGCTGGGGAGGGGGCAGGGGAAGAACCACTGGCTCCCCCATGGCCTTACCGCCATCACTGGAAGTAATCTTTACGTGATGGCCTTGTCTCCTAAAGGCCCCGTGACACTGGGGGAAAGCACGTGGGCTTCAAAGTCCTAGAAACCTGTGTGCAAACCCTGACTTGACTACTGTGGGAATGAAAGGAAATGGTCCGTGTAAAGCATCAAGCCACATGCCACCTTTGAAATTGTGGGTTCTTTCTCTCAACAAGTAAATGTGGTGGCCTGCTCTGTACCCAGCACCACTGTCAGCTTTGGGAAAGAGCAGAGAACAAGCCAGACCAGGCCCCAGCCCACAGAAGACTTTCATACCAGCCATGGAGATCAGTCATCCAATCACCAAGGCAAGGTGGCTGGGCCCAGAGCTGTCCCTTCTCCTTCCCTCCACCGGCTCCCTGGCACCCTAACTCCTGAAGGCCTCGACACTGTCTGAGCTGTCACAGGAGGCACCTGGCCCCTCCAGCTGTTCCACTTTCTATCCCTACCGTGACTGCAGAAATCACTTTGCTGCTGCCCCTCCCCCACCCTTAGAGTTCCTGGTCCTCACCCACTGGGCTGGCCCATCTCCTGCACCTCCTCCCTGGGCCCTCTGCCTGTGCCTCTCAGACTCCCCACCCCTCCACTGCGCGTCCTGACCCCCAGCCCCTCACCTGCCCTCGAGCCTCCTCTCTGTCCTTCTGCCTGCCCCTGCCGGTCAGCAACGGCCTCGTCAATGCCCAGCCCTGGGAGGGAGGGGCGGGCAGGTGCAGGCAGGCCGTGAGACAAAGGTCCAGCTCCCAGAGTGCCTCCCGTCGTCATCATGAAACACTAAGACCAGGGTGGGAACTGAGGGCAACGGGAGGGTCGTGCACTGGAGCACAACCCTTGTTCCTTGCAGGTTCTGCTCCCTGGGGTGTGACAGCACTCAGATCCCCGCCTTGCTCTGTCAGACTGTGCCTCTCAGTGGTCATGGCACCCCTGTCCCTGCCCGACACCCCCCTCAGCCAGCCACACACACACCCTGAGTGCCCCCACTGAGGGCCTGCCCCCAGAGCCCAGGGGCCTCCAGTTGGATCAGGTTGACCTGGCCCCACATTGAGCTACAGAGGAGGCTAGATTTGCCCCAGGACGGGGCAGGGGCTGCAGCCGGGCACACACGACATCTTCTGCTAGGTGGTATCAAAGAAAACCACAGCCGGATACTGGTTAAAGCAGGAAAATCGTTATCAGGAGCACTGATGACGGCAGGGAAGGAACTGACGCCCACTCTGACGTGTGCAGAGGCAATCGGGGCGTATCGCAGGGAGAGCGAGGGCGGAGGAGCGGGGCTCAGGAGAGTCAGAGTCAGTGTGCCGAGGCCAGCTGTGGCTGTTAGCAGTTATCTGAGTTAGGATTCTGGGCCAGCTGGCACTGTGGCAGAGCTGGTGAAGCCACTGTCTGTGACACCAGCACCCCATCTGGGCGCCGGTTCAAATCCCGGCTGCTCCAATTCCATTCCCGCTCCCTGCTAGTGCACCTGGGAAACAGCAGCAGAAGATGGCCCAAGGCTGTGGGTCCTGTCGCTCCCCGTCTTCGTGGAGGAACGACACAGGACCCTGCGCTGTTCTTTCGTCTGCTTGGCCCTCCCCGGGTTTGCTGCTGGTTCTTCCCGGGTTGGCTACTATCCCTTCCACCTCCGTGGAAGGGCAGTTCCCCCTGGCCACTTTCCCCACTTCCGCAGGGGAGCGGCACACCGCCGGCCGGCTCTCTCGGGGGCTGCACAGGTGTTCCCCTTAGATGTTCCCCTTAGATGTTCCCGGTGCATGTTGTCTCTCTCCTCCTTTATAGTCCTCTTCCACCAATCCCAACTCGGCTGCCCACACGCCGAGTACGCTGCTTTCCAATCAGGAGCAAGTCCTACAGTTTATTGGTTGAACTGGAGGCAGCTGGGTAGAAGCTGTTTTCTCCTCTCCCAGCGCCATATTGTGGGAGAGCAGATGCATAGAATAAGTCTTAATTCCAGTAACTTAGTCTAGTCCGAGCTGCTCCCCACAGAGGAGAGCAGATGCATAGAATAAGTCTTAATTCCAGTAACTTAGTCTAGTCCAAGCTGCTCCCCACAGGTCCCTGCTACCCACGTGGGAGACCTGGCTGAAGCTCCTGGCTCCCGGTTTTGGGCTGGCCCACTGCTGGCCATTGAGGCCATCCAGTGAGTGAACCAGCAGATAGAAGATCTCTCTCTCCCTCGCGCTCTCTCTCTCTCTCTCTCTCTCTCTGTAACTTGGCCTTTTAACAAATAAATTAGTCTTAAAAAAAAAAAAAAAGTAAGATTCTATCCTCCCACACAGACCCAGAAACAGAGTCCTCAACCTCCATGATTTCAATCCACAGGAAGTGCTCAGGTGCTCCAGAGCTGCTTCTGCTGCGAGAGATATGTGTTTACCATCGCAAGATCTCTCTCTCCGTGCTCTAACACAGGGAGGGCAGCAGAGCCTGCTCGTCACAGCCACTGCCCAGAGTCCACGGCCACGGCGCCCAGAGGAGCTGAGCGGCCGTGGCCTACCACAGCTTCCTGGTGGAGCCCATCAGCTGCCTGGAACAAGGACCGCACCCAGGTCACCATCTGCCCCAACAACCATGAGGTCCACATCTAGGAGAAGAGTGGGATCAAGTGGACCAAAGTGCATGAGCGTAAGGAGCACACGGGCAGGTGACAGGCATCGACTGGGCCCCTGAGAGTAACTGTATTGTGACCTGTGTGTGGCACCGCAACGCCTGCGCGTGGACGCTGAAGGAGTGCATCATCTTGCGTATCAACCGGCTGCATGCGCTGTGCCCCTAAAGAGAACAAGTTCACTGTGGGAAGCCACTTCCGGGTCTTCTCCATCTGCTGGTTGCAGCAGAATGACTGGTGGGTGTGCAGGCATATCAAGAAGCCGTCCACTCCACCGTCCTCAGCCTGGACTGGCACCCCAACAACGCGCTCCTGGCTGCCGGCTCCTGCGGTTTCAAGTGCTGCGTCTTCTCAGCCTATATCAAGGAGGAGGAGGAGCAGCCGGCGCCCACCCCCTGGGACTCCAAGATACGCTTTGGGGAGCTGATGTTTGAGTCCAGCAGCAGCTGCGGCTGGGTGCACGGCGTCTGCTTCTCGGCCAGTGGCAGCCCCGTGGCATGGCGTGGGTCAGCCACGACAGCACCGTGTGCCTGGCTGACACGGACAAGATGGCTGTGGCCACCCTGGCATCTGAGACGCTGCTACTGCCGCTGACCATCACCTTCATCACAGACAACAGTCTGGTGGCCGTGGGCCACGACTGCTTCCTGGTGCTGTTTACCTACGACGGCGGGCAGCTGGACCTGCCTAAGCGGAGCTCCCAGCACGACCTCACGGCCCACACGTGCTTCCAGAACCTCGACAAGAGGGCCAGCTCAGAGGGTGGCGCAGCCCCGGGGGCATGGACTCGCTGCACAAGAACCGCAGCAGCCAGATCTCGGTGCTCAGCGGGACAAGGCCAAGTGCTCGCAGTGCTGCGCGCTACAGGCATTGTTGGCGGCATGAAGACCTGGGGCATGAAGAGCCTGGAGTTGGCCTTGAAGGACGTGCAGATCAAGTGACCCATGAGGGATGCCACCTTCATCCCTGCTGCCTGGAATGGGGATAGTGAGGACGTCGGCAGGCTAGGAGTCGCTTTGCTGGAAGCTTCTAGGGTCACAGTGCAGGTTCCTACAGGGAACCTCAGAAGGGGATAAGGATGGGTGGGGACTTTCTTACCTACTTAAGAAATATGTGCCTTTTTCTGAAAGAAATGCTTTTGTTTACTGTCAGACAATGTCCCCAAAACACTGTGCTGGTCATGACCTGCTTCAAAATGTAGCAGCAATAAAAATGCAGCATGAACCAAAAAAAAGTGCAGAGTAGAACAAACCCTGGCTGCCTGAGTTTTCTCAAGGAGGCACTTGCAGGGGGCACTGGGGGTCAGCCTGGGCAAGCGCCCTTGCATGGCTCCACATCAAGCTAGCTGACCACTTGCTGGCGCAACCGCGTGGATGGAGCTGCCAGTGCAGAGTTCTGCAGTTCTCAGCAGGATCCTGCTGCCTGCGACGTAAGGGCCAGGGGTACTCAGCATTGGGCCAGCTTCAGGGAATGACCGGTTTACCTTGGCCAAGGCCCAGGTGCAGGTTCAGCTGGGAGCAAGGTCAAGGGATTACGGGCCTGCCCAGACTTGAATGCCAAAAGTGCAGAGGAATAGGAAGCTGCCTGTGTTTTGCTTGATGATAGGGAATCAGGGTGAGATACACTTTCTTAGGACCTTGGACACGGAGGAAGCCGCAAAGAATGCCAGGAAGCAGGCAGAGACAGGAGGTGGGGTTGGCTTTGGGCGCGTTCTGGGAGCAAGTACGAACACGTGCACCCCTTTCAGCAGGTGAGGAGGTCCTGGTTCCCCACGAACAAAGCTGGAGCAGGCATGCGCCTGGGCTCTCTCGAGGGCTTGGGCAAGACGGAGCGCAGGTGACAACTTGCTGGGGCCTTTTGCTGTCACTTCAGCCGCAGCAGAGCTGGCGAGGGTCTTAGTGCATCCGTCCTATGAGGTAAACTCGGGAAACGGTTGCTCAGAAAAGCTGAGTAACTCGCCCAGAGTTGGAAACCTTTACAGTGAAGAAGTCTGGATTCCACCTAATGTGTGCAGGTGCAGCTCTGAGTTCTTTTTCCTGCGTCATGCTGCTTGGCAGCCTTGTCCCTGGACTGGCTTGGGCTTTGGTCTGTCTTTTACCCTCTGCAGAGGGAGAGTGGGGCTGGGCAGAGTAGGGGAAGCGTTCCAAAGTTCACCCAGCTCAGGGCTTCCTGGCCTGATTCAGTCCTGCCTGTCCTTAACCTTGACCAGACATCCCCTCCTCTGCCCTGTGCTCAGCTGTCCGGGTCTCTGAAGCAGCACTCACCCCCTGACCTATACCCAAGACCCATTTCTTTTTTCTTTTTTCTTTTTTATTTGACAGGTAGAGATATAGACAGTGAGAGAGCGAGACAGAGAGAAAAGTCTTCCTTCCATTGGTTCACTCCCCAAATGGCCACAATAGCCAGAGCTTCACTGATCTGAAGCCAGGAGCCAGGAGCTTCTTCCAGGTCTCCCATGTGAGTGCAGGGGCCCAAGGACTTGGGCCATCCTCCACTGCCCTCCTGGGCCACAGCAGAGAGCTGGACTGGAAGATGAGCAACCGGGACTAGAACCCGGTACTATTTTTTCTTTTTTCAAGATTTATTTATTTATTTGACAGGCGAGGTTAAAAAGAGGTATGTAGGGGGAGAGATCTTCCATCTGCTGGTTCACTCTCCAAATGGCTACAACAGCCAGAGCTGGGCCAATCCGAAGCCAGAGCCAGTAGCTTCTACTGGGCTTCTCTCATGATACAGGGGCCCAGGGCTTGGGCCATCTTATACTGCTTTCCCAGGCCATAGCAGAGAGCTGGATTGGAAGTGGAGCAGCTGGGACTCGAACTAGCACCCATCCAGCATGCTGGCGCTGTAGATAATGTCTTAACCCACTACACCACAGCACTGGCCCCTGCAGTCCCATTTCTGCCTGCCACAGTTCACCTCCAAGGCCCTTCCCAACCTCCTAGAGCCTCTCCAGGTTCCTTCTGCGCTGGCTCTTGCCACCAACTGGGGAATGTGGCATGACCTTCACTTGGGTCTTGACCAGTATGAGAATAGACATCCTCACCCATTTCCTGGATAAGGAGACAACCCCCACCTCAGGCCAGGGACTGGATCTTAGACCCTTGCCCCCACACACACCCTGGACCCTGTCCTCCAGTCCCTTGCCCCTGCCTCCCTCCCCCTGAGAGAACCTTTGAACCCTGTAGCCCAGAACTAAATAAACCTGCATTGTCCAAGAGCCCCAGCATGGTAGAGTTCACAGCCCCAATGGGATCCACGGGGGAGGCCCCACCTCCCCCCTGCCCCAGGTGGGTTGGGCTGTCCCATAGCTGGCAGCCCTGGGTTATGGAGCAAGGACAAAAAGCCCTAGATCCATGTTGACCTCTCCCCTACATACCATTCCTCTGACCTGCTGATACAGCCCCACCCTGCCTGGACTGCTGGACACACCACTGTCTGAAGCCTGGCCATCAGCCTAAGCTCTCCCTGCCCCTTCCAAGCTCTCCCCGCAACTCAGCAGCTCAGCCTCAGAGGCTAGCCTCGGCTTCAGCCTTCGACCCCTCCCAGCTCACACTGTGACTTCACGGGACCTTTAGAGCTAGTCCAAGGGGCCAGCACTGTGGCGTAGCAGCTAAAGCCACCACCTACTGTGCTGGCACAACATACGGGCACCGGTTTGAGTCCTGGCTGCTCCACAGTGCTGGCATCCCATATGGGCTGCTCCACTTCCAATCCAGCTCTCTGCTACAGCCTGGGAAAGCAGCAGAAGATGGCCCAAGTCCTTGGGTCTCTTCTACCCATGGGGAAGACCCAGCAGACCTTCCTGGCTCCTGGCTTTGGATCAGCTCAGCTCTGGGTGTTGTAGCCATCTGGGAGTGAACCAGTGGATGGAAGATCTTTCTTTCTCTTGTGAGACCTGAGCCTGGATCAAGGTGTAACTATTTTAAATTAGGTCTCCATCTTGTAACTTGGGCCTGACCAGGCCCTGAACCCTAAGCCAGAAGTTCTTAAAAGTAAATGAATGGGCCGGCGCCGCGGCTCACTAGGCTAGTCCTCTGCCTTGCGGTGCCGGCACACCGGGTTCTAGTCCTGGTCGGGGCGCCGGATTCTGTCCCGGTTGCCCCTCTTTCAGGCCAGCTCTCTGCTGTGGCCCAGGAAGGCAGTGGAGGACGGCCCAAGTGCTTGGGCCCTGCACCCCATGGGAGACCAGGAGAAGCACCTGGCTCCTGCCATCGGATCAGCGCGGTGCGCCGGCCACAGCGCACCGGCCGCGGCGGCCATTGGAGGGTGAACCAACAGCAAGGGAAGACCTTTCTCTCTGTCTCTCTCTCTCACTGTCCACTCTGTCAAAAAAAAAAAAAAAAAGGAAATGAATGAACTCCCCTTGCAATAAACTCTCCTAGCAACAGCTGATTAACAGATAACAGAGAAATACCTAGAGTTCCTGGTGTCTTCTCAGGGCAGATAAGGTGACTGATAGCTACCCGAGACCCTGCAGTTCGGCACGTACACCCCAGCAGTCGGACCCTATGCTTCGACCAATCAATTCAAAAGGCATCAACCCCAGAGCCATCCAACCACCTTTACTAGGTCTGTTCCCGCCACTGGATGCACTAATCAGTTCTAAGAGATGTCTTTGAGTTTCCCGCGGGATGAGATGATTTGCTAAATGGTACCATGATGTATAGCATGTCTCTGAAAACCCTATAAAAACCCTGTTAACTGAAGGGTCGGGGCCCTCAATTCAGACCCGCTGCATCGGTGTTGATTGAGAGTCCAGGCCCGGACCTGCAATAAAACTCTCGTGCGCTTTACAGCGGTATCGGCTCCTTGGTGGTCTTTGGGGACAACTGAACTGGGCATAACACTCTCTCTGCCTCTCTGAATCTGTTCCTTTTAAGTAAATAAATAAATCCTTAAAAAAGAAAAAGAAGAAGAAGAAGAAGAATTAGCCCATGCTTTCCCTGTATCAGCAGCACAGCTTTAGCTCAGACCCCCAAGCCCCTTCCCGCCACTTTTACTATAGAAACATCAGTCTGTAAGGGAAGGTGCTCTCTCTCTGCCATGTGTTCACCTGGCAGTGAGCCCCTCCCAGCCTTTATTCCTCTGAATAAGCCTGGTTGGTTGTGGCTTCGTGCTCTGTCTCTTCTTTCCTGACACGGGTGCCTCCGTGGAGCAAATCCAGGTCCTAGTCCCCCACCCTTCCCACCCCCGTGTCTTGTGCTGGGAACAGGACTCAAGCCTGAGTCATGATGGCTGCACGGGGGACACAGGGACGCAGCATTGCGCCTGTCAGCAAGTCCGGGCGTCCTTCTTCTTTACACGGAATCCTGAGTTCCTACGCCACTCCCTCGTGCTGCCCAGACTGAGGTCTGAGTCCTGGAGTGCCCCACCCCTGCCCCACTGTCCCCCACCCCCCAACCCCATTCCCTGAGATTTCAGATCTGAGATCTGAAATCTCAGCCGGCTCCTCCTAATCCCCACCCACCCAGAGTGGTGCAGCCTGTCTTGCCCTGACCTCCCCCGTTCACTGCTCTGTCATCCCAGGGGTGCTTCAGTGGTTTTGTTGTTGTTTTTTAAGGAATGGTGATGGATCTCTCTGTCTCTCTCTCTCTTTTTAAGATTTATTTATTTATTTGAAAGGCAGAGTTACAGAGAGAGAAAGGAGAGTCAGAGAGAAGGAGAGCTTTTCCATCTGTTTGTTTACTCCCCCAAATGGCCACATGGCCAGGCTGGGCCAGGCTGAAGCCAGGAGCCCAGAATTCCATCTGGGTCTCTCACGTGGATGGCAGGGGCCCCACGCACTTAAGACGTCTTCTGCTGCTTTTCTGGGTGCACCAGCAGGGAACTGGATCAGAAGTGAAGCGGCCGGGACTCAAACCTGTGCCCCTATGAGATGCTGGCATTGCGGATGGCAGCTTAACCCACTGCGCCACAATGCTGGCCCCAAGGAGTGTTTCACGTCTGCTGTTTCTTCTTCCTCAGGTCTCTATGACCCTGGAATTGATCCTCCGTGTATATTTGCTTGCAGAGGCTCTTCTTGGCTGACTGGCGTGAGGACTCTGCAGTCTGTGAAGTCGCACTGTCCTTGGGTGTCACCGCCCCATCACTGGCAGAGTTTATTGAGTACCTACTGTGGTGCAGGCACCTTGCTAGGTGAGAGGAAATGCAAGCAAGTGAGTCTCCTTGGGGAGTTCACAGCAGAGGTGGAAGTGGGTGCCACACCCCATGGGATGAGTTCTATTGTAGGCATCGCAGGATCTTATGCTGCCAAGCTGGGGGGTGGTGGTGGTGGCTGAGCCCCAAGACAAGGCTCCTCCTCCTCACCTGCAGGACCCCGGCTGCCTTCCTGGGATAGGGCAGCTTCCAGGCAGGCAGGCGCTCACCCAGCACACACCCCCTCCTCTCTGTAGGCACATTTGCTTCTGTGCTTTTCCGCATCACTCACAAAACCCTAGTGGCAGGTGTAAGCTCCGTGAGCTCAGGGCCTGCAACTGTTTGCTTCACGGCCTGCCATAGACTCGGAGCACAGAAGGCGCTCAGTCCCTGTTTGCTGAAGGGATGTGAATGGCACAGGGGAAAGGTGAGGGCTAAGTCGTCCCCAGAGGAGCAGCTCCTCTTGCCTGGGACAGGCCCCTGGTAGCCTGTGCTTGTCCACCAGCCAGAGTGCCCATCCTTCCCATCCTTCCCCAGGTACCCAGGGTCTCCCGGGGTTCCGTGGCTCCTGTTTCTTGTTTGGCATGCAACTTTAGGGATGCTGCTTTCAGGTACCTCTCATATTGTATAGTCCCTAAATCCAGCATGATGGCGCCCCCTGGAGTTGTGCAGTGGCCACTACCAGGCAGGGAGCTTCTTGGCCCTGATCCCAGTCTCACCAGTACTCTGGGCAGTTTTAAGCCAACCACCGTGCAGTGCCAGCCTCCTGAACAGAAGCTTTGGTTCTGGCTCAAGAAGTCTTTCCAGCTTTTCAGCTCCATTTCCTGTTGCTTTTCTATCATTTCTTCCCCGGAGTCAGCACCTGAGTCAGCACCCACTGCACGCTGGGTGAAGCAGGATGATCCATCGTTGGGACTTTCCCTCTGGGGCCCTTCTGTCTTGGAGGCCCAGCCTTGTGGCCCTGCCCTCACCTCTTGCTGGCTAACCTGTTCTCTCCTCTTCCCCAGCCAGGAAGTGGCAATGGGCACATGGTAGCCCTGCTCGCTCAGAAGACACTGAGGAGCAGCGAGGAGAGAAGAATCTAGGAACTCAGTCAAGAGCACAGAGAACCCAGGACTCAGGGCACGGGGTAATGCAGAGTGTGGAGGGCACTCCAGCCACCATTCAGAGCTTCAGGGTGGAGAATCTGGTCCCTGAGTGTCCTCTACTACTTTCTCACAAATCGGTAGGCCAAGCAACACTTGATTGCCTCCCACGATGGTGAACTCACCACCGCTCTTTCTTGTCCATTTCTCCCACGGGAAGCTTTAATTATTAGAAAGTTCTTCCTTATAATGAGTCTACATTCGCTCCCTGGTCTTTGCTCTTTTTTTTTTTTTTTTTTCTCAAGACACACAGAACCGTGTAGCTTCTGTTTCAGGAATTTAAAGATGACCATCTGGCCCCAGAATCTGCTCTTGCAGGGCAGCATCTCTGCTCTCTCTCAGGCCGTGGGCTCACCTCGCCATCCTGATCCATCCGTCTGATGCTACAATTAACTCTCGTCCTTCTCAAAATAGACCACACACTTCCAACAGGGCTGACTTTCACAGAGCCGGGGCCTGGGTACCACTTGTGCTCAGCACTAAGGCTCTCCTAGTGTCACTCCGTGGCACAGAAGTGTCTTAGCTAGAAAATCACAGGGTCCATTCTCTCCACCAGAATCCTCCTGCCCCCACAGACTGGCGTTATTCCAATCCCCACACATCTTTGCTCTGGTATAGATAATTACTTTAGAAGCAGAGAACCAGACTCTCTCTCTCTTCTCCTTCTGGTCAAAGCTGGCCCAACCATCTGGCTGGATTCCTCCCAGTGACACGCTATCCATCTTCAACAACACAGAACGGCACACTTGTGTCCATCCTACATGTCATTGAAAAGGAGCCACCATGGGGCTGGCGCTGTGGCGTAGTGAGTTAAGCAGCCACCTGCAATGCCAGCATCCCATATGGGCTCTGGTTTAAATCCTGGCCACTCCACTTCCAATCCAGCTCCCTGCTAATGGCCTGGGAAAGCAGCAGAAGATAGCCCAAGTCCTTGGGCCCCTGCATCCATGTGAGAGACCTGGAAGAAGCTCCTGGCTCGCAGCTTCAGCCTGTGTGGCTATTTGGTGAGTGAACCAGTGGATGGAAGATTCTCTCTCTCTCTCTCCCTCCCTCTCTGTCTATAACTCCATGTGTCAAATAAATAAAATAAATCTTGGCTGGCGCAGCGGCTCACTAGGCTAATCCTCCACCTAGCGGCGCCGACACACCGGGTTCTAGTCCCGGTCGGGGCGCCGGATTCTGTCCCGGTTACCCCTCTTCCAGGCCAGCTCTCTGCTGTGGCCAGGGAGTGCAATGGAGGATGGCCCAGGTGCTTGGGCCCTGCACCCCATGGGAGACCAGGAAAAGCACCTGGCTCCTGGCTCCTGCCATCGGATCAGCGCGGTACGCCGGCTGCAGCGCGCCGGCCACGGCGGCCATTGGAGGGTGAACCAACGGCAAAAGGAAGACCTTTCTCTCTGTCTCTCTCTCTCACTGTCCACTCTGCCTGTCAAAAAAAATAAATAAATAAAATAAATAAATAAATAAAATAAATCTTAAAAAGGGGGGGGGGGCGCATAAGGACCTCCTTCCAGGTTGACAGAGACACATTAGTTAATACTATTGGTGGCTGAACTTCCTGTGAATTATAACTATCTGCTAACCCTGCATCCTATCCAGAGTCTGCTGCGTGCTGCTAAACACATACTGAGACAGAGCCGACAGCTGCAAGAGCCCTGGGAAACCTGGCTCCACCGCCAGCCAATGTGTGTGCGATTTCCGGTTCCTGAATAACCCCGGGCTGCTGGGAGTTTGTCAAGCCCCCTCGTCCTCTGACATCTGTCCTGTGGTGGTGAGAGTTCTCAAGAAAGGATCAGGAAGCTGAGGGCAGAGGAAGTCCCTGTCTGAGCGGTAACGAGTGGGCACTTCTGCATGCGTAGGCGTGCGTGCGTGCGTGTGTGCATGCGTCTGTGTCTGTGTAGGCTTCAACTTCGCCCTCACTGTGCGTGGCAGGTGTTTGCTCAGCTCTTTCCCTTTCAGTTCCTTTCCCCCCGACTTGTGCTGAGCCTCAACCTTCCTGACGTTCTATTTCCTCTCTAGTCCCCAAGGTGCCTCCATCCAAATGTCTAAATGTCTAAACACTGTTGCCTGCTGAGCTGGGGCCCCGGGAAGATCCCGCCACCAGGCCGTCCTGGCTGGCACCTTCCCACCAGGCCAGCTTCCCGGAGGCCTCCTGAGACTTCCTCCTGCTCTCTTCCCTCTCCCCCTGCCTTGGCCGGCTCTGGCAGAACGGTGGGTAAGGCAAGGCAGGAGGAAGCCAGAGCAGGTTGCCAGCAATCCCGCAGCCTGGGCGCCAAGTTCTGGGGCCTTGGGCAGAGTCTGTCTTGTCAGGGCGGCCATGAAGCATTTAGTCATTGCTATTTCTCATCAGTAACGGCCGCAAGGCCACAGAAGCACTCTCCCCTCCCTTTGTGAGCCACTTCTCCCTTTGCTCTCCAATGCAGACCTGCCCCGCCCCGCACCACCACCACCCCCCTCCCCGCCCTGCCCCGGCCATGACTCCGCCGATGCTTGTTTGTGGGTTCCCTCCACATGCTGGGGTGTAATTACTACCTGCACATGCGCAGCGCCCACGCCGGCCTCTCCCACCCTGACCTCTCTGCCTCTCTCCAGGCAGGTGTTTCTCGCTGCCTCAGGCCATCGGCACATCAAAGTGGATGTGTTAGAGGCAGCCCTTTCTCCTCTGCTCCCTCCACCAAGTCCGGAGTCTGGAGACCTCCGTGGTACCCACACGCTCTGCTCTCTCGCTTTACGGCCTGCCTCTGGTCTCTCGCTTTACGGCCTGCCGTCAGACTCAAAGGGGCCTTTGTTCCTCCACCTCAGCCCCACATGCCACCCAGGCCTGCTGGTTCATCCCCAGAAACAGTCCCTTCCCGCCTCGTCCTTGCTTCCCACCGGCCGAGGCCACAGGCACACGGAGCTGCATTCCTGGCTCTGCTAAGAATCCTTGAGGGGGTTCTCTCTCTCTCTCTCTCCTTTCCTTTCCTTCCTTCCTTCCTTCCTTTTTGACCTTTCCTGATTTCTTTTGTTTTTAGATTTATTTATTTATTTATTTTGACAGGCAGAGTGGACAGTGAGAGAGAGACAGAGAGAAAGGTCTTCCTTTGCCGTTGGTTCACCCTCCAATGGCCGCCGTAGCTGGCGCGCTGTGGCCGGCGCACCGTGCTGATCTGATGGCAGGAGCCAGGTACTTATCCTGGTCTCCCATGGGGTGCAGGGCCCAAGGACTTGGGCCATCCTCCACTGCACTCCCTGGCCACAGCAGAGAGCTAGCCTGGAAGAGAGGCAACCAGGACAGAATCCGGCGCCCCTACCGACTGGGACTAGAACCCGGTGTGCCGGCGCCGCAAGGCAAAGGATTAGCCTAGTGAGCCGTGGCACCGGCCTTTAGATTTATTTTATTTACACGAAAGGCAGAGTTACAGAGAGAGAGGAAGACATGAGGAGAAAGAGATCTTGCATCTTCTGGTTCACCCCCACAAATGGCCACAAGAGCCAGGTCTGGGCCAGGCTGAGGCCAGGAGCCCAGAATTCCCATCCGGGTCTCTCACACGGACAGCAGGGGCCCAAGTATTTGGGTCATCCTCGTCTGCTTTCCCAAGCGCATAGAATGAGCTGGATTGGAAGCAGAGCAGCCAGGATGGGACACAAAACACTGTTCAGGAATGGGATGCTAAGGTTGTAGGCAGAGGCTTAGCTGCCGCACCACAGTGCCGGTCCCTGGTGAGGCTGTTTTTTTTATGAAAAATTTTTAAAGATTTATTTATTTATTTGAAAGGCAGAGTTACAGAGAGGCAGAGAGAGAGGGAGAGATCTTCCATCCACTGGTTCACTCGGCTGCAATGGCTGGAGCTGCGCTGATCTAGAGCCAGGAGCCAGGAGCTTCTTCCAGATCTCCCATGTGGCTGCAGGGGCCCAAGGACCATGGCCATCTTCCACTGCTTTCCCAGACCATAGCAGAGAGCTGGACCGGAAGTGGAGCAGCTGGGACTCGAACCGGCATCCATATGGGATGCTGGCACTGCAGCCAGTGGCTTCACCCGCTATGCCACAGTGCCAGCCCCGAGGGTGATTTCTAGCCCGTCCCCCACACTTAGCCTACTCCCCAGCTCCCCACTAACTCCTTAACCATCCCTTTGGCTGGGACAGTTGTGAAACAGCAGAGCCCGAGCTGCGTGCTGACGAACGGGCACCCTCCGTCTGGGGGTTATGCAACAGTTTTACAGCAAGAATAAAAGAAGCTTCAGGAGTCCTGGGGGAAAAATCGTGATCCATGCACATCGGCAGATCCGGAGGGAATTCCTCTGATCCAACCTCAATTGAGGGGAGGGGATGCCCCTTCTGAGGGTCCCCATGGGCCCTCTCCTACTCCTACTTACACGACTCACCCCCAACACCAGTCCCATCCAATAACAACTCTTAGCGCCATGTGACTATTTACTTTTTAATTAATTTTAAAATGTTCACGCTAAATTCAGTTCTGCAACCGCATTAGCCACATTTCAAGTGCTCAGTAGCCACGTGGGGCTGGGGGCAACTGCACCGCACAGTGTAGATATTGACCATCGTATCGATGGTCACAGAAAGTTCTACTGGGCAGTGCTGCACTCGACAGGAAACTCTACGGAGGCAGAAATTGTCTGTGGCTCAGCACTGAATCCTTGGCACTCAGTGTTCCACGAGGCACAGCTCTGATGCTAAACATCAAGTGACGACTGCTAAACACACTGCACACACCCAGCCATAGCTCCAGTGTCTGCCTCCAGACCATGGCTTCCAGCCAAGGTCTGAGTGATGCCATGACCCAGGATTCATGGTCCCTTCCCTTCCTCCCAACTTTCTCTGGTCAGTGACCAGCTCAGGGTCCCAGAGCCGTGTGTGAGTGTGTGCGTGTGTGCATGTGAGTGTGTGCATGTGTGTGTGCATGTGCGTGTGCTGGGAGCAGGAGTAAAGGCTGGCGATGTAGGAGGCAGCCAGCATTCCCGGGCGCCAGGTTTCAGAAACTCAAGTTTAGGCCTCTGGCAATGGCCGCTCCCACCGTATGGCAGACACCTGGGCTTGGTTTGAGTTCTGGCTCTGCTTCATCCCAGCTGGGTGGCTTTGGGCAAGCTGTTAACCTTGGTGAACCCGCTGCGTGCAGTTTCTTCACTATAAAATATGAATAGTAACACCTACTTCACACAGTGACT
This sequence comes from Oryctolagus cuniculus, assembly GCF_051225735.1. Lineage (NCBI taxonomy): Eukaryota > Metazoa > Chordata > Mammalia > Lagomorpha > Leporidae > Oryctolagus > Oryctolagus cuniculus. The sequence goes on from NC_142878.1 coordinate 50,993,489, forward strand.
GCATTAACTGAGATGGCTGGGGCACAGCTCATACCCAATAACTGCTCATTCCTTTCTCTACACAGAGAGCAGAACAATTCCTTCCTCAACCCCATCAGATCACGGCCTCTCACACACCTGCATGCGTCCCTCCCAACTCAGGGCCAAATACAGCCTGGGACAGCGCCTTCTGCCTTTGGGCAAGAGGCTCTGCAGCAGTCCCACTGCTCTTATCTCCAAAGGCACCTGCTGGCTTCTGGCTCTCTGGCCAGCCAGCTAAGTAGCTCGGCTTTCTCTGCCCCTCCCTCCCTCCTGTCATTTTATTCGCCTGAAATGACTGCCTGTCCCCTTTCCAGAACCCCAGCCCGACCTTCTGACACGCAGATTCTTTCAGGACACTCACTTCCTCTCTTTGCTTTGACTCAACCTTCCCAGTTTCAAGGTTGCTAATCGTGCCACATTTCACGCTTACCTCAGCCTGCATCCACCCCCTTTCCTCCTCCTCCTCCCCTGGTGATGATGATGTAAGACTATACCTGAGCAAGCTGCACCTGTGGCTGTCTGTGTTCCAGGTATCTGGTTGTACTTGTGAGTGCATATGAGCAGGAAGTCAGAACAGGTGGTGGCCAAAAAAAAAAAAAAGAGCAGGGAAGGAGGTGGTGGGAGGGCTGGGCCACACTGAACATGGGTCCCCTTGGGCCACAGGCAGGCCTTAGCAAGTTACTTACTCTTTCTGAGCCTTAAGTTTCCTTACATAAAAAAAATTTTAAAAAGCAGAAAGTTAAAAATGTTTCCTTGCATGTTGTAACAAAGATTAGAAATAATCATAATTTTTTAAAAATTTATTTATTTATGTGAAAGAGTGATAAGGAGGAGAGAGAGAGATGGAGAGAGAGAAATCTTCCATCTGCTAGTCTACTCCTCAAATGGCTGCAATAGCAGGGACTGGTCCAGGCTGAATCCAGGAGCCTGGCACTCAATCCAGCTTTGCCGCGTGGGTGGCAGGGGCCCAAATACTTGGACCATCCTCCACTGCTTTCCCAGGCACATTAACAGGGAGCTGGATTGGAAGAAGAGCAGCCAGAACTCTGAGCAGCCAGGACTCACGCCTGGCGCTCTGATAGGAGATGCAGGCAGCAGTTTAACCCGCTGTGCTACAACACCGGGCCCAATAATAAGCTTACTGAGCTGTTACTCAGTGCAGGCTGCTTTTCCCAGACCATTAGCAGGCAATCGGAGCAGAAGTGGGGCAGCCGGGACACAAACTGGCACCCATAAGCAATGCACGCCAGCCCCATAGATTGTTTTATTTAATCTGAATTTCATCCCTAGCATCTAGTTAATATACCTCCTTGGTTACTGGAGAAACTGAGGCACAGAAGCCAAATGACTTGCCTCAGGTCACACAGCTGGCAAGCAGCTAACTCAGGATTTGAACCCAGGCAGGGGGCTCCAGAGTCCATGTTCTTAACCATTCTGCTGCTGCCTCCCACACGTGGTCCTGTGTGTACCCAAAGCTCCCATCCCAGCGCCTGACACAGATAACCAGCAGATGGGGTCAATCTTTCCACACAAGACCAGGAAAGCACCTGTTTTCCTGTGTAACTCGTTACAGGACCTAGGAAAAGACAGCACACGGTGTGCACACTGCACACATTTCCTGGCCTAAGGGAGATGTAGAGGAAACAGAGAGTTAAAGCTGCATTTTCAGGGCTGGTGCTGTGGTGAAGTGGGTTGATCCTCTGCCTGCGGCACCAGCATCCCCTATGGGCGCTGGTTCGAGTCCCAGCTACTCCTCTTCCAATCCAGCTCCCTGCTGATGGCCTGGGAAAGCAACCAGTGATGGCCTAAGTGCTTGGGCCCCTGTACCCATGTGGAGACCCAGAGGAAGCTCCTGGTTCCTGGCTTCAGATTGGCACAGCTCTGTCTGTAACTCTGTCTCTCAAATAAATTAATAAATCTTTTTTTTTTTAAAAAAAAAAAAAGTATGTGTTCTGTTTTCTGGCAGAGTTACAGAGAGGAAGAGAGAGAGACAGAGACAGAGAGAGAGAGAGACAGAGAGAGAGTGGTCTTCCACCCCCTGGTTCACTCCCCAGATGACCGCAATGGCCAGAGCCGTGCCCATCTGAAGCCAGGAGCCAGGAGCTTCTTCCGGGTCTCCCACAAAGGTACAGGGGCCCAAGGATTTGGGCCATCCTCTACTGCTTTCCCAGGTCACAACAGAGAGCTGGATCCGAAGTAGAGCAGCCAGGACTCGAACGGGTGCCCATTTGGGATGCCAGCACTGCAGACGGCAGCTTTATCCGCTATGCCACAGCAATGGTCCCAGGAACTTTCAATCTGATATGAAAAGCAGGCACACAAACCAAGCTTTATAGTAGTCACACACACACAAAAAGCAGCATTTTTGACAGCACACATGAAAGCCTGTGAAATCAGACTGGGCATTTTGGAGGACTTCCTGGAGGTGACACTTGAGTAAAACTTTTTTGTTGAAGATCTATTCATTTAAAGGCAGAGTGACAGAGAGAGAGAGAGAGAGAGAGAGAGAGAGATCTTTTTTATCTTTTTAAAAATTTTTATAGAAAACTTGTATTTAATAAATATAAATTTCGAAAGTACAACTTTTGGATTATAGCGGTTCTTCCCCCCATAACCACCCTCCTACCCGCAAACCATCCCACCTCCTACTCCCTCTCCCATCCCATTCTTCATTAAGATTCATTTTTAATTATCTTTATATACAGAAGATCAACTCTATACTGAGTAAAGATTTGAGTTTGCACCCACACAGACACACGAAGTATAAAGTACAGAGATCCTACATGGGGAACAACTGCACAGTGACTCCTGTTGTTGATTTAACAATTGACACTCTTATTTATGATGTAAGTAATCACCCGAGGCTCTTGTCATCAGCTGCCAAGGCGATGGAAGCCTCTTGAGTTCACAAACTCCAACATTATTTGGACAAGGCCATAATCAAAATGGAAGTTCTCTCCTCCCTTCAGAGAAACGTAGAGAGGTATCTTTCATACACCGATCCTCTCCACAAATGGCCACAGCACCCAGGCCTGGGCCAGGTCAAAGCCAGGAGCAAGGATCTCTATCCAGGCAGGAACTCAAGTGCTTGAGACATCCTCCACTGCTTCCTGGGAGCATTAGCAGGAAGCTGGATTGGAAGTGGAGGAGCTGGGACTCAAACCAGCGCCCCAATCTGAGAAGTGGGCATCCCAGGCAGTGACTTCACCCTCTGCTCCACAAAGGCTGCCTCTTGAGTTGAAACTTAAAGATGAATAGGAATTACCCAGGCACGTGAGGGGTGTGGAGGAAGGCGAATCAAAAAGAGGAAATAGGTTAACACATTTGGGAAAATGCAAGTAGTTCTGGAGGATGGAGTGAAGTTTTGGTTTTTCAATAGGGTCAGACAAGACAAAAGGCCAGAGGGGGGTGGGGCGGGGCCCCAGTGCCAAAAGTCCTGATGAGCTTGGCTAAGAGGTCCAAGTTCTGTCCTGAAAAGCTGTCGGGGCACTGGAGGCTTTTAGGGACGGATGTGCCACTACATTTTACAAAAGATAAATCCAGTAACACAGAGGGGGGAATTGATAATAGGAGAACGAGATGCAGAACTCTGAGGAGTCTGACCATCTGGGGGAAGAAATGAAGAGCTTGAATTCATGGTGGTAGTGTGAATGGACAGGGTATTTAAAGGAGATGAAGACGTGGCAGGGGCAGGGGACAGGGTGTCAGCCGGCATTGTAGCGTGGCAGGTTAAGTAGTGGCCTGCAACACCCTGGCATCCCATATGGACACCATCTCAAAACCCGACTGCTCCACTTCCAATCCAACTCTCTGCTAATGCACTTGGGAAAGCAGTGGAAGATGGTCAAGTGCTTGGGCCCCTGTCACTCACATGGGAGACTCAGAAGCAGCTCCTGGCTCCTGGCTTCTGCCTGGCCATTGTGGTCATTTGGGGAGTGAACCAGTAGATGCAAGCACTCTCTCTCTCTCTGTAACTCTATCAAGTAAATAAATAAATTGAAAAAGAAAATTAAGTGGGGGCAGGGGATAGGCATTTGACCTAGCAATTAAGACACTGTCCCAACTCCAGCTTCCAATTCCAGCTTCCTCGTGCTCATGTACACACTGGGAGGCAACAAGTGATAGTTCAAATACCTGGGGAGACCCAGATGGACTCCCAACCTTGGCCTGGCATTTGGAGAGTGAACCAGCAGATGACAGCTCTTCCTGTCTCTCTGCCTTTCAAAAAAAAAATGTGGGGAGGACCTACTACCATTCACAACATTGGAAACCCAAAGGCCAGTGTTTAGGCAGGATAGATGGGAGACTGATATACTTTAACCTTTGGAAATGGAGATGCCTCTGGGACACCCAGGTGATACCCAATAGGTTTCTGAACGTGTATGCATACAGATGTATTTGTTTTTATTAAGGCTGTGAGACACCTGGGCTGGAGACAGGAATGTAAGTGTCATCAGCTTACAGGTGGTAATTAAAACCATGAGTGTGGATGAAGTCACCCAGAGAAAGTGTGGGGCCAGCGGTCCGTGGGACGGCGACCAGAACCTCCAAGCAGTGGGAGACTTGCATTTATTCATGCTTACCCCGGAAGCGTGTGCAAGGAACAGGGCTGAAGAATGGGAACTGTAAATCACCAACATCTGGGAAGGAAGGTGAACGGAGGAGAAGCGAGGGTGCAGGCGAGCAGCCCGCATTGTGGCGCTGCGGGTAGAACAGCCGTCTGCACACCCACATCCCGTATGGTCACCTGTCTGTGTCCAGGACGCTCTGTTTCCCAACAAGCTCCCTGCTTATGGCGTGGGAAAAGCAGCAGAGGAAGGCCCAAATGTTTTGGCCCTGCACTCATATGGGAGACCCGGATGAAGCTCCTGGCTATCGGCTTCAGCCTGGCCCAGCCCTGGTGGCCATCTGGGATGTGAAGCAGTGGATGGAAGATTCTCTCTATAACTCTGCCTTCCAAAATAAATAAATAATTTTTTAAAGTGCATGAAAAGGGGTTCCAGGATAAAGCAGCGAGTCAAATGTCAGGACAGGAAACTCCACCATTAGACATGACCAGCAGCAAGTCAACGTGGCCGGAATGAGGTAAACGGAGTAGGGAACGTGTGGACTTTGGGGGCCATGGAGTAACTTCTTCACCTAATTTGCTGTTAAGTTGCTAACCGGCATACGTGACCCAACGCAAGGCACATGCACATGCGCACTACACACCCAGGCGCACGGGCACTCGGCGTTTCCGCTCGGCGCACGCGCCGCGCAAGCCGCTCTCCGCCGCCGCGGGCCCCTCCCCGCGCCTGTAGAGGGCGCTGCGCCGCGGGGAGCCGGGGCGTGGCGCCGCTCTAGCCAGCGCCCGGGCTCGGTGGCAGGCGCTGCTCCGCGTCCCCCGCGCCTCCTCCCAGTGCAGGTGGGTCCGCCCGCGGGGCGGGGGTGCCTGGGAGCCGCGGGGTGGGCGGGCAGCGGCAGCTTGCCGGGTGCAGCGTAGTCCTCATCGCCCAGGTGCCCTGCCTCCGGCTCTGGTTCCTGCGGATCGGGCTGTAGGAAGCGCCGCGCGGGTCGAAGTCCTAGTCTGGGTGGGCGTCGCTGCCAGGGCATGCAATGCCCGTCTCAAGACCCCTTTACACCCTGGGGGGGGGGGTCTCCGCTCAGGCCCGCGTGCAGCTTCCGGCGAGCAGCTGGGGCGGAGCTAGTGGGGGCGGGGCTCCGTGATTGACACCTCTCTCCCCAGACTTCACGTTCTACCGCTGGACCCCTCCCCTGTCCTGAACTGAGCCAACACCATGGTGAGAACTGTGAGCCCACCCCCTCATCTCTGCATGCCCGCGCCCTGGCCCCGAGTGGTGTCGCCTTGGTTGCCCCTTCCGAACGTGGCACTCTGCAGCAGGTTTTCCGGGGTGCCCCTGCAGAGCAACCTGCACTCTCCCCACCCTCCCCTGTCTAGCACGGGCGCCTGAAGGTGAAGACATCGGAAGAGCAGGCGGAGGCCAAAAGGCTAGAGCGGGAGCAGAAGCTGAAGCTGTACCAGTCAGCCACCCAAGCCGTCTTCCAAAAGGTGGGACCTTCAGAGTTATCCGCACCCCAGGTGGACCCCATAATATTGCACAGAGGCCGAGAGCTGGGTCCTGGAGTCAGACTGCTTGGATCCAGATGTTTCCAGCTGTATGACCTTGGGATGAGTTGCTGACTCCCTTGGGTCTCAGCTTGTTCATCTGTGAAATGGGTCTAGTAGTTACATCTATTGCATAAGGCTGTTGGGAGGGTTACATGAGAGAATACCTGTAAAGTGCTTGGCGTAGTACCTGTTGCATAGCATGGGATTCACAGAATATTGGAGCATTCTCAGCTTGTGTAGCTGCTGACCCTGCTGCCCATCTTCTCAGCGCCAGGCTGGTGAGCTGGATGAATCAGTGCTGGAACTGACGAGCCAGATTCTGGGAGCCAATCCTGATTTTGCCACCCTCTGGAACTGCCGGCGCGAAGTGCTTCAGCACCTGGAGACCCAGAAGTGCGTAGGGTTCGAGGTCCCAGGGAGACTGCCCTGGGCTCACTCCTGCCTTGCACGGGTCCAGGGCAGCCAGGGCCACGGACAAGGTAGTGGAGGGCCTTGACCTTCACTTCCCCTCTGGGTGCAGGTCCCCCGAGGAGCTGGCCGCTCTGGTGAAAGCAGAACTGGGCTTCCTGGAAAGCTGCCTGCGGGTGAACCCCAAGTCCTATGGTACCTGGCATCACCGCTGCTGGCTGCTGAGCCGCCTGCCCGAGCCCAACTGGGCCCGGGAGCTGGAGCTGTGTGCCCGCTTCCTGGAGGTGGATGAGCGGAACTGTACGTGCCTGCAGGTTCTGTCCCACTGTCCCCCTCATCCGAGTACAGGGGCCTCAGGCCCAGACTGCAGAGGAATGTCCAGGGTGGGCCCACTGGTGCCCGTGCCAAAAGAGATGACAGAACCAGACATATCCTCGGTGGAGTCCATTAAGGTGTTTCTAGGGGCGTCTCCCGGGGAACCCTGGGGGTGCCAGCCAGGTAGCGCCTCCTGCCTTGCTTCTGAGATCTGCTGTCCCCTCTCTTCCTCCCCAGTTCACTGCTGGGACTATCGGCGGTTTGTGGCTGCACAGGCGGCTGTGCCCCCCGCAGATGAGCTGGCCTTCACTGATAGCCTCATCACCCGAAACTTCTCCAACTACTCCTCCTGGCATTACCGCTCCTGCCTCTTGCCCCAGCTGCACCCCCAGCCAGACGCTGGACCACAGGGGCACCTCCCGGAGGACGTGCTGCTTAAGGGTGAGCAGGGTCAGGGTCCTGGGGAGGATTCTGCAGCCCCACCCTTCCAGCCCTGTTGCCTGGTTCTTCGGTCCTTGGCTTGCAGGGAGCTCCAGTATCCGATGGGGAAGGTGAAACATAATGTGGGCCCGTGTGGGAGGCCTGGGTGTCAGTGAGATTGAGGGCTGGAAGGAGAGCGTGGGCTGTGGGGGCAGCCAGGAGCCCACCAGCATCCCTGCCCCACCCCTCCCGGCCCCCGCAGAGCTGGAGCTCGTGCAGAACGCCTTCTTCACCGACCCCAACGATCAGAGCGCGTGGTTCTATCACCGCTGGCTCCTGGGTCGAGGTGAGCGACGGGGGAGGAGGCCGAGTATCGGGGGCTTGGAAGGAACCAAGGTTGATGCGAGGATTCCTGACTGTGTCTCCCCGCAGCTGACCCCCAGGACGCTCTGCACTGCCTGCACGTGAGCCGGGACGAGGCCTGTCTGACTGTCTGCTTCTCTCGGCCCGTCCTAGTGAGTCCTGCAGCTTTTGCGGGAGAACCCCGCGGGATTATGGGCCTGGTGCTCTGGGGGCTGATGGGTGTCTCTCTGTCTCCTGTGCCAGGTGGGCCCTGGGACAGATACTTTGCTACTCATGGCTGATGAGTCACCTCTGATGGTGGAATGGAGAACCCCAGATGGCAGGAACCAGCCCAGTCACGTCTGGGTATCCCAGCATCGGTGGTGGGGCAGAAGCGGGGTCTGGAGCAGGGTTAGGGTGGGACAGTTGGAAAAGTCGTGAGGCCGGGCCATTTCCTTGACCGAGTGCTCCCAGCTCTGCGACCTGCCCACCGCCTCCCTCAACGACCAGTTGCCCCAACACACGTTTCGTGTCATTTGGACAGCAGGCGGGGTCCACAAGGAGTGTGTGCTTTTAAAAGGTGATACATCCTTCAGCCCTGCCCCTTGCTGCAGGCCCCCCCCCCCATCCCTCTCCTGCTCTGGGGGTGTCCCCCCTCCTACACCTTCTCTTTCCGCCAGGTCGCCAGGAGGGATGGTGCCGGGACTCAGCCACAGATGAGCAGCTGTTCAGGTGATGACAAGGAAACACAGATGGGGAGGGTGGCATCGGGCAGCTGGGGCGGAAGGCTTGGGTTCTGGGGAGATGGTCTCAGACCAGCCACGGGGGTGACCAGTACCCCAGGGCTATGGGCATCATCTTCTCCCCACCGTTTCCCACCCTCAGGTGTGAGCTGTCGGTGGACAAATCCACAGTGCTGCAGTCCGAGCTCAAGTCCTGTAAGGAGCTGCAGGAGCTGGAGCCTGAGAATAAATGTGAGGCCCAGGGTGTGGGAAAGAAAAAAAAAATCAATCCATCAGTCAGTATGAGGCCCGTTCCCTGAGAACCTGCTGCCCAGAGCCCTCTAAGGGGCCCCTTTCTGGGGCAGCCCCTTGGGGAAAGCAGGATAGTAAGAAGGATCCAGGGACGCCTTGTCCCCACCTCTTCGCAGGGTGCCTGCTCACCATCATCCTGCTGATGCGGGCACTGGACCCCCTGCTGTACGAGAAGGAGACGCTGCAGTACTTCCAGACCCTCCAGGTAAGAAGGGCAAGCGGGCACACAGTGCCGGGGGGGCACCCAGCAGGCAGGAGGAGGCGGCTGACGCGGGGCCCCGCCCTGCCCATCCCCACCAGGCCGTGGACCCAATGAGGGCAGCGTATCTGGATGACCTGCGCAGCAAGTTCTTGCTGGAGAACAGTGTGCTCAAGATGGAGTACGCGGATGTGCGCGTGCTACACCTGGCCCACAAGGTACGGGCTGTCGCGGGCCCCTCCCCCCCAGCGTCACCCTGTTGGCCGGCCTCACACAGCCCCAGCTTTGCCTCTAGTCTCGGGTACCTTCCTGCCAAGATTGAATCCATCATCTTCCTCCCAGGTTATTCCCCTCCCAGGCCTTGCTCTCCGTCACTCCTCCCGCCAGTCTTTTTGTCCCCTTGCAGATTCTGAGTCACTGGTCCCTTCCCCGCGCTGTCCCCTCCACTGGGCCAGTCACGTATTCATTCTTCCTTCCAGGAATTCCCATGCCTCCTGGAATTCCGGCATCCTCCCGTGCTCCTCACCCTTGGCAGGCCCCAGAGCCCGAAGCCCAGATAGTTTCCAGAGATTCCTGATAAGCTTTCCAGGCCCCACTCTTCCTGTTTCCAGTCCTTCCTGATCCGTGTTCCGAATGCATCAGTTTCAATGCATCCCTGCAGCCTACCTGCACTCCCACCGAGGCCCTTCCCACACTCACACTCACATTCACACTCACCGGGCTGTTCCTGTGGTGTCTTTGTCCACCCCTGTCCTGTGTGCCTGCTGCTGTCCAGGCTGCCTCCTCCTGGCCGTGCCCCGTGGCCACTGCACGCCCAGTGCTCCCTCTCTGTCCCTGGTTGCATGTGCTGCTGTGGGCTGTCCGGTTAGCTTCCCACCTGCTTCCCCCGGCACCTGGCAGGCACAAAGGGCAAGGCCTGCTAACAGTGACTGAGGACCCACTGGCAGGTCTCACTGGGTGTCTCCCTTCCCCCAGGATCTGACGGTGCTCTGCCATCTGGAGCAGCTGCTCCTGGTCACCCACCTTGACCTTTCACACAATCGTCTCCGATCCCTGCCCACTGCCCTGGCCGCCCTGCGCTGCCTTGAGGTAAAGCATTTAACTCCTCCGTTGCCATCCTGGGTGGTCCTCTTTCCCCTCCGCCTCACAAGTCTGCCCACCCTACAAAGAGACGTCCAGGACCCGCCAGCCCCCACAGGCAGCCACTTGCCGTCCCTGCCGTCACCCGCCCATGCCCTGGAAGCCGATCGCCCTGGGCTCTCCCGTGGCTTTTACACAGCCCCAGCTCACAGCTGCCTTCTCTGCCGTGTGCTTCCCTGCCCCCGGCTCCCAGGTGCTGCAGGCCAATGATAATGCCATCGAGTCACTGGACGGCGTCACTAACCTTCCCCGGCTGCGGGAGCTGTTCCTGTCCAACAACCGTATCCTTCCTCTGGGTGCCTTTCAGTGGGGAGAGTGTAGGGGGACGGACAGCCAGCAGGCGGCTGTCACCCTGAGGTGGAGTGTGGGAGGGGGCCCTGGCAGTGGTACCATGGGGCCATGCTGGCTTGTCCTAGTGGAGTTGCCCAGAGCATGAGTTCTGCGGGCCGAGTTCATGAATAGGAAACCTGTGCGAGCTCCTGGAAATCATGTGGTGTGAAATCAGGAAGTCTGCATTTGCAAGAGTCTAGCATTCTGAGTCTTTTTAGAAACCAGAACTTAGAGCCACCGTATGACCCATGTGTTCTCCATTGCCCTTGGCTAGTGCTGAATCCGGAACGCCTCTGTGCGTGGGTGGAGTGCATCATGGGGGGGAGTCCGCCCCCACCCTCCCGTAGCCCTGCCACCCGTGTTCCAGCGCCCAGCCTCCTTCCCGTGCCTCCTGCCTGCCCCCGTCGGGAGGGGTTCGCAGTCCCCACCTGGAGCCTTGCTCCCTGCATCGAGGCCTGGGAGGTGCCCATGTGCCGGGCTTCCAGGCAGCAGTGCCCAGCTCCCCAGGGCTGCCCGGGAGCAGGTGGACTTGGCGGGGTGGGGGAACCCACTAAGCTTTCCTTGACTCTCCTGCCCAAGGCCTCCAGCAGCGTGCCGCACTCCAGCCTCTTGCCTCTTGCCCCAGGCTGGTCCTCCTCAACCTGCAGGGCAATCCACTGTGCCAAGAGGTGGGCATCGAGGAGCAGCTGGCGGAACAGCTGCCTTCAGTTAGCAGCGTCCTCACCTAGGAGAGTCCACCCGCCCGCCCCTTAACTTATTAGGACTGAATAAAGAGTGGAGAGGCACCACAGGCTGCCCGTCTGCTGTCACCCCCGCCGCTCCGCATCGCTGCCTCCAGGACTGTTACCACGTATTTCAAGGGGGAAAAGGGCAAAGACTTGGCGTACGTCGGCGACTCCTCCTCTCTGCTTGCATTCAGTGCCCCCACCGGCTGCTGTTCCAAGTCATGGAGAAGCAGAGCCTTGGTGTTGAGGGCAGAAGTCAGGGCTAGGGCTGGACTTGAGATGACATTCTGGCTTGGGGCTGGGGCTGGGTTTGGTCCCCGGCTGGGACAGAGATTGGGATCAGTTTGGGTTAGGGCTGAACTGTGAGTCTCCCCAGCTGCAGGGGATCCTGGGGGTTCCTCCCCAAGCCCTGCCCTTCCAGTTGCCCTCTGTGGCCTGGCTCTCACTGACCACGGCTGAGAAGGTCCAGGTGCTTGCTCCGTGTTCCCCTGCCCCACCTTGCTTTAACAGCAGTGTCAGTTCCCATGAATGGGATTCTGCAGTCGGAGAGCCATTGATAATACCTGATCCCGTTTAATCCTACCCAGCGATTCGGGCTGACGTTCAGGCCCATTTGCGCTGCTGAGACCCGCCCCAGGTTGCTGGAACCAAAACCATCTGTGCACCTTGACTCAGGAGGATTCTGGACTCAAGTCCTTGTTTCCGTCTTGATCTGAAACGGTTGAGTGGAGGCCTGGCCTCAGCTCCCAGAGGTGCTGGATTGAGTGTCCTCCCCCACCCTACCCCTCAGGACTGCTCCCAACAGCCCCCGGGCACAGACCTCCCGGAAGGGGGGAAGAAAGGGGAGTGGCTCAGGGCTTAGCGCACTGAGTCAAACCTGGTTGGGTGGGGAAAGAGAAAAACTGGAACAAGGAGAGAGTGTGACAGAGGCATTTTTCTGGTTCTCTGGGATCTGCCTGGGACCACACGGGCTCCCACACATCCGGCAAGCTCAGGGCCCTGCCCCTTCCCGCACCCAAAGCATTGTGCGCAAGCACCCAGCCCTGAAGTGAAGGCCTTTGGCTGCCCTGCTTCCCACCTGCCTGGAGTTTTGATTGATATTGGTGCTGTGCCAGAGGTGGGGCAGGCCCCTTGCCAGATCTTGAGGCTTGGAGCTGGACTAAAGAAAGCATGGGTGGGTACGGCCCCCGGCCACGTCCTGGAGCCTGTGTCCCACTCCGAGGCACCTCCCTGCCTGCCACATCTCCAAGCAGCTTCTCCTGCGGTCTGCTTCTATGGGTCTTGATTGTCGCGGTCCCTGGGCAGAGCTGGGACACTAGTGGGTGGAGGGGAAAGGCCCCTGGCTGATGGGCTCAGGGGGCACCTCCGTGCTTGGCCTCCTCTCTGCCTCAGGGTTGTCTGTGCCATCACTGGTGTCTCTCCCAGAGCTGGGGGTGGAGCTGGGATGCACACAGGGCAGGTGCTTGCAGCTGGTTGGTCTGGATTCCCAGGAGGAATTCCAGGCTGGAAAAGAGGTGGGATCTTGGACTCCAGACCTTCCCCTCTGAGAGGATACTCTGCAAGTGGGGGAGGAGGCCCCCTTCCCACCGACTCCTGTGTGCAAAGACCTAAGCCTGCAGGCTGGGGGACAGAAAACAAGGTTGCCTCTACCCCGACCCCCTTCATTACAAACTCAGGAGATGTGAGGAGCTAGGGGTTGTTCTCGTCCTGGGGGCTGTGGAGCAGCTGGAAGAAAGACAGATTGGGGCGGGGGGGGGGGGTTGTCAGAAATCTGGTAGAGCCGGCAGGTCAGGAGCCGGCTGGTGGAGCCAGTCTGAGGGCCTGGCTGCTGACGTCACCAGCCAGCAGCTGGGATGTGGGACCTCCCTGGGCAGGATAAGTTTTGCAGGGCCAGGCTCATGGGCCAGTTTCACAGGGCCACGCCTGGCTTGGGCTGTGAGGCAGCTGGCCTTGGCAGCAGGGGCCCATGGAAGCAGAGGTAGGCAGTCTGAACCTGTGAACAGGAGGAGGCCCGCAGGATGGGGCTGTCCCATTGCTTCTCACACGTGTGCGTTCACCACAGGACTGGGTCTTCTCAAAGCCCTGCATCTTCACCCTGGCCTCAGCCCAGACCCTGGCCCGCCCCCAGCGTCATCAGTTCCTCGAAAGGGGAAGGGGGTGGGCCGTCCCCATTTCCTGCCCCTATCTCATGAGACAGCCCCCAGAGGCCGAGCACTTCCCCGCCTGGGGATGGAGCAACCGAGCTTCCCCTTCTTCCAGGACCTCGGCCCCGCCCTCCCCACCCCTCATAAACCACCTCCCTGGCCCGGCCCACATCTTCCACTTGTGCGACGGCGTCCGGCCCGTCCAGCCCATCCATCAGTCCCGACCTAAGCGGCCGGGCGGGGACTCGCGCTGCCGTCGTCAACACCGCTGCCAGGTGAGGGGCTCTGACAGTTACTGCGGGTGCTGAGCCCCCCGTTGCCGAGGGCTCCAGAAAGGTGGAGTGCGGGCCTGCCAGTACCTGTCTGGGACTCTGCTGTCCGGGAACCCAGCCGGTCTCTCTGCACCTGCTGAACCACACCCCTTGCGGCAGTCCTGTGTGGAGGTTTGCCCTATGAGAGGGAAGCCAAGGACCCCAGGCCTCCCACAGCACCTGCATGTCTTGTGGGAAGCCTTGACGTGGGGGAGAGGGGTGTCTGCTAAGAAATGGGTGGGAGAGGCATCTGGGACCTCTAGACTGAGGAGTTGGCAGGTGCAGGGACCCTGCCTGGGGTGCTGCACGCACACTCTGGTCTGAGTGGCCATATACATCCAGGGGACAACATGCCCCTCCTGGGTCCCTGAGTAGGTCCCTCCATGAGGCGTCTGGGTTTGGGATGTGGTAGAGGGGCAGGCAAGGCTGTTCTCTGCAGTGTAGGAAGCTTTCTTTGGGTGAGTCTGAATGCAGTCTTTGGGGGAAAGGTCTGGGTCAAGCTCGGATAGTCTCGGTCATCTGGCTGGGGCTGAATCGGCAGCATAGGTGGAGGGCTTCTTGGGGGGCTAATGGGAGCATCCTGGGTAAAGGAGGTCTGAGACGCTGCCCCCACCCCATCTCTCCCTGGCAGGCAGGATGGATGGTCCTCGCTCCGACATGGGCCGCTCCGACGTGAGCCGCTCCGACATGAGCCGCTCTGACATGGGCCGATCTGACATGGGCCGCTCCGACGTAGGCCGCTGGCGTGGGGGACCCCTGCAGCCCTCAGCCACGCCTTCACCAGAGCCGGAGCCCGAGCCTGAGCCAGACAGAGGTTCTCGTTCTCGTGGAGGACGAGGCCGTTCCTTCTGGGCTCGCTGCTGTGGCTGCTGCTCCTGCCGGAATGCGGCAGATGACGACTGGGGGCGCGAGCCCTCCGGCTCCAGGGATCGGGGGTCCAGCTCTCGGGGCGGAAGGCCTGACTCCCGGGGCGGCGGTGTAAATGCGGCTGGAGATGGCACCATCAGAGGTGAGGCTGGCCTGTTGGCCTTAATGGGACCTGAGACTCATTGTGGTATCCCCAAAGGGGCATGAGTGGGGGTAGTGGGAGGCTGATGGGGGCTTCCGGGCTCCCTGTGGGGACTGACCCAGAGATGTGGCCTTGCAGAGGGCATGCTGGTGGTGACCGGTGTGGATTTGCTGAGCTCCCGCTCGGACCAGAACCGCCGAGAGCACCACACAGATGAGTTTGAGTATGAAGAGCTGATTGTGCGCCGCGGGCAGCCTTTCCACTTAGTCCTTTTCCTGTCCCGGCCCTACGAGTCGTCCGATCGGATCGCCCTGGAGCTGCAAATCGGTCAGTGCGACTGGGAGTGGGAGGGGGGATGGCTGTAGCCTGTAGGGAGAGGTCTCCAGGCTCCTTCCCTGCCCGGTCCTCACCTCTGTGGGAGCGTGCCCCTGGGAGGGTCTTGGTGTCACCACCTTTCCTGCCTCTGTAGGTCCTTCTTCCTGGGTCTGCTGCCTTTACCCGGGGTGTGGCTGGCTCTGCGTTCTCTCGTTCTGTCTCTCTCTCTGTCCCCATGGCCCAGGGCAGGTGCCTCTCTCACCGCGTTGTTTGGTGGCCATTGACTGCCCAGCCTGGTGATTATGCAGCTGCCGGGGGCGGGCGACTCCTCTCACCCTTTGATTAGGACTTAACCTTGCCCACCCCAGCCTCTAATTTTCCGGGTACCCCTACCACCTCCACCAGGGGTGCCCTGGGCCCTGGGAGCTGCAGCCCCAGAGACTGGTGGGGATTGGCCTTCAGGCCTGGACTGTATGTTCACAGAGGGCAAGAGAGGTCTGCCCCAGCCAGGACCCAGCTCTGCTCCTCCAGCCCAGGCACTGGGGCAGCCAGACAGGCGAGGGTGACGCGGGCCCTGGGCTCTCCTCTGTACCTCTGGGTTCAGTGTCAGGGGAACAGGTTTGGGGTGTTGCACTGGGAGTCTGCCCTGACACGTGGGCAGGCACTGGGTGGATACAAGGCTGCTTAGAGGGAGATGGTCACAGACTAAGGCGATGGCCCAACTCAGGGACACACACACACACACACACACACACTGGCTCATTGGCATTTTGGGTGGGGCTGGGAGAAGTCCCAGGCCCCATCCTCTCTCCTAAGGAAGGCTTCATCAGCTAATTACTGCTTTCCCCGCTCTAGGAAACAACCCCGAGGTGGGCAAGGGCACCCACGTGATCATCCCAGTAGGCAAGGGGAACAGCGGAGGCTGGAAGGCCCAAGTGACCAAGGCCAGCGGGCAGACTCTGAACCTGCGGGTCCACTCCCCCGCCAGCGCCATCATTGGCAAATTCCAGTTCACCGTCCGCACACGCACAGAGGCAGGGGAGTTCCAGCTGCCCTTTGACCCCCGCAATGAAATCTACATCCTCTTCAATCCCTGGTGCCCAGGTGAGCCTGCTAGGGTCAGGGACAGAGGGTGGGCAGGGCCCCGGGGCTGCTTGCCTGGCTGCCTGGTCCTACAAGAAGCCAACCTCCCATCGTCCAGGGTAGGAAGGTGACCAGCTCAAGGTCACAGCCTGCTCACCTGCCCAGTGCGGGGCCCTGGCTGCAGCCAGCCTTCTGCCACTGTCTTTGTCATGCTCCCTCCGTCCGGCCTAGAGGCACCCTGTCATTCTCCTCTGTGGACGTGAGTCCTGGAGAACTGACCACAGGGCAGGTGGGGCCCAGGGCGGGAGCTCAAGATCACCAGCTGTGTGTGTTCTGGGCACACAGAGGACATTGTGTACGTGGACCATGAGGACTGGCGGCAGGAATATGTGCTGAATGAGTCTGGGAGAATTTATTATGGGACTGAAGCGCAGATTGGCGAGCGGACCTGGAACTATGGCCAGGTATGGCTGGCCAGGGCAGCCAGAGGTAGAGGGGTGGGCTGGGTCGGGGGTGGGGCCAAGGGTCTGAGCCCCACTGCAGTGGACCCCGGTCACCCCTGTCTGCCTCCCTCCTTCCAGTTTGACCATGGGGTGCTGGATGCCTGCCTGTACATCCTGGACCGGCGGGGGATGCCCTATGGAGGCCGTGGGGACCCAGTCAGTGTCTCGCGGGTCATCTCTGCCATGGTGAGCACCTTCCATTCTCAGTTTGTCTGCCCCACCCCCACCCCCGCCCTGCGAGGCGGGTGCTGCTCTACTTGGAGTCCTACAGGCCCTCAGCCCTGACCCTGCCCTCCCAAAGGCGCTGTTGCTGGAAGGGTCCACCTCCTCCCCTCTCCTGCCCGCTCCCCACCCTTTCTGGCTTCTGTCCTAACTCATGTGGAATGTAGGACCAAACCCCAAACTTGGCACACCCAGGATTCACATTCCTGTGTCAGCTCAGGGTGGGAGGGGGAGAGATGGCTGCAGGGAGGAGTGGGTGGGGCTCAGGCTGACATCCAGATCTTCAAGCATTTAGGGATGAGGGTTGGTTGCAGGGTCAGGGGCTGGGCCGGGGACCCAACCAGGCCCTGAGCCCTTCTCCTCCCCCATCTCGTCCTGGGCAGGTGAACTCCCTGGATGACAATGGAGTCCTCATTGGGAACTGGTCTGGCGATTACTCTCGAGGCACCAACCCCTCAGCATGGGTGGGCAGCGTGGAGATCCTGCTTAGCTACCTCCGCACCGGCTACTCCGTCCCCTATGGCCAGTGCTGGGTCTTTGCTGGTGTGACCACCACAGGTAGTGGAGGGACCAGGGCAGGAGTGGCCTGGGCCCTGGAAGGGGCAGGGAGGGAAGCCAGGCTCCATTTTCACTCCACCCGGCCCAGCTGTGGCTACCGTGCAGGAAGCAGGTGAGGGTGGGTGGTTGGCTGGCCTTAATTATCATTAATTAGTGTTAATAGCAGAAAGAGGCCTAAGGGCGAGGAGGGAGAAGGGACAGGCAGAGCCTGAGCCCTGCAGGTGGCCTGACTTCCCCTCACCCCATGTGTGCTGTGGTCCAGAGGCCTCTGGACCCTGCATCCCTGACCATGGTGGGCCAGGCCCAGCTTGGCAACCCCAGTTGCCCTCTGATGTCCCCGACCTGAAGCCTCATCTGCCCCTGTCCCTGTGTGAACCACAATCCCCTCCGCAGTGCTGCGCTGCCTGGGCCTTGCCACCCGGACTGTCACCAACTTCAACTCTGCGCACGACACAGACACGTCCCTCACCATGGACATCTACTTTGATGAGAACATGAAGCCGCTAGAGCACCTGAACCGTGACTCTGTGTGGTGAGGCTGGGGCCGTGCCCATCCGTGCCCAGGGACAGTGACCTGGATGTGGAGGGAGGGACTGGGCCGGGTGCTGGGGAGGCCCTGCACTGAAGTCTCAGACCCAGCCCTCCTTCCATGTCCACTCAGGAACTTCCACGTGTGGAATGATTGCTGGATGAAGAGGCCAGATCTGCCCTCGGGCTTCGATGGGTGGCAGGTTGTGGATGCCACGCCCCAGGAGACCAGCAGTGGTGAGACTGGACCCTGGCTCTTGCACCCTACCTGACCCCTTCCCACGTCTCCCTGACCTGGGTAGTAAACTCCAGAGGGTTGGTGCTGGCCTGGGCCTGAGAGCCAAGTCCTTTAACCACACAGTTCCTTATCTACTGAACCAGCATGTGGTCATTGGTGTATTGTCACCTTTTTAAAATTTAACATTTGTTTATTTATTAGAGATATGGGGCGGGGACGAGGGGCGTGTCCATCTGCTAGTTCTGTCCCCAAATACCTGGAACAGCCAGAGCTGGGCAAGGCCCAAACCAGAAGCCAGAAACTCAACCCAGGTCACTCTCCTGGGTGGCAGGGACCCAACTGCTTGAGGCCTTACCTGCTGCTTCCTGGCGTGCAGGTAAGGAAGCAGGGAGGGAGAGCAGAGCCGGGGCCTAAACACAGCCATTACAGTACAGGATCCCAAGAGGCATCTTAGTTGCTGTGCAAAGTGCCTGTGCCATCACCTGTTTATATGACTGTATTTGCCTGAGTTTTATTTATTTATTTATTTTAAAAATATTTATTTATCTATTTATTTGAAAGTCAGAGTTACACAGAGAGAAAAGGAGAGGCAGAGAGAGAGAGGTCTTTCACCGACTGGTTGACTCCCCAGTTGGCCGCAATGGCCAGAGCTGTGCCAATCCGAAGCCAGGAGCCAGGAACTTCTTCTGGGTCTCCCATGCGGGTACAGGGGCCCAAGCACTTGGGCCATCTTCTACTGCTTTCCCAGGCCATAGCAGAGAGCTGAATAGGAAGTGCAGCAGCCGGGAGTCGAACTGGCACCCATATGGGATTCCAGCACTGTAGGCGGCGGCTTTACCCACTGCACCACAGTGCCGGCCCCCTGAGTTTTATTTATTTATAATGGCTTATTTGACTCACTCGTAATGGCTAATGTACTCAGATGGTTGAAGAGTGAAAAGATTCCAGAGTATTCAGTGAGAAATTCCCCTACCTGATTTCTTTGTTAACTGATGTGTCCTAGAGATAATCAATTGCAGAACCTTTTATTTATATATTTTTAAAAAATTTTACCTACTTATTTTCATAGTATTTGAAAGGTAGAGACAGAGGGAGATCTTCCGTTTGCTATTTCACGTCCCCAAATGCTCATAACAGGGCTGGGCCAGACTGAATCCAGGCGCCCAGAATTCAGTCTGGGTCTCCCATGTGGGTGCCAGGGACCCATCACTCAGACCATCATCAACGGCCTCCCAGGGTGTGCATTAGCAGAAAGCTGCACCAGAGCAGAGCATATATATTTTAAAGCTTAAACACTCATTATTGTAAGTAATACTTGCTTCAAAGGAAGGGGAAATTTTAGAATTAAATAACATAAAAGTAGGAATTCCCTATTCTCTCTCAGGGTTTTTTTAAAGTAAATTCCTAGGTCTCACCCCAGATCTGATACATTGGATTTTCCAGAGGTAGATTCTTCTAGAAATCTAAGATTTTAAAAGTTCCCCTGGTGATTCATTTTTTTAAGGTTTATTTTATTTATTTGAAAGGCAAGTTACAGAGAGATCTTTCATCTCCTGGTACACTCTCCAAATGGCCATAACAGCCAGGGCTGGGCCAGGCCAAAGCCAGGAGCCAAGAGTTTGATTCAGTACAGGTGCCCAAGCATTTAGGCCATCCTTTGTTGTTTTCCCAGGCACATTAGCAGGGAGCTCGATTGGAAATGGAGCAGCTGGGCTTGAACTGGCGTCAAAATGGGATGCCGGTGTTGCAGACTGAGGCTTAACCTGCTCAACTTTCCCATGCTCTCAACTTTCACCCAGTTTCTCTCCTGTCTATCCATTGTTCACTCTGAGTTACGTATACAGAAAAATAAGAGATCAGATGACATCAAAGATAATAGCCCCCATAACCCAGCCCTGAGATATAATCACGGTTGACATAACCAGCCAGGCTTTTCCTCTGTGCTCATACATAGTTCTGCAAACAGTAAACCTTCCATACCCTCCGCTTCCCCTCCCGCCTCGACACTCTGCCCCAGGCAGCCAGGCCAGCCCCCTCCGGCCGGCCGCCTGCCTCGCAGCCTCTCCCCTCACCTCGCCTGCATTCCTCCTTCCTTTCCGTCTGTGTGAACAGGGCCCCTGAGCTGCACACCCGGTGACACCCACAGTGCTGGAACAGCCTGGCCCAACACTAGGAGATCTGAGTTGTTTTTCTTTTTTTGTTTGTTTTTAAAGATTTATTTGGCCGGCACCTCGGCTCACTAGGCTAATCCTACGCCTTGCAGCGCCGGCATACCGGGTTCTAGTCCCGGTTGGGGTGCCAGATTCTGTCCCGGTTGCCCCTCTTCCAGGCCAGCCCTCTGCTGTGGCCAGGGAGTGCAGTGGAGGATGGCCCAAGTGCTTGGGCCCTGCACCCTATGGGAGACCAGGAGAAGCACCTGGCTCCTGCCATCGGATCAGCGCGGTGTGCCGGCCGCGGCGGCCATTGGAGGGTGAACCAACGGCAAAGGAAGACCTTTCTCTCTGTCTCTCTCTCTCACTGTCCACTCTGCCTGTCAAAAAAAAAAAAAAAAAAAAAGATTTATTTATTTATTTGAAAGGCAAAGTTAGAGAGAGACAGAGAGATCTTCCATCCGCTGGTTCATTCCCCAAATGGCCGCAACGGCCAACGCTGGACCACATCAAAGCCAGGAGTCAGGAACTTCTTCGAGGTCTCCCATGTGGGTGCAGGGGCCCAAGTGCTTGGGCTACCCTCTGCTGCACTCCCAGGCACATTAACAGGGAGCTGGATTGGAAGTAAAGCAGCCAGACATGAACCGGCGCCCACATGGGATGGCAGCTTTGCAGGCGACAGCTTTACCCACTACACCACAGCGCCATGCCTGAGATCTGAGTTCTTGCCACTGCTCTGGGAAGTGGTGTGAGTGGCAGGCAGGGGGCTCTGGAGCCAGCCAGGCAGGTGCTGCCTTTAGTTGGATCACTGTTTAGAGGTGTGATCTTGGCAAGGAAGGGCCTTGCACCTTGGTATTTTGTTGAGAGTACTTCAAAAAGTCCCTGGAAAGCTGAATTCTGAGATGTTTATTTTGATGCAAAAGCTGTTGAAACCCTCGTGTAGGTTATTCACAGTATGCATTTTTCCACGTCTTCTCGCCCCCTGCGATGTGATTTGGGGGTAATCTATGTGGTGCAGGATAGTTGGGAGAAGAAGACAAATCCTGTATCAGAGAGGGCTAGCAACGTGCCCAGCACACAGTAGCCACTCAGTATTGACTCCCTCCACTCCCTCTGCTCCCAGCCCTCTCGTGAGGTCCTGGTGCCTACAGTGCTTCCCCAAGCCTGTCTGCCCATGCGTGAGAGGTCTTGGAGTTAGGCATCCTCTGAGACGCGCTCTGTTGGATGTCTTTACCTCCTGCTCTGACCTCTCCTGTCAGCCCATCTCTTCTAGGGACAGAAAGACTCTGCTTCCCACCTGCCCCACTCCCCACTGCCACTCCCCAGCAGGCTGCCGGGCCAAGAGGTTGTCTTGGATCTTTCTGGAATGGGGTGGTGATGTCATTGCTCTCCTACCCAGTCAGCCCAACCACTGTGGGCCCTGGGTTGGTCCAGATGAAGGATGGGGTCCACAGAGAGTGGACCTCCGACTTGAGCCAGCAGAGAGCACGCCTGTGGCCTGGCTCTCCAGGCAGGCTGGTCCGCGGCTCTGCTGCCTACCCCTGTCCTCTTGCAGGGCAGCCCTGGGCTGGGGGAAATGGACTGAGAGAGCCCACTAGAGCTGCTCCGTCCTTCATGTTCCCTTCCTTGGTCAGACTGGATATCCCCGACCCTCAGTTCGGGTGAAGACTGATGGCGCTGTCCGGAGATGACGAGGCAGAGGGCCTGGGCCTGGAGGAGGGGCGGGGCCCTCTGTGACCGCTGCCCGGGGCCTCCTTGCGTCTCTCACCTCCGCCTGCCTCACTCCTTAGGCATCTTCTGCTGCGGCCCCTGCTCCGTGGAGTCCGTCAAGAATGGCTTGGTCTACATGAAGTATGACACGCCCTTCATCTTCGCTGAGGTGAGGCTGTGCTCCAGGTGCCGCCTCAGGCGCTCTGGACACATGAGAGTGCCCGCTTCCATCCTGGGTTCTCTGGGCCTGGCGAGCCCTGGGACCTCGGGCTGGTCACTCACCCTACGAGTCTTTAGTTTGCCACCACTGTAAAATGGGGATAATCACGGCTGCCTTGCTTCCTGCGCTCAGGATCAAAGAGATAATGGGTATGGAACTGCTTCGGAAGTCGTAAAGCCAGGGACCCAGCATAAGGGATTACTGTTATTAATGCCAGCAGGTGCTGCGAGGAGCCTCCCTGGCTGGCTTCTCCCCGGCTCTCTGGCCTGCAGTGGCTCAGCCTGGAAAGTCTCCCCATGGAGCTCCTCAGGAGGCTCCGCCCTTGCACTTCACTTGCTACTCCGAGATCAGGGAGTAGGGGAAGGCGGGTAGAGGTGCAGCCCACCCTCTGGTTTGCCCCTCTCTGCTCACGGCTGTCTCCACCCCAACAGGTGAATAGTGACAAGGTGTACTGGCAGCGGCAGGACGATGGCAGCTTCAAGATTGTGTACGTGGAGGAGAAGGCCATTGGCACACTCATCGTCACCAAGGCTGTGAGATCCCACATGCGAGAGGACATCACCCACATCTATAAGCACCCAGAAGGTACCCTCAGCGCAGCCAGCTCCGGGCCCCACGCCGAGTGCTCCTGTTGAGCTCATGTCCACTCCAGTGGAAGCTGGAACCTCACCCCTGACCCTCGCCCCCTAGGCTCGGATGCAGAGCGGAAGGCAGTGGAGATGGCAGCTGCCCATGGCAGCAAACCCAATGTGTACGACTCCCGGGACTCTGCGGAGGATGTGGCCATGCAGGTGGAAGCGCAGGACGCAGTGATGGGGCAGGACCTGACGGTCTCTGTGGTGCTGACCAATCGCAGCAGCAGCCGCCGCACGGTGAAGCTGCACCTCTACCTCTCTGTCACCTTCTACACCGGTGTCACCGGCTCCATCTTCAAGGAATCCAAGAAGGAAGTGGTGCTGGCAGCAGGGTCCTGTAAGTGCTCCTTGCTCAGCTCTGCCCCCTGGATGGCCGGCCCTGGGGTCTGCGGACAGAGACCCCCAGGAGCACCGGGGGGGGGGGGGGCGCCCCGCAGCCGGGAGGGCAGGCTGCGTCTTGGGAAGCGGGCCTTGGTGACTCCGTCCCTCTTCTCCCCAGCGGACAGCGTGGTCATGCCTGTGGCCTACAAGGAGTACCGGCCACACCTCGTGGACCAGGGGGCCATGCTGCTCAATGTCTCAGGCCACGTCAAGGAGAGTGGCCAGGTGCTGGCCAAGCAGCACACATTCCGCGTGCGCACCCCAGATCTCTCCCTCACGGTGCGTGCAGCTTGCTGGGGCATCAGGGTGGGCCATGGAGTAGTGACCATGGGCGGAGGGAAATCAAAGAAAGAAGAGAGGGTACTGAGCCAGGCTGGCCAGAGGAGCCTTTTGTCGGGGAGAAAGGCCCAGGACTGGCTATGGGATGTCATCCATAAAATGGGAACTTCATATCCCTCATTCTGTGATAGCCTTAACTGGGGAGTGGGTTGGAGCTTCCTGTCTGACGTTGGGGAGCCTTTGTCTTGGGACAGAAATGTGGGGCTCAGGGAAGGTTTAATTCTAAGGGACCAGCCCCTGCTGGGGCAGCGTGTGGTCTGCATATGTTTCTTGGGGTCTCTGATGTGGGTGGTGGGCCTCTTTCTCGCTCAGTTATTGGGAGCGGCCGTGGTCGGCCAGGAGTGCGAAGTCCAGATCGTCTTCAGGAACCCACTGCCCATCACCCTCACCAACGTCGTCTTCCGGCTCGAGGGCTCTGGCTTGCAGAGACCCAAGATCCTCAACGTGGGGTGAGTCTGGGCTCCCCTCCTGCACCCACTGCTGTCCCCTCTTCCCCCAGTTTTCCTCCCTCTTTTGGTCAGGACTGCTCCTAGCAGCTAGGGTTCAGCCAGCAGTCCCTCCTGACTCAGTTCACTTCCGTCCAACCCATGTTTAAGGAGGCCGGCTGAGTGCCTCGTGTTGGGCCCAATGTCCCTGCTCAGCCTCACCATCTAATTACGGTGCTAAAACTGCACGTGGGAACCATTAGTAACTCATTGTTAACATTTGCCCAGCACTGAAAAAGTTGACCAGGCACTTTGAGGACTATGATCTCATTTCGAGAACTCTTTAAAGTATATTAGAGAGTGTCATATGATTAAAAGCAAAGCTTTGGAATCCTAAAGACTTAGGTTCAAGTCTCAGTGCCATCACTCCCATGTGCCCCTAGGCAGGCAACTTAGCCCTTCTAAGCCCCAGTATTTCTGCCTGTCCACTGGGGATACCCAGAGCACACCAGGGGGCTTAGCACAGAGCCTGGCACAGACTTAGTCCTCTGTTGGGTAGTGGTTCTTTTTGTTATTGCCATCATCAAGCTCACTTTACAGACAGGGAAGTTGGTGGCCTGGCCTCACAGGGTCTCAGGGCTCATGAAGAGCAGACCGCCCTCCCCACAGAGGCATACCTCAGCCTCTTGTTGCCTGGTTTGTGCCATGAAGGCTGAGATAGCCCATGCCTAAGGTCCACAGCACCCCCCCTGCCTCTAGGCTCCCAGCCCAGTGAAGGCGCACACAGTGCTTGTGTTCCTGGGCCCGTGGCTTGAGCTCTGACACAGACTCACACACTGCCCCCCCCCCCGCCCCCCGGCCTAGCCCTCCCCAGGAAAGGGCCAAGGAAATCAGAGAAGGTCAGAGATTGACCTTTCAGCTCAGCCCTCTGCCGGCTGAGGCTGGGGCTGGCGCTGCCTTCTGCAGACAGAGTGACAGCCTGCGGAGGGGGCGGCCGGGGGCAAAGAGAGGCCCCTGGCCGGCCCTGCCTCTCCTCCTCCTCGCACCTCCTGGTGGTGACCACCACTCTGCCATCAGGGCCAAAGCTGAGAAGGTCGCTCTCCCGGGAATGCAGTGTTGCCACACCAGCGGGCACGTTCCTCCTGGTGCCTCGCCAGGCTGTCTGGCAGCTCTGAGAGTGGGGCTTGAGATCCCCCTGCTGGCCTGCCCCTCTAGGCATGCCTGCAGATGGCTCTAGCTCACAGTCACATGGTGATGGAGGGAAGTCAGGGCCTCCCCCCCAACCCCCACCCCCGCCACCCTGGCTGGGAAACTCCCAGAGCTGGACTCTGCTCAGCAGCCCATGGGGCCTTTGACTCCTGCCCCCACCTGGAAGTAGGGTGAGGTCCACTGTGCTGAGACCTGGCCAGTCCTCAGCCATGGGGCTTGCCCGAGGGTCCCCTCAGTGAGCGAGAGGGTTAGGTGGTGGTGTCTCAAGGCGAGCCCTCCTGGGATGATGGCCTGTGGCCTGCTGCGAGCCCCGGCCAGGGCCTCCAGGACATTGGAAACCTCCAGAGGGAAGTCCCTAGGCTGCCAGTTCACATATATGGGATTCCAAGATGGGTGTTACTTGGCCTCTCATTTGCACATCAAAGACTGTGGTATGGAACCCCATTATACCTCGAGGTGTGCCACCCCAGCCTGGTGACTGGCCACTTAATAAACATTCCAGGACTTCCTCCTCCCCACAACTGCTGTCCCCAGCACAGAAGCCACCAGGCTGGCTGCAAGGCTGCCCCAGACTCCCCCCACCCCCGAGCCTGAATCATTCCCTCAACCAATTTCCCTTCCCGAGAGGAGGTTTAATGTGGGGGAACGGTTGATGTCATCTGAAACGAAGTGTAATTAGCACAGGAAGTGAACAGGTGCGCGGCCCTGCCCGTGCCATCAGCACTGAGACATGCCGCTCACTGCTGTTGTGGGGAGCAACTCGGACTAGACTAAGTTACTGGAATTAAGACTTATTCTATGCATCTGCTCTCCCACAATATGGCGCTGGGAGAGGAGGAAACAGCTTCTACGCAGCTGTCTCTTGCCACCTTGAGTGATGACCTCCAGGAGCTGATCCTGCTCCTGATTGGAGGAGAGCAGCGTACTCGGCGTGTGGGCAGCCGAGTTAGGATTGGTGGAAGAGGACTATAAAGGAGGAGAGAGACAACATGCACCAGGAACATCTAAGGGGAACATCTGAGGGAACACCTGTGCAGCCCCCGAGAGAGTCGGCCGGCGGTGTGCCGCTCCCCTGTGGAAGTGGGGAATGTGGCAGGGGGAACCGCCCTTCCACGGAGGTGGAGGGACAGTAGCCAACCCGGGAAGAACCAGCAGCAAACCTGGGGAGGGCCGAGCAGACGAAAGAACAGCGCAGGGTCTTGTGTCGTTCCTCCACGAAGAGGGGGAGCGACAGCTGTGTGTGTGCACGTGTGTGTCTGCGTGTCTGTGTGTGCCCAGGTCAGGCAGGTGTGTGTATCTGTGTGTGTGTGCATGTGTGTGTCTGTGTGTGTGTGCCCAGGTCAGGCAGGTGTGTGTATCTGTGTGTGTGCACGTGTGTGTCTGCGTGTCTGTGTGTGCCCAGGTCAGGCAGGTGTGTGTATCTGGTTTACGTGCCTCTGAATAAAAGTCCAAGAGGAGTTTTTAAAAGGATGCCACGCGCTGGCCACGTGGTGGACAATCCAAGGACGAGCGTGGCTGGGTGCGGACGTCCTGGTGACTCCTGGAGCTGGTTTCATTGCCTGCTCTCGGTCACAGGCACATTCACGTTCCGGCTTCAGCAACTGCCTCCTTGCTCAGCTCACCTCGAAAACAGGGGCATGGCCAAGGCCTTCCCTGACCGGAAGACCAGCTCCCCGCTGGAAGCTGGCAAGCACTTGCTCTTGGAAATGTCATTGGGATATAAGGGTTAGATTCTGAGATAGTACAGCCCAGTTATACTTTGGGTTAAATAACTTGTTGTTTTAAAAAATATTGATTTTATTTATTTGAAAGGCCAAGTGACGGAGGGAGACAGGGAGAGAGACAGTGAGAAAGATATTCCATGTGCTGATTCATTCCATTTATGGCCACAACAACCAGGGCTGGGGTAGGATGAAGCTAGAAGCTTGGAACTGCATCTGGGACTCCCACGTGGGTGGCAGGGAGCCAGGTACTTGGGCCATCGTCTGCTGCCTTCCCAGGTGCACTAGTAGGAGCTGGATTGGAAGCAGAGCAGCCAGGACTCAAACTGCTGCACCAAAATGGAATGCTGGCATGGCAAACGGTCTGCACCACAATGCAAACCCCTTAAATAGACTTTGGAAGGCTGATCTGAGCCTAAAAAACCTTTAACCTTATATGTATGAAAAAGTGGATATAATTTAAGAACACATTTATAAGGGCCGGCATTGTGGCGCAGCAGGTTAAGCCACCTCCTGCAACATCAGCGTCCCTCATGGGTGCTGGTTCAAGTCCCAGCTGCCCACCTCTGATCCAGCTCCCTGCTGATGCGCCTGGGAAAGCAGTGGAAGATGGCCCAAGGCTCTGGGCCCCTGTCACCCATGTGGGAGACCCAGATGAAGCCTGTGGCTCCTGGCCTCAACCTGGCCCAGCCCTGATGTTGCAGCCTTTTGGGAAGTGAACAAGTAGATGGAAGAGCTTTCTCTGTCAGTAACTCTACCTTTCAAATAAAATAAATAAATCTTTTAAGAAACCACATATAACCAGTCAGAACATAATCTACCTTTTTAAGTTATAGACTTTATCTGTTGACTTCCCATGATCATCTCTTCTGTTCTGTATCCTGCTTCCCTCCTTCCTGGAGCTCAGCGGTGCCTTCAAGGCCGTCTGATCCTGTCCGCTCATTTTACTTTCACTTCTAGTTTATGGGCTAGAAAGTGAGGAACAGAGAAGCTAAGAAACCTGAACTAAACCACACAGCTAGCAAGTGGTAGAAGAAGGAGCAGGTGGCTTACAGGAACCTCTCAGAAGCAGGCTGGAAGCCAAATACTTTGCCCCACGAATGGCTCATCCTGGGAGCTGGGGGTGTGGATTTATTCCCTTGGGTGACAGTGGGGACTGCCAGGGTGTGGCTCCCAAGAGGGACCCCAAAGTATGCTCAGCTGCAGCAGGAGGCTGGAGGCTGGGATTCTGTAAATGCAGTTGTGTTCAATGCATAAAATGCACCGTGCAGGTGGTGGGTGGAGCTCAGAGGAGGCTGAGAACCCCTGTCCCAGGGACAGGAGGTGCTCTGGGGGCCTCTCTGAGGAGGCGGGGTGAGCTGGGCCTTGGAGGAAGAGTGGGGAGGCAGACCAGGGAGTCTTCCTGTGAACAGCAAAGCATGATGATCAGTGGGCATGAGTTCGGGGAAGGGGAAGACATTTGGTGCTGCAGGTGGCGGAGGAGGCGGCAGGGCTGAGTTGGAGGGAGCCTGGGTGTCAGGTTAGGGAGCTGGGGCCTCATCCCATACGTACCAAGGAGTCAAGCCCTGGGAGGATTTAGTTCACCCTTGAGTGACCAGCAGAATGGAAAGGCCAGTTAGAAGCCTGGTGAGATGGTGATTCCCAGTGGGGTGCCGCCCCCCAAGGCCTGGTCTCTTGCCGGCCGGGGGTGTTAGGGAGGGGCACAGACCTGGGAGTGTTTGTCAGTTTCAAGATGCCAGCCCTGGATCTCAGCAAGGACTTCCCTGTTTGCCTGAGCAAACTTCCTCCTAATATTTTGAATATTGAAATGCGCTTTTGTCTTTGGAGAGATGATTGTGGTGGAGAACAGCTCATCTTCTTCTTGGCAAGACAGAAAGCATTTGGCAGTGCTGTGTTGAGTCTCAAATTCTCATTGTGGAGTTTTCTTGGTCTTAGAAACCTCCGGTGAGATGGGAGTGGTCTGGTTAAGGCCAGAGCAGCAGCAAGGGAGAGAAGGGAGGCCGTGGGAGGCCTCTGGGATGCAGCAGCAGGCTCTGTCCAGGTGCATGTGGGAGCAGGCTGGGCGGAGCCCCGGGTGAGGGGGAGACTCCCAGCTCCGGCTGCTGTGTGGGTAGCTGCTGATCTGGCTATGTGGAGGCGGCCCTGGGGTTCAGGTTTTGGCCTGCTCGTGGGTGTGGAGATTACAGCTGAGCCTAGAATGCCTGAGTGTCTCCACCTCCAGCTCCTTCCTTCTGGGCGGCCCTGAGTCAGTCTTTACTGCATCCCTCGCACTGGTTATTGTAGGTCCCTGACCCTGTCTGCACCCACAGGGACATCGGGGGCAATGAGACAGTGACACTGCGCCAGACGTTCGTGCCGGTGCGACCAGGACCCCGCCAGCTCATTGCCAGCTTGGACAGCCCGCAGCTCTCTCAGGTGCATGGCGTCATCCAGGTGGACGTGGCCCCAGCCTCCGGGGGCAGGGGCTTCCTACACGCTGGAGGTGACAGTTACTCGGGAGAGACCATCCCTATGACGTCTCGAGGCGAAGCTTAGCCCTGGGCCAGGAGCAATGGGACTGGAGTCACATGAACAAGGACACTGCCCCAAGACGGGGCTCCACCTCAGAGCGGCTTCCCAGGAGCTCAGGTGGGAGAGCCGGGCACCTGCGGGGCAGAACCAATCTTCACTCACACTCAGTAGCATGGATGGCAATAAACTATTTTTTTTAATAAAGTCACTGTTCTGTCCATCTGTTGGTCCATGCCAGGCTGAGGAGCGTGGGGTCACGGTCTGTGCTAGGGGGCTGCATGTGGCATTTCTGGTGGCCCTGGTTCTGAGAAGCCCACTCAGCAGCCCTTGAGATGGGAGCTGCTCAATGCCAGGGGGGAGGCCTCCAGTTCAGTATGATCGGTCTCCACCACCACAGACCACACCTCTTGTGACGGCCCCCAGGGTGGGGCAGGACGCACCCTCTGTGGAGAGAAGGGGCCGAGGCTCCCTCTTGTTTGGGGTAGAAGTAGGCTGGGGTGCTCTGAGCAGCAACGTGAGCCTTGCAGTGTCTGTCTGCTAAACCAAAATACATCAGATCACAAAGAAGAAAATCTTCATCCTCCCCCCCAGTCAAGAAAATGCCATCAACATAGTTCTGTAGGCTGCGCCCCTCATCCGTGGGGCTGCTATTGTGGTGTAGCGAGTTAAGTCGCTGCCTGCAGAGCCGGCATCCCATGTGGGCGCCAGCTCGAGTCCCAGCTGCTCCACTTCTGATCTGCTCCCTGCTAATGTGCCTGGGAAAGCAGCAGATGTTCCAAGGACTTGGGCCTTTGCACCACGTGGGAGACCCAGCCGTGGCTGTTGCAGCCATTTGAAGAGTGAACCAGCAGATGGAAGAACTCTCTTTGTAACTCTTCCTTCCAAATAAATAAAATAAATCTTCATATTAAAAAGTTTGTGGAAAGGCCGGCGCCGCAGCTCACTAGGCTAATCCTCCGCCTAGCGGTGCCGGCACACCGGGTTCTAGTCCCGGTCGGGGCGCCGGATTCTGTCTCGGTTGCCCCTCTTCCAGGCCAGCTCTCTGCTGTGGCCAGGGAGTGCAGTGGAGGATGGCCCAGGTGCTTGGGCCCTGCACCCCATGGGAGATCAGGAAAAGCACCTGGCTCCTGGCTCCTGCCATCGGATCAGCGCGGTGCGCCGGCCGCAGCGCGCCGGCCGCGGCGGCCATTGGAGGGTGAACCAACGGCAAAGAAAGACCTTTCTCTCTCTCTCTCTCTCACTGTCCACTCTTCCTGTCAAAAAAAAAAAAAAAAAAAAAAGTTTGTGGAAAGTGGAATTAAAAGATGGGTATTTTGGGGGCTGGCGCTGTGGCATAGCAGGTAAAGCCACTGCAGGCATCCCATAAGGGTGCCGGTTGGAGTTCCGGCTGTTTCGCTTCCGATCCAGCTCTCTGCTATGGCCTGGGAAAGCAGTGGAAGATGGCAAAGTCCTTGGGTCCCTGCACCCACGCGGGAGACCTGGAAGAAGGCCCAGGATCCTGGCTTTGGATTGGCCCAGATCCAGCCATTGCAGCCATTTGAGGAGTAAACCAGTGGATGGAAGACCTCTCTCTGCCTCTGCCTCTCTGTAACTCTTTCAAATAAATAAATCTTTTTTAAAATGGGTATTTTGGTGCCAAAAAAATTGAAATACATGCACACTTTTTTTCCATATGTATTTCTGTGAATTTTTTAAAGTCAACTCATCTTTGAAAACGTTTTTATTTTTATTTTATTTATTTATTTATTTATTTATTTTTTGACATGCAGAGTGGACAGTGAGAGAGACAGAGAGAAAGGTCTTCCTTTGCCGTTGGTTCACCCTCCAGTGGTCGCCGCGGCTGGCGCGCTGCGGCTGGCGCACCGCGCTGATCCAATGGCAGGAGCCAGGTGCTTCTCCTGGTCTCCCATGGGGTGCAGGGCCCAAGGACTTGGGCCAACCTCCACTGCACTCCCTGGTCACAGCAGAGAGCTGGCCTGGAAGAGGGACAACTGGGACAGAATCCGGCGCCCCAACCGGTACTAGAACCCGGTGTGCCGCCGCCGCAAGGTGGAGGATTAGCCTAGTGAGCTGTGGCACCGGCCACATTTTTATTTTTTTTAAAAAAGATTTATTATTCATTTGAATGGCAAAGCAACAGAGAGGGAGAGAGAGAGAAATAGTCCATTGTCTGGTTCGGTTCACTCCTCCAAATGGCTGCAATGGCAAGGTCTGGGCCAGACAGAACCCAGGAGGCTGGAATCCATCCGTGTCTCCCACAGGAGTGGCAGGGACCCAAGGGCTTGGGCTGTCATCTGCTGTCTTCCCAGGTGCATTAGCAGGGAGCTAACCTGGTGCTTATATGGGATGCTGGTGGTGCAGGCCACGGCTCAACCTGCTGCACCACAGTGCCAGCCCCAGAGTGGAGTTTTTCAAGATCAGGTCACGTTGCTGACCAGCTCACACCCAATCCTCTGACCCCTCCCTCGGGTTAAAGAGCAGCCATGGCCCTCCCTGAGGCTCTGACCTTCAGGGCTGCTCTTCCTTCCATTTGTCCCCTACCCCGGCTCACTGTCTCCTACCTCTCTTGGTGTTTCTTGAGCCCTTCACACCCACTCCCACCTCAGGGCCTTTGCACTTGCTGTCTTCCCTGCCTGGTACACTCTTCATCTGCACAAGTGCCCTCCTCCTCCAGTGTCACTATCTTAGTAAGGCCTTCTATCACCAACCTATTTTAAATTGCAACCTGCTTCACTCTTTATTACACTTTTCCCTCCAAAGCATCCATCCCCATCCAACAAATTAAATATGTTCACTGTTTGTTTACTGTGCTTCCCCTCCCTCAACTAACATCAACGCAGGAGCAGTGAGTGTCCTCTGATTTGTTCTTGGTCACATCCTTAGACATTAACCCATAGAAATACTTGCCAGGGGGTGAGCAGGTGTTGTGGCACAGCGGTTCAGGCTACCACTTAGGAGACCTGCGTCCCGTATAGGAGAGGCTGGGCTCAAGTCCCAGCTCTGCGCCCCGTTCCAGCTCCCTGCTAGTGTGCACCATGGAAGGCAGTGGGTTGATGGCTCAAGTACTTGCATCCCTGCCACCCATGTGGGAGACCAGGCTGGAGTTCTGAGTTTGGCCTGGCCCAGCTCCTGGCTGTTGTAGGTATTTGGGGGTGTGAGCCTGCAAACAAACAAACAAACAAAAAAATACTGGCTAACTTCTGAGTAAAGAAGAGTGTGGGTATAGATCTACCCATAATAACCCATGTCAAATTCATGATCACTTCATAGAGGAGGCCTTTTATGCCCCCTCTGCTGATGAAGAAATGGAGGCACAGGTGTTGGGTGCTTTGAAGTCATGTACCAATTTAGAATAGAGTGGGACTGGGCGTTCTGGCTCCTCAGCCTAAGCCTGGAGTGGTCCACAGAGCTCTTTTTTTTTTTTTTAATATTTATTTTATTTATTTGAAAGACAGAGTTACAGAGAGAGGTAGAGACAGAAAGAGAGGTCTTTCATCCGCTGGTTCACTCCCCAGATGGTTGCAACGGCCAGAGCTATGCCGATCCAAAGTCAGGAGCCAGGAGTTTCTTCCGGGTCTCCCACGTGGGTGCGGGGGCCCAAGGACCTGGACCATCTTCTACTGCTTTCCCAGGCTGTAGCAGAGAGCTGGATCAGAAGAGGAGCATCCGGGACTAGAACTGGTGCCCATATGGGATGCCGGTGCTTCAGGCCAGGGCTTTAACCCGCTGCGCACAGTGCCAGCCCCCCACAGAGCTCTTAAGTCCAACCCCAAACTGTTCTTCCCCTCATTTTCCCCACCTCAGTGTTACCATAACGACCCATTGCTCAAGCCAAAAGCACGTAAGTCACTTTTTTTTTTTTTTTTTTTTTTTTGAAGGCAGAGTGGACAGTGAGAGAGAGAGAAAGGTCTTCCTTTGCCGTTGGTTCACCCTCCAATGGCCGCCGCGTGCTGTGGCCGGCACACCGCGCTGATCCGATGGCAGGAGCCAGGTACTTATCCTGGTCTCCCATAGGGTGCAGGGCCCAAGTACCTGGGCCAACCTCCACTGCACTCCCAGGCCACAGCAGAGAGCTGGCCTGGAAGAGGGGCAACCGGGACAGAATCCGGCGCCCTGACCAGGACTAGCACCCGGTGTGCCAGTGCTGCTAGGTGGAGGATTAGCCTATTAAGCTGCGGCGCCGGCCATAAGTCACTCTTCACTCGTCCCTTTTCTCCCCTCTAATATCCAAGCCATCAGCACACCC
Organism: Oryctolagus cuniculus; assembly: GCF_051225735.1. Classification (NCBI taxonomy): domain Eukaryota; kingdom Metazoa; phylum Chordata; class Mammalia; order Lagomorpha; family Leporidae; genus Oryctolagus; species Oryctolagus cuniculus. Next base: position 51,026,990 of record NC_142878.1, read on the forward strand.
CCTCAGCTCTGCCTCTAAAACACACCAGCTTCTTTGTGCTCTCCAGCCTCACTGCTGCCCTGTGCCCTTCTGACAGGACTGCCGTAGCCCCTGGTGGCTTTCCACTCTTACCCTTGAATATTACCCACTTTCTGCACAGCCAGCACTCTTCCTAAACCATAAACCCTGCTACTCACCTCCTTCGAACCTTCCAGGGCCTTCCTGGTGCCCTTGGAATCATTCAAAATCCTACCCTGACCTCCTGGGCTCCTACAGACTCTGCCATGGTCATCTGCACTACATGCCCCTGGCTCGGGCTGCTCCAGTCAAGTGGCGCTTCCACTTCTCAAACTCTGCAACCTTGGGCCGGTGGCTTGGCATCTGCCCCTTCTGGAAGGAGCTCTCTTCCCGCAGGTCTGTGGCCAGCCCCTCCTGCCATTCAGGTCTTGGTTCAAATGTCACTTCCTCTGGGAGGCTTCCTGGGACCACCCAATTTGGTTACTTTCCCTGCCTCCCATTCTCCTTAGCACATCGCTTTGTTGAGTGTCCTCCAAAGCACAATGTTAATGTATTCATGTATTTATTGGTTCCTGTCTCCTCTCTCTCAAATGTGAGCTGCAAAGAGATGAGACTCCCACCTGTCTTGTTCACACCATGTCCCAGGGCCTAGAACGTGGCCTAGCATACCGGTGCACAGTGCATGTTTACTACTCACAAACTTAAAAGCAGCAATTTACGGGGCCGACGCTGTGGCATAGCCGGCTAAGCCTCCACCCGCAGTGCCAGCATTCCATATGGGTGCTGGTTTGTGTCCTGGCTGCCCCTCTGCTTATGGCCTGGGAAAGCAGTGGAAGATGGTCCACGTGCCTGGGCCCCTGCACCCATGGGAGACCCAAAAGAAGCTCCTGGCTCTTGGGTTTGGATCAGCCCAGCTCTGGTCATTGCGGTCATTTGGGGAGTGAACCAGCAGATGGGAGACTTTTCTCTCTGTCTGTAACTCTACCTCTCAAATAAATAAATAAAATCTTTTTAAAAAAATCTTCAAAAAGGGAATTTACAAGATGTGACTTATGTTTCTTGAGTTAATGGACTAAACAACTCTAGCGGTTGTGCTTGTTTTTTAAAAAATTATGTATTATTTATTTTATTTGTTTGAGAGGCTGAGAGACAGAGACAGACAAGAGGGGGAAAGATCTCTCTGCTGGCTCACTCCCCAAATGCCCGCAACAGCTGGAGCTGAGGCAGGTCAATCAAAGCCAGAAGCTGAGAACTCAGCCTGGGTCTTCCACATGGATGGCAGAGTTCCAGGGACTTGAGCCATCAGCTACTGCGTTACAGAGTGTGCAGCCACGGCAGGCAGCTGGGATTGAGAGTTAGAGCTGGAATTCAAACCCAAGCACTCCCAGTTGGGAAGAGGGCATCCCAGGTGGCGTCTTAACCAGTCTGCCAAACACCCAGCCCTCACTTCAGTTTTTTTTTTTTTTTTTTTTTTTTTTTTTTTTTTTTTTTTTTTGACAGGCAGAGTGGACAGTGAGAGAGAGAGACAGAGAGAAAGGCCTTCCTTTACCGTTGGTTCACCCTCCAATGGCCGCCGCGGCCGGCGCGCTGCGGCCGGCGCACCGCGCTGATCCGATGGCAGGAGCCAGGAGCCAGGTGCTTTTCCTGGTCTCCCATGGGGTGCAGGGCCCAAGCACCTGGGCCATCCTCCACTGCACTCCCTGGCCACAGCAGAGAGCTGGCCTGGAAGAGGGGCAACCGAGACAGAATCCGGCGCCCCGACCGGGACTAGAACCCGGTGTGCCGGCACCGCTAGGCGGAGGATTAGCCTAGTGAGCCGCGGCGCCGGCCCCTCACTTCAGTTTTAACAGCAAATGAACAAAGTCTGTCACATAGATATGACATGATTTATCTGATCTATGCTAATCATCCTGGAAATTGAATGTATCGCTATGACAAACAGCAAGGTTCTCCATGTTCAGCCATTACAAATAGAGCTATCATAATCATCTTTCAAGCTGGTAAATCTGTGTTCATTCTAACCAAAAATTGCTGTCTTCATTTTTAGTGTGTACTAACTATATTAAAACTACTGTTAACCTTTAAAAAAATAAATACTATTGATACATTTTACTTTAAAGTAAGTTCCTGGAAGATTAAATAACAATGCAACATTATCTCTTTTCTCTTGGGATTGCTACTGTGAGAGTTAAACTTTTCTTTTTTAAAGATCTATTCATTTACTTGAAAGTCAGAGTTACACAGAGAGAGAAGGAGAGGCAGAGAGAGAGAGGTCTTCGATCCACTGGTTCACTCCCCAGTTGGCTGCAACGGCCAGAGCTGCACCGATCCGAAGCCAGGAGCTTCTTCCGGGTCTCCCACGCAGGTGCAGGGCCCAAGGCCTTGGGCCATCTTCTATTCCTTTCCCAGGCCGTAGCAGAGAGCTGGATTGGAAATGGAGCAGCTGGGACTACAACTGGTGCCCATATGGGATGCTGGCACTGCAGGTGGCGGTTTGACCCACTATACCAGAACGCCGGCCCCGAGAGTCAAACTTTTCTAAAACTTTGTAATTTGCCTCGCATTCATTCATTTGGCTCTTCTCCCTTTATTTATTAGAGCTCAAAAAGGCAAAATTGGGAGCAATATTTTCCTCCAAAGAGCTGGGAAGAAATAAACACATTGAGCTCCTACTATGAGTTAAGCGCAAACCAGGGGCTCTGAGTCTCTGCTTCTGCATTTCCATTCCAGCTCCCCGCTAATGTGCCTGGGAAGGCAGAAGATGGCCCATGTGCTTGGGCGCCTGCTGCTCACCCAAATGCAGTTCCTGGCTTTGACCTAGCCCTGGCTATTGTGGCCATTTGGGGGGTGAATCAGCAGATGGAAGACCTCTCTCTGTGTCTCTCTGTTTCTCCCTCTCTCTGGCACTCTGTCTTTCAAATAAATAATTTTTTTAAAGGAAGACTGTCAGGGAAGAAATAAATGAAGGAAAAATGGAAGATAACTAGAGTTTTACACATGTGTAACTTGGGGTACTTTGGGACTAGGTGTCCCAATTTGCAGTTGAAGGTGAATCAGCTCAAGACTGCCTTGGGGTGGAGACCATTGTCTGGCAATGGAAGAGATGGCCCGAGGAAATGGCAGTGTCACTACATCCCTACAAGGTAGCCAAGGCAGGCAACTGACCCGGTCAACGGCTAAAGAGTGCGCCCCATGTGCCAAGTTCTGGGCTTCGTGATGGAAATAAGAGGGACAAGGCAAGACAATCAGCAGACAAACAAAAGTCAACCACATTAGGGGGCTGGCTTCAGCTAATCGTACAACAGAAATATGGAAAAGACCCGCGCCACGGCTCACTAGGCTAATCCTCCACCTTGCGGCGCCGGCACACCGGGTTCTAGTCCTGGTTGGGGCGCCGGATTCTGTCCCGGTTGCCCCTCTTCCAGGCCAGCTCTCTGCTGTGGCCCGGGAGTGCAGTGGAGGATGGCCCAAGTGCTTGGGCCCTGCACCTGCATGGGAGACCAGGATAAGTACCTGGGTCCTGCCTTCGGATCAGTGCGGTGCGCCGGCCGCAGGGGCCATTGGCGGGTGAACCAACGGTAAAGGAAGGCCTTTCTCTCTGTCTCTCTCTCTCACTGTCCACTCTGCCTGTCAAAAAAAAAAAAAAAAAAAAAGAGAGAGAGAGAGAGAGACGGGGACCGGAAGTCTATCTACTTTTTGAATTTATTTTAGTTACAGGATACAAAAAAGACATCACAAAAACACACAAAAAAAAACAAAAACAGAAACACCACAAGAAATTATAATTCTACCATCCCGAGAAAGCCAAGCTAGCAAACGGATGCCTCTTTTTAAACTTTTATTTCTAAAAAGCGAGCGCCCTCCTCTGGTAAGAGGGGCTGTGGAATTCTGACTGGAAGCGAGAGCTCGCTGGAGAAGGCTTCGCAGACAGGAACCCTACGTATTTCAAAACGGGCGAAGCTGATGGAAGGACGTGACACGACCCCCACTTCACGGGCCAGGAAGCCGAGCCTCAGAGAAGCCAAAGGACTGTTTTTTGGCCCTGGCAAGCAGCGTAGAGGCCAGAAGGGCCCAGGATGAGCCGCCTCAGAAGGAAAACAGCTGCGACCGCAGGCCGCGCGTAGAGCCCGAGAGGCGCCGGATCTGCGGGGGCGTGGCCTTGTGACGCACGGTCACATTTCCCTCTGCCTGGCTGCCCATTGGTCCTCTCTTGTTGCCCTTTTCCAGGAAGGGCAACCAGTCCCAGAGCCGGAAGTGAGGTACCCTCAGGTTCGAGGCAACTGTGGCGTTTAAAGCTGAGCGGCTTGGTGCCGCGGGAGACGGCCTGCTCCTGCATTCGGGCTGTAGCCCGGGCTGGGAGTGGGTCCTCAGCACCCCGGCGGCCCAGACAAGAGCGCTGAGTCGCCCCGCCAAGCATCCGGACACGGCGAAGCACGGAGGGCCGCCGGAAACCCCGCCCTTAGGAGGGACCGGGCGGCCTGGCCTCGGTGGAAGGAACCCGAAGGGCCCGCCCCAGGGCGGAGACCCGCGGCCATGGACACGCCTCTGGGAGCCGGCCCCGGCACTCTGCGCTTCGCTGCGGCAGCCAGCTGGCAAGTTGTGCGCGGACGCCGCGTAGAGCATTTTCCGCGAGTACTGGAGTTTCTTCGGACCCTGCGCGCGGCCGCCCCGGGTTTGGTTCGCTACCTGCACCATGCGCGCCTGTGTATAGGCCTAAAAGCTAAGGTATTGGAGCGAATAGGACCTGGAAAGAGAATAGGAGAAAGGGTGGGGATGCAAGGTCCTGACACGACAGCTTGGGGGTGAGACCTGTTGGCAAGGGTAGCTCGCCCCCAAACGGGGAGTCTTAGTTGAGTATTGTGCAGGTGGTGGTGGAGCTGATCCTGCAGGGCCGGCCGTGGGAGCAGGTCCTGAACGCCCTGAACGACCACTTCCCAGAGTCCGGACCTGTAGTGAGGGACCCCAAAGCTGTGAGTAGCAGGCGGGACAAGCCCCAATTCCGGGTACACTTGGTGCGACAAGTGCTGCCCCCCCTTCCAGCCCCCGGGCCCTGAGGCCTCTAACTTGGCTTCATTCCCCAACAGACAAAGCAAGATTTGAGGAAGATTTTGGAGGCGCAGGAAACTTTTTGCCAGCAGGTGAAGCAACTGTCGGAGGCCCCGGGGGATTTGGCCTCCAAGCTGCAGGTGAGACTGGCTGCTTTGGAGGCTGTTAGGCCCTCTAAGCCGCCTCTGACCTGCTGCCTTCCCCTCTGCAGGAACTTGCACAGGAGTATGGGGAACCCTTTCTGGTGGCCATGGAAAAGCTGTTTTTTGAGTACTTGTGTCAGCTGGAAAAGGCACTGCCTCCACTGCAGGCGCAGCAGGTGTTGTCGGGGCAGATGCTCCAGGGCAGAGGGTGGGGAGGTGGTGTCACCAATGGTCATCGTCATCTGCATCTCTCTCTCCCCCTGCCCACAGCTTCAGAATATACTGAATTGGCTGCAGCCTGGAATTTCTGTCACCTCCTGTCTTGCCTTGCGCCAATACAGTGAGGACATGGGGTGGACACTTTCAGGTACAAGGGCCATCTGAGGGAGCTAGGAGTTTGGGGTGTAGGGATTATCAGGGGATTAAAACATGGGCCTAAAGCAGGGATGGGACACCGTATTTTTTCCAAGGCCATTTAAATATTTATAACATCATTCCAGGCCATACAAAATGATCAACTTAAAAATTAGTCTGCTACAGATATACTGAACCCTGAGTCCTAACTGCAGATGCCTTGGCAATGCCAGACTGAGTGACTCTGTGGACCTTATACAGCCCATGGGCCAGAAGTCCCCCACCCCTGGCCTAAAGCACAAGAAACCAGACTTATTGTTACTGTTCTCTTCACAAGGAGTCTCATTTTCTCTTCCAGAGTGTTCTGTCGACTCACTGAACCTGACAGAGCCCGTGGAGCAGAACCCTCCTCAGCAACCAAGACCTGCAGCACTCCACACTCCTCTGCCAAAAGCCAAGCCTGGTCCATGCCTTCCTCAAGGACCAGCATCTAGGAAGCATCCAGAACCTTTAGCGGGCCATCATTTCAATCTGGCCCCTCTAGGGCGGCGAAGAATCCAGTCCCGATGGGCACCTGCCAAGGGAGGCCATAAGGAGCGCCCCACCGTCATGCTGTTTCCATTTAGGAACCTGGGCTCAGCAACCCAGGTCGGATCCAAGCCTGGAAACAGGGAAGAATGTGGGGTACTCACAGAAGATCCAGCAGGTGCCACGGGCTCAGGAACAGCTTCCAATGGGAAGTCTAAGAGTCCTTCCCACACACTGGGGAAAAGGTCTCTGAAGGAGAACCCAGACGATGTCCCTGGCTCAGAGCAAAAAGAGTGAGTGGAACAGAGATGCTTCTTCCTCTGAGGAGCACATTCTTAGCCTGCTTCCCCTTCACCCTGTCCTCTTTGCTTGTTCCCACTTCAGGAATTGCCTGGACTGCTACAGAGACCCCCTGAGACTAGCGTTATCACCACCTAGGGCCAGGAAGCCAGGTAGGGATTCTGACTCAGGACCGGACTGGGCAGTTCTTGGGAACCTTGAAGTGCGTGTTCACCAGTAGTCTGATTGGTAATGCTTTCCTTCCTGCAGTGTGTCCTCCATCTGTGTGCAGCTCCGTCATTACCATAGGGGACTTGGTTTTGGACTCCGATGAGGAAGAAAACAGCCAGAAAGACAGACAGGTGAGTAGGCAGCAGACAGCTGGGGAAGGGGGTTGGCAGAACCAGACAGACTCACATGCTCCGGAATGTAGAGGGCTTAGGGACCTCCCCACCCCGCTTCTCTACAGGAGTCTCTGGAACACTATCAGAACACTATTTGACACTTTGATCCCCACCTTCTGTGAATACTTCCCCTCTTCTGGCCCCAGCACCATGCCTGCCCCTCCCCCTGATGCGTAGACAGCTCCAGACCCATGATAGCACTGAGATGGTCTCTGTACTCTGTCCATTTGCTGCCTCCTCAGGCCTGCAAGCCACTTAGTGGGAATGAAGTAGAAGCCTGGGTTCAGGTAACCCAACTACATTGCTAAAAAATACTGTGTCCTGCTTGATCATTAAACTTTGCATTTATTAGAACATCGTCTGGATGAGAGGGAGGGGAATAAGCCAGCATAGGGTCATTGCTTAGAAACACAACCAGATTCTCCAGAGCTGGAACAATCTCTTTGCTTTTTTACTTCCATGGGAAGTGTTCAGATGTGTCCAGAAGAGCCCTTCTCAACCATGGTTGAGAGCCCAGAAGAAATGTCCTTTTGCTGTTCTGAAAAATATATATACGTCCTAACGCCAGAGTGTACTTTGTAAATTCCCACTGCTGCCAGTTATCCGGAGGTGGCACTGGAATGGAGATAACAGTGCTCCTTGTCCTTGACCCCCCGGTCAGTGCCAGCTCCACTTCCACTCTCCCTGGAGCTGCACCAAGATGCCAGCCTTATGCAGAAAGCCCAGCATCTCTGCAGTTGATGGGGTCTCTTTATTGAGGTATTTCAAATATGTTAACACTTTTGTGTTTTAGATATGCGAAGGTCCCATTTAATGAAGCTCATTAACATGTCATGATTCTGAAAGCCTGCCTCTGCCAGACCAAGGCCATATAAAACATTCATCTATCAGTCAGTGTCAGTTCTTTTTAGTAATCTTGAGGACGCTGGGTCCCCAGATTCCCATTTGATTATCTGACTTCATTTTCTCAGACTGTCTTCTTCCTTGCTTCCTCCCCAGTGTTGAGTGCCCTGGGTATTTCATGTGTGCAGAGAGAGAAGTATAGTTACCGCAGGAGCCCTCAGGAGCGAGATGCTAGGAAATGACGAGTTAATACATAGGCACAGCAGCTGGGATCGGGAAGGAGTTGACCCGGGAGGTCCCTGGTAGAGTGCCAGTGCCCTGGTGGACCAGAGGTGCTCAGGTCTAGTGCTCATCACTGAAGATAGGATTCATCTGCTGGGTGACTCGGATGAAGGTAGTTCTCCGGCTCAACTCCTTCAGCTTGGCTGCTCCCACGTAGGTACACGTTGAGCGGATCCCTCCTAAGATGTCTCGGATGGTATGTTCCACATCCCCTTTAAATGGGACTTCCACTGTCTTTCCCTCTGAGGCCCTTGGAATAGGAAAAACTAATTACTTTCTCCACCTGGATTCCCTCAGTCCAGTGATTCTCTAGCATTTAGGTCTGGTTTACCATTTTAATCCCAAGAACGACAGCATCCATCTCCCAGCAGCCATGTGTTGTGCCACCACATCACATGGTCATGTTCTCCAAGCACCCTCAGCTCCTGGCCTGAACACATACCTGTATTCAGCCACGCCCCCGGCATACTTCTTCATGGCCATTTCGGAGCTCATGCCGTAGAAGAGCTTGTACTTCTTGCCATCCCTCTCGATGAGCTCACCCCCTGACTCGCTGTGCCCAGCCAGCATGCCGCCCAGCATCACGAAATCAGCCCCTGCTCCTGCCAGCATCCAGGAGGGAGACGAGAGATGAATCTGGCTAGGGTGCCACCTGGCCACACTCAAAAGCAACTCACACCAAACTCTCAGTCCTGACAATGAAGCCAGCATTTCTTGGTTCTGTTCCCACAGTCTACACAGGCCTAGTCTGCTCTGGCTGCTACTCCTCAGTAGATCTGGTTTTCCAAGACTTTCAGAAGCGCCTCTGGAGATTCCCCACTTGGCTTTTGCTCTTTCTGCTACTTTTGCCATCTTCTGGTCATTTCATTTTATTGTGCCCAGCTGAATAAGACTTGCTTCGAAGTATCCCAAGGGCAAAGATCTCCCACTTTAATGTAAGGGTTACCCAGGAAGCTATAAAAAAATGCAGGCTTGCAACCCCATTCCTTGGAGTGATTTTATGGGTAAAGCTCACCAATCTACATTGTCCAGCAGCCAGCAGATAATGCAGATGGCACTGGCCCATGAGTCCCAGTCTGCAGATCTCCCCTGCTGGCTTGCCCCAGTTGACACCCACAGGCTCTGGGTTATTAGTTCACAATATGAAAGAAAGGAAATGGCTTCCCGAGCCTTTCCCAGCCTGAGCCTATACCCTCAGACCCTCAGAAATAATTCATGCTCTTCTACAGGATCCTTCTGCGCCCTGCTAACCTCCTTACCGAAAGCCTTGGCCACATCTCCAGGACAGCTGCAGCCTCCGTCCTGCAAAGTAAGGAGCACTGTGAGGAGACAGCATGGACTTCCCAAGCCCTCTTGGCAATGTCCCAACCGTCCAGCTCAGAGCTGCCAGGGACCCGAGAGTCCTGTTCCATCTCTACTCCAGCCTCCGTATCCTGCAGGAATGCCAGTTGTGTGGCAGCCTCACACCCTGCCCTGCCCCTGGGCCTTACTGAGATGATGTGGCCTTTGAGGCCATGAGCAGCATCTGCACACTCCATCACTGCACTGAGCTGGGGATAGCCTACTCCAGTTTTCTTCCGGGTAGTACACACAGAACCTGGGATGAACACAACAAAAGATGGGAGTGAAATATCCCAAAGGTGTTTGCCACCAAAGGGCTGGAAAAGGGCACCAACAAACCAGCTTACCTGGCCCAATTCCTACTTTGATGATATCAGCCCCAGAGAGGATTAGTTCTTCCACCATCTCTCCTGTTACTACATTCCCCGCCTGAGACAGATCAAAAAGAGCATCCTTAGGGTCAGAAATGAAGGGAGGTTGTGCATTCTCCTATGTAGTATGCCTGAACCAGAGCCTTCCAACATTATTACAGAGTCAGGGTACCTAGGTCCAATGTGCTGGGCTCTATGGGGGCCTCCAGTCACTTCGAAGGGTCCTGCTTCCCATCTGTCCCCCTGCACCAAGCTGAAGTAGGGGAATTAAGTGAGCAATGTTGTTATTGCTGAAGTCCAGATGCACTTTAAGGCCTCAGTCAGCAGGGAGACACAGGGTGGCAGGGAGGAGCACTGCGTGAGGCAAAAGGAACTACTAGCCCAAACACAGAGGGGACTTATCTGTCTCCCCTTTCGCACCAAGAGGCCCCAGCATATCATGTCCTTAAATAGTTCTGTCATAGAACTGGCTTCAAGGGAAAGGGGGAAGACATGGTGATGAAGGTTAAATCCCATCTGCCCAGGTGTATCTACTTTTGATGGAGAGTGCAGAGATGCACCTCAATGTGGTGAAGAAAATGAGGCCTTGTCATCACTCCCCTACACTTGTAAAAAAAATAAATAAAACAGTTCCCATGTGACTCCTTTTATACCATGTCGTACATGTCCATTTCAGTGAGCAGATGTATGTGTACCACAGGGATGAACCACGTTCGATTGTGATTTGATGGGTGATGTCAGGGACAAAGACTTATCAATTAATGGTTAGAGAAACTGTACTGACCAGTTAACACGTTTTAAGTTGGAGCTCTGAACAATCATCCGGTAACATGAGTATGTGAACTAGGAATATCAGACAGCCAAGGAGAAATGAACTATAACAAAATGGCATAGCAAGAAAAGTGGAAATGGAAGGTACCCGCGGCAGGATAACAAAACGTACCATGATGGTGTGTTGGGGGAAGCGCTTCCGTACGTCCTTCACAAATTCAACGAAGTGTTCAGAGTAGCCATTGGCCACATCCAGGCAGATGTATTTCACCTGGGGAATAGCTTCCAGGATCTGTTCCAGCTGCTCAAAGTCCGAAGAGCCTGTGCCTGAGCTGGCAGCCAGATACTGTGAGAGAAATGGGGCCATTAGCTGGGTGGAGGGTGAGGGTTGGTCCCCGGGAAGCCAGATGATTCCTGAAACAGTGGGATAAGGAGTGCATAGGCCCAGTGTTACCTCAAGACAGTCGGGATTCTGGCTCGCAAACTCTTGCCACTGATCGAGCCTGTAGTGCTTATGGACGGCAGTGAAGAGGGAGAACTGGAGAAAAAGAAAACCATCGACAGAGCAAACCTGATGAGAGCTTTTCTAGAAATAGACTTCTGTACTGTTCTGAAACAGACAATGACTACAGTTCTAAAGGAAAGCAACTGGAAGCCAACAGTTGATTTGGGACTTGAGTTCAGCCATTATTCTCTCTCTAAATTCCTGAGGGTTTATTATCATAAACTAGTGCTTATCAAATTTTCCCAACAAAGTACTGAGTCATCCAGATTAGATTTTACCTATCAGCACATATACTGCCTCTGACTTTAAAGGTGACAAAGACTGTTTTAGAGCAGGGGGACAAGCACTAGATATGGAGAAAGCAGAGGGAGCCAGCATTTGTCTTTACTGACCCAGCCCCTCCTCTTCAGAGAATCTAAGACTAACTAATCTACTGTTGGTTCACTTACCAGCAGTAGCTCCAGATGCCTGCTGAAGGTAAGACCATAAGGTTAATGAGAGTAATAAAGAACCATGCTACCTGATCGTTTCTCCATCTCTACTGGAGAAAAGGACACATTTTCTTGTCCGGGACATGGACCAAGTCTACTTCATTTAGTCAGTTATGTTCAAAGATGATAATATTCTCTAAACAACAAATTGTAAACAGTATCCTAATACAGTAAGAAAGGCATTCAGGAGCCACTGTGAATGTTGGCATTTGTGCTTTAGGAGTGCAAACATGCAACAGACAAGAGACAGCAGTTGGCTGAGACACCACAAACCTTGCAACTGACAAACCCAAGGAAGTCATGTATCAGCCAGCAACAAGGCAAGTGCTATATTCACTCAAGGATCATCAGCAACACGAGCTAAATCTGGCACTGAATTCTGCTTTTGTAGCAACACTCTACCATCATGCTGATAAAGAAAAATCACTAAGACTGGCAAGCCTTGGAGATACACGGGCATAATGTGGGCATGATGAACACATTTGTTTACACACCAGGCTTTGGAAAGCTGCCTGCTTGCGGCCAACCTTTTTATTGTCTACTAAGACCTGTCTCTGTCTATAAACTCTTACCATTCAGTAATACTGAGAGCCAATCTCAATGAAGCATTAAGACCCCACCAAAGTTCACAGCATGTCTGTTAACTCTGCCATCAGACTCATGCCCCAACTCCACTGGACAGGGCAGGCAGACAACAGGCAGCAGCAGGATTCCTAAGTAGTTAGTGAATGGCAATGGGAATAAAGTAATACAACCACAAAGCTGTCAAGCTCAGAGAAATAACAGACATTCCACAAAGACACCAGTAAAAAAGGGAGATGAAGTCCTCAAAGCTAATGGAGCCACAAACAGCAGCAGAATCCGCCATCCAGGGCTATAGGGATCAACCAGCAGAGTGCATATGTCCTCAGAGTGAGCAGGTAGGTGGTGGCTATCTACCTTCTCAGCTACAAGGATAGACGGAGGTAATATTACTGACAGGAACAAGATCTTCCAGTGATCTTTTCAAAGTGAAAAACCTGTATACAAGAAAAACATTCCATTTGAGGCACATGCCAGAAACTCCCAGGGACCTAGGACTTAAAGAACAGGAAGATTCATTCATATATATATATATATATATATGCAATATATATATATACATAAGAGACAATCAACTACTTTTCTCTAAGACATTCTAGTTAGGAATTTTTCTCTTTGTTTTTATTTTAGTTAGGAATTTTTGAACGCTCAAATTATTTTAGCTTCTGGACTAACTGAATACTTGATGTTGTGAACAGCGGTGAAACTGGAGGGATTTGTGTGACTGGAAAGGGCTGACCTGATTGGTGGGGAAAGCCTGCAAGGTGCATACACTGCTAGACAGGAAAACAAAGGGGACATTCTGTTCATATACCAAAAAATTGAGGGCAAAACTTGGCTTTGAACCTCATACTTCAGGTAGTTATTTGAGCTTGTCAGATCAAAGAGCCTTAGCACTAGAGACAATAGTAAACGGAGCATCCTGTTAATTGCCAGAGGGCTGACTGGGGATGTGGGTGGGGCTGCAAACATACCTGCAGCTAACGGGCTAACCGGACAGGATTCGGGGGAGGCTTAAGGAAAGTCCTACCTTACAGAGAACCTTGGCCATCTCAAAGGTGCCCACGGTATCCATATTGGCCGCGATGATGGGGACTCCAGTGTACATCTGCTTTGAGTTCCGAAAGGAAAAGGATCTTGTGAGATCCACCTGCAAAATATGAACGGAAAACTGAGCATTTCATGCCTCAAAAACAAACAAAATGTCTGGCATTCCGACAAATGTCAGGCAGTTTTCTTGAGCTTGGGGTCAAGAAAGAGCAAGCACAAACGCCGGCTCACCTCGCTTCGAGACTTAAGGGTGCTGCGTTTGGGCCTCAACAGGACATCCTTGAAGTCCAGTTTCACATCGTTGTCGATGTGAGGCATGGCGGAGTCCTCGGGGTAGCAACGACTCTGAGGACTGAACGGTAGGAAAAGTCACAAAGGACCTAACGCGTCGCCCCGTCGGGGCTGGCGGCAGGGTCCATTTCTTTCCTCGCTTAAGTTTGTTTAGATCGAGGTGTGATCCCTGAGGCCTGTCGGCCAGACCCATCCCGTCCCGTGGCTGCGATGGCTCTCGCGGTCTCCATTCCAGGAACTGATCGCCGGGGGGAAGAAGTGGGAAGGAGTTGTGAGCGATCCTGAGGGTGCGTTCCTTAGCCCACTACTCTTCCTTTTCCCGCCCCCTGCAAACAGCAGTTAGGAGTAAGAGGCTCGCCCGCTTCCGGAATAGGGGTACTTACTTCCTGTTGCCTTGGCCCAGGTGGCAGTTGACCAAAGGTTCCCCCTGCTTAGCAACTAGCCTCGTGCGACCCCGCGGAGCCTTGTGGGCAAGCCAGCAGGTTTCGCTAATTGACGGCGAGAACCACTGACCGAGGAATTCCAGCTTCGGCGGCGGACGCGCGGCCTCCTGGGTAACAGAGTTCGCACAGCGAGGCCGCCGTTGGACCCGCGGGGCGGGGGACTACAACTCCCAGAGTGGAACGGTGGGCTGCCCCTGGGCATGATGGGAGTGGTAGTTCGTGCCGCCCCCAGCTTTCCGCTAGCCCAAGCTCGCTGGGAACTCTCAGATTCGCGGAGGCGTCATCTCTGCAGTAACCAAGCTGCCTGCCTTCTTTTATTTACGACGCCACTGAAGCGAAACGCGAGAGCATTCTTGAGCCTTTTGGGAACCCCTAGGAAAGAAGGGGGGGAGTGGGTGGAGCCAGGCAGTGACCCGGAAGCAGAAGTGACTCCTACAGGAGGATTGCCGGGGAGTGGCAGCAGCGACCGCAGCGGTAGCAGCAGCAGTTTATCCGTGTGCAGCCCCAAACTGGGAAGAAGATGCTAATTAAAGTGAAGGTGGGAGCACCTCCAGCCTTGCCAAGACGCAGTGGTACTGGGCTGGCCGCTGGGCCTTAGGGAGAAGCGGGGAAGAAAAACCACGCCTTTCCCGTGCCTGGAGGGCGCTGACAGTCTCGGGGTTGCGCGCGAGGGGTTATGGGAACTAGGGGGACTCCGGAGGGCTTGGAGAGCTGGGCCTGTCGCGATCTGACGGCCCTGGGGGTCCCTGCTTTCTCGTCAGAACTGTCCCATAACCCAGAAGGAGGCCGCTTTTGTCCAAGGTCTCCCCGTACTCGACCCCCGCAGTCGTAGAGAAAGGCCAGCAGCAGGCTGACTCTCCCGTCTGTCGGACCCTGGAATAAGCTCGGCTCTCTGTTCTTCATGCCCAGGTTACCTGCCTCTCCCAGCACAGCTAGCCTGGGGGACCCAGGGGATCTCCGGGGCTAGACTATGAGCCTTTGCCAAGGTGTATCTCAGCCATCCTGCAGGAACCAAAGCCGGGCACATGGAGCAGCCTCACTCCTTGACTGAGGCAGGTTAGTTACCGGTGCCCTAGTCTTTGGTACTAACCTCATCTCCTTCATCCCCTGTCTCAGCCTCTCGTGATTCTTCCCCAGTTTCCAAACCTGATTAGTCCTAGATGCTCTTTCCTCTTTAGAGAGAGACAAAACCACTGACGATTGATGCAGTCCAACACCAGATTGGCCTTTTTATAGCTGAGTCGATCATAATTTCATCAGTTCAGCATATGTCCCTGCCTCCTAGACGTTCCTTAGCTGAGGGTTGAGACCAACAGCATATTGAAGGTCGTTGTTTTTTATTCCTTTAATAGCAACCTGAAACCAGTGTAATGACCCTAATTGCAAGCAACATTTTCTAAAAATAGAAAATATTAGGGCATACCTCTGGGTAAGGGTACTGCTTTGAGAAATTTCTTTCATTTTATATGAATTTATACACACATAGGTGTTGCTAATTCAGCTGTATTCTTTAGTGTGGTTCATTGTCAGAATTTTGAGAAGCACCGGTTAATGCTTTTATTATCTTTTCGGTGTTTATGGTCTCTCATGTCTTCTTAGTCCAAAGAAGAGGTTATTATTATTCTTTTTTTTAGAAGATTTAGAAAATTGAAAGGCAGAGTTACAGAGAGAGAAGGAGAGACAGGGAGAAAGAGATCCTGCTGGTTCCTCAAACGGCTGCAATGGCCAGGGCTGGGCTAGGCTGAAGCCGAGAGCCAGGAGCTTCATCCAGGTCTCCCACGTGGGTGCAGAGGCCCAAGCACTTGGACCATCCTCCGCTGCTTTTCCAGGTCATTAGCAGAGAGCTGGATGAGAAGTGGAGCAGCCAGGACTCCAGACAGTGCTCATATGGGATGCCGGTGTAGCAGACCACAGCTTAACAGGCCAGCACCTATTATTCTTGTGTTAAGTGTTTCTTTAAAGCTTCAACCCACATTTTAACTCGTGATCCTTATACCAAGAAAGCTTACTGTGTGAGAGCCACTCTGGTTCTCCGTTCTATTCTCAGTTGACTTCATAACCTACCGACATGTTAACTCCAGGGGGACTTTCTCAAACTTTGGAGTGTGTGGGAAAACCTGGGGTCTCGCTAAGATGCCGATTCTGATCCTGGGTCGGGGGTGGAAGTGGGGGTGGAGGGGGCAAGAGAGGCTCCGTCTTGGGCTCCGTTTTTAGCAGTTGTGCTCCCAGGAGATGCTGATGCTGTCCTTTGACTAGCACTACGTTTTGCCCCTTTTAATCCGTTTTGATGTAGTTCTAAGGAAAATTGCCTGTCTCCTTTCCTGCAGTACTCTCTGCCTTCAAGCAGATCTCTGTCCTCCATCTCTTGCTTTATTGTTGCTGCATTTCTTTATATATTAAATATATATGAAAGCAGTCGATTAGCTGCTATATAGATGATAGGTTTTATTAGAGTTCCTTTATAAATCAGTCGTTTTTCAGCTCTTGTCTCTGTAACTGACTTCTGTATCTTTCTGTAATCCTCTGTAATCCGTATCTTTTGTAATCCTTCCTAACTTAAATATTTTCTTGTCACCTCACCTTTGGGGTCTACAATGAAGTGCCTCATCTTCTGTCGTAAGCCATCTTCTTGAAACCCATCTCATGCTGGTCACATCAACCTGCCAGGTATCTGCAGCACAGTTCTTAATAAGAGTCATTGCTCTGTTATAGGAACTAGTTTTTATGTGACACCTCTTTCTACTTGATTTTCCTTTACATCCTCATTACTCGTTAACATTGTGATCTAGGGGCTCATTAATTCATGTCTTAACTTCTCTGTTACACCTCCAGCTGGGTTTTCCTAATAGTATACTTTCTCTAAAGTGTACAGTCTAGACCAAGATGTGGTGTACGAAACCATAGTGTACAGGTCTTCCTTAAGCTGCTTTTCCTCAAGATAAAATCACTGATGTTTGTATAGATATGTTCGTGTGTGTGTGTGTGTGTGTGCGCACGCGTGCCTGTGTCTGTGTATCTCCGTGTCTCCTTACAGGCTTTGAAAGCATGTAAGTGCACATGTCTGTTATTGTTTGCATGAAACTGGGATTATACTGTGTGTACTATAACTTGCTTTCTTTTAAATTTACAGTATATATATATATATTTAAAGATTTATTTATTTATTTGAAAGTCAGAGTTAGACAGAGAGAGGAGAGGCAGAGAGAGAGAGAGGTCTTCCATCCGATGGTTCACTCCCCAATTGGCTGCAACAGCTGGAGCTGCGCCAATCTGAAGCCAGGATCCAGGAGCTTCTTCCGGGTCTCCTGTGCAGGTGCAGGGGCCCAAGGACTTGGGCCATCTTCTATTCCTTTCCCAGGCCATAGCAGAGAGCTGGATCGGAAGAGGAGCAGCTGGGACTAGAACCGGCGCCTATATGGGATGCCAGCGCTTCAGGCCAGGGCATTAACCCACTGTGACATACGCCGGCCCCAAATTACAGTATATTGTGTGTGTGTGTGTGTGTGTGTGTGTGTTTTTAACAGGCAGAGTGGACAGTGAGAGAGAGAGAGAGAGAAAGGTCTTCCTTTTGCCGTTGGTTCACCCTCCAATGGCCGCTGCAGCCAGCGCACCACGCCTATCCGAAGTCAGGAGCCAGGAGCCAGGTGCTTCTCCTGGTCTCCCATGGGGTGCAGGGCCCAAGGACTTGGGCCATCCTCCACTGCACTCCCAGGCCACAGCAGAGAGCTGGCCTGGAAGAGGGGCAACCGGGACAGAATCCGGTGCCCCAACCGGGACTAGAACCCGGTGTGCCGGCGCCGCAAGGTGGAGGATTAGCCTAGTGAGCCGCGGCGCCGGCAGTATATCGTTAATATATTGCAAATAATTATTAACTCTAAACATTGAGGATTGTGTAATTTTCTCCTGTGATTACACCATAACTTATTTAACCTCCAATTGTTTGCTACTTAGATTGTCTCTAATTTTTCAGCATCAAAAGACTGCGATGACTATAGGTACTTTTTTCCCTTTTATTTGAGAGGCAGAAAAGGAGACAGTGCTCCTACCACTGGTTAAGTCTCCAGGTGGCCAATTCTGAGCTGGACCAAAGCTGGAAGCAGGGAACTCAGTAACAGGTCTGCCTTGTGTGCAGCAGGAACTCAACCACTGGAGTTATCCTTGTGGTCTCCCATGGTGCACATTAGCAGGAAGCTGGAGTCAGAAGCCAGAGCTGGGCTTCAAATCCAGACACTCTGATATGGGATGCAGGTGTCTTTTTTTTTTTTTTTTTAAGATAAGTGTATAGTTGCAGCCTTTATTTTATTTATTTATTTTTTGACAGGCAGAGTGGACAGTGAGAGAGAGAGACAGAGAGAAAGGTCTTCCTTTGCCGTTGGTTCACCCTCCAATGGCCGCTGGCCACAGCGGCCAGCGTACCGCACTGATCCGATGGCAGGAGCCAGGTGCTTCTCCTGGTCTCCCATGGGGTGCAGGGCCCAAGGACTTGGGCCATCCTCCACTGCACTCCCTGGCCACAGCAGAGAGCTGGCCTGGAAGAGGGGCAACCGGGACAGAATCTGGCGCCCCGACCGGGACTAGAACCCGGTGTGCCGGCGCTGCGAGGCAGAGGATTAGCCTAGTGAGCCGCGGCGCCGGCCATGGGATGCAGGTGTTTTAACCACTGTGCCAAATGCCTGCCCTTGTAGGTCTATTTTGGGATATTATCGTGATTGTTAGAAGTGTTGTTGCTGGGACACCATATTGTCAGATTGCTCTCTGGAAGCACCCATGGACTTCCACAGTCAATTTTTGAAACAAAGCACCCTTTTTAGATTTTATAAGCCAATAATTTTTTAATGTCATAAAATCCAAGCATCATACTCTTGGGAGAGCAGCTCTAAGCTGCCTTTTAGAAACTTTTTTACTAATTTTTTATTATCAAATCAAAATGAATATTATGATTCATGTGGTAAAGGAATGTTTTTGTAAAAAATTTTTAATAGTACAGATAAAGGGGCAGTTGCTATTGATATAGTCTCCCCTCAGCCCTATTCCCCTTCTTCTTCTTTTTTTTTTTTTTTTTATTTTGATAGGCAGAGTGGACAGAGAGAGAGACAGAGAGAAAGGTCTTCCTTTGCTATTGGTTGGCCGGCGCACCGCGCTGATCCGATGGCAGGAGCCAGGTACTTATCCTGGTCTCCCATGGGGTGCAGGGCCCAAGTGCTTGGGCCATCCTCCACTGCACTTCCCTGGCCACAGCAGAGAGCTGGCCTGGAAGAGGGGCAACCGGGACAGAATCTGGCGCCCCAACCGGGACTAGAACCCGGTGTGCCAGCGCCGCAAGGCGGAGGATTAGCCTAGTGAGCTGCGGCGCCGGCCTCCCTTCTTAAAGATAATCAGTATTATTATGAGATGTTCATATTTTAAATTCTTATTTCTGTGCATATATGTGTGTTTATGTAGAATTAGATATAATTATACATTTTATTTTTTTTAAGCTTTATTTACTTATTTGAAAGTCTAGAGTAACAGGAAAAGAGGGAGAGACAGAGAAAGGAGAGAGATCTTCCATCCCTTGGTTCATACTCCAAATGGCCGCAATGGCTGGGGCTAGGCTGGGCTGAAGCCAGGAGCTTCATCTGGGTCTCCCACATGGGCACAAAGGCCCAACCACTTGGGTCATCCTCTGCTGCTTTGCCAGGTGCAGTAGTAGGGAGCGAGACTGGAGGAAGTAGAGCACCTGGGACCTGAACCGGCACTCACATGGGATGCTGGCACTGCGACAGTGGCTTAACCCACAAAACCACAGCCCTGCCCCATTTACACATTCTTAGATCTATACATTTATACATTCTTAGATCTTTCTTTATCAGTGAATAAACTGTTGTGTAATATTTTACTCTATGGATGCAACATAGCCTAATAATGTTCTTGTTAATGGTAATTACTCAGCTATTTCTAGTGTTTTGCTTTTACAAATGCTGCTACATGCTACAGTAAACCTCATATGTGCCTCTTTGGACATATGCCCAAGTTTTCCCTCCAAGTTACAAATGTAAATGCCTGGTTGAAAAGTCTTTGGACAGCTCAGAATTGTAAACTTTTTTTTGTCAGGCAAGGGCCTTAAAAAATTACTATATAGGGGCCAGCACTGTGGCACAGCAGGTTAAAGCCCTGGCCTGCAGTGCTGGCATCCCACATGGGCCCCGGTTCAAGTCCTGGCTGCTTCACTTTTGATTCAGTCCTCTGCTATGGCCTGGGAAAGCAGTAGAAGATGGTTCAAGTCCTTGGGCCCCTGCACCCGCATGGGAGACCCGGAAGAATCTCTTGGCCCCTGGCTTCAGTTTGGCCTAGCTCCAACCATTGCGGCCAATGGGGGAGTGAACCAGTGGATGGAAAATCTATCCCTCTTTCTCTTACTCTCTCTGCCTCTAACTTTGCCTTTCAAATAAAGAAATCTTTTAAAAAATAAAATACTACATAGTATCACTGTCATTTTGTAAAAAGATACCATTTAGTTTTATGAAAATCTCTGTTATTATTTTTCTCATTTTACCAAAGACTAGTGAAAATCTTCACACAGACCAGCATGGATTAGGATAGAAACCTGAGAATCATATTGTGATTTTTTATTGATTTGCATCCAAATAGGTAAATACAAAGGTATTGTTTTTGCATTTTTGGAAATATACTAGGAGTGAATCATTTTTGTAGCTGAGAAATGTTTTTATTTTTTAATTCTTTTTTTTTTTTTTTCAAAATTTATTTATTTGAAAGGCAGAGTTACAGAGAGATCTTCCATCTGCTAGTGCACTCTCCAAGTGGCCACAACAGTTGGGGTTGGGCCAGGCTAAAGCCAAGAGCTGCTTGCCTGTCTCCCATGTGGGTGTAGGGGCCCAAGTACTTGGACCATCTTCTACTGCTTTCCCAGGCACATTAGCAGGGAGCAAGATTGGAAGTGGAGCAGCCATGACTTGAATCAGCACCCATATGGGATATTGGCAGTGCAGGCAGGGTTTTAACCTTCTTATTTTTTTATTTACTTATTTATTTGAAAGGTAGAGTTACAGACAGTGAGAGGGAGAGACAGAAAGGTCTTCTTTCCACTGGTTCACTCCCCAAATGGCTGCAGTGGCTGGAGCTGAGCCAGTCAGGAGCCAGGAGGTTCTTCCAGGTCTCCCACGTGGGTTCAGGGGCCCAAGACTTGAACCATCTTCTACTGCTTTCCAAGGCCATAGCAGGGAGCTAGATCAGAAGAGGAGCAGCTGGGACTAGAACCAGCGCCCATTTGGGATGCTGGCACTGCAGGCTAGGATTAACCTGTGCCACAGCAGCGGGCCCCTAGAGGCTTAACCTTCTACGCCACAGTGCCAGCCCTGCTGAGAAATGTTTTAATCCTTTCTTCATGATGGTCTGTGTGAATCTCATCGGTAGAAATCATGATATTTTGTGAGCTACTGCAAGAGTCTATACTGGGTCCCAGTACTAGACCCTAGACTCAGCAGAGTACAGAGCTCAGAGTGTAGGCTCTGGGGCTAGGAAGTCTGTGTTTGGAACCTCTCTCCACTTTGACTTCATAGGCATGCTTTATAACCTGCCCAAGAGCTATTTTCCTCACCTATAAAATGGGAACAGTAATAAATACTTGGGAGGAGGTGCTGGCATTTGATGTAGCAGTTACATCTCTACTTGAGCCACCTGCATCCCAAATCAGAGTGCCTGGTTCCCATGCTGGGTACTCACTGGTGATCTGGCTTCCTGCTAGTACAAGCTGGGAGGCAGCAAATGGTGTAATACTTGGGTACCTGCAACCCGAGTGGAGACCAGGATTGAGGTCTGGCCTCCTGGCTTTGGCTCAGCCCTGCCTTGGCTGTGAGTGGGAAGTGAGCCAGCAGATGAAAGATCTCTCTTCATTTGTCTCACAAAAAAACAAACAAATAGGCCGGCGCCACAGCTTACTAGGCTAATCCTCCGACTGTGGCGTCAGCACCCCGGGTTCTAGTCCCGGTCAGGGCGCCGGATTCTGTCCCGGTTGCTCCTCTTCCAGGCCAGCTCTCTGCTGTGGCCTGGGAGTGCAGTGGAGGATGGCCCAGGTGCTTGGGCCCTGCACCCGCATGGGAGACCAGGAGGAGGCTCCTGGCTTTGGATCAGTGCAGAGCTGGCCAAAGCGGCCGTTTGGGGAGTGAACCAATGGAAGGGAAGACCTTTCTCTCTCTCTCACTGTCTAACTCTGCCTCTCAAGAAACAAACAAACAAACAAAACTTTAAAAATGTTGGCTGTAACTATATCATGACGGTCAGTGTATTTAGCTCTTCCAGAATATTGACTGCTTATATGTCAAACACTGTGCTTTTTGTGATTGGATTATGAAGATGAATCCAGTGGTCTCTGGCCTTTAGAAAGCTGGATTGTAAGTTGGAGAGTTTAACACTTGACTAGCTGTAGTTGTTGATAAAGTGCATTTGGAACAAGTCTGGGCATTCTGCAGGAGATCTTACAAAGGGTTCTTAAGGCTTGGAGAAGGAGTGGAGGAGGGCATGGTGACAAGAAAAACATTAGAAGAAATGCCTGTAAGTTAGACTGAAGTTAGACTGAGCATGGTGTATTTGTGGTTTGGATCACTAAAGATGATAGAGCTTTTTTTTAAAAAAAAAAAAAAAAAAATTAAGGATTGGGGCTGGCACTGTGGTGCAGAGGGTTAATGCCCTGGCCTGGAGTGCCAGCATCCCATATGGGTGCCAGTTTGGGTCCTGGCTGCTGCACTTCCGATGCAGCTCTCTATTATGGCCTGGGAAGGTAGTGGAGGATGGCCCAAATCCTTGGGCCCCTGCACCTGTGTGGGAGATCCAGAAGAGGCTCCTGGCTCCTGGCTTCAGATCGGCGCAGCTCCGGCCATTGTGGCCAATTGGGGAGTGAACCATTGGATGGAAGACACCTCCCTCTCTCTCTGCCTCTCCTCTCTCTATGTAACTCTGACTTTCAAATTAATTAATTAAGGATTTATTTATTCATTTGAAAGGTACAGTTACAGGGGCTGGGGAGTAGGTAGAGGTCTTCCATCCCGATTCACTCCCCAAATGGCCACAATGGCTGGGGCTGAGCCAGGAGGAAGCCAGGAGCCTGGAACTCCATCTGGGTCTACCAAGTGGGTGCAGGAGCCTAAGGACTTGAACCATCTTCTGCTGCTTTCGCAGGCACATTGGCAGGGAGCGGGATCAGAAATGGAGCAGCTGGGGCAGGCGGCAGCCTAACCCACTGTACCACAAAGCCGGCCCCTGGATAGAGCTTCAAGATGGATGGAACATGACATTTTTAACTGTACAATTAGTATAATTGTCATATTTGGCTATCAGCAGCCCTTTGCCTATGTTAGAAGTCAGCCCTGCAGTGTAGAATTTAGGTAGAAGTCTGGAGAAGAAATGGGAGCATGAAATGTGGAATTCCTAAGAATTGGTCAGAGGTGATTTCTGACATGGCCTGGAATTAGCTGGATTATCTGCTGATTTCTAACATGGATAGTCATAATAGAACACGGTCTTTCTCATGACTTGAAGGAGTGTGTTCCTTAGGATCCCTCTCATTGCTACATCATCCAAAAGCTTGCCAGTATTCTCACTGATTGGGTGCGGGCGGTGGAGGGGCAGGTGACCTAACAGAATTGTCCACAGTGTGAAAATGTTTGATGAGTACAGGTCTAATCAGTCTTCTGAAACACAAAGCAGCAGTGCTGTGTGTGTGCATCTCTCAGAAGATGACAGCTCCCTGAAGCCGGTCAAGTTGTTCTACCTAAGACAAATTGTATAATATACAATAACCTTTGCCTGTTTCAGACGCTGACTGGAAAGGAGATTGAAATTGACATTGAACCCACAGACAAGGTGATGTATGCCAGTGCCTCTTCCTTGCTGTGTGCACTTGTTTGAGTGTGCTTATGAACTTGGTCCTTTTACCCTCATTGTATCTTTGTAGCCCTTACTCCTTCCACGGGCCTGCTCCTGGACGGTCCCTGACTACTTATCCCTCTGCAGGTGGAGCGAATCAAGGAGCGTGTGGAGGAGAAAGAGGGCATCCCCCCCCAACAGCAGCGGCTCATCTACAGTGGCAAACAGATGTGAGTCATGGGAGAATGAGAGCATGACATTGTCAGGCGAAGACTAGGAGGGGCCAGGTACTGGGGTAAATCAGGCCTGCCTCTTTTTTTGGTGCCTTGGGCCCTTTGGCCTGTCAACGCCTTCTCGGAATAAGTTTTTTTTCTACCCATAAGATAAAACAGAAATTTGAAGGAAACTCATTGAAATACTATTATCCAAGTTTGTGCTGCTTTATTCATACGTTAAATAATTTCTAATGGTCGGGCTAATAACTGCCACAGGAAGTCCCTCATCTTGCTAATAACACTTTGGGGTTTTATCTATATTTAAAATGAAGAAATCCTAAATTTCAATTAAGGGTTAGTAAAAATTAAGATGGAATTTTTTATCATGCAAGTCCATAGACCTGCCCCTCAAGAGATCTATGCAACCGAAGTTGAGAGCTCCTGTTCCAGATGATATTTCTAATGCTTGCTTTGTTTTGTTTTTTGGGGACCTCCTTGTACTGCAGGAATGATGAGAAGACAGCAGCAGATTACAAGATCCTTGGTGGGTCAGTCCTCCACCTGGTGTTGGCTCTGAGAGGAGGAGGTGGTCTTAGGCAGTGATGGACCCTTCCTCCATTTTACCTCCTTACCCTGTCGCTCA
Organism: Oryctolagus cuniculus; assembly: GCF_051225735.1. NCBI lineage: Eukaryota > Metazoa > Chordata > Mammalia > Lagomorpha > Leporidae > Oryctolagus > Oryctolagus cuniculus. The sequence continues at coordinate 51,051,430 of NC_142878.1, forward strand.
TAATGAAGCATCATATATTCTGTCACTCTCTGGGACACCAGAGCCACTGCCCTGTCCCCTGGATGCCCAGTCTTGTGTGTCTACTGGTGGGAGACTGTGAGGGCCCCAGGATGCAGTGTTCCTGGCCCAAAGGGCCCTTGCTGGCAGTTGGGTTTTAGTTTGCAGTCCTGTGTGCTTCCCTCTCTTATGGCTATGTCCCTGGTTGTCAATAAAATATTCCCTTGCCTTCTGGAATCTTCCTTGTGTTGCACAAATATCACTGAAATCATAGTGGACCCAGTGCTCACTGAGTCGTACCAAGCTGAAGGAGCAGACAGTCGAAATGGTGATACCTTAGATTCCCTCACACTCTAGGAAAAGCGTATTCTGTTGCTCAGAAGTGATTACCCACTCATGAGAGCCAGTTACTGGCATCATCGCAATTCCCTGTAAGTGGCTGCATCAGTAGCTTGAACTTGGCTCTACAGGAACATGTACGTACAGCAATGGGTAAATACTACAAATCACTTCCACCACCCCAGACCGGTGGTTAGCCATCCCCCGGCATGCCGCAGACACTGGGTGACAGAGAGCAGGACAGTGAATTCTCTCCGCGGTGGCCCTACTGGACATTTCCGCCTGGCTGGGGTTTCAGACTCCGCACTCTCTGCGGCTGGAGCCTTGTTGAGGACTCGGTGCAGCTCTCGGGCGGATACGGAGAAAAGTGAATGAGGAATGAAAACTGACGGATCACTTAGGTCTCAGTTGGTAAATGAGAGGTGCTAGGAGAAAAGCCTGCCTTTCCTGGCTTCTCTGCTTCAGCAGAATCTGGCCAGGCTGGGTGGAGCGACCAGAGCCGTGCAGAGACCGGAGCCGGGCCTGGGCACGCGGCCGCCTTGTACCTCGCGGAGGGCCTTTCCCCTCGCTAGCAGCAGATGGCGCTCTTGCGCGGTCGGCCCGCGGACCACCGGTACGGCGTGACGACGCTCTAGCAGCCGCTTCTCCGTGGCAAGCCGGGTCGCCTCTTCAGCCCCCCGAGCGTGGCGGGGCTCTCGGGCCCTGCAGAAAGCTCCAGCTCAGCCCCGCAGCCTGCGGGCAGCGGTCATGGCGCGGCTCCCGAAGCTCGCAGTCTTCGATCTGGGTGAGGGACCGCGGGGGGCGAGACTCGCAGGGCGCGCTCCTTCCTCACGCCCTAGCGGCCGCTGCCGAGTCCCGGAGACCCTGAACCTTCCCCTTCCTCCTTCTTCTCGCAGATTACACGCTCTGGCCTTTCTGGGTCGACACGCACGTCGACCCTCCGTTCCACAAGGGCAGGTGAGGCAGGGCTAGGGAGCCCGGGCGCGGCGCGGCCGGCCCGAGCTGAGCGCCGTCTCGCCCTCTGCAGCGACGGGACCGTACGCGATAGGCGGGGCCAGAACGTCCGGCTGTACCCCGAGGTGCCTGAGGTCCTGGAGCGACTGCGGGGCCTTGGGGTGCCCATCGCGGCCGCTTCACGGTAAGAACGGCTGACAAAAGCTGACCGTGTCGTGCACATTTGCAGGGATTTGCCTGTCTTACCTACTTGTGTCCTGTCTTGTGCCTTTTTTTTTTTTTTTTTTTTAAGATGTAGCTATTTATTTGAGAGGTAGAGTTACAGACAGAGGGAGAGACAGAAAGTCCTTCCATCCGTTGGTTCACTCCCCAGATGGCCGCAACCGGCTGGAGCTGTGCCGATCCGGAGCCAGGAGCTTCTTCCAGGTCTCACATGCGGGTGCAGGGGCCCAAAGACTTGGGCCATCTTCCACTGCTTCCCTAGGCCATAGCGGAGAACTGGATCGGAAGAGAAGCCGGAACACCAACCGGTGCCCATATGGATTGCAGGCGCCGCAGGCAGAGGCTTAGCCCACTGTGCCACAGTGCTGACCCCTGTCTTGTGCCTCTTAATTAAATAAACCTTGGCTGTGCACCAGCTGTGTCAAACAGGAAGACTATGAAGTTGATAAGAACCAAGGATGCCTTCCCATCCTGGAAAAAGCCCACTGACTTCCCTCTGGTTAAAGTTAACTTCGCTCGCAGCCCTGCCCACCCTCCAGGTCCTGTCTGTTGCACCTTTTTGCAGGACAGGTGAGATAGACGGGGCCAACCAACTACTGGAGCTCTTCGACCTTGTCAGATACTTCTGTCATCGAGAAATCTATCCAGGCAGCAAGGTCACCCACTTCGAGAGGTGTGCGGAGATAAGGGTGGGAGCCGAGCAGAGAGGCTGGGGGAGCCGGGAGGCCAGCCCGATCACACCTGTTCTGTCACACAGGCTGCGTCACAAGACCGGGCTTCCTTTCTCCCAGATGATCTTCTTTGATGACGAGAAGCGGAACATCGTAGACGTCGGCCAACTGGGTACTGAGTGGTGAGGACGGCCACGGGGGGTGGGAGAAAGGACTGGCTCCCAGGAGGGTCGGGTGGTAGTGCCCGGCAGTGGATGCCCACCGTGGAAGCCCCGGGAGCCGGGTGACCTGTGATTTCCTTCCCTTTCCTTCTAGGTGTAACCTGCATTCACGTCCAGAATGGAATGAATCTGCAAACCCTAACTCAGGGGTTAGAGACGTTCGCAAAGGCCCACGCTGGGCCCTGAGATCCAGCCCTGCGGATAAGCCTCAGCAGAGGCCCAACTCTGAAAGGGAATCAGCAAGGCGTTTTCTGGTGCATTTGTAGCGTATTAAAGTGTCATCTGTGTGTGACGGAAGAGATCTGTGTTTCCAGCCTGTGCGAACCCGGGTCGGCTGTTCTGAGGCGCCCAGACCCGCGTGCGAGAGATGCGTCATCAGCGTCCGCCATATAAGCTGGGACAGCCCGAGGCTGTGCCGCCTGGCCCCCGAGCCCCGTGGAGGGCGCGAAGAACTCTGCCACTAGCCCTGTCCCCGGTCATGGCCTTCCAGGGCACAAACACGCCGGGGTGGAGGTGGGCGTGGGGGGCCGGCGGCTGTTTCGACGCCGAAGCTAATGGAGCGGCGGCTGGGCCCGCGACGGCGGCGGGCCCGCGGGCGCGTGCTGATGATGTCGCGGCGCGCCCGGAGGAGGGATTGGCCCGGGCCGGCTCCGGGCGAGGAGACTCGGCCTGCCAGGAGCAAGGCGGAAGTGTGGGAGCGCCGAGGGGCGGAGGGGAGAGGCGAGGTCGCCATGAGTGGGCTCGGCAGACTCTTCGGGAGGGGTGAGCCCGGGCGAGGGGCCGGAGCGGGGTGGGGTGGGGGGACCCCGGAGGCAGGCGGGCCCGAGAGCGCCGGGTGAGGCGCGCCTCGGTGCCGGGAGGCCCCGGCTTGTCGGGGCGCCCGCGAGCCTTCCCAGCTGCGGGAACCGAGCGCTGGAGCCCGGCGGGGGATGAGTGCGGGGGCGTGGCGGCCGGGCGGGCGGGCTCCCGCCGGACAGGCTTGGAGCTCGCCTCCTCCAGGCCTCTCCAAAACGCACATGGCTGCTTTGGGCTGGGCTAGAGGGGTTTGCATGGGGACGAGAAAGACTTCCCGAAGCTCCTCTGTGGTGGGGGAAGACCGGAGAAGAGGCTTTTACAGTTGGTGCAGCCGCTCGGTGATGGAGCGCTCCTAAAAGCCGGGAGGGTGCAGACCTAGGCGTTGAGGGCGGGGTTCCAGAAGGCTTGGCCCGGGAGCGCTGAGGAACTCCGGGAAGCAGTAGCAGCCTTTAAGAAAGAAAAGCAGGACAGTGTAGTTCGGAACAAGAGAGAGACAATACACAGGTGTAGACAGGAAGTCAAACAAGGACCAGACCACGAAGGACCTTGCATCTAGAAAGATTTGGGTTTTTGTCATGGAGGCAGCAGGGAGTACGGAAGGGTGTAAAGCAAACAAAGACCATCAGATTTGTATGTGGGAAAATGACAGTTGGAAGTATAGAGGAGGTGCAGGCATTTGACAAAGCAGTGTTCAAGACCCCACTTGGGATGTGTACATCCCATGTTGGAGTACCTGGGTTGGTTGGAGTCCTGGCTCTGCTTCCAAATTCAACTCCTTGCTAATGTGCTCCCTGGGAGGCAACAGGTGACAGCTCAAGTGCTTAGGTCCCTGCCACCCATGTGGAAGACCCAGATTGAGTTCCCCACTCCGGGCATTGGCCTGACCCAGCCCCGGCTGTGGTGCGTATTTGGGGACTGAACCAGTGGCTGGAGATCTTGATCTCTCTCTATGTCTCAAAGAAGAAAAAGGAATTGAAAAAATTTTTTTTAAAGATTTCTTTATTTGAAAGAGTAACAGAGCAAGGGACAGACAGGAGAGAGAGAGAGAGAGAGAGAGTGAGAGAGAGCTTCTATCTGCTAGTTCATTCCCCCAAATGGCTGCAACAGACAGAGTTTGGCCAGGCCAAAGTCAGGAGCTACAAGCTTCATCTGGGTCTCCCACATGGGTGGCAGGGGCCCAAGCATTTGGACCATCCCCTGCTGGTTTCCCAGACACATTAACAGGAAGCTGGATTGGAAGTGGAGCAGCCAGGACTTGAACCGGCATTGTAGGTTGTAGCTTACCCTATTACACCATGATGCTGGCCCCAAACTTATTTTTTTTCTTAAATAATATTGGAATAAATTTTTTTAAGTATTTTGGGGCCACCATTGTGGCATAGCCTGTAAAGCCACTGTCTCCAATGTTGTAATCCCACAAGGGTGCAGGTTCCAGTCTCAGCTACTCCACTTCTGATCCAACTCCCTGATAGTGCCTTGAGAAAACCAGCAGAAGATGGTCCTAGTGCTTGGGTCCCTGCCATCCATGTGGGAGACCTGAAAGAGGCTCCTGGCTTTGGCCTGGTCCATCCCTGGCCATAGCAGCCATCTGGGAAGTGAACCAGTGGATAGACAATCTGTCTCTCCTCTGTCTGTAATTCTCCAAGTAAATAAATAATTTTTTAAAAAAAGAAAAGAAATAGGGGCCAGTGCTGTGACGAACTAGGTTAAGCCTCTGCCTGCAGTGCGGGTTTGAGTCCTGGCTACTCCACTTCTAGTCCAGCTCCCTGCAAATGCACCTGAAAAAGCAGTAGAAGATGATCCAAATATTTGGGCCCCTGGAAGAAGTACTTAGCTTCCTGTCTTTGGCCTGGCCCATCCCTGGCTGTTGCAGCCATTTGGGGAGTCAACCAACAAATGGAAGATTGATCTCTCTCTCTCTCTGTGTTTCTTTCTTTTTCTTTTTTCTTTTCTTTTCTTTTCTTTTTTTTTTTTTTTTTAAGATTTTATTTATTTGAAAGAGTTACAGGGAGAGGTAGAGGTGGGGGAGGGGGGGTGTCTTCCATCACTGGTCACCCCCCAAATGGCTGCAACAAGTGGAGCTGAGCCAATCTGAAGCCAGGAGCCAGGCATTTCTTCCCAGTCTCTCATGTGGGGGGCCCAAGGACTTGGGCCATCCTCCACTGCTTTCCCAGGCGCATTAGCAGGGAACTGGATCACAAGTGGAACATCTGGGACTCGAAATGGTGCCCATATAGGATGCTTTAACCCACTATGACACAGCGCTGGCCCCATCTGTTTCTGACTTCCAAATAAATAAAATCTAAAATAAATATAGATTAAGGGGGAAATTGAAATATCAGATTTTTTTTTCTCTAGCCCCTTATTCTGCATTCAGTTTGATTCTGTGAAATTGGGACCTCGGGCATCTCTTAGGACAGTAAATTGGGACAGTGATTATAAAAAGTGACTGGACACAAGAGGCAGCTTTAATAGCAGAAAGGACATTGACTTTGGAAGTCATGCTGCCACATTTACATGTCTGCTCAATCTCTTAAGTTGGGATTTTTTTAAAGATATATTTGAAAGGCAGAGTTGGAGAGAGAACAATCTTCTATTTGCTGGTTCACTCCCCAAGTTGCCACACTGTTTGGAGCTGGTCCGGTCCAAAGCCAGGAGCCAGGAGCTTCCTCCAGGTCTCCCACGTGGGTGCAGGGGCCTAAGCACTTGGGCTATCCTCTGCTGCTCTCCCAGGCATATTAGCAGGGAGCTGGATCAGAAGTGGGGCAGGACTCAAACTAGGATCCATATGGGATGCCGGTGCCGCAGGTGGTGGCTTCATCCACTACACCACAGTGCTGGCTCCTAGGCAGAACTTTGAAATCTGTGTGCCTGTTTTCACATTTGTAAAGTGAAGATAGTACGTTCATTGTAGAAAATCATTTAGGGAATAACAATAACACAGTCAAATGTCTAGTGCCCACTGTGCATTCAGTAGCTGATGGCTAATATTTTTCCTTCACACAATATGGGCCTGCCTCCCTGGACTCTTCAGGGAAGAAGGAGAAGGGGCCAACCCCTGAAGAAGCAATACAGAAACTGAAGGAAACAGAGAAAATACTGATCAAGAAGCAGGAGTTTCTGGAGCAGAAGATTCAACAGGAGCTGCAGACGGCCAAGAAGCATGGGACCAAGAATAAGAGAGGTAAGGAGGGAAAGGAGCCGATGGCGGGGGCTGGGTGGGAAGCAGGTGCCTGTGCCTGGGGTGTTCAGGGTGCGTGCTGGCTTAGCTGCCCTGCAGGCTTTGCGGAGGAAGAAGAGATTGGAGCAGCAGCTGGCGCAAACTGACGGGACGCTGTCCACCCTGGAGTTCCAGCGGGAGGCCATTGAGAATGCCACCACCAACGCAGAAGTGCTGCGGACCATGGAGCTGGCTGCCCGCGGCATGAAGAAGGCCTACCAGGACATGTGGGTACGGGGGGAGGGGAGGAGGGGGCCCAGGCACTGGGGATGGCGGCACGTATTCTGAACTTGCAAGCCTCTGAATGTGGATTTCCATCCTGCTTACGATGGCCAGACCTCCGCCTGCCTCCTTGCGTCCTGCAAGATCGTTTTGCTGGTTGGAGTGCTCTAGGGAGGAAAGATGAGTTCCTTCACTCTTAAAAGATCCTTCGGGGAGAGAAGTGCAACCTGGACACTTGCTGTTGTCAACCCAGACTTGCCTCTTTAGAAGTTTCCAGGGATCTCTTCTAACGGACAGCCATGGGCTGCTCTGTGAGGCCCGGGCGAGACGGGTTTCCGCTCACTTGAGACGAGAGAGTCAGGAGCGATGTTGCTTCACTTCTTGCCTGCGTATCTTGTTCTCAGGGACATTGACAAGGTGGATGAACTGATGGCGGACATCACAGAACAACAGGAGGTGGCCCAGCAGATCTCAGATGCCATTTCTCGGCCTGTGGGCTTTGGAGATGACGTGGATGAGGTGATTAGGAGTGAGGGGTCAGAGAGTTTTGGAGGAAGCAGGGGACTGGCCAGAAGGAATGTCCCAAAAAGGCTGCTGGGGCAGGTTTGGGAGGGGGCTCCAAATGTTGTCCGCTTTGGAGGTAGAAGTCTCCTTTCTTTGTCTTGAGCAGTCTGACTGTCTCATATCCAGGATGAACTGTTGGAGGAACTGGAGGAACTTGAACAGGAAGAGTTGGCCCAGGAGTTGTTAAATGTTGGCGACAAGGAGGAAGAATCCCCGGTCAAATTGCCTAGTGTTCCCTCTGCACGTCTGCCTACAGGTACCCAGGCCTGTTCTATTGTCTCAGGACTTGAGAGGTGGATGGGAGAGACGGGGAGATGGGGAGACGCAGGCTGACTGTGTAAAAGCACCTAGCCTACAGGGAATGGGGGCGGAACCCAGCCTGGGCTCCATTCTGCAAGCTGTGTATGCCCTGGGTTAGAGCTGTGTGGCACCTTTTTCCAGTTTGCACAGAGGTGGTGATTGGAATGAGCAAGCAAGAGGACCTTTCCTTCAGGTTCTTGGCTGGGGACAGATAACCCAGCAGCTTATACGTGTCGTAGCACAGGGTGGATGGAAGCCGCTAGCTGCATCCTTAACATTTCTCCTTTCTTTCTCCGGGTACCCTTGTTCCCAAAGCTCCCAAAGCGGATGAAGATGAAGAAGCACTAAAGCAGTTGGCTGAGTGGGTATCGTGATGAGCCGGTTCTTGTCTTCCTAACGCTGCCTTCCTTGGTTCACTTTCGTTAAGTGCCACATGCTGAGCTAAAGCGGTGTAGCTTCTCGGGGAGGTCCTGCTGGGTGGAGGAGAACCCTGTCTGGGGCAGGGGGCTGTTGTTCTCCCATCCCCGGCTCGGCTCTGATGGGGGAACTTGCTGCCGAGGGAGCCCCTGGGCTCCCTTCTTGCTGATCGCAGGTACAATGCCCTGGTTCCAAATAAACGCGGGCAGGTGGACTCCTGGCGCCTCCTTTTCTACACCTGAAACACTGTTCTGCACCAGGAGCCCCGTTTCTTGGAGCCTGGTTTCAAGCACTGAATAATGATGGGCGTGATGAGAGTGACGAAGGGGACTGAACACAGAACAAATGGCGTCCCCAGTATCTTGACCCGTGTTCCAGGGACACTGTTTCATCTTCCAGTTGGCTTGTCCTAGAGATGCCTGGCATGAGGTTCAGGAAACTGCCATCCATTCTCAGAACCACGGGGAGCCATTTCTGAGTCTCCCCTGTGCTTTCCCAAGACAGTCTGTGATTTACTACCCGTTTTCCTTTTTCAAAGCACATTTTCAGGGCCAGGGAGGGAGGATACAGGGGCAGAAGGGCACGTAGCTTACCTTTATCCAAATCCGTAGTTAGTATCTTTCACTGCTACAAGGCTTCGTTTGAACTGTCACTTCTGTGTCCTGGGGCTAATAGTGTACGGAGCTCTGACTCCCTGGCATTGATTCAATTAGAAGTTAAAGTGACACAGGAGAGAGAAGGGACCAGGGTACTTCATATACCCTGTGAGCCCTGCCTAAAAGAACAGGGTCGGGGACAGGCATTGTGGCACAGCAGATTGGCACACTTGGCACACTCACGTCCCACATCGGAGTGCCTGGTTCAAGTCTCAGCTACTCCATCCCTCTGATCCAGGTTCCTGCATGTGGTGACGCTAATACCTGGGCTCCTACCACCTATGTGGAAGGCCTAAATAGAGCTCCTAGCTCCTGGCTTAGGCCTGGCCAAGCCCCGGGTGTAGCAACCATCAGGGAAGTGACCCAGAAGATTGAGATCTGTCTCTTTGTCACTGTGTCACTCTGCCTTTCAAATAAGTAAATCTTTAACAAAACAAAAACTAAAAGCCCATCACTTTGGACTGCAGACAAGCAGAGCCTCAGGTGGAGCGAGCAGGGCTTTCCCCCACTGCATGGATGTTCAGAGAGCACAAAGACGTAGTCAGAAAAAGAAAGCTTCCCCAGAGTGTTCATCTGAGCGCCCCACCCCACGAGCCGCAGGTGGAATCACACTGATTTACACAGGTGTCAAGGTGGACTGGTGACAGGCTCCGGACAGAAATCCACCTTGTACCCACAGCAGTATTCCCCACTAAGGTTCCCTTGAGCAAAGAATATCTTTGAACATAGCTGATGAAACTAAATCAGATTTATTTACGGTATAAAAGATTTTTAGCCCTGGACCCTCCTGCTTTGCCCCTCTCTCAGTCCCTCCCTTCTTTCCTTCCCTCCCCTCCCAGCAACCATTTTCAGGTTGTGTTGCCCAAGGATTGCTGCCGATTGCTGGTGCTGCTGGTGGTGGGCTGGCACATGGCCTCTAGCAGCCTGATCTCATTGGTGGGTTGCTCAGGCTGGAACTTGAGCACCCAGGGATCCTTGAGGATGTCCAGGATGGTGGCACGCTTGGCTGCTTGGCATAGCATATGAAGGACCAGGTTCTAGGGCAGGAGAAAGAAAGGTCCTGGCTAAGCTTACCCTGCACTGTGCCACACAGTAAGCAGCTGGACCCAAAGAGAATACAAGGTAGCGCCTATGCTACTTTAGTGAAAGGGGTGTGGCCCTGGTTTTATCCTGGTAAGCCAAGTATTCAGCTCCCTGGAAAGGGGAGGGAGGAATTCTTGGGGAAATCCTTTGCACAAGCCCCTCCTAGCCTAAAGGGATAGTAGTGGGAATCTGCTTAAGGATGGGGCCCCGTGAATGGCCCTATGAGCCCTCCCCAGGGACAAGAGTATGGGCTGGCTCGCCCAGGGCTGGGTGGCCTAGCTTGGGAATTCGCCCCTCCCCATGGGTCATCTCTAAGGCTTCAGCTCTCCTGGGGGAGCCAGCACCTTGCACTCCTGGGAGATGGCGTTGTTCTGCGGGAAAGAGACCTCCTTCTGAGTCTCCTTGAGCAGCTTCTTGAGGTTGGTGTCATCGAAGGGCAGACGGGCGACCACCAGAGTATAGAGGATGACTCCCATGCTCCAGGTGTCCGACAGGAAAGGGTTGTAGGGCAAGCCTAGCAAGATCTCGGGGCAGGCGTATGCAAAGCTGCCACAGTAGGTCTGGCTGAGGTGGGAAAAGCAGTTCATTTGGCGGTAAGAAGAGCTACTACGCGCAGGCTGGTTAGGAGGCACCATCTTGGCGAAGCCAAAGTCCGATATCTTCACATTCTCTCGCTTGTCCAACAACAAGTTCTCCAACTTTAAGTCCCTACCAGCAGCAGAAAGGCTGGGGGTCAGGCTGGGGAGAGGGCTTTGTATTAGACCGGGAGCTGAAGGATGGAGGCTAAGGTTGAGGATGGGCCAGGTGGGAGGGAGACGCCATTATGAGACCAGTGTCAGGAGGAGAGAGCCAAGGTGTTATGAGGTCCTTGAGGACCACTGGGGTCTCACTACTGCATTTCATAAAGGGGTCTGCACACACTGGGCACTTTATGTAAGTGTCCTTGACCAGAGGATTGAAATAGAGTGGATGCATGGACCTGGATAATGAGGAAAGTGCAAAGGAGGAAAAGGCAGAAAGCAGAAGCTGTACAGGAAAGCCCCCTGAGCGCCTGAAGGCCCCCGTCCGAGTGGCAGCGCCCTCACCGGTGCACGATGCCCTTGCTGTGCAGGTAGGCGATGCCCAGGGCCATCTGGGAGAACCACTTGCCAGCAAGGGGCTCAGAGCAGGCCCCATAGCGCTGGATCCACTCGAGGACGTCTCCACCTTGTGCCAGCTCTAGGATGATGTACACGCGGGACGTGGTCTCGATGGCCTGATAGAAGTTGATGAGGTACTTGTGCCGCAAGACTTTCATTACCTGCCCCCAGAAGAGGCACCCATCAAACCCGAGAAGGGTGGGCCCTGGCTGCACTCCCAGCCCTCTGCTACTGGACCTCTGCAGCACAGGGCTGCTGCCTGGAGGTAGACCTTATTTTGCACTCTGGGGAGAGCTGGAGGTGAGTGGGTAGGCAAGAGCGGTTGAGTTGACATTAATTTTCCTAGCTGCTTAGTCAGATGCCCAGTCCCAGTTTGGGGGGAGGGGGTGGCCCCACCACTTCCTAACCACATCCCTTCTGAAAAACCTCATGCAGCTTAGTAAACTGCCACTCCCTCTCCCAGCACTCTCCAACCTGTATCTCACGGGGCAGGAACTTGTTTAGATAATCCTCGGAGGCCTTCTTCTTTGAGATGATCTTGACGGCCACCATGACCTTCTGCTTTGTGTAATAAGCCTCGTACACTGTCCCGTAGGAGCCATTGCCAATGACCTTGCCCACCTCATAGCCATACTCCTCCATGACAGATCGGTAAGCCAGAGTGGCTGGTGCTGCCGCCGCCTCCACCGCATCTCCCTTCCCCATACTGCCGGGCTTGCTGAGAGCAAGGAGCTTGGCTACCTGGAAGCCTCCTGTCTACTCCAAGGCCAGCACCTCTAGCCACTGAAGGCCGGGGTACCAAAGTGAAGCTGGTCTCTGGATGCTTGCCTATGGAGTCACATTAAGTCTGGGATGCTGGGCCCAGCCCTCTGCTAGCAACTTGAAGGGGGATAGGAGGAGCAGTTCTTTCGGTCTCCACTGGCTGTTGGTACTTCTTCCTCCTTGGTTACGGAACTTACCAAGGTTTCATGTTCCATCCACATCACAATCCACCTTCTGTCACTGGCCACGAAGCTTGAAAATGCAGTGTGGTTTGGAACAGATTCGTTCCCAGAGACATGCTCTGCAATCTGGTGAGACTCTCCCCCCAGCTGTCCAGTGCACGGAGCACCTCCTTTCTGCCAGTGTGCAGTACTAGGATAAAATGACCAGTCAGGCCAGTAGAGACCTCATGCCCCTTGCACTTACAGTGAGCATGAGAGAAGCACAGGGGCATTACAGAGAAGTTCAAGGTGTTGAAGCCTGCTATAGGGATCTAACCTTGACAGGCATTCTCCATAACCCTGACCTCTAGTTTAATATCCTCCCATGCCTCTGGTCATCCTCAGCCTCCTTGGGAGCCTCATCAGTCTCCTTTTATCTCAATCTTATCCTAAGGGTTCTATCAGACCTTCACATTTTTTCGTTAAGACCTTATCCTTATCACTCCCAGAGCCTCAATGTGCTTGCTGCTCCTGATCTCATCTCAGTCCCAGCCATCACTGGAGTTCCAGATACAGCCTAATTGCTCATTGGACGTCACGTGGACAGGTCTCTCCTAGGCACCTCAAACTCACCGTAAATTGTACACTAGTTATTCGCAGACACCTAAATGTCATCTCAGACCCTTCCTCTTGCCTTAGTCCCTACACATAATTTATCACCAAATCATGTCTCTTCTACTTCTTAATATCTCTTAAATAAGACACTTGGCTCTCTAAGCTCAATGCCACTCCCTCAATTCAGGTCTCTCTCTTTTTTTTTTTTTTTAATTTTATTTATTCGAGAGGTAGCATTACAGAGAGAGGGAGAGAGAGAAAGGTCTTCCATTCACTGGTTCGCTCTCCAAATGGCCACAACGGCAGGAGCTTCTTCCAGGTCTCCTATGTGGGTGCAAGGGCCCAAGCACTTGGGCCATCTTCCACTGCTTTCCTGGGCCATAGCAGAGAGCTGGATCGGAAGAGGAGCAGCCAGGACTAGAACTGGTGCCCATGTGAGATGCTGGTACTGCAGGTCATGGCTAACCCACTGCACCACAGCACTGGCCCAATCGCAGCTGTTTTTAAGGAAGGCTGTACTGCCTGTCCACACCTAAGGTGCTCCTCCCTTCTAGGTGCTTCCCAACACTAACACTTTGTCGGACACAGCACTTGACCAAACATCAGTTGAGGTGCTTTTTGTTTTTGCTTGCATCTCCCATTGGACTCTCAAGGGAGGTTCAGTGACTAGAAGAGAGGTGAAATCAGAAGTTTGAAAAGAATGGGTTGTGGAGAATGGAAAAGAGGTGGTTTGGAAAATGAGCAGGATCACTGGGCAGCAAGGGCCCAAATGGGGTTGGAGGATACAAATTTACAAAACCTGTGTTGAGATTCCATTAGTGTCTTGAAACTGATGGATAACTGAATCCCAGATTAGGGTTTTGCTTGGTAGCTGCAATGAAACAATGCAAGAAGCATCAAAAACAGGCAAGACCGAGTCTGAAATGATGGAATGTGGATTTTATGCTAAGATTTTAGAGGGGAGAGCAAAGAACAAAGGATCTGAATTCTTTCATCTTCCATCCTCCAAAACCCAAAAAAATCCAAAAACGGATTATGCCACAGGCTACCAGTGAGCTTCCCTTTGTTGAGAGTCGACCCTGGCAGGATAGTTGCAAAATTCTGTTGGAAGCCAGCTCTCCATCCTCAGTGTGGTAAGAAGGCCCACCCCAGTCCTTGGTAGGTGGCTTGGTGGCAGCTCTAGCCTCTCATGGTTCAGAGTAAATGGTTTATTCAAGGAACAGGCATCAAACTGCTAGTACATACATAACACTGCAAACTTCTGAAGATGCAAAGATGGACAAATTATAGCCTCCCCACGAGGAGTTGGCAGCTGGCAAGGAAGACAGACACTTAAGCAAAGTAACAGTTCTGTGAGATGAAGTGTTATTTATTTATTTTATTTGGAAGGTAGAGTTACAGAGGAAGAGACAGACCTTCCATCCTCCGGTTCACCCCACAAGTGGCTGCAGTGGCCGGAGCTGAGCCAGACCAAAGCCAGGAGCCAGAATCTTCCTCTGGGGCTCCCATGTGGGTGTGCAGGGGCCCAAGCATTTAGGCCATTTTCCGCAGCTTTTGCAGGTGCATTAGCAGGGAACTGGTTTGGAGGTGGAGCAGTTGAGACTCGAACTGCTGCCCATACAGGATGCCAGTGCTGCAAACCGGTTACACCGGCCCTGAGATGAAGTATTAAAAAAAAAAAAAAAAAAAAAAAAAAAAAACTGGAAGGGGCTGGCATTGTGACACTACGGGTTAAGCTGCCATTTGAGACATCAGCATCCCATGTCAAAGTGCTGATTTGAATCCTGGCTGTTCCTCTTCCAAACCAGCTTGTTGCAAATATGCTTGGGAAATCGGCAGATGATAGCTCAACTGCTGCGACCCCTGCCACCCACACACAAGACCTGGATGGATGGGCTGGCGCCGCGGCTCACTAGGCTAATCCTCTGCCTTGCGGCGCCGGCACACTGGGTTCTAGTCCCGGTCGGGGCACTGGATTCTGTCCCGGTTGCCCCTCTTCCAGGCCAGCTCTCTGCTGTGGCCAGGGAAGGCAGTGGAGGAAGGCCCAAGTACTTGGGCCCTGCACCCCATGGGAGACCAGGAGAAGCACCTGGCTCCTGCCATCGGATCAGCGCGGTGCGCTGGCCGCAGTGCGCCGGCCGTGGCGGCCATTGGAGGGTGAACCAACGGCAAAGGAAGACCTTTCTCTCTGTCTCTCTCTCTCACTGTCCACCCTGCCTGTCAAAAAAAAAAAAAAAAAAAAAAAAGACCTGGATGGAGTTCTAGGTTCCTGGCTTTGTGCAGCCATTTGGGAAGCGAAAGAGCAGATAGAAGGTATCTCTCTCTCTCCCCTCTTTGTTGCTCTGCCTTTCAAATAAATCATTAAAAAAAAATAATCCTGTAGGATGTAAGGGAAGGTTTAAAGAGGGTGATATTTTTACTATTTAAAAATATGTTCTCAGCTGGCGACGTGCTCACTAGGCTAATCCTCCGCCTGCAGCGCCGGCACACCAGGTTCTAGTCCCGGTCGGGGCGCCGGATTCTGTCCCGGTTGCCCCTCTTCCAGGCCAGCTCTCTGCTGCGGCCCGGGAGTGCAGTGGAGGATGGCCCAAGTCCTTGGGCCCTGCACCCACATGGGAGACCGGGAGGAAGCACCTGGTTCCTGGTTTCGGATTGGTGCAACGCACCAGCCGTAGTGGCCATTTGGGGGGTGAACCAACGGAAGGAAGACCTTTCTCTCTCACTGTCTAACTCTGCCTGTCAAAAAAAAAAAAAAAAAAAATGTTCTCTAGGCATGCGTGTAGGGCACGGAGACTGGGTAGTCCAGGCAGAAATGAGATTTGTAGGTTTGAGACAACATGACTTTAAAGATTTCAATTTGAATCCAGGATAGGGTTCCCAGAAGGGAAATACACCTGGAGAGATAGTTAGGATCCAAGTTTGAGACCTTGCATACTGTCACTTTGACTTTATCTTATATACTCATGGCCAAGTTTTGGTGTACATCAAAATCAGAGCTTGGGCCTGAGATGAGGCTTAAGTAGTTCAGTCCCCCCACCCGCTTGAGAGACCAGGATGGAATTTGGGGCTTCTGGCTTTGGCTTGGCCCAGTCCTGGCTATTGAGGGATTTGGAAAGTTGATTCAGTGGGTGATCTTTCCCTCTCTGCCTTCAGGTAAGGGAATGGGGAGGGGGAGGGGAGACGAGGAAAGGGAAAAGAAAAAAATAAAAATATTTTAAGGAATATTTAGGGATGGGCATTTTTCTTTATAGGGATGGGCATTTTTCTTTAAAGATTTATTTATTTATTTGAAAGTCATAGTTACACAGAGGAGAGGCAGAGAGAGAGAGAGAGAGAGTGAGAGAGAGAGAGAGGTCTTCTATTTGATGGTTCACTCCCCAATTGGCTGAAACAGCCGAAGCTGCGCCAATCCGAAGCCAGGAGCCAGGAGCTTCTTCTGGGTATCCCACATGGGTGCAGGGGCCCAAGGACTTGGGCCATCCCCTACTGCTTTCCCAGGCCATAGCAGAGAGCCGGATCAGAAGTGGAGCAACTGGGTCTCGAACCAGCGCCCATATGGGATACCGGTGCTTTAGGCCAGGGCATTAACCCACTGTGCCACAGCGTGGCCCCAGGATAGGCATTTTAAAAAAATAAAAAATTTATTTTTATTTATTTGAAAGTCAGGGGGCCAGCGCTGTGGCGAAGTGGGTAGAGCTGCTGCCCGCAGTGCCGGCAACCCATATGCATGTCAGTTCAGGTCCTGGCTGCTGCACTTCCCATCCAGCTCTCTGCTATGGCCTGACAAAGCAGTAGAGGATGGCCCAAGTTCTTGGGCCCCTGTACCCATATGGGAGACCCAGAAGATGGAAGACCGCTCACTTGTGCTCTCTCTTTCTCTCTCCTTCTCTCTCTGTAACTCTTTCAAATAAATAAATCTAAAAAAAAAAAAAAAAAAGTTACACAAAGTAAAGGAGTAGGTAGAGAGAGAGGTCTTCCATCTTCCATCTGCTGGTTCACTCCACAAATGGCCGCAACAGCCAGAGCTACACCGATCTGAAGCCAGGAGCCAGGAGCTTCTTCCAGGTCTCCCGTGTGAGTGCAGGGGCCCAAGGACTTGGGCCATCCTCCACTGCTTTCCCAGGCCATAGCAGAGAGCTGGATCGGAAGTGGAGCAGCTGGGACTCAAATCAGCACTGGAATTCTGGCACTGCAGGCAGTGGTTTTACCTGTGACACCACAGTGGGGATAGGCATTTTGTAGAGCAGTTAAGATGCCACTGGGATGCCAGCACCCCGTATCAGAGTGCCCAGCTTCAAGTCCCAGCCTCACTTCCAATCCCAACTTCCTGCTAATGTGCACCCTGGGAGGCAGCAGGTGATGACTCAAGAAGCTGGGTCGATGCCACCTACAAGGGAGACCCAGATAGAGTTCTGAGCTCCCGGCTTTGGCCTGTCCCGGCACTAGCTGTTGTGGGCATTTGGAAAGTGAACTAGTGGGGAGACCTGTCTTTCAAGTAAGTAAAAATACATAAAGATTTTCAAATAAGGGGCTGGCATTTGGACACAATGGACTAAGCTGCTGTCTGTGATGCTGGCACCCTATGAGTGCTAGTTCAGGTCCTAGGTGCGTTACTTCCAATCTGGCTCCCTGTTAATGTGCCTGGGAAAGCAGCATAAGACGGTCCCTGCTACCCACATGGGAGACCCAGATGGAGGTCCAGGCCACTGGCTTTGGCATGACCTAACAGTGGCCAGTGCAGCCAGCTGGGGAGTGAACCGGCAGATGGAAGTCAAAGAACTAATATAGATCTTAAACAACAAACTAGGGGCATGCATTCTACCTAGCAGTGAACACTGCCTGGGGGTCGGATGTTGTGGGCACTGCTTGGGATGCCCCCATCTCATATTGGAGTGGCAGTTTAAGTCCAGGTTTCTTCACTTCCAATCCAGGTTTAATATGCCTGAGGAGGCAGGGGAAAATAGCGCAAGTACTTGGGTCTCTGCCATCCACACGATCAACCTAATGGCATCCCAGTCTCCTGGCTTTGGCCTGGCAGAGCCCTGGCTATTGTAGGCATTTGGGGAGTGAACCAGCAGATGAAGATCAATCTCTCAACCTTTCAAATAAATAAATCTATCTTTTGAAAATGATATTGTTTGGGGCCGGCGCCACGGCTCAATAGGCTAATCCTCCACCTAGCGGCGCTGGCACACTGGGTTCTAGTCCCGGTTGGGGCGCCAGATTCTGTCCCGGTTGCCCTCTTCCAGGCCAGCTCTCTGCTGTGGCCTGGCAAGGCAGTGGAGGATGGCCCAAGTGCTTGGGCCCTGCACCCACATGGGAGATCAGGAGAGGCACCTGGCTCCTGCCTACGGATCAGCGTGGTACACCGGCTGCAGCGCGCCAGCTGCGGCGGCCATTGGAGGGTGAACCAACGGCAAAAGGAAGACCTTTCTGTCTCTCTCACTATCCACTCTGCCTGTCAAAAAAAAAAAAAAAAAAAAAAAAAAGATACTGTTTGGAACACCTGCGTCCCATCTTGAAGTGCCTGCATTCAAGTCCCAGCTCTACTTCCCATTCCAGCTTTCTGCTAACAATCACCCTTGGTGCCTGCAGATGATGGCTCAAGTAGCTGGGTCCCTGTGCTACACTGGGGAGATCCAGATTGAGTTCCAAGATTCCTGGCTTCTGCCTGGCCCAGCCCTGGCTGTTGCAAGCATTTGGAGGTGAACCAGCAGATGGAAGATACTTTTCTCTGCTTTTCAAATAAAAATGAAAATACAAAACTTAAAAAATACACATTTTTGTAAAAATTTAGAGCTTGTAAAAGAAAACTGGGAACTGGATTGTTTTGCTTATTGTGCAGGTTAAGACACCTGTATCCTGGGTGCTACTGTTGTGACGTAATGGGTTAAGCCTCTCCCTGCAATGCCAGCATCCCATATGGGTGCCCGTTTGAGACCCAGCTGATCCACTTCCAAACCAGCTCCCTGCTAATGGGGGAAAAAAAAAAAAGTGGGAAACAGACAATTACTTGGGCCCCTGCACCCACGTGGGAGACCTAGAAGAAGCTCTGGGCTCCTGGCTTCAGCCTGATCCAGCACTGGCCAATGTAGCCATTTGAGGAGTGAACCAGGAAACAGAAGTTCTCTCTCTCCGTCTTTCCTCTTCTCTCTGTAACTCTGACTTTCAAATAAATGAAAAACAAGTCTTAAAAAAAAAAAAAAAAAAAAGACACCTGCATCCCATCCCATATTGAAGACCAGTTCAATTCCTGGCTGCTCTGCTCCTGATCTAGCCCTGCTAGTCTGCCTGGGAAGGCAGCAAAGAGATGGCCAAGTATTTGGACCCTACCACCCACCCGGGACACTGGGATAGTTAGTGACTCTTGGCGTCAGCTTGGCGCAGTGCTAGCTGTTGCAGCCTTTTGGGGAGTGAACCAGTAGATAAATAGCTTCCTGTTGCTCTTTCAATCAATCTGGTGCTTGGGAACCCCTTACCCTGAGGTCTTGGTCACAAAAGAAAAATCCTTCCAGTAGCAATGTGGAAAATGACCAAGGGGACCAGCAGGATAGTTGTCATGGTAATTTATGGGGGAGAGTGAGAGAGAACGGTAGAGGGCAAGCATTTGGAAGATATTCAGGAAAGAAGTGGAGGGGCCTTGGTGACACTGATATTTGAGGGGAGGCATTGAAAGAAAGGGCTAGAGGGGCCGGCGCTGTGGTGTATCAGGGAAGCCACCGCCTGCAGTACTAGCATCCCACATGGGTGCTGGTTCGAGTCCCAGCTGCTTGACTTCCCATCCAGCTCTCTGCTATGGCCTGGGAGGGCAGTGAAGATGGCCCAAGTCCTTGGGCCCCTGCACCCACGTGGGAGATCTGGAAGAGGCTCCTGGCTTTGGATCTGCCCAGCTCTGGCCTTTGCGGCCATTTGGAGAGTGAACCAGCAGATGTAAGATCTCTCTTCTCGCCCTCTCTCTGTAACTCTGCCTTTCAAATAAATAAATCTTTAAAAGAAGCGGGGGGAGGGGGTGCTAAGTTTCTTGCATTGGCAACTATTTTTTATTTTATTTGAAAGGCAGAGAGGCAGAGAAATAAGTGAAAGGGGCTTGGTGACACTGGTCTTCCATCTGCTGGTTCACTCTCCAAATGGCCACAATGGTGGGGGCTGGACCAGGCCAAAGCTAGGAGCCAGGAGCTTCTTCCAGGCCTCCCAGGTGAATGTCGGGGCCCAAACACTTAGGCCATCTTATGCTGCTTTTCCTAGGCCATTAGCTGGAAGCTGGATCAGACGGAAGTGGAGCAGCTTGGACTCAAACAGGGCTCTGAGGCTGCAGGCCGCGGCTTAACCTGCTATGCCACAGTGCTGGCCCACAAAATAACTTTATTACAAAACCCAACCCTCTACTTCCTGGAACCTCACCCACATCTGCAGAGAAAAGGGCTGGCTCAGAAAGGGCAACAATCATGGAAGTGGGTACATGAAGGACTTTTCAACATAATGGAGGGGGGGCAGCTTTCCCAGCCACAGCTCCCAGAGGGCCAGAGAGACGTCAATGTCCAAAGGAGAGGCCAGTTTTCCAGGGGAACCCCCAGCAGAACCCCCTCTTAAGACAGCTGAGTCAGACAAGAACGAAGTTTTTCAAAATTATGTGCAATACAGAAAAGAACCCCGGACACAACACACAGATAAAAACAAGGGCATCGCACGACGAGAGGCGGACAAGATTCTTTACCTGCGATGAACAATAACCTCTCGGAGCTGCCTACGCCTGGGGGAACAGCGCCTGATGGCCTGTGTCTTTGCGTGGCCCTGCACCCGACCTGGCTCCAGTCTGGTTTGTTTACTGCCGGGCACAGACAGGGCAACTTCAGGAAGACACTGTAATGTATTCGTTCTTCTGACATTAGGCCATTCGTGATGGGTTAAGAGAGGAGGGCAGTGAGATCCAGACCCTGGTACGGAAGCGATGCGCAAAGCCTCAACCCTGCCCGGGCTAGGGGCCACGAACCGCCCCTCGGGGCTCGACCTTAAGGCCGGTAGCAAGTCCCATTGGTCCGGCCGAAAGACGCTCCGGGACGTCCACAGGGTGTGGACCCGAACACAGCTCCGTCTGCCGGCCCGGCCCTCGCTGGGCTCGCACGGCGCCCATCGCTCTAGGCCTTCGCCCGCGTGATCCAGAGGCGGCTGCTGCGGGAGCCTCAGATCCTCCCGGGCACAAGCAGGGGTGCGCGTCCTTGCAGCCCGGGCTCGGCCAAGGATCCACCCCGGGAAAGCGCGCTGGCATCCGCAGCAGCAGAGACTCTGCGAGCCTCCAGGACCGGAGCTTTCCGCCGGGCTGAGGTCCCCGCCGGCGAGGGCGGAAGTGGTAAGACCGACGTGTCCTAGGCTGTTCTCCAGATCGCCGGGAAGACCCCACTGTGGGGGCGGGCGAGCCTCGCCTCGCGGGGGGCCCCGGAGGCTGGCTGGGCCTGCGGCTGGAGAGAACTCGTTGGCAAAGTACTTGACGGAGCCCAGTACGTATCCAGCGTGGTGTGACCGCAGGCGCTGTGATCAGGCGCAGCAGCGGACAGTCAGGTGGAGGTCGGCCGTCAGGTCCTCTTCAACCCGCCGCTGCTGCGCCGCTCTGGGGGGGACCCCGGCAGGAGCCGAGAGCAGCTACGGCGCTGCAGAGGCCGCTGACGCCGCCGTGGCCGGCCCTTCCCGCGCGCTGAGAAACCCGGGGCTGTGGCGGGAAGGGACCCGAGGTGCGAGGGCGCGCGGCGTTGCCATGGAAACGGGCTAGCGCGCGGCGAGGCCCCGGGAGGGCGGGCTGCACCCTCACCTTGGGAGGTCTGGCGGGCAGAGGCGGAGCCGGCTCTGTAGGGCTTAGGGGTCGACGTGGTGTGAGGTGGAGGTCGGGAGGCTAATGGGAGGAGGCGGAGCCCGTGAGCGGCAGTTCGGGAGTTGACCCTTGGTTTCTGTGGTCGCAGGAATCCCTCAGAACAGGTTCTGCGGATTTAAGGATGACAGTCCTAGGGTACCCTCGACGTTGGAGCTGCCAGTGGTTGCCAGTCCTGATCCTGC
Organism: Oryctolagus cuniculus; assembly: GCF_051225735.1. NCBI lineage: Eukaryota > Metazoa > Chordata > Mammalia > Lagomorpha > Leporidae > Oryctolagus > Oryctolagus cuniculus. Next base: position 51,072,813 of record NC_142878.1, read on the forward strand.
TGCTGGATACAGGCCACAGGCCAGGAGTGCACGGCGCGACTCACTACAAAGCCGGTGACCCTGTCATTCTGTATGTCAACAAAGTGGGACCCTACCACAACCCTCAGGAAACGTATCACTACTATCAGCTCCCCGTCTGCTGCCCTGAGAAGATTCGTCACAAAAGCCTTAGCCTGGGTGAAGTGCTGGACGGGGACCGAATGGCCGAGTCTTTGTATGAGATCCGCTTTCGGGAGAACGTGGAGAAGCGAGTTCTGTGTCACATGCAGCTCAGCTCTGCACAGGTCAGCGCTGAGCCTCCCTTCCCGGGCACTCCCAGGGCCTTGCAATTATAGTTCAAGGTGCCCCCATGGAAATGACCGGACTTGATTCTAACTACAAACCCCACGTGGCAGGCAGAGCAGGTGATGTTACTAGATTTAGCTGACTAAGAAATGTACTTGCTGAGAAGTGAGTTTTTGAGGATGACATGGTTCGGGAATTTAGGGCCGAGATGCTAGCCCCTGCTTCTCTGTGGGTAGTACGGTTCCATCTGTCACTCTCAAGTAGTTCTGTTTCCTTCCACACCCATCTCTTGCCTTATTCTTAACTGACCCCTTTATTCTCTACCTAACTTTCCCTGTCATGCTTTTTCTTGAGCAAATCTTAGCACTTCTTAGTCTATGCCAGCCCTTCTTACAGCTTGTCTCCCTCCTTCTTCTAGGACTTAACCCTGTCAGATCTCTTTCTCTCTGACTTCTTAGAGTTTGACCTAGTGATTCTCAACAGGAGGCAATTCTGTCCCCCAAGGGACACTGGGCAATGTCTAGAGGCATTTTTTAAAAAAGATTTATTTCTTTATTTGGAAGAGTTACATGGAGAAAGAAGGAGAGGCAGAGAAAGAGAGGTCTTCCATCTGATGATTCACTCCCCAACTGGCCACAATGGCCGGAGCTGTGCCAATCTGAAGCCAGGAGCCAGGAGCTTCTTCCGGGTCTCTCACATGGGTGTAGGGGCCTAAGGACTTGGGCCATTGTTCTACTGCTTTCCCAGGCCATAGCAGAGAGCTGGATTGGAAGAGGAGCACAGGTCTCGAACTGGCGCCCATATGGCATGCCAGCACTGCAGGAGGTGGGTCCTCTTGCCATGCCACAGCGCCAGCCCTCAGGGAGGCATTTTTGATTGCCACAACCGGCGGTGCTGCTGGCATACAGTGGAAAGAGATCAGAGATGTTGCATCTGACCATGCACACAACCCCTCTTAGAACAAAGAATTATCCAGCCCGAGATGTCAGTAACGCAATGCGTTACTGGAAGGCAGGAAGGCCTCGTGTGATTGGTCCCTGACTTCCTCTTTCTAGGTGGAGCAGCTGCGCCAGGCCATTGAGGAACTGTACTACTTTGAGTTTGTGGTAGATGACCTGCCAATCCGTGGCTTTGTGGGCTACATGGAGGAGAGTGGATTCCTGCCACACAGCCACAAGATAGGACTCTGGACTCATTTGGACTTCCACTTAGAATTCCATGGGGATCGAATTATATTTGCCAACGTCTCAGTGCGGGATGTGAAGCCCCACAGTTTGGATGGGCTGCGATCTGACGAGGTGCTAGGCCTCACCCACACTTACAGCGTACGCTGGTCTGAGACTGCAGTGGAGCATCGGAGCGACAGGCGGCGTGGTGACGATGGCGGCTTCTTTCCCCGAACGCTGGAAATCCATTGGTTGTCCATCATCAACTCCATGGTGCTCGTGTTTTTGCTGGTGGGTTTCGTGGCTGTCATTCTAATGCGTGTGCTTCGGAATGACCTGGCCCGATACAACTTGGATGAGGAGAGCACCTCGGGAGGCTCTGGTGACGATTTTGACCAAAGTGACAATGGCTGGAAAATTATCCATACGGATGTCTTCCGTTTCCCTCCGTACCGTGGTCTGCTCTGTGCTGTGCTTGGCGTGGGTGCCCAGTTCCTGGCTCTTGGCACTGGTGAGGTGATAAGAATCAGGAATTTCTCTCATGGGGTAGAACCAGGGAGTAAGTGGATCTGTTCTAGCCATGGTGCAGGGCACACGGGAGGGATGGGGTGGCTCTAGTGAAAGGTGGTTTGCCGGACAGCAGAACTGGGGGATACTGTTTTGCTGGAGGCCCTGGGTCTGGGAGAAGGGAAGCTGATTCCTTAAAGCTGCTAGGAGGGGGAGAGATGTGAGCTAACACAGACTTGCACTACCACCTGCAGGCATCATTGTCATGGCGTTGCTGGGCATGTTCAATGTGCATCGTCACGGGGCCATTAACTCGGCAGCTATCTTGTTGTATGCCCTGACCTGCTGCATCTCTGGCTACGTGTCCAGCCACTTCTACCGGCAGATCGGAGGCGAGCGTTGGGTGTGGAACATCATTCTCACCACCAGTCTCTTCTCTGGTGAGGACTTCCCCTTCCCTGGTGGGGCTATCTGGACTTAAGGACTAAGACCACATTACAGAACCTGGGATGGAGACAGAGTGAGACAGAGGGAGTTAGAGGGAAAGAATACAGGTGACAGAAACAGAATTAGAAAACCATCAGAAATAATGCATTTTTTTAAAAGATTTTTATTTATTTATTTGAGAGGCAGAGTTACAGACAGTGAGAGGGAAAGACAGAGAAAGGTCTTGATTCCATTGGTTCACTCTCCAGATGGCCGCAACGGCCAGAGCTGCGCCAATCCAAAGCCAGGAGCCAGGTGCTTCTTCCCAGTCTCCCATGCGTGTGCAGAGGCCCAGTTGGGCCATCTTTTACTGCTTTTCCAGGCCATAGCAGAGAGCTGGATTGGAAGAGGAGCAGCTGGGACTAGAACTGGCACCCATATGGGATGCCAGCACCACAGGCGGAGGATTAACCCACTGTGCCACGGGGCCAGCCCCAAGAATGCACTTTTTAAAATATACTTTTATGGGGCTTGCACTGTGGCATAGTGGGTAAAGGCAGTGCCAGCATCTTGTACAGGCATCAGTTCAAGTCCCAGCTGCTCCACTTCCGATCCAGCTCTCTGCTGTGCCCTGGGAAGGCAGTAGAAGATGGCCCAAGTCCTTGGGCCCCTGTACCCACGTGGGAGACCTGGAAGAAGCTCCGGACTTTGGCCCAGCTCTGGCAGTTATGGCCATTTGGGTAGTGAACCAGTGGACGGACAATTCTCTCTCTCTCTCTCTCTCTCTCTCTCTCTCCCTCCCTCCCTCCCTCTGTCTTTCTGTAACTCTCCAAATGGGCCAGACCAAAACCAGGAGCTTCTTCCAGGTCTCCCACATGGGTACTGGGGCCCATGCACTTGGGTTGTTTTCCACTGCTTTCCCAGGTGCATTAGCAAGGAGTAGGATTGGAAGTGGAACAGCTGAGATACGAAGCCGTACCTATATGGGATGTTAGCATCACAGATGGCTGTTTAATCCACTGTGCCACAGTGCTGGTCCCCTTTTCTCTCTAATTTTTTAAAATATTTAATTATTTATTTTGAAAGTCAGAGTTAAGAGAGAGACAGGTCTTAATCTGCTGGTTCACTCCCCAAATACACACAGTGGCCAGCACTGGGCCAAGTTGAAGCCAAGAGCCAGGAGCTTCATCCTGGTCTCGCACATGGGTAACCATCGTTCACTGCTTTTCTCAGGTCTTTAGCAGGGAGCTAGATCAGAAATGTGCAGCCAGGACATGAACTGGTACCACGTGGGATGGCGGGTCACAGGCTGTGGCTTAACCCACTATAACACACTGTTGGCCCCAAGAATGCATTTCTTTTGAATAGTTAAAATGTATTATCTTGGGGCGGGCATTGTGGTGTAGTAGGCTAAACCTCTGCCTGCAGTGCCAGAATCCCATATGGGCGCCTGTTCGAATCCCAGCTGCTCCACTTCTGATCCAGCTCTCTGCTATGACCTGGGAAAGCAATAGAAAAATGGCCCAAGTGCTTGGGCCCCTGCACCCATGTGAGAGACCCAGAAGCGGCTCCTGGCGTTGTATTGGCCCAGCTCTGGCCATTGCGGCCATCTGGGGAATGAACCAGTGAATGGAAGACCTTTCTCTCTGTCCTTCTCTCTCTAACTCGCTTCTCAAATAAAGGTATCATCTTAAAATGTTCCAGGCAGGCCGGCGCCGCGGCTCACTAGGCTAATCCTCCGCCTAGCGGCGCCGGCACACCGGGTTCTAGTCCCGGTCGGGGAGCCGGATTCTGTCTCGGTTGCCCCTCTTCCAGGCCAGCCCTCTGCTGTGGCCAGGGAGTGCAGTGGAGGATGGCCCAGGTGCTTGGGCCCTGCACCCCATGGGAGACCAGGAAAAGCACCTGGCTCCTGGCTCCTGCCATCGGATCAGCGCGGTGCGCTGGCCGCAGCGCGCCGGCCTTGGCGGCCATTGGAGGGTGAACCAACAGCAAAGGAAGACCTTTCTCTCTGTCTCTCTCACTGTCCAATCTGCCTGTCTAAATAAATAAATTAATTAATTAATTAAAAAAAATCTATAAAAAAAAAAATGTTCCAGGCAGAGTGAGCACTGGACATGCCTTCATCTAATTCTCACAATAACTTTGAGGTAGATCATGTGGTCCCCATTGCACGCATGAGGAAATTGAACTTTAGGCTGGTTAAGTAACTTACCTGAGCTGTATCCCCCAAAAAGTAGTGACCCATGCAGTCTGACTCTGGATTGGTTGGTTTTGTTTTGTTTTGTTTTTGACAGACAGAGTTAGACAGTGAGAAAGGGAGAGAGAGACAGAGAAAGGTCTTCCTTCTGTTGGTTCACCCTAATGGCCGCTACGGCTGGCGTGCCGCAACAATCCAAAGCCAGGAGCCAGGTGCTTCCTCCTGGTCTCCCATGGGGTGCAGGGCCCAAGCACCTGGGCCATCCTCCACTGCCTTCTCTGGCCATAGCAGAGAGCTGGCCAGGAAGAGGAGCAACCGGGACAGAATCCGGTGCCCCGACCGGGACTAGAACCCCAGGTGCTGGCGCCGCAGGCAGAGGATTAGCCAAGTGAGCCATGGTGCCGGTCTGGATTCTGTATTCTTAACCATTATAGTAAAATAATTTAAAAAAAATTTTTTTTTAATTTTAGAGCTAGACCCACTCTAGCCTTTCAAACAACATTACCCTTTCAAAGGCAGTGTTAGCCTGCATCAAGAACCTTACTGCTTCTAGTCCTATGTGTTTGATTTCTGTCCCATCATTTTTACAATTGAATCAAGGCTTTCTGAGAATAGGGGTTGAATCCCAAGGAATGTCCCTGGCAGGGAATTACTAATGCCACAGCAAGAGGGGCCCCCTGAGGCAGATGCACCTAACGCTCAGATCATTATGTAGCAGCCACCCTGATCCCTGATGGCCCTGGGCTGGGGAGGGGTGTTGGTTCAAGAACAAAGAACAGTGGACTATGAAAGGGGGCCTGTGGAGGTAGCCAGCTTAGCAGACATCTGGGAGCACCGATCACTGGTAGAGTGGCAGGCTGCTTCACCTCTCTCCCCTTTAGGTCCTGTCTGAGAGGGTGTCCGCAGGGATGTAGCCCTCGCGCTGACCCTCCCTCTGGGGGCCCATCCCCGCAGTGCCTTTCTTCCTGACATGGAGTGTGGTGAACTCGGTGCATTGGGCCAACGGCTCGACACAGGCTCTGCCGGCCACCACCATCCTGCTGCTTCTCACGGTTTGGCTGCTGGTGGGCTTTCCCCTCACTGTCATTGGAGGCATCTTCGGGAAGAACAACGCTAGCTCCTTTGATGCACCTTGTCGCACCAAGAACATCGCCCGGGAGATCCCGCCCCAGCCCTGGTACAAGTCTACTCTCATCCACATGACTGTTGGAGGCTTCCTGCCCTTCAGGTACCCACCCGTATTCCATGCCCACCACTCGCAGGTTCCCGACCTCAGCTTTTCCTTTGCCACTTGCTCAGTATGCTACCCCAGCTTCAGTGCTAAACCCTGATCTCCTGTTATTGACTGGAATGGCTCCTCCTAGCCCCAAGCAGGAATGAGCCTGAGCCAGGCCGGATCCGAGCGTGGTGCATTTGGAAAGCTCTCAGACACCATGCCCTTCCCTGAGTCTTGTTGGTTTCTAATTTTAGTGTGTGGGCATCATGGGGGGCTTCGGCCCATTTGATTACTCATTCAGTTTGTTGAGCACTTCTCTGTGCCAGGGAGATAGACAAAGTCCTTTGGCTCAGCCTTTCACGAAGATGCTCTTGAAATGAAGGCAACGATTCTTAGCCCCCCCTCAAAAAAAAAAAAAAAGCCCACAGAACCGGGAAATCGGGGGTAGACAGCAGAGTGGCCGCACTTGGCGCAGTGGCTGAGCCACCGGGAGCGGTGACTAACGCCGTGTGTCGTCTCCACAGCGCCATCTCCGTGGAGCTGTACTACATCTTCGCCACAGTGTGGGGTCGGGAACAGTACACGCTGTACGGCATCCTCTTCTTTGTCTTCGCCATCCTGCTGAGCGTGGGGGCCTGCATCTCCATCGCGCTCACCTACTTCCAGCTGTCGGGCGAGGACTACCGCTGGTGGTGGCGCTCGGTGCTCAGCGTCGGCTCCACCGGCCTCTTCATCTTCCTCTACTCGGTCTTCTACTACGCCCGCCGCTCCAACATGTCGGGGGCGGTACAGACAGTGGAGTTCTTTGGCTACTCCTTGCTCACTGGCTACGTCTTCTTCCTCATGCTGGGCACCATCTCCTTCTTTTCCTCCCTGAAGTTCATCCGTTACATCTATGTAAACCTCAAGATGGACTGAGTGCGGCTCTTCGCTCCCTCTCTCCCTGCCCCCGCCTCCTCGCAGCTTCTCTCCCGAGCGAGAGACTGAACTGAATAATGGTATTGTCGTCGCCTTCCCCCTTGTCTGTGGGCCTGCCTTTCCCAGAGCGGGCCCGGAAATTCTAAATCTCTGATTACATCAGGAGTATATATTTGAACTTTCTCAGTTGCCTTTAGTTGCGGTCCTGATTTTTCTTTTTACAATTGTCAAAATAAAATTTATTAATAAAAAGGGTCCTGTAGTTGGAAGTTTTGGTCTGGCCGCTGAACGAGCTGGGAACGCTCGGCGTGGGGAACCTACATTGCCAGGGCCCTGTTTCCCCGGCTCAGCCGGCGCGCTAAGCCTGACGGAAGCGGCGGAGCCGGAGCGCTCAGTGGGAAGTGAGCTGATCTCCCTAGCGACCAAGCGGCGCGGAGCAACGCCCTTTCCGCCGGAAGTCGTGTCAGAGCCTCCACGTGCTGTCCCTCCCCCCGCCCCCCCTTCCCGGCCCGGTAGCGGCGGCTCCGCTGCTGCCATGGAGCCCGCCGGCCTGGAGCAGGTCCTGCGAGAGCTGCTGCTGCCTGACACCGAGCGCATCCGCCGGGTATGGGAGGGAAGGGGCTGTGCCGGGGCGGGCGGGAGGTTATGGGAAAGGCCCGGGTCTGACCCTCGGCTTTCGCCCCAGGCCACCGAGCAGCTCCGGACCGCTCTTCGGGACTCTGCAGCTTTGCCGGCGCTCTGCGACCTGCTGGCCTCGGCAGCCGACCCTCAGGTACGGCCCCTCCCCGCCGAGGTTCCCGCCGCCACCCGCCCTGCGCCTTACTCCCTGGACCCCCTCACGCCTGCTTCCTCGTCCTAGATCCGCCAGTTTGCCGCCGTGCTCACCCGCAGACGGCTGATCACCCGCTGGCGACGGCTGGCAGAGCAGCAGCGGGAGAGGTGGGCTGGGCCTGGGGCGGGGCCGGGCGGGGCCGGGCTGAGCCTGCTGTCGGGCAGGCCGGGTACCAGACGCCCGCCGTCTGTGTTCCAGCCTCAAGTCCCTGGTCCTGACGGCTCTGCAGAAAGAGACGGAGTAAGTGCCCACCGCCTTTTCTCGGACCCTAACCGACTCTCAGGGGAGTCCTCTCTGGGTTTCTACCTGCCTTTCAGCTGTAGTCTGAGTCTTGGGGTGGGTCGGAACTTCAGTCCTGGAGGAGGGTGGAGTGGGGAGTCCCAGGCTGTGCTGAAGACTGAAGTTCTTGGGAAGGGGCAGTGCTGAGCCCCGTGGCCCTCGAGAACAGTGAGAAGGAAACGCAGGCTCCCCAGGTGACACACCCACAGCGCTGCTGGGCTCCGCAGAGCAGCTTGGCCGAGACCCGGTGCGGCCCCATCAAGGCTGGGCCACTGTGTGCAGGGTTGGGGAGTGCTGGAGGGCGGCTGAGGGGGATCACTCCTGTGTGCAGGCACTCGGTGAGCCTCAGCCTGGCTCAGCTCTCGGCCACCATCTTTCGAAAGGAAGGCCTGGAGGCCTGGCCTCAGCTCATGCAGCTTCTTCAGCACAGCACACACAGCCCGCACCTCCCCGAGAGAGAGGTACTGTCGCACGTGGGCTGGGCGGGCGGGTGGGCGGCACGGCCCCAGCGCTGGGCGGGGAGTAAGCTGCCTCCCCGCCTCCGGGGCAGATGGGGCTTTTGCTGCTCAGTGTGGTGGTGACCTCCCGGCCCGACGCCTTCCAACCCCACCACCGAGAGCTTCTTCGACTGCTGAATGAGACCCTTGGCGAGGTGGGCTCTCCTGGGCTGCTCTTCTACTCGCTGCGCACCCTGGCCGCCGTGGCGCCCTACCTCAGCACCGACAACGTGGTGAGACAGGACCCTTACCACCCCGGCTCCCCCTCCTTGGGCCTCGTGTCCTCTCCCCTCCAGCTTGCAGAACTACTTCGCATTCGCGGCCTGCCTTCAGTCCATGCTCACGGTGGAGAAAGGGGCATCGCGGGTGGCGGGCCTGGCTGCCGGGCCAGGGCTGCTTTTCAGAGTCCAAGCTGTGAGGAGCCCGTGGCTTCTGGGGCCCAGGGCTAGGCCGCGTCATGCATTCTGTGGCTCAGCTCGTCTCCTGTCCCCCAGCCTCTCGCACGGATGTTGGTGCCTAAGCTCATTGCTGCCGTGAAGAGTCTGATCCCCATAGACGAGGTGAGGCCAGGTGGGCGGGGGTACCCACGCTGGCCCGGGGAGGCAGGGAGCGAGCCTGCTAATGCTGTGCCTATCTGTCAGGCCAAGGCGTGTGAGGCCCTGGAAGCCCTAGATGAGCTGCTGGAGTCAGAGGCGCCTGTGGTCACTCCCCACCTGTCCGAGGTCCTCGCGTTCTGCCTCGAGGTGAGCCTGGGCTGGTCATGGCCCTGCTGCTTGTTCCTTGGGTGTTTCCTTGCCTTGCTCTGATTCTTGTTAGTCTCTGCACAGGTGGCTAGAAACGTGGCCTTGGGAGATGCCATACGTGTGCGTATTCTCTGCTGCCTCACTTTCTTGGTCAAAGTCAAGAGCAAGGTGAGTGCCCTCTGATGCACATCACCCCAACTCAACATCCCCTCAGTTGCACTCCTGGGGCTTTCTGTCCATCTCAGGTTATCTAAGGTATTACGGACAGACGTGCTTTGAGAATCTTTCTGGAGCCATCATGGCTTGGAAGGCTTTTTTTTTTCCCCAAGATTTATTTGAGAGGCAGAGTTAGAGTGACAAAAAAATCTTCCATTCTCTGGTTCACTTCCCAAAAGGCTGCAATGGCCAGAGCTGGGCTGATCTGAAGCCAGGAGCCAAGAGATTTCTCTGGGTCTCCCATGTGTGTGTAGGGGCCCAAGCACTTGGACCATCTTCTGCTACTTTTCCAGGCCATAGGCAGAGAGCCGGATCAGGAGAGGAGCAGCCAGGACACAAACTGGTGCCCATGTGGGATGCTGGCGCCGTAGGTGGAGGCTTAGCTTACTATGTCGCAGCGCCAGCCCCCAGGCTGGAATTTTTCATGTGGGCCTGTGTTGGGTGCATAGTCCCAGGCACACTGTCCCCTCCCTCTCAAGGCCTTGCTGAAGAATCGCCTCTTGCCTCCCTTGCTGCAAACCCTTTTCCCCATCATGGCTGCCGAGCCCCCCTTGGGCCAGTTGGATCCTGAGGACCAGGATGAAGAAGAGGAGTTGGAGATCGGGCTGGCAGGGGAGACTCCCAAACACTTTGCTGTCCAGGTAGGATGTGGCATGGGCCAGGGGCAGGGTGACAGGTGGTTGTGGGAGATCGGGAAGGCAAAGGTAGAGTCCCATGGTCTTCCTGTCTCTTCCCAGGTTGTGGACATGCTGGCGCTACACCTGCCCCCGGAGAAGCTCTGTCCCCAGCTGGTAAGTGTGACTCTGCCCTTATGGTGTGCCAACCCTGCGGTGTGACAGGCTGTTTGTTGCCACAGAGTGGGTGGGCCGTTGCCAGGCTTTGAGGAGAGTGCCGTGTGCTGCCCTAGATGCCCATGTTGGAGGAGGCCTTGCGGAGCGAGAGTCCGTACCAGCGCAAGGCTGGGCTCCTGGTGCTGGCGGTGCTGTCCGACGGAGCTGGAGACCACATCAGGCAGAGGTGTCCATTCCCCTGGCCCGGCGTGCGGGTGGCCCCCGGGGAGAAGGGCTGTGCGTCCCATGGCAGCCCCGTGTTTCCCCTCGCCCTCCAAAGTGTCCTAGCTTGGAAGGGAAGTGACATAGCCTCCCAGCCTTAGTTTTCCTGGGGAAAATGAACGGAACAGGTCAGCCTAGGACCCCTGGGTCTGCCCCTCAGACTGTGCCCCCCCCCCCCCCCCCCCCCCGTAGGCTGCTGCCTGCACTGCTGCAGATTGTGTGCAAAGGCCTGCAGGATCCCTCGCAAGTGGTGCGCAATGCTGCGCTCTTTGCCCTGGGCCAGTTCTCGGAGAACTTGCAGGTCAGCAAGGCTGGACGTGGGCAGCTGCCTCTTGGGAGCCCCCCACCCAGGCCAGGGAGCAGCTTCCCCTTGGCATCCCTGCTGCTGTTGGCACCCAAGCGTGTGCCCTGCAGGTGACGTGGTGAAGCTGACTCGAGCCCTGCTTGCTGTGCCCCCAGCCCCATATCAGCAGCTACTCAGGGGAGGTGATGCCGCTGCTCCTCGCCTACTTGAAGTCAGTGCGTCCCGGGCACACACAGCACCTAGCCAAGGCCTGCTACGCCCTGGAGAACTTCGTGGAGAACCTTGGTAACGGCAGTAGCAGGGAGCGCTGGGAGGGCCTCGGCCGAAGGGGCAGGAGCTCTGCCTGCAGTATGGCCACAGAGGAGCCCTCGGGGTGGTGGGCACACAGAAGGGAGACCCGGGTGAGGTGGTAGCCAACCGCCCATTCCCACAGGGCCTAAAGTGCAGCCCTACCTTCCGGAGCTTATGGAGTGTATGCTGCAGCCTCTGAGGAGCCCCAGCAGCCCCCGGGCCAAGGAGCTGGCTGTGAGCTCCCTGGGAGCCATTGGTGAGGCCGTGGCAGCAGTGGGGTTGGGGGCGAGGGGTTCCTCCACACATCCCACAGGCCTGGCAGCCCCTGGCCTTCCCCTCATGGGCTCTGTCTTTGCCTCCTGCAGCCACGGCCGCCCAGGCCTCCCTGCTGCCCTATTTTCCCACCATCATAGAGCACCTGCGGGGATTCCTGGTGACGGGCCACGAGGATCTCCAGCCTGTGCAGACCCAGAGCCTAGGTGAGTGGGTGGGGGGCCCTGGGGCTCACCAGCTGTTCACAGAGCTCGCCCCCAAGACAGCACAGGTGTCTTCTCCCTTGTTGAAGATGGTGTTTTCCACATCGTGTCCAGCTCAGGCTAGAATTTCTGAATTCGTTCCCGCTGTGGTCTCTTAGCTCACGTCCACGTCCCAGTGCTAACCGAGCCCTTGCTCTCACAGAGACGCTGGGGGTGCTGGCGCGAGCAGTTGGGGAGCCCATGAGGCCCCTGGCTGAGGAATGCTGCCAGCTGGGGCTGGGCCTGTGCGACCGAGTGGATGACCCTGACTTGCGGCGCTGCACGTGAGTGCCCCGCCCCTCCTGCCCCCACACTGGATCCGCGGTTCCCTCCGAGGACCCTTGCCCTCTGGTTTTGGACCTCAGGCGAGTTTCCCCAGGCTCCGCTATCCTGCCTGGCTGTGGCGGGCAGGGCCATACAGCTTCTGTCTTCTCCAACAGGTACAGTCTATTCGCAGCCTTATCGGGGCTGATGGGCGAGGGCCTGGCACCCTACCTTCCACAGATCACCACGCTCATGCTGTTGTCGCTGCGTTCCACTGAGGGCATTGTGGTGAGCAGAGGGTGAGTGGGCTGGTTGGGCAAGGCCAGCCCTTCGATGGGATTCCCCTCTTGGGCCCCGCTGAACCGGCGTCCCTGCTGTGCCTCCTCCATCCAGCCTCAGTATGACGGGAGCAGCTCCTTCCTCCTGTTTGATGACGAGAGCGATGAGGAGGAAGAGGAGGAGCTCATGGACGAGGAGGAAGAGGATGACGACGACTCCGAGATCTCGGGGTGCGGAGGGGGTGCTGTTGTGCTCAGAGGAACCCAGACGTGGGCCCGGTACCGGGCTCTGCTCCGAGTGCCTGCTCACCGCTGCCTCCCCGCCCTACGCCAGGTACAGCGTGGAGAACGCCTTCTTTGATGAGAAGGAGGACGCCTGTGCCGCCCTGGGGGAGATCTCCGTGAACACCAGGTGAGCATGGCCCTCTGGCACCGAAACCCCCGCCCGCGCCCGGGGCCCCTCCCCGACAGCTGTGTGTCTGTCCACAGCGTGGCCTTTCTTCCGTACATGGACAGCGCCTTTGAGGAAGTATTCCGACTGCTGGAGGTGAGTGGGCTGCGGCAGTGGGGTCGGTGCAGAGGCTGGGGGGCCCATGTTGATGGTGCACACAGCGGTGTAACCCACCTCTCGTCCCAGTGTCCTCACCTGAACGTGCGCAAAGCAGCCCACGAGGCTCTGGGCCAGTTCTGCTGTGCGCTGCACAAGGCCTGTCAGAGGTGCCCATCAGAACCCAACACTGCTGGTGAGAACGGGAGGCTGGCGGGTGGGGGCCCTGGGGGAGACACAGGGCCTGACCGCCAGTAATGTCCCCAGCTCTGCAGGCTGCCCTGGCGCGGGTGGTGCCATCCTACATGCAGGCGGTGAGCAGGGAGCAGGAGCGCCAGGTGGTGATGGCTGTGCTGGAGGCCCTGACAGGGGTGCTGCGTGGCTGCGGGGCCCTCACGCTGCAGCCGCCCGGGCGCCTCGCCGAGCTCTGCACCACGCTCAAGGCCGTGCTGCAGAGGAAGGTGAGGCAGGCGGTGCGCTGCGGGGACAGGGCTGGGGCTGCTCAGAGCACTCAGGGCTGGGGAGGGCCTGGCTAAGCGGCTGCCCCTGCCCACAGACAGCCTGTCAGGACCCTGAGGAGGAGGAGGAAGAGGAGGAGGAGCAGGTGAGAACTCCAGGTGGTCCCCCAGGGGCTAGGTGGATGGTGCACTCTGCTTGGCCTGGGGAGCCAGGCTGCTAAAGTGATTGGTGATGGCCAGAGTGACAAAACCCTGACCCCACTCAGCCAGCAGGGCTCCAGGTAAGGAGGGCAGTGGGATGGGCTTGGAGGGGTAGGTGGGAGTGGGGGAGCGGAGGAAGGAGCTGGGCCAGTCCTGCCACTGGGCGGCTGCAGGATCACCTGTGGTCAGTGGCAGGGTGGGGAGACTGGCCTGGAGCTCCAGCCCCTGACCTGGCTCCGCAGGCTGAGTATGACGCCATGTTGCTAGAGCACGCTGGAGAGGCCATCCCTGCCCTGGCAGCCGCGGCGGGGGGAGATGCCTTTGCGCCCTTCTTTGCTGGCTTCTTGCCGTTGCTGCTCTGCAAGACAGTGAGTGCTCCATTCTGGCTTCAAACTGCAGTCCTCCCATGACTACCCCTCCGTGTGTCCCAGTCCCAAGGCTGATCTGCACTCCTCCCCACCCACCCCCGTCAGAAACAGGGCTGCTCGGTGGCCGAGAAGTCCTTTGCCGTCGGGACTCTGGCGGAGTCCATCCAGGGCCTGGGCTCGGCCTCAGCTCAGTTTGTGTCCCGGCTGCTGCCTGTGCTGATGAGCACCGCCCGGGAGGCAGACCCCGAGGTACGGAGCAACGCCATCTTTGGGCTCGGCGTGCTGGCAGAGCACGGGGGCCGCCCTGCTCAGGAGTATCCTTGGCTTGCCGAGCACACATTGAAGGTGTGGGAGTGTCCCCAGGGCTCAGGGATGGGTGAGGTCTGCGTGTGTGCCCATTCCTTGACTATGGATCAGACACTTCCCCAAGCTGCTGGGGCTCCTTTTACCCCTCCTGGCACGGGAGCGACAAGATCGTGTCCGGGACAACATCTGTGGAGCACTCGCCCGCCTGCTGATGGCCAGTCCCACGAGGAAACCAGAGCCTCAGGTAAGGGAGGGGCATCAAGGCCAGGGAGGGACGGGGAGGGCAGGGCAGGTGGCCTGAGGCTTCCGTGTGTCCAGGTGCTGGCTGCCCTGCTGCACGCCCTGCCACTGAAGGAGGACCTGGAGGAGTGGGTCACTATAGGCCACCTCTTCAGCTTCCTGTACCAGAGCAGCCCTGACCAGGTACTCGATGCTGGCGTCTTGGTACTAGGCGCAGGATGACAGTCTCAGTGTCCTTAGCCCTGTCTGGTTTGTCTGTGAGTAGTGGCAGCCTGTTCTGCGGAGGGAGAGGCGATGCTTCCTTCCTCTGAGTGTGTCTCCTTCAGCAGCTCCATTTCTACCCTCTGGTGGAAGCCACAAGTTGAAGCTTTCCTGGGCTGACTTCTAGACAGGGCTCACTGGGCTGCAGTTAGAAAGAGCCCTGGGCACCTCATGTATCTCAGCTCAAAGCACGTAGCTAGATTCGGCCAGATGTCCTGGTGTTGCTGTAGCACGCCTGTGGTACACCTGGAGACCACTGTGCTGGGAACGCCCTTGCTTTTGGAGGGCGGGGCGGGGTGAGATGTGTGACCACAGCGATGCTTAGCCACCTGCCCCATGGCTGCTTCTCTGTTGTTGCCTTTAGTGCCTGTGAGGCAGGCCCCAGCTCAAGCAGCCCTGGGGGACACTGCCTGTCCTTACAGGTCGTAGATGTGGCTCCTGAGCTCTTGCGCATCTGTAGCGTCACTCTGGCGGAAAACAAGATCCCACCAGGTGAGGGTGGCTGGCGAGGGGGTGGCGGGGCTCCAGAGCTTGGGGCAGCCAGGGCTTAGGGGCCTGGACCTCTCCCTCTGCACTGTCCACCCAGACACAAAGGCCGCGCTGCTGCTGCTCCTGACGTTCCTGGCCAAACAGCACATCGACAGCTTCCATACAGCCCTGGGCTCACTGCCAGCTGACAAGGCTCAGGAGCTCCAGGCCCTGCTGGGTTTCAGCTAGACTGCAGGCTGCAGCCAGGCCCGAAAGAACAGAGCCTGCCCAGGACCTAAGGTCACCTCTCAAGCCAGCTCCAGCTTGCACCTTACCAAAGAGTCGATCTCCTTTGAGTCAGCCGGCTTGCTGCCTTACAGGGGTGTCCCTGGAGCTGGATTTGTCACAAGTGGAGTCATGACATCATACCGTAATAAAGGCAGCTTGTTTTCTGCTTGGACAGAGGTATGTGTTCAGAAATGAAGCAGGCAGGGCCCAGTGAGGCAGAATATGGTTTAATGGAGCTAGTTTCCTGGCAGCTTTGTAAAATGGGCGTTACCCTCGGTAGAACCGGGGCCCTGGCTGGATCAGGAGGCGCCCGTACGGCTTCTTCTGTTCCACATGCAGTATCTGCTGCGCTGCGAGCACTGGTCAGGAGGGAGAAGAGGGCAGGCAGGAGTCCCCACATGGCCCTGTGCGGGGGGCTCACCACCCCGTGTGCACACACGGCCAGCACTCACCCAGGAGCAGGTAGAAGACCTGCGCAGCCACCCTGCGGGAGCTGAGCGGGGACACCAGGCTGCTGAAGTCAGGCTCCCGCTTGGCCCTCAGCTCCAGTGCCACTGCCCTGTAGGGATGGAGAAGGGTGAGCAAGGCCCCAGCCTGGCCCTCCCCACGGAGGCGCCCCCACCCCAGCACCTGTGCACAGCCTCCAGGGACAGCAGCTCAGGCTCTGGTGGCAGCTCGGAGGGCATCTCCAAGGGCACCTCTGGGAGCTCCGGCACCACCGGCAACGCCGGGGGCTCTGGCTGTTCCATCTCAGCCCAGGCCCTAGGGAGACATGGGAGTTGAGTGGAGCTGGAAGGCGGCGCTGTGGCTGGGATCAGGGCACGCCCATCCTAGCCGGTGGCTACACTGCAGGCTGGGCCTACACAGCCTGGCTTCTCACCAGCGTTCCTCTGGGGGGATGAGGCTGATCCGCGACTTCTCCTCCTCGGCGGGCTCCAGGGAGAGCTCTGTGGGGGCGGCAGGGGGCCCAGGGGAGTGTGACTGGCACTGAGCAGTCTGCCTTGGGGCACCCAGCCAGACCAGCTGTCTGTGCTGTGTGCTGCCTTGGGAAAAGCTGTGTTCTCTCTTATCAGCGCTTTCCCACAGGCTCGGGAAGCCCCCTCCGGGCGGGAGGACTGGAGAGTGCCCTGCGTTAGTTCACCCCAGTCCCTCACAGCTGGGCCACGGGCGGGCCCAGACCCCTCCCCCGAGCTTACCTGAAGACACCATGAGGGGACCGCTGGGCTCCTGGGCTTCCCTCAGGACCTGGAGACGGGAGGAGGAGAACTCAGACCCCGGCCTCACGAGCGTCCGGGGCCAGTGAGCCTGCAGCGTGCGCTGGGCGGGGGCGGAGGGGTGGGGTGTGGGTACCTCGATCTCACTGACAGCCTCAGCCCTTCTCTCCTCTTCCTCCACCTCCTCGGGCGGCCTTCGCCTGAGCGCTCTTGCGGGGGTCTGGGCACAGCGGGTCCACAAAGCCAGTAGTTCCAGGGGAAGCCGGCCGGCTGATGGGGAAGGGGCAGTGGCGACAGAGCCCTGTCACCAAGAGGGAGGACTCGGTCCTGAAGAGCCCTGCGCCCAACCCCCGCCCTCCTTACGGTACGTCGGGGTCCGGAGCAGCTCCGTGGGGCTTGTGATGGTCCTCTCCGGAGGCTGCACCATGGGCTGCGTGGTGGCAGGAGACAGGAGCCTCAGGAGCAAGCCACGCCTCGGCGCCCCTTCACCTACCTGTCCAGACTACAGCCTGCCTGCCCTGCTCGTGCTAAAGGACTACCGGGTGCCTGTGAATGTGCCAGGTGGGGCCGCGGACGCAGCACGGCAAGTTGTGGAGGTGCAAACCCACATCAGGTTCCCAGGCCCCGCCCCCAGCCCACACCTGTGCCCTCCCAGGGCCGCACTCACACACTCCCAGCAGTGGGCCCTGGTCTGCAGCTGTTCTTTGAATTTTTCCCTGGAGATCTGAGTCTCCTTGTCCCAGAACAGTAACTGGCGGCGGCGGCGGCGGCGAGCAGGGGGACTCCTGGGAGATGGGGGCCCTGGGGGCCTCTTCTGCAGAGCGGGGAAGGAAGGGGCCACCAGGCGTCATTCCCTTCCTGTCACCCTGGTGGCTGCTACAGCTCCACGCTCCGCCCACCCCCTTAAGGTGCCTGGGGGAAGGGCTAGGGCACGGCCGCCCACACGTGCGGCTGACACCTTGCATGAAGGGACCAGCTGGGACGTGCAGGCCACATGATGGGGTGTGGAAAAGCAGCATCCTGGACTGCTCTTCAGCCAGGCCCCAGGGGAGCCAGCAGTGTCACTGGGCTTGGGGAAGCAGCTCTGGGAGAGGAGGGACGCTGAGGAGGAGGAACACTCACCTTCGGGCTGGGTGGGGGCGGCAGACGTAGCTCTGGCGATGGGGTCACCTCTGTAACAACACCGGGGTCATGGTTCTGTCCTGCCCGCCCCCGCACTGTCGTCCTCCCTTTGGCAAGTGGACGTGTGGCCTTGTCTGCAGCAGCTGTGGTGTCACTCACCCATGGGTGGGGCCCCGGGCTCCCAGGCTGCCAGCTTCACCTCCTCGGGGACCAGGACCGGGACTGGAACTGGCTCTGCTATCCCTTCCACCCTGGGAGACAACGGGCAAGAGAAGTCAGGCTGCCCGGCTGCCCTAACCAGCACGGGGCCCGCCACCTGGTGCAGGATCCCTGCCCTTACTGGACGGGAGCTGGAGGCGAGAGAGGGGGCACTGTGATGTCGCGCTCTGGGGCCCGGGGCTCCTCCACGGCCTCTGCAGAGAGAGGATCAGCACTCAGGGGCGGAGGCCACGGGAGCGCTGCCCCGTCCCAGGCTGCCCGAGCCAGGGCTCCCACCTTCCGGTGGTGGGCGGGCCCTCAGCCTGGCCAGCCGTCGCTCCTCCAATAAGATAGCTTCGTCTTCCTCTGCAATGAGGAGGTCCAAGTCTCGGCGGCTGACCTCCGGGAGGTCCCGTTCGCCCTGCAGGGAGAGGACGGGCAAGGGGTGTGGCATGCCATGGGGCGGGGCCCCAGGAGACAGGGATGAGGCCAGGGAGATGGAGAAGGTCATGCTGGGGGCCACCTCACCTCAATATGCAGCATGCGGATGGGCTCTGCTTCCTGGAGGGTGATGACCTCAGGGGGCAGCACTGTGAACAAGATCCTGTCTGGTGGGACTGGGGAGTCACACCCACCCCACCATATCTGTTCCCACACTCACGGGACTCGAGTCAAGTCCACCTGGTTCTGGGCAGGCCCAGGCCAGTTACCAGCGGCCCAGCCCTGGGTGCTCACCACTGTTAGGCTCGCTTTCCTCACCGGTAAAGTGGGGTTAAGGATCCTGACCTCACAGGACTCTGGTGAGGCACAGAGGAGGTGACACACACACACACGGGCCTGGCTCTTAAATCCAGTCATTCCTTCAGTGGTCGGCCCTTCCTGTGCCTCTCACCAGAAGTTCTCTCTGCTGACCTGGCTTCCTGGGCTCTGCAGGGACTTCAGGAGGGGCCTCCTCAGGCATTCTTTCTGGAATTGCAGCCTCTAAGAGGTGTCGAATCTTCGGAGGAGGATGGGGAGCAAAAGAGGACAGTTCAGCTTCAGCCCCCCGCTTTCCCACTTGTGCAACAACAGGCAGTGGACAGTGATCTGGTGCCCTTTATGCCCAATTTTGTTTGTTTTTAAAGATTTACTTATTGGAAAGGCAGAGATACAGAGAGAAGTAGAGAGTGTGATCTTCCATCTGCTGGTTCATTCCACAAACGCCACAACAGCTGGGGCTGGGCAGGCCAAAGCCAGGAGCTTCATCTGGGTCTCCCACATGGGTGCAGGGGCCCAAGAAATTGGGCCAACCTCCACTGCTTTCCCAGGTCCATTAGCAGGGAGCTGGGTCAGAAGAGGAGCAGCCGGGATGCGAACCAGCACCCATGTGGGATGCCAGCACTGCAGGCGGAGACTTAACCCCCTATGCCACAGCGCTGGCCCCTACGCCTAATTCTTGTTGCATCGCCAGCAGCATGCAGTGAGCCCACTGGCTGTCTGGTCTGCTTTCCTCCTTGCCCTCACCACCCCACCTCCAGTTCTCTAGCCTTTGTCAGTGTGTCTTGTGCAAGAAGCACTATGCCCTATGTGAACTGCTGTGAGGGACCGAGGCAGGGAAACCAGTTTGTATATGACCCCAACAAGAGTCCATGCAAAGGATCAGACAGGCCCCTGGGAAAGTACTGAGCTGTACTGAGTTCCTGAATAGCACTGGGTTCTGTTGGGAGGGGGATGAAGACTTCATGAAAGCAGATGGCACTGTGGCATAGCAGGTAAAGCCATGTCTCGGCTGCTCCACTTCCACTCTAGCTCCCTGCTAATGTGCCTGGAAAGCAGTGGAGGATGGCCCAAGTGCTTGGGCCTGTGCTGTCACATGAGAGATCCAGAAGAAACTCCGGGCTCCTGGCTTTGGTCCGGCCCAGCTCCAGCCATTATAGCTATTTGGGGAGTGAATCAGTTGATGAAAGATCTCTTCCTCTCTATGTATAACTCCTAACATTCAAATAAACAAATATTAAAAAAAAAAAAAAGACTTCATGGAAAAGGTAGCCTTTAAGCCAGGTCTGTAAGGATTTACAGAGCTTGAGCAATAGAGAATGGCCAGTGACCATCATGGACTAAGAAATGTGGCATCTCTGGGATGTAGGGACCAGACTGGCATTTGGGAGCCAGGGGCCGTGCTGAGACAAGCTGGGATGGCTAGGCCTGGACCTCAGCATGGAGAACCCCAGCTGCTAGTGTGCAGCTTGCAGTTGGAAGCTACTTCGAGCAGGGAGCCAGGGAGAGGGGGCACAGCGTGAACCATAGCAGTGTCGGGAATGGACAGAGGAGGACACGGGCAGGAAGCCCAGGTGGAGATGATGAGGGTCTGGGCAGTGGGGGTAACGTGGAGATGAGTGGAGTTGAGACAGGTTGGCCTTGAGTAGCTAAGTCGAAGGCCCTCTGCCTGGAGGGTCCAGCATGGCGGTGCCCCTGCACCGTGCCCTGTTGGGGAGAGCTGTGGCAGGCTCCCTTTCCCCCACCCCAGGGTCAGACTGGCACAGGGGCAGGACTCCCCATCTGCACGGTCAGCTCACAAGTCTGAGCTGTTCTGGGCCAATGAGCCCTACCTGAGGGATATCAAAAGGGCTGGGCAGTCTGGGGTCCACAGACATGACCCCAAAAAAAGGGTCCGGAGCATCTTCCAGGGTCTCCATCATGGTCAGGTGGTCAGGAAGCAGCAGGCTGGGTCTGGGAGAGAATGTGGGTTAACAAGGCCCAAGGCTGAGCAGGCCGATGCTTCCCCCAGGGCTGGGCGGTTCCAGCCCTGCATCGGTGCTCACAGTTCAGGCTCGGCCATGTCGATGCGGATCTGCAGCTGGGCCCGGTGCAGGCGCTCCAGAATGTGCTGGATGTCCTCTGTGGGCAAGGAGGGCAAGGTGGAACCAGCACAGGGAGGGCCTCTTGGCTCTGCCTGCCACTGGGGTCTCCAGCCTTACCCACGAGGTACTGGCATTGTTGGAAGTAGACCCGGATCACGCCGATCTGGAGCTGCGCTGAGAGATACAGGGAGAAGCGGGGCCGCGGCAGGCCGGGCTGCGGCGGTTGCACTCGGACCAGCACATAATTGAGAATTTCCTGGCTGCGGGGAACAACGCACCGTGACCACCAAAGTGCCCACGACGGCCCCCAGCCGTTCCCCTCCCCCCTTTCCCGGCCTTACCAGGTCTTTACCACGTTCACCTTCAGGTATTCACGCTTCACCAAGCGGCTCCCACGTGTCGCCGCCAGCCTGGAGGGAGCAGCGAGGAGCCGGGGCCGCATCAGACCTGGAGCCCCGGGAGCCCGTCCCCGCCGCCCGGCCGGCCGCGTCCTCACCAGATGGTGGCAAAGCAGCCGGTGTGGCGCTGAAGCACGTTGGGGTAGTAGAACATCGTCCCTCAGGGCTTCCCCGCCGCTGCGGCGATGGGATTCCAATCCTAACTCCTGGCACTGGCCTCCACAGGTGGCGCTGCGGGAGGACCCCAGAGCTACGCTTGGTGTACCAACGTGAAGGGGGCCGACAGGGCCGCCTTTCGGCGCGCCCTTAGTGGGTTCACGCACCGCGTACAGCCATCGACCTTACTGGAGCTCCGAGGGGAGGCCAGGCAGGGCTGGCAACCGGGCTGGTCCCGCAGCAAGCCTTCGTCCTTGACGCCGGGGAGAGACGCCGGGCTCCAAAGCCTTGGTCTCGGCCACCAGGGGTCGCCCTCGCGCAGGAGCGAGCCCCGCCGCGGGGTGGCAGCGCCCGGCCAGCCAATGGCAAGCAGGTGTCGGGTGCGAGCGCTCTTCCCCCACCGGCGCCAAGCAGGCTGCCTGGGTTCGAGGCCACAGGGTTGCCCAAGACAGGCACAGAACCAATCAGAAGAACCCTGCGCCTTGCCAGGGCCATTGTGAGGTGTCCTGACCAATGGGCTCTGTTTTTCGCCTCTAGTAACAAGGACTTTTGGGAGGCGCTTCCGGGCAGACCAATGAGCGGGGAGCAAACCCCGCTCCGACCCGCAGCAAGCCTGGTAACAAAGTGCAACTGGTCGTAGGGGAGGTCGGGTCATGCGGGGGGCAACCGCTCAGGATGGCAAGATGTAAGGCGGGCTCCTGACCTGGGTTTAGACCCTGCCCTGCCCCCCACTTTCCACCAAGTCCAACTCCGCGTGCCACTAGGGCCTGGGCTAGGGAGGTGGCGCAGGGTGGCCTTGGAGCCCCCGGGAGTCTATCTCCCCGGAAACAGCGGGAGACCCCGCCGGACTCACGGCCTAACCTGATCCTTCTGGGGTTGTGAATGTGAATGTTCTGCTGGCTGAACTAGACTTTAGCTTTGTTGGAAGTCCTTCTCCTCCTCCTCCAAATACCGTTCTGTCGCAAACAGTTGGTTTTGCATCAACTCGGGTTCTTTGGTCGCAGCTCCAAATAGCTCTTACTGCTGCACCTCCTGCCTTTGCACAGCCATTTCTTTGGCCTGGAATCCTTTCCCTGTCCTGTGCTTCTGCCCACGCCCTGGGCCTCGCTGCAGCGGAGCTGACCTGTCCTGCTGCAGTTCCCTTCCATTTGAGAGCTCTGAAGACTGGGGTCGTAATGTTTTCAGTGAGTGCCTGGCCTCCAGCGCAGCAATTAGTTGGCAAATGAATGCACAGTTGCCCTATATTTACAACTGCGGAAGGTCAAGGCTGGTCTGGGCCAGGGCCTGCCTTTATGGATGAGGAAACAGGGGTCCATGCAGATTGCTTCTTCCAGACCACACAGCTCCTCAGGGAGAGCCTGGTTTGGAACTCTCTGCTCTTTCAAATTCCAAAATCTTCCCAATCTCTATTCCACTGTGCTTGGCTACATCGCTTTGTCCGTGATACTTACAAATTGCTGGAATATTGTATAAAAGTTGTCAACATTTGTTAAGTGCTCAGTTTGGGGGCACAAAGGTGATGGAGTGGGGACATCTGCCCTTAAGGTGCTTAGAACCCAGTTTAGGAAACAAGGAGGGGTAGTGGTTTGGCACAGCGGTTAAGTTGCTGCCTGGGGAGCCCACAGCTTGTATCTGAGTGCCTGGTCCACGTCCTGGCTACTCCACTTCAGATCCAGCTTTTTGCTAATGTACACCCTGGGGTGCAGCAGACAGTGGCTCAAGTACTTGGGTCCCTGCCACTCCCATGGGAAACCCAGATTGAGTTCTGGGCCCCTGGCTTCCACCCAGCACGCCCTTGACCACTGTGGCCATCTGGGGATTTGACTAGCAGATGGAAGACTTCTGACTGGAGGCAAGCATTGTGGTGCAGTGCATTAAGCCACCACCAGCAGTGCCGGCATTCCCTATCAGATTGCTGGTTCAAGTCCTGGATACTGCACTTCCAATCCAGCTCCCTAATGCACTTGGGAAGCAGCAGATGGTGGCTCAAGTACCTGAGTTCCTGTCACCCTCGTGGGAAGCTCAGAGGGGGTTTCTGGATCCTGGCTTCAGCCTGTTCCAGCCCCAGCTGTTGCAGGCATTTGGGGAGTAAACCAGCCATGGATGATCTCTACCTTTCAAATAAAAAATGAAAATAAATGCAGGTGCCAGTATCGTGGCATAGCAGGTAAAGGTGTCACCTCCAACACTTAGTATGCCTTGTGGATGCCAGTTTGTGTCCTGGCTGCCTTTTTTTTTTTTTTTTTTTTTTTTTTGACAGGCAGAGTGGACAGTGAGAGAGACAGAGAGACAGAGAGAAAGGTCTTCCTTTGCCGTTGGTTCACCTTCCAATGGCTGCTGCAGCCAGTGCGCTTCAGCTGGCTCACTAGGCTAATCCTTCGCCTGTGGCGCCGGCACACCGGGTTCTAGTCCCGGTTGGGGCGCCAGTTCTGTCTCAGTTGCTCCTCTTCCAGTCCAGCTCTCTGCTGTGGCCTGGGAGGGCAGTGGAGGATGGCCCAAGTGCTTGGGCCCTGCACCCGCATGGGAGACCAGGAGGAAGCACCTGGCTCCTGGCTTCGGATCAGCGCAGCATGCCGGGTGGAGCGGCCATTGGAGGGTGAACCAACGGAAAAGGAAGACCTTTCTGTCTCTCACTGTCCACTCTGCCTGTCCAAAAACAAACAAACAAACAAACAAAAAAGTAACAAGAAAGCATGAAGAAGGCACTCAAGAAATGATGATGGTGTGTTTCAAAGTGGTGGTGATAGAAGCGACAGAAGTAGTCAGATTCTGGAGATTTTGAAAGTACAGTGATGGTGGGATTTGCTGAGGGATTGGATGTGGGGTATGAGAAAATTTGGAACTGATGTAGGTAATTTAGATCTTGCACAAAGAAGGTCTGGGAGTGATTTCAGTGCGCTGGGGGGACCATGGGCTTGGGCACCAGATTTCTTCCTTACCGGTGCAGAGGTCTGTTTAGGCTCTTGGCTTCCCAGCGCGTGGCGGACAAGACTGGAGGGGAGAAGGGAGAGGGGTCTGAGGCAGCAGTGAAGCTCCTCAAGAGGGACAGCACGGAGACCCTGGGAGGACCGTGAAGGCGTCTACACTCGGTCACTTGGGTGAGCTGCTGAAAGCTTATGGGTGACATGACAGGAAGTCTGGGGAGCCAACCCGTGTCCGTGCAGGAGGGGAAGCTCCAGGCTGTGGCGAACAGGCAGGTGGAAGCAGTCTGGTGGAACTGAGCCTACAGGAAGTAGGCGCCACGTGGCCTTGGGAAGGGAGCATTTCCAGTGTGGTGGCAAAATGAACGCGGGGATGAGACGGGCAGCCCTCCCATCTCAGTGAGCAGGGTGTTGGCGACGTGAAACTCGGCCGCACTGTGTTCTGGGGCTCCGGTGCGGAGAGAAATCCACTTGGGAGCTCCCGTCTATCAGCTGTGCTGGGGGAAGAAGCACAGAGGCAGGAGTGGCAAGCAGAGGAGGGGCAGCGACTCTTCCCTGCAAGGCCCCCGCGCCTCAACAAAGAACTGTGGAACCCAGATTTTCCCATGTGAAGTTGGTGGCTACAGCGCCTGGGTACAGGCTCAGCACCCCCCTTGACGGTTGCCATCAGTCCTCTCCCTAATCTTGGTTGCCTGGAGGGCACCTCGCCAGGCCCAGAAGCACAGAGCCAAGAAGAGGACAGGGGCCTCAGAGAGGTCAGCAGAGGAGAACTCAGGTGCCCTGCCCCTAAGTCTACATCTCAGTCACGCCCGTCGCCCCTGCCACCTTCTCCTCCCGGCAAACTGAATGCTGATTCCTCTTTCAATAAAATTTTATTTTTAATTCTTAGTGAAGACCTAGGAAGAAAATATAAAGTGCTTGGCTTTAGAGTTGAGGGTTGAGGGAAGAAGGAGAGGCCCCCTGAGTTCACATCATTTGGAATTTCCCAGTCCTTTAGAGATGAAAGAGGGTATATTTCAAAAAATGTGTTTAAAATAAAAATTATCCTTGAGCTCTCCACCAGCCACGATGTGAGGAGTTCAAGGACGTAACTACCACAGCACTGAGAGTGATCAAGAAGGGAGGCACTGACCAACAGTGCAGACAACGAGTCTGTTTCAAGGGAGACAGGAGTGGGAGCGGAGGGGTGGGGCAGAAGGTGGGTTCCCATGCCCTACACCAGGGACAGAATGGCTGCCTGCTCCTCTGGGGTCTCCAGTAAGTGTCGGGCAAAAGCTTGCTCCATCTGCATCAGAAGAGACGGGAAAGAGGCTGTGAGCGAGTGCAGCATGGCAGGTGCGCCCCGCAAGGAGCTCCTTCCCTGAACTCTTTCCCGTCCCCATCACCCAAGCTACTCTGTCCGAGCTCTGAACTCACCTGCACTGTGATAAGACTCTGTGCAGTGTGGCTGGGGCCGGGGCGCTCCTCCCAGAAATTCAGTGTCACCTGGAACTTGGGTGGGGGGCCCAGGCCCTGGAGGTACCTGGCCAAGTCTGAAAGAGAAAGGATCGAGGGTTGGAGGAAAGAAGAGAGAGGAGTGAGAACCACGGGCCGGGAGGGAATAGAGAGGTGGGAGGGGCCACCAGGAGACTAAGCTGCAGGCTCAGGACGAAGGTCGGGCACGAAGCTGTTACTCATCTGTGAGCAAACAGGAAGGTGGGGCCCTGCCTCGAATAAGTGTCTGGAGGCAGCAGACCTTCCGCACGACAAAGGCTCGCCCCAGCCAGAATTGAGTCCTCCACGACAGACGCCCAGCTGCCAGCGCAGATGTGCTCCAGCTTTTTTCGCTTGCTCACTCTCCCAGTGCTGAGGCATCCACACCCTGGGAATACCCACACCCCAATTCCCCTGAACTCTGGCCTGCCCTGAAGGTCAGGTTTAGTCGAGTGGGCCTAGACCTGGAATTCTGAGTGGATGGGAGCTGCAGACAAGCTTCAGGGATGCCTCGAGTGTAGCTGAGACAGGCATAGCTGGGGCCAGGGTGCGGCAGGTGTGTCCGCTCCCCACCATGTGCCAATGCTTCTGCAGGCCAGCGCAGATGTGAGAGGGCTGTGAGGTTCCCAGTGCCCGTGCTGACCTGCCCACACCTCTGCATAAGTAGCTTCAGGGTGACGATAGTGCTCCCAGAGAAGCAATGCTCTTGTACCAGGCTCCACCCCAATGCCATCTTCCACAGCCTTGACGGGGGAAGGAGAGGGGCCAGGCAGCTGCCAGCGCCGAGCACAGGACCACAGAGGAGGTGCCACAACGAGTGCAGGGGTGCCCAGCACAGGCCGCAGTGGGGAAGCTGCTGGCTGGCAGGGAGGAGCAGGACCCGCCAGGTCAGCCCAAGGCCTACTGAGGGGCCCGGGTCAGAGGGTAGGGGCTCAGAGGCCCAGCCGGAGCAGCCTCACCTCTGCAGAAGTAGGCAGTCTTGAAGAGCTCCACACACTCATTGCTGGGCAGCAGATGCAGGCCTGGCCCAGGCGGGACCTGCGGTGCATCCCAGGAGACGAAGACGGGGCAAAGCCGCTGAGCAAAGAGGCCTCGGGAGTTGCTGGCCACCAGGAGGCCTCGGTCTAGCTGGCTCAGCAGGCGCTGGGTGGGCTCCAGGGGGTCAGGCTTGGGAAACACCACCTGTTCCATGTTCCTCTCAGAGCTTAAGGGCTCGGCCACGAGGCGGCAGTCGAGGCTGTGCACCCGTGCTTCACCCACCACACGCCCGTTGTAGATGAAGGTGAGCAGCAGCGAGTAGTCTGGGGACAGAAGAGCCCAGCTGTACCTGGTGCCAGAGGGCTTCACGGCTGGCAGCCCCTCTCCAGGGGCACCTGGCCCGCACAAGGCTTTAGGGAAAGGAAACGAAGCTCCTTGCAAATCCAAGGTTCTCATTTTGCTGCTGAGGACAGAGACCCAGGAAGGGAAACCCAGCCGGAGAAGACAAGGCAGGCCAGGAAGCGGGGGTGGCAGCCTCTCCTCATCATCATTCCCCGGGCTCTCTCACCAACCGGGGGCTTCCTACCACTCAGGAGATAGCTAAGGTCCGTATCCACCCTGAGGTCTTATGGTTCACAACAAGGTCCCTCAAGGCGGGGCCTCTGTTTACCTCAAAGAAATCAGGTCTCCATACGGATATCCAGGCAACAGAGTTCACAGCAGTGTTTCTGAGGAGCAAGCTTTGTGGAGGCTGGCACCTCTGCCTATGGGAGAGTTTGCTGCACGCCCTGACTGGCTAGATAACGCATGCGTGGGGAGGGGAGGAAGGCTCCAGGAGCACAGAGAGCAAGAAAGATTCAGAAATGCTAAGAACCTGGGTCTGGAGGGAGCAGAAGCTCCGAGGCCACCATATCCCCTTGCACAGCAGCCTCAGTTACATTCGCACCTGGAAGGAAGGCGAAGGCACCGGTCAGAGTGGGGCTAGGGAGCCCTTGGGCCAGTAGCTGTGGCAAGTGGGATGACATAAGAAGCCCGGGAGGTGGTACCTTCCTGTGGCTCTGGGCTGCCACCGCCGTTGCTACTGCTGCTGCTGTTCCCGGCGTCTGAGTGGTTTGCTTCCCCAGTGGCCACCATCTCTGCCTGCACACACAGTACCTGTCACTGGCCAATCTCCCCCAGTCCTAGGTACTCTCCTGCCCCCAGGCCCACCCAGCTCCCTCGCCAGTTCTCACGTTATCCAGGGAGTCCTGGAGGGAGGCGGGATTGACCATGCAGTTGCTTGTGATACCCTCATCTTCCTCCCTCTCAAAAGACACAGAACTGTGGTGTCGCCTTGATGCTGATTTCCGGGTCCCTGGCTGGGCTGTGGAATTGTTGAGGGGGAGAGAAAAGTCAGGTGTTCAAGAGGAAAAGAGGGTGAAGGGCTGAGGGAGTGAAGGGCTGGGCAAGACTGGGAAGGGGAACTGGGAGCAGCTCTCCAAGGGCAGGGTCAGGGCAGAACTGATAGCCTCCGGAGGCCTGCCACCTTTCCAGAGCTCACATCTCTGTCCTTTCCCCTGGTCTGCTGGTTCTGGGCGTGGCTGGGCAAGGGGACACTCACCAGATGGAGTTCCTGGTGGCAGCAGCCGATACACCTTGTAGGGCTCAGCAACATCCATTCGGCCTCTCTTGGGAACCTCCTCAAATTCAGAACTCTTGTTGAGGGCACAGCGCAGGCGAGTCTTCCAGGCAGCAGGGCCTCCTGGGTCTCCCTCTTTGTACTTGCCTTTAAACATGGCCCAGGCCTACAGAGACCAAGTGAACAGGAGGCTGCACATTACAGAGCCCGGCTGCACCTCCCACAGGGCTGGCTCACGGGCTTGTGGCCTGAGCACTTGTGCAGGGCCCCTGGCTCAAACCAGCTTGGGCTGCATGTGTACTTTGCTTTTGCCATCTCAAAATCCTTAATAAGCTCTGAATTTTCACTTAATAACTGTTGCGCCTTCACATTGCACCAGGCTCTGCAAACGACACAGCTGGTTCTATTTGCCAACGTGCCCTGGATCTGAAACCCTAACAGACACCAGCACCAGGGGTGAGCGTACCATTGTCTAATCCATCCCTTGCTTGTTTCCCTGCCCTCACCTTGAAGAAGGCGGCATCCTGGTCCTCCCGGAAGTCCTGCTTGCCCGCGTGTTTCCAGGGAATCCGGAACATGGTCTTAGCTGCATCGTCCCAGCACACACCTGGGAACTTCCCGCTCTCCACTTGCTCCACCACCCAGTTCCGGAGCTTCCGGGTGCATCGTGCCCTGCCCGATCCCATCCTAGGGGGACAAGAGAAGGGAGAGACATCAGAATCGATAGCTGGAGGGGGCACACCTGCCAAGACCCTAGTCACTGGGGCCAGCTTCCTGCAATGGCCCCCAGAGGCCCCGTCCAGTTCTCGGCTCTCGATGAATCTCACTCTTCCCCGAGGCAGAGGTGTTTCACTGCCGCCGTGACCAGCAGTTACCAAAACCTATGCTTTTTAACATTCCAACCTGTGATATCTGGAAGGAACCTTCAGAATCGATTTTAAGGGAACTTACAGTTTGAGAATTCCCTGTGTCTTTTTTAAAATTTAAATTTTATTTGAAAGGCAGAGAGACACAGAGAAAAATCTTCTATCCACTGTTTCACTCCCCAAGTGCCCACAATAGCAGGGGCTGAAGCCAGGTCAGAACTCAGTCTCTTTCTCCCACGTGGGTGGCAGGGACCTAACTACTTCAGCCATCACTTGCTGCCTGCCAGGACGTGCATTGGCAAGAAGCTAAAACACCAGGCAGAGCCAGGATGCAGACCCAGGCACTCGACAGAAATGCAGGCGCCCTGAGCAGTGTCAACCACTGTACAAAACACCTGCCTCTGGCCAGCACACTGGCGTAGCGGGTAAAGCTGTAAAGCTGCCACCTACAGTGCCGGCACCAGTCAAGTCCCAGCTGCTCTACTTCCAATCCAGCTCTCTGCTATGGCCCAGGTCCTTGGGCCCCTGTACCCGCATGGGAAGACCTAGAGGAGGCTCCTGGCTACGAGTAGGTACAGTTCTGGCCATTACAGCAAACTGGGGAGTGAACCAGCAGATGGAAGACCTCTTTCTCTCTGCTTCTCCTTCTCTGTGTAACTTTTTTTTTTTTTTTTTTTTTTCAATTTACTTGACAGAGTTAGACAGTGAGAGACAGAGAAGGTCTTCCTTCCGTTGGTTCACCCCCCAAATGGCTGCACGGCCGGAGATACGCTGATCCGAAGCCAGGAGCCAGGTGCTTCCTCTGGGTCTCCCATGCGGGTGCAGGGCCCAAGCACTTGGGCCATCCTCCACTGCCCTCCCGGGCCACAGCAGAGAGCTGGACTGGAAGAGAAGCAATCAGGACTAGAACCCGGTGCCCATATGGGATGCCGGCGCCATAGGTGGAGGATTAACCAAGTGAGCCACAGCGCTGGCCCTGCTGACTTTCAAACAAATAAATCTTTAAAAAAATAAAAAGGAAGATTTATACTTAAAAAACCTGCCTCCCCCTTGGTGTCTCGTTACTGGTAAAGCACCTTTTCCAGTCTCCAGCATCCACAGAGACAGATCTGCTTCAGAGATACTTCGGCAACCTTACTCACCAACCTTTCACCCCCACCTCTCCCTAGTATTTGCTCTAAGGGTAGGTGGGACAGGGACCTGGGGTCAGGGGCGGGGCTGCAGAAGTGGGCAGGGCCAGAAGGCAAGAAAACAAACAGGGCCAGCTGAGGCTGGGAAAAGGGCCTTCCTCCATGAACAATCTCACAGCAGGTTCTCCTATCATTTGCCCACAGGACCTGGGACACTTGCCCCCGGGGTGCACGTGCAAGTGGTGCTCAGTGGCCATTTCTAGTAGTCTCTCGCTCTCAGGCCACACCTCCTACTTCCGGACTTAGAGGCCTTCTATCAGTCTAGAAAGGGGCTCCCAGGCGCCACCACCTCCAATCTGGCTAGCCTTTTCGCCCTAGGTCACAGGCTGACTCCCATGCTTGGCTGATCTTACCTGAACCGCTGTCCAAGCTGTCCCAGGGCTCCACAAGCTGCAGCTCCGTTCGCAGCCAGGCAGGGAGATTTCTCCGCCTCTTTCTACAGTCCCCACCCTAAGTTTCGTTTCTCCTCTCGGGAGGGCCTTTTCCCAGAAATCACGTGGTCTCTGAGTAGCAGGGCAACCTACCGCCACCAGGGGGAGCTAGCAGCTGAGACTCTCACTGCCATGCCACTGTCGGCAGCAAGCAGGTCCCTCCGCCCACAGCTCCTGCCTGGTACTCCTTCCTGCTTCAGATTCTGTCTTTGCATGCCGCTGACCTCTGTGTAACATTGCTGCTTTCCCAGTTTCTCTGGGGGCTGGTCTGGGGCCTCTGGATGACTGTGTACATCTGTGCCTGTCTGTTCCCCTATAGTGCCTGCTTGGTACATATCTGGTCACTTCAATGACCAGCCAAATTCCATGACAGGAGAGGGGGCAGAGAGGTAGGAAGGCCCGGCCGGGTGGATGGCTGGAGAGGGCCTCCCTTGCCCACCCATGGTGTCAACTCCTTCCTGGCCCCGAGTCCAGGGTGGGTCAAGCAGCAGGCCGCAAAGGGCTCTTTCAGCAAAGCTCTATTCACCTCCCCCCTTTTCCCTGGTGCCCCTAGATGGTGGGGCCAGGAAGAAGGACCACCGAGAAGCCTGGGCAATCAGATGCCTCTTTATTGGTGCTGGAGCTGTTCCTGAGGGAGCTGGGCCACAGGGCCTTCATCAGGACCTGGCCCTCAGCTACTTCCTCCTGCGGGGGATACTCTGTCCCAAGGGCACCTCTTCTGTCAGCTTCTGCAGAAGAGAGAAGACAACGGCACCTGAAGCCTGGAGCTGACACGGGCCAGGACAGGTGACTTCTGGAGGGTGGTGTCAGGGATAAGGCCGGGTAGAGCTTTACCTGTAGTAAGCGGGCATGGTACCCAGGAGGATCCTCGCCAGCCAGTGGCTGGGGGCGCACGTGCAGGTAGCGCTCGGTGGCCGTCTCCAGCTCCTCCACCTCGTACAGGGTGGCCGGGTCCAGTGAGTGGGCATTGATGAGGCTCACAAGATACTCTTTGTAGTGTGCCCTGAGGAGATGAGGGAGCAGAAAAATCTGTTCTGTTGGCTAACAGCAGCTGACTGGGCACTGGGATACTTGGACAAGACCTCACCACACCTGCCAAGTGCCAATCTGCACACGCTACGTTCTCCTACCTATCCATGCTCTTGCCCAGACAGCCCCTCCCCACTCCTTGCAGGGCTCACTTTCCCATCTGGACACACTCTCCCCACTCCCACCTCCTGTGCCCATAGCCCATCCCATGTCCTCTGGCACTCA
This sequence comes from Oryctolagus cuniculus, assembly GCF_051225735.1. Classification (NCBI taxonomy): domain Eukaryota; kingdom Metazoa; phylum Chordata; class Mammalia; order Lagomorpha; family Leporidae; genus Oryctolagus; species Oryctolagus cuniculus. The sequence goes on from NC_142878.1 coordinate 51,104,595, forward strand.
CTGACAGAGGCCGGCATGGCCAGCTGGAGTTTCCTTGCCACAAGCTTCATCCTTGAGCCCATTGGGAACCTCTTTCTGCTCCATCACTCGGCAGCCACCTAAGGGTAAGGGAAGGAGGGCATCCTTTGCTGGGGGAAGGCCACTGGCCACAGGGCCCCAGGAGAACTGGGGTATCCACGGAGAACACAGAGGTCGTCTTCAGGGAGGGGACTGAGCACAGGAGCTCTGTGGCGGTGGGGTACTTGAGATGCCGGTGGCACTGACACAGGCAGAAGACCCCGCTGTCCGTCTTTTATTCAAGCTGGCTTTTGGCTCATAATTGCATGTTCCCTTGAGACAGTTCTTTGTTGTTATTTAACTCTTTCATAGTTAACTCACTGTGTGAGGTCTCACCTCTATGAAGATGATAAGAAGTGGAGTAGATTAGAGCAGTATCCAACACCATTCTATGCCCTTGAACCTAAAACAGTGCACTACAACTAGCAGGCCTCATTAAACACTCACTGAGCTAATGAATGAATGAATAAACATTTAGAAATGGGAGGAGTTAACATTAAGTGTTCAGGACTTTCATGTCTTGTGCAAATAGCTTACCAGCAAAGTGGATATCCTTACTCTCATTTTACACAGGAAAACAAGGCCAGGGGCACGGGCATCATCCCAGACCACTTTCCCTTCTGTTTACCCGTCACACAGTGGGAGCCCAGCACGTCATCTCCCCTTCTCGAAGGCTTGTCCTGACACTCACCTCCAGGGACTGCCCGGGCCCCAGCTGGAGGCTCTGTGTTAAACATGACGTTGTTGTCCTGCGGAGGAAGACACACCCGGGCGTTACGCTCCCCTTGCTGCACTTCCCACCTCAGAGCCTCTTCCATTCTTGCCTCACCCTGTGACCTGCCCCTTCTCCCGTGCAACCAGCACACCCGGCTGGGCTGGTCGCCTCTAACCTGTAGCAGCTTCTGGAGTCGGACAGCAGTCCAGTCCCGCAGGTAGAAGAGGCAGTCCCGAGGGTGGTGGCCATGCAGGGACTTTTTCACCCTGCAGTTAGGGTCTGGGCATTTCTGGCAGAAACCCAGATGGGAAAGGGAAGTTAGAAATTATTAGGGGTCTACATTCTCAGGAACCCCTGCATGAGGGCTGTAGGGGTGGGGAAGACAGAAACCTTGGAAGGTCTGGAGCAAGTAAACAGGGAGAGGAGACAGAGACGGGTGTTTTATATCCCAATGGCTTCCTCTTCTCTGAGTCGCTCCCCAGTGCCTCCACCCCTTAATCCCAGTGGCAGGCCTCCCTGCCCCCCACAACCTTTTATCCCTTTCCCACTCTTCTGGGCTCACATTCTTGGCATAAAAGGCATTGTAGCAGCCACTGCAGAACTGGTGGCGGCACTGGGTGCAGTGAAAGTGCATGCAGCCTCCTCGGGCCAGTGCATATGAGAACTTGCACTTGGGGCAGTCTGCAAGAGATGGCAGGTAAGGGCTGGGGCTGCCATGCACCTCAAGGCCCTCAAGAAGAGGATGTTGTTAACGACAGATGACTGAGCAAACCAGCCAGGTCGGGCAGCCTTACCAATGCCGTTTTCCTGAAGATACATCGCCAAGCCTTGGGCCTGATATTCCGGGTCATTGGTGCGCTTCCAGTTCTGAAAATCCTCACAGCTCCGGCCTCGGTGCTGCTCTTCCCACTGCCGGAAGGAAAGTAAGGCTTCACACAGAAGCCCATCCCTCCCCTGATCCTTCTTGCCGGCCCTCCCAGGAGCCTTCAGCTTAGCTTGTGTCACTACCATCCACCGTTTGCTCCAACTCCAAACTGAGAGGCCATCCTTGGCTTTGTGTTTCTATCACCTCATGTTCATTAGTAAGCTGTGATGCTCCGACCACCCAAACCTCTCCCAACCCTGTCTCTTCTCTCCATCCCTACTGCTGCCATCTCACTCCAAGCCTCTGTCAGATCTTGCCTCCATGACTTCAGTTACTGGTCTCTGCTTCCACAGCCCATTCTCCACATTGCAGCCAAAAGTGTAAATCAGGCAGCTTCAACTGTATTGCTAATGTTCTGATTTTGAGGCTTGGTGGCAGGGTCAAGTGTTCATTTTGTTATTGTTTCATAACATAGACGCAAAATTTTGGTGAGGGGCTGGTGCCGTGGCGTAGCAGGTAAAGCCGCTGCCTGCAGTGTAGTTCGAGTCCCAGCTGCTCCACTTCCCATCCAGCTCTCTGCGATGGCCTGGGAAAGCAGCAGAAGATGGGCCAAGTCCTTGGGCTCCTGCACCCGCGTGGGAGACCCAGAAGAAGCTCCTGGCTCCTGGCTTCAGATTGGCAAAGCTCCAGCTGTTGCGGCCAACTGGGGAGTGAACCAGTGGACCTTTCTCTCTCTCTCTTTCTCCTTCTCTCTCTGTGTAATTCTGACTTTCAAATAAATAAATAAATCTTAAAAAAAAGATTTTGGTGATAAAAATTAAGTTTCTTACAAGATAAATGAGATGATAACACTCCCTGCTTGATCTCAGAATGAAAGACAAATCTCTGCCTTACATGGCCTCCAGGGCTTGCCTGATCTGGTGCTGGCTCCTCCCCAACTGCCTGCCAGCCTCACCCTTGCTCTCAAGACTCCAGCCAGTTTTGTCTCACTGTGGTTTTTCCATGGGTTATTCTTTCTGTCCCAAATACTCTGCATGGCTGGGTTCTTAACTTTCAGGTCTGAGCTTAAGCTAAACCATTTTAAGGACGACTGTCTGACCCAATCTGTTATCCTTGAATCACTTGTTTCACTTGTGTTCTTCGCAGAACCTGTGCTGTGTATGACGATGCCCCTACCCTTGATCTGCTTCCTCCCTCCCTTCCTCTCCTTCCGCTGTCCCTCCATTTTCTTTCCCTCTCTTCCCCTCCTCTTTCTTCCATTTCTCCTTGCGCCTCTCACTAAACTAAGATTTTTTTTTTTAAATATTTATTTGAAAGTCAGAGTTAGAAAGAGACACAGAGAGAGAAATCTTCCATCCACTAATTCACTCCCCAAATGCTTGCAACAACTGGGACAAGGCCAGGACAAAGCTAGGAGCTTCTTCCTGGTTTCCCAAGTGGGTGCAGGGGCCCAGGCACTTGGGCCATGTTCCGCTGTTTTCCCAGGTACATTAGCAGGGAGTTGGACCGGAAGAGGAGCAGCTAGGATTCAAACTGGTTCCCATATGGGACACCGGTGCTGCAGGCAGCGGCTTAACCTGCCGCGCCACAACGTCAGCCCCTAAACTAAGCTTCTTAAGCTCTGAGCTCCTGTCTGTTTTGTTCTTCCATATACCCCATGTCTCATACTGTACCTAGCAGCAGCTAGGCAAGTATTTCTGAAAGGATAAATGTGCCTTACCTGGCGCTTGCAACGCACACAGAAAGTCTGGTGACACTGGGGACACGTAGCCTCCAACTGCTCACGCTCATATATGAAGCCGAAGGAGCACTGTGGGTGCAAGAGCAGAAAGCTTTCCAAGGCCTGACCCAGCATGATCCCTGGCCCCTGCACAGTCAGCTCCGCTGCGTGGGTCACTTGCCTGAGCACACCACAGGAACTTGGGATCCCGCATCAACACGCCCTCAGTCAGCTTCTTATGGAACAAAGCGTAGGCATCTGGTTCCAGGCTCTCCCGAAGCTGAGACAAGATACAGTGCGTAGGCAGAGTTCCTGTTTAACGCCCAGAGTATCTGAATCCTAAGAGCTGCAGGACCTACCTGGATGTCGAGGGTGGAGAAGTAGCTGAGCAACTGCGTGTCATCAGTGAGGTCGGGGCGGCCACAGGCAGGGCACACCATGTCTGTGATGTGCTTCTCCTTCAAGGCGATGGTGAAGTGCTGGCGGAAGCAGTCAGGACAGATGGTACACTCACAGGAAATCAGGGCCTGCATCTAGAGGGAGGGGGAGGAGTGACAGGAGCCACAGCTGCCAGCCTGGGCAGGGGGCAACAACCAGGTGGCTGCTGGAAAACTAGGACCTAACAGCTGGGCAAGGTCCCCATCCTAAGTGCCAGCAGGTGCCAGGCAGACGATCCAAACCAACCACCATCAGATAGATGAAAACAGACAATGGTGAGATCTAAGATAAATGACGAATGCCTCTAAAGGCATTTACATCTAATTAAAAGCAAATACAGAAATAGCATCCTCAAATTGACAAAGCTATAGAGATGGAGAATAGGGGCTAGCGTTGTGGCACAGTGGGTTAAAGCCCTGGCCTGAAGCGCCAGTATCCCATATGGGCGCCAGCTCTAGTCCCGGGTGCTCCTCTTCTGATCCAGCTCTCTGCTATGGCCTGGGAAAGCAGTAGGGGATGGTCCAAGTACTTGGGCCCCTGCACCCAAGTGGGAGACTGGGAAGAAGCTCCTGGCTTCGGATCGGCGAAGCTCCAGCTGTTGCGGCCAACTGGGGAGTGAACCAGTGTATGGAAGACCTTTCTCTTTCTGTGTGTCTCTAACTCTTTCAAATAAAAAAATTAAATCTTAAAAAAAAAATGAGAGATGGAGAACAAATTAATGATTGTCAGATGACCAGAGGTAGGGAAGGGGTAGCATAGAAGGGTTCCTCTGTAACGTGGAAACAATTTGTATCTGATAATGGTAGTAGTTGGATGAATCTAACAATTGCAAAAGTGGCCGGCACTATGGCGTGGCGGGTTTAAGCCGCTGCTTGCAGTGCCCAGCATCCCATAAGGGCGCTGGTTCGAGTCCCGGCTGCTCCACTTCCAATCCAGCTCTCTGCTATGGCCTGGGAGAGCAGTAGAAGATGGCCCAAGTCCTTGGGCCCCTGCACCCACGTGGGAGACCTGGAAGAAGTTCCTGCCTCCTGGCTTCAGACTGGCGCAGCTCCGGCCACTGTAGCCAAGTGGGGAATGAACCAGCAGATGGAAGACCTCTCTCTCTCTCTGCTTCTCCTTCTCTGTGTAACTCTGACTCTGACTTTCAAAAAAAAAAAAAAAAATTACAAAGAACTACACATCACACACACACACACACACAACAGTGTTGTAGTATAGTGGGTTAAGCTACCACCTGCAACACCGACATTCCATATAGGTGCTGAATGGAGTCCCAGCTTATCCAGTGCAGATCCAGCTTCCTGCTAATGCACCTGGAAAAGCAGTGGAAGATGGCCCAAGTGTTTGGGCCCCTACACCACACCAGAGACAGGGGATGAAGCTCCTGGCTTTAGCTTAGCCCAAACCTGGCCATTGTAGCAATTTGAGAGAGTGAACCAGTAGATGGAAGATCTTTTTCTTAAAAAGAAAAAAAAAATACAGTTATAGGTAGGTAGAAAGAGAGGGAAGAGAGAGAGGTCTTCCACCCACTGGTTCACTCCCTAAATGGCCACAACGGCCAGATCTGAACCAATATGGAGCCAGGAGCTTCTTCCAGGTCTCCCACGTGGGTGCAGGAGCCCAAGGAATTGGGTCATCCTTCACTGCTTTCCCAGGCACATTAGCAGGGAGCTGGATTGGTAGTGGAGCACCTGAGACTCGAACTGGTGCCCATATGGGATGCTGGTGTTGCAGGCCAAGGCTTTAACCTGCTGCATCACAGTGCCAGCCCCTCTATCACTAACTGTGCTTTTCAAGTAAATAAAATAAATCTTAAAAAACAAAACTACACACACCCATGTTAAAAGCAAACAAGATCTATAATACACTTAATGTCGGCGCCTATTTCCCCGTCTATCAAATTGTAATTATCTAAGACATCATCACTGGGGATGGTGGCAAAGAAGTACAAAGGACTCTGCTACTTTTACAACATACTGTGAATCTACAATTTTAAAATAAAAGAATGAAAACGAACACTGAGTCAGACTAATTGAACTGTATTTGGCCAAAGAACCACCATGCCTGACCTAGATTAAGTGAGACTCAGAAGATAAGAAAGGTCTGTTTCTATCAATTGGGTATGTGATGCTATTAAAGAATTACCGTTTGGGATCCAGCGCTCTGGTGTAGCAGGTAAAGCCACTGCCTACAGTGCCGGCATCCCATATGGGCGCTGTTTTCAAGTCCTGACTACTCCACTTCCAATCCAGCTCTCTGCTATCGCCTGGGAAAGCAGAAAATGGCCCAAGACCTTGGGCTCCTGCACCCATGTGGGAGACCTGGAAGAAGCTCCTGACTCCTGGCTTCAAATTGGTGCAGCTCCAGCTGTTGCGGCCAATTGGGGAGTGAACCAGCAGATGGAAGACCTCTCTCTCTGCCTCTCCTTCTGTGTAACTCTTTCAAATAAATAATAAATAAATCTTAAAAAAAAAAATTACTGTTTGGGGCTGGTGTGGTGGGGTAGTGGGTAAAGGCACTGCCTGCAATGCTGGAATCCCACATGGCACTGATTCATGTCCCTGCGGCTCCACACCTGATCAAGCTCCCTGCTAATGGCCTGGGAAAAGCAGCAGAGGATGGCTCAAGTGCTTGGGCCCCTGTCACCCATGTGGAAATCCTGGATGAAGCTCCTGGCTTCAGCCTGGCCGAGGTCTGGCCGTTGTGGCCATCTGGGGAGTAAGCCAGTGGACAGAAAATCTCTCTTGTTCTCCCTCTCTCTTTTTAACTTTTTAAAAATAAGTAAATAGGGGCCAGCACTGTGGTGTAGTGGGTATAGCCGCCATCTGCAGTGCTGCATCCCATATGGGCGCTGGTTCGAGTCCTGGCTGCTCCACTTCCAATCCAGCTCTCTGCTGTGGCCTGGGAAAGCAGTGGAAGACAGCCCAAGTCCTTGGGCCCCTGCACCCACATGGGAGACCTAGAAGAAGCTAATGGCTCCTCGCTTCAGAATGGCAAAGCTCCAGCCATTGCGGTCAGTTGAGAGTGAATCAGTGGATGGAAGACCTCTCTCTCTCTGCCTTTCCTTCTCTGTGTATCTCTGACTTTCAAATAAATAAATCTTTTTAAAAAATAAATATTTAAAAGAAAAGAATTACTGTTCATTTGTTTGGGGTGGCAACGGTGCTGTGGCTGTTTTCAAAAGATTTCTTCTTTTAGAAATATGTACTAAGATATTTACCAATAGACTCTATGAAACCAGAGATTTCCTTCAAACACAGTACAGTGTATAGAAGAAATAAGACACAATGAAAATTGCTGAAGTTGGTGATAAGTATACTGAAGGTGGAGAACTTGCAGGAATTAAGGAAAATAATTACAGTTTTCCAGGCCAGCGCTGTGGCATAGCAGGTTAAAGCTGCCACTTGTAACACCAGCATCCCACATAGATGCCGGTTCAAGTCCTGACTGCTCCACTTCCATCCAGCTCCCTGTTAATGTGCCTGGGAAAGCAACGGAAGATGGCCCAAGTACTTGGGCCCCTGCATCCATGTGAGAGACCCAGATGAAGCTTCTGGCTCCTGCCTTCACCCAGGCCCAGCTCCAGCTGTTGCAGCCATTTGGGGAGTGAACCAGATGGAAGATTCTCTCTGCCTCTGTATCTCCTTCTCTGTAACTCTTTCAAATAAATAAATAAACCTTTAAAAAATATTACAGTTTTCCCTGTTGCATGTCTGAAATTTTCCATAATAGACCATTTAAAAGGGAGGGGACAGCCTGTTCCTGCCTCCACCTTCCCAGAAGACTTCACAGATACAAAAGTAACTGTGGAGCACAAGACAGGGCCAGAGTCAGGGGCTGGGGAGGGGATGGGGGTGCAAAGGGAATAGAGTAACTGTAAGACCAGGGGCAGTGGGATGGGCCTTACCCGATTGCGCGGCAGGGCCCAACCACACACAGCACACTCCTGGGCAAGCAAGCGGCGCAGGAAGGCCCGGTCTTGGCTTTGCCTCACAGCTTCCACCACGTCCCCCAGCTCATAGTTCCTGGGAGTCTCCTGCAGCAGCGCCAGCGCCAGCTCTGCTCGGCCCCAGCTGGGGAGTGCGTAGACTGCCAGAAGCCGTCTGACCAGACTCTGCAATGTGGTTCAGGTGGAGAGAGAAGTGGCTGTCAGACCACAGGGGCCTTTCCTCTTGCCCCTCTAGGTGGGTTCTTGGGCTCCACATCTCCCTTCAGCACCTGCTTGTCCGGCCCATCCCAAGAGGGGGTAGACTCAGGGCCAGTGTCCCAGAGGCGCTGGTGGAAGGGCTCCAGGCGCTGGCGCTGCAGCTCAGTAAGGGCCCGGGTCACGTCACCCCCATGCTGGAACAACGCCTGCAGAGACCCCTCCTCAGGCCTAAAGCCCAGGGTCTGGAGTTCCTTCACCTGTAAGTTGAGAGCAGAGAGAGTGAAGAAGGAAAAGCAGGCAAGGGATTGTGTGAGTGCCTAAGACCCTCAAGCCTGTCCCACCTCCAGCACCGCTGTACCTTCCTCCTCCGGGCCCTCACACACTCCTCCACAGCCTCATCAAGGTTGCCATGACGCTCCAGCCAGGCTTTCCGGGCCTCCTGACAGGAAAAGACACCCAGCCCAGGGTCCTTCTGCCCAGCTAGTTCAGCCACCATCTCCAGCACGTAAGGCAGCTCTGAGCGCAGCCACTGCAGGGGCACCTCGGTGCCTGAGTACTGCAGAGCCGAGAAGACCTCCTCTGGACAGGCACCTGCAGCTTCCCCTTCCTAAAGCACAGAAGGCTCATTAGGAGGGGCAAACGGCTTCCGTACCTTCAGCCTGCTCCAAATGCCAACAGCTGAGCGCAGATGTCCTGATCACGTGACCATGGTAACTGCCATGTGAGACGTGCTCAGTAAGAGTCAGCTGCTGCTAACAGTAAGTTTATAAGGACTCATGTTACTGAAATGCAGTATCTCCATGCCCCTCCCCTCCCCAGCTGAGCCCCACCTCCTCCCGGGCCCCATGCTCACCCGGATCATGACCACCAGCTGGAGACCTTCCTCCCGCATCTTGTCTTGGCGCTGCTTCTCAGGGTCTCCACAGGAGTTGGGCAGGGAGGCACTGAGGCACTGCAGGGGTCGAGGCTTGGGGAGTCCTTTTTCCAAAGAGGAGGCACTGGGCCGGGGGGCATGCTGCTCTGGGCCGGGGCTGCTGGTCCGGTTGCACATAGCACACACCCAGCCAGGGCCCGAGTTGCCGAAGGTACAGTGAATGCAGTACCAGACATGAGTCTGGGCAGAGGAGAGCAAAGTATCCCCCTGCTGGGAAGGTGGAGAGAATGACCCCATGGTCTGAGTGAAGGAGGTTCACAAAGGAGATACCGGGACCTGGGGTGACTGAAGGAAGACAGGGCACGGGCAAGGAGACAAAGGTCTGAGCTGGAAAGGTCAGGAACAGGTTACCTGAAGCGGCTGTGAGGAAAAGCCAGGATCCTGGGAATCCACCACCAAGCTGGGAGGCTGGGCCAGCCGAGGTCGCTCACACATGGCACATAACACAGCTGCTGCCTCATTCTCAAAGGTACAGCTCTGGCAGGCCCACCGACCTCGTGTAAGTTCAGGTTCTTGGCCCCCAGTATCTTGGGGGCCCTCAATCTCCAGCCTTGATTCCTTACAGCCTCGGGGCCAACCACAGGCCACGCAGAGCATTGCCCAAGGCTCATTTAGCCTGGTACAGGCAGCACAGTGCCAGGGCTGATGGGCATTTGCAGGATCAAGGGAAGGAGAGCTGTCTCTCAGGGCCACCAGGGAATTTGGCTGGGGCAGCAGTGCAGCTGAGGCAGGTAAACTGTAATAGAAAAGCAGACGTGGCCTGCTGGGCTGGTTCTGGTGCCAGGGTCCCTCTGCCCTGGGCATTCCCCACTTCCTGGGTATCATCACATGGCTCTGGCCTTTGTATGTGCTGTTTTCTTTGTCTGGATACTATCATACTCATGTCCTGTTCAACATCTAAATGACAACTTACAGCTCACTTTTTCCTGGTCAATCCCCAGAACATACAGACTGATCCATAGTAAGTGTTTAAAATACTGTCAGGGGCCGGGGCTGTGGCAGAGTAAAAGCCCTGGCCTGCGGCACCAGCATCCCACATGGGCGCTGGTTTGAGTCTTGGATGCTCCACTTCTGATCTGGCTCCCTGCTAATGTGCCAGGAAAAGTGGCAGAAGATGGCCCAAGCACTTGGGCCACAAGGGAGACCCAGAAGAAGCTCCTGGCTCCCGGTTCAGCCTGGCCCAGCCTCAGCTGTTGTGGCCATTTGGGGAGTGAACCAGCCAATGTAAGACCTTTCTCTCTTTCACTCTGTCTTTCAAATAAATAAAATAAATGTTTTAAAAAATAAAATACTGCCAAATGCATGAAATGATCCTCAGACCAGAAAGCATCCACCCACTACTTACTCACACACCATAGTAACGTGTCTTATTGTGACTGCTACTTGTCTGATTTCTCTTTGATGGCTGTGACTGGCTGCTTGCCCTATATTAAATGGTCTTAGCAAAGAACCTGGCACAGTAGATGCTCAAGTAATTTCACGTTCTCTAAATTTCACTCCCTCAGAGAAGAGAAGTCCTCTCACCTGGGGCTCAGGTGGGTGGTCTGGCGTAGGTGATGGGCACGGGATGGGTGTCCATGGAACAGGCGGTCACAGGCTGCACACAAGACCTGTTTACAGGCTGGGCAGCTCAGTGTGCCTGGGGCAGAACCACAGAGGAAGCAGGAACAAGGAGTGGAGCCTAGAAACAGGAAAGAAAAAGTTATACCTCAATGTGCTGAGGATGAGGGCAATCACAAAACTACTCAGCACACCTGGACCCAAGGGAACCTGTTTTTATTGTTTTAAACACACAAAGGAAGATAAACCAGAAGGCAGAGGAGGGCCCCCAATTTCCATCAATCTAGTCTGCTACAAGCAGCCCCTCGCAAGAGAAGATGAATAGTACCTGGGGCAGACGGTGTGGTGAGGGGGCCAGGGGCAATCTCTCTCAGCAGGGGGCCGAACTCAGAAAGCTGCAGCATCTGAGGAAGAAAGGGCACGAGATAGGCAAGAAGTCTGGGGACAGACACGGAGCCCACAGTTCCTGCCACCTTTGGTCAGCAGCCCCTCTTCATGCCTTTCTTACATCATCTTCGGCTTTGCCTTTCAGCAGCTGTTCCAGTGCCTGCTGCCTGGGATGAGCATTCTGCAAACAAGATGAAAAGAGCTCCCATCCAGAGCTGTAGAACAAGACCCTCCCTCTAAGCCCTGGCCCCCCAACATTCCCAGGGACAACAACAGTACCAGAAGATTCTAGCATGGGGGCCCTCCCACAGGCTTCAGTGGGGCTGGGCTCTTCCAGCCCCGGTGCTTAAGGCCTTAGAGTCGACCAACGCCTCACCTGCAACCACAGGCTGAGCTCTGTCCGAAGCAGCAGGACTTCCAGTGTGACTGCAGCAACCTGGTTCTCATCCGGCTCCTCCTGCTCTTCGGGGAAGCTCAACCCATCTGGCTGCTCCTCCGTGTAGCCATACAACCGTAGCACATCCCGGCCCCCCTGCCACACATTGACAACCGGTCACCGCCCAGCCGCCGCCCCCCTTTGCACAGGCGCTGGCCTTCTCCCCATTCAGCATAGCCTGGGGGCTCTTACAGGTCAACCCCCCAGCCCAAGTCCAGTTCCCCTTCTTCCACAAGACCCAGGGGTTTCACCTGCACAGCATCCACCGTGCTGCGAAAGACAGGGTTATTAAACTTGACCCCGCGCCAGTAACGGGGCCGCTGAGGGCTGAGGAGGTTGCGGCCATATTTCTCCAGGATGTTCAGGGCCGTAGACAGAGTGCTGAGGTAGTTTCGGGGCTGTGCACAATTAGAGAGCAGACGTGTGAGCTCAACTCGGGCCTCAGGCCCTATGTCCCCCCCTCCCAGCCCGGCCGGGCTCACCTCCCCATGAGCGTTGCAGCGGATCAGGCGTGCGGCGTCCAGCTGCAGGTAGCGGGCGGCTGGAGGCAAAGAGGTGGCCAACAGCGGCCGGAGTTGCTCCAGGGAAAACATCTGCCCGGAATCCCTCCTCAGAGCGCTCGCCAGCTCTTCACGGGCCGCCAGGAAGGCTCGCTCCTCTTCCTTCCCCGGCATCCTGAGAGAGGAGTCAGCCCCAGCCTCGCCGCCCGCCAGGACCCGGTGCGGGCCGGGGGCGGCCCGAGCGCCACCCCTCCCGCCTGGTGTTCGGCTTTGCGGCCTGACCCTGTACGCGCAGTCGCCCCGGTCACTCAGGCCACTGTCCCCCTCCGGCTCACGGCCCAGCGCCAGGGTTAGCGGGGAACAGGAAGTACTGGGAGGTGGGCGGGACTGCAACGCAGTTTCAGAGGAAGGGGAGGGTCAGGAAATCGGGGGCGGGGCCTAGAGGGCAGGCAAGGTTCCAGCCAATGAAGAGGTAGATGGCTCTTGACTCCTCCCCCAGAGCGTCCCAGCATTTTGCTCTAATAACAGGATTCTTCCCCGCCTTTCCCCAGATTGGTGCCTCCCCTTCCGGGCAGCTCCGAGCGTGGGATTATCCCGTTCGGCTCCGAGCCTTCCTCTCCCTCTCTCTGGGCCATTCTGCTATGCTCCCACCGGCGACGTTCCGTCCTGCCGGGAACTCGACTCTGGCCGGCTCCAGCCCAGCCGAATAGAGTCCCGCCCTTTGTCCCGGCCGTCCTGGAGCGGGGCGCCCTCGGGGACTGTCCCCGCGCGGGCTGCCGTACACGTCCTGCTAACCCTTCTCTGTCTTAGGCTCTTTATATCGCTCGGGCCCCTTTCTGTGCGCTCCTCGCGGCCGAGCCTTCTCTCTGGATAGCCCCTTCCCCATTTTCCCGCCCTCGAAGTCCAGCCCTGGACTTCCCCCGGACGGGCTGGGCCCGCACTATAGTCCCGCCCCCTGTTCCCGTCTCCGCGGTCCCACCCCCCCTAGTCCCTCCCTCGGACAGCCCCCGGGTCTGTGACCCAGCCAGCACCGCCTCTCCTAGCGCCCCGGGGCTGGGAATGGCTGAGGGACTACCCACAGCTTGTGGTCGGCCAGAGGGAGGGGAGGAAGGGGGCGGGGCTGAGGGGGGCGGGCCTGGATCTGGGAGTGAAAGCGAAAGCCCAGGCTGCTAGCCGGGAGACCGGAGAGCTACACCTGGAGCAGCATGGCCAAGCCTTGTGGGGTGCGCCTGAGCGGAGAGGCCAGCAAACAGGTGAGGGGGCACCCACCGGAGGCTAGCAAGGGCCCGGGAAGCCCCCCTGGATGGAGGCCGATCTGGGTACTGCGGGGGACCCAGGCCGTGTTCGAACTCCGCCAGCCTCACTTCAGCGCTTTCACTTCTGCCTGGGGATTCCCAGATTCTTGCCCAGTCTCTGCCCTGAGCCGGGGCTTCCAGAGAAATCTGGCTTGTGGGAAAGGCCTGTGCCGTAGTTGGAGGGCGCCCTGCTGGAGGTGGGAGAATAACTCTTTGACAGCCAAGAACCCTTAACCAACGTCCTGGTACTGCTCTCTCTGCAGGTGGATGTCTTCAGGCAGAATCTTTTCCAGGAGGTAAGTATCTGTAGAATCAAGCGATTTGGCCCAGAATCTTAGGCCAGTACTTGAGGATCACAACCACTCAGAGTGACTCCAAAGGGCACCCTGGACTTGGCCCCTACGTCCTTACCATGCTTTCACCCAAAGTGACCTCCTAATTATTGACTTCTCCCTCTATTTTGACCCCTCTCTTCTACCACTTCTCAACCCCCCCCCCCTTTTTAATTGTTTATTCGAAAGGCAGAGTTGGGGGAGGGGAGATGAGAGGGAGGGGGAGAGAGCACTTCCATCTGCTGCTTCATTCCTCAAATGGCTGCCACAACCAGGGCTGGGCCAGGCTGAAGCCAGGAGCTACGTTTCTTCTGGTTTTCCTATGTTGGTGCAAAGGCCCAAGTATTTGAGCCATCTTCTGCTGCTTTCCCAGGCACATTAGCAGGGAACATGTTAGCTGGGACTCAAACTGGCACCCATATGGGATGCTAGCTTTGCAGGTACCAGCTTAATCTGATGCCAGAACTCTGCCCCTTCCAGCCCTTTTTTGGATGGGGGGAGTAAGTCCACGTCCCCCACGTTCCTAACATTGGTTCTGCTGTCTGTGAACGTGGGCAAGTCCCTTCATTTTCAGGGCCTCACTGACCTCATTTATAAGGTCACGGACTCAGATTTTCAAGGGCCCTTCCAGGTCTAGTCTTCTGACATCTTATTGAGTGTGTTTGCCACAGGCTGAGGAATTCCTCTGCAGTTTCCTGCCACAGAAAATCATATACCTGAATCAACTCTTGCAAGTGAGTAGCCCAGGTCCCTCTTGCCCCGTCCCCTGGCCTTTTCCCCGCCTCTGCTCACCTTGTCCGGCTAACAACCGGGAACCATTTTAAATGGTGGATTGGGAACGTTCAGATGGTGTACGCCTGAGCCTAGGTTGGGAGGCCGAGGGAAAGCTATGACGTGGGGTGAGGGGAAGAGGCTGGGCAGGCCTGACAGTGAGCTCTGTACAGGAGGACTTCCTCAATGTGGCTGACCTGACCTCCCTCCGGGCCCCGCTGGACATCCCCATCCCAGACCCCCCGCCCAAGGAGGATGAGGTGAGGTACTCGTGGTGCAGGGCTCGCACTGTGCCTTCGGTGGACATGATGGCCCGTCAACCTCAGTGACTTTTCTGAAGCTATCCCCCCCCGCCTTGTTTCCCTTAGATGGAAACAGATAAACAGGAGAAGAAGGAAGGTAAGGAAAGGAGGGGTGACGTGGCGAGGGGAAATCACACACTGATGGGGGCGGAGGAGGGACGTGGATTCCTTCTTTCTTCAGTCCCTAAGTGCGGCTTTCTTCCTGGGAATGAGAAGCTCTTAGCTCTGCTCGCTTTGGTTAAGCCGGAAGTCTGGACTCTCAAAGAGAAGTGCATTCTGGTAAGCCTGGGAGCTGGGTGTGGGGAGTAGAAAGAAGACAGCAAGGCCAAGCCCTGGTCTCCTTCAGAGATGCAGGTCCTTCATTCAGAGGTTTAGTCCTGAAAAGGGAGGTTTCCTCCTGGTCTTGGTTTAGGTCCCTGTTGTTCTCATTCTGCTAGGCCTCTGGTATTACAAAGGTATTCCTGAAATCAGAGGCTGTGCATTATCCACTTCTAGAACCATAGAACCTATTGCTGTGCCAGATACGTAGTAGAGATAACACAGTACTTTGGAAACATTTTTTATCGTATGATATATACTGGGGTCATGTATAGCTTAGCAGTTACAACACTGGTTACCTGCATCTCACGTCAGAGTACCTGGGTTCAGGTCCTAGCTCTGGCTGCCATTCCCAGCTTTTTGCTAATGCAGACGATGTTGGCTCAAGTTGTCGGGTTCCTATCACCCATGAGGGAGACCTGGGTTGGCTTCTCAGCTCCCTGCTTTAGCCTGCTCCAGTCCCATCCATTGTAGGCATTTGGGGAGTGAGTCAGCAGGTGGGAGCCCTCTCTGCCTCTTAGATTACACACACACTTTGGAAGGTTTTTGTAACAAGTGAGATAAATCATAGGTAACACAGTGCCTGGCAAATAAGTGCTCGATTCAATATAGCTATTAATGGGGAGTGGCAATAATAGAAAGAGCTCAGTAGGTTTGTTGAGTGATTTCTCCTTTTAACATAGGTGATCACTTGGATCCAGCATCTGATTCCCAAGATTGAGGATGGAAATGATTTTGGGGTAGCGATCCAGGTAAGAAAAGGAAGACAGGACTCTGAGAGCGGGGAGAGCCCTGGGGAGTGAGAGATAGGAGGAGGAAGGAAGTGGTGAGTACAGGAGGAAGGAGATGAAGTGCTGGCTCCCCTCCCCATCTCTTCCTCCCCTCCCCCACCACAGGAGAAGGTGCTGGAGAGGGTGAATGCAGTGAAGACCAAAGTGGAAACCTTCCAGACAACCATTTCCAAGTGAGGGCAGCTGGAAGACCAGCATGGGGGCCTGCCAAAGCTAAGCAGTACCATCAGGATGATGGGCACTTTGGGAACAGTCTCTGGGGGAGTACATCTCCCTGAGCATCTGTGCCTATACTGGTTCCCTTGCTTCTGGCAGGTACTTCTCAGAACGCGGGGATGCTGTGGCCAAGGCCTCCAAGGAGACCCATGTTGTAAGTGGAGAGTCCATCAGCCTTTTAGCTGAGGCTGGCTAGGGATGGGCCGAGGAGGCGGGGAAACAGACCCTCCTTGTGTTGGTTATGACCGTCCCAGTGTGGAGAATATTAAGCCAAAAGTGCTGCCTAGAAAAAACTGCTTTGGACTGCAACAACCTGGACCTTTTTCTCTGCTGGATCCCGTGGGATCTCATTTCTTGGTGCCCAGAAGGAGCTCATCTTCACGTTACCTATTCCCTATATGAGGAAACCAGACTAATGTCCCTCCCATGAAGCTGACCTAGCTTTGCCTCCTACGTCCCAGATGGACTACCGGGCCTTGGTACATGAGCGAGATGAGGCAGCCTATGGGGCGCTAAGGGCCATGGTGCTGGACCTGAGGGCCTTCTATGTGAGTGTGGAGTAAGACCCTGAGAGAAGCGGATGGGGGTTGGCTAGGGGGGAGGGAGGCCAAGAACTTGACTCCTGTTCTGCCTTCTCCCAGGCCGAACTTTATCATATCATCAGCAGCAACCTGGAGAAGATTGTCAACCCAAAGGGTGAAGAGAAGCCATCCATGTACTGAGCCCAGGTCTAGAGGGAAAATAAATGACCTGACCTTTGTGTGGAATTTATCTGGTGTGTGTCTGTCACTCATTCAGAGAGCATTTATTGAGTGTCACCTGTGTTGACACACTAAAGGTGAATGTGGTATGGAGGAGAGGGGTGCCTGGAAGACAAAATAAATTAGATGCCCATCCTGTTCTTAAGAGGCAACTTTAGAGGGGCTGTCGTTGTGGCATAATGAATCAAGTTGCCACCCGTAATGCCAGCATCCTATGCAGGCACCCATTTGAGTCCTGGCTGCTCTAATTCAGATCCAGCTCCCTGCTAATGGCTAGGAAAAGCAGTGGAAGAGGGCCCAAGTCTTTGGGACCCTGTACCCACATAGGAGACTTGGAAGAAACTCCTGGCTTTGGCTTGGCCCAGCCCTCACTGTTGTGGCCAACTGGGGAGTGAACCAGTGAGTGGAAGATCTAGCTCTCTCTCCATAACTCTGCCTTTCAAATAAATAAATCTTAAAAAAGAGGTAACCCTAGAGAACAGGGTGGGAATTGTTACACATCATGACAGTATTTGGGGCTTTCTGGAGATTATACCCCCAGAAGGCTCAGGAGAGCTTCAGGAAGGAGGTGGCAGCTGGGCAAAGTCCTTACAGGGATGAGTAGTTGGGCTTCAGACAGGCAAGGGGAAAGCTCTGTGGCAATGAAGAAAGGAGCAACCCCCGTGTGTTAGCCCCCTTTGCATCACTAGCAAACCTGAGAGGAGCTTCTTTGGGAAAGAAAAGGTTTATTTCATCTTGCAGCTTGGAGGTTACAGTGCAGGGTCAGGTGACCCCATGGTCCAGCATCTGTGCAGGTTGGGAATGGTGGAGTGGGCATGCTGGGAAGATCACAGGGTGAGCCAGGAAGAACAGAAGTAAGCTGAACCTGAACTCTAAACAGCCAATTCTCCTGAAAATCAGCACTCCCCCCTCCCCCCTTCTAGCTGCCACAATTAGATCAAATCCCCACCCTTAGCCCACCAACGGTCGACATTAAGACATCAGAGTGTACAGCTGCTTGAGTTTCAGGGCGACAAATTCTGCCCTTACTAATATGGAGTAAGCCCGAAGGAGAAAGGGCTTTCGTCGGAGGTTTTGTGGGTGAGTGGCTGGACCCCTTTTCCAGGGCTGGGAGAGGAAAAAGCTGTGGTGGTAAAGGAGAGACCCATGCAACGTTATGGGAGGGGAGGATCTGCAAGTTTGTCTTTTCCTTCTGCCCACCTCCCTCCTCCCATTCAGTCATCATCCCTGGCTTTCAGGATGCAGCCCGTGGCGGTGGTAGAGACAGGGGCTTCTCTACTGTGGTTTCTGGTGCAACATCCATAGGGTTATCTTCTTACTAAATATGGGATGGGACTGTGCTGCATGGCGCTTGACAGTTTGCGTGCCCGTCCCCTATGTATCTCACTGAATCCTTAAAGGAAGCATGGGCAGCAGATGTTACATTCAGGAAATCAAGTCAGGTAACCTGCAGGCGCGAAGGCAACATAAGGAAGTGACAGAGCTGGTCGTCCCATAATCAGAGCAGGCGGTCAGCTTTGTCCCCTACTGCTGTGGGACCCCTGCCTTGGGCCGAGAGTCCCACCCAGACAATTCTGCCGGGCGGGGGGGGGGGGGACCTAGGGGTGCGGGCAGCCCAGGTAACAAGCAAAGCCAATCTGCAACCCAGAGCGGAAGGTGGGTAGCCTAGCCAATAAGCGCGCCCGCACTTTGCTGCTCTTTACAGCTAGCTGAGGGTTCTTTCCAGTTCGCCAGAGACAAAGGCGGTCAAGGTTTGGGCGCGGCCTCTGATTGGACAAAGTGACCTATCAGCGCGCTCTAGGCCTATCGAAGCGCACCACGTGGGCGGGACTCTAGGAGCCGGTTGTCAAGCGGCGGCGGGCTCCCGGGTCCTCACTCCAGGCACTGATCTACGGCCGCCCGCTAGGGGGAGGCGGAGTTCGGGGCCGCGGGATGCGCTCGGTACCTCCTTCTGGGCCGGGCCGGGGGCGGGCTCCGGGACGGAGGCCGGAGGGCCGCCCTCGAGACGAGTTGGCTTTACAGTCGAAGCTAAGTGAGGGAACCCGGGGAGAGGCCGAGGCGGGCGCCGGAGAGCTGGAGGGAGCCAGAGGCTGCCTCTTCCGGGCAGGGCAGGGACCCGGTCCTCATCGGGCTCGCAGCTCCCGGGGCAGGCCCGGCTCGCCATGGGGGAGGTGGAGATCTCGGCCCGGGCCTATGTGAAGATGTGCCTGCACGCCGCGCGGTACCCGCACGCCGCCGTCAACGGGCTGCTGCTGGCGCCCTCGCCGAGCGCCGGAGAATGCCTGTGCCTCACCGACTGTGTGCCCCTCTTCCACAGCCACCTGGCCCTGGCCGTCATGCTGGAGGTCGCCCTCAACCAGGTGCGGCCGCTGGACGTCCGCCCCCCACCGCGAAGCCCGCAGCTCCCTGGGCAGCGGTGCGCACCCACAGGGCCAGCGGCGCTGTGTAGTTAACTGACGGCCCCTTTCCCGCGACAGGTGGATGTGTGGGGCGCCCGGGCCGGTCTGGTGGTGGCTGGGTACTACCATGCCAATGCAGCTCTGGACGACCAGAGGTGAGTGGGGTGAGCAGAGGCAGAAGGCAAGGGATTATGGCGAGGGGGAGGGGGTGGGGTCGCCAAAGAACCAAGGTCATTCCTTCCATCTTCCCTTCATCAAAGGCTTGGGAGCAGGGGCTGTGACCAGGCGCTGTGCTGGGCACTGGAGTGAGGAAATAGAAAGGTGACTAGGACACAGCCTTGCCTTGGAAGAGCTGCCGTGGGGGTGGAGACAGCTGTGTATCAACAAGAACAGGATGATCTTGCTGTACTGAGGTGCCCCAAGTTTGGAAAGAACACAGAGCAAGCCCAACCAGCAACTTAAGAAATTTCTTTTATATATACACATATAAAGTAGATATTAATCTTATGAGGGCATGTCAAAAAGTTCATGGGAAATGGAATTAAAAGCTAAGTTTATTATGGTGCAAAAAAATTCAAATTCATGAGGCAGGTGTTGTGGCATAGCAGGTAAAGCTGCCGCCTGTGACACTGCTATCCCATATGGACGCTGGTTCAACTCCCAGCTGCTCCTCTAATGATCCAGCTCCCTGCTACTGTGCCTAGGAGAACAGGGGAAGATAGCTCAAGTTCTTGGGCCCCTGCACCGACATGGGAGATCTGGAAGAAGTTCTGGGCTCCTGGCTTCAGCCTGGTCCAGCCCTGGCCGTTGTGGCCACTGGGAAGTGAACCAGTGGATGGATGATCTATCTTTTCTTCTCTTTGTGTAACTTTGACTTTCAAATAAGTAAATAAAATATTTTTTAAAAATTGAAATGTATGCCTAGTTTTATCATAATATGGTTTTCCATGAACTTTTTGAAGACTCTACTTACGCATGAGTCTCAAAAATTATTTTACACCAAAATAAGCTCATCTTTTGATTCCATTTTCCATGAACTTTTTGAAGTGCCCTCATGGGTCAGATTAGATATACTATTTTGTGAATGCTTTTCTCCCCTTCTCTAAAATTTGTCATCTTCCCGTTGCCACACCAAGATCTCCCTTCTCCTCACAGAGATATAGTGTGAGTGTGGATGTGCCACTGTCTATCTAGTGCCTTGTTAAAAGTTGAAATTTCTCGGCGCTGGCACCCCGGGTTCTAGTCCCAGTCGGGGCGCTGGATTCTGTCCTGGTTGCCCCTCTTCCAGGCCAGCTCTCTGCTGTAGCCCAGGAGTGTAGTGGAGGATGGCCCAAGTGCTTGGGCCCTGCACCCGCATGGGAGACCAGGAGAAGCACCTGGCTCCTGCCTTTGAATCAGCGCAGTGCGCTGGCCGCAGCGGCCAATTGGGGGGGTGAACCAATGGAAAAGGAAGACCTTTCTCTCTCTCTCTCTCTCTCACTGTCCACCCTGCCTGTCAAAAAAAAAAAAAAGTTGAAATTTCTAATTTTTTTATTATGGACACTGCGCTATTATTAAATTCAGTAGAACATCCAGGTCAGCCTATGTAGGAGATGGCTTTACTTTGGCTGGTTCCGTCAAATTACCCTCCAAAAAGACCGCCTTTGACATACACTCTCACCAGCAGTGTCTGAGCACCTGTTTCCCACAGCACTCAAGCATGAAGCAGTCGTGCATCAAGCATCCAGCAGGCTCAACCCCCACCAGCCAGCTACAGGGAAAGGCCAGAACCACGCCCACATCCATGAGACCCGGGAAGCCCAGCTCAGCCGGATGGGGTCTGCCCGCAAGCGGCTCCTCACCCCTCTGATCTTCCCTCTACACAGCCCTGGGCCCCTGGCCTTGAAAATCGCCGGGCGGATTGCAGAATTGTTCCCTGCAGCAGTCCTTGTTATGGTGAGGCTTCGCTTTCAGGGTGGGGAGG
Source organism: Oryctolagus cuniculus (assembly GCF_051225735.1). Classification (NCBI taxonomy): domain Eukaryota; kingdom Metazoa; phylum Chordata; class Mammalia; order Lagomorpha; family Leporidae; genus Oryctolagus; species Oryctolagus cuniculus. Next base: position 51,125,502 of record NC_142878.1, read on the forward strand.
TAGACAGGAAGTCGGGAGGGGGGAAGCATCGAAACCCCCCCTGCCTTTCGTTGTCCATCCAGTTGGATAATCAGAAACTGGTGCCTCAGCCTCGCGTGCCCCCAGTCATCGTCCTGGAGAACCAGGGTCTCCGCTGGGTGCCCAAGGACAAGAACTTGTGAGTGTCCCACTTCTACTTCTTGGAAGCCCAAGGCTCCCCAGGCCTCCTCTTTCCTTGGTCCTGCCCCAAGGGTCCCTTCCTGGACCCAGCGTCTGTGTGAAGGCTGTGTCTGGCCCCGCTGCCCGCCAGGTTTGACCTCCGTGGATGTTGCTATTTCAGAGTGATGTGGAGGGACTGGGAAGAGTCCCGGCAGATGCTGGGAGCCCTCCTGCAGGGCCGAGCCCATCAGCACCTCGTGGACTTTGACTGCCACCTGGATGACATCCGCCAGGACTGGACCAACCAGCAGCTCAACACCCAGATCACACAGTGGGTTGGTGCCACCAGTGGAAATGCCTGAGCCAGGGCCGGGGCCAGGAGGGGCAGGAGCCAAATAAAGAGACTTGGGCCGCTGGGCAACAGTTTTGACTATATTTATTGTGCCTAGGAGGCCAGGTGAGGGAGAAATCTCAACAGCAGGAAGGTAAGAAAGGCCTGGAGTCCCCAGCAAAAAGCAGGACGGTCTGGGCCACCCGCATCACAGAACGGGAGAGGCGGCTCTCAATAGATCATTCCCTTTGTTTCTCCCCTGGGCTTCTTGAGCTTCTCGAAGTTCTTCAGGATGATGTCATACAACACAGCCTACAGGGCCGGGGGAGTAGGGGGTCAGCTGCAGGCCCCTGGCGGCCTTGTGCCCATTTCTAGCTCGGTGGAGAGGCCGGGCTTTGTCATCCTCCACCCCAAGCCTGCAAGGTCCAGGAGTGAGTGGGTGCCCTGGGAAAAGAACCTCTGCCTGCCCCTGCCCCGCCCTGCCCTTGGCCCCTCACATAAGCGTTGCGGATCTCCATGACCATCAGCCGGATGTCCCGGTACTCTGCCTCGTCCAGCTCGTGCACCAGCTGCCTGTAGTCACCCTGTGGAAACCCAGCAGTCAGGCCGGATGCCCAGCGCGTCCCTTCCCACGCACCCTGACCAGGGCCGCACCTACCACATGGGGCTGCTTGGCTGCTTTGGCCACCGCATCTCCGCGTTCCAAGAAATACCTGTGGGAATTAGAAGTGTGCGTGGAGTGGGACAAGACGGAGGGCACTCATAGGCCCATGTCCCAAAGCAGAGGGTTTGGGTGTGGGCGGGCGGCCACTCACTTGGATATCTGCGTGTGGAAGCCTTCCAGCTTGGTGTGAAGGCTGGTCATCAGCTCAAACACCTTCTCCTGGGGACGGCAAGTGAGGGCCAAAGTGGAAGGAAGCCGGGACTAGAGATGAGGGCAGGGCAGCAGGGCAGTGCTCTCACCTGGACAGCCACTCCGAAATTGTTGCCGTCCTCAATCCGGGGAATCTGCAGCTGCAACCAGGTGGTGACCTGGGGGAAGGGAAGCGCATCAAAGCCACATCCGGCCCCCCACCCCCACCTGGCCTCCTTGGCCTTGCTTGCTGCCCATGCTGGGTGGAGGTAGGCCAGGTCTATCCTAAGCCTCATGGGCCTAGGCTGCTGACTTCACCGGCTGTGCCCTCCCTTTCCTGCTAAGACCAGGCAAGCGGCATAACCTAACTGGCAGAACCAAGAGGACAAAGGGGTCGACCTGAAGCCAGGGGCGGAAGGAGCAGGGCTCACCAGATTCAGCTTCTCGATGACGTCCTTTATCTCGGGCTTTAGGCGCTGCAGAAGGCCTACAATCTTCTCATTGCAGTTCACTGGGCCACAGGGAGGACCTGGTGAGTGGGCGGTGGGTTACTCACTGCACTGAGCCTGTGCCTGACAGGAGAGCCCCTGCAGGGTGGTGGCCAAGTCCCTGCCCACCAGAGATTTCTTTTTTGTTCAAATACCTTTATCTTCATCATCCTCTTTCTTTTTTTCGTCTTTGTCTTCCTTCTGCAGGGAGAGAGGGGTCCCTGGGAGTCAGACCGCAGGAAGGCAGGTTTTCCCTGCCTGGTTGGGCCCCTCCCCCCCCCCCCGGGGGGGGTTCCCAGCTTGCCCCCTGCTGTTTCTTTCGCTCCTCCTTCTCTTTCTCCTTGGCCGGGTCAGGCATGGGGATGTCCAGGGGGGCCTTCAGGTTGCTCAGGTTGACTTCATTGAGAGCCGGCTCCTGGCAGAGGGTAGGAGGAGAGCTAGAGGCAAGGTGTGTGTGTCTCTCTCGCCTCCTCACTCTCAGGGCCTCGCCCTGACTCCCGTCCTCTGGGCCCCTTAACTCTCCAGCTCCCTGGCCAGCCCCAGTACCTTTAAAAACGCATCCAACTCAGAAATCTTCTTGGGGAAATAGTTCCCAAGCAGGCTCTCGGTCTGTGTGTGAGGTGGGGGTGGCGGAGGGTGGGGGTGAGACTCCGAGTGGTCCCGGTTGGGTCGGAGCTGGGGTGTGGCGGGACGGATCTTACCTTGGCACGCAGGTCTTCACGAAACGCATCCACCTGTGGGGCACAGGCAACCGTTCAGAAACCTGGCTTTAAGGCCGGTTTATTGGAAGGGAGTTCCTCTAGGGTTGTGGCAGGTCTGACCTGGGGAAGGGTGGGGTGTGCTCTCTGAGGCCAGATGGACCCCTGTGCCCGTGGACTGGGACTAAAGGGGTGGACCTCTGCAGTCCCGGGCCCCCTGGGGTTGCATCTGGGGATTGAGAGCACTCCTGGTGGGAAGGGTCTCCAGGGTCTCCTGGGCTATGCTGTGCATGTGAGGAGGGGAGTAGGGCAGCCTCAGCCAGTGGGACCCAGCAGGCACTGAGAAGCCAGGGGCAGGTCCCGCACCAGCCTGTGCCCCCCGCTCCGCGCACGCACTGAGGAGCCAGGGGCAGGTCCCGCACCAGTCTGTGCCGCCCCCCCCCAAGCCCCGCGCAGGCACTGAGGAGCCAGGGGCAGGTCCTGCACCAGTCTGTGTGGGGCCCCCGCCGGCAGGCTTCCCCTCTCCGGCTCTCTGCTTCACTTCACCTCGCTGGACCAAGGCCGCCTCGCCTCTCCCCGAAGGCAGACCTCACCGGTCTCCCCGGGGCTCAGGTGCTGGGAGCACCGAGGCGGCAGGCATGACCGACCCCTACTCAAGTGGGGGCTGGGGGAGGGGGCGGGTCGGGGGCTCCCTCGCCTCTAGGAACCACGTCTCCCTCTAATCGGCCCTTCCTCGACCCCGAGGCGCTCACCTTGGCTTGGGCTTCAGGCTGGACCCTGAGCGTGGCCATGGCAGGGCCGGGGGGGACCTGCTGCCGCACGAGGAGCGAGGAGGAGTGGGCACCGGGAAGAGAAAGCGAAAGCGGCGCTCGCCACCGGCACGGCCTTCCTGGGTAGTAGGGAGTGGAGGGACTGGAGGAGGCGGGGACAGACCAGACCGGGGAGACGGCCGCAGAGGCGGGCAGCCCCGCGGGGCTCCCCCTACAGCTCCCTGTGCCCGCCTGTCCACGCCCCACCTTGCCCCTCCCGCCCCCCTTGTCCCCGCCTCTCCCCCCCACCCCCAACTCCTCCATTGGCCTCTCTTCCGCTGCTGCGCCTGGCACAGGGATGCGCCTTACTCCGTGGGACGAGACCTGGCTGGCCGCTCCTTGCTAGCCTTCCCAGCCAGCGTGGGCACCTGCTCTCGCCGGCATCCTGTGGCCCGACACCCGGACGCTGCTGCTACCCTTCACCCGAGCTGCAGTCCGCTAGGCTTGGCTGCTGCTGCGCGTTCGCCTCTGACCGCCGCAGCTTCCTGTAGACCTCCCACCTGCTCCTCTCCAGTCACCTGCCTTCCTGCCCCCTGGCCATTCCTCCTGAAGGGCCCTTCCCACGGCTCTGGTCATTCAGCTCTCAGTTCAAATGTCACCTCCTCAGAATTAAGATTTAAAAAAAAAATGTATTTATTATATTAGAAAGGCAGAGTAACAAAAAAATGAGAGAGAGAATCTTCTGTCCCCAAATGCCCACAACGGCTGGGGGTGGGCCAAGAGGAAGCCAGGAGCCAGGAGCTTCTTCCGAGTCTCCTACGTGGGTGCAGGGGCCCAAGCACTTGGGCCATCTTCTACTGCTTTCCCAGGTGCATTAGCAGGGAGCGGGATCAGAAGTGGAGCAACCGGGACTCAAACCAGCATCCCTGTGGGATGCCAGCATCACAGACCGCAGCCTAACCGGCTGTGCCACCTCCAGGTGGCCAAATCAGCCTGCTTGAGTACCTTCACAGCATTTCTCTCTCTGATATTAGCTCAGTGTTTTGTTTCAGGATTCCACAAGCTTTTTCTGCCAAGGGTTAGATAATATATATTTTAGGCTCTGTGGGCCTTACAGTGTTGGTAACAACTACTCAACTGTGCCATGGCAACAAGAAAGCAGTCATATGTCCATGAATTAGTGCGGCTGGTTCCCGTGAAGCTTATTTATGGACACAGAAACTTGAGTCCATGTAATTTTCGTGTGTCATGAAATATGATGGTGCTTCAAAAGGTTTGTGGGAAGATGGAATAAAAAAATGTTTCTTTTGGTGCAGAAACCTTTGAAATCCATTAAAGTTTTTCACAGTGTGCTGATTCCCCGTGACGTTTTTGATAACCCCTGTCTGTGTAGATTAAAAAAAGTTGCACCAAAGTAAATATATTTTAATTCCATTTTCCTATGAACCCTTTGAACTACCCTCATACCATATTGTATTATTCTTTGATGTTTTCAGCATAAAAATGGAAAAACCGTTCTTAGCTCACAGGCCATACAAAAACTGGCCACAGGAGGGCAGTGTTTTGCCCATTCCTGGTTTAGACCTAGAGCACCCAGACTGCCTCGGTTTGTAACCCTGCCTCCTCTATGTGGTGTTAGCTTTGAACAGATTAACCTGGGTGCCTCACTTTTCATGCCTGCACAATGGAGACACTCATAGCGGGGCTGACAAGAGGACTAAATGTCTTAATTTATATAAAGAATTTATAGACGCTCAGAACAGTGCCTTGGCACAGAGCGAAAGTGCAGTTGCTTGCTGTTATTATCTGTGCGTCTGACACCTGCATAGACCCCCAAACAGCAGGAACCTCGTCTCTCTTATCCACATGGCAGGGAACTGTGCTTGCCTCGATAAACATTTGTTAAATACATGAGGGCACACACACCCCCACCACGGGGCAGACAGGGTAGAAAGGGGTCCCAGGATGGAGTGGCCAGACAGGCAGGCCCTGAGGAGGGCACAGAGGTGCTTTGGTGAGGGGGCAGGAAAAGCAAAGCAGCCAGGCTGTCCTCAGCAGGAACAGACACTGTGAATGCCTCTCCAGCCAGCTCTGGCTTTTCTCACCATCACGGCCCCAGATAGCTCATGGTTGGCAAAGACTGGGAGGCTGGAAGGAGGGATGGAGGTCAAGTACAAGGAAGGTCATTCGAGGTCAGTCACAGCAAGGACCGGCTACGGAATCCCAGCAACTGCGGGGGCGTCTGCTCTTCCCTTCCTACCCTTTGCAGGCCCCAACCAAATAATGAGAGGAGGCAGGGGCAGGCCCGGGGTGACTTTATTTCCGTCAGTTATGCTTGCGGCTGGCGTGGGGGCGGGGGAAGAGGCCATGGCCCGGGCTCCCCGGAGACCAGGGTTGATGATACCAGCTGCCGTAGGTGAGGTACCAGGCGAAGGTGCCCACGGCGGCGCCCACCACCTTGTGCGTGTACTGGTGGAAGTAGATGACGGTGCAGAGCAGCAGGAAGTTCCAGAGCCCCAGCAGCAGCACGTTGAGCAAGAAGACGAGGCGCAGGGGCGCTCCCGCAGGCAGCCCGTGGGCCAGGTACTTGGCAAACACCGCAGCTTCCTCGGCCATGAGCAGGCAGCAGAAGGTGAGCAGGAAGGTGTGAGAGGAGACCGTGTAGCCCCGCCACTGGTGGCCAGCTGCCAGGCAGCTGCGGCGGTCGGGCAGCTCGTGGAGCAGCAGGCCCTGGGGCAGAGGCTCAAAGCAGGACCCTGTCAGGTCCTCGATGAGCAGGAAGGCCCGGCCAGCCCCCCGCCACACGGCTGCGCCCACCACCAGCCGGCTCAGGTGTCTGGCGGTCACGGCCACGCGCCGAGTGGCCAGGAACACCACCAGCAACACGAAGCCTCCCAGGAAGGTGCATGTCCAGCCCCACGCCGAATTCACAAACTTTCTGTGGGCAGAGAGAAGAGGGGAGGGCTCTGAGAAACCACAGCGCCATCTGCCAGTGGGGGCTGGGTTCCCAGCGCTAGCCTGACCCACGTCCCACTCATCTCCGGTTCTCTCCTTCCAGTGCCCTTGACCATCCCCAGCTGTTTCAACTTGGCCATGCACCGCCAGGACCACCAGGCTCCTCTTCAGCCCTGCTCCAGACTTGCCCTTACCCCAGGGGCACGCCGCTCCCCTCCTCCTCCCCCTCCCCCCACCTTCTCCCTCAACCTCCTGGTCTATTTTTAGCGCTCAGACTGGCAGGAGAACAGAAGCCTGGAGAAAGGACCTAGGATCCCGGAGGGCAGGGATCTCCATGCAGCAAACTCACATGTTGAAGAAGTTGCCGTGGCTGGCGAAGATAGTCCGAGGGTTGACGTGGAACTGCAGAAGGGGCCCGAAGATGACCACTGCTGCCAACCAGGCATGGTAGAGGCGCCGTAAGCAGGGGCTGCCCAGGAGGCGGGCGGCTTGTTCACTCCCGAAATACAGCAAGGCAGAAGCTACCCAGAGTAGCACCCTCACCAGGCAGGCCAGCACTGCCCGGACTCGGGTCCCGGCACCCAGCCCTGCCCCCACTGCCGGCCCCCGTTCCATGTTCCCTCCCCTCCCCACTAACTGCTCGATCTGCTGGGCAGCTGAGGAGGGGCTGATGACCCCCCCCGGGGGGGGACAAGGACAGGCAGTGACAGGTGTGGCAGACACAGGGCAGAGCCCTGCTGGCAGCTGGCGGGCGGGAGAGAGGGGTGAGGAGTGGTAAGGGACTGGGGTGGAGGGCTGTGACAGCAGCAGGGGCCTGGCCTCTGGTGTGTGGTGGCATGTCCTGACAGCAGCCTGTGTCCCTTCCTGTTAGCCCTATGTCCTCACGGCAACCATGTTCCAGTTCATGTCTCAGGGCCAGGCCTGCTGTTCTGGGCCTCTGCTTGTCCACCAGCCTGCTTGGCTCTGTCTTCGGTCAGCCAAATGTCCCTCTCCTCACTCCAAATATGCTATGCATTTGCTCCACAGGGAAATTAGAAGTCACAAAGACAAAACCAACCAAACATTAGAAGTCATTAAAAAAAAAAAAAAGATCTGTCTTGTCATCAGTGCAGTCTGGTTCTTCAGCTGGGGTGCTGAGCCAAGGGCCCACACTGCAGGATTCAGAAGGCACTAAGTGGCACTGCTGGTTTGTGTACTGATTACGATGGTCAGTACATGAAACGCAGGTGTCCTCAGGAGGGCATCCTGAGATGGTAGAGGCACAGGCTGAGCCTCCAGGGCCCGATGACCAGGTTTGCTCCCTGGTGACAGGGGCTGCAGATGCTAGAAGGAAAATTCCATCTGGAGTCCATCAAAAGCTTAGGCATTGGGGCTGGTGCTGTAGCGCAGGTTAATCCTCTGCCTGTGATGCGGGCATCCCATATGGGTGCTGGTTCTAGTCCTGGCTGCTCCTCTTCCGATCCAGCTCTCTGCTATGGCCTGGGAAAGCAGTGGAGGATGGCCCAAGTGCTTGGGCCCCTGCACCCATGTGGGAGACTCGGAAGAAGCTCTTGGCTCCTGGCTTTGGATCAGCTCAGCTCTGGCCATTATAGCCATTTGGGGAGTGAACCAGCAGATGGAAGACCTTTCTGTCTGTAACACTACTTCTCAAATAAATAAATAATATATTTTAAAAAAAGCTTAGGTTTGTCTTCTAACCAGTGACTCCAGGCCACAGGGTAGCCCCATACAAGCCTTGGCCTCCCAGCCTGACTGCCTGGGCTGAAGCAGCAGGGTGGAGAGCGATGGACCTAGGGAGAAGTCCCTGTTAGTCAGTAACTATTTCCAGATCACTTTTTGGTTTCCTTCCTTGTTCCTGAAAACCAGAGGTGGGATTTCAGAGCCCAGTGGAGGCCCAGGAAGTAGTGAAAGGAATGAGCAAGGAAGGGCATCAGGTCCTGGGCCCAACAATGCGACTGCGGGAAGATCAATCAACCTTCCTCGTCCTCAGCGCCCTGGACACTGACTAATCAGCCGGGCTCCTTCTAGATCCTAAAGCGCTCACGTGGCATAGTGGCCTCCAGTCCTCCCGCTCAGGGACCCTGTAAAAGAATTTTGAGACTCCCAGGTCCCCTTCACACATTTTTAATGTGAAAATTTTGATCATAATTTTAGATGGTTGTGGACATAATTTCAGTGTATTATATACACTGACATTTCAAAATAAAGTTATTACATTACTTTTAAAAAAGGATTTATTTACTTGGAATGCAGCGACAGGGAGGAGGAGAGACAGAGAGCGAGTGAGCCAGCGAGCAAGAGTGCTTCTGTCTCCTGGTTCATTCTCCAAATGCCCACAAAAGCCAGGCTAGGCCAGGCCAGGCTGAAGCCAGCAGCAAGAAGTCTCTTACCTGGGTGGCAGGAACTCAAACACCTGAACCCACCACCTGTTGTCTCCCAGGGTGCCCATTTGCCGGCAAATGGGCACGAAACAGAATGGCAGGGATTCCAAGCAGACATTCTGATTTGGGATGCTGGTGTCTCAAACGGTGGTTTAACGCACTGTGCCACAATGCCTGCTCCCTATATCATTCTTCCAAATGTATCCAGTGGAATCGAAGTACAACAGTGATCAGATATGTCATCGTTACCCATGTTTAAAGCATGTGACGTGATCTGAAGCCAAAGTCACATTTCCCCTACAGAATTTATCGTTTTTATGCTTGAAAGTCCTTTATTGATCTCCTACCACACTATGGGAAAAAAAAGTATACAATTTCAAATTTATTTTTCAGAAGACTAATTTGCTTGTAAGACAGAGTAACAGAGGGGAGAGAGAGACTCTTATCCACTGGCTCACTCCACAAATGCCTCAAATAGGCAGGACTGGGCCAGGCTGAAGCCATGAGCCAGGAATTCCATCTGGGTCTCCCATGTGGGTAGCAGAAACCCAAATACTTGAGCCATCCTCTGCTGCCTTCTAGGCACATTAGCAGGGAGTTGGATCAAACATGGAGGAGCCAGGACTTGAACTCATACTCTGCTATCGGATGCAGGTGTCCCAAGTAGTGGCTCAATCCATTGGCTACATGCCTGAACCCAGTTTTTTTTTTTTTTTTAATTTTTTAAGATTTACTTACATGAAAGGCAGAAGGACAGAGAGACAGACACAAAGATACCTTCCATCCACTAATCCTCAAATGGTTGCAATAGCCAGGTCTGTGTCCAGGCCAAAGCCAGGAGGAGCCCAGAACTCCATCTGGGTCTCCCATATGGGTGGTATGGGCCCAAGGACTTGGGCCATCTTCTGCTGCTTTCCCAGATGCACTAGCAGGAAGCTGTATTGGAACTGGAGCAGCTGGGATATGAGCTAGAGCTCTGATATGGGATGCCAGCATTGCAAGCAGCAGCTTAACACTACACCAGAGGCAACCCTCCAAACTTTTTTTTTTTAAGTATTTTTATTATTTTTTAATTTGAAAGGTAGAGAAACACACACAGAGAAGGGAGACATCTTCCTTCTCCGGTTTGCTCCCAAATGCCTGCAACAGCTGGGGCTGGGCCAAGCTGAGGCCAGGAGCTTAATCTCTCTCTCACATGGGTGGCCAAGTACTTGCAAAAATTTTTGTTTTAAGGATTTATTTATTTGAGATGCAGTTACAGACAGGGAGAGACAAAGGTCTTCCATCCGCTGGTTCACTCCCCAAATGGCCATAACGGCCAAAGCTGGGCTGATCCGAAGCCAGGAGCCTGGATCTTCTTCTGGGTCTCCCACATGGGTGCAGGGGTCCAAACACATGGGCCATTTTCCACTGCTTTCCCAGACCATCAGCAGAGAGCTGGATCAGAAGAGCAGCCAGGACACAAACCAGTGCCCAACTGGGATGCCAGCACTGTAGGTAGAGACAGCCCACTATGCCACAGTGCCGGCCCGCCAGAACACTTTTTAAAATTAAATTTTGGGGGCAGGCACCTGGTATAGTGGTTCCAGAACACCTTGGATGCCTGCATCTCATGTTGGAATACCTGGGCATGAGTCCTGCCTCCATTTTTTTTTTCTTAGCAGTTTGAGGTTTATGAAAGATTGAGAAAACACAGAGCTCCCACACCTGGCATCCAGTGCCTATATTCACAACTTGTGCTGTGTGACCACCCTGCTGGCCACACGTCACTGACCAAAGTCCTGGCCTACCCCAGGGCTCATTCTTGGTGGCATGTGGTGACCTGTGTCTGCCCCAGGAGTTCCCTGTGCTTTCATCCCCCTGCCTCCACTTCTGATCCAGCTCCCTGCTAATGTGCACTATAAGAGGCAGCCAGTGATGGCTCAAGTACTTGGGTCCCTGGCATTCATGTAGGAGACCAAGATTGAGTTTGTGGCTCCTGGCTTCAGCCTGGCCCAGCCTTTGGCTGTTGTGAGCATTTACGGGTAAAACAGTAAATGAAACCTGTCTCTTTGGCATCCTGGATATAACATAGTTCTGGGTGCCCTGAGGTGGCATCTCTGGGTGAGGTGGCAGAGGGGACTCTAAGAGCAGTAGGAAGGATGATCTGGCATGCCTGCTTCACACTTGGCGGATGAACCCAAGAACAGGTGGCAGCTGGACACCTTCTTCAAAACTTCAACGTCACTGTGGAGTAGGGACCCTTTTACGCCTTGCTGGGAGTTTTGGGGAAACTTAGGGAAGGCGAAGTGCCTTGGGGAAAGACCCAGTGAGAGTAGGAGCTGAACCGCACCTCTCCCTGACCATCAGTCACTCTGGTGCCCGAGGAATCGTGTGCAAAGTGCGGGCTGGCCACTCTCCGGCTCAGCATCCGTGCGCCATCTCTGGAGCGGAGCTGAGGTCAGCGTCCCGAGGCTCCGCAGCGAACGTGAGCGGGCCCTGCCATCCCCAGGTCCACTCGCTGGCAACTTTCTGAGGCTGGTGAGAGAGCCTCCGTGGCGAGGCTTGGTAGTGACTGATCTGGGTTACTTCCCCTCACCCTGGGGAGTCCCGGGGTGTTTTTCTGCTAGGGAAGCATTCTTGAAGGCTTTGCTGAAACTCTTTTCTTGAAAGGAGAAGATGAAAGAGCTCAGCAGAAGAGGCAGAGACAGACACAGCCAGGTTCCCACAGGGAGTTTATTGAAGGAGCCACAGCCAGTGAGAGGACAAGGTAGTCCCACTGCAACCTTCTTCCTTGGAGCTCTTGGCCCCCCGGTTTGATGGCAGCCTTTGGGAAGGCACGGCTGCTCGGCGTGGGGCCACAGGGAGCTGAGAGGACCCACTCCCCGCTCCAGGGGCTGCTGAGGAAACAGCCTGATTTCCCCACCCACCCCCAGAGACTGCCAGAAGAAAGGCCAGGACACCTGGCCCTCTGAATGGCCAGTCAATCCTCAGTGTGAAGACCAGGACAACGGGCCTGGCCCAGGTGTCTACTCTAAGAGCACAAAGCTAACATCCAAACATGATTAAAAACACTCAAGACTGTTCTCTTGCTGCCAGAGGCCACAGCCCAGATAACAGCGGTCCTGCCTGGCTCTGGCCAGAGATAAGGACCCAAGCCGCCTGGGTGTAAGTGAATGAGGAGACCATACAGCCCCCGGGGAGGCTCCTCCAGGGCCTGGCTGGGGCCCAGAGCATGGGTTTCTCTCCTCTTCACCCAAAGCCAGTGACTCCTCCAAACATTCCCTAGAAGGGAAAAAGGGAGGAAGAGGCGGCAGAGAGCTTGTCCAGAGGTTCACCCTGCACAGGTCTGAAGGTCAGATCTACTGGGGTGAGGAAAAGGTCGTGGAGGGGCGGGCCCCGGGGGCGGGGGTGCCGGGGCACTCGTCGGCCTCTGGCATGTCATCCTGGAAGTACTCAGCCTGGACGTACTGCCACACACGCAGGTTCCCATCCCACTGCAGGGCAGAAATGGCCAGCAGTCAGAAGGTGCGATCCTCAGCAAGGCCCTAGCCCCAGCACGCGCCAGTCCCAGCCCACGCAGCCTCACCGAACTGCTGACAATCTTCTCTTCAAAGGGGTGCCAACTGACGTCACGTACACAGGCCTTGTGGTTGGTCAGCTTCTTCACGATGTGGCCGCTGAGAAGGTCATACACTGTCCGGGGAAGCTCACAGTGGAGAGACCGCCACAGGACCTTCAAAACACCCCCTTGGCTCCCCTGGGTGGCGCCACCAACCTGCCTCCCAGGTATTCTCACTGTCCCGCGGGAGCACAGCGCATCCCAGAGGACTGGGCTGTCTCTGTTCCTTTCCCTACGCTGGGCTGAAGGTATGCTCTAGTGCAGCGTGGCTTTCTCTGGGCCTCGGCTAAATGTCACAGGGCCTACAGTCAAGAAAATGCCGCGCCTTTCGAATGTTCTGCGAGGGACGGAGGGCACGTGCATCAACAGCATGCTGCCTGCAGGCATGTGCACCTCGTGTTCCTTGTGTGGGTGCATCTTTCTCTCTTCTGTAGGAGTCGCTAGCCGAGTGCCCGCCCAGGGACAGCACGGCTGTCGGCACCTTAGATCTGCAGCTGCGCCTGCTTCTCTCTGTACATTCCTCGTGCTCAGTGACTGCACGCCCCTTACTCCCGGCCGCTGTCTTTCGGTGTCACTCTTGTCTCGGTTCCCTCCTACCTTTCATCTGAAAGCCTCTTCCTTGACTGGTTGGAATTCTATGTTCCTTTTCTTAATTTAGAATGCTCATGAATAAGATACTTTCGACTTCTCTGCTTTAGCCTCGCCTCCTTCAAGCTAAATTAAATTCCACTTGTAGTCGTCACTATGCTTTGTGAGCTGGTCGCTGGTGGCTCTAGGCGGACTGTTACAGATCCACTCCTGCCCCCTCCCCAGGCCGCCGTGTGGACACCATCCTTACCAACCACTTTGCCAGTGGAACAGCCACTGTAGATGAACTGCTGGCCGGTGCTGTGCATGGGGGAGAATCGGCAGCGGATGAGGGTATGCAGTACCCCATGGCCCCGGTAGGTCATCAGGGAGCTGTCCCCTGGGAGTTTCAGCTTCCGCCAGGCTGGGCAGGGATGCAGAGAGAGCCTTAGATTAGGAGCTGCTTCCACGTGGTCCTGAACCACCAAGTCCTCGGCCAAGGTCAATGCTAAGAGACAACTGCCTTTCCAGCCTTCAACCAGTGGCTCTTTTCCCACTGGACAGTGGGTCAGTAATCACCATCATGGCCCTGCTGGTTGATATGACACTAAAGTTCTTTAATTAGCAGTTGGTTTTGAGTGACTTCCCCAACCCTCACCAATGGGAATCCCTTGCTATTCTCCTGGTTCAGCAAATAAAAGGTTAACAGCTAGAAAAGGGAGTTGCAAGGGAGACTCCCAGGCTACAGGTGAATCTCGTACTCATGCTAGGCTGCCAGTGCTTAACTATTTTAACGACCACCCGTCTGTCAACTCTCCAGCTCTCAGTTCCACTTCTGCTCTCACCTTTTTTGGGCACCTGCTGCCAGCGGTAGTCCCAGTTTTGCTGTGTGGCAGCCTGGCGTGAAGCTTCCATGCCTTCTCGGCTGGAAAAGCGTCGGATATCCCAGAGTTTGATGGTCTGGTCTTTGGAGTTGGAGATGAGGTACCGCGCATCACCCTGGGAATCCCAAGATGGGTAATGAGGCATTGGAACTTGCAAATGTCAGTGCCTGTGCGTTCTCGTTCCCCTTCCCTCGCTGAAAAGGAAGAACTCCAGCCTCTGATTTTGCTTGCTTCTTTATCCAGGTCAGCTCACCTTCGACGCTCTGTCTCAGATCCTACCCGCCAGCTGGGTTTTCCTCTCTTTGCTCAGGGCACTCACTGGCTGGAACTTCTATTCTATCCTGGATTAGATCGTCTTCTACTTTTTTTACACAGAAAGCCCTGCCCTGCTCCTTGAGAACTGGTGGGTACACACAGAGCTCATGTTTCCTGGCTTTGGTTCCTTCCATAAGTTCCAGCTCTTGCAAGCCTTGATTAACAAGCACCGTATTAGTCAAGGCTTGCGAATGGTGTCTAATTCCCACACCAGTTCATGTTCCCACCATCTTGGGCAACCAGAACTTTGGTTGCCTGGCTCTGCATCCTGCCTCTCTGCCCACCTTGCTGTCAATGAAGGTGATGCCATCCTGGTGTCCGGCCAGCGCACCCACAGGCTTGGGGTCATCTTCCCGCATAGTGCGTCGATCCCACACTTTGCAGATGGCATCGTCACCCCCAGAGAACAAGATCTGAGAGCTTATATCAGCAAAGGCCACTGCATTCACATCATCTTCATGGGACTCGATCTAGGGGAAAAGGAGGCCAGGATACTTGACATTCGCTTTCCAAACCCTACAGTAAGCCAGAGACCACGAGGCAGAGGCTCTCAAGCTCTCGAGTGATACCTGAAGGGTACGCCGGTTCTGTTCTCGGTCAAAGACATAGAGGCAGCCATCATTAGCCCTGGAAGGGAAGAGACAAGGGGCTCGTGGAGCCAGACTGAGAGGACCGATGCTCTGAAGAGTCCTGCTGAGAGGCGAGCCCGCAGCTGCTCTACACAGCAGGCTGGGGTCGGGTCGCTGTCTCCCAGGAGGCCCGCCACCTCCCATCGTGATGGGAAATGGCACGCAAGAGGTACAACAGCTTGTAAGCCCTGCCCTTGGAGATGAGCTGTGTGTTCCCAATGGCTGCCAGTGCAGGCTGCGCAACAGGCAACAGCAGAGCCCAACTCTGGGAGAACTCCTATCTCCTCGACTGTAGGAGACATCCCCCAGCACTCACCCTCCCAGCACCTCTCGTCCATCTGAGGACACCGCGATGGAGAAGACGGCAAAGCGACGCTCATCCGGCCTGGAGAGAGCAAACGAGGAGTGGGGTTACGTGGCCTTCCCCTCTACACAGAACCTACTGAGGACGGTGAGGCGCAGCCTCGTGCTCAGCACGTGCCGGAACGTGGATCATCTCAGAGAGAACCTAGCCATCTCATCTACCCTGCTCCTCTGGCTTGCGGGCTGGGTGGTGCCTGCCCAGGGATCTGCGGCACCACCCTTCCCCTTTAAGAGGAGCTCTGGGCCAAGAGGTCGCCTCCTGGAGCGCCTTCCTTGAGAGGTTTCTGATGAGGATGACCAGAAAGGGAAGCCAGTACCTCAGATCCAGGGCAGTGTGTGTGTCTCCTTCCCCGTGGATGTTGCAGATATGGACTAAGAGAAGCAAGAGAAACAAGAATCTTTCAGGGCTGGGGGCAGGAGAGCGGAAACGAAGCGAGGGAAGAGACAGGACAAAGGGCAAGGAGGTCCGAGCTCTCCGAGACTGATCTTCCTGGAACAAGGCAGGGGGCTGTGCTGAGAAGAGACCAGTGCGTGGAGACCTCATCATAGGCTGGAGAGACAACAGAAATCTGGCACACACACTCACTGTAATCAGACCAGCTGGAGTAGAGGAAGTGGTTCCCATCAGGGGTGAAGGCCACATCTAGGACGCTCCAGCCCACATCCCGGGCCTTGATGCTCTTGAACTTATGGAAGCGGCCATACCGGCAGTCATAGAGTCGGATTGTCTGGTCTGTAGAGGCAGGGATCAGAGTCATAGAGCGCCCTCCTTGGATCCGTCCTGGGTCACACCTCCATCACTCAGAGTGTCTGCGGAGTCTTCCCTTTATTGGGGGGTGGGGAGGAGCCCTGACTGTGCAATCCTAAGCCTGGTTCTGAGCTCTGGGTCTGGGGCTCTCTAGCCTTGCTCAGGGGGAATGTCCCTCGTTCCAGGGAAAGGCAGTCGACAGGACCAGGGTCTGGTACCTTGGCAAGCAGACATGAAGATTTGCCCATCTTTGCTGTAGATACCACAGAAAGCCTTCTGAGAGTAGCTATCAGTGAAGCCCAGATCATTGGGCAAGAAGCTGGGGAAGCAGAAGGAAAGCGGGGTTGAGGTGGGCTCGGGATGAGGAGCGTCCCGATTCGCAAAATCCTAACAGAGCAGGAGCTCCAGGCCGAGGGCAGTCTTCCCTTTCGGCTTTGTGACCGATCCCCGGCCTCTGATCCACTCCGCCACGTCCTACATCTCTACACTTTTCCGCTTTGTCTCCCCTTAGAGCTACAACCCCATTTAACCTAACCTGAACGCCTCTGAGGCCCTTTAACATCTGCCCCTTCCAAGTTCGGATCAGACCTATCTGGCCCTTGGTCTGCCCGCCGAGCCCCATACTCACTGAGACATCACTCGAGACTGTTCGCCAAGGGAGAAGCTTCCCCGGTGGCAGAGGCCCCGTTCTCTCTAAATGGAAGGGATTGGGGAACATTGCTAGCAGAGAGAGATCACTTCAGTCACACCAAGCCCCCTCCTCCACGAATGCTGCTTTCGCCACACAGGGACAGGCACCACACACAGGAGTCCTTCCCGGGGGAGCTCTCCAGCCCAAGCACCGAGGCTTCCTTGGGAAGCTGACTTCCTTTCTCTCTGGTGCTGGCTGCCTCAGGCCCGCTGCCAGGCCGGCTGGAGGTGGAGAGGCCTACCTGGTGCAACATTCGAGGAAAGCTGTGCTCTTGGGCTGCCCGCTTAAGTCCCAGGCGCCCTGTGGCCAATTCCACCTGCGTCTTGATCTCATTGCATTCCAGCTCCCGGGTGTCAGGGGCTGCGTCCACTGTGAGTGCCAAAAAGAGTTTCCTGTTAGGTCCTCCAGCCCCAGAGGAGAGTCTGCAGAACTGTGCCCCAGCCCACCCAATGTGCCTGTATTATCTCATCTTTCAGCTTAGCTTACAACTCTTCACCAAAATAAAAAAGGGCATTCTAACAAAAGTTCTCCAGCGTAAAGCCCTAGTCAGCCTTTTCTCTTACCAGGAGGGTTGTATCGATCCCCGAGACGTCCATCCCAGGCACTGTCATGCTCCTCCTCGGAGTCCGAGAGGGCCTGGATGAGTTGTAAATTTGCTGCACCTCTTCCCTGCACCAACCTCACTTGGCCTCTGTGGAGAGACCCCCCCCCCCCCATTATAAAGGAGGGGACCTCTTCTGCCAAACCAGCCGCATTCAGAGTCACTGGCTTCACAGCTCTTAGAGCACGTGGTACTCACGTTAAGCCTCAGGGATGACTACAGCTTGGCTGCTACTGCCAGCTTCCTAGAAGACACCGTAGGAAACTGCTTCCTAGCTTTAGAGCAAGTGCACCTACTAAGCCAGCTCCCCAGAGGACTACAAATCCCGAGAGCATTTCCTTCTAGGAAATTCTGTGTCCCGCACAGGACCCAAGATTCTGAAGGGATCCCCAAGCTTAGCTTCTCACAGAGCCAGCTGCCCTCTTCCCAGTTAACTGTGGTCACTCATTCTTTCCTCAAAAACAGGGTTAGAGTTCCATCCATTTAAACTTGCTTTTCAAGTAAATCCACACAGCCTCACTGCTTCAACACCCCCTTCCCACCTCCTCACCCCTTGTTATCGCTCCTTTCCCAACCAAAGCCTCATTCCCTCTTTTTAAAAATACAATGTTTGAACTTACTTGGCAAATGGACTACATTTGTGTAGTCGGTCAGACAGGCTCCCCCTGAATACACAAGCACTCTCCACACAGGAGCAGGTCCTCCTGGGGACCTTCCCCAGGTAAGAACCACTCTTAGTGGGCATGGAGCTGAGTGCCACGGGCACTTTTCCAGGAGGAAAAGGCTGTCCTGGGATAATTCCATTCCCTACCCTCTGTAATTTTCCTGCCTGGAGCTGGGATCAAGGAACTGTGGTGGCAGCTGCTGGGGTCACACCAGAGGGTAAGTTACCTGCGGAGGAGATAGGCCAGTACCTGGGCCAGATCCACATCTTCATCCTCCTCTTCTTCCTCCTCACTGCGACGACGCAGGCCAGCCCCTCTTCGGGACAAGCCCTCCGAGGGGTCTCCAGACCCGGATCCTGCGCTGCTGCTATTCCGTGATCCCATCTTCTGGTCACAGCATCTTTAGGTCCAGTGCGGGAGCTTCTCCTGTCACTTTCTTGGGTTTGGTGAAAGCCAAGTCTGCTCTAGAAACACCAGGGATCCTGAGATGGGGCGACGGCTATCTCTGGGAGGGTGAGCCTTCCTAGGGACTGAGAGCCTGCCTCTTTAGCCTATGACAACTCCTAAAGCTTCGGGAACACGAACCTTCCGCAATCCTGCGAAGCACAGAAAGCAGGGTGAAGCCTCGGGCGCTACCTCAGCTCACCAAACAGAAACCTGTGAACAGGCATTTCTCAGTTTCCTACCCCAAACTCACCTATCAAAGTCCCCGGAGGGAGGGTGAATTCCCAGGTAACCTCTCTGACCGGCCAATCAAAACCCCTCGCGGAAGAAAGCGCCTCACTAACTTACCTTATCTAACCAATCAGAAGCCTTGGGATTCAGAGACCCCCGCCACCAAACACCCCCTTACCGACCAATCAGGGCGCTCCTTTGCGAGAGCCGGCAGCGGCGACAGCCAATGAGGCTAGAGTTCGGCCGCCCCCCTCTTTCTCGCCTAACGCCCACGTGGTGTGCCGGGGGTGTGTACACCAAGGGGGGGGAGACGAGAAGCACCTCCCACTGAAGCCGGCGGTTACCGCCCCACGCGAGACCACCCACCAGCCAAGAGCTGTCGCAGGACCCACAGCGGCGCGAGGCCTTGTTTACACCGACTGCCGCCAAAGCGTCAGCCAACCGCTCCCCCGTCACGCGCCTCCTTCGTCACGCGTCTCCCGGCTTCCCGGTCGGCCGGTGGTCAACGTCACACGACGCTCCTCACGGGCCCGCCCCCTTGGCCCGCTAACTGGCCGGCCGAGCGCGGTGATTGACAGGTGGGCGGGAGATAGTGCGTGACCAGGAGGGGCGTTCCCTCTGGGTGGGGAGGATTAAGTGGGAGCTGGCAGCTTCCTGGATCAGACAGCGGGACTAGATTTAATGGCTTACAGGAGGGACTTACAGGAAAAAAAAAAGAACCACAAAAGTAGGTGGTTCGCCGCCGAAAGGTATTTTAGCCAGGGCTGCCGTTTGCATTGGCCGCGTTAGACCAGGCCCCGGGCCTCCTAGTTCGCCTGACGCCCGGCTCGAGCCGTTCTCTTTGCGAGCTCGAGCTCCAGTTGGCCCAGCTCTGAGGGGTGCCCCGTGTTCACGTCACAGATGGGAACCTACGCCTCCACACCCTTCTTCCGGGTTTGGCTTCTGGAAGCCTTGTTATGGGGGAGGGGCTTGCCTTTCCCTAGCCCTCCTCTTACCCGCACTCGCAACTTTTTAGACGATCCCTGGCTCCCTCCGCGGTGTTGGCAGACGCTCCCTAGAACGCCCGACGCTGCCGCTCGGGTCCGGTCAGTGTCGGGCGGACGCCCCCTGGACTCCTCCGGGTTTTGCAGACTGTCCCTAGACCGGTTGGCCCCGCGGCGCCCCTGCGCTGGGGCCGCGAGGCTGGGGTGGACGTGTGCGCCGCCTGCTACCGTGTCCAGTGGGTTTATGAGTAACAGGGCAGAGTCCAAGGCCAAAGGCTTGCCACACTTCGGGATCTTTGCCCAGGCCAGAGGTGGGGAGACATGCAGTTCCAGTGACCTCGCTGTACCGGCTGTAAAGTCCTGGCTCCCAGCTGTTCGCCCGCTGCGACGCACCCGCCCTTACCGCACTGCCTTGCCCCCCCCCCCCCCGCCCTGCCCTGAGCCCCTGAGGGCAGGGATGGGAACTAGGGGCCTCCTGTGGGGCTTGCACACCCCAGGAGGGTGAGGGTGTGGCCGTCCTGGTCTGCGGACCGCTGGACCGGAGCCTATCGCTGGAGCCGGCTTCATGGGCGTGCGACCTGTGCAGGCCAACAGGGCGCTTAGAAGGGGCCGGTGCTTGCCCGAATGTTGGGCTCCCAGCGCCCTGAAATTTTTAATTTTGGAAGCATTTTCGTCTTGGGCTGGGCTCCACGGTTTTGGTGGTGCTGCTGGTGGCCGGCCCCTCATTGCCAGCTGGCTCACTGTCTGTGCTATAACATTTACTGGGACTTCACAGTTTTGGATTATCCAACCTGGGAAATCTGGAATCGTCTTTTGCAAATATTTCCCTTCCTTAGATTCTTCAGCTGAGTACTTACGTTGTTTTTCCTTCGGCCTCGCCCCTTAGCGGATCCTCTGAAGGATCCTCTAAGGACCCCTCATGGGGCTCTGGATCGTTTAATGCAAACCTCCGAATCTGGTTGTCTGTTTTTTATTAACCTCACTTTTGGTTGTTTTTGCCAACAAGCAAGCCCATAAATCCCTTGTTTATTTCCACCTCAGCACCTTCGGGAGAATTTCTTATCTGGAGGAAGCCTGGTCTCTATTAGTGAAGTTCCATCACAGCCCCTGCACCTGACCCAGTGGTACCACTTCTGGGAGTCTCACCTGGACCCGGGGAAAAATGTATTCCTGTTTGGCAATGATTGATAATAGTGGAACACTGGAAAGAAAAATAGATCCCCGTATCTATACAGTTGTAGGATTGGCTAAATAAGTTGTGGTCCATATGGCATAGACACAGAAACATGTAGCCATGAACATGATGTTGTAGTCTATTTTTATACTATGGGGAATCATACAAGCTACACTGCAGAGTTTTTAAAAAGTGGTAGACAGTCCCTTCTAGTGACATATCCTGGTGGATGCCAAAACAATATGGTTTCAATTTTACATAAAGTGTCAAAATACCCAGGCTTATTACATCATTAAATAATAAAATGAGGAAGGCCTTTCAGGGACCAATGACATAGGTGTTGCGCGAACAACAGATTCTTTTTAAAAATTTTTTTTCAAAGATTTATTTATTTACTTGAGAGGCAAAGTTTCAGACAGAGAGGTCTTCCATCTGCTGGTTCACTCCCCAATTGGCCACAATAGCTGGAACTGCGCCGATCCGAGCCAGGATCCAGGAGCTTCTTTTGGGTCTCCCACGCGGGTGCAGGAGCCCAAGCACTTGGGCCATCTACTATTTTCTCAGGCCATCAGCTGGGAGCTGGATTGGAAGTAGAACAGCTGGGACTCGAACCAGCACCCATATGGGATGCTAATGCCGCAGGTGGATGCTTAACCCACTAAGCCATAGCGCCGGCCCCAGGATTCTATTACTAATACAATTCTGGCACCTGACCTGAGATCTAGAAAAACAAACAAGAACTTATGTTAAATTCACTTTCTTAATAATTCCTTTTTTTGATAATCTCTTTCCTCTTCTTTGTATTACAAATCTAGTTTAAGCCTTAACAAGATCTTGTAAATTCAAGCCTTTGTAAGATGGAACTTGTCTAATATTGAATATTACATTTAAAAGTCATGGTGGGGGCTGGCGCTGTGATGTAGTGGGTAAAGCCTCCGCCTGCAGTGCCGGCATCCCATATGGGCGCCAGTTTGAGTCCCAGCTGCTCCTCTTCTGATCCAGCTCTCTGCTATGGCCTGGGAAAGCAGTAGAAGATGGCCCAAGGCCTTGGGCCCCTGCCCCCACGTGGGAGACCTGGAAGAAGCTCCTGACTCCTGGCTTCAGATAGGCACTGCTACAGCTATTGCTGCCAATTGGGGAGTGAACCAGCAGATGGAAGCGCTCCTCTCTCTTTCTCTCTGCCTCTCCTTCTCTGTGTAACTCTTTCAAATAAATAAAATAAATCTTAGGCCGGCGCTGCGGCTCACTAGGCTAATCCTCCGCCTTGCGGCGCCGGCACACCGGGTTCTAGTCCCGGTCAGGGTGCCGGATTCTGTCCCGGTTGCCCCTCTTCCAGGCCAGCTCTCTGCTGTGGCCAGGGAGTGCAGTGGAGGATGGCCCAAGTCCTTGGGCCCTGCACCCGCATGGGAGACCAGGATAAGTACCTGGCTCCTGCCATCAGATCAGCGCCATGCGCTGGCCGCATCGCGCCAGCCGTGGCAGCCATTGGAGGGTGAACCAACGGCAAAGGAAGACCTTTCTCTCTGTCTCTCTCTCACTGTGCACTCTGCCTGTCAAAAAAAAAATTTTTTTTAAAGTCATGGTAAATGTTATAAAAAATCAGAGGACTTAGACCAAAATTTCCTCCTTAATATCAAATCAAGTGCTAAAGACTATAGCATTCATCCCTGGATCCACTGATTCATTGTGTATAAACAATTTCCTAGCCTATGGACTTGATGTCACTTGTGACCTACACTGTTTTTCAAAGTGTGTATGAGCTACTGTATTTTAGGGTGCACTATGTTTTCTATTGAAAGAAATAAAATGGCATTTCGTTAAAGATAATTGTAGTTCTGTCACTGTGGCACACTCCCTTGATTTTGAAATCTGACACGTTGCTTGGTGACAGTTTATAAAGTGCTTTTCATTCGGGCAGCCTCTACTGTCCTCAGCTACACTTGAAAGCCTCTGTCACTGAAAGCCACAAAGAGGTTTTCTACTTTCAGCGCCCATTTTAGGACTATTTCTGGTAATTGCTAAGTAAATGTCAGCTAGTTCACTTCCTGTCTGACCTACCTGCGTTTGTTTTTTTTCCTACCCTTCGGCCTCCACTAGAGGGCGAACTGAGCTGGAACAGAGCAGGGGAAAATAAGTTCTGTGCTCTGGCTAACCATTTCTGACCTTTCCCCCACCCCAGCCCCCAGCCTGCTGATTGCACAGAGTTTGGGGACACAAGTACATCTCCTGGCAACACGCAGGGAAGGGAACGTGTGGTCTCCTGAAGTGACTGAGACCGACCGTTTATTCATTGTCTTCTTGTAGCAGTGTCTGTGTTGATTCGAGGGAGGAAGTATGCTGATTTGCACAGGACTTAAAATGTGTTGATTGGAAAGCAGTTACTTCCGGGATGTCAGTCCCATATCTTGTATACTTAAGGCTCTAATTTGTGTGCGCGCGTGTGTGTAGAATAGGAGGTACAGAGAACTTCAGTCCTGTTTTCTTTTTAAATTTTAATTTATTTGAAAGGCAGAGGGACAGAGACAGAGATCTTCCATTTGCTGGTTCACTCCTCAGATGCCTGCAACGGCCAGGGCTGGGCCTGACCAAAGCCAGAAGCCTGGAACCCCATCTGGGTTTCCCATGTGAGTGGCAGAGACCCAAGCCCTTGGCCATAACCTGCTGCCTCCCAGTGTGTATTAGCAGAAAGCTGGAATTAGAAGCAGAGCTGGGACTCCAAACTAGACACTCCATATGGGATGTGGGCATTGCAATCAGCTATACCAAACGCCTGCCCTTAGTCCTGGTTTTGAATATGAACTGTCAGTGTGAACTCATGAGGTATTTTATCTTCCTGTCTCTACCCACTGAAAAGGTCTAGAAACAATTACTAATCCAGTTAGCAATGAGCATTCTTCACATCCAGATTGTGGTGTTTTTTTTTTTTTTTTTTTTTTTTTGACAGGCAGAGTGGACAGTGAGAGAGAGAGACAGAGAGAAAGGTCTTCCTTTGCCGTTGGGTCACCCTCCAATGGCCGCCGCGGCCGGCGCGCTGCGGCCGGCGCACCGCGCTGATCCGATGGCAGGAGCCAGGAGCCAGGTACTTATCCTGGTCTCCCATGCGGGTGCAGGGCCCAAGGACTTGGGCCATCCTCCACTGCACTCCCTGGCCACAGCAGAGAGCTGGCCTGGAAGAGGGGCAACCGGGACAGAATCCGGCGCCCCGACCGGGACTAGAACCCGGTGTGCCGGCGCCGCTAGGCGGAGGATTAGCCTAGTGAGCCGCGGCGCCGGCCCAGATTGTGGTCTTAATAATATCATCTGCCACTGGAAGAACCCAGAGCTGCTTGGAGAGATGGCTGATTCCAGGTCTAGGGCAAGAAACATACAAGATGAGTATGGAACAACTTACACCAGTTATTGGGAAAGCAAACAGAAGTATCAGGGTCTTGTCAAAAGAGCTCAGGAGGGGCTGGCATTGTGGCATAGCAGGTACAGCCACTGCCTGAGGTGCTGGCATCCCATATGGGTGCCAGTTTGAGTCCCAGATGCTCCACTTCCAATTCAACTATTTGCTGTGGCCTGGGAAACCAGTAGAAGTTGGCCCAAGTCATTGGGTCTCTTCACCCACGCGGGAGACCTGGAGGAAACTCCTGGCTCCTGGCTTCAGATCGTGCACAGTTCCAGCCATTGTGGCCATCTAGGAAGTGAACCAGCGGATGGAAGATCTTTCTCTCTCTCTCTCTACCTCCCTCTCTGTAACTCTTTCAAATACATAAATCTTTTTTTTTTTTTTAAAGGACTCAGGGACCAGTGCTGTGGTGTAGTGGGTAAAGCTGATGCCTGCAGTGCCAGCATCCCATATGGGCGAAGGGCACACTTCCGATCTAGCTTTCTGTTATAGCCTGGGAACACAGTAGAAGATGGCCCAAGTCCTTGGGCCCTTGCACCCATGTGGGAAGACCTGGAGGAAGCTCCTGGCTCCTGGCTTCAGATTGGTGCAGCTCTAGCCATTGCAGCCATTTGGGGAGTGAACCAGCGGATGGAAGACCTCTCTCTCTATGCCTCTCCTTCTCTGTGTGTGTAACTGTAACTTTTAAATAAATAAATAAAATTTTTTTTGGACAGGCAGAGTTAGACAGTGAGAAAGAGAGAGACAGAGAGAAAGGTCTTCTTTCCATTGGCTCACCCCCCCCAAATGGCCGCTACGTCTGGTGCTCTCTGCTGATCCGAAGCCAGGAGCCCGGTGCTTCTCCTGGTCTCCCATGGGGTGCAGGGCCCAAGGACTTGGGCCATCCTCCACTGCACTCCTGGGCCACAGCAGAGAGCTGGACTGGAAGAGGAGCAACCAGGACAGAATCCGGCACCCCAACTGGGACTAGAACCCGGGATACTGACGCCACAGGCAGAGGATTAGCCTAGTGAACCCCGGCGCCGGCCAAATCTTTTTTTTTTTTTTTTTAAAGGGCTCAGGATCCAAGCTCCTATGGCTAAAGGTGGGACAACTTGAGCATTAATAAGGTTAATTTAATAAACAGTATGTTTAAATCTGCTCATAATGGTGTATGTGCGTGTGTGTGGTTAACTAATTGGCTACCTTTTTGAAAGATGATGGGAAACCAAATCATTATTTTGAAGATGGTATATAAAGAAGAATTAAGCAGTTATCTTGTTCCTGTATGAACCACACCTCAAGGAAATGAAATGGAACATAAAAGGAAGAGTCCCTTTATAAAAATATTCCACTTGTTACAATGGAACTTGAATATATCTCCAATGAGATAACAAATTTAGGCATTGATTGAACTTCTAGGTGTGGATTTTTTGACACTCAAACATATCTTTTCATTATATACTAAATTCAAAAATACAAATCTTATTAAAATGCTTATCTTTTTAAATTTTTATTTATTTATTTATTTTTATTTTTTGACAGGCAGAGTGGACAGTGAGAGAGAGAGAGAGAGAGAGAGAAAGGTCTTCCTTTGCCGTTGGTTCACCCTCCAATGGCCGCTGCGGCCGGTGCGCTGTGGTCCGTGCTGCGGCTGGCGCACCGCGCTGATCTGATGGCAGGAGCCAGGTACTTATCCTGGTCTCTAATGCGGGTGCAGGGCCCAAGGACTTGGGCCATCCTCCACTGCACTCCCTGGCCACAGCAGAGAGCTGGCCTGGAAGAAGGGCAACCGGGACAGAATCCGGCGCCCCGACCGGGACTAGAACCCGCAAGGCGGAGGATTAGCCTAGTGAGCCGCGGCGCTGGCCTAAAATGCTTATCAAACATTGTCTACATAAATACTCTCAGATACTATTGGATTATTATGCTATGGACATTTGCTAAGGTCAATTAGAAACAGAACAAAGTTAGCTCTGCGAGGTCGGCTTATGTGGTTCTGTGTTGCAGCTGATTTCTCAACTTCGTTTCTGAGAGGAGGAGCGTGGTAGGGGCAAGAGGCACTGAGTCACCACACAGACGCTGGGAGTCAGGTGAAAGCAGGCCTGAGGCGAGCAGCCCACAGACTCATTTATTTGAGTTAGTACAACAGCTTATATAGCCAAGACCAGCCAATCCGGTCAAGGGGCGGTCTATGCCCCAACCAATCACAGCCTGTTGCCAGGCAATTTCCAAAGCCATCCAATCACAGTCTGTTGCCAGTCAGGCTCTTGTCGCCAGGCAGTTTCTGAAACCATCCAATCACGGCCTGCCGTCAGTCAGGCTCTGTTGTCATGTGGTTTCCTCTGTTGTCATGTGGTTTCTGAAGCCATCCAATCATGGCCTGTTGCCAGGCAGTTTCTGTTGTCAGCGACCATCTTGGCATGACCTTTTCACCTCAGTGGCCATCTTGATATGATCTTTTCACCTCATTCCACCACAGTTCTGGATATTGAGCAGGCATGTCAGGGTGTCCTCACCCATACCCGGAGCACGTGGCAGGTGCACAAGCCAGTGACACCTGCCTCTTCTGCCAGGGGGTGGACTGGGAGCCAGGTATCCCCCACTGCACTGTGTGAATCTGACGCACATTAAATTCTCCAACTCACAGAAGAAAGAGACGAAACAGAATGAAGCAGCGTAACTTAGCTGGTACTGAACTTTAGAAGTCAAATGTTGTGAAATTTGGCAAGTGGGAAGCAGTAATCTGCACAGAAGTTTGTAGAGGTAAATGGTAGGAAAGCAAACGCAACCGTGCAGCTGCTCCTGCCCCAGGTGCTCACAGGCAGACCTCTTCCTCGTCCTCTTAAGTCCCACTGTAACAGAAATTAAAGGCCAAAAGACCACCAGGAATACTTGATTTCGCTGTACCCTACATACATACTCTAAGTCACCTGTGCTGCCACAATGAGGGGCTCCAGCCTTTGTACCGTTCATGAGGCCTTGGAAGTTAATTTTTAATGTGGCTAAAGAAAGTGAGGACATTTTCTAAATTGCATGAAATGGCCTGAAAGTATAGAAACAACAAAGATAAAAATATTAATTTTGGAACAGATTCAAGGAAGTTACCTTTTTAGGTGTGGCTTCATCAATGGCTGAAATGAAAGAAAAGAAAGGAATGGAGGAGGGAAATGACAGAGACATAAAAGACGTAAAAATTTGGGGCTGGCACTATGGCGTAGTGGTTAAAGCTGCTGCCTGCAGTGCCGGCATCCCATATGGGTGCCAGTTCAAGTCCTGGCCGCTCCTCTTCCAATCCAGCTCTCTGCCATGGCATGGGAAAGCAGTAGAAGATGGCCCAAGTGCTTGGGCCCCTGCACTCACATGGGAGACCCAGAGGAAGCTCCTGGCTCCTGGCTTCTAATAGGCCCAACTCCAGCCATTGAGACCATTTGCAGAGTGAACCAGCAGATGAAGACCTCTCTCTCTCTGCCTCTGCCTCTCTGTAACTCTGCCTCTCAAATAAATAAATCTTAAAAAAAAAAAAAAAAAAAAAAGAGAGAGAGAGAAAAATAGTGGTGTCAATGGCTACTGGTATGAAAATGTCTTTGGTACCAGGCATAGCTGAGGGCTCTACTCTGTGGACTTTAATATTTTTTTAAAAAGATTTATTTATTTGAAAGGCAGAGTTACAGAGAGGCAGAGGCAGAGAGAGAGAGAGAGAGAGAGGTCTTCCATCCACTTATTCACTCCCCAGATGGCCACAATGGCCTGAGCTGAGCTGATCTAAAGCCAGGAGCCAGGAGTTTCTTCCAGGTCTCCCACATGGGTGCAGGGGTCTAAGGACTTGGGCCATCTTCTGAATACCCAGGTCATAGCAGAGAGCTGGATAGGAAGTGGAGCAGCCGGGACTCAAACTGACGCTCATATGGGATGCCGGCACTGCAGGCGGTGGCTTTACCTGCTACGCCACAGTGCCAGCCCCTCCATGGACTTTCAACCCTCAAATGCTGTGGGTGTAGGTACATTCCCATTTTACAGATGAAAACACTGAGAGGTTCAGCCTTTGTCCTGACTGTCAAGGAACAGCTTACTATTTTATTCCTTATAGTATTTTTTTTGTTCTACTTAATACCATTGGCTGAACTCTTCAATTAACACACAATTATTCTTAGGTGTTTAAATTTACTGAAAAGTGACCCCTGTTAAATTTAAGAGTGGGAATAAGAGAGGGGGGAGATGCACAGTTTGGCACATGCCCACGTGGACTTACCCCTAATGGTAGAGCTAGAAATGTGCTGGGGATTCCAAATCAATCCCATTAAGATGGCATATACCGGCCGGCGCCGCAGCTCACTAGGCTAATCCTCCGCCTTGCGGCGCTAGCACACCAGGTTCTAGTCCTGGTCGGGGTGCCGGATTCTGTCCCGGTTGCCCCTCTTCCAGGCCAGCTCTCTGCTGTGGCCAGGGAGTGCAGTGGAGGATGGCCCAAGTGCTTGGGCCCTGCACCGCATGGGAGACCAGGATAAGTACCTGGCTCCTGCCATCGGATCAGCGCAGTGCGCCGGCCGCAGCACGCCGGCCGTGGCGGCCATTGGAGGGTGAACCAATGGCAAAAGGAAGACCTTTCTCTCTCTCTCTCTCTCTCTCTCTCTCTCTCACTGTCCACTCTGCCTGTCAAAAAAAAAAAAAAAAAAAAAGATGGCATATACCAATGCCATCTTACCAGTCAAAGTGATCAGTTTAAGTTCATAATTGATCATAAAGATAGGACTGATTGTCAAAGGGATCACATAAACAAGACTAGTGTCTGCTAATACTAACTGATAGAATAAAAAAGGAGAGAACAATCCAACATGGGAAGTGGGATACACAGCAGACTCATAGAATAGCAGATGTCCTAAACAGCACTGTGGCCTCAGAATTAGCCCGTAAGGCATTCAGATCTGGCTAAAAAGACTATGAGAGTATTTCAGGCATGGAAAGCCAAGACACTATGGCAAAACAAACAAACAAAAAAACAACAACAACAAAAACAAAACAAAACAAAACACCTAAATGAAAGATCTCTGTGAGTGAGATCCCAGTGGAAAGAACGGGCCATCAAAGAAGAAGGTACCTTTCTCTGAAGGGAGGAGAGAACTTCCACTTTGACTATGGCCTTGTCTAAATAAGATCGGAGTTGGTGAACTCAAGAGGCTTCCATAGCCGTGGCAGCTCATGACAAGAACCTTGGGTGATTACTGACGTCAGAAATAAGAGTGTCAGTTGTTAAATCAACAGCGGGAGTCACTGTGCACTTAATCCCCATTTGGATCTCTGTCCTTAATGTTGTTGTACTGTGTGAATTAACGGTAAAACTAGTACTCAAACATACTTTATACTTTGTGTTTCTGTGTGGGTGCAAACTGTTGAAATCTTTACTTAGTAAATACTAAGTTGATCTTCTGTATATAAAGATAATTGAAAATGAATCTTGATGAAGAATGGGATGGGAGAGGGAGTAGGAGATGGGATGGTTGTGGGTGGGAGGGAGGTTATGGGGGGAAAAGCCGCTATAATCCAAAAGTTATACTTTTGAAATTTATATTTATTAAATAAAAGTTTTTTAAAAAGGCATAACATAACAAAAAAAAAAAAAAAAAAAAAAGAAAGAAAGAAAATACTGAGAGGCATCGCTGCCTCAAGTCCACCATGTGCTTACTGTCTGCACTATGCGACCAGTGAAGGTACTGTTTGAGTCATCACGGGCTATTTATGGAACTGAAAATTTCACTTTTTATTTATTTTTTTCTTGAAGATTTATTTATTTACTTGAAAAGAGTAAGAGAAAATCTTTCATCTGCTGGTTCACTCCCCAAATGACCACAACAGCCAGGTCTGAGCCAGGCTGAAGCCAAGAGCCTGGAACTCATCTGAGCCTTCCACATAGGTGGCAGGGGCCCAAGCACTTGGGCCATCTTCTGCTGCTTTCCCAGGCTGGATTGGAAGCAAGGCAGCTAGGACTCTAACTGGCACTCTGATATGGTATGCTGGCTTCACCGGCAGTGGTTTAACCCACATTGCCACAATGCTGGTCTCTTTACCTTTGTATTAATAAAATTTATTTATTTTTAAAGACAGAAAGATCTTCCATCCATTGGTTCATGCTCTTAATGGCTGCAACAGCCATGGCTGATCCAGGCCTAAGCCAGGACATCTGGGTCTCCTGTGTGGGTAGCAGGGGCCCAAGCGCTTGGGCCATCATTAGTTGCTTTCCCAGGCACATTAACAGGAGCTGGATCCAAGTGGAGCACCCAGGACTTTCCCTCCCTCCCTTCCTTTCACAGGTAGTTATAGACAGTGAGAGAGAGACAGAGAGAAAGGTCTTCCTTCCGTTGGTTCACTCCCCAAATGGCTGCCACGGCCAGTGCAGTGCCGATCCGAAGCCAGGACCCAGGTGCTTCTTCCTGGTCTCCCATGCAGGTGCAGGGGCCCAAGCACCTGGGCCATCCTCCACTGCCCTCCCTGGCCACAGCAGAGAGCTGGACTGGAATAGGGGCAATTGGGACTAGAAGCCGGCGCCCATTTGGGATGCCGGCACCGCAGGTGGAGGATTAGCCAAGTGAGCCACAGCACCGGCCAGGACTTGCTGTTTCTAAACACAACGTGCTTCATTGCTGTGTGCTAGCACGAGATCCACTCAGGTTTTCTCCCCTCACTTGCGCTTTTGACACTTGGTGTTCCCTCCTCCAGCGTTCTCCCTTTGAGGGAGTTCCCAATAATCCCATTTTGTTTGTTGAAGTTTGTCCTTTTTTCTGGGTAGGTTCCCCTCTTACCTGTCCCAGTTTCAGCATTCACTTAGCCTGATCCAGATCACCGGCGCGAAGCCAAGGTGACGCCCAGTTCACGTGGACCCACTGTGCCCTCACTGGCTGGTTTCTCTCTGAAACTGCTGTCAGAGGAGTTTCAGGGAACACCTTGCTGCTCCAGCTGCAGTCCCCAGACCAGCAGCACCCAAGAGCTTGTAAGAAAAACAGAATCTCTGGGCTATGGCCGATTGAGGATCCATCTGCAGTTTTAATAGAATCCCCAGGTGACTCACATGCATGGAATAGGTGCCTTCTAAGGTCCTTATAGTTCCAGAAGCCTCTGCTATGGCTGAAGACAAATTTATGCAGCTGTTGTTGACCCCTGGCTCTGCAGTGCACTGTGTGTCCCTGACAAGTAACTTGACCTTTCTGTGCCCATATCTCTTCACCCATAAAATCGCCCCTCCCTCAGAGAGTTCTTTATAATACACTTAGCACAGTGCCTGGCACACGGCAGGTGCCACAGAAGTGTTGGCCACCTGAATAGCGAGCAAGCTTTCACAAATCCCTGTTCAGTGGTTTAAGAGGAAACGGGCTGGCACTCTGGCGCAGTGGGTTAAAGCTCTGGCCTGCAGCGCTGGCATCGGCATCCCAAATGGGCACTGGTTCAAGTCCCAGCTGCTTCATTTTCAATTCAGCTCTCTGCTATGGCCTGGGAAAAGCAGTAGAAGATGGCCCAAGGCCGGTGCCACAGCTCACTAGGCTAATCCTCCGCCTGTGACGCCGGCACACCGGGTTCTAGTCCTGGTTGAGGCACCGGATTCTGTCCCGGTTGCTCCTCTTCCAGTCCAGCTCTCTGCTGTGGCCCAGGAGTGCAGTGGAGGATGGCCCAAGTGCTTGGGCCCTGCACCCCATGGGAGACCAGAAGCACCTGGCTCCTGGCTTCAGATCGGCATGGTACACCGGCTGTGGCGGCCATTTGGGGGGTGAACCAACGGCAAAGGAAGACCTTTCTCTCTCTCTCTCTCTCTCTCTCTCTCTCTCTCTCTAACTATTCCTGTCAAAAAAAAAAGATCGCCCAAATCCTTGGGTCCCTTGCACCCACGTGGGAGACCTGGAAGACACTCCTGGCTCCCAGTCAGCTCAGCTCTGTGGCCAATTGGGGAATTAACCAGCAGAGGAAGACTCTTCTCTGTCTCCGTAACTCTTTCAAATAAATAAAATAAATTAAAAAAAAAAAAAAAAAAAAGTCAGGTCTGAGGGTGACAGGGGCACCGCTTCATTGCAGAATATCCTGCATGCCTGGGTATGTGGTTGGGGACTTCAGGCCCAGACGCTGCCCTGAGCAGCTGGCCAAGATCCTGACTTCTTAGGACCTGAGGACACAGAGGGGGCAGAGCCTTCTAGCGTTCCCCACTGATAGTGCTGCCTGTAGGACAGAACCTGGATCCCTCCAGGCGTGCCAGGCCCTGCCGGAGCACCAGGCAGCACTTCCTCTAGGGGCTGGAAGATCGTGACGTTGCTGTTCAATGGAAGCTGTGAAGATCAGTGGGAAATAAAAACAGGACAAATCTTGTGTAAAATGAACGAGCATTTCTTATTATGGGACAGGGAGTGTGAGAAGGGCTGGTCCCCCAGTGCGCAGGTGTTAGTTACAATCAAATGGCTTCTACCTCCTGCAAGCGGGGGCGCCCCATCCCCATGGGCACACTGCACTCTCCTGCCAGCAAGCAGCCTCGGGTCACATTCTGCGCACGCGCTCCTCCAGGGCCTGCAGCTCAGCCAGCACCTCCTTGGGCAGGTCCTCGTTGACCTGCTCTGTCAGGTAGCTCCGAATGTCACGCACCTCCTGTTCCCAGAAGTCCTTGGGGAGCGAGAAGAGCTGAGTGGTGTCTATGGCTCCCAGGCCGCTGAGATTCAAGGCCCCTTCCTTGGGCACCAGCCCGATGGGGGTCTCTCGGGCACTCTCCTCGCCCTCTAAGCGCCGGCAGATCCAGTCTAGCACACGAGAATTCTCCCCAAAGCCTGGCCACAGGAAGCGGCCTGCCTCATCGCGCCGGAACCAGTTGACGTGGAAGATGCGTGGCAGCTGGGCCCCCTTGCGCCCCTCCATGCTCAGCCAGTGTTCTAGGTAGCGCCCAAAGTTGTAGCCGAAAAAGGGCCGCATGGCGAATGGGTCGTGCATGACAATTTTGCCTGGGGAGGAGAGCGGGATGGGTAAGGAATCTTCTGCCTCCCTGGTGAGGGAAGGGCACCCTGCAGCCGGCTGGAGGACACTGTGGGAGGCTGAGGGTTTGGGGTGTCCCCAGGGCAAGAGAGAGGGAGGAACAGGGAGCAAAGGCAGAAGCGGGAAGCGGCGCGGCCGGAGGCAGGTGTGGCTTGGGGTGGGCTCGGAGGAGGGCACGGCGGGCAGGGCGCTCACCTTTGTGCTCAGCTGCTGCAGTGGACTCAGAGCGCATGGCACTGCCCACGAACACCCCGTGACGCCAGTTGAAGGCCTCGTAAACCAGGGGTACCCCTACAACACCAACAGACATGGTCACAGGCCGCTCTCTCCTCTGCATCCTCACGGCTCCCCTTCTGGTGATCACTACTCTTAGTCTCTTCCTCCAAAGACCTTGGTTCTCCCATTTCCAGACCCCAGGCGTCCCTCCAGGCTTGCAGTCACCAGGGGAGAACTCTGAAGACAGAACTACAGCTGGGGATCTGGGTGGAGGCTCCCTGTGTGTTACGTATACCTGGGAGCTGGGGCAGGCATTTGGCACAAGGGTTAAGCTGCTGCTTGGGATGCCTGCATCCCGTGTTGGAGTGCCTGGCTTCAAGGCCTGGCTCTGCTCCCAATTCTAGTTTCCCACTAACGTGTGCATTAGGTAGCAGGTGATGGCCCAAGTATTTGGGTCTTTGCCACCCATGTGGAAGACCTGGATTGGGTTTCTGACTTCTGGCTTTGGCCTGGCCTAGTCCTGGCTGTTGCAGGCATCTAAGTGAACCAGTGGATAGAGGTCTCTCTCTCTCTGTATCTCAAATAACAATGAAGACATAAGTGGAAAGTAAGTAAATAAGGAGGTGGGCCCTGATACAGTGCTAGACCTTTCACCAAGAAAGCACGGAGCCGACACGTTGCTCACCTTTGGGTCTGCGGCCTCCAAAGATGATGGCATCAATGGGGACACCCTCTGGGGCCTCCCAAGCCGGGTCCATGATGGGGCACTGCCGAGCCGGGGCACAGAAGCGAGAGTTGGGATGTGCACAGGGCTCCTTGTCACCTGGCAGAGGAAATACAAATACCATCACTTCCAAGGTCATGTCCGCCCAACACACACATACGTGTGTACACACTCTTGTGCAACTTCTTTTTGCCTCATTAGTTTCCAACAACCTGTGTGGTAAGGAAGAGGAGAAAGGGACCAGGATGTTTCCCCCAAAAAATGGGTTACTTATCCGAAATGGGGCCGCCGGCTGAGCTGTGTGAGGAAAGAGTGGAAGAGGAATCGGGATGCGGCAGGCCACTGACATTTGCACCCAGCTATAGGCACTTGGCATTGACCAGGGCTCAAGCGGATGAGGCTGGATATTGGCGTAAGGTTATAATTCCCCCCCAGAAACTATTTATGGGATTATTATGTAAATAAACTTCTAAACCTGCAGCAAAAGCTGAGAATGCCAGGTCAGCATTTCAGAAGTCACCTTCCCACCAGCAAACCAGGGAAGACAGACTCTCCTGAGCTATCAGAATCATGCAGACAGAAATCAATGTTAAAGCTAACAAAATCCCAATGGTATCTCCTGATGATGGAGTGGTAGGGCTTAAGCAACACAGGAAGGGACATCGCCTGGGCAGGTGTAACCTGAGAGAGGAGGGCCCAGTGAGCGGCACAGGTGTGAAGCAGTGCGGTACCTGGGGGTGAGGGAGCCACAGAGCCAGCACCCCCTCCTCTCCCACCCGCCAGCTCCTGCTTCCGCTCTCGAGAACAGCCCTCCCCGCATGAGCCCCCACGCAGAACCCCATGCCATAGGGTACTGCCCTGGGAACTGAAGCTGGGCCCTCGGCGCCCTCGCTCTACCCCTGATTTCAGAGATGATGAAAGGGTTGGGGAACGAGTCTGTGGGGAAGGATGATAGTTTCTCGAATTTCTCAGTTGGGTGGGAAAGACTGAGGGAGACTTAATAACGGTCTTGGAGAAAATGAAGGGTGATTACATGAGGAGGGCAACTGTTGGGCCAGCCTGGAAACCGGAAGACAAGCTCAGCACCACAGCCCTCCCTCCCCCACCACGCTCTTTGCTTGCACCCTGGGCCTCCAGGCTTTCTGCCCATAGGCCATGGAATACCAGAGGCCCAGGGTGCAGGGTGCAGGGGATGGTGGGGGCCCCAAGGCACTGGCTGATGACAGGGTGGAGAAGCTTCTGGGAAGGACTAAAGCACTGGTCCGGCTGGGCTGGGCTGGGCTGGACTGAGGTCTGTGCGCTGTAGGGACGGGGGAGTGGGCGGGTGACAGTACTGCCCTCCAGACAACGGCTATTACACAAGGCGGCAGTGGGAGCCCAGGAATGGGAGAGCTGGCTGGAGGACGAGGCTGGCTTCCACTTCCCTGGTGGCTCAGGCTACAGATTGGGCTTTGAGCCCAAGTCTTTCTGTAGCAATTTCCAAAGTAGTATCCTTTCTTTTCCTTTTTTTTTTTTTTTTTTTTAAATCCACCTTATATTTCTTACTGAGAACGTACTATGTGTTTAGCAATGTGGGGAACACTTTTTATTCACTGTTTAATGTAATCCTCCAACAACCTTGAGACGGGGACTGTAACAACTACACCCATCTAACTGATGGTGAGGGTGAATCGAGGGAGGGTAAGTAGCTTAGCCAAATCACAAAACCAACGATTGACGTACTTGGAACATGAACTGAGACCTCGCCTGGAGCTGGGACCTGCAAATATTTGTAACTCCCTGTGTCTCCCACAGACCTCAGATGACAGCTGGGGGCTGTGGAGAAGGCTTGTCCATCACTAGGGTGCTGAGCTCTGGGGGGCTGTGCCACCACACCACGACTTCCCCAGCCCACCTACCGGGTTTCCAGGGTTTGCCCAGCCAGGAGGTCACGGTGACACCAGGTGGAAGGGGTTGGTCGATGCCCTCCCAGTACACGCCTCCATCACTGGTCTCAGCCACGTTGGTAAAGAGAGTGTTGCTCTGGATTGTGGCCATGGCATTGGGATTGGTGGTGGCAGAGGTGCCAGGGGCCACACCGAAGAAGCCGTTCTCAGGGTTGATGGCCCGGAGTCGACCTGTTGGGAAGGAAAGTGAAAGGAAGGAAGTCCATCCAGGGAAAGTTGAGACGTGAGGCTGGAGAAGAGCCTGCTCTACGCCTCTTGCCCTGAACTAGACCCTAGAGCGGATGGGGAAAGGCTCTGAGGTGCTAGGGTGGGAGGCGTGGGTCGGGGCCGGCTATTTAGGAAAAGGCTCTCAGTAACAAACTTCACTGTGAAGACCACGGGACAGAGTCAGTCTCCGGCCAGAGCCCGAGCCCAGGGCATGACCCAAGGGGCCCTCACCTTCGCTGTCAAACCTCATCCAGGCGATGTCATCCCCCACACACTCCACTTTCCAGCCCGGCAGCGTGGGCCGCATCATGGCCAGGTTCGTCTTGCCACAGGCGCTGGGGAAGGCGGCTGCCACGTAGCGCTTCTTCCCTGCGGGGCTGGTGATGCCCAGGATCTGCACGTGGGGGAAGAGAGGGGGGACATGGTCAGGGCACGGGCCGCAGGAGGGGGGGCAGGGGCTCACTCACAGGGAGGACTGATGTGTATCTATCTATTTATTTAAAATGTATTTGAAAGGCAGAGACGGACAGAGTTCCCATCTGCTGGTTCACCCCCCGAATGCCCACAACAGCAAAGGCTGGGCCAGGCCAAAGCCAAGAGCCAGGAATTCACTCCAGGTCTTGCATATGAGTGGCAGGAACCCAATTACTTAAGCCGTCATCACTGCCTACCCGGGCCTGCGTTAGCAGGAAGCTGGAGTTGGGAAGCGGACCCAGGTTACTCTGATTTTCAACGTGGGCATCTTAACTGGTATCTTAATCTCTAGGCTGAATGCCCATGCCAATGTTTATTCACTGAACAGGTGCACTGCCCTGCTACCAGGCCTGGAATATCCATCAGGGGAAGCCCTGACGTCCAGCAGCCCAGAACCAAAGTTTTGGGCAGAGTCCTTGCCCACCAGCCTGGCACCTGGCAGGGGGCAGGCGAGGCTGAGGCAGACTGGTTGGGCCCCGCCCCTGCCCCAGCCCCTGCCGCTGCCTGGATCTTCACCAGGCCCTCACCAGCATGTGCTCCGCCAGCCAGCCCTCATCCCGGGCCAGCCGCGAGGCGATGCGCAGGGCAAAGCACTTCTTGCCCAGCAGGGAGTTGCCACCATAGCCGCTGCCGAAGGAGACGATCTCCCGCTGGTCAGGCACGTGGCCAATCAGGGTTTTCTCTGGGTTGCATGGCCACTGGCTCACCGGATCCCCTGGGGACAATGGGGTCATGGGGCTGCTGGCAGTGGCATCTGGAACTGGGGTGTCAGGGGTTCGAGGGATCAGGGATTGGCAGGAGAGATACTCTGCAAGGATGGGCTCAAGCCCCTCACCTCCTAACAGCCATCGGCTCCCATGCCCCTGTTTTTGAGGCTGGGGGCTGATGTTTCTCAATGTTGTGCAAACTGCTCTGTGATCACAGCCTCACCCGCGGCCCAGACCGCTGTCCTGGCTCCTGGGGATCAGGATTCAGCAAGGACAGGTTCTCAGGGTCCAGGGCTGAGTGGGACTTGGGGATTCTCCAAGCACAAGAAGGCCTCTGTGTGCTCTCCTGGGCTGAGCAGGGGCTCACCTGGCCCAGTGAGGGGCTGGCCCACGGAGTGCAGACACTTGACAAAGTCCCCATCTCCCAGGGCCTGAAGCACGGGCGTCCCCAGCCGCGTCATAATGCGCATGCTCGCCACCACGTAGGCCGAGTCGGTGAGCTGTACCCCGATGCGGGCCAGCGGGGAGCCCACGGGGCCCATGCTGAATGGAAGCACGTACATGGTGCGGCCTGCAAAGGAAAAGCAATCCCTGGATGAAGGCTCCAAACCTGGTTCCACCCCCTGTACCCCAGCCTTGGGGTCCCCACCCTGGTTACCCTGCATGCAGCCCGGAAACCTCTCGTCCACAGCTCGCTGGAATTCAGCTGGGGACATCCAGTTGCCCAGCTGTCCACGGGCCCCACCAGCTGGTAGTGGCACCGTGTCCCGCTGAGAGGGGGTCACGATCACCGTCTTGCTCTCTACGCGTGCCACATCCTTGGGGTCTGTGCGGGCCAGCCAGCTGGGGAGAGGGGATTGTCAGGAAGATGCTGGCCAGCAGCTCTCCCTCGTCCCCAGACCTACTTCTTCAAGTTCAACTGACTCCGGGTCTTCTGTTGGCCTTATTTGTTCCCAGCCAATCTCATCTCAGTCCCTTCCTTCAGGCTGTGTCTCATCTAAGAGAATGTGGTTTCCCAAGGCCCCAGCCCCTGGGGAGCCTCTGCCCCTGGCAAAAGCTCCCTGAACTGGGGCGGGGAGTGGGGAGAGGGAAAGGGGAGGAAAGAGAGGAGGAGGAGGGTGGTGGGGAAATGGAGGAGAAGGAGGAGAAAGAGAACAACAAGAAGAAAAGCTCTTATTTGGATCAGCTTCTTCACTTCATATAAAAGTACAAAGACACTTCAAAATGTTCATGGAAAATGGAATTAAAAACTAACTTTATTTTGATACAAAAAAGTTTGAAATCCATGCACATAAGGGGTCTTCAAAAAAGTTTGTGGAAAATGCACATTATGGAAAAAACCCTGCATGTATCTCAAGACTTTGGGCACCAAAAAACTTTATCTGGCCAGCGCAGCGGCTCACTAGGCTAATCCTCCACCTAGCGGCGCCGGCACACCGGGTTCTAGTCCCGGTCGGGGCGCCGGATTCTGTCCCGGTTGCCCCTCTTCCAGGCCAGCTCTCTGCTGTGCCAGGGAGTGCAGTGGAGGATGGCCCAGGTGCTTGGGCCCTGCACCCCATGGGAGACCAGGAGAAGCACCTGGCTCCTGCCTTCGGATCACCGTGGCGGCCATTGGAGGGTGAACCAACGGAAAAGGAAGACCTTTCTCTCTGTCTCTCTCTCTCACTGTCCACTCTGCCTGTCAAAAAAACAAACAAACAAGCAACAACAACAACAAAACAACAAAAACTTTATCTTTCTTTAAAAAAAAAAAAAAAGGTCACAATGGCCACAACAGCCAGGGCTGGGCCAGGCCAAAGCCAGGAGCTTTTTTCAGGTCTCCCACGTGGGTGCAGGGGCCCAAACATTTGGGCCATCTTCTGCTGCTTTCCCCAGGCCATAGCAGAGAGCTGGATCAGAAGTGGAGTGGCCGGCACAAGAACTGGTGCCCACCTGGGGTGCTGGATCACAGGCGGCCAGCCCGGATAAACTTATCTTTTAATTGAAATTTCCCATGAACTTTTCGAGTACCCTTGCATGGCCAGCCCGGATAAACTTATCTTTTAATTGAAATTTCCCATGAACTTTTCGGAGTACCCTTGCACTGATTAGGCCTAGTTCCTGTGTCTTTCCCCCAGAGCTCCCATTCTTGCTCATCCTTTTAGGATGGCTTAAATTCGATTTTTGTCTTCGTGAACCCAACGTGGCCTCCATTCAAAGAGATGGCCCCATCTCACAGGTCGCTTGGTTCAAGGCTTACCAGTTATTGTACTTGGGGAGCTTTCGGATGAGCCCCTGCTGCTCCAGCAGGGTCAGTGTGGCAGTATTCTCGGCCTCGGTCCCATCACAGATGTGGATGCTCTCTGGTTGGCACAGGCGGGCACTGCGCTCCACGAAGTCCCGGACTCCAGCAGGCAGCTGGCCCAGATCTCCACTGAGCACGCGCAGGGTCTGGACGCTGCGGCATGACGACCAGCCCCAGGGGCTCAGCCCACGCCAGCTAAGCCTGCAAGAGAAGAAACAAGGAGGCAATGGGCCCATTGCTGCCGCGGATGGTGGACAAGTGTATGTGGGGAATGTATGTGTATGATGGAAAACTGGGGCCTCTGGGGAGCGGGATAAAGCATGTCCAGATGCAGGCACCATGAAGAACAGGTTGGGGTTGGTGTGTGGGATGGGTGCGGGCCCCAGGCATCTTGTGGCCTTTATGGATTTAATGAGGACATCTGCTGGTCAGCATGGGATGGGGATGGCCAAATGGGCACAAAGGCACTTAGCTAGCTGTGCAGAAGTGCACACGTGGGCCTGCTGATGTTAATGCATGCACAGCCTGTGCCCATGCTTCAGCATGTCTGCTCAGTGTTCAAAAAGAAGCAGGGTATAGAGACACTGTCCAGGGAACAGTGTGTAGCCCCTTACCCGTGTTCTTTCCACTCTCAAGTATAGTTGGAAAAGACCAAAGCCACCAACCAACCAAAGTGTACTTTTCTATAAGTAAAAATCAGCAGCTGTTTTCATTTTTTTTTTTTTTCCTGCGGGCGTGGATGGTGTCAGGCTGTGAGAGCCTTGAGCACAGGGCCCGGTCTTCCAGGTGGGACAGCCTTCTTCCAGGGCCAGCTTTCTAGATTAGGACACTTGCAGGATACTGGGGTTGCAGGCACCAGATCTGCTGCTGCCCACCTGGGCCAGCAATGATGGCATAACATGTTCCCACTGAGTCGGGGTTTTCTGAACTGTGTGGAAGGTTGACCATTGGGAAATGAGTGTTACTGGCTGGGGCTCAGGCTCCAGCTCCCAGGAGGGTCTTTTATGGTCCGTCACACTCCAGGGAGAAAGAGAACTAGGGTCTCTGTGGCTGGCTTGCAGCCAGGGTGCAGCGACCAGAGAGTGCAAAGGCTAAAGCCTCCCTCACCAGAAACTGCCCCCACGCCAGGACTGTGAGAAGTGCTTCCCTCTCCCTTTCCTGGAAGCCACACGGCCTGGAGAACTGCTGTGGGTAGCAGCGTGGACCAACAGGCTGCAGGAAGCTCAGGCAAAGAGGTGTAAGCTCAGGGAAGGGAGAAAGCTCAGATCCCGGATGTGGGAGCTTGAGTTCACTGGAGTGGAAGCTGAGGTGGTTTCCACCAGTCAGAGCAGGATGGAGCCCAGCATGGCCAGGAGCAGGGGAGCCAGCCTCTAGGCCCTGGGTCTGTTCCTGCCTCAGAGAATCTTCCCTGAGCATTCATTGTAAAGGCACTCCCCCCACGGGGCACCTGGTGACCCAATGATCCCTTGCCTCCATCTCCCCTAAGCAGGACCCTCTCTCCCCTTCCAAGTGGAACCAGCTGCAGGGCAGACATGGGGTCAGTTGACTCTGGGACAAAAGGAGGAGAGAGCCTGTACAGGGATGGACACACAGGCAGGACGCACCTAGGGGCTCCAGGCCTGGGGAGGGCAAGAAGCCAGCCATGCAACAAACGAAGGCAGCTTGGCCCCCTCCTGCCCCATTGCTACCCTCCCTCCCCTGGCTCCAGGTCCCTCTGGCTGTGTTGGGCTTCCCGCCAGGTTGCAGCCGAGGTCAGATGTTTACCTTCTACCATCTTTAGGGAGCGCTGGGCTCAGGGCCCCCAGAGACTCGTGCACCTTGGCCCCAAGGCCCCACCACTGCTTACAGCACCCCCAGGGCTCTCAGCGCGTTCTATCTGGGAAGGAAAGGAGAGCACCCGGAGACAGGGCTCCGCAGGGGCGAGTGAACAGGGGAGGAAGTTCTGAAGTCGCAGACAGAGACGGCGCGGTCAGAGACCAGCGAGGCGCCGAGAGGGAGGAGCGGACGGGGACGAGCGCGCCGGGCGCGCGGCCGGCCGACCTCAGGCGGCGCGGATCCTAGAACCGTCGCCCCCCGCCCGCCTCCGCCGAGGATGGGAGGCCGGGAGGGGTCGGCCCCAAGGGGGCGAGAGCGGCCGCAGGTGCGGGTCGGCCCCAGGCTGGGGGGAATGGGGTGGTCACTCACCGCAGGCCGGGGCGGTACGCAGCGGCCATGGCACCGGGGCGGGGGCTGCGGGGTGGTCACGGAACCGAGGAGCCGGGGAGACGTGGGAGACGTGAGAGACGGGGAAGTAGAGAGCAGGGCGAAGCAGCGGGAGCTGAGGCTGGGCGGGAGGCGCTTAAAAAGGAGGCGGGCGGGCCAGGGGCGGTACCTAGCGAGGCCGGCGCGACCCACTCTCCGCCCAGCCCCGCCGGCCGCCGTGCTCCCGGGGCCGGTCGGCCGCCCTCCGCCCCGCATCCTAGCCCCCAAACCCATCTCTCCCATTGGCGGACAGTGCCCGCTCCGCGCCTTCCCCAACCGCGACCCGGGCCCGCCCCCGCCAGGCCACGCCCCCGCCAGGCCACGCCGCCCGCCGGTGATGTAACTTTGAGGACTCTTGCTCCCTCCCGGGAGATAGGGACTGAGAGACACTGGGTGGCAAACAAGCTGGGAAGGAGGGAGGAGGCCAGGGGAACCGCGGGGGCTGGATTCTAGAAGCTGGGGGCTGGGCATTACCTATCCAGTTCGTCCTGGGGATGGACGCTCGCAGCCCCAGGCTGTTTGCTCGGTTTCCCAAGGCTCCTGTGCTAAGGCCTTGTAGTCCCCAACTCCAGAAGTCCCGTTTCTTCTCCTGCCCAGGGCGCCTTTCTGCTGTGCCGTGAAATGGTG
This sequence comes from Oryctolagus cuniculus, assembly GCF_051225735.1. NCBI lineage: Eukaryota > Metazoa > Chordata > Mammalia > Lagomorpha > Leporidae > Oryctolagus > Oryctolagus cuniculus. Next base: position 51,167,784 of record NC_142878.1, read on the forward strand.
CGGCTGCCCACCCCAGAGTGGCTCTCTTGGTCCTCCCTCTGACCTGGCCATGTTTTCACACTCCCCTGAAGAACTCATCCGCGACCACCAAACTACCACCATGAAGGTAATTTCTCAAGAGGTGTCGCTATCCAGACGTCTGTCTTCACCCTGTGATTGCCGGACGTTCCCCGAAATGCTCCAGCACCTGAAACTCGGCATGTCCAAGCATCCACTCCCTCGTTCTGGGAATAGCACCCCGACTTTCCTTTGGGGAACCCTCTGCTTACTCTGTGTGGTGGGGTGGGTTGCACTCACCTTTCCTTGGAGGACCCTCTCCCTATAGCCAGTTTGTGTGTTCCCTGCTCTGGCCATGGCTGTTGGGTGTCCCGGGGTGGGATTGGGGGTCCCTCTGTGGGACTTTGTCTGTAAACCTGGAAATGAGCCCTTTCTGCCGACATTGCTGAGCTGTAGAATACTCACCTCTGTGTGTTGGCTTGGCACTGGAGGCGGGAACCTGCCAGGGCAGAAGGCAGCCTGGGGAGGCAGAGCAGAGGAACGGATTTCTGCTGTTGGTTATAAGAATTAACACATTTCTTGTTCAAGCTAACTTTTAAAAGAGATTTTTTGGCTGGTGCCGTGGCTCACTAGGCTAATCCTCCCCTGTGGCGCCGGTACCTGGGTTCTAGTCCCAGTTGGGGTGCTGGAATCTGTCCCGGTTGCTCCTCTTCCAGTCCAGCTCTCTGCTGTGGCCAGGGAAGGCAGTGGAGGATGGCCCAAGTGCTTGGGCCCTGCACCCGCATGGGAGACCAGGAGGAAGCACCTGGCACCTGGCTTCGGATCGGTGCAGCGCGCTGGCCGTAGCAGCCACCTGGGGGGTGAACCAATGGAAAAAAAAAAGGAAGACCTTTCTCTCTGTCTCTCTAACTCTCACTGTCTAACTCTGCCTGTCAAAAAAAATTTTTTAAAGAGTTTTTTTATATATTTGGAAGGCTGAGTTTTACAGAGAGAGAGATAGAGAGAACTATTCCATCTGCTGGTTCACTTTCCAAATAGCTGCAACCTGAAGCCAGGAGCCTGGAACTCCATCTGGGTCTCCCACATGTGTGCAGGGGCCCAAGCAATGGGCCATTTTCTGCTGTTTTCCCAGACACATTAGCAGGGAGCTGGATTGGGAGTGGAACAGCTGGGACTTGAACTGGTGTTTGTATGGGACGCCAGCGTCATAGGCAGCCGCTTAACCTGCTGTGCCACAACTTGGGCCCTTGAAGCGAATTTTAAAATGATTTCTGCCATGTGCAACAGAAACAGTCCTGATTCTTAGATTTCTCAGAGTCCTGTGCTGGAACATGGTGGGATGAAAAGAGCTGGCCTCCAGCCATGGGCTTTTTGCTGCTCTTGGCCATCTGTTCCCACCCATGCACAGCCTGCACCTGTATGCATTTGGACCTCTTCCCTCAGTCCTATCCAAAGTGTCCACACCTATCCTGCTGTAAACAGCTGCCTCTCAGCCACACTTTGGTTCTAAAGTTGTGCACGCTTATGACTGCATTGCCGACATTTTTTTTTTTTTTAATTTATTTGAGAGGCAGAGTTACACACAGAGAGAGGGAGAGACAGAAGAGGTCTTCCATCTGCTGGTTTCACCCCCACAAATGGCCACAACAGCCAGAGCCGGGCTGATCTGAAGCCAGGAGCTTCTTCCGGGTCTCCCACGCAGGTGCAGGACCCCAAGCACTTGGGCCATCTTCCACTGCTTCCCCAGGTGCATTAGTAGGGAGCTGGATCGGAAATAGAGCAGCTGGAACTCCAGCCTTGCCCATATGGGATGCTATGCCACAGGCAGAGGCTTAGCCTGTTAGGAAAAGAGTTGCAGATTGGTGCCTCCTCACACGGGGCACCAAAATGTTAGGAAAAGAGGTACAGAATAGAGAGGAGGCAGTGTACGAATTTATAGCCAAACCGAATTTTTCAGAGAAAATTAATTTGCAGAGATGGGTGACCAAATGCCCACATACACATTGATGGAACACGTTGCAGAAGGCCCCGACCCCCAGGGGCCAGGCCCCAGGGCCAGCCCCAGGAGGGCTGGGGCTGGGGGTGGGGGGCAGCATGCAGAGGTGAATTCCTGAAATTGGCCTTGAGGACCTGGAAAAGAATGCAGGGTGGGGTATGAAGGCAATAGGGTATGAGACCCAACTGAGGTTCAAGGGCAAGGCATACATTCCAATGCTTATCTGTCTTTTGGGTAATGAGCAAGAATGGCTGAGGTTTATATCTTTGTTCTATCATGGCCCACTAGGCCACAGTGTCGGCCCCTTGGCCATCCTTCTGAAGGTCATCTTGTTAATAATCCTGTACCTGCTCCCATGGTTGTCTGTCTCAGCAAAGGCACCACCATCTAGCCAGTTGCTCCAAAGGGGACCTGAATAAGTCTAAACTATTCTTTTCTTGTCCTCCATGGTCAATTAGACACCAGGACCTTTGGATTTGTACTTCATGGTTAGCTCTCAAACTGTGTCTGTCCCCATGGCCATTGTCTCAAGTTCAGGGCTTATCTCTCACCTGGATTCAGGTGATAGCTTCCAAGACACCTCTTGGCCTCCTGCCTCTCCAAACACCACTCCCTCTCCCTTGACCCCGGTCACACCCACACTGTGCGCACAAGTTTCCTTTGGAGAGTTGAGAGAGGAATATTGTCCATGGCGTGGCCGTGTGCCAGCTGCTCACCATGCATAAGCTCATTCCGTCTCACAGCAATCTTCATTTACAGGTGTGGACAGCGAGGCTTAGAGAGGTTCAGTGGTTTGCTCACAGTCACGCTTGTGGTCAGCAGGAGAAATGGAATCAGAATCCAGGTCCTCATGACTCTAATGACCAACTTTCCTCTCTTGCCGTCCTATAGTCCCTCTGTGATTTATCATTAAAAAATTGGATCATAACACTCTCAGTCTGAAAAATCCCTCCAGGGCTTCCGATCACTTGGCATCTGAGGTCCCTCATAATCTGGCGCTTATTTATTTAACATTACTGCTCCACCTCTGCACCTGCCGTCTTTCCTCCTTCACACTGAACACGGCATTTCCAAAGCATTTCCTTGAACTCTTTTTGCCCATCAGAACTGGTGTCAACATCGCTTCCACCTCAGTCCATTTTCTGTTGCTATAACAAAATGCCCGAGGCAAAGAAATTTACAGAACAGAAGTTTATTTGGTTCACGGCCCTGCAGGCTGGGAAGCTCAAGAGCATGGTGCTGGCATCTCTGCTCAGCAAGTGGTGAGGGCCTCATTGCTGCGTCATACCATCATACCATGTCTTCGATGAGGAGACGAGCAAGCTGCCAACTCAAGATTCTCTTTTTATAAAATCACAAGGTCCCCACCCTCATAGCCTTCCCAAAGGCCAAGCCTCTGAATACTATTAATATACAAATGTGGTGATTAAGTCCCAACACATGACCTTTGGAAGGATGCATTCAAGCCACTTCCCACCTGAGCCTCTCCTGTTTGCCTCTTATTAAATCTGTTTTCTCTGTGTTGGTTCTGTCTCATGCGTGTGCCTGTATTTCTGTGCTTACACTTTACTATGGCTGTTTTTGTATCTCTATAAACCTCACTGGAACATTAGATCATTGAGAGAATGATCTCACTTTTACTGTTTTTGTCTTAGCTCCTAGGGTATCTGGTCTGTGATAGGTACTTAATAAATGTTGGTTGAATGGAAGGACGAACAAGTCCTGCAGTTCAGAATCCTTCACCACCATGGCTTCCTTCTGTAGCTTTAGACTGAGCACGAGGCTCATGTGAGAGTTTTCTTGCATTGTTGAGTCCCCCTTATTTGGCTACTTTTTTTTAAAAGATATTTATTTGAAAGGCAGAGTTACAGAGAGGCAGAGGCAGAGAGAGAGAGAGAGAGAGAGAGAGAGAGAGAGGACTTCCATCTGTAGTTTACTCTCCAGATGACTGCAATGGCCGGAGCTGCGCCGATCTGAAGCAAGGAGCCAGGAGCTTCTTCCAGGTCTCCCGTGTGGGTGCAAGGACTTGGGCCATCTTCTACTGCTTTGCCAAGGCTATATGAGACAGCTGGATCAGAAGTGGAGCAGCTGGGATTCGAACCAGTGCCCATATGGGATTCCAGCACTGCAGGCAGCAGCTTTCCCCTCTATGCCACAGCGCCGGTCCCTGCCACCACTTTTGTTCAGTTCTTTGGGACACCCCCTTCTAGCCTAGCCCACCAGCTGGCCCAGTGTCCAAGCAGTACCACCAGGGGGCAGGGTGTGATCAGCCTTGCCCTGGTCTGCATTATCTCCTCTGGGCTCATGCCCTGGGTTCTCTCATAGACCCCCTGCCCACCATGGATGCCATGGGGTGCTGCCCAGCTCCTCCTCTGGGACTGTGGTGCTCATTGTCCCAGCCATGGAAGTGTTGGCTGAGGGTGGCTCCCAGCTGAGTACCTCCTTGAGTGCTATCTGTAGCCAGAGGAGCTGTCTTTCCAAATGTGATGCCCCAGCCGGCGCCGTGGCTCCCTAGGCTAATCCTTTGCCTTGTGGTGCCGGCACACCTGGTTCTAGCCCCGGTCGGGGCACCGGATTCTATCCCGGTTGCCCCTCTTCCAGGCCAGCTCTCTGCTGTGGCCAGGGAGTGCAGTGGAGGATGGCCCAAGTGCTTGGGCCCTCTCCCCATGGGAGACCAGGAGAAGTACCTGGCTCCTGCCATTGGATCAGCGCGGTGCGCCGGCCAACCAACGGCAAAGGGAGACCTTTCTCTCTGTCTCTCTCTCTCACTGTCCACTCTGCCTGTCAAAAAAAAAAAAAAAAAAAAAAAAAAAAAAAGCAAACCAAATGTGATGCCCCTTGCCCATGGGCAGTGTGTATCCAGTGACTGGTTGTTATAGGGGCTCAAAGACCTAGACTCCTGTCTCACTTTGGGCCAACTCTGAAGGTCCATCCCAGCTCCAGAGCCCCTTGTGGGATCAGCTGATTGCAAAGTGCAATGCAATCCCATTTTTCCCCCTCAACAATCCTGCCTCTCACTGTCTATCAAAGTCCTCCCCAGTGAAACAGCCACACATGAGGCTCTGTCTTGGAGTGTGTTTCCAGCTGGATAGAGTCCCCAAACCCAACTTGGATGCTGCATTAGCCCCCAGTCTGATTCCATTTTTGCTTTCCTCCACAAAGACAAAGTGCCGAACGATCTTTTCAAACACAGATTTGATCATATCACGCCTCAGCGGAAAGCCTTTTAAGTTGCTCCTCACTGCTTTTAGAATACAGCCCCAATCCTTAACGGGGCGCCAGGCTCTGCAGGATCCGGATTTCTTCAGTTTCACCTCTCCCCATTCTTCTCTGCTCTACTGAGCTTTTTTCAGTTGCATGGACACATCTGCGTCCTTCTGCCTCTGAGCCTTTGCGCATGTCATTCCTGTGGCCTGAAATGCCCACTCTCTCCACAAATCCAGGTGTGATTGCGTACTCACCCGAGCAGTCTCAGTTAATGTGACTCCTTTGGGTGACCTGTCCCTGCCGTCCTTGTCCCTCCTGACTCCTCAAATTAGGCCTTCATGAGATCCAAGTCAAACCCTACAGCACTCGTTCTTCTGGTTTATGGCAGTTAAAAACAGTTTGTTTTGATGTAAACATTGTAGGGCCAGAGGCAAGAATGCAAATAGAGGCTCACAAACCTTAAACATTTAGAATGTATAACTCCAGCTAACAGACCATTCAATAAAACATGCTCTGTTCTACCCCGACAAATACATACTTCTTAATGGCAATAGAAGGCCAGGTTCACATTTGGGCTATATTTGGAACCTCAGGGTTCTTCACCAGAGCTGGTGTGGGGAGAGGCAACTTGTGGTTCCTGGTTCTCAGCTGGGACCTCTTGGTCCTGACGCCGTCTTGGGCTGTGAGGAGGTTCCTGTGTACCTCGTATAATCTGCCCATCTCAACTTTATCCACAGCCTCCTGCCAGCAGCCAACTCTTGCCACCCTTTGGACCTGAGGATGTGTGCACTGATAGTGTGGTCCAGCTGTGGGAGGAGTGGGTGTTTAGCCCACATCATACATCTAAGTGCCTGGGTTCACTTTCTGGCTGCGGCTGCTGTTTCCAGCGTCAACAGCAGTGCAGAACCCAAGAGGCAGCAGTGACGGCTCCAGTACCTGGGTTCCTGCCACCCCTGTGGAAGACTGAAATTGCATTCGCGACTCCTGGCTCCAGCCTTGCCCTTCCCTGACCATTGCGGGCATTTGGGGAGTGAACTAGCAGATAGGGGCTCTCGTCCGTATCTCCGCCTCTAAAATAAAAATAAAAGAAATGGACTTGGACTCTTTGGGCAAAGAATTTTCAGGTATCTGGGATGTGGGCCTATGGGGACTGGAGTGGGCAGAGGAGGTAGGACTCAGCCAGAGGAAAGTCAAAGAGGAGCCTGGGTTACAGCCTTGGCCTACAGCACGGCATCCCATATGGGTGCTGGTTCTAGTCCCAGCTGCTCCACTTCTGACCCAACTCTCTGCTATGGCCTGGGAAAGCAGTAGAAGATGACCCAAGTGCTTGGGCCTCTGCACCCACATAGGAGACCCAGAAGAAGCTCCTGGCTTCTTCGGATTGGTGCAGCTCCGGCCGCTGCAGCCATTTGGGAGGTGAACCAACAGAGGGAAGACCTCTCTCTCTCTGTCTCTACTTCTCTCTCTAACTCTGTCTTTCAAATAAATAAATAAAAGCTCAGGGCCCAGGACTGGGTCGCTGTTGCCTGGCCCATAGAACAATAAGTTGCTTTCGCTCGGCTTTATCCGTAAGCTCCAAGCAGGCAGCATGGGCATCACCCTCAGTTACTAAAGTGTCCCCAGTGTCTAGAGCAGTCCCTAGAACAGAACAGGTGCTTAATAAATGTTCATTAAATGAATGTGGGAGATAACAAGAAGAGGTTTGAGCATTTGGGTCAATTACTGGAACTCTGGATACCAAGAGCCAGAAGTCAGCATGAGAACTGGTCTTAAGGGATTATTACTATTATTATTATTATTATTATTTTTTGACAGGCAGAGTGGACAGTGAGAGAGAGAGACAGAGAGAAAGGTCTTCCTTCTGCCGTTGGTTCACCCTTCAATGGCCGCCACGGCCGGTGCGCTGCAGCCGGCGCACTGCGCTGATCCAATGGCAGGAGCCAGGTACTTATCCTGGTCTCCCATGGGGTGCAGGGCCCAAGCACTTGGACCATCCTCCACTGCACTCCCTGGCCACAGCAGAGAGCTGGCTTGGAAGAGGGGCAACCGGGACAGAATCCGGTGCCCCGACCGGGGCTAGAACCTGGTGTGCCGGCGCCGCAAGGTGGAGGATTAGCCTAGTGAGCCGCGGCGCCAGCCTTTAAGGGATTCTTAAGATGGGGTGCAGGACAGAGGAGTTGAGGATAGCCTCCGGCATGCTGCCTCTGTCTCCTCTCCCCTCCTTCCTCTTCATCTTCCACCCCTGCCCTCGCGGCCTTTTGCCTGTGTGGTCCCTTTCCCAGTGGTGCAGCCTCCCCCTGCCCATGTTTCCACCTCTGTCCTTTGCCCATTGCCCTTCCTCTGGAGCCTGATGATCTCTTTGGCCATTCTCCTGGGTTGGTTCCTAGTTTCTGGTCCCCAGTGTTGCCCTCCGTGCCTGTCTGTCATAGTTGCTACTCTGGTCCCTTGCTCCTGTCTACTTCTCTTGTTGGCCTCTGCTCCTTTCTCGGCCCCTCCTGGAAGCCCTCTGTTTCTTTCAGCTCTCCACAGCCTTTGTTCAACTCTTCCCTGTGCCCACATCCCTGTGTCTGCGTTAGTGCAAATGCCTCTGGAGCCCCTGACTTGCTCTGCCCTCCATAGCAGTACGTGTCCACTGCCTCCTTAGCTCGTCTCCCGGCCTCCCTTCCTCCCTCCTGGCCCGTCATTCCTGGAGTCTACGCTAGCTTCATCTTTTTCATCTCTGCTTCGCTGTCGCCAGATGTCCTTGAGCGAATCGGTCACCGTGTCCATTTCCCAGTCCCCGAGCTTCCCCCTAGGGTGCGCTTTGCCTCCTGGGTCCCCCACCTGCACCCCTCTTCTTGTGCCTTTGGTCCTTCTGGGGCAGTCGGCCCAGCTCTCACTCCGCCAGCCCCTTTCTTTGGTTCTGTGGAGCCTGGTCTGTGCCCCAAGCTGCTCAGCTGGCCTGAGCTTGTTTAGTCTGACTCCCTTAGCCCGTTAGCGGCTTAGCCCTCCCACCTCCAGTAAACAAGAGGATCAGTGCGGGCCCGACAGCTGCCAGGTGGGGGCAAGTGTCTGGCCAGGCCAGAGCAGGCATGAGAGGCAGCTGCACTCCCCACTTCCGGTTCTTTCTTCAGCCAGGACAATTCTAGGGTCTCTTTCCTGGGTGTCCACTGTGACGTGACAATCCATGGGCATGTGTGTGAGGTTCCCTATCTCCATAATCCCCATTCCTATGTTGAGGCTGGTTCTCAGGCTGTGGGTCTTCTGATGCTTCTGAGAAAACAGCATTCGACCCAGGCAATCACACTCCTCCACACAAGGAGGAGACCTCCTCCTTGACTGCGGGTGACGGTGCCTGCTCCATAACGCAGAGGCCCAGGTGCGGGAAGAGAGTGACCTCACCTGGTCTAGGTCTTCTAACGTGCGCCTAGGAAGCGTGGTAGGGGAGACTACACATACTCAGGCTGTAGGTGTTCTGCACGACTGTGACTCTTAAACTTCCGTGTGTGTCAGAGTTGCCCGGGAACCTGTAAAAGGGCAGATTTCTGAGCCTCACCCCCAGAAAATTAGATTCAGTAGGCTTGAGCTGAGCCAGAGAAGTGGCATCTCCAGCAAGTTCAGTGCTGCTACTGCTGACGGGCCAAGGCCCACACTTTGAGAACCACTTATCTTAGATGATCTGTGTGTACCAGCCCCTTCCCAACACCTAATGCTGGGACCAGCTTAATCTTGGGGACTGAGGGCCGCTGGGGCTGATGGACCTCGGGGTCTCTCTCTGAGATGGGAAAGAGGCCCGGTGACCCCAGGGGAGTTTGTGGGGTATCCTCAGAAGGTAGGGAGTGGCTTTTCTTTCACGGGGTCCTATTCTAGTACAGACCCTTAAACAGCTTCGGACAGGTTTAAACATCTCCTTGGCTAATTCCTAGTATCCCTGTTCCAACTCCTACTCGGGGATGATAGCTCTAAGAGGTGTTAGGGGATTAGACTGAAAATGTAGGTCACCCCCCAGCCATCTGGGAAGTAGGATGAGTGCGAGGAGGAGAGAGGGGCAGAGACGAACACAGGGAAAAGGTGAGAGGGAGCAGAGGACATGTGAGGGCAGTCATGGAAGTGTCTCCAATGCACTGGAGGCGATTCGATTTCAGTGTCCCCTACTGGCTGGGAAGAAAGATGCCCAGTTCCCGTTCTCTTCTGTTCTCCCCCTACACTGTGCTGCCTGTCCTGGGGCTGTCAGCAAGGATGGGAGAAGCTGAAGGCCCTGGGGATTCCCCCTGGGGAAAGTTGCTTATCTTTCTGATGCGATGGCTGTGAGGCCAGTCAGGGTGAAGGTGGGATTAGGGGCAGAAATGTGAGGATGCTTGGAAACAGGAAACCCACGCCCCAGACTGGCTGAGTGTGGGTTTGGGAGAGCCCATACACCAGAGACACAGATGAGGGGCCTTAGAGCCTTGTGGGGAGGGGTCCTGGGAGCTTGCCTGGCCCTCTTTTCCAGGGCTGGGCTCTAAGTGGTTGAGAAGTGAGGCTGTCTGTGTTCACGGAGCGGGTGATGGTTGGGGTCATCTGCCCTGGGGAACTGAGCACATGTTGGATCATCAGCAAGGAGCTTTTCCTTTGAGAACAGGCATCCTTGATACTTGTCCCTTCCTCTCCTACCCCTCAACCCCCCAGGCTGAGATATGCAAATCATCCTCTTACCTCATTGGCTGAGGCCTAAGGACCATAGCTGAGCTCAGGGAGCTGGCCCTTTAAGAGTGCCCTTTGGGCTCTGTGCCCACTGCCCCCTCGTTCTGAGCACAGAGGCACCTGGGCCTGCTCCATGGAGCCTCCAGTCTCTGGGAAAACTGTGGCTGCCTGGCTCTGACACTGACCACAGCATCTCTGCGACCCCCTAAAGTGAGTATGTCCAGGGCCTTCCTGGGTGCCAGGTCTCTATCCTAGAGTCCTCTCTCCCACACCTGCTGTCTGCTCCCTGTTGTCTGTTCTCTGGACTCCTCACAGCTTCTGCACACTACCCCATTCCCTCCCTTGCTGGCCTGATGTCCCTCTCTGTTATCACATCAGGAAGATAAACAGCCCTCCCCACTTAGCTCTCCTCTGTACATCCGGCTCCCGCTGGACACCCCTTCAGCGTCTCACCATCTGCTCCCTGCCGTGACCAGTCCCTTCAGTCCATGTCTTTGTTTCTGACTCCTCTGTCCTCTCGAGGGTCAGGGGGCTCCATGGAGAAGGCAGCAACCCTTCCCTGGCACAGGAAGAGAGATGCCTTGCTCTTCTTCCCACCCCTCTGGGTCAGACAGAGGGAGAGCTAGGCTTGAGTCACTAAGATGGAGCCATTAGTCTAAGCCCTGGGACTGAGCATTCTCTGCCTTGCCGCTTCTGGGGATGGCGGCGGGGCCGTTGGAATTGGGAACTGGGCTAGAACCTGGGACTTCCAGGCTGGAAAAGCTCTCTGAGGTCATCTAGCCAGAGGTTCCTCAAGTGAACATGTGTTCCACTGTTGATAACAGAGTTCCTTGGTGACATGTTCGGGACATCTGTGTTGGAGGTGAACAGATGGTTTGCTGAAGGGCTTGCCAGATTAATGCGCTCTTATGCTCTGTGAAGCTGTAAGAGGTGAGGTAGGAGGTGGTATTTCTCAAAATCATCTGAGCACAGAGCTCTCCTTGGATAACTCTCAGAGTCAGCGTGCCACGGAACACTCGGGGAGATGTGATAACATCTAAATGCCCTCGTTGAACAGGGGAAAAGGGCTCAGAAAGCAACAGGTGATCTGCTCAAGTTCAAACAACCTCACAGGTTCCGAGCAGAAGGAAGGAAATAGTCTTGGTTGATCCTTGGAGAGACAAGCCTTGAGGAAAGACAGTTGCTGCTGAAGCCTGAGCTTTGGGGAGTTGATTCTGGGATCTTTCTCTTTTTCCGCAGAAAGTCTTCTGCCCCCGAACAGGGATGTGTTGATTGATTAATCCATAGAGCGAGTGGCACTGAGGATCTGTGTGTAAGGCACTGTCCTGGGTGCCTTGAGAGATGGAGATGCACCATGTGACCCTCATAAAGCGCCTGAAGATTCACAGCACACATGCCTTCCCTGGCCCCAAAATATACACATACTCTTTCACAGTTAATTAAGCAAAATATTTTAATGGCTTGGAAATGAAATGACGCCTCTTGAGATGAGAGCCTCAGCACTAGAGTTGGGGGCACTGCTGTGCTGCTGGTGTCTTTCCTGGATTTCACGGGTGCCAGTGCAGGGAGAGGTTGTTGCTGTCCTCTTCCTCCTCGGGTCCTTCCGCTGCTTGGCCCCTGTCAGGAGCCTCTGCCACCTGACAGGTTGCGCCCAGCCTGAAGGTGACCCTGCCGGGTACAGGGCTGCACCATCACCATGCCTTTCCAGAACCCTGCTCCAGGTCTTTGGGCTTTGGGGGAAGAGGGGTGAGGAGCACCAGCAGGCAGCTTCCAGACCTCTCCTCTTGTTTGCAGGTGCACCTCCCTAGCCCAGCCCCAGAATGGCGCTGCCCCCCAGCCCCCTGGCTATGGAATATGTCAATGACTTCGACCTGATGAAGTTTGAGGTAAAGCGGGAGCCCTCTGAAGGGCGCGCTGGCCCTCCCACAGCATCACTGGGCTCCACACCTTACAGCTCGGTGCCTCCATCGCCCACCTTCAGTGAGCCAGGCACAGTGGGCGCCCCTGAGGGGCCCCGGCCAGGCCTGGAGGAGCTGTACTGGCTGGCTACCCTGCAGCAGCAGCTGGGGACTGGAGAGGCACTGGGTCTGAGTCCTGAAGAGGCCGTGGAGCTGCTGCAGGGTCAGGGCCCAGTTCCCATTGATGAAACCCAGGGCTACTATGCAGAGAGCCCAGAGGAGATGGGAGCCCAGCATGCCCAGGTGAGTGATCAGCGAGCCGGTGTGAGGGGCTGCGGGCAGAGGGAGGAGGCCAGCACGACAGAGCCGGGGCAGTTCTGGAGAGGGCTAGGGACTGGGGAGGTCTGGGACAGAGGGAAGAGGGCCCCTGGAAGAAATCACAGAAAACTACACGCCGATCCAGGAGAAGTGGGGAGAAGACTAGACGAGAAGAGGACCCAGCGGGGAAGAGTTGAGAATTAGAGGGCTGGGGAGCAGGTAGACGGATGCACCGCGTGTGGAAACCGGGGAAGGGGTTACGTGAGGAACACAGCCAGGCTCACGGACTAGGCTCGGCGCTCCCCCCAGCGCCCAACCTTTTCTGGAAGGATTGAGACTCATCCTATTAATTACAGACACAGTCGAGGGTGTTGAGGACATTAGGACGTAATCCAAATCCTTTGAGGGTCACAGGGCTGTGGCCTTAAGGACAGGCGAACGTGGCACGTTGAGGGTGGAGTCCCTCTGAGCCAGGGTTCACGGGAAACACCCTCCGGGGGCCAGCTGCTGGGCACCGCGGAGGAGGGGGGAGGCGCAGGGTTCAGGTGCGCGATTGGCTCGCCTGGTCGGGGGGCGGGGCCTACGGTTCGGGGAGGGCCAATGGGGTCCGAGCGCGGTGCCAATGGCCGGGGGGAGCCGCGGCCGTCCGGGCCGGAGGCGGGGGTCTGCGCTGAGAGAGCTTCAGCGGAAGGGCCGGCATCCAGGCAAAGTTGGGAGCTGGGGCGGAGCTTTCCCGAGGGCGGGACCAGCCTGGGTCGGGACCTGAGTGTGGAGCCTGTGGGGTGGAGGGGACCCGACCCTCACACGGTCCCTTCGCTCTTCCTCCGCAGCTGGCCGAGCGGTTTTCGGACGCGGCTCTGGTGTCGATGTCAGTGCGGGAGCTGAACCGGCAGCTGCGGGGCTGCGGGCGCGACGAGGCGCTGCGGCTGAAGCAGAGGCGCCGGACGCTGAAGAACCGCGGTTATGCGCAAGCCTGTCGCTCCAAGCGGCTGCAGCAGCGGCGCGGGCTGGAAGCCGAGCGCGCCCGTCTGGCCGCCCAGCTGGACGCGCTGCGGGCCGAGGTGGCCCGCCTGGCCCGGGAGCGCGACCTCTACAAGGCTCGCTGTGACCGGCTGACCTCGAGCGGTCCCGGGTCCGGGGACCACACCCACCTCTTCCTTTGAGCCATTTGGGCTGGGGGGAGGGCGGGTGCGGGAGGATGGAGTAGATGGGTAGGTGGGAGGCGACTGCACAGTTCTTTGGATTGTTACCCAGCGCCTTCTGGTCCCATGGAGTCCTTGTATGGTCACACAAATACCCCCAAACTTCTTGGCCCCTCCAGGCACACCAGAGGTTAGATGCTGGTCATTTTCTGGGAGAGGGGTCCCCTCCTCTCATGAAAGGCATACCAGAAACCCAGTCATGATGAGCACGAAAATCTGCAGGGCCAGAGCCGGCGAGGGCAGGGTGGGGGAGGGCGCACAGGTGCAGTGACTGGGTGACACAGTGAATGGAAGTGAGGGACTGGTGCAGCTATCTCCCACCCCCAGTTTAGTTTTTATTTCAATAAGGTTTTCAACCTGTAGTGCTTTAAGGCTGTGATTAGCAATGAGGCAGTATTTTCATTCTGAGGCCTGTAACCTGCCCCTTTTAGGACTGCTGCATTTGCAAGGTTTCAATTCCCAGCAGCAAGACAGACATAAATAAGCCCAACATGGTTAGGAACTGTATCCAGGATGCTTTTCCCCTGCCCACCCCAGAGGCCTTCAGAGGCCAGAGCAGCAAAGGTGTGAAGAGTGAGCTCTGTGGGTGGTTGGCGTGGGAAGGGAGAGAGCCCTGGGCGGGAGTCCGGAGACCTGGGCACTGGTCCCAGCTCCGTCATGGGATTCCTCTGTCACCTTGAGCAGATCAATTTCTCCCTGGGCCTCAGTTACTTCACTGAATCCTCATTTGGAATGGACGACACCTGATACCTTCCCAGTTCTGGCATCTTCCCAGTGTGGGAGTCCCAGTGGTCTCCCCAAGAAGCCCCCCAAGACAACCTCACCAAAAAGGCCCCTTGCCTGCCGCAGCTTCCTGGCCAGCACGCTGTGAGTGCGAGAGCAGCCCGGGTGAGCCTGCATGGGGGACCCCTGCTACCTTTCTGAGGGCTGGAGTGAGACTTTTCTCAGGATAACAAGGAACGGAGGAGAGAGTGCAGCTTTTGTGAATTAAACTTGAAGTCCAGACAGAATGCTAATGCTATTGGCTAAATGTTCTTGCAATTTAAGTGTTCATTCTTTATCTCTGCTTCAGGCTACTGTTTAGTGTGTCTGCGTGGGAGGGAAGGAGTGGGGGGAGAGAGAGAGAAACACTAGGACGCCCCCACCTGGAGCTGAGTGGCACATCTCTGGAAGGCCAATGAAAATGGGGTGGAAGGGTGGGCACTGGGCCAGATGGAGGGGTCCACCTCCCCCCTCACCCCAAACCTAGAGGCAGCAGTGGCTGGGCCTGGCTGTGGATATCCTTGAGGTCGCCCAGTCGCCATGGTAACCCAGCTCTTGGGGAGTCGAAGCTCTTCAGCAACCTAAGGGGAGGTTGGGTGGGGCCTCTAGGCAGAGCAGAAGCATGGGGCTGGAGCAGCCACCTCATCAGCTTTTGTCATCTGTCCTCTAAGGGACATAATAAATAGGAGAAGCGGTCGGGCATGGGGGAAGCAGCTCCCATATGTCTCTCTTCCTTTCTGCCCCCTCTGTCCACCCCCTCCCCAGCTGTCTTCCCCCGTGGCAGTTCTTGTTCCCTCCTCCCCCTCCTCTAGCCCAGCTCATGCCTCCTCCACGCAGGAGCCTGCAACAGGAGGCCTCTTCTCCTTGCCCCTGGGAACTGCCCTCTTCTCTCCCTGGCCCACCTCCATCCATGGTGCCTTTAGCCTCCCCTCTGTGTTCTCTTTCACACTGGCTGTAGGAGGAGGGGTCTGAGATGGGGGGCATTCCCTCCAGGGGCCCAGCTCTTCTCTCCGGGGAATTTCACCTGTGTCCCTGCCAGGTTGGTGCTGCAGTCCAGGTCCACTGCTTCTCTTGCACACCTTTCTAACCTGCATTGCACACAAAGCAAGGACACTATCCACAGACACCCGTGCACACAGCTAGGCCACATTGACATGCACCTGGATCTCAAGATGATCCACCAGGGGCACGCGGATAGACCTCAAATAAGGGTCCCACACCGTGGTGACAGACAGTGTGGGTTCTTTAGTCAGATGGGCCTCGGCTCAGGTTCCAGTTCTACCCTAGTTCCTCTATGGTCACGAGCGAGTTAAAAGCTTGCTTTGTCAGAAAAATGGGGGAAATAATGGTAGCTGCCTAGTGAGAATGAGCGCATTTCAACCCGCACTGGGCACGAAGTCTGACACATGCTGTCGTGGCTGATGGGATCACGGGGCATGCACAGCTGGACTTCCTGATCCACCAACGCTGCACCTGTGGAGCGCCGGGGCCGTGCGGGATGTGAACATGCACGTTCACACGCCCAGGACAGCCGGGCTGCACAGGCCTTCCCCGCCCCCTGTGCTCCACAGTCCCTAGCACACCTGCTGCTCTCCCTGTCCTCCCCCGACACTCCTTCCTGGCCCGCCCCACAGCTGTGTGGGGGCTGGGGTTCAGCCCCTGGGGGACTCAGCAGGGCCTCTCTGAAGACAGCTGTATGAGGGCATCAGCCTTCCCCCCTTGACAGCCCCTTATTACCCCCCCATCCCCTATAATTAGCCCCCATGGTGCTGGACCCCCTGGGGTTGGGACGGGAGAGTGGGGGCTCCTTGGACTCTAATGGCACCTAGTAGGGGTGAGATTGCAGGGCCGGCAGCCTGTCTGGGGTGCTCTGGCTCAGATTTTGAAAGATCTGGGTGGTGGTGGTGGTGGTGGGGTGCTGCGGACATCTGAGGTGTGACCCACAGAGGCGGAGGTGGTAGGAGCAGTTCCTTTTATTAACAGCCAGAAAGTGGGGATCACTGAAGGCAGTCACTAAGGGGCCACAAGGTCAAGGGGTGTGGGGCTCAGAGAGATGGGAGCTGGGCCCACCACTCACTTCCGGGACCCAGAGGGCATGGCTGGTCCAAGACGCAGAGGCACTGGTTACTCGAGTCACAAGGGTCAGGACAGGCACCTGGGGGAGGGGTGCAAACATCATAGCACCCTCTTCAGCACCCCACCAAGAGGTGTTTGAGCCCCTTTGTATCCGCCCCTGGCCCTCAGGACTCACCAGAGGCTGAGGGAGAGTCTCCTTTTCGTGGGCAGCTGTCACGGGCTAGGGCTGGGGGTGGTGGCCGGCGTGCAGGGCCTGGGGGCCCCTGGGCTGATGCCCTGGCTCGCGTAGTACTCCACCACCTGTCGCGGCACCTCGGCCAGGACGCACTTGGCGAGCGCGGAGGGAGCGGCCTGGCGGTGGCCGGAAGACTTGGTTGGTGGTGGTCGGGGTGGGATCCGGTGCGGGAGGGGCAGGGCTTCAGGGTCATTCAAAAGATCAGATTTGGGGGTATAAGGAACCCCACCCCTCACCCCAGCACTCACATCCTTGAAGTCCCGGAAGGGCACGAACTGGACGATGTCGCGGGCTGCAGGCACCCCTCGCGGGCAGCGCAAGGGACCATCGTCACCATCCAGCAGCCGCATGTCCGAGAAGTCAGCGTTGCCCACGCCCACGATGATGATGGACATGGGCAGGCGCGAGGCGCGCACGATGGCGGTGCGGGTCTCGGCCATGTCGCTCACCACGCCGTCAGTGAGCACCAGCAGCACCGAGTACTTCTGCGGGAAGCAGAGTGGAGGAAGTGCGGGCTCTTAAGTGCTGGGTATTGACACCCGCCCAGGTCCAGGCCCTGACACTGGCCCCACCCGACGACCCCCCCGGGGTCTCCTCACTGAGGCTTGGCCAGTGCTCTGCTCCCGCTGGGCCGGCCCGGCCACGCGGTTGATGATGGGAGCCACGTTGGTGGGGCCGTAGAGCTGGATCTGGGGCAAGCAGCGGCGGTAGGAGGCGATGACCCCTGCGATCTCTGTGGGCAGAAGGGCAGGCCTTAAAGCGAGAGGTGCTCCTTGCCTCTTAGGACTGGCCGCCCCCCAGATTTCTCACTCTGTGTTTCTCTAAGCAGAGGGAGAGTTGAGCAGGTCCCCAGGGCTGGAGTGGATGGAAGGGAGGCTGCTGGAGCCATGGTGTGCTCTTGCAAGGAGTGTGCAGGTCCCGGCTGTAGGCGTGTGTGCCACTGGAGGTGGGCTGGTGGGGACCCCCTGAACCCACTTTTAAAAATTGTTTATTCATTTATTTATTTTAGTTTACTTGAAAGGCAGAGCAACACAGGGAGAAAGACACACACACACACACACACGCACACACAGTCTTCCATCCCCTGGTACACTCCCCACTGCTAGAGCTGGGCCAGGCTGAAGCCAGGAACCTGGAAATCCCAATTGAGTGGCAGGTGCCCAGGTACTTGAGTGATCATCTTGCCGCCCCTCAGGATGCATTAGCAAGACTCTGAGTTGGGAGCTGGGTAGGTGGGCCTCAAACAGGTGCTGTAGGGAATGCAGGCGTCCCAAGCCTTGACCTGCTGCACCACAACGCCCACCGGGGGGACTTCCCCTCTTTACCGTCACATTCAGGATTTTCAGGGTCAAAGTTGATAGCAAAGTCATGGGACACCTGTGAGGGAGAGGTGACAGCAGTGGCAGGATGACTTTCCTTCCTGTCTGACTCTGCCACCTTCCCTTCCCTCCCTCTGTACCCAGCTTACCTCGAAGTTGGGGGGGATTCGAGCCCCAAAACCGAAAGCTGGGAACCGCTTGTCACTGAAAAGAAGAAAAGGCCGTGGCACCCTCTGGGCAAGGCCTCTCGTCTTATGCCTCCTGCCCTCCACCTGCTCCTACCTGTCGTAGTCCTGGCAGATGCCTCCTACTGCTCGCAGAGCCTGCAGGTAGTGGTTGGGCTGCCGGGGGCTGAGGCAGTGGAGGGACTGGCTGCTCCTTGGGTCCCCATTGGAGGCAGTGAAGTCGATGGCCACCTGGTGGAGGTGATGCAGCCAGCAGGGCCTCAGAGAGGCTGGGCCGGAGCTCAGGTCTACAGGGAAGACTCAGAGGAATCTGGGGGAGCCCGCAGGTGGCCTCATCATGGGGTGGGGGTGAGGTTCAAGCTGATGGTGCAAAGGCACATGGGAAGCCCAGGTAGGGGAGGTAGGATTGTGGGCCCCTCCTGTTGCCTGCGTCCCATTCCTGAGCCTTTACCGTGAAGCTGATCTGGCAGCCACCCATGATGTAATCCAGAAAGGTGTGCACCTTCTCCACCTGGCGGGAGGGGAGAGGTAAAGTGGAGGGATGGGCTGTTCCTCCAGGGGAGGGAGCTTTTGAGGCTGCAGTTGGGGTGGGATAGGGCAAGGGCTCCAAGTTTCTGGAAGCCCTTGAAACAAGGGCAAGGTTGACTCTGAGATTGTGGTGGGGCAGGGGCAGGGGTAGAGCATTAAGGAGGAGCTGGGACTTACCGTGCACTGGGCCAGCACCACTGTCCCTGAGCTCTTGTAATTCTTCTTCTTGTCGCGGTATTTGGGGTTGATACAGTCCCACTGCATCTAGACATCACCCACTCCACAAGCTCAGCGTCTCATGTCCACCAAGTGGCCCCTTTCACCCCATTCCAGAAGAGCAACCCAGAGGAAGACCCGAGGCTTGGTCCTTGGGTTGGGCCTGGACCCCTTCCAACCCTCTCCACCTCCCATCACCTACAGTAGCCTCTTCAGCATCACCCTCAGGAGCCTCTCAGAGATCTGGGTGGAATGTGGGGGGTGGGGTGGGGTCTCTGCAGCACCTCCTGCCCGGGGTTTGCTGTCCCCTCCTGCATCTCCTGGAAGGTGCTGGTGAACTCGCCGATGAAGTCGTGCTTCCCACTTGAGTCATAGTCATACACCAGGAACTGAGAGGGTGGAGGACAAGAGGGGTCAGGGTCAGGGTCAGGGTCAGGGTCAGGGTCAGGATCAGAGCTGTCTGCAGTGGCTAATGGGGCTGGGGAGCACCCACAAGGTCGAGGTGGTCGCGGTTTCCAGATTCTGATGCCCTCAACCTGCTTCAAGAGGCCACCTGCCGACCTTTGTTCTTTGGCTCAACCTGGCAGAGACTTTGGCCTCTGATAAAAGGCACACACGTGGGCAGTTTCACACTGAGCTGTGAACTGTTGTTTACCCACAGTGAGAAGGGATCAGCACATGGGGGGAGGAGGGGTGGGCTGGGCTCAAGGGGAGTCTCCAGGCTGCATTTGCTTGGCGGGGGCTTTACCTTGAGAGGCCGGTGGACGTCACAGCTGCATAGGGAGTGCAGGGACAGGCGGAACGGCTCCCAGCTGGGGTTCAAGTTGTTCTTCACCACCTTGGAGAGGCACCAAGGAGCTGGGTACCTACTGTCTAATTTCCCTCCTCTGCTCTCCATCCATCTCCATAGCCCCGGGCACCAACCTCAGTCCTCCAGACCAGCTGGTCATTCTGGTCCCCGTTGGTCTTATAAATCTCCATGAAAGGGTCAGACTTGCTGAACAGGTCCTGAGGAGGGAAGCGCTAATGAGCCTGGGGAGGTTGCGAGGAGGAGGAAGGGGGAGGCCTGGGCCTCTGGGATCTATCTCAAATGGGAGACTGGACTCCAGCAGGGGTGATGGGGGCCTGGACTTGGGGCTCCAACCTTGTTGTCCAGCTTGTGGGCTCTGAAGGTGAGTTGCACATAGTCATTGGTGCCAGATACCTCCTCGGCCACGATCTGCAAGGGGGACACATTGGCAAGACTCTCTCCCCTGACCACAAGTGCCACCCTCCTCCCTTTCCCTTTGACGGCAGTCTCCACGGGCTCCACACAGGGGCACTGAATGCGTGGCAGAGGTGACCCAGCCTACCGTGATAGTGGACTTGCCCGCAGTCTTCCCATTCTTCAGCAGTAATGGCTTGGTGACCTTGGTTTGTGACACAATCTGGGGATGGAGGTGGAGCGAGATCCAGCTGTGATGCTGTCCCCTGCCTTGGTCAGGTTACAAGAGGTGGACTGACAGCTGCCCACTGAATGCCCATAACACTGGGCCCTTTGACTTGGGCTAGGGTTGGATTCAATTCCTATAGCAGCCTTGAGAGGGAAGCACTATAACCTCCCCCTGTTCCCATTTTTTTTTTTTTGGGGGGG
The DNA here is from genome assembly GCF_051225735.1 of Oryctolagus cuniculus. NCBI lineage: Eukaryota > Metazoa > Chordata > Mammalia > Lagomorpha > Leporidae > Oryctolagus > Oryctolagus cuniculus. Next base: position 51,188,018 of record NC_142878.1, read on the forward strand.
GACGGAGGAAACAGAGAGGTTAAGTAACTTGTCTGGAGCTTCACAGCCAATGAGCAGTGGGGGAAGGGATCCCAGCGTGGATCGGACTAGCTCCAGAGTGCATGCTGTCTCTTATTGTAGCCTCCACAGGCAGAAGCGGATGCAGGTGGGGTGCCTGGGCGGGAATGCAGACCTGGCCCAAGGTGCATTCTGTAGAGCCGAGGAAGGTGTCATCTCGGGGACTGGTGGCTCCGTCCTCAGCATCGAACACGTGGAACTGCAGGGGCTGCTTCTCCTCAAAAAAGTACTCGAGGGCCAGCACCCGGGAGAAGACGGGGTTGGAGCAGGAGCGAAGCACCTCCGTGCGCTCCACCTGCAGCGGGCGGGGCGAAAGCCCTCTGGGAACCGGGGCTACTGCACCCTGTCCTGGGCACACTGCTCACGCCGGCCCGGACACTAGCTGCTGTCTTTCTGAGCTAGGCTTGCTACCAGCCTGCTGGACCAGCTCAGCCCTTTGTGGGGTACCCCGCTGCCTCTGGGACTCTGTACTTTCAAATCTGTGAAATGGGTTGTGCTCGGCATGGAAGCACATTTATCTCCAAGGTTCCCCATGAGGTCCAGAATAAAAAATGGCCCGTGGAGCCCTTGTCCTCCCCTTGGAGGCCCTCACTGGCGGCACCTGCCAGCCCTCCCACCCAGGCTTACCCAGGAGGTTAGTTAAGGAAAAACCTGAGCTGTTCTCACCTCCACCCACTGCTCGTCAGAGTAGAGCTTGAGCAGCACGCAGGGGTGAGGCTTGGTGAGTGTGTCTCGGTCCAAGAGGCCGTGGCAGGATACCCGCAGCTCTACCCGAGAGGCCCCCAGCGTCATGGCTGGGGGCTCGGGCACCCAGGCCATCTCGGGGTCCGACATGTCACCGTGAGGACACAGCAGACTGCCTGGACACTGCAAAGGGAAAGGATCTGTCTTCTGGGGGCCCTGAGTCCCGCCCCCTTCCCTCCTTGCTAGGGCCCTGGGGTCTCATGGACGCCTGCTTCCCCGAGCTCTGAGCCTTGTGCTGCGGCACAGGAGCGCCATGCATCTGTCACTCCTGCCGGCCTAGGTCCACGTGGCTGGGCTGGAGAGGGCTGGAGGGCTGGGGGTGGGAGGTGGGGTTCCTGGCAGTCTTGGCTCCTAGGCCATTGATTGATCCACGCTTTCTGCTGCCTCAGCATCTTCCACTACTTCCCGACTGATGTCTAAGCCAGCGCTGCACTCAGTCTTGGCACGAGGGAGCCGAACTGGGGCAAAGAGGGGGGGCCGATGGGGGGGGAGGAGGTGGAGAGGCCGCAGGAGGGCTGACGAGGACGGGCCTCAGGGCTGAAGTCTGCAGTGGGCAGGAGGAGTCAGGTTGGAAGGTGCCCTGCAGGGCTGGCTGTCCCTGTCCACTCCCTACCCCCACTCACCTTCCGGCTGGCTGGCTGATGGAGAAATGAGGGGTGGTGGGCTTGGGGAGTGAGCGCAGGACCAGGGTGTTGCTGCAGGCTCCTCCAGCCTCCTGGCGGGGGCTCTCACTATGAGGAGCCACGCATCCTCCCCTCCTCCCCTGTTCTCACACTTCTTGGCAACACTGGCACTGTTTCTTAGCGACAGGATTTTGGGGGAGCCGCGGCCCCTTCCATGCCACCCGTGGGATGCATGCGCGCCACCCTCCCCCAGCAGTGGCACCAAGCCTTGGGCAGCAGCAGGCAGGGGTACGCCGGCCCGAGTTCCTGACCAGTCGGTGCGTCACCTATTCGTGTCTGTCCAGATTTCAGGGTGAGGCTGCCTGATCTCACGTCCTGCTTCCCGGAGCGAGTGTGTGTTGGTCTGAGTGCGCCACCCTCTGTGTCTCTCTGCCCCTGTCATGTGCGTTTGTCTGTCTCCAGGAGGGTGTGACCGTTCCCGGAGCTCCCTCAGAACCGGGACCCTTCCCTGGCCGGGGACCCGCCCCCGCCCCCCCCCAACAGGTGCCTTTTGGTATATGTGAGGGAGGGTCTGGGCTGAGGGGGCTCTGCCTTCCAGCCACGAGTCTCCCAGTTCTTGTGGGTCCCCCGAGACAGGCAGGGGCATGTGATGAGGAGCGGATCGGCAGGGATGGAGACCTCTCTGGGACTGGAGGAGATGTTGTCATGGAGACTGGGCCAGGCCGGGGTGCTGACCAGGGCCGGGCAAGGGAGGGAGGGTGGGCTCACCTGGGCTCTTGGTTGGGGGCTCTTCTCTCCGGCTCTCTGGCCCTGGCCCTGACTCCCTTGCTGCTCCAGCCGCTGGCGCCGGCTCCAGCTCCAGCTCTGCTGCTATTTATGGGGCCTGGATGGGGAGGGGTGCGGGGGGGCTGCCGCACCAGCTCCCCCCGCACAGACGGGTTGGGAGGGAGAGGAGGAGAGGGGCAGGGCCACTGCCTGGGAGGGAGCCACAGAGCCCAGGGAGGAGGGCGGGCTGGCGAGGCTCCGAGGCAGGACCCCTCTAGACACAGTGACACACATCCTCCCCTTCACACCACACCCACGCCCGGAATCCAAAGAAGCACACATTGCAGTGTGTGTGCGCACACACACATCCACACCGAGAAATGGTGGCGACACACGCACCCACGGCTCCCAGGCTAACACATCTCCACACGCACAGGCACCAGTCCGTAAACTCCCTGCGACACCACGGCAGGCACAGTCTCGAGACACACTGGGAAACACACCCAGTGTCACAATCGGATGCGCTCGTCCAGGACACTTGCAATCACAGCTGAGAGCTCCCTGGGATGTCCTTGTCACAAATACACACACACACATTTGCTCGCACCAGCCGGACCGTGGGTCTCTAAGCCGCACGCCGGCTCTCAGGGCCCTGGGAAGGATGTCCATTTCCCTGCCACCTTCTTATGAGATGGAGGAAATGGATGCAACTGCTCTGGGACACGCGTGACCTCACATTCCTCTCTAGCAGCTGGAGGATGGGGCTGCGCAGTGGGGGTGCGGACCCAGGCACTGGCACCCAAGGCACCTTCCTGGTGCCACAAGGTGTCCAATGCCGTCCCCACCCCCACCCCTGCTGATTCAACCCATATGGTCACATCCTTGTGGGAGGGGCCGTGCCACCACGGATCTTACGGAAACAAGACGATAGTCATCCCCAGTGAGACAAGGGGAAGTGAGTGAGTGCCTGAGGAGCTTCAGGCCACGTGGGGAGACATTTGGGCACATGGCCATCTGTGAGGCGTGGCAAGAGTGCTGTCCTGGACACCTTCACCCTCCACTCCCAACGCTGCTTGCTCATAGAATTAAGGCAGCAGCCATCCACTGAACCTGTCCTGGGTGCCAGCCCTTGTGTCAGGTGCTGGCACTAACTAGGAGATTAGGCACAGCCCCTGTGCTTGGAGGAGGGAGACTATGTAGATCAGAGGGACACACACACACGATCAGCACAACGCACAGAACCAGAAGCATGGCAGGTGCCAAGTCATGGACCCGCCCAGGATGCAATGGGGGCACGATGAGAGGTAGGGAAGGCATTGGGAGGGCTTCCTGGAGGAAGAGGCTGCAGAGCAGGATCTTGAGTGCCAAGGTAGGATTTGTCAGGACACCAGTTGGAAACGATTAATTTAATTATCGATCCTCTTAGGCCACAGAGACTTCTGCTCACCTACAAGCTACGCAACTGTTGAGGGTTGTTGGCTATTGAAGGTGCCCCCAGGATGACTCATACCACGTAATACGGTCAGTGAGACATGCACACGCAGCTCCCCAGACTCCCTGGTACTCTGTAGTCTTCCAATGTGCTCATGTCCCCTGCAGCTAGACGGAAGCTGATGATGGGCTCTGTGACGGTGGTCCCTTCTCCAGCCGGCTCAGGCCTGGCTGGGCGACCACCAGCCCCTTCCATCCCTCTCTGTTCTTCCTTCTCCTCCCCCTGGAGCCCCAGTGCCACCTCTCGGGGTGTTCCTCACCTCTCCCCATGGTGGCCAAGCTCTGGCGGCGGGGGGAGGGGGTGTGGGAGGAAGGGAGCAGATGGTGGGGCGTGGGGGCAGTGAATGGGAAAAACAGCAGACTCGAGGCAGGCAGTGATTTTTTTTTTATTCTATACAAGTGGGGAGAGAGCCCCTGGGGATAGAGGGACAGAGATCCGCCCTCCTGGGGGAGGAGACGGCCCCCATCCTGAAGCTCTCTGCAGAGCGAGGCATGAGGAATTGAGAGCCTCCCTCTCTCTGGGCTGCTCCCTCCCTTCTGGCCCCCCCCCTCCTGCTCCACCATGGCCTGTTCTGCCATGTTGTCCCTGTGGGACAGGGGCTGGCGGGAGGCCCCGAGGGAGCAGCGACGGGTGGGGGTCTGAGTCCTTGTGAGGCACATGTCGAGAGGAGGGCCGGGGGCTGTGGCAGCCGTCAGTCTGTTCCTGGCTCACTGGTTCCTGCCGGGGACAGATCAAGGGGGCCTGTCTCCTGGGCAGGGTGAGCCAGCCACCCCGTGCCGGGCTGGGACAGGCCCCGCCCCCTCACCACCAGCACCTGTGGGGTCAGGGGCCCGTCTTCTGTCAGGCTCCAGCTTGTCGCAGGACTGTGCCCGCCGTGTCCTCTTGGGCTTCAGCGGGGCGGGGCGGCGGCCTGGATCGGGGGGCCCTGGAATGACACATCGCATGCGGTGGGGAGGCTCACGGGCTAGGGGTGCTCCTCACAGGGAGCTGTCTGGGTTTCCCTGCCCCCAGCCAGGGTGGCCAACCTTGGACCTCCGGCTCCTCCTGATCTTGCTGTGAGCCCAGCCTCAGCCGGGGTTTGTTGACTCCTGGAGCTGTACCCCCAGTCTCAGCTTCTTCCCTGCTTCCTGGCTCTTGAGGGGGCCGGCGGCCCCTGGGCACAGCCACGGGCTTGGGGGGCCGTGGAGCTAAAGGGGGGTCCTGCAGCTGTCCAGGGAAAGACGTGCTGGATGAATTGGGCCCTTTGCCTCCTCTAAGAGCAACCTTCTGTCGCTCCACCCCACCGCATTGTCAGCCCTCACCTTGGCATTCCTAGCTGGAGCCATCCTCTCCGTGAATGGGGTTCCCTCCTTCTCCTCCTCCCCATTTTGGGAGGCTGGGCTGGGGCTCTGGCAGCTGTGGTTGGGGGCGCTCTCTTCAGCTGGGGGGGCAGGGAGGAGAAGCTGCAGGAACAGGCACTCTCACACAGCCCTTCCCAGCCTCTTCTCCCCCCGCCCTGGGGCCACGGCTTTCCCCTCCAAGCCCAGTTGCCCCAGTATCCCTGCCTTCTGTGTCCCCTTCCGCTTCCACACTTCCTCAGCCCTTGTTCCTTCCCCTGGGCTCACGGTGAGGCCATGACCTCTGGCCGGGGCTCTGGCCTGGCTGCCCCTCACATAGCAGGAACTCAGCCCTCTTCTGCTGGGTCCATAGGCTGCCCACCCAGGCTGCAGCGCCCCAGGGCCCTGCCAAGGCCGCAGCCTGCAATTCCCACTGTTCTGTCTGCTTGTCTGATTGACACGGCAGGAGAGGTGTAGAGGCGTCCTGCACGCTTTCGATCTCCCTCTGCCCCTGTGGCTCGAAGCAGCAGGAGCCGAGGGTGTGGCCCCAGAAGGTGCTGCGTATGCACCAGTGAGGTGTGTGTGCACTGCAGCATCTGACCATTGTGGTTTCCTAAGAGGACAGAGCCCTGCCTTGGTTGCTCTTCCTAGTGAACGTGTATCTGATTGGAAAGTTGTCAAAGACACAGAGGGGCAGAGGCACAGGCTCTGCACTATGGGACAGAGAAGAGTGGGGAGGGTGGGCTGGACGGGACACAGGAGCTCGTCTCTTAGCTCTTCCCAGGCCTCGTGCCCTATCCTGGGGCTGGATGTCCATGTTGGTGTTGTTGGAGGGTCGCGTTTGTCATCAGGTTCTATTCCAGGAAGCGTATGTGTGTGTGTGTGTGTGTGTCTGCGCCTTTGGGACCTGAAGCTGGTGCCAGCTTTTCTTCAGTGGCTCCCAAAGCAGACTGTGCTCTGAACTCAGCAGGCAGGAGGCACTGTACCTGGAGTAATCCCCTGGGAGCCAGAGAGTAAAGGGCTTCTTAAGGTTGCGGGTGCCTCAGGGGCACTAGGACCAGGTTTCTGACCTCCAGGGCAGAGCTTCTGCCCCACTTCCGGCCAGATTTCTGAGTGAGCTGAGGAGGGTTTGTGAGCTGTTTTTGGAGGAGCCTGGGGCCTGGCGCGGCTTGCAGTTGCTGGCTGTTTGACTTGCCCACTGCCTTCCCAGCTAACATGCAGAGAGATGTCTCCACAGAGGGCACCGCTGGGCCGACGGTGACCAGAGGTGGCACCTGCCAGACAGGAGTCACTGGAACCATTCCTGGCAAAGCCACTCCCATTCTGGAGACGCTTTCTCTCAATGGGGCTATTTTCCCTCTTTAGGCTGCTGCTTTGTAAATACCCTCTCACCGCCCCTCCCTGGTGGCACACTCCCCAGGCAGGGGCCATGGCTTCGGTGTCTGGCACACACCCCAGGCTCCGGGGCTGCTGCTTGAGAAGCAGCTTTCCGTACCTATGTGCCACGTGGCCTCCGCCCGGCGCATAGCACTGAAGCTTGGCTTGGTGCTTTGGGGTGGTGGTGGGGGCTTCCAGGCTCCAGGCCCTGCAGTGGAGGGAGGGGGAAGGCAAGCTAGGAGGGGTCCGTAAGAGGGGGATGCAGGGGAGGGAGTGAGGGGACTGTTCTCACCTGCATCATCGGAAGAGCGCCGTTTTTGCCAAGCCTGAGTGTTGCCCTCCAGGTCTGGGCCCGAGCCCTAAAAGCGTGCACAGCTGAGTCAGCTCAGAAAACCCCCCTTAGCTGATAAGGAGAGGCGTGCGCACACACACACACACACACAACATGCTGGGGACACAAGACACACTTTATGCAAACACGCATACTGTTATCTTAATGCGTGATAACATATAACAAGTATATAAGGAGTAGCAGGAAACGCACGCCCACAAGGAGCCCGGATTTGACAGATGATGACGGTTAGGTCCAGAGTAAGTTTTGAAAGGGGACTTGACTTCAACACAAATATTCTGTGAACATAACCCAGGTGGCGTGTGGGGAAGGCTGAACTCCACACTGAGGGTTGTAACCGAGTCCCCAAAGTGCGGGCAGCAGAGCTCTGGTCCCCCCAGTTTTCCCACAAGGAAGTAGAGGCTCCGGGAGCCAGCAACTAGGCCAGGCTTGCACGCAGGCACGCAACAGCGACAGAACCGTGGCCAACACTTTCCCCAGCCAAAGCATGGACCGTCCCAGGGAGTCAGCAGCATGGGGGAGCGGGCAGAGGGGGTGGAGAGGGACCCACAGGATCCCCGGTTTGCCACCCGAGGCGCCCTCACCTCTTGTTTCCCGTCGAAGCTCCAACCCTTGGCTCTTCCCAACCCAGGAAGGGCAACACCGTGGACCCTTGGCTGCTGTGCGGTCCCAGGGGCCAGGCCCCCCTCCCAGGGCTCTGACCCCTCAGGGCCCTGGAACAAGGTCTCTGGTTTGCCAGCGAGCTCCACAGGAAGCAGGGGAGCTGGGGGGAGGGACACTGCCCCACGGAGCCCCCAACCCTGGGCAAGCCCAGCCTACAGCTCTGAGGACTCCTTCCAACACCTTCATTTGCATACAGCACTCCCAGAATGCTCTGCATGCCAGGTCTTGGTCCACCATCACGGAGAGGGGAATGGAAATGACTAATGTTCCCCTAGTACCCGGGGTCGTAGAGTTCTCCCACCAATTTGAGGTGTGTTGGGGGAATGGTCTACGTGTGTATGGGTCAGCAGGAGGGGAGGACACGGCACCTCGGTCTCACTTACCATCTTCCTGCGGAAGGAAGGCCCCCGGCCCTCCCCGAAGCCGGGGGCAAGGCTGCTCTCCTCCTCTGGGCTCCAGCAGGGAGAGGAGCTGTTGCCGAGGCTTGGGGGGTCCGGGCTGGGGGGGCTCTCCTGAGTCGGAGGTGGGGGCGGGGGAGGGGGTGGGGGGAGGAGGAGTCCGGCGGTCGGGGAGCCCGGCCCCCTGTCGCCCTTGAAGCTCCGGGGTCGGCGGAAGTGGAACAAGCCTCGGCGCCTCTTCTTCTGCAGTGGAGGCAGCGGCGGCTCAGAGAGGCCTGGGCGCAAGGTCCTCAGCGTCCGCGGGCAGCTGGGCAGCGGGGGCCGGGGTTAGTTCAAGCCTCCTGCTGCCCCTCAACCAGCTTCTCCTCCTGTTTCCCCAGCCCCTTGCTGGACAAACGCTGGGGAGTCCACGCAGGACAGCGACAGGCTGTCCTCAGCCCAGAGCCTCTGGCCCCCAGCTGTCCCCACCGTCCACTGCCATGGTTCACCCCAGCCCCATCCTTCCCAGCTGTCCGGGGGCAATGATTCTGATGCTATGGGAGCCAAGGGATAGGTGAGGAGGGTGGGGAATGTGGGCAGGTGCACTGTTCTTTGGAGAGACTTCACTGGAATGGGGAGGTCACAGCAGCCCTTCTAGGGCCTGCTGAAAGTGTGAGTGTGTTTGGGCGACACACCTGGAGCCTTCATCCATGACCCTGCGGCTGAAGAAGTCCTCCAGCCCCTCGTCAAGGCGGGTGGCCGTCCCATTCTCCTGACGAGTCCCAGGCACCGGTACCTGCTGGGGGGAAAGTCCCAAAGGGTATCTCATCTGGGCCGGGAAGTCGCGCCTCCCATCTGCTCAGGGCCTTCCCCTTTGGACTTGGCCCCATGCAAGTTCAGACTTCAGTTCACCAGGGCACTGCCTGCGCTCTCAGCTCCATCCTTCCCCAAAATAAGAACGCCACTGCCTGGCAGACTTTGTGCCTGCAGCAAAGTCAAAGTCTAGCTCTTGCCTGATTGTGTGCTGTTCTTTGATGGGGCTCTTGCCTGATCCCCAAGGCTGGCATTTGGGTCCTAAAGCTAGAACCTCTAAGTGATGTCAGTGCTCCTGCAGGGCCTTAGGGACTCACATTGGGCCGACCAGGTCCCGGAGGGGTGGTCCTAGGGGGCCGGGGCCTCCCTTGTGTTTGGTGCCTTAGTTTGTAGCCATGAGTGGGTAGCTCCGAGAGGCCTTCCCAGGAGCCACTGGCTGTGGGCTGACTGCCTCCGAGGCCTGAGAACCAGCCCGGGGGGATCCCCAGGTTCCCCAGATGGCTTTCCATGTCCTGCGGGCTCCCACCTGCGGGAGGGAAGAGGTAGGGTCAGAGGGCCTGGGGAAGGTGTGGGAGCTGGGAGGGCACGAGAACGGAGGCGGGGACTCACTGATGAAGGCAGACACCGGCCGGATCTTGCGGCAGCGTTTCTGCTTCTTGATGGCCATGGTGTCCTGCAGAAATGGAGAGGACTGGTGGTGCCAGGTTACGAGCCAGGACCCTCTCCTGGAGCTTCCCGTGCCTCATAAAGCCTCTTCTTTGGCAAACGTCCCACCTCGCTCTCGGTGGCTAAAACATGGGGACAAGGGCCCAGCCTGGCCTGGATTGGGGCTGGGGGAGGCTGGGCCCAGCAGGTGCAGAGAGGAGTCCAGAGAGTGGAAGAGGACAGTGCTGTGCAGGTTCAAGGGCAGGGGCCAGGGGAAGGAGGAGACGGGAGGTGTGGGTGGCTCACGATGTTGGTCCCGAGTTCATCGTCTGTGGTCTCCTCGTGGTCATGGTTCCGGCCTCGGCCTCGGGAGGACAAATCCTGCCCTTGGCCTGGGCCTCCTGGTGCATCTGACAGAGTCCTTAGCTGGGTCAGGTGCCGGGCCTGGTGAAGGGAAGTCGTGAGCAGGATCCCTGGGGAGCTGCCCACCTCCCAGGACTCCGAGTTGGTGGGGGACGGTTGGGGGAGACAGGCCGAGGGGAGGAGGTGTTCAGAAGCCTTACCAGGCTCTTGTGGGAGTGGTACAGCTCCTGCAGGATCTCATCCACAATGGAGTTGGTCAAGTAGGTGACGACAGACAGCTTCACTTCACTGTGGGCGCAGGGAGGGCTGTTCAGGCTCCTGTCCCCACTGGGCCCCGGGGTCTCTGTCTTCCCCAGAGATCTGAGAGAATGGGCTGGCCCCCCCAACCTCCTCACTCCCCACAGAGAATGTGGCTGCTGCAGGGGCACCTCGGGTCCACCACACTCTGCACGACACACGCCGGCACCCCTCCCTCATCCCTGGAGCCCAGGTGTGTGTGGGCAGAGAGGAGCCGGAGCAGGAGCAAGGGGGCTCCAGTTCAGGCTGTGTAACTTGGGGTGTTGCTGTGAGAGGACAGCCCAGTGCGTCAATGTGCGCCCTTTTTCCTTTGCTTTGGAGAGTGGTAGAACCCAAAGGAAGTCTCTGGACAGGCTAGGCAGAGAGCGCATGTGCGCGCACCCGCCCCGCGTTCCTTCCCCTTGGTGTGTGCACACCTGTTTGTGTGCCCTATCTGGCTCCTAAACCCCAGCTCAGCACTTTGCCTTTTCTAGGGCAAAGAGCAGTCAGACCCTAAATAGCAAGGTTGCAGTTGGTTAAAGATTTATCCCTTGTAATGGAGATGATGCCATCCATTATTCATTGCTGATAGTGCTAAGTGCTCTGGGCCAAATCCAGCCCCGCCTCCAGCACCCCCCTCTTCTCACTCCAGCTTGTTCTGAATGTCCTGGCCCGCCTGCTCCAGCAGCGCCCCTCGGATGAAGTTCCGGGGCACAGTGACCCGCTCGGCCACGTTGCTCAGCATCTTGTTGTGTCCCTCGGCCACTCGCATGGCCACGGGGCATAACTCCTGCGTGAGGCTGACCATGGACTCCAGGATCACCTAATGTGGGGGAGGGGAGGGACAAGATCAGGGCCCGCCCCTAGCAGAAGGGACTTTTCCCCATTGACTCCATGATGATACTGAGGGACCTGCATAGGGTCTCAGGGACATGTGTGGCAGAGGCTTGGATACCAGGATCCCCCCACTTCCTGGTCAGTGCTCCTTCCACCCTACATATAGACAGAGGGAGAGTTGTCCAAGGAGCAGGATAGAGAAGGAGTCAGAATTCAGGGGCCAAGGTCAAAGGTGGCAAAAAGAAATCTAAGCCTGATACAATAGCAAGGCCTTGGCACAGTGGGAGTGTGGTGGGCTCAGCACTGGGCTTTTCCTCTTTGCCCCCAACTCTGACTTCAGCTTTTAGCCAACACTGGGCTCCCATCAGGGCCTTCTCCCTCCTCCAGGACTTGCCTGCAGCTCCTTGTCCACAGCCTTGGACACTTCGCTGGCTACCGATTCCAGCCTCTGCCGCACAGGGCCGTCATTGGCCAGCACATGGCCCAGCTCGTAGAGGCTGGGAAACAGCTTGGGGAGGAAGGGGTTCCAGTCAGAAGGCTGAATCAGGGCCCTGGGTTAGGAGGGCAGAGGCCGGGGGCAGGGCCTGGACACTTTGTGGGGTCTCCAGACCATCAGAGAAGGGTGGACTGCGGGGTGGGGGGTGGGGCTCACCGCTCGGGAGTTCTTGGCATCCTTGATGAGGTCCCTGGCATACAGCAGCTCATCCTGCACAGGCTCCAGGGGGCACAGCCTCAGGGCCCGCACCTCCTCTTGTACTCGTCCGCACAGCCGCTGCAGCATCTGCCGCACAGCAACCAGAGTGTCAGGGGTGGGAGCCCTCACACCGTGAGGGTGCCAGCACGGCCTCTGTGTGGCCTCTGGCCTCTCTCCTGGGGGTGCCCTGCCTGTTATCTGCTCCCGCGTTTCTGGGGCCCATAGCCCACATGCCCCCCATCTTTCTGCTCGCCCACGTGCTCAGTCCAGTTAGGGGCCCACATGACTCGCTCTCATGCCCCCGTGTGCTCTGTGCCATCACATCTGTGCCCTGCAGGCCCCACGCATGCCCATGTGTCCTGGAGGGAAACGTTTACTTGCTCGGCGCTGCTGGTCACCAGGCCCTGCTGCAGCCGGAAGGCCTGCTCCTGGGGGCACGTCTGGGAGTGGTTGTTCCTCACCAGGCACCACTGGATCTGGAGACGGTGACAGGTGCATAGGTGTCAGGGCCTGGGCACGTGGGCTGCCCCTGTCCCTCGCTGTCCCAGCCCCTACCTTCTGCCAGACGTCCTCCGTGCGCTCTGGGGCACTGCGGTAGGCTTGGGAGATGTCGCTCACGGGGAATGACATGAAGCGCAGGGTGTGGTTGCTGTGGGACACAGCAGCACAGCCGGGCGGGTGGGAGGGGAGGAGGGGAGGCCCCTGCTCCCCAGAACCCACATATCCCTCTCCCAGGACCTTTCCTAACATCTCCATGTAAATGGGCCCAGAGGCCTGCGATGGGGCTGGGGTCTCTCAGGCCAGGAGCCTGGCTCACTCACCTCTCCAGGGCCCTGGCGATGTCCAGGAAGCCCAGGGCAGATGTATTGTTCCGATCCCATAGGATGGTTCTGGGGGGAGGGTGAGCACCAGTTTTGTCTCGCCTCCCTCTGGGTGCTACTAGAAGTCAGGGACACAACCCCTCTAGAGCCCTCCCTCCTCTCCCGGGAAAGTCATGAGGTTGGCGCAGAGAGGGTTCCGGCAGCTGGGACACAGGGCAGCATGGAGGCAGGGAAGGAGGATCTTGTATGTGCAGGTGGGGAGGGGAGGGCTTAGGGGTTCCAGGTGTGGGCCCCACCTGAGGGAGGAGTTTATCTGCAGGGCTTTCGACAGCATCTTGGCCCCGATGTCCTCCATGCCATTGCCACTCAGATCCACCTTGGCCAGGCACGTGTTGCTGCCCAGGGCATTGATGAGGATGCTGGTGCGCAGCTTCAGCCGGGAGTCTGCTACCGACAGCGACTGCAGGGACTGGCGGCAAGCGGGGGTTGGCCGGGTCCCTGCAGCCCGCCCTGCCCCTCGGGTGCCCTCCCAGGCTCGGTCACTCACACAGTCCTCCTCCTGGATCAGCTGCACCAGCTTGTGGAGGATTTCCTCCAGGGTCCTGTGGGGAGTCAGGGCTCAGAATCGGAGGGGAGGGGACCGGGCCATGCTATCGGAGCAGGAGAGCGGTGGCCAGGGTGCTACAGTATGCCACGGAGAACGGGCCAAGTGATGGGATGAGGGTCTGAGGGGCCTCACTTGGCCTTGACATTGAAGTTCTTGCCCAGGAACAGGTGCTTGAGGGACTTGTTCTTGCCAAGTGCAGGCACCAGAGTCAGGAGGTCTGAGTCGAACCCTGGTCAGTGGACAGGAGAGGCCTTGGCCTTGAGTTCAGAGCTTAGTGGAGTCTCCTCCGGGCTTCTTCCCCAGGCTCTGGGCTCCTGTTCCCACCTGGTCTCTGGAGAAGGGAGGCGCCCCTACTCACCATTGTCAGACAGATCCAGGCTGCCCACACAGGTGACGGCCCCCAGCTGCTCCTGCAAGGCCTGGGCTCCCGCCGAGCGGAGCTGCAGGGGAACGCCAGGATTGGTGTGGGAACAGGGCACCCTTAATGCTTGGGAGTCCAGAGCAGTCTTGCCAGGACTCAAGGTTGCAGCAGGTCTTGGGTGGAGTAGAATCAGGGCTCCCTTTATCCAGAACCCATCTTTCCCGAAAGCTCTGTCTTCCTCTACAGCCACAGGCAGCTACTTCTAGATCAGCTTGCTCCTGCCCTCTGGTGGGGAAGCCTGGTATCTCCCGCCCCAAGGCCTCAGGGCACATTGAAAACCAGCAGCCCCTGGCAAGGTGGGCCAGAGGCAGCACAGGCTTGGGGGGTGGGGGGTGGTGAGCAGCAGCAGGGGTGGGAAGGGAAGTGGAGGTGTGCTCAGGTCAGGGTCGCAGAGGTGAGGCGGAGCCAGAGTTTGTCTTGGGTCCGAGCCACGGATGCTGGGGCGAGGGAGGGGCCCGCGGGCTCACCTCACAGCTGCTGAGGTCCAGGTGCAGGTCACTGAGGTGGCTGTTGAGGGAGAGGCCGTGAAGCAGCGCCCTGTGGGAGGAAGGCCAGCAGGCCCGCCTTTACCCCTCTGCTGCTCTGCAGCGTGTCCCCTGGACGCCCCCCAAGCCCGCACCCACCCGACCTGAGGGCCTCCAGCGGCAGCCTCGTGGCCGACAGGTTGACGTGGCTCAGGGTGTAGGCGCTGCTGAAGAACTGCTTGAAGGCAGGCGGGGCCTCCCGGCCCTTCCTGGGGAGGGAGACTCCAGCTCAGCCAGGGAGGGGAGACTCCAGCTCGGCCAGGGAGGGGAGACTCCAGCTCAGCCAGGGAGGGGAGACTCCAGCTCGGCCAGGGAGGGGAGACTCCAGCTCAGCCAGGGAGGGGAGACTCCAGCTCGGCCAGGCCCAGCACCCTGCACCCCCGCGTGCTCCCACCTGTGAGAGCAGCTGTTGCGGGCCAGGTTGAGGTAGGTGAGGTGGGAGCAGCAGCCGTGGAGCAGGGCACCCAGAAGCTGTGGGGAGTGACATGGAGGGCCTCAGAGGGGCTGGGGGCGGGGCGGGTGGGGGCTCCCGCCTTGTCCCCCCACCCCTCCTCGGGCCAGGTTAGGGCTCCTCATTGTCTAGGATAGGCTGTGAACCCCACCCTGTGGAAAGCGGTCTACACCCTGCTTGGCAGGCAGGTGCACCTGTTCATGCTAGGGAGAGCCTCCAGGGCCACTGGCCATGGCTGGGGAGCAGAGCCAGGGCCGAGGCCTCTGGGCCTGGCTAGAGGGCACCCAGGCAGGAAGGCGCTCCAGACAGCACTGTGTAACTCAGCAGAAGCTGTCCTCAGGGAGGGGAGATGGAGACCTGCCCTGGACTCACTCCCTGTCCCCAGCCCCTCACCAGGTCGATGGTACAGTCGGTTCCGGACAGGTCCAGGTGCACCAGGGCGTTGGGCTGGGCCAGGAAACTGTAGAGGGCCTGGAGAAGGCAGGTCAGAGAGGCTGCAGGGGAAGGGGCAAGAGAGTCCCTCCACCCCTAGGGGACACGCACGGCTGTGGTCCCAGAGTCCAGGCCCTGACCCGACTCTGCTTCTGCAGGGGCCTGCGGCTCCCTTCTACTGACTCACATTGGCCTCGTCTGTGGCGAGCAGCCCAGGGTTCTTGCTCAGGTCCAGGTATCGCAGGGAGCTGGCAAAGGCTGGGTTGGCCCCGAAAGTCTGGCCCAGCGCCTGGAGCCCTGGGCACAGCAGACACTGGGCTGGGTTGGCCCCCCGTCCTCACCTCGTCCCCTTGGGACATAGCTCTCCCTTCCTCCCCAAGCACGGCTCCTTTTCCTTCCTCCATCCCTGGGACAACTGGGGTAGCGTCTGACTGGGGTAACCTCTGGGCAGCATTGGCGACAGTGAGGTGGTGGGGGGAGGTCAGAGGTCAGGGGTCACAGCATGAGTACCTCGAGGGGAAATGGCAGTCTTGGCCAGGCACAGTTTGGTGAGGCCCGTGGGGAAGCAAAGGAGCTGTTGGCTCAGACTGAGGAAGCCTGGGAAGTGGAGAGAGAACGGGCCCAGTAAGAGGCTGGGCAATGGGTATGGGGGTGCAGAGTCAGACGGGGGCTCGATTGGGGGTGCAGGTTTGGGATTAAGGATGAAGGCATTGGGGCCGGGGCTGAATCAGGCTGGAGAGCCCCTGCTCAAACCCAGATTGGGCCCTGGGCTAGGAGAGGGGTCTGCGTTGTGGCGGGGATAGGATTCCGGGTTGGGGCTCACCCTTGTCCTCGATGGGGTTGTGGGACAGAGTGAGGGCATGCAGCACACAGCTCCCGTTCTCCCCAAACACCCCGGCCAGCTTCTGGACAAAGTCCCTTCAGGGAAGGGGAGGAAGGATTTGTCCGGAGCTGAGCCCCCAGTCCCAGCCCCTGGCTTCCCCTCCTCCTCTACCTGCCTGCCTGGCTGGGACTGCAATGCTTAGAGGTCCCCATAGCAGAGGGGAGCAGCTCAGGGCTTGCCAGGGAGCTTGTCACCACTCCGGAGTACCTGGGAGCATTCCGCATCATAGGAAGTTGAGCTGAGGCAAAACCTAGCTCTGGGTCCTCAAGACTGGAGCTGCCCACCCTGGTAGGTGGTTGATGGAAAAAGGGCACAGGGCCTGGAGTGTCCTGAGGAAAGGCCAGGGCATGGGGGGGTGGGGTGGGCGGGTCTGAGTCCCAGCTGGCTGGCTGCCTTGCTCGGTGCCCTGGTGGGCCTCAGCCTCCCCTTCTCTGTAAAGCCGGGAGCTGGATGTTGCAATTCAGAGGCCCACATCATGTTCTTAAGTTCTGGGAACCCTAAGACTACATCAAGGGGCACCACCGCCCATGTAGGAGGCCGGCCTCACGTCTTAAGTCCAGCATTGTCCAGCACCAGCTCCTCAAGGCTTCCAGACTTGCTCAGGGTGTGCAGCACCTGTTCCAGCACTTCTGAGCCCTGTAGACAGAGGGGGTCCTGCAAGCAGGAGCCAAGGAGGGGGCTCCCCTCCACTGCCCCAGCCCTCTCCTAGTTCCTACCAGCCTCAAGTCCTTGCAGTAGAGTTTGGTGAACCACTGGTTGTAGGCCAGGGCTGCCACCATTAGGGCTAAGTCTCTGTGGGAACAGTGAAGGGGGCAGGAAACTGGTGAGTGGGTGGCTGGGGTCAGAAAGAAGAAAGCAGGGTTGGGGTAGGCTGGGGAGAGCCTAGGGGGATAGATGGCCATGAGGGTGGGTGGAGTTGGGGAGACCAGGGCTGTGGCTGGGACCGAGGGGGATCCTGGGGAGGGCCAGGGTTGAGCTGTGGTTAGGAATTTGGGAGTTGAATCTGTCCCATTGCTTACCTGCTCTCCAAGTGGCTGAAATCCAAAAGATTGAACTCCCGGTTATCTTCGGCATGGTAGATGGTGTCCACATCCTTGGAGAGGTGGAACTGGCGTCACACCTGCTCCTCCTTTCTCCGCCCCCTCCCTCCAGGCCCCACCCATCCACTGTCCAACATACCCATTGCACTTCCTCCCGGCAGTGCAGCCCATTGTAGTCACACAGGGCAGCGTAGGTCTCAGAGAAACCACCTGTGGGCAGGGGCAGGAGGCACAGGCTGGCTCCCAGAGGGTAAGGGGACTAGCCCTGGGGTCCAAGGAATGGTCAAGGTCACTTCACGTGCCAAGCCGTGAACCTCTGAGGTCTGGGAGCTGTGCAATCCTCAGCCCAGGCAATCCCCCCTCTCCACCTGCCCCTGACAAACCTCTGTGCACTATGTGTTCTGGACGAGGGCCCAGTGGGTTGAGCCCCACGCCCCTCATGCCTGCCCCTGCTCACCGCAGACACTATGAGTAGTAGACGTGGAAGTTTCGGAGTTGGGGGATGTGTCTCGGGGCCCCTCTGGGGTGTCTGCATTTCCACGGCGGATAAGACACCTGCAAAATGAACACATCATCCCAGAGACGGGTGGAAAGAGGCTCTCAACTCTTCCCCTGCCGTGGTTTCTGGGGCCCCTGGGAAAAGCAGCCAGCGCGAGCGAAGGGGATGTCTCCCTGTCGCCTAATCCCTTGGCAGACCCCTCCTTTGCCACTCACCCAGGGCCAGGGCAGACCTTGGAGAGGGCAGAGCTCACATGTCTCGTCACCTGGTCCACGCTCTCAGCCGATGGAAGCCGCATGCTCACCATGCCACGCTCTGTCTCCACCAGGATCTGGGGGAGAGGGAGCGGCAGAGCCTCACATATCCACTGCCTCCTCGGGCTGGCCCGGGAGTGGGGCCCCGAGCGCCGGTGCACACCTGATTCTGACTGAGCGTGTTGAAGGCCCGGATCTCCAGGACATTGAAGGAGCTCTCCACCTGGGAGGGATGGGTGTGCTCAGCTCTTGGCAAGGGCCTGGGTCACCAGGCTGGCAGGGGGCATGCCTTGTGCTCTCCCATGTCTCAGCCCAACTCACCTTGGCAGGGACTTTAAAGGGAAAGAGGTGGAGGCGCCAGGACGTCAGGGCCTGCAGGGCAGACAAGAGGATCGGCGGCTCGTGGCAGCTGCTCGGGCCCTGGTCCCCCTGCCCTCCTGGAGCAGCCTCAGCTCTGCTCCAGGGGTCCCCCCTCTCTCTCCTGCCCGACCCCAGGCTCTGGGACATCCCCCTCCCCCAGGCTTTGTCTCCCCTGCCGCTGCTCCCCAGCCCAGCCACCCTCCCCACCTCCTCCCTGCCACAAGGCCACCACCCTCACCAGCACTCGGTCCTCAAACTTCTTGGGCTTTGTCTCCAGCTTCACTCGGTGTTGCTGAAGGACTGCCCCGTGGCTCAGGCACCTCCGGATGCTGTCTGTAGGCGGAGGAGGCCCACTCAGAGCTGCCCTGATCCCGGTCACCCCCACTCCCCTGGGCTTTCCAGATGGAAGCAGGGTCAGGGCCGGATGAGAGGAGAGAGAAGCAGAGACAGAAGAGGGACGAGGACCAAGAACTTTCCTTCTTGGGTGACTTTTCCTGTTAGAGGAGACTCTGGCTCCTGCCTGGTGTCCCTGGCTCAGGGGACAGTGGCGGAACGACGCCGTCTGTGGGAGGGTGCGTCTTACACTTCTGAGGGTGTGAAGGATTTTCCAAACCCACGCACTACAGCAGCCATCAACACAGACACAGTGAGTCAGTGGGCGGGGCCGTGGGGGCATCCCTTCCACCTCCCTCTAGGTGGTCTGTCTTTACTACAGTGCCTGCAAAGCCTTCGGAAGATGCTGGGAGCCAGAGTGTGGCATCGGTGGGGACAGAGACGTGTGAATGAGCCTGCTGCCCGGGAGCTCTGAGAGGCACAGAGCCAGGTGGTTCCTATGCCGGGGGGGGGGGGGGGGGGGCCTGGAGGGTGGGAAGGGAAAGAGTTACTGTTTAAATGAACCCCATATCCATCTGCAGGCAGAGCCATCCAGGTACCCCATGGAGCGTGTTTGTGTGTGTGTGTGTGCACGCGCGTGCGTGTGTGCCCGCGAGTCGGCGGCTGTGAAGTGTGTGTACACA
This sequence comes from Oryctolagus cuniculus, assembly GCF_051225735.1. Classification (NCBI taxonomy): domain Eukaryota; kingdom Metazoa; phylum Chordata; class Mammalia; order Lagomorpha; family Leporidae; genus Oryctolagus; species Oryctolagus cuniculus. The sequence continues at coordinate 51,206,720 of NC_142878.1, forward strand.
CATCTCCTGATGGTGCTGGCGTGCGCCTGTAGGTGTGGGAAATCGCCACAGCGCAGCGTGCTTCCGAATATCCTTGAGCGTCCTGCTCTCTGCGTGGGCTAGCCTGTGCTCCCACCTCTGGGGGTCAGGGTTGTAGCCGCGCTAGGGGGCCGGGCCTTGGTTTGATCAGGTTCTGAGAACCATGCAAACAGGAGAGGCCTGGAGGTGTGGGTGGTGGGGAGTGGGCAGGGGGCAGGCTGGGACGGGGGCTACGGAAGGCGAGCCGCAGAGACCCTGCCTGCTCGCGGTCTTAGCTCCAATCTAGGGCCGCTTCCCCACTCCCTTTTTTGCCCCACCGGCCAGCCCGGCTCCCGGGGGTGGGGTGGGGTGGGGGGGTTCTCCAGGGCCAGTTCCGGGGCGGGGCCGAGAAGAGGGAGGGTGTGGAGCCAAAGGCGGTCAGGACCAGGGGCAGCGCTCGTCGCTCGGCGGGGCGGGCCTGGCCCCGCCCGGCGGGGAAGCAGGGACGCTCACGAGGGGGAGACCGGACGCCTTGCCGACGGGTGGGCCGGGAACGCTGGGAGAGAGCCCCAGGGAGTGCAAGGGAACTGCACCTGTCACCGAAGAGCGGGACGGGCGGCTCCAGGACAGGGAGGTCCTGATAGGGTGAGGCAAGGGGGTCGGCGGAGGATGCTCCGGGGACAGCGACGCCGGAGCTGGGATTCAGGGGCAGGGGTGAGCCTTGGAGCCGAGGTGCCCGGGGCGGGGTTGGGGGGAGTTGGTGGGCTGGGAGGCACCGGGCTGGAGCGCACCGCGGGCAGGAACGCACTGGGTCTGGGATGCTCCCTGACGGGGCGTCCCGGAGACCAAGGCAGCCTCGTACCTTGCAGCTCGCGGGTGAGCTCCACGCCGGCCTTGGCCATGGCGGCCGCTGCTGCTGCTGCTGCCGCTGCTGCAGAGGAGCTGCCGCCGCCGCCGCCGCTGCCGCTGCCGCCGGGGAGCCGCGGCACATGCTAGACCCGGCTCCGGCAGGGCCCGGGCGCTGAGCTCTGCAGCAGCGGCCGAGCCCGCTCCAGTCAGGGGCGGCTGCGCGAGCGCTCCTCCCCCCGCCTCGGAGCGCCGGGTCCCCCGCCCCGCCCGGGAGCCGCCGGACCGAGCATGCGCGCCGCGCAGCCGAGCCGCGTGAGACCCCGCGAGCGCGCTGGCGCCGACCCCCCCCCCCCCACCGCAGCCCCTAGCCCGCGCCTTGGTGAGAGGCCCGGCGCGTGTCGCCCGCTGTCCCGGCCGTCGTCACTGGGGCCGGGGGTGGCGTCCCTGCTTTCCGTGCCACGCACTCCTCGGGCACCGTAGGCAGAACCCGTTTCCTTTGTCTGTGGGCCTGGGTACGCCATCCCCAGGTCATCATTTCAGGCCCCCACCCCCACCCCTGCCGGCTCGGGACACGTCTAGCTCGTCCTTGCTGACCCGGGAGGGAGCTGGGGACCAAGGGCGATGCTAGGACGGCACCTGGCCGCACACCTGGGGGAGTTCGTCCCTCTTTCCCGCTCGCTCGCTCGCCCAGTCTCGGGGATCCCTGCGGCGTCCTTGGCACCATCCCCGGGGGTGTGAGGCTGAGAGTAGCGCCTGGGAGTTCCCATGCCACCATCGCCCAGCTGGCGGCTCTGCAGACACCTCCACCCCTGAGCGTGACGCTCGGGTCCTGGAGACGGGGAGGGGACCCGCGGTTCCAGCCTGCCTAGGCTTCGGTTCGCCGCTCAGCTACCAGACCTACGCACCGCACACGGGAGACATCATAACCAGTCGGTTCAAAGCAAAGCGATCATCTGCGTTTTATTTGCACGTCATTTGCAACTTGTGAAATTCCATGCTCCTTCCACTCCGGGTTCCTTCTCTTTCACAGCCCCTCACATTCCCCCAGAGGCCCAGGAAAAGAAGAAAAGAAAAGAAAAAGAAAAAGCTCTGTTGGTCCTTGCCAAGGAGGACTCGGCCTCCTCGGGCAGGCTTGCGCGGAGTTCCAGGGGGCAGGAAACCTTATTCCAGGCGCAGCAACAGGGGGAATCCTCATCAGACAACAGCCTGGCCGCAGGGGCGGCTGGACCCCTGCACGGGTCAGAGCTGCTTGTGTGTGCGGTGAGCTGTATGATTCAAAGCAGAGGTGGGGCAGGCCAGCTGATGAAGGCTGCCACCTGCCGCTTGGGGCGGGTGGCAGGGAGTCGGTGCCAAGTCCTCAGAGGCGGGATGGTGCTCCTCCAGCCACCACCACTGTCTCCCCAGTGATGTAGCTGGCGTCTTCGGAGCACAGGAAAGACACGATGCCCGCACATTCCTCTGGTTTGCCTAACCTGGGGGATTGAGAAGGCAAGGACTGGAGTAAGAATCTGATAGGCCAAGCTCACTTAACCCCAAATTCTCCCATGATTTTTGTGGGCCAATGTGCTGATGAGCTGTTACCACTTAGCATAAGCATAAACAGTGTACTTTGTTAAAACCACTGCACAGTAAATTCAGATAAATTGGAGGCACTGTGTTTTCTAGAGAGCTCAGGACACCAGAATCCAAAATCGTCAGATAAAGTAGTGAATGATGATTTACTAAAAAAAGAAAAAAAAAAAAAGTGTCGGGGGTCTGTGTGACACTAAATGGTGTGCTTAAAATGCTGCCATTTGTACAAATTCACAGACAGCCTTTTCAGGAATATGCTTTTGTTCTTAAAGTCATATTCATTTTGTAAGAATGTGCTCATTCCCATTCTATCGATGATTGCTCAATTAGGGAACCCTTGAATCTGATGGCCATACGATGCTGTAGAGGTGTAGGCAGACTAACTCAAATGTAGACCGTCTGGACTAGTGGTTCTCCACCCTGGATTCACGTTGCAATCATTTGGGAGGCTTACCAAAAATCACACGAAAACAAACCCAAATGCAACACAAGCCCTGGCCCCACCTGAACCAAAGAAGAATCTCTGGGAGTAGGGCCCGGACATGTGCAGTTTGTAAAGCTCCTGGGTGGTTCAGGTGTGCATCCAGGATTGAGGGACATGGGGCTGGATCATTCACTGGGGCTGTAGCTCATGCCGGGCATCAGAATGGCTTTGGGAGGACTTCAGGGACTTTGGGATTCTGGGGCCAGTTGAATTTGTCCTTGAGGGGACGAGATGGAGAAACGAAAGGCAAGGGAGTGCCCAGAGCCAGACAGTGGAGAGAGGCAGGGCAGTTAGGAGACAGGGCCCTGAACAGTACAGCCAGCCCACAGAGGGTATGTGTGTGTGTGTGTGGGGGGGGCGATTTCTTCCCACAGAGGGAGTTGGAGGCTTAAGAAAGGTCTTTATTCCTTGTATTTGGGTTGTGTGATCACCAGCCTGAGCTTTAAACATGACTCTTTGTACAATGGGAACTGGAAAAGCACAGTTTGGGTTTTGGTCCCTGGTCTTCACAGATACCCGTGGAGTCTGTGTGTGTGTGTGTGTGTGTGTGCGCACACAAAGGAAGCGGGCTCCTTGCTCAGGCCACTGTGGATCAGCGTGAGAAGCCTGTGAGGCAGAGCTGTGTTGTTTGTGGCACTGAGACAGTGAGCGGGGGGCTGTGGCAGGGCCCAGACCTCGCGGTCTCTGACCCTCCTAACCCTCTCCTGTGACAGCCTTACCTTCTTATCCTCAACTTTTGTATGATGTTTTCCTCTTGTGCCTTGTCCTCCCACAACTGCAAGAAGAAGAGAAGTCTTGTCGTGGGCACCAGGAGGAAACCCGGGGACAGCGAGGGAGGACACAGCCTGGCCTCACGTCTGTTGAGAGCAAGGCTGGAGGGACTCCCCCATTCACTTCCTATTTCTTGCTGGCTCCCAGCTCTCCCCACTGCCCTCCTCCGTTTCATTCTTTCCAGGTCCAAGTGAGACATCTTGCTGGGTCTCCCAGTTCTCACCCGCGTCACAGGTTGTGAAACCGTGCGAGTGAGAAACTCAGGCTCCACCCTGTGGTGCGGGGAAGGAGTGTGTGGGCGACCCATCTGGGGAGGGTGGTGCAGACAGGGAATGTGGAGAAGCCCGGGGAGGTGGGTGGAAGTGGCTGGAGCGTACTCAGGTGCTGGGCTTCCTCGTGCAAGACGGTGGGTATCCCCGCCCTTTCCGGGGTCCCAGTGGGCTGCAGGGCCCCCCTTCCTTACCGCCTTACTGAAGCTGGTCTTGATGAGTCCCGGTGCCAGGCAGTTCACCCGGATGTTCTGGGCAGCCAGCTCCAGGGCCAGGTTCTTGGTAAGGCCCACCAAGGCTGTTTTACTAACATTATAAGGGCCCAGGCCCTGGGAGAAAGAAGAGAACACATTGGTCCCTTAGTTTCTGGGTCATTCTTGATGAAGGGTCGTTGCTCAACCAGGTTCCCCGGGAGGGTGGGCGGGTCAGCGTTAGGAAACAGTCTTGTGGCTCTGCTTCCCTAGGAGAGGGTTCGCGGGGACAAGGCTTGGACTCTGCAGGAAGGGGCTTGCTGCTCTGATTCTTCTTTGGGTGGCTGGAGGGGTGGAGAGGTGTGAGATGGGGGACAGGATGGGAGTGGGAAAGGGGGTCTTACACTGAATGGATTGAAGGCTGCTATGGAGGCCACGATCACCACGGAGCCGCCTCTGGAAAAGAAGAGAGATGACCTTCCCCCTGGCGGAGAGTGTGGCCCTCGGCCCCCACAGGACACGTCTCACCCAGGCCCCCTCGCCTTCTCTGTACCCTCGTTTCTCCATCTCTGGCACCACCGCCTTTGTCATCAGGGCCATGGCCTTCACGTTAATGTCCAGAATCTGAAGCCAAGAGGAGAAGGGGAAACAGCATGAGGGGAGGGCGCAGAGGAGGCAGGGCGGCAGGGTGTTAGGGAGGGGTGATGTATCTGGACCTTACACATGGGGACACAGGGGCCCAGGGAGAAGGCTCTCTCACCAGCTTGTCCAGCGGGGCTCTGACACGCGAGGTGCAGGTGGGAAGCAATGGAGCCTGGTTCATCTTCCCTAAGCAGCTAAGAATGGTTTGGCCCAAGATGAGCCTAAACTCTCAAGGCTGCCTTGAATTTAAGCGGGGTTTTCCGTGTGTTTTCAGAGCAGGGAGAGCCTGAGACTGGGTGGTCAGGGCAAAGTGGCCAGACTTTGGGCACCTGGGGTTGTTCCAAGCACTTCTCTGGCTCCTGGACTTAGGGACCGAGATGCTCTTGGCCCCTGGCAGGCATGCCTGGCTGGACACTACTGGGAAATGGGTCAGGATGAAGAGAAGCTGGGCCACAGTGCACAATCAGAATCCTCATGTCCCAAGGTAAAACAAATATGTGTTCCCTGGCACTGTTCTGGGTACTTCTGGGATGTCCCCTCCCATGCTGCCATGCCAACTTCTTTTTTTTTTTTTTTAAAGATTTATTTATTTATTTATTTATTTTTTATTTTTGACAGGCAGAGTGGACAGTGAGAGAGAGAGACAGAGAGAGAAAGGTCTTCCTTTTGCCGTTGGTTCACCCTCCAATGGCCGCCGCTGCAGCCGGCGCACTGTGCTGATCCGATGGCAGGAGCCGGGATTCAGGTGCTTTTCCTGGTCTCCCATGGGGTGCAGGGCCCAAGCACCTGGGCCATCCTCCACTGCACTCCCTGGCCATAGCAGAGAGCTGGCCTGGAAGAGGGGCAACCGGGACAGAATCCGGCGCCCTGACCGGGACTAGAACCCGGTGTGCCGGCGCCGCAAGGTGGAGGATTAGCCTATTGAGCCGCGGCGCCGGCTTGCCAACTTCTTATATTGGAAAATTTCAGTCTTACAGAGAAGTTGCAATAGTGCAATGGACAGCCAGATAGCTGTCACTCCGATTCCCTCATGGCTCCCAGTCTGTCCTATCTGCCTGAAGTTTTCTTGGAGGAACCAGCGAAGGTAACACTGGTGACACTGTGACACTGATGTATGCCTAAAGATTTCAGCACACAATTCTGGGGAGTAAGCACATTCTCTCCACAACCATGATTCAAGTTGATCATGCTAGTCTTAGCTATTATACTGTCCAAAAATAAAATGTCCCCAACTATCCTCCCAATTTCTGTGTTTTTTTTTTTTTTTTTTTTTTTTTAATCCAGGGTAATGTCGAGGATCAATGATGGCATTTAGATTTAATGCGCTGTGGTGTTTTTAAAAAAGTAAACCAAAAGGGAAAAGCCCCTTGGCTTAGAAGGGATTTTCACGTGGTCTCTTTCTTCACAGCGGTCATGAACCATGAACGATGTTCCTTTAAAGAGTATCAGAAGCAGGGACTGGCTCCCTGCAGAGCCGTCTGGCACGCGGGTCTTGATGTGTGTGAAACACTGATAAACAAAGTATACTTTCGCATCCTTAAACTTTTGTGTCGAGAAATTAATTACCCACATCAGAGTAAAAAAAAAAAAGCAAAGCCATGGGAGATCATAAAAAAAATTTAACCATTTCCAAATCATATAGGAACATTCACCTCAGGAAATGAAGACAAATCTTTAATGGAGGCTTTATGATGAGAAGCTGAGGTGTGTGAACTGTATTACGAATACAATGTCATCCTACACATGCATGGAGAAACCAGTATTCTAGCACTCAGATTGAGATATCCGGATCTCAGATTTTCTGGACAACACAGTTAAGAAGAGAGTACAGCACCCCCCGCCCCCCCGCCCCCCCGGAGGCTGTGTGTTCCTCACACGGCAGTGACTTTGGGTATTTCACCACAAGTGGTTTGACTCAAGCAGCAGCTATTAATGTTTCCCAACTAATGCAAAACCATTCTTTTTTGGCAGTTGAAGAGGCTGAGTGGGCGTGTCAGCTGAAGTGCACTGGTTATTGGTGTGTCAGCTGCCCTGTGTCTTCTGGAAATAAACCAAGAAGACGGGAGATAAGCTCGTTGAGGGAGATGGAGCTGGTGAAAGGCAGCACTGGTGGTGACTGGTGGGGAGCAAGCGGAAGGAGCCAGAGCTGGGGAAGAGGAGCGACTGCAAGAGAAGGGCAGGGGAAGCCGCCCCCCCCCACCCCGGACCCCCCCTTTACAAGGTGCACGCCACGTGTGGAGCACAGCCCCGAGCCTGTGTTGAGTGTTTTCTTCGGAGGCCTGCTCCCTGCCATTTTAATCCCCTCTCACCTTGTCCCACACCTCCTCGGTGACATCCATTAGCTTTCCAAAGAAGGGGTTGACTGCAGCATTGGAGACCAGGATATCAATGCCTCCGTGGAGGTTCAGGGCCTAGGGGAGCAGTACAGTCCGGATCAGCACTGCAGGTGAGGAAGGAAGGCGCGCCTGTCAGCGCTGACAAAGGCACAGTCGTCAGGATGACAGCTCTTCTTGAAACATTTTCTCTCCCAAGCCACCCTAGGCTCCCCCCTGACCAGGTCACATCGTCTGATTTCTTTTGGTCTTTTCTTCCTGCCTCCTCGTCTTCAAAGGCTGTCGCTTTTGCTCTTCTCTTTACACGTTCCCTTTGGGGGAGCTCCTTCAATCTCATGGCTTCAACTCTCGCCTCAAAATCTATTTTGAGCCCCCCTTCCTTTTCACACTGCCTCCCAGCTCCAGGTCCCAAGTCCTCACTGTCTGGTTCTCCTTGAATGCGTGGCCATGGGGTCAAAGCAAACCTGTCCACGCTCAGCCTGAACGGAGGGCCCTTTGAGCTCTGCTGGCCTGGTGTCCTCATGGCAGGGGTGATGAACTGGAGGCCCAGGGGACTTATGTTTTAAGGTCGTGCTTGTATCGCTCAGTAAAGACATAGGAGGGCTGCCTAAGAACGGCCTGCTCGGTTGGTGCTGGCAGAGTTGAAGCGTTTTGCTCAGGGCAAGAAGGTAGTCAGTGGCCACAGGACTGAGGTTAGACTCCTACTTTGTAGCACAGGGCTACTTCAGAGCCCTCTGAAAGTGAGCCGGGATCGTTAGGAAACTGGCTGCCCAGGGGAGCCATGATGGGAGGACACCAGCCCGGGTTTAAAAGCAGTTCTACATTCAGTTATGGTACCATTCTCTCTCTGTCTCTCTCTCCCTCCCTCCCTCTCTCTATCTCTTGCCTGGAGGCAGGGAAGATTCAAGGCGGAAACTGAGATTGAAACTGAGAAAAACAGGGCAACGTCTCACCTCCTTCGTCAGCTGTAAGTGGTTGGTGAAGGGACGTGCTGCAGTCATGAAGAGCCAGGCAGGATCTGCCAGGCAGGGTTTTCAATCCTAAGCCACCCTGGAACCAGAGTTTGTATTTGCCCAAAGCTGGCAATTGTGATGCCTTGGGCAAGCAGCACTAAACGGGCCCTGGGCCCTCCATCAACTTCGTGCTTCAGATTTGGCGCACAGAGGGGTGCTATTAATCACGTGCACCATCTGCCAGCTTCCCATCTTAACGCATTATTCTTGCTAACTAGGTGCTAAGCGTAGTTGATTCTACAGTGCTGCAAGAACGTCTGGGCTGTCAACATGTAAATCTCACAAAAGTCACATCATCTTTTAACATCAGGATTGATACTTTTTCTTTCTTCTTCTTTTTTTGCTTTTTGACAGTCAGAGTTAGTGAGAGAGACAGAAAGAAAGGTCTTCCTTCCGTTGGTTCACCCCCAAATGGTTGCTACGGCTGGCACGCTGCGCTGATCCAAAGCCAGGAGCCAGGTGCTTCCTCCTAGTCTCCCATGTGGGTGGGGATTGATACTTTCTCATGCCCTCTGAATTTTGGTGTCCTGGTGCAGACTCCCATCACCTGCTTTGGCTCTGGTGTACGCCTGGCCTATGATGATGAACTTGAAAGTGCGGAGTAAGTCAGGAAGTGGTGGGTGCTGTGTCCTGAGCATGCGTGTTTGAGGCGAGGAGATGGCGGGCTGTGCCAGAAGCACCCGGAGAGCTTCGCCCTGCTGCACACCCCACCCGCTCTCCTCCTGGTCTTTTGGCACAGATAGGAGGAGGAAGCCGGGTTTGATTGAATATGGACAAAAAATCATAAAAGATGAATAATAAAGGTACTTGTGACCACCCAGGTGTCCTCTTTTCTTAAATAAAAAAAATTGAGAGAGGGAGGGGAGGAGAGAGAGAGAGAGAGAGAGAGAGAGAGAGAGAGAGAGAGAGAGATGGATATTCCATTTTCTGGTTCACTCCTCAAATGCCTGCAATGGATGCTGGTGGGAGTGATGGGGTGAAGCTGGAGCCTAGGAACTCAACCAGGCTGCCTAAGTGGGTGGCAGGAACCCACCTGCTTCAGCCATCGCCACTACCTCCCAGGGACTGCCTTAGCAAGAGGTTGGAGTCTGGAGCTGGAGGTGGGTATGGGACTCTGATGCAGGCTCTCTGATGGAGGATGCAGGCTAGGCGCGGTCAGGAGTTGTTTGTGCCGTGTCCTGGTAGTCATGTTTTTCTTTTTAGAAAGTTACAATCAAGTGGAGAGGTGGCTCATCTGGCTCCCACTGCCCAGGTCCTTAGAAGCTTCACAGTGGGAGGAGGAGGCTTGGGGGGGTGGGGCGGCTATTCCCAGGGCAGCAGCTTTCCTCATTGCAGGGTGACAGCAGGCAGGAGGCAGAGCACATGCGGAACGGGTGGCAGTTCTCCCATCCTTCCCTGCCAACCCTGGTCCCACACCACTGCCTGCCCGAGAGCCACGTCTCCCATCCCTCCCTGCCAACCCTGGTCCTACACCACTGCCTGCCCGAGAGCCAAGTCTCCCGTCCCTCCCTGCCAACCCTGGTCCCACACCACTGCCTGCCTGAGAGCCACTTTTGGCTCACATTCCTATTTCCAGTTCCTCGATAGGAGGTTGGTACAATCTCGGCTGGTTCCCATTAACATCTCTTGGGCACATTCGTTCTGGTCCCAGCCCGACTATTCTAGATATACACAATACACGACAGCAGCAGCTTCTCACAAATGTCCTGGCCTGGGGGTCTTCCCTATTACCCATCCTACCAGCACAGATTATCCTTCCCAGAACAACTTTCGTCTTGCTCAAGACCTCCCACGGGCACAGTTCAGGCACCATGTGGGATGCAAGCATCCATACTGGATTACAGGTTTGTGTCCCAGCTCCTCTGCTTTGGGTCTAGGTTCTTGCTAATGGGCACCCTGGGTGGCACCTCAAGTACCTGGGTCCTTGTCACCTGGGTGGGAGACCTAGATGGAGGTCCTTGTCTCCTGGCCCAGTCCTGACTGTTGTGGGGAATTTGGAGAGTGAACCAGCAGATGGAAGATCTCTTTTTCTGTCTCCTTGCGTTAAAAAAAAAAAAAAAAAAAAAAAAAAAAAAAAAAAAAAAAAAAAAAAAAAAACTAACCAACCCAGAAAAATCTCACACGGCTGCTTATTTCCTACAACTGTCTCGCTCCTTTGGGAGGCTACGGAGGCTGCTGTCTCTGTTCTTTCTCACGCAGCCCGTTTCCCACAGTCCTCCTGAGCTGTGTTCTCTGCTCTGCACCACCAGGGCTCCCTTCTCCGCTTCAGTTCCTCCTCACTCTCTGTTCACCTCGTAAGGTCATTCAGAACCCTGCCCCCACTCCACCTGTCCAGTCCCACCCACTCTAGCTCAGGACCCCATGAAGTAGAACTGGGGGAGCCAGAAGATGTTGGCCCAGCAGGATTTTGCCATCAAATCACTGTATATATTTCATCCAGCCAGTCACCGGCCTGGCTCCCACACGTCTCCCCCAACCCTAAGAATCAAGGGCCGGGTCTCAGGCTCTGTTCAGCAGCCTGTGCCAGACAAGGTGACTTTCTTAGACTCACATTGAATTCCTTGCAATATACACATGAGCGTTCGCCAACGGTTCCTTAACACTATCTACCACACTACGGTCTACCATCGTTTAAGATCCTCTCCTTCAACCGTTGTCCAAATTATTTCTGCCAACCTTCCAATCTGTTAGCACAATCTCATACTTCCCGCGCTTGGGTAGGTTTGCCCTTCCATGCCAGGAAATAAAATGTGCCCTGAGCCTCCAGGGAACAGGGGCCTCTTTTGTGGGGTCTTCCGTATTTTCTTGGGCAGCTAGAAGGCTGGAGCCAAGTACCAGCTCTGACATTGGCACAGGCACTGCCTTTGAGACTAAAGTCCACATGGGCCCCTGAGGCCTGATCCTACCCTGGTGGGGAGGTGCCTGCTAGTCTGTGGGTAATCAGAAAGGAAGGGGGCTCAGCAGGTCTGGCTTGGATCTCTGCTCTTTCCTTACTGGATGTGGGACCCTGGGAAGTAGCTCCAGGTGCCTGGACCGTCTCTCTACACAAGCCCGAAGAACAAGGCTGGCCTTGCTCGGTTGTTTTTGGGTTCAGAGAGATGCTGTGTAAGGCTCCACACACAGTAGGTGATTCGTACACGGCTGGTTGCTGCCTGTAGGTTCCCAGGTACTCTACCAGCTGAAGAACAGAGATATATTTTATTAGCTCTTGGATGGGAACATCTATTTTGTGACCAATTTGCCCTTCTCATCTGTCTAGGTTGGAAGCTATTGGAAAATCAGGACCAGCTTTTTTTTTTTTGGGGGGGGATACCCCAAGGGATAATGCAGACTAAAGCATGAGAGTGCTTTTTGATTCTTTGCCTGGGCTAGGATGATTCTGACTTTGGGATATTTTATTTTATTTTTTATTTTATTTATTTATTTATTTTTTTGACAGGCAGAGTGGACAGTGAGAGAGAGAGACAGAGAGAAAGGTCTTCCTTTGCCGTTGGTTCACCCTCCAATGGCCGCTGCGGCCGGCGCACCACGCTGATCCGATGGCAGGAGCCAGGAGCCAGGTGCTTTTCCTGGTCTCCCATGGGGTGCAGGGCCCAAGCACCTGGGCCATCCTCCACTGCACTCCCTGGCCACAGCAGAGAGCTGGCCTGGAAGAGGGGCAACCGGGACAGAATCCGGCGCCCCGACGGGACTAGAACCCGGTGTGCCGGCGCCGCTAGGCGGAGGATTAGCCTAGTGAGCTGCGGTGCCGGCCGACTTTGGGATATTGACAGAAGAGCAAGGCATGCAGGAGAAATTGCTGGGGGACTGGTGTGGAGATGCAGAACGCAGTCTGCTTTAGGCCACAGGGCTGCGTTGGATCTCACCAGTGCCATCCAGGAAAGCTGGGAAAGAGTTCAGCCTGGCTCCCTTCTGCCACCTCCTGGCTCTGTGCCCATACCCTGCCGCTCACCGTGGCCACCAGCCGTTCCCGATCCTCGGCCTTCCCCACGTGGCACACGGTGCCCGTCACACTCAGCCCCTCGGCCTGCAGTGCAGCCACCGCCCGGTCCACGTTCTGTTGCTTCCGGCTGCTGATGACCACGTGGGCCCCATCCTGGGCCAGACGCCGGGCGATGGCCAAGCCGATCCTATGGGCAGAGAGAGACAAAGGCTGTGAGGGCCTTCCCTGGGGGCAGAGGCTGACAGTATGGGTGCTGGAGGTGGCCTCCCTCCAGGTTTGAATTTCGGCTCTCCCTCTGAATGCCCTCCCGGAAGTAGGCTTAACGACACAGCCATCACCACGCAGCTGGCTTAGCTAGTTTGAAGATGCTCTTAGCGCCCAGCATCAGTTCCTGGGAACCGGCATCACCTCCACAGGCCCAGCCCCAGTGCCAGGCCCTGTACCCTCTGGTGATCAAGGAGCAGAAATGAGCTGGGCCTGTAGCAGCAGGGATTTCCCTGGTGAGCAGGTCTCACTTAGCCGAGTCCCCGTCCCAAATATCTTCCTTACTGCTCTGTGTCATTCTCCAGACTCTAGCCTCAGCTCCACAGACCACCACGGGGGAATGTACATATTCCCCCCGAGAGCAGGGGTTTTAAGTTTTGCAGTTGTCAGCCATTATTAGCCTATGACATGCACTTGTGTTTTAGTTCTGTGAGGAGCTGGCAGAAATAGGATGGTGGAGAGTGGGGGGGGGGGGGGGACACTGGCTGGGCAGGGTAGGCCAAAATGTGCAAAACCCTGGTGCCCAGTCTAGGTCCGTGGTGACCAGTGGGCACACCAGTGGGGTGTCTGGAAATCTTGGTGGTGAATGGAAGTAGGGAACCCGGGCCTCTCTAGGGGATCCAGTCTTCCCAGCCTCTAGGTGGGGCTGTGGATCGGGGCACGCCAAAGCGCCCGGACAGCGAGGGGCCCAGCGGTGTGGGAGGCAGCAGTGGCACAAGGGCAGGGACCAGAGGACATCGGGAGGGGCTTCAGGCCAGCCACGTGAGTCCTTTTTCTGCCCCGGGGCCGAATTCTGGCCGCGGATGAGGCCTGATGACAGGGTTCTGGGAGGCAAAGGACGCGAGGCCAGTACCTGTTTCCAGACAGCTAGGGCCTCGGAGACGCCGGGCCCCGACACTCACCCGTCGGTGGAGGCCGTTACGATGGCCACCTTATTCGCGAGCGGGTCCCGGCGGGTCACCCCAGAGCTGGCCATATGCACCGCCTTCCACGTCCGGGTACAGCCACCCAGCAGTACTCGCGCTTTATGCATGGCTCGGCCAGCAGGGCTAGGCTGCACTCTGCCCTGGGTAGGCGACCGCCCAGTAAGAGGGCAAGGGGCAGGACGAAGGGCGGGTTGCTTCCCCGCCTCGCTTCCCGCCTGCCGGCCCTCGGCACCGCGGAGCCAGCTTTGGCCACGGGCGCCCCCTGCCGGCGCCCCGCAGTCCGCCGTCAAGTTGGCCTTGCAGGGCCCGCTCGCCTGCTTGGACCCGCAGACTTTCCCTCGTCCCAGCTGCTCCTTCTATATCCTCTTGACTGCGTCTTTTCTGTGGGGTGAAGAGGGAACTTAGAGTTGGATGCTTATGTTTCCCCAGACCTCCATGAAACTGCTCCTCCAAGAAAGCCTGGGTGCAGGAATGCGACCTGCTACGGGAGTGCCAACGTGTTGAGTTCCCACAGAACACACCCTGCGAGGATAGGAGAGCCTGGGAGAGACATGTGGTGGGGAGTAGCTGGCCTAGGCCTGGCACCGGCATTCCCGCTGACCTAAGATCTTTTTTGTATTCATATCCTGGAGGGTAGATTCTGATCTCTATGGTAACCACTGTGCAGGGTCAGAGATGCTGACTGAACAGGTCTCTTATACCCTCCATCCAAGAGAATGTTCCCATTTTACAGAGGCCAAGCAGCAGCCAGGAGGCTGGAGGGGCCCCCGGCCTGCGGAGGAATAGAGAGGACCGACAAGCACCCAAATTCTCTCTGCCCACTGTCTTCCCAGGTCTCAGCCTCCATCCTAGCTCAATAAATATTTGTTGAATGCAACAGCGCTTTATGAACTGTAAACTACTAAACGCATAGTAATTATGGCCACCATATAGTAATTATTTTTGCTGCCACAGGCCAGACTTTTCATCTGTGAACTGAGGATGTGGAGTAGATGATGAATAAAGTCTTCACTAGCTATAAATTCTGTCTCCCAGACTTCAGCCTCCATTTCTGCCAAGTGGGCTGAAATGATCTCCCTCCTGGGTTTCTGGGAGACTTAATAAATCTGGGTGGCTTTATGGTACACCATAGAAAGGCCCCAGCAGACCCAGGTGCAAGCGACTGAATTGGTTTAACCCGGTGGCCTCCAAATGCCAGGCTGGGAATCAGAGCTCGTCCATGGCACCCTTTTCACAGTTTTGAGGCAAAATGAGAAACATAAAGACAATATAGTGAGTTGCATTTAAAAACTGAGCTTATTTAGCTCAACAAATAGTCTTTTATTCTGGAATGTGGTTTTACTCTCTCTTGTGTGTGTGTGTGTTAGTTTTTTCTTTGAGAAAAGATGATGAAAGCAGATGGGTGGGTTTGGAAGTGTTGTTTGTTGGTAAAATCACCAGTTTGGCAACCTTATGTCAATCCCTATGATTAGAGGAGAGAGAATCCTGCTCTACGAAATCCAGTGCTAGGGGTGGGTGACTGTTTAATAGAATTCGCACTTGCTAAAGGCTCATTGATTATGTGTGTAGGCCGGTGGCCAGCCCCGCGTTTACAGCATACTCCTCAACTGAGAAGTTGCAGCAGGGGCACTCAGCACGCCCTAATGAGATAAGAGAGCTTAAGTCTAATTTTCCCCTTGTCCAGGGAAAACTGACTCCCCGGCTGGTGCCCCTCAGTCTGAGCCTCCTGAATTATTGACGGAGGCTGGAGAGCGCCACACTCCTCTTCCTCCTCCAGGGTTCAGAGCTAATGCACTGTGGGAACCCTTCCCGGCGCTCTCCCCAGCAGCGCCTGGAGCTGGGGGAGGTGCGCAGGGGAACGCGGGGTTCCTAGGACAGGCCTGCAGGGCACGTTTAACCCCAGCTCCCACCCCCCGGAGCCAGCCACACCCAGGGGCTAAGGAGGGTGAGGGAGACCTCTCATGGAACAGTGAGGATTCTGGCAGAAGACGGCTGT
Organism: Oryctolagus cuniculus; assembly: GCF_051225735.1. Taxonomy (NCBI): domain Eukaryota; kingdom Metazoa; phylum Chordata; class Mammalia; order Lagomorpha; family Leporidae; genus Oryctolagus; species Oryctolagus cuniculus. The sequence goes on from NC_142878.1 coordinate 51,221,970, forward strand.
GGCCTGGGAGCCCCGCCTTATCTGGGCAGGAGTGATCTGGGGTCTCCTGCACCCCTTCTTTTAGGGGAGCACAGGGACATTAGGGAGCAACTCTAGCAACGGCGCGAAGGGCAGAAGGAAGGCAAGAGCTACGGGGGTGCCTAGCTCGGGCTCCTCATCAAGCTGGTTTGTTGGAGGTGGAGGCGGGATATCTTCAGGGGGAATACATACATGCTGCGTGGGAGTATCTCTTTGCAATGGGAACTTTCACAGGCACAGAGGTTGTTCTTGTATGGAGGTGGCACCATCTGTCTACCGCGAGCGAATGCCTTTGTGATTTTAGGGCTCCCCTCTCATCTTCTTCAACGGCTGACTGTGAGGGCGCTCACCTGGGCTGGAATTCAAGTCCTGAGTTTTGCAATAGATCATCAGGTCATGCATTCGTTAACATGCGTGGGGCTTGCACAATGTGGGGGACCAGTGTGGGGGTGGGACCAGGGCCAAGGAGAGTCAGTGATAAGAATGTGGACAACATGCACTCCCTGAGTGTCGGCAGATGTTGGGTGCTTTTTATACATTTTATCGAATATTTCTAATCTGGTGAGGTGGACACTTTTCTCTCCATGTGTGAAACCAGAGAAAGTCATGACAACCTGACCCACTGTCCCTGTCATTTTTCTGGTGTGGTTGAGATTTTCGTAGAAATTCTGGATTGGAATTTTACTTTTATGGTCAGTGTGTTATTGTTTTTTTTTTTTTTATTTGTGTGTGTGTTATTGTTTTAATCATTAAAATATATCGCCTTTAATTTATAAGCATAACATGTGCTCAGGATTTTCCAAAGGGACAGAAGTGATGTGAAAAGCAGAAAACAGCATCCTTGTGCTTCTTTTACCTGTTCCCTACATAGCTCTTACTCTTGTGTATCCTGCCAGAAGTTTTTCTATACATTTGCATGCATTTTTCTCTTAAAAAACCTTTCTCATAAATAGGATGACACTATACATATAATGGAACTTCAAAAATTCATGGAAAAATTAAAAGATTATATGCATTTTCCTCCTGTGAATGTCTTACTGGCCTTCCAATTCTTTTTTATTTTTTAAAGATTTATTTATTTATTTGAAAATCAGTTACAGAGAGAAGGAGAAGCAGAGAGAGAGAGAGAGAGAGAGGTAGAGACAGAGAGAGAAGTCTTCCATCTGCTGGTTTACTCCCCAGTTGCCACAATGGCCAGAGTTGAGCTGATCCAAGGCAAGGAGCTTCTTTCTGGTCTCCCATGCAGGTGCAGAGGCCCAAGGACTTGGGCCATCTTCTACTGCTTTCCCAGGCCATAGCAGAGATCTGGATCAGAAGTGGAGCAGCGAGGATTCGAACTGGTGCCCATATGGGATGCCGGCACTGCAGGCGGCTGCTTTACCCACTTTGCCACAGTGCCGGCCTCCTTTTTTAAAATTTATTTTTTTTGAAAGGCAGAGTAAGAGAGGCCGGAGCTGTGGCATAGCAGGTAAAGCTGCCACCTGCAGTGCCGGAATCTCATATGGGTACTGGTTCAAGTCCTGGCTGCCCCACTTCCCATCCAGCTCTCTGCTGTGGCCTGGGAAAGCAGTAGGAGATGGCCCAAGTGCTTGGGCCCCTGCACCTGCATGGGAGACCAGGAAGAAGCTCCTGGCTCCTGGCTTAGGATCAGCACAGCTCTGGCCATTGCAGCCATCTGGGGGGTGAACCAACGGATGGAAGACCTCTCTCTCTCTCTGTCTCTACCTCTCTCTTTAACTGTCTTTCAAATAAAAATAAAAATAAAAAAATAAAATAAATCTTAAAAAAATAAATAAAATATATTCTTGGGGGACTGTTCTGAGTGGTGTACAACAGATCTACTTGATTCTTTCCCTTTTAAAAATAACTGTCCAGATTCCATTGTGCAGATACTTCGCAATTTACTTAGCTAGTCTCCTTTGGAGGAACATTTAGGTAGCTTGCAGTGTTTCTCTATTGCAAACAGTGTTACTATGAACAATCTTGGCTGCACAGATTTTTGTGTTGGTGCAAATGAATTTGTACCCTGGGTCAGATGTTCTAAATGGATGGCTATGGCCAAATTACCTTTAAGAAGATTTAACTAGTTTTGATGGATTTATTTTTCTAAAGACGAACTTTACCTGTTGCCCTACCCCCTTTAAAAGGGTACCTAGATTGGCCTAAGCTTTGGCTGATGGCTGACACCCCGGGTTTCAGCGGCTGGAGGTCAGTAGGGATCCTGAGGCCCAGACTCGCCCTCTCAGCTCGTGCTCTGAGATTGCTGGCCCAGAGTTGCCAGACCCCAGGGTTTTTAAACAGAAGCTGACAATCTGGATGTTGATAGGAACTTTTTGATTTTTAAATGTTGGCAACTAATTCACTTTAGGAAAAAAAATCCCCAAACAAAACAGTGAATGGATCTGTAGGTGCCTATTTAAATGTAATGGATTATTAATTTGGTGAGAAATGGCTCCATTTAGAATCTCCTAATTCCACTGTATGGCTTATTCAGAGGCTAGTGTTTCGTGGTTTCCCCATTGCCCTGTTTGTAGGCAGCTGTTTGCGCACTGTCTAATAATCATCCATCCGGTGTTTGCGCAGGGCCTTTCAGGAACTCTGCATGGTGGCAGGTGGCGGAGTCTTACAAAATGGGCGTGGGCTTCTCTTCCCCTCGTGTCCAGGACGACTCTCCTCAGCTGTATTTGGGGAGGACTGTGGGGTGGGCCAATGTCCCATGTGGTTCTTCCATCTATTTTCTTTCTTTTTTTTTTTTAAGATTTTATTTTATTTATTTGAAAGAGTTGCAGAGAGAAAGGTAGACACACACACAGAATGAGAGCGAGAGCAAGAGCGAAAGAGAGAGAGAGAGAGAGAGAAGTCTTCCATCTTTCCATCCACTCCCCAAATGACCACAACAGCCAGAGCTGAGCTGATCTGAAGCCAGGAGGCAGGAGCTTATTCCAGGTCTCCCACATGGGGGCAGGGGCCCAAGGACTTGGACCATCTTCTGCTATCCCAGGTACATTAGCAGGGAGCTAGATCAGAAGTGAAGCAGCTAGGACTTGAACCAGTGTGCATATGGGATGCCACAGGCAGAGGCTTAACCTACTATAGCACTGGGCCCCCTCCCCCATTTATTTTTTAAGTAGTAGATGGCCATGTTCTCTGCTGTGGGCCACTTCTGGCATTGAGACTCTTCTGTGGTATCTGTGTGGATGTTGAGATGTAGGCTTTGGGGCCAGGGATGGGATGGGGACGGCCAAATGTCCCCTGATGCTTTATTCCTTATTTTGTACAATATCACTGCACCAAGAAATTCACTGAAGACCTGGGGGTGAAATGGATTACAATATACAGGGACAAACGTCTCCAGTAGGTTGTCTGATACAGCTTTCCGCTAGGTCCCTTATGGGCACAGTGAGATTCCAGCCTCATTTAGTGAATTGTGATTCCCCTGTGTGGACGTGGGATCCCTGCTCAGGTCCTCCTTCTAGACCCACTCAAGGCCTACCTGGAAGCTCCAGCGGGCTGTAAACTCCTTCGGGCCCACTGCAGCTTTGGAACAGAGGGCACAGTCTTCCCCGAGTGGCTGCAGCTAGTTGCTGGGCTGTGTGGCGGCACAGGGACCCCGCCATTTGTGTCTAACACGGTCTCCTCCGAAGCCTGCCCGTGCCATGGGGCCCCGGGTTGGGCTGGGTTGTCAGACCTGCCTCTCCTAGTCCAGTGCTCTCTCCTGAATCCTGCGTCTTCCTTTTCCCCTGCAGAGGTTTTCTTTGGAATAAACCCTTTGGATTCCTAAATGCAACCAAGTGTCTGCCTTGCTGTGGGCTCTCGGACATAGTCTTGTGGCTTCAGAACATTGAGGACGCAGGCGGATGGGAGATGCTCTCCCTGACGATCTGTGCTCTCCCGAGTCACCGTATCAGGGCTCTGCAGCAAGACTCCCCTGCCAGGTTCAGTTATTCCAGGTTGGGGAGGGGCAATTTAGTAGGAAATTGCAGGGGTGGGCTTCGTAGTCCTAGGCTGGCACGCAAGTTGAAGTTGAGTTCTGGAGCTCCCTGTGTGGTTGTGTTATTATTTGAAAGTGAGATACACGCACACAGAAACACTCACACACAGAGGCAGAGAAATGGTCTCTCCACCAGTTCAGATGCCCCCAACAGCTGGGGCTGGGCTCTTTTCCAGGCCCAGGGAACCTTCCTGAAGGGCGATTCTGCGTGGTGGAGTCAGTTTCATCGCAACCGCATAGCACTTGGCTTCACCAAGCATTTCAGTTTTTGACAATCTCAGAGAAAAAGAATTTTAAAAACATTTACCTTTATTTAGGCATTTGAATGTCTTTGTGTATGCTTATAAGTGTTTGCATTTTGTCATAAACTGCATGTTCACGTCTGTTATCCACTTTTATTTGGTTGTTTGCTGTTTCTTGTTCTTTTTTAAAAAAAACGATTTATTTATTTATTAATTTGATGGAGATCTCTCTGCTGGTGTGAAATACAGGACTGTCCCCTCACTCCTCCTGAAGCATTCTGTTTTCCCAGGGAGGAATGTCTGGGCCACCTGAACACACACACACACACACACACACACACACCACACACGTGCCCTTTCCGAGCCTCACAGCAGTCCTTGGGCACGGCGCAGTCTAAATGCACCTTAAGCAGAGAACCCTTCTTTCCCCGGCGCTGGCCAGCCTGCCCTCCCTGGACAGAACACTTGGCATTGTCATGCCCAGCAGCGTCAGCTGCCTTCTCTGGCTGTGAGAGCCGCGGGCGCACATGAAGAGGACCCATCCGAGCCCCCTCACCGGAGGACAAAGCCGCGTGCTTCTGAGCTTGTTTTCTTTGTTGGGCCCGATCCGATTCTCGGGCAGAGCTGAGCTCTTTTTAATCTCTGTAGAGGAAGTGAGGGGAGCTTAAGAATTCATTATCCTACCCCGAGCAGTCCCCGAGGAGCGAGGGGACAGCAGGTTTGTCCTTTGGTCCCATGCGCTCTGCTGACTCGTTTGAATGTGATGCCACGGGGATTGTTCTTACCTTTTGATACTTCATAAAGAAACCATGCACACTTTCTACACCGCCACTAGAGAAAAAAAGCTTCTTACGTGTGGGGAACCTTCAAACTTTTTCTTCAGTTATTTTGAAACGTATCGCTAATTGTTATAGACCACATAGAAATGAGGAGTTGGCAATGCTAACTCTCCTGGTTTGATTTGATCATTATGTATTGTATCCATGTACCCAATTCCAACACTGCACCCCAGAAAGAAATATTATATAGCCATTAAAAATAAGATTTAAAAATTTCTTTTGGGGGCCGGTGCTGTGGCGCAGTAGGTTAATCCTCCGCCTGCGGCGCCAGCATCCCATGTGGGCCTCTGCACCCAAAGTGCTTGGGCCTTTCTCTGCTGCTTTCCCAGACACATTTTCATGGAGCTGGATGGGAGGTAGAGCAGCCAGGACTCACATCCGGCATTCCAATATGGGATGCCAGTGTTGTAGGAGGTACAATGCTGGCTCCAACTGTGTCATTCTTAAAAAGGGCTTTTCTCACTTTAAGAGTACAAAAATTCACTCATGTTTTCTTGTCATTATTATCTGTGTGTGTATGTGTGTATGCCTGTGTGCATGCATGCATGCTTCAATCTTTGGGCCATTTGACATTTTTTGTGTGTGGAAATTGAGCTGGAGACCCGAGCTAACCTTTCCCCAGATGGTTAGCCAGTGGTCTCAGCACTATCCAAGTAAAGTCTTCACACTTGAATTTCATTATCACTCCTGTATGTATTTGAGCCTATTTTTTTTTTTAAAAAGATTTATTTATTTATCTGAAAGAGTTACACAGAGAGAGGAGAGGCAGAAAGAGGCCTTCCATCCTCTGGTTCACTCCCCAGTTGGCTGCAACGGCTGGAGCTGTGCTTCCAGGTCTCCCATGTGGGTGCAGGAGCCCAAGGACTTGGGCCGTCTTGTACTGCTTTCCCAGGCCATAGCAGAGAGCTGGATTGGAAGTGGAGCAGCCGGGTCTCCAACCGGCACCCATATGGGATGCTGGCACTTCAGGCCAGGGTATAAACCCGCTGTGCCACAGCGCCAGCCCCAGAGCCTATTTTTTTTTTAAAGATTTATTTATTTATTTGAAAGTCAGACATAGAGAGAGAGAGAGAGAGAGAGAGAGAGAGAGATCTTCCACCCACTGGTTCACTTCCCAAATAGCCACAATGGCCAGAGCTGGGCTGGTCTGAAGTCAGGAGCCAAGAGCTTCCTCTGGGTCTCCTTCACAGGTTCAGAGGCCCAAGGACTTGGGCCACCCTCTGCTGCTTTCCCAGGTACATTAGCAGGGATTTGGATTTTAAGTGGAGCAGCCAGGACTCAAACTGGTGACCATATGGGATGTTGGCACTGCCGGCTGGAGTTTTAACCCACTGCGCCAAAGCACTGGCCCCTATTTCTGGGCCCTTTCATTCCATTGTTTGCCTCTCTGTTCCTAAGTCAGTGTTTTAACAGAGATTGCAAAAAAAAAAAAAAAAAAAAAAAAAAAAAAAAAAAAAAAAGTTGTACAATTGCCATCAAATAATCTCAACTAGAAGGGCATGGCAATTTTTAGTTAGGTAGTCTGAAAAAGCTTCATGACAGAGGGACCTTTAAGGTGAAGCTTGAGGGGCAGGCATTTGACAGAGCAGCCAAGGTGACAGGAGACCGCCTACATCCATTTGAAGTGTCTGGTTTTGAGTCCTGGCTCCAACCCTGACTCCCGCTTCCTGCTAATGGCACGTTCTGGGAGGCAGCAGGGGATGGCTCAAGTATTTGGGTCCCTGCACCCTGTGGGGTTGAATTTCAGTCTCCTGGTTTGGGACTGCTCAGCTCTTGTGGGTATTTGGAGAGTGCAGCAGCAGATGGACATTTCCCCTCTTTCTCTCTGCCTCTCAAATAAGTAAAAATGTATAAATAAAAATTCAGAAGAATGATGAGCAGCATTAAACAGAAGGAACAAAGAGCGAAGGCATGGAGGCGAGGGCTGTGGACGAATGTGCAGCTGCCTCTTACGTCTCTGCAAAGGACCTCCGGTCCCACCACTTGCTTTTTATGCATGCATGTCCTGAACATAATGAAAAGGAAACAGAAATTTTTGTGATATTCTTTTGAGGCATTTTGAGGACACATTTATTATCATAATAGCTACAAGTTACACACTCATTATTTGCTAGGGATATCTATGTCATTTTCGATTTTCACCACAATGAGCAAAGTTGATGTTGTTCTTCTCATTTTAGGAATGAGGAGAAAGCCTCCAGCAGGTTAAATAATGGCTAAGTGGCTGGACTAAAGCACACGACTAGCAACTGAAAATAAAAGTCAGCAGGTTAAGATGTTGCCTGCGACACTGGCATCCCATGTGAGTCCCCATTCGTGTCCCACCTGCTCCACTTCTGCTCCAGCTCCCTGGTAATGCACCTGGGAAGGCAGTGGAAGATGGCCCAAGTGCTTGGGTCCCTGCACCCAGGAGGGAGACCCGAATGAAGCTCCTGGCTCCTGGCTTCGGCTTGGCCCAGCCCCGTCCGTTGTGGCCATTTGGGGAGTGAACCAGCAGATGGAAGATGTCTCTCTCTGTCACTCTGCTTTTTCAAATAAATAAGTGAATCTTTGTAATATCAGGATAGAAAATGTCACAGCGCATCACCCATGGTTACCATGTTTGTAGCAGGCACTGTCCCTGCCCTGCCCGTGTCACCTAGGATCTCCTCACCACTCCCAGTGTCCACCAACTGGATTCCAGTGTGTGTTCTTTCCGCAAAGCCAGCGTGTTGTTGGAGGGTGCAGGAGAACCGGAAGTGCCCGGGAATCTCTGTCTGCCCCCAACACACTCCCACTCCCTTGCCCACTCTCTGGGGTGACTTTCAGGTGTGACCTGGCGTGTCCCCCAAGCTCTCCGTGGGAATGAGTCAGAATTGTCCCCTCTGGCACTAGGCTTGCAATTGTGCCCCCACCAGCTCCCTTTCTGGGACTACTTCTTCCCTCTTAGTCTTTCCCTTGGCAATATTTCCTCTTAACTTATTTTCATGTGCCTCTTCCTCTAGGGCGGCACTGTTCTAAGAAACTTTCGTTTTAACGATATAGGTGTGCATGTAGATGTGTGTGGGTGTACATGCATGTGAAGTTGTCATTTAACACCCATTTCTTGCTGTGGAGCCAAAAACTTTGAAAGCCACTGTGCTATACCACATTAAACTGTCTCTCTGTTTGTGTCTGGTTCACTGAGCTGGAAAGTTTCATGAATGGCCCAGAATGAGAACTGCAGATCAGATTCCAGGTTTTATTGCTTGTTTGAGCACAGCAACTTAGAATACATTGAATAAAGATGTATTCAGGGGCTGGTGCTGTGGCATAGTGGGTGAAGCCACTGCCTGCAGTGCCAGCATCCCATGTGGCCACTGGTTTAAGACCCAGCTGCTCCTCTTCTGATCCAGCTCTCTGCTATGGCCTGGGAAAGCAGAGTAAGATGGCCCAAGCGCTTGGACCCTTGCACGCATGTGGGAGACCCGGAGGAAGCTCCTGGCTCCTGGCTTTGGATCAGCTCAGTTCTGGCTGTTGTGGCCATTTGGGGAGTGAACCAGTGGTTGGAAGACCTTTCTCACTCTCTCTCTCTGCCTCTGCCTCTCTGTAACTCCACCTTTTGGATAAATAAATAAATCTTTAAAAAAAAAAGATGTATTCATTGTGGGCCTAAAGTGTGCCTTCAACGCTGACACAATTGGATAGGCTGCTCTCTTTGGGCAGTCAGCTCTGCCAAATAGCTTTCAAAGTCCAGGGTTCCTTTTGCCAAGGTTGATAAACGTGTATGAAAGTCATGAGGGTTGACTGTTGATTTATTTTTAGGTTAGTGAAGCAGAAAAACCAAGTTTTCCTGGAAGCAGAGCTAGAGGGCATGACTGGTCACAAAGCAGAATGGTCATCCCAGTGTCTGGGCCCTTGGCTTGAATGGAGAGAGGTGCAGTGTCTGCTAATGTGCCTGGGAGAGCAGCAGAGGATAGCCCAAGTGCGTCAGCCCCTGCATTCAAGTGGGGGACCTGAAGAGGTTTCTGGCTCCTGGCTTTGGCTTGGCCCAGCCCTGGCTATTGTGGCCATTTGGGGAGTGAAACACCAGATGGAAGATTCTCTCTCTCTCTCTTTCTCTCTATCTCCCCTCCCTCCCACTCTCCCTCCTCTTCTCTCTCTGAATTCTGCCTTTCAAATAAATAAAATAAATCATTAAGAAAAAAAAGAGAAATGAAGATAATCCACCATGTATGCACTAGCAACCAGTGAGACCTAGCAAAGAGGTCAGGCCAATCCCTGGTGGTCAGATCTGTATGGTCAGATTCTTGCTGCCAGAATCCATCGGAGGCCATGGATACAGGGCCAAGAGCATCAGTTCCCAATGTGCAGTGGGGCTGAAGATGAGAAGGCAGTGCAAAGGACAGAGCAGGACACCCATTCTCCAGGGAAGCCTTGCTAGGCCTCCCGTGCTGGGGGTCGGAGGAAGGTTCTTACTGGGCAGTATATAATGTCCAGAAAGAAGAAAAATGTGTTGAAAACCTGATGGAATGATGAGGAAAGAAGGAAGGGGACCCAAGCTCATCGAGTTTAGGATGAAGGTGGTTGGGCATTGGAATTTATAGGGTCTCTGATGTATTAAGGGAGAACCATGCTTTCTGATGGACATGGCCATTTGGAGACCCTGAAGTGTGCTATTGTGTATGGGGTGGGTGTTCATCAGTACCACCAAGGTCAAGGTCTCTGGGCATAATACTGGGCAGAGGGACCAATCCCTCTGGGATTGGGTGGGGCCTCCATGCACCCATCGCCAGGCCCTGGTGAGGACTCTAAACACCTTGCTGATTTCCTCTGAGATGCCTAAATCTGCCTGCAATTTTCTAGATCAGGTAGGAGGGTTTGCACAAACCCAGCTGCTCCGGTGGGTGCAGGGACACAGGGCACTCCCACAGCAGTCAGGGAGAGCAACACTATCTCTCACAGACAGGCAGCAGGAACCAACAGAGGCCTCGTGTCCACAGGTAGCCGATTCTCCGAGGCTCAGGAGAGCCACCCGGGGTGGCTGGAGTTGTGTCTGCCTGTGCCCCACTTGTCACCACAGCTGAGGGGCTCCAGAAGTGCTCTGCCCTGGGGACACTTGGCTGGTTGAGCCAAGCGCTGGAGGACATCTTGTTCTAGGTGGGACAGGGCAGAGCCTGGCTTTCTGGACATTTCCTCCTTATCTCAGGATACTGCAGTTTTCAGTACCTTCTGCCCAGGAGTGGCAAACGCGATGGGGCCAGCCAGGGCCAGCTGGGCCTTTTGCTGGCTGAAGCGTCCTCCAGCACCAGCCAGTTCCCTCTCTGGATTCTGTGCTCACCCTGCTATGTTCTGACTATCACTCCAGGTAGGAGGCACGGCCTGTGGACAGCGCCTTTGCTCATCCACGGAAGAGCCTGTTTCCCACGGAAATTTAATGCACTGGCTTTGGAGACGCAATCCGTTTCACCTGTGTTTGGGCCAAAGGAGCCAGTTTTCAGTACTAGCCCCACTCCCGGGTGGTGACTTCTAACAGCCTGGGTGACTGGACTGAGAGCCAGGCCAGGGTCAGAACCCTGGGAGAGCAGCCTGAAAGCAGCCGTCCCATCTCGCAGGCTCCCAGACCAGGAGTGCTCCAGGACCCTGCCAGAGGTGACCCAGAGGCTGAGCTGAAAAGCGTGGGGACAAGCAGTCCAGGCAGCTTGCTGCCTCGGAGTAGCCGGCTTCGAATGGCGGTGGGATTCTGCAGAGTTCAGCAGGAAAGGGCACGCACTCGCTGGGCTGAGAGGAGAGAGGCCTCTGCTTTGGGGAGAAAAGTGGTAGAATGGAGATGGGGGGGTGTCAGTGTTTCCCAAAGTGCCTGGCTTGCCTGCTCTTCCTGAACAGGTGGGAAAGAGACTTCGGGCTCTGTCTCCCGGGGAAGCACGGCCCCATTCCACAGTGATGAGGGCTGCCTTCCCCAGATTCTGTCTCTGTCCGACTCTCAGGGTCAGTGGCTCCCATGAGGTGCAGGAAGCAGAATGGGAGGAAGAACCTTGGCTTGGGTTGTGCACGTATTAAACATTTTAAACTATATTTTTTCCATACAGGGCTTGCACGCGTAAACGCTTATGCTGTAAATGTTGCAAGGATACACCACTTTTTCCCCCAAAGCAGACTCTAATTAATCAGCAATATGCTGATTCAGCATCTGCAGGAGAATCACTGTGCTGAACACTATTAGATTTACAGCGGAAACTTCGTCCTTGTACTCAAGGAATTTACTGTCCAGCTAAGGAAATGGGACACGTCAGTGAAACACCTAGAAAACAACTGCCAAGAACAGTGCCACACTCTCTGATTTATCTGCGGTGCCCCCACAGGGAGACTCAACTCTGCCCCATTGGCCAAGCTCCCGGGCTCTGGGCAGGTGATACGAATCTTCCCCCCGTGCCCCTCCGTTCCTTATCCCACGGAACTCACTGCTGCTAGACTCTTCATGTGCACCACTCAGTCCTCTTCCTTCCCGTGGGGCTCAGTGGGCTGGGTTGGGAGTGAGGACAGTCAGGGGAGGGGGTGTTCAGAAAATGGACCCTACAGAATTAGTCATGCTCATATAAATATAGGTTTAATTTCTTTGACTCTCTTCTGTCAAAATGGAATGATCTGGGGGCCACTGTTGTGATAAGCAGGTAAAACTGTCCCCTGTGATGCCAGCATCTCACATGGGCACCAGTTCATGTCCAGGTTGCTGTATTTCGATCTAGACCCATGCTTAATGGCCCAGGAAAGGCGGTAGAAGATGGCCCAAGTCATTGGGCCCCTGCCACCCATGTGGGAGACCCAGAGGAAGCTCCTGGCTCCTAGCTTTGGCCTGGCCCAGTGCTAGCCATTACAGCCATCTGAGGAGCGATCCAGCAGGTGGAAGACCTGTGTGTGTGTGTGTGTGTGTGTGTAACTCCAAATTTAAAATAAATAAATAAATCTTTTTTAAAAATTGTAAGGACTGGGTTAGTTGAATGGATCACAATAACCTTGTCAGGTTGACCAGCGCCTGCCCAGTCTCACTCATGCAGAAGGAAGACAAAAGGCCACCAGGAGACCTGCGTGTGCACTTCTGAGGGTCCTTTGGTTACTCAGTAGCTTGTCCATGTTCTCACACCAGGTCTTTATGCCTGTATTCTTCACGTAAACATTTGCCCTCTTCTTGAGCTAATGTTTATGTGAGTGTAATGATCTGCATATGCTCCTTTAACCTAGAGACAGGTTCAAGAGAGTGACAAAAGAGTTACTGGAACAGCTTCTGCCACCGAGCCAGGCTTCCACTACGGGGTTTACAGGAAAGAATGGAGGTCTATGTTTCTGATTCTCCCCAGGAAGTTACATAGCTAGTAGCACTCTAGACGCAGAAGGAATATAAGTTAATTCGTCACATAAAACAGATGGCTTTGGGCATGAGGGCTTCATTTCTCATGGAATCGGGTTGAGAAGGGGCTCTCTGGGCCCTGGTCCATAGATCCCAGACAACACCAGAGCGCTCCCCTTTTCTTGGTCTACTTCCGTTGCCACAGCTGACTCAAAATGACTTATTGAATCATGACTTGGGCAGTGTAGGTAAAATGTAATTGGAGTTTAAAAGAGAGACAATAGCTTATATGTGTGTGTGTCAGTGGGGGGCATGTTGAGTTATAATGCTGTTAGATATTTTTTCCAAAATTATTTATTTTATTTATTTTGAAAGACAGAGTTACGGAGAGAAGTAGAGACACACAGAGAGAGACAGAAGTCTTCCATCCGCTGGTTCACTTCCCAAATGGCTGCAACAGCCAGAGCTGAGCTGATTGAAAGCCAGGAGCCAGGAGCTTCTTCCGGGTCTCCCATGTGAGTGCAGGGGCCCCAGGCCACCCTCCACTGGTTTCCCAGTGCATTAGCAGGGAGCTGGTTTGGAAGTGGAGCAGCTGGGACTCGAACAGGCACCTATATGGGATGCTGGCACTGCAGGCCTGGTATTTAACCCGCTGTGCCATGGTGCTAGAGATGTTGTTAGATATTCTAAAGTTAATATTAACCTAGAATAGGCAGTGACCTTGGAGGGGTGAGAAGACGCAAGCTTTGCTCTCTCCCTCACTCAAGGCAGGGTGGCTTAGGATGGCCATACCACTGAGTAGTGGCTCTCGTTTGTCGTGTGGGACTGGACATCCTCTGTTCAAGTAACACACTGTAGACTTGTAAATAGTGATTTAAATGCATCTCAGGTGGGGGCTGGTGCTCTGGTGCAGTGGGCTAACCTCAGCCTATGGCTCCAGTTCATATCCCAGCTTCTCCTCTTCTGATCCAGCTCTCTGCTATGGCCTGGGAAAGCAGTGGAGGATGGCCCAACTCCTTGGGCCCCTGGACCCACATGGGAGACCCAGAAGATGCTCCTGGCTCCTGGCTTTGGATCAGCTCAGCTCCAGCCTTTGTGGCCACTGGGGGAGTGAACCAGTGTATGGAAGACCTCTCTCTCTCTCTCTCTCTCTCTCTCTCTCTCTGTAACTCTATCTCTCAAATAAATAAATCTTTAAAAAAAGTGTCAAAAGTGAAGAATGTCGCATACCTACCACATCTCTACATGAATTTAATTGTTATGGTTTGTCACAGGGAGTCCAGGTGTTGAGGAGATGCGGGATTCCCTAGTCTTGGTGGGGTATGTGGAAATGGTCACAAGCAAAATGGAGTTTCCTGTGTCAGCCCTAACAAAAGCAACACATCAGTGAGTAAAGCCGGGAGGTTCTGAAGGTTATCACATGATTGCCTGAGAGCAGCCATCACAAAAAACTCTGCCAGAAGCACAACACTGCACAAAAAAATACTTCTGTGAAGACATCTGCCCAGCACCTGTCTGTCCACGTGGACTGGCACCACTCTCGGTATTAGTCCTTGTGGCCAAGGATGGTTGTTTCAAAACATCTTATGTAATCCTCCTCCCTTTTGCATTAACAAATTTCTCCTTGCTTCTACCTCCTTGAGTGTGTTCATGGTTGACTATGGCATGCACATTCCCATTGCAATGCGCAACTGTTCCCAAATAAACATCATCATTCTTGGGGGAATCCCTCTGATTGTTATTTAGGTTGACAGCTGGGTGGAGAAGGTAAGGATGTTTTGAGCGCATCACGACAAGAATAGAAATGTGTTGGGACAAAAGAGCAGGGCAGCAGGCTGGCGCTCCCGTCCTCCGGCAGACTCGGGGAACGCTGTCATCTCAGCTTTAATCTCCAGGACAGTGTTTTCTCTGCGTCAGGCTTGACCTGTGCCTCGCCTGGCTCCCGTGGGGTGGGGGCTGCCAGGGGGATGGCACATTCCTCCACGATTCTGATTTCTCCTCTGGTCGGACCTGGCAGAACCTAAATTTTCTTAGGTACCGACAGGCGGCCAGAAGAACCCCATCCCCGCTTCTCTGCACCCCCGTGCACAAGGCCCTGCTTGAAACCTTGATTTCGCCCCTGGCCAGGGCCCCTCCTTTCTTCTTGCTGGAGCCAGACAGGAGGAGAGGACGCATCAAAGCTTGCCATGCTTCAGGTTTGTAGGGCTGTCTGGGTGAAACCCACTAACTCAGTGTTTCTTGCATCTGGTGTTACCTGTGGGGCTACAACATTTATTCTTTTTTTTTTTTTTCAAATAATGGTTTATTTTATTTATTTGAAAGGCAGAGCTATGGGATAGGGGAAAGACTGAGAAAGAAAGATAGATTAGATAGATAAACAGATAGAGAAAGAGAGAGAGAGAGAGAGAGAGAGAGAGAGAGAGAGAATATCTTCCATCTACTGGTTCACTCCCTAAATGGTCACTGTGACCTGAGCTGGACCAGGCTGAAGCCAGGAGCTAAGAATTCCACCCTGGTCTCCCACGTGGCTGGCAAGGGCCCAAGAATTTGAGCCATCGTCCACTGCTTTTCCAGGCACATTAGCAGGAAGCTGGACCAGAAATAGCGCAGCTGGGGCTCCAGCTGGTCCTGTAATGTGGGATGCAGGCATCGCTGGCGGTGGCTTAACCCACTGTACCACATACATCTCAACAATTGTTATTCTAGGCAAAGTCTCTATTTGTTCTCACGTACTTCTCTGTGGAAGCCCTTGCCAAATTAACGATTGCTTATTTAATACTTGTTTCCTTGGGGGAGATCATCAGTGCCGTGAGACCCCGTGTCCGTCCTGCTCATCGCCTGTGGTCAAGCACAACAAAGTCATCCCAGGCTTTCAAACAGGGAATTGGTCACACATAGGGCTGAGAAGCCACGCGGGCTGGAGAAAGCTCCAGGCAGCTGCCAGGAGCCTGAGGGCTGAAGGACAGGAAAGGGGAGGTGTCCCCAGGCTGTGAAGCTGAGGCCGCCCAGCAGGAATGAGAACCACAGCGGAGGCTGCCCGGGTCCCCGGAGCCAGGGGCTTGGCCCATGGGGCGCTGACAGCTGAGGAAGCAAAGGAAGAAACCATCTGGGCTTCCCCTTCTCAGTCTCTTGCTACTGCCCCAGGCGGGCTTTCTAGCCGGGGAATGGCTTGGCAGCGGTGAAACGGAGTTTCAGGAGAGCAGTGGAAACCTGAGAGGAAACCAGCAGGGCCCCGCAGGGTGCGTGGACGTGTGGGTAAACCTCCGGGGCCCCTCGTTCCCCACCTGCCAGAACAGAACCACCCCTCGCGTCTCTGCCACCAGGGGGCGCTGATGGGCTCTGACATGCCATCGGAGGGGGACGGGGGTCGGTGAAGACGCGCGAGCCCCGCGGGTGGCGTCTGCTTGCTGAACTTCCTTCTGAATTTCGCGGAGTTTAAAACATGTTCTCTGTCAGGAGGGGCTGAAACACGTGGACCACTTCACAGGGCCCTGTTTGAAATCCAGCCTAGTTTTCCTGAGCCTCAAATCTAAAAATTGCGGGGGATCACGGTCCTTGAAATGACCAAAGCAAGGACCCGGCCTGTGCCTGGCCTTGGTTAGGGTTTCCGGTCACTCTGGGAGTGCCCGGAGGCTTCCCTCCCACGTGGGCTCCATGCCTCGGGTTGCAAGGGAGGCTGCGATTCTGTGGTTTGTCCATCGGAGGGCTACCCCCACCCCCGCCCCGCCCCAACCCTGGCCGTGGCAGACTGGGCTGAGGTTGGGTGCCTCGCCCAAACCTTGGAAAGGTGCTGCTACCTTGTGGGATCTTCTCTTGCACATCTCATTGTTGGAGCAGATTTGGGGGAGCAGAGGCTGCCCTGATCCCCGAAGGAAGGACGTTTCTATTACAGATAAGAGAGGAAAGGAGAGAGAGAGAGAGAGAGAGAGAGAGAGAGAGAGAGAGAGAGAGAATCTTTCTTTACTCTCTAAATGGCCAAAATGGCCTGGGGCTAGGCCAGGAGCCAGGCGCTAGATCCAGGTCTCCCATGTGGGTGGCCCCAAGTACTTGGGCCATCTTCTGCCTTTCCTGGGAGCACTAGCAGGGAGCTGGACGGGAAGGGGAACAGCCGGAACTGGAACTGGAACTGGTGCCCATGTGGGATGCCAACATCGCACATGGCGGCTTCACCCACTGTGCCACAATGCTGGGACCTCATTTTATGCTTAATGACAATTGAGTTGAAGAGTTCACAAATGGGGAAATCCAAGTAGTACTGTGTGTACATGTGTGTAAGTGCGTGCACGACCATGTACATGTGCATTTTGTGGGTAGGATAGCAGGAAGCCAGGATCATCCTGGTCGCATCAATTAAGTGCCTGAATCTGCAGCTTAAATAGTATTTAATGTGGAAATTCAGAAGTGGAAAGATGACCTTGGAAATAATTTAGCATTCCCCTCATCTATAACCAAAGAAATCGCTGCAGCCCTTGCTGCTCACAAGTCTGGAAGATTCAGAAACTTGAGGAACGCAGTTAATGAGTTGAGTTATGAAAGGGTCTGTGCTGCGGCTCTCTCTCAGTATTCCAGCCTCGCCTCTCTTTGAGAAGGTCCAGCCTGAGCCGTTACTGCAGTGGCAAAGCATGAAACGGCATTTCCCAGTTTTCTACCGAAAAGATTTGGCTCTCTGGCTCTAATCCCATGTCTGGTCCTTGGATTCTTCTTAGATTCTCTTGCAGCCGAGGATACAAAAGTCTGGAATGGAGGGTGGCACTGTGGTGCAACGGGTTAAGGCCTCGGCTGACAGCGCCAGCATCCAATATGGGTGCTGATTCAAGTCCCTGCTGCTCCACTTCAGATCCAGCTCTCTGCTAACGTGCTTGGGAAAGCAGCAGAGGATGATCCAAGTCCTTGGGCCCCTGCACCCAAGTGGTAGACAGGCAAGAAGCTCCTGGCTCCTGGCTTCAGATGGGCTCAGCTCCAGTCATTGTGGCCATCTGGAGAGTAAACCAGTGGATGGAAGACCTCTCTCTATCTCTACCTCTCTCTATAACTCTTTCAAACAAATAAAATAATTTTTTAAAGTCTGGAATGGCAGGAAAATTATCCAGTAAGATAGTAGAGTAAGTAGATCAATCAAACTCCTCATTCCAGATTCTATTAAAATTAATTAAAAATTTTTAGTAAAGGATTTCCAGCAGTGCAGCAGAGAATAGCCACTAAGGTGACTTGAAAAAGAATACAATACATGGGAAAAGTCAATGTGGGTTTCCTGCAAAAGTTTCCAAAAACGACGTGAACCTACAGAAAACTTTATTGTAATTAATCTTGAGAAAGCAACTGCAGGGAACCATCCCCACACTTCAGAAAATAGTTGGTGCCCCTTTCTTTTCTTTTCTTTTCTTTTTTTTTTTTTTTTTAAGATTTATTAATTGGGCTGGCTCTGTGGCACAGTAGGTTAATCCTCTGCCTTCAGTGAAACCATACCATATGGGCAGCGGTTCTAGTCCCAGCTGCTCCTCTTCCAATCCAGCTCTCTGCTATGGCCTGGGAAAGCAGTAGAAGATGCCCAAGTCCTTGGGCCCCTGCACCCACGTGGGAGACCTGGAGAAAACTCCTGGTTCCTGGCTTTGGATCGGCCCAGCTCTGGCTGTTTTGGCCATTTGGGGAGTGAACCAGTGGATGGAAGACTTTTCTCTCTGTCTTTCCCTCTCACTATCTATAACTCTACCTGACAAATAAATAAATAAAAATCTTTTAAAAATATTTATTTATTTATTTGAGAGTCAGAGTTCCAGACAGAAAGAGAGACAGAGAGAAGGGTCTTCCATCCACTGGTTCATACCCCAAATGACCAAAATAGCCAGACCTGGGGTGATCCAAAGCCAGGAGCCTGGAGCTTCCTCCAGGGCTTCCATGTGGGTGCAGGGGTATAAGGACTTGGACCATCTTCTGTTGCTTTCCCAAGTGCGTTAGCAGGGAGCTGGATCAGAAGTGGAGCAGCCAGGACTTGAACCGGTGTCTATATGGGATGCCGGCTCTGCAGGTGGCGGCTTTCCCTGCTACACCACAGCACCGAGGTGCCCCTTTCAAAGCTATGAAATTGACATTATGTCCTCTCAGTCCTAATCCCTTATTATCTAACAGTAATAATCTTTGTGTTTTGTTCTGAGGAAGTCAGAACAAAAAGGAAGGAAGGGAATGATCACTGCAAAAGACACTGAAAATGTTCTTGTGGCTGCACAAAGCAGAAAACACACTTAAAGCAGCAAGGAAAATCTTGAGCAATGGATGTAGAGCTTTAGGAAACAAAACTAGAAAATGAAACATTCCAGGAAGGCAGGTGTCGGGGATGGAGCTAGCATTACGCTTTCTGGAGAGCTGGGCTTCCTAGTTTGAGTAACCAGAACAAAGAAAAGGCACTAAATCAATCATTAAAAATTCAACAATACAGTTTTCCAGAATCAGTAAGAGAGAGACTTGCAACAGAGTCATGTGGTCTAACAGAATTATTATGAAGGTTTGAGGAGCAATTTGTTATTTCCAAAACAATTCTCACAGGCATACACCTTTCCACTTGATTTCACAACACTGTAAGATGGACAGATAGCGCTCTTCTCCCATTTTACTGATGGAAACTAGCCTCTGAGAGGCTAAATGCTTTGACCAAGGAATATAACTAGCAAGTGAAGAACCCAAGTTCAAGTCCAGGTTTTGCTTTCCAAAGTGGAGGGGTCTTATACCCACTTTAAACAAGGAAGTTATGCTTGCAATACCGTGCAAAAGGTGATCATTTTTAAAAGAATGTAAGTTGGAAAGCTTATTGTCTTTTCTAGTAACATAGAAAAAGAGCTCAGTGGATAGGGAGTAACCAAGAATGAGAGAGAGGAGAGAGAGAGGGAGAGAAAGTTAGTTGTATTCACTTCATTCTTGATCACATGGGATGTCACAAGATCTGTAAGCTTTTCAAGGTTCTGGAAATCCAACCAGTCACTTACTGACCTTATTCTAACTGACTCGGAGGACTGCTTCTAACAGAAGTTTGTACTAAACACAGAAACCTACATCAAGGACACTTTTAAAAAATATTTATTTGAAAGGCAGAGTGAGAGGGACACAGAGAGAGTGAGCAGTATCTGCCATCCACTGATTCACTCTCCAAACGGCCACAATAACTAGATCTGGACCAGGCTGAAGCCAGAAATGGCGAATGGAGCCAGAAACTCCATTCTGGTCTGCCCTGTGCATGGCGGGGGCTCAATTACTTGGGCCATCATCCTCTGCTTTCCCAGGCAAGTTAACAGGGAGCTGGAACAGCGCTCCTCTGTGGGAACCTGGAGTTGCAAGCTGGAGCTTAACCCGCTCTGCCACAATTCCAGCCCCTGCATCAAAGACATAAATGTGACCATTCTGAAAGTATTTTTGATTAATAAGTGTAATTATTGTATCTGATGGGACAGGAGTAATGTGTGTCCTCATATGTGTGTGAGGCATTGTTAACTGCTCTTGCCTTTCTTCAAGAGTCATTTGGCTAAATGTGACATAAACCATTCCTTAGACTTGACATTATAACTCTGGGGACTTACTTGAATGCAATAATTCAAAGAAGACAAAATTATAGATGGTTTTACTGCTATTATTTATAATCAGGAAAGCTTGAAATAAAACCCCAAGATTTGGATTTTAGCCAAAATGAATATTATGTAGCTATTAAAAATAATGAAAATGAAATGTGTGCCTGACATTGGCAATGGAACTACAACTAAACTTTAAAAACTGCTATGATTAAATAATGAAAAAGTGCATGTAGATAAAAATTGAAATGTGATTTTAAGAAATAGCTTGAGTTAATTTAGGGTGGTGGCATTAAAGTTGAATTTTAAAAATTCCTTTTTAAAATGGTTTTAAGTTTATACATGGTGAAGAAATTGACAATGCTGCTGTCGAAACGTGGGCAGTGCCATCCAGGTTGGAGGTCCATGACTGTCATCGGTGAAGTTAAGAACCTGCTGCTGCCTCTGAGGAGGGGAACTGTGGACCCATGGGCCTGGGCAACAGGGCTGAGAAGTGACTTAGTTCTCACTCTGTGGGCTATACAGTTGGATGCCTTTGAAATTTTGTATCCTGGGCATGTGGCGTCTATTTGAAAATGATGTGTAGGCAGCGTGCCGGCCGCGGCGGCCATTGGAGGGTGAACCAACGGCAAAGGAAGACCTTTCTCTCTGTCTCTCTCTCTCACTGTCCACTCTGCCTGTCAAAAAAAAATTTAAAAAAAAGAAAATGATGTGTAGGGGCCGGTGCTGTGGTGCAGTGGGCCAAGCCACCACTTGTGTTGCCAGTATCCATCCTGGATGCTCTACTTCCAATCCAGCTCCCTGCTAGTGTGCCTGGGAAGGCAGTGAAAGATGGTCCAAGTACTTGGGCCCCTGCCACCCATGGAGGAGATCAAGATGGAGCTTCTGACTGCTGACTTTATCCTGGCTGAGCCCTGGCTGTTGTGGGCATTTGGGGAGTAAACCAGAGGATGAAAGATCTCTCTGTTTTTCCCTCTCTGTCTCTCAAATAAAGGCTAATTAAACAAAACATTTTAAACAATGATGTGTAGGCACAGTGTATCTATAATGACTGTATTTCTGATCTGAAGATTGGGCCAAATGGTCTGATGATGGGACAGAGAGGCTGGAATCAGTGTGATGCTGGAAAAACCACGACATCGGTCAATGTGCCCTATTAATAGGAGGGTGAGCAGTGGGGACAACGCCAAAGCTAGGAGAGCAGTAGGTGGGAGTAGGTCTTCCTTGGAGTCCAGTTGCTGCAGGTAGGATCTTGGGGTAGATGGCCTGGGAGCGGGAAGCCATACTGTGGGACTTGGGCAGAGATGGTGGCAAAGACAGCAGAGGAAGTGTGTGTGTGAGTGTATGTGTGTGTGTGTGTGTGTGTGAACAGCAAGGAGTGGCATCCAAGGAGGCCAACACTGTGGCACCCACGAGGAAACTGAAGCAGAAGGCATGGGGTGGCCACCGTGGCCAGAGCTTCTGGGTGCATACAATGGGGACACCAGGGAAGCTGGGAGACAGGAAGCCTTGGGGGGCAAGTTGCTGGGGCCCACGAGAACCTGCTGGAAACAGACGTACCACGCTGGGCTCAAGGCTCTGGGGCCAGTGCTGCTGGGCTGGTGGCAAATCTCAAGGTTTGTTGTGCTCACTCGTACCGGGGAAGGAACTGGATTAGAGCAGGAAGGCTGAGGTGCGAGTTCTGCTTTGAGGAGCAGCGCTGTGACCTTCATCACTGTCTGCTCACCCTTTGGTGTAGGTAACCTCAGCTGCCTGGTGGGGCAGGACGTGGAGGCGACAGCGAGGCTGCCTGTGGGAACCTTGACACGGGGAAGTGCACGGATGTGCTGTGAACCGTGAAACCAGAACAGATGACAGCAGAGAACCGCTCAGTGACTCGCAGGAGGTGGGAGGCTCACAGGCCACCTCGGAGTGATGGGGACGAGGCTGACTTGTTGCTGAGACCAAGAGCTGAGGCCCACAGAGCCCCCGAAGGAGGGCACCTGCTCGTGTGGGTCTTTGCAGTGCTCAGGCGACGGTGCCCGGCCTCGGTGTCTCGGCTCAAAGACAAGCACCCTGACCCCATCAGACACTTGAGACGGGGTCCCGCTGTGCTGCCTGGGCTCCACATGGTGGGGTACCATCTGTCTTTCCATGAAGCCTGTCCCTCAGGGATGAAACTCTGTATCCTTCAGAAACGATTTCTCATAGTTTACCAAAAAAAAAAAAAAAAAAAAAGTCAAAAGCCGTGACCTTGGAACCAGGTTCAAAGTTTGGCTCTGCTGCTTCCTAACTGGTGGTCTTGGGTGAGTTACTTAAATTTGCTGTGCCTCAGTGTCCGGATCTAGAAAGTGGGGGTATTAATGGTATCTGCCTGAGACCTGTGAGGGATAATGGGTTAAAGCATGGGAGAGCCTGGCACGTGGTGTTTAAGGGAAGCTGCTGACTTGGCATGCTGGCTTAGCCGGATGAGACTCTCTGAGCTTGTTCCGGGTGCTGAGGCCTAGCAGTTTACTGGACGGAAGGTGTCTCAGTCCATTTCCTGCCTCCATAACAAATTACCTGGGGCTGGGTGCCTTTAACTAGAGGTGCAAGAGCTTGGAGCCAGCATCTGCTTGGTTCTGGTGGGGGCCTCATGGCAGATGACGTCTACAGTGGGACTGTGTGTGGGAGAGGGAGGTCTCGTGGTGAGAGAGGAAGTAAGAGAGAGGGAGAGGCCGGGCTCTCTCCTGTGACAGCCCGCTTGTGAGACCAGCATGAGTCCCTTCATGAGGGGGTCACGGCCCTGTCCCTTTGAAAGGTCTCCCCATGGTGCAGTAGTGATCTGCTGGGGGGTGAAGCCTCAGCGTGAGTTTTGGTGGGGGTGGGGAACCACATTCAAACCATAGCAGGGCCAGTCCAGGAAGAGGATGTCGTTTGCATGGGCCTTGGGAGGGTGAACAGGTTCCAGGTAGCTAGGGTAGAGGCAACATATATGACAGAGTCAGGGAGTCGGATAGAGCAGTTTGGTCTGGGACCAGATCCCATGAGTACGAATAATGACAAATCGTGCTGTACTAATTAGTTCCTTCCTTCCTTCCTTTTTTCAAAAAATTTATTTATTTGAAAGGCACAGTTAGAGAAAGAGAGAGAGAGAGAGAGAGAGAGAGGTCTTCCATCTGCTGGTTCACTTCTCAAATGGCCGCAACAGCTGGAGCTGGGTGAATCTGAAGCCAGGAGCCAGGAGCTTCTTCTGGGTCTCCCACATAGGTGGAGGGGCCTAAGGACTTGGGCCATCTTCCACTGCTTTCCTAGGCCATAGCAGAGAGCTGGATCAGAAGAGGAGCAGCCGGGACTTGAACTGGTGCCCATATGGGATGCTTTACCCACTATGCCACAGCACCAGCCCCGTCAGTTCTGATTTCATCCTACAGGCATTTCCTGACGAATTTCAGATAGGTGAATGACAAAACAGAATTTGCATCTTAGACTGTGTGATCCTTCAGAGTATGGGAGGTGTCTTACTCATCTTTGTGTCTTCTGTAAGTGATCATCATTTTACTCATAGCGAGAAACCATGGGATGGGTTCAGATGGTGGTTAAGTCATTTACACTCAGGCGGGCATTGTGGCGCAGCTGTGGTAAGCCACTGCTTGCAATGATGCATATAGGTGCTGATTCAAGTCCCAGCTCTTCCACTTCTGATCTCTGCCTTTATTTGAAAGTCAGAGTTACAGAGAGACAGAAAGAGACTCAGAGAGATCCATCTTCCATCTGCTGGTTCACTCCCCAAATGGCTACAAGGGCCAGGGCCGGGCCAGGCCAAGGCCAGGAGCCAGGAGCTTCTTCTTGATCTCTCATGTGGGTGGCAGGGCCTCAAGTACATCTTCTGGTGTGTTTCCCAAGCCATTAACAGAGATCTGGGTTGAAAGTGAAGCAGGTGGGACTCGAACCGGCGCCCATATGGGATGCTGGTGTCACAGGCTGTAGCTTTCCCCACTACACCACAGCGCTGGCCCTTTTGCATACCATAGTGGCGTGCCTGGGTTTAATACCCACTCCAGCTCCAGCTCCTGACTCCAGATTCCGGCTAATGCAAACCCTAAGAGGCAGTGGTGATGGCTCAAGTAGTTGGGTTCCTGCCACCCATATGGGAGGCCTGGATTGAGTTCCCGGCTCCTGGCTTTGGCCTGGCCCAGTCCTTGCTAGTACAAAGATTTGAGAGCTCTCTTTATCTTTCTTTCTCCCTTTCTTTGCTGCACAAATAATAATAAGAAAGAAAGAAATCAATAAGCATTGGGTGAATGAACAGAAGGCAATGCTGGTGACCACGCAGAGTAGGTGGACACTAGGGGAAACCCCAAGGAGGCTGCTGCAATAGCCCACATTGGGGAAAAGGGGTGTGAGCAAGACTGTCATTGTTGGCCGGCGCCGCGGCTCACTAGGCTAATCCTCCGCCTAGCGGCGCCGGCACACCGGGTTCTAGTCCCGTCGGGGCGCCGGATTCTGTCCCGGTTGCCCCTCTTCCAGGCCAGCTCTCTGCTGTGGCCAGGGAGTGAAGTGGAGGATGGCCCAGGTGCTTGGGCCCTGCACCCCATGGGAGACCAGGAAAAGCACCTGGCTCCTGGCTCCTGGCTCCTGCCATCGGATCAGCGGCGGCCATTGGAGGGTGAACCAACGGCAAAGGAAGACCTTTCTCTCTGTCTCTCTCTCACACTGTCCACTCTGCCTGTCAAAAAAAAAAAAAAAAAAAAAAAAAAAAAAAAAAAAAGACTGTCATTGTTGACACCTTTGAACCCTTGAGAGGCCTAATAGTTGCAGTATTAAGGTAGGATTAAAAAAATCCTATGGGATCAGTGCTATGGTACAGTGAGTAAAAGCCCTAGCCTGCAGCGCTGGTTTGAGTCCTGGCTGCTCCACTTCTGATCCAGCTCACTGCTATGGCCTGGGAAAGCAGTGGATGGCCTAAGCCCTTGGACCCCTGCACCCACGTGGGAGACCCGGAAGAAGCTCCTGGCTCCTGGTTTCAGATCGGCGCAGCTCCGGCTGTTGCGGCCATCTGAGGAGTGAACCAGCAGATGGAAGACCTCTTTCTTTCTGTCTCTGCCTCTCTCTAACTCTTTCAAATAAAAAAAAAATAAATCTTAAAAAAAATCCTGTTAGATGCACCTTGTAGTACAGTGGGTTAAGTTGCTACCTGTGGGGCTCCATGGGAAGCGCAGCCATGGAGCCCCCACGTCAAGGTTGGTCTGATAGCTGTTGCTGTGTCTTTATCACAAGGCGAATGTTGCTAGTTTCGGTTAGGACAATGCTTTCCCACGGTCGGAACTTTCCAGAGGAGTTGAGAATGTCATAAACAACAAGATGGCGCTGAGGACTATGCGGTGAGCCTGCCTGCTGCGTGACACCCCATCTGATTGGCCCGAGGACGCGTGCACACTGCGTGAACAGACAGCGGATTGGAGTGTTCCGTGCATGGACTTGAGCCCGCTTGCAATTGGCCAGATTTTGTATATAAGCTGTGTGCTGAGGAAGGAGGGGGCTTTCCTGTCCACTCTCCTCCCTTCATTCTTTCTCTGTCACTGTTATTTTCTCATTAAAAGTCTGCTGAAGACCGATAAGCTGCGAACAGTGTTGTTCCTTTGCGGGCAAGGGAGCGGCAGCTACCTACAAAGCTGGCATCCCATATTAGACCAATGGTTCAAGTCTCAGATGTTCTGCTTCTGATCCAGTTCTCTGCTAATGTACCTGGGAAAGCAGCAGAAGATGGCCCAGGTACTTGGACCCCTGCCACCCAAATGGGAGATCAGAATGGAGCTCCAGGCTCCTGGTTTTGGCCTGGCTCAGTCTTGGCTGTTGCGGCCATCTGGGGAGTGAACCAGCAGATGGAAGAGCTCGCTTGCTCTCTCTCTCTCTCTCTCTGCCTTTCAAATAAATGAATAAATATTTTTTAAAAAATTTAAAAAGCCACAGTCGCAGTTCCCACTCATCTATTTAAGGTCATATATTTTATGATGGGGTGTGTCTGAAAAGGCACATATAAGAAATTCATTTAAATTTAAATATTAAAAATATATACCTGTATATTTGTGCATGTGTGTGTGTGCAGGTACAGTTGTATACTGCTGTAGGTTTTGGAGACACTCAGGGCTGCCTGGAGCATGAGCTTGACCGGGACGGCTCTCTCGGTTGCCTGACATTGAGCTAGCACTCACACTCAGTGTCCCTTGGGGCTTTTGTCTTGCAAGGTCTCCAAGTTCTGGAAGCTGTGATGTCTGACAGGATTCCCTTAAACAGTCGCCTAAGACTGGGACTGATGGGGCCGGTGCTGTGGCATAGCAGGTAAAGCCACTGCCTGTAGTGCTGCCACCCCATATGGGTGCCAGTTCAAGTCCTGACTGCTCCACTTCCAATCCAGCTCTCTGCTGTGGCCTGGGGAAGCAGTAGAGGATGGCCCAAGTCCTTGGTCCCTGCACCCATGTGGGCGACCAAGAAGAAGCTTCTGGCTCCTGGCTTTGGATCAGCCCAGCTTTTGCTGTTGTGGCCATTTGGAGAGTGAGCCAGTGGATGGAAAGCTTCTCTTTTTTTCTGCCTCCCTCTCTGTATCTCTGCCTTTCAAATAAATAAATAAATCTTAAAAAAAAAAAGAGAGAGAGAGATTGGGACTGCTTATAGCTAAAGTGTTCATTGTCACACGAGAGGCTGCTTTTATAGTGAAACAGAATACAAGGGGTAGGGGTGGGGCGCTCCTGCAGTGCGTTGCCTGTGGCAGGTTCCGTTCGACAAGTACCCTTCTCCAAGCACTGTTCCCACGTGAGGGGAGGAGGGCAGAGACCTGGCCCTGCTGACCTGCTCCCAGGAATTCCAGCAGCCCCAAGCGATGCTGGTCGGTGTCCAGCCTGATGTTTGCAGGTAAGATGGCAAACTTGTCCTACGGCTGGCGGCTGGCGGCATTGCCATCACTGTCAGCTAGTGGGGGAAACCTTACTGCTTCACCTCACAGTGCACAGGTTTTAATTATTTCTATCATAAGGTTTGACAAAGCTCTAAAATTAGAGCAAAGATTTCAGGAAAATCTTGTGTAATAAATTCCAGCCATAATGCCCTTGTTCACAGAATCTAAAATATGGCTATTTATTTTTCTTCTTTTATTTTTTTTTTCAGATCTCTTTCTCTGCAGGCCTCCTAAATAATGGTGGTGTGTTTTCTCTCTAATGGCATGGAGAAAGGCTGTCTTCTGCTGGCTTCATTGATCAGGTTTGAGCTAATGCTAGCAGCTTGTTTGAAGTAGACTTTGGAACGTGTGTGTTTGAGGTGAATTCATGCAAAGAGACAGGTGTAATAGTGTTTTGGTTCTTGCTGTGACCAAGAAGGTTTCATCTTTTTTTCTTCCTTTCTTTTCTTTGGGAATGAAAATAACACTTAAAAATCATAGTTGGCTTTGTCCAATTATTGGAAATCAACTGATAACAAAGAACCTCCTCAATGGCATTATCAGTTTAATGTGAATATATTTATATAATTATAGGAACCAGTTGTCTTTAAAACAGCATTTACTTTGATAGAAACTTTAACTGCTTATTAAAGCCCTTTGGTTTTCTAATTAGTCAGGATATACTTGAGGCAGGTAATTGCTATCTGATAGTATCTCTGAGTATTGTCGATAAGGGAAAATGTTTTAAAATGTAAGTTATATGAGAAAGTACACAATCAAATATCATATAGAAAGAAAACAGGGCCAAATATGTAGTTAGAATGTGTGCATATATAGGTGTGTGCACATTTATGAAGGTCCTCGAGAAATTCATGGAGAACGCATAATATCTTTGAAAAAATGTTCATTTATTTTTATTTCCTTGAAGGGCAGAGTAGAGGCGGAGAGACACAGAGAGAGATATTTCATCTGCTGGGTCCACTTTTTTTTTTAAAAAAAGGTTTATTTTATTTATTTGAAAGAGTTACAGAGAGAGGCAGAGACAGGGAGAGAGGTCTTCCATCTGTTGGTTCACTCCCCAGATGGTCACAATGGCCAGAGCTGTGCCAATCTGAAGCCAGGAGCCAGGAGCTTCTT
Organism: Oryctolagus cuniculus; assembly: GCF_051225735.1. NCBI lineage: Eukaryota > Metazoa > Chordata > Mammalia > Lagomorpha > Leporidae > Oryctolagus > Oryctolagus cuniculus. The sequence continues at coordinate 51,249,945 of NC_142878.1, forward strand.
CTGGGTCTCCCATGTGGGTGCAGGGGCCCAAGGACTTGGACCATCTTCTACTGCTTCCCCAGGCCACAGCAGAGAGCTGGATTGGAAGAGGAGCAGCCAGGACTAGAACCGGCGTCCGTATGGGATGCCGGCGCTTCAGGCCAAGGCCTTAACCCACTGTACCACAGCGCTAGCCCATGGGTCCACTTTCTAAATGGCTGCAATAGATGAAGCTGGTCTAGGCCAAAACTGGGAGCCAGGAACTCCATCAGGGTGTCCCATGTGGGTGGCAGGGACCCAGGTATTTGTGCCACATCTGCTGCCTCCAAAGATGCATTAGCAGTAAGCTGGATTGGAAGTAGAGGAGCTGGGAATCGAACTGGCACTCCAGTGTGGGGTGTGGGTGTTGCAAGCAGAAGCTTAGCCTACTGTGTCATGACACCCACCCCAGCATTATCTTTTCATTCTACTTTTCTGTGAAATTTCTGAGATGCCTCTTTCTTTCTTTCTTTCTTTCTTTCTTTCTTTCTTTCTTTCTTTCTTTCTTTCTTTCTTTCTTTCTTTCTTTCTTTCTTTCTTTCTTTCTTTCTTTCTTTCTTTCTTTCTTTCTTTCTTTCTTTCTTTCTTTCTTTCTTTCTTTCTTTCTTTCTTTCTTTCTTTCTTTCTTTCTTTCTTTCTTTCTTTCTTTCTTTCTTTCTTTCTTTCTTTCTTTCTTTCTTTCTTTCTTTCTTTCTTTCTTTCTTTCTTTCTTTCTTTCTTTCTTTCTTTCTTTCTTTCTTTCTTTCTTTCTTTCTTTCTTTCTTTCTTTCTTTCTTTCTTTCTTTCTTTCTTTCTTTCTTTCTTTCTTTCTTTCTTTCTTTCTTTCTTTCTTTCTTTCTTTCTTTCTTTCTTTCTTTCTTTCTTTCTTTCTTTCTTTCTTTCTTTCTTTCTTTCTTTCTTTCTTTCTTTCTTTCTTTCTTTCTTTCTTTCTTTCTTTCTTTCTTTCTTTCTTTCTTTCTTTCTTTCTTTCTTTCTTTCTTTCTTTCTTTCTTTACAGGCAGAGTGGACAGTGAGAGAGAGAGAGACAGAGAGAAAGGTCTTCCTTTACGGTTGGTTCACCCTCCAATGGCCGCTGTGGCCGGCGCACCGCGCTGATCCGAAGCCAGGAGCCAGGTGCTTCTCCTGGTCTCCCATGGGGTGTAGGGCCCAAGCACCTGGGCCATCCTCCACTGCACTCCCTGGCCACAGCAGAGAGCTGGCCTGGAAGAGGAGCAATCGGGACAGAATCTGGTGCCCCGGCTGGGACTAGAACCCGGGGTGCCGATGCCGCTAGCGGAGGATTAGCCTAGTGAGCCGTGGCGCCGGCTGAGACGCCTTTCTGTGTATTCTGTATGTCACATACTTTCTTCCCTCTCTGTGATGGAGAATGCTATCATTCTTTTTTTAATATTGTACTCATGAGCACAGTGTAAAATGACTTATTTTTAGTGATTCCCTAGAAATATGGATGAAGTTGACTGAGAGTGAGGACCTGTAGTTGACCTTAATCTTGATGGCACAAAATAAAGGGGGGACAGCCCAGGAGTCTGCTGGAGGCAGAGTTCATGAGCTGTTTCTCCTCTGATTCTGCATCGTTCATGAAAAACCAGTCTTAGACAGACAACTGCGGTGACTAAGGCTGGATGGAGACCCTGGATCTGAAGCGGAAGGAAGGCAGGAGACTCTGAAGTGAGTTAGCAAGAGCTCCACACTCAATAGAAAAAGGAACATAATGCTGGCCAACCTATTCCTTTTCTTCCTGCAACTTCTAAACAGCAAGAGACTATTGTTGGATGTGTGTTTTCCTGGGAGGACTGATGAGCGTACACAAGGAGGTGGGAGGAGAGGAAAGTGGTTAAAAGGCATTTGCTACAGAGAGGTAGGGAAAAAATGGAATTGCTACGGGCTTGGTTGAGTTGTTCCTTCTGTGTCCATGATGAGGAGGATGGACAATTGGATGTTTTCCTCTCAGTTATTATTCCACAGGCTACTGCTGGAGCCAGAAGCATTGCAGGTGTAGACAGCCTGGAAGAGAACAGTTGTTGAGGGGCTGGCACTGTGGTATAGAAGGTTAAGTCTCTGCCTGCAGTGCTGGCATCCCATATGGGTACCAGTTCGAGTCCCCGTTGCTCCACTTCCTATCCAGCTCCCCGCTAATGTACCTGGGAAGGCAGCAGAAGATGGCCTAAGTTCTTGGGCTCCTGCACCCATGTGGGAGACTGCAAGGAAGCTCCTGGCTCCTGGCTTTGGCCTGGCCCAGATCTGGCCATTGCAGCCATTTGGGGAGTGAACCAGAGGATGGAAGATTCTCCCACTCTTTCTCTCTGCCTCTTGAATAAATAAATAAATCTTTTTTTTTTTTTTTAAAGAACTGTTGTTGAGAATCATCTGTAATGAGATTGGCTTCAAGTTATGAAACTTTGATAATACAAAGGATTGTAAAGGCCTAAAGATGTTTAAGGATAGAATTTGTAAGATGATGTTTTAATCATACATATCAGTATATTGCAAATGAATGTGCCTTGTTTGATCATATCGAGTATGTTACCTGTAATCTCTCTGGATTGGAGCAGGTCTTTTTTTTTTAAGATTAATTTATTTATTTGAAAGGCAGAGTTACAGAGAGAGAGAGAGACAGAGAAAGAGATTTTCGATCTGCTGGATCACTCACCAAATGGCCAGAACAGCCAGGACTGGGCCAGGCTGAAGCCAGGACCCTGGAACTCCATCAGGGTCCCTCTGGTGGGTACAGGGGTCCAAGTACTTGGGCCATTATCTGCTGCTTTCCCAGGTGCTTTAGCAGGGTGCTGGATCAGAAGTGGATCAGCTGGGACTGGAACCAGCGCCGCAGGCAGCAACTTCACCCACTAAAGCACAGTGATGGCCTCTGGAGCAGGTCTTATCAAGACAGTGTTGTGGGAGGGAGGTTTTTCCTCCTGGTTTTGATATTGACTGCCTGCTCTTGGCCTGGATGTTCATCATAGTTTTTCTTAGAAATAGGCAAAAAATGGGCCGGCGCCGCGGCTCACTAGGCTAATCCTCCACCTAGCAGCGCCGGCACACCAGGTTCTAGTCCCGGTCGGGGCGCCGGATTCTGTCCCGGTTGCCCCTCTTCCAGGCCAGCTCTCTGCTGTGGCCCGGGAGTGCAGTGGAGGATGGCCCAAGTGCTTGGGCCCTGCACCCCATGGGAGACCAGGAGAAGCACCTGGCTCCTGCCATCGGATCAGCGCAGCGCGCCGGCCATGGCAGCCATTGGAGGGTGAACCAACGGCAAAGGAAGACCTTTCTCTCTGTCTCTCTCTCACTGTCCACTCTGCCTGTCAAAAAAAAAAAAAAAAAAAAAAAAAAAAAAAAAAAAGAAATAGGCAAAAAATGTCTTAGGTGAATTGCTCTCAAGCTCACTTCACCATTGGTTAGTTTGTTAGCAAGCTAACTACTGGGTGTGCTGCTATAGAAAGGGTATGAAGGAGGGAGGCGCTGCAGAGCTGGCCAAGGGCGCTTGTGTAGGCAGCTGGTTACTAAAAAGGTGAAAGCTTGCGGTTCTGTTTCACAGGCCACCAGAGCTGGGAATGAAAGCTACGGTGGGTGGTTGGGGATGTTGGGTGTCACTGGTGTGTCTCAGGCCCAGGAAGAAGAACACTCTTCAGATGCAGATGACAAGAGGTTCAAGTCTGGCCAGTGGTGGACTGAGATTTTACCCCTTTGTTGGTTTAGTGCTAATAACAAAAAGCCTAAATGGCCCTGAGCACCTTAGGGCTGGCCACCAGGTTGCAGAATCTGAATTTTGAGCTGCTCAAAGCCAGAGTTTTTTTTCGCAATAGCTAATAAAACTAAGAAATCTGTCCATTTCTTAGTTCTGGAACAAGTGTGTGTGTGTGTTTTGTTTTACTCCCTTGTACAAAAGATAATTGTATTTGAAATTAAGAATGACTAAAATGAACTGTAGCGTGCATTTTGTTTCAATCCCAACAGGCCTGACCCCCTCTGGTGTACTACAATTCAAACCTGTGCTAACCATCTGGAGTTGGTGCAGACCCCATTAACCGAAGGCGAGGGCGCTCAGGTCTCCCCAGGAAGTCTGGCCGGGGTGGACTGCAAGATGAGATTTTACCCCTTCACTTCAGGTGCCAGCCAGCATTTGGAGGTCCCCAGTCCATCTGAGCTTCTGACCAACTGGCTACCAATTTGGGGTTCCCACAGCCTCTTCAGGATCTATAATTTGTCAGAGTGACTCACAGAACCCTGGAAAACACTTTTTAAAAGAAAGTCAGTGGACATTTGTTGTTGGCTATTTTTAAAATTAAGAGGGAGAGGGGCTGGCACTGTGGCATAGCGGGTAAAGCTGCCGCCTACAGTGCCGGCATCCCATATGGGCGCCGGTTTGAGTCCTGGCTGTTCCACTTCTGATCCAGCTCTCTGCTATGGCCTGGGAAAACAGTAGAAGGTGGCCCAAGTCCTTGGGCCCCTGAACCCATGTGGAAGACCCAGAAGAAGCTCCTGTCTCCTGATTGGCGCAGCTCCAGCTGTTGCGGCCATCAGGGGAGTGAACCAGCAGATGGAAGACCTCTTTCTCTCTCTGCTTCTGCTTCTGATCTCTGTAACTCTGACTTTCAAATAAATAAATAAATCTTTAAAAAAAAAAAGAGGGAGAAGGAGAGGAAGAGAAAGAGAGTGAGCGAGCCAGCTTCTATCTACTGGTTCATTCCCAAAAATGCCTAAGATGGCCAAGGCTGGGCCAAAGCTCAAACTGGGAGCTGGGAACTCAGTCTGGGTCTTCCATGTGGTGGCAGGGACCTAAGTACTTGGCCCATAACTCACTGCCTCCCGGGGTCTGCATAGCAGGAAACCTGAATCAGCAGCTGGAAGCAGGTATCAAACCCAGGTTCTCGGATGTGGGATATGGGCATCTTAATTGCTAGGCCAAATGCCTATCCCAGGGCACTATTTTTTTAAAGATTTATTTATTTGAAAGTCAGAGTTACAGAGAGAAGGAGAGGGGGAGAGAGAGAGAGAGAGAGAGAGAGTCTTCCATCTGTTCACTCCTCAAATGGCTGTAATGGCCAGAGCTGTGCCGATACAAAGCCAGGAGCCAGGAGCTTTTTCTGGGTCTCCCATGCAGGTGCAGGGGCCCAAGGACTTGGGCCTATTATGCCCAGTTCGATTGTCCCCAAAACCACCAAGGAGCCAATACCGCTGTAAAACACATGAGAGTTTTATTACAGGTCCAGGCCTGGGTTCTCAGCTATCACCGACGCAGCGGATTTGAATTGAGAGCCCCAACCCCTCAGTTAACAGGGTTTTTATAGGGTTTTCAGAGACATTCTATACATTATGGTACCATTTAGCAAATCATCTCATCCCACGGGAAATTCAAAGGACATCTCTTAGAACTGATTAGTGCATCCAGTGGCGGGAATGGACCTAGGAAAGGTGGTTGGATGGCTCTGGGGTTGATGCCTTTTGAATTGGTTGGCTAAAGTACAGGGTTCGAGCTGTTGGGGTATAAGTGCCAAACCTCATGGTCTTGGGATGTCACCAGTCACCTTAAATACCCTAAAAAGACACCGGGAACTTTAGGTATTTCTCTGCTATCTGCTAATTGGCTGTGCTAGGAGAGTTTATTGCAAGGGGAGTTCATTTATTTATTTTTTCTTTTATGAACTTTAGAGCTCAGGGCCTGGTCAGGCCCCAGTTACAAAATGGAGGTCTATTCTAAAATAGCTGCGCCTCGATCCAGGCTCAGGTCTCTCAGGCCATCTTCTACTGCTTTCCCAGGCCATAGCAGAGAGTTGGATGGGAAGTGGAACAGCCGGGACTCGAACTAGCACCCACATGGGATGCCCGCATTGCAGGCAGCGGCTTTACCCGCCACGCCACATCAACAGCCCCACCCTAGGACTTTACAAACATTGATTATACCGCAGATGAAAGATCTGTCTCTCCCTCTCTCTCTCTGTAACTCTGACTTTCAAATAAATAAATCAATCCTTAAAAAAATGTTTACAGTCTTAGAAAGAATACACATCAGGAGCAGTTGAAGACACCACTAGGGTGAGGGCTGGGCGGATCCGGCACATGCAGTTTCCCCCGGAATCAGGGTGCTGTCCCCAGCCTCCCTCCCCGTTGTGTTCATCCACCACGACACTCACTGAGCTTGGGTGTCTGGAGTTGTTAGTGGCGTTTCATTACGTCGCCACAGCTGATTAGATCCTAGTGATTGAGCCCAATCTCCAGAGGGCAGCCTGGGCTGCTACCCCGTTGCTCCAAGTCCCCATCTGCTAGTCACATGGTTGGTGACAAGCCCCTATCCAGGGGCTCAACACGAGACCCCTCAGAAGCATAAACTCTGGTGTGACCTGGGTGGTCATGAGTTATGAAGATGCTCTTATTGCTTAGGATATCCCAGGGTTTCAGAAGCTCAGTGCCAGGCACCCAGGATAAAGCTCAGAGAAACAGCTTTTTTATATTTTTTTTAAAGGAGATATTCTTTATAACCCGAGAGCGTGAACTGTATCGTGGTCATGCTATTGCACAATGAGCTTTAAATAATGCATAGGGGATTCTGATTTGGTTCTCAAACCAGAGCGAGTGATTTTCATGTCAGCCTCCTGCCTCCCCCTGATTGCAGGACAAGAGGAAAATCTCTAACCAGGTGTCCCAGGCCCTGTCCTTGGGTCTGCCCCAGCCTCTCCTCTTGCTCTCTGGAGCCTCCTGCCTGCTGCTGTGGCCTCCGCCCCTGAGCTCTGAGCTTATTGTGGTCGCCCCCCACACCCACCCAGCCTGCGGGTCTGCGGGCTCCTCTCCTTCACTGTACTTTGCCCTGTTGCTGTAAGCTCTGAGAGGAGATGCGTGTGCTCATTTGCAGGGAGCCCTGGGACCTGCAGGATGCTCCCTGTATCTTTGTCGGGGAGAATGAATCACTCTGCCCCAATTTATTCCCAGGGAATTGGCAAAAACCCTGATCCAGGACTGGCTGACAAAAGGGGGTTGCTCTGCCTAGCTCCCCCTTGTTCTTGAGTTTCCCAGTTTCTGCTCATTCCTGCTCTTGATGTCTGTCGCCGTCCTTGTTCTGTGCCAGCCTACACGGGGCTCTCCCTAATGGCATGCCCTTGGCTTACGCACTTGCTCAGAATTTGTTTTTCCAGGATCTTCACTGGTTTTGTTCCTGAGGAGACTCCAATAGGGTCTACAGAACGCCTGCTGCCCCTGCAGTAATCCAGGGCTGGCTTCTGGCTCTGGGAGGGGGTGACTCTGCCCGGGCTGCCGAGGGCCTTGTCCCATTCCCTCACCTGCTCTGTTAGCGCAGTGTGGTCCTCAGCTGCTCCTTGCCTCCAGTTTAGGACTCTCCCGTGTGACCCCTGCAGGCCTCTCCCGAGCCGGAGCCATGCTTAGGGTTGTTTCTGTTGAATGGTTTGATGCCCACTCTCAGGTGGATTTGTCTCGATAAATAGAACCACTCTGTTGGAAGTCTGCAGGAAACAGACAGGAGGGGATTCAGTGCATTTCACCTGAGAACGGGCAGCCTGTAGGTTAAGATCACTGGAATCAGAGTCCCAGGCTTCTGCCCTCATGTCTAACGGTTCTTCCCATTCTACCTCCGAATTGGCTCGCACTTGTGAGCAAATGAATAGAAGATTTTATGGACTATCTATCCACCTATCAAAATGTAAGGAACCGCAGCAAACTGCTTGTCCTATTAGTACCACCTCATTTGATTCTTGGACTGCCAAAACCAGGAGGAGCAATTAGCAGCAGTAAACTTGACTTTTCTTAACTTTCCGCTCCGGAGGTTTTGAGCAAAAACAAGGAATCCCGTCACCCAAAGGCCCCAATTAAAGGGAGTTTGCACATCCAGATGTTCAAACTGCTCCCGATCACCCAAAGGCCTTTCGGTGTCCGCTTCGTAAAAGCTGCCTGGCAAATTCATCCAAATTGGGCACTGATATGCTCCTACCTTCAGTTTTTATTAACATGGACGAGGAAAAAAAATGCCTCAATATTCCCAGCAGAGATAAGAAAGTGTGCTAACAATAGCTTGTTACGTGAAGCTTGCTTATGGACATTGTGATGATTCCTTAAAAGATAAAATGTAGATATGGAGTATTTCAAAATGTTCATGGAAAACAAAATCAAAAGTTAAGTTTCTACTGCTACAGAAATTTTGAAATCTATAGTTTTTTTAAAAAAAGATTTATTTATTTATTTGAAAGTCAGAGTTACACAGAGAGAAGGAGAGGCAGAGAGAGAGAGAGGTCTTCTATCAGCTGGTTCACTCCCCAGTTGGCTGCAACAGCCAGAGCTGCGCCGATCCGAAGCCAGGAGCCAGAAGCTTCCTCGGGGTCTCCCATGTGGGTACAGGGGCCCAAGCACTTGGGCCATCCTCTACTGCCTTCCTGGGCCACAGCAGAGAGCTGGACTGGAAGAGGAGCAACCAGGACATGAACCGGTGCCCATATGGGATGCCAGCATGCAGGCGGTGGCTTTACCCACCAGGCCACAGTGCCGGCCATGAAATCCATAGTTTTTTCACAATATGCATTGTCCACAACCTTTTCAAAGATCCTTTGTGTGAGTTAATGGAGATACATTTTAGAGTTTTTATGAGATTGAAAAAAAATTTAAAAAGATAAAAAATAAAAAAAAAAAAAGATTGTTTCCAGCCCCTCCAGTGGATCATCTTGGATTTTTTTTTTTTTGTCAGCAGTCCCCTCATTGAAAGAATAAAATGGAGGGGCTGGTGCTGGGTGCAGCGGGTTAATGCCCTGGCCTGAAGCTCCAGCATCCCATATGGGCACCGGTTCGAGACCTGGCTGCTCCTCTTCCAATCCAGCTCTCTTGGCCTGGGAAAGCAGTAGAAGATGGCCCAAGTCCTTGGGCCCCTGCACCGGTGTGGGAGACCCAGAAGAAGCTCTTGGATCCTCACTTCGTATTGGCGCAGCTCCGGCCGGAGTGGCCATCTGGGGAGTGAACCATTGGATGGAAGACCTCTCTCTCTCTGCCTCTCCTCTCTGTGTAACTCTGACTTTCAAATAAATAAATAAATATTTTAAAAAATAATAAAATGGAGAGATTAACCCCCAAGTGGGCAGGTCACCTGACGAGGAGGAAGCTAATCACCCCAACCTGCACCTCCTGTAGGGTTTAGACATTCTGTGGCTTCCTCACGGAGGCTCGCCCTGTTCTGAGTTTCAGGCCTCCTTGCAGGAGGCGTCTGCTGCCTTAGGCCACGCTTTGCATCGAGCCATGATGCTGTTTCTTGATGCAGGAATTTCCTCCCTTCTAATGAGGAAACTCTGGGGCTTTTTGCCTTTTAAACTCAGGTTAGTAACCTCTTCAAAACACATCTCAAAACTGGCTGGAGGGGGCCAGTGCTGTGGCATAGTAGGTCAAGCCTCTGCCTGCAGCACCAGCATCCTATATGGGCGCTGGTTCATGTCTTGGCTGCGCCTCTTTTTTTATTTTTAACTTTTATTTAATGAATATAAATTTCCAAAGTACAGCTTATGGATTACAATGGCTCCCCCCCCCATAACTTCCCTCCCACCCGCAACCCTCCCCTCTCCCGCTTCCTCTCCCCTTTCATTCACATCAAGATTCATTTTCAATTATCTTTATATTCAGAAGATCAATTTAGCATATAGTAAGTAAAGATTTCAACAGTTTGCACCCACACAGAAACATAAAGTGTAAAATACTGTTTGAGTACTAGTTATAGCATTAAATCACAATGTACAGCACATTTAGGACAGAGATCCTACATGAGGAGTAAGTGCATGGTGACTCCTGTTGTTGACTTAACAAATTGACACTCTTGTTTATGGCATCAGTAATCACCCTAGGCTCTTGTCATGAGTTTGCTGACTCTGATCATATTTAGACAGGGTCATAGTCAAAGTGGAAGTTCTCTCCTCCCTTCAGAGAAAGGTACCTCCTTCTTTGATGACCTGTTCTTTCCACTGGGATCTCACTTGCAGAGATTTTTTTTTTTTTTTTTTTTTTTTTTTGCCAGAGTGTCTTGGCTTTCCATGCCTATAATACTCTCATGAGCTCTTCAGCCAGATCTGAATGCCTTAAGGGCTGATTCTGGGTGCTTCTCTTTTGATCCAGCTCTCTGCTATGGCCTGGGAAAGCATTGGAAGATGGCCCAAAGATTGGGCCCCTGTATTCGCATGGGAGACCCAGAAGAAGCTCGTGGCTCCTGGCTTCAGATTGGCCCAGCTCTGGCTATTGCAGCCATTTGGGGAGTGAACCAGTAGATGGAAGACCCCCCCCCCCCTTTCTCTCTCTCTGTAACTCTACTTCTCAAATAAATAAATGAATCTTTAAAAAAAAAAAACTGGGTGGACCAAGCTGTCAACTGCGGTCACAGACCTGCACCCCGTGAGCAGCACTGCCCATCACAGTGCTCTGCCCTCTCTGGGTGGGTGGGGGGCTCTGAAAATCTTTCTTTTTAATTTTTATTTATTTTCATCCTATTTGGAAGAGAAAGGGAGAGGGAGAGGGAGGGAGAGAGAGAGGAGAAAGTGGAGAGAGGCGAGAGCTACTGTTTGTTGGTTCACTCCCCAGATGCCTGCAACAGGTGGGGTTGGGCCAGGCTGAAACCAGGAGCCAGGAAGTCAGTCCAGGTTTCCTACATGAATGACAGTGACCTAAATACTTAAGCCATCATCTGATGCCTCCCAGGTGGACATCAGCAGGAAACTGGAATCAGATGTAGAACCAGGACTGGAACCCAGACAATCTGATGTGGGACGTGGGTGTCCCGAGCAGCGACTTAACTGCTGGGCCAAACGCCGGCCCCTCTCAATCTTTATAATTGTTTTCTCAACCTTTTTGTTATCGGTAATGGAGACAATGGTAAAGCAACTTAATTGTCTCTTTCTGTTGGCTCCTGTCTTGGGGGTCTTCTCTTTGCCCCTCCACACTCACTTTCTACACACCCACTCCAGGCCAGAGAGGCTGGCCCAGATGCACACGATCCACAGACTCTCGTGCTGTCTGGTTGGATTTGGGAATGAGAAATCATCAGTAGGAGGTGAGCCCAGGTGTGGAGTGAGGCACAGATTTTCCCCCTTCCTGTTCAAGACAGGTGTCTCTGGGCGCCCTGAGTCTCCCTTCCCTGAGAATTCTTTTTAAAGATTTATTTATTTATTTGAAAGTCAGAATTACACAGAGAAAAGGAGAGGCAGAGAGAGAGAGAGAGAGAGAGAGATGTCTTCCATCCGCTGTTACTCCCCAATTGGCCACAATGGTTGGAGCTGAGCCAGTCCTTTGGATCCAGGAGCTTCCTCTGGGACTTCCGATGTGGGTCCAGAGATTCAAGCACTTGGGCCATCTTCTACTGCTTTCCCAGGCCACAGCAGAGAGCTGGATTGGAAGTGGAGCAGCCGGATCTCCAACCGGTGTTCATATGAGATGCCAGCACTGCAGGTGGCGACTTTACCAGCTATGCCACAGCGTCCTGCCCGCCTGAAATTCTTCAGGCCTAGAAATGGAAACCCAGGGGCTGCACTGCCCATTGTTGGCTTCCTACGTCCTGCCTATACCTTTGTACTTAGCGCCTTTACAAAACTCGGCCTCAACTGGCCTGGTGGCATCGCAGGAACTCTGACTGATGGCACTTTTTATAGTTCTTTTTCACTTTCTCTCCCTCTCCTTTGTCTCTTTCCTCTCCTGCAGTTTCTTCCCTCTGTCTACCAAGTTTTCTTTCAATCGATCTCCTTTCTCGAATTTTCGTTTCCTCTTTGTACTTTGCATCCTTTTTTTTTTTAAATTAAAAGTGCTGTGTTTATTTGCCTTAGTTGGGAATGGACAGGAGCACCAGTGAGGGAAAAGCTTCATTTGAAAAATATAAAAGCAAGATGTTGTTGTCGGAAGTATAAAACGGCGCAGCACTTGGGAAAGCAGCCTTTGGAAAGCAAAATATATTCTCACTGTAGTAAGATGCAGCTAGTCCGTTTGCAGGTATTTAGTTAAGAACATGGAAAGCACACAGTATACAAGAACCTTTACATGCACGGTACTGGTTGCTTTACTTAACATAGCCAAAAATTGGAATGACCTAAGTCTACCAATAGGTGAGTATTAAACTGTAGTGTTTAATTGGCACAGCAGTTAAGCCAATGCTTGGGACTCCCACATCCCAAATTGGAGTGCCTGGGTTTGAATCCTGGTTCCACTCTTTTTTAAAGATTTATTTATTTATTTATTTATTTGAAAGTCAGAGTTACACAGAGAGAGAGGGAGAGGCAGGGAGAGAGAGAGGTCTTCCATCCACTGGTTCACTCCCCAATTGGCTGCAATGGCCGGAGCTGTGCTGATCTGAAGCCAGCAGCCAGGAGCTTCTCCCGGGTCTCCCACGTGGGTGCAGGGCCCAAGGACTTGGGCCATCTTCTGCTTTCCCAGGCCATAGCAGAGAGCTGGATTGGAAGAGGAGCAGCCGGGATTTGAATCGGCGCCCATATGGGATGCCGGCACTGTAGGGGCGGCCCCTCTACTCCTCTTTTAAGCTTCCTGCTAATGTGCCCCTGGGAGACAGCAGGGACAGCTCAGCCAGGTGCACTCCTGCCACCCACATGGAAGACCTGGATTGAGTTCCTGGTTCCTGGGCACTTGGAGAGTGAACAGTGGATGGGAGGTGTCTCTCTGTCTCTAAAATAAACTAAATAAAAGTGTCGAAACCATGGTGTAGCTACACAATGGAACACTACTTAGCAGAAAAAGGGACTGTCTGCGCGACAGCGTGAGTGAAATCTTAAATAACAGAGTGGAGGAAGTGAGACAAAAAAGAGCACCCACTGCATGGGTCCACTTAGAGCTAAATGTTTTCAATAAAAACCAGTGAATTCCTCGTGATGGAAAACAGCAGTGGTCTCCCGGCAGGCGGGGGCCTCAGGGAGGCCCAGGAGTCGGGGTTGTGGGGTGAATGAGTTTACTCTTGGAGGTAGTGTGTATGTTCACTATTGTGACTGATGAAGGCTTCATGCATGTACACGTATGTCAAAACCGGTCAGATTGCACACTTTAAATGTGTGTAGTTTATTGTGTATCAGTAGTACCCTAGTAAAGCCATTAAAATAACACCTCAGAGATTCATTTCTTGTTGCTGTTGTAATAGATCATCACGAACTTAGTGGCTTAATATGGTGTTAAATGTAGTCTCTTAGAGTTCTGGATCTCAGAGGTCCGAGCTCAGTCTCACCGGGTTCAAGTCAAGGTGTTGGCAGGGCTGGTGTCTTTGGGAGGGCCTTAGGGGATAATTCATTTCTTTTTTTTCCCCAAGATTTATTTTATTTATTTGAAAGAGTTACACAGAGAGAAGGAGAGGCAGGAAGAGAGAGAGGTCTTCCATCCACTGGTTCACTCCCCAGATGGCCACAACAGCCGGAGCTGCGCCAATCTGAAGCCAGGAGCCAGGAGCTTCTTCCAGGTCTTCCCACATGGGTACAGGGGCCCAAGGACTTGGGCCATCTTCTACTGCTATCCCAGACCATAGCAGAGAGCTGGATTGGAAGAGGAGCAGCCAGGACTAGAACCGGCACCCGTATGGGATGCTGGAGCTTCAGGCCAGGGTGTTAACCCACTGCACCACAGCGCCGGCCCTGAATTCATTTCTTTTAATTGTCCAGTATCTAGTGACCACCTGTATTCCTTATCAATGGCCTCTTCTTCAACACGCATCACCGCAGTCTCTGCATCACATCCCCTCTCCTCGCTGAGGCAGAATCACCTCCCTCTTCTCCACTTGATTACACGTAGGGCACCCCCAGATGGCCTGGACGGAGGGCCCCATCTCAAGATCTTTCATGGAATCTCATCTTCAAAGCCCTTTGGGCTACATCGGAAAATGTTCATGGTTCTGAGGATTAGCCTGGCTGTGTTTGGGCCCCTATTCCGCCTACCCCAGGTGATACACGGCTCACTCCGTGGGAATGCGTGTTGCTCCATGTCTGGAAATGTCTTATCCCTTTGTGCTTTGTGCTCAGATATTTACAAACAGCCCTGGCTCTTTTTTTTTTTCATTGCTGCATAACAATGTGAATATATTTATTTTTTTTCTTTTTTTTTTAAACTTTTATTTAATGAATATAAATTTCCAAAGTACGACTTACGGATTACAATGGCTTCCCCCCCATACCGTCCTTCCCACCCACAACCCTCCCCTTTCCCACTCCCTCTCCCCTTCCATTCACATCAAGATTCATTTTCGATTATCTTAATATACAGAAGATCAGCTTAGTATACATTAAGTATGGATTTCAACAGTTTGCTCCCACACAGAAACATAAAGTGAAAAATAATAGATGATTTTTTTTAAATGATGATGAAATCAGAGCAGACCTATTGTCATGTTTAATCCCAGTGAGAGTCAAGTTGGGAATTGATAATTTCTTTCTTTTTTTCTTTTTTTTTTTTTTTTTTTTTACAGAGGATCAGTTTAGTATGCATTAAGTAAGGATTTCAACAGTTTGCACCCCCATAGAAACACAAAGTGAAATATATTGTTTGAGTACTCGTTATAGCATTAAATCTCAATGTACAGCACATTAAGGATAGAGATCCTACATGAGGAGTAAGTGCACAGTGACTCCTGTTGTTGACTTTACCAATTGACACTCCTGTCTATGGCATCAGTAATCTCCCTATGCTCCAGTCATGAGTTTCCGAGGCTATGGAAGCCCTCTGAGTTCTCCGACTCTTATCTTGTTTAGACAAGGTCATAGTCAAAGTGGAGGTTCTCTCCTCCCTTCAGAGAAAGGTACCTCCTTCTTTGATGACCTGTTCTTTCCACTGGGATCTCACTTGCAGAGATCTTTTGCCAGAGTGTCTTGGCTTTCCATGCCTGAAATACTCTCATGAGCTTTTCAGCCAGCTCCGAATGCCTTTAGGGCTGATTCTGAGGCCAGAGTGCTATTTAGGACATCTGCCATTCTATGAGTCTGCTGAGTATCTCACTTCCCATGTTGGATCACTCTCCCCTTTATTTACTCCATCGGTTAGCGTTAGCAGGTACTAGACTTGTCTATGTGCTCCCTTTGACTCCCAGTCCCTCTACCATGACCAACTGTGAACTGAAATTGATCACCTGGAACAGTGAGATGGCATTGGTACATGCCACCTCGATGGGATTGAATTGGAATCCCCTGGTATGCTTCCAACTCCACCACTTGGGGCAAGTCAGCCTGAGCATGTCCCAAATTATACATCTCTTCCCTCTCCCATTCCCACTCCCATGTTCAACAGGGATCACATTTCAGTTAATTTTCAACACTTAAGAATAACTGTGCATCAATTACAGATGCCAGCGCCGCGGTTCACTAGGCTAATCCTCCGCCTTGCGGCGCCGGCACACCGGGTTCTAGTCCCGGTCGGGGCGCCGGATTCTGTCCCGGTTGCCCCTCTTCCAGGCCAGCTCTCTGCTGTGGCCAGGGAGTGCAGTGGAGGATGGCCCCAGTACTAGGGCCCTGTACCCCATGGGAGACCAGGATAAGTACCTGGCTCCTGCCATCGGATCAGCGCGGTGGGCCGCCGCGGCGGCCATTGGAGAGTGAACCAACGGCAAAGGAAGACCTTTCTCTCTGTCTCTCTCTCTCACTGTCCACTCTGCCTGTAAAAAAAAAAAAAAAAAAAAAAAAAAAGCCCTGGCTCTTAAAAGCTTCTGGGTTGGATCTGGTCTGAGAAAGCTCATCCTGCGGACATCACCGAGTTATTCCCTGTGTGGGAGGATAAGGCATCCTCAGGGCAGAATTCTACACTTCTCAAACCCATTCTCAAAACACAGGACACTTTCCCCCTTGGAGGACCGAGCTTATGCAGCCCGGGGAAAGGCTGGCTCCTTAGAGAAATGTTACCATTTTGTGCAAAGCTAATCCTTATCTTACAGGCTTCAGTCTGCCCTTTGCTAACTCTTCTCTAATCACATCCCTGGTCCGATCAGTGAGGTGCTGGGAAAATCCTCACCACCTGAGCTCTTAGCAGCACGCAAACATCAAGGCCACATGGAGGGAGAGCTACTGGTAAGGGAGCTGCCAAGCTGGGGCTCTCGCGCCTCCAGGAAGGTGGCTCCGTGGGCTTGGTGGACCTCACACCCTGGCCCGGGTGAATCTTCTCGGAGCAGGGAGAAGGCTACAGATAGGGTGTATTATGCTGGGAAATGAGGCTAGACAGAGACTGCCTCTTAAGAAGCCCTGTGGGGGCAGCAGATGGAGACACAGTGCTGCCCTTGCTGCTCGAGGCTCTGAGGTGGCTGCCTTGTGTCTGCACTCTCGCCGAGAGCAGGCTCAATTTGTGCAAGCAGCTCTGATGAACCCAAAACTATCTGCAGGCTGGGACTTCTCCGTGTACAACGGTGAAAAGGTCACAGCACAGCTGTTGCCTGTGACCCTCGAATCCCATATGGGTGCTGATTGGAGTCCCAGCTGCTCCACTTCTGATCCAGCTCCCTGCTAACGTGCCTGGGAAAGCAGTGGAAGATGGCCCAAGTGCTTGAGCTCCTGCACCCATGTGGGAGACCCAGATGAAGCTCCTAGCTTCGACTAGGCACAGCCTTGGCCATTGTGGTCATTTGGAGACTGAACCAGTGGATGGAAGATCTCTATCTCTCCCCCTTTCTCTGTAACTTTGCCTTTAAAACAAATAAATGGGGGCCGGCACCCCAGCTTACTAGGCTAATCCTTCACCTTGCGGCGCTGGCACACTTGGTTCTAGTCCTGGTCGGGGCACTGGATTCTGTCCCGGTTGCCCCTCTTCCAGGCCAGCTCTCTGCTGTGGCCAGGGAGTGCAGTGGAGGATGGCCCAAGTGCTTGGGCCCTGCACCCCATGGGAGACCAGGAGAAGCACCTGGCTCCTGCCATCGGATCAGCGCGGTGCGCCGGCCGCAGCGCGCTGGCCACGGAGGCCATTGGAGGATGAACCAACAGCAAAGGAAGACCTTTCTCTCTGTCTCTCTCTCTCTCACTGTCCATTCTGCCTGTCAAAAAAAAATTTAAAAAAACATAAATGAATCTTTTTTTTTATAAAGGAGATATCTCAGAAAATGGACATTATGAAAATATGATGTATTTCAAAATTTTTTTGCACCAAAGTAAATGTATCTTTTGGTTCCATTTTTCCATGAACTTTTTGAAGTACTCTCATCTGCTCTCCTCCAAAAGAAAGTAAAAAATGACAAAGATGTGACTGGGGACTGGGGACAGTGGGCGATTGAGACTTGGGCACCCCTAGCAATGTCTCTGGGACTCACATGGTCGTCAGTCCGTGAGTTGATGGGCTAACTCATGTTTACAAACCATTTTCCTGTCGACAGGAGAGAAAGTCCTCTTGGTTCCTACTTGGTGCTCTGGCAGGCTGAGTTCCCTCCATGCAGTGTGGAGGCTGAGAACCCGGCTCTCTTTCCTTCCAGGGAGTGGGGTGAGGGAGGTGAGAACCAGCTCTGCCAGTGTGGACACAGCTGAAATTCCTTCCCTTGCCTGAAGGGGTCAGCAAAGAACCAGGTAGGGTGGGGACCTCTTCATTCCCAGGAGAGAGGGGGGGAAAATCCCTAACAGCCCATCAGGCCTCAGGGGACAGGTCCTACCTAGCCTTTGGTGATTTCTCTGCCTGGACCTTGACAAATCCTCCCCCTAAAAGTTCCTGTCTCCTTCCTGGATGTTGGGGAATGGGCGTCTCCATGGAATATAGGAAAGGGAATGGGGACAAGGGCCTGGACTGAAGGGGACACAGGGCTATAGAACCCCCCAGCTGTGCCCTCTTGGACATCTGTGGGGTGCCGGAGCCCCATGCAGAGCTTGTAATCAAGCCTTCCAAGCTAATGGGCTGATTTCTGCATGAAATGAAATTGTGGCTGAAGGATGAGGATGCAGGAAACAGACTAATGGTTCTGTTTCCCCGACCTTTCGCTTCTCAACTAAGTGCTGCCATCTGACTCTTTGTTGATGTGCTAGGAAAACGATGGCTGTTTTGAGAAACCGTTGGCAATGATCATGTTGCTCCTCATTCTTTTGTGTTTAGCTGGATGGGGTCAGCCAGGGAGAAACCATAGCAGAAGGGGCAGGGAGTCACAAATCGCCTCTATGGGAGCCCTTTACTTCCCACCCGTTTCACCGGCTTGCCACATACTTGTCAATAATATTTCTATGTTTGAATGAAACAAGTTATAAGAATATGTTCTTTTATATTCTTGTAAATAACAGAGGGAAAACAAAAGCTTCCCTTTAGTTTATTTCTCCATTATATGCCCTTCCTCAGAAGAATCTGGCGTTGTTGATTTGGGGAATATCCTTCTCTCCATGTGTAGTGGTTTGAAAGATGCCACAATTATTTAATACCACCTCCTTCGAGAGGGGGAGCCCTATTCTCCTCACCTGTAGTGTGGGATGGGCTTAGGGCTCACTTTTAAAGTGTAGAATGTGCCAGGAGTCATGATTTGTGATGGCTGAGGTTAGGATATCAACAGCATTGGGCTTCTTTCTCTTTTCTTGCTGTCTCAGACCACTTGCCTGGGGGAAACTGGCTGTCAAGTTGTGAGGAGACTCCAGCAGACCCAAGGAGAGGCCTTGTATTGAGGGATGGAGGCCTCCCGCCAATAGTTCTATCAGGGAGCCATGTGGAAATGACTGTGATAACTTGTGTCATCCATGAGGGCACAGGCTCCCAGATGCCAAGGGCATCCTGTCCCACAGGATTCCTAGGGACAGGAAAATAAGTAGAGGACAGAGCACACAGCCCTTAGGGGTCATGGAGCCCATACGTCTTGCTTGGGTTATGTGGCGGTTGCTAATATTTGCTGCCCAGATCACTCTTCAGGATTAGAGGATTTGTTATCTCAGCTGCTGGGAGAGAACCCTCAGCAGCCATCCCCCCAGGGGACTTCTGGACTAAGGAGAGCCATGGTGCCTAGGGTCAAGTCTCCGTCTCAGCTACCCACACCCAAGCACTGGTGATAAGTGGCATAGAGCCCAACCCTCTCACCCCGACTCAGGAGAGTTCTGAAAAGTCAGCCCATCTTCAGAACTCTGCAGGATGGACTGAGGCACCCCAGGAAGACTGGCTGAGGGCTGAATTTCACCCTCTGCCCAATCCTGCCTCTCTCTCTTCCTGTTCACAGGTATTGGTACCAAAAGCACTTCCTGGCAAACCTCCTGTGTGTTATTCCCTGGCTCAGAGTCTGCTTCCTGGGACATCCAAGCAGAGACCGTGGGTTCCAGCAGTTCTGAGAAAGCAGGTGATGAGACAGGGTCTTAGGGCTGGGTTACTGGCCACCCAGCTGGCATCCCTGTGGCAGAGGTGGCAGAGCAATAGCTCACTGGTTATGAGCTGCAATGGTGCACTTGTAGAAGGGGCTGCATTAACTGGTTCAAAGTATCAGGAATTTGCAAAATGGGGGGGGAGGAATGCTAACTATACTCAGGCGATGGAAAAGGATCACGAAGAGCTGAGAGTAATTAATCAGTTATTCAAAGCTGAGTGTCAAAGCTGGCGGATCTCCTGGGAGGCATATAAAGTGGCTCTTATCTCCAGCAGCCAGAGGACAAGAAGGTTGAAAATCAGACTCAGGAATTAACCATAAGAGAGCTCAAAGAGGCTTAACTCCTGACTACAGCAGATCTGCTATGCAAGGATGGGCCCTGGGTGGGGAAGAATGGGACCCTGACACATGCCATGTGTCAGAGTTGCTGCCCGTGGATCCTGATCCCTCAGTTTCTACTGGAAAAACCAAGGGGTGGGAGCAGGAGTGGCCCTGTTTGCTGCCATTCCCAGCGGCCAATTTGGGGAAACTTTTTCCCTTACCCCTACATCTTTGGGCTCTGTGATTTTTTTCAAGTCTTGGTTCCCGTGGGGGAGTGCTTTCATTGGGGACCAACCAAACATGCTCTTGACCTGTACGCTGTGGCTGCCATCTGGACCCTTTGGGCTCCTTGTGACAAAGAACAGCAGAGAAGCAGGGTGTTTGCCCCCTGCCAGAACTAAATGATCCTCAGTAAGCGGGCAGAGCTGCTGGAACTGAATGAGGACGAGGAAGCTCACACTGAAAATGTGCACAGGACACCTATTCAGGTACAGATGCGGTAACCTTTCACATGGAAACCTACTTTACGGATGCTTGTGCAAGAATATGACAAAATACCTGTACAAGAATGTTTGTGTTGGTCTTATTTGCATTGTAAAGCTCAAAACAAAACAACCTACCTGGAAATTACCTCATACTTATTAACAGGGAGTTGGTTAAGGAGCTGTGGCATATCTACCCTTGTCATGGAACACTATATGTCTATTGAAAGAAAGCCTACATAATCTTTTTTTTTTTTTTTTTTTTTTTTTTTTTTTGACAGGCAGAGTGGACAGTGAGAGAGAGAGACAGAGAGAAAGGTCTTCCTTTGCCGTTGGTTTACCCTCCAATGGCCTCTGTGGCCGGCGTGCTGCGGCCGGCGCACCGCGCTGATCTGATGGCAGGCGCCAGGTACTTATCCTGGTCTCCCATGGGGTGCAGGGCCCAAGCACTTGGGCCATCCTCCACTGTACTCCCTGGCCACAGCAGAGAGCTGGCCTGGAAGAGGGGCAACTGGGACAGAATCCAGCGCCCCGACTGGGACTAGAACCCGGTGTGCCAGTGCCGCAAGGCAGAGGATTAGCCTAGTGAGCCGCGGCGCCGGCCCCATAATCTTTTGATGTAAATAAAAACATGGGGCCAGCACTGTGGTGTACTAGGTAAAGTTGCTGCTTGCAGTGCCGGCATCCCATATGGGCACTGGTTCAAGTCCCGGCTGCTCCACTTCCCATCCAGCTCTCTGCTACGGCCTGGGAAAGCAGTAGAAGATGGCCCAAGCCCTTGGGCCCCTGCACCCATGTGAGAGGCACAGAAGAAGCTCCTGGCTCCTGGCTTCAGATCGGTGCAGCTCTGGTCATTGTGGCCATCTGGGGGTGAACCAGCGGATGGAAGACCTCTCTCTCCCTATCTGTAACTCTGTCTTTCAAATGAATAAATAAATCTTTTTTTTTTTTTAAAAAGTACATGCTGACATAAGCATACACAGTATTTTCCTGAGTGAAACATGTACTTTTTTGTTTTGTTTTTAGCAGTGTTTGCCTTTAGGGAGTACATTTGGCAGGTTTTAAATAAAAAAAAAAATTACGTCTTTCTGTAATGTTTAACTTTTCTAGCAATACACATGTATTATATTGCTTTCCTATATAAATAGTTAATAGCAAATATTTGTGAGGTAGTAGTATAAGCCATTTAATTTAATCCTTTTATTTATTTTTGAGATAGCATTTTTTAAAAAGATTTATTTTATTTTTTTTAACTTTTATTTAATGAATATAAATTTCCAAAGTACAGCTTATGGATTACAATGGCTTTTTCCTCCCCATAACTTCCCTCCCATCTGCAACCCTCCCCTTTCCTGCTCTCTCTCCCATTCCATTCATATCAAGATTCATTTTCAATTCTCTTTATATACAGAAGATCAATTTAGCATATATTAAGTAAAGATTTCAACAGTTTGCACCCACATAGAAACACAAAGTGTAAAATACTGTTTGAGTACTAGTTATAGCATTAAATCACAATGTACAGCACATTAAGGACAGAGATCCTACATGAGGAGTAAGTGCATGGTGACTCCTGTTGTTGACTTAACAAATTGACACTCTTGTTTATGGCGTCAGTAATCACTCTAGGCTCTTGTCATGAGTTGCCAAGGCTATGGAAGCCTTTTGAGTTCACCGACTCTGATCTTATTTAGACAAGGTCATAGTCAAAGTGGAAGTTCTCTCCTCCCTTCAGAGAAAGGTACCTCCTTCTTTGATGACCTGTTCTTTCCACTGGGATCTCACTTGCAGAGATCTTTCATTTAGGTAATTTTTTTTTTTTTTTTTTTTTTTTTTTGCCAGAATGTCTTGGCTTTCCATGCCTAAAATACTCTCATAGGCTTTTCAGCCAGATCTGAATGCCTTAAGGGCTGATTCTGAAGCCAGAGTGCTGTTTAGGACATCTGCCATTCTATGGGTCTGCTGTGTATCTCACTTCCCATGTTGGATCATTCTCTCCCTTTTTTATTCTATCAGTTAGTATTTGCAGACACTAATCTTGTTTATGTGATCCCTTCAGCTCTTAGTCCTATCATTATGATCAATTGTGAACAGAAATTGATCACTTGGACTAGTGAAATGGCATTGGTACATGCCACCTTGATGGGATTGAATTGGAGTCCCCTGGTATGTTTCTAACTCTACCATTTGGGGCAAGTCAGCTTGAGCATGTCCCGAATTGCACATCTCTTCCGTCTCTTATTCCCACTCTTATATTTAACAGCGATCACTTTTCAGTTAAGTTTCAGCACTTAAGAATAACTGTGTATTGATTACAGTTTTCAACCAAAGGTATTAAGTAGAACAAACAAACAAAAATACTAAGAGGGATAACGTATTAAGTTGTTCATCAACAGTCAGGACAAGGGCTGATCAAGTCACTGTTTCTCATAGTGTTCATTTCACTTTAACAGGTTTCCCCTTTGGTGCTCAGTTAGTTGTCACCGATCAGGGAGAACATATGATATTAGTCCCTTTGGGACTGGCTTATTTCACTCAGCATGTTTTCCAAATTCCTAACAGGGGTCACTTTTCAGTTAAAATTTAAACACCTAAGAATAATTGTGTGTTAATTACAGAGTTCAACCAATAGTACTAGAACAAAAAAAAATTATTTATTTTTTACTTGAGAGTCAGAGTTACACAGAGAGAGGAGAGGCAGAGAGAGAGGTCTTCCATCCGTTGGTCCACTCCCCAATTGGCCGCAACGGCCGAAACTGCGTCGATCTGAAGCCAGGAGCCAGGAGCTTCTCCTGGGTCTCCCAAGCGGGTGCAGGGGCCCAAGGACCTGGGCCATCCTCCACTGCTATCCCAGGCCATAGCAGAGAGCAGGATGGGAAGTGGAGCAGATGGGACTAGAACCGGTGCCCATATGGGATGCTGGCACTGCAGGCCAGGGTGTTAACCCTCTGCGCCACAGCGCCGGCCCCAAGATAACATATTTTTAATTTACATTACAGGCAAAGGCTTAATGGTGCTACTAAATAAAGAGTTCAACTGATACAAATAAAAAAGACCATAGTCCAATAGGAAAATAGGCAAGGGTATAAACAATAATCAAATGAAAAGATGTTCAATTTCACTCATATAAATTTTAAAATAGTCACAGAAGCATAAATACCATTGTTGTTTATAATTCCCATCAATTTGTTTGACAAATATTTAAAACAGCATTTGATAGAACACTGTGCTTGCGGTTGTCTGGGGAAAGGAAGCATGCATGCTGTAGAACTCAGGAATTCTGTAGAAATGGGGTAGTGAAGTTAATATTTTGCTTCCCCCTCTTGGGCTTCAAATCACTTGGGAATTAAATTCTAAGACTTCAGGTACAGTGCCCTGGTGAAGAATCTGTTTGTGGTCATCTTGCAGCACCTTAGTTCCCCGCCCATGCGCACTGTGGAGGGACAATGCGGTTTCCTGGGGTCACCCGGGGTCACAGTATAACCGTGGACACCTGCTTCTGGGCGGCAGGGTCAGGGAAGGACATTCCCTGGAACGTCCTGTCTTTCCAGGAACTTCCAAGTCCAGGGGCCATCTCTTACTAGATTCTGTTTGGTTTAAAAAGGTGCATGCGTGTGTGTGGTATGATGAGCGACAATGGCATTTCTTGCTGTTTCCAGTTAAGGGGGTGCCACAGAACAATGGACACACAGCCCCAACGAACCACAGTGCGTCCGGGGCGCTGGGGAACATTAATGATCCTGTGTCTCTAGCATTTTGGCTCAGACGCAGGGAAACGCACCTGGGCAGCATAGGGGGCAAGCCCAGGGCAGTCTTCCTCCTTTTAAGTAGAACTTCCTGATTGTGCTCCTGATGATGGTGCTCCTGGTCCTACTGGGGGCCCAGGCTGTTCTCTCGCTGTTTTCAGATTGGTTTGACCACTGACTTCCCTTCAGATCTGATACAGAGATGCTCGATTGCATCTCTAACCCAGATACTCTCAGGGAACCCTATTAATTCAGGAGAAATTTCCTGAGTGGCCGCTACATGATGGCCAGGGTATCTCACACTGCTCGGTCTTGGGAAGTAAAAACGCCATTTGTACACAGTGCTGTTGTAGTTGGGGAAAACCAGGAAGGTATCCACGGGTGGGTGGCACAGCTGAGAACACAGAGCTACAATACCTAGAGGGCAGGAGGCCACAGGATGGTTAGGATGGAGCTGAGAAGGATTGGGTGTGTGTGGGACTTCTTTTTTTTCTTTTCTTTTTTTTTGACAGGCAGAGTGGACAGTGAGAGAGAGAGAGACAGAGAGAAAGGTCTTCCTTTACCATTGGCTCACCCTCCAATGGCCACTGCGGCCAGCACGCTGTGGCCAGTGCACCGCACTGATCTGAAGCCAGGAGCCAGGTGCTTCTCCTGGTCTCCCATGCAGGTGCAGGGCCCAAGCACTTGGGTCATCCTCCACTGCACTCCCTGGCCACAGCAGAGAGCTGGCCTGGAAGAGGGGCAACCGGGACAGAATCCGGCGCCCCAACTGAGACTAGAACTGTTAGGTAGGAAGTCAGTTATGAGCTTATGTGTGTGTGACATAAAGGCCTAAAGAGAAGACATCTATGTCCGCATATGCATCTGCTGACAATGTTTCAGGGGCAGCCCGGTATTCACATCCTGCCCTGCCCCCTTCTACCTGATAACCTGCCAGGTGGAGGTCCCTGCCCCTTGGGGGCACCCTTCTGCCTGACCAATCTTCCACAATATCCCAGATGCAGCCCAATATCTGCATTTCAAACACCCTGCTCCAGATCCCCATTCTCCAGGGGGTCCTGCTCACCCTTCCTCTGAACCCAGGATGGCACCAGCTAGGCTTTCTCCTGTCTGATTTACAGCCATAAAAATCCTTTGTTTCAGGAGGAGATGTGTGAAGACAAAGACCTAGCTCCTTAACACCCCCCCCCCATCCCCCCCCCCCCCCAACCGGGCTGCGCGCTCAGCCCTCTGCCTCTCTGCTGAGCCGCCCGCCTGGTCTGGCCAGGTGTACTCTCTCTGCCCAACCATGTAACCTCCCCCCCACCCCCCAAGTCCGAGTGACTGCACACTATCTCTCAGGTCCTGTCTGGAGAGGTGCCCATCCATCCTTATGGATGTCCCTTCCCTAATAAACCTTGCTATTTTACCTCCCACTACTCTCTGTCTCACGTCTGAATTCTTTCTTGCGCGAAGACAAGAACCCTGCATTTCTCCGGTAACAGAACCTCGTGTGCCGGCGCCGCAGGCGGTGGGTTAGCCTATTGAGCCGCAGCGCCGGCCGTGTAGGACTTCTAAACCAATCTAGTTCATTCATATACTGGATGATCTCTGAACATAGACTCTGGGCTACGGTGCCCTGGTGGATGACTGTCCATTGTAGTGTTGTAGGCATCTGAGTCTCCACGGTGACTTCTCCCCTAAAGTTGTTCTGTCCCAGAAGCTGGTGACAGGTGGTGCTGCCATCTACCTGTGAAGCTACTCAAGTGAGACTGTTAGGCAGGAAGTTAGAAATTAGCCTATGTGTGTGTGAGAAGGGCCTGAAGACCAGCATTTTACACTTCAAAGTCCTGCTCAGGCCCTGATAACCTTCCAGGTGGTCCTAGCCTTTCCCCCAAGGAAAGCTCCTGGAGAATTCTCTCTCCTCAGGACCACATGGGTTACCTGACCTGATAACATGGGGGCAGTAAAACCTTCACAGCCCTAGGGAAGCCCCTCTACTCTGCTGGGTGCCAGCAGACCTGGGGAGGAATTTGCTAATTTACCCTCCACAAGCCCTTTGCCATAGAGGAGGAGGAAGGGAAGGAGAAACCTGGCCCCCTTTTCCTTTATAAGCCCCAGCCTAAACAAAGACTGGGCGCGCTCAGCCCTCTGCTCTCTGCTGAGCTGCGGGCCGGGCCTGACCTGCCCAGATGAGCCCAGGTGTATTCTCTCCATTCCACCATGTAACCTCGCTCTCCCCAGTCTGAGTGACTGGGCCCTCTCTATCTGTCTTTTCTGTTCTCACGGATGCCCTATCCCCAATAAGACCTTGTTACTTAGCTCTCTGTCTCGTGCCTGACAAGAACCCCACGGCGTCCACGGCCTTTTCTCCAGTGACAAGACCATAGCCCCGTGAGTAGGAGGTAGCTTGCCTGAAGAAGCCACGGTTGTCCTAGTGGTAATCACCAGGGAGGCTGTGGTCCATGAAGAGGCCTCTGACACTGACCAAGACTTGCCAAGGGAGGTTTTTTTCTGGGCTTTGAGAAGTCTATTTTTGCTTGAGGTCTCTCCCAAGTGGTGGGTGTAAGGTGTCCAGCACACAACAAATCTTCCCAGGCAGATGAATCAATTAATTCACAGGCTTTTATTGGGGTTCCGCTCCCGGGCGAGGTTCCACGGTCCCAACAGAGCGGGGCCGGGGAAGTCGCGCATCAGAGATTGGGAGAGCTCCTCTTATAGATTCAGGGCATGGGGGTTAAAGGTTGAGGCGGGTCTGATCCTCATTGGTTGACCTTTAGGCACCCGCAGGGAACTTGACAAGGACTTTTTTCCCCCACAAGTACAGGTAGGGACTTCCATTTCCGGAAGTGTAGGCCTTCCTCCTTGTGGATCCCAAAGCTACCATCCCGACCTTTTGATGACAGGAAAGGGGGCAACGATGAGTCTCTCTGTCTACTTCCTGCTGACTGGGGATGTCGTCTACAGGGGCCAGCTGGGGGTATCTTGGGGCTCCACAGGGACAGGCATGTATGGATGGAGAGGCATCTGTTTGACTGCCTGGTTGCTGAAGGCCGTGGTTCATTCCATTATCACCTGCTATAAATACTTAAACAGACACTGTAGTATATAAGTCAGGGTGAGAATAGCAACCAATGATCCTAAGAGTGGCATTAACCAGGTAATGAAAGGATTTCATAGAGAGGAAATGAGGGGGGTCTCTGGACCCTTGTGAGGATTGATGGACGTGGTTTAAATCTGATCCCAGCCAAGACTGAGAGAAAGGCCACTCAACTTTTGCAGGTAGAGGGGTTTGTCTGTAGAGAAATTCTGAATAATCATACAAATTAGGTGGAGGAGAGGACCATCAATACACACAGGTTGGGAGTAGAGTCAACTAAGTTTTCTGATTGAGAGGCAAAAAGAACCTGACAGAAGGGGCTTGATAATCATCTGGTGGGCTTTAGGCCTTATAAGTTAAGAGGCCCAAACCTGTCTCTTCACATAGGGTACAACCTAGGGGAGGTGTGAACCTTCTTGGGGAAGGCATCCTGTTGACTTCCATTACCTAGCTTGTCTGGGTAGAGAGATGGCCAGGTAAAGGCAGGTGGCATCTCTAACAGGAAATTTACAGTTCTGCCTGTAATGCTGACCCTACTTGGCTGTCCCCTCAGCTGCAGTGGTCACTTTGGAAGCTGGGCTGAGTGAAGGGCTTTTCAGCTTAGAGCCAATAAGATCTGTGGCTCTGACCTGAAGTCCTTCAACTCCAGGGCAGGTCCATTTCCAGTGATGCAACTCTCGACTGGCAGAGCTGCCAGAGCTCTTCATAAGCTGACTTCTTCTGAAGCCCAGGCTTACCACATTGAAAGCCACTGCAGTGGACAGGCCCTGTCTAGCCCACTTGGGTCTCATTCCTTTGTAATCATAGCCTCTAGTCAAACATCAGTGGCTCTGCTACCAACCTGTGTGTACTGATAGTCCTCTCCTCTACTTAATTTGTATGATTATTCAGAATTTCTCTACAGACAAACCCCTCTACCTGCAAAAGTTGAGTGGCCTTTCTCTCGGTCTTGGCTGGGATCAGATTTAAACCATGTCCATCAAACAATCCTCACAAGGGTCCAGAGACCCCCCCCCCATTTCCTCTCTATGAAGTCCTTTCATTACCTGGTTAATGCCACTCTTAGGATCATTGGTTGCTATTCTCACCCTGACTTATATACTACAGTGTCTGTTTAAGTGTTTATAGCAGGTGATAATGGAATGAACCACGGCCTTCAGCAACCAGGCAGTCAAACAGATGCCTCTCCATCCATACATGCCTGTCCCTGTGGAGCCCCAAGATACCCCCAGCTAGCCCCTGTAGACGACATCCCCAGTCAGCAGGAAGTAGACAGAGAGACTCATCGTTGCCCCCTTTCCTGTCATCAAAAGGTCAGGATGGTAGCTTTGGGACCCACAAGGAGGAAGGCCTACACTTCCGGAAATGGAAGTCCCTACCTGTACTTGTGGGGGAAAAAAGTCCTTGTCAAGTTCCCTGCGGGTGCCTAAAGGTCAACCAATGAGGATCAGACCTGCCTCAACCTTTAACCCCCATGCCCTGAATCTATAAGAGGAGCTCTCCCAATCTCTGATGCGCGACTTCCCCGGCCCCGCTCTGTTGGGACCGTGGAACCTCGCCCGGGAGCGGAACCCCAATAAAAGCCTGTGAATTAATTGATTCATCTGCCTGGGAAGATCTGTTGTGCACTGGACACCTTACAGTGGGGAGAAAGCAGCTGCCTGACCCAGCTCCACTCTTGCACAGGGTAACAGGGCAGGCAAGGCTATGCTGGGTGATTCACAATCCCCAAATCTCCGTGGTTTAACCAAATGAGAATTCGTTGCTGTGTCAGTCTGGTGCAGGTTGGATAGCACTCTGGGGAAGCTCTTCTTTTGTTGGAAACTCGGGGACACTGGGTGCTTCCACCTTGAACTCCCATCATTTCAGAATCCTTCCTCTCCAGCCATGCACACAGGAGAGAGAGGGTGAGATACATTAGGGGTCAGACATAGGTAGAAATTGTTACGTAGCTCCAGCTTAACTGTAGGGAAGGAGGTGGCGGAATGTGTGGGAACCCAGCCAGCCCTATTCCATCAGTTCAGAGGTATGAATTCCCAGCCCTGTTCCATCAGTTCAGAGGTATGAATTCCCAGCCCTGTTCCATCAGTTCAGAGGTACGAATTCCCATGCTGCTCCTCTGCAGGCCTCACTCCCTCCCCATCACAGCGTACCCACCTCTTGATTTGTTGGCGTTTTCATGGAACCTGTTTGTCAATTGCCCATAAACATTTTAGCCCGAAGGTGTTGTATGGTAATGTGGCTGCCACATAGTTGCTGTTCTGTAGCTGTTTGTTAAGTTCAATCAATGGAGAAGGTTAAGGATGTAAGCTGTTTTCAAGTTAGATAGGGAAAAAATGCCAGACTCAGGGGCCAGGTTGAGCCAAAGGCACCCAGAAATGCCACCAGGAATCCTAGTCCTCTGGAATCCTGCTGTGGTCCAGAAAGCCTGGAAAACATGAGTAACTGTGGTCAACAGTAGACATGTGGGGTTCTTCTGGCATGGGGTGCTGATTTTCCTCTTCCCAGCCTGCCTTGCACACTGCTTATGATTCCCAGGGTTTGAGCCAATGAGGGGTTAATTATCTCAGTTCTTGACATGCAATTTAATTTGGTTATTGAGTTTGGCCCTCTGAGCGCTGTCCTGGGCTTGCTCCCTTGCATTGACCAATAAAGAAGATGCCTGCTAGCCCCTAGTACCGCAGAGAAGGAGTCTCTGAGGTGTGCAGTAACCTCAGCCTGTCTGAGCTGAGCTCACTCTGTGAGCCTGGCCTCAGGAGGTGCTGAGCCTTGAACGCTCAGTGGCTATCTGAATCATCATCCACGAACCTGACTTGCTTGCTCCACTTCTGTCCTAGGATGTTGCCATCAATAAAGAGTAGTGCTGGTCCATGGAAAGTTCTGGGTTTTTGATGGTGTCTTGTTCCTCTCTCCTTGCCATGGGCTTTGCTAGTGTATTGTGAAAGCCACCCCACTTCTCTGCTGATGGTGGTTATGGTCTGGGAAGGTGTCTCCCATTCTTGCTGCTGAATTTATAAGTGTGGTTTATTGGGTAGTTTCTTGATTCATTTCTTTAGCTCTGTGACCACTAGATCACGCTAACAACAACTTCTAACAGGAACAAGACCATAAGGATAAATACTTTATCCTTCTGCAAAAAATGTTCTCTTTTCTTTGCTAAAACTGAGACCTATTGAGGTGCTTCGTGCATTTTTAAATCACCCAGTGATTTTGGAATCAGGTGCTTTCTGGTGTTTTACTGGAGTGAAAGCTGCTGCTGAATGGAGTGCTAGTGGGCTACTCACATCACTCTCAGTCTTAAGGGAGAGTCCTGCTTCATCAAGAAGAGGTGAGTTTGTGTGTCATGTGGGGAAACTTCTCAGTTCTCCTGGACCCACCTCTCCTCCATAGTTAGCACAATCTCTGGCAAGTCAGCTACACCAAAGTTGGATTCTGGGCTCATTAATAACGGATCTGACCGAAGGCCCCGGCTCTTTGCTTCACGTCCATGATGACAGCACATTCCTCTCACCCTTGATTTCTAGCACTGTGTCCACACACTCGCTGATGCTCAGTCTCCTCTGCCGGAGCCCCCAGGTCAGGAGTCTGTCTCCTGCAAGTCTCATCAGTGTTGACATTAGCAAGGGGATCAACAGACGCAGTCAGGAGTGCTAACAGATGCATAACGTGGGGGGAGGTCAGGAAAAGCACTTCTTAATCAGATACAGGAGAGTGTAAGATCTCAGATTAGCCTTACTCAGGTAAATACTGGAAAGCAGAGGAATCAGTTTTTTTAAAAAAGCATAAAACTCATATATATGCCTACTTAAATAAATGAAATACTCTAAAAAACAAACAAACAAAAGGTAAAATGTCTAGTTCCTTTAATTCTCAGTTCTTCCAAGAGGCTAGAGACTAGGAAAACAAATGTGTTAGATCATTACTTCATTTTTTATAGCAGAATAAATTATACATAAATGAAGTTTTTGGCATAAAAATGAAACTATATAGGGTGGGTGTTTAGTCCACAGTTAAGACTTTTGTATCCCATATCATAATTTGATACCTGGCTCTGGCTTCTGACTTCAGTGTCCGGCCAATGCATACCCAGGGAGGCAGCAGTTGATGGCTTAAGTGGTTGGGTGTCTGCCACCCATGTGGGAGATCTGGATTGAGTTCCTGGATCCCAGCTTTGACCTGGTCATATCTGGAGAGTGAACCGGTGGATGAAAATGAGATCTCACTCTCCCTCTTTCCCTCTCAAATACATACATAAAAAATTTAGGACAGATTAGTGGTCATGGAGCTAGATGCCTGTGATCTGATGAAATAAGCTTTTACAAACTTTCTGATGAACTCATGCATTTTATTCAATATATCTTGAAAAATTGGTAGTCCTAGAAAGCAGGCTAAGAAAACTACTGTCACTGAACAGTTCAGCTTCATCTGTTCAGGGATGATATTTTTCCCTCTAGCTAATAACACAACTTATGGGTGAGTGTTGAGAAGAGTTGAAACAAATTGCATACACTTAAATACCTGAAAAAGCTAGTTGCAGCAGAGGATGTCTTGTATCCGTACTATGGCTGCTTTATACTCATAGAACTCTTCCCCATATGTGTTCCTGGACCACAGTTGAGGTGTGGAAAGGTGAGGGTCCTTAAAAGAAAATCATCAACCATTCCACAATATATCTGAATTCAGAACATCTCAACACAGGACCAGTTAACTTCCAGCAATACCAGTCTACACTCTTAACCAAACTAAATATAAGATGGAGAAAGATAACAAGCCCGAAGCCATTAATCATTAAAGGAAGTATCCAGGTAATCAGTACTTAGAATCATCTTTTTCTTGGAAATTGGGCAGTTTCCTGCACCATAATAAATACAAGAGGGGGAGAAGAATGGAGGTTTTTCTATTCTGAGCTTGGCTAACTCAAAAGGGAGGTAGGAATGTGGGCTGTGTGTGACCTTGAACACAGGTGCTTTTTCAGGTCATTCTTTGGAAAGATGGCATATGGAAGTTGAATATCTGATAATTGATTTCTTTTTATAAAAAAGCATTTACTTAGGGCCGGCATAGTGGCGTAGCAGGTTAAGCCTTTGTCTTCGATGCTGGCATCTTGCCTGGGCATCATATTGTTAAAAAATCCAATGAGGTTCTAGTCTCATTTTATTATAAGGAAACTGAGTCACAGAAAAAGCAAATAACATGCCCAAGCAATACAAGCATTACTCATCAGTGCTGAGATTTGTCTCCAAACCCCATGCTCTCATATTCTAGCCATTTAAAAAAAAAAAAGATTTATTTATTTGTTTGAGAGTTAGAGTTACAGACAGAGGGAGGAACCGAGAGAAAGGTCTTCCATCCTCTGGTTCACTTCCCAAATAACTATAACTGCCAGAGCTAAGCTGATCCTAAGCCAGGATCCAGGGTCTCCCATGTGGGTGCAGGGGCCCAAGCACTCAGGCCATTTTCCACTGATTTTCCATGCCATAAGCAGAGAGCCAGATTGGAAGAGGAGCAGCTGGGACTTGAACTGGCACCCATATGGGATGCTGGTACTGCAGGTGGTGGCTTTTACCAACTAAGCCACAGTGTTGGCCTCACCATTTCTTTTTTTAAAAAAGACACATTTATTCAGTATCATGCAATAAACAGCTTGGGTGAAAAAAACCCTACATTAAAACTCTTTGTTGGAATGCTTTAAATTTTCCACAGAATAGAAACTAAAATAAACTGCTATCATCTACAATAGTTTAAAATACATAATAAAATATACAATTAGTTACAAGTACAGTCCTTGTGGTGTGTGTGTGTGTCCTCACACATGAGTATTGTCTAAAGTGTGTCTTTGTAGCAGCTGGGCCCTGCCACCACTGTGGTTGGCTGAGTTCACAAATCTGTTGTAACCTGTAACGTCCCTGTCACTTCTCTGGCTCTTTCCTCCTGCTAAGCATTGTTTCCTGGAAGTTCTTAAAACCTTCTGCCACTCCATTTGGGGAGTAAACTAGAGGATGGAAGACTTCTCTCTCTTTCTGTCCTCTCTGCCTCTCTGTAACTCTGTCTTTCAAATAAATTAATAAATCTTAAAAAAAAACCTCTACCACTGCCATAACTACTGCTGCTAGGACCTCCCTACCCATTTTGATTCTGTGGTTTGTCAAAATATTGGCTGCTACCACCATAGGGACCAGAGCTTCTGCCTCCAAACTTTCCTCCCTACACAGGCTCAAAATTTGAAAATTGATTATTGTAATTGCTAAAATCATTGTAGCTTCCACCGCCTCCAGGACTGCTTCCATCATGACCAGATCCATTGTAACCATCCCCACTGCACTGTAACCACCACCACTGGGCTACCACCAAGGCCACCATGACCACTGAAGATTCCTCTACAACCAAAGCTGTCATTGCCAAAAATGAGAGCTACAGTTTATTCTAATTAATGCTATTTACAATGTGACAAATTTTGGTAGTATTATTAAGTAGTAAAGCAATTAATCACAAGCCAAGCCACATGAATTAAGAATATACTCTAGAGGCCTGTACTGTGGCATAAAGGGTAGAGCCACTGCCTGCAGGGCCGGCATCCCATGTGGGTGCTGGATTGAGACCTGGCTGCTCTACTTCTGATGCAGCTCTCTGCTATGGCCTGGGAAAGCAGTAGAAGATGGCCCAAGTGGTTGGGCCCCTGCACCTGTGTGGAAGACCTGGAAGACGCTCCTGGCTCCTGGCTTTGGATCAGCCTGGCTCCAGCAGTTGAGGCCATTTGGGGAGTGAACCAGCAGATGGACAATATCTCTCTCTCTCTGCCTTTCTGTAACTCTGCCTTCAAATAAATAAATAAACCTTTTTTTAAAAAGAAGATACTCTAAAACATTATTTTATTAAGACTGAAAAAATTTTTCACTGAACATGATTTTTATGTTCATGAGGGGTTTTGATTTCCTTTACAAACCTGTACATGCGTATGAAGCATTATGATGAAGCTAAAGGAATGAAATTAATTTTTCATTTAAAGCCTGTGCTTGCTTTTTATCTCACAAGTATTGAATTCTGGATCAAACTTGTGGCAAGCGTGCACGGATTTCATCTTCACCTGTAATGAGACCATATGTGTCTCCGTCCTTGGTGGTAGTTAGTTACATGGAGAAAGCTTACAGTAGGAAGTCGAAAGCTTCGGCAGAATGTGCATTGTTCCCCTGTGAGTGGAGGGGTACTCTCCCACAGAAATGCAGAACTTCCCTAGGGCAGATGAGTGAACCTCACGTGATTTACTCCAGTTCACAAAGTTCTTCCTCTTCTCTCAAAGTCAAGTGCTCGAGGTGAGGTGCACAGAATATTCAGGTTCAGAGATGGGATTCTGTACTCAGCCACATGCTTGTGTAGTAAGGAAGGAAAACATTGTGGGGCCAGCACTGTGGCACAGCAGGTTAACGCCCTGGCCTGAAGCAACGGCATCCCATATGGGCACTGATTCGAGACCCGGCTGTTCCTCTTCTGATCCAGCTCCCTGCTATGGATCAGAATCCTATGGGAAAGCAGTAGAAGATGGCCCAAGTCCTTGGGCCCCTGCATCCACTTGGGAGACCCGGAAGAAGCTCCTGGCTTCGGATCGTTGCAGTCAGTTGGGGAGTGAATCAGTGGATGGAAGACCTCTCTCTCTCTCTCTCTCTCTCTCTACCTCTCCTTTCTCTGTGTAACTCTGACTTTCAAATAAATAAATAAATAAATATTAAAAAAAGAAAACATTGTGAAAATTTATTCTTCCTTCTTCCTGGTGGTTTTCAGTAGGACTTGCGACTTGCAGCATAGTAAAGAACTTAACTCCTCCAGAAAGAGGTCTGGCCTTTGTCCTGAGCTTCTGGAGGTGAGTTCCAAGCTCTTGGAATGTTCTGCCTGCCAGGGGTAACTTTGTTTGCCTTGGGCCAGCCAAATAGGAACATTATTTATTCTGGGGGCTTTGAGCCACCCAAACACTGGGATTTAAAGTGAGCTGATATGCTATCAGCTCAAACTCCTGAGGGGCCAGAAATTTTATCAATCACAGTGGTGTTCAACCAGGTCTACATGATGGCACCCCAATACAGACCCCAGACACTAAGGATTGCCTCACACTGGCTGGCAATGCTCCGTGTGTGCTGCTCTCCTGACTGCATAGGGGGAACACAATGAGAAACCTCATGTTTGGTACTTTTCCTGGGCTCTGCCCTACACGTCTCTTCTCGTGGTTTTTTAAAAATGTGTCCTTTGCCTATGATAAACTGCATGTGAGTGTAATAGTGAGTGTAATAGTTTTCCATTATTTCTAATGAGCAACTGAAAATCAGGGTAGCTTTGGCATCTCCCAGTTTGCAGCTGGTATCATAAGTGAGGGGGTGTCTTGTGACCTATTCTCCAACATCATAGGTGGGCAGCTTTTGCAGTTGACTCTGGTTTGAGATTCACTAGGTCAACCCAACTCATTGAAATGTATATTTTGGGCAAAGAACTGGTGAGAAGTTAGGGACTGGTGAGCCTTTAATTCCTGGTCACCTGTGATATGGAATTGTGTCTGTGCTATCATGGCACACACTTTGAGGCTAAAGTTACTAGAAGTTAAAGTCATCAGTGAAATTCAGGAATGGTAGACTCAACTCTTGGGCACATCAGAAAATGAAAAATAATAAGAAATCAGCCAAATATATACTTGTGGGGAGCAACTCGGACTAGACTAAGTTACTGGAATTAAGACTTATTCTATACATCTGCTCTCCCACAATATGGCGCTGAGAAGGGAGAAACAGCTTCTACACAGCTGCCTCCAGTTCCACCAATAAACTGTAGGACCTGCTCCTGATTGGAGGAGAGCAGCGTACTCGGCGTGTGGGTAGCAGAGTTGGGATTGGTGGAAGAGGACTATAAAGGAGGAGAGAGACAACATGCACCGGGAACATCTATCTGAAGGAACACCTGTGCAGCCCCCGAGAGAGCAGGCCGGCGGTGTGCCGCTCCCCCGCGGAAGTGGGGAAAGTGGCTAGGGGGAACCGCCCTTCCACGGAGGTGGAAGGGTCGGTAGCCAACCCGGGAAGAACCAGCAGCAAACCCGGGAAGGGCCGAGCAGATAAAAGAACAGCGCAGGGTCCTGTGTCGTTCCTCCACGAAGAGGGGGAGCGACAATACTCCCTAGATTGTTATCATCTTCTGTAACAGCTAAAATGAAGTGGAAGGGAGTGTTGGGCTGCATCTTGATGCTGGGCCCTGCTCAGGTTTCTGCTGATCTGAGTCACTGCAGCTGGCCCAGGGGCCACTCGAAGGGAAAAGTTACCCTGGGACAACAGATGGCTTGTCTATCACCTCCAGTCACCAAGGAGGTTGCCTGTGCTGAGGGAAGATGAATCCAAGAAGGAAATAGTGTGAAGCGATTGCCTCATTGTATAGATTAATTTATATATTATTGTTGTTAGAGCATATCTGGTTCGACACAGGACCCATGCTCACTATTGACAACTCAAAGTAGCTATGCATGATTTGGACATATAGCAGGTTATTAACTTGGTATACTGGATAAAAGTTTCTGTAAAATCTGTTTCTTTGAGAAGAGGGAAACTGCCATTCTCCAATAACTACCAAGTGGAAGTCCCCACATAAAGAAGCCAATATGTTTTGTATGTAGGCCATACTGAAGTGGCTTTATCACATATCCACTGAATGTGCCCTTTTACTAGGTGGTAATAAATTCCGTGACCAGGGGGCCTTATTTCTCTGGACACCCCTTGCAGTCTTGCTGCTGCGAAACTCACAATGATATGAAAAGCCTTGTCATATTTACTATCTTGGTTTGCCTTATTGATCTTACAGATGCTTAAAAAATTAAAAGGACTCAAAAGAAAGTGAAGACAAAAGGAGGAGTCAAGGTACTCATCCCAGCAGAGTAAAATCTGTAGGTGGTCCTTAAGAAATGGAAAGAATAAAGTTAATACTGATGGAGTTAAAACAGAATCTGAAAGTAGAGTCAACCAAGGCGTCCATCCTCAGAGGAATAAATGAAGAAAATGTGATACATATACACAATGAGGTACTATCCAGCCATACAAAGAGTGAAATTCTGTCAATTGCAGAAAAATGGATGGAGCTAGAGGACATCATGCTAAATGAAAGAAGTCAGACACAGAAAGGCAAATACCACATGTTCTCCCTCATATGTGGGAGCTAAAAGAAACCCTCAATATGAACAGATTGTTGATTACTAGAGGCTGGGAGCAGTGGCAGGGATAAAGGGAATTAGATGAATACATATAGGGAAGATGGGTGTGGTTTATTGATTGTGACAATATTTTTATTTTGTATTTAAATATTAAAAATAAAATCTTTTGTAAATTAAAACTGTTTTAAAATAAAAAGTTTAAAATTTTAAATAGGTAGATTAAAACAATGAAAAAAATCTAGGTGGATCTTTGAAATTCCTGTTGGCTCATACCATATTTTTTTTTTATTTGACAGAATTAGACAGTGGGAGAGAGAGAGGGAGAGAGAGAGAGAGAGAGAGAGAGAGAGAGAGGTCTTCCTTCTGTTGGTTCACTCCCCAAATGGCTGCAGCTAAGCTGATCCGGAGCCAGGAGCCAGGAGCCAGGTGCTTCCTCCTGGTCTCCCACATGGGTGCAGGAGCCCAAGCACTTGGGCCACACTCCACTGCCCTCCTGGGCCACAGCACCACAGCAGAGAGCTAGACTGGAAGAGGAGCAATAGGGACTAGAACCCGGCGCCCATATGGGATGCTGGCACCGCAGGTGGAGGATTAACCAGTGAGCCTCGGCGCTGGCCCTGGCTTATGCCATATTAAAAGGCCTTAAATAATTCTGCTATACTTATCCTGGTTTGGAAGAATTAAAAAATCTGGCCAGCGCCGCGGCTCACTAGGCAAATCCTCCA
Organism: Oryctolagus cuniculus; assembly: GCF_051225735.1. Taxonomy (NCBI): domain Eukaryota; kingdom Metazoa; phylum Chordata; class Mammalia; order Lagomorpha; family Leporidae; genus Oryctolagus; species Oryctolagus cuniculus. Next base: position 51,287,712 of record NC_142878.1, read on the forward strand.
CCTAGCGGCGCCGGCACACCGGGTTCTAGTCCCGGTCAGGGCGCCGGATTCTGTCCCGGTTGCCCATCTTCCAGGCCAGCTCTCTGCTGTGGCCCGGGAAGGCAGTGGAGGATGGCCCAAGTGCTTGGGCCCTGCACCCCATGGGAGACCAGGAGAAGCACCTGGCTCCTGCCTTCGGATCAGCGCGGTGCGCTGGCCGCAGCAGCCATTGGAGGGTGAACCAACAGCAAAGGAAGACCTTTCTCTCTGTCTTTCTCTCTCACTATCCACTCTGCCTGTCAAAACAAAACAAAAAATATCTGGAAGGCAAGGATGACAATGAGACACCTGAACATGTATCACCAGTGGCAACAGTCTGCCAGATCAATCAAGATGAAGGTTGACAAGAAACCTGGGTCTTCTAGTTCATACCCCAGCTGGAGACTGGGTAATAACAGCTGGAAGTGGAGAGGAGAGATTTCTGGGACACCTTGGCAGTGGACCCCAGTGCACCGTGAATCCTAAATCTGTTGGTAAAGTCCTGATGGGGGCCACAGATTGGGAGAGTAAATAATGGATCATGGAATAAAAAGGACTTCATGTGTTTCCTTTACATGAATGCAATATTGGGAAGGATACTATGTCTGACTGGGGAACCCCTCCCCTACCTAGTATTGTGAAACAGAAAGCATCTGAATGTTTTCCCAGGCCAGTCATGATTGGACATGCTAAAAAGGAGTAGTGAGAGCTACTCAATCCCACAGTTTGTTAATCTGAAGCAATGTAGGATATATAAGTGCACAAAAATAAATGAATGACATGTTAGAAGGTAAAGTGCTGATATCAATGAATTTTTTGTATATGGCTTGTGCATAAAAGGGGTGACTCATGTAGAGTGATAGGGAAATACTGAACTTGAATAAAGTTGCACTACCCATAGCATTAGTAGTCCCTGCTATATTTCAACAGGACAAAAATATACTGCAGGCCAAAGGAGATTACTACTCAGTGATTGATTTTGCCATGGTTTTTCTTTTCTTTTTCTTTTTTTTTTTTCTGTCTTGATCTTGGAAAATGGCCAATTGCTGTTTGCCTTCATGTGGGAAGGATTCCAAGTTATATTTACTGTATAGGGTTATTAGAATTCACCAGCTGCTGTATAATTTGGTTAGAAGACATTTGCCTCACCCCAGTTAGAATGGTTCACATACAGAAATCTACCAACAACAGATGCTGGCGAGGATGTGGGGAAAAAGGGACACTAACCCACTGTTGGTGGGAATGCAAACTGGTTAAGCCACTATGAAAGTCAGTCTGGAGACTCCTCAGAAACCTGCATATAACCCTACCATACAACCCAGCAATCCCACTCCTTGGAATTTACCCAAAGGAAATTAAATTGGCAAATAAAAGAGCCATCTGCACCTTAATGTGTTTTTTTTTTTTTTTTTTTTTTTTTTTTGGACAGGCAGAGTGGACAGTGTGAGAGAGAGACAGAGAGAGAAAGGTCTTCCTTTTGCTGTTGGTTCACCCTCCAATGGCCGCCGCTGCAGCCGGCGCACCGCGCTGATCCGATGGCAGGAGCCAGGAGCCAGGTGCTTTTTCCTGGTCTCCCATGGGGTGCAGGGCCCAAGCACCTGGGCCATCCTCCACTGCACTCCCTGGCCATAGCAGACAGCTGGCCTGGAAGAGGGGCAACCGGGACAGAATCCGGCGCCCCAACCGGGACTAGAACCCGGTGTGCCGGCGCCGCAAGGTGGAGGATTAGCCTATTGAGCCACGGCGCCGGCTCTGCACCTTAATGTTAATTACAGCTCAATTCACAATAGCTAAGACCTGGAATCAAGCCCAGTGCCCATCAACAGTAGACCGGACAAAGAAATTATGGGATATGTACTCAATAGAATACTACACAGCAGTAAAAAACAATGAAATTCGGTCATTTGCAACACAATGGAGGAATCTGGAACACATCATGCTGAGTGAAATAAGCCAGTCCCAAAGGGACAAATATCATATGTTCTCCCTAAACGGTGACAACTAACCAAGCACCAAAAAGGAAACCTGTTGAAGTGAAATGGACACTATGAGAAACAGTGACTTGATCAGCCCTTGTCCTGACTGTTGATGAACAACTTAAAACTTTATCCCTTTTAGTATTTTTTTGTCATACTTAATACTATTGGTTGAACTCTGTAATTAATACACAATTATTCTTAGGTGTTTAAATTTAACTGAAAAGTGATCTCTGTTAAATATAAAAGTGGGAATAAGAGAGGGAGGAGATGTACAATTAGGGACATGCTCAATCTGACTTGCCCCAAATGGTAGAGTTAGAAACGTGCCAGGGGATTCCAATTCAATCCCATCAAGGTGGCATGTACCAATGCCATCTCACTAGTCCAAGTGATCAATTTCAGTTCACAATTGATCATAATGATAGGATTAAGAGTCAAAGGGATCACATGGGCCAGCGCCGCGGCTCACTAGGCTAATCCTCCGCCTTGCGGCGCTGGCACACCGGGTTCTAGTCCCGGTCGGGGTGCCGGATTCTGTCCTGGTTGCCCCTCTTCCAGGCCAGCTTTCTGCTGTGGCCAGGGAGTGCAGTGGAGGATGGCCCACGTGCTTGGGCCCTGCACCCCATGGGAGACCAGGAGAAGCACCTGGCTCCTGCCTTTGGATCAGCGTGGTGCGCCAGCCTCGGCATCCATTGGAGGGTGAACCAACGGCAAAGGAAGACCTTTCTCTCTGTCTCTCTCTCACTGTCCACTCTGCCTGTTAAAAAAAAAGGGGGGGTGTCACATAAACAAAGCCTAGTGTCTGCTAATACTATCTGATAGAATTAAGATGGAGAGAACAATCCAACATGGGAAGTGGGATACATAGCAGACTCATAGAATGGCAGTTGTCCTAAACAGCACTCTGGCATCAGAATTAACCCTTAAGTCCTTTGGATCTGGCTAAAGAGCCCATGAGAGTATTTTTGGCATGGAAAGCCAAGACATTCTGGCAAAAACAAACAAACAAACAAAAAACCTAAATGGGGGATCTCTGTGGGTGAGATCCCAGTAGAAAGAACGGGCCATCAAAGAAGGAGGTACCTACCTTTCTCTGAAGGGAGGAGAGAACTTCCACTTTGACTATGACCTTATCTAAATATTATAAGAGTCGTTGAACTCAAAAGGCTTCCATAGCCTTGGCAACTCATGACTGGAGCACAGGGAGATTACTGATGCCATAAACAGGAGTGTCAATTTGTTAAACAACAACAGGAGTCACTGTGCACTTACTCCTCATGTAGGATCTCTGTCCTTAATGTGTTGTACAATGTGAATTAATGCTATAACTAGTACTCAAACAGTATTTTACACTTTGTGTTTCTATGTGGGTGCAAACTATTGAAATCTTTACTTAATATATTCTAAATTGATCTTCTGTATATAAAGATAATTGAAAATGAATCTTGATGCGAATGGAATGGGAGAGGGAGTGGGAGATGGGAGTGTTGTGGGTGGGAGGGAAGTTATGGGGGGGAAAAGCCATCATAATCCATAAACTGTACTTTGGAAATTTATATTTATTAAATAAAAGTTAAAAAGAAAAGAAAAAGAAGACATTTGGAATGATTCATTATTGGTGTAATGGTACACTGTATTGATATCATGATCATATCTGAAACTGAAGACCAAGTGAGAACTGATCCAAATGCCGGGTGACAAATATGACCAACAGAGGCTGGCTGATAAATGCAACAAAGGCCCAATGGCCTGAGCAAATGGTGACATTCTGAGGACAAGAGAAGACCAGGACATTTTGTATGTGACTAAAACTGCTGTTAATATCTATCCTACATCAAAAGAAGCCCAGTGTTGGCTTGTCTATTTGGATTTTGGAGGATGCATATTCCACATTGGGGAGACTGCAAGTTCTTCTCTGTGAAACTACCCCCCAAAAATGCCGTATTTGAAGGGGGCCAAAATAAAATCAGGCCATGTCTGAATCACAAGAAGCAGCTTCTCTCTTGACACTTTGGGTCCTTATGATCTACACACATACATGATATAGGAAGTGCTTGTAGAGTCCTTATGTAGACTGGAGGTTCTTGCAAAAGCTTATGAGTGCCACCCAGAGGTGACCACTGGGATTTTGTACTAGAACATTCCTGGATAATGTGGTAAGATATATGCCATTTGAGAGACAACTACTGTTTTGCTGTTGGCATTAATGGGAACTGCTCCTGTGACTGAAGGACATAAAACCTGAAGCATCCATCAGGTCTTGGGTGATGCCAGGAAAACACTAATAAGGAAGGTAGTACCCAAAAGAGTTCAATAATAAAAAGGAAATGGTTTATACAGAAACATGATACTGGTGGGGGGCATGCAAAGAGGTAGTCGTTGTCTCCTCAAGCAGGTGGCTCCCTTTCTTCTAGGACTGGCTTATAACTACTTGGGGGAGCGCTTGGATCCTATTGCCACGTGGACAATACCCTGTTAATATATCTGTACTAACCAAGAAAAGGCTGCTTGGTTTTTGGATGACAGTTCCAAGGTGTGTGGGTAGTGTCCTGTTTGGGGCTATTACACTAACTTTGGCAGATGAAGAGATACTGATCAAAGATGGTAACAAACAGCCACTGTTGAATTGTATGCTGTTTTCCTTGCATGATGGGAGAACTTAACAGCAATGAAAGCCCCTTGGTTTGGGGTTTATTGACTCATGGGCAGTGGCCAATGGCCTGGCCCTATGGTTAGGTAGATGGCCAGTGGAACTCTGTTCTTTTCAAGGGATTCCCATGCGAGGCATGAATGAGAACATTGCAAGAACTTGGGAAAGTTTACAGAATTTATTTCTACCCTATACAATCCAAGTTTTGTAACATTTACAACAAAGCTCTTGGGGCTGGCTGTGGGGCATGAATGTTTGCTTCTGATTTTCTATTATTCCTGGTGAGCTTCTTCCCGGCTGTCACGGACTCCGTGGTGTGTTGGGGAAGGTCAGGGAGGGAAGTCCAGAGGGAGAGGCTGCCAGCGCCCGTCTACTTCCTCCCTCTGTGCAATGCAAAGCTCACTGGTGATCAATGAACTCCTCTGTCTTGCATGAGAAACGGAGATGGACTCAACTAAGTGACTGCAGTTCTGCATCTCTCTGCCATATGGGATCAGAAGGTCTCTAATGAAATTGCTAATGGGGCTGCCCTGCTGCTGCCCATCACTGGCAAACTTCAGCATAACTCAATTTGCAAAGTTAAACAAAATTGTTGGTTTTTGCAAATTATGTTCTTTCTAAAATTTTAAAACATTTAATCAACAATTTAGATGGCATGTATTTAAAGTGTACAATGTAGTGATCTGATAAATGTGTACATTGTATAATGATTATTATAATCAGAATTAACTCATCCCCAGAATGTGTTTATAACTGAAAGTTTGTACTTTTTGACCAACATCTCCACATCTCCCCTACTCCCAGTCCTGATGACCATCATTCTACTCCTAATATCTATGGGTTCAACTGTTTCAGGTTCCACATTTAATTGATATCCTTCAGTATTTGATTTTTTGTGGCTGGCTTATTTCACTTCACATAATATCCTCCAAGTTCATCCATGTTGTCACAAATGGCAGAGTTTCCTTTTTTCAAGAAAACATTAAAAATTATTTATATTTGTATTTGTGAGGGTTGGAGATAAACACAAAGCTCCAGTGCTCTGGCTCACTCCCCAAATGCTCACAATGGCGAGGGCTGTACTGGGGCCTCAGCCAGGAGCTGGCAACACAATCCAGGTTCCCATGAGGATGGCAGGAACACAATTACTTGAGCTATCACCATTGCCTCCCAGGGTCTGTATTAGTTGGAAGCTGGAATCAGACATTGCAGCTGGGAACTGAACTCAGGACCTTTGGTGAGGGACACAGATGCCTTAATGGCTAGGCTAACTACCCACTCCCTTCTTTATTTCTAGGGGCCAAATAACATCCATAGAAAGATGGTCCTCACAATGTCTTTATCCATTCTTCCACTGATGGACAGACACTTAGGTAGTTTCTGTGTGTTGACTGCTGTTGAATAACACTGCAGTGAACATGACAGCGAGTATCTCGGAGCTACTGATTGCATTTTCATCAGGCACATACCCAGAAATCGGATTGCTGGTAGTCTTTCTCTCTCTCTTTCTTTCTTTCTTTCTTTCTTTCTTTCTTTCTTTCTTTCTTTCTTTCTTTCTTTCTTTCTTTCTTTCTAGATTTATTTATTTACTTGAAAGGCAGTTACAGAGAGTTACAGGGAGAGGGAGAGGGAATAGGAGAGGGTGGGGGAGGGGTAGAGGTAGGAGAGATCTTCAGAGATATCTTCTATTCCCTGGTGCACTCCCCAAATGGCTGCAGCAGCTGAGGCTTAGCTAGGCAGAAGCAGGAGCCTGGAACTCCATCTCGGGTCTTCCATGTGGGTGGCAGGGGCCCAGGCACTTGAGCCATCTTCCGCTGCTTTCCCAGGAGCTTTAGCAGGGAGCTAGATCAGAAGTAGAGAAGACAGGAGTCTAACCAGTGCCTTGATGCCAATGTCACAGGCAGTTTAACCTGGTATGCCACAACACCAGCCCCAGTAGTTTTATTTTTAAATTTTTGAGGAACTTCCATACTGTCTTCCATAATGACAGTACCAATTTATATTCCCACCAGCATATCCTCATCAACATTTCCCTTTTGTCTTTTTCATAATAGCCATCTTGATATGAGTGAGCTGACGTCTCACTGTGGTTTAGATTTGCATTTCTCTGATAATTAGCGATGATGAGCATCTTTTCATGTAGCTGTTGGCTATTTGTATGTCTTTGGAAGAATGTCTATTTGAACAGATTTACTGTTTTTGCTATTAACTTATGTCTTCTTCAATTTCTTTCAACAATGTCTTAGAGTTTTCAGTGTATAGATCTTTCACCTCTTTGATTAAATTTATTCCTAAGTATTTTATTGTTTTTGGTACTATTATAAATGGAGTTGTTTTCATTATTTTCGGATTAGTGTATAGAAATGCAACTGATTTTATGTATGACTTTGCATCCTACAACTTTACTAAATTAATTCCAAAAGTTTTTAGTGCAGTCTTTGCGTTTCCTACATATATGACCATGTCATCTGTAAGCAGAGACAATTTTACTTCTTCCTTTCCTAGTTTGATCCTTTTACTTCTTTTTCTTGCCTAATTGTTTGGTTAGGACATCTAGTACTATGTTAATTAGAAGTGGCGAGAGTGGGCTTTATTGTCTTATTCCTAATCTTAGGGAAAAACATGCAATTTTTCACTGTTGAGCCCACTGTTAGTTGTGGGCTTATCATAAATGGCCTTTATTATGTTGAGATACATTCCTTTTATATCTAATTTGCATTTATCATGGAAGTATACTGTATTTTTTAAAAAAAGATTTATTTTTATTTATTTGAAAGGCAGAGTTACAGAGAGGCAGAGGCAGAGAGAGAGGAGAGAGAGAGAGAGAGGTCTTCCATTCGCTGGCTCACTCCCCAAATGGCTGCAGCAGTCAGAGCTGGGCCGATCCGAAGCCAGGAGCCAGGAGCTTCTTCCAGGTCTCCCACGTGGGTTCAGGGGCCCAAGGACTTAGGCCATCTTCTACTGCTCTCCCAGGCACATCAGCAGGGAGCTGGATCGGAAGTGGAGCAGCTGGGACTTGAACTGATGCCTGTACGAGATGCTGGCACTGCAGGCGGCTGCTTTACCTGCTGTGCCACAGTGCTGGCCCCTGATCATTTGATTTTTTTTATCCTTTGTCTGTATCACATTCATTGATTTGTGTATGTTGATCCATCCTTGCATCCTGTGGGTAAATCCCACTTGATCGTAATGAATGATCCTTCTAATGTGCTATTCAGTTTGGTTTGCCAGTGTTCTATTGAGAAGGTTTTTTTTTTTTTTTTTTTTTTTGACAGGCAGAGTGGACAGTGAGAGACAGACAGAGAGAAAGGTCTTCCTTTGCCGTTGGTTCATCCTCCAATGGCTGCCGGTGGCAGGCATGCTGTGGCCGGTGCACCGCGCTGATCCGATGGCAGGAGCCAGGTACTTCTCCTGGTCTCCCATGGGGTGCAGGGCCCAAGTGCTTGGGCCATCCTCCACTGCACTCCTTGGCCACAGCAGAGAGCTGGCCTGGAAGAGGGGCAACCGGGACAGAATCCGGCGCCCTGACCGGGACTAGAACCCAGTGTGCCAGTGCCGCAAGGCAGAGGATTAGCCTAGTGAGCCGCGGCGCTGGCCGAGAAGCTTTGCATCTACATTTGTCTGCATAATGGCCCGTGATTCGCTTTTCCTTTAGTGTCTTTTTTGGCTTTTGGATCAGGATGATGCTCATCTGATAAAGTGAGTTTGGAGTGTTCCCTCTTCTTCCATTTTTTTTTTTTTGGAAGAGTCTGAGTAGGATTGGCATGAATTTTCCTTGAAATGTTTGGTAGAATTCACTTGTGAAGGGTCCGCTCTTGGACTTTTCTTAAAGGGTGAGGAGTGTTTGAGGACTCCTGCGATCGCTTTGCTCAGGTTTTCCATTTATTCATGATTCACTCTTGGTAGGTTGTTGAATCTAAGACTATATTCACTTCTTCTAGGTTATCCAATGGGAGGAAGATTAGAAAATTCACAAATATGTGTAAATTAAATAACACAGTTCTGAACAGGCAGTGGCTCAAAGGACCAATAAGAAAAGAAATCAGAATATATTTTGAGACAAACAAAAATGACAACTTAGCATACTAAAACTTATGGGATGCAGCAAAAGCAGTTCTGAGAGAAAGTTTATAGCTATAAATGCCTACATTAAGAAAAAAGAATGATTTCCTATAAACAACCTATGTTTACCTCAGGGAAGTAGAAAAAGAAGAACAAACTAAACCCAAAGTTTTCAGGAGGAAAGAAATAAAGATTAAAGTAGAAATTAATGAAATAGAAATAAAAAATAACAGAAGAGATCAATGAAGCTATGAGTTGGTTTTTTTTTTTTTTTTTTTTTTTTTTTTTTTTTTTTGACAGGCAGAGTGGACAGTGAGAGAGAGAGAGACAGAGAGAAAGGTCTTCCTTTGCCATTGGTTCACCCTCCAATGGCCGCCGTGGCCGGCGCGCTGTGGCCGGCGCACCGCGCTGATCCGATGGCAGGAGCCAGGAGCCAGGTGCTTTTCCTGGTCTCCCATGGGGTGCAGGGCCCAAGCACTTGGGCCATCCTCCACTGCACTCCCTGGCCACAGCAGAGGGCAGGCCTGGAAGAGGGGCAACCGGGACAGAATCCGGCGCCCTGACCGGGACTAGAACCCGGTGTGCTGGCGCCGGACTTGGTTTTTTTGAAAAACAAATAAATAATTAACAAACTCTTAGCTAGTCTAACCAAGACTAACCAAGAAGACTCAAATAAATCTATTTTCTCAAATTTTTTTTAGATTTATTTATTTACTTGAAAGTCAGAGTTACACACAGAGAGAAGGAGAGGCAGAGAGAGAGAGAGAGAGAGAGAGAGGTCTTCCATCTGCTGGTTCACTCCCCAAGTGGCTGCAACGGCCAGAGCTGTGCCAATCTGAAGCCAGGAGTCAGGAGCTTCTTTTGGGTCTCACACGCGGGTGCAGGGGCCCAAGGACTTGGGCCATCTTCTACTGCTTTCCCAGGCCATAGCAGAGAGCTGGAACAGAAGTGGAGCAGCCGGGACTCAAACTGGCACCTGTATGGGATGCCAGCACTGCAGGCAGCAGCTTTACCCACTACACCACAGCAGTGGCCCCAATACTTTTTCAATCTTAAATTTTCTTGAAGCTCTAGCGGAGAAAACCAGACTGTGGGGTTTATATTACAAGGATGTCTTATGTTACCAACTTAATAAACAAAGACATTCTACTTTGAAATATCCTCTGAAGCACAGGTAACCAGTACTTTCTCTGGGGAATTTCCTCCTCCCAGGAGTCCAGCAAGCACGATGTCTTATCCCATGTCCCAGGACCAGTCTGGGCTGCTCAGAGGTGTAGCTAAGGGCTCCCTTGAGGAAGATGGATCTAGAGGTCGTGCTGGCTGTTGCTGCTCTAGAAACTGGCCAGAGTGGGGTGGCTGTTCCTGCTGCCACCAGCACCCCTGACACTTCTTCATTTCAATTCTTTCTTTCTCCTTCAAGTTGCAATTGTCTCAGTTACTCCCCTCCTCCCTCTTCACCTCAGACCTTCCAGTCAGTCATCTCTGTAAAGCACTTAAACTTCCAAGATTTAAAATATCTATTCCCCAGAAACCATAAAGGAACAGATTGATAAATTTGACTGTGTAAAAATTTAAAACTTCTGTTTGGCAAAGACAAGACAGACTGTGAAAACGTAATTGCAGAACATATGATAAAATGGCTAATTGCCTCAATTTGCAAAATAACCCTCATACAAATGAATAGGAAAGTAAAACAACTCAGAAGAAAATAGGCAAGTTATAAGAGCAGACAGTTCACAGGAAAAATATAAATGGTCTATAAAATTGTGGGAATATTTAGACTGTTGCGTCAGTCTAATTCATATTTATTTTTAAAATGCTTTATTTATTTATTTGGAAGGCAAAGTGACAGAGGGAGAGAGAGAGAGAGAGAGAGAGAGAGAGAGAGAGAGAGAGATCTTTCATCTGCTGGTCCAATCCCAAATGGCCGCAACAGCTGGACTGGGCCACGAAAGAGCTAGGAGTGGGGCAGGTGGAAGCCAGGAGCCAGGAACTCCATCTGGGACTTGCATATGGGCAACAGGAACCCAAGTACTTGGGTTATTGCCTGCTGCTTCCAGGCACGTTAGCAGGCGGCTGAATCAGAAGTGGAGTAGTTGGGACCCAACTGGCACTAGGATGAGGGATGCTGGCATTCTAAGCAGCTGCTTAACTGCCTCACCACTTCACCACAAGGCCGGCCCTGCACCTATTTATTTTATTTTTATTTACTTATTTTTATTTATTTATTTATTCCACATCTGTTTATTAACTTTGGTCTGGATGTCCTTTAATGACATATTTCTTAATTTGATGCAATTAACTCAATCAGCTTTGATAGTAAGATTTATTCTTTGTTTTTGTTTTTGTTTTTTAGAAGTCCTTCTCAGGGGCCAACAATGTGATGTAGCAGGTAAAGCTGCCACCTGTAGTGCATCCCATATGGGTGCCGGTTCAAGTCCCGGCTGCTCCACTTCCCATCCAGCTCTCTGCTGTGGCCTGGGAAAGCAGTAGAAGGTGGCCCAAGTCCTTGGGCCCCTGCACCTGCATGGGAGACCTGGAGGAAGCTCCTGGCTCCTGGCTTCGGATCAGCACAGCTCCGGCAGTTGCGGCCAATGAGGGAGTGAACCAGCGGATGGAAGACCTCTCTCTCTCTCTCTCTCTCTCTCTCTCTGCCTCTTCTTTCTTTGTGTTACTCTTTCAAATAAAAATAAATAAATCTTTATAAAAAGAGAAGTCTTTCTCTGCCTTACTTGTCAGGGAGATATTAACCCACAGTACTTACCATTAACTTACAACCTTTTTCCTTGATGGCATTAATCCTTCCACAGTTCTCCTGTGTACTTTGTAGGTAGAGATCCAATTTAATTTTTTTCCTCTCTAGTGAGACAATTTTGATAACACCATCTTCTAAGCAATGTGTGCTTTTGTCATTAAATTGAAACACAAGATTTACTATGTATCAAATTCTCATCTATAGGAATAAACTATTTCTCAGTTCTTTATTCTGTTCCATTTGTCCAACTTTTGTTCTTGTGCCAGTGCCATATTTAACTTAAAAAAAAACTGAGATGTAACACAAAGAAAAACACACAAAATGTAAATATACCACTTAATGACTTATAATGGTCACCTAGGTTACTCCACTCAAGATTAAGAAATGATCACTGACAGTAACCTCAAAAGTCTCTGCATGTTGCATCTCAATCATAATGCCTTTCTACTACCATTCCAGTGGCTATCTTCCCATGCATCCATAAATGCTATACTTTAGTCTATTTTTTAAACTTTATATAAAAAGAACTGTACACCACACATTCTTTTATGCCTGGTTAATTTCAACATGAATTATGACATTCATCCACATTGTTGTGTATAAAAGCAGCTTATTATTTTCATTTCACTCCATTTTCTGTGGTAGGTTAAAGAAATGTCTACAATCCTTTATTCCTCCCTATAGCCAAGCCTTTTGCAATGTGACCTTAAGGCTCCTCCCATCAAGAGATGGCATCACTTCCCTTGAATCTGTGCTGGTATTGTGACTTGTTCAGGTGAAATTTACCACATACCCACTTGAGCTTAGGGCTCCAGAGGTCTTTGCTTCTGCTCTGTGCCTTGGGACTCCTGGCTCTGCCATGTGAATAAGTCTGCACCAGATGGCTGCACAATGAAATATGTGGACCAGAGCTGAGTTAGCCTGGTTGTCTGAGCTGCAGCCTTAGAGATGTGAGTCTAGCTAAGATTAGCAAAGTTGACTCACATCTGGTCACAGGTGTGTGAGGCAGCTCAACTGAAACCAGAACAATCTACCTGCGGAGCTCATCCATGGAATGGTAAACTAAACACAAAGGTTGTTCTTTTAAGCCATTGAGTTTTGGGGTGACTTATTATACACAATAACAAGTTCATATTTCATTACATATCTATGCCACAATTTATCCATTCTATTTTTGATAGAACTTCATATTGTGTTTAATTTTTGGTTTCTATGAATTTTGCTGCTACAGAACAGTCTTATCAAGCCTTACAGTGTGCATGAACAAACTCAAATATGCAAAAATAATTTGCAGTATTATATATTAGCGACACAACGATGGAAAACAATTAAAAAGAAAGATGCCATTAACAATGTCATAAAAATATCAAATAGAGGTCAAGCACTGTGGTGTAGCGAGTGAGGCCACTGCCTGCAGTGCCAGCATTCCATATGGGTGCCAGTCCCGGCTGCTCTACTTCCCATCCAGCTCTCTGCTATGGCCTGGGAAAGCAAGTTCTTGGGACCCTGCCCCACGTGGGAGACCTGGAAGCTCCAGGCTCCTGGCTTGGGATTGGCTCAGCTCCAGCCATTGTGGCCACTTGGGGGAATAAACTAAATAAATAAATCTTAAAAATAAATAGGGTCAGGCATTTAATCTAGTGGTTAAGACGTTTGTAGCCTATATCCTAGTACCTGAATTCAGATACCTAGCTCTGGCTTCTGATTCCAGCTTGCTGCCAATGCAAACCCTAGAGGAGATAGCTTAAATTACTGGGTTCCTGCCATCCATGAGGGAGTCAGGGATTGAGTCCCAGGTACCCAGCTTTGGCTCCCTAACTGTTGTGGTCATCTGGGAAGTGAACCATCAAATGGGAACTCCCTCTCTGTCTCTCTTCTTCTGTGTCTCTCTCAAATAAATAAATAGATTTTAAAAATAAATAAGAATAAAGAAAACAAAACAGGTGCAAGTCCTTTGTGCAGATGTCTTTAAAATTACTAAGAGACATTAAAGAAAGACTCACCAAATGAAGAAAGATGTGTCCAAGGTTGGTTGGCTCAATATCATATAAATTCCCAAACTCGCCTATAGATCCGCTGAAGTTCCAACAAGTTTGTTGAATTGTTTCTAATGAGAAGTCTTTTGTAAGCCTCTGCATATATTTCTTTTAGCACTGACTTTAGGATTTCCTTTTTATTTTTTTGTTTACAGAAGTTTGAATGTCTCTGCATGTCTGTGTGTTTTATCCATACTTATTATGTTTTATCCCTATTTATTCTGCTTAAAGTTCCTTAAGATTCCTGTACTGTGGGTTTGATACCTTTATTCATTTTGAGAAATAATTGGCCATTATTACTTCAAATATTGCTTCTGCTCTGTTTCCTCACTCTTATCATTCTTGGATCACAATTACGCATATGTAAGACTGATTATATTGCCTCACTACTAGTGGATTCCTTGTTTTTTTTTTTTTTTTTTTTTTTTTTTTTTTTCTTCTTTTTTGCGTTTCAGTTTGGATGATTTCTATTTATCTTCCAGTTCACTGATTCTTTTACTAGCAATTTGAGTTCATTGATGACACTACTGAAATAGAATGAATTGGATTCTTCATCCTTGATGTCATGTTTTTATTTCTAACGTTTCTAGTGGACTCTTTCCTGTAGTTTCCATTCTTTGCTGAAATCCCCCACGTGTTCATTTATGCTAGCCACCTTTTCCAGTAAGTATTTTAAATATCAACCATGGTCATTTTTAAGCTTTCATCTGTTAATTCCAACATATAGGTCATCTCTGAGTCTGGTTCTGTTGATTGCTTTATCTCCATGCAATAATTTTTTTAACTTACACTTGTGCAGCTCATTGTTATTTTTATTTTTCCACACTGGAAAGGCGCGCCTTCACTGCTGAGGGCTACTTGAGGAGAACGAAGCAGACGGCGTGGGTGGCCCTGATGCTCAGCCGGCCGTGCTTCACAGGCCTGTAAATGATCATCCCTGGCTTAATTTCCACCTGCTGAAGGTCTGTCGCTGTACACGCCCACCGTGCTGCCCACCAGCAAGGGCAGGAGGATCAAGTCCCACAGGACCGAAGTCATCACTTCCGGCTTCTCCACCGCAGCGCCTCTGTCTTGGCGTTGCGCAGGCGCATCAGGAGCCAGACGCTGTGTAGCTGCGTCAGCCGCTCGTGGGACATGTCCACCGCTGGTCGAGGTCCACACCACGGTAGGTGAACCTGTGGAAGATCCGCTTCTTCTTCTACTCCAGTTCCTCCTTGTCAGCTTCTGTAAAGTTGTTTTTTTTTTTTTTTTTTTTTTTTTAAGATTTATTTGTTTATTTGAAAGTCAGAGTTAGACAAAGGAAGAGACAGGATGGTCTTCCCTCCACTGGTTCTCTTCCCAAATGGCCACAACAGCCAGGGCTGGGCCAAACTGAAGCCAGGAGCCAGGAGCTCCCTCTGGGTCTCCCACATAGGTGTGTGGGCCCAAACCTCTGGGCCATCTTCTGCTGTCTTCCCAGGTACATTAGCAGGGAGCTGGATTGGAAGTGGGGAGCAGGCTGGACCCCAGCCAGTGCCCATATGGGATGCGGTGTCGCAAGTGGAGGTTTTACCTCCTATGCCAAAACGCCACCCCGAAACTCATACTTTTTGATTCAATGGTGAACATAAACGTAGAACAATGGCCACTGAGGTAAATGGCATTTATGTTTGGATACGGGCATGCTTCTTTTTGTTAGATAGTGAGGGGAGTTGAGTCAGTCTAGTCAGAGGTTGAGTTGGGCTTGGGCTTTTACTGCTGCTGTCTTGTCTTTCTGTGTATCACAAAGTTAAACCTTGAGTATTGTCCTACTGCTGGCTTCTACTTAAGGCCAGGGCTGGGACCAGAGGCTTTTTCTCAAGGTCAGTGCATCACTTTCAGCATTAGCTCTCTCAGTGTGCTCCTGTGAAGAGCGTTTTCTTCCAGAATCTTTCTCCTTTGCTAGAATCAGCCCGCTGCAGTTTGCTATTTTGTGCTAGGCTCCTGAAGGGGGCAGGGGACCTTCCCTGTTGTCCTGGACTAGCTGCAGTCTTGGACAGGCCCCGTGTGCCTGGACCTTGGGGATGGGGCCTTGTCAGCACTGCTGCCCTTCTTCCCTGTGGCAACCAAACTCAGGCTTTGCTCTGAGATGGGTTTTGGGCAGGAGTTTCCCACTCCTCGGCCAGTGATAGCAGACTTTTTTCCCCTGCCTGGTGTTGAGTCTGGACTCGGAATGGTTTTCTGTGCTTCCCCCAGGGCTGGGGGTCTCTCTTCTACTCCTCTTCTTCATGGTTACTGGCGTTTGCTTGTATTCTGGAAGAAACAGTTTTCTGCTTTGCTGCCAGTAGCTTAAGCCTTCTGCTTCACAGAGGAGAGTAGTTTTGAAGAGAGGGGAGAGTTTGGGACCTTTTGCTGCAGGGCTGTTTCCCGCGCGCCTGAACCATCAGAGAGTCACTGTGGTTTTCTGCTTGCTCCCATTCTTTCTTAGGAGCACTGTGTAGGTGCATGGAAAAGAAACCCTTGTGCCTGAGGCCGTTAGTATAACTGACTATTCAAGTTTACAGAACTAGAGTCTGCTCCAAGTTAATTCTCCTGCTCTTTGTCGTAGTGTAGCCTAAGACAGATTGTCACAGAGAATCACAGTGGGGTACCATATTGATGGCATCATGCTGTTTGAATCTTGTGGATCAGAAAGTATTAAATGTATTGCATGAATGCCAGAGTGTGAACAGTAAACTCCACTAAAAATAAGAGGGCCACCACTTTAGGGAAGTATTTAGGTATCCAGTGGCCTAAGGCATACTGAGATAGCCCTTCTAAGGGGAAGATAAATCATTGCACCTTCACTTCCTACCACTAAGAGGATGGCAAAGCACTTAGTAGGGGCTCTTTGGAACTTAGATCCAGTGTACAGCTCTATTACACACTAGGGGAGCCTTGGTGAGAAGGAGCCTACTTCAGCTGATTGCTGTTGCTAAAATAAAGTACCTGAGCCTGGGTACTTCAGAAAGGAGAGAGATTTATTTTGTCTCCTGATGTGGAGGCTATGAAGTCCAAGGTCATCGTGCCAGCAAAAGCCTCGAACTGCTTGAACTCACGGTGAAAAGCCAGAAATTCAGATGGGCAGATGTGGAGGAGGCAAATCATGAGGCACAGTCTCACTGAATAATGACCCCCTCACCCAGGAGGAAGCCCATACAAAGGCATCAATCCCTCTTGTTGACCTACCCACTGCCGAAAGGTCCACCCCCCACACTCCCACAATGACAATCAAATTTCAACATGGGCTTCAGAGGGGACAAACCATATCCAGACTACAGCAGAGCCCTCATGAATTGGTGGCGCCGACAATACCCAGCTTGTGATGGTAGCCCTGGTCACATAGTCCCTTTGTGACCCATTGTCTTGAGTTTAGTTTCTCACCATACTGATTTAGCTATTGGTACTACTGAGTAACTACTTTTTGGGTAGTAGAGACTGTTGTGAGTCCTCAAAAATGATACCCATCATGTTAGGAAACTGGCGCAGTTGTAGCCAGGTGGCCGCATGGCTCCACCCTGAGCCAGGCTCCACCCCCATCCTAATGGGATTCACTGCTCCTGCTTCCCTGCCCACCCTCAGGCAAAGTTTTAAAAGGGCCTGTTCCTGCGAGCTCTGAGCTCTCTCGGTCCTTCTCTCCTGCGCTCTCTTGGCCTCTCTTGGCTTCTCTCCTCTTTCTTCTCCCTCCTCTGTCTCTCACTCACAGTCTCCTTCTCTCTTTTTTCCTTCGCCACCCCTTCACTCCGGTCTGTAGGGTGTTCCCCAATAAACCCTTTCCCTTACTCCGGTGTCCGGTGTGCTTTGCGACGGCTAACATTAAGATATAACACATCAGGCAGTAGCAAGTTGACTACATTGACAATCTCCCACTCTATGGATGTAGCAATTCACTGGGATCATTATCTATTTTGGGTGCTTGGCCAACAGCACCGTTCAAGAGGGCCTGAGATACTGTTGTGGGATCCAAATAACATTTTTCTTGAATTAAGCCTGGCATTTCACACACTGGATGAGAATGAGCAAAGCCCACAATCATGAGCTTCACTGGTCTTATCGTTAAGACTCACACCGAGATGGTCCTGGCCTGATAGACTACTGGAGTGATGGATCAGCTTAGAGATCGCACCCTGCATGTTGGAGTGCTGTCCTTCAGGATACACAGTATGCTTTGAACTATAGGCTGCTATTGTAGCCTTGATAGGGAGAGTACACAGCGCTGGGACCAAGGGATGAAACTTGAGTGGTCTTTCTCACCACTGCTGCCAGCAGCTGACTTAGGGAATCTTTAATTCCCATTCTCACATCTTTGCTGGAATTGATTCTTGGGCCAATTGGGTGTTTTCTGTTGAGGATACTGCAGGGTTTCCACTAAAGCTACATCACCCTTCCCACTCTTCCACTCCTGCTTCCTGGGATTACGTATCATATACACTATCTGTACCCTGGTCTTTATCTCAGGGTCTGCTTTCAAGGGGACTAGACTAATCCAGATAGTACCAGGCAAGGCCTTAGCAAACAGAGCTTTAGGATCAGATTCTAGAATACTGGATGACATCAAGAACCCTAATGATGGTGTTAAGATGGTGAGAAGTGGGTTCCCCAAACTTGATCTTAAGACAAGGGTGTGTGTGAAAATGATTTACTAAGATGTTATCCCATGGACAAAAAACTAAGGGAGATAAGAGAGTGGGGCCAGGAGAGGCTGGTGTTGTACAGCAGGTTTAGCAGTTGCCTGAAGCACTGGTATCCCATATCAGAGCACTAGCTGGAGTCCTGGCGGCTCTGCTTCTGATCCAGCTCCCTGCTAACCACATGGGAAGGCAGCCGAAGATGGCCCCCAAGTACTTGGACCTTTTCTACCCATATGGGAAACCCAGGTGGAGTTCCCAGATCTTGGTTTTGGCCTGGCCCAGGCTGACTGTCGTGGCCTTTTGGGGAGTGAACCAGCAGAAGGAAAAATCTCTTTTTCTCTACCACCCTCCCTGCCTTTCTCTAACTCTACCTTTCAAATAAGTAAAAAAAATCTTAAAAAAGAAAGTGGGGCCAGGAAAATAAGGAGGCCAAGCAAGAGAGTCATACCAAGCAGGATATGCGAGGAGTGGGGATAGCATGACTATGATGCCTGCCAGTTGGGAAATCAAGACCCTGTCTCTTCTTCCTCCTCCTCCTCAGGATGCAAGATTTTTTTTTTTTTTTTTGTATATTTTTCTTGGAACAAGCCCTGTAGTGCAACCTACTGCAGTGGGTCCAAGGAAACCTCTTTGTGGGCAGCCAAAGGAGTCTGAGTCCCATGAATCTTCTCCCTCTTCTGCCTGTGAGTTCAGCCTGCACTAAGCGAGGCTTGCTGGGGCTGCTTGAGTGCTCTTCAGAACAGCTGGAGATTTATATAGCCCCAGAAACAGTTTCAGCCTATAAATAGTGTGTGAACTAGGAGCTCAGAAAAAATGTGGACTGAATGAAGATTTTGCTAATGCTCATATGTTTCCAGCTGTAGTGGAATCAATATATGCTTGATGGGCAGGGTGATGCTGGTAAATGTTACTCGTCTGAGGATCAAAGGTGCTTAGAGAAGGAACTGGGGATGTTTAGCAGGGAGGCGAGCAGAACAAAGTGGGATGGGTGTGGATAACAGAGCTGTGTTACCATTTCAAGGGCTATCATGGGAAAGAGAGAATTAGCATTAGCCATGCTCCTGGACAGCTGTGAGACCATTGGGAAAGAGCTACAGGGAGACATTTCACAACTCTGTTTAAAAAATAATTTCAAGTATCCAGAGCTATCTATAGATGAAACATACTGGCAGAAAAACAGTGAGTTCCCAACACTAGAGTTATTCTGATAGAGAATGGAAGAGCCCCTTTGCAGGGGTATTGTGGAAAGAATTCCAACATCACGTGGGAATTAAAATGTGAAGTTTCTTATGTTCGACAGATAAAAGTCAACTTCACAAAAACCAAGAAAACTTTCAAGGGTTGGGGCTAGGGGAAAAGCTAGATAATTAAGTGCTTTGGGATGAGAGCAGACTGATCACTGCTTCCAAGTCAAGTCATATTAGAAGAATATTTCTTTTTAAAAAAGATTTCTTATATTTCTTTTTAAAAAAGATTTATTTTATTTTATTTGAAAGGTGGAGTTATAGAGACAGAGAGGGAGAGGGAGAGAGGGAGAGAGGGAGAGAGGGAGAGAGGGAGAGAGAGAGAGAGAGAGAGAGAGAGAAAGATCTTCCATCCCTTCCCAAATGGTCACAACAGCTGGGGCTGGTCCAGAATGAAGCCAGGAGCCAGGAGCCAGG